>NC_086064.1:2758750-5517500 GCF_947568885.1 Cydia strobilella | reverse complement strand
GTCACTGTTTCATACAAAACACGTCCAATCAATTTGTACAGTCAACCAATTTGAATTTTGAACCTTATTTATTTATTTATTTATTTAATCTTTATTGCCACAAAAGAAAAAACCTTACAGTACAAAAGGCGGACTTAATGCCATTAGGCATTCTCTACCAGTCAACCTTAAGGCTAAGCAGAGTAACAATATAAGCTCTTATAACTGAGCTATTATTATTACTCTTGAGTCTAGTGAAACATAAACTAACGTGTAATTTTTCAGGTGGCATTTTAAAACAAAAATGAAGTTCAGCTCACCTGACGGCGCTGCAGCTCGGGTTGTAGCCGCATCACCAGACACTGGAAAATACAGCAGGTAATTTTATTTACTATTATCACACTGATGAAGAATGGACGCACGCGCTGGTGGCCTAGCGGTAAGAGCGTGCGACTCAATCCGGAGGTCGCGGGTTCAAACCACCACCACCACAACCAGTTTTTCGGAACTCATGTACGAAATATCATTTGATATTTACCAGTCGCTTGAAAGTTCGTGAGGAAACCGGACTTATCACAATAAGGCCTAGTTTACCCTCTGGGTTGGAAGGTCAGATGGCAGTCGCTTTCTTAAAAACTGGTGCATACGCCAATTCTTTATTATTTTATTAGTTGACATTAGTTGCCAAGCGGACCCCAGGCTCCCATGAGACGTGGCAAAATGCCGTGACGCGAGGAAGATTCGCACATTGCTCCGGTAGGTATATGAGCGTGACAGGGCTATGCGATGTCTCGGTCGAACACCACCGGAGTGGCGTGCAAATTTACATCCAATGTTAAAGTGTAAAATGTTGTACGATGTATGTATCATCTATTAACGTAGCGTTTAGTTGATATATTACACCATTCAGGTCTAATCATATGGACCTGGCACCAGATGAAGTACTCTACTTAAAAGTGCGCGTATATTCAGGTCGCGAAGTTTATAACATCTGCGTGAGACGGATCGACTCACCTGACTGCAGCGGATGACGCTTCCTACGTCGGCGCTGGAGTTCGACTTGTAACCGCGTCAGCAGACACTGAAACGCACAGGTATTTATATTTGATTTTATCTCTTATACCTGACCTTCAAAATAAAATGTTATTTAAAAAAAAAATTAAAAAAAAAACATACATGCAATGTGATGTGATGTTTCGTATGAGAATTTATATATTACAACGCGCACATGCACTCATATCTAAAGCTGCCTGTCCACTGGAACGGGGCGAGACAGCTGTTGTACGATTCCCACCGACCGGCTGTCGGGCCGCGCCGAAGCGCAATTTCAATGTTCCTATACATTATGTATGGCAGAAGCGATGGAGTCCGTCCGGAGCCGGTCGCATCCGCGAGGAGCCGACCGGCTTGCGGCCGTACAAATGTGATATTGCGCGCCGACTCCGCCTGTTCAGTGGGAATCGTACTTATTACAGTGCGGTATCTTGTGTTTTCAGGTCGCGTATAATAATGACAACGGAGCATATACAACGCGAGATGCAGCTCGACTCACCTAGCAACGTCCATCGCGTCGACGCTGTATCTCGGGGTTATAGCCGCATCAGCAGGCATGACTGGAAAACGCAGAAGGTACTTTTAAAACATTTAGTGCGTGTACTACAAGTAGCAAATAGGTACAGGTGTAGTGCATTATTATTTTCCATCGTATTTTCACGGATACTTACGAACGTGTCTTGCTTACATTGACTGAACTAGCATGAGAAAATACGATGGAAAACAAATTATGCACTACATCCTAGGTATGTGCCACCACACCACATTCACAAAGACCTTGACTTGCTTTGCGTACTCTAAAGAGCAGTCCAAACCAGGAAACATCCGGCATACACTTGACTTCTACTTTTCACTACAAGTCTATCGCGGGATTGTTTATTGACAGCAGCAAGCGGCCACTTACTACGAAATCTATTACAGTTTAAAAACTATACGCGCCAGTTACTCTTGGCAAGACAACAGGGACAGTTTTTGGTTGAATTTAATTGACGATTGCGGGTTGTTAATTGAGTGGGGCGGGTAGATGCAAAAAATATTAAAGGCAGCCGCTTTTAACGCCTATCAAAATATTATAGCAAGAAATGACACGCGAACTAAACTCGCAGGCGAAGTAGTTTTCAGGAGTCAAAACCACTGACGTGCCTAATAAAGAAAATACGAGTAGTACCAAGTAGCACGGGGATAATCGTGTATCTCTACTCTATTATCACGACTATTATCAACAGACTGAACACCAATCTCTTTACACGTTTCATTTACTATTCTGTTTGTTTTCAGGAAAACACAAAAAACACCGCGCGTTGGCTGCTACGACGTGTTTAACCCTTAAATGCATGATTTTTTGTATAACTTTTTAATAAATTGAAATAGATGTGTCATGCTGTATAAAAGTAATAAATGTGATTTTGGATAGCTGCATATTGAGCCACGGACCATCAAATATACGATGCATATATACATCATTATGCATTTAAGGGTTAAGGGTTAAGAAGCACTCCCCTATTGTAGAGAATCGTCTTCCATAACTTCTAAACCGAACAGAAAATACATTATGCTTTTACTTGACGTTAAATTTGAGTTTATGACGGCAATCGGGAAAGTTCAATTATAGTAAATTTCCTACGCACAAATACATAAGGTAAATAGTGCCACCTACAACCATGATAAAGCATACGTCATACCATAGGGAAATATAAGTAAAGAAAGAGTGGTAACTCCATATACTCCATACATGTTCGCGCCTTATTTCGTAGTCGACATCTAGCGTCAAGTAGCGTAGCGGAACTCTCAGTACTGCTACTCGACAAATGGATGTAGGGGCAAACAAAAAGTCTAATGCTCAACGATTTTCAGCTAATATTATAACCAGAGTAACCATAGGAGTTGAAAATAGAAGTTCCGGTTACTCTGGTTATAATATTAGCGAAAATCGTTGAGCATTAGACTTTTTGTTTGCCGCTACATCTATTGTCGGGCAGCAGTACTACGTACTACTTGACGAGTTGACGCTAGATGTAGACTACGAAATAAGGGGTGTTTTGGTAAGAAAACTGATGTATGGGGTTTAAAGTCTTTCTTTACTTATATTTCTATTTGGTCATACTGTGTATATGAGGTTTACAGTATTTTCTATTTACTAGCGTCTTGCCCCTCTATCCATACCACTTATTTCACATTCGTCGATCTATGAACTCAAAACAGAAACGGCCGTTTTAACTTTGCACGCATAGATTGATGAATCCAGCAACGTAAAAACTATTATAATGTATTGAAAAGGTACTTAAATACAGTACGTAGCGGCCCCTTTTTACAAGCTTTTTATTAACTTGCAATGTACCTATGTAAGTAAATATGTATTTTTTAAATTTAACCCACTTCCCGGTTTCCGATGAAGCTGAAAATTTGCATACATATGTAAGTCGGTTGACAATGCAATATTATGGTACCATCGAGCTGATCTGATGATGGACAGGAGGTGGTAATAGGAACTCTGTAATAAAACAACGAAACCTAATTGTGTTTGGGATTTTTAGAATTGTCTCGATAAGTATTAGTTGCCTGTGGAAAGAAAAGTACAGTCAGCGATGAAAGTTTGTACCAAAAATGAAATGTTTACCAAAAACTTATTTTCAAATATCTATCGTTAAATTTTAATTATCACAATTATTTAGCCGTGGCGCTACTGAGCACTAGGACTCTTAAATTGTATGGTTCGTGAGATTCTTCATGTTTCTAGTACCTGTCTGCTGTCTGCCTAGCAAAGAAGTGGTGCGACAGTATCTCGCCCGCGACCAGTGGCGTAGCTAGGAGTGGGCGAAGTGGGCCGTCGCTCACGGCCTCGCGCCCCAAGGGGAGCCTCGCGCGAGGCCCCTACGGGCACGGTGAAAGAAAAGGGCCTCGCAGATGCGATTTCGCCCACGGCTAGATTAGGTTGTAACTAATAATAATAATAAATAATAAAATATTTTATTGTACATAAGGAGCACGTTACATAATAAACAATTACACAAGGGTTTGTACAAACATGACAGTATGGAGAGGTCAGACTTTCGACCCCTAAACTAGGTAAGCACCTGTGCCTTAGGGGCTAAAGTTCGTCTAAATTCGATGTCGAAACAAAAATGAAGGTCGTGTACAGCAGTAAGATAGTAAGTGTAATTTATTTATTAATTAAACTGTATTAATTAGAGAAGAACGCAAGATACTGTCGCGCCGCTCCTGTGCTAAGCCTGCGGGATATAACTAAGTTAAAAACTGTAATAAATGTCATATATTAAAGAAAAAATGACGAAGCCCTCCAGTGGTGAAACACAAATCAAAATATTTAATAAAATAATTTGATTTGTTCTCAAACTTGTTAACTTTAAGTTGTTAAGAGTGTGTTCAGAAACTTTTGATTTACGCTATTTATATATATATATATATATATACCCAATAAAGAATTTTCTTTTTAAATTCTGTGTCAGTAGTCAGTAGGTCATTGTTTTACTTACCCGTCAATTTTGGCTTATTTGAAGTTGCTGATCCTGTGTATACGGTATCTCTTTAATACTGATTTCTCTAATGGGACAACAATAATCATGTTTTAAGGGACTCGCCCAAATTTCACCTTCCCATACAGTTTAGTTCTCATTTTAAAACTACGTGTTTGTAATTAAACTTTGTACATACAATGACATAAGGTTTATTTAGGTCTGTAATTGTAATTAGTATATAAAACACACGAAATAGTGCAAAACAAGTTTTGTATAAAAAACCGCTGTTTTTTTTTACTATTGTATAATATAATATTAATACTATACCTTATCATATAGTAAGTACAAAGGTTTCAAAGCAATCTAGCGAGTCGTTTTTGAGTACTACCTACTACCTATAACCATAGAGAAATATAAATAAGGAAAGAGTGGTAACTCCAATAACTCCATACATCGGCATCTAACGTCAAGTAGTGGATTTATCAGTGCTACTTGGCACCAGAACAGCAGATGTCACAAGTGTCGCTACTGACGAAAAATGTACTGCTAAAACAATTTACAACTAATATTATAAGCAGGAGTTGAAAATAGAGTTCAGGTTAATTCGGTTATAATAATTGCTGAAAATTGTTGAGCATTTTAAGTATATGTTCGGTTACTTTGTATGTAACTTTGGTAGGAAGAGCGGGATCTCCGACCACAAGTATAATTTTACTTACTTGGAGATTCCAACCATAATTTGCTGTACACAATATTGTAACCAATAAACGCTTTTTCTTTTTCTTTTTCATTAGACTTTTCGTTCTTCGCGACATCTATTGTCAACTAGCAGTACTCATAATTTCCGCTACTTGTATTGTATTGTATTGTAGTTCGGGCGATTTTCCGCAACTCGACGACTGGCGCCTATTTTGCGTGACATGGGGGTGGGCTAGTCCTGCCAGCCCAGCTCCTCGAGGAAACCTATCAAACCTTTGATGTTGAGTAGGACCTCGGGGAGGTCTCTCGGGGATCCGAGATGTTTTGCCCTGTATGGGGCCACTCCGCTGCACTCCAGCACCACGTGAGAGGCTGTTTCTTCTGTCTCCATGCATCCTCTGCATAGGGGACTGTCTGTGACACCTGTTATAAAAAGATGTTTGTTAAATAGTCCATGACCTGTTATGACACTGGTCACCATGCTCAGTCGGGTCTTTCCTAATTGAAGGAGCACCCTTGTGAGCTTTCCGCTGATGCCAGGCATGGCTTGTTTGGCCTGTCTGCATCCAGTCTGGTTTAGCCAATGTTCTGTGTGTAGTTTCTCTGTACGTGCCAGCAGCATTGAGCGTACCTTGCTAAACGGTATCGGGAGGATCGGTTCTGGGCCAATCGCTCCCGCACTCGATCCTTGCCTGGCAAGCTCGTCCGCAGCATCGTTACCCCGGGATCCGCTGTGTCCTTTGATCCATTGTAGGGTGATCTTATTGTTATGACATACCTCCATTAGTCGTTCGTGGCATTCGTGTATAAGTTTGGATGTGACTATATGGCTTTTTAGAGCCATCAAGACTGCTCTACTGTCGGAGAGTATGCGGATGGAGGATCCTACTACCTTCCTTGCAGTGATGGCAGCCGCCGCGTTTATGATGCCCATGCACTCAGCCTGGAATACAGAGTTATGGGCTCCTAGCGGAGTGGTAATTGACATGTTCAGGTCTTCTGAGAAGGTTCCAGAGCCCGATCCGCTGTCTGTTTTGGACCCATCAGTGAAGATTCTGAGCTCCCGAGGATTGAGTCCTTCGTAATTGTCGTCCTCGTATAACTGTATTTTGTACCTTTTGTCGAAGATAGCTTGTTTATGAATCCGATCCGTGCCCGAATTGAGCACTGGAAATTCGTCATATACCTTAGCCAGGCAAGTTGTGTGAAGAGCTCCTATGATGTTGGACCATATATTAAGGGCTCGCAGCCTTACCGCTGAGAGACTGGCCTCTTGTTGTATGTGTAGGTGCAGCGGTGGAAGGCTTAACATGACCTCCATGGCTGCAGTCGGTGTGGACCTCGTACAGCCAGTGGTGGCCGCGCATGCGAGCCTTTGGAGTCTTTGTAGCTTGTCTCGTACGTTGCCTAGGTTTGTTCTTGGCCACCAAACCAGAGCACCGTAACAGAGTAAGGGGCGGATTATTGTCTTATAGAGCCAGAGAGTAATTTTTGGGTTGAGTCCCCACCTCTTACCAATCATCCTTCTGCATTGCCAGAAGACAACTCCCGCCTTGTCTATACGTTTGTTGATGTGATTGTTCCAGTTGAGTTTACTGTCGAGAGTTAGCCCTAAGTACTTAACTTCATCGGTCAGCTGTAGCTCGGTTTGGAAAAGTGTTGGTCTGGTAAAGTTGCCAAGCGCTCTTTTATTGGTGAACATTACCATTTCTGTTTTGGTGGGGTTGACTGATAGGTCGAATTCTCTACACCAGCGTTCTACAATCCGAAGAGCAGCCTGGGTGAGATCGCAGACTGTACTGGCAAATTTACCTGATATTAATATTGCCAGATCATCAGCGTAGCCTATTGTGTAGAAGTGTTCCTCGTTCAGTTTGGTTATAAGGTTGTTGACTACTAGGTTCCACAGCAGAGGTGACAGGACTCCGCTACTTGACGCTAGGTGTCGACTACGAAATAACTCGAGTTTTGGTAAGAAAATAGATGTATGGACCATTCTTTCCTGACTTATATTTTTCTATGCTTTAACTTAAGACTTCAGTCGACCGTCCAGTGGCGCTGGCGCCCCAACATGACGTCAAACAGAAAAAACGGCTAAGTGCGAGTCGGACTCGCACACGAAGCCTACTTAAATATTTATTTTATTCTGTTTTTAGTATTTGTTGTTATAGCGGCAACAAAAATACATCATCTGTAAAAATTCAACTGTCTAGCTATCACGGGTCATGAGATACAGCCTGGTGACAGACAGACAGATAGCGGAGTCCTAGTAATAGGGTCCCGTTTTTACACTTTAAGTACGGAACCCTAAAAATTTGACCACCATTTGCTATTGACAAAGCAAAAAAATAGGGAAAATAAAACTATGTGACAAAGACCAAAAGTTTATACAGAAATTTCTTGGTTTATTAGAAAACACAATTCCCCTAATGAGGGCGCCACTGGACGGTCGACGCAGTCTTAAAATTAAAATCTGCGTATGGTGTTTGAGAAAATCAGCATTAAAGTGATCTAGATTGCCCATTATGTACCTACAGATGGGGATAACACCATAACACGACACATAAGAATAATTTATTATCTTAACAGAATACATAGTATGATATACTTTTATTGTACAGTCGCCATCTCTGAAAAGAGCGATTTCTTTCCTAGGCAGAAATCATACTTACAACAGCGTTGACCGGTCGAAGTATTTCACAGATGGCGCCAGCATAGGTTAAACTAGAGACAGGTAAAACCTATGCTGGCACCATCTTTTGAAAACCTTGGACAGTTGTGTCCAACCCCATTAGTGGTATTTCTTTAATCAATTAAATATCATTATTGTTAGTGCTTGAAAATGGAGACTAGGCTCTCCGAAACATGTCGCGCGATTGACGGAGTGAAACTGTAAAAGTAGCTTAATTAAATATCATATTATTTAAAATTATTAAAAATATACATTATTTGATTTGATGCATTGTAATTTCAATGTATCAAAAGAAATATTCCTAATGTGAAACAGTGCCCTCTATTACCAGATTAAAACAACGCAAGCAAAAGTCAAACAGGTTAGTACACAGCTTGCATGAGGCTCAATATAGGCGCCACCATCTACGCAAAAATAAATAAACTTTATATTTTATACACATTTGGCACCTCATTATAACAGGTTATAAGGAACACAGTTACCGTTTTCACTTCACACAGATGTCACCACCGTACAGCCATCACCATGCATATTGCAGCATCAGCATCAATCACGCAGTGGGCTTAGCACGAGAGCGCCGCGTACTCGCTGTGAGAAACTTATCCGTCATTTTCTAACTGTACTCATCAGAAAGGGACGGGCACTCTTATCTCCCGGACGAACGCGGCGCTCTAGTGCTAAACCATTAACAGATAACCATTTTTAAAGAGCGTGTCCCTCCTTGGAAATCTTAGACTCAGCTTACAGTCAACAATTTGGTAATGCCGCTAGAGATCTCATAATTCTCATATGATCGTCACAAGGTACGAAATGGTACATAAATCAATTGACTGTATATTGAGGTGATTATGTTTTTCATAGGTAAATTTTTTTTTAAACCGGACATTTGCTGTTATAACAGAAATACATCATCTGTGAAAATTTCAAATGTCTAGTTGATGAGATTACAGCCTGGTGAGAGACAGTAATAGGGTCTACACTCTACAGTCTTAGTAATAGGGTCCCGTTTTTACCCTTCGGGTACAGAACCCTAAACACTGTTATTCCTATTTAACTGTGCTTTTGATGTTGATTATTGTACTAAGGCACCTCATAGTTGTGATATTATTGTATTGTTTTATGGATAGTGAGAGCCAGTGGACAAATATACTGATATTCCTAACGGAATAATGATGTGTTTCAGTATATTTGTCCACTGGCTCAAAATATTAATTTTGTCAATATATTTGGCCACTTTGACTGTCAATGATCTATAATTTTCACTGTTTTATGTATCTGATACTTATATGAAAGATCGATTGTCCAATCTACCAATCAATCTGCGCTGACCAGTCATTTTAGTACAAACCCAGATAAATTGGGTAGCAGATTGGATTATAAAGGATTGCTATTATAAAGGATAAAGAATCTAAGATAAGGAACCTGTAATATTGAAAAACCTTTCCTCCATGTTAATCCTTGGTTGATATCTACAACTAATCTATCATTTCAATAGAAAATATGATATAAATTTACATAAAAAAGCGTCCTTATATGCTTCATGTTCACAAGGACTTTTTCCATCAAAAAAGGGTCCTTATGCTCCATGTGCATGTTTTCTGCATATAAACTATGAGGAGCCTTCTCTGATCTGAGCATACATCTCTAAACACACAGGCAATGCACGTGGCCATAATATACAAACTCTTTAACACTTTACAAGATTCATTCAACATTTTACCACAAGAAAAGGAAATGGATCCGAGCCTTGGTTTAAGGAAGGAAACTACTGTAGTCACGGTTTTATACTCACTCTAATTAAATTGAAACAACCCATTGATTTACGTTAATTTTATTATAATCCCCAGGGTCCGCATCAAAATAAACGGAATAAGTTAATACAAAATACGCTTAAATATAGTGTAATGTAATAAAAATATAAGTTGTTTACATACTTCACTCTTATACTGTAATATTATAAGATTTTTAATAGTTACGTAACGATACATTCCAATCCGAGCATCCATCAGTCTAATACAAATATCGCAGAGCTTTTCTCTTAAATATTAAATAACAACATGATCTCAACGCACAATATACATGTCATAAGTTAGTGGGGCTTGCCTTCGGCGTGGAGTCTCGCGCGCGTCCTGCTGTCTCGACGGCGTACACGTGTACCTACAAATACTCAAAATTAGTGAAGGAACTGGCCTAGTGACTGCAGAGAACTGCATAAAACAAAAGTACGACGGCCGGCGTGGACACTTTGGAGCGTACGTCCCGTAACTTTAGGGTGGGGCCACGTACGCACTACTTGCGGCACGTTGCTGTTGCACTAAACCTACTATTCATTCAAATCACAATCATTTATCAGTTATGAAGCTATGGTGAAACACATGTGATAGTGAAGCATACTCGAGTAAAAATAATCACCATAATAGCATAACAAATTATTGTTTTATGCACTTATTAGCTTTTTAAACTTTAGTTTAGACCAACCAAATCAATGGTATGCCATTGTTAGTACAGGTAAGTGCATTAGCTCAGTTGAAATGATTCCATCTATACTAGGGTCTTCCTAATAAAAGGTTGCCGATTCATGCGCTAGAGACCCACACACGCATATTCCACACATAATGCCTCTTTCTCCTTGTTTTTTAAACACCAGTGTAAAACATTATAGCCTCATAATATTTGATACCTGAAGCAGGTGGCGCTAATATTGTAGTGTTAGTTGTAAATTTACGGATGCAATATTTTGGACTACTTCACGCATCTCCGTAATTCGTATATTCCTTTCTCTATGTTGAAAAAACTCTAGAGCGTGTTTATTATATTCGAGCCACGTGGCAAAAAAAAGCTCTAGTTCTTTACTATAGTGTGTCATGGTCCAAATGTGACAACCAAAACTCACTAATTACTAAAAAAATACAACAAAAATTAACCTTATGGTACTTAATACTAATACGGTTCACTATGGCTAAGAGCTTGTGGAGGTATACAATTATACTAATATAATCTTATATATATTATTATAATTAGTGAGTTTTGTTTGTCACCCGACGATATGGCAAATATACATTTCTAATTACCTTGACAGCGTCATAGAGGTGCCACTGCAGTGAGGCACGAGCAGCTTCCACACGAGCCCGCGGACGCGAGCGAGGGCGCCATCGTCGCGAACCGGTCCTGTAACAACGACAATAAATGTTAGAGTCAATACTTGTATCAATGACCTTAAAGTCTATTGCAGACTATAGAAACAGTGTCAGGTAGGGCGACAACATTTTCCATGGCTGTGCAGGCCAATACGGGAGCGGCAAACACGCCCACAAGCCTGGCAGGTGTACTGTGCCCGTGGCGAACAGACGTCGCTCTGATGAAGCTTGGCTCGCTTACTAGCGAGTGTCTTAAACCAAGCGCCATCGTGGATTTTACGGCCGTCGAACACCAGTTTGCGCCACTTCTCTCTGTTCTCGGCAAGCTCCTCCCAATTATGAACCGGTATGTTGAAGGCGTGCATGTCCCGCTTGGCGCAGTCCTTATGCTGTAGCATCGGCCGACCGACGCTTCTCCTGGCATCAGCTATGGCGCCAAGCAAAACACGCCGCGGCAGACGAGAAGGTTGCATTCGATGCACATGCCCCAGCCAGCGTAAACGTCTCTGCTTTAGCAGCGCAAAGAGACTGGGCAGCTGTGCAATCTTAAGCACCCTCTCGTTTGTTACCTTGTCCTTCCAGTTAATGTTCAAAATGTTCCTGATGCAGCGCATGTGGAAAGCGTTAAGACGACGTTCGTGCTTGGCATACGATGTCCAGGTCTCAGCCCCGTACAAGAGTACGCTCAGGATGCATGTTTGATACACGACCATTTTGGTTTTCCTGGTTAGATGTTTATTTTGCCATACTCTTGCACTAATCTTCCCGAACCAATACTCAATACATCATACTCAATACTTGTATAGGCTGGTGGTATAACAAATAGATGAAGAAATAATACAACCGCTTGAGTAAAGGAATAAGATGGGGCAGAAAGAATCAAATACTGGACGGACCTAGCAAAACAGAAATAACTGAAGCGGTTTTTGAGTTAGTGGGATGTTGACAAAATACATTATATTATATTTTATTTCCAACCAAGATGACAGCTTTCTAACCGCAGTTAAAAGTCATATTATTAAATTATATATTCCAATATAAATAATTCTGGTTTCACGCCATGCGACGTTACACCGGTGAATAGAAGAGAGGACTGAAATTTAATCTTTTCCAAATAACAATTGCTTTCGATACACTTAAAATTACGTCGAAGTTTCGTGCGTTGTCTCTTGAACAGAGGTCTCGAAGCGGCAGACCTATAGGAACAAGTGACCCTAGTACCATCGGAAAGATTGTTAGGTAATAGAATTTGCGCCCGCCCCGCATGCCCGTCAAATTTATCGTGAAAAATTGGGGTACATATGCGGCTTAAGTGAAAAGAACTATAAAGAAAAAACATATTATATAGATTCATACAAAAGTTAGGATAGCTAAAGTAACCGAAAATTTGCGTTGTTAATTTCTGGGCCAAGTCGAAAATCATAGAATTTCTTTCGTACAAAAAGTCGCATTTTGTAATAGACGATGAGCAAAGTAAGACTACCATAAGTCCTGCAGTGCCGTTCTCTCGACTATTCATGGGCTCAAATCAAGAGTGTATTAAAAGAGAAGGATAAAACAGCCAAAAAACTTTGACAACTCCAGCAGGTGTTGGGATGGTGCAGGCAAATATGAAAAGTAGCTCCGTAAAAAGTGCCACTAAATGCGCTAGGAAAAAGCTTCTTATCACTCTTGCAGAAAATTTAATAATAAAAAAAACTGAAAATTATTTAAATTAAAAGTAGCTTCATATTCTAGTAATCCTAAATTACCAAAATCCTTATCAATTGCATCAGTTTTTTTCATTTGAAGTTTAGTGCGCTGGTGTGACAAAATCAAGTTAGTAGTTAATGGTAACCTCTACCACAACCGGCAGTCAAATTATCAAAGAACCAGGTTGTATCGAGCGCAATAACGTATGGTCACGATTCTTAGGCCTCAGGCATAAGAGAACGACTAGAAAGAAAGGTAATACAGTAGAATCCGCTTATAATGACATCGAAGGGAATTGACAAACACGTCATACTAAGCGGATGTCATATAAAGCATAGTTGATCAACTTCTTATATTTGTTAATTTTCCAAATTAATTTCAAATTCCTTTATAAGATATGAGTTTTATTAATCTTGTACCAATTATCAACTTGTCACCGAGAATCAACGGTAACACTCCCGATAATCGGAACGGCACAACTATAAATACATATAATAAATAAGTACATTCCACGAACAAAAGGTCTAATAAATATTATTTTTATGGTTCCGTACCTTTAAAAAAAAACCGGAACCCTTATAGTAACACTCGTGCGTCTGTGTCTGACACAGCCTGTTTCTCCGAAACTACTGGATCAATTAAGTTGAAATTTGGTATGTACATGTACACATATGTAAGTTTGTGACTTTGTGACCCAAAGATGGACATGTAACGTAAAAAATAATCATTTTAAACATGGGAGTCACATTTAGAGGGTAAATGAGAAAACTAAAAACTAAAGTTATTCAAACTAAAGTCTATTCTTTAATTGCGTAGACTAAAATGACAACCACAAATGTCAAACGTAGAAATAATGATACCAGCTTAAAACAAACAGTGCTGATCTTTGATTTCGGTTTGTGAATAACCGATAAATATTAAATTAATTTTAGATTCAAAATAAACAATAAATGAAATCTACTCGCTACATGATAGGAAATCCATACTTAATATTATAAATGCGAAAGTGCGTCTGTCTGTCTGTATGTTACCTCTTCACGCTTAAACAGCTAAACCGATTTAGTTGAAATTTGGTAAAGGGGTAGTTTGAGTCTTCACCCCTTAAGGTGCCCTCACCTCACATTTTTACCTACACTATTTCACCCTTTTTAATACCTCTCCTAGTGTCCCCTTTTAGCACGTCACGGATTATCCATTCATTGTGTTACAGACACTTCATCAACAAAAATAAGTACCTCCCAATAGTTTATTTTCGGTTAGTACCGGTTGTAGCACATCACTATTTATAAGATGTAAAAAACTAGCAACACATGAAGTGTAATTTTAGTGTACACAATTAAAAAATAGGCTTTATATGGTGTTACATATCAAATGAAAAAGTTTATTGTGAGTATGTGAGTATCTCAAATATATATTTTTTATAATTTAACGGTAAACAGTTTCGAAGTTATTACCATTCTCCCTTTTATCTCCGAACGGGTATTTTAAAGACAATATCCCTACGGGTTTTTTAAAGACAATTCACTCACGTTTCACATAAAAATATGCATTGTTAAAAATTGTGCACTGTACGGAACCCTTGGCACGCGAGTCCGACTCGCACTTGGCCGGTTTTTTAAGATAAAACGACAATATTTTTTTGTAGGTACCAAATTTTAAAGGGCGATTTTGGTACTTTCTTTTATTTTTATCAGAGTTCAACTCGAATTATATTTACAAAAAGGTTGTAGGTCTAAAAGAGCGATTCAAAAGGTAATATAATGAAATTTAATCGCGTTAGACCCGTTAATTAATTAAGAGTCACATGACATTGAGAAAAGAATACATTCAGCCTCAACAAGTAGTTCACACATCAAGCACGACACGTTTATAAAAACAACACGTGTTAGAGTTTTGAATGATTCACGGTTAGTTTCACTAGACTTATATTGACCGGGATATAGACGTGTTAATTTTATAAAGACCAATAAGCGAGAAAACTAGTTACTGCTCGATGCTCTAAGGCTGTGCTGAGTTTACGTTGTAATAATTATACTAAAATAAATACTAATATCCTAATCTAACTTGAAAATTCTTCTTTAAGTATGCACTTAACTATTTGAACGCGACAACACGGCGCCACTAGCGACGGACGGCGCGCGAACTAGCCGAGCCGGCGCCGCCGTCTAGCCTGAATGTTAGGTAAATATGAACCTTAATACAATACAATAAGCTGGTAAAGCACGGATCGTGGTAGCGGCGGGGCGTGGGGTTGTTGAATTTGTTCCCGGTCTCTGCTCGAATTTTCATAATAAAATTTCGAATGTTGTTGACTTTGCTAAGTTGTTGTTTTTGCTAAGATTAAAATCCTAATGTTTTAAGGTTTGTAAATTATAATATGGCGACTTACATGAGACTTGGTCATCCGAAATCCAAACACACGTCCGTCACTTTAAAACCACAAACATAACTCCACAAACTTGTTATTTCGCTACGCACAACGTATTCGTACAAATCAAATATGAGAGTACATACTACCGGACCACACTTAATAAACCAACGCTTCAAGGCCTGCGCCAACCGGCGGAGCGCAGCGCAGATCACCGAGGAGGATAGTAAATCCTAACATCCAGCGCACGCGGCGGACACGGGACACAACGACACGGAGGCGACCGCATCGGACGGCGCGCGAGACTCTACTGGTTCGCCGGTTCGGCTCGGGCGGGCGGGCCCGGTCGCGCTCGGTACGGAACTCGGAGGGCGTCGGCCGACACCGAGTCGCGCCGGACGGTCGCCTGCCGAGGTGCTGAGTGCGAAGGAATGGACGGTTTAACCGCCATCAAAATTTAAAAGGTAGATGTACTAAGTAACGTACGTACGTACGTATGGAGTAAAATTGGATTGAAAGTTTTTAATATTATAACAAAAGCTACGGCGGTCTAATGTAAGCTACCTTCCTAACATATCTTAAGGGTCTCCGGCAAGCTCGGTTCTCCATACAAACGTAGTTCCGCTCTCATTTTAAAACGAATAGCTAGTTTGCTCTGAAACTTTGTACAGGATAAGGTATATCTATGTCTGAAATTAGTTTATGTAAGAATAAGAATGATTTATTGCAGTACTGTGTACATTTGTAGATGGTAATCATGATACAATTTGATTCAACAGTCACCCATTTCGGGTATGCAATACTTATATAAGTAACTTATAAACTAAACTTAAAATAACATGCAAAGATTCCAATATATATAAAATAACATTCCAATTAATATTCAGATACCATAGTAAAAAAAGACCAGCGAATTTATGTTTTCAATACAAAACGTGTTTTTGCTCTATTTCGTTTGTTTTATAAACTGGAGCTATGTAAACTAATTTCAGACCTAGATATGCCTCATGTCATTGTATGTGCAAAGTTTCATTACAATCCAAAACGTAGTTTTAATTTGAAATGGAATTCTATGGGAAGGTGAAATACAGCCGAGCTTACCGGCGCAGTCCGCTAAACCATCCTCAAATGGCTCTATCAATGCTATAATATTCGCATGGAATCAGAGGAACAAAACAACAATATAAATTGGATTCTATCAGGGACAGAAAATTAATGCATTAAATACTATTTTTAGAACATTGAGGGTATTTTAATATGTATGGAAAGATAATAATAATAATAGGAAAGATAGTAAAGCGAGCTGCAAAATTTCATAGTTACATAATGAAGGAATTAATAGTGGCTATGAAATTTTGCGGAAGGATGTAGGCCTTAGCAGACCTTCAAAGCGCAATCCACCATTCATAAGCACCCTCTATTGGTGATACTTCAAAAAAACTCATCGCGTAGGTCCCGTGGTATTTTTCTAAGCCTTCTCTACTGCTTACTTTCAAAGACAGATTTCGACGTGCGTTCATTATTACATTCACACATTATTCAGACTTCAGACTTAGGTAGGTATGTGATTATTTGTAAATAAAAGCTGTGGTTGTCAATCTATCAAGATATTCAAGATGAACACGATTATCAAAAAATCATCGTAATAACTGTCGTTTGTCGGCATAAAATCAATTACGGGTAAAGTAATTTGATTTGAACTAGACTTGCAAGAGGATTATTAGGTAGATGCATTCAGCGTCAACAAACAGTCCACACACAAAACACCTCACATTCACTAGCCACTCATTATACTCCTTTTTTTAAGTTTAGATTTTTTTCTAACCTCAAAAGTAGTGGTAATTAACTTCTTTCTGATTTCGTAATTCAAACTCAATCGTAATAGTCTTAATTGGTTTTATTGCATCCAAAATGGCTACATTCAAGTATTCAACTCTCAACACTGCGTGTGCACTGATCAAACGGTGTCACTAATCAATCTATCCCTTTTTCGATCTACATCGCTCCTCAAACCGGACCGGAAACGAGTCGGATTGGCGTTTTGTAATCCTGGCCTGTGATTGGTTAATTAGAAGCGGGCTAACAAAACTGACATTAGTGTTGCTAGCCATAATTGAAAATCATACTAAAATTACCTTATTAATTAAAAATCATAACACTCCGAAATGCTAGGGTTCCTATGATGTCTAATATTGCGGCGCAATAATATGTAAACGACACTATTATTCAGTGCATAGTGTAGCGTTTGCTACATATTTATTTTTTTGCCATCTATCGGTGGTTTTTGGAACTTCATCCATATCAACGTAGCTTGCGTATTTCTTCGGTTTTTTTTTGTTTTGTTATGCGAGGGCTAGTGGGTTATCGTTAGCGCGGAATTCTCTTAGATGGCGCTTTAAAAAAAACACATGGAACCTTTTTTGGACTGAGATATGTTCGATGTAGGCAGGTTACAATTGCGTTGAATTTTGAATTTCAATTCTGATTCGGAAAGAAGAAATCTGGGGGCACGGCCGTGCCCCCGCCAAGACGAGACAAAGGGCAAAAGGCAGTGCATATCTTTTCTCGGCACGTTTCGCCGTATTTTCGAACTCTCGTAGTTTCGTCTTGGACAATGCTAGAGAGCTGTAATTTTTTGTATACCATGTACTCAGTAGACTTATCAAAAACACCAAGTTTTATTAAGCTACCTATTATACTTAAAATTTTATAGTACCTTAATTTTCACTGTCCGAAACACATGAAATTCGCGTCATAGAAAATACAGACTATGTCCTGAAGTCTTAGAAGGCTGAAATTTGGCATGTAGGGATGGGTCTGTATGCAGACACATATGGTGACCAGAAATCTGTAACTTTCGCCCTGCAACCCCTTCAAATGGGGGTACCTAAAAATACCTCTAATCCTGAAAACATTGGTTCCTGAAGTCCAAGAATCGTGAAATTTTGTGTGGTAGCAGTGATCGGAATGCTAATACAAAAACAACAGTAAAAAAAACCAAAAAGTTTTCGAAGTACCGATTTGAACCAGGTTCACGTAAACCAGCCAAATAGCGCCCTCTATATTGGCACTGTTTCTTGTCGTAAACTTTTCAAAACCTTACTTCAAACACAAGCGCTGGTGGCCTAGCGGTAAGAGCGTGCGACTTTCAATCCGGAGGTCGCGGGTCAAACCCCGGCCCGGCTTAATGTTAACAGAAGGCTGGTTGAAAAAAAAAAGATCGTATCTACATACATGTAGAAGCTTATATAGCTAAGCGCAGTGCCACACTATGACACTACGGATTGGTAATGAACTATTACATATAATGACATAGCTAAACTAAGCTCATAGAGTACTTCTGCAAGTACACAAGAGTTTCGCTAGATGTCACCTTAATTAGTTTAATTATTATATCATAGAATTGACAAACTTAATCTATCTAGATTAGGTAAGTATTAGGTATTTGCTTTGGTATTTGTATGGACTAATACCTACTTATTGTACCTTGTTAAGATAGGTTTTAACAATCGCTTTTCCGGAAAGGAAAACATCGCGAGGAAACGGGACTAATCCTAATAATGGCAGTCGCTTTCGTAAAAAATTGTGCCTTGATATTAGTTGCCAACTTGCCAAGCGGACCCCAGGCTCCCATGAGCCGTGGCGTGGCTAAAAATGCCGGGATAACGCGAGGAAGATGATGAACTTTAAGCACAAGGGAGGTTCTGTGAGCTGTACAACCTCGCGAACAAAGCCTAAATAAGTGTAGCCTATTAGAAAAAAAAAAAACTGTATTGATACTAAAATTATTTTACCGAACTTGATTAGCAGTTAAATTGTCTGAACGCCAAGGCCGATGGCGAGCACTTCGCAAGTAGGTGTTTGTGGAAGTCGCAAGAACCATGCATGCATACAGTTGTAGTTACTAAAGTTTTGTGTTTGAACACTACAGAAGCGCGCCTCTCTTGGTCACTTCTGACCTTAATATCTTCGCGGAGCTCGTCCTTCGGCCAAACCGTTCGCCATGAAGATACTTGGAGACGTTGCGGGTAGCGTGTACCTGTCATACGCTCCGGGCATTCGGCCTTCAGTAGCCAAAATGGCATAAACGGAATCCTTACAGTTTAGTTTAGTCCGTCTGTCTGTCCGGTCTTCCGTCTATCTGTCCATATGTGACAGCCATTTTGGAACTATGTGTATTTTGTGAGCAGACTATGATCAGTTGTTTTATAAAATACATTACATACTCGACTGACGATGTTCATGTGACTCGTATTCTCACGTAACAAAATATTGTTAATTAAATTAAATTTGCCGTATTATGCTGCACAATTTATTTGTGCAGTATTCAGCGAAAGGTGAATATATGTAGTCATATCATAATAGGAAGTTTGCAGGCACATACGACTTTTTGTTTTCGGATGTCACAGTACCATCAAACAGTTCCCAACGATTTAGAAACTCGCATGCGTGTAGAGATCTCGAAACACCAAAGTAACGCGACCGTAAGATGTATGCATATTTGGAGAGCTCATTTATATACCGGTTTCTTTACCTCTTGACTCGCGTGTGATAAGTGAGCTATTTTATTATTTTTTAAATAAATTCTGCTCACAAAATTTTCCGAAAATAAGTTGAGTAATACGTACGACTTATACAGAAGAACAGCCGGAGACTAGAAAATATTTTTGCCCAACTGTAACGAATACCTACGCTTAGCTCGCACTTCGCACTCGCTAAATTCAAATTTTAATTTAAAAAATACATGTCTGGGAATCAAACTCGAATCGTCGCACTACAAAGCCGCGGTTTTCCAACAGCACTGCGATAGCACGTACGTACCCACACAAAATTCACTAAAATCGGTTGAGTGAGCTGAATCGGAGACCTTAACTAACGCTTAGGTCATTAAAAACAATTCCGATTATGATAATAATGCTTTAAAATTTCTAGAAACTTACAATTTATAATACATAAAATTCCTGACTTATAATTTATATAGGCTCTACATAGATGGCGCTAGCAATACGTAATAACAATACTTTTATAAAATCTAATGTTAAAATATTTTAGAATTATGCCTGCTTATATATGATCCTGTATTATCGTAGATTCTATAAACGAATAAGTCATTTCTAGCTGGTATCACTCAGCTAGCTATGTTAGCTAGCTGGTGGACTCTTACAAAAATGAATGAAATCCCACCAAAAACATTTCATGTAAAGTGTTGCCAAGACTAGGCGCATAAAGCTTTTACACTCAAAAGCTATCAGATCCCGTAGTAGGTACCAAGACTTTTACTCTGTAAGTCCTAACTTTATTAGCTCTATCTAACTGTATAAAGCCAACATCTTGGTCAAACGTACAGTACGGCTTGGCCGTTTCGTTGCTGTCAAATGGACAAATTGAACAATCCCTTAATGACACTCAGAATTTGAAAGACTTGTGTAACTACTTTGTACAACAAGTCCACCGAGTGAGTGTTTATGTGACTGCAACGAAACGGTCATGCCGTACTGTACGTTTGACCAAGATGTTGGCTTTATACAGTTAGAGCTAATAAAGTTAGGACTTACAGAGTAAAAGTCTTGGTACCTACTACGGGATCTGATAGCTTTTGAGTGTAAAAGCTTTATGCGCCTAGTCTTGGCAACACTTTACATGAAATGTTTTTGGTGGGTTTGTTTTTTTCGGGGGACTTCAGATGGATTTTGAGATTGACGTGGAAAGATCTGTTTGTGGTCCGCGAATATTTTTTCAATTTTTTCCTTGTTTCCGTCAAGTAAACCTTTAATCGAGAGGAACGTTTTCTTCGGAAGTTGCCAATAATAACTTGGAGTGCGCTTTTCTTCCCGTCGTTCCGCGGCCTTGTTGGCCGTAGTTGCCTGCACCAGGACCTTTTTAAGGCCACCGTCGAGCAGTGCTCCGGTGGTACGTGGTGGCCGTATCAACGACAAGGCCTAGCCGCCGACGGGCAGTCGGCAGTGGATGATCGTCGACCGGCGGTCAGGTATCAGACCCACGGAGGACACAAGTCCGCATACTGCGTGGTTCGAGAGGTCACGGTACAGCGTTGGTTGGCCGAACGTTTTCTTTGGAAAGGAACTAGCAAATTGTCATCGTCTACGGAGCTTGAATATTTTTTAACGTTATGGGATCGGTTCCCGTTTAATAACCCTATAATTGTTCATTGTTATTTTTGTGCCATATTTCTTTTAATTCTGTAAAGCCGCTGTTATCCGTATTCCGCATTTCTTTACGGCATTTTCAAAATTCTAATTGCCCCTAATTGTCAGGCGAAACTAATATTCGGCATTAAATTTAGGTACCTATCACCCGTTGAAACAGCCATTATCGTCCATAATCTCAATCTCATTAATCCATTTCTTTCCTTCTACAGCTAAATTTATACGCCGTTATCTTTCGCACGTACACCAGTTCACGCCAGTGTGGAAAGCGGACCGTCAGAAAAATAATTTGTTTTGGTTATAATATTTTTTTAAATTCCATGTGTAGATTTTTTTAGTGGTGTTCGGAAGTGCTTAACAAATTATACGTGTTGTGCAGAAGTATTTGTTTTACTGCAATAGTTACTCAGATTTAATTTTGGAGGACAAGTTACCACTTCTTTTGAGGTTATAAAATTTCTAAAACGCACTGCGATTTTTTTTTGCGGTTTCAGAACCGCAAAAAGTGTTACGTACGGCATGCTTCATAAGAGCACCCACTTAAAAGACTGAAAACAAAAGAAAAAAACCGCAGTGCGTTCTAAGCCTTAGTCGGAATAGATTTACCATCTCTTCAATAGGTACGGGTATAATCAGACTTGTCGGGTATAAAGTGCCGGTTTTATAATTACAAACAAAACAGTCTGCAGCACTAGTCATATAGGAGTTCTAATGAGAGAAATCTTTCATTGGGTTACATCTAATGAGACATCATCTCTCTACTGGCAGTTACATCTAAATAGAAATAAATGAATCAAATAATGATGTAAAAATATAAAATAATAATATCACAAGTTTCTTACCTTTTTGCAGACGGGCTCCATAACTCTATGCCAATATGCTTTGGGCGACTTTCTAAGCAGCTTACAAGCTTCAGAGCTTTAGGCATTTCTGTGCGAGCTGTCATCTCTGCATTTTCGACTCCTCCCTGTAGATTTCCTAGCAAAGACAAGCAATAATTAAATGCTGGTACAACTATGATTTTATAAAAGATGAAGGTAAACATATCATGGAAGTGGTAAATTTCAGATCCCAGCTAACATGATGCTACAATATTAAAGTATATTATTTTCACTCTATATACCTATATCATCTAGGTACAATAGAAATGTTTATTTTACCCATACAAGCCTAACAATCCTAACCTGACTTTCAATCTCTCTTTCTAACTAGGATAAAATAATTATTATTCTACATCTATGCTACTAGTATGATAAACTAGTATCTACCTTTTATAACAACAGCCTAATCATTGCAACGGCTAGGTATTCGCATGAGTGCAGCTTTTTGCAGCAACCTGAAAAATGCTTAATTTACTAATACATTTTTCTCACACATCAAAAAAGGAACATAGCTTTGCACTAGTACAAAACGACAGTGGCAAACCAACAACATAGACATGACTTCAGTGTATAAATGCATTTGAACGTGAACGTGAATATACGCCACTTTATCGGGCCCTTGGGAAGCGCGGGCTCGGATATACCCATATCAGAATAGAGCGCCAAGCAATATTTTTTATTGATCAGGGTAGTCGCGTCTTTATCAACTAGACCCGCGGGCGGCAACAGGCAGCCCGCAATCCTCCCTGGCTATTTTGTATGTAATATTGACAAACGACAATACCGATAAAGTCAAAAATATTAAGAAAGTGCGGCTCGTGTCAATTTCGTGAACAACTATGTGGCCGCCCTTGGCTGCTAAAAGGTTGCCACCCGCTGAACTAGACTAAGAGTGGATAGCAACTGTGCATAAAGGGCGCGGAGAGAAACCCCCTTACAGAGTAGTAAATTACAGAGGGAACACGAAGATTAACCGCTGGCCTGTGAGAAAGACTGTTTCACTACACTTGTGCATACATTTAGAACAACACTAACCTGATAGCACGGGGACGACGGCAGAACAGAGCACGCAAGCGACGAAGGCGATCTTCACACTAGATACCGGCCCCGCACGCCGCTCCGGGATGCGGACGGCACATCACTGCGTGCATTGCGAGCTGTTTCAGAGCTGCATCCGCGTGATAACCGCAGTAGCCGCCGCGAGCATCACGACCAGCGCATGGGAACCAAGAACATAACACAAGTATAAGTATTCATACAAAAAAATTCACAAATAGATTCTAAATAGAGAGACTTATAATATGTTTGGACAGGAGACAGTAGGATAAAAATATACATAAGGGTTATTTATTTGAATGAGCAGAAGCATCTTGAGGGGTTTATTAATGATAGAGGTCCTTGGTCAACTTGTAACATTCTATTATTAGCGATATATCAGACCAGCCGTGATATTACTAAATATTATACTTGTCTTGTTTACAATTTAATTTAAAAGACCCAGGACCTGCTTTCTTTTTGTTTTAGCCCATTGGTTGACTAGTATAGAATGCCTTAAGTCCGCCATTTCTGCTATATTGTGCAATGGAGACTAAACAAATCAATACATAGACTGATTGAAGTGTATACACATAGAAACAGTGACAGTTGTTCTGAAAAGAACATTTTTGCGTTGTCGTCATAGAAACAGGAAACAAGTGTTCTGAAAAGAACAGTTTTTCTGTTGCCCTGAAAAGGGCAGTTGTATTTGTCCTGAGAAGGACAGTTTTATATCTGGAGCCTGCAGCATCGTAGTTCCTGAACCGGTAAGCAGCGGAGCAGGGCGTAGCGTAGCGAAGACTTGATGTACTTCCTTCGTATGCCATTCCGTTTGAGAACCCCAATAAGGCAGTGTAAATTTGCTGAGATAATTTATTTATTTAAACTTCATAGCACAAAATACATAAATAATATACAAATGGCGGACTTAATGCGAAAAAAAGAAATGAGCAAAACTGTTTCAGTACATCTGTGCATAAATATAGAACAACACTAACCTGTCAGCATGGTGTCGAGTGCAGAGCAGAGCGTGCAGGCGACGTGGGCGATCTTCACATTGGACGCGGGTCCGCACGCCGCTCCGGGATGCGAGCGGGACATCGCTTACACGATCACACACATCGCGAGCCTCACGGTCAGCGCATGGGGAACAAGAATGCGACACAAGTACAAGTATCAGAATAAACTGACATATTCTTTTTTATTAAAATATCATGATTCCTAGTATTACATTAACTTAATATATACGAGGGTACAAGTGGTTCAACACGATACTCTTTATTGCACACAGTTTACAATACATGTATAAAAACATAAACAATTTTGGTAGAGGCACCAAACGGTGTTATCGCTAAAAAGAGGCATCGATTGATCTGTGTATAAACATAGAAACAGGAACCAAGTGTTCTGAAAAGAACACTTGAAGCTGGGTCGTCATAGAAACAGTGACATTTGTTCTGAAAAGAACAGTTTTTCTGTTGCCCTGAAAAGGGCAGTTGTATTTGTCCTGAGAAGGACAGTTTTATATCAGGAGCCTGCAGGATCGTAGAGTTCTTGAACCAGCCGCCGGTGAGTAGCGGAAGATGCGGTGCGGCGACGACTCCACGTTCACTCTTGTAGGCAGTCGGAGGCAAGGCGGCCGATAATAATGGATTTCTTTGGATACCCTGAATTCTGGAGGGTATGAGCGGCTTTTTACACGTCGTTGGACTAACCTAATAGAAGCTTTTTAACGATAAGACCACCTGTTGTTTAATACCTCTGCTTGAGTTACTGTATTATCTGTATTATTTTCTTGTGTCGAAGTGTGCAATAAAGAATATTTTGATGAAACATGTCGAAGAACAAGTGCTAAATTATCTGCGTCCGATCGGTTTGCCCGTTTAAGAGACACGGTGTTACAGACAAACACGGTAAAAGTATAACACCCCTCTTTTTGCTTCGGGGGTTTACAAAAGACTTGTAATATTTAACAAAAAAACTGAACAAGTGCGAGTCGGCCTCGCCCACCGAGGGTTCCGTACTTTTTAGTATTTGTTGTTATTGAAAATTTAACTTTCTAGCTATCACTGTTTATGAGATACAGCCTGGTGACAGACAGACGGACAGAGGAGTCTTAGTAATAGGGTCCCGTTTTTACCCTTTAGTTACGGAACCCTAAAAACACATACGCTATTCATTGATATTGCGAGAAAACTATTTCCTAGCTTAGGAAATACGAGTGTGCTACCGCTACCAGAAGAAAGTGAATGGTTATGTTATTTAACCTGTAGAATTTGGGTTGATAAAAAAACCGGACAAGTGCGAGTCGGACTCGGGTTCCGTACTTTTTAGTATTTGTTGTTATAGCGGCAACAGAAATACAACAGTCAGTCAGCTATCACGGTTCATGAGATACAGCCTGGTGACAGTCAGACAGACAAGACGGACAGACGAGTGGAGTCTTAGTAATAGGGTCCCGTTTTCACCCTTTCGGTACGGAACCCTGAAAATTAAATGCTACACCCTACTGAAGTTCATGTGATAGGTTCATGATTCATCTATTTGTTACATCTGTTCTTCTGAAGTCATATATATTAGTGAACAACAGTTCTAAAAGCCAAACCTCAATAAGGTTGTGTTGTTTCATCACACAGTCCCTGTATGGCTACCATTGGTCTCCATCATCAGTCCTTCACAGGACCAAATACTAATAATCTAATAATTGCTAAGGAATCCTCACTCAAACCAATATAATATGTATATGCCTAACTAAGAATAAATGAAATGCTTGCTCCATGCACCTTCCACACTATAAAAAACCGGCCAAGTGCGAGTCGGACTCGCGCACGAAGGGTTCCGTACCATTACGAAAAAAAAAAACAGCAAAAAAATCACGTTTGTTGTATGGAAACCCCACTTAAATATTTATTTTATTCTGTTTTTAGTATTTTTTGCCATAGCGGCAACAGAAATACATCATCTGTGAAAATTTCAGCTGTCTAACTATCACGGTTTATGAGATAACGCCAGTTTACAGACGGACGGACAGACAGACAGACAGCGGAGTCTTAGTAAATAATAGGGTCCCGTTTTTACCCTTTGGGTACGGAACCCTAAAAACCGTTTTGTTTTGTGAAGTGGCACCTATCTTCATTAAAATATTATTTTAACATAATTGATAGTTTGTGAGCAAAATAGCTGTGACATACTGACGGACAAACAGACGGATGTACAGAAAGTTTTTACCATTTTGGCTATGGAACCTTAATAAGAGTAGTAGTTATACTTTTTCGGTGGTAAACTTGTCGTTAAAATATTTTGACTACTGTAAGCGTGTTAATATGGGCTATGTGCAAAGTCAGCGTTGCACATAAAATCAACTAGCTTAAACCGTTTAAGAGCGACGGCCTCACAGTCAGCCACACACACACACACACACACACACACACGCACGCACGCACGCACGCACGCACGCACACACACACACACACACACACACACACACACACACACACACACGACATAGCGGTCAAACATATAGCACTTTCTTGCGACGGCGGGGGTTAATAAAAGCGTGTAAAATTTTACTAAAAAAACCTCATACCGAAGAGGATATAATAGGATAGAGCGGTTACTGTCATAGTAAATTTTGTAGCCACAGTAAATTCACTGCCATCTATCGACACACGATTAAAACTAAAAATAAAATTATCAAAAAACGTAAGATAGAGGGTCTTGACAGACAGACGGACGGACGGACGGACGGACAGACTGACAACAAAGTGGTCCTATAAGGGTTCCGTTTTTTCCTTTTGAGGTACGGAACCCCAAAAATTGAGTTTACAGTTTATCAGAATAGGCAGTACTATCATAGATCATAGAGTGTTGATTAATGAAAGAAGCTGGAAAACTCCTAACACTCTTTCGTCAGAGTCATAAGACCAGCTATTACTGTGACATCATAAAAATTACAATAGTATACAATATGTGCGAGTCAATCGATTGTGAATACAGTGCAATTTAGTATGTAAAGTTGTAAACTATTAAGTAGGTACATATTTTTCAAGATGTTTAATAATGTTTTGTGATGTTAAATAAATTTTCTCTCTCTCTCTCTCTTTCATTTGCTTGAATTATCTCTATTATTTTTAATGTTGCCATAGAAATCCTCACTCTAGCTAATATGAACCTAACTATAAATAAAATCATCAAACACATAGCACCACACGCTGATCATAGATTAAAGGAAGGTGTTACATCCCGTCCTTCCTGATAGCATAGAGTAACTTATACTAGAGCGGTACTGTCATAGTAAATTTTGTAACCCCAGTAAATTCAGTAGCGCCCTGAACGAGAATCAAATTTTCTTGATTTTCGAGGCACGTTTTTTCCTTAGACTGTATCCATCTATTACGGAGTTATATCTATCTTTGCTGATAGTAAGTAGTTACCAAAGCCTATGTATATTTGCAACTCCAAGGGTGCCACATGCACATAGCCTGCCCATTAGAAATTGTACACGTTTTAAGTAGGTACCCCTTGCGTCTCTTAAGAAAACCTCGGCTCCATGTGTCGGTTTATAATTAAAAATTGCAGGCATCCCATAACAGTCTGCAGCACTAGTCATATAGGAGTTCTAATAAGAGAAATCATTGGGTTACATCTAATGAGACATCACCTCTCTACTGGCAGTTACATCTAAATAGAAATATCTGAATCAAATAAAGATGTGAAAATATTAGAAGTTAATATCACAAGTTTCTTACCTTTTTGCAGACGGGCTCCATAACTCTATGCCAATATGTTTTGGGCGACTTTCTAAGCAGCATACAAGCTTCAGAGCTTTAGGCATTTGTGTGCGAGCTGTCATTTCTGCATTTTCGACTCCTCTCTGTAGATTTCCTAGCAAAGACAATCAATAATTAAATGCTGGTACAACCATGATTTTATAAACAGACAGACGCACGAGTGATTCTATAAGAGTTCCGTTTATTCCTTTTGAGGTACGGAGCCCTAAAAAGAAACAAAAGAGATAGAAAAAGCAACATTAAGATAAAAAACAAAACTTAAAAAATAAACTGTAAGATAGCTGTGTGCGTTGCAGCAAAACAAAAGGATTCTGGCTCAGTTATACGCGCCACTCTTTCGAGCGAAGCACTAGTAATTCTGCTAGAATCCAGGTAAGCGAGTGCTAGTAAATTAAAGAGGGAACACGAAAATTAACCCCTGGCCTGTGAGAAAGACTGTTTCACTACACTTGTGCATACATTTAGAACAACACTAACCTGATAGCACGGGGACGACGGCAGAACAGAGCACGCAAGCGACGAAGGCGATCTTCACACTAGATACCGGCCCCGCACGCCGCTCCGGGATGCGGACGGCACATCACTGCGTGCATTGCGAGCTGTTTCAGAGCTGCATCCGCGTGATAACCGCAGTAGCCGCCGCGAGCATCACGACCAGCGCATGGGAACCAAGAACATAACACAAGTATAAGTATTCATACAAAAAAATTCACAAATAGAGAGACTTATAATATGTTTGGACAGGAGACAGTAGGATAAAAATATACATAAGGGTTATTTATTTGAATGAGCAGAAGCATCTTGAGGGGTTTATTAATGATAGAGGTCCTTGGTCAACTTGTAACATTCTATTATTAGCGATATATCAGACCAGCCGTGATATTACTAAATATTATACTTATGTCTTGTTTACAATTTAATTTAAAAGACCCAGGACCTGCTTTCTTTTTGTTTTAGCCCATTGGTTGACTAGTATAGAATGCCTTAAGTCCGCCATTTCTGCTATATTGTGCAATGGAGACTAAACAAATCAATACATAGACTGATTGAAGTGTATACACATAGAAACAGTGACAGTTGTTCTGAAAAGAACATTTTTGCGTTGTCGTCATAGAAACAGGAAACAAGTGTTCTGAAAAGAACAGTTTTTCTGTTGCCCTGAAAAGGGCAGTTGTATTTGTCCTGAGAAGGACAGTTTTATATCTGGAGCCTGCAGCATCGTAGTTCTTGAACCGGTAAGCAGCGGAGCAGGGCGTAGCGTAGCGAAGACTTGATGTACTTCCTTCGTATGCCATTCCGTTTGAGAACCCCAATAAGGCAGTGTAAATTTGCTGAGATAATTTATTTATTTAAACTTCATAGCACAAAATACATAAATAATATACAAATGGCGGACTTAATGCGAAAAAAAGAAATGAGCAAAACTGTTTCAGTACATCTATGCATAAATATAGAACAACACTAACCTGTCAGCATGGTGTCGAGTGCAGAGCAGAGCGTGCAGGCGACGTGGGCGATCTTCACATTGGACGCGGGTCCGCACGCCGCTCCGGGATGCGAGCGGGACATCGCTTACACGATCACACCCTCACGGTCAGCGCATGGGGAACAAGAATGCGACACAAGTACAAGTATCAGAATATTCTTTTTTATTAAAATATCATGATTCCTAGTATTAAATTAACTTAATATATACGAGGGTACAAGTGGTTCAACACGATACTCTTTATTGCACACAGTTTACAATACATGTATAAAAACATAAACAATTTTGGTAGAGGCACCAAACGGTGTTATCGCTAAAAAGAGGCATCGATTGATCTGTGTATAAACATAGAAACAGGAACCAAGTGTTCTGAAAAGAACACTTGAAGCTGTGTCGTCATAGAAACAGTGACATTTGTTCTGAAAAGAACAGTTTTTCTGTTGCCCTGAAAAGGGCAGTTGTATTTGTCCTGAGAAGGACAGTTTTATATCAGGAGCCTGCAGGATCGTAGAGTTCTTGAACCAGCCGCCGGTGAGTAGCGGAAGATGCGGTGCGGCGACGACTCCACGTTCACTCTTGTAGGCAGTCGGAGGCAAGGCGGCCGATAATAATGGATTTCTTTGGATACCCTGAATTCTGGAGGGTATGAGCGGCTTTACACGTCGTTGGACAAACCTAATAAAAGCTTTTTAACGATAAGACCACCTGTTGTTTAATACCTCTGCTTGAGTTACTGTATTATCTGTATTATTTTCTTGTGTCGAAGTGTGCAATAAAGAATATTTTGATGAAACATGTCGAAGAACAAGTGCTAAATTATCTGCGTCCGATCGGTTTGCCCGTTTAAGAGACACGGTGTTACAGACAAACACGGTAAAAGTATAACACCCCTCTTTTTGCTTCGGGGGTTTACAAAAGACTTGTAATATTTAACAAAAAAACTGAACAAGTGCGAGTCGGCCTCGCCCACCGAGGGTTCCGTACTTTTTAGTATTTGTTGTTATAGCGGCAACAGAAATACAACCGTGATAGCTAGTATCACGGTTCATGAGATACAGCCTGGTGACAGTTAGACAGACAAGACGGACAGACGAGTGGAGTCTTAGTAATAGGGTTCCGTTTTCACCCTTTCGGTACGGAACCCTGAAAATTAAATGCTACACCCTACTGAAGTTCATGTGATAGGTTCATGATTCATCTATTTGTTACATCTGTTCTTCTGAAGTCATATATATTAGTGAACAACAGTTCTAAAAGCCAAACCTCAATAAGGTTGTGTTGTTTCATCACACAGTCCCTGTATGGCTACCATTGGTCTCCATCATCAGTCCTTCACAGGACCAAATACTAATAATCTAATAATTGCTAAGGAATCCTCACTCAAACCAATATAATATGTATATGCCTAACTAAGAATAAATGAAATGCTTGCTCCATGCACCTTCCACACTCTATAAAAAACCGGCCAAGTGCGAGTCGGACTCGCGCACGAAGGGTTCCGTACCATTACGAAAAAAAAACAGCAAAAAAATCACGTTTGTTGTATGGAAGCCCCACTTAAATATTTATTTTATACTGTTTTTAGTATTTGTTGCCATAGCGGCAACAGAAATACATCATCTGTGAAAATTTCAGCTGTCTAACTATCACGGTTCATGAGATAACGCCAGTTGACAGACGGACGGACAGACAGACAGACAGCGGAGTCTTAGTAATAGGGTCCCGTTTTTACCCTTTGGGTACGGAAGTGGCACCTATCTTCATTAAAATATTATTTTAACATAATTGATAGTTTGTGAGCAAAATAGCTGTGACATACTGACGGACAAACAGACGGATGTACAGAAAGTTTTTACCATTTTGGCTATGGAACCTTAATAAGAGTAGTTATACTTTTTCGGTGGTAAACTTGTCGTTAAAATATTTTGACTACTGTAAGCGTGTTAATATGGGCTATGTGCAAAGTCAGCGTTGCACATAAAATCAACTAGCTTAAACCGTTTAAGAGCGACGGCCTCACAGTCAGCCACACACACTCACACACACACACACGCACGCGCACTCACTCACACACTCACACACACACACACACACACACACACACACACACACACACACACACACACACACACACACACACACACACACACGCACGACATAGCGGTCAAACTTATAGCACTTTCTTGCGACGGCGGGGGTTAATAAAAGCGTGTAAAATTTTACTAAAAAAACCTCATACCGAAGAGGATATAATAGGATAGAGCGGTTACTGTCATAGTAAATTTTGTAGCCACAGTAAATTCACTGCCATATATCGACACACGATTAAAACTAAAAATAAAATTATCAAAAAACGTATGATAGAGGGTCTTGACAGACAGACGGACGGACGGACGGACGGACGGACAGACGGACAACAAAGTGGTCCTATAAGGGTTCCGTTTTTTCCTTTTGAGGTACGGAACCCCAAAAATTGAGTTTACAGTTTATCAGAATAGGCAGTACTATCATAGATCATAGTGTTGATTAATGAAAGAAGCTGGAAATCTCCTAACACTCTTTCGTCAGAGACATAAGACCAGCTATTACTGTGACATCATAAAAATTACAATAGTATACAATATGTGCGAGTCAATAGATTGTGAAGACAGTGCAATTTAGTATGTAAAGTTGTAAACTATTAAGTAGGTACATATTTTTCAAGATGTTTAATAATGTTTTGTGATGTTAAATAAATTTTCTCTCTCTCTCTCTCTTTCATTTGCTTGAATTATCTCTATTATTTTTAATGTTGCCATAGAAATCCTCACTCTAGCTAATATGAACCTAACTATAAATAAAATCATCAAACACATAGCACCACACGCTGATCATAGATTAAAGGAAGGTGTTACATCCCGTCCTTCCTGATAGCACCCCTTGCGTCTCTTAAGAAAACCTCGGCTCCATGTGTCGGTTTATAATTACAAATTGCAGGCATCCCATAACAGTCTGCAGCACTAGTCATATAGGAGTTCTAATGAGAGAAATCTTTCATTGGGTTACATCTAATGAGACATCACCTCTCTACTGGCAGTTACATCTAAATAGAAATATCTGAATCAAATAAAGATGTGAAAATATTAGAAGTTAATATCACAAGTTTCTTACCTTTTTGCAGACGGGCTCCATAACTCTATGCCAATATGTTTTGGGCGACTTTCTAAGCAGCTTACAAGCTTCAGAGCTTTAGGCATTTGTGTGCGAGCTGTCATTTCTGCATTTTCGACTCCTCTCTGTAGATTTCCTAGCAAAGACAAGTAATAATTAAATGCTGGTACAACCATGATTTTATAAACAGACAGACGCACGAGTGATTCTATAAGAGTTCCGTTTATTCCTTTTGAGGTACGGAGCCCTAAAAAGAAACAAAAGAGATAGAAAAAGCAACATTAAGATAAAAAACAATACTTAAAAAATAAACTGTAAGATAGCTGTGTGCGTTGCAGCAAAACAAAAGGGTTCTGGCTCAGTTATACGCTCCACTCTTTCGAGCGAAGCACTAGTAATTCTGCTAGAATCCAGGTAAGCGAGTGCTAGTAAATTAAAGAGGGAACACGAAAATTAACCCCTGGCCTGTGAGAAAGACTGTTTCACTACACTTGTGCATACATTTAGAACACTAACCTGATAGCACGGGGACGACGGCAGAACAGAGCACGCAAGCGACGAAGGCGATCTTCACACTAGATACCGGCCCCGCACGCCGCTCCGGGATGCGGACGGCACATCACTGCGTGCATTGCGAGCTGTTTCAGAGCTGCATCCGCGTGATAACCGCAGTAGCCGCCGCGAGCATCACGACCAGCGCATGGGAACCAAGAACATAACACAAGTATAAGTATTCATACAAAAAAATTCACAAATAGATTCTAAATAGAGAGAGTTATAATATGTTTGGACAGGAGACAGTAGGATAAAAATATACATAAGGGTTATTTATTTGAATGAGCAGAAGCATCTTGAGGGGTTTATTAATGATAGAGGTCCTTGGTCAACTTGTAACATTCTATTATTAGCGATATATCAGACCAGCCGTGATATTACTAAATATTATACTTATGTCTTGTTTACAATTTAATTTAAAAGACCCAGGACCTGCTTTCTTTTTGGTTTAGCCCATTGGTTGACTAGTATAGAATGCCTTAAGTCCGCCATTTCTGCTATATTGTGCAATGGAGACTAAACAAATCAATACATAGACTGATTGAAGTGTATACACATAGAAACAGTGACAGTTGTTCTGAAAAGAACATTTTTGCGTTGTCGTCATAGAAACAGGAAACAAGTGTTCTGAAAAGAACAGTTTTTCTGTTGCCCTGAAAAGGGCAGTTGTATTTGTCCTGAGAAGGACAGTTTTATATCTGGAGCATGCAGCATCGTAGTTCCTGAACCGGTAAGCAGCGGAGCAGGGCGTAGCGTAGCGAAGACTTGATGTACTTCCTTCGTATGCCATTCCGTTTTGAGATAATTTATTTATTTAAACTTCATAGCACAAAATACATAAATAATATACAAATGGCGGACTTAATGCGAAAAAAAGAAATGAGCAAAACTGTTTCAGTACATCTGTGCATAAATATAGAACAGCACTAACCTGTCAGCATGGTGTCGAGTGCAGAGCAGAGCGTGCAGGCGACGTGGGCGATCTTCACATTGGACGCGGGTCCGCACGCCGCTCCGGGATGCGAGCGGGACATCGCTTACACGATCACACACATCGCGAGCCTCACGGTCAGCGCATGGGGAACAAGAATGCGACACAAGTACAAGTATCAGAATAAACTGACATATTCTTTTTTATTAAAATATCATGATTCCTAGTATTACATTAACTTAATATATACGAGGGTACAAGTGGTTCAACACGATACTCTTTATTGCACACAGTTTACAATACATGTATAAAAACATAAACAATTTTGGTAGAGGCACCAAACGGTGTTATCGCTAAAAAGAGGCATCGATTGATCTGTGTATAAACATAGAAACAGGAACCAAGTGTTCTGAAAAGAACACTTGAAGCTGTGTCGTCATAGAAACAGTGACATTTGTTCTGAAAAGAACAGTTTTTCTGTTGCCCTGAAAAGGGCAGTTGTATTTATCCTGAGAAGGACAGTTTTATATCAGGAGCCTGCAGGATCGTAGAGTTCTTGAACCAGCCGCCGGTGAGTAGCGGAAGATGCGGTGCGGCGACGACTCCACGTTCACTCTTGTAGGCAGTCGGAGGCAAGGCGGCCGATAATAATGGATTTCTTTGGATGCCCTGAATTCTGGAGGGTATGAGCGGCTTTACACGTCGTTGGACTAACCTAATAAAAGCTTTTTAACGATAAGACCACCTGTTGTTTAATACCTCTGCTTGAGTTACTGTATTATCTGTATTATTTTCTTGTGTTGAAGTGTGCAATAAAGAATATTTTGATGAAACATGTCGAAGAACAAGTGCTAAAATATCTGCGTCCGATCGGTTTGCCCGTTTAAGAGACACGGTGTTACAGACAAACACGGTAAAAGTATAACACCCCTCTTTTTGCTTCGGGGGTTTACAAAAGACTTGTAATATTTAACAAAAAAACTGAACAAGTGCGAGTCGGCCTCGCCCACCGAGGGTTTCGTACTTTTTAGTATTTGTTGTTATTGAAAATTTAACTTTCTAGCTATCACTGTTTATGAGATATAGCCTTGTGACAGACAGACGAACAGAGGAGTCTTAATAATAGGGTCCCGTTTTTACCCTTTGGGTACGGAACCCTAAAAACACATACGCTGTTCATTGCTGGATATTGCGTGAAAACTATTTCCTAGCTTAGGAAATACGAGTGTGCTACCGCTACCAGAAGAAAGTGAATGGTTATGTTATTTAACCTGTAGAATTTGGGTTGATAAAAAACCGGACAAGTGCGAGTCGGACTCGGGTTCCGTACTTTTTAGTATTTGTTGTTATAGCGGCAACAGAAATACAGCAGTCTAGCTATCACGGTTCATGAGATACAGCCTGGTGACAGACAGACAGACAAGACGGACAGACGAGTGGAGTCTTAGTAATAGGGTCCCGTTTTCACCCTTCCGGTACGGAACCCTGAAAATTAATAGCTACACCCTACTGAAGTTCATGTGATAGGTACATCTATTTGTTACATCTGTTCTTCTGAAGTCATATATATTAGTGAACAACAGTTCTAAAAGCCAAACCTCAATAAGGTTGTGTTGTTTCATCACACAGTCCCTGTATGGCTACCATTGGTCTCCATCATCAGTCCTTCACAGGACCAAATACTAATAATTGCTAAGGAATCCTCACTCAAACCAATATAATATGTATATGCCTAACTAAGAATAAATGCAATGCTTGCTCCATGCACCTTCCACACTCTATAAAAAACCGGCCAAGTGCGAGTCGGACTCGCGCACGAAGGGTTCCGTACGATTACGGAAAAAGACAGCAAAAAATCACGTTTGTTGTATGGAAGCCCCACTTAAATATTTATTTTATTCTGTTTTTAGTATTTGTTGCCATAGCGGCAACAGAAATACATCATCTGTGAAAATTTCAGCTGTCTAACTATCACGGTTCATGAGATAACGCCAGTTGACAGACGGACGGACAGACAGACAGACAGCGGAGTCTTAGTAATAGGGTCCCGTTTTTACCCTTTGGGTACGGAACCCTAAAAACCGTTTTGTTTTGTGAAGTGGCACCTATCTTCATTAAAATATTATTTTAATATAATTGATAGTTTGTGAGCAAAATAGCTGTGATATACTGACGGACAAACAGACGGATGTGCAGAAAGTTTTTACCATTTTGGCTATGGAACCTTAAAAAGAGTAGTTATACTTTTTCGGTGGTAAACTTGTCGTTAAAATATTTTGACTACGAAGTCAACGTTGCACATAAAATCAACTAGCTTCACCCGTTTAAGAGCTACGGCCTCACAGACAGCCACACACACACACACACACACACGACATAGCGGTCAAACTTATAGCACTTTCTTGCGACGGCGGCGGTTAATAAAAGCGTGTAAAATTTTACTAAAAAAACCTCATACCGAAGAGGATATAATAGGATAGAGCGGTTACTGTCATAGTAAATTTTGTAGCCACAGTAAATTCACTGCCATCTATCGACACATGATTAAAACTAAAAATAAAATTATCAAAAAACGTAAGATAGAGGGTCTTGACAGACGGACGGACGGACGGACAGACGGACAACAAAGTGGTCCTATAAGGGTTCCGTTTTTTCCTTTTGAGGTACGGAACCCCAAAAATTGAGTTTACAGTTTATCAGAATAGGCAGTACTATCATAGATCATAGAGTGTTGATTAATGAAAGAAGCTGGAAAACTCCTAACACTCTTTCGTCAGAGACATAAGACCAGCTATTACTGTGACATCATAAATATTACAATAGTATACAATATGTGCGAGTCAATAGATTGTGAAGACAGTGCACTTTAGTATGTAAAGTTGTAAACTATTAAGTAGGTACATATTTTTCAAGATGTGTGTTTAATAATGTTTTGTGATGTTAAATAAATTTTCTCTCTCTCTCTCTCTCTCTTTCATTTGCTTGAATTATCTCTATTATTTTTAATGTTGCCATAGAAAACCTCACTCTAGCTAATATGAACCTAACTATAAATAAAATCATCAAACACATAGCACCACACGCTGATCATAGATTAAAGGAAGGTGTTACATCCCGTCCTTCCTGATAGCATAGAGTAACTTATACTAGAGCGGTACTGTCATAGTAAATTTTGTAACCCCAGTAAATTCAGTAGCGCCCTCTGAACGAGAATCAAATTTTCTTGATTTTCGAGGCACGTTTTTTCCTTAGACTGTATCCATCTATTACGGAGTTATATCTATCTTTGCTGATAGTAAGTAGTTACCAAAGCCTATGTATATTTGCAACTCCAAGGGTGCCACATGCACATAGCCTGCCCATTAGAAATTGTACACGTTTTAAGTAGGTACCCCTTGCGTCTCTTAAGAAAACCTCGGCTCCATGTGTCGGTTTATAATTAAAAATTGCAGGCATCCCATAACAGTCTGCAGCACTAGTCATATAGGAGTTCTAATGAGAGAAATCTTTCATTGGGTTACATCTAATGAGACATCACCTCTCTACTGGCAGTTACATCTAAATAGAAATATCTGAATCAAATAAAGATGTGAAAATATTAGAAGTTAATATCACAATTTTCTTACCTTTTTGCAGACGGGCTCCATAACTCTATGCCAATATGTTTTGGGCGACTTTCTAAGCAGCTTACAAGCTTCAGAGCTTTAGGCATTTGTGTGCGAGCTGTCATTTCTGCATTTTCGACTCCTCTCTGTAGATTTCCTAGCAAAGACAAGCAATAACTAAATGCTGGTACAACCATGATTTTATAAACAGACAGACGCACGAGTGATTCTATAAGAGTTCCGTTTATTCCTTTTGAGGTACGGAGCCCTAAAAAGAAACAAAAGAGATAGAAAAAGCAACATTAAGATAAAAAACAATACTTAAAAAATAAACTGTAAGATAGCTGTGTGCGTTGCAGCAAAACAAAAGGGTTCTGGCTCAGTTATACGCTCCACTCTTTCGAGCGAAGCACTAGTAATTCTGCTAGAATCCAGGTAAGCGAGTGCTAGTAAATTAAAGAGGGAACACGAAAATTAACCCCTGGCCTGTGAGAAAGACTGTTTCACTACACTTGTGCATACATTTAGAACAACACTAACCTGATAGCACGGGGACGACGGCAGAACAGAGCACGCAAGCGACGAAGGCGATCTTCACACTAGATACCGGCCCCGCACGCCGCTCCGGGATGCGGACGGCACATCACTGCGTGCATTGCGAGCTGTTTCAGAGCTGCATCCGCGTGATAACCGCAGTAGCCGCCGCGAGCATCACGACCAGCGCATGGGAACCAAGAACATAACACAAGTATAAGTATTCATACAAAAAAATTCACAAATAGATTCTAAATAGAGAGAGTTATAATATGTTTGGACAGGAGACAGTAGGATAAAAATATACATAAGGGTTATTTATTTGAATGAGCAGAAGCATCTTGAGGGGTTTATTAATGATAGAGGTCCTTGGTCAACTTGTAACATTCTATTATTAGCGATATATCAGACCAGCCGTGATATTACTAAATATTATACTTATGTCTTGTTTACAATTTAATTTAAAAGACCCAGGACCTGCTTTCTTTTTGGTTTAGCCCATTGGTTGACTAGTATAGAATGCCTTAAGTCCGCCATTTCTGCTATATTGTGCAATGGAGACTAAACAAATCAATACATAGACTGATTGAAGTGTATACACATAGAAACAGTGACAGTTGTTCTGAAAAGAACATTTTTGCGTTGTCGTCATAGAAACAGGAAACAAGTGTTCTGAAAAGAACAGTTTTTCTGTTGCCCTGAAAAGGGCAGTTGTATTTGTCCTGAGAAGGACAGTTTTATATCTGGAGCCTGCAGCATCGTAGTTCCTGAACCGGTAAGCAGCGGAGCAGGGCGTAGCGTAGCGAAGACTTGATGTACTTCCTTCGTATGCCATTCCGTTTGAGAACCCCAATAAGGCAGTGTAAACTTGCTGAGATAATTTATTTATTTAAACTTCATAGCACAAAATACATAAATAATATACAAACGGCGGACTTAATGCGAAAAAAAGAAATGAGCAAAACTGTTTCAGTACATCTGTGCATAAATATAGAACAACACTAACCTGTGAGCATGGTGTCGAGTGCAGAGCAGAGCGTGCAGGCGACGTGGGCGATCTTCACATTGGACGCGGGTCCGCACGCCGCTCCGGGATGCGAGCGGGACATCGCTTACACGATCACACACATCGCGAGCCTCACGGTCAGCGCATGGGGAACAAGAATGCGACACAAGTACAAGTATCAGAATAAACTGACTTATTATTTTTTATTAAAATATCATGATTCCTAGTATTACATTAACTTAATATATACGAGGGTACAAGTGGTTCAACACGATACTCTTTATTGCACACAGTTTACAATACATGTATAAAAACATAAACAATTTTGGTAGAGGCACCAAACGGTGTTATCGCTAAAAAGAGGCATCGATTGATCTGTGTATAAACATAGAAACAGGAACCAAGTGTTCTGAAAAGAACACTTGAAGCTGTGTCGTCATAGAAACAGTGACATTTGTTCTGAAAAGAACAGTTTTTCTGTTGCCCTGAAAAGGGCAGTTGTATTTGTCCTGAGAAGGACAGTTTTATATCAGGAGCCTGCAGGATCGTAGAGTTCTTGAACCAGCCGCCGGTGAGTAGCGGAAGATGCGGTGCGGCGACGACTCCACGTTCACTCTTGTAGGCAGTCGGAGGCAAGGCGGCCGATAATAATGGATTTCTTTGGATACCCTGAATTCTGGAGGGTATGAGCGGCTTTACACGTCGTTGGACTAACCTAATAAAAGCTTTTTAACGATAAGACCACCTGTTGTTTAATACCTCTGCTTGCTGAAGTGTGCAATAAAGAATATTTTGATGAAACATGTCGAAGAACAAGTGCTAAAATATCTGCGTCCAATCGGTTTACCCGTTAAAGAGACAAGGTGTTACAGACAAACACACAACTAGCGGTAAATTTACAAAAGCGATAGGGAACTTGTAATATTTAACAAAAAAACCGGACAAGTGCGAGTCGGACTCGCCCACCGAGGGTTCCGTCCTTTTTAGTATTTGTTGTTATCGAAAATTTAACTTTCTAGTTATCACTGATTATGAGATACAGCCTGGTGACAGACAGACGAACAGAGGAGTCTTAATAATAAGGTCCCGTTTTTACCCTTTGGGTACGGAACCCTAAAAACACATACGCTGTTCATTGCTGGATATTGCGTGAAAACTATTTCCTAGCTTAGGAAATACGAGTGTGCTACCGCTACCAGAAGAAAGTGAATGGTTATGTTATTTAACCTGTAGAATTTGGGTTGATAAAAAAACCGGACAAGTGCGAGTCGGACTAGGTTTCCGTACTTTTTAGTATTTGTTGTTATAGCGGCAACAGAAATACAACAGTCAGTCAGCTATCACGGTTCATGAGATACAGCCTGGTGACAGTCAGACAGACAAGACGGACAGACGAGTGGAGTCTTAGTAATAGGGTCCCGTTTTCACCCTTCCGGTACGGAACCCTGAAAATTAATAGCTACACCCTACTGAAGTTCATGTGATAGGTACATCTATTTGTTACATCTGTTCTTCTGAAGTCATATATATTAGTGAACAACAGTTCTAAAAGCCAAACCTCAATAAGGTTGTGTTGTTTCATCACACAGTCCCTGTATGGCTACCATTGGTCTCCATCATCAGTCCTTCACAGGACCAAATACTAATAATCTAATAATTGCTAAGGAATCCTCACTCAAACCAATATAATATGTATATGCCTAACTAAGAATAAATGAAATGCTTGCTCCATGCACCTTCCACACTCTATAAAAAACCGGCCAAGTGCGAGTCGGACTCGCGCACGAAGGGTTCCGTACCATTACGGAAAAAAACAGCAAAAAAATCACGTTTGTTGTATGGAAGCCCCACTTAAATATTTATTTTATTCTGTTTTTAGTATTTGTTGCCATAGCGGCAACAGAAATACATCTGTGAAAATTTCAGCTGTCTAACTATCACGGTTCATGAGATAACGCCAGTTGACAGACGGACGGACAGACAGACAGACAGACAGCGGAGTCTTAGTAATAGGGTCCCGTTTTTACCCTTTGGGTACGGAACCCTAAAAACCGTTTTGTTTTGTGAAATGGCACCTATCTTCATTAAAATATTATTTTAATATAATTGATAGTTTGTGAGCAAAATAGCTGTGATATACTGACGGACAAACAGACGGATGTACAGAAAGTTTTTACCATTTTGGCTATGGAACCTTAAAAAGAGTAGTTATACTTTTTCGGTGGTAAACTTGTCGTTAAAATATTTTGACTACGAAGTCAACGTTGCACATAAAATCAACTAGCTTCACCCGTTTAAAAGCTACGGCCTCACAGACAGCCACACACACACACACACGACATAGCGGTCAAACTTATAGCACTTTCTTGCGACGGCGGCGGTTAATAAAAGCGTGTAAAATTTTACTAAAAAAACCTCATACCGAAGAGGATATAATAGGATAGAGCGGTTACTATCATAGTAAATTTTGTAGCCACAGTAAATTCACTGCCATCTATCGACACACGATTAAAACTAAAAATAAAATTATCAAAAAACGTAAGATGGAGGGTCTTGACAGACAGACGGACGGACGGACGGACAGACGGACAACAAAGTGGTCCTATAAGGGTTCCGTTTTTTCCTTTTGAGGTACGGAACCCCAAAAATTGAGTTTACAGTTTATCAGAATAGGCAGTACTATCATAGATCATAGAGTGTTGATTAATGAAAGAAGCTGGAAAAAGACCAGCTATTACTGTGACATTGTGAAGACAGTGCAATTTAGTATGTAAACTATTAAGTAGGTACATATTTTTCAAGATGTGTGTTTAATAATGTTTTGTGATGTTAAATAAATTTTCTCTCTCTCTCTCTCTCTTTCATTTGCTTGAATTATCTCTATTATTTTTAATGTTGCCATAGAAAACCTCACTCTAGCTAATATGAACCTAACTATAAATAAAATCATCAAACACATAGCACCACACGCTGATCATAGATTAAAGGAAGGTGTTACATCCCGTCCTTCCTGATAGCATAGAGTAACTTATACTAGAGCGGTACTGTCATAGTAAATTTTGTAACCCCAGTAAATTCACTGCCATCTGTCGACAAACTTTAAAACTCAATTGAAGATTTATAAAAATACGATAAAATGTAAATGATTTTTTTTATTTGCATTAATTATTTTTATGATTTTGACCCATGTTCTTTCACTGATATGCGTTTAAATTGTTAAATAACAAACGAAACCGTCAACGCCATCTATACGACAGTAGGCTAAAGCTAGTAGCGCCCTCTGAACAAGAATCAAATTTTCTTGATTTTCGAGGCACGTTTTTTCCTTAGACTGTATCCATCTATTACGGAGTTGTATCTATCTTTGCTGATAGTAAGTAGTTACCAAAGCCTATGTATATTTGCAACTCCAAGGGTGCCACATGCACATAGCCTGCCCATTACAAATTGTACACGTTTTAAGTAGGTACCCCTTGCGTCTCTTAAGAAAACCTCGGCTCCATGTGTCGGTTTATAATTACAAATTGCAGGCATCCCATAACAGTCTGCAGCACTAGTCATATAGGAGTTCTAATGAAAGAAATCTTTCATTGGGTTACATCTAATGAGACATCACCTCTCTACTGGCAGTTACATCTAAATAGAAATATCTGAATCAAATAAAGATGTGAAAATATTAGAAGTTAATATCACAAGTTTCTTACCTTTTTGCAGACGGGCTCCATAACTCTATGCCAATATGTTTTGGGCGACTTTCTAAGCAGCTTACAAGCTTCAGAGCTTTATGCATTTGTGTGCGAGCTGTCATTTCTGCATTTTCGACTCCTCTGTGTAGATTTCCTAGCAAAGACAAGCAATAATTAAATGCTGGTACAACCATGATTTTATAAAAGATTAAGGTAAACAGAACATGCACGGTAATGGCAGGATAAAATTATTATTATTGTATGTATATCTACCTATAAGCTACTAGTATTATAAACTAGTACCTACCTTATTACAGCAGCCAAATCTTTGAGAAATCCGGGCTTTGAGATATCCATTGCAACGGCGTAGGTATTCGCTTCATGCAGCAACCTGAAAAATGCTTCATTTACTAATTATTCTCACAGATTAAAAAAAGGAACATAGCACCCGCGCTAGTACAAAACGACAGTGGCAAACCAACAACATAGACATGACTTGAGTGTATAAATGCATCTGAACGTGAATATATGCCACTTTCACTAGACTTATATTGACCGGGATAAATCATTCAAAACTCTAATACGCCACTTTATCGGGCCCTTGGGACGCGCAGGCTCGGAAATACCCATATCAGAATAGAGCGCCAAGCAATATTTTTCTTATTTGATCAGGTAGTCGCGTCTTTATTTGTTCTGTTTTTAAATTAAGCGTTGCATATTCTTATGTAACGTGCTGGCAGAATACCAGCGATGTGGCTTGCCGCATCACAATCCTGAGCCAGCGCCTTTTTTGTGCCACGACACACGGCTTCATAAAGTAATAGTTAATAGTTTTTAGTAATTAACTTGTTTTGCATGTTCTTATCTTGTACTTTTCAATGCCATGTATGTTGTGGGTATGAATAAAGAAATTATCTATCTATCTTTATCAACTGGACCAAGAGTTCTCAATTAGGAGTAGTGACGTAGAGTGCAAAAAGGGCGTGGAGGGCGTCATCGACAAAGAAACCCCCTTACGTAGTAGTAGGTAGATAGATAGACAAACCATTTATTCGTTTGTCACAATACACACATAAAAACCGGCCAAGTGCGAGTCGGACTCGCGTTAAAAGGGTTCCGTACATAACACAATTTAAACAATGTACTTTTTATGTGAAAATAGAGTGAAATATCTTTAAAAAACCCGTAGGGGTCGGATCAAAAACTAAGTAAATAAGTCCGACTCACGCTTGAGTGCACATTTATGATAGGTTTTCCTGTGATCTATAGGTAAAGATCTAATTTGTGTATTTTTTTCAAAATTTTAGACTGTAGCTTCGGTGATAAAGGGGGGGAATGGTCATTTTTTGCCTACTTTCTTGAATAACTAATAAAATTATTAAAAAAACCGGCCAAGTGCGAGTCGGACCTGTGTTCCAAGGGTTCCGTACATTACACAATTTAAACAATGTATTTTTTATGTGAAATGTCTTTAAAAACCCGTAGGGGTCGGATCAAAAACTAAGTAATTAAGTCCGACTCACGCTTGACTGCACATTTCTAATAGGTTTTCCGGTGATCTATAGGTAAAGATCTATTTTGTGTATTTTTTTCAAAATTTTTGACCCAGTAGTTTTGGAGATAAAGGGGGGGGGGGGGGATGGTAATTTTTTGCCTATTTTCTTAAATAACTTCTAATTTATCTTAAAATTATTAAAAAAAAATTTTGAGATTCTCACAATGAGCTCTTTCATTTGATATGTAACACGGTATAGTTTGACAAACTTTATTTTTTAATTTTCTCATTTACCCCCCAAAAGTGGCCCCCGTGTTTAAAATTAATATGTTTACGTTACATGTCCATCTTTGGGTCACAAACTTACATATGTGTTCCAAATTTCAACTTAATTAGTCCAGTAGTTTCGGAGAAAATAGGCAGTGACAGACGGACAGACAGACAGACAGACAGACAGACGCACGAGTGATCCTATGAGGGTTCCATTTTTTCCTTTTGAGGTACGGAACCAAAAAAATATTTGAAATTCTCGCAATGAGCTCTTTCATTTGACAGTTTTATATCTGGAGCCTGCAGCATCGTAGTTCCTGAACCGGTAAGCAGCGGAGCAGGGCGTAGCGTAGCGAAGACTTGATGTACTTCCTTCGTATGCCATTCCGTTTGAGAACCCCAATAAGGCAGTGTAAATTTGCTGAGATAATTTATTTATTTAAACTTCATAACACAAAATACATAAATAATATACAAATGGCGGACTTAATGCGAAAAAAAGAAATGAGCAAAACTGTTTCAGTACATCTGTGCATAAATATAGAACAACACTAACCTGTCAGCATGGTGTCGAGTGCAGAGCAGAGCGTGCAGGCGACGTGGGCGATCTTCACATTGGACGCGGGTCCGCACGCCGCTCCGGGATGCGAGCGGGACATCGCTTACACGATCACACACATCGCGAGCCTCACGGTCAGCGCATGGGGAACAAGAATGCGACACAAGTACAAGTATCAGAATAAACTGACTTATTATTTTTTATTAAAATATCATGATTCCTAGTATTACATTAACTTAATATATACGAGGGTACAAGTGGTTCAACACGATACTCTTTATTGCACACAGTTTACAATACATGTATAAAAACATAAACAATTTTGGTAGAGGCACCAAACGGTGTTATCGCTAAAAAGAGGCATCGATTGATCTGTGTATAAACATAGAAACAGGAACCAAGTGTTCTGAAAAGAACACTTGAAGCTGTGTCGTCATAGAAACAGTGACATTTGTTCTGAAAAGAACAGTTTTTCTGTTGCCCTGAAAAGGGCAGTTGTATTTGTCCTGAGAAGGACAGTTTTATATCAGGAGCCTGCAGGATCGTAGAGTTCTTGAACCAGCCGCCGGTGAGTAGCGGAAGATGCGGTGCGGCGACGACTCCACGTTCACTCTTGTAGGCAGTCGGAGGCAAGGCGGCCGATAATAATGGATTTCTTTGGATACCCTGAATTCTGGAGGGTATGAGCGGCTTTACACGTCGTTGGACTAACCTAATAGAAGCTTTTTAACGATAAGACCACCTGTTGTTTAATACCTCTGCTTGAGTTACTGTATTATCTGTATTATTTTCTTGTGTTGAAGTGTGCAATAAAGAATATTTTGATGAAACATGTCGAAGAACAAGTGCTAAATTATCTGCGTCCGATCGGTTTGCCCGTTTAAGAGACACGGTGTTACAGACAAACACGGTAAAAGTATAACACCCCTCTTTTTGCTTCGGGGGTTTACAAAAGACTTGTAATATTTAACAAAAAAACTGAACAAGTGCGAGTCGGCCTAGCCTACCGAGGGTTCCGTACTTTTTAGTATTTGTTGTTATTGAAAATTTAACTTTCTAGCTATCACTGTTTATGAGATACAGCCTGGTGACAGACAGACGGACAGAGGAGTCTTAGTAATAGGGTCCCGTTTTTACCCTTTAGTTACGGAACCCTAAAAACACATACGCTATTCATTGATATTGCGAGAAAACTATTTCCTAGCTTAGGAAATACGAGTGTGCTACCGCTACCAGAAGAAAGCGAATGGTTATGTTATTTAACCTGTTGAATTTGGGTTGATAAAAAAACCGGACAAGTGCGAGTCGGACTCGGGTTCCGTACTTTTTAGTATTTGTTGTTATAGCGGCAACAGAAATACAACAGTCTAGCTATCACGGTTCATGAGATACAGCCTGGTGACAGTCAGACAGACAAGACGGACAGACGAGTGGAGTCTTAGTAATAGGGTCCCGTTTTCACCCTTTCGGTACGGAACCCTGAAAATTAAATGCTACACCCTACTGATGTTCATGTGATAGGTTCATGATTCATCTATTTGTTACATCTGTTCTTCTGAAGTCATATATATTAGTGAACAACAGTTCTAAAAGCCAAACCTCAATAAGGTTGTGTTGTTTCATCACACAGTCCCTGTATGGCTACCATTGGTCTCCATCATCAGTCCTTCACAGGACCAAATACTAATAATCTAATAATTGCTAAGGAATCCTCACTCAAACCAATATAATATGTATATGCCTAACTAAGAATAAATGAAATGCTTGCTCCATGCACCTTCCACACTCTATAAAAAACCGGCCAAGTGCGAGTCGGACTCGCGCACGAAGGGTTCCGTACCATTACGAAAAAAAACAGCAAAAAAATCACGTTTGTTGTATGGAAGCCCCACTTAAATATTTATTTTATTCTGTTTTTAGTATTTGTTGCCATAGCGGCAACAGAAATACATCATCTGTGAAAATTTCAGCTGTCTAACTATCACGGTTCATGAGATAACGCCAGTTGACAGACGGACGGACAGACAGACAGACAGCGGAGTCTTAGTAATAGGGTCCCGTTTTTACCCTTTGGGTACGGAAGTGGCACCTATCTTCATTAAAATATTATTTTAACTTAATTGATAGTTTGTGAGCAAAATAGCTGTGACATACTGACGGACAAACAGACGGATGTACAGAAAGTTTTTACCATTTTGGCTATGGAACCTTAATAAGAGTAGTTATACTTTTTCGGTGGTAAACTTGTCGTTAAAATATTTTGACTACTGTAAGCGTGTTAATATGGGCTATGTGCAAAGTCAGCGTTGCACATAAAATCAACTAGCTTAAACCGTTTAAGAGCGACGGCCTCACAGTCAGCCACACACACACACACACACGCACGCACGCACGCACGCACGCACGCACACACACACACACACACACACACACACACACACACACACACACACACACACACACACACACACACACACGACATAGCGGTCAAACTTATAGCACTTTCTTGCGACGGCGGGGGTTAATAAAAGCGTGTAAAATTTTACTAAAAAAACCTCATACCGAAGAGGATATAATATGATAGAGCGTTTACTGTCATAGTAAATTTTGTAGCCACAGTAAATTCACTGCCATCTATCGACGCACGATTAAAACTAAAAATAAAATTATCAAAAAACGTAAGATGGAGGGTCTTGACAGACAGACGGACGGACGGACGGACAGACGGACAACAAAGTGGTCCTATAAGGGTTCCGTTTTTTCCTTTTGAGGTACGGAACCCTAAAAATTGAGTTTACAGTTTATCAGAATAGGCAGTACTATCATAGATCATAGAGTGTTGATTAATGAAAGAAGCTGGAAAAAGACCAGCTATTACTGTGACATTGTAAAGACAGTGCAATTTTGTATGTAAACTATTAAGTAGGTACATATTTTTCAAGATGTGATAATAATGTTTTGTGATGTTAAATAAATTTTCTCTCTCTCTCTCTCTCTCTCTCTCTTTCATTTGCTTGAATTATCTCTATTATTTTTAATGTTGCCATAGAAAACCTCACTCTAGCTAATATGAACCTAACTATAAATAAAATCATCAAACACAGCACCACACGCTGATCATAGATTAAAGGAAGGTGTTACATCCCGTCCTTCCTGATAGCATAGAGTAACTTATACTAGAGCGGTACTGTCATAGTAAATTTTGTAACCCCAGTAAATTCACTGCCATCTGTCGACACACTTTAAAACTAAATTGAAGATTTATAAAAATACGATAAATAATAAATAAATAAATAAAATCATTTATTTCGACCAACTTAGGATCATATCACATTACATTGGGACATTACATTAAATAATAAAATTATAAAATTATAGCAGTTAAAATTAACATTAAAATTAAATTAATTAATAAAATCATAAATATTACTTAAAATCTAACCTAAATAATAATGCCCGGTCGAGCCTTAGGAAGGCTTGGACACCAGCACGTGAATCATCTGACAGTGATTCAAGTACTGGCAATCAAACCTCTCCGCAAACGCCCTCAAGATGCCGCTGGAACTAGCCCGCACTCTGCGCACCAGGGATGTGCAGCGTTTCCTCATTGTAGCGTAAAAACAGTCTACCCTGGCCTCCGCGAACATCCCCGACGCACTACAAAAACGAGGTAGTCCCATCAGCATCCTGAAGGCGTTGTTATATTGTATACGAAGAGCGTTGTACTGTTTTTGCGTATAGCACGCCCACAGACTTGTAGTGTAAAAGGTAGTACAGAATGCTCTAAAAAGAATCTTTTTCACCTCAATGGAGCAACTAACAAATCTGCGGGCCACCATATTCGCTCTAACACACAACGCTCTCCGTTCTCTTTCTATGTCAGCATCATCTTTCAAGTCAGAGGTTACTACATGCCCAAGGTATTTGAATCGGTTCACCCTATTCAGTGGAGTTCCGCTTAACTTAATAGGTGGCACTGGTGGTAGTTCTTTACCTCTAACTTGAAAGACCATGCATTCACTCTTTTTGACATTATACGTCAAACCGTGACTGAGTGCATATCTCTCACATATGCTTATTAGCTTCGCCAGGCCACAAGGAGAGGCACTCAGCAGCACCATGTCGTCTGCATAGCTTATATTATTCAGACAAGTATCGCCAATGTGGCATCCGACAGTAGTGCTGCTGAGCTCCTCCACAAGTGCATTTATATACAGGTTAAAGAGCTTGGGCGAGGTCACCCCTCCCTGCCTCACGCCACACTCCAACCTGTATGGCTCCGAATAAGCGCTCGACCATCGTACTACATTCCTCTGGTTAAGGTACCAGTATTCAAACATTCTACGAAGCTCAACCGGCATTTTCGTGTTCTCTAACTTCCGCCAGAGGACGTCGTAGTTGACGAGGTCAAACGCCTTCGATAAATCAAGAAAGCATGCATAAATACACGTGCCTCTCTCTGTATAGTGCCTGACAGTCTCCTTAAGACACAATATGGCAGTTTCCGTAGAGAGTCCAGGCCTGAAGCCGAATTGATTTTGATGTATATCAAGGTACTTGTCCAATTGTGTACCAAGAAGACTGTCCAGCACTTTAGCTACCACTGTCGCTAGCGAGATCGGTCTGTAATTGGTTTTATCACTGACATCACCACCCTTATCCTTGACAATTGGTACTACCACAGTCCTCATCATTGCCTCGGGTAAGTACGCGTGACTAATGCAGAGGTTGTACAACATAGCGAGTACCCTCGGCAAGTGAGGGCCTGCATTCCTCAGGTGTTCAATACTGAGGCCATCGTGACCAGGAGATTTTCCACGCGACATAGATTTTAATACCGTCGCAACATCTTTAGCCGTAAATCTAATTTTAATCTCCTGGTCACTCAACTCATCCTCCAGTAATGAACACGTCAACTTTAAGGGTGACGCCACAGTAAACTGTTTTTGAAATAAACTGGCTATACACCTATGATCAATAATGCCCTCAATGCTCTCAGGAAGGCCAGGTTTACTGTTTAGGTTCCTCGTGGCTTTCCAGAACCCACGAAAATCACGCTTAGAATGATGAGATGCAAGGATATCCATTCTTATCTGGTCAGCGTGTTTTTGACACCATTTTAGCTTCGCTTTAAAAATACTTCGGCTTCTCTGCATCTCATCATAATAATAACCTGACTCCGGTCTCCCATACCAATTCCACAATCCAAACTTTTCCCGGGCCTCCCTGTGGGCCTCACTTACATGTTCGTTCCAACCAATTACAGTTTTCCTTTTTTGCGAACGTTTTTGTGAATGACTCGTGGTGGCGGCATCGCATAGAATATTGATTATATTTATATATAGATTATCAATAAGTTTTTTGTGACCAGCCTCACAACAATGACTATCAGAGCACTTCCTAAATTCGCACGGGAAATCAATGTTACTAAGTCCCTTCTGACAAATCTCAAAATATAAACTAATTTGTTCGGGTTTCCTCTCTCCCCATCTCACTCTGTCAGTCATCAAATGTAAATGATTTTTTTTATTTGCATTAATTATTTTTATGATTTTGACCCATGTTCTTTCACTGATATGCGTTTAAATTGTTAAATAACAAACGAAACCGTCAACGCCATCTATACGACAGTAGGCTAAAGCTAGTAGCGCCCTCTGAACGAGAATCAAATTTTCTTGATTTTCGAGGCACGTTTTTTCCTTAGACTGTATCCATCTATTACGGAGTTGTATCTATCTTTGCTGATAGTAAGTAGTTACCAAAGCCTATGTATATTTGCAACTCCAAGGGTGCCACATGCACATAGCCTGCCCATTACAAATTGTACACGTTTTAAGTAGGTACCCCTTGCGTCTCTTAAGAAAACCTCGGCTCCATGTGTCGGTTTATAATTAAAAATTGCAGGCATCCCATAACAGTCTGCAGCACTAGTCATATAGGAGTTCTAATGAGAGAAATCTTTCATTGGGTTACATCTAATGAGACATCACCTCTCTACTGGCAGTTACATCTAAATAGAAATATCTGAATCAAATAAAGATGTGAAAATATTAGAAGTTAATATCACAAGTTTCTTACCTTTTTGCAGACGGGCTCCATAACTCTATGCCAATATGTTTTGGGCGACTTTCTAAGCAGCTTACAAGCTTCAGAGCTTTAGGCATTTGTGTGCGAGCTGTCATTTCTGCATTTTCGACTCCTCTCTGTAGATTTCCTAGCAAAGACAAGTAATAATTAAATGCTGGTACAACCATGATTTTATAAACAGACAGACGCACGAGTGATTCTATAAGAGTTCCGTTTATTCCTTTTGAGGTACGGAGCCCTAAAAAGAAACAAAAGAGATAGAAAAAGCAACATTAAGATAAAAAACAATACTTAAAAAATAAACTGTAAGATAGCTGTGTGCGTTGCAGCAAAACAAAAGGGTTCTGGCTCAGTTATACGCTCCACTCTTTCGAGCGAAGCACTAGTAATTCTGCTAGAATCCAGGTAAGCGAGTGCTAGTAAATTAAAGAGGGAACACGAAAATTAACCCCTGGCCTGTGAGAAAGACTGTTTCACTACACTTGTGCATACATTTAGAACACTAACCTGATAGCACGGGGACGACGGCAGAACAGAGCACGCAAGCGACGAAGGCGATCTTCACACTAGATACCGGCCCCGCACGCCGCTCCGGGATGCGGACGGCACATCACTGCGTGCATTGCGAGCTGTTTCAGAGCTGCATCCGCGTGATAACCGCAGTAGCCGCCGCGAGCATCACGACCAGCGCATGGGAACCAAGAACATAACACAAGTATAAGTATTCATACAAAAAAATTCACAAATAGATTCTAAATAGAGAGAGTTATAATATGTTTGGACAGGAGACAGTAGGATAAAAATATACATAAGGGTTATTTATTTGAATGAGCAGAAGCATCTTGAGGGGTTTATTAATGATAGAGGTCCTTGGTCAACTTGTAACATTCTATTATTAGCGATATATCAGACCAGCCGTGATATTACTAAATATTATACTTATGTCTTGTTTACAATTTAATTTAAAAGACCCAGGACCTGCTTTCTTTTTGGTTTAGCCCATTGGTTGACTAGTATAGAATGCCTTAAGTCCGCCATTTCTGCTATATTGTGCAATGGAGACTAAACAAATCAATACATAGACTGATTGAAGTGTATACACATAGAAACAGTGACAGTTGTTCTGAAAAGAACATTTTTGCGTTGTCGTCATAGAAACAGGAAACAAGTGTTCTGAAAAGAACAGTTTTTCTGTTGCCCTGAAAAGGGCAGTTGTATTTGTCCTGAGAAGGACAGTTTTATATCTGGAGCATGCAGCATCGTAGTTCCTGAACCGGTAAGCAGCGGAGCAGGGCGTAGCGTAGCGAAGACTTGATGTACTTCCTTCGTATGCCATTCCGTTTTGAGATAATTTATTTATTTAAACTTCATAGCACAAAATACATAAATAATATACAAATGGCGGACTTAATGCGAAAAAAAGAAATGAGCAAAACTGTTTCAGTACATCTGTGCATAAATATAGAACAGCACTAACCTGTCAGCATGGTGTCGAGTGCAGAGCAGAGCGTGCAGGCGACGTGGGCGATCTTCACATTGGACGCGGGTCCGCACGCCGCTCCGGGATGCGAGCGGGACATCGCTTACACGATCACACACATCGCGAGCCTCACGGTCAGCGCATGGGGAACAAGAATGCGACACAAGTACAAGTATCAGAATAAACTGACATATTCTTTTTTATTAAAATATCATGATTCCTAGTATTACATTAACTTAATATATACGAGGGTACAAGTGGTTCAACACGATACTCTTTATTGCACACAGTTTACAATACATGTATAAAAACATAAACAATTTTGGTAGAGGCACCAAACGGTGTTATCGCTAAAAAGAGGCATCGATTGATCTGTGTATAAACATAGAAACAGGAACCAAGTGTTCTGAAAAGAACACTTGAAGCTGTGTCGTCATAGAAACAGTGACATTTGTTCTGAAAAGAACAGTTTTTCTGTTGCCCTGAAAAGGGCAGTTGTATTTATCCTGAGAAGGACAGTTTTATATCAGGAGCCTGCAGGATCGTAGAGTTCTTGAACCAGCCGCCGGTGAGTAGCGGAAGATGCGGTGCGGCGACGACTCCACGTTCACTCTTGTAGGCAGTCGGAGGCAAGGCGGCCGATAATAATGGATTTCTTTGGATGCCCTGAATTCTGGAGGGTATGAGCGGCTTTACACGTCGTTGGACTAACCTAATAAAAGCTTTTTAACGATAAGACCACCTGTTGTTTAATACCTCTGCTTGAGTTACTGTATTATCTGTATTATTTTCTTGTGTTGAAGTGTGCAATAAAGAATATTTTGATGAAACATGTCGAAGAACAAGTGCTAAAATATCTGCGTCCGATCGGTTTGCCCGTTTAAGAGACACGGTGTTACAGACAAACACGGTAAAAGTATAACACCCCTCTTTTTGCTTCGGGGGTTTACAAAAGACTTGTAATATTTAACAAAAAAACTGAACAAGTGCGAGTCGGCCTCGCCCACCGAGGGTTTCGTACTTTTTAGTATTTGTTGTTATTGAAAATTTAACTTTCTAGCTATCACTGTTTATGAGATATAGCCTTGTGACAGACAGACGAACAGAGGAGTCTTAATAATAGGGTCCCGTTTTTACCCTTTGGGTACGGAACCCTAAAAACACATACGCTGTTCATTGCTGGATATTGCGTGAAAACTATTTCCTAGCTTAGGAAATACGAGTGTGCTACCGCTACCAGAAGAAAGTGAATGGTTATGTTATTTAACCTGTAGAATTTGGGTTGATAAAAAACCGGACAAGTGCGAGTCGGACTCGGGTTCCGTACTTTTTAGTATTTGTTGTTATAGCGGCAACAGAAATACAGCAGTCTAGCTATCACGGTTCATGAGATACAGCCTGGTGACAGACAGACAGACAAGACGGACAGACGAGTGGAGTCTTAGTAATAGGGTCCCGTTTTCACCCTTCCGGTACGGAACCCTGAAAATTAATAGCTACACCCTACTGAAGTTCATGTGATAGGTACATCTATTTGTTACATCTGTTCTTCTGAAGTCATATATATTAGTGAACAACAGTTCTAAAAGCCAAACCTCAATAAGGTTGTGTTGTTTCATCACACAGTCCCTGTATGGCTACCATTGGTCTCCATCATCAGTCCTTCACAGGACCAAATACTAATAATTGCTAAGGAATCCTCACTCAAACCAATATAATATGTATATGCCTAACTAAGAATAAATGCAATGCTTGCTCCATGCACCTTCCACACTCTATAAAAAACCGGCCAAGTGCGAGTCGGACTCGCGCACGAAGGGTTCCGTACGATTACGGAAAAAGACAGCAAAAAATCACGTTTGTTGTATGGAAGCCCCACTTAAATATTTATTTTATTCTGTTTTTAGTATTTGTTGCCATAGCGGCAACAGAAATACATCATCTGTGAAAATTTCAGCTGTCTAACTATCACGGTTCATGAGATAACGCCAGTTGACAGACGGACGGACAGACAGACAGACAGCGGAGTCTTAGTAATAGGGTCCCGTTTTTACCCTTTGGGTACGGAACCCTAAAAACCGTTTTGTTTTGTGAAGTGGCACCTATCTTCATTAAAATATTATTTTAATATAATTGATAGTTTGTGAGCAAAATAGCTGTGATATACTGACGGACAAACAGACGGATGTGCAGAAAGTTTTTACCATTTTGGCTATGGAACCTTAAAAAGAGTAGTTATACTTTTTCGGTGGTAAACTTGTCGTTAAAATATTTTGACTACGAAGTCAACGTTGCACATAAAATCAACTAGCTTCACCCGTTTAAGAGCTACGGCCTCACAGACAGCCACACACACACACACACACACACGACATAGCGGTCAAACTTATAGCACTTTCTTGCGACGGCGGCGGTTAATAAAAGCGTGTAAAATTTTACTAAAAAAACCTCATACCGAAGAGGATATAATAGGATAGAGCGGTTACTGTCATAGTAAATTTTGTAGCCACAGTAAATTCACTGCCATCTATCGACACATGATTAAAACTAAAAATAAAATTATCAAAAAACGTAAGATAGAGGGTCTTGACAGACGGACGGACGGACGGACAGACGGACAACAAAGTGGTCCTATAAGGGTTCCGTTTTTTCCTTTTGAGGTACGGAACCCCAAAAATTGAGTTTACAGTTTATCAGAATAGGCAGTACTATCATAGATCATAGAGTGTTGATTAATGAAAGAAGCTGGAAAACTCCTAACACTCTTTCGTCAGAGACATAAGACCAGCTATTACTGTGACATCATAAATATTACAATAGTATACAATATGTGCGAGTCAATAGATTGTGAAGACAGTGCACTTTAGTATGTAAAGTTGTAAACTATTAAGTAGGTACATATTTTTCAAGATGTGTGTTTAATAATGTTTTGTGATGTTAAATAAATTTTCTCTCTCTCTCTCTCTCTCTTTCATTTGCTTGAATTATCTCTATTATTTTTAATGTTGCCATAGAAAACCTCACTCTAGCTAATATGAACCTAACTATAAATAAAATCATCAAACACATAGCACCACACGCTGATCATAGATTAAAGGAAGGTGTTACATCCCGTCCTTCCTGATAGCATAGAGTAACTTATACTAGAGCGGTACTGTCATAGTAAATTTTGTAACCCCAGTAAATTCAGTAGCGCCCTCTGAACGAGAATCAAATTTTCTTGATTTTCGAGGCACGTTTTTTCCTTAGACTGTATCCATCTATTACGGAGTTATATCTATCTTTGCTGATAGTAAGTAGTTACCAAAGCCTATGTATATTTGCAACTCCAAGGGTGCCACATGCACATAGCCTGCCCATTAGAAATTGTACACGTTTTAAGTAGGTACCCCTTGCGTCTCTTAAGAAAACCTCGGCTCCATGTGTCGGTTTATAATTAAAAATTGCAGGCATCCCATAACAGTCTGCAGCACTAGTCATATAGGAGTTCTAATGAGAGAAATCTTTCATTGGGTTACATCTAATGAGACATCACCTCTCTACTGGCAGTTACATCTAAATAGAAATATCTGAATCAAATAAAGATGTGAAAATATTAGAAGTTAATATCACAATTTTCTTACCTTTTTGCAGACGGGCTCCATAACTCTATGCCAATATGTTTTGGGCGACTTTCTAAGCAGCTTACAAGCTTCAGAGCTTTAGGCATTTGTGTGCGAGCTGTCATTTCTGCATTTTCGACTCCTCTCTGTAGATTTCCTAGCAAAGACAAGCAATAACTAAATGCTGGTACAACCATGATTTTATAAACAGACAGACGCACGAGTGATTCTATAAGAGTTCCGTTTATTCCTTTTGAGGTACGGAGCCCTAAAAAGAAACAAAAGAGATAGAAAAAGCAACATTAAGATAAAAAACAATACTTAAAAAATAAACTGTAAGATAGCTGTGTGCGTTGCAGCAAAACAAAAGGGTTCTGGCTCAGTTATACGCTCCACTCTTTCGAGCGAAGCACTAGTAATTCTGCTAGAATCCAGGTAAGCGAGTGCTAGTAAATTAAAGAGGGAACACGAAAATTAACCCCTGGCCTGTGAGAAAGACTGTTTCACTACACTTGTGCATACATTTAGAACAACACTAACCTGATAGCACGGGGACGACGGCAGAACAGAGCACGCAAGCGACGAAGGCGATCTTCACACTAGATACCGGCCCCGCACGCCGCTCCGGGATGCGGACGGCACATCACTGCGTGCATTGCGAGCTGTTTCAGAGCTGCATCCGCGTGATAACCGCAGTAGCCGCCGCGAGCATCACGACCAGCGCATGGGAACCAAGAACATAACACAAGTATAAGTATTCATACAAAAAAATTCACAAATAGATTCTAAATAGAGAGAGTTATAATATGTTTGGACAGGAGACAGTAGGATAAAAATATACATAAGGGTTATTTATTTGAATGAGCAGAAGCATCTTGAGGGGTTTATTAATGATAGAGGTCCTTGGTCAACTTGTAACATTCTATTATTAGCGATATATCAGACCAGCCGTGATATTACTAAATATTATACTTATGTCTTGTTTACAATTTAATTTAAAAGACCCAGGACCTGCTTTCTTTTTGGTTTAGCCCATTGGTTGACTAGTATAGAATGCCTTAAGTCCGCCATTTCTGCTATATTGTGCAATGGAGACTAAACAAATCAATACATAGACTGATTGAAGTGTATACACATAGAAACAGTGACAGTTGTTCTGAAAAGAACATTTTTGCGTTGTCGTCATAGAAACAGGAAACAAGTGTTCTGAAAAGAACAGTTTTTCTGTTGCCCTGAAAAGGGCAGTTGTATTTGTCCTGAGAAGGACAGTTTTATATCTGGAGCCTGCAGCATCGTAGTTCCTGAACCGGTAAGCAGCGGAGCAGGGCGTAGCGTAGCGAAGACTTGATGTACTTCCTTCGTATGCCATTCCGTTTGAGAACCCCAATAAGGCAGTGTAAACTTGCTGAGATAATTTATTTATTTAAACTTCATAGCACAAAATACATAAATAATATACAAACGGCGGACTTAATGCGAAAAAAAGAAATGAGCAAAACTGTTTCAGTACATCTGTGCATAAATATAGAACAACACTAACCTGTGAGCATGGTGTCGAGTGCAGAGCAGAGCGTGCAGGCGACGTGGGCGATCTTCACATTGGACGCGGGTCCGCACGCCGCTCCGGGATGCGAGCGGGACATCGCTTACACGATCACACACATCGCGAGCCTCACGGTCAGCGCATGGGGAACAAGAATGCGACACAAGTACAAGTATCAGAATAAACTGACTTATTATTTTTTATTAAAATATCATGATTCCTAGTATTACATTAACTTAATATATACGAGGGTACAAGTGGTTCAACACGATACTCTTTATTGCACACAGTTTACAATACATGTATAAAAACATAAACAATTTTGGTAGAGGCACCAAACGGTGTTATCGCTAAAAAGAGGCATCGATTGATCTGTGTATAAACATAGAAACAGGAACCAAGTGTTCTGAAAAGAACACTTGAAGCTGTGTCGTCATAGAAACAGTGACATTTGTTCTGAAAAGAACAGTTTTTCTGTTGCCCTGAAAAGGGCAGTTGTATTTGTCCTGAGAAGGACAGTTTTATATCAGGAGCCTGCAGGATCGTAGAGTTCTTGAACCAGCCGCCGGTGAGTAGCGGAAGATGCGGTGCGGCGACGACTCCACGTTCACTCTTGTAGGCAGTCGGAGGCAAGGCGGCCGATAATAATGGATTTCTTTGGATACCCTGAATTCTGGAGGGTATGAGCGGCTTTACACGTCGTTGGACTAACCTAATAAAAGCTTTTTAACGATAAGACCACCTGTTGTTTAATACCTCTGCTTGCTGAAGTGTGCAATAAAGAATATTTTGATGAAACATGTCGAAGAACAAGTGCTAAAATATCTGCGTCCAATCGGTTTACCCGTTAAAGAGACAAGGTGTTACAGACAAACACACAACTAGCGGTAAATTTACAAAAGCGATAGGGAACTTGTAATATTTAACAAAAAAACCGGACAAGTGCGAGTCGGACTCGCCCACCGAGGGTTCCGTCCTTTTTAGTATTTGTTGTTATCGAAAATTTAACTTTCTAGTTATCACTGATTATGAGATACAGCCTGGTGACAGACAGACGAACAGAGGAGTCTTAATAATAAGGTCCCGTTTTTACCCTTTGGGTACGGAACCCTAAAAACACATACGCTGTTCATTGCTGGATATTGCGTGAAAACTATTTCCTAGCTTAGGAAATACGAGTGTGCTACCGCTACCAGAAGAAAGTGAATGGTTATGTTATTTAACCTGTAGAATTTGGGTTGATAAAAAAACCGGACAAGTGCGAGTCGGACTAGGTTTCCGTACTTTTTAGTATTTGTTGTTATAGCGGCAACAGAAATACAACAGTCAGTCAGCTATCACGGTTCATGAGATACAGCCTGGTGACAGTCAGACAGACAAGACGGACAGACGAGTGGAGTCTTAGTAATAGGGTCCCGTTTTCACCCTTCCGGTACGGAACCCTGAAAATTAATAGCTACACCCTACTGAAGTTCATGTGATAGGTACATCTATTTGTTACATCTGTTCTTCTGAAGTCATATATATTAGTGAACAACAGTTCTAAAAGCCAAACCTCAATAAGGTTGTGTTGTTTCATCACACAGTCCCTGTATGGCTACCATTGGTCTCCATCATCAGTCCTTCACAGGACCAAATACTAATAATCTAATAATTGCTAAGGAATCCTCACTCAAACCAATATAATATGTATATGCCTAACTAAGAATAAATGAAATGCTTGCTCCATGCACCTTCCACACTCTATAAAAAACCGGCCAAGTGCGAGTCGGACTCGCGCACGAAGGGTTCCGTACCATTACGGAAAAAAACAGCAAAAAAATCACGTTTGTTGTATGGAAGCCCCACTTAAATATTTATTTTATTCTGTTTTTAGTATTTGTTGCCATAGCGGCAACAGAAATACATCTGTGAAAATTTCAGCTGTCTAACTATCACGGTTCATGAGATAACGCCAGTTGACAGACGGACGGACAGACAGACAGACAGACAGCGGAGTCTTAGTAATAGGGTCCCGTTTTTACCCTTTGGGTACGGAACCCTAAAAACCGTTTTGTTTTGTGAAATGGCACCTATCTTCATTAAAATATTATTTTAATATAATTGATAGTTTGTGAGCAAAATAGCTGTGATATACTGACGGACAAACAGACGGATGTACAGAAAGTTTTTACCATTTTGGCTATGGAACCTTAAAAAGAGTAGTTATACTTTTTCGGTGGTAAACTTGTCGTTAAAATATTTTGACTACGAAGTCAACGTTGCACATAAAATCAACTAGCTTCACCCGTTTAAAAGCTACGGCCTCACAGACAGCCACACACACACACACACGACATAGCGGTCAAACTTATAGCACTTTCTTGCGACGGCGGCGGTTAATAAAAGCGTGTAAAATTTTACTAAAAAAACCTCATACCGAAGAGGATATAATAGGATAGAGCGGTTACTATCATAGTAAATTTTGTAGCCACAGTAAATTCACTGCCATCTATCGACACACGATTAAAACTAAAAATAAAATTATCAAAAAACGTAAGATGGAGGGTCTTGACAGACAGACGGACGGACGGACGGACAGACGGACAACAAAGTGGTCCTATAAGGGTTCCGTTTTTTCCTTTTGAGGTACGGAACCCCAAAAATTGAGTTTACAGTTTATCAGAATAGGCAGTACTATCATAGATCATAGAGTGTTGATTAATGAAAGAAGCTGGAAAAAGACCAGCTATTACTGTGACATTGTGAAGACAGTGCAATTTAGTATGTAAACTATTAAGTAGGTACATATTTTTCAAGATGTGTGTTTAATAATGTTTTGTGATGTTAAATAAATTTTCTCTCTCTCTCTCTCTCTTTCATTTGCTTGAATTATCTCTATTATTTTTAATGTTGCCATAGAAAACCTCACTCTAGCTAATATGAACCTAACTATAAATAAAATCATCAAACACATAGCACCACACGCTGATCATAGATTAAAGGAAGGTGTTACATCCCGTCCTTCCTGATAGCATAGAGTAACTTATACTAGAGCGGTACTGTCATAGTAAATTTTGTAACCCCAGTAAATTCACTGCCATCTGTCGACAAACTTTAAAACTCAATTGAAGATTTATAAAAATACGATAAAATGTAAATGATTTTTTTTATTTGCATTAATTATTTTTATGATTTTGACCCATGTTCTTTCACTGATATGCGTTTAAATTGTTAAATAACAAACGAAACCGTCAACGCCATCTATACGACAGTAGGCTAAAGCTAGTAGCGCCCTCTGAACAAGAATCAAATTTTCTTGATTTTCGAGGCACGTTTTTTCCTTAGACTGTATCCATCTATTACGGAGTTGTATCTATCTTTGCTGATAGTAAGTAGTTACCAAAGCCTATGTATATTTGCAACTCCAAGGGTGCCACATGCACATAGCCTGCCCATTACAAATTGTACACGTTTTAAGTAGGTACCCCTTGCGTCTCTTAAGAAAACCTCGGCTCCATGTGTCGGTTTATAATTACAAATTGCAGGCATCCCATAACAGTCTGCAGCACTAGTCATATAGGAGTTCTAATGAAAGAAATCTTTCATTGGGTTACATCTAATGAGACATCACCTCTCTACTGGCAGTTACATCTAAATAGAAATATCTGAATCAAATAAAGATGTGAAAATATTAGAAGTTAATATCACAAGTTTCTTACCTTTTTGCAGACGGGCTCCATAACTCTATGCCAATATGTTTTGGGCGACTTTCTAAGCAGCTTACAAGCTTCAGAGCTTTATGCATTTGTGTGCGAGCTGTCATTTCTGCATTTTCGACTCCTCTGTGTAGATTTCCTAGCAAAGACAAGCAATAATTAAATGCTGGTACAACCATGATTTTATAAAAGATTAAGGTAAACAGAACATGCACGGTAATGGCAGGATAAAATTATTATTATTGTATGTATATCTACCTATAAGCTACTAGTATTATAAACTAGTACCTACCTTATTACAGCAGCCAAATCTTTGAGAAATCCGGGCTTTGAGATATCCATTGCAACGGCGTAGGTATTCGCTTCATGCAGCAACCTGAAAAATGCTTCATTTACTAATTATTCTCACAGATTAAAAAAAGGAACATAGCACCCGCGCTAGTACAAAACGACAGTGGCAAACCAACAACATAGACATGACTTGAGTGTATAAATGCATCTGAACGTGAATATATGCCACTTTCACTAGACTTATATTGACCGGGATAAATCATTCAAAACTCTAATACGCCACTTTATCGGGCCCTTGGGACGCGCAGGCTCGGAAATACCCATATCAGAATAGAGCGCCAAGCAATATTTTTCTTATTTGATCAGGTAGTCGCGTCTTTATTTGTTCTGTTTTTAAATTAAGCGTTGCATATTCTTATGTAACGTGCTGGCAGAATACCAGCGATGTGGCTTGCCGCATCACAATCCTGAGCCAGCGCCTTTTTTGTGCCACGACACACGGCTTCATAAAGTAATAGTTAATAGTTTTTAGTAATTAACTTGTTTTGCATGTTCTTATCTTGTACTTTTCAATGCCATGTATGTTGTGGGTATGAATAAAGAAATTATCTATCTATCTTTATCAACTGGACCAAGAGTTCTCAATTAGGAGTAGTGACGTAGAGTGCAAAAAGGGCGTGGAGGGCGTCATCGACAAAGAAACCCCCTTACGTAGTAGTAGGTAGATAGATAGACAAACCATTTATTCGTTTGTCACAATACACACATAAAAACCGGCCAAGTGCGAGTCGGACTCGCGTTAAAAGGGTTCCGTACATAACACAATTTAAACAATGTACTTTTTATGTGAAAATAGAGTGAAATATCTTTAAAAAACCCGTAGGGGTCGGATCAAAAACTAAGTAAATAAGTCCGACTCACGCTTGAGTGCACATTTATGATAGGTTTTCCTGTGATCTATAGGTAAAGATCTAATTTGTGTATTTTTTTCAAAATTTTAGACTGTAGCTTCGGTGATAAAGGGGGGGAATGGTCATTTTTTGCCTACTTTCTTGAATAACTAATAAAATTATTAAAAAAACCGGCCAAGTGCGAGTCGGACCTGTGTTCCAAGGGTTCCGTACATTACACAATTTAAACAATGTATTTTTTATGTGAAATGTCTTTAAAAACCCGTAGGGGTCGGATCAAAAACTAAGTAATTAAGTCCGACTCACGCTTGACTGCACATTTCTAATAGGTTTTCCGGTGATCTATAGGTAAAGATCTATTTTGTGTATTTTTTTCAAAATTTTTGACCCAGTAGTTTTGGAGATAAAGGGGGGGGGGGGGATGGTAATTTTTTGCCTATTTTCTTAAATAACTTCTAATTTATCTTAAAATTATTAAAAAAAAATTTTGAGATTCTCACAATGAGCTCTTTCATTTGATATGTAACACGGTATAGTTTGACAAACTTTATTTTTTAATTTTCTCATTTACCCCCCAAAAGTGGCCCCCGTGTTTAAAATTAATATGTTTACGTTACATGTCCATCTTTGGGTCACAAACTTACATATGTGTTCCAAATTTCAACTTAATTAGTCCAGTAGTTTCGGAGAAAATAGGCAGTGACAGACGGACAGACAGACAGACAGACAGACAGACGCACGAGTGATCCTATGAGGGTTCCATTTTTTCCTTTTGAGGTACGGAACCAAAAAAATATTTGAAATTCTCGCAATGAGCTCTTTCATTTGACAGTTTTATATCTGGAGCCTGCAGCATCGTAGTTCCTGAACCGGTAAGCAGCGGAGCAGGGCGTAGCGTAGCGAAGACTTGATGTACTTCCTTCGTATGCCATTCCGTTTGAGAACCCCAATAAGGCAGTGTAAATTTGCTGAGATAATTTATTTATTTAAACTTCATAACACAAAATACATAAATAATATACAAATGGCGGACTTAATGCGAAAAAAAGAAATGAGCAAAACTGTTTCAGTACATCTGTGCATAAATATAGAACAACACTAACCTGTCAGCATGGTGTCGAGTGCAGAGCAGAGCGTGCAGGCGACGTGGGCGATCTTCACATTGGACGCGGGTCCGCACGCCGCTCCGGGATGCGAGCGGGACATCGCTTACACGATCACACACATCGCGAGCCTCACGGTCAGCGCATGGGGAACAAGAATGCGACACAAGTACAAGTATCAGAATAAACTGACTTATTATTTTTTATTAAAATATCATGATTCCTAGTATTACATTAACTTAATATATACGAGGGTACAAGTGGTTCAACACGATACTCTTTATTGCACACAGTTTACAATACATGTATAAAAACATAAACAATTTTGGTAGAGGCACCAAACGGTGTTATCGCTAAAAAGAGGCATCGATTGATCTGTGTATAAACATAGAAACAGGAACCAAGTGTTCTGAAAAGAACACTTGAAGCTGTGTCGTCATAGAAACAGTGACATTTGTTCTGAAAAGAACAGTTTTTCTGTTGCCCTGAAAAGGGCAGTTGTATTTGTCCTGAGAAGGACAGTTTTATATCAGGAGCCTGCAGGATCGTAGAGTTCTTGAACCAGCCGCCGGTGAGTAGCGGAAGATGCGGTGCGGCGACGACTCCACGTTCACTCTTGTAGGCAGTCGGAGGCAAGGCGGCCGATAATAATGGATTTCTTTGGATACCCTGAATTCTGGAGGGTATGAGCGGCTTTACACGTCGTTGGACTAACCTAATAGAAGCTTTTTAACGATAAGACCACCTGTTGTTTAATACCTCTGCTTGAGTTACTGTATTATCTGTATTATTTTCTTGTGTTGAAGTGTGCAATAAAGAATATTTTGATGAAACATGTCGAAGAACAAGTGCTAAATTATCTGCGTCCGATCGGTTTGCCCGTTTAAGAGACACGGTGTTACAGACAAACACGGTAAAAGTATAACACCCCTCTTTTTGCTTCGGGGGTTTACAAAAGACTTGTAATATTTAACAAAAAAACTGAACAAGTGCGAGTCGGCCTCGCCTACCGAGGGTTCCGTACTTTTTAGTATTTGTTGTTATTGAAAATTTAACTTTCTAGCTATCACTGTTTATGAGATACAGCCTGGTGACAGACAGACGGACAGAGGAGTCTTAGTAATAGGGTCCCGTTTTTACCCTTTAGTTACGGAACCCTAAAAACACATACGCTATTCATTGATATTGCGAGAAAACTATTTCCTAGCTTAGGAAATACGAGTGTGCTACCGCTACCAGAAGAAAGCGAATGGTTATGTTATTTAACCTGTTGAATTTGGGTTGATAAAAAAACCGGACAAGTGCGAGTCGGACTCGGGTTCCGTACTTTTTAGTATTTGTTGTTATAGCGGCAACAGAAATACAACAGTCTAGCTATCACGGTTCATGAGATACAGCCTGGTGACAGTCAGACAGACAAGACGGACAGACGAGTGGAGTCTTAGTAATAGGGTCCCGTTTTCACCCTTTCGGTACGGAACCCTGAAAATTAAATGCTACACCCTACTGATGTTCATGTGATAGGTTCATGATTCATCTATTTGTTACATCTGTTCTTCTGAAGTCATATATATTAGTGAACAACAGTTCTAAAAGCCAAACCTCAATAAGGTTGTGTTGTTTCATCACACAGTCCCTGTATGGCTACCATTGGTCTCCATCATCAGTCCTTCACAGGACCAAATACTAATAATCTAATAATTGCTAAGGAATCCTCACTCAAACCAATATAATATGTATATGCCTAACTAAGAATAAATGAAATGCTTGCTCCATGCACCTTCCACACTCTATAAAAAACCGGCCAAGTGCGAGTCGGACTCGCGCACGAAGGGTTCCGTACCATTACGAAAAAAAACAGCAAAAAAATCACGTTTGTTGTATGGAAGCCCCACTTAAATATTTATTTTATTCTGTTTTTAGTATTTGTTGCCATAGCGGCAACAGAAATACATCATCTGTGAAAATTTCAGCTGTCTAACTATCACGGTTCATGAGATAACGCCAGTTGACAGACGGACGGACAGACAGACAGACAGCGGAGTCTTAGTAATAGGGTCCCGTTTTTACCCTTTGGGTACGGAAGTGGCACCTATCTTCATTAAAATATTATTTTAACTTAATTGATAGTTTGTGAGCAAAATAGCTGTGACATACTGACGGACAAACAGACGGATGTACAGAAAGTTTTTACCATTTTGGCTATGGAACCTTAATAAGAGTAGTTATACTTTTTCGGTGGTAAACTTGTCGTTAAAATATTTTGACTACTGTAAGCGTGTTAATATGGGCTATGTGCAAAGTCAGCGTTGCACATAAAATCAACTAGCTTAAACCGTTTAAGAGCGACGGCCTCACAGTCAGCCACACACACACACACACACGCACGCACGCACGCACGCACGCACGCACACACACACACACACACACACACACACACACACACACACACACACACACACACACACACACACACACACGACATAGCGGTCAAACTTATAGCACTTTCTTGCGACGGCGGGGGTTAATAAAAGCGTGTAAAATTTTACTAAAAAAACCTCATACCGAAGAGGATATAATATGATAGAGCGTTTACTGTCATAGTAAATTTTGTAGCCACAGTAAATTCACTGCCATCTATCGACGCACGATTAAAACTAAAAATAAAATTATCAAAAAACGTAAGATGGAGGGTCTTGACAGACAGACGGACGGACGGACGGACAGACGGACAACAAAGTGGTCCTATAAGGGTTCCGTTTTTTCCTTTTGAGGTACGGAACCCTAAAAATTGAGTTTACAGTTTATCAGAATAGGCAGTACTATCATAGATCATAGAGTGTTGATTAATGAAAGAAGCTGGAAAAAGACCAGCTATTACTGTGACATTGTAAAGACAGTGCAATTTTGTATGTAAACTATTAAGTAGGTACATATTTTTCAAGATGTGATAATAATGTTTTGTGATGTTAAATAAATTTTCTCTCTCTCTCTCTCTCTCTCTCTCTTTCATTTGCTTGAATTATCTCTATTATTTTTAATGTTGCCATAGAAAACCTCACTCTAGCTAATATGAACCTAACTATAAATAAAATCATCAAACACAGCACCACACGCTGATCATAGATTAAAGGAAGGTGTTACATCCCGTCCTTCCTGATAGCATAGAGTAACTTATACTAGAGCGGTACTGTCATAGTAAATTTTGTAACCCCAGTAAATTCACTGCCATCTGTCGACACACTTTAAAACTAAATTGAAGATTTATAAAAATACGATAAATAATAAATAAATAAATAAAATCATTTATTTCGACCAACTTAGGATCATATCACATTACATTGGGACATTACATTAAATAATAAAATTATAAAATTATAGCAGTTAAAATTAACATTAAAATTAAATTAATTAATAAAATCATAAATATTACTTAAAATCTAACCTAAATAATAATGCCCGGTCGAGCCTTAGGAAGGCTTGGACACCAGCACGTGAATCATCTGACAGTGATTCAAGTACTGGCAATCAAACCTCTCCGCAAACGCCCTCAAGATGCCGCTGGAACTAGCCCGCACTCTGCGCACCAGGGATGTGCAGCGTTTCCTCATTGTAGCGTAAAAACAGTCTACCCTGGCCTCCGCGAACATCCCCGACGCACTACAAAAACGAGGTAGTCCCATCAGCATCCTGAAGGCGTTGTTATATTGTATACGAAGAGCGTTGTACTGTTTTTGCGTATAGCACGCCCACAGACTTGTAGTGTAAAAGGTAGTACAGAATGCTCTAAAAAGAATCTTTTTCACCTCAATGGAGCAACTAACAAATCTGCGGGCCACCATATTCGCTCTAACACACAACGCTCTCCGTTCTCTTTCTATGTCAGCATCATCTTTCAAGTCAGAGGTTACTACATGCCCAAGGTATTTGAATCGGTTCACCCTATTCAGTGGAGTTCCGCTTAACTTAATAGGTGGCACTGGTGGTAGTTCTTTACCTCTAACTTGAAAGACCATGCATTCACTCTTTTTGACATTATACGTCAAACCGTGACTGAGTGCATATCTCTCACATATGCTTATTAGCTTCGCCAGGCCACAAGGAGAGGCACTCAGCAGCACCATGTCGTCTGCATAGCTTATATTATTCAGACAAGTATCGCCAATGTGGCATCCGACAGTAGTGCTGCTGAGCTCCTCCACAAGTGCATTTATATACAGGTTAAAGAGCTTGGGCGAGGTCACCCCTCCCTGCCTCACGCCACACTCCAACCTGTATGGCTCCGAATAAGCGCTCGACCATCGTACTACATTCCTCTGGTTAAGGTACCAGTATTCAAACATTCTACGAAGCTCAACCGGCATTTTCGTGTTCTCTAACTTCCGCCAGAGGACGTCGTAGTTGACGAGGTCAAACGCCTTCGATAAATCAAGAAAGCATGCATAAATACACGTGCCTCTCTCTGTATAGTGCCTGACAGTCTCCTTAAGACACAATATGGCAGTTTCCGTAGAGAGTCCAGGCCTGAAGCCGAATTGATTTTGATGTATATCAAGGTACTTGTCCAATTGTGTACCAAGAAGACTGTCCAGCACTTTAGCTACCACTGTCGCTAGCGAGATCGGTCTGTAATTGGTTTTATCACTGACATCACCACCCTTATCCTTGACAATTGGTACTACCACAGTCCTCATCATTGCCTCGGGTAAGTACGCGTGACTAATGCAGAGGTTGTACAACATAGCGAGTACCCTCGGCAAGTGAGGGCCTGCATTCCTCAGGTGTTCAATACTGAGGCCATCGTGACCAGGAGATTTTCCACGCGACATAGATTTTAATACCGTCGCAACATCTTTAGCCGTAAATCTAATTTTAATCTCCTGGTCACTCAACTCATCCTCCAGTAATGAACACGTCAACTTTAAGGGTGACGCCACAGTAAACTGTTTTTGAAATAAACTGGCTATACACCTATGATCAATAATGCCCTCAATGCTCTCAGGAAGGCCAGGTTTACTGTTTAGGTTCCTCGTGGCTTTCCAGAACCCACGAAAATCACGCTTAGAATGATGAGATGCAAGGATATCCATTCTTATCTGGTCAGCGTGTTTTTGACACCATTTTAGCTTCGCTTTAAAAATACTTCGGCTTCTCTGCATCTCATCATAATAATAACCTGACTCCGGTCTCCCATACCAATTCCACAATCCAAACTTTTCCCGGGCCTCCCTGTGGGCCTCACTTACATGTTCGTTCCAACCAATTACAGTTTTCCTTTTTTGCGAACGTTTTTGTGAATGACTCGTGGTGGCGGCATCGCATAGAATATTGATTATATTTATATATAGATTATCAATAAGTTTTTTGTGACCAGCCTCACAACAATGACTATCAGAGCACTTCCTAAATTCGCACGGGAAATCAATGTTACTAAGTCCCTTCTGACAAATCTCAAAATATAAACTAATTTGTTCGGGTTTCCTCTCTCCCCATCTCACTCTGTCAGTCATCAAATGTAAATGATTTTTTTTATTTGCATTAATTATTTTTATGATTTTGACCCATGTTCTTTCACTGATATGCGTTTAAATTGTTAAATAACAAACGAAACCGTCAACGCCATCTATACGACAGTAGGCTAAAGCTAGTAGCGCCCTCTGAACGAGAATCAAATTTTCTTGATTTTCGAGGCACGTTTTTTCCTTAGACTGTATCCATCTATTACGGAGTTGTATCTATCTTTGCTGATAGTAAGTAGTTACCAAAGCCTATGTATATTTGCAACTCCAAGGGTGCCACATGCACATAGCCTGCCCATTACAAATTGTACACGTTTTAAGTAGGTACCCCTTGCGTCTCTTAAGAAAACCTCGGCTCCATGTGTCGGTTTATAATTAAAAATTGCAGGCATCCCATAACAGTCTGCAGCACTAGTCATATAGGAGTTCTAATGAGAGAAATCTTTCATTGGGTTACATCTAATGAGACATCACCTCTCTACTGGCAGTTACATCTAAATAGAAATATCTGAATCAAATAAAGATGTGAAAATATTAGAAGTTAATATCACAAGTTTCTTACCTTTTTGCAGACGGGCTCCATAACTCTATGCCAATATGTTTTGGGCGACTTTCTAAGCAGCTTACAAGCTTCAGAGCTTTAGGCATTTGTGTGCGAGCTGTCATTTCTGCATTTTCGACTCCTCTCTGTAGATTTCCTAGCAAAGACAAGTAATAATTAAATGCTGGTACAACCATGATTTTATAAACAGACAGACGCACGAGTGATTCTATAAGAGTTCCGTTTATTCCTTTTGAGGTACGGAGCCCTAAAAAGAAACAAAAGAGATAGAAAAAGCAACATTAAGATAAAAAACAATACTTAAAAAATAAACTGTAAGATAGCTGTGTGCGTTGCAGCAAAACAAAAGGGTTCTGGCTCAGTTATACGCTCCACTCTTTCGAGCGAAGCACTAGTAATTCTGCTAGAATCCAGGTAAGCGAGTGCTAGTAAATTAAAGAGGGAACACGAAAATTAACCCCTGGCCTGTGAGAAAGACTGTTTCACTACACTTGTGCATACATTAGAACAACACTAACCTGATAGCACGGGGACGACGGCAGAACAGAGCACGCAAGCGACGAAGGCGATCTTCACACTAGATACCGGCCCCGCACGCCGCTCCGGGATGCGGACGGCACATCACTGCGTGCATTGCGAGCTGTTTCAGAGCTGCATCCGCGTGATAACCGCAGTAGCCGCCGCGAGCATCACGACCAGCGCATGGGAACCAAGAACATAACACAAGTATAAGTATTCATACAAAAAAATTCACAAATAGATTCTAAATAGAGAGACTTATAATATGTTTGGACAGGAGACAGTAGGATAAAAATATACATAAGGGTTATTTATTTGAATGAGCAGAAGCATCTTGAGGGGTTTATTAATGATAGAGGTCCTTGGTCAACTTGTAACATTCTATTATTAGCGATATATCAGACCAGCCGTGATATTACTAAATATTATACTTGTCTTGTTTACAATTTAATTTAAAAGACCCAGGACCTGCTTTCTTTTTGTTTTAGCCCATTGGTTGACTAGTATAGAATGCCTTAAGTCCGCCATTTCTGCTATATTGTGCAATGGAGACTAAACAAATCAATACATAGACTGATTGAAGTGTATACACATAGAAACAGTGACAGTTGTTCTGAAAAGAACATTTTTGCGTTGTCGTCATAGAAACAGGAAACAAGTGTTCTGAAAAGAACAGTTTTTCTGTTGCCCTGAAAAGGGCAGTTGTATTTGTCCTGAGAAGGACAGTTTTATATCTGGAGCCTGCAGCATCGTAGTTCCTGAACCGGTAAGCAGCGGAGCAGGGCGTAGCGTAGCGAAGACTTGATGTACTTCCTTCGTATGCCATTCCGTTTGAGAACCCCAATAAGGCAGTGTAAATTTGCTGAGATAATTTATTTATTTAAACTTCATAGCACAAAATACATAAATAATATACAAATGGCGGACTTAATGCGAAAAAAAGAAATGAGCAAAACTGTTTCAGTACATCTGTGCATAAATATAGAACAACACTAACCTGTCAGCATGGTGTCGAGTGCAGAGCAGAGCGTGCAGGCGACGTGGGCGATCTTCACATTGGACGCGGGTCCGCACGCCGCTCCGGGATGCGAGCGGGACATCGCTTACACGATCACACACATCGCGAGCCTCACGGTCAGCGCATGGGGAACAAGAATGCGACACAAGTACAAGTATCAGAATAAACTGACATATACTTTTTTATTAAAATATCATGATTCCTAGTATTACATTAACTTAATATATACGAGGGTACAAGTGGTTCAACACGATACTCTTTATTGCACACAGTTTACAATACATGTATAAAAACATAAACAATTTTGGTAGAGGCACCAAACGGTGTTATCGCTAAAAAGAGGCATCGATTGATCTGTGTATAAACATAGAAACAGGAACCAAGTGTTCTGAAAAGAACACTTGAAGCTGGGTCGTCATAGAAACAGTGACATTTGTTCTGAAAAGAACAGTTTTTCTGTTGCCCTGAAAAGGGCAGTTGTATTTGTCCTGAGAAGGACAGTTTTATATCAGGAGCCTGCAGGATCGTAGAGTTCTTGAACCAGCCGCCGGTGAGTAGCGGAAGATGCGGTGCGGCGACGACTCCACGTTCACTCTTGTAGGCAGTCGGAGGCAAGGCGGCCGATAATAATGGATTTCTTTGGATACCCTGAATTCTGGAGGGTATGAGCGGCTTTACACGTCGTTGGACTAACCTAATAAAAGCTTTTTAACGATAAGACCACCTGTTGTTTAATACCTCTGCTTGAGTTACTGTATTATCTGTATTATTTTCTTGTGTCGAAGTGTGCAATAAAGAATATTTTGATGAAACATGTCGAAGAACAAGTGCTAAATTATCTGCGTCCGATCGGTTTGCCCGTTTAAGAGACACGGTGTTACAGACAAACACGGTAAAAGTATAACACCCCTCTTTTTGCTTCGGGGGTTTACAAAAGACTTGTAATATTTAACAAAAAAACTGAACAAGTGCGAGTCGGCCTCGCCCACCGAGGGTTCCGTACTTTTTAGTATTTGTTGTTATAGCGGCAACAGAAATACAACAGTCTAGCTATCACGGTTCATGAGATACAGCCTGGTGACAGTTAGACAGACAAGACGGACAGACGAGTGGAGTCTTAGTAATAGGGTTCCGTTTTCACCCTTTCGGTACGGAACCCTGAAAATTAAATGCTACACCCTACTGAAGTTTATGTGATAGGTTCATGATTCATCTATTTGTTACGTCTGTTCTTCTGAAGTCATATATATTAGTGAACAACAGTTCTAAAAGCCAAACCTCAATAAGGTTGTGTTGTTTCATCACACAGTCCCTGTATGGCTACCATTGGTCTCCATCATCAGTCCTTCACAGGACCAAATACTAATAATCTAATAATTGCTAAGGAATCCTCACTCAAACCAATATAATATGTATATGCCTAACTAAGAATAAATGAAATGCTTGCTCCATGCACCTTCCACACTCTATAAAAAACCGGCCAAGTGCGAGTCGGACTCGCGCATGAAGGGTTCCGTACCATTACGAAAAAAAAACAGCAAAAAAATCACGTTTGTTGTATGGAAGCCCCACTTAAATATTTATTTTACTCTGTTTTTAGTATTTTTTGCCATAGCGGCAACAGAAATACATCATCTGTGAAAATTTCAGCTGTCTAACTATCACGGTTCATGAGATAACGCCAGTTTACAGACGGACGGACAGACAGACAGACAGCGGAGTCTTAGTAATAGGGTCCCGTTTTTACCCTTTGGGTACGGAACCCTAAAAACCGTTTTGTTTTGTGAAGTGGCACCTATCTTCATTAAAATATTATTTTAACATAATTGATAGTTTGTGAGCAAAATAGCTGTGACATACTGACGGACAAACAGACGGATGTACAGAAAGTTTTTACCATTTTGGCTATGGAACCTTAATAAGAGTAGTAGTTATACTTTTTCGGTGGTAAACTTGTCGTTAAAATATTTTGACTACTGTAAGCGTGTTAATATGGGCTATGTGCAAAGTCAGCGTTGCACATAAAATCAACTAGCTTAAACCGTTTAAGAGCGACGGCCTCACAGTCAGCCACACACACACACACGCACGCACGCACGCACGCGCACACACACGCACGCGCACACACTCACGCACACGCACACCCACACACACACACACACGCGCACGCACGCACGCACACACACACACACACACACACACACACACACACACACACACACACACACACACACACACACACACACACACGACATAGCGGTCAAACTTATAGCACTTTCTTGCGACGGCGGGGGTTAATAAAAGCGTGTAAAATTTTACTAAAAACACCTCATACCGAAGAGGATATAATAGGATAGAGCGGTTACTGTCATAGTAAATTTTGTAGTCACAGTAAATTCACTGCCATCTATCGACACACGATTAAAACTAAAAATAAAATTATCAAAAAACGTAAGATAGAGGGTCTTGACAGACAGACGGACGGACGGACGGACGGACAGACGGACAACAAAGTGGTCCTATAAGGGTTCCGTTTTTTCCTTTTGAGGTACGGAACCCCAAAAATTGAGTTTACAGTTTATCAGAATAGGCAGTACTATCATAGATCATAGTGTTGATTAATGAAAGAAGTTGGAAAACTCCTAACACTCTTTCGTCAGAGACATAAGACCAGCTATTACTGTGACATCATAAAAATTACAATAGTATACAATATGTGCGAGTCAATCGATTGTGAAGACAGTGCAATTTAGTATGTAAAGTTGTAAACTATTAAGTAGGTACATATTTTTCAAGATGTTTAATAATGTTTTGTGATGTTAAATAAATTTTCTCTCTCTCTCTCTCTTTCATTTGCTTGAATTATCTCTATTATTTTTAATGTTGCCATAGAAATCCTCACTCTAGCTAATATGAACCTAACTATAAATAAAATCATCAAACACAGCACCACACGCTGATCATAGATTAAAGGAAGGTGTTACATCCCGTCCTTCCTGATAGCATAGAGTAACTTATACTAGAGCGGTACTGTCATAGTAAATTTTGTAACCCCAGTAAATTCAGTAGCGCCCTGAACGAGAATCAAATTTTCTTGATTTTCGAGGCACGTTTTTTTCTTAGACTGTATCCATCTATTACGGAGTTATATCTATCTTTGCTGATAGTAAGTAGTTACCAAAGCCTATGTATATTTGCAACTCCAAGGGTGCCACATGCACATAGCTTGCCCATTAGAAATTGTACACGTTTTAAGTAGGTACCCCTTGCGTCTCTTAAGAAAACCTCGGCTCCATGTGTCGGTTTATAATTAAAAATTGCAGGCATCCCATAACAGTCTGCAGCACTAGTCATATAGGAGTTCTAATAAGAGAAATCTTTCATTGGGTTACATCTAATGAGACATCACGTCTCTACTGGCGGTTACATCTAAATAGAAATATCTGAATCAAATAAAGATGTGAAAATATTAGAAGTTAATATCACAAGTTTCTTACCTTTTTGCAGACGGGCTCCATAACACTATGCCAATATGTTTTGGGCGACTTTCTAAGCAGCTTACAAGCTTCAGAGCTTTAGGCATTTGTGTGCGAGCTGTCATTTCTGCATTTTCGACTCCTCTCTGTAGATTTCCTAGCAAAGACAAGTAATAATTAAATGCTGGTACAACCATGATTTTATAAACAGACAGACGCACGAGTGATTCTATAAGAGTTCCGTTTATTCCTTTTGAGGTACGGAGCCCTAAAAAGAAACAAAAGAGATAGAAAAAGCAACACATTAAGGGTTATATTCTGGGGTAATTGTACTGATAGAGAATTAGTTTTCAGAGCTCAAAAAAAGTGTTTACGATCAGTATGCGGTATACAAAACATGGAATCATGTAAACCCTACTTTATTAAGCTAAATATTCTCACGCTTCCCTGTCTCTATATATATGAAGTCGCATTATATGTTAAGTATAACCCTGACCAATTCTCTTATTTCATAAGTTATCGCCATCAAAATAGAATACAATCTAGATCATGTAAAACAGCGTTACTAGCAAAAAGCTTTTTTGGAATGGCACCAAAAATTTATAATAAGCTACCAAAACAAATTTTGGTAATTGATGATTTAAAGAAATTTAAAAAAATGTTATATGATTTCCTAGTAAGTAAAGCATATTATTCTATTCAAGATTTTTTGTCTGACTCAGGAGATTTCATTTCCTTTTAATTTGTTGTGTTGTGTATATTTTATTAAGACTAGTTTATAATTTCACGCTACGGCTCTGTAGCTATTTGTGTGCCATGTGGCGAAACATTGTGATACTATATTATACATTTAAGACCTGTTGTACATACCTATGTTTAACAAATAAATAATTTGGAATTTGGAACATTAAGATAAAAAACAAAACTTAAAAAATAAACTGTAAGATAGCTGTGTGCGTTGCAGCAAAACAAAAGGGTTCTGGCTCAGTTATACGCTCCACTCTTTCGAGCGAAGCACTAGTAATTCTGCTAGAATCCAGGTAAGCGAGTGCTAGTAAATTAAAGAGGGAACACGAAAATTAACCCCTGGCCTGTGAGAAAGACTGTTTCACTACACTTGTGCATACATTTAGAACAACACTAACCTGATAGCACGGGGACGACGGCAGAACAGAGCACGCAAGCGACGAAGGCGATCTTCACACTAGATACCGGCCCCGCACGCCGCTCCGGGATGCGGACGGCACATCACTGCGTGCATTGCGAGCTGTTTCAGAGCTGCATCCGCGTGATAACCGCAGTAGCCGCCGCGAGCATCACGACCAGCGCATGGGAACCAAGAACATAACACAAGTATAAGTACCTAGTCGGCTCATAAGTTCTGTCACTGGCCTTTAAAATTTAAATTTGGAACTCCTAAAACAAAAACCGTTCTGCATTTGAATTTCGAATCTTTATTAAATATTTGAGTAGTATAATTTTGCAATTTTCTGTTTTCTTCAACATGGAGTGGACGCTTAAAGATAGCCTTACCGCAATAATTGCACTATATCGTTGTGGTCACTCGCCGACTAAAATTTTTAAGCTACTTGAAAATTTAAAATTCTCTCTAAGATTTGTGTATCGTACCATAGAAAGATACAGTGAGGTCTCTAGTTTAAACGACAAGAAAAGAAGCGGTCGTCCGCGTACAGCTAGGACTCCAGCGGTTGTACAAGCAATTAGGGCACGCATTGCCAGAAATCCCGCTAGGAAACAAAAAGTTATGGCCCTCCAGATGGGTTTGAGCAAAAACACGGTGAAAAGTGGTTAATCAAGACCTGAGACTTCGTGCTTATAAACGAAAAACTGGCCATCTTCTCAATGGTCGGCTTAAAGCTTTAAGGCTTAAAAGATCTAAAGCTTTATTGAAGAAGTACGCTAAAAATAAGCACCGTTGTATACTGTTTTCGGACGAGAAAATTTTTGACATAGAAGAAAACTGTAATAAACAAAATGATAGAGTGTACGCTCGCAATAGTAAAGAAGCGTCTAATAGCATTCCCCGTATTCAAAGAGGTCATCACCCTTCATCTGTGATGGTTTGGCTGGGAGTTTCTTATGCGGGCGTCACTAGTATGCATTTTTGTGAGAAAGGAGTAAAAACTAGTGCCAAAGTGTACCAAGACACGGTGTTGACTAATATTGTGAAACCACTATCCCATACGATGTTTCTAAACCAGCATTGGGTTTTCCAGCAGGACTCTGCTCCAGCCCATAAGGCAAAGTCTACACAAGCCTGGCTCGCCTCCAATAAAATCGACTTTATATGGCATGAAGATTGGCCCTCCTCTAGCCCAGATCTTAATCCTTTAGACTATAAAATATGGCAGTATTTAGAGGAAAAGGTGTGCTCAAAACCTCATGCAAATCTAGACTCGCTGAAAAAATCTCTTGCTACGGCAGTGGCCAATATCGACATGAAAGTGGTGCGTGAATCCATTGACGACTGGCCACGAAGACTTCAAGCCTGTGTAGATAATTATGGCGGTCATTTTGAATAAATGTTATACATTTAGATTCTCTAGTTTATAAGCTTTCAAACGCTGTACAAATTATACGGAATAAACTTAAACTTTTGATTTTATTTGATACTATGTATATGACAGAACTTATGAGCCGACTAGGTATTCATACAAAAAAATTCACAAATAGATTCTTAATAGAGAGACTTATAATATGCTTGGACAGGAGACAGTAGGATAAAAATATACATAAGGGTTGTTTATTTGAATGAGCCGAAGCATCTTGAGGGGTTTATTAATGATAGAGGTCCTTGGTCAACTTGTAACATTCTATTATTAGCGATATATCAGACCAGCCGTGATATTACTAAATATTATACTTATGTCTTGTTTACAATTTAATTTAAAAGACCCAGGACCTGCTTTCTTTTTGGTTTAGCCCATTGGTTGACTAGTATAGAATGCCTTAAGTCCGCCATTTCTGCTATATTGTGCAATGGAGACTAAACAAATCAATACATAGACTGATTGAAGTGTATACACATAGAAACAGTGACAGTTGTTCTGAAAAGAACATTTTTGCGTTGTCGTCATAGAAACAGGAAACAAGTGTTCTGAAAAGAACAGTTTTTCTGTTGCCCTGAAAAGGGCAGTTGTATTTGTCCTGAGAAGGACAGTTTTATATCTGGAGCATGCAGCATCGTAGTTCCTGAACCGGTAAGCAGCGGAGCAGGGCGTAGCGTAGCGAAGACTTGATGTACTTCCTTCGTATGCCATTCCGTTTTGAGATAATTTATTTATTTAAACTTCATAGCACAAAATACATAAATAATATACAAATGGCGGACTTAATGCGAAAAAAAGAAATGAGCAAAACTGTTTCAGTACATCTGTGCATAAATATAGAACAACACTAACCTGTGAGCATGGTGTCGAGTGCAGAGCAGAGCGTGCAGGCGACGTGGGCGATCTTCACATTGGACGCGGGTCCGCACGCCGCTCCGGGATGCGAGCGGGACATCGCTTACACGATCACACACATCGCGAGCCTCACGGTCAGCGCATGGGGAACAAGAATGCGACACAAGTACAAGTATCAGAATAAACTGACATATTCTTTTTTATTAAAATATCATGATTCCTAGTATTACATTAACTTAATATATACGAGGGTACAAGTGGTTCAACACGATACTCTTTATTGCACACAGTTTACAATACATGTATAAAAACATAAACAATTTTGGTAGAGGCACCAAACGGTGTTATCGCTAAAAAGAGGCATCGATTGATCTGTGTATAAACATAGAAACAGGAACCAAGTGTTCTGAAAAGAACACTTGAAGCTGTGTCGTCATAGAAACAGTGACATTTGTTATGAAAAGAACAGTTTTTCTGTTGCCCTGAAAAGGGTAGTTGTATTTGTCCTGAGAAGGACAGTTTTATATCAGGAGCCTGCAGGATCGTAGAGTTCTTGAACCAGCCGCCGGTGAGTAGCGGAAGATGCGGTGCGGCGACGACTCCACGTTCACTCTTCAAGCAGGCCGAGATTAGGCGGGCGCCTCGCCACGTATATGTTAGCTTTTTAGCTATAAGACCGCCCGTTGCTTACCTCTGATTGAGTTGCTGTATTATCTTTTATTTTCCTATATTGAGGTACACGCATAGCGGTAAAACTTATAAAACTCCTTTATTGCGTCGTTTAAAAAAATATAAATTGTATGTGACACTCGGACAGACAGACGAACGGACGGACATGACGTAACTAAAAGGGTTCCGTTTTTGCTGTTTTGGCTTCGGATCCGTAAATTGTTTATTAACAATAATCTTTTGATCAGTACATGGTACATCATAAAGGATAATGTACCTATAGTTGGTCAATGTTGTTAGTAGAAAAAGGCGACAAATTTAAAAAAATGTAGGCGTGAAGGGTTATCGTCCCCAGTTTTTAGTAATAATCTAAATTTTTGACAAAAGCTTTTATAACTGGCTGCACAGTTCTTCTCAAGTCGTACTATTTAAAAAACCGGACAAGTGCGAGTCGTAATCGCCCACCGAGGGTTCCGTACTTTTTAGTATTTGTTGTTATAGCGGCAACAGAAATACATCATCTGTGAAAATTTCAGCTGTGTAGCTATCACGGTTCATGAGATACAGCCTGGTGACAGACAGACGGACAGACATACAGTGGAGTCTTAGTAATAGGGTCCCGTTTTTACACCTTAGGTACGGCTACCTAAAAAAATCAGTTCTAAAAGCCAAACCTCAATAAGGTTGTGTTGTTTCATCACACAGTCCCTGTATGGCTACCATTGGTCTCCATCACCAGTCCATAACAGGATCAAATTATAATAATGTAATAAATGTTAATATTAGCTAAAGAATCCTCACAAAAACTAAAATGTATATGCCTAACTAAAAACAAAATAATTACTCCATATTCTGAACATGGGCAGACAAAAGATATCAGGTAGCATGTTATTTTAAAGTGGTTACCTTAGCCTACACACATTCCACACCCTTTAAAAAAAATCACACTTGCTATGTGAAGTGGCACCTATATATTATTTTAATAGTTATTTAGCAGAATAGTTGTGACAAACGGACGGACAAACAGACTGACGGACGGACTGGGTTTACCATTTTGGCTATGAAACCCAGTAGTAATACTTTTTCGGTGGTAAACTTGCTGCTAAAATATTATTACTTCTTTAAGCGTGTTAGTGTGGGCTATGTGCGAAGTCAGTGGCGGGGGACAAACAAGCGCTGCACATAAAATCAAATAGCTTTAAAAATAATACTCTCTCCTATGTATGGTGACAGGAAGCAGTGTTTATTTGTTTAAATTAGCTGTAGAATCTGTCTAAGCTAACTTTGCACCAACTTGCACAGAATAAAGTGAGGGAGTATTATTATATACGTCATACTTTTATAGAAAGTTAACATTAATGATGACATTACCACACTTTGTCATTGCAAATGCCATGTAGAGTTAGCTCGGTCCGAGTCTAGTTACCTTGTCCGCGTCACAGATGTGCCACAGCGAAGTGAGGTCCGAGCAGCGGCCTCCATTCGAGCCCGCGGACGCGAGCGAGCGCGTCACCGCCGCGGACCGGCCCTGTAACAACGAGAGCAAACATTACATATAATACTTATCGAATTTACAAATACATTCTTAATTCTACACGTGCAATGCCTACTAATGTTATAGATAAAGTAACTTTGAAGCTCGAGAAAGGACATTAGGTTAGTTTTTATTAACAATAATCATTATCATCATCCTACTCAGCATTCAAGCTCCCGTGTTACTGACGGTAAGTTTCAAATAAAATCATAAACATATCTACTTATAATGTTCTACAATCAAGGAAACATTCAAAATATGTCGAAGAGGACTTACATGATGAAGCATTTAGAAAAGAAGATATTTAGCATCAACCATAGCAGTCAACACAACAAGCACGCATGTAAACAACACGTGTTAGTTTCCTAAACACTAAACTAAACTGCGAGAATCACGAGTTTCTAATCGATGATCTAGCGCTGAACTGAGATCACGTTGGTAAAATGAAACTAATATACTATACGATTTTAATCTTATTGGAATTTTCTTCTTTAAGTATGTAACTAACTACAAGTGCCTATTTGAACACGACAACACGGCGCCACTAGCAACGGACGGCGCGCGAACTAGCCGCGCCGGCCGTATAGCCCGAGTGTTATGTAAACATGAACCTTAATACAATGCAATAAAACTGCAAACTCACAAACAGCAGCAGCGGCGGCGCCGATTTGTTTGTTCCCGCTCGCTGCTCGAATGTTCTTAATTTCGAATGACACAATTTGTCGTCTTTGCTTCGCTACCCCGAGGGCGATATCAACTTAAGCCTAAAAACCTATTAACCTAGCTGTAAAGGTTATAATATTGAAACTTACATGAACATACACCGGCCACTTCACACCAATTCATCATTCGCCCAAATCAAATTTCCGATAGTACTATACAATAAACATTTGAACTGTTCGCCGTTCACGAGTTTAAATCGAAAGTCTGCACTGACGAAAATGAGAGCCACAAAAAGATTAGCCAAGGCTTCACAAACACGAGAACGGGACACAACGACACGGAGGCAACCGCATCGGACGGCGCGCGAGACTGGACTGGACTGGTTCGGATTCTGTCGCGTTCGGACCCGGTTTGGGTCCGAAACTCCGAACACTGAGCGCGCCGCGCCGGGCGACACCGAGTCATGTCGGACGGTCGACGGCTTGGATATGTTTAAGTAGCTTTTGGAGCAAATGTGTTAAGAAGAAACACTAATCAAATACTATAAGAACAAAAATTTGTGTGTTTTACAAGTCGTTTACGAATCAAATAATAGATTTTTTATTTAAAAAAAAAAGGATTCATCGCATTCAAGTTATTTTGGCGCTCGAACGAAGAGATCTATGTCAGCCCTTAAGAGGGCATAGTCCGTACATTAGCGTTCCCATTAGGGGGATTGTGTTTCCTAAATAAGCCAATCCATTTCTGTATAATCCAGTATATTAATGTAATAGTCCTACGGATTCCCCAACTTTATATGCCCATAGCTGATTTGCATGCCTGGATTCGTGTTATTATTTAGAATAATTTAAACAAGGTTGAGACTAGCACTGACTTGGTTGAGTTAGAAGATTCTACACTACACTTTAAAGTAAAAAATATTCATCAAGCTTTACTTATTTCATCAGATAGTTCGTCCCTCACTCTCAACCCTATTTATAATACAAGAAATTAAAGAATTAGATTAGAGCAACACTAACCTGATAGCATAGCATAGACGATAGCGAGCCACTGAGCGCGCACGCGACGTGGGCGATCTTCACATTGGATGCGGGTCCGCACGCCGCTCCGGGGTACGAGCGGGACATCGCTATCGCTACATAAGTGCGCTGTCTCGCTTACACGATGACCGCAGTAGACGCCGCGAGCCTCATCGCCGCGCATGGCCCGCATGGGCAGGATGGGAACCAAGAACGCGACACAAGTATAAGTATGCGAATAAAGTGACGTTATTCATTTTAACAAATTACTATTAATAAGTACAATTTAACATTGTAGGTATAAACTTATGTATAAATAATTTATAACATTCTTTCCCGTGTAGATGTATGTACGAGTAAGCAACCTGCCCGTGCATACATTTATATGGATGAATGAATATAGATGCACTCAAGTTACTGATAACTTTGTTACTTAATGATAACTTTGGTTTAAGCTTACTGCTCCCACTAGCTACTTTAGATTAGAAATTATTTTATTAAGGTTAATAATTCATAGATAGTAATTGTTGGCAGTAAAAATATCTACAGTAGGTTTATAACAAAAGGCAGCTTCATATTCATATCGTAACTGAATAGCTAAAAAGTTAACATATACGTAAAAATTGAATCCATTTTGATATGAAATTAAAAAGTTTATATAGATATCACACGTAGACACACACACGCGCACACACACACACACACACACACACACACACACACACACACACACACACACACACACACACACACACGCACACACTCTAGTTTCTAATTTAAAGTACTTATCTTACCTTACTTAAAAGAAGGTTCTTGTTAAGGTTATAGTTAAAACCTATTGTGTAATCAATAAATCATTTTTCATATTTCATCATGACATGAGCATTAGCATGCAAACTCGACGGTGCTTATTTTTGAAGGAGATCCTACGTCAGATTATAACAATATCATCAGACCAGCTCAGTTGCATCATTAAATATCATAATTCATTTGTGTCAGTCAGATACGGTGAGAGCGATACTACAAATGTTTATATTAAACGAAAAATGGAAAAAGTTCCCGCTTTGGGCAAGACTAGAACTTGCGAACTTTCGGAACACCGGTCCAATCGCTCTCAACTAACTGGGCTACTGAAGGTTACCAGAAGCGTGCGAATCACTCCATTCCGTCCTTTTTATTAAAATATCATAAACCCTAGTATTACATTAACTTACTTAGTATATACAAGGGTACAACACGATACTCTTTATTGCACACATTACACAGTTTACAATACATTTATAAAAACATAAACAATTTTGGTAGAGGCACCAAACGGTGTTATCGCTAAAAAGAGGCATCGATTGATCTGTGTATAAACATAGAAACAGGAACCAAGTGTTCTGAAAAGAACACTTGAAGCTGTGTCGTCATAGAAACAGTGACATTTGTTCTGAAAAGAACAGTTTTTCTGTTGCCCTGAAAAGGGCAGTTGTATTTGTCCTGAGAAGGACAGTTTTATATCAGGAGCCTGCAGCATCGTAGAGTTCTTGAACCAGCCGCCGGTGAGTAGCGGAAGATGCGGTGCGGCGACGACTCCACGTTCACTCTTCAAGCAGGCCGAGATTAGGCGGGCGCCTCGCCACGTATATGTTAGCTTTTTAGCGATAAGACCGCCTGTTGCTTACCTCTGATTGAGTTGATGTATTATCTTTTATTTTCCTATATTGAGGTGTGCAATAAAAAGTATTTCTATTTATATTGTATGAACTCATTTGTAAATGAAATCTGAAAAATCTGCTTTTAAATAAACAACTAAAAATTCATCCAAATCTGGTTACCCGTTTAAGAACTAAGGTGTCACAGGCAAACACACAGACAGACAGACAGACGCAGACACACACACACACACACACACACACACGCATAGCGGTAAAACTTATAACACTTCTTTATTGCGTCGTTTAAATTGTATGTGACATGCGGACAGACAGACGAACGCACGGACATGACGTAACTAAAAGGGTTCCGTTTTTGCTATTTTGGCTTTGGATCCGTAAAAACAAAGAGGATATAATAAGATAGAGCGGTACTGTCATAGTAAATTTTGTAATCACAGTAAATTCACTGCCATCTATCGACACACTTTAAAACTAAAAATGAAGATTTATAAAAATACGATAACATGTATTTAAATATGGATAAATGATTTTTTTTATTTGCATTAATTATTTTTATGATTTTGACCCCATGTTCTTTCACTGATATGGGTTAAAATTGTTAAATAACAAACGAAACCGTCAACGCCATCTATACGACAGTAGGCCAAAGCTAGTAGCGCCCTCTGATAGAGAATCAAATTTTCTTGATTTTCGAGGCACGTTTTTTCCTCAGACTTGTATCCATCTATTACGGAGTTATATCTATCTTTGGTAAAAATAAACAATAGGCATGTTCCTACAAATTACTCTTTTGATCAGTACATGGTACATCATAAAGGATAATGTACCTATAGTTGGTCAAGCAAATCTTGTCAGTAGAAAAAGGGGGTAAATTTAAAAACCGGCCAAGTGCGAGTCGGACTCGCGCACGAAGGGTTCCGTACCATTACGCAAAAAAACGGCAAATAAATCACGTTTGTTGTATAGGAGCCCCACATAAATCTTTATTTTATTCTGTTTTTAGTATTTGTTGTTATAGTGGCAACAGAAATACATCATCTGTGAAAATTTCAACCGTCTAGCTATCACGGTTCATGAGATACAGCCTGGTGACCGACGGACGGACAGACAGCGAAGTCTTAGTAATAGAGTCCCGTTTTTACCCTTTGGGTACGGAACCCTAAAAATGTAGGCGCGAAGGGTTATCGTCCCCAGTTTTTAGTAATGATTTTCCGGCTACCATTGGTCTCCATCACCAGTTCATCACAGGATCAAATTATAATAATGTAATAACTTATCCCTCCTAGGGATAAGTTCGCCTTTGTACTACTTTTATCTGATGTAACCTTGATTTCTTTCTTTTTCGTACAAAAGTGTTTACTTACTTAAACTAGCGACCTGCTCCGGCTCGCACGGGTGCAATGCCGATGTATTATACATATAAACCTTCCCCTTGAATCACTCTATCGTCTATCTATTAACAAAAACCGTTTTAAAGATCTAAGCATAAATAGGGACAGACAGACAGCAGGAAGCGACTTTGTTTTATACTATGTAGCTAAATATTCCTCACTCAAACTAATGTGTATATGCCTAACTAAAAATAATTACTCCATATTCTGAACATGGGCAGACAAAAGATATCAGTAGCGTGTTATTTTAAAGTTTAAAAAATCGTACTCTTGCTTTGTGAAGTGGCACCTATCTTCATTAAAATATTATTTTAATATATTTTATGGTCATTTAGCAGAATAATTGGACATACGGACGGACAGACTGTTTTTACAATTCTGGCTATGAAACCCTAGAAACAGTAGTAATACTTTTTCGATAGTAAACTTGCTGTTAAAATATTTTTGACTACTTTAAGCGTGTTAATACGGGCTATGTGCGAAGTCGGTGGTGGGGAATGTAGAAGCGTCGCACGCGTTCGAAGTGGGTAAAATATGAACTTTCTCGCCACGACATCTTACTATTTTACACCTGCCAACTGTAGAATAAGTAATGTGCCACACACCCGCTAGAACGGCGCCACAGTCGTGCACGGAGCAAATAATCAGCACTTTATGTAACTGTGAAGCGTGCATATTTGTGTAAATTTGCTGTAGTTACCTTGATCGCGTCATAGATGTGCTGTAGCGAGGCAGGATTGGCGTCTCGAGCAGCATTTACGCGAGCCCGAGGACGCAGTGAGGGCATCACCGTCGCGGACCGGGCCTGTAACAACGATAAAAAATATTACAAATAATACTTATCGGCTTACCCGACTAGTTGGTGCAATTCTTAGCTTACGTAGTAGTTACGGTAAGGTAATCAAAAGAAAGTATGGATTTAACATATTGCAATTTGTCCAAAATGTTAATTAACCACTGCTCGGTCGATAACAAAATAATCTTGTAATTTTAACCACGTTTATAAACATGTTTAATGTCATGTTGGTTTAGTGATTATTTTGCTCGGGGTAAGAGAAACAGTACGAGAATTCCCTTCAAGTTTTTTACTTGCCCAACATGACCTTAGCTATTTTCATGTTCGTTACTCGACTTTGTCACAATGTCATATTTTAATTTAAGAATATTGTAGATATATTGAAATTGTGCTCGGCTCTGGGACATAAAACATTAACAATTCAATTAAGCCCTTCACAGACGGAGGGATAATATACCGACAGATATCTTATAGTATAGCTAAGCACCACACACGACAACGATGCCAAAACATATATCGCTCTCTGTCTAGCACCTATATACATGGTGAGAGAGACGAAATATACCAAAATATATCGTAATATACCGTGCTATAACATCTTAAAGTATCTTAAGATGCCTTGCTATAAGATATCGTAAGATACCAAAATATTACTTGTCCACATTTTACAAAGATCTAAAAGCGAGGTATTAAGAGTAAGGTAATAAATAATAAACGAGTAGAGAATAATCAAGGAAGTATTTAAAACATGTCGAAAAGGACTTGCATGACATACATTTAGAAAAGAAGATGATTAGCATCAACAAGTATTCAACATATGAACCACGCCACATTCAAACAACACGTGTTAGTTTCCTAAACACTAATTTGCGAGAATTAATAGTTCTCAATGCATTAGGGCTCCGCCGAACTGAGATCAAGTTGTTTAAAAACTGTACTAAAACAATACTAATATCTCAATCTAATTTGATTGAAACATCTTGTAAAACTACAAGTGCCTATTTGAACGCGACAACACGGCGCCACTAGCGAGTAGCGACGGACGGCGCGCGAACTATCCGCGCCGGCGTCGGCCTCGTAACCCAAACGTTAGGTAAATTGGAACCTTACTACAATGTAATAGAACTGCAGACGCACAAACATCTGCAGCGGCTGCTGGTTCCCGCTTCCTGCTCAAATGTTTGTAGGGAAGATGAATGTTACAAAATTATTGTACGATTCCGTTGTGTGTGTCGTGTTCGTAAAGTTATTTAATGTTAGTATGTCTCACAACAATTTAAATTCGATTGTTGTCTCTGTTTCGCTGCCCTTTACGTGCGTTTCCAACTAATGACTAGTCTTATTAATATAGTTATAAGGTCATTGAGACTTACATGAGACTTGATGAACATACGCCGGACACCACAACACATCATTATCTGTACATATCAAATTTGCGAAAGTACTATTTGAACTGACCGCCGTTCGGGAAGGTTTAGTTTAACTAATCGGATAAGAAATTTAAAAGTCTTAATAATGCACAGTTAGTCGACACGAAAAGCCACTTAGATAAGCTAACACTTAAGTACGCGAACAGCGAAAACGGGACACAAAAATACCGAGCGAGGCAACCGCATCAGACGGCGCGCGAGACTCGACTGGTTCAAACTGGTTAGAGTCGAACGAGTGTTCGAGATCGCTCACTTCGGCCGCGGTCGGGTTGGGTTCGGTCCGGACCGGAACTCGGAGCGCGCCGGCCGACAACACCGAGTCGCGTCGGACGGTCGTCGGCCGAGCGCGAATATTATTTACTATAGTTTTTAGATTAGATGATATTAGAGATGGGCCGAATATTCGGTAATTATTCGGATATTCGGCATATTTTTCAATTTTCGTATTCGGCCGAATATTTCGGTTTGAATTGCCGAATATTTACGGAATACCTAAATTTTTTTTTTTAAGTAACTGGAGCGATTTTTCTGGTAATTTATAGGATACTGTTGCCCGCGACTTCGTACGCGTGGATTTGTATGTTGGAGGTTATATATTTTACATGAGCATAAGATATCAGTAGGGACGGTTAATCATTTGTTAATAATTATACAACGCATGAAATTTGTATTTCACAAAGTACGAAGTTTCAAGCCCCTAACTGAAAAAAAATGTTTTCGATATAATATCTCTCAACACTTAGATTTTCAAGTCTACAATTTAAAAAAAATGTTGGCCCCCGATGCTAACTTTATTAATACAAACTTTTCAAACACAGTGCAATCAGTTTTAGTCGTTGGAGTCATTATTTCCAGGTGTTGACAAATATTTGAGGAGTGGATTACTTCAGAAATCGAAAACACGTGAAGAGTACAGACCGCGGATCTGTATAAACTTGTATGGTGCGTTTTAGGCAGTTTTAGCCTAACCGAATATTCAGTTCGGTATGAGCTTAACCGAATATTCGTATTCGGCAAAGTCCATATTCGGCCTATCTCTATATGATACTACGAAATACGAATTATATAGTAGATTTTAACGAAAGACTGCACGCAAAAGTCTATAACTTCGAATAGGATGCTTTAGGTAAACAAGGTTAGGAACGCCTGGTCTGGCCTGTGAGGGTGTTACCACACCAATCGATCGATGGCATCGATCAACTTAGACATGGAACAGTGGAACAGTCGACGTCGATCGATAGTTTCTACCTAGACAAATCTATTGATGGTGTGGTAGTCTTGCTAATGAGACCTGCAAAAACGCGGCTCAAAAAATCTGTACCAAGCAACGCTTTGGTTACAAGGATTGCATAAACTTGATACTTTTTTATCATTTCTATATTATTTTCAGTACTTAATATTTTTTTCGGACTTGTACGTTTTGCTTACGTAAGTAAGGACAAATTTGAAATTGCCGCGTTTTTGGAGGTTCATCATTCATTAGCCAGACCCAGACTCACCCTGAGAAAGACTATTCACTACACCTATGCATACATTTATAAAAACACTAACCTGACAGCATGCAGGCGACGTAGGCGATCCTCACATTGGTTGCGGGTCCGCACGCCGCCACTCCAGTATGCGAACGTGCATAGCGCGCTGTGTAACAAAGTATAAGCATCACATAACAGTTTTATATTGCTCTAGTGTAGTGTAGAGCAGTTTTTCTGTTGCCCTGAAAAGGGCAGTTGCATTTGTCCCGAGAAGGACATTTGTATGTCTGTAGCCCGCAGCATCATAGTTGTTGAACCAGCAACCAGTGAGCAGCGGAACAGGATTTGGCTCTGCATCACCGTTTGAGTCATGTTCATGTTCACTCTGTTGGTTTTATTTAATATTTATAAACAAAAATCAATCACAATAATTTAATCAAACGCAAATCGATAGTTAATTAAATCGAGTTATCATTGAAATGTAGCAACACTAAGTTACATTATTTTTACTGTGGCAATACTTATATACCCTCTCTTTGAACATGAACAGACCTGTACTTGCTTCCCAGTGTTTATAAAAGATAAATCAATATAATTATCTAATCCGCATATAATCTTTTATTCCACGGCCCTTAAATTACAATAGGTTATGTGTCCAGCATTTTAAAAGTAGTATGGTCATTGTAAAAGTGTAAATATTAAAATCAGTGTAAAGGGAAAGTGTCATAGCAAAAAAAAATTTATAACCGTTAACAATGGACAAGTTTAAACAAAAACGGAACATTAAGCCTTTTGATGGTGAAAAATATAGTATATGGAAATTTCGAATGCGATCGTTGCTCAGTGAATTAAATGTGATTGATGTAATTGACAACGAAATTCCCGCAGTTCAAGACGAGGACTGGATGAGCAACAATCGAATGGCGAAGAACATCCTAGTTGAGTATTTATCTGATTCGTATATTGGATTTGTAAATGACACAATTACAGCCAAAGAAGTGTTTACAAATCTTGATTTGTTATATGAACGTAAAAGTTTAGCAACTCAATTGGCTTTAAGAAAAAAACTGTTATGTTTGAAGCTACAGGGTGACATGTCCCTAGTAAAACATTTTACTATATTTGATGATTTAATCACGGAGTTGATTGCGGCCGGGGCAAAATTAGACGAAACGGACAAGGTTGCGCATTTGTTGCTGACCCTGCCTGGATCCTATGACGGCGTTATAACGGCTATTGAAACTTTGACGGAAGATAACCTGACTTTGGTTTTTGTCAAAACCAGGCTGTTAGATCATGAAATTAAATTGAAAAATGATGGAGGTGATACAAGCCTAAAAGTGTTACATGTTGAGAAGAAAGGTGAAACAAGCAAAAAACGGAAATTTAGCGATGAAAATCCTAATCATAACTACCCTCGACAAAATAATAAAAGGTTCAAAGGAAAGTTTAAATCGAATTTTGTTAAATGTCATCACTGTGGTCGCAAAGGGCATACTAAGAATGATTGTTATTACTTCAAGAGGAACAAAAACCAGCAAAATAACTCGGACAGGCCGAGAACAGTTCAAAATGTTCAATTAAATCAAGCGTCGACGTCAGATGATTTCTCTGGATTTGCATTTATGGCCGGCGAGCACCTGCAAGAAAATAACGCAAATAAAGTGACGTTTTTATTGGACTCCGGTGCAGCGGAACATCTTATAAACAGGGATGATCTTTTAAATACTTGCGAAACATTAAGTACACCTGTAAAAATGTCTATTGCTAAAACTAATATATTTATTTCAGCAACAAAACGAGGCCATATTAATGTCGTTAGCAATGTCGGTGTCCCTGGTGTTTTGGAGAACGTACTGTTCAGCCCGGAGGTGCCACACAACTTGCTGTCAGTCTCGAAGATGCAAAAGGCTGGCTTCACAATAATATTCTATCCAGATGGGACCTGCCACATCACGAGGGATGGTGAGGTCATCATGACAGGTAAACCTTCGCGCAATTTAATTGTCGTAGATTTTGATTTGCCTGCCAGAATAAATCAGTCTGTTTCCCAAGTATGTCAAAGCAGTAATGATTCTTACAAATTATGGCATGAACGTTTAGGTCATATAAGTAAAACTAAATTCCTTGAAATGAAAGGGAATAATATGGTTGAAGACATGCAACAAATTGAAAAAGTTGTTCCAAATGACAATTTGTGCGAAGCTTGCATAAATGGGAAACAGACGCGACTACCCTTTAATAAGGTTAAGGATAAAAGTTATGTTAAACGACCTTTATTCATTGTGCACTCGGATGTCTGCGGTCCTATTACTCCACCGACAAATGACAACAAAAATTATTTTGTTTTGTTTGTTGATCAGTATACACATTATTGTGTTGTATATACATTAACGTATAAATCAGACGTTTTCTCAGCGTTTAAGGACTTTGTTGCAAAAAGTGAAGCAAAGTTTAACCTCAAATTAGTAAATTTGTATTGTGACAACGGTGGAGAATATTTATCTACCGACATGAAAGATTTTTGCAAGGAAAAGGGTATAACTTATCATTTAACAGTACCTAGGACTCCACAGTTAAATGGTGTGTCTGAACGCATGGTGCGGACAATAACTGAAAAGGCTCGTTCTATGTTAACTGGTGCTAAATTGAATAAATGTTTGTGGGGTGAGGCAGTTCAAACTGCTGTACACTTAATCAATATAACACCAACAAGGGCTTTAAAACAAACTAAAACACCATATGAGATGTGGCACGACAAAAAACCTAGTATCAAAACCCTTAAAGTGTTTGGTTCAACTGTGTTTGTCCATAATAAAACCGGTAAAACTAAATTTGATGATAAATCTTGGAAAGGCATATTGGTAGGGTACGAGCCAAACGGTTATAAGGTATGGAACACAGAATGCGAAAAGTGTGTTACTGTCAGGGATGTTGTGGTGGATGAGACGAATTTTCTTGTGTCCAGGCCAAGGCCAGAAGGGAGTAAAGTTGAATATTCCCAGGACAAAACTGATAGTGCCCTTGTGCCAAAATCAGTATCGCAAAAGTCTCAAGATACACACGTTCCTAAATCAACGTATTCGAAAGTTGATGAGCAAGGCAGGCCAAGTAAAATTCGCAGATTAAATTCCAATGAACCACTTGAAACTGAGATAAACTCTGATACATCGGAGACACCTGTAAATAGTGATGAGTCGAACCTAAGTGCACCTAGGCGAAGTGATAGGCTTAAAGGTCGTACGCCTGTGTCATATAATGAAATTGATGATGATTATTTGTATAGTGTACAGTCAATCACAAGTAAAGTACCGAAAACATTTCATGAAATTAAAACCCTTGAAGATAGGCCTCAGTGGGAGAAGGCAGTTAGGGATGAATTAAACTCATTAAAAATTAATGACACGTGGACACTTGTACCACGACCCGCGAATAAAAACATAGTCGATTGTAAATGGATTTTTACGATTAAAAGTGACGGATTTGGAAAGCCTTTACGGTATAAAGCTCGTCTTGTAGCTCGAGGTTTTAGCCAAGAATACTTGACTGATTATAATGAAACTTTTGCACCTGTTGCTAGAATAGCTAGTTTTCGATTTATAATTAGCTTCGCTAATCAAAATAACTTGTTGATTCATCACATGGATGTTAAGACAGCGTTTTTAAATGGAACTCTAAAAGAAGAAATATATATGAAAGTTCCAGACGGTGTTTTAAATAAAAATAATTACGTGTGTAAATTAAACAAAGCTTTGTATGGGCTTAAACAGGCTGCGAGGTGTTGGTTCGAGGTCTTCGAGAAATCACTTAAAGAAAAAGGCTTTCAAAATTCGTCAGTCGATAGATGTATATATATTTTAGATAAAGGAGACATCAATAAAAATATATACGTTGTATTGTATGTTGACGATTTGGTCATAGTGTGTGCCGATATTCAAATAATGAATGATTTTAAAAATTACTTAAAAACTAAGTTTGAAATGACTGATCTTGAGGACATTCAATTCTTTCTCGGTATAAAAGTAACACGCTACAGTGACACTATTACCTTAGACCAAAGTGCATACATTCAAACTATACTTAGTAAATTTAACATGAGTGAATGTAATCCCGTGTCTACCCCCACTGAAGCAAAACTAAACTATGAGGCATTAAACTCAAAAACAAATTATGATGCCCCTTGTCGTAACCTTATAGGATGTTTAATGTATCTCATGTTATGTACACGACCTGATTTGAGTGCTTCAGTAAATATACTAAGTCGGTATACGAATAATAATAATCAAGAATTGTGGCAATGTCTAAAAAGGGTACTTAGGTATATAAAAGGTACTATGGATTTAAAATTAACCTACAAAAGAGGTAGCTATCAAAACCTTTTAAGTGGGTATGCCGACTCTGATTGGGGAGGCAGTGATACTAGTGACAGAAGAAGTACTACTGGTTATGTATTTCAATTATTTGAGCGATGCACAATTACTTGGTGTACAAAGAGACAGCTTTCAGTAGCAGCATCGTCTACTGAAGCTGAATATATGGCTTTATATGAAGCAGTTAAAGAAGCAATGTGGCTTAAGTCTCTTGCAAACAGTATTAATTTAAAAATAACTGACCCAATCATTATATTTGAAGATAACAACGGATGCATAAATATAGCTAATAATCCAACTTGCCACAAAAGGTCAAAACATATTGACATCAAATATCATTTCTCAAGGGAACAAGTTCAGAAAAATGTAATAAAATTAATTCATGTTCCCACAGGTGATCAATTGGCCGATGTATTGACGAAGCCGTTGCCTGCAGTAACTTTTCAAAAGATGAGAAGCAGGATGGGTTTTGAATAAGCTATTATTGTAATGATTGAAAACTGTGCTTAAATGATTTTCTATAATGATAATGTAATAAAAATACAGAGTAAATCAAAATGTCATAGTTTAATACGATTAATTAATTTGATACACATGGTCTGATTAGGTTTTTCTGGGTTTCCCTAATCCTTGCAACGAATGTTGGATCATAATGTAATTCCCAGCATACACTCGGAAGTAATATACGGTCTCTGAATTGATGCTACATGAATTTATGTAAATAGGTGATTATTTTTTTGAGGGGGCGTGTTGGTTTTATTTAATATTTATAAACAAAAATCAATCACAATAATTTAATCAAACGCAAATCGATAGTTAATTAAATCGAGTTATCATTGAAATGTAGCAACACTAAGTTACATTATTTTTACTGTGGCAATACTTATATACCCTCTCTTTGAACATGAACAGACCTGTACTTGCTTCCCAGTGTTTATAAAAGATAAATCAATATAATTATCTAATCCGCATATAATCTTTTATTCCACGGCCCTTAAATTACAATACACTCCTCATCTTCCATTTCATTTATGTGAGAGCACCAACAGGACAGTGCAATTCAGATTAGACTATCTTTATTAACATAACACAAGCCTCCTAGGGCTTACCGTGGGACTTAGTCAATCTGTGTAAGAATGTCCTATAATATTTATTTTCTTATTTTATTTTCGAAAAGGAATCCTCATTCTAGCTAATCTAAACCAAATTATTAAAAAAACCGGCCAAGTGCGAGTCGGACTCGCGCACTAAGGGTTCCGTACCATTAAACAAAAAACGGCAAAAAAATCACGTTTGTTGTATGGGGGCCCCACTTAAATATTTATTTTATTCTGTTTTTAATATTTGTTGTTAAAGCGGCAACAGAAATACATCATCTGTGAAAATTTCAACTGTCTAGCTATCACAGTTCATGAGATACAGCCTGGTGACAGACAGACAGCGGAGTCTTAGTATAATAGAGTCCCGTTTTTACCCTTTGGGTACGGAACCCTAAAAACTATAATATGCACCACATGGCAATCACAGAGAGATATGTTATAAGCATATTTTTTATATCAGTCCACCTGATAGAAACTTGTTACCATTGCCTATAGATGTTTGCAGTGGGCAAATTGAATGTGTACAAATTGTACACATTTTTTAAGAGTAGGTAATCTATACTTTGCCTAACGGTTAAACTAACAGCGAACTGGAAGAGTGGCTCATGACAGACTATAGTGAAAATAGTGAGAGGAGGCCTTTGCCTAGCGGCACACTTAAGTTAAGAGCGCCACCTAAGCCTTTTATTCAGGATAAAAGGGCTTATAGATAGATATAAATACAGGACCTGTCAAAAACGTCATAAGTCATAACAGTGACTTCGCGCTTGCGTGTTTTTACCATGAATTTAGTGATGTAACCAGTGTATAAGCAGTAAAACATTACCAAATGGTTGACGCCTATTTGAGGACACAATGATAGTGTTATCCTTACATACTTTGCAGTAAAAATTAAGTTTTCAATGTGAAAAATATGTGCCTGTTGGCCTGACATTTACACTACACACAATATACACACCTACCCTCTTCTCTCTGGACTAAATTTGTTTTCATCTGAGCTGTCATTTGTGTGTTGCCAGTGTATTGGATAGAAAAACTACCACAAGATGAATCCCATTAAATAAATAAATAACTCTATACTTGTAGTATGTTGAGTATACCTTGATAGGACATGTGCTACTTTTATAATTAGAAATTGCAGGAATAAGGTAGTGATATGTATCTACCTTATACAAACAATAGTTAAGCAGAGTTGTTCCAACAAGAGAGGTAGCTTTCATTGCGTCTAATTAGAAATTATCTTGTTATAGGAATTTATCTTGTGATCATCTAATTAGTAAAATCCCCTTAAAAAGTAAAAAGCATCAAATTAATAACATACCTTGGTGTTACCTGAGAAGCTGAACTCCAAATGTTTATGCCAGTTTGTATTCAGTGGCTTTCTATGCAGCTTACAAGTTCCAGAGTGTTTCCAAAATGTTTTAAAATGCTGTTACAACCAGTTACAACCATGATTTTATGAAAGACAAGGTTAATTAAAAGTTGTTGAAGGTGGTGAGATAATGTTCAGATACATTCACAACTACTTTTCATCAACACTAAGTACTAGCTGAAGCTAGTTACAGTCTTAGTTCAATAGAAATGTTTTCTTGTTCATAACAATCGAAACCTGACTTTTAATCTCTAACCAATAAAGTACCTACGTGATTACAGCATCACAATCTTGAGGGTTGAGAGGCATCCGAGAAGCGCCCCCGTTATGCAATACAACTGCGTAGGCAACTTGCTTGCATGTAGATTCGATGGTAACCTGAAAAATGCAACATTGCTATTTTTAGTGAAAAAACGTACACATTATTAAAACTGAGAACCTTTTACTTAATGAGACTATTGATTTAACTAACTGCACCATAGCCGCACCTGTACAACAAACGTGCGGCATGCCGCAGCAGGAGAGCAACCTAAGACAAAGTTTCAGTCTATTGCACGTGAATTATGTACCTCCTTTGTCTTTTTATCAAGTTATATTACGTAGTGGTTATATTCTCTGTTAAAATCTTCTGAATAAACTTGTAATAAATAAAATCTCGATTATAAAGTTTGCAGCAGCAGCCATTTTCCAGACTACTTGCAAACTTTTTCAACTTTTGTTTATAGATACCGGGGTGCAACTTACGTTCGTCCTATTTATGTTAAGTTCACTGTAGTCACACGTAAAACATAAATATTTAATTTTTACCGATAGAAAATGATTGAAATAAAAGCAATAATGATTATAGGAAACGAAATTCTAATTCTCTCAGAAAAGAACGCTCTAGCTTCGAAGAAACCGATGGAAAAGAAAAGAAAGAGCTGTGATTGGTTCATTCGAAACGAGTTCGAAACACGCGGTGCTCTTTTTTTTTACAGTTATGGTCTGGATACATGTTTTCTGCAAGAGACGTTTTTTCCTGACAATCAATTATAAGGTTTCTATAGTTGGTCAAACCAAATTGTCAGTAAATAAGAACAAAAAAAAAACTATACTCATTCTTTTCTTTTGGGTGCTAGTACTAGTGTAAGACAAAGATAGTATGATTCTCACTGTCTATGTTGGTCTATGTTTGAAATGAGACAGTCCTCTGACAAACTATACTCACCTTGCAACAAATCGCATGCGATTTTGGGTACATTGCTGATTAAATATGTTCAAGTTGATGATAGCCGCAATTTATCAGCAATTTGATATTAATATGAATGATAATATCTAGGTTGATATTATCAACCTAGTATAACTGGATCTGGCATGAGCGGTGGGGGGAAATGACCGAACGGGATAGTCTTATGTTTATTTCAGTAGGAGTAGCAGAGAAAGCGCTGTTATTGTTTGTCCTTGTCACAGTCTCACATTTTTTGTACTCCCCACCGTAAATTTTGTATGGTTTATGGTGGGCATCAAATAAACTCGACCAATCATTTTGTCGCATTGCGTATGTTCTGTCCCTCACAAGCGCACGCGTATAGCTTATCTATGTAATGCTAGGTCTATAGCCCGCTCTAGACGACGCGGTGCCAAGCCGCGAACGCGAGTGTGAAGTCGATTTCGCTGATTAGCGAACTAGACTCCACACTCGCGTTCGCGGCTTTGCGCCGCGATTCGCGCACGAGTGTGGAGGGCCCTTTACGCATAATAGTCGGGCTCTATAGTCGGGCTGTTTCACTTAGAACTACGATTATGAAGTATGGGGGCGTATGTTTTGCACAGGCACCCAGAGATGTCGCCGGTAATGATCACAATTTTACCCCTCACCCCTCACCCACTTGATTTATTTCCTAGGGCAACATTTCACGGTGCTCAAGGTGCTCAGCGTTCTATTAGTCCTCCACACTCGCGTTCGCGGCTTCGCGCCGTGGTTCGCGCATGAGTGTGGAGGGCCCTTTATACGCAGAAAATTTGCGTATGTGCGGTGCGGTAGTCTATTACGCCATAGTCTGTCAAAAAAGCGGCAAATTTAAAAAATATACTCGCGATGGGTTATCGTCCCATAGACAATTTGAATTTCGCGCCTTTTTCTACTGACAAAATTGTTTGACCGGCTATACTTTTATTATTTTTGCTATAGTTGGTCAAACCAAACTACTAAACTGGTAAATAAGAACAAAAAAACTTTACTCATCAAGACAAAGACAGTATGATTATCTCTATGTTTGAAATCAGACAGTCCTTTGACAAACTATACATAAAATCATAGTGTACTGGCATAATATAAGTCCAATGAAATAAAAAATAAAAACCTAATTGTCTTTTTGATTTTTCACCTTATGATACCTGGTTTTCGTTACTTGATTTGATTTCTCAGCGACAAAGCGAAAATGGCCGGATCTGAAAAAAAATTGTTGTGTTCGGGGATGCAGCAACTCTCGTAAGTAAAACATCGAACGGGAAAATTTAAAATAATTGTGCTAACAGGCCTGTACCGGCCTGCGACCATGATTTGTTTTTCTGTATTTATTTATAAATTATTCATATACGCTGATTAATTAGTACATGCGAAATGGACTCTGAGGCGTATTTTTTTAATATGCAAGCTACGTATAATAGATACATATCAAAGAATTCTCATCATAACATGATACATATAATTTAATGCTATTTTTCGGTTAGTTTTGCATAAAACACTACTAAACAAACACTTCTGGGTGCCTATCCAACGTGCCAAACGAAACTGTCGCACTAATTAGGAAGAGTGATAGAGAGAGATGACTACGCTACGCTACGGAGCGTAAACAATTGGCACGTTGCCTAGGCACCCTGAGATTAATTTGTCGATCTTTGCTTTGTTGAGCCATGCTGCGTTGTTGGCACCCTTTCTCTTCTATGCAGGATATCAAGTAAAAAAAACCGGCCAAGTGCGAGTCGGACTCGCGCACGAAGGGTTTTTAGTATTTGTTGTTATAGCGGCAACAGAAATACATCATCTGTGAAAATTTCAACTATCACGGTTCATGAGATACATCCTGGTGACAGACAGACGGACAGCAGAGTCTTAGTAATAGTTGATAATAGGGTCCCGTTTTTATCCTTATTGGGTACGGAACCCTAAAAAACGATTCTAGGCACTGAAATATACATTTGATAAAGCCGTAATATAGGTAAATACGGACCATTAATTAGCTTCTAGTCGCTGCCGCTACTAAAAGTATACCTACGTGGCATGCCCGTCGCACACCGCTCACCCCCTTAAACTGCTCAGACCAATGTCGTGGTCTGGCCATGTAGGAGCTCTGCGTTAGCGGTGGTTCTACATCTTTTAAAAGTATAACAGATTGCCATCATAATTATTGTTTTGTAGGTAGGTGCTAACGGCATATAACTGCATTCCTTCCCAAACCCAGAAGGGGACCCAGTGCCCCACCTTGCCCCACCGTGGCTACGCCCATGGTAGAGGTTATGCTAAAACACCTATAACGTTACTCCCATGGACCTCCATTGTAGTATTATTTTGTTCGGGTGCATTGTGCATTATAGAGGTTGCGTTGACGTACCCAGCGTTATATAGGTAATTGTCCGTCTTGGTTCGTCGTTAAAGGCCGTCTCAGCAAAAACAATTGGAAAACCTTTATTTATTTAATCTTTATTGCACAAAATAAAATACAATCGTACAAAAGACGGACTTAATGCTATAAATGGCATTTTCTACCAGTCAACATTTGGACAAAGCACATATAGTTTAAATAGGAAGTCTAAGAATTAATAACATTTTCTTTATCGTTTTCTTTTTCAGAACACAATATGTTGCCGCAGGAGTGCACACAAACAGCAGATGTTTTTTTTTGTTTTTTGATGAGCTGTTTGATTCGGTGAACGGCTGCTACGATAATTCCAAAAAGAAAAGCGGAAAAGCATTGCTACGTGCAGTGACTCCGATGTCCAACCATAAAGCAGTATGGGCTAAAGCTAAACCAGTCTTAAACTCAATTAAATTTATTGTTCAACCCAATAACAAAGAGGTCATTGTTCCTAGTATTCATAACTGGTTACGAACAATTAACAATGCCGAATATCTGATTAAAATTCTGTCTATTAACTACAACTTAAAATCGGTGTGGATGAAACACTTCAATCAAGATCCACTGGAATTTTTTTTTGGATCGATCTGAAGCCATGGTTGCCGGAACACTAACCCAACCCCAGCTGGCTTTGAGTCGTCATTTGCCTCATTATTGGTTACAAATTTAAGTGGCCAGCAATCTGTAGGGACAAATTGTGAAGAGGACTCGTGCGAGTTCATATTTCAATCTATGGAGCAGCTATTTAATAACCCAAGCGCTTCTGCACGGTGCACCAACAGAGTAATTACGAGAACATTGATTTAAATCACGTGTATGAGGTATGAGGCATTTGAAGGGAAAAAAAAAAATCCCAGAATACTCGCACAGTTGCAGTAGGTACGTTACGGGATATATATTAAAGAAAACCAAAAAAAATATTTTTAAAAGCTGCGTAATCTGTAAGGCCTGCTTATATGATGAGACCTGTACAAGTGATTTTTTTAAAATACGCGAATTTATAAAGGGAAAATTGTACTTAACATATCTTAGTAACTCGTTTCAAAGTTACAGGACTTGGTAATACACGTATGTATTAAAACATCTCCCATGATGGCAAACGTAAGGCTATTTATTAAGACCCATGTATACATGGAAATAGATTTTGAGTTCATTACCTGCGTCTAACATAAATCAGCTATAGTTATATAATTATATCGTAGAAGTGCCTTGTAGATTTTTTATATTCAACTGGTGTAAGGGTATTTTTAATGTTGTCAAATACCCTATTGTGGTCCAATATCAAATAGGGTATTTGACAACATTCAAAAAATATAACGAATTGCTGTTATCCTAAAAGATAATAAACTAATAAAGTATATTTCACTATATTTGAATGTAAATTATGTTTATTTTTTTGAAAATAAACGAAAGAAAATTTAATATTTTTTGAAATTTCACCAGGGACGTGAACGCTCTGTGATTGGTCAACGCTCGGATGACGTCACACGCGGGTAAACATTCTTAAATGCCTTGAGTGTTTTAGCAGTTTTATTTGTTTTTAGTTAATTTTAGTTATTGTTCCACAGTTTTCTGATATATTCCGATTTATCCGTATATCTAGTGGCACAATATTCATAAGAATCTCAAAATGGAGCCGAAATATGTGAAAGCTGATAGCGGCAACCTACCAGACATAGACGCATTAATGGTTGCACTTTTCTTTAAAGATAATCCGGATTACTATGCTGCGGAACTTAGAAATGTAAAAACAGCTGTGTGAGTATACGTAGAAATTGTTTATTTACGAATATTTCGATTTCGATGATACAAATATTTCGATTTCGATGATACGAATACGACGACGATATATATATAGAATACGATGACGAGAAAAGTATCTCCATACTGCACTTTAGTTTGAAAGATAAAGTATGCTACTAACTACCTACTAATGCTGAAAGAGCTATGTTATGAGGTTATGTAGTAATACATTAAATACCCAGATCTTGTTTCGTTAAATAACAAAATCCGCTGCTTTAATTACCATATTTATTTACAGTTAAATATTACTTACATCGAAGTGGTCTTCACACATAAAAACATTTGTATGCGCTAAAATGCTCTTTGGGTCTCTTCGCGCTAGTTTAAAACACATTTTTCTTTTTTTGGGATTCGTTGGAATGGAAACAAACGATTTGTCTGGATTTTTTATAGTCGTACTTGAACATTGCGGCACTATACACCATTTATATACCATTTTACAGTGAAATAATGAATTCAATGCACATAAACCATAAGATTAACTAATGTCATTGACTGAGTTTACTTGCGCGTGACGTCACACGTGTCACGTGATTAGCCCCTTTACAAAAACAGCGTTTAAGGCGCGTTCAAAATAAATAAACTAACATTTTTTTTATATTTAATACAGGAAATTTCACGGAAATATCAATGTAGTGTAATTATTAAGTCATAAACAATCAATTAAAACCATTTTCAAAAACTAGTCAAATAGCCTATTCATTATGGATGGTATAGAAAAGGATGCCAATCTCTTATGGCAGAATTGTTGCAAAAGTGACCGCTTTCAGCTTTAAATAATAGTTCCTAATCTCTCCGGTGGCGCTAGTTAGGCTCTGGGACATGAGTATAACATGAACCAACAAATAACCCGACCAAATTACGTAGGTTGTTTTGGGTAGTATTTCGGTGTATGGTTAGTTAGTTAGGTAGTAGTTAGGTTATGGTAGTATTCGCGAAAGATTCAAATTTTTTTCGGGAAGGCATGGTAACGCGTACAAGTCCCAAATCGTTTGACAATTACTCCGCAAACGACATAGAAAAAAGATTTTTTTTAAAGTACCCACCTTCGTGGCCATTATTAAGAGGAAAGGGCACGGCCGCTTCTCCATACAAACGTAGTCTCCATTTTCCTCTATCATTATGAAAATATTTTTAGGTACATAATTTGATGTATATTTACCATAGCTAAATGCTACGTTATCTACGTTTGACTTTTTTAGATTTTATGATTATTGTAAAAATTAGGAGCGAAAAACTGATTTAAGCTAAATTTTTTAATGCTTCTAACTTTTATAATAAGTAATTAAAAATTCCAGAAACACAAACGTACACGGGACATAGCTGTGGTTGATACACAACTAATTGTGTCAAAATATTTTGAATAATGTTAATAAAAAGGGAGGAAAATGAGGACTAACAGTTGTACGAAAAGGTGATTTCGCGCGGGTCCTCCACTTTCGTCTTAGTGCTTAAAGGATGCGATATGTATGAATATGGATGCGATATAATTACGATTAGGTATGTGGCAGAATTAATCTTGGTGTTCCTAAGATGTATTTAAGAAGTAGAGCTCCCCAGATTTTTAAAGTAGGGGGGTGGGGATGTTTAATATTAGGTTCTAAGTCGTAAAGTAAATTTTTTAACTAAATCAAAAGACGTATACGTAGATTTCATGTAAATCAGTTCAGGCGGTTATTGATTCCCAACACAATATTCACTTAAGCTATAAGCTACACTGCCAACCTAAACCAAGTTGTTCTTATATACAATGCATTATTATTAATACAATATACAGAACTCCAACCAACTTTGATTTGACAAGGTAGGGTTGTGGACTCAACAGTATAATTACAAAATTCAAAAGTTCATTTTTTCAAGTGGGCCTCAAGACTTGGAAGTTTTTTTATAAGAAAGGCAAGCAGGCAAGGTCACTCTTATACTTCTGTGTGAGTAAAAGAGGCCTTACAGGACTCCATTTACGCTAGCCACTTCTAGTTTTTATTCTCCTTTTTCTAACTGCATGTTTGAACTTCTGACACAATTAACAGTCTTACAGAAGCGAATGACAAATCATCCGAATAAAAGATCTAATTATGCTTACACTAATAATATGAGATATTATAACCACATTACAAGATACACAGTACCCACAGTGCAGTGTAATTACATTGCTACTTTCATCTTTATAGTGAATACAGAACGGAGCTACGGAGCTGTATCTTTTCTTTCAGTGCTACGGATTAGCTATTTAAATTCCAAATTCCTTGTCTCTCAGAAAATCAAGAACCTATATGTGATTGTTTGTAGTACATCTCTTTCTTTTTTTTTAATACATAGAATTAATAATTAATTGGCAACCATCAGTATCACTTACATCAATCTCACATTGATTCTGGTGAAATTCATGTTTACCTCTTTTATTTTGAAACGTGATTGTTTAGTTACATACGCTTTGTGCACGTACATTTTCTGTTTACTTTATTATGTGCAACATTTATACAAATTCACGAAGATAAGCTTCCTATGCAATTTGTGCTGAGTCAGTGATACAGCATGTTATACATTAAATATTGAACCAACATTAGTTTTATTTTTATTATCACTTTCAGAAGGTCAATGATAATTGCTAGCTTGTGCAATTTTCTGTGTATGTTCAAATAACATGTATACCTACATTTTAGACCAATAAAAACTTATTTTATAATATTTATTTATTGTAATCTTATATTTTATACACAAGATGCTTTATAAATCGGTTTTCAGATGTATGAGTCCCGTCCATTAACTACGAGTTATATACATAGTATCTATAGACCTGCAAATGTGTTTATGTGTATATATATATATATATATATCTACAATACAACGCAACGTCCATCAATCGAGAGCAAATTCGTTAGATACTTGTGGTAATGTGAAACCAGGCAGTTGCTTATTCATTACCCATATTACATACCTATATATGATAATGACTGCACTGTTCGCTATGTTCTTTGTACATACATATAAATATATTGTACATGGTATCGTGTGGTATCGTTCACCACTAAAATGGACTTCATGTTTTCTCTAGAATTCTTTATTTTCCCGCATGTAGTCTAGTATGCGCGTGCAGACGGTTAAAACTACGAACTACATACATACATAAGCTAGCTGCATAGCTTAATTATTTAGTTTTTATTTTATATATTGGTTGGATTTATTTTTATCGCTATCTGGAAAACATATATTCACATTTTCAACCTTTGACATACCAACTCGTAGGTAGCTTACAATATGCCTATGGAACATATCGGACGTAGGTTTACTAATAAAACATTCAATGTTTATTATTTCATAATTTCTTTTTTTTTGTATAGTAGCCGTGTGACATGTGACGTTTGGTCTGAAGTCACAATGTTATTTTAATATCACTGGTACTTATTTACAAGTATCCATTTATGTACCGTAGTTGTGTAATGAAACGTTCACAATTTAGTTTTTTGCTATACACTGTATTCAAAAGTTGACCGAAGCGTTAGCGAAGGTCTCCGTTTTAACTTGAGCCAAATGATTTCGTTTCTCCTCTACAGGTCACAATTTTCGACCGATTATCATGAAATTTTGTGACCAGATTAAATATATTTTTTCCGATCCAGGTTTTGGTAATTTTTCAAAAATAAATATTATTATTGGATGTAGCTGACTAGCAGCCAAGTTAAAGTATTTGCAATTGATATCCACTAGATTATGGAATAAGCTTACTTAACTCATTGTTTAATTAATTTATATCTTTATATCGGCAATACTCCTTTTTTTATTACATATTACTGTATTAGGTAGCTGTTTGATTAGCTAACCTCATTTAACACTTTAAACTCTCGCGTTTTGTACACATAATTAATGTCTATACCGGGTCTAACGCGATTAAATTTCAATATTTTACCTTTTTTCCGACGTTTCAACTAGGTTGCACTAGCTGTGGTCACGGAAGACTGACTTCCCAGCAAATGTCAATTGAGATTTGAGATATTGGTAAACAACACTAAACTACCCGACATTAGTTTATATAAATGTTCGGGGTAGACAAATAAATTTTACCTCACCTCATTTATTTAAAAATTTAATCAACAGTATACTGACTAGATTGTAGACTATCCAGTTTTTTTTTATCAGTATAACTGGATGGATGGTCATGCCAGTACCTCAAAATCAAATCTATAAATAAGCCAGATACATTTTACTTTATTTGCGTTCGCTGATAATTTATTATATCTGCACAGTTCACTTATTATTGTTTTTTTTAAATTGAAGTGTAGGCATAGAATATTAGGTATTTATAGGATTCGAATAACATGCAATTAGATCATAAGGATCATATAGCTTAGCGGTACCATATACGGAGAGTCATGTAAGACGACTCTCCCCATATTAGGTTAGGAATGTAATCCATATACGGAAAGACTCTCCTCTATATAAGGAATGGAATTTAGGTACCATTTGACACCTTTCACGTGTAGACCTCCCAAGTAGTGTGATTCATAGTTAACCTCGATAATTTAGTATATAAAGGATTGTATCTTTTAAATTGAGGCATTATATCTTCAGTATTTAACCGACAGTCTTGTGTTTTACTTCTGTCTTGGGACCCATCTTTACATGGCGACCCTGCCAGTGGCGTAAAGTCTACGTCATATGGCGCCTGCCGGTGCAGTAGGTGGTTCTGCACTGGCGGGGCGCGCTTGAATGGCAAAATTTCGAGTAAATAATTCAAGAAAATAATTTAAAACTCTTAATATGTGGACATTCGCAAGAAAAAAAAAACAGTGAAAAACTAAAATATCAAAAAGCAAAAACTGAAAGTGAAAAACAAACAATAATTTAAATAAACTAAAATAATGTGTGGGAAAGTGGACTCTAGTGATAAACATACGTAAAATTAAATAAAGCAAGACATAATATGGACAAGAAGGCAAGTGATATACCAGCGCCGGTTTGCTAATATAACGTAAATAAAACTATTTTTGTGAGAAATATATCAGCGTGAATGTGAAACCGTGATTTAACTATTCGGATAAAGTACTGTGCAAATCCGCGAACCAAGACTGCATGTGTATGTGATGACGGTTATTGCTAACCAGTAACGAAAGCTGTGGGCGCGGCTATTTTAGAAAATGAAGTTATTACAATATAAAGGACTGGTTTAAAGAGAAAATTCGCAAAGATAGAAGGTTGAAATTGTGAGGTTTATAAAGTTGTGTTAAAGATGGCAAAGCTAAGCAGATAAGTTTTTATGATGCAATTAGCCTGATCACCTAAGAGCGAATTAAATCCTTATATGTTGTAGTTTTGATGGTTTGTGAGTAATATGAAGCGGATAATAATTGTTTTTAGATTATGAGGAAAATTAATTATTTTAAAAGAGATTATATGAGAATAATGAGAGCGGTAATAATGATATTCGTTAGCTTCAGTGGCCCGAAGGGAACTGTTGTGCGAATTAAAACAATGTAGCAAGGTACACGGGGATACAAGGGCAGGCACGAAATCCTTGTTACCTGATCATGATTCGGTCAAGCTACCTTTCGTGAAGGTCCTTGGACACGTGGTATGTTTGTTAAAGAAAGGAAGTGTTAAAAGAACTGCCTGTTAAGTTATAATTAATGGTATAAATAATATATGCGCACTAAAGAAAGAAATAATAATAAAAATATACCTTGTATCCTGAAAGAAATAATATATGATATATTGAAGAGATATTGTAGCGCTACAGAATAGATAATTATGCTGTATACCCTTGCAATGAGAATCGCATACAGTGCATGTTTTATAAAAGAAATTGTATGAAAACAAATAATAAACATAATAAGCATGTGAAGACGTCATAAAAGAGAAAGAGATACATAAATAAATTGTGAAACATTATTTTCTTGCAAGTAAATAGGAAAGACGATACTATGAAAAGTTATGCATACTGACAATATGAAAAAAAACCTGTGTAATTTAAGGTACCTAGGATTGTGACATTTGTGACAAATAATTAATACGCGTATTAATCAATGACAATGACAATGAGAAATAAGAGAATTAATAGAAAAGGAGATTGAATTAAGAATTACTTTGTTATCAAATAAGTTTAATTTTATTAAGATAAGAGATTTTTGTATTATTAATGGTTTTATTTTAACATGTAAGTAAAATTTTATTTTAGCATAATTATTATTATGTTTTGATATCCTAATAATAGATAGCAGCGCCACCTATAGATAGCAGCGCCTAGATATAGAAACTCTTTGGTTCTGGGTTCTATTAGAACTATGTGACTGTTGTCTAATTTGAATATGGAATATTTCAATATATTGCTTTTGCTATTCTGCACACGATAATGGTGGTTTCATTATAGGTTATGTCCCAGTAAAATTGTATTTATTCTCGCAATAAACTTGCATTTTAGTGCTGGATAAGTTTTTGCAGTTTGAGAATATACTGCGCTAATAAATTAGTGAAAAATGTCGACTTCGAATACTAATTATGTCGTGAGTATGCCAAAACTTAAAGGTCGTGAGAATTATGCAGAATGGGCTTTCGCCGCGCAGAATTTTTTAGCTCTGGAAGGGTCTTCAGAGTGCATCGTAACCACGAAGACAGAAGAAGCTGTGATTGACGCGAAAACCAAAGCCAAATTAATCTTAACGATTGACCCGTCGCTTTACGTGCATATCAAAGACGTACAAAATTCGAAGGAGCTTTGGGTAAAACTAAAGCAGTTGTTTGATGACTCAGGATTCACAAGAAGAATCAGTTTGCTGAGAAATCTCATTTCCATTCGTCTAGAAAATTGTTCGTCGATGACGTCTTATGTCACGCAACTCATAGAAACCAGTCAAAAATTAAGTGGAACGGGCTTTAACATTAATGATGAATGGGTCGGATCGCTACTTTTAGCAGGATTATCCGACAAATATTCGCCGATGATAATGGCGATCGAGCATTCAGGTATTTCTATAACAGCTGATGCGATCAAAACCAAACTGATGGATTTAGAAGAAGACAGTGGCGACGTAAGTGGAGCTTTTGCGATGTTTCGTAAAAATAAGTTTGGTCACAACAAATTACTCAAAACAAAACAAAAGGCGATTGTTTGTTACAAATGCAAGATGCCCGGCCATTATCGTAATCAGTGCACGGAAAGAAAAGCTGATAAAAGTCCGACAAATACTAAGTCGCGAGAACGCAAACAAACAAATGCGTTCAGTGCCGTTTTCATGAGTTGCAATTTCGGGAAGGACGAGTGGTATATAGACTCGGGCAGTAGTTTTCATCTTACTGCGAACGAAAATTGGATCAGAAACATGTCAAGCGAGCTTTCGACGACAGAAATTGTAGTCGCGAACAAACAAAAACTACCAGTGAAGTGCTGCGGCAACGTAATGATTACGACTTTGACAGATAAATGCAAATACGATGTCGTTGTTGAAAATGTTTTGTGTGTCCCAAGTTTGACAACGAATCTGTTATCCGTCAGCGAGTTGATTAAAAACGACAACACAGTTGAGTTTACTAAAGTTGGTTGCAATGTTTACAACAATATAGGAGAGCTTGTTGCAACAGCGTGCTTGATAAATGGAGTATACAAGTTAAACGTCAATCAAGTGTTGGGAGCTGCTGCAATGGTGTCGGGAGAGACGTGGCATCGCCGTCTCGGACATTGTAACAGTAATTACTTGAACAAGATGCAGGACGCCGTGGAAGGGCTCACACTTGACAAGTAGCAGCAAATCTTCAGAGCTGCTCCAGATAGTACATACTGATGTCTGTGGCCCCTTTCAAAACATATCCCTTGGAGGTTCCAGATATTTTATAGTCTTTGTGGATGACTACAGTCGCATGGTCTATGTTTACTTTGTGAAGAACAAAAGTGAAGCCTTTGATTGTTTTAAGAAATATAAAGCTTTAACAGAGAATCAGATTAATAAGAAGATCAAAATTCTAAGAAGTGACCAAGGTAAGGAATTCTGCAATAAAGAATTCGATAGTTTTTTGAACAAAGAAGGAATCATACATCAGAAGACAAATACATACACACCAGAGCAGAACTCGTTAGCAGAACGCTTTAATCGCAGCTTAGTTGAAAAAGCCAGATGTCTCTTGTTTGATGCAAAACTGGAAGATAAGTTTTGGGCAGAAGCAACTAATACTGCAGCATACTTGCTTAACAGGACAGTAGCATCAGCTCTGAATGGTAAGACATCTTTTGAGATCTGGACAGGCAGAAAGCCAGACATAAGCCATCTCAGGATTTTTGGGAGTGTTGTAATGATGCATATACCCAAGGAGAAGCGGCTTAAGTGGCAAAAGAAGGCCGAAAAAGGGATTTTCATGGGATATCCAGATGCTATTAAAGGCTATAGAATTTATCTTCCTAGAACCAATGATATCACAACCAGCCGAGATGTGGTGGTGATGGAGAACCCTGTACCAGCAATTACCACAGTGGAATTTGAAGGAAAACCCATCTTGGAGAAGGTTACTGATAGAATGTCATTGGATTCAGTAGGGGATGTTCCCAATATTTCAGGTGGTGAAGAGTATAATGATGGTGATGACATTTATCAGCCAGAAGAAGAGGGATCTTCAGACTCTTCAGCCAGCAGTATGGATAGTGTTCTAGAAGTCGCTGAGATGAGAAGGTGTTCCCAGAGGCAAAGGCACCCACCAGACAGGTATGGCTTTTCAAACACTTGTGTAGGTGGAGAGACCAGTGAAGATACCTGTGAGCTTTCACTTGAAGCAGCGCTGGAAGGTCCAGAAAAAGCTCAGTGGTTGGAGGCGGTGCATGATGAATTGCAATCCTTTGAAGACAATAAGGCATGGGAACTCGCCGATGCACCCAAGGACAGCACCATTGTAAAATGCAAGTGGGTATTACATAAAAAGTATGACAGTGACAATTCAGTGAGGTTTCGTGCTAGACTTGTAGCAAAGGGTTTCACACAGAAAGCTGGTGTAGATTACACAGAGACTTACTCACCTGTTGTCAGGCATACAACTTTACGGCTATTGTTCTCTTTAGCAGTACAGTTAGGACTGGACGTTACCCATTTAGATGTGAAAACAGCTTTTTTAAATGGTGAGTTAGAGAAAACTATATATATGCAGATACCTGATTGTTTCGATTCACCTGAGAGTTCTAAAAAGGTCTTAAAACTTAAAAAAGCTATTTACGGTCTAAAGCAGGCTTCAAGGGCCTGGAATAAGAAAGTAGACACTTGTTTAGTTGAAAATGGTTATGCAAAATCCAAAATAGAGCCTTGTCTGTATACAAAGCTTGATGGTGACCGCAAAACCATTGTCACAGTGTATGTAGATGACTTCTTTATTTTTTCAAATGATGATAAGGAGTGTAAACAAGTCAAAGACATGTTGTCAAGTCACTTTCAAATTAAAGACTTAGGACAGGTAAAGCAATGTCTAGGAATGAATGTTACATTTAATAAATTGGAGGGTTCTGTCACATTGAGTCAGGAAAGATATATTGACAGTTGGTTGAACAAATTTCAAATGACAGATTGTAAAACTTTTGATACTCCAATGGAGAATAAGTTGCATGTGGATGTAGGTCAAAATGTAAACAACCAAATACCATATCAACAGCTCATAGGTAGCTTAATGTACTTATCCGTTTTGACCAGACCTGATATAACTTATTCTGTAAGTTATTTAAGTCAATTTAACAATTGTCACACTGACGAGCATTGGACTTATGCGAAACGGATCTTAAAATACTTAAAGAAAACTAAGAATCTTGGTATTAAGTATTCTAAGAATGGGAATTCTGAGATAAAAGGTTTTGTTGATGCCGATTGGGCTAGCGACACTCGGGATAGGAGGTCATATACTGGGTTTTGTTTTTTAATGTCAAATGGTGTCATTTCATGGGAGTGTAAAAAGCAAAAAACAGTAGCTTTATCAACATGTCAGGCAGAGTATATGAGTATTTCAGAAGCTTGTAAAGAAGCAGTGTATTTAAGGAACCTGCAATTTGAAATTACTAATAAGATGTATACTTTGAACCTGTACAATGACAATCAGAGTGCACTTAAGCTGTCGTCAAATCCTGTGTTCCATAGAAGGTCGAAACACATTGATGTGAGATATCACTTCACTAGAGTGTGTTTCTGACAAAATAGTTAAGTTGCATTATTTGCCCACAGCTGACATGCCCGCTGATTTGCTCACTAAGAGTTTATGTGCAAAGAAGCATTATACTTTTATAAATGCTTTAGGCATGGTTAAAATTTAATTTGTTTTACTATTATTAGTTATAGTAGGGGTATTATGTTTTGATATCCTAATAATAGATAGCAGCGCCACCTATAGATAGCAGCGCCTAGATATAGAAACTCTTTGGTTCTGGGTTCTATTAGAACTATGTGACTGTTGTCTAATTTGAATATGGAATATTTCAATATATTGCTTTTGCTATTCTGCACACGATAATGGTGGTTTCATTATAATTATGAACCATACTTATTATAGTAGAAGACATATGAATATTATTTTTGTGTTATGGATAAATAATTATAAAAAAAATGTCAAAAAAAAGTGTAAAAATATATATATATATATATATATATATAAACAAAAATATAAAAAATGTAAAAAAAAAAGAAAAAATATATTCAATAATATATTTTTCCTTTTCCAAAAGGAGGGAGATGAAGTGTAGGCATAGAATATTAGGTATTTATAGGATTTGAATAACATGCAATTAGATCATAAGGATCATATAGCTTAGCGGTACCATATACGGAGAGTCATGTAAGACGACTCTCCCCATATTAGGTTAGGAATGTAATCCATATACGGAAAGACTCTCCTCTATATAAGGAATGGAATTTAGGTAAACAACCATTTGACACCTTTCACGTGTAGACCTCCCAAGTAGTGTGATTCATAGTTAACCTCGATAATTTAGTATATAAAGGATTGTATCTTTTAAATTGAGGCATTATATCTTCAGTATTTAACCGACAGTCTTGTGTTTTACTTCTGTCTCGGGTCCCATCTTTACAAAATATATATATATATATAATTTCGTTTGGATTATAACTTTACCCCGCTCTTGAGGTCTTCAAGCGATTTCTTGCGTCATATTAGAAACGCTTTATTGGATGACCTATTACAGGGTATACCCATTTATTTTAATACAACGTGTGACCTTGCTGTCAATTGTATGACGATATAATACAACATCAATGTATTAAACAATAGGCCGTACTAAGTACGATGCCGATTTAATGAACCTGTCGAATGACACCAATTTTGCTATACACAGCATGACTATTTAGTCCTGGCTTTTTCAGTCTATATTTATATTATTTAATGAGCAGACAAAAGATATGCCTATTTGCATTGACCGATTTAGTTATCAGATTTTAATATACTCTTCTTTTCCTTTGCCTTATCCCACATTAGGTGGGGTCGGCTCTCCTTATCCTTCGGCGCCAAGACGATCTGTCTTGAGTTGTCGGGTTGGGTAGTTGGGCTTTTTCCAATAGTTTGGCCATACTCGTCCACCACGTCAGAGGGGGCCTTCCTCTACCTGTTTTGCCTTCTGGCAGAGCAAGAGCTTTTTGCACGACATGGCCGTCGTCTCTCCGCATAACATGGCCGTACCACCTTAGTCGCGTTTCCGTAAGTTTTTCGGAGATGGGAGTGACTTTGAAGCTGCCTCTGATAAGTTCGTTTCGTATCTTATCTATTCTTGTAACTCCACCTGACCATCTAAGCATTTTCATTTCGGCCACATGTAGCTTTTTGACGTGAGTTTCCTTAACCGGCCAGCACTCAGCACCATACAGCATTGCTGGTCTCACCGCTGTTTTGTACACCTTACCCTTTGTACGTATGGGCATTCGTGGATCACAAAGAACTCCGGTGAGTGTCCGCCATTTTTGCCATGCGACATTGATTCTATGGGAAACGTCTACTTCTACCTTCGCGTCATTTGTTATAACCGAACCCAGATATTTAAATTGGCTAACTTTTGGTACTTGTGTTCCATCCGGGTAGTAGAGATTGCATCTGTTTGCCACATTGCTATAGTTGCATTCAAGGTGTTCGGTTTTCGATCTACTTACTCGGAGTCCCGCGTTTTCTAAAGTAGTGATCCATTTGGTTAGGGTTATTTGCAGGTCTTCGGCACATTTAGAAACAAGCGCAATGTCGTCGGCATATAGGGGGTTCCAAGGCAGTTCCTGCTGAATGGGTTTTGTGATATAATCCATAACTATATTAAATAATTGGGGGCTTAGCGCTGATCCCTGGTGGACTCCCACTTCGACCGCGAAATCTTTGCTTAATCCGGTAGGGCTTTTGACTTTCGTGCGGATGTTGGAATATGTGTCCTGAACCAAGCGTATGTAATCCTCGGGTATTAGATGTTCCCTCATTGATTGCCACACAAGTCTTCTTGGTACCCGATCAAACGCCTTTTCTAGGTCTATGAATATAAAGTGCAAGTCTTCCTTATTTACGCGATGTTTTTCGGTCAGTATTCTCATGGTCTGTATTGCGTCTGTGGTCGATTTTGATGGGGTGAAGCCAAATTGATTCGGTGTAATTACGCAGATGTCCATAAGGCGTTTGTTTAGTATGCGCTCCCACAGTTTAAGAGTATGTGAGGTTAGTTTTATCCCCCTGTAGTTGCAGCAGTGAGTTATGTCCCCTTTGTTCTTGTAAAATGGAATAAGGTAGCTTTGCCGCCAGGCCTCAGGAATAGATTTGTTTTCCAGTATTATGTTAAAAAGTTTAGTGAGCCACTCTATTGCTGATGGTCCCACAGCCTTCCAAAGGTCGGCCGGAATTTCATCAGGGCCTAGCGCTTTTCGATTTTTCATTTTATTGACGGCTTGCTTAACTTCGTGTACAGTAATCTCGTGAATTGGGCCTTGAACTGGTGGTAAGGGATTAAACTCCTGACTCGGGAACTCCTCATTGAGTAGTTCGTTATAATACTCGAACCATCTGCCATTTATATCTTCATGGGAAGTAAGTAGTGTATTGTTCTTACTTTTAATAAACTTATTGGATTTGACGTCTAATGTAGCTCTGTTTCTATTTTTAGCTACCCTAAAGATATCTGCGTCCGTTTTGGCGTTCTCAAGATCTCTGTAAAATCCCTCTCGTGATTCGGCCCTGGTTTGTGCCACACATCTTTTGGCATCTTTCTTTGCCTCCTTGTATTTATCTCGGTCGTGTTCCAGTCGAGAGCTTTGCCAGATTTTGAAAAGATCCTTCTTGTTTCTAAGGGCTTCTTTTACTCTATCATCCCACCATGAGGGGTCTTTGTTCGTGCTTACGCCTCCTTTTGAAACTCCCAGTGCGGTTTTTGCTTCATTTGTGCAATGCGCTTGGAATTTGGACCACATCAAGTCAGCATCTTGGTACCGTGTTTCCAAGTCTTGCGCCAGGTAGTCGCGCATTTTACTGACGAAGAGCTCACCTTTAGGGCCAGGTAGTTCTTTCCATTTTATTTTTGGAGTTCTATCCACTAGCCTCTTAATGGGCTTTGGCAACTTGAGCACCGCTACTAGAAGCCTATGTTGTGACGTTAATGACTCTCCTGGGATCACCTTACAATCTCTGAAGCCACACTTCAATTTTTTGTCTGCAAGTATGTAATCTATCTGAGATGACTTTCCTCCACTGTTATAGGTAATGAGATGAGTATCTTTCTTTTGAAACGCGGTATTTATTATAACAAAATTGTGCCTTGAAGCAAATTCCAAAATCTTTTCCCCTTCTTTATTTAAAGTGCCATATCCATACCCACCGTGAAAACTACTGTATGTACTATTGAAAGCGCCTACGTGACCATTGAGATCACCCAGAAAAAGTTTGGTTTCTTTGTCGGGGATATTTATAATCACCTCGTCTAAGTCTTCCCAAAAGGCTTCTTTATCCAAATCTTTGCAACCCACTTGGGGTGCATAGGCACATATGACGTTTAATATTGATTGATTATCCATAGCTAACTTAATTGCAATAATACGGTCTGACTTTCTTTCAATGTGAACAATTCTATCTTTGAAGTGAGGGTCCAGGACTATGCCAACTCCATTTTTCCCATTATCTTGGCCATGGTAGACGAGTTGATAACCTAGGCCTAAATCTCTGGATTTGGATCCCTTCCATCGTATTTCTTGTATACAGCAGATATTTATCTTCCTCCTCTTAAGGGTGTTTGCCAGTTCTTGACTACGTCCGGTGAGGGATCCCAAGTTCCATGTCCCAAGTCTAATGCTATTTAGATGCGAATGTTGGTTCTTGTCAATGTCGTCGCTTGGGGGGGACGCCCTAGCATTATTCGCCTTTTTCGCATTCGCGTCGCTTCCGGGGTACGCCCTAGTATTATTATTGCCCAACTTTTTATTTGCTTTCATGATTTGGAGAGAGTTGTATCGGCTGTATGAGTTTTACGGCCGGTTGCCACCTGACGCCAAGGTTGTGACTACTGCTAGCCTGGGAGCCGCCGTTGGCTATGCTCTTCCGCCGCCATCCCTTCTGAGCGCTCCAACCTAAACGCCCAGCACGTCGCCAGCCTCTGCTTCGAGTATTCCAAAGAAGCCTGCCGACGGGGTTTGTTACGAAGTGTCCTTCTCCGGCCTTGTGGTCCGCGGGAGGTATTTAATTTCCCTCCTACCCTCCGGTGGGGGTACCTGCTACAGATACGCCCAACCGGTGAGCATTCCCCTATCCGCCACCCGGGGACGCGGTCTCTAGGGAATTAGGCTACCCCGAGACATCAGATTTTAATATACACGTGACAATTTAATGTCTAGGATCGGGAACCTGCTAGGGTACTAAGCACCTATGTCAATTTAATGAACAAATCAATTCATCTGTATTAACCGATTTTGTAATCAGATTTGTTATATCCGTGACAATTTAATGCACAGGTACGGGAACCTGCTATCTCAATTTAATGGTCAGATCAGTTTATCTGTTCTAACTGATTTTGTTGTCAGATTTGTTATTTACGTGACAATATAATGTCCAGATACGGTAACCCGCTATCTTAATTTAATGGCCAGATTAATCTATGTGTCTTAACTGATTTTGTTATCAGATTTGTTGTTCACGTGACAATTTAATGTCAGGTCTGGTAACCCGCTATGTTAATTTCATGACCAGATCAAATTATCTGTCGTGACTGATTTTGTAATCAGATTGGTTATTTAATGTCCAGGTTCGGTAACCCGCCATGTCAATTTCATGACCAGATCAAATTATCTGTCGTGACTGATTTTGTAATCAGATTGGTTATTTAATGTCCAGGTTCGGTAACCCGCCATGTCAATTTCATGGCCAGATCAAATTATCTGTCGTAACTGATTTTGTAATCAGATTGGTTATTAACGTGACAATTTAATGTCCAGGTTCGGTAACCCGCCACGTCAATTTCATGACCAGATCAAATTATCTGTCGTAACTGATTTTATCGTAACTGTTATTTGCGTGACAATTTAATGTCCAGATTCGGCAATCTGCTAGCTGCAGCTGTTTTATGTCTATCTAATTACCAGATAAATTTATCTGCTATGATTTCATAAATCATGACAATTTAATGTCCAGATTCGGTAATCTGCTAGCTACAGCTGTTACATGTCAATCTAATAGCAGCGTTTTACATTACAATAAAACGCTTAGAAGCTTAATGACCAGATAAATCTATCTGCTATGTTTTCATAAATCGGTTTCATTATGCCATTCATAATGTTACGTGTGACAATTTAATGCCCAGATTCTGTAATCTGCTGTTTCAAAATAATCAAGTCACTTGGGCTCCTGATTGGGAATCACCTTACATATTCACATTACTCGTAGCAAAGTAAATATTTTCTTCCTCTCACTACAATAATATTTAAATAAACCAACTATGTATTACATTTGCATCACACAATTGCATTCTGATGGAACTAAGTTGCAATAATAAAGCTCCAGTGTGAACATGTCAACCATGAATGTAGTGTCATTGTACCTACCTACCTACGTTTAAAAGTGGAAGTCAACATGCAATTATTTGCAGTGTTGATGCCTGGCAGGCTATAAGCTTTAAACAGTGCTATTAACACTGGCTGCCTCCGAGATGTTTTTTTTTTATTTGTAGGTAGATCTAATTGTTGTTAGTCGCACATCCAACTTTAAAGCCTACAATTATAATTGTAACGTTCAACGCTTCAAAGATCATATTGCTAGATGGCGTTACCGAATGGAAATATTGTTTTCTTTGTTTTTAGAAGTGAGTGTGAAAGGTGTACCACCAGTGCGTACTCTCACTTATCACTTGTTTGAAACAGTGGATTCGATTTTAAACCAATTTTTTGCACACTGACAAAACTTGATAATTAATCGAGATCGACTGACCTGTCTTCCCTTTCCTCTTTTCTTGTTTTCCTCGTCGCCACATGTAATGTACTGTATTTACCTCAGTATATCATACGATGTAATGTATTTCCAACGATTCGCCAACACGAACATCACGCGGTACGTCCGGCTCTGCTCACGGCATAATATCGACTGGCCCTAACTGTCAGTGACGTCACCATGACGTAAGCGCTCGAAGCGTCAATACAGTACACTACCTATGAAAAACTTTGAAAATATATTGGTAATTTTAAATTTGTTTACGAAAAACATGTTCGGTGTCACTGCAAAGATTCGTGCGATTAGATCTCGCCAACGGCATCTGAGACGAATTAGAGCGCATATTTGGAGGTACGTGCGTACAAGACATACAACCTATGCCTGAAATTCATCAGCTACAAGAAAGACCCAAATCACATCATTAGTTTATTACTCATGTGTCAATTTTAAAGAATATCTGGACTTCTGGACCAAACCGAAATTCTCCTAATGTGTATGATCCTGGACACTTTACCTCCGGAATATCTTCAATTCAAGCTCTTAATGTCAAAGAAAGAGTTGAGAACCTGGCAAGCCAGTTATGCGAACGCCAGAGTTCTAGGTCAGACTGAGATACAAATCACAGAAGACGAGGCTGATGCAGCTTTGTTTCAAAGAAAATCAGATACTGCAAGTACTTACACCGGCTTTACTATCTTGTATACCAAATTGAAAGCAATAAACATACTTATTTTATTGTTAGGTTTTTTATTTTTATTTTATTCTTTTTAAACCTTTTCTGCATAATATTAGGTCTACTTGAAAGGTTTACAAGTAATTTCGTTTGTTTGATTTCTTGTAACCAATAAGATTTTTGTTACAAGAAACCAATAATTTACTTGTAAACCGACCAAGTAGTCCTAATATTATGTAGAACTCATGGTAGAACGAAAGTACACGTATGGATGGATGCATATGTAGTTGTGCACGCACACATACATACTTAGTTTCAGGAGGAAGTCAGAGATGGCACTTTCAAATGAGTTTCCATAAAATGCTTCAAGAGGGCTCTCTTTACCTATATACTTACTTTACTCTTTGGTGGCAGCGGTGGAAAAGTGAAACCATGGAGACTATATAATAGGTTGTCTGGAATGAATTAACAGAAATCGCTACCATCTTTACTAACTTAAACTATATCTAGTGTCCCCCCCCGCCTGAACATAAACATGAAGTTGTCAAGATTGCTATTTTTTTGATAGCGCATACGAAGGGCCCTCCACACTCATGCGCGAATCACGGCGCGGAACCGCGCACGCGAGTGTGGAGCCTAGGTCGCTAATCAGCGAAATTTACTCCACACTCGCGTTCGCGGCTTCGCGTCGTGTAATCTGGAGTGGCTTAAAAATTGTAGGCGTGTATGGTTATCGACGTTATCGTCCTTTAGAAAATTTGAATTTCGCGCCTTTTTCTACTGACAAAGTTGTGTTTGTGACCGGCTATATGAACCTGACCAAATTATGTAGGTTATTTTTGGTATGTTCTCAGGAACGTTAAAACGTGGTTTTAATGAGGGCTAACGCGTATGAATTTGCCGCTAGGGGAGCTAGTGTAGATGGTGGTCTTTTCCATAGTTCGAAATGTCAAATGTCACTTGTCACTTCAATGACTGACAGCTTTTCTATAGTCTTTTGCTCAGAATAATGACTAAAGCAAAGAAGCCGGGCAAAAATAAAAGCTTGGTAAAAGATATCGTATTCACAACACGTTATTACTTTTTGTCTATGAGTGAGTGAGACAACAATCCGCAAGTTCTTTCGTTTTTTTCAGTATTGTCATAAGATAAACTGAGGGAAATGTCAAATGGTCCTATGTGGTTCTATAATATAATCCAGCCAAATAAAATATAAGTTCGTTATTTCACAGGTAGGTGTCAACTGTAACAACTTGACATAGTCGTATTATTTTAGTTGAAATATTTCGGGATGTTTCAGCGGTCATCTTGGTTTATTTTAATTATATTTTTGCTATTCCTGAAAGATTGTTGGAAAACGTGCTGAGTTTTTATTTGTAATGGTTTGAAGTTCCCTTTGTGATAATGTCTTGTGTGATCGAGGGCTGTAAATCGCATACAGGAAGAAAAGAAAATACGCATGAACCGATAACCTTTAATCGGTGAGTTTTGTTCAATTTTGAAGAAATTTATTTATAGGACCTGACCCTAAACATAGAAATCGATATGTTGTTTATGTAATTATTACTTGCATTCAAGTCTATATAGATTTTTGCATATATTTTCGAACTTTTCTGCTAAGTATGAAAGGTTATATTTTTGGCATAGTGATGTATCGACCTCAGATCAATAACCTATCGACATTTACAGCTTTCTTATAGTTTGGCCCAGGACTGTCTCATTTTAATTGATGAGTACAGTCAAGGGCATAAATATATATACATTCCCAGTCTCAAAAATATGTGTACGCTTAGACAATAAAATCGTGTTCACATATTTTTAAGCCATTTGTCTGGATCGATATTTTTGCCTTCGACTGTACCTATAGTTTTCTTTGTTCTTACTTACTGACAGATTGTGTTTGCCAGACTATAGTTTAATACTAAAAACCGGTCAAGTGCGGGTCGGACGCGCGCACCAAGGGGACCGTACTTTTTAGTATTTGTTGTTATAGCGGCAACAGAAATACATCATCTGTGAAAATTTCAACTGTCTAGCTATCACGGTTCATGAGATACAGCCTGGTGACAGACAGACGGACAGCGAAGTATTAGTAATAGGGTCCCGTTTTTACCCTTTGGGTACGGAACCCTAATAAAAAAGACATTAATGATCATTGATGAATGTTCCTTTTATTAATATTGTTGGTCACAAAACTCAACTTTTTATTTCAGATTTCCAAAGGACGAGGAATAGGGGATATTACTGCAATGTTCTGCCACCAGAGTGCAGCACTAGCTTTTTTAGTGCACCGTAGAGTAACTTATTTACACTGTACCTTTAACAGGTTTTTGACAAGTTTTCAGGGGACCTACCGGAAAACTCGAATCCGAAATTTCGTTATCTAGCTGCCTCTTTATCGCTCGAATACGCAAGAGTGACAGAGATGTTAGATAACGAAAGTTCGATTTTCTTGTTTCGCGATAGACCCTCAGATTGTGATAGTGGCGCCACCTACGCCGAGTTTCGCGTAATATTCCCTATTATTAAATAAAAAAAATATATTACACGAACGTTTTTTTTTTCATTTCCTATTTGGTACAGTCAGCTGCAGAGAAAAGGTACCCCACGTCCATACTAATTTACAGAACTTTGTATGCAGGAGGGGGTGCCTTTTCTCTGCAGCTGACTGTACATGACTAGAAACTATACTTAGTCTTTTAGCATTAGAAAAAACAGTAAACCATTTCCATGTGTCTTTTTATTGACAAATTTTTTTATAAATATAGCAATATTTTACTTATGAAAGCAAAAGTATGTAAATTATCGTATATTATATTTGTTGTGACTTATTTTTAAAGTGTTTTTCGATAAAACGACACGTTAAGATCGCTCGCCTTCTTTCTAATGATAAAAAAACGAGAGGTATAGTTAGACGGTTCTGAGTGGTAGACTGCAGATGAGATAAAAGCTATATTAGGTACATGCATTAATCCTCATATCAGGCGGCTCTTTGATTCCAAGGATTGCATAATTTTTATACTTTTTAATGATTTTTAGAATATGAAAATTATAAAAAGTATAAAAGTTATGCAATCCTTGTATTCAACGAGCCGCCTGCTACAGATTTCTTGAAATTGCCGCGTTTTTTCAGGTTCAACTTTCATTAGCCAGACTATTATCAATTTGACAATTTCGTGATTATTCTTTTACACGGCACATAAACTTATGCAAAATTTATCGATATAAAAAGTCGACTCAGTTACATCCCTAACAAATTATCAAACTTATGACACCGTACGTAAATGAGAAATAACAAGCATACATGCATCTCTTTTCGACACATTATCTAATTCGTAAGGAAGTAAAGTACGGGTATACATATTTGCGAAGCATTTTTGCCCTACTTCTATGCTTTAGTCATTATTCTGAGGTCTTTTGGACCACCATCAACAGAGGCGCCAACTGGTGAGCAAAAAAACGATACGATTTTCGTCGCATTGCTTATGTTCTGTCCCTCACGGGCGCACGCGTATAGCCCATCTATAGAAAGTACTAAGTCTATGACTACAACTCACAAATTTCTATTCTACCACATGAAGCAAGTTTGAAGTAACTGTTGAACGTAGTAAGTATCTCTTATTAGTCTGTGCTGTTGAACGTAGAACGTATATGCTCTTGCTGTTGAACCACGGTTTGAAGAAATTTAAAATTGTAAACAGGTGACTATTTGGAATATCTGGTATATGTTGACTGAGTTTCTTTGATTACAAATAATTGACTGAGGATTTATTTATCGTATGGCATTTACAGTTACTGGACTGAGGTGCTGCACAATGCAGCAATCAACGGACACCATGGAACTGTAAGTTACTTTTCCATGATTACTCATAAATCTCGTCAGATTCAAATTAGGGTTTAAAACCTTCAAGCTCTTGCCGAACAGTAAAGTAAAGCGCTTATTAATTACATCTACATGGTGGCCGGAGCCTTTACTGTGGGAAGGCCGGTTCGCTTTTCTACAAATACTGCCCGGCCGCTATGTAGATGTAATGACCGCTATAGTGTTTTGATACAAGAGTATTTTTAGGGTTCCGTATCCAAAGGGTAAAAACGAGACCCTATTACTAAGACTCCGCTGTCTGTCTGTCCGTCTGTCACCAGGCTGTATCTCATGAACCGTGATAGCTAGACAGTTGAAATTTTCACAGATGATGTATGTTTGTTGCCGCTATAACAACAAATACTAAAAACCGAATAAAATAAATATTTAAGTGGGGCTCCCATACAACAAACGTGATTTTTTGCCGTTTCTTACCTAATGGTACGGAACCCTTCGTGCGCGAGTCCGACTCGCACTTGGCCGATATTTTTTTCTTATTCCTAACTATAATTTATTTAGAGATGGGCCGAATATGGAATTTGCCGAATACGAACATTACGGGCGAATGTTCGGCTCAGATCTTACCGAACCGAATATTCGGCCAAATTATTCGGTTCATCTGTGCATCAATTACATTGGCAGCTAAAGATAAATTGCAAGCAAGTTTAACACCCTCCAAATAATCAAAACATTCTATGGATTCATCATGTCTCATCATACTGTTTTAATGATAACGCGAAAACGTAACCTACTTAATGGAAGAAAGTAAGTAGGTACTTAAAAAGTTCTGGAGAAGTACATTTTACTGTGTTCATGATATCTTTGGTTCATGTAACATGACAAACATAATAAAATATACGTGCCGAATATTCGGCCCATCTGTATAATAATTATTTCTTAACTTGCAGAATCTGTTTATTAAATCTATTAATAACGGGTCATTCACGTATTTTAAGTCGAAAAACGCTCGACATGTTGTACTCCATACCGAGGACCAAGGACGAGGAGGGAGGTGTCCGTACCCAAGCTCCTGATGATACTACTCGGTACGGAGTGAAATATGTCGAGCCTTTTTCCACTTAAAATACGTGAGTGACCCGTTATTATATTAGTTTTGTTATTAAAATTGCAGGATCAGCATTGAGAAGAAGAATTTGACATCAATGAAACTTGTCTTTTCAATTGATGCACTAAAACAAGGCACCTACATAAGCCACATTTATGATATTTATAACATGATAGACATACAATTTCTTCTCAAACAACATGAAGACGATGACCTCGAATATTACATCTGCGCAAGAAAATCTGAATCGGCCTGCGCAAGCAATTTAAAAATTAAGATTCAAAGAGCCTTTGAGGAAGCTGCACACACCTGCCATTTGACATGTAAAGTTCACTGGAGCCAATGGCAACCTATGGGATACGATTTATCAAATGACTCAAAAAGATACCTTCATCTCCATTGCACTGTCTCTATCACTTCTAAAAGAGAAGATGGAGTTATAAAGAGCCTTCATGAAGACGAACATTATACCGACTTTCAATTAAGCGCCACTGACGGCACTGTTGCAGTACACAAAGTACTCCTAGCTGCAAATAGTCCGGTATTTAAGACAATGCTTAGCGGAGAATGGAAGGAGGCAACTGAGGGCTGCCTAAAAGTTAAAGGTGTTACTCTCAGGACACTTAACCACCTGAAAGACTACATGTATTTGGGAGTCTTGCCTAACAGTGATGTTTGTTCACTTCTCTTAGTAGCAAACTGCTACCTGATTGATACTTTGAAGCAAGAATGCATCATTAAAATCGCACAAAGCGTGACACCTGAGAACTTGCACAAATTATTAGAATTTTCTACACATAATCAGATCCCAGAATTAACATATGCAATACTTGAAGCTGTGCCAAAATATATGGTCAAATTAGCTCAAAAAATAAGAATCTCGAAACGTTAACCATTTGACATAATTATAGACAGAAAATCAGTTACTTAATGAAGATCAAGCATTTTTGATATTGTATGATGAAGATGTTGATTACATGATTACCTGCCAAAGTAAATTATTCTTAGAATATTTATTTTAGAGACAAGGAAATATGCAAAGTTATGTTATGATACATTGATGGTGCTTATGGCAACTACTTCTTTTTTAGGGTTCTGTAGTCAACCCTTATAGTTTCGCCTTAAAGGTCCGTGGTCGTTAGTGCTAGAACGCTGCAATTTGGCATGGATATATAATTCAATAAATGCGACAAGTAATTTTTTTAGGGTACCTCCCCTACTAGTACCTACAGTGGGGATGTTTTTTTTTTTCTCTAACCCTACATGCACTTGTCCGGTTTTTATTCTTTGCAATTTCAAAGTTACCTACATATATACAATACAGCAGCATTAACTGTTAACTTTCTTAAAAATATGACTAGAGCTATACAATGATATCCATGCCTAAAACTACTCGTTTGGAAGCTTATAACAGAGGTCAGACAAGAACAGTTATTAAGATAAGATAAATAGATAGATAGTTAGATAGATTCTTTAATTGTCTTGTAGTTACAGTAAATAGAAAATAGAATACAGCCAGATTCACCAGTTGTATAAAGAAAGATGAAACCTTTGTATATTTCCTTGTTTCCGTTGATTCACATATTTACTATTTCACCTCCTGATGACCAGCATCATGCACAGTGGAGTGGATATGGAAACATAATCTCTTTTTACTAAGCTATAAGTACTTTTGACGCATGGTCTGATATATGTAACTTGATGCTGACTGTACAGAGGCAACAATTGTGCCATTTTCAACCAAAAGGGTACTTAGTTGGTTGTCAATAAGGTGCTATTTCCATATAGCTTCAATTTGAAATCAACCTTATCGACAACCGATAATGTGGTACCTTTTGGTTGAAAACGTCACAGTTAATTAATGACTGACAATTTATTATAAAACGCCAAATTTTAATACCCATTACCCAGTTGTCAGGAGGTTAAATAAAGTTTTAAAATATAACTATTATTTTAAGCGAGATGGTGGCAAGTGCTGCAACTGTGTATATATTTTTAGGTTTCGGGTACTATATGTATAATTTTATTTGGTACAAATCCACAAAAAAGTTATATTATGTACGGTCAGCTACAGAGAAAAGGTGCCACGCACGCTGCATACAAACTTCTATGCAGGGGTGGCACATTTTCTCTGCAGCTGACTGTACTTATCGTTAGATACCGACAACGAAAGCAGCCAAATAAAGTGTCTAACTTTGCACCAACTTTGAACAAAGTGTAGACGTGTCAGTGAATTCAAAGAAATAATTCGGACGTTGATTACTGTAATATGACTCACGTTAGAAGGGTCCGGGTCCCAGCCGAGGCGTCCAACATTTCTTTTTCTATAGAAAACATCACATGATCATCAAGGCTAGGAATAGTGTCGGACGCGTCGGCTCGGAGCCTTCTAGCATGACTCATTCTATTGCCAGTGTGCTTACCCTTTGAACGCCTGATGGCGAAGGAATATGCCGTGCCTTGGACGCCAGGCCATCGCGATTATTTAAGCAAAATTGAGCTCCCCAAGTCCTGTGTAAGTCCCCATTGCATTTGCGAAGCTGACGGCTGTGGCCGTCGTTGGCAAGACTTTCCGATGACGTCCACAGCCGTCTGTGGGGCTCAAAGGGTTGAAGTATAGATAGGCATTTTTTTTTCGTATGTATATTCTGAGCAAACTATACTGAAATATGTATAACTAAACTAAGAAATACAGTGATAAGGTAGTAAATAAGAAAAAACAGTGGATAGATAATTATGTTTATTTTATTGAAATTGTATTTTATAAAAATTTTAACATTATCGACAAACCAGAAAAATAGATGCTGTAATACATGAATCGTGTCGCTTAACTTGAAACTCGGGTAAATCCATTCGACATCGACCCTCAGCAAATATCTACCCTATTTTATTACCTTTTCTTAATACCAAATTCGCATAATCTGACAAATTGATTTACCCGAGTTTGAAGTTAAGCGACTCGATCTTTGTGACGAAACTGTAAAGGTGACATAAGGATGTCAACTGTAGCTGCATTACTGTTGCCGCCCCTGTAATCAATCGGTTCGCCGCCGCATTACTGCCGCGATTATGACGTTCATTCCATCACCCGTTTTATCAAGAAAATTGATAAATACAGCAGCGGCAACAACGACACTGCAACAGTAATGCAGCTGCATGCTGCAGTTGATATCCGAACGTCATCTTAATAAGACTTATGAATCTGTACCACAAAAGGAACATATAGCAAAATCATCTGTACACTTGTATAGTAAATACCTAGTCAATTAATGAAGATTTTAATTTTACCTATATTTAAATACTCCAATAATGTTTCGTCACAAATAGATTAAGTAGCTTAAAGCCATACTGATGCAAAAAAGGTTTTTTTGTAAGTAATAATAAGTATAATTATAAATGTACAATTTTAAATTTAGAATCATTAGCAAAGACATTAACTTGCATTTTATGTTCATACCTATGTGAAAGTAGTTTTTATTTCTTTTATTATTTTTACGCAATCGGAAAACGATATTGTGATATTAATCAGAAAAATAATGAGTGATTAAACTGTGATTTAAATATTTTAACATGCTTTTTATTAGGGTTCCGTACCCAAAGGGTAAAAACGGGACCCTATTACTAAGACTCCGCTGTCCGTCTGTCTGTCACCAGCCTGTATCTCATGAACCGTAATAGCTAGACAGTTGAAATTTTTACAGATGATGTATTTCTGTTGCCGCTATAACAACAAATACTAAAAACAGAATAATATAAATATTTAAATAGGGCTCCCATACAACAAACGTGATTTTTTTTGCTGTTTTTTTTTCCGTAATAGTACGGAACCCTTCGTGCACGAGTCTGACTCGCACTCGGCCGGTTTTTTTTAATTTGTACATGTTTGATATATTTCCCAGAGGAAGTTCGGTGTTTCAGTACATATTCATAATTTTATTATAAAGGTTATGGTCAGTAGGATGAGCCCGCATGCTCTATATATATAGCAATATAAAACCTAACAAACTTTCTACATCTGACATACTTTCTAAAATAATATTATATTGAAATTTGAAATCATAACAGTTTAATATTAGACTATCTATCCCACTGGTATGGGTCTTCGGTCGTATTAAATGAAGTGAAGTTCAATATTATTTATTTTCTAAACAAAATATTGGCAGTTAAACAAAGGAAATTTCACTTATCATTCATTAAAATGGATAATCAACATTAAAAAAAAAAAAAACAAATAATCATACAAGTTATGGTCAGATGGAACAAGTCTGCATGCTTTCTTCTTAATAACAATAGAGGAACTATATAATATTGTCTTCGGTTACCGCGGCAGTTACCTGTTGACCACGAACGCTGTGAAGGGTTCGAAACGTCGGGATGTATTATAGATTCAATATACGCGATATAATTCGTTTTCATAGTTTATTTCATGAATATAAACTATTCATTTACAACATGAGAATATGACATTAAACTTTTAAAACTGTCCTATTTTGCACCCCGCTACAGGCTCTACAGGTTGTCTACGAGTATGCTCTCTGCTATCTATATTGGAGGTTAAGTCGGGCTCCGTGATTGTTCAGCCATTAGGACCATTTAGCTAATGGGATGTCCATAGCATAAGTATTGAACAACCAATTTAGCTAGAACCCTAAATGACTTAATCAATCTTTGAGCAATCTTTAGGTAGTATGGCTCCATCGATACTGTCGATGATTTCGCCAACGTCAAAGTGGGATCCACGTGGGATCGAATTAATATTTCAGCCAGTGTAGGGTAAGCAATAAAATTATGGGCCTCTAGGGCTCTACCCAGACACGGTTAGAGGTAGAAATACCAAATGCTCTTAGAGCACGATGTTGTTCGGTGGTTGTTGTAGTTGTCTCGTAAAACCGATAGCTGGATTTTACGAGAAGCACGTGGACTACCGGCCGTTGACTCCAAAATGGTGGTTAAACACGCAAGATGGCGTTCGAACCGGAAGTCCCTAAATGAGTCAACAATCATGGATAACTGTACTCTAAGGGTACAGTCAGTAACAAATAAATAGTAACAGCAAAAGCGAAAAAAACAATTGCAACACACATTGGTTGCCATAAGAACAAGGATGTATCACTACATAGTACTAACAAGTCGCTTCCTGCTGTCTGTATGTCTGTCCCTATGTATGCTTAGATCTTTAAAACTAAGTGATAAAAGAGGAAGGTTTATATGTATAATTTGTAAAGGTTTTTTGTAAATTAGGAACTACCCATGCAAAGCTAGTTGCATCGCTAGTTGTGATATTTGTGGCTTTAATTGTCACTATTGTGATATATTTGGTATTGTTGTCATTTTGCTTTAACTGTAACTTCTTTTTACCTATAGTAGATGTCAAAAATATGTTTATACTTTTGCATCTCACACCTTTGTAATGAGGCGAAAAATGTAAACATATCCTTGGTGTTGACTGTATATCCAATTAGGCAAAAAACATACTTGTTCCACTTGACCATACTTATAAACGTGCGAATGATGGTCCCTTTTTGAATGGAGGCTTTTTTTTGCAAGTTTAGCACGTTAATTTATTCATAAATGTAACAATAAAAATAAGGTGAAAACATATTTCTCCTATTATTTTTTATAAGTCAACCAACCAAAAGAAAATGGAATTAACTGTCATAGGCACCATCATTTGACGCTCAACACGCTTGTAGGTACTATACTTTTTACAAGCTTAAATATTATTACAAGTCCAGGTAGGTGGTGGACAGGCTGGAATATAAAAGTTACAATTTTTCAGCCTATGCCATAAATCCGTATTATCCAGACGTTTCTTAAGGACTTCATACATAGTCAAATTTGGCTTGGCTCTAAGCAGTTTTAAGACCTTTTGTTTCTTAAGTCCAGGTGTATCAAGATAAATTGTTCTGGTCGTGTAATGTTGACCACAACTCTTGTTCTCTTCAGCCGGGTTTACACAAAGTACTCCAGGGACATGTCTGACGCAGAATATACCTTGCTCCAGAGCCTTCATGATAGGATGGTCTTCAGTATTCGGATCCAGAACGATTTCTATGTTGGGGAACTTGTTGGTTGCCTTATAGTTTTCTGTGATTCTTTGCAATTCTCGGTTTATCCGATCGCGGATCTGCTCTGCAGGAGAATAACTTGTTATCTGTATAGTCTCTACTGCTGTGCAAGTTGTTGATGGTTCATCTGTTTTTTCGCATTGTTCTCCAATTTCCTTAATTTCTCTCTTCATTTCACTGATGTCAGACATCATTTGTTTCAATTCATCTTCGAGCTGATTAATTCTGTGTGTTCCGACTAACATCATGGAGGTCTCTTGATTTTGAACCGCAATTGCAGTTTCTTCAACAGCCATTATTTTTTTGCTGATATGTGCTTTTATTTGAGTTAACTCTGACGCCATTTCTTTAAATTTAATGTGAACATTATCAATTACTCTAATGTTTCTTATTAGCACTCTTGATAAAAGTTTAATTAATTCATCAGTGACGATATAGTTATCATTTTCACTAGCTTTGCCTTTTCCTCCATTACCTTCCATATTTTTTTGAAAACATGTCTCGTCAATATCCATATCACCAATGCCACTCTCATCTCCATCTGTTATATCTTGAAAATTGTTATTTTCTGGTGTATTGTTATTTCTAACCTGCTCTTCGAGTCTTTCAATGGTTGACTGCTGTTGGTCTAATTTTCCCTCCATGCAACTTAACTTCTCATTCATGTTTGATTGTAAAACATGCAAGTTGTTCATGTAATCCTTTTGTTTATGTAAGTCACGTTGTATTTTTCTTAACATATTCATCTCCATATTAACCGGCATTTTTGGTAGCAGGAAAAGTAGACCTTTCAATTTTGTATTTGTCGTTCCGAAGTTTAAAATCATTCCATCACAGTAACACCATTTAATGTTTAACTTCCATAATTAGTGTACAAGTTGTAAATTTCCACTCGATGTTATAGAAAACAAAATGAAACATGTATTTTAACCGTTCAATTATAAGCAATTACATCACAGATTACTAAGTGGATACTACGTATAATTACATCAAATATTATCAAATCAACTTTCAGCGAAGCGATTTTTTTTTTTAATTTTTTTGTTGTTTTGTGGATCAAGGATGCGAGTCATTTAAGCTAATGAACAGCCAAATAATGCTTGACACGATAATGCCGTTCTGATCATCGCATAATCTGATGGGCCATATCTAGTTAATAATCTGTGACTAAACCTAAAGCGAACGCGTGTGGCATAGATTATTAACTAGTTACTTCGTGGCGTGTGGAGTCGATTTCGCAGATCTACGATCTTACTACCGTCAAAAACTCAATTGGCTTCCAATCCGCCGCCGTAGAGATCTTCACACTCTTTCTCTTCTCTTCAATGCTCTTTTTACACCTTCTTCTCCTGTATACCTCTCTCAAAAATTTCAATTTCGGCTGAAGGCAGTGGCCATCGTCTCCGTTCTAGCGCGAATTTATCACTTGCCATCCCCTCTCACAAATCTCGTGGATACAACAAGTCCTTCGCAGTGCGTTCAGAGAAGCTGTGGAATGAGCTGCCAGTTTCGCTCAGACAGGCGCAATCGCTTGCGTCGTTCAAGGAGAGGTTAAAGAAGCTATGGTTATCTGATTGATTAATGTGCCTATGTATTGTATGTTGCTTTATATTTTTCTACTTCTTTCCAATTTTTAGTGTATTTTCCCCATTCCTTTTTGTGTAATATATTATATGTTTATCCTATTAATTTTGTATGTATTTATATCCTTTATCTTTCTGGTACCTTGTTGTACATTTTGCTACATTTGTCACCCTCTTTTCACTTTCTCCTCTCATCTACTCAAAGGTTAACTGGAAGAGATCCCTCAAAGGGATAAGTTCGCCTTTGTACATCTTATTATTTGTACCAGTGTTGGCCGAACGTTAATTGCAATTAACCAGTACAAATTGAACCATAAACCGTAACGGACGGTTACTGTTGTATATCTAATTACATTAAATAATAATATAGGAATATAGATATGCTTTATTTGATAGCTCAATCGATACGTCAATGAATTCAAATATGAAATTGTCCTCTAGTCATAGATAGGTAAACCATGAAGGCCTAACACTCCCTCGTTATTGAATTCAAGCTCAGGCTAGAGGTTTAGGCGTGTTGGTGCTTTTCTATTTCTTGAGCTGCGGCGAAGCGTTCTGTAGGAATCTCAACTAACTCTGGCAATGTAGCTTCCGATGCTTTTTCTAAAGCTTGAGGTTCTGGTTGTACATTTGTAGGTACAGGTAAGGTTACCGAGTCAGACACGGCACTTTGCCTTTTACTTGGGCTCGGTACATTCTGGGCATCATGAACACCTTCAGGGTTAATGGGCGCAGCTGTTTCTACATCCGGTTGAATTGGTGTAGGTTCTGTAGTCGGTGAACTTGGCCTGGGTAAATAGACGTATGGAATATCACCGCTGCATGACGTCTTTTTTATTTGATCTGTATGTCTCTGATGTAATTTTCCTTGTACTTCGACCTCGTAGTGGAGTTTCCCTTTTCTTTCTGTAATTGTTCCAAATTTCCACTTGTTGCTGTCGTACATTCTTATTTGAACTCTATCACCTCTTCTGAATTACTTTTTCACAATCTTGTCATCATTATCATTTTTCATCCTTATCTCTGGTACTCTCTTGACTAAGTCTATCCTTGTCCTATATAATCTTTTAAACATCATTTCTGCTGGGCTCAAACCCGTAGCGCTGTTTGGTGTTTTCCTGTACATCATTAGAAATCTATATAGCTTGTCTTGTAATGTACCCTCTTCATTTGCCATTGCTTTCAGCTTCCTTTTTACTGTCTGTACGTATCTTTCGGCTTGGCCATTCGTCGAAGGATGAAAAGGAGCAGTAAATTTAGCCTGGATTCCATTTGATTTGAACAATCTTTGCATTTCTTCTGACCGGAACTGTCTGCCGTTGTCTGAAACTTGTGTAATTGGTAGGCCAAATATAGTATATAACTTTTAAAGAATATTTATTGTTGCTGTTGATGTAATTGATTTTGTTGGTGTTACTTTAAACCACTTTGTATACGCATCCACCACGATAAGAAAGTAATGGTTCATAAACGGTCCGGCATAGTCTATGTGTACTCGGCTCCATGGCTCTTTCGGAAATTCCCAAGTATGTACTGGTACTTTGGTAGGATTCTTCTGCATCAAACAACATACTTTGCATTTCTTTACCATATTTTCAATGTCCGTGTCAATATGTTTCCACCAAATGTAGCTCCTGGCTAGAGCTTTCATTTTAACAATGCCTGTATGGGCTCTATGAAGTTCTTCTAATATTTGAGGTTGTAGTTTCTTAGGTATGACAATTCTTATTCCATAGAAAATGCATCCATTTTGCAGTGAGAATTCATGAAGTCGGTTAGGGTCGTCTCTATCCGACTGTATGTCCATGTAAAGCTTTTGTAGCTCTGAGTCCTTCATTGTAGCGTTGTTACGGGTTGACAAGGGAATATAAAAATAAAGGTCACAAGATAGCTACTAACTATGTTTAATGCGATAACTAATCCTACTTATATAACTAACTATTCTAAGTGTTGGACGCCAGGTGAGTTTTCGTCTGGTGATCGACGAGGTACTCAGCCGCACCAGTGCCAATGTAAAGGCTAGCTCAGTCGTTTGATTATACTTTTTATAGCCGTACACCAAAAGGGCATGACCATACGCTATAACAAAATACAACTTACATTATTTCTCGCTACAAGGAAGAATCAACAACGTCAACGGCTAATTACACAAAGCTAGGATTTCCTTATTATTAAAACTTACCCCTTTGGTGTAGTTGAGACGGCACTCACAAAACAAACAAAATAAATTTTCACTTCCACTGGTAGGATATGTCTAGATTCATATTCCAAATTATTTCTATAATTAATCTCAAATCACAGCACCAGTGGAGGAAGAATGTCTATATGACTTGCCGTTGCAAGTCCCAGTGATGGCTTCTACATTTTGTCGACCTGACCGCAAACTTGATTTTAAATTACAAATTCCAAAGCTGAGCACGAACGACAAAACATACAAAAAACATACAAAAAGCTCACCCGTTCCGGGGATCGAACGTCGGCCCTTCAACTTACTAGTCCAGCCTGCGCGCCACTAGACCATCATGAGTCATGGCTAACCGTCGTAAATAGGTGACCAGTTACAGCTCCTATGAACCACTGTACCTTATTGCACAGGCAGAAGGTCTATTGTCGATTAACGCGATTAATATTAAGCTGGCTTAGCAACAACATAACATGCCCCGTCCCTCATAAAAAAATAAATAAAAGAAATTTATTTATTTTTTTTATAGTAGGGCTTTAGATCCTTAATGTGCCACACTCCAATATTTTTTCCGTGAGCATTATTTAATCTGAATACAATATCTGACAATTTTTCCACTACGACAGCCCTCTCAAATTTAGGAGCCAACTTAGCCATAAATTTATTACCTGCATTAGACAAATATTTGGTTCTTCTCCAGACTATATCACCCACCTCAAAGGTCGCCAGCCTTGTTTTCTGGTTATAACGATAACTGCTTTTAAGGTGCGCATTTTTTATTTTATCCTGCACCTCTCTGAATATAGCACTCCTTGCTTCCAGACTATCGAGATAGGGTCCCGTGTCTATAGCAACACTATCAGTCGGAATAACTTTTGGATACGCTGGTGACAAGGGTGCCAAATTCGAGACCGTAGTTTCCCTACCAAAAAATAAGTAAGATGGAGTTCGCCCCGTAGTTTCATGAACAGCCGTTCTTATTGCATGACCTATCTCATTTATGTTGCTGTCCCATTCATTATGCTTTTTAGATGTTATGTACGATGAAATCATTGTTCCTACAACGCGATTTACCCTCTCGGTTGGGTTACTCTGCGGATGATAGTGCGGGGTGTATCTAATATCCACACCGTATTTAGAAGCCAAGTCCTTAAACAAATGTGACTCGAACTGTTTCCCATTATCACAAACAATTACTTTTGGCGCACCGAATAATAAGAATTGTTTTTCCAATGTCTCACACATTTTATCCGCCTTACCCGTACGCAAAGGAAATAAAATTGTGAACTTACTGAACAAGCAGGTTAGTACTAACAACATGGTGTTACACTTCTTGCTCTTTGGAAAGGGACCCATGAAATCCATAGCTATCACTTGCCACGGCCACTTTACTTCCCTGTGTTGTCCCATATGTCCTAAAGGTAACGTTTGTGAGACTTTACGACTGGCACAACATTCACACGCCTTTACGTACTGTTTCACGTCTCGCAGCATGTCGTGCCAAAAAAATTTCTGTTTGATCCTGAATAAGGTTTTCCTTATGCCTAAGTGACCGGACGTGGGAATGTCGTGACATTCCTGAAGAACTTTTTTCCGCAACGGCTCTGGTACAAAGAGCTTCCACATGTCCTCCTCATTTGGAAATTCTTTCATGGGTACTTTTTTAAACAACAGTCCATCGCTAACCATCCAACTAGAATTGCAGTCCTCACTGGCTACCTTTGCAACCTTATTCTTGTACCATGGGTCCTTGTGACTGTCCAAATTTCTATAACTTCAATATCACACTCTACTTGCGGTACCCCTCGAGATAAAGCATCAGGAACAATGTGGCATTTCCCCGGTCTATGTATTATGTCGAAATTGAATTGCTGTAGCTTCATAGCCCAGCGTGCTAATCTGCCATGTGGGTCCTTTATCTTATGAAGCCAGAGTAGTGCGCTATGATCCGTCACTACTGTAAAATGAGTCCCATCAATGTAAGGTCTAAATTTTTCAATTGCAAAGACGACACTGAGCAGTTCCCTTTCTGAAGCCGAATATTTTACCTCTGTTTCATTAAGTTTCCGACTTAAATAAGCTACTGGCTTGTCAACTTCGGCCACTCTCTGACAAAGCACAGCTCCGATGCCCGTACCGGAAGCATCACACTGAATGACGAACGGCTTCGTATAGTCGGGACACGTCATCACCGGTGTCGAAGTTAACAAGGTCTTTAGACTTAACCAGGCTGTTTCAGCTTCCTCAGTCCAGACCAACTTCTTCTTCTTTCCCTTAGTTAAATTGTGAAGTGGAGCCGCCACCATTGCAAAGTCCTTGACAAAGCGCCTGTACCAACTTGCAAGCCCTATAAACCTCTTCAATTCCGTAAACGTTTTGGGTCTAGCAAAGTTCAATATTGCCTCCACCTTTTCCGGATCTGTTCTAAGACCATCCTTGTCTACGATGTATCCAAGGTATCTTAGATTAGGTCTAGCGAATTTACACTTGGCCACATTAATTGTTAAGTTAGCCTTCTTCAAAACCATCATAACTTTCCTTAACAGGCGTAAGTGCTCATCGAAGGTCGCCGAACATATAACAATGTCATCTAGATATGCCCAGACCTTGCCTTCCTCAGCATGAAACAGAATGTCCATAAGTCTCTGCTGAGTCTGAGACGCGTTCACTAACCCAAACGGCATCACCTTAAAATGAAACAAACCTCTGCCCGGAACGGCAAAGGCCGTTTTCTCTTTGCTGCCCTCCTCTAGCTGGATTTGCCAAAAGGCAGATTTTAAATCGATAGTACTTAAGAACTTGCCATCACGTAGACTATCTAGTATGTTGGCTACCCTAGGTAGAGGGTACGTATCTCGTTTCGTAACCTTATTTAGCTGTCTGCTATCCAAGCATAGTCTGTTTTCGCCGTTAGGCTTTTTAACTATCAGCACGGGCGAGCACCAAGAGCTGTAAGATGGTTCTACTACGTCTTTTGCTAGCATGTCATCCAATTCCTTTTCAATGGCTTGTTTTACTATTGGCGAGAAATTGTATTGCTTTTGATGTATGGGTTTACTGTCACCAGTGTCTATACTATGTTTTAGGATGTCCGTTCTCCCTAACCCATTTCCGACCGTGCTTTTCATTTCTTCTATTAACTCTTCCAAACTTGCTAGCTGACTGGAAGTGAGATTATCTCTATCAATGATTACAGGCGCGTTTGTTATGTTCATCGCCGCTAGTTCCACCTTATTATGTTCCCCTTTTCCTCTAAACTTCAATCCAATGCCGAACTCATCAAAGAAGTCTTGGCCTAAGACAAAGTTCTGCTTTAAGGCTGGCATGACCATGACCGGCACTACCTTAAATTGATCGTCGAAGTTTATGGGTACATCAAAAATCTCCGTAATCTGGTGTGCCGCTCCGTCGGCTACTGACATCTCAATCGGATCCCTCTTAAAGGCCTTTAACCCTAGTCTCGTAAGAGTCTCTGCAAAACGTGCATTAACAACCGTGCGACATACCCCACCATCGAGCAACCCCACGCAATCATAACCTAAAATACTTAATTCTACATACTTTCTATTATCATTCATTTTTGTAACTACTAATGGGCATAAATCCCCATCTTTATGGGCGAAAAACTTCTTTATTGTCTCCAACCACGATTGCCACTCTAAAGTTTCACGTCCGAGGGAGAAATTCAGTTGGCAAGACTCGAACTTCTCCCTTGCTCTTTTCCCTGACCCTGACAACCACACTCCTTTGTCGTTGTTCCGAACTTCCCACACCTGTAGCAGAATAGTCTCTGTTTCGGTATTGTACACTGCCTGAACACATGGCCACCTTCCCGACAGTTCCAGCACCTTTTTACTGTCTGAACTGGTCCCTGGTCTTGTGTCGTCTTAACCTCCGCAATCTCGCCTACCCGCTTATCGCCCTCTGCACTATTTGCCATACCTCTATACGCTAGATCTGGCTCCAAAACGTTGACCGTCACTTTAGGTTGTTGGAAACTTTCACAATTAATCTTTGTTCGTTCTACAATTCTCAGTACGTTCATCATATCGGACACAGAATCAAAGATATCCCTACAGATGGCGCGCTGGTAATAAGGTGATAAATTTTTCTGAATGATTAATACCTTTTCACCCTCTGAAACCCTGTTAGGCAATCGATTGAACATATTCTGCATCACAGAAATATATATTAGCACAGACTCATTACTGCCTTGCGTCCTGGCCCTTATCTCCGCTAATAGCTCCTCCTGATAATACGGTCTCTGGAATGCACGTTTCAGGAGAATGACCAGCTCATCCCAACTACTCGCGTACTCCTTATTGGCCCTGAACCAGACTAATGCATCCCCTTCAAAAAAATCAATCGCGTAACGCCATAGGTCTAAAACAGTTGCATTTCTAGCCTCTTTCAATTCACCAACTCGTTCCAAGAAGGCGTCCACACTCATTTTATTTCCCCCCGTGAATTTAAGACCCCATTGATGAACCGGCACTAACTTCCGTTTAGGTAAGATGTCATCCTCAGCAATGGTCGAGTGACGCAGTAACCTGGGCCTACTATCCCTATCCAAAACCTCCCTACGCTCACACTCCACCTTACTCGTAGAGACGCCCCCTATCCCCTTAGGAACACTAGCCTGACCCTCCAATTTCTGTATAACTAAATGGCCTAATTCCCCTAAAGTGTTGTGTAAAATTTCCTTATCATCTACTGTCAAGTCTTCTCCCTCGACAATGTCATCCTGCCCTTCCAGCTTATCTACCAAAACCTGGCACTGTTGTAATAAGCCCTCCTTACGAATCCCCTCATCTTCGGTTGCCTGATTCACTAAAAGTAACCTGTTTTGAACATGATACAGCCTGGAGATTAACCGTTTAAACAAAGTCCTATCTGGCTTGCTTGTCAACTCTGCAATGTAATCTGACAGAACCCGCAGTTTCGCCGAGCATATTTCAAGGTCATATTCTACAGAAACTGATTTCGGTGCCTTAATTTCTAACCCTGAATCCTTGTCCAGCTCTGATCGCAACAGTTCAGTCAACAGCCTTTTCATAACCGGAGCTGTCGCTGCCTTTAAAACAACCCCCCGGCACGCAAGCTCATACTCTAATTCATCCTTCAACAAAAAATTAGGATCCATGCTTAACACTATTTACGCGTAGCTATAACCAATGAATATAAAATAAAAAAACCGTTTTTATTTTATTTTTTACGTTGGGCGCTAATTTGTTACGGGTTGACAAGGGAATATAAAAATAAAGGTCACAAGATAGCTACTAACTATGTTTAATGCGATAACTAATCCTACTTATATAACTAACTATTCTAAGTGTTGGACGCCAGGTGAGTTTTCGTCTGGTGATCGACGAGGTACTCAGCCGCACCAGTGCCAATGTAAAGGCTAGCTCAGTCGTTTGATTATACTTTTTATAGCCGTACACCAAAAGGGCATGACCATACGCTATAACAAAATACAACTTACATTATTTCTCGCTACAAGGAAGAATCAACAACGTCAACGGCTAATTACACAAAGCTAGGATTTCCTTATTATTAAAACTTACCCCTTTGGTGTAGTTGAGACGGCACTCACAAAACAAACAAAATAAATTTTCACTTCCACTGGTAGGATATGTCTAGATTCATATTCCAAATTATTTCTATAATTAATCTCAAATCACAGCACCAGTGGAGGAAGAATGTCTATATGACTTGCCGTTGCAAGTCCCAGTGATGGCTTCTACATTTTGTCGACCTGACCGCAAACTTGATTTTAAATTACAAATTCCAAAGCTGAGCACGAACGACAAAACATACAAAAAACATACAAAAAGCTCACCCGTTCCGGGGATCGAACGTCGGCCCTTCAACTTACTAGTCCAGCCTGCGCGCCACTAGACCATCATGAGTCATGGCTAACCGTCGTAAATAGGTGACCAGTTACAGCTCCTATGAACCACTGTACCTTATTGCACAGGCAGAAGGTCTATTGTCGATTAACGCGATTAATATTAAGCTGGCTTAGCAACAACATAACAGCGTCTTTTATTTCTTGTAAGGTTATTGGTATCTCTGATATCTGATTTAAGTAAAACGCGTCATCATCCCTAAGCAGGGACCGGCCCGCTATCCCTTATCGGGGTTTTATAAGGGTATTGCATAAGGCTTAACTCACCATACCCTTTGCCAGACGAAACCCTTTGTTTTGGTTTTAATAACCCTTATATAAAGCTACCACATTTGAGTAATCGGTAGCCCAAATACCCTTACAAAACCCTTATCATCCGCTCACCAACACCTTGCATATTGCTTATAAGGGTTAGCCTTATAAAGGGCTTCCCTTTTAGCATATAAGCGTGCTAATTTAAGTCGTCTACCTTGTTCATAAAGCACACATTACTTCGAATCCGAGCGATCGTCGGCGGCGACGGCGGCGTTCTTTGACTAGGCACGTATTTTCTTTCCTTTTCATACACTACCGTAGATATATACTAATCCTGTCTCTTTCACGCAAAGGGAAACCTTTATAAAAAGCGCTTAAAGATAAGGGTAACCCTTATTAAGGGCTAGCCTTATATTTGGTTAGCTTTTCAATAAGGGTTAGTCAAAGGTAAGGGTATGAATGGGCTTGCAGTTTAAAAGGGAAAGTCTTTCAATGTGTTAGCCGTGTTTAAGTGTCGCCCATTGAAAGGGTTTTATCGCGGAAAGGGTTGTCCGGTCCCTGTCCCTAAGTGTATCTTTTGCTGTAACTGTAGGATTAGGTAGCTTGAAAAATAATCGGCATTTGCATGTTCAGTCGTCTTTCTCAGCTTTATATTGTAATCAAAACCTGCTAAAAAATTTGAATAGTGTACTAGTCTGATAGCAGTAGTAGCAGGTGTCGCTTTTTCAGGGTGTAGTATTCTTGCTAATGTTTGATTGTAGTAGTAGTAGTAGTAGTAGTAGTAGTAGTAGTAGTAGTAAATCACTTTATTGTACAAAACAAAAATTGTTAACATGAAATTAATATAAATTTAGGTACAAAGGCGAGCTTATCCCTATAAGGGATTTCTTCCAGCTAACCTTAGAGTAAATGAGTGGAAAATTCGAATTAGATAGATAGACAAACTTACAGAACGTACAATAATATTTAAAAAGGAAAACTACAATATTAACGTCTACGAATAACTAAAATACATCAATAGCATTATGATTAATGTTTGATTGTCAATGATCAATATAATTTTTCGTCCATAGCAGTATTGGAAAAATTTCTTATCAGTGCTGCCGCCTCTTTATCTAGCTAACTGTACCCTTTTTCTGCTTTAGATAGAGATCTTGACGCAAAAGCAATAGGTCGTTCAGTCTTGTCCGGCATAATGTGTGATAAAACCGCTCCAAATCCTGTAGGGGACGCATCTGTGGCGAGTGTCACTGGTAAGTTGGCATGGAATGGTATTAATACTTTATCTCCGCATATCTCTTCTTTCATTTCATTAAAAATCTTTTCACATTCTTTTAACCATACAAACTTGGTATCTTTTTGCAACAGCTTGTAAAGTGGATTTAGTTTTGAAGCAAGATTGGGAATAAATTGTTGGTAATAATTAATCATTCCCAGAAAAGTACGGAGCGATGTAGGCTTGTGCCTGCTCGGTCACTACAGAGAGCGCTCCGCTCTCGGTCAATCGGTCAAACGAACTAGTTCGGTCTTTTAGTTCCTTTAGTTCAGTTCGGTTGTTGAGAGCCGGGAATTGGATTTTTTCCAATATTTGGTAACTGAATACAATTTAACTTGTACAATACGATTTGTCGATATCAAACATTAAAACACCTTAACAATACAAAAAAAAAAACAAATATCTGATTTATGAAAAATATTTGATTTTCCTTCGTATTTTACGGGCTTAGGAGTGTCACGTCGTTCATTCATCTCGTTCACACTCGTGCCAGGGACAGTGCCAACCGTTTCGTTCCATCCATTTACCGTTTCACTCAGTCAAGCGCTCTCCACTCCCACTGAACTAAAGGACCTAAAGACCGATTAAGAGCGTGCAAAAAGATTTAGTTCCTTTCGGTCCTTCACGGGATTTCATTCTTAACAGTTCTTAGTTCATGACCGACTCAAGCCTAGAGCGATGATACGTCTGTAGGTCGTGTACTACTTTTAATGTCGTTTACCTTATCTTGCATTGGATGAAGGCCTTTTTCGTTTATTGTGTGTCCCAAGTATGTAATTGACTTTTGGAAAAATTGACATTTCTTTTTATTTACATGTAATCCGCATTCCAGTAATTTTTGGAATACCGCCTCGATCCTCTGTAGTATAAGTGCGTCCTTGTATGGCAATGTCATCGAAAAAACAGGCTGTACCTTTCATTCCTTGCAGGGTTTGGTCCATGTATCGTTGCCAGATGTTCGGCGTTATTTTTACTCCAAACATTAACCTTTTCACCTTGTAGGTGCCTTTGCATGTACTAATAGCTTGCATTGCGGCTGTTTCTTCATTCGTCGTCATATGTAAGTATGCCTGATTAATGTCTAGCGTGCAATAGTTATTTACGATACAAGTGCGGAAAAGAGGAAATTCGAAATGAGTGGCGATAAATTAAAACACGACCGCAGGGAGTGTTTTAAATCGACACGAGTTGCGAATTTCCTATTCGCACGTGTATCGTACAACGTTTTACAGTACATATGGCCCTTTAAACTTTCGACATATGAACGAAAAGTGCTATTTGACGCACTTGTGCGAGAAAGTAGCACCATATGTACTGTAAAAGTATTTCCCGCCACTAAGTTTCGAAAATACCTCTTCTATTCTAGGGATCGGATAGTTGTCATCTTCCAGGTTTTTATTTAATGTAGCTCTAAAGTCTGCACATAAGCGCACCTTTCCAGTTGGTTTTATCACAGGTACTACTGGTGTGCTCCACTGAGAATATGTTACTTTTTCTATTATCCCTTCTTCTTCTAATCGGTCTATTTCGGCTTCAACCTGGTCTTTGAGAGCAAATGGTACTGGACGTGGCTTCAGAAATAGGGGTATAGATCCTTCTTTTAACTTAAATGCAACTTTATAGTTTTAAATTTCTCCCACTTTTTCCGAAATAAGCCGAAGATATATATCATATTTTGAGCCGAATGATTCGTGTAATTCATCGTAAGGTTGGAGTGTAGTTCCGCTTACTGGTTTTGTATTTATGCTTTGATTAAGTAATGCGCTTTGCAAAATTATTTGTTGGTTTTGCATACCTTTCATGGTTTCCATCATCTCGGTGAGAACTTCTGTTAGTTTTTCCATTGTAAAGGAATTAGTCACCTAGCTGTAGTTTGAGGTACCGCGGATATAACTTCGCGTGAAATTGTTCTTTTTTATTTTATTTAATCCCATCCTCGTCGCCATTCTGTTGTATATCTAATTACATTAAATAATAATATAGGATTTAATAAATTATAGGATTAAATATATTAAATAAATATGTATTAGTTTAGAGTAGATAGATAAAATTGCAATACCCTTACAGGGTGTCATGTTGTGATACATTATCGATTAAGAACATCTGTAATTTTACCAATGTGAAAGCAATAAATATATTATTATTATTATATTATTAATATAGATATGCTTTATTTGATAGCTCAATCGATAAGTCAATAAATTCAAATATGACATTGTCCTCTAGTCATAGATAGGTAAACCATGAAGGCCTAACAGTTACAGTTTACGGTTTAATTTGTACTGGTTAATGGTTAATTGCATTAACGTTTCGGCCAACACTGCCTACGACGCCCGCTCCGCACTCGCGTTCGCGGCTTCGCGCCGTGATTCGCATTCGCATTAATATTTGCCTAAGGCCCCATCGCACGAGAGCTTAAAAAGCGTTGCGTGTGTGACGCACCCATAAGTAAGAGCGAGAAAGAGATATCGCTGATTGATAAAATTGTCACTTTTCATTGTCTGATGTGGATGCAAAAATAAAATTCGATAGGCCAGAAATTAAAAAAAATCTATACTATCTATACTATTCGCCGCAACATTTTTAAATTTTCCGCCTTTTTTCTGACGGAAATTGCTTGCCAAGATTATTTCAAAGGGCCCCCACATTCATGCGCGAATCGCGGCGCGAAGCTACTACTACTCTGCGCAAGAGTCTCCCGGTCTTTGACACTGACTGACAGTTGCACTTGTTTATTTTTGATTTATTTGATCATTGATGGCGTCAGGTCATCGTCAGGTGTATTTTTCAGCCGTGTTTTTAAACATTTATAAATGAAATGGCATCAATTAATGTCATAAATGAGTGTCACTGCTGTTTGTTGCGTCCTGCGGCGAGAGATATGACGACGCCGTACTCCTGTCTCGGAATAACGGAGACATACTCTGTCATGCTCCAAGCATGCTTCCTAATTGACGTAAGCTTCCATACAATCTAAATCCTAATTATAGATTAGCTCAATTAAAGCAGTTTTATAAAAACTTCCGACCTCTATATCACTCCCATAGGGGTGGATTCAGGGAGGGAAAGTATTGTGTTATTCTAATCTGGGTCGTGTCTGTTATGTGACCGGTGTGTTAATTAATTCCAAGTCTGTACTGTAGTTTTTACTTGAATAAGGGTGGTATTCCTCCTTCCAATTACTTTGTCTAATGTCATTGCGTCTCTTTCTCATTAAGCAAAATGTGAGACGTAATACACATTGGACAAAGAAATTGTATAGGTGGCATACCACCCAGCATACTTCTATTGCTACAGAGAATCATAATATGACAAGTAGTTTAATGTGTTATATTTAAGATGTATAAGTATAGTAAAATTATAAAAAAAAATGGCTATGACAAAATTAATAGAGGAGGCCTAAGGTTAGAGTTTAGGCTTTCTTATAATTTATTAATATGTTGCAGCTAATACCTGGCAGTGATGGCAAAAGTGGTATCTGTGACGCATGTGTTGAGCGCCTGCGCGACGCATGCCACTTCAAAATGCTTGTGCAACGCAGTCAGGCAAGTCTACAAGATAGGTTGGAGAGAGAACAAAGAGTCAAAGGTAAATACTGAGCTTTATTGGTATCAAGCTAGACAGACTAAACTGTATTTTTGGTTCTTCTGACTTGTAACCTCAAAGTGCCGTCAAGTGGGAGATGAGGGGTAACATTATTATGTTCGTCCTTTACATAATCTCGGGACCATGGGGTCCCGGACATTTGGAGGCGTGCGTGGGGCCGAAGCCAACACGCAGAGGCCCCTCGTAAAAAGACAATTTACTCTAAAAGGTGATGTGACACCAACCGACGATTATCCCTGTATGCACGATAGATAGCACGATGCAAGGACAAGCCCATTAGTGCAGGACTATTGCAATGATAAGAAACAAAATAAACTAGGCTATTGTGTTGAGATGTTAGTGTACTGGTTACCGGGTCTATGGAAATACTATGGCACCTGCCCCAATCTATGTTTAAAAACACGAAAAAAATGGACAGGTGGTGACTCGCCAACTCACAATATGGGTCCTCGAAAACGGCCGCTCGCACGGAGCGACAAGGGGACAACATCCCGTGAGTGGCTCAGGGTGTGGAGAGGTGTGCACCGCTTTCTACCCAGTGGCTGTAAACGCTCACAGCCACTGTGCCAACTCGCGTCTTATGCATATTTCACTTCCACCCTGCGAGCATATAGCTCTGACACCCCACTCTGGACGGCCGGTAAAGGCAAGCCAGAGGTGAGAGTCCTGCGGCCCCTGCTTAGTGTTCACTCCAGCCGGCCAATGAAGGCAAGCCGGAGGGAGGGGCCTGACCGACTCTCGGGGGTATGGGACCCAAGGGACGTCACTCCACATTATTATTATTAAGCCACTTCCCATCTCAGGTTATTTGCTTTAATATTTATTTGTTTCATCATCATTTTCTTGGATAGGAACCCCTGTCTGGGTATAGGCCTCCTCCAGTTTTATCCAGTTTTCTCTGTCTTTTGCTTGGTTTATCCACTCTTTTCCAGCTGTAGCTATGATGTCATCGCTCCATCGCTTAGTAGGTTGTGCTTGTCGTCTTTTTTCACTGGGACCTTTCCATCTAGTTATTTCTGCTGTCCATCGCTTATCGTTGTAGCGTGCTACATGGCCAGCCCATCGCCATTTTAAACGTAGACAGTAGTGTAGGGCGTCAATTAATTTTGTCTTCTTCCGTATGGATTCGCTTCTTATTTTGTGAATTTTCCTTATTTTTTTTTTTTTCCTTTTTTTTTTTTTTTTTTTTTTTTTCCATCGCTTTCTGGCAGTTCACTAGTTTTGTTTTTATTCTGTTGTTGTAGGTCAACGTTTGACAGCCATACGTAAGGGTCGGTGGAATACATGTATCCATTACTGTTTTTTTTAGGTGGAGCGGATAGTCACCTTTTGTTATTTCTTTCAGGGACCAGTATTTTTTCCAGCTCATCTTTATTCGGCGGTCTACCTCTTCTTTTTCGTTATCTTTTTCGAAGGATATTTCTTTTCCTAAATATATGTATTTATTTATGTATTCTAGTGTCTCCCCTTCGAGTTTTGTTATATATGCGGAGCTGTTGGTCATTAGCTTTGTTTTGTCTTTGTTCATCGAAAGACCTACTTTTTTGCTTTGGTCACTTAGTTGATTTATCATTTTTTCCAGATTTTTGCTGCTTTCTGCGAAGAGGACTATGTCGTCTGCGAATCTGAGGTGACTTAGATAGCGGTTGCCGATAATGATGCCTTCGTTTTCCCATTGCAGTTCCTCAAAGATGTTTTGCAGCACTGCTATGAAGATCTTGGGGGACAGAGGATCCCCTTGTCTCACTCCTCGTAGTATTGGTATTTCAGGTCCTCGTTTCTCTAATTTCACACAGCTGGCACTATTGTCGTATATGTTTTTCAGGATGCTGAAGTACTTCTCATGGACTTGACATTTTTTTCAGTGCCTCCCAGATCGCGTCATGTGATATTGTGTCGAATGCTTTGGCGTAATCGACGAACGCCAAATATAATGGTCTGTTAAATTCTTTGTATTTTTCCATAGTTTGTTGCATAACATGAATATGGTCCGTTGTTGAAAAACCAGACCGGAACCCCGCTTGTTCTATTGGTTGAAGATTTTCAATCTTGGTACTAATTCTGCTAAGTATTATGGAGGTGAACAACTTATAAGTACTGGGGAGTAGGCTGATTGGCCGGTAATTTCCGACGTTTGTAGGGTCACCTTTTTTGTACAGCAGGATTATATCTGATTTCTTCCATTGTTCAGGTGCTTGTCCGGTGTTTATAGCTTTGTTGAACAAGCAGGTTAGTGGATATGCTAACAGAGTAACTCCAAATTTTAAGGCCTCGTTTGGTATACAGTCTGGTCCTGGGCTTTTTTCTAGTTTCAGTTTCTTTATATGTTTTGCTACCTCCATCGCATCTATATCTGCGGGTTCATCTTCGATGTTGCTGCGTTTGTCATAATATGTGTTGGTATTTGTACCGTTGTAAGTTCCAGCGTTGTTTTTATATAGCTCTTTGTAAAACTCAGTGGCACAATCTATAATGTCTTTCCTCGTGTTTTTCCCTGTTGTTGTTTTTAAATTTTGTATCCAGTTTTTATGTGTATTGACGTTATCATAGTAAATATTCCCCTATTATACTCATACTCATACGCAAACTTTATTGATAATATAAATTACAGGCTTACATGTCCAATAAGTATAAATTAAATGTTAAGTATACAAGATTTATACATATGATATGAACATGGCTGACGGCAGTACACTTTTCACAGTCTTTGAATCAGGGTTTACCAGTCTTAGGGTAATTTTTTCAACAAAAGGATGACTCACGCTAGACCGGCCCGGGCCCGGGTTGAGGCGTCCAACGTTATTTTCTATGACGGCCGATTGGTGATCACATGGTGTTTTCCATAGAAAACAAAGTGCTGGAAGATCCGGCCCGGCCCCCTGCCGGTCTAGCGTGAGTCATCCTTAACTAGATTAGTTCATAGTTAAATAAATACTGTCTACAGTTATGTACTGGTGAACAACATGAAAAAATGTAGGAATGGTAAATTTTAGTGAATGCTTTGATTCCTTTACTTCTAATATGGTTTATGTTTGGTTTAGGGCTCATGGAAATGGCGATTGAAGATGCTGCGCGTGATGTAGTTTCATTACGTAAGTGTTGACTATTTTATTTATCTTTGATCAGTACCCAATAACAAGATCTATTTGTAAGGGCAGCTACTGAATCTTATAGTCTAACATACTAAGGGGTCGAGTAGCTATTGAACAGTGAAACACCGTATGGCGGGCATGCAGAGGGCTGCCTCCTGGGCCCTAAAACATGTTACATGCTTAAGGGCCCAGGAGGTCTTATTGGTCACAATTCTCAGTCCCAAAGAAAGAGAGAAGAAGACTGAATCTTATCTTAGTAGTCTACGCGAAAATAACCCTTGGTACCCTTTGTTCAATTAAGCTTAGAATAAATGTAGAATAATCACTGCCTTGGGTGAGACTTCAACTCACGGCCTCTGGATCGATACTAAAGCACTCTGCCAACTGAGCCACCAAGACCTCATTCATAGCCAGTGAATCTTCCCATATTCATTCCATTCCATTTCCATAAGTCGTTAGTCTATGTTCATTTGTCAATTGATATAAATTGGCATTCAATAATCGTTAAAGACCACATTTTTGAAACCAATATGTCACTTTTATATATTTTGTAACAATAAGCATTAAACAGACTATGTTAAAGAAATCTTTGCAAATTTTCACCACAACAGCTAGAAGGCTCTCTTTATTATTCAAACACTTTGATGCATTGGTTGTGAAAAATGTTGTTGTTCACTCAGTAGCACGGTTTGTTTAACCCTCGCAACACTCAAGTTTTCGAAGTACTCGCTACGATTGGTTGCTTATCAATAGCACAAGGAGTTGAACAACAACTTTGCCTCCTTGTAAAACAAATAACTATTATTCAGTTGCAGTGTTTACATTTTATGTGTTTTGTTGTAGACGAAGAATCTGTGGGCCTAACGCATGAAGATGCAATTTGTCATCAGCCTTCCCTTAGTAAGTTTTTACATGTATTGTTATGTTCACTTTTATTTAATTTCGTTTTATGAAATATGAATGAATGAATGTTTCTTTATTCAGGCAATAGACCCATTACATGGTTTTAGTTTTAAAATGCAAACACAATACAATAAATTTCAACATAAAAAAGAAATACAGTAAAATAAGATAGAATAAAAATAAAATAAAATAAAACTCACTAAAAACTAAACTACTTACGGTTCGGTTGCTGATGCGCGGACAACCAATGCAGGAAAAACGCATTTTGGTAAATGTTTTCATTTACTGTCACAATAAGCCTATTATTAGAAATGCGTACCCTGTTCCAGAACGACGCTATTCGGTTTCTAATAATGGCAAAGAAGTCAGGTACCCTGGCTTCAACAAACATCGCTGACGCACTGCAGAACTTACTCTGATTTCACTTAATAAGCTAAGGCAAAATTGCAATTTTTATGTTAAATTTTTACATGTTATTAAACAAGAGCAAAAAATTTAAAATCACTCAGAAACTAGACTATACTTGCAAGGACAGACTAAGCAAAACTTTATAAAATTAACGTTGGTTTGATGGAAAAAAAATCACGGAAACAAGTCTTAATTTTCATCTATTTTCAATTGTATATTGTTACCCTGCATACCATAAGAGTGGAGTGGCGAGCCTTGGGGGAGGCCTATGTCCAGCAGTGGACGTCTATCGGCTGACATGATGATGATGATGATACCATAAGAGTATAATTTCAGTATAAAATAGCTAGTGATATCTATAGCCGAGGGATTTGACTAGAAAAATTTCAAACAGAAGTATTATTTCAGAGATATTGATGAAAAACGTCAAAACCCAGGCAAATCCGAAATCTTTCGTTCCGTCGCAATCGCAAGTTTCGGAATGTTTTTTTTGTTCGTAATTTCGTAATTGGGTTACGCCCCCTCTTTAAGACTACGAGTATATATTTTGAACTCGTTGCTGCGATAAAACTGCCTGTTTCTATATATATTTATTTACACGGTAACCCTTTCATAAAAATTTGCAATCTCTAAAAAATTGTTGCTAGATTCAACAAACCTTTATGAATAACGCGATAAATCTCTTACTAAATTTGTTTTTCTTTGAGCGAACTTAACAATAGGATCTCAACCTTCCTCAAGAATCACTCTATTGATAGGTGAAAACCGCATGAAAATCCGTTCAGAAGTTTCGAGTTTATCGCGAACATACAGACAGACAGACGCGGCAAGGGACTTTGTATTATAAGGTGTAGTGATCATATTACTTACTTTTTACTTACTGTATGTTGTTTATCCAATTAAGGGCCTGTTTCACAATGTCCAAGTAAAGTCCTGAATAAGCTACTTGCCTCTTATCTGACGAATAAAGTCATCGTTGGCGTTTCACAATCTCCAAATAAGCTTTATCTGCTGGATAGTGCTTTTTTTGTAGGAAATTTTATCTGGCAGTTAATTTATTTGTTAATTAGCTATCCAATACTTTAGTTGGACATTGTGAAACAGGCCCTAAGTGTAATAGGTTAGATGTAATAGGTACATACATATATGTAATAATAGGTACGCATTCTTTTTCAGTCGAGGAACCAGGGTTCCAGCCGACTGAACAAGAGATGTGTGCTAAACCTTGTTTACGTAAGTACACAACTTTTACTACGTCTCATAGAGATAGTCATAGTTCTCTCCATTGTGGGAACATAGTCGCCGCTAGCCGCTACCAATTTTCAGTATTGTAAAGATGGACACACTTTTAGAGCTCTTTCCCACTGACGTCCAGTTTTTTGCGGCTACAGTTTTCAGCAGGATCCCGTTTTAGTAGTATACTTGCTAATATAGTCACGTTCAGACGAGCTTTCTGTTTGCGGGATACTGCACGCATATTACAGAAAACTGGATCCTGCAGAAAACCGCAAGTACTGGACGGCAGTGGGAAAGAGCTGTTACAATATGTTGTTGGGCGTGGTATACCTTATATTGGGACCATAAACTGCCGGGAGGCACTGGCGCAGGCCATTTAATTCAGCGTAAATACGCTATTAAAATGGCTCTCGCCTCGTTGCGAATACTGCATATTGCATTGTGTTTTGATATGTTATAGACGTGTGGGGCTGTGGGGTACCAAATAGAATACATTTAGTTCATGCACAGTGCATTTCCCAAAATATTAGAAATCAAATTCCTTGGCTATACTGGCGTAACGTGGACTCGATGTTCTTGTCATATTAGTTATTCTGTGTTCTTGTTGCAGAGACTGGTCTTGTTGAGTGCTCAGTGAAATCGGAGACGTCTGGCGACGCGGCGAGAAACGAGGACGTCCAGGACTGTCCGACTGTGCCGCGTAAGTTACCTACTCATTGCATTAGTTACTACTGCACCATCTCCGCCGTAACTAACCAGTGAGGCTGATCATAGAACTCGATTATCACCGGCTTACTTGATGGGAAAATGAAGGGGATTCTTAGAAAAATAAACTATTACTTATAATTCATGTAGGTTAAGACTAAGCTTTTATAATAAGAGTTTTGAATGATTCACGGTTAGTTTCACTAGACTTATATTGACCATATAGACCGTGATTACCTTACCAACCGACCGGACCAACGAGTGTGAATGCGACCGATGGTAACGTTGAAAGCGAACGCAGCCGACGCGCAAGAATGAGGGTAGACCGAGCGTTCTGTCTACACAACTTTGACACCCACCCGCTACCCCGTCAGCCACCCGTGAACAAGATGCATGTAACTGCGTCGAAATATCGGGAGCTCATAAACAATTCAAAAGGTAATCACGGTCTATATCCGGGTCAATATACGTAGTAAGTTTTTATGTTAATTTAATATTAATTCTAACATGATATAGACGCAAGGTCTGAATTAAAAACAATTCCATTGAATAACCTAACACCTGATTTTTTAAGAGATGGTTTTTGGATGTTGATTACCGTTATTATAAATAAATAAAAAATGTTAAACGGGTAAGGTAGGTTACGTCACGTCGGTAAATTAAAACGCATTAGTATTGGAGCGTCATTAATATAACAGCGTAAGCGCCGGCGTCCATAAGGTACTTTTACCAATGGAACGTCACATATAGCCACCATATAACCTTGACAGGCTATGGTATGGTGGTGGTGGTGGGGTATGGTGGTGGCTGTGAAGTGTAACCACTTGGGCTACAAACCATTTGGCCGCTTGCAAGTCCAGAGACTCCAAAGTTGTCACATGTGGTTTATTACTGATTCTTTATACGTTACATTTGTACATATATACTAAGATGTTATGTTATGCTTTCTGTTTCAGCCGAGGAACCAGGGAGCCAGTCGATTCAAGAAGGGATGTGTGACGAACCTTACTTACGTAAGTAGAAACTTTATTAGGTACATAATTACCTGCAGATCATATACGTAGACTGTGTATGATGTGAAGACGACTAAGTCGTAAAAGTCCATGTAACTTTATACATCCAACTCCTCAGGCCACTTTCTATTTATTATACACGGTGTAACATGAGGAAACCGAATAATTTTAACGGCGTATTCCTGATCATATTTAAAGACTAAAATGTCCTATAAACTTTTCTGTAATTCGCCTAGTTTCAGAATTAATACCAATAAAAAAAAAAGTTTTTATTGTTACATAGTGCAAAACACATTTTTGATAGCGATGTTGTCACTATGGGACATAGTCTAAGTATCCTTATTGATAGATGTCAAAAAGTGACAAGTAACACTTTGTAAAAAGTAGGTTTTACGAAAAAAAAAGTAAGTCCGTTTTAAGTTATAAGTTTACCAATAATATTTACTTTTTATGTACAAATACATTTAAAAAATGGAAAAAAAAATTTTTTTTTGCGAATTTGACTTAAACTTAATTACATTTTTTACTTCTTTTGCCCTCAGAAAAGCGTGGTTAAAATCTTTCGGTTTCCTCGTGAACACCTTGTATATCTTATGACCATTATATTAAACATTAATTAAATCGTATGCGTTCTATTATTTACTCATATATTTGAGCTGTCAAATTTAATGGGGGCACGATTTTGTTTTATGATGTTATTTATTTATTTAAACTTTATTGCACAAATAAAGAGAAATGTACAAATGGCGGACTACAACAACCAACAACAACAACAAGCAACAAGCGGCTTGTATTATGTTATTATCAACATAATACAAGCCTCAATTTGTTTTAATCTGTCATTTTGACTAATGTATTTGTAAAACAGGGATAAAACATGACAACTAAGAATAGTATTATATTCTTTGCTAAGAATTGAAGCTTGTAAAGTTATATGAATAAGGCGGTTTTAGACTTACTGCTTGTGAGTGTCGAAGTTAGACCAAGAAAATACTGCAGCGATTTTAATAGCACACGCAGTGCACGTGTTATTTATATGTCATCATTTCATAGAAGTTTGACATTTAAAATAACGCACTGTGTATGCTATCAAAATCGCTGCACGGTTTTCTTGGTTTTCTAGTCGCTTAATCTATCTCTGCATGGCACAGCGAACTTGTCAGTACAAAAAGACGGCCAATTAAAAAAAAATGTAGATGCGAAGAGTTGACTTCCCATAGACAATTTGAAGTTGGCCCTTTTTCTACTGAAAAGTTGTGTGTGTTCCGTGTGTCACTATAGAATTGTTGTTCCAGACGAAGAGTTTACAGTAAAGTCGGAGGCGTCGGGTGAACCGGCGAGTGGCGGAGACTGTCCGAGTGTGCCGAGTAAGTTACGGCTGCGCATCTCCTATAAACATAAACATGGACGACCGGTCTGGCCTAGTGGGTAGTGACCCTGCCTGTGAAGCCGATGGTCCTGGGTTCGAATCCCGGTAAGGGCATTTATTTGTGTGATGAGCACAGATATTTGTTCCTGAGTCATGGGTGTTTTCTATGTATTTAATAAGTATTTATATATCGTTGTCTCAGTTGTCTGAATACCCATAACACAAGCATCATTGGGCTTACCGTGGGACTTAGTCAATCTGTGTAAGAATGTCCTATAATATTTGATTTATTTATTATTATTATAAACATAAGTTATTTAAAAACACGTATTGTATACATTCATATAAAACAAAGACTTTAAAAATAGTGATGGTTTACATGTGCCTGAACTAGGATTCCTGTGTTTCAGGCGAGAAATATGGCAAACACAACTATGGACCGGGTGGGGTCAAATATAAAAACCGGCCAAGTGCGAGTCGGACTCCCGTTCCAAGGGTTCCATACATTACACAATTTAAACAATGTATTTTTTATGTGAAATGTCTTTAAAAAACCCGTAGGGGTCGGATCAAAAACTAAGTAATTAAGTCCGACTCACGCTTGACTGCACATTTCTAATAGGTTTTCCTGTGATCTATAGGTAAAGATCTGTTTTGTGTATTTTTTTCTAAATTTTTGACCCAATAGTTTCGAAGATAAAGGGGGGGGGGGGGGGTGGTCATTGTTGGCCTATTTATTTGAATAACTTCTTAACTGTTTATCTTAAAATTATATTTAAGATTCTCAGAATGAGCTCTTTCATTTGATATGTATATAGTATATACGTTACATGTCCGTCTTTGGGTCACAAACGTACATATGTATACCAAATTTCAATGTAATTGCCCCATTAGTTTCGGAGAAAATAGGCTGTGACAGACGGACAGACAGACAGACAGCCGCACGAGTGATCCTATAAGGGTTCCGTTTTTACCTTTTGAGGTACGGAGCCCTAAACAGTGGTATATTCCGATATATTTGGCTACTTTGACCGTTACGATATGTTGAGTGTACCAATTCTTGTTCTATTACAGTGGAGGAATCAGGGCTCCCGCCAGCTGAAGGAGCGTGTGTTAAACCTTCTTTACGTAAGTGGACAACATGAAAATGAATACCTATACTCATACCTACTATACTATACTGCTGTTACTAACCGTAGTATAAGATTACCCATAAGCATTACTAACACGAATTGATCCCAGTTGGTCGATGAATAAAGAATTTATTATTTATTATTATACCTATTTATACTCAGCCTGCAAATGCCTCCATCCCTCCCTTGACAATAAATGTTGTATGGCCTTTCCGATTTCTAAGATCAAGTTCTTGATCTTAGAAAAACGGACGGACTTCAAAAGACCGGCCAAATGCGAGTCGGACTCGCGCACGAAGGGTTCCTATCACGGTTCATGAGATACAGCCTGGTGCCAGACTGACAGACAGTCAGACAGACAGCGGAGTCTTAGTAATAGGGTCTCGTTTTTACCCTTTGGGTACGGAACCCTAAGAATCATTCATATGCCGTTAACCGGTGTGAATATTGATGGCCGGAATGAGTAGGGACAAACCTTGGAATGAGATTTACTTGATAATTTCATAAATAAATTGTCAGGTAAATCTCACTACAACTACAAGTTTTGTACCTATATTCATCCCCACTATCCCTATTCACCTCGGTTGACGGTATTATATATTATATGTCCATCGTTGTCTAGTACCTACTCACAACACGAGCCATATAGAGCTTACTGTGGGCCTGTGGAGACTGGGTCGATTTTTTCATTTATTTTTTATTTTTTTATTACAAAAAGGCAAGCATTTGACCACAATCTCACTTGGTGGTAAGTGCCAATGCAGTCTAGGATGGATCTTGCTTACCTAAAAGATGTATATTCACTCTCGATTTTATGATTTATTGTCGTAATAGCGTAATGTATCGTTGTTATTGTTACAGATAAGGAGTGTTCAGTGAAGTTGGGGGCGTCGGGCGACGAGGCGAGTGACGGAGACGGCCCAACTGTGGCGCGTAAGTTACTGCTGCACTAGATAAAAGATAATAGTACATTATGATACAAGTGTGCTAAGTTGGTCATTACACACGAGGCGATATTGTGCGCGCGAGCTGTAAGCGAGCGCGCAATAAGAAAGCCGATGTGTGGAATGACCAATGCACACGCGTTTCATACGACGTTTTTCAACACACTTGTGAGAAAAAAAAGAAACATATTAATCAAATTTTAATAGTTAAAACAGTTAGTATTGTGTGTTTCATCTGTCATACTCGTACTGCCGGCCGCCCCTCGCCCCGGCCGCGGGCGGCGCGGCGGGCGGGCCGGCCGGGCCGCGCACCGCGCAGGCGGTCGGGCGCGCCGTTGCCCGCCAGTCCGACCAATTAAAGAGGCTCCCTTTCCATGTATATTATTAGCAATCAGTTACCTTCTTAACTCAGTCGGATAATATAATGAAAAAGCACGAGTGGAATAATACACTGAAAGAGCACGCGTGTTTAATATCTAGGATTATGAGCCAAAAATCGGTGGAATAAAAACGTCGTTTTGAGCAAGTGTGTTGAAAAATATATTTTCACCACACCAGCTCGTAAAGGCTCTACTAAAACTAATAAGAAAGTTGCATTTTATTCACATGTGAGGCAAAGTAATCAGATGCAAATTTTGAGTTGTTATCTTATGTTTTCTGGTAGAATTGACTTTTAAATGATGATTTTGAATGATAAATATTTAATAACAATCATTTGATATTTTACAGTTAGTATTTTCCTTGTGTTGGTGTGGTGAAAAATATGTGTTTCACTCGGTGGCAAAATTTGTTTACCCTCGTGCCTTAATACCCTCGCAACGCTCAAGATTCCATTTTTCGAACCACTCGCTACGTTCGTGGTTCAATTTTGGGATCTTTCGCTTGCTCGGGTATCAATACTAGCACGAGAAATAAAACTATGAAAACGGATTATATCACGTATATTGAATTTATAATACATCCCGACGTTTCGAACTCTTTACAGCGTTCGTGGTCAACGGGTGACTGAGGAAAGATTACAAAATGCAAAAATACCCACATACTAAAATAATGACACAATCATAGACTACAAACTTTAAGGCTGGTTGTACATGCAAAATCGGTTCATAAGGCTAGTTATACACTATAATTATTTTTCAAGTAAAGATATATATATATACGCGATAAAAAACTATGCCGGCTCCAACCCTACACCACGGACCCGAGAAGATTTAATTCCCTCCTAAATTGTAGGAGGGTATCCCAATATGGGACCGGCAACAAACTCGGCGGGACACATCTTTTCAAAACATCAGAATGTCCAGCATCATCCAACACTACGGTCTCACAGTCTATGTCTCGCTTGCTCCTTTATCAGGTGGACTACAGGATCCCAAGCTGGTGGTAGAGAAAAGCCATCTTCCCTATTAAAGTTTGGATATTTCTTAATCTCAATGGCCTCGCGCAGCATTCTGGGTATGTAACGCTTCTCCTTGGCAAGAACCAGAGGCTTATCAAACTTTAACTTAGTTTAGAGGCTTATTAAACTTTAACTAAGTTTGATAAGCCTCTGGTTCTTGCCAAGGAGAAGCGTTACATACCCAGAATGCTGCGCGAGGCCATTGAGATTAAGAAATATCCAAACTTTAATAGGGAAGATGGCTTTTCTCTACCACCAGCTTGGGATCCTGTAGTCCACCTGATAAAGGAGCAAGCGAGACATAGACTGTGAGACCGTAGTGTTGGATGATGCTGGACATTCTGATGTTTTGAAAAGATGTGTCCCGCCGAGTTTGTTGCCGGTCCCATATTGGGATACCCTCCTACAATTTAGGAGGGAATTAAATCTTCTCGGGTCCGTGGTGTAGGGTTGGAGCCGGCATAGTTTTTTATCGCGTATATATATATATCTTTACTTGAAAAATAATTATAGTGTATAACTAGCCTTATGAACCGATTTTGCATGTACAACCAGCCTTAAAGTTTGTAGTCTATGATTGTTCATTATTTTAGTATGTGGGTATTTTTGCATTTTGTAATCTTTCCTCAGTCACCCGTTGACCACGAACGCTGTAAAGAGTTCGAAACGTCGGGATGTATTATAAATTCAATATACGCGATATAATCCGTTTTCATAGTTTTATTTCATGAGTAACTATCGCGGTAACCGAAGACAATATTACTAGCACGAGAAGTTAAACAACAACTTTTCCCCTCTTGTATAACAATAGTACATTAAATAATTTAATAATAATTAATTATATATTATTATTATTATTATTTGTATCTCCTCGGATTTCACGGGCCTATAAATCCCGGTCTTTTGATAGGCTTGCGTGGGGATATAGATCTGATTCCCTTCAATTTCTGATGCAAGCGGAATGAGTGAGAGAGCTAAAATAATCAGCTAAAAACTAAAGTCTCACGGACATTCATGGCTTTGAACCATCACTAGAGTGGGTCGATAGAAATGCTCCATTATAGTTATATTGGATGTCAAAGTCGGAGTTGTCGTAAGTAACATGCCATATTCTCTAAAAGGCCACCATGCACAACTCCAAACCTTCTTTTTTTCCACTAAACAATTGATTAGACTGCCCCAGATGTTTCGCTTTACGAATCATGTGTAATTGCGGTTCGCATAGTATGATTTTTATTTGTGTAATATCGTTTTGTTCGCACACCGTTAATTTGCCTGTAGTTGTCCGAAATCGTTATTGTTACTCGGGAAAATTGAGTAAATTTTGTCTAAACCATATGCTTTACGTCGAGCTCCCAGGACGAATGTGTACCTTGTTAAAGCACTAATTAAAGTTAAACACGTGTAATTTTTTATTAAAAATGCATTAAGTACCAAAAAAAAACGGCTGAGTAAAGTTGTATTTATTATAAACGATATAGTCCTTAACTATCAAAATATTATTATATTACAATTACATATATACAAAATGGTCCCGCCGGAAGATCAGCGCTGACCTTCGGTTCAGCATTATGCTGAGGCGAGACCATTTCGTGGTAAACTTCAACTCCTACCTATTTTATAAGTTCCTATAGCTTTAGTATACTTTTGTATGTAATTTTAGTTTTAAGTTCTTTACGAATAAAACATTTGAATTTGAATTTGAATATAATATTATTATTAGTAACGAGAAGTTACTACTAAATGCTAACCCATATCACCTACATAAAAAAATCCTAAATAAAACTGTACACGACGCGCATAGTATTTTGTAACTTAGAGTCATTTTAACATGTAATAATTTTAAGTCGCGTCACGTATAGAAATAAATGGTATTTAGTATGTTTTTATAACAGGACAAAGTATGAGTAGCATACTTTGTACCTCTTAAAGGAATCCAATAAGAGAATTCCAATTAGGTAAAGTTAGGATTGCAATATAATTTAATTAAGATAGGCTTATAACAAATAAAGAATTTTCCTCATTGTGTTTCATTACGTAGATCTGTATAAGAAAATAGGGCAAAAGTATACGCAACCTTATTCTAATAAGAAATTGTGATAATAGAATAGAATCTAATAAGATAGGTAGGATAAATAAATAAAACATGTAATTTGTTAATATATAACTTTAATAAATAAAGAGAAACGTAGGAGAGTCGAGGAAAGAGAGGTCTGCGCATGCGCGAAGCGCAGACGCCCGCGCCGGCGCGGCGCGGGGGACGAGGTCTTTAAATATGGAGGGAATAAAAGGCGGTGCGCCGGCCATAGGAAGCCATTACGAATCGAGCAGCCGAGCAAGAAACACCTCTCCAAAAGAAGAAAAGAAGACCTCTCCGACCTCGACCCTCCTGCATCTGATTTAAGAAGAGCTCCAGTTGTTTTTCTCCATCCTTGCCGCCTATGCCGCACCCTATACAGTCCACACCCCTACGATAGATCTCAAGACAACAAGATTAGGGCCTAACACTCACATTGTTTGGTCCTCGTCGAAGCCGGATCTCTGAAGCAAGAAAAATAGCAAGATGGCAGTAACAAGAAGCAACCACGGCAGAGAAGAAAATTCGTCAGATGAAACGCAGGCCACGGACCAGACCGGCGATACATCTGGTACAGGAGAGACGTCAGGCACAGGCGAGACGTCACGAACAGGCGATACGTCACGCACAGGCGAGACGTCAGGCACAGGCGAGACGTCGGGCACGGGCGAGACGTCAGGCACGGGCACCACCACAAGAACGCGCGCTGCAACAGAAGCCAGCATCGCCGGCACCAGCACGAATGGGGGCCCAGCCGACACGTCGGGAATCAGAGCAACGCCTGCAGTTAGCACCGTCGCCACACTCGTCGGGCGAGATTCCGTCGAGTTAATGCCACCGCCGCCAGTTCCCGCTAAGCCCGCTCGGTCACACCGATCCAAGGCCTCCAGCAAGAGACTCCTCGCGGAGTTAGAGGCCAAGGAGAAGTTAGCCGAGCTGGAGCTGAAGCGCGTACAAGCCGAAACAGAACTAGCAAGAATCAGACAACAAAGACTCGACCTCGCCTCGTCAAGAGAAGAGTCTGAAGAGGAAGAGGACCTTGCTCCACAACGCATTGCCGATTGGTTCAACCGCCGCCCAGAACAACCAACAGCGATTGAAGAAGAGCCCGCCCATGAAGAAGCACACGTGCCGGCCCCGCGCGCCACTAGAAAACACGCGCGGCCGGAGGCCCCTCGAGCCGCCCACGCCATGGACGTGTCATCGCTGACCGCCGCCCTAACAGAAGCCATCCAAGCCGGCAAGTCCTACAGAAAATACATACCAGACCTGCCGACATTCAGTGGCCTATGCAACGAGTGGCTACAATTTAAAGCCGCGTACAACGAGTCCGCCCCCAGTTTCGCCGCAAGTGAAAACGTCGCCCGTATAAGAAAAAGCCTCAAGGGAGTAGCCTTGGAAGCCGTAAGCGCCCTCCTCATCAGCCGGCCGCACCCCGAGGACATCATTAAAGCACTAGAAAGAAGATACGGAAGGCCAGACGCATTACTCGTCAACGAACTGGAGAAGATGAAGGGACTGCCGCGACTCACCGACAGCCCGCGCGACCTGTGCATATTCGCCAGCAAGATCGCAAACACTGTCACGACTATCGAGATATTGAAGAAGCCTCAGTACCTCTACAATCCAGAGCTACTGCGGTCGATGGTCGATAAACTCACGCCTATACTCCGAAGCAAGTGGTACGACTACGCGGCCACGAGAGAAGATACGCCCGAGCTTAAGAAGATTGCCGACTTTCTAAACAACGAAGCCGACAAGTGCACGCCTTACGCTCCGCCTGAAAATACGACGGAGAACAAAGAAGTGAGGACCGCAAGAAAGAAGCCCGAGCGAACGTACGCCGCTACCGCCGACACTAAGAAGCCAAGAGAAGAGAAGCAAGCGTGCCCACTATGCGAACACGCTACTCACCAACTGCCGTCGTGCCCGCAATTCATCAAAATTGACACGAACGAGCGCTGGGAAGTAGCGAAGAAACACAACATTTGCTACCGATGCCTCGCTAGCAAGCATCGCCGCTTCGCGTGTCGTGCGAAGCCCTGCGGCCACCTGGGCTGCCCCATGAGACATCATCGCCTACTACATCACGAGAAGACGCCGCAATCAGTCGCCGCTGCGCAAGTCGAGCCACCACAACAACATAAACCGGAAGAAATAGTGGCCTCGGCAGTGAACACAGTCGCCTGCGCACAACCACGAACGAGCCGCGCCTACCTGAAGATAGTGCCAGTAACACTGCGCGGCCCGCGAGCGACACTAGACACGTTCGCCCTATTAGATGAAGGCAGCACGGTGACAATCATCGACTCAGCACTGGCGGACGCACTCGGGCTAGACGGTCCCACTGAACCAATGTGGGTGCAAGGCGTAGGCGGGAAAGAGATGGAGCACAATCAGAGCAGGAGGGTCGAGGTCTTCATCAAGAATAAGCACGACAGCCAAGAACAACGCATAACGAACGCGCACACCGTCGGCAGCCTCGGCTTCACCACACAGTCGATCGGCATGGAAGAAATAGACGGCTGCGCGCACCTCCGGGGTATCAAGCACAAGTTAACCTACCGCGGTGCAACCCCACAAATACTCATCGGCCAGGACAACTGGGACCTGATCGTGTCACGAGAAATAAGAAAAGGCCGGCGCGGACAACTCGTCGCGTCGAGAACCCTACTAGGATGGGTACTTCACGGCTGTCGCACCACAAAGGCGAAGCCGATCGCCTACTGCTGCGCACATCTCACTCGTACCGGGCCGACCGAGAACATAGAAGAAACCATGAAGAATTATTTCGCCCTCGAGTCTCTATCAATCGAGCCGAGGCGACCCCGTAGTGATCCCGAACAACAAGCTCTACGCATACTAGAAGAAAAGAGCCGCCGCCTACCCAATGGCCGGTTCGAGACGGGGCTACTGTGGCGCAACGAAACAGAGAAGATACCTAACAATCGCACCGACGCACTCAAGCGGCTGCACACGCTCGAGAGGAAGCTGGATCGTGACGCAAGCCTAAAGCAACAATATAACGAACGCGTCAACAACCTACTTACCTCAAACTACGCCGAGCGCGCGACAACGCCCCCGAGTGACAGAACGTGGTACTTACCTCACTTCGCAGTCTGCAATCCAGAGAAGCCGAAGATTAGACTGGTCCACGATGCTGCGGCCACATCACACGGTCGCAGCCTCAACGACATGCTACATACGGGCCCAGATTTCCTACAATCGCTACCCGGCGTCATCATGAAGTTTCGACAACATAGCATCGCAGTCTCAGCCGACCTGAAAGAAATGTTCATGCAGATAAAAATAAGAGAAGAAGACCGGGACGCCCTCCGCTTCCTATGGAGGGGCGATCGCCGCGAGGGAGAGCCAGAAGAGTACCGCATGACTTCCGTCATATTCGGCGCGTCATCATCACCGTGCACCGCCCTATACATAAAAAATAGGAATGCACAAGAACACGCGACACAGTACCCGCAAGCCGCGCGAGCGATAGAGCGAAATCACTACATGGACGACTATCTACAAAGTTTCGACACAATAGAAGAGGCAAGACAAGTAACAAGAGACGTCGACTATGTGCACAAAAAAGCCGGGTTCCAGTTGCGAGGATGGGCCACGAACGAAAAAGAAGCAATAAGTAACGTCGTCGGCAGCGAAGAGCGAGAGGGAAATACTGTCCCTATCGGCGGGAGCGAGATAGAAAAAACGCTCGGCCTGCTATGGAACACAAATGAGGACAGTATCCGCTTTCGCCTCAATACAAGAAGAGCGCAGCCCGAAGTAATCAACGACCTGCGGCCTCCGACGAAGAGAGAAGCACTCAGCGTCATTATGTCAATTTTCGACCCGCTCGGCCTCATATCACCAATCACTACGCCGGCCAAGCGAATCATGCAAGACACGTGGCAACATAGCACAGGCTGGGACGAAGCGATACCAGAGCAGCTACACGAACGCTGGAGCGAATGGCTACGACAACTTCGAGACCTAGGTACCCTAAAAATACCTAGGTGCTACGACACTACGCCCGCCGCCACACACGAGCTGCATACTTTCGTCGACGCCAGTGAAGAAGCCTACGCCGCCGCAGTGTATTGGAGAATGACGCGAGCCGACGGCTCAGTCAAGATAGCCCTAGCCGCCGCAAAAAGTCGAGTCACACCCAGGAAACCGGTCTCCATTCCTAGATTGGAGCTACAGGCGGCCGTCCTAGGCGTACGGCTAGCAAAAACAGTCGTCGAAGAACACAATTTCGAAATCACTTCGAAAACATATTGGAGTGACTCTCGCACGGCACTGGCATGGATACGCGCCGAGCCCCGCACATTCAAGACGTTCGTGGCACACAGACTCGCCGAAATAGAAGACTGCACTAAGAAAAACGAGTGGAGATGGGTACCGACAGCACACAACGTGGCCGACGACGCCACCCCGGCAGATTTCGACTCGCAACATAGATGGTTCACCGGCCCGCCCTTTCTCTATGAACAAAAAGAGACTTGGCCCCACGAGAATAAGGTCGAAGTTCCCGCGACCGGCGAAGAAAAAGAGACGTGCGCTGCGATCGCCGTCCCTACGCAAGATAAACACGCAGCTATACCCGAGATCGAACGCTTCTCAAAATGGATGCGGCTGCTGCGAGCGACCGCGCGCGTGCTACAGTTCATCGACCTAGTGCGCCCTCAACCCCGCGCGCCCGCCCCGCCCTCGACACAACTTATCGCGGCGGCGAAGCGCAAGCGGACACGAGCGAACGCGGAACAAGACGGCGCATGGAACAAACGCACGCAACACACGCGCGTGCCCGCCAAGAGTGCAGCTACCCAACCCCAAGAAGAGAAGAAATACTTAACGCTAGAAGCCAAATACCTAAACGCCGCCGAAAAGTTACTAATACGCGCCTCACAAGAAGATAGCTACGAGAAAGAGAGAAGGCGAATAGCGAGCGGCCGTACGCCCGACAAGGACGACCGACTGGCCAAGCTGAGTGTTTATATGGACGAGGACTGTATCATACGACTACGGGGAAGAATAGCGGCGGCCGGCAACATACAAGAAGAGACAGTGCAACCAGTAGTGCTATATGGGAAGCATCACTACACGAAATTGTATGTTTCTCATGTGCATGAACAATTACATCATGGCGGTACGGAAATAGTGGTGAACGAGTTGCGACAGCGAGTGCACATAGTGAAAATAAGGCCGACAGTGAAACAAGTGATCGCTCAGTGTCCGAGATGTCGACTACGTCGTGCGAAGCCCGCGGCCCCGGCCACTGGTGACCTACCGGCGGCACGCCTGGCGCATCATGTGAGGCCCTTTACCTACACGGGTCTAGACTACTACGGGCCGCAAGAAGTCACAGTGGGACGTCACAGAGAAAAAAGGTACGTCGCGCTGTTCACATGTATGACGTCGAGGGCCGTACACCTAGAAATGGTAGCCTCACTAAGCACGGACTCGGCCATCAACGCACTACGCCGTTTCATTGCCCGGCGCGGGCAGACAGAGCCGATGGAGCGGGGAGACAGAGCTGTGGAGTGACAACGGGACCGCCTTCAGAGGAGCCAACCGCGAGTTGACGGAAGCCATGAGAGACGCCGCCCACGCGCGCCGCATAAACTGGCGTTTCCTACCCCCCGCCGCACCCTTCATGGCGGGCGTGTGGGAACGTATGGTGCGCACGGTGAAAGAAGCTATGAAGGCCACCCTACATGAAAAATACCCGAGCGACGAGACTCTACAAACCCTACTGGCGGAGGCGGAGGCGACGGTCAACTCGAGGCCCATAACCTACGTAGCGGTGAATCCAGAAGACCCGCCGGCACTGACTCCAAACATGATCCTGCTCGGGCCGGACTGCTACACCCCGGCTCCCGGCACCTTCGAAGAGAGCGACATGAACGCGCGACAACACTGGAGGCGCGCCCAGCAGCTGGCCGACACCTTCTGGCAGCGCTGGGTTCGCGAGTACGCGCCGCTACTACAACACCGGCGGGAGCCCCACGGCGCAGGAGTCATCCCGGCCGTCGGCGATGTCGTAATAATATGCGACTCCAACCTCCCCCGCAACATATGGCCACGTGGAATAGTGAAGCAGACGTATCCGGGCAAGGACGGCGTGGTACGAGTCGTGGACGTCACCACCAGCAGAGGACACGTGCTGAGGCGGCCAACAAAGAAGATCGTCGTGCTACCAGTGGGATCGCAAGGCGACGGCGGGAGAAATGTACACGACGCGCATAGTATTTTGTAACTTAGAGTCATTTTAACATGTAATAATTTTAAGTCGCGTCACGTATAGAAATAAATGGTATTTAGTATGTTTTTATAACAGGACAAAGTATGAGTAGCATACTTTGTACCTCTTAAAGGAATCCAATAAGAGAATTCCAATTAGGTAAAGTTAGGATTGCAATATAATTTAATTAAGATAGGCTTATAACAAATAAAGAATTTTCCTCATTGTGTTTCATTACGTAGATCTGTATAAGAAAATAGGGCAAAAGTATACGCAACCTTATTCTAATAAGAAATTGTGATAATAGAATAGAATCTAATAAGATAGGTAGGATAAATAAATAAAACATGTAATTTGTTAATATATAACTTTAATAAATAAAGAGAAACGTAGGAGAGTCGAGGAAAGAGAGGTCTGCGCATGCGCGAAGCGCAGACGCCCGCGCCGGCGCGGCGCGGGGGACGAGGTCTTTAAATATGGAGGGAATAAAAGGCGGTGCGCCGGCCATAGGAAGCCATTACGAATCGAGCAGCCGAGCAAGAAACACCTCTCCAAAAGAAGAAAAGAAGACCTCTCCGACCTCGACCCTCCTGCATCTGATTTAAGAAGAGCTCCAGTTGTTTTTCTCCATCCTTGCCGCCTATGCCGCACCCTATACAGTCCACACCCCTACGATAGATCTCAAGACAACAAGATTAGGGCCTAACACTCACAAAAACTATATTACAGAACAAACATTTGTAGGCATTATGAAATACAAGGACAAATGAGAGAAAAAAACTACAAGTTAAGATATTCTACTCGTTAATATAAGAGACTTTGTTAAGTGATGTGTTCAAAGTTCAAACGAGGAGACCGAGGAGTTCTAAAATTAATTTTACTTATTAAATAATAACTATGATAGTGGCTGGATATATGTAACGAAACTCATTCTGTTTCAGTTGAGGAATCAGGGTTCCCGCCGACTGAAGGAGGGATGTGTGTTGAACCTTCTTTGCGTAAGTAGAAAACATCTCAAGCTCCCAAGCTCGTTCGTTTTAAATGTCACAAACTCAGTTTACAAATACCTCCATTCCCTACCTCGATAATAATGTAGTGTAGTACTGGTGGCTCTGTGAGCTGTAGGTACACGTTGCGAACTCCCATGGATCCGCCATTTTGACAAAATATCAAATAAAACCGGACAAGTGCGAGTCGGACTCGCCCACCGAGGGTTCCGTACTTTTTAGTATTTGTTGTTGTAGCGGCAACAGATATACATCATCTGTGAAAATTTCAACTGTCTAGCTATCACGGTTCATGAGATACAGCCTGGTGACAGACAGACGGACAGCGGAGTTTTAGTAATAGGGTCCCGTTTTTACCCTTTGGGTACGGAACCCTAAAAACTGAATGGACAAATCGCTTAACATCAAACTCGGGTTAATCCATTCGACCCAACAACAGCACAAACAACAAGACAAGACCAACATTTTCTTAATACCACAATCGCATAATCTGACAGATGGATTTACCCGAGTTAGAAGTTAAGCGACTCTAATACAAACCATAATAAAATTATCGAACCTGCTTATAAAATTCCACGAGAACCGCTTGTGAAAAATGTCCTACAAAAGCATTTTTGCCAAAGCAAACGGAGACGATTCGCTCGTGTTTCGAGTATGCTGGTCAATTAAATACTCAGCTTGCAAACGACTCCAATCCCGCGATAGTAAGTATTATGTAGTTTTTTGTTAACGTGGTATCGTAATGTAAATCGTTGTTGCAGCAGAGAGAACAGTGAAGCCGGAGGTGTCGGGCGACGCGGCGAGAGACGAGGACTGTCCAGCTGTGCCGCGTAAGTTACTTTTCTCAAACATGCTATGTAATATTGATATTACGTTCTTTATATTAGGCTGGGAAGTATCACGACTCCGGCGCGGCTAGACGAGGGGCCTGTAATGAAATTTCATACAAAGTTGCAGGCCTAGGCCGGGAAGTGGCTCTATTTTAATTTCCATTTCACATATATTTAAGACTAGGCCGGTCAGCACAGTTCAAAATGTATGAGAAATCTACATTAATTCTCACATTAGAGATTTTTTGAGATGTGATTACCTATGTTACAAATAATATATTTTGAAAAAAATCTCCACAAAATATGTCAATTTGTTTTTATAAATCCAAATTATTACTAAAATAGAGAAATAAACCAAAACATCAATCCCCACACTAGAGATTTTCTAATATGCTGTTCTCAGGCATATACTCATTAAGTATTTATATTTTCTTCCAGCTTGGCACAGAAACCTGCCCCCAATAACTTTCTTTATTAAATTTTTTTTTACATAAAAATAACACCTAATGTGTACATAAAAATTACATGTTAATTAAGCTCTTTATATTTATTATATTCTACAAAAAAATCTCTAACGTAAATGAATCCGTTTAATTACTATTAACCATTTTTGTTTAGAATTTTTTTTTGTTGCTTATAGAAAATGGACACTCGACTTTTGTTTCACCTTCATAAATCTCTTACTCATGTTAGTGTAATAACAAAAAAAATTCTCACGTATATGTAATATTGTATGGAATACAACCATAATTATTACGACGTCCAAGCTATTTAAATTACCCACGCAGACACTAACTGACGGGTACTGATTCACTGTAGAGAACGTTTGATCGACTTCCATATCTCCGTCTCACTTCAATGTTCGCGGTAGACGATCGGTCCGCTTGAACTGCCGAGAGTTCGCGATGCGGTCGACTGTTAATTCTCCCATGACTAACTTACCCAGTTTCATCGGTACGCGTAACGATTGTTTACGCATGTTTAATTTTGATTGCGCGCTTACTTAACACACCTCAGGCAAAGCTCTGATAAAACGCGCAATGCATACATTGTGGCATATATCTCACGTATGTCAGCTATGAGGCTATGACATAGCAATGACAGACAGTGACAGTTAGTGCCAAATTAGAATACAGACTTTTCTACCAACCATAAAGTTTAGTGCAAAGAGAATTTTAAACTCCTTAGTGAAAACCTCACGGTTTGTGCGAAATTGAGCGTTAAGCTATGCTATGCTAATAAAGATGATGGTGTGATTTACGGAAATTAATAATAGATATAATTTATTTTATTGTATAATACATTCCCGTTTCATTTACACCCAATATTATATCTTTTTCCGTAATCAAATGCGTTTATAATTACTGTAACCGTCTGTGTAGTGTACCATAATATACGCGATGGTTTGTCCTCCGGGCCCAAAATCGATGATCCCCTTTGATTATTTATTTTAAATGAACGTCAAAATCCGGACAGGAAATTTGATTTTGACATTTACGGCTACTGCCGTAGCAGTCGACAGCAATGTCGCGCTTCAATATTGCTGCAGTCGACTGCATTGCTGCAGAAAACGTGAAAAAGGTCATTCAATTCAATAGTAGGGTTATGAGATGAAATGACGCAATAATGAAACTTTAGTTAATTAACAATATTATATTAAATCATTATTACATACTATTTTACTCGCAAAAAGGTTTACTACCAACATACTTCTTGGTGCCCAAATGAAATAAATAGTACATTTCGATGCTAGTGCGGAAAGTATGTCATTACTTCACGAGTACCGATGTCGTATATAGCTTTTAAGATATTTTTATTGTACGTTTTGTGATTCTCTAATTTTGTGTTTTATTATTGTGTAACTTTCTATGTCTTTTAATCATTGTGTGTTTATGTTTTATTGTTATATTTCGTGCATAGTTATAAGAATCAATGTCCCACAATAAATATTACCTATTCCCTAACTTTGTAAAATAGCGTAAGCTGATTGGCCAATAAATGGATACTGACTCTGCACAACACACCCACGTGACACAGTGGGCGGGGCGCGGTCGCGCTATCATATAAATATGACTGCCCAACCTAGCCTCGTCAGTCTTTCTACAACACCTCTACACTTAACATCTTATTAACCCTAAAATAAGTGTTCTTACTAACCCTCACACTAACCCGGTAACATGGTGGTGGTATTTCTGAGGTAATTGGCAGCGGTAGCTTCACTTCGGTCAGCGCGTTCCAGTCTTCGGCGTACGAGCTTCATCGGAAAAACAGTCTACGCTCAACAACCGAGATAGGTATCTTGGCAAGACTCGGGACGAATGAAGAATGACATTTCCGCACGTGTATCGAACGACGTTTTTTAACACAGTTGCGAAAAAATAATAAAAACTACAAGTGAGGAATAAAAACAACAAGTAAGGAATAAAAACTTGGAAACTTAAAACGCCGCTTAGTAAGAAAAAACGCCTCTTTTTTGACAGGCGTTTCGGCAGCTATTCCTTTAAAGTGATATTTTCCAGAATGAACAATAAATGGGCTACATTGTCCATTTTTTTATTTAGTGCAAATCGCCACACTGTAATTGTAACAGGGAAAATTGTCACAAAAAATTACATAACATTTAAAAAAAATTTAACAACTCATTTTTTTTTTTTGTATGGAAAGGTCTAATATTTTTTCAAAAATGAATTCCTCGTTCCTAAATTATACGAAAATGATATATAAGTTGCCCTAGTTGCTAAGAACAGGAAGAAATATAGCATAGATTGGACTTGGGGAGCCGACCCTTTCACCCCCCTTTTGGGGGGCGTTACGATCTCGTGGCTACCGGGCTGAATCAGTTTTATTTGCCCTAAGGAACAATCAATCGTGCCAAGCGGCATCGCCTGAGACAAAAGTGCATACTCAATGCGCTTACTTACCACTATAATTTAATAATCAAATTAATGGGCCCTGGAGGGAAATTCTCTGAAAACCTTAAGTTAGCTCATTTTACTTAAAGGAGACATTCTTTTATTTTTAAAAAGAAACTAAACTGCATTCAAAGGTTTTTAATTTTTTTTTTCAATTTTGCTTGTCTAAAAATATTCTTGAGTACTAAATATTCGATTTTATGGAAATTTTGTACGACAGACGAGTGTAAGATCTAATGTTTCTTGAAGAAATGTTATCATTAACTGTATCGACGTGGTATCGACTAGTAGAATAAAATAGGGAGTGTTTATTGTTTGGAATTTTTAGTCGGTTCGATTCCCAGGCGAGACAAGCGAATTTCAAAAAACCTTTGAATGCAGTTTTGTTTCTTTTTAAAAATAAAATGAGCTAACTTAAGGTTTTAAGGCACTTTCCCTTCAGGGCCCATAAAAAAAATTCACACTGTATATTCAGAGCACGTCTTATTCTCAACTGTTAGACCTTAGACTAATATAACTTGATCCCAAGTTTCCTTACAATTATACGTAATCGAGGGCCAGGTTCATACTGGTTTCATGTCGCGATGCGCTCGCTGACAAATACCAAGCGGTAAGAATTGCTGACATTTGCGTCTTTTCACTCTCACAGCTCCCGCTACTAAAAGCATCGGATGACAGGATCGTTGAAAAGGGACAAACATATCGTTTGACGTTACGTTACTCTTCTCGTGAATTGTCAAAATTTAAAATTCGAAATTAGCTTTATAATTTGTCCGGGCGGCTATTCGAAGTATAACTAAGTGGACGGTCCTTACTAACCAGTAAGATTCAGATCAAGCATAATAGATAGTTGTAAGACTTCAAGGGTCTATTTATATCTGACACAGCATCCAGTATTCTAAACGTTTTGTGAATAGATATAAAAATTTGACAGCTATCGTTTTTTCATATAAAGACAGACACTTAATGCATTGAACTATTGAACCTTAACGCAATGCCATAAGCCATAAGGTATACTTTCCTAATATACCTTGAGGCTAATTCGAACTTTGTTATTAAAGATGTCATTTTTTTAATTTGCGTGTGCGTTTCGCTCGTACTAGTTAAAATATGTTTTGGAGCGAGCGAGACGGTCGGACGAATGATAACAAAATGATATATTATTGACATCTTAAATAAAGTTCGAATTGGCCTCTGTGAATGCCTGGAAATACCGCATACTTTTTAAATTTTTTATGCTGGAAATTGATTTAATTATCGAGAGAAAAATGAATATGTTATTCTTCCATAACTTGTGCAGTTACTGGCAAAAAACTAGAAATGTCCATTAATTGTGCAGAACATTATTTGCTGTTTGTTTCCAAAATCTTGCTGCTATTCTACAAATATAGTAGTGACTCGGTAGATTTTTAAACATGATCGATACAACTACTTCATAACCACCATAGTAAACTTTTCTCTCGGTGTGGGAGTTCCTCGGTCATGAAAAAATAACAAAATAATAATTTGTTTCAATAAATCTATAATTTACATTATTGTCGAGAGATATTCTGACCGTGTAGTCGTATAAGCTTCATAACCCATTCTACGAAAAATATCTTATGTGGGAATTATTGTTTAAGTAGTATAAAAGATTTAAAAAAAAGTTTTATTTCTCAAAAACGGGAACTGATATCAAGTTGTTACTTTACATACGGGTATTCAATATGATATAGAATTCACCCATGTAGAAAAATTTGAGTGTGCATTTAATGTAACTTAAACTTTATATTGACTCCACTAGACACAGCATCATGGCATTCAGCCAAAAAAAAAAATTATAACCAATATTTGCTTATGGTTCGGAATGACATTCTGCCAATACCCCTTAAAAAAACAATAAACGATTATTAATATATTTTGCAGTTTTATTTGTATCGAATTTACAAAAATATATAAATAAAACATTATTAACAAATTCCTATAATATTTAATTACAAATTTACCTACAAATACAGATTTAAAATATAGTTGGTCAAACCAGTTTGTCAGTAAATAAGAACAAAAAAACTATACTCATCCTTTTCTTTTGGGTGCTAGTACCAGTGTAAGACAAAGATATTATGATTATCTCTGTCTATGTTTGAAATGAGACAGTCCTTTGACAAACATATTTCATTTAAATATTAGCGGTAAAAATGTCTACTCAAACACGCGTTGGTGGTTTTTTAATCGTTTTGGAGGTAAAGTTGAACATTTTTCATTGTGTATCTGTAATTATATTTTATTGGATTTATTGTGCGTTGTTTATTGTGTTATTTAATATGAGTTCCGACGAAAATATTAAATGAATACCTGTTAATTATACTCCATGTTTAAGGCAACGATGTATGTGAAGCATAATATCAACATAAAAAACGATGTAATCTTAGTTATGTGGCTAAAACTACAGTCAGAAGGATGCAAGGCGAAAAATCAAAGATACATAAATATACCTTTGAACATTTGTGTAATAAATTGATTAACTACATGTGTAAAATATACGACACGTCTGATAAAGATAGGTACAAGTGGTAGTTATATTTTGTGCCTAGTTTACTTTTAGTTTCTTTAGAATTAAAACTTTGATTTCGTGGAGATTTTTTATTTATTTCATTGCATGTTTGAGAAAAGCACTATACATACATCGGCGTGAAAAGGGGTTGTCGGCCTCATAACTATCCGGCCTCACTACGTTCGGCCGTATATATGCATTCGGCCGGCAACCCCTTACTTCCCGGCCTCTGTATTTCACTTCTCAGGCTCGTAAAGTTGGTGTTTAAGTCGCATGTAAACGGCATAAAGTAGAATCGCCCCTACGATCCTTATTGACTTAGCAATGTAGTTTTAACCCTGGCATACAAAATGCCACTGGTGCAGCTGGCGCGACGTCCACAAGAATAATATCCCTGTGCCACCTGTGGTTATACTGGTATTTGGGTCAAACACAAAACTGTGTTCACGACTTTCCTGTAAACATACCTGTCGCGAATAGGTATAAGTTGACGTGTAAATAGGTAGATATTCTGTTTTGTATTTTGTGTTTTATTGTTGTGTAATTTTCTATGTCTTTTAATCATCGTGTGTTTATGTTTTTATTTCTATATTTCGTGCATAGTTATAAGTCGATCAATGTTTATTATTAAGAATCAATGTCCCACAATAAATATTACCTATTCCCTAACTTTGTAAAATAGCGTAAGCTGATTGGCCAATAAATGGAAACTGACTCTGCACAACTCACCCACGTGACACAGTGGGCGGGGCGCGGTCGCGCTCTCATATAAATATGACCGCCCAACCTAGCCTCGTCAGTCTTTCTACAACACCTCTACACTTAACAACTTATTAACCCTAAAATAAGTGTTCTTACTAACCCTCACACTAACCCGGTAACATGGTGGTGGTATTTCTGAGGTAATTGGCAGCGGCAGCTTCACTTCGGCCAGCGCGTTCCAGTCTTCGGCGTACGAGCTTCAACGAAAAACAGTCTACGCTCAACAATACCCAAAAGTTTTTGAAGACCTATCCATAGATAGCCCATACGTGTGGTTTGATGAAAAAAATTTTTTTGAGTTTCAGGCCTAAGTATAGGGAACCTGTTTTTTTTTTCTATTTTTGGGTGAAAATCTTAATGCGGTTCACAGAATACATCTACTTACCAAGTTTCAACAGTATAGTTCTTATAGTTTCGGAAAAAAGTGACTGTGACATACGGACGGACAGACAGACAGACAGTTTTGACGAATCCATAAGGGTTCCGTTTTTTGCCATTTGGCTACGGAACCCTAAAAACAAATTGTAGAAGAGTGTTCAATGAAGTCGGAGTCAGGCGATGAGAGTGAAGAGGACTGTCTCACTGTGGCCCGTAAGTTACTTCTCCACTCTCCCCTAGAGCTTTATAACGTTATGGAAAACAAAAAACTATGTTATATTTCGTAAGATATTCAATAAAACTTGGGCGTGGTAGCCTTTATCTATAGATCTGCACATTCGTAATGATTGTCTCGGTTGTATCATCGGCAGAGCTACAATACAATACAAATACTCTTTATTGCACACCTCATTACAGAAAACAATACAAGCTAGAAAATAATTGAGGGCGCCACTTCCTACGTAACTGTCACATTTTTGACGTAAAATGCTTAAACATGGCAACAATTTAGTATGGAATTTTTTTAGTTCCATTTTATTTAATTTCTACTATTTTCTTTTGTCGTTAAGTTAAGAATCACACGAACTTAGCCGCTGCGATACAACCGAAGTTAAGCACTCATTTTTAAACGACATTTTGAAATTTGACATGAACAGTTTTAAATACAAAACGTTTACTGGCTCTATATTTTTAACAACTAAAATTAGGGCTAGACATACTATGTACATGTCGTTTTAAAATGAAAAATTAACTTCAGTTGTACGGAAGCGGCTTTTTGGGGGCGGGTTCGCGTAACTAAAAGCTTCCGCTCAGTAATGATCTCCTGACTTACCAACTTATTTAACTGTGTTGTATTCCAGCATCGGTCGACGCATGTGGTGCTAGGACGTCTCTGCCTGCTCGCGCTAAGGAACAGCTAGAGATGGCTTGCTGCGTGAGGCTCGAGCGCCTCCGCCACTCCCCGCGCGCGAGCCAGCCGTGTCCCGTGACGTCACACCGCGAGCCGAGCCCTGCCAGCAGTGTGCAGGACGCGCCCGCTCACACACCCGGCCCCAGCGCCGACCGACAACCCTACACCTGCGATACTTGCCAGGCACAGTTCACACACAAATCTAGTTTAATCACACATATACAGGAACACGTAAAACAGTCGGATAAGTCTAACAAAAGCGGTTTCAAAAAGGACATATGTAAAAATCGCCTCACTGAAAATCCACAAATTCACACGGATACCATCACAACATACTGCTGCGATATGTGTAGTGAACAATTTACCTCAAAATCAATTTTAATCCAACATATTGAAGTCCATAACGACCAGAAACGCTTAGAACTGATAAAACAACGAAGTTTTAATTCTGTGAAAAACATGCACAATGGAGTGGAAACATACAGGTGCGAAGAATGTAAGAGGCAATTTGCACATAAATCAAGCTTATATATTCATATAAAAACTCACAGTAAAGTGAAAGCATTCCAATGTAAAGAATGTGGTAGGCGATATGCAGTCGAAAAAAGTTTAAAATATCATGAAAAACTCCACGGTCCAACAAAACTGTACACATGCAAAGTATGTGACAAACAATACACAAATATAGGTTCTTTTAGAAGCCATGAAAAAATCCACAGTACACCGAAACCATACATATGTAAGGAATGTAACAAACGATTTCAATATAAAATTCTTTTAGTCCAACATGAGTCAATTCATAGTGGAGTGAAACAATACCAGTGTAAAGAATGTAAAAAGCGATTCGGGTTCAAAACTAGTTTAAATCGACATGAAAGAATTCACAAAGGATTGAAACCATACATATGCAAAAAATGTAAGAAACAATTTGCACAAAAAGTTGATTTACAAACTCATGAAAAAATTCACAGTGGTCTGAAACCATACAAATGTAAAGAATGCAACAAGAATTTTTTACACAAACATCACTTAGATGTCCATGAAAGATATCACAGTGGATTAAAACCATACGCATGCATAGAGTGTGACAAACGATTTGTATCAATAGGTGAAATAACTAGACATGAACTAGTCCACAATGGACTAAGGCCATACAAATGTAAAGAATGTAACAAGCAATATAAACAGAAACATGCGTTAGATCACCACGTAAAATCTCGCCATGGAGATAAACCATACAAGTGTAAAGAATGTAATAAGCGATTTGCATCTAAGAGTCATTTAAGAGGACATAAAAAAACTCACAGTGGATTAAAACTAAACATTCTAACTAGGAAGAAACCATACACATGTGAAATATGTGAAACAATTTTCTTACATGAAACAAGTTTAATAAAACATATTGAGATACATAAAGGCCCGGTCAGACGGGATGATCAAATCGACCAATTTGAGCAGGAAAAAAATGGCGACAATCTCATCTAGCGTCCACACGTACACAATTTAATCACCAATTTTAGATTTATGGTGTCTTGGCGTGACGTGGCGAAGGCGTTCGACAGGGTCTGACACTGGCCTGGTATACAAGTTATACCGACCACTCCGACCAGGCATACCAGACCGTCTACTGCATCTTTTAGACTTTCCGTTGGACCGCCACTTCAGTTACCGCATAGAGAAATCGCTCTGTATCGTTGGCAGTTGGCAGTCGCTCTCACCGCCTTCAGCTGTGAGGACCGCTGCACCCCCGGTAGAGCTGGCGCGTTTGGGACGCGTAAGGGCACCCGGTATGCTCACCCCTGCTGACGAGCGTAGACTGTTCTCGTGTTATCTCATGTCTCAAAGAAGATTTCATGTCCTTATCATGTGAAGAATATCGAAAGAATACCTCACAAATGACTACTCTGAATTTGACGTCGATATAAATAAAAAATAATGTAAATATCATATGTACAATCGCCATCAGATATATCGGAGCGGCCAAGGTGCTCACAAATATCTGAACACGTCTCTATGAGGGCTATCGTTTTTTTGCTCACCAGTTGGCGCCTCTGTTGATGGTGGTCCAAAAGACTAAAGAACAGCTGTCAGTCATTTAAGTGACAAGTGACATTTGACGTTTCGAACTATGGAAAAGACCACCATCTACACTAGCGCCCCTAGGGGCCGCTAGCGGCGAATTCATACGCGTTAGCCCTCATTGTCAAGGCGTTAGAGTGCGTGTTCAGATATTTTTGAGCACCTCGGCCGCTCCGATATATCTGATGGCGACTGTACATAATTTAAGGTTCAAGAAGATGCTCCTTGACACCACCAGAGATCCTAGGGCTGGCTCATTCCTTGGCCAAAGAATCGGAATAGTCATTCAGCGGGGGAATGTAGCCAGCATTATGGGCACCCTTCCGCAGGGATCAGATCTGGGGGACTATTTTAGTTAGTTTTAATTTAGTTTTTAGGGTTCCGTACCCAAAGGGTAAAAACGGGACCCTATTACTAAGGCTCCCCTGTCCGTCTGTCTGTCACCAGGCTGTATCTCATGAACCGTGATTGCTAGACAGTTGAATTTTTCACAGATGATGTATTTCTGTTGCCGCTATAACAACAAATACTAAAAAGTACGGAACCCTCGGTGCGCGAGTCCGACTCGCACTTGGCCGGTTTTTTACTTACTTGTAATTTATTTTATAAGGTTATAATTTTATGTTGTCAGTAGATATAATAGGTCTGTACCAACACAGCTGCTTAAACGCCGCGTTCGAAACGTCGAATGATTGCGAAAAATAATAATAAATATATTTTTATTTATTTATTATTTTATTTATTTATTTGTGTCTGTACTGTACTCGATCCCTGTTAGGTCTAATTATAACTTGACCGCAAGCGGTAGCACATTGCATGAAACAGGTCATCAGTATGTTACAGATTTACACATCTGTTTTCTCCAATCAGCTATAAATAACCGTCCCGTTAGAGTCGACCGGTTCACCTTTTGGGATGTGTAATATATAGCCATACGCTTTAACTGTACAATGTGCGATTAATTTAATTTTTAAGGTTTCTTCGAGGCGAGGGTGATGTCCTACTTACGAAATGAGGTTGCTTTAGAAAGCAATTGGTTGGATCCCCCGCTGAAGGCACTTTTTTTGAGCATATATATTTAAAATAAATCGTTTAGGTAGATGATCTCACCATCGTAATTGCATTCTCAGTATAATGCATGCCTTCGATTAAAATTCATATGAATAATACATTATTATAGGTAGGTAATTGCAATCAATGTGAAGTTGGAATTAATGTGAAGTTAAGAGAATACTCAATTGTTTCCTGGTATGATGTAATTCTGAAACAATATTTCATCATACATTTATTATAATGCGTTTTAAGAGTAGGTATTAAAATAGGTATCAGGATGTCACCTTTACGTCTTCATGATGAATCGCACCGAGCGTGGTAAATATAAGTGACATTAGAAATTTGGCATCTCATTGTAGGTATGTCTGCCAATAGTTACATTTTTTAGTTGGACGGTGATATACGAAATTTTGCCAATTTTCATATGATAAAAGCACGAGTGCTCGGGTGCTAATTTAGTATTCGATTTAGTTCGTTTGAACAGTCATCATGTTCATCACCAATTTGCTACCGCTTTCGGTTTTCCTTGTTATCGAATCTTCAATAACTAGTGAGAAAACAAATGTAACATTAACCCCCCTTGTTCGCGATATACACGGTGGCTAAAAAATAAGTGCATTCCCGTTGCCAGGGAGGTTTTGGGATTATACTGAGCAACTTTTACTTATTTTTTAGCCACCCTGTATATTTCCCTCCGTGTAAATTGGCAAGTGAGTGGTACATTACCAAAGCGCGTGTGCTCGATAACACTGAAAGTATTATGAGGGGTGATTGGTTTATTAAACTACAGATGGCTCCTAAAGGAGATTCGGAGCCTACCACATCGGTTTGGGTAAAACAGACGGAGCTGACTCGGGTTCCGATATGTACTGAAGATGCTGATGTGAATGTGATTCGATTGGAAATTTCACGAGACAAAACACTATCTCGCAAGCGTAGAGAGGTGACCGTTAAACAGACAGCTACGCGCAAGTGGTGCGAGACGATGTAGGTGTCGAATTTTCAAGCAGGGTGGATAAAAAAACCTTTTACCGAGACTCAAAGAGTGGAAAACGACGGTAAAAGATTAATGAAAAGCGTAAGCGAAGTAAACCCTACTGTGGATGCCTATAATAATGTCGAACTAGGGGATGTTAGTGTTACGGTAAAAGAGGGTGGTAAAGCACGTTTAACGGAGGATTGTTCAATATACAAAACTACGCTGGAAGAAACGATAAGTTGGGCAGCAATCGAATTGAATAAATTAAATAAGGGACAATTAACTTTGTGCGCAAATGAAGCCCCACCTTACTTTATGAAGAAAAAGTCATAATTACAAAATGACAGGTATTAAATTTACATACTCATTATAATCGACCAGGCTTGTATTTAAGCGAGCTCTCAATGTTAGAGCTCGTTCCCACTATGTCGGATGTCGGAACGATTTTTAATCGGGTGTCGTAGCGGCAGAACATTTTATATGAAGCTATTTACACACGAACGACAACGATTTTGTGTCGGATCCGACATAAAATATCGTGTGTTTTGTCAGCCCTCCGTCGTCTGTTCACATGATGTCGGATGTCGGACCGACCCCGCCCGCGCCGCACCCCCTGTGCCTCCCGCGCGTCAAATGAGAACCTCAAATGGCACCAGCTGCGGTCATGGCCGACAGCCGACTAGTGTGAACAGAGGCACCGACACCCGATTAAAATCGTCCCGACAGCCGACTAGTGTGAACAGAGGCGCCGACACCCGATTAAAAGTCGTCCCGACATCCGACATAGTGGGAACGAGCTCTTAAAGAGCACCATACACTTCAACAATGGCCCAACGCGCAGATACTCCACGTCCATCGACATCTCCTCCGCCACCACCACCACCACCACCGAGCCCTAAAGCGCGACATCATCAATATCCGGTTATAGGATGTGACCACGGAAGGGTAACATTCAGGAGACCTTTACCATCGACGTCAGCAGCAACCGCATCATTAATAAGATCGGACCGATGGGCTTCAGAATGACCGCCGTTTACATCGCACTATGTAGCTGTAAAGGAGTTTGCGGTCGAAAAATATTTCGGTAAGAACCAAAATGCAAAAATCCTTCCGCAAAAACCCTCGCCATCTGGCTCCATTATTAAAATAACTGACGAAAATCGTTGGACAATAAATTGCTGGCGTTAATACGCACCCCCACTGTCTGCAAACCCTTCATGGAGGAGGAGGACAAGGAACGTAGCGATGATGATGATGACACCGAGCAAAAATTTAAAAACGATCCGGTATACGCCATACTTTTGAATAGTAGCAAAGAGGATATAAAATTATAGAGCGGTACTGTCATAGTAAATTTTGTAACCACAGTAAATTCACTGCCATCTATCGACACACTTTAAAACTAAAAATGAAGATTTATAAAAATACGTAAAAATGTATATAAATATGGATAAATGTTTTTTTTTATTTGCATTAATTATTTTTATTATTTTGACGCATGTTCTTTCACTGATATGCGTTAAAATTTTTAAATAACAAACGAAACCGTCAACGCCCTCTATACGAGAGTAGGCCAAAGGTAGTGGCGCAATCTGATCGAGAATCAAATTTACGTGATTTTCGAGGCACGTTTTTCCTTAGACTGTATCCATCTATTACGGAGTTCTTAGTATCTATAATAGTAGCGAGCCCAAGTTAAGCATGCGACGTCATATCGGGAAACTTTTAAAAAGATTCACGCAGAGAAAAAAATAATTTATAACCCCAATTACGTACGGGTGTGTGCGTACACGGAGAGACGTTCGGATATAAAAGCCCGTGCGCGTATTTCCAGCTCATACAACCGTCCCTCAAGGGCGACCGTACAAGAACCAAAGCCGAAGCCCCCTCCCCCTCCACAGGGGGCTACACACCAAGGCCCCATCACCCAAGAGGAGCAAGTGGCAAAGAAGAAGAGGCCTCCAACCCTGGAGCCCCCACCAGAGTCCCAGCCACAACCAACCCCCTCGCTCGAAGGGCCAGCCGTCAAGCCGTGCCCCCCAGCAGAGGAGGCCCCGACTCAGACTCCCACCCCTCCGCAGTAGTCTTCCTCCTACGCCTCCAAAGCTGCCTTGGTAGACTCAACCAAGGCAGACAAGGACAAGAGGAAGCAGAAGAAGCAGCAAGCACAACCTTTCCAATGTTCGCAGCCGCGCAAGATCAGGTACCCTCCCATAGTGGCCGCGGTCCTACCGGAGTGGTACAGGGTAACACAGGATATAGCCAGAGAACTAGGCAGAACGGCGAACTCAAAGAACCAGGGAAGAGGAGTCCGGTTCGAGCCCGAAGCAGAAGACGAGTACAGGTGTGTTTATAACCACCTGGAAAAGCTGGAGAAAGCCGGAGTGCCACTGGAATGGCACGTCTACCAGATGGATGGGGAGAAGCGGATGAAGGTAGCACTTCGTGGACTCCCATCCGACACTCCAATACACGAGATAAAGAGGGCGTGTGAAAAGCTCGGCTACCCGGTTGAAAACATCAAACAGATAGACGCAAGAGGGGGGAAGCCGGGCTGCGTATACTTCGTTCAGCTCGCTGGCCCCCCAAGGAATATACCAATTTTTACCGAGTTACAGAGCTCCTCTACCTGAACTCGGTGAAAATAGAGGCGTGGAGGTGAAAGTCTGGCCCCCCGCAATGTCTCAACTGCCAGGGGTTCAGACACCACTCCAAGGGGTGTCACAGGCCGCAGAAGTGCGTCCGATGTGCCAATGTCCCTGGCCGAAAGAGGAACCGTGCACGTGCGCCAACTGCGCGGGGCCTCACCCGGCCAACTACAAAAGATGCCCCGTGTATGTGCGAGAGGCCCGAAACTGGAAGGCGGGCACGAACGCGCGCACGGTACCGAAGAAGGCGGGCCCAGTGACCAAGGCCAGCGTGAAAAAGCCCACTGTGGAGGAGTCTGCGCCTGCCTCACTCATGGCGCCGGCCAACGCCCCCACCCAAAGGGGCATGCTAAGCCAGCCTGATGTCGTCAAGGCCAAAAAGAAGAAGAAGAAGAAGAAGAAAATGATGCCCACTCCTAGCACCGAAGCCGCAGCCAAACCCTGGGGGTTTGCAGCTCCATCTCAAACGGCAGGGGGCCAAGATATGGCAGCGTTAATAGTTGCCCTACTACAAGCCGCAGCAACCCAGGGTCCAGAGGCGATCCATGATGCCCTAAAGAAAACTGCCCTAAACAACCAGCAAATTCACCTGAGGCTGAGAGTAGCTCTGCTCCGTCATTTCCTCCACGAGCAGAACGTGGACATCCTGCTGGCCAGCGAAACCCACTTGAAACGAGACATAAAGATGGGAGGCTACATCGCCTACCAGCGGAACGAGACAAACCAGCTGGGATACCCGTTCCGCGGCGGTCTGCAGAACCATCGTCCACCAGCCCGTTGACTTCGTCCCCCGTGACTCCTTCACGGCGCTCGGAGCCGACATCCGGGTGGCAGATGGAGACCTCCGGCTGTATGCGATCTACCGACCACCCCACAATGCCACCACACATCTGAAGGCGGAACTGCGTGCCCTGTTCCAAAACCCAACGCCGACGATCCTGGCGGGGGACTGAAACGCCAAACACGTAGCCTTGAACTCCTCCAAGAATGACCAGCCAGGACGGGTCATTCAAAGCGCGGCAGTGGACTACACTTTCGACACATCAGGACCCGAAGAGCCCACGCACTTCTCAGACATCATCGACTTTGTGGTCCACAAAGATGTGACAGCAGCCATGGCCCAGGAGGTCCTCCCCGACCTTCCATAAGACCACCGGCCGATCCTGCTGACCCTGGACACGTCACCAAGCTCCGCCCCGAGGAGGAAGGCGAGGCGGAAGACGGACTGGGAGGCCTTCTCAGCAGCCCTTGAGAATCCTCTTACTGGGCCCGTCTCCACGGCAGAGGAGGTTAAGTCCGCAGCAACAGCCAACACCAACGGCATCCAGTCAGCGCTCGAATCATCTTCGCAAACCATCCCAGTGGGCGAGAGGTACAAACCCCTCCCCGCTGCGATCCGGAACCTATTACGCCAGAAGCGCCAGATGCGTCGGAGGTGGCAACACACACGCTGCCCCACAATGAAGACCGAACTCAACCGGCTCTTGGAGCGAGCCAAGGAAGAGCTCAGAAACCATGCCGCACAGGAGTGGGACGCCCATATAGCCAGCATTGACGGCACACTGCCCTCTATCCACCGTCTCTGCAGGCAGCTTGGGCAGACCGCAGACCCAATCCGACCGCTCTACGACGAAGGGGGGGCCTTTCGATATAAGGCAGAAGAACGAGCGGAACTGTTCGTAGACAGCTTGGAGCGACAGTTCTAGCCCAACCCCTCTCTCAACCCGGACCACACGAGGGAAGTGGAACTACGTTTGGAGAGGTACTTCCAGCAGCAGCCGAACGAGGAAGAGGAAATGGTCTTCTTCTCGCCAGGCCAAGTAAAGAAGACGCTAATAAGAAGCAACCCAAAGAAGGCCCCGGGCGCCACCTCGATTCCAAACGAGGCACTCCGCCACCTGCCGCAGCACACCATCGCGGCGGTGACGCGCCTGTGTTCAATGGAATCGTGCGCTCGGGTCACTTCCCAACCGCCTGGAAACTTGGCCGGGTCATCATGATCCCCAAACCAGGGAAGGACAGGAGGAGACCGGACAGCTACAGACCCATCACGCTGCTGAGTACTCTCTCCAAAGTGTTCGAGAGACTGCTCCTGAACAGGCTTTAGCCCCACATCGAGCCCAGACCGGAGCAGTTCTGGTTCCGCACCGAACACTCAACTACACTTCAACTTACGCGTGTCCTCTCGTTCATGGCAGAGAAGATGAGCAAGAAGGAGCACGTAGTAGCTGTATTTCTCGACATGGAGAAGGCATTCGACAGAGTCTGGCAGAGTGATGCGCGTGCTGCGCTCCTTCTTAACCCTGCGACGCTTCCACGTGGCAGGGGAAGATACCATCTCCTCGGAGCGCCCGATCCTCGCGGGTGTACCCCAGGGGAGCTGCTTGTCCCCAGCCTGCTACGCCTGGTTCACCGACGACATCCCGGTGGTCAGCGACGTCAAGCTGGGGATACATAATGCTTACGTACGGTCAAGACTGACCTACGCGGCTCCCGCCTGGTATGCCAGGATGGCAGAGTCTAACCGGCGGAGACTCAGGGCGCAGGAGTCGCAAAGCCTTAGGACCATCGTCAGAGCCCCACGCTGCGTGCGGAACGCGACAATCTATAGAGACCTAAAACACCAGACACTGGACGAGTTCGTGGGACAACTGGCGCGCAAAATGTTCGACCGCGCCGACTCGTCACATCACCAGCTACTGAAGGGGATAGCCCCCCTCCATGCCCACCCCCCAGATAAGCGCCGGCAAAGAGCCCAACCACGAGAGCTCAGCCGCAGGAGTAGCCCCCGCCGAAGACCCACAAAGCCGCAGATTGGCCACCATGACCACCAAGCCATGATGGCCAACCACAACCAAAAGAAGAAGAAAGCCAACATCGTTGGCAACAACAGACCGTGCCGTCGTTACGGCACGCGATTGAAGCAGCCGAAAAGGGCCCCGCCCAGTAATGGCAACCTCACACCCCCAGAAAGGGGTAGTGTAAGAAGAACCACAAGCAAAACAGCTCATACATTTACCAAGCACTCTCTTTATCAATTCAATTGTGTTTTAATTTAACCTAAACATGTCTTCATCATCATCTAACACCCTCGCCGTCTTCAACGAAATCGGGGCCGATTTCATCGAATGGGTCCCCATCAAAGAGCTCCCGAAACAGCAGAAACCATTGATCGAGTCCTGCAAGAGGTGGGATTCCAAATTTAACAAGCGAGGCGGGCAGGTGGTGGTCATACTGAAGGCTTCTCAAAATTATCGGACGAGCAATTGGCAACGCTCGGCGAGGGGGACAAATATCTTATAGTTAAGGGGGATGTCGGTAAAACGGAGGAGCTTGCTTTCGAGTAGTTAGATAATAATTTTATTCTTTATTATAGCGTGTTGTTATGTATTTATATTGTATGTGTGTTATGTGTTGTTACAGAACTAAAAAATCTTGTCCTCCGCCAACATTAATTCGTCAACAAAGCATACCCGAATTGGAGTGCGTAAGGATACTAAACAGCGTCGGAAAATTCCAACTCCTATCGTTATGGCAGGTTGAGATGCCCCTCTATAGCTTAACGGCGAAGATGACTGATCTTAAGAGGGTTATACATGCATTTCAGGAGCGAGGAGTTTTACGCACTCCACGAATTGTGGCGGGGGATTGTCGATTACATAGAGGAGGAGATAGGAGATAAACCCCCTTTTTATGTGCAAATAAATTATTATGATTATGATTATAAAAATATTAATTGGGTAGGGTTTAAAAAACTTCTGGAAGATTTTCCAGTAAGTGTGTTTGACGTCCGGGGTAGTTATTCCCCACAGGTCACATACATTCTGCGAATGTATGATGATTGCAGTGGGGGACCATATGACAATTTAGTTTTTTTTTTCATTTGCATTGCGATTATTTTTTTCTTATTGTTAGCGAAACTGTTTTATTATTTGTTTAAATTAATCCTAAGCTTAATTGTTCTTTTTTTTATTGTTTAATTATCTTATAGGTAACAAGCACGGTTAATGTAACTTTTAAAATAAGTAGGTTAGCATGTAAATATCATAACCAACGCTATAAATAAAAATGTTTTTTGTGTGTCTAAAATTGGTTTTCTCTTTTACTTACCTGAAAAGGGTTTTTTAAATGAAAGATTTTTATTAATTTACAACATTTTATTCATTCAATTGATGACATTATTCTTATCAATCCAAGATTTTTCGTTTAAACCCAACCATTTAACGTAAACTTTATTACCCTTAGTAATGCTGTCATATTTATTTAAATGCTTAATTAAATCTGTTAGGAGTACGAGGATATAAAGCGACGGCACAATGAGGATATTCAGCTTTAGAAAATGTTATCTGCAAGACTCCCTCCGAGGTATTCTAACAATTATCCTAATAGCCCTTTTTAAAGTATGAAAGCTGCTTCGATGTTATATTGATAACTATTACCCCTTTGCTTGATGCAAAAGTTTAGCTATATATACGCGATTAAGCCCCGTTAAAATAAAAATATTAATTTAGCTAACTTTGCAGTTTCACTCACGTATTTTTAGTCACTCGCGCGACATGTTTCGGAAAGCCTAGGTCTCCATTTTCAAGCACTAAGAGTAGCGGTCACGACGGGCAGGCGGAACGTACTTAATAAGTAAGTAACTTATGTCTCACGATAGTTTAAATTCGAATAATATTAATGTGTAAAAATCATAAAAGTTTAAATTAGTGTTTTACAGTTTAGTTTTTTTGGGAGTTTTTTAAAGATAAGTTTATTGAAAGATATTTTATACCTGTTTAATAAAATCTAACTTCGACAGCTGAAGGAAAGGACTTCAAGATTTCAAAAGGAGGAGGTTCTCAATTCGGTTGTTTTTTTATGTTTGTTACTCCATAACTCCGTCATTTCTGGACCGATTTTGAAAATTCTTTTTTTGATTGTAAGTATATACATACAGATTGGTCCCGTTTTTGTCAAAACGCAGTTCTGATGATGGGATCCATGAGGAATCGAGGGAACTCCTCAAATGTTAAAGGCATACTTATAGTGATTTTAGTATTTTCATCAACAAATCAAGCATTTACATTAAAAAAACTGACATTTGATGAAGTGGAACTGCTGATGATGATTAGAACGGAACTCTTCAATGACGCATAGTAATGTGGAATGTAGTTCGCTAATCAGCGAAATCGACTCTACACTCGCGTTCGCGACTTCGCGCTGCGTAGTCTGGAGCGCTTTAGAGGGAGCAAGTTATATTGCTATCTCATTCCACCGCATAGCTGCGTCCCTTAGACTGGCCCACTGGCCCTACGCTGGGCCATGGTGTACAGGAGCCAAAAATTAGACCAAGAGAAGTCTGCAACGACTTTGCTAGCACACCCAGTGCATGTGTTATTTTTAATGTCAAACTTCCATGAAATTATGCACACCACACACAATAACACATGCACTGCGTGTCTATCAAAATCGTTGCAGACTTCTCTTGGTCCATAGACCATTACAGAGATGAGCTATACTCGTGCGCCCGTGAGGGACAAAACATACGCAATGCGACAATATGATTGATCTAGTAGATTTGTAGCCCACCATAAACCATACTAAATTTACGGTGAGGAATAAAAAAAATGTGAGACTGTGACAAGGACAGAAAATAACAGTGCTTTCCCTGCATAGACCTAGCATTTTTCCCTGCTACTCCTACTGAAAGATACATAAGACTATCCCGTTCGGTCATTTCCCCCCACCCGCCCGATCCGATGCTTGCTTTAGCTTGCTTTCGAGTCAAGACGTCAATATTGCTGGACAATTACATTTTTTCAATTTTCAACGAACATATAACGGAAAAACCAAAACAAATTGAGTTATTTGAGATTTTTATAACTAATAATAATCTTAAATATAACTTGGCATTCTTGTTAAAACTTGGCTACTAAAACCGGTATAAATCTGCTCTTGTAAGCACTACAAAAAAAAATTGACATGTGTCAAAGTACCTTAACCTAGAGTCAGCCTTGTTAAATTGTATCGATTTGTTTCCTTATTTTATTTTATATAACTTGTTAATAACATTGGAATATATATATTATTTTCTCTGATATTTAACTCGTGGTTGTTGACGTGATGGAGGCGCTACAGTCGTGTCGCTGTTGCCTGCGGCGCTCCCCGGACAGGGATATGAACATGCCATATTTACACCTAAACAAAACTGAAATATATTCGGTCATGCTAGCAGAGTGCTTCGATATACATGTAATATTGATGTTTAAATACCTCTTGTTAAAGTCGGATCAAGCTAAGTTTTCATGCCAAGTGCTACGTCAAGTATGGAGCTTATAGGGATATGTATGCATACTTAGGCGCCATTCATTTATTACGTAAGACGCCTTTTTACCAGTTTTTGACCCCCTCCATTCCCTATGTAAGAAAAAATAAGAATAGGCCGACCCCCTCCCTCCTACTATCCGCGCGCGAATTCCGTGCACGACTGAGGAATGTTAGGAATGTTGGACGTCATAACAGAGTGGTGTCATTTTGTACGTACGGGCGCGGCGCATACTCCCCCCTTCCTCGACCTCCGAATGCACGGAATTGGCGCGCGGACAGTATTTACTGTTTATTACGTAAAGTTACATAAGAATCTATAAGAAGAAGTAAGTATACCTCATATTTTTAGGTAATGATCAATTTTGATTTTATTATAAGGTTTTTTATTATTATTCATCTTTAAATACGATTTCGATTAATCCGGGGGCTACAACCCACAAAGTGAGTTACGAGCCCCTGGACTGATATTTGATATTTTCGATTAAAATATGACATCGCCCACACCCTTGTAAGAAAAAATAAGACATGGTTGTACCCCTCCCCCCATAAAACGTCTTACGTAATAAATGAATGGCACCTTACTGCCAATTTATTTATCTAATACAAAAATGAGTGAGAATATTTGTATGTTAGGCTATTTGGATGTTGTCTCAACTCAAAAAGTGCTGAATGGATTTGGATTCACTTTTCACCAAAAGTTTATTAGAGTATTCACGGTTAGTTTCACTAGACTTATATTGACCAAGAAATAGACCGTGATTACCTTTTGTATTATTTGTGAGCTCCCGATATTTCGACACAGTTACATGCGGATAAATAATACAAAAGGGAGCTCACAAATAATACAAAAGGTAATCACGGTCTATATCCCGGTCAATATAAGTCTAGTAAAAGTTTATTATCTCGAAAAGTATTTTGGGTACTCTATTATCCCAGATTTAGTCCTGAAGGGTATGGAATGGTGGTTAAAATGTTGTATTAATAATGCGGATGAAGCTATTTGATTTAGTTGATACCTAATTTTATTATGCAAATGGGTCTGAACTTTTTTAGTATGAGTTAAGGTTATGCGTCTTTCCTGTAGATGTGTTGAAAAATGGACTTTAAAACCCAATTTTCTTGCAGAATATTCAAACCTACTTCTTTATATCTGTATGATTAAATGTATCCAAATCATTAACTTACTTATTGTCCACAGAAAACTTGCTTGTTTCCTTGAATATTTTTGACCTAAATAGCTTTCAAATGGGCTATGAAATAATGCATGCTTCTAAAGTGTATAATTACTGTCATAGGGAAAAATCCCGATTCTAACATATGTAAAACATAATGAAGTTATATTATGTATGGCAAAGATAGATATAACTCCGCAATAGATGGATACAGTCTGAGGAAAAAACGTGCCCCGAAAATCACGAAAATTTGATTCTCGATCAGATGGCGCCACTAGCTTTGGCCTACTCTCGTATAGAGGGCGTTGGTTTCGTTTGTTATTTATAATTTTAACGCATATCAGTGAAAGAACATGGGTCAAAATCATATAAAAATAATTAATGCAAATAAAAAAACCATTTATCTATACTTAAATACATTTTAACATATTTTTATAAATCTTCAATTTTAGTTTTAAAGTATGTCGATAGATGGCAGTGAATTAACAGTGTTACAAAATTTACTATGACAGTACCGCTCTATCTTATTATATCCTCTTTGTGTATGAGCTTACAAATTTGTGATTTCAGTACAAATTTATTTAATTTTAATACAAGAATGGAAGATATTTATTCTATGAATGTAACAAAATGTGATTAGTATGGGAACAAATATCCTCCTAAGACCCAGCCATACAGGTAAAAATACCCAATATTTGCCAGTGAAATTTAACTAAACAAGATAAATGCAACTATGTTCCAATAAAACATGATTTAAATTTCTTCAAACTTAATGACTAATGAGCACGGACCAGCCCGCTATCCCTTATCCGGTTTTAATAAGGGTACTGCATAAGGCTTAACTCACCATACCCTTTGCACAGATGAAACCCTTTCATTTTGCTTTTAACATAGAGTAACTTATACTAGAGCGGTACTGTCATAGTAAATTTTGTAACCCCAGTAAATTCACTGCCATCTGTCGACACACTTTAAAACTAAAAATGAAGATTTATAAAAATACGATAGAATGTATTTAAATATAGATAAATGATTTTTTTTATTTGCATTAATTATTTTTATGATTTTGACCCATGTTCTTTCACTGATATGCGTTAAAATTGTTAAATAACAAACGAAACCGTCAACGCCATCTATACGACTGTAGGCCAAAACTAGTAGCGCCCTCTGAACGAGAATCAAATTTTCTTGATTTTCGAGGCACGTTTTTTCCTTAGACTGTATCCATCTATTACAGAGTTATATCTATCTTTGCTTTTAAGAACCCTTATATAAAGCTAACACATTTAAGTAATCGGTAGCCCCAATACCCTTACAAAACCCTTATCATCCGCTCACCAACACCTTGCATATTGCTTATAAGGGTTAGCCTTATAAAGGGCTTCCCTTTTATTATAAAAGCGTTCTAATTTAAGTCATCTACCTTGTTCATAAAGCACGCATTACTTCGAATCCGAGCGATCGCCGGCGGCGGCGGCTGCGTTTTTTGACTAGGCACGTATTTTCTTTCCTTTTCATACACCAGCGTAGATATATACTAATCCTGTCTCTTTCACGCAAGGCTGAACTACGACATTACTATAGGGAAACCTTTATAAAAAGCGCTTAAAGATAAGGGTAACCCTTATTAGGGGCTAGCCTTATTTTTGGTTAGCTTCTCGGTAAGGGTTAGTCAAAGGTAGGGGTATGAATGGGCTTGCAGTACAAAAGGGAAAGTCTTTCAATGTGTTAACCGTGTTTAAGGGACGCCCATTGAAAGGGTTTTATCGCGGAAAGGGTTGTCCGGTCCCTGCTAATGAGTACTATAGGTAGGACCGTGAGCCGTAGGAGGATATATAGGTAGTGCCAATACCAAGTAGGTGTAAATTATGAACATATTTATAGGCACTGAAAATTTATTTTATTGAGGTGTGCAATAAACAGTACAGTAGGCGCTCGGTAATCCAGCACGCCCAGTAATCTGGCAGTTAGCGTCTTAGATGATCCACTCTATAATCCAACAGCTTATGCAGCCGAACGCCGAATTACAGAGCGGTTGCATTGTTCGGTAGCAGGGGTGCAAATCTTCTCGCTTCGGGCAAACTCGTCTCCGTTCGGCTCAGCATTGCTCCGAGCAATTATTAGGGTTGGCATAACTTGACGTCCCTTTGCGTGCACGACCACAGATGACTTGAATTGAATGACATTGAATTGAATTTTGACAACCCTAAATAGCCGAAAGGGATAGTAACATGATTCGACCCTGAACCGCTGTCAAACTTTAGTTTTGTAGGAAGTTTCCTTTCTGTACGGTAGTACTATTATTTATTCTGTGTCGGTAGTGCTAGGTGTTTGTTTTCGTGCTTTTATTACTCATACAATTCCACTAATCCGGCAGTTCCAAAAATCCGGCAAAGGGGCAAAGTATCGGGTGCCGGATTACCGAGCGCCTACTGTATTTGTATTCAATGGATGTCCATTTACAGTTAATGGGTAGCAAGACTGACATTGGTATCTGCGAGATATGCGTGGGCCGCCTGCGAGACGCCAGTGACTTCAAGCTGCAAGTGCAGCGCTGCCAGGAGGGGCTGCAGCAGCTGCAAGGAGAATGGATAGTTAAAGGTGAGGCCCTGAATCCTTAAAACCCTTTTTTTGGGCAATGTATCATATAAGATACATAATTTTACACCCTCTTTTTGTATTTTTTCTTCTAGGCGCAAGGGAGGCTTGAATGAACGATTTTTTTTAATTTGCCATGAAAAGGGTTAACAACATTTAATTTCATTTGTTACATTTATTTTATTCAATACCGTAAACTCAGGTAACTTCAGTCCAAAACTTACAACTATGGTCCAAATTAAAGTTTCAGTAAAATATTAATAAATATTTTTCAAATTATGTTGAGTATCTAATATAGATAAAGCATTAGTGTATCTAAGCTCCAAAATAAATATAACGAGTACAAATTTTTCTTCTTTATATTAATAATGTTATTCATATGAATTGTTCGAAAAAAAGCACAGCGTTGACAAGTTAGCTACATGCATAAGTGGCGAGTTGGCTGTTTAAAGTCCGTGACACCTTTCTAGCTCAGCCATTCAGTGTTGAACCTGAGTCATCAATGTCATCATTGATGACACTTAATTTGGAGGCCCATCTTGCAGAGGGCGAGCCACTACGGCCTAGAAATGAAATTGGATACTTTTTTATTAAACAGCCATGCGATTTTTATTTAACAGCCTAGTGTTTAGTCTGTCCTTTTCACTCAATAATACATTTGCCTAATGCATTTTAGATTCCATTAACTAACAAGGATGCTTACACATTGGCGGGTGCCCTATGACATGGGTAGCGGCAGCATCTGCTCGGTGTACCCCTTCAATTTTATTAAATTGTCGAAGGAGCCTCTACCGTTAACTTTGGCCCTGCGCACGGTTCCTAAATCTCCGGGCCACCATTTTCCCGTAAAAAGCAAAAACAACTTATTTTATATGTACCACGTCGGTGGTAAACAAGCAGTCGGCCCGCCCAATGGTAAGCGATCACCGTCATAGCCTTTTGACGTCCATACACGTCAGCAACAGGGGTATTGCAATTTTTTTTGTAGAACCCCATACTGTAGGTAGTCCCTCGAGGAAACCTCGGCTTATTCCACAGCCAGAGAGCCTTCTTAAGCCGCTCAGTGCGCGATCATTTAGGTTCGAAGGTGTGAGGATGAATGCCCTGCCGATGCCGACTGCGAACGGTGCGGTAACGTAATTTTCAACTGATTTTACTTTTGTTGATTTTCTTTCAGATGAATCTAAGGTTAAACAAGAAATATCAGATGACGACGTAACAGATGATTTCGAACGTAAGTAGTTTTCTTTGTTTACACTTATTTAATAATTGCACATAACAATAGTGTAAATGGCGGACTTAAAGGCATTCTGTGCCTCGTTAATACCGAGACATGTAGGTACATATGTTGCCTTAGTCAAAATCAAAATGGTGTGACCCCCCCCCTAGATAGTGACGACCTACGTTTGCAAGATCGAAACACATTCTTGTCTAACTCATTAGATTCATTGCTTCATTTAAGCTAACGAGATGCTCCGAGATGTGAGATCCGGTTTTTACAAAAAGGTCCGTGACAATATTAGAATACGTACCCACATATTTCATTGGTAATGGGCAGCGGATAGGATGGGTGTGTGTGTGAACACTGTAACGTAATGTGGCCCATCAGCCGCTTATTAATTACAGTTACGTTAATCGTTTTATAGTATATGATGATAAGTTCCATTCTAATTGTGTTTTTTATTAGCATAAGTTACTTGGCAACATTGTTATATGTAGAATTAAACGAAGTTAAAAAGATGAGGAAATAAATCAAATCTAGTTTGGTGTGTTCGATTTTTGCATATTTAGTGCCACTTAAACCATTCATAAACCCGGGGTTAACCGGCTAAACCTGGAGTTACCATGGTTACCAGTACAATTTGACACTAGGTCAACGGTTTAACCGGTTAACCCCGGGTTAGTGAGATGGTGCAAGTGGCGTTTAGCAGTATAACGTGCTAAGACAAGTCGTCAATTGTTTTATTATTTAGTTTACTTAGTGTAACTCGTAATTCATACTTTGCATGGGGTCGTTCGACCCCATACCGCAGTAAACGTGTTAATATGAATGCGTGCTTGGTTAATGTCATTCAATATTTTGTTACAGCCGAAGACTCCGGAGTAGAATCAAATGTTTCGAAGCCAATATTAAAATGGATACAACCGCAAACAATAAAAGTAGAGTGCGCACCAATACTAGAGCCCGCGCCGCACGCGAGCCAGCAGTGTCCCGCGCCCGCGACATCGCACCGCGAGCCGGCCCGAGCCAAGAGTGTGGTGCACGCGCACGCGCCTGTTCACACCGCGACCGTCCACGCCGACCAAGACTACAAGTGCGGTACATGCTGGAAACAGTTCACAAAGAAGAAATATTTAATCGGTCACATGAAGATTCACAACGAAGCAAAGTCTTTCATATGTGAAGTCTGCAAAAAGCAGTTTAAACATAAACACCACTTGATCGACCACAGTCGTATTCACACAGGAGACCAGCCTTACAGCTGCGATGTCTGTGAGAAGCGGTTTTCACAAAAATCATCTTTAATTGTACATAAGAGAATCCACACTGGTGAAAAACCTTACAACTGTGAGATATGCAACAAAACTTTCACACAAAGTTCAGCTCTACATATTCATAAGCGTATCCATGGGGAGAAAACTTACTTCTGTGAGATGTGCGGCAAGGGATTTTCTCTAAAATGCAACTTTATGGCGCATGTACGTACACACACTGGTGAGAAACCATATGGTTGTAAAGTATGTACAAAACGGTTTAACGAGCAATCTAGCCTTAAAAGACACACAAGAATTCACACAGGAGAGACGCCGTACGCTTGCAGAACATGTGACAAGAAATTCAAAGATTATTCCAGTGTAAGTAAACATGAACTAATTCATACCGGCAAGAAACCTTTCACATGTGATATATGTAATAAATCATTCGGTCGCAAAACTCACCTAAATAGGCATAAGCAACTTCATACAGGGGAGAAACGGTTCTGTTGCGATATCTGTGGAAAGCAATTCACAGAAAAATATACATTAGATAATCATAAAATGGTCCACTCGAAAAGTCAGTCTTCTAACGACGAGTGACAAAAGCTTGGGTATTGGATTTATGTTTAATTTATTAATTATTGAATTAAAGTTAATAGATAACTTTTAATCTTGTTTTATTATTTTGAGTGCCATGTGAGTCATGTCTCAAAACGATTGATAATATTGAATTAGTATAAATGAAAGTGATGTAAAGTTATAGAAAAAATGCGGCCGAGTTTGACACCAGAATTAGATGGATGGCGCTATTGGGGTCTTCACTGTATGTTTTGTAATAATTGGAGTTTTGAATGATTCACGGTTAGTTTCACTAGACTTATATTGACCGGGATATAGAATAATTGAATTGTCAAACGTCAACTTTTCATAACCAGAACTATCGCATATTTATTGTACAGTCGCCATCAGATATATCGGAGCGGCCAAACTCAAAATTATCTGAACACGCACTCTAACGCCTTGACAATAAGGGCGTGTTCTGATATTTGTGAGCTCCTTGGCCGCTCCGATATATCTGATGGCGACTGTACGAGGCCATACAACATCGTTTACTTCAGCTGTCAAATCAGAGGCACGATTTTTTCTCCAACTATCCCATAATGGACAGTACCTTTTTTATAACCTTTCTAATATGGATGGAACGTCTATCTATACACATTACTCACACAAGCAAAAGGGGCTATAGCTAAGTTTTTACCTATACGTATTACACTACACAAACGACAGAACAACTTTACAACAGCCGACCACAGCACGGCACGTCAGGCCTAACCCACTACCATATGTAGATAATTAATGTAAGCATCTCCAAACTCAATCCTAACCCACAAAAAACCGGCCAAGTGCGACTCGGACTCGCGCACCGAGGGTTCCGTAATTTTTAGTATTTGTTGTTATAGCGGCAACAGAAATACATCATCTGTGAAAACTTCAACTGTCTAGCTATCACGGTTCATGAGATACAGCCTGGTGACAGACAGACGGACTGACGGCCAGACGGACAGTGGAGTCTTAGTAATAGGGTCCCGTTTTTACCCTTTGGGTACGGAACCCTAAAAAACATGTATTTTACTTTCCTCATATTCGAAATGAAAAGTAGTGTTTTAATTTACTCGGGTGAAAGGCTTTTTTCAGCCTCGGACTATTGGCCAAACTATTTGGCAGAAATGAGTGCCTAGATGTATAGTATTCGGCGGTTCCCTGAGCCAGAAGGCGAAAAATCTCCTTATATGATCATATTTTTCTAAGAGACGTCGATATTCGTAGACGTGGAAAGGATATATGTAGTTCTTGATTATCTTTAATTTATAAGCTTCCGATTTGCTTCCGATACACGAATTATGACACTTCGCTCGATAGAATTAATTCCCAAAGTAACCTCTACCTAGGACTTTTATTCCAACTTGACTCGGTTATTTATTATATGACACTATAAACAAAATAATTTTTAAGAAAAAAAAAACCGACTTCAATGGGGGATGCCGTTGAAAGGTTACTTATTGTTGATGGTGCACTCCAGACAATGAAATGAAAAAGACAGCATCTTTTGCCTAACTAAAATGAGGTAAAACCACCCACGTTTCTAGTAGCATTTCGTTTCTATAAGGGTCATAGTTCTAACCTAACCTAACCCAATGTTCTGATAGCATTTCGTTTCTGTAAGGGTCACAGTTCTAACCTAACCTAACCCACTTTTCTGATAGCAGTTCGGTTCTGTGAGGATCGCAGTTCAAAAAAAAGTCCAGGTCCAAGTTTGGGGTTGGGTCCATAACGAAGAGAATAAATCGCCAAACGTGAACTATGTGTCGTTGAAGAGTTCCATTCTGATCATCATCAGCAGTTCCACTTCATCAAATGTCACTTTTTTATGTAAAAGCTGGATTTGTTAATGAAAATACAAAAATCACTATATGTATGCCTTTCTCATTTGAAGAGTTCCCTCGATTCCTCATGGATCCCATCATCAGAACTCGAGCTTGACAAAAATGTGTCTTGAAAACCTAACTTGCTTACCAATCATAACGAAGAGGACAAATCGCCAAACGTGAACTATGCGTCGTTAAAGAGTTCCATTCTGATATTTCTGATCATCATCAGCAGCTGCACTTCATCAAATGTCACTTTTTTAAATGGAAATGCTGGATTTGTTGATGAAAATACAAAAATCACTATATGTATGTATGCCTTTCACATTTGAGGAGTTCCCTCGATTCCTCATGGAGTAACAAACATTTAAAAAAAAAGAAAAGAAAAAAAGAAAAAAAAACATACAACCGAATTGATAACCTCCTCCTGTTGAAATCTTGAAGTCGGTTAAAAAAGATAAAAAAAAACAATCTTAACTTAAATAGTAATTTGACCGCTTTCGAACTTCGATATTGTAAGGCAACGTTTTTAAAATAAATAAAAATCAACAAAATTCGATCAAAATTGACACTTGGCGCTCATAGTCTTTCCCGTTCTTTCTTGCGAAATGTGACAGTGATAGCGGCAAACCGATGGAACGGCCTTAACAATCTACTATACTTGTACTTCTTAACATTTACCAAGAATAATCTGCCAAATGTGAGTCGGACGTGCAGCGTGCTTCAATTATAAGTAAAATGCAAATCAGTTCATTTATATTATAATTGAACTGATTTAACGACTATACCTATAATTTAACTTATGAAGTTAAAAAGGAAATCGTGGAGAAACAGACCAGTGTGCGTAGACAAGATGCCAATCGTTAACATCCTGTAGCGAACGAAACTCAACCGTCTCTGTCGCACTAATATGGAAGAGTGATAGAGAGAGACAATACGCTACGCTACGGAGTTGTCTACGCACTAAATACGAGTAATACGTTGCGATACGATTTCAATTTTTCGACATTCAATATGTACTTTATAATTATGATTAATGTGTAGCTATAATCCGGAAAGGGCAATTTACTGGTAAGTGAAATAACTCATCCGCTAAGGATTGAATTAATAAACCATTTAATCTTGACGTTTGTTCATGAGAAAATAATTCTTTCCGCCGATTTCAACAAATTAAATATAACATTGTGTTCGTTTTGAAAGTTCAGTATGATTCTGATACATTGATCAATGTACTAGTCTGTTTAAAGTGTTCAAACGGCGTAGCATGCAAAATGGATAGAGTGAATTTCACCATCAATGGAAAACAATTTAGCGGTGAGTATCAGGTTTTTTTATACCAACATATTATATAATAGGTTGATAATAGGTAACTATGACGTTTTTATAAGAGTAGGATCTAGGTAATAGATCGAAAATTCGAGGTAGGTTTAACTGAAGTTGACAAAACTACAACAGTACCTAGTTATGTATGTAAGCATGCAAAATATGGAAATTATGTATACACAACTACGTAACTATGTTACTTTATAACACATAAGCAAGTTAACACAAAAGAAATAACATTAAAGGTGCAAAAAATATATAAATCGAATTTATCCCAATAGGGATCTATTCCAAAGGTTAGTGATAGGTATAAACAAATTTTTATGTCCAAAGGAATTGAATATTAGTGGTCACTTATTCGTAAATGTGCTTTGCTGATGTTTGGTTCCTATACCTAAATAAATTAGTTTACTTTAAGTAGTTTTGCTCTTTTCTAATAAATGAAGGAAACTGAACGACTTCCACGGCTTTAGTCGATACATATCAAAATCATAAAATATTCCAACTTTCTATTTTCAACCCTCTCTGTTTTTGATACCTATAGCGGCTATGATAGCAGCGGTGCACAGTGGTACTAAGCTAAGACAGGTTAAGTGCATAACGTTTTTCTTACCGCGTGGCGCTCCTTTATAATCATGAGATTGAAATAATTTGTTTTGACCCTTCAGCGGGCGCGGAGGTGTCCGTGGATACGACGCTGACCGAATACATCCGGCGCTGCGCGGACCTGCGCGGCACTAAGTACATGTGCCTGGAGGGCGGCTGCGGCGCGTGCATCGTAAACGTGCGCGCACGCACCGCCAGCGGCGAGCCACTCACCTTCTCTGTCAACACGGTAACTTGTAGCCTAGTGTTTGGTCTGATCGAGTATATTCCTGCCCGGTACCACTGTCTATAAAAACCGTTGAAACGAAGCCGTCTAGACAGGGCAATCATGCGGGATGCGGGGGGCGAGGGGTGTACCGCGCACAACCGAGCTGCATACATTCGCCATTGTTAGTAGCTTGGTACACGTCAAAGTCGTCGATCCACTGTATACTTTTTTACACTGTGCCGGCACCATGAACATGTGCCTGGAGGGTGGCAGCGGCGCGTGGATGGTGAATGTGCACAGGCCAGCGACGAAGCGACTAATCTTCTTCTTAGCTTGTAACCTAGGTAAATAAAACTATGAAAACGGATTATATCGCGTATATTGAATTTATAATACATCCCGACGTATCCCGATGTATTATAAATTCAATATACGCGATATAATCCGTTTTCATAGTTTTATTTCATGAGTAACTATCGCGGTAACCGAAGACAATATTTTGTAACCTAGTAGTCAGGATTGACCGAGTACATTCCGAGTATCTGGAGGGCGGCTTCTCCGCCAGGCCATGTAAATTGTAAAACCGTGAAAAGCAAAATTTTGAGACACATAGCTAACCATAGGTATAGTACCTACCTAGCGGTAGTTACTTGAGTGAGTCACGTCCATGTCACTTCAAGTCACCTCACGTGATTTTTCATATTTACCTATTTAGGTCACAATATGGGTAAGTGTGGCCTTTAGGTACCCCCCTGGGTGCGTAGACAAGATGCCAATCGTTCACGCTCCGTAGAGTAGCGTTGTTTTCTGTATAGTGCGTAGTGAGTGCGACAGACACAATTCCGTTTCGTTCGCTACGAAGCCTTAACGATTGGCATCTTGTCTACGCACGCGTACATATTGACTCAATACAATGATCAAAGTGTAAACATCCCCAATGTGAAGGCCACAGTTGCCCGATTGATCTTATCTTATTTTATTACTATTAGTGGTATAAAAAAAAAAAAAAAATTACAATTTTTAGGGTTCCGGACCTCAAAAGGAAAAAACGGAACCCTTATAGGATCACTCGTGCGTCTGTCTGTCCATCTGTCACAGCCCATTTTCACAGAAACTACTGGACCAATTAAGGTAAAATTTGGTACACATATGTAAGATTGTGACCCAAAGATGGACATGTAACGTAAACAAATTAATTTTAAACACGGGGGCCACTTTTGGGGGGTAAAAAAAATTAAAAAATAAAGTTTGTCAAACTATATCGTGTTATATGTCAAATGAAAGAGCTCATTGTGAGAATCTCAAATATATATTTTTTATAATTTTAAGATAAACAGTTTAGAAGTTATTCAAGAAAATAGGCAAAAAATGACCATCCCCCCCTTTATCTCCGAAACTACTGGGTCAAAAATTTTGAAAAAAATACACAAAGATCTTTACCTATAGATCACCGGAAAACCTATTAGAAATGTGCAGTCAAGCGTGAGTCGGACTTAATTACTTAGTTTTTGATCCTACTCCTACGGGTTTTTTAAAGTCATTCACATAAAAAATACATTGTTTAAATTGTGTAATGTACGGAACCCTTGGAACGCGAGTCCGACTCGCACTTGGCCGGTTTTTAACAAACATTCGAAAGAAACATTGCATTCATGATATACTTACTTTTCAGTGCCTTGTAGCTGCGCTGTCCTGCGAAGGCTGGGATATTACTACCATCGAGGGAATCGGAAACAGACAGAAGGGCTACAACATAATTCAAACTCGCCTTAATAACTACTTTGGCTCGCAATGTGGATACTGTAGCCCTGGATTCGTTATGAGCATGTACAGGTATAGAAGTAAATATATAAATCAGTAGATTATAATTATTTATGTAGGTACACTTCTTATTTATATGATAGGGGCTGTTTTTTTTAAATATATTATGTAAACTAAACGACTTTTCTATTAGACCATCCTCGTAATATGAAACTCAGTAAGTATTATTTTATTTTCCATTTTAGTCGTTAATTTGTTCTTAACATATAAGTAATAAAAATTGTTTAGTGATTCGCCTTGCACCTCGCAGAATATGATTATTTCAAGATTGAAATGACAACCTGTATTAGGTAAGTACTTTAGTAAACAAACATAATTAATACAATTTTACTTTGTAGTCTAATCCAAGGCAGTGACCATCATTTAACTGAAGAACAGATAGAGAAGTCGTTTGGCAGCAATCTCTGCAGATGCACCGGCTACCGGCCCATCCTGGAGGCTTTCAAGTCGTTCGCGGTGGACCCTGACCCGAAAATACTCCGAAAAATAAAGGACATCGAAGATATTGACAACTTAATTTGTCCGAAATCGGGAGTCAAATGTGGTGGGACTTGTGGCAACAACGATCAAGACTGGTGTCTGATCAATGCACATGTTATGGGCAAAGAGGAGCCCGTGCCTAAAAAGATATCATTATCCGATGGCAGGTTATGGTTCAGAGTAAATAATATCAAAGCCATATTTGAATCTCTTGATCAAGTGAACGGCTATAGCAACTACATGTTGGTTGCTGGTAATACGTCTAAAGGTAAGATTTTCTTTGTCAACGTGAACGATTTAAGCCAATGAAGTACACGAGCCGTTCCCACTCTTTATCGCAGTGAAGATGGACCTTATTACTACATGCACACTTCATACATACTACAGGAAACATTCATACTTAAGGAAAGATCAATAATTATTTTATTCAATTATTTCGATGTGTGTTATTCTATTTAAGTAAAATCTAGGAACACTGCTGATATAAATTATAACTGAAATAGATGTCATATGATAAAGAAAATGTAAACTTCAACGCCTCCAGAGCTGGAGCCCTGGAGCTGGGCTGGGCATCGAACCAGTGTCTTCTGCATTCGCGCCAGATTGTTGACATTATAACTTGTTAAGGTTCAGGAAGCATTGTAAACATTTTGACGCAGAATTAAAGCCGACTAAATAATGAACAGCCTGGCAAATAATTCTGCAATATGTGCACATTCGAAATTATTTATTAAAGCCTACAATACCTACTTACTATATTTAAACTTATTAGGCCACCCCACCCAATGCACGTATGAGAGTATGTATACCTACTTATATGTATATTTACGAGTATATTCTACGTGTCAAAAGTCGCAAATTAGACAGCCGATTTTAATGATTGGCGGTGAGGACAAATTAGACTATTTATTATTTGCCTTTTTTTTTCAGGAGCGTACCCCATCAAGTTTTACCCTAAAGTGCTAGTAGACATAAGTGGTGTCGCCGAGTTACGCTCCCACTATCTAGACGTCAACTTGGTTTTAGGAGCTAACACGACGATTGCTAACACAATCCAATTGTTTGACGAACTGAGCAAAACCAATGCCGACTTTTGGTACTTGAAAGTCTTGAGAAAACATTTAGAGGAAGTTGCTCACATACCTGTTCGGAACGTAAGTACCTACCTACCTATTTGTATTTTAGGTGCAATCCACAATTATATTTTCACCACAGTAATTAGTAAAGGCTCTCTTTATTCTTCAAAAACTGATGAGAAAGTTGCAATTTTATCCACACGAGTGGCAAATTAATTTGATGCTAATTTTGAGTTATTTCCTGTTGGCTGGTGAAACTGACTTTATAGTAATGATTTTGAATGATAAATATTTAGTTGTGCTCTTTTAGATTTGATAAGTAATGTCTAGGAGGATATAACCAAACGGAGTAGCCATTAACAGGCGTTCCCCTCTGTCGAAATTAGTCGGCCAATGGTCATACACATTGTACTGAGTACTGACTGACGTTTATCTGACATGGCTATTTTTACGTTACGTATACATTTGACGTTCCCCTCCCCCGCAAAAAATCGGCAGACTGTTTTGTACAGAATATTACAGACATGGCGTCTCCGTTTGGTTATATCCTTCTAGGTTGGTGTGGTGAAAAGTTTTGTGTTTCACTCAGTAGCAAAGTTTGTTTAACCCTCATGGGCCTCATGCCTTGTAACCCCAGTAACGCTCAACATTTAACTTTTTTCAATTTTCGAATCTTTCGCTTCTGAGCAAGCGCAAATCAATATTAGCAAGAGGAGTTAACAAAAACTTTGCCCTCTTGTGAAACAAACAAGTATGGATGTAGGTACCTACTTAAAGTTAACGTTTTTTTTACAGATTGGTACATTAGCTGGGAATTTAATACTGAAGCACGAGCACCCCGACTTTCAGTCGGATATTTTCCTTTTGTTTTCGTGTGTTGGAGCGATTGTTACTCTAGGTACAATTTTCTAATACCTACACTACCGAAGTACCAAAGTGCATTGGGGTAACTTTGATAGCGGAATAATCATGTTTCGGTCGAAGGTTTGGTTTCAGCCGAAACTAGAAATTTACATTCGCGTGCGAGCGACGAGCCGAGCCGCGAGCCGAGCCACGAGACGCGAGTGTAATCGGTGGGCTCGTGGCTCGTCTCGCGGCTCGGCTCGCGTCGAGGAGCGGTTTTTTTGGCACGAGTCAAAGGGGCTCGCGAGGGACGCGCGCTTGCTGTTTACATTCGCGTTCGGCTGTCATTCGGTTACAAACCTTATACCGTGCCGTTTGTGTTTAAAATCGATTAGCTCGACGAGCTTACGAGCTGTGGCCGAGACACGGGACGAGTCACGAGGCGAGCCAGGAGGCGAGAGTGTAATTATTGGCTCGACATGCTTACGAGCTCGAGGCGAGACACGAGCCACGAATATAAATCGGCTAAGAGCAAAACCAAACCAACGATTTTAGCAATAAATCCGGTTTCTGTCACTAAGAAAAAGCAAGCTTATATATAGTTATCTGGGTCATAACATATTTTTGTTTTGTAGTGGACCGTACAATGAATCAAACGGAGCTGAGCCTGCCTGAGTTTTTGACTACAAATATAGTGGGCAGAGTCATGACGCAAATTAAACTGCCTCCCTTATCAAGACATCATGACATAGTGACTTACAAGGTACGTGTTTTTATGTATAGGTATGTACGTGTTAAAACCAGAGCACATCGGCTGCGTGTGCGTTGAAGTGCACTGCGCTAAAATGTTAGACACAAGACGAGACAGAAAACGCACACGTCACGCAAGCGGTAAGCCGCTTCTATATAGGAATCTGTATTACAACGCGCACGTGCATGTCTAATGCGCTTGTACCTGAGTCTACGCACTCGCATCCGGTGTGCAAAGGCCTTAAGGGACCCGTACAGTCGCGATCACAGATATATCGGATTGGCCAAGGTGCTCATAAATATCTGAATACGCCAGTATTGTCAAGGAAGGAAGCACCTCTGATATATCTGATGGCGACTATATAACGGAACTCTTATTAAATAACCTGTTCCTATCTGTCTGTTGCAGATAATAATTATTATGTAAGTAGTTAGGTAATCACTAGGTATTATAATTTCATCTAAATCGATCGTGATCGTCAAGCATAATGACATAGTGCATTTAATTTTTTGTGAGCGATAGGGACGCAGATGTAATGTTTAAATTAAAATAGTAACACAACCTTTAAAACTATAGTTGTGTCTCTATTAGTTATGTACCCTAATGTATGCCTAACAAACTCTCTTCATTTCAGATACCAGCAAAAGAACAAAATGCGCATGCTGAAGTGAATGGAGCTTTTCTTTTCAAATTCGATCCCAAGTCTCATAAAGTGATTGAAGCATCAATTGTATATGGAGGAATAAATCCGACGTTCACTCATGCTTATAACACAGAACAGTTCCTCATTGGACGGAATCTATTCACAAATGACACGTTGCAAGGTGCTCTACATTGCTTGGAGAAGGAAGTGGATCCAAACTTTAATCCGCCGGAACCTAAGCCGCATTTTAGGAAGAAACTTGCTTTAGGTTTATTTTATAAGGTAATGTGTAGCTACAATCTCGATTACAACATCGTTTAGTACAGTCAGTATCAAAAACCGGCCAAGTGCGAGTCGGACTCGCGTTTCAAGGGTTCCGTACATTACACAATTTAAACAATGTAGGTAGTTTTTATGCGAAATGTCTTTAAAAAACCCGTAGGTGTCGGATCAAAAACTAAGTAATTAAGTCCGACTCACGCTTGACTGCACATTTCTAATAGGTTTTCCGGTGATCTATAGGTAATGATCTATTCTGTGTATTTTTTTCAAAATTTTTGGCCCACTAGTTTCGGAGATAAAGGGGAATGGTAATTTTTTGCCTATTTTCTTGAATAACTTTTAAACTGTTTGTCCTAAAATTATATAAAAAATATATTTGAGATTGTCACAATGAGCTCTTTTATTTGATATGTAACAAGATATAGTATGACGAACTTTATTTTTTAATTTTCTCATTTACCCCCAAAAGTGGCCCCCGTGTTTAATATTAATTTGTTTTCGTTACATGTCCATCTTTGGGTCACAAACTTACATATGTGTACCAAATTTCAACTTAATTGGTCCAGTAGTTTTGGAGAAAATAGGCTGTGACAGACGGATAGACAGACAGACGCACGAGTGATCCTATAAGGGTTCCGTTTTTTCCTTTTGAGGTACGGAACCCTAAAAGTAGCGCATTCTTCAATATCTGTTGAAGTTATATCTCTATATAAGTATGTAGAACAATTGGATTGTGACAGACACTTGAACAAGAACTGTAGAGATACGAGTAGGTATGTCTCCATTTGGAAAAATATTCCATTCCAGGGTTGCAGATATTTTCGGTGCGTTGTTTCACCTTTCACCGTCTACTTTTAATGCTGACCGTACCTGAGCGGCTATTTCCCTGTTTATTTCCCTTTAAACGGAACCTGTAACAATATATTTCGATGCCTACACTGTATATTTTTCTCTTATTTATTGCACGAATGTGCGATCTGTTGTGAACAGGCCGTCATCAAACTGTGTCCACGCGAAATCCTGAGCCCAAAATACGCATCAGGCGCCACAACCGCCTACGAAGACCGGCCTCCCGTGAGCCGTAGTTACCAGGAGTACGACACAAACAGACCGGACTACCCCATCACTCAGCCGCTGCTGAAGAAAGAGGGCCTGATCCAGTGCGCGGGCGCGGCCAAGTACGCTGACGATATACCTAGAATATCAGATGAAGTGTTTGCCTCATTCATCGTTTCTACAATTGCGCGAGGTGAAATAGAAAACATCGATTACGCCGATGTCCTTGTAAGTATTTTAATCTAATTGCTGATTATAAATTCTGCGACTTATTTTTCCTTCAAGAAGGTACCGAGACTAAGTAGGTACCGATGGTAAACTACCCTATTGTCAGCACTTAAGCTGTGGTGACTTTTTTTACAAAATAGGTGCCGATGATTGGTGCTTTTTTAGTAGAAATCTCTATGGTGAAGTAAAACATCGTAAGGAAACCTAACAATTATTAGTTTCCCCGATGCATTAGAAGGTCAGATGTAATTCGCTATATTGAACACTTGTTAGTGCGCCGATTTCAGGTATAAGCTTGCCATTCGGCTCTATGGTTTTTTGAAATAGTCGTAGGTTACAAAATTAAAACGTCAAAATGAGATGTTTCATAGGGAAACACAAGTATCTACATCTAGGTATCACTATAGTTAATTAACTGTTTTAAAAATATTGATAAATTTGTTTTAGAAAATTGAAGGCGTGATTGCGGTTTACACTTCTAAAGACATCCCAGGAGTGAACAGCATCGTGCGTGGAGACTTCCAACTTTTGTTCGAAAACGAAGAACTTTTCGCAGACGACAAAATATACTATTACAACCAACCAGTGGGACTAGTTGTGGCCGAAACGCAAGTCATAGCAGATAAAGCGGCATGTCTTGTTACTATGAAGTATAAGAATATTTCGAAGAAACCAATAATTTTCACTATACAAGATGCTATTGACGCGCCGCCGTTGGAAAATAGGCTTATAACCTATGAAGGGATTACTCCTTCAGATAGAGGAGTAAACGTACAAAGAATAATAAAGGGTTCCTTCTACTCCCCGAGACAATATCACCATATGATGGAATTGCATGCGACACTCACGTCCCCAGTGGACAATGGCTATGAAATAGATTGCTCTACCCAGTGGATGGATATCACTCAGGCAGCTATTGCGCAGCTACTTAATATTCCTAATAGCTTGTGAGCATACAATAAGTTTCTTATAAACTATTTCATAATCCATCATTTTATATCTAACTAGTTAAAGAGGATTAAATTTAATTAAGTAAGAGTTACGAGTGTTACGGCCTCTTACACGTCGCTCTGTTCAGAGCAGCTTGACCTGTGTCAAAGGCTCACATTAAAGAGAGAAGGAGTAAAGTAAAGTAAAGATTTATTTCACTAGACTTATATTGACCGGGATATAGAACGTGATTACCTTTTGTTTTTGTAGGTCAATATAAGTCTAGTGAAACTAACCGTGAATCATTCAAAACTCTAAAGATTTATTTGTTGGGAGTTTTATATAATTGGTCGGGTTTTTAAATGTTCACTGTAATTTCAGAGTGAGAGTTCGAACAAGACGTTGCGGGGGTGCGTTTGGTTGCAAGATAGCTAGAAATATGTTCGCTGCGTGTGGCACAGCCCTAGTGGCGTATAAGCTGAACAGGCCTTGCCGCATAGCCATGCGCATGCCGGATATTATGCGCATCACTGGAAAAAGACCAGATAGCAGGCTTGATTATGAGGTCAGTAACTTGCTTCCGTAATTGAAATAATATTATAATCAGGGATGTCTCAAATAACCTTAAAACATGCGTCTGAAAGGTCCTAGGTCGCCGAAAGCATATATAGGGTGCGAAAAAAATGCGGTCATAAGAACCTATCCATAACGAACTGAAACTAAAAGAGATAAAATAAACTTCTAAGAAACTAACCCGTAAATAAATAAATAAATATTATAGGGACAATCTTACACAAATTGGCTAAGTCCCACGGTAAGCTATAATATTTATACAAATATTCATATTTATTACCTAGGACCATCGGCTTCACAGGCAGGGTCACTACCCACTAGGCCAGACCGGTCGTCAAACCCGTAGGTTCGGAAAACTAAATTGAAGGCCTATCCGCCAACATCGAAAAATCTAAAAATGTTCTCCCTCTCTGTCGCTTGAATATGCGAGTCATTAGAGAGGCAGATAACGATTTCTGATGTTGGCAATAAGCCATCTGGATTCACAATACATATACATAGTTTACATAACAAGAAGTGCGCTGTCATAGTTCTCTCACCACGATACCGAACCTATGTAACTTACTTATTCATGAAATAAAGCTATGAACCGGATTATATTGCGTATATTGAATTATTTAATTGTTTTTGTATGTGGGTAGTTTTGTAATTTTTTCTCATTCACTCGTTGACCACGGACGCTGTAAAGGGTTCGAAACGTCGGGATGTATTATAAATTCAATATACGCGATATAATCCGATTTCATAGTTTTATTTCATGAGCAACTATCCCGGTAACCGAAGACAATATTAATTTAACTTACTTATTGTTATGTCCGTATTGTGGAATTTATTTTTAATTCAAATACTATGTTATGCTATGTTGTAGGTCGCCGTTGACGGAAACGGTCAAATCCAATATTTAGATGGAACCTTCTACGTGAATGACGGCATGTCGAGAAATGAGAATGAAAACTCCTACGTTACGGATTCTATGAAAAATTGTTACAATCCTGATCGATGGAAGGTTGATTCTTTCGGAGCTATCACTGACGCTCCGACTAATTGCTTTATGAGAGCACCCGGTAAGTCCAAATTCCTCACCGTAAAGCGTCCCAAGCGTGTCAACTTCCACAAGGTTATTTAAGTATTATTATTTTCTTTATTTAACGGTACAATGCCGTCCTGAAAACGTCGGAGGATTTTTTTTCAAGCTTAATTACCTATATTCATTCCACGCATTAGTCTGGGAATTGTAAAGGTCCACGTACTTAGTTTAAATTTTACCTAATTTAAGTATCCAGTATCCACGCCAATGTAAGTTTGGTTTTGTTGAGGTTTCCTTCCGTTAATGAAAATACCTATGTTGCTTGAGAATTAAACCATTAAAATAATAGTCACATCTAAACGATTCGAGCTAGTTTTGGAATATTTGGGAGATTTCGGACTATAGTTAGTTTCAATCGAATTTAAACTGTTGTGAGACATACTAACATTAAATAATTTCACGGTTTAGACTCACTTGTTTTAGTCACTCTCGCGACATGTTTCGGAGAGAATAGGTCTCCTTTCTCAAGCACTAACAGTGCAAGCAGCGTTCACGATGACCGTGTATTGCGTACTGCCGCGCGCCGCGTCGCTCGCTGCGTTGCACTGCATGCGCTGTGCTGTATTTAATGTATATTTATTTTGGTAGTTTCGCCAGAAACATTTAGTAGTATACCACTGCATGGTAGGGAATGAATCCTTCATAATATTTATCAATATTACATATGTTTATGCAGGTAATTTTGAAGGCATTGCAGCTATTGAACATATTATGGAACACATAGCTAAAGAAATAAAAAGAGACCCTATAGAGGTCCGTTTCAACAACTACCGAGTTGATGACAACCAGCTACCGGAAATTGTCCCCGAGTTTCTAAAGAAAAGCGATTTTAACAAGAGACTAGAATATATAAAGGAGTTCAATGCCAAAAATCGTTGGAAGAAACGAGGATTAAAGCTAAATAATATGGCTTTTCCTACACAGTATCTCGGGAATTATGGAGCTTTAGTTTCTATCTACCACGGAGATGGAAGCGTAGCAGTTAATATAGGCGGCATCGAGATAGGGCAAGGCATTAATACTAGGATAGCGCAAGTAGCAGCTTCAGAGTTGAAGGTACCGGTCGAGAAGGTACACGTTCTGTCGGCGTACGATTTCGCCACCCCTAACAATTTTTCTACGGCGTCGAGTATAACTACTGAATGCTGTGCTCTATCTGTGATAAGATGTTGTCAGCAACTCAACGCAAGGTTAGCTCCGTTCCGTGCACTCATGCCGGATGCTACATGGGAACAAGTGGTCTTTGAGGCTGATCTTCAAGGAGTTCTGCTGCAGGCGAACTTCGAGACGAGCCCGAATGACCCTCGCTTGCAAAATTATTCTATATTCGGTGTCGCCGCGACCGAAGTGGAAATAGACGTGTTGACTGGCACGAAGTACATAGTTCGCGCGGATATATTTGAAGATGCAGGGCGCACTATTAATCCGGCTCTGGATGTTGGACAGGCAAGTATTATATCCAAACCCTGTTATCAATATAATATTGCAATTCATTAAAAATCATGGGTGGTATTGAATTCATACATTATTTCTCCTATTAGGATCAAAAGAGCTCGTGATTTATATTATGTAGTAGTGTTTCTACTTAAAACACAAAAAAATTAAAATATTTTCATACATTTTTTTTTCTAGGTAACAAATATTCCCCAATTTGAAAAAAAAATTTAGTGTAGGTAATATTTAAATAAAATTGTTTTTTAAATTGGTCTTTAAGTATTGGTATTTAAGAGATATTTAAATATCTCAGGCTGCACTATTTCAAGCCGGGGACAGTTGTATAAAATATTATTTAAATAGATTTGTATAATATTTTAAGGTTGAAGGAGCATTTGTACAGACGCTGTCGCTCTGGTTAATGGAGGACACTATTTACAATCATCATAACGGAGAGATCTACACGGACAGAACGTGGAATTATTTTATCATGGGCGCTAAAGATATTCCCAACGATTTTCGCGTGTATTTGGCTCGGAATAGGCCTAACCCCGTCGGTATATTGGGATCAAAAGGTAAGTTATATAACATTATAAAGCGAGAGTTTTGGCCGAAGGGTGACAAATTTTGTTGGTCGGTTGAATAATGCTTCGTAGCCTTAATGTGTTCTATTTTTATTAATGTTATAATTATATACATGCTATTTCTTGCCTGATAGTTAAGAATGTTACAATAAATTTATTCCAGCGACGGGAGAGCCACCGCTCTGTTTGAGTCATTGCGTGGTGGACGCCCTGCGAGTAGCGATAGAAGCGTCGCGCCAGGACAGTGGGTACGACACTGAACATTTCCTCAATATTGGTAAGTATTTGGATTGAGGTTAGTCAGGGCAATTGCAAGTATGGGGCAAATGCAACTACTCTAAAAATACAGTGAGTCTATAGCTAGACTCGCTTTTATGGCACACTTTCACCAGTCATAAAAGAGAGTTCACCCATGGTATAGTTAAGGGGATCCCATATCGAATCCCATACCCAATCGAAGGTCATTGGGGACCTTCGATTTGAATCCCTTAGTTTTCTAATGTTTTTTTGTAGCTTATCATATTAACAGCAACGAATTTAAGCAATATAGTATCCCATATTTACTTCAAAGTTCATTGTTTTCGAAATATTTGGCATCAACGTTGAACAATTTTAGGCCAAAAAACTGGTTTTCTGGCCATAACTTTTGTGTTAATTAGTTTAAAATTAAAGCCCTAGACAATTTTTTAGAGACGTCTAAGACGAACCCAAATATGTAGATTTCGTATAAGTAAGATCTTTCACAGCAATCGAGATACGAAAAAAGTGTTTTTTTAGACAATGTTTAAAACAATCATAAATAAATAAGTATTAATTTTTTCACAATCCGGTAGACAAAAATGGAGATAAAAGATTGAAGAACCGATAGCCGCTTGTCTTATAATTCTATATGTAGTGCAAAAGTAGGAGATACGATTCAAAACTTGTCAAAAATCGATGTAAACCTCAGGTAGCCCCTTAAGGCTCTAAACTCACTTCTTGTATTTTTAAAGTAGTTGCAATTGCCCTGGCTCACTTTACTGTAGGTACCTGTTATACAGAAGCCGTAGCATGTTTAGGTCTACTGTTTAACTGAGGCGGTTGGTAAGAAGTTATTATGGTCAGCTACGGACCGGTTGATGGCTTGGCTAAAAATTTAATATATAGTCTGTCAAGCCATTTCTAACTAACAACAAACTAACAAAATATGGGCCGATCAGACCTGAAATAAAGATTTTCATTTCATTTCATTTCATTTCATTTCATTTCATTTCATTTCCGTCAGTAGAAAAAAACGTTTAAAAAATGTAGATGCGAAGAGTAATCACCCCATAGAAAAATTTAATTTAAACTTTTTCTACTGACAAATTGTTGGACCGGCTATAGAAACGAATTTAAGGCCCAAAACTCAGCTACCTTACCTTCTACTATTACTATTTCCAGTGTGATTTTGTTATGTCTGACCATATTCTGAGGGGTGACTGAATGTATAGCCCATACTGAACAACTTTTACTATAGAGCCAACCCCGAAAACGCAAAAAACATCTTTCAGCTATCGTTTATTTCAGCCATCATATGTCAATGTTGGCTATGGAACACCACACCAGAGATTTATTTTCACGATTTGGGGGTCGGTTCCATTGTAAAAGTTGTTCAGTATGACCTACATATCGCCGCTATACTTACTCAACCTCGTATCTGCAATACTCATTTCATGACAAAAACACCCTTATTCCGAATGAAAGATAAGCGACATTTCCATCAAATGATTGTTGCAGATATGAGGTTGAGTAAGTATAGCGACGATATTCACTTCAAACAGTATGGTCAGACAACAAAATCACCTTATCAAGATAGTTGTATAGATGTGGGTGATTCTACACGGATGATCGTTTGAGTGATTCTAATATATTACTTGCAGATGTTCCAGTTACTAATGAGAGCGTCGTCGATGCTGCAGATGTCAAAATTAGCGAGTTTCTGCTATATGAGCCTTAGAATAACTATAAAGAAGTATGAACACCTACATAAATAATAGTTAACGTCATACAAGTGTGGAAAGTAAAGTAAACACTTCAAAACGAGTGTCAATAAGACACTACAACTGTAATGTAAATCAAAATAACCCAATGCTATGTTAGTATTATAATTGTGCCATTTTCAACCAAAAGGGTACTTATTGTCGGTTGTCAATAAGGCGCTATTTCTATAAAGCTTCAATTCGAAATCAACCTTATCGACCAGCGACAATGTGGTACCTTTTACTCTAAGAACAAATTAAATTATTTTCTATGAAAATATTTTAATTTGTGGTTTTTCAAGTAGACACTACTATTTAAACTATAAACTGAAATAAATGTCATATACGAAGGAAAAAATGACATTTATTTCAGTTTGTGGTACCTTTTGTTTGAAAACGTCACAATTGTTGTTCATAATACTGTATTACTGTAATACTAATACTAATGTAATACTGTATTTGACATGTAAAACTATGTTTTATAAAGGAATAAATGAATGAATGAATAATAGTGACTGATAAAGATTGAATAAAATTAGCTATTTAGTTCTCCTTCTAGTACTCTTATTAAGCGTATACAAGCTTAAAATAATAGATAATAGTATCAGGTGCGACGGGCGGGGCTTCTTACGACGCCTCTTACTTCCTAAGACCATACAAGGAAAAAAAAAATGTCAGTGAAATTTGAATCTACAGTGTAAGAAACAGTTGATTTTGTTTAGTTTGAAAATTTAACAGAACAAGACAAATGCAACGCTGTTCCTATTGAAAATTATTTAAATTTCATCAAGCTTAATAAGTCCTATAGGTAGGGCCGTGAGCCTTAGGTAGGACTAACGGGTTAAATAGGTAGGTAATTATACATTATTATATAAGAAAGAGTATATATATGTATTTTAATAAATTAATTTAACGGAATAGAAATAAAAATGGTATAAAAAGTAAACTATTGTATATTTATCGTATTATTGCGTGTATAAATACTGTCTTCTTAAAACGACGCCTGGTCCCCGTCAGTTGCACGGTTCACGGCATCACGCTGAAGGCATTTCGGTCACCGGCGCGCCTCCCTTGGGTACTAAGCTGATCAGCTGATCTGATGATAGAGACTCGGTAGTTTGTGTCGCCTGCGCGTCACGCCGACTGCACTTCGGTCGGCGACGTCGGCGGCGCGCCGGCGCAGAGCCCGAGTGAAGTACTTTATGCGAATTTAAACTTGATCTCTCGTTAAATAGTTTTCCGCAAATTTCGCAACAGAATTGTTTCACCCCACTGTGGAGCCATTTATGCCTATCTAGGTGATCCTTGCGGGTAAATTGTTTGTTGCATACTTCACATGTATAAGGTTTCTCGCCATTGTGAATACGTTCGTGGCAGCTAAAGGTGAACAATGACTTAAAATTCTTGTTGCAAAGTTTGCAGGCGTACTTGTAGTTTCTTCCCAGTTTCCCTTCCACGTGAGTTCGCATGTGATGAATAAGAGAAGATTGTTGGCCAAACTGTTTTTTACATATTTCACAATGGAATGGTTTTTCACGAGTATGTACACGTGTGTGCGCTACCAAGTTGCCTTTTTGTGTAAATCCCTTGTTACATACGCTACAGGTGTAAGCCTTAGCCGCGTCAACCGCATGCGTTAGTTTATGGCTAAGTAAACATCTTTTTTGTGTAAATCTTTTGTTGCAAATTTCACAGCTGAAAGGTTTCTCCCCTGTGTGGATCCTATTATGAACTATTAAAGACGACGTCTCCCTAAATCGCTTGTTACATATTTCACAGCTGAAAGGTTTTTCTCCTTTGTGAACACGTTTGTGGACGACTAATTGCTTAAAACGTTTGAACTCACTATTACAAACTTCACACGAGTAAATCTTGCCTTTGTTATGAACTTTCATGTGGTTGATTAAATTTAGTTTCTTTGCAAACTGTTTGCTGCAAGTATCGCAGGTGTAGGGTTGTCGGTCGGCGCTAGGGGCGGGTGTGTGAGCAGGCGCGTCCTCCACACTGCTGGCGGGGCTCGGCTCGCGGTGTGACGTCACGGGACACGGCTGGCTCGCGTGCAGCGCTTCACCGCTGATGACGAACTCTTCTTTTGCCAGTTGTTTCTTTTTCGTGATGTTTGTCTCTGGCTTATTGTATTCTACTTCTATCTTTGTGACTGTAACAAAAAAAAGGGTTAAATTTACTCAATTAAGTGTCTCAATAAACTGTTATTTTTTTTACATTTTGAATTCCTTTATTGAACCCCATTTAAGGTTAACCGTACCTGACTCAAAATCCTTGAACCTTTGATTCCCATCGTTCGGTAGAGGATCCCGCGAGCCTTTAACTTTGACTTCCAGGTCTGAAAAAAGGAATTTGTAACCATTTTAGGGATCACGAATACTAAAAATAAAATGCAAACTAAGAACTCTTCTTACCACATTCAATTAACGTAAATTCTTGTTCTTTTAATAATCAGTAATCAGTAATTTATTGCTTTCATAGGTACAATAAGGTCTTACATTAAAATAGTGATCAAGTTATGAACCCTGTAAGGGCACTGCAAATTAAGCACGTAACTTACAATACTATAATATTACATAACATATCCCATATATATAAATTTCACATCATGAGAGGGGGGAGGCCTTTGCCCAGCATTAGGACACAATAGGCTTACACATGAACACAACATACACATAACATTCATAAGATCACAACATAACATTCATGAGATCTTTACATTTCTATTATATGTTATATCTTCTACCTAACATTAATTTCACTTTCAAAAAACTCTTGCATATTATAAAAACTATTTTCTAATAAATATTTCGTAAGTTTTTTGTTAAATATGTTGTCAATTTTTTCGTTTTTTATATCTATTGGAAGTTTGTTATAAATCTTAATGCACATTATATATGGACTAGAGCTATGGATACTTAAATTTGAAAATGGAACCGGAATTGTATTTCTAGGGCGTAAATTTGAGGTAGTCGGATCTTTTGGTACTGGAAAGAAGTAATTATATTTTCTTTTGAATTTAGTTATCTCGAGTTATACATACTCGAGATAACTAAATTCAATTCAAGAAGTCAATGTTAATATGTTGAGTTTACGGAAATGGGGTCGACAACTGTCTGTTTGGTTTATGTTGGTTAGGATTCTTATGCATTTATTTTGTAAGATAAACAGGTCGTGTATGTTGGTGCTATTGCCCCACATAACTATACCGTATCGGAGCCAGGAGTGAGCAAAAGCATAGTAAGTACATAAGGCGGTTTTTACATCTGTATGTTTCTTTACTTCTCTTAGAGCGTATAATGAAGATTTTTTGGATATGGAGTTTCCAGTTTATGTTTGAATCTATTTCAATGCCTAGCAAATTGGAGGAATTTACACAATCTATGGTTTGATTATTGTATTTATAATTGATGCATAAGCTACTTTTTTGGTGCGGTTTAAACTGCATGATTTTAGTTTTTTCTATATTTAACTCAAGGTTGTGGAGATTTAACCAATCAACTACTTTAGTGAGGGTGGCGTTTAAAAGGGAATTTAGGTTATTTTCATGTGTAGAATACGGAAGTACTATGGAGATGTCGTCTGCAAATAGGATACTAGTTTCAAGTATTTTAGGGAAGTCATTGATATAGGTATATTAGGAATAGGAGGCACCCGAGTACACTGCCTTGTGGATACGGTTAAACATAAATGAGCTCACTGTGTGAGTGTAATCTTTACGCGCGATTGAAGTAAAACTTCTTTGGCGATGACGTTTATCGCTACGTTGACACTTTGATGTGTGTCACTACTTTCCGTCAGGAAAAAAAACTGAGTTACCCTCTAGTCGCACCTAAATTAAATTAAAATTAAATTAAATTAAATTCTTTATTCAACGACCAACTAGGATCAATTAGTGTTAGTAATGTGTTTCTAAAGAAGTTTTACTTCAATTTTACTTTAAAATTAAAATATTGCAAAACCTTATGTGATGGCATGGAACCCTCATGGCGCGACCCTGACACATTAGAATTCAATCAATAGTTTACTACAATTAGTCATATATCAGTTTCACTTCATTGCATCTAAGTTCAGGGGCGTATTTACCCTAGGGCCAAGGGGGCCATGGCCCGGGGCGGCAGGCTGCGGGGGGGCGGCGCAGGCCGCCGCTGGCTTTCAGTTTCGGGTGCCTCAGTGGCGCCCCAATAAAAAAAAATTGTGGTGATACTGGTACTAGACATAATTTAATTTAAAGTAAGCAACTATTCGTTGTCTATTGCCAGTAGTCACATCAAAATTTTTACAGCGCGTTTGCGCCCCTTATCCTTCTACCTTAATTCTTTACCCACGCGGATTGTCAACGAGTTCTCATGATGTCGCCCTGTGACGTCGCTCTTCACATCGCCCTAAGGCCGCGAGCTTCCGTTAATGCTTTTTGGCCCTGGTCTGCAACAAACGCCGTAGGTCGCGTCCCGCGTCCGGCGTGACGCTGTACGCGACGTACGAATGCTTACTATGGAAATGCACTATAGTGGTCTCTCTCACACGCCATACGCCGCGGCGGCGTAAAGCGTTTGTTGCAGATCAGGGCCTAACGCTGCATGTTTGACGTCGGCATTAACGCCGTGAGCGACGTCTAGACGCCGGCCATTGCGTCAGAATCGCTATACTTCCTACGGTAAATAAAGGCATCGTGTACGACGTCCGTTCCTCTGTGGCGCACGGCGTCCAGATGCTGACGCCGACGTCAACCGAAAACCGTACACTATTAACACTATAATTATTGAGTATAGAATTCAGAGGCGACCTGGGAGTTGGCGAACTGGTCAGTCGGAGCCTAGCACAAAAAACAAAGCGCGTTCTTTTAGTGGGTACTAAATTTCGCATCATTCATTTAGTGGTTAATTACTCAGCAAAACATTGATCAATATACGCAAAAATCATATTGAAAGAGAACTTATAATACCTATTGGTATTGAATAAAATTAGAGTTCAGACACGACACGACATGGTTAGTTGTTTCAAAGGTGAACCGCAAGGCAGGAGACCGAGATACTGGACAGCAGAGCCCGAAGGGAAACATAAGGTGTACCTATATACTTAAAAAACAAACAGACGGACCGCAAGCAGGGTATTGAACTAAAGACCCTAAGATGCCGAAGGGAGCGCACCACGTAAGGCCGAGATACTGCAGAGCCGCTATTATAGGTACGACCCAATTTACAGTGTTATTATTACTAGTGGCTCTGTGAGCTGCAGACCTCGCGTTAAGCTTAGAAAATGTAAAAGTGAAAAATACTTCGTTCGTTGAGTCGTTATCACGGTCAACTCACAATGGTCTTGAGCGCCATATAGATAGACTCTTTTGGCGCTTTTAAGTCCTTTATGCCAATTTCCGCATTTTGAAAAAAAACCCTAAACTGGTTCGACAAAAAAATCTATTTAATCATAGAATTTATAAATATGTAAAAACAATTAGTACCTACCTAAAATGTAAAATTATTTAAGCATAGATATTATGTAATTTATTGACTTGTAAAATGACTGCCTTTTACCAATTAAACATCTGAATCTGAATCTGGTCACAAAATTTTACGAGAATAAGTTAAGAATTGCGACCTGAACTTAAAACAAAGACCTTCATAAAAATTATGGCGGACTAAAAGGTCAGGTTGCGAGCCCTGAAAAGCTTAAAAGTCGCGCTTTCCAGAAGACCCGAAGCATTCCTGAATTTCCAGCAAGTCGCGCCTCGTTTTAATTTGAGCGAACGCCAAAGGTCGAGTAGCAGGAGAGCCGAGCTCACATTGGTTCCAAGTTCCAAGCCAATTCCAATAGCTCTCCTCTCCTCCAGCTCGGTCTTCGACCTTGCATGGACGCTCTTTATGCGGAGCTCGGCCTTTGGTGTCACTATAACGAGGTCATTGTTCCAATCCCAAACATCGATTTTTCCCACCTCGACCTTTTGCTTTGCGCGGAAGAGCGCCGCAATTGGACGATCCGGGACTTCAACACTCTGCAGAGCTCATCTTGGCCATAGGTTTTTGTCCCAGCTCAGCTGCACCAGTGCTTTAAGCTCTGTTCTTCTGCAGTTCGGCCTTCAGCCTCACAGGGCAGCACACCGCTATCGGACGCTCCGGGTCTCCGGCCTTATGCAGAGCTCGGCCGTCGGCATTCGATTCCAAGCTCTGCAGAAAGGCACTGCGGAAAAATTATGCTTTTGTGTTTGTTTCATGGGTCATGGGGGGCGGCAGAGGCCCAATGGCCCGGGGCGCCAAATATGTAAATACGCCTCTGTCTAAGTTTGATAACCTGTCATTGACTAAACAGTCGATTTTAAAGAATCTTTGAGGTAGGAAATCCCACGAATATTATTGATCGAGTTAGACTTCAAAGCACTTTATTGACCGAGCAGAGCGAAGGTCTCTGTTTCAGATTTGACAAAAATGCTTTCGTATATTCATGACTACAGGTCGCATTTCTCAACCGATTCTCGTGTTTTTTTTTAAAGGTTCGAAAATGATATAGAATTTGTTTGTTGATTCAGTATTTGGAAACTTTTTAATAATGTCGGAGCCATGGGGGTTCGTCAGATGTACAGCTCACGGAGCCACTAGTTTTTTTGTAGTAGATAACGCTTCATGTTTGCTTTGCCACAGTTGGGTAAAAATATATGAACGACACATACTGTTTTCCATGGATGTAAAAAATCTTCAGTAGGTATTGTCTTTCCTGCCGATTACGGTACTTGCCCATATATAAAACTGTACTTATCAAACATAGTACATGAAACTGTAATAATAACTTACGTATGAGTGGCTCGGCTTTCTCTCCGTCATCTGACTCTTCAGACTTCACGGAAGGTACTTCTTCTGAAAAAAAAATTACTGAATTTAATTGAAAACAAAAATGTATTTTACATTTTGCACCAACATATAATATAATAAGTATCACCATCATCATCATCTCAGCCGAAAGACGTCCACTGCTAGACAAAGACCTCCCCCAAGGATCTCCACAACAAACGGTCATTCGTTGCCCTCAACCAACGGTTTCCCGCGACTTTAACCAGATAATTATTTTACAGAATTATTAAAATAAATTAAAAAATGACCGCTTCAGGCTTGATTACAACTTGCGACCTTTTGGATCACCGCTCCAATAACTTTTGTTCTATATTTTTTTTAATAAAAAGTTTGTAGTTACACTTCCAGACTCGATAAAATTAGTTTAGTAGGGGTAAGCAGTTAAGCACATTGTTACTAATGAATTCTAAATATCACTTGAGACTCCAGTGCCGTTAAGATAAAACATTATTTCAGTAGACGTCGCTATGCGCCTCCCTAAGGCGCGTAAACAAAAACGAAGCAATGGAAAATTCACACGGTTCTGGTAAGCTTCGGTAGCTTAGTTGGTTAAGAGCAATTGGACCGGTGTTTCAAAAGGTGGCAAGTTCGAATATTGCCCGATGCGGTGAATTTTTCCTAATTTGAAAAAAAAAATAGCTGGCCGACACATCTGTTTGATAAAAAATTAGTTAAGTTTTCTAGACCTCACCTTTCACATGTAGAGCTCCGTTGAGCCGCGCGCGCAGCTCGGCCTGGCTGCGCTGCACTTGCAGTTTGAAGTCGTTCGCGTCCCGCAGCCGCCCCACGCACACCTCGCAGATCCCACACTCGTCATCACCGTACAGTGTTAGCTGCAAGCAAAGAGGATATAATAAGTTAGAGCGGTACTGTCATAGTAAATTTTGTAACCCCAGTAAATTCACTGCCATCTATCGACACACCTTAAAACTAAAATTGAAGATTTATAATAATACGATAAAATGTATTTAAGTAAGTAAGTAAATATTCTTTATTGCACCAAAATTATACATTTTACATACATGTAAAACTACAAAGAAATATTTAAAGAAAAAATAGAACCAGGTAACAACAGGCGGTCTTATCGCTAAAAAGCGATCTCTTCCAGACAACCTTTGGGTAGCAGGAAATGTAGAACTCATACAAAAGTCAACAGGTAGTGCAAAGAGCTAAATATGGAGACTATTAAACACAAACACACATACTACAATTACTACTTATACATATAAGTATTAAAACAAAACCTAACACACAAATAAATATACAATACAATATATATATATATATATATAATATATATTTATACAAGCATATATACAATATATAAAATGGCAACTTAAGGCAGAGATAGAAAGTAGAGTTTTAGCTGATTTTTGAATATGGGGAGAGATTTAGCTAATCTTAATTCTACTGGTAAAGCATTCCACAGCCGAACAGCCCGGAAGGTAAAAGAGCTATTATAAAATTTAGAAGTAGATCAGGGAGGAGCAAGAAGTGAGTATATATATGAGTCTGAGAACATCTGATAGAAGAGAGATACTTGAAACGCTCTTTGAGATAAGGTGGTGTAGCGGGGTTAAAGAGAATGCCATAGAGAAGGGCGAGAACATGAGAGTCACGGCGAAGACGAATAGGAAGCCACTTGAGCTGAGAACGGAACTGTGACACATGGTCAAATTTGCGCAGACCAAATATAAACCTTATACCGAGATTCTGGAGGCGCTCGAGCTTATTCAGCTGGTCCTCCGTAAGGTCTTTAAATATGGATAAATGATTTTTTTTATTTGCATTAATTATTTTTATGATCAAAACCCATGTTCTTTCACTGATATGCGTTAAAAATTTTAAATAACAAACGAAACCGTCAACGCCATCTATTCGACAGTAGGCCAAAGCTAGTAGCGCCCTCTGATCGAGAATCAAATTTTCTTGATTTTCGAGGCACGTTTTTTCCTTAGACAGTTGAAATTTTCACAGATGATGTATTTCTGTTGCCGCTATAACAACAAATACTAAAAAAGTATGGAACCCTTGGTGCGCGAGACCGTCTCGCACTTGGCCGGTTTTTTATTTATTAATCAGGGACAATTTAAAAAAACCACAAAGTTACTTCAATATTTTGAAATCGTTCACTGTCTGGGCCAATTCCTAGTGAGGCACAAATGAAGGAAATGGTGGAAATAATTACTGGCAAAAAAGAGTAAATGGGCCTGGGCTGGCCATATATATTGAACAATGGATAAACGGTGGACTAAACATGTGACAGAATGGTTATTAATTACACACTGAGAAAACAAAAAAAAAACAAATACAAGATGGAGAGATGAGCTAAGAAACTTTGACAGATACTGGTGGATAATAGCACAGAATAGGAAGAAATGGGAAAAACTGGAGGAGGCCTTTTCCGCACACGCAACATGCAAATAAATATATTAAATTGTAAAAACAATGAGTTAAAAAAAAACATGAATTAAAGGCTATTACTAATCACTGGCAATAGGTATGTCTAGTGTATCAGTTAGTCTGCGGGCTGATATACGGAGTATCGCCCTTGACAGTTAATTTTTCTTTTGTTTCAAAACAATATCTGAATTGATTTTGGGAATATAATAACAATAATAAATAATATACTAATTTAAACTAACACGATTTTCACTCATAATTTAAAACTAATACGGGACTTAATCGCGTACAAACTTACGTTTATTTATGGCCTGACGTTTCGAACGTGACGTTACGTTCGTGGTCACAGGCAGACTGGCGAGAAATTGTATCAACATCTTCTTGCCGCGCGGTTTTCGCGAACTACCCGCACTTGATCTTGATTATTAACTTGTACGCTAGGGTTGTCACTTTGCCGACACACAACACTCACGACATCCAATGGTATGTGGCGGGATGTTTTTTCCCTTACATTTGCTAATTACTGGATTCCACGAAGACGTTTCACGTTCGAAACGTCAGGCCATAAATAAACGTAAGTTTGTACGCGATTAAGTCCCGTATTAGTTTTAAATTATGAATAATAAATAAATAAATTATTTATTTGGCAGGCAAGAAACCCAATTTTTACAAACTATATAAGACTATCCCGAGCCTGTTACATGAATTTAGTCGTTTGCTACACACAGTTTTCCTTTTCATTCATTATAGAAAGACGAAATAGCATTGCTTACATGTATTTCAAAGCACTCTTTGAGCATCTCTGTGTATATCTCAGTTACTCCGAGGCATGTATATGGCAACTTCAAATTTTTGTCCGGAGGCCGCAGCAGACAGCATTGACACGAATTCTTAAATTCCATTAATAACGATGAACTATAAAACAAAGTTTTTGAATAGCATGAATAGTTTTAGTATCGTCTCCACCAGCCTCCAGTTTCAATGCCAATGAAATGACATTGACAATTTGACTTTGACATTTGGATATATTTTTTAATAGGGCTGGCAGCTTCCTCGCACAGCGCATTAGTATTGCAATTCAGCGGGGTAATGCTGCCAGCATCTACGGCACCTTACCGAGGGGTGAATTTTTATTTTAGTTAAGGTTTAGGATAGGTAGTATATTTTAGTTACGTTTAGTTTATAAGTTTTGTTACTATATTTTTATTTAATTTGTTCCAATAAATATTTTTTTTTAATAGAGTGCTTCTTATTTTTTTGCCAAATAATTATTTATGCATTTTCTCAATAAATCGGAAAAGGATGCTGATGGGATTATTACATGCATTGAATCGATTTTTCAAATAATAAAGAAGAAAACGATTTAAAGACAACTGAAAAAGATGCTGTCATATTGTTTTAAACTTGGCCGTATTATAACTTGGCGATATAATGAAGTTACGTCTGTAGCGAGTTTCAGAATTTGTCGATATTAAAAAAAAATTAAACGTCAACAATGGTGGCTGTGCCACTGCTGTCTCATATTTTTAGTAGTATTTTAATCGCAGTGAAACGATAGAAAAGGAAAAAATGGATTTGAAAAATTCGTGTCGCTGTTGTTTACTGCGGCCTCCGGACAAAAATTTGAAGATGCCGTATTCCCATTCGGGCAAAACCGAGATATACGCGGACATGCTTAAGGAATGCTTCGAGATTCATGTAAACATGGTTCTTTCGTCTTTTATATGGGATTTTAGTTGAAACCTTTGGTTGGAATTATCTAACTTTACCGTCTAAATCGGTTTCACTGTTTGGTCAAATTTCAATAATGACTTTTGTATAAGTACTATGTTCTTTCCAAAATTATTAAGTGTAACTAAATAGCATTACTGAATAGTTTTCTGCGAGTCTTAGTTTGTTATATGTTTATGTTTTTAAGTTTTTATCCATATAATAGGAAACAATTATTATTGATAGTTGTAAAGTATTAGTAAAGCTATGAGCTGCTTCATTTATAACGGTGTATCAACTTATTCCTGTCACTTGTTGTCAAAGTTATGTCTACTCTACTGGATCACTTGTTGTCAAAGTTATGTCTACTCTACTGGATCACTTGTTGTCAAAGTTATGTCTACTCTACTGGATCACTTGTTATGAAACAAACTATCAAACTTTTTAACAAATCTACGATGATATTCTATTTTAGTTTTTGTTGCTGAGGGTTTGCAGGTTTTGTAATACTTTTAGAATTTATGAAGTATGGAACTCATAAAATTTTGATTTACTAATATACATTGAGGAGTTAAACCTGTAAGCTTTTTTAAATTATTTGCATGATGTTGATTATAAATAAGTAAATGTGGACCAAGTTTAGAGAGTGTAGGTACCTAAGTAGAAACTTATGAATAAATTAAGGAACAGACATTTACTTGCAGTTAACAACAACATCAAGTGATGGTGTCTGTGGGATTTGTGAGGTGTGTGTGGGGCGGCTGCGGGACGCAAGTGACTTCAAGCTGCAAGTGCAGCAAAGCCAGGCTGAGTTAAAGGCGTGGCTGTGTGGAACTATACCTGTGAAAGGTACATCTAGATGTCTCATTGACATGTTAAGGGGTCATCCATTAATAACATCACACAAAATTTCGATTCTTTAGACCCCCCTCCCCCTTGTCACACTTTTTCATAGAAAAGTTATAGGTATTTAATATGTACTGTCACACTTGTAATGACCCCCCATACCCCTGGTGCTGTGACAATATATGTGGATGAACTCTAGTGATGCTTTATTTTTAAGTAGATTATAAAGCCAGGTACCCATGCAGTGCATGTTTAAACGGATACCGGACAGCCACTTCTCCTTACAAACATTCCCAGTCCCCATTTTCCTACCTAGATATTGATATTGTTTAAAATATTTTTTACTATGTTCAAGGTCAAAAACTCAGGATTCGAATTGCCTTAAGATCGCTATTTTTTTAGCAACCATATTGCATACTTTAACACAATTTATATTATATTTTTCAATTTACATCAAATTGTGTAAAAATATTTTATATAATGTCAATATCTAGGGAGAAAAATGGAGGCTATGATTGTATGGCGAAGCAGTTGTCCACTAACGTTTTAAGCACGGCAGCCTCGCGCAATGTGGACTTAGCATCCTGTATATTATTTATGCTTTCATATATAATTAATGTTTTTGTTGCAGATGAAGAACCCTTGGTAAAGTCAGAAATGTCAGACGACGTTGTGGACAACGAGGCCCTCATTCGTGAGTATTCATTTTATTAAAGTTTAGTAATAGCAGAGATATATGTAACTCCGTATTTTTTTTTTTTTTTTTTTTATTAGCCTATTTTGGTGTCCCACTGCTGGGCAAAGGCCTCCCCTCGTTTCCTCCACTCGACCCTGTCATCGCCATTTTCCCACCAGTTGGGGTAGAATGCGTCCAAGTCGTCCCGCCATCTCCTTTTTGGTCTGCCTGAACCCCGGCCTGCACCGTCTATGGTGCTCCGTGGGTCCCACTCAGTAACCATTTTGGCCCATCTTTCCGGGTGCATGCGACAGACATGTCCCGCCCAGTCCCACTTAAGCTTAGCGGTCTTGACGCCTACATCTGCAACTCTAGTTCTGGAGCGTAGTTCCGTGTTTCTGATTCGATCAGTTCTACGAACACCTAATATACTACGCTCCATAGCTCGCTGGCAAACCTTGAGTTTCGATTTTAGGGCCTCAGTTAATGACCAAGTTTGTGCACCGTAAGTTAGGATGGGCAGGATGCACATGTCAAGGAGTTTGCGCTTAAGACACAAGGGAAGGTCACCCTTCATTAGCGCTTTCATGGACCAGAAGCTCTTCCAGGCGTTCTCGATACTTTGTATAAGATTACTAAAGTCTAAGGAAAAAACGTGCCTCGGAAATCAAGAAAAAGTTTTTCTTGTCTTTGACCTATACTCGGGTAGATGGCGTTGGCGAAACAGTTTGATATTTAACAATTTTAACACATATCAGTGAAACAACAAGGGTCAAAGGGGCGTCCTTAAAAAAATTAAAAATAATAATAAAAAATCATTTCATCTTCCTCGCGTTATCCTGGCTTTTTGCCACGGCTCATAGGAGCCTGGGGTCCGCTTGACAACTAATCCCGAGAATTGGCGTAGGCACTAGTTTTTACGAAACCGACTGCCATCTGACCTTCCAACCCAGAGGGGAATCTAGGCCTTGTTAGCAGCAAGGCCTAATAAAAAATCATTTATCCATATATAATTATGTACATTTTTTGGTGTTTTTATACATTTTCATTTTTATGGTTGGGGAGCCCAAGAGGGGATTTTTGTAGTTACTTGAGCCAGGGGTCGGAAACCGGTATTTGCTCCATACAAAAATACCGGTAATATTACGTTCTTTTTCGTTCTTTTGTTTATAATTTCATTTTTAATGGGACGTTTTAATAATGCAAAATTGTTTCCTAAATACATGATTCAGTCCTACGTAATGAGCATAAAAAATTTCAAAATATTGGGCTATTTCGGGGTTTAAAAAAAATACCGGTTCCGAGCTCTGACTTGAGCGCGTCAGATTAAGATATGAGTGATATCTTGCTACCCCGTGGAGTCTACCTTTACCACTTTTAGCCGTCTATGTTGAGTCGTTGGTTGGTGGGGGGTTCAACAAATTGTTAAGCAGATTGTGGATTTGGTCAAAATTAATGCTATAATTGTGCTATTACTAAATCTGGCAATTACTTGTACGCATTTCTTTAATCTGACGGTTACAATGTAAAAATCGGGCTTCGACCTTGTGGTCGTCAGATTAAAGAAATGCGTACAAATTACTGGGTATTCCGTGGACATACTCAATGCCACTTAGACATACTCAATGAAATACTCGACCTATGTGAAAAATATTATACAGGAACTCACAGATACAAGCTGGACATGTAATTATACACCGAACATGGATTATTTATGTAAATTTTAATTATCATTTCAGATGTAGAAGTAAAACTTGAGAGCACGGAGGATCCTCTGCCGCACGATGAGGACGATGTCTTCAAGGAGTTTGTGTTAAGTATGTATTTATTGCACGGCCAATCGTTCTTGTCTGTGGTATTAAAATAAATAAAAGCTATAATCTTTTCTGCTTATTTATTTACTTATTTAAGTGTATGACGTAACATTGTGAGCAAATTAAGAATAAGAATAAAGAATAAAGAATAAAGATCATTTATTTCAGCAAAAGGTTACAGACATTCCAGGGGTCTCCGCACTAGGCAGTGCCTGTATCGCGGGGAACCAATTATAATTTAAATATCAGACTTTGTTACAATTACAACTACAAACTAAGGCTTAATCTAGACACAATATTAAAACTAAATTTTGTTAAATATGGCTTCTGTCTCGGCATAATTTTGTGAGTGCAGCAGTTTGAAAAGCAGTTTTTTCGCTTCCATTTGTGTGCAATCCCTGAGGTTACATAGTTTATTTATAGCATTGTATGTAGACGCCCTGCTGCGTTCCCCAAAACGTTTGCCAAAAGCTGAATTTACTCTTGGAACGGGTAAATTGAAGACGCGTTTTTGTGATAATATATTATACTCCTTTGATACTTTAGACGATTTATGTGTTTGTAAGCAAATTTTGTGTATAAACAGTTGACGAACAGATAGAACTTTAGCCTGAGCAAAGAGATCAGCAGTTGGAAAACGAAAAGGTTTTTTGAACATTACTTTCAAGACTGAACGCTGCGCTCTTTCAATTTCTAACATGGTTGTCTTTGCTGCACTGCCCCACACTGCAATGCAGTAACAGATTATTGACTGGCACAGTGCGATGTAGACCAGTTTCAGCAAAGATTCATCTGCAGAATGACGAAGTTTCTTAAATATATAAATAGATTTTCTAATTCTACCAGAGAGTTTGTGAATGTGATGTTTAAAATTTAAGTTTTCATCAACAAACAGGCCAAGGTATTTTATAATGTCAGCGCGCTGGATACTATCACAGTTACAGTTACCGAGATTATCCGGAAACTCAGTACATGAGTGAATCTTTATGGTGGGCTCGAAAGATGGTTTTGTCAAGGCAGTTTTATGAAAACATAAAAATTTAGTTTTGTCACTGTTAATGGTCAGAAGGTTGGAAATTATAACTAAAAGCAGAACTTATTACAAGTCGACATCCTGTCCACGCAGCCAGTTATACTAAAGGTTGTCTAAAGAGAATGCTTATATACATACAATAATACAATTACATATAGACAAAGGAACACTATATATACGGATAGAATACTTTAGTCCTAGGTACTATTATACTAACAATGATTATCAATTTCAATAAAGTCTATTCCGGAATTTATACATATAAGAAGAGCAAATCTGCTATATCTGCTTATAATTTTTCGAATGCATTTTAGCAGTAACTTTCATTTATTTGTTTCAGATATGGGGCACAGAGTGTCAGATGTTTGGAAGCCGGAGCCACTGTTCGAATTCGCCCCGATCATACCCTTCGCTGGCCCTTCTATAAGCTCTCCGAAACTTGAGCAAGCTGAAAATAACACGAAAAAGCGACACGACCATTCTCAATCTAAACATTCCAACACATGCGACATTTGCGGGAAACGATTTAAACTCAAAACCTCCTTGGCCAGTCACAAACGTCGACACAAGGAAGATCGTTACAAATGTGAAGAATGTAACCAACAATTTAAATTCAAATGCCACTTAGACATACACAGGAAAGATTCTCACGAAGGCATAAAACCATACAACTGCAATATTTGCAACAAGCGATTCGCACACAGACGCGGCTTGTACAGACATGTAAAAGTGACGCACAACGAAAAGCGATTCCAATGTGATGAATGTAACAAACTGTTTAGAGATGCGTCTTATTTGACCAAACATAAACTCTTACACCGAGGTGAGATGCCCTACAATTGCGATATATGTAAAGCTAAATTCAAAAGCAAATATGTTCTGATCTCGCATATGGGCAGACATACAGGACAGATGCATTATAGTTGTAAATATTGTTCGTTAAAGTTTTGGGATTACAAGAGTTTATTGTATCATAGAAAAATACATACTACGGGGGATATTGAAAGTTATAGCTGCGAGGTGTGTCATAAAGTTTTTACGATTAGAGGGAGTTATATCAGTCATTTAAAGACTCATACAGAACGGGAACCGTACCCGTGCGAGTTCTGCTCAGCGAAGCTAATGACTTTAGGCAGTTTGAAGCAGCATCAAAAAAGACATACTGAAGAGCGACCATACGCTTGTGAAATGTGTAACAAGCGGTTCCGATTCAAACACAACCTTAAGGCTCATATACCCATACACACCGGTGAGAAATCACACTGTTGTGAAGTATGCGGGAAACAATTTGCGCGGCAAGATAATTTGAAGACACATTTAGAAACACATGTCGAAGGAATTTCGTATTCGTGCGAGCTTTGTACCAAATTTTATTCGACTAAGGAAGGTTTACGACAGCACAGGCGATCTCATACAAAGAAGAACGACTTAACTAAATCTTTTAGAAAAAAACAAAATAAAATGACTTCAATAGATTTTGATCAAGGCGCAGATGATATACAAATTATTCTTCATTAAAGCACTAAACATACAGTTTTCTTCCTGGGCGTATTCAGACCAGCAGGGGGATACAAAAAAGTAGAATTTAGTAAAAATAAAATAAAAGACAGATAATATGTATGTACAGACAGAGTGTTCTCATACATAAGGTGGTTAAATCAAGATCGGACCTCTCGCTCTCACAAGCGCGAGCGAGTCAAAATAAGATCAAGGGTAGAAATATAATATTGCACACATATATTGTAAATAATATCTTACATATAATAGGTTAATAATTGATGTATTTTATACCACTGGACTTTTATTTCCGCTGTATGCGGAACGCCACATGTTATGTGTTTTGTAAATATTACTAGTTACTTAGTTATTATATGGAACTTGATTTGGATTTGTGTTAAAAATATATTTTAAAACTCGGATTATCAAACAGTTAAAAATTGTTTCACGAAAAAAAAAATTGATTAGCTTTGTCTGTGTGGGATGATAATTGAAACAAACTATCCTATGTCTAATGAAGAATGAAAGTATGGAAGTGAAGGTAAGGTATGTGTCAGTTAAGGTTGAATTTGTGTTTGATAAGTTTTTTTTTGGTTTTTATTGAGGTCCAAACTAGGTGAGTTTCTCAAGTTTGTAACACTTTTATATTAATAATGGTTTATAATATTTACATGCAATATAAACAATGGGCTCTTGAGTTCGGTAGATTATTAAATTTTTCAACCGATAAATTTGCCTTCAATATTTAAGGATGATTAACTTCTCTTACGTTCAATTTTCTAGTAAATATTTAAATTCACGATTTGAATGACATACAGGTTTATTTTTAGATATTCATATAATTGCAAAAATCAGACCAATAGACTGGTCATCTTTCAGTTCAAGAACTTCAAAATTCGTTAACTTTAATAACTCAAAAATCACAGCAGGAAATGTTCCCTGACGAATATGCTGTTTTGAAAGCCGGTAAGGCACTACCTAACAAAAACCGTTTAATGTCATTAACGCCGTTCTTAGATACAAATAATATCATGCGAGTCGGTGGTAGGCTTGATAATTCTCCTTATTGCTATAACACTAAGCACCCAATTCTTTTATGTAGCAGGCATCATTTAACTAAAATCATATTTAGACATTTTCATATCAAACATTTACATGCTCCACCTCGGCTCCTTCTAGGAACCATAAAACAAACTTATTGGCCATTGGGTGGCACTAATCTTGCAAAAAACACTGTAAACAAATGTGTACGTTGTTTACGCTTCAAACAGGACACAGTTCAACCCATCATGGGCCAGTTACCTGCGTCACGAACTGATTTAGAGTTCCCTTTTCTACATTGTTGCGTCGATTACGCTGGGCCAGTGTTGATAGCAGATCGGAAAGGTAGAGGATGCAAGCTAATAAAATGCTTCTTGGCAATCTTTATCTGCAACTCGACCAAAGCCTGTCACATCGAGCTCGTTACGGCTCTCTCTAGTGAGGCGTACATTGCCGCTTTAAAGCGTTTTGTCTCTCGTCGTGGGTTACCATTGACCATTACAAGTGACAATGGGACTAATTTCGTTGGCGCTTGTAATGAGTTGGCACAGCTCCTTATGGAGTCAGATCTTGAAGGTCAGGTAGCGCAGGAGGGCATCGAATTTAAATTTGTACCGGCATACACTCCTCACTTCAACGGTCTGGCGGAAGCGGCCGTTCGCTCCACAAAGCATCATCTTAAGCGACTGCTACAAACTACTCGCTTCACTTATGAGGAAATGGCGACTTGCCTCACTGAAATAGAAGCAGCGTTAAATAGTCGTACTCACTGAAATAGAAGCAGCGTTAAATATCTGAATTCAGATTCTTTTAATTCAGTACGCCTAAATTGTCTACTATGGAAAATTCCCAATATGAAGAGGGGGCAAAATTTCAAAGTCTAGTTACTAGGTCAAGCGGGGTATCATTTGCAAGAGCTTAAATTGAACATTCCAAAACATTCATAGTGGAAAAAATGATTTACTTATGGAGAAAAATGTAAAAAACAATGTCTTTTGTGGTGCCGGGGACCATCGAGTGCGCCGACTTCTGGCCGAAGGGTGTCGTGTTTCGGAGGTTCCGGGGCAAACTGCCGAATCCGACACAAGAGCAGACGATTCAACGGAGCCACGCCGTTTTGTCGCCTAAATAGTGTTTCGTTTTTAAGTTTATAAAACGCATATATATGTTAGTCTGTAAGGTATTTGTAATATGGGCCTTGTTGCCTGATTTAAATTTTTAAATAAAATATAAAATAAACCGGCCAAGTGCGAGTCGGACTCGCGCACCGAGGTTCCGTACTTTATAGTATTTGTTGTTATAGCCGCAACAGAAATACATCATCTGTGAAAATTTCATTTATAAAATGCATATATATGTTAGTCTGTAAGGTATTTGTAATATGGGCCTTGTTGCCTGATTTAAATTTTTAAATAAAAAATAAAGTGTGGGTTGGCCCTTAAAGGTGCAAGTGTCAGGATGAAAATAAGTGTACTTACTTAATAATATAAAGTCATCGTCTGCCATCAACTTGGCATCTTCCTGGACCATCTTAGACTTGGCTTCTGGTACTTCATCTGAAGCAACATAATTGTTATTATAAAAAACCGGCCAAGTGCGAGTCGGACTCGCGCACCGAGGGTTCCATACTTTTTAGTATTTGTTGATATAGCCGCAACAGAAATACATCATCTGTGAAAATTTCAACCGTCTAGATATCACGGTTCATGAGATACAGCCTGGTGACAGACAGACGGACAGCGGAGTCTTAGTAATAGGGTCCCGTTTTTACCCTTTGGGTACGGAACCCTAAAAAATAACAAAGCCTTAACAGACTACCGCAAAGAGTAGTGTATTACCTCTCCGCACCGCGACCTTGGTGCGGTCGAAATATCTCCTTCTCGCTCTAACTTATAGCTGCGTCCTCAACGCACGTACAGCGACCACCTACAATTTATTGATAAGTGCGCCGCACGCCTGTCTTTTAATGGAGTCAATATATTAAGCCCCCTACACATTCGTGCGCGAAGCCGCGAACGCGATTATGGAGTCGATTTCGCAGATCTGCGACGCTCGCTTCACACTCGCGTTCGCGGCTTCGCACCGCGACTCGCGCACGTGTGTGGAGCGCGCTTTATATGTAGTGTACATTTTTAACCCTGACTTGGCCACGCATCTGTCTTGGCCAAGTCTTGGCAGTAAAACCGGAATCGTAAACGCAATAGAAGAAAACAATGTCAGTCATCAATTCATCATACATTTTCGTCAAAATGTGTAAACGTGAATGTTATACGTGATTAAACCCAAGGTGTTCAAATCCAATAGCGTATTTCTCTATAAAAAATGTTATGTTACGTCTGAGACGTGTTTTTTTTTAATTTTTTGTCATAATGGTTGAAGTCGATGTAATAGACGTACTGTATTTGTGCCGCTGCTGCTTACGGCGACCCCCAGACAAGGATTTAATGAGGCCCTACAGATATCTCGGTAGAACAGAAATATATGCAGACATACTGGCAAAATGCTTCGATATCCGTGTAAGTATAACCGCTTTTAATATGAAATTGACGTGAAACACTCGCTTCTAAATATAACCTTTAATTAAACTAACCTATATGAAAATAATTCAAAATAACCATCATCATCTTCCTGGCGTTGTCCCGGCTTTTTGCCACGGCTCATGGAAGCCTGAAGTACGCTTGGCAACTAATCCTAAGAATAGGTACTAGTTTTTACGAAAGTGACTGTCATCTGGCCCACGCCCACTACCGCGAACACCGAAGATGTGAGGCATTTTTCCTTGTCACTAATTACGCCTTGATTGGAGATAGACACCTTGATAGACACGCAACACCAGAGGGGTTGCAAGTACGTTGCCGGCATTTAAGATGGGAGTACGCTTTTTTCTTGAAGATATAATTAAATATTTCTAACTCAGCTTTTTCTCACAGCTATCATTGGACATAGATGATGAGTGCGGGATCTGCGAGGTGTGCGTGGGGCGCCTGCGGGAGGCGAGCGACTTCAAGCTGCAAGTGCAGCGCAGCCAGGCCGAGCTGCGCGCGCGGCTGGACAGAGTGCTGCAAGCCATGGGTATGTCTTACTTATTCTGAGAGCCTATTCTCCTCGAACAAGTACACAAACACACACTTAAACAATCATACTACAATAAACACTATCTTATAAATAGTATTATATACTACAACACATACATACAATAATAAATAATAATAATTACATAGTTAGTTTTGCTGGGCATTTTCAGCAAATCGCGATTGTCACCTGTATCTCATAAAACGTGATAGCTAGACAGTTGAAATTTTCACAGATGATGTATTTCTGTTGCCGCTATAACAACAAATACTATAAAGTACGGAACCCTCGGTGCGCGAGTCCGACTCGACTTGGCCGGTTTTTTATAATTACAATTATGTTGCTTCAGATGAAGTACCAGAAGCCAAGTCTAAGATGGTCCAGGAAGATGCCAAGTTGATGGCAGATGATGACTTTATATTATTAAGTAAGTACACTTATTTTCATCCTGACACTTGCACCTTTAAGGGTCGCTAGCGTCTTTTTTTTTGAGCGTCGGTGTCGAGTCAGCTCTATGGAAAATGGCGTCGCTGCGCAGTTGCGCCGACGTTGCGTCGAGCAGCACCCATAGAGTTGACTACACGCTGACGCTCGGGAAACGTTATTGTGGGGTGGCCCTAAGAGGGATTAGTTTTTTTTTAGTTTGTACATTAAATTTTCTAACCGTTTTCATCAAGGGAAAAAAACGTCATAAAAATATTCACACGGAAACGATAAGATTATATTTGCAAAGGCAGGTTGAAACCAAAACCTTAGAATCCGTTTAAAATAGCTAGTGATATTATCGAGGGATCTGACGAGCAAAACTTTAAACAGAAGCTATTATCAGAGTTATTGAGATGTGATTTCCGATTGAGCTGAAAATTTGCATGTAACATAATTTGTATTTGTAATATTAAATTTGTATTTTAACTTTGATGTTTCAAAACTTTTATGAGCCATGTTGCTTGAATTAAATGAATACAATTAAATTATATGTCAGTTGGGTTCGGGTGACAATGCAATATTATGGTACCATCGAGCTGATCCGATGATGGAGACAGGAGGTGGCCAGAGGAACTATGTGATGAAACAACGTAACCTAATTGTGTCTGGAGTTTTTAGGGTTGTCTCGATGAGTATTAGTTGTCTGTGGTAAGAAAAGTACAGTCAGCCATAAAAGCTATTTATAATTACGATCATTCAAAAATTGCTTCAAATAGACGTCGATACAAAAGTCAAGCACGACACTGAGTGTGTTTAATAAGATTTAATATTTTTGGGCCACCCCATATACTCATACTCATACTCATACTTTATTGGTAATATAAATTACATGTCAAGATTTACATATGTACATTTCGGAAATATAAATGGATGAAATCAATTATTATTATTATATCATTATTACTTAATTATTATTATTAACGTCATTTAGTTTTGTTACATAATTAACTTATTTATACATATTTTGAGGTCAGATATTCTTCGACACTATAAAACGGCGGCTATAGTGTGGCTTACTTTGGAACGCGAAATTGAAAGATACATCTTTATTCGTAAAAGTTTTAGGAGTTAGCAGATACTTTTGGCTTGTTGTTCTTACTGGCTGTACAGATTTAATATGTTGCTTCAGGTGAAGAGTCGTCAGTCGCGTCAAAGACGGAGATGGCGGGTGACGCGTTCAGCGACGAAGATGTGGCAACGCGTATGTAGCTACGTAATTTTATTTTTAGTCGTTTTTAGCATTTTTTTCGATGATGATTTTTCCTGCTCCGTGCAGTACTACCGAGGTGTGAACCCTCGGTTAATAAGATAATTTACGGCAAGGTTCTTCGACCAATTAAATGAAGTGAAACCTCTGGAATTGTCAGACTGCTTTGTTTATTTTTAATGAAAATAATATTGAAATCAAATGCTCCTCGCCTTCTAAATTAGAAATTGTTATTCATGACAGTATTAGTATATATATTACATACATACACATGTATTTAGTTGATATGCAGAGCAAATTTTTTTTCTCCCTCCTAAAGGCACAAAATTTGGCAAACAATTGGCACTTACGCATTCGCACGCTTAACACACACACACACACACACACACACACACACACACACACACACACACGCACGTCCATCAGCACACAAGTTTTTATTTTTTAATTTTGTATATTGGTCCGATTTATGTTGATTTATTTATTTTGTTTTACTTCTAATTTGTTTATTTCTTACTTACTTACTTCTTTTTTATTTATTATTACGAATTGTTAAGCCAAGCCAACCACGGTAATTTGTTAACCTGCGACCGACCGATCTCAAGGGTCCAATCTGAAAACCAGCGCCAGGCCCTCTACTTGGAGTGCTTCGCATATGCTGAGATTGGAGCCCATTGCCCAATCTTTAATATTAAATGTTTTAAATTTCTAATTAAATTGTACCCATTTTTAGTATTTAAGATTTATATTTGTACTTAGTTCTTAAGGTTTTTTTTTTGTGGCAATAAATGTTTTTCTGATTCTGATCAATTCACTATACATTCTGCCGTAGTTTGAAGTAAGTATAAAATATAATATTGTTGTCTATTTAGTTATAAAGAAATAAATTAAAGTGAACTAATACATACACTCCTGTAAATTTCAAACACAGGTCCATTTTAAACAACTTAGCTTAACTTTGTTTTTAAATAAATAAATAAAAAATAAAAATGTTATTTATTCAGGTATCAACCCATTACATTAAAATAATAATTATTATAATTAGTACATGCCATTTTTAAATTTAACCATTCTAAACTAAACTAAAATTGAAGCTATAAAACTAATTAAATAGTTGCAGCAGAAGCCTTGCTGATATAGTAGCAGGTTGCGCATACTACGTTAACAATGCTGTTTTTGCCTTACTTTACTTTATTTTTATTTTTAATGGCTACCATGTTTGTCTTTCTAGTGGCATTGGACAGCGCAGCTGATGCAAAGGCGGGGCCGCAGCTGCCTGTGTCCGCCCGCGCCACGGAGCAGCTTACAATGGCTTGCTCCGCGAGGCGCGACTGCCTCCGCGATGACAAGGCTCCAAACTTAAGATCTCACGAAACTCCGCAGCACGAAAGCTCGACGCATATGAGTAACAACGCTGAACGTGTCGATTCGCCATGTCAAACTTTTATCGAGGGTGAAACTTACCAATGCGATGTTTGTAAAGAACAATTTGTAGACAAAAATAATCTGACGACGCATATTCTAATCCATACGGTTAATGATGGAGAGGGTCATGTTAATTGTGATTCACATAATACAATAAATACTAGTGATAATGGTTTAACACACAGACGTCCAGATATCGAGAAAGAACTAGTTTCCAGCAATGTATATGAAAAGGAGTTCAAGAATTTAAATGCCCATCTTTCCAAGAGGGAAAAGTCTTATTCATGCGACATTTGTCAAAAAGAGTTTGACAATTCGAACTTATTAATGAAGCATAAGAAAAATCACATTTGGGCGGAAAAAGAATTCATCTGCGATGTCTGTAAAAAGTCATTCAGTCATAAAACTCCATTAATAACTCATATGCGTGTACACACTCGTGAGAAGCCTTATGTCTGTGAAATATGTAATAAAAAGTTTTCAGTAATTTATAGCTTACAGCGCCATTTAAAGCTGCACGCTAGAGATGAACAAAAATGTGAATATCAATCTGTATTTGATAAATGGGAAAAAGAGTACACCACTAAACATAACTTGATAAGACAAATTCCTAAATGTAATATATGCCTTAAACAGTTTGCACAAAAAGAAACTTTAGACGCTCATTTAAAGTCTAATTGTTTACGATATTTTTGTGATTTTTGCAAAAACGGGTTTAGAACCAAATATAGGTTGACACTTCATATTTTTAATCACATGGGAATACAGCCTTATCCTTGTGAAGTATGCCAAAAACGGTTTACACAAAAAAGTGACCTAGACGCACACCTCAGATGCCACATAAAATACACTTGTGGTATATGTCATAAAGGTTTCATCCATAAATCAATGTTGTCTAGACATTTGCTAATACACGGGAATAGGAAACATTATTCTTGTAAAGTATGCAAAAAACAGTTCCAATATAAAAGTCACTTTAATGTTCATCTCATTAGTCTCAGGCCAGGACAATCCTGCGGCAGACGTCATGAAGTATTTGAAAGTAAAGATCGCCTAAACCATCACCTGAACACACACATGGCTGAAAAACAGGAGAAGCAATTCGTACAAAAGCATGCCTTTAACAACCGTTTATTACACCAGGCGTGTAATTATCAATTCTCCGGCTCATCCGAAAAAGTGTTTAAACGTAAAAGAACATCTGATTTTCATCTCAAAACTCACAAGGGGATTCCTCAATACTTCTGCGATGTTTGCAAAAAAGAATTCACTGAAAAAGATTCATTTCTAAAACATACCTGTCAACGTAAAGAGGGAACAAAATACTCACGTGAAACAAATTGGTGTTGCGAAATATGTGGAAAGCAAGTTAAGTCGCATGCTTTTATTAATCATAGGAATTCACATATGGGAGTGAAACCATTTGCCTGTAACTTTTGTCCCAATCGATTTACATGTGAAACAAGTTTAAAACGTCATATCCGTACACACACGGGTGAAAAACCCTTTTCCTGTGTAATATGTCACAAGCGATTCGGACGCTCAGATTCTTTGAGAGACCACATGCTTATACATAGCGGACTCAAACCACAATCTTGTAAAGTGTGCAATAAGCAATTTAGACTAAAAAATACGTTAGACGGTCATGTGCAACGAATTCACACCGGTGAAAAACGATATACTTGCGATGTATGTCAAAAAAGATTTCACACATTATCTGACTTAAAATTTCATTATCCAAGTCATACTGGGGAAAAACCGTACGTTTGTGAAATTTGTAACAAGAAGTTTGCTCTACCTAAAGGTGTCAAGAAACATCTTAGAAATGTTCATAAGGAGGGACCTTCTAAATTTGTTGTAATTAAATAGTGGGTATATGGTATGCATAACGCATGATAATATTGATGAAAAATGTATTTTATTAAATACAGTAGGAATCATTCTTACATCACTAATATATAAATAAATAATAAATGTTCTTAATCTCGGCCGTGATTACACCTGTAGTCCGGTAGCAAAAAGAAAGACTGGTTAAAGAAGATACCGATATTAACTAGCGGCGCTAGTTAATGAATTAACCATACTTTGCTGTTTTTATATCAGTAAAATGTATTTTAAGTTATAATCTAATTTATGTGTAAATTGTTGAATACATTCTGATCTAAACATTAAACTGATTGTAATATTGCCGTTATTATTCTGAGTCTGCATAACCAACCAGAAGTAAGAACCATTTAAATTTGTGATATTGAAGTAAAGACGGCTGGTATGGCCTAGTCAGTAGTGACCGCTCTGGCCGCTGCGCCGTTCGGACGTGCCCAGGTGCCCACTCGCGACGCTTACTGATAACCATATGGTGCGCCTTAACTAGAGGATTGCTGCTGTTCGCTATCAAGATTACCAGGGATCATTGGGATTACAGTATCGCTTCGGCTAGGGGATGGGAAGACCTGCGCCACCTTTACCGTGATAGGACTTGTGATTACTCACCTCGAGCCGTCCCCGGGCGGCTCAAACACACTATAGGTATTTTACACGTAGAGAATATGACCGACAAAATGGACAGGGCTGAGAAGGACACTCCCCCAGATAACACCCGAAAAGGCAGACTTGATGGAGTCACATTGATGAAGCTTTTCGGGGAATATCTGAAACAAATTGACGACTGTAGACAAATTTAATGCCTTTTTTAGAGCACATTGCGAGAAATTAGGTGTTGAGATACAGTCACTAAATGACACAGATGACGATCATACCACCAACACTAATCAAAAGAAAAACGACCTCTGACAAGTCTGACATGACCTGCGCCGGCTTGGCCGATTCCGGGCATCCACGCTAGCGGGCGACGGCGGCCGCCAACTTGCCTTCCGTGGGATTGGCAACGGGCGCGGGAGCCCCGCCAACAAGGGGGAACCCGGTGCAAGGAATAGGAGTTGTTCCCGTTCGCCCATTAACACACTTAGCGAAGATGACCGTACTCCCAAACCCAATAAGCCCCCAAATGATGACACAGAGGACGCTTACATGGAGACTGATGGGAGCCAATGGAAATCCGCTGACTCCCTCAGGAGGAATTAAAATAGAAAGACTAAGCATGCCCTTGACAAGACTGACCTAAAGGGGAACTCCCCACCACCTACCCCCAGACACAGATTGACCAAATCCAGACCCTCCACCCCTCCCAGATTAACCACTCTACAAAAGACCCTTAATCCTCCTACTCCATCGCCTCCACAATAGAAAAAACGGCCAGCGGGCCCTGCTCATAGTAGATTAGAGGAATATGAACGCGAAATGGCAAACTTCAACGGCCGACGTCCTTTACGCCCTTAATGGATAGTCAAAACCTAAAAGTCAAACCAAAATCGTCTAACATCGCCACATTCAATGTAGGTACATAAATGGAATGAAGGACGAACTCAAAATATTCCTAGCTAACCACGCTATTGACCTTCTACTTATACAAGAATCATGCCTCAAACCCTCCAACAAATCCTTTAATCTTTATAAGACAGTCAGGCCCATCTTCTCGTAATATAAAATAAGGCATCTATAAGCCTGGGAAGCACTCCAACATCTCATCCAGTTACCGACCGATCAGTTTTCTGAGCACAATGGGTAAACTCTATGAGCGCATTCTGCTCAGAACTTCATTTCAGACTTCATTGACGCCTCAAACCCTCCTCCTAGGAATAGTTTGGGTTCCGTCAAGGCCACTCCTGTGCCCATCAGGTGCATCGCATCGTGGAGCACTCGCTCTGTTGGATGCATAGCTAGAAGCATTTTGTCCCTACTGCAGCAAGTTTCCTTGACATAGCGAAAGCCTTCGACAAGGTGTGGCACAACGGCTTAATTTATAAACTTGACAAGTTGGGAGTGCCATACCAACTAGTCCTCACCATCAAGGACTATTTGGACTGTCGAGGCTTTCGCTATCGGGTGGAACACACGCTCTCTGACCTGTACCCGGTAAGTGCCGGTGTCCCCCAGGGCTCTATTCTAGCCCCCACTCTCTTGAATTGCTTTGTTAATGACCTCCCTATAATTCCTGGAGTGGTTTACGCCTTGTTCGCGGATGACACTGCAATTTTTGCATCCCTCGAGGTTGACCAAACTTCAGCGTGCAATTGATTCCCTCGGGGATTGGTTCCGTCGCTGGAGGATTGAGGTCAACCTTGAGAAGATCCAAGTGTAATCTTCTCCAGGAGAGGCAAATATTAGGAGCTGCTAGACAGGCATCCCAGATAAACGACTCGGAAAATTCATCCCCTGGGTCACCTCACCTCGGCCAAATATTTTGGGGTCCACCTGGACCGTAGACTGAAGTCCTTCAAACACAGTACGAAACCGTGCTGCCTTTGTCTCCGGCAGACTTAATTATAAAACGGCTCTCAAACATAAATCAACCCTTTACAAAACCTAAGTCCGTCTGGTCTTCACCTATGCATCCTCTGTTTTTGCCAATGCCTCCAGGAGGAGATTAAAATCCCTACAGATCATCCAAAACAAATTTATTTGTTGTGCCACGCGTTGCTTCTAAGAGCGCACCTAGGCCTCCCGCCCATGCACTCATCCGCTCTTCTATTACCCGTATCACCCTCAGGTACATCACCAGGTAACGTTCCTTTAGGATCGAATGTTCCTAAGATAAATTGTAACTAAGGCCAAAAAGCTTCAAAAACTCCATTACTGTAAATCCACATGTCATAAATGTCACAACCTGTTAACCTAATTCTTATCCTGATCCAAATGTAAATAACTCCAATCATGTAAATATAACCCAAGAAAATGTTCTCCTCGATGACCCCTTTGAGTTCTTTGCCCTGGGCCCTTAAGGCTTATAGGGACTCAAAGGGGCATTGTCCTTAGTTAGTTTTTAAGTCGTTTTACGATTAATTGTAATGCTCAATGCGTCTCTCGCACATTCGACGCAAAAGCCCACAAATTTAAAGCAAATGAAGAATTTACTTACACTAACGAGCAAAGGGTGCTTGCCGCCCGGCTCAAGAAAAATCCATTTTTATTTTTTAAATTATAAACTGATCGGCGATTGGCCCTAGTCACACCTGATGAAAAGTGAAGACAGGGCCTAAGATGGAGCTCACCGGTTCAGTAACAGCCTATTCACTCTTGTGTTTAAAGAGACCGAGGTCATATTGATCAGGAAATACAGATGGCGGGAGCGCATTCCATTCCTTAGCCGTCCGTACCAAAAAGGAGGAGGCAAAACGTTTCGTCCGAACGAATGGAATGTGGACCACGAACGGGTGCATTCGCTCCCCGCGCCTGGATGTCCGATGATGGAAAGGGGAAGGTGGGATCAGGTCGTGTAGTTCCTGTGCGCACTCCCCGAAATGTATCCGATAGAACACCGATAGGCAAGCGACTCGACGGCGATGCTTAAGGCTCTGTATCCGTGACTTGACAGATGGGTCATCGCCAAAGAGTCTATGAGCCCGGCGCTCTATTGAGTCCAGGGCCGCCAGCTGATATTTGGCAGAACCGTCCCATAGGTGGGAGCAGTATTCCATGCACGAGCGTACCTGTGCTTTGCTTGGTATAGAGAGAGAAGCTGATTCGGCGGGATTCCATTCCAAAAAAGACGTATTCAATGACACGATCGACTACATGACTACTTGATGACTACAAAAACAACGACACGACAATTGACGCACATCAACGGACCCGCCGCCGGCGACGGGGCCGACCACCGTGTGATACACATACACTCCACGATGCTACCCGGTGCACCCGCACCGAGTAGCTGACAGCACACTACATTCCACATTATTTCAAGACAGATTAGAAAAGAACTAAAACTTATCGGTGATTCGGGAGGCTCAACATGGAGTCAGGACACCCAGCTACATTCTTCTTGAATTAAGACTTAAAAACTAAGAAATTGAGTGGCACATCTAAGGGAGAAATATTCATGTGTTAAATATTAGCTTGCCTCAGCATAATGTTGCAGCTTGCAGTGTATTTACTACAACGCTGGTTTTCAGGCAGAGCCTTGGTGTATTATCTCTTACTCACTTAAGTTGTGAATCTAACCGCAGTTTTTTCAATCTATACCTACTTGTTCAATTTCAATTTACTTGTAAAGTGATTATGATGTTTTGTGAGAACTTCATTGACAAGCCTAAAGAATTTTATATTTTATTTTAATGGTGTGGTAGTACAATAAATGCGTTATGATAATATTTTGAGTTTTATTGAGACAAAGATGTTTTTTCCTATGTGACAAATGCCTCCATGGCAACGATGACCCAATCCAGTAAAGAGGTTTGTATACGATCACATATCTGTCCTGTCAAGGTTCTGCCAGAAGTTATTTCTAATGGATAAGATAAGATAAGATAAGATACATTTATTGATAAAATTGTACAAATTTTACACGTCAATTCAGCCATACTATAATATACAATGTCAACCATATAATTATAATAAATTTATACTACGTTACAATATACAATTTGTGTTCGTAGTTCTATTGATAAAGTTCATTATTACAATTATTATATTTATTATTCGTTATTACAATTATTATATCTATATCTCAGTTTTTTATCTAATGTCAGGGCTTATTACACTTCCTTAAAATAAATTCATTCACACTGTAGCAACACAGGTCAAGCAACATTTTTTTAATCTTATTGTAAAATATTTTATCGCTCGCCGAGGTAATTATGTCACTAGGTAGGGTATTATAGATCTTGACACCTAGGACAGCGAGTGACTTTCGAGCTTTAGCGAGTCTGCGGTGCGGGACAAGTAGCAGGTGTGCACCACGGGTATTTCTACCATGACACTGACCGCGCGTTGGGTATTGTTTAAGATTAGACCTCACGTGTTGGCAGGCCATCAATATGAAGATACAAGGCAGAGTTAGAATTTTATGCTGCTTAAATAATGCTTGGGCTGGATGATCGTAGGGCTTACCAGATATAATTCTAAGAGCACGCTTCTGTAGTTTAAACGGTCTGTCACAGTCTGCTGACGTACCCCATAGTTCGACACCTTGGGTTAAAATTGAGTGAAAGTACCCGAAATAGGCAGTTCTGAGGTTGTCAGGTGTCAGGGTGGGATATGGATGGTATAGAAAGGATCGCAATCTCTTATGGCAGAATTGTTGTAAAAGTGACCGCGTTAAGCTTTAAATAATAGTTCCTAATCTCTCCGGTGGCGCTAGTTAGGCTATGGGACATGAGTATAACATGAACCATATAAGGCAACAAATAACCCGACCAAATTACGTAGGTTGTTTTTGGTAGTATTTCGGTGTATGGTGGCGCCGCCTAATTACTGTTTTTTGATGGACACTTTTCATACATAGAGATTTGGCTCCTTTATACAGTCTCCATGCTAATGGAGTATGCAGGTGCAGTCAGCTGCAGAGAAAAGGTACCCCCCCTGCATAGAATTTTGTATGCAAAGGTGCTAAGCGAATAGTATGGCTGACTGTACCTGTAGTGCATAATTATTTTCCATCGTATTTTCTCCTCGGAATTTATGTATGCAATACGCATGACATAAACATTAACTTGCTTTTGTGACAAACATGTAGTTAAATTTTCAAACATGCATGACCTTTTGTTCCATGTTTTAGCAAATAATTATACTCTGGCACAGCGCCCTAGTCAGTAGAAAAAGGCGGCACTTTTAAAAAACGTAGGCGCGCAGATTGGCTTCCCATAGAAACGTTTAAATTCGAATCCTCCGTGTCATTAGCGGGGCTCCTATTTCTGGGCATCTGAAGCAACCTAACAAAACATTACACACGAACTTTACGATCGGTTGCCGACATAGATATAGCTACACATGTGCATTTTCAACCAAAAGGGTACTTACCGCCGCTTGTCAGTAAGGCGCTATTTCCATATAGCTTCAATTAGAAATCGACAAGCGACAATGTGGTACCCTTTGGTTGAAAACGTCACATATATCCATGTAATTAAGCAAGAGGCTGGCTGCAGAGAAGGCCATTCGAAAATGAACAAATTGTTTTATTAAAAGATGAAGCTGCTCCCTTTGCTGCTCTATCTGCTTGTTGGCCGCTCGCTGGGTAAATAATATCAGCTAATAAGAATACCTCTGATCATTTGGTACTGTCAGTCCCAAGTCAGAAGCCAAAAACTTGTTTTCATTAGGCCAATAAACAAAGTTCTTTGTTACCTGTAAATTTGTTAAGATATTTAAGTTAATTTTCTGTTGAAAGGGCCGAAAATGCATAGCATTTAAATTGATTTCTTCTACGATTAGGCAGTAAGATTGGAATATGACATGTAAAAATGGTGTCACTTCTTATTTAGAATGAACTGAATAAACACATCTTTTATAATAAACGAACCAGTGGAAATATGTGTTTATTACATTGATATGGGGAGGAGAGGGGGGGTTTGAAGGTTCCATTTTTCGGTTTTTCGATTATATCGCGGATCTGAGCGACTTGGCCACTTATACAAAATGAAAAGAGATTTAATTTGTTACAAGTTTAATTGTCAAGTTTTTCGATATCTTGTATAGTTTTTGAAATATCCGCTCTTGAAGGTTTACTTAGGGCTCTCATTTTTGTCTTGATTATCTACATCAGTGAAGCTTCTAGGCCGGGTTTGGTATCGTTTTCGTATAAATCGGGGGTGCTGAATTCATTTATGGTATCAATATTGACACCATTCCTAAGTAAAAATAAAAAAAAATGTTTTTTTTTAACTCCTCTTTACGCTTAAACCGCTCACCCGATTTCGTTGAAATTTGGTATAGAGATGGTTTGAGTCCCGGGATAGTACATAGGATAGTTTTAATAACCAAAATCATCTTTTAAGGGTGTGAAAAGTGGAGTGGAAATTTGTATGAGAAATCAATAACCGCTGAACCTATTTAAATAATATTTGGGATGGTCTACATGTTTGATTTAGTTGGAAATGATACCAAACATGACTTTAAACCTAAATTTAAATAGTATTAACCTCAGGAATTCGACTTGGGCGAAGAAGCTGAATTCCCCTCACACCAAATTTCACACCTTTAAAGTATGATTTTTGAGATAAAAACTATATTATATCCTGTATCGGAACTTAAAACATGTATTTAACAAATTTTAACCAAATCGGTTCAGCGGTTTAAGCGTGAAGAGTTTAAAAAAAAAGTTTATATGTTTTTCCTTCGGAAAGGTGTCAATGTTGATACCATAAATGAATTCAGCACCCCCGATTTATACGAAAACGTAACCAAACCCGGTCTAGCAGCTTCACTGATGTAGATAATCAAGATAAAAATGAGAGCCCTACATAAACCCTCGAGAGCGGATATCTCAAAAACTATAAAAAATATCAAAAAACTTGACCTAATAAAACTTGTAACAAATTAAATCACTTTTCATTTTGTATAAGTGGCCATGTCGCTCAGATGCGTGGTTTCCGAGATATAATCGAAAAACCGAAAAATTTAACCTTCAAAACCCCCTCTCCCCCCAGCAACAGGGTCGGGGACTTTTGATATGTTCATCTCCTAACTAGTCCAAACAAAGCTACGAAGTCAAAAATTGTGTTCCTAGCATTTCCCTCTATACCTTCTTATTGCTTGGCCTATAATACACATCTACCTTGTGTGAAAAGATGATTCGAAATTATACAAGTATTAGATTACTGTTCAATTTTATTACTTAAAATATATACAGAACAATTGTAAAAATCGCTATTCCATTTCAGAAATAAATAAATAAATAATTCGATTAAAGAACTACGATTTTACAGAGATCTTACTCTACTAAAGTTAGACCAAGATAAGTCTGCAACGATTTAGCCTCGACGGAAGATCAGCGCTAGCCCAGCCAGGCTAGCACTATGCAGAGTCGGGACCATTTCGTGGCTTACATACCTACGTGTTTTCTTCTTTTTTACCACGAATAAACACTATCTATCTATTTTGATAGCACACGCAGTGCAAGTGTTATTTATTACGTCATAATTTCATAGAAGTTTGACGTTGAAAATAACACTTGCACTGCGTGTGCTATCAAAATCGTTGCAGACTTTTGTTGGTCTAACTTTATCCTGATCGCATAAGTTAGATATTATCAGAGAGAATATCGCACGACATTGTTGTAGACGTAGTTGGTACGACGCCCCAGAGCCATCAGTAAATGGCAATGTAATTTAATATACAATATATACATGCCTTTATTTTGCTCAATTGTAAGGTCAAGTGTGGTAAGTGTGGCTGACTTTCAAAATGGGGTCTGTTTACACAATACACAGAGTGTTTATTGCGAGTTTATACATTCACTACTTGCCCTTAAGGTTCGCTTTCCATACAAAAAACAATTGCGTTTTATTATTGTGTACGTTGTGTTTATATGATTACTATACATGATTACATGTGGGCGAAGAAGCCCTGTCACAAGATTGGGGCGCGCATTTTAAAACTGGTTTACCTCTACTAATCTACTAATTAACTAATAAAAATTACTAATATAGAAATTTTAGCGGATCGATGAAACAATGTAATTTACAACTTTGAAATAAACAGTACTATATCACATGTTACTATTTTATTACTACGTATCTCGAAGGTGACTCACTGTGGACGCGTCTGAGATGCCTCCTGACTGTGCTAGGAAGGCGAAATTGCTTATTGCAAACTTTACAGGCGTATGGTTTCTCGCCAGTATGAACGCGATAATGCATTTTCAACGCAGCCAAAACTATAAATTCCTTTTTGCATACATCACAAGAATGCGCTTTCTGACCTGTGTGTCGTTGGCTGTGGACTTTTAAAGCAGATTTATGTCTAAATTCCTTATTACATACTTCGCAGGAATATGGTTTAATTCCTTTGTGTATCATTATGTGATCTTGTAAAGCTGAGCTCTGTCTGAATCGCCTATGACAAATCTCACAGGGATAAGGCTTCTCTCCCGTGTGTATTAGCATGTGGCCTCTCAAAGTATTTTTGTCTGCGAATGGTTTATCACATAAGTTACAATATTCTAGCTTCACTCCCATGTGACTGTTCATATGGGATTCAAACAATTTCTTAAGTCTGTATTGCTTTCCACATATTTCACAACAGAATAATTTGTCTGAAGGATTTACAGCTTTGTTTGTGTTAGGTTGTTGCTTTGTTTTTTCTTTTGTTTGGGGGTCATTTGCTTGAGTTTCATTTGTTTGTTGCCGTTTTATATGTCGTTTTTTGGTGTGCAGTTGTTTCGCTTCTTTAATTCCATGCAAGCTTACAATGTGTTCATTTAATCCACTTTCATCTGCAAATCTCTTTTTGCATATTTTGCAGCATATTGGAAGTAAGTGTCCGGAACTCGACAAATGAGTTTTTAAAGTAAGTTTTTTTGAAAACTCTTTATAGCATACTTCACATGAAAACGGTTTTTCACCTGTATGTACACGCATGTGAGATTTTAAGTTGTGTCTGTAAGCAAATTCTTTTTGGCAAATCTTGCAGGAGAATTTGTCCGTGTGACTTTTTAAATGATTCTTTAAGACGGATTTCAGTGAATATTGTTTGTTGCATACTTCGCATGCGTACGGTTTCACCCCAGTGTGGCGGGGCATATGTTTGACGAGGAGGCTTTTATATTGGAATTTTTTCTTGCATATATCACACGAGACAGGTTTGGGGGGTCCCCTAGTGCGGGGCACTGGGCCACTGGGTGCAGCGTCTAAGGGTGGGGCGGGGGGTAGATGGACCAGCTTTTCTATCTGTTTCCTGGCAATGGCAGACGCAGCTGACTCCGTGAGGCCCGCCGATTCGGAAAGCTTCTCGAGCGGTTCAGATGCGTGGTCGGAAGCATCGTCTGACTCAACCGGGGCAGTAGTTGGGATGGTCAATGGCACTAGAAAAAAAATTATCTATAGTGTGTAATCATAACCTAAAATTAAGCATATTAATGTGTTTACTTTAAATAAAATAGAATACAAAGGTCTGACTGCAATGTCACGGTATTGTGTAAGAGCACCCGCAAATTTCATATTTTGATGTGTTATGGAATGTAGGGGAAAATACTTGAAAGTTGAGCAAGGCAAAAGCTGCCAAATGTTAACTAGTTTAACCCTTTGAACGCCTTGCCCATCGCGTGCGGCGCGTCATCGTGAACATTGTTGGTATGCACGAGGGTCATACATATTGGGTTGTAGCCGGGTGCGTCTGTTGACGTCTTTGGCGGTGAAACCGTTAAACGTGTGTGTTTTTTTAGAAATCATTCACGTTTAGATTTAAATAATATCTTTTGTCATATTAAGTGTGGAACAGTTTGCCCGAATCCGTAATCAGTGCGCCTTCAGTGACCTCCTTTAAAAACAGACTCGACAAACATTTTACGAATGGACAAAACACAAGTGCAGGACATTGATATGCACGTATCAGCAATTTTAAGCTGCCTGTGCATTCGTATATAATATAATACAATATAATTTTCATTTTTGATACAATAAGCTTTTAGGTATCACTGACTGTTACTGTCTTCTTTTAACAGGCAACTAATACTCATAAAAAACAGTTCATACAAACCCAAACGCAATGAGGTTGCGTTGTTATATCATATATCTCGATGAGTAATAGTTGCCTATTGAAAGAAAAGTGCAGTCAGCGATGAGCGCTTCTATCGTATCAAAAAGTGATATTTTTAACAAAAAATAAAATAAAGATAGTTATGGCAAAACTTGACCATGGCTACAAATAGTCCATGGTGCACCTTCTCCCTACATGTGTGGTTCATATTATATAACTTAAATTTGAGCCACTTCCTGGTATCTAATTCAGATGAAATTTGGAGGACTACCGTAATTCCTATCACAATATAATAATGTGCTAACATGGAGCTGATCTGATGATGCAGTCGGAAGATAGCCAAAGGTACGCCTCGAAGAAAAAACACAAAAACATCGACTTTAGGCTCATCGAAACGTACTTGAAAATGACATAGACATGAAAATGAGAAGAAGTACAGTCAGCAATAAGTGTGTCCTTTTTTTCTTATAGTCACTTGTTAAATTAGATTACTATTTCGGTTTGAATGCTAAAGTCTATAGTCTTCATCTTGGGCTACAAATATAATGTGAGAAGTTTGTGACAAGACTGTAAGTTTGACACTCTAAATCCAATAAACTTCTTCGTATTAGTTTTGATTGCTTTGAATTAACACTTCGCGTGGCATATTCCCGCAGTGGGAATGTCTATTTAAAAATCTAATTAATCGACAGGAAGTTATAAGTACAAAAAACTGAAGTGTTGTATGCCACCTGAAGAATTAAAAGTGATATGTAGTGCAATGAGTGAGGTAGTCGAGGTGTAACCTAAGAATAGAGTTTTGACAGTTATAAATTGACTCATAATCAATAGGTCAATTCATAATTGTCAAAAATCAATTCTTACGTTACCCCAATTAGAAATCAATGTAAACCATGTGACGTTTAATAATAAAAAAACTGATTGATTTACAGTTTTATTTGTAAAGAATTCATACAGGCAGTAACATTTCATTTCCTGTGTAACAATTTTATTAATAGTTTAAAAGCTTTACAGACATCTTAGTGTTATAAAAAGCAATTACTCCATGGGATTTGAAACGTGAAGTGACAAGCGTGTACCATTTTCAAACTGAGGCATGTGTGTTGATTATACATGTTCAGGATAGCCAAACTTTAAATCCCAGAATCAAATATTTAATTGCTAAAACATGGCACAGAAGGTCATGCATATCTAAAAACTTACTAAGTACATGTTTTGTCACAAATACATGCAAAAATTTAAAACGTCACTAAGTAAAAGAAGGAAAAAGTTTTTTACGTTTTAAATATTTGTCTCAAATCAACAATTGAAAAAATATACAACTGTAATCAGTTTAAACAAAAACCTTTTATTTTCAAATACCTTTCCGCAAAACGTTTTAGGTCCTACTAATATTTCGGTTCCAGGCAAGTAGCATAAAAAGAGTAAAAGAAGCTGAAAATTTGTTGGTCATTCAAATGGCAACAGTTATAAATGTACTAGTAGACCTAACAGAGATCAGAATAACATCTGGCACTTTAGTATCAACTAAAATCAACAAAAGGCATAGAGGTAACCGATATCAATATTGATCTATGTCATCATTCTATCTACAAATTTACAGTAAACTCAAATGAATATCGGTATGTCAGTGTTTTCAAAACCAGAGATAACATTTGTGACTGTATTAAATATTTATAAAACTTATAGTTAGCATAATATAATAACAATTGAATATTTACTTTAATAAGCATATAGTTTCAGACTGGCAAAGGTGTATTAAATACATAAATACTCACTTGACTTGTGAAACTAATAAAAATCTCGTAAGATATGTGGTGAATCGGTATTTCCAACTATCCTCGCCGGACACAAATGGGAATAGGGTTTTCATATAATACATTCCCATTTGTCTCCGCCTCATGTATGGCCACATGGGGCGGGGACACACCGGGGAAATGGGAATACACCGGTGAATCTTATTATAATTAGAATAAATATCACTTCTTTATGACAATATAATTGGAGACTGCTTCATTGTGGACGCGTTTCAGATGTCTCCTAACATGGCTGGCTAACCGGAATTGCTTCTGACAAACTTTACAGACGTAAGGCTGTTCTCCAGTGTGAATACGTTGATGCTCCTTTAATGCAGCTAGTACTATAAATTCCTTTTTACATATATCGCAACCATGTGCTTTCTGTCCCGTATGCCGTTTGCTATGAACTTTCAAAGCAGATTTATGTCTGAAATTTTTATTACAAACTTCGCAGGAATAAGGTTTGACACCTTTGTGTATTAACATGTGGTATTGTAAAGCTGAGCTCTGCCGGAATCGTTTCTGACATATCGCGCAGGGATAAGGTTTTTCCCCAGTATGTAATAGCATATGACTTTTCAAAGTACTTTTTTCTGCAAAGCGTTTGTCACATAAAGTACAGTACTCAAGCTTCACTCCCGTGTGCCTATTCATGTGGGCATCGAATAATTTCTTAAGTCTATATTGCTTCCCACATATTTCACAGCAGAATAATTGGCCTGAGAGATTTGTTTTATTTCTTGTTTGTTCTTCTTGTTCCTTTGTATGCGGATTATTTGTTTGAAGATCGTCTAGAATTTCATTTGTATGCTGTTTTTTAATGTGTCGTTTTTTTGGTTGAAGTGGGTTTGTTTTTTTAATTCCATGCAAACTAGTAATGTGTTCATTTAATTCACTTTCATAAGCGAACCGTTTTTTACAAATTTTGCAAGAAATCGGAAGTAAATGACCAGAACTGATTAAATGACTTTTTAAAGAAAGCTTTTTAGAAAACTCTCTATTGCAAACTTCGCATGAAAACGGTTTGACACCTGTGTGCACACGCATATGAGATTTTAAGTTATATCCATAATTGAATTCTTTTTGGCATACGTCGCAGGAGAACTTGTTGTCCGTGTGAGTTTTTAGGTGATTCTTTAGGACGGATTTCAGTGAGTACTTTTTGTTGCATACTTCACAGGCGTAAGGCTTTATTCCAGTATGTCTAGGCATATGTTTGACTAGGAGATGTTTAAACTGGAATTGTCTTTTGCATATGTCGCAGGAGACAGGTTTGGGGGGTCCCCTGTTGCGAGGTGCAGGCTGTCCTGGTTGAGCGTCCAAGGGTGGTGCGGGGGGAAGTTGGGATAGCTTCGCCATTTGTTTCCTTGCAACGGCGGACGCAGAAGATTCCGTGAAAGTGCTTGCTGACTCTGAGCCCGCCAGCATCTCGAGTTGTTCTAAGGCGTGGGTGGAATAATTCCTCGTCCGCGCTGGGGCTGGTGGTGGGACGGCTAATGGCACTAGAAAGAAAAATAGCTTATAGGACGTAATTACTACACTTAATGTTTAGATTTTTTTAACACACAGTTCATGGTGACACGGGTATGTTTATATGCATACCCCCCGGGTTATGGGCGTAGGAATAATTTCGTGTATTTATAACTTTGTTTATTTTAATTACATGCTATGAATTAAAAATAGGTAGTAAGCTCCAAATATGCTTAGAAATGTTAAAACAGTTAATGTTTATACCTATTTTTTGGCTAGTGTAAAACATTCCCGCATCCAAAATCCCAGGTGTGTTGTGTGTTTATATGTTACAATGTTTAGCGTGTAGTGTAGTGCAGAGAACTTTAGACAATTGTTAATGTTAAATGTAGTGAGTGGTTGGAACATTTAATGTCTGACATTTTAAGCACTCGTCTGTTATTAGTTTTCCTCGCATATCTCCTGAGATATTTTAGGGTTTAGGGGTACTTCTCACTCATTAGAATCCTTGTCCAAACTTTGGATAATTTTGACTTAGTAAATGATAAATAATTATTACAAAGCGTTTATTACACACCATTAACAAGATACACTAATCTAACACTAAATGTATTTCACAATGTAACTTTTACAGTTAACATAATAGGGTTGTGTCTTCTTGTTGAACGTTATAATAACAGTCATATCCATGTCCATCTCCCGGGCTGTTCACAAAATCGTTGCTCGCTGCTATGCGCCGTTGGTGGGTGACTCCAAAATCCTCACCGGTAGATTTATTTTACAGCTAACCCTTTGACTGCCAAAGACGTCCATATAAACCAATATCAACCTTCCTGCATTCCGATAAGGTTAATGATGACGCGCCGCACACGATAGGCATGGTGTTTAGTGTTAATTAATCGTCACGTCGCTCCTAAAGTACACGAAAATAGCAGTAGAGACTAGTCAACTTATTATGGAAACATATAAAAAGTGGACCCGTCTTTGCTGGCCCTGAAGGCCTAACAGAATAGTCAGAATTAATTTTGCATGCTTAGTTAAAACAATACAGCATATATTTAATTGACACAAATGTATTACAAGAGCTAAACTAACTGCCATCAAACTGTTTCGCAGTTTGGCAGTACTATTTCAATGTAACACCCATGTACCGTGTCTTATGAAATAAATGAATAATAATAATACTTTAGTGGTTAAGGTTTAATAATGGTTAACGATACGACATGTAGATTTCAAAAAAAATTGTAAATTTTGAAGACTCGTCAATCGGGTACTACTTGTCGAGCCGCTAAAGAGATAAAAAATGGTAACATGCTAATTCCTGAATAGTTTTGGCGTGTAAACCCGAGTAATCCGAACCTAATAATCAGCGATAAAAATAAATACATACGTGCTTGTACCAATTCTCCGTTGTTGATCGTTTCGCCCTCCGACATCTTCGCCTCCAACTTGACCGGGTGCACTTCGCCTGAAGGAAAGAGCAACTTTACACACATAAATTGAATGGTAAATCGGGAATAAGGTAAAGAGCAAGTCTTAGTATCCAAATCGAATGACAATAGATTACAGAGTGTCCAGCGGCAGATTTCCGATGTAATAATTTGATTCAAAAAACTAAATCATATAAAGCATTTTTTTATGAAAGAAAACCCCCCCGACTTTCTCTCACTATGCATTCGAAAATTCTAATAACTGGTTTAGAAACAGAATAGTTCATGTTAAGATACGGATGAACGATTTATACGCGGGCCGAGCCATGGGTCTGCCCACGTAGAGGCTAGTATACAGTAATAGCTCTATCGTTGCGTGTTAGGTACTGAACTGATTTATACGCGGGCCGAGCCATGGGTCTGCCCACGTAGAGGCTAGTATACAGTAATAGCTCTATCGTTGCGTGTTAGGTACTGAACTGATTTATACGCGGGCCGAGCCATGGGTCTGCCCACGTAGAGGCTAGTATACACTAATAGCTCTATCGTTGCGTGTTAGGTACTGAACTGATTTATACGCGGGCCGAGCCATGGGTCTGCCCACGTAGAGGCTAGTATACAGTAATAGCTCTATCGTTGCGTGTTAGGTACTGAACTGATTTATACGCGGGCTGAGCCATGGGTCTGCCCACGTAGAGGCTAGTATACAGTAATAGCTCTATCGTTGCGTGGTAGGTACTGAACTGATTTATACGCGGGCCGAGCCATGGGTCTGCCTACGTAAAGGCTAGTATACAGTAATAGCTCTATCGTTGCGTGTTAGGTACTGAACTGATTTATACGCGGGCCGAGCCATGGGTCTGCCCACGTAGAGGCTAGTATACAGTAATAGCTCTATCGTTGCGTGTTAGGTACTGAACTGATTTTTATAGAAAGACTAAGGTTATGGTGCTTTGACTCCAATATACACAAAATTTGTTTGTATACTTAGTTTCAAAAATGTACATTATTGTTAGTGTACATTGGTTAACTGGTAAAGAATGCCTTAAAAATTTAACGGGCAACCTTCGGTTTTATATGGCAAAAATGACCACCCTATGATAATAGATGGATAGAAGAATACTCTTTATTGGCCCACCTCAGTACAAGATACAGCTTAAAGAAAACAATACTTTAGTTGATAATGAATTTTATTTCACATCAAAGTGACAGGCTTGCATTATTATTGAGTCCGCCATTTGTACAATCGTGTATTGTGCAATCAAGATGAAATAAATAAATAATAAATAAAAATTAAGAAATACCCATGGCGTGTGCATTAATTATGTAGGTTGTAGGTATAATGTTAATATTGTAGGAATCAGATGTAGAAATACTCACGGAGTGTAAAATCATCATGTGTGGCACTTCCTTCCACAGCTTCAGACTTGATTGCGGGTTTCTCATCTGAAACAGGAAATTTAGTTGCATTAATACTCTATCTACATCATAGGTATCATATAACCTATCCATACCACTTGCTTACCATTTTCACTGATAAGAAAAAGGAAAATATTAGAATGTAAATATGTATTTAGGTGAATGAAAGATGTTATTTGGGGCATTTTCTATGAAAAGGGACCTTATTGTCGATGAAGCTTACGTCGCACAGCGTCGCGCGGCATTGTAATTATATCGTAGCATCGTTAATAATGGCGTAAGCGCCATCGACATCGAAAGGTCCCTTTTATAGAAAATACCATATTTAATCCCTGTCGCCTCTTTCCGCCATCGCTCTACGCGTCAACATTTCCATCTTCACCACTTAGATGGTTGGCACTGGCAGTCCTCTTGTCGCGAATAGGTCTAAGTACGGTTAACTATAAATAAGATAAATATGTAGTAAGATGTCTTTTTTACGAACTAAGCATATTTTAATTGTATTTCTGTGTAACTTGGATTTTTGATGATTTACGTGTATCTTCTTTAATCACTTTGTACAATTTTGTGTTTATATATCGTGCTAGTTCAATAAGTTAATCAATATGTTCTAGGGATAAGAATCTCGTGTCCCAATAATAAAAATTACCTTAATCTCTACGAAATGTAATAGTCGTAAGCTGATTGGCTCAATAAACTTCCGCACACTGTGCACGCAACAGCCACGTGACCAGTAGGCGTGGTTTTAACTGCTATGACGGCGCGCCTGTAATTGCATACAATGTGTGCGTGTAGTTGTGTGTGTTGTGTAAATACGGCCACGCCGCCAAGCAATTCCCCCCAGATGCCCGCCGGCAGCGAGCCCAACCACGAGAGCTCGTGCCGCAAGAGTAGCCCCCGAAGACCCACAAAGCCACAGATTGGCCACCATGACCACCAAGCCATGATGGCCAACCACAACCAAGAAGAAGAGAGCCAACATAGTTGGCAAAAACAGACCGTGCCGTCGTTACGACACGCGACATAAACAGCCAAAAAGGGCCCCACCCTGTAATGGTCCCCGAAAGGGGGAGTGTAAGAAGATCCGCTACTCCAAGCAATACTCACTCTCTCTAAAGCCTCACTAGAGGCAACAGCCTCCTAACACTAACCAGTATTGTTTTTTCAGGGTTCCGTACCTCAAAAGGAAAAAAACGGAACCCTTATAGGATCACTAGTGCGTCTGTCTGTCTGTCTGTCCGTCTGTCACAGCCTACTTTCTCCGAAACTACTGGACCAATTAAGTTGAAATTTGGTACACATATGTAAGTTTGTGACCCAAAGATGGACATGTAACGTAAACAAATTAATTTTACCCACGGGGACCACTTTTGGGGGGTAAATGAGAAAATTAAAAAATAAAGTTTGTCAAACTATATCGTATTACATATCAAATGAAAGAGCTCATTGTGGGAATCTCAAATATATTTTTTTTTATAATTTTAAAATAAATAGTTTAGAAGTTATTCAAGAAAATAGGCAAAAATGACCATTCCCCCCTTTATCTCCGAAACTACTGGGTCAAACATTTTGAAAAAAATACACAAAATAGATCTTTACCTATAGATCACCGGAAAACCTATTAGAAATGTGCAGTCAAGCGCGAGTCGGACTTAATTACTTAGTTTTTGATCCGACCCCTACCAAGGTCAGACGGTCTGAAGGCTTTTCAGCGACTGTCTAGCACACGCTTAAGTGTTTGAAAGAAGCGGCTTGTTGTGTCGGCGCGCGCGGTGCGGCGCGTTGAAGGTCACTCCATTGTATTTTTGTGTAGGTATCAAAACGGTGGGTATTTGTGTTTTCTTTGAGAAACAAGTATCTGTTCGTAAGAACTATTATATAATCTGTGCGTTTCTCCAAAACCTTCATGTTGCCTGCGGTGTTTCCGAACCGATACGACCTTCAAACCTTTAAGAGAAATGGTTGGACGTGTGTTATGAATGCTTGAGGTTCTGCGAGACGAGGAATGAGGTTCTTCTGTTATATGTTAAGTTAGATTTGTGTACTATGTGTATGAAATGTCTATTGGTTTCACAGTGCTTTGGATCACTGTTATGCTGTGAAATGTAATGAATAAAAAATAAATAAATAAAGAGAAGAACTCTTATGTTCCATCTGGGCCGGCAATGCATTTATAATCCGTCTGGTGTTGCGGCCATGTGCAACCGTAATCATTTATCATCAGGTCCTTTGTCTCCTATAGCATAAAAAAATCTATGGCATTATTGCTTACCCAAGAAATGAATGAACTGCAACCGCTGCAGCTCGGCCTGGCTGCGCTGCACTAGGTGCTTGAACTCGCTCGCGTCCCGCAGCCGCCCCACGCACGCCTCGCAGATTCCGCTCTCGTTGTCACTGCCCATTGCAATCTAGAAGGCAATGTAGCTTTTAATAAAAATGTTGTTTAAAAAATATATGATTATAGTAGATGTATTTTATTATATGTCTCCCTAAGGCATGTAAACAAAGGAAGAAATGTAAAAATTTGCATGTAACCGGTAAGCTTAGTTGGTTGGTAAAGAGTGATTGGTATGATGTTCCAAAAGGTCGCAAGTTCGAATCTTGCCCTGAGAGGTGATTTTTTTCATTTTTACTTCAATTTCATTTATAATAATAATAATAATTGATTGATAATAAAAAAAAAGAAAAAAAACAGCTGCTGACACTGACAGACGTCCTTTTACATTTCTTTTGATAAAATATATTTTAAATGTGGTCTTTGCCCTAAATAGTGATAAATACTCATGTGTGAACCGAGTTATTGCTACACCATGCGGACAATTGATATTTTTCATTATAATCACCGCGACCATGGGTCGCAGTCGCATTGCAACCGTGTTGACATTTGTCATACATCCTTTCAATGAGTTTGTAAGCATTATCGTGTACTTTTATTATGTACCTATCAGTGATCGGAATAGGCAGAGTATAAATACCTAAACTTGGTAGAACAAAGTCATAAAGTGGAGACTGCCTTGCGATAACATTTTTTTCCGGAACTAAAGTCCCGGAAACGTACGAAGTAAATAATATTGTTATAAATACGGTAAAAAACAATGCATTCCTCGTTTTTGTTCAATACAAGCAATAGGCGTAAAATAAAATAACCAATTTGTTTCTGCAACTTTCCATATATATTTCTTAAATCTAAATACACACATATTGTCAATTAAATATTAGTTGCGAATATGATCCTGATTCTGACGACATATACTTAGATTTAAGAAATATACATAATCATTATTATTATTTTTTAATGTTATAAGCTTTATTGAAAAGATGATAAATAAAATTTACATTAATTGTATAAAACAATCATTGTACGTCGCGAGACATATTACAGAGAACAATAGTATTTTATACAATCGTGATATAATAGAGAGCTTTTCAGTCGAGTACCGTGTTTAAGCAACGAAGCTTGCTTGCCCGGCGGCCGGGGCGCGAGGTATCGCGGGCTGCGGCAGCTCGCGTATCTTAGTTGTACACTTTTGGTTTGTTTACTTATATGATTCTACTAGTTGAAAGTATTACTTTTTTGTCTCGTAGAAAAAGTATTGTATACAATAGTGATATAATCAAGCTTTTCAATCTCGTACCTTAACTTAAGCAACTCAGCAAGCTTCGTTGCTTAAACACGGTACTCGACTGAAAAGCTCTCTATTATATCACGATTGTATAAAATACTATTTTTCAACGTTGGATAGTCTATGGCACTTCTTTTGGTTTGTTTACCTAAGTATATGATTCTACTAGTTGAAAGTATTATTTTTTTTGTCTCGTAGAAAAAGTATTGTATACAATAGTGATATAATCAAGCTTTTCAATCTCGTACCTTAACTTAAGCAACTCAGCAAGCTTCGTTGCTTAAACACGGTACTCGACTGAAAAGCTCTCTATTATATCACGATTGTATAAAATACTATTGTTCTCTGTAATATATCTCGCGACGTACAATGATTGTTTTATACAATTAATGTAAATTTTATTTATCATCTTTTCAATAAAGCTAATTAAAAAATAATAATAATGATTATGTATATTTCTTAAATCTAAGTATATGTCGTCAGAATCAGGATCATATTCGCAACTAATATTTAATTGACAATATGTGTGTATTTAGATTTAAGAAATATATATGGAAAGTTGCAGAAACAAATTGGTTATTTTATTTTACGCCTATTGCTTGTATTGAACAAAAACGAGGAATGCATTGTTTTTTACCGTATTTATAACAATATTATTTACTTCGTACGTTTCCGGGACTTTAGTTCCGGAAAAAAATGTTATCGCAAGGCAGTCTCCACTTTATGACTTTGTTCTACCAAGTTTAGGTATTTATACTCTGCCTATTCCGATCACTGGTACCTATGTTACAACTTCTTGAATAAACGTCTTTTATTATTATGCATCCCGGTCTTTTGATAGGCTTGCGTGGGGATATAAATCCAACACGTAGAGGCCCCCTTGGAGAGCTTTAATGTCATGTAGAACGCCTGCTGGAACCCGTTCACAGGCGCAACAATAGACACCCATGAACCGGTCGCAGCAGGCATTGGGACTATTGTAGAAAAAGTGAACAGTATACCGGTCTATGGATTGAAGTTTGGGTGGACAATGAGACTGGGCTATTGTAAAGAAGTCCGGACACCTGCCATAACAATGTTAAAACACGTTATCGAGGCAGGTGGTGACTTGCCGCTGACTAGATGGGCCATTGAAACTGCCGTCGTGAAGAAGACCAGGAGCAAGAGACAGCCCTAACATATTACGCGTATGCATATGCCTGGCTAAATTACGGTATTATTCTGTGGGGTAATAGTACCAACGCTCCATTACTTTTTACCCTTCAGAAAAAGCTTGTTCGTATCTTAATAAATAAAACACTTGACGAAATCGAAACTCACAAACCTTATTTTTCTGAACTTGGACTGCTGACCCTTACATCTATGTATATATTAGAAATGTGTAAGTTCGTTCGAAAGCACAGGGAATTCTACATAAAACGAGAGGACCTACCTTCTACACGACCCATACGTAACAAGAATAGACTAATCCCACCACCTTGTAAACTTAAACTACTGTCATCAGGCCCTTTAGTAATGTCTATTAAAATATATAATAAACTTCCGGACTCTATAAAAGAAGAAGGAAATGATAATATACATATAAATAAAATTATTATTAGATAAGTCATATTACACTCTAAGCGAATTTTTTAATGACATATTATAATTCAATAATATCTATAGATTATTTGTTCTTGTTAATATAATACTTAATGTTTTGAATAACAAAATGACAAATGACATTGGAATTAAAACTTTCGACACGAAGAGTGTATTTTTGACATTTTAATTCTTATTTACATTTGCTTATAATTATTGTATGTTAAAATAATTAATCAAAAATTCTCCTCTCCTTGGAATTGTAAATTATAGTTATATTTGTAGTTATAGTATATTGCAGTGCCCAACAGGGTTCACAAAGACCTAGCTTATAAGTTTACCACCTGTACAATTACTGATAATGCAAAAAAATATTGAGTATTGAGCAACACCGGTGTGAGCGGCTCAGGGGTGTCGAGAGGTGTGCGCCGCTTTCTACCCAGTGACTGTTAACAGCCACTGTGCCAACTCGCGTCTTATGCATCTTTCACTTCCACCCCTGGAGCATATAGCTCTTACGACTCCCCTCTGGACGGCCAATGAAGGCAAGCCAGAGCTGAGAGTCCTACGGGTCCCCTTGGGGTCCACTCCGACCGACGAAGACACGCCGGAGACGGAGACCCTAACCGACTCTCTGGAGCACTCGGGTCCGTGGGGTCGTCACTCCCCAACAGCTCGCCACAAGCTGCCCTGCGGGCTTATTATTATTATCACCGGCAAAACTACGAAATTATTAGAAATGATTACAAGGAGCGGTAACATCAAGCGCACGCCCACCACCCCCGCCCGCCTCGTCCAGGTCCAGTTTCTCGTCCACATCGTCGTCAGGCGACGAATTTGCAACGGCGCCTGACACAGACGGGTCTAGTGACGAGAGCGGGCCGCCGCCGCCGCCGCCGCCACGACCACCTGCGCGACGAGGGCGGCCACCGCTGCCGGCACGCTGCCCCATCCTGCACATCCTGCCCCGCCCACGGCTCCCGCTGCCGGTGGTATAGTGCGTCGCATGAGATGGTCTCAATCCATTAATGAGAATAAGCCTTTTTGGCACAGACATCAGCTGAGCCACCTTCCCTTTCAATTAGTTTGTAAGCATTATCGTGTACTTTTATTATGTACCTATGTTACAACTTCTTGAATAAACGTCTTTTATTATTATTTTTATTAATGTCATGCGCGCCTATTATGGGGCTACAGAGGGGGGAACCCAGCTGTCCGCGTATCGTTCAAGGGTACTGCCTCTGTTTCAGGCTCTTGAACCCATTACCGTATCGGAGCAGCGACTATCGGATCAGGTGCGTGTCATTCAGCGGTTAAAGCGGTTGGATGACGCGACACTTGACCAGCTTCGCCAGGAGGCTCTCTCTGCTTGCGCGGACTCCACCTCGATACGAGATCTGCCCGCCACGTCGCCGGATCCTGCGCCCGCACACCCGACCTGGCACCGCGGGTTGATTTCAATACCGACGAGGGAGACTGTGCGAGTGTGAGTACTTCTGCTAATGAGCAATTGAGGAGGACTTTGGAAGAGGCGATTACGCAGTATCGCGCCACAACCAACTCTAGGCCACGATTACCACGTCTGCCTATGAATAGACGCAATCTAACGTTAGTGGGAGCCCTAAACGCTTTACTAGAGACACATTTATGGACTAGTAAAGATTTAGAAGATACGCACTCGATCATGTACTGCGGAGCCATCGCGGCGTGCTGTGTTGCTCGAGTCAAGTTTCCGGACGCTGAACGTGCACCTAGGACCGCCGGAGGTGTCCTTGCATGCAAGCGCGGATCGAGCGACGTATCAGCTCGTTTAGGACTCTCATTGCAAAGCTGATCTGCTTCAGGGGGAGCAACAATCAGATGCAGAAGGCGGTGATCTTGGACACGGCGCGGATAGTCCGCCGGTTCCTCTCTCTGCGGCCCTGACCACCGGCAGCTTGGGCCCTGCCCCGCTGCTGGCGGCACCCTAGGTTAGGTTTTTTATAATATGTTTATATGTATTTTGTATTGTTTTTGTACGTGTTTTTGTATTTTATTTTTATATCCATATTATTAAAAAACCTAACTTAAGAAGAAAAATAAGAGTATAATTATTATTATTATTATTATTATTTAGCTTTATCCCACATTAGTGGTCCCCAAGGGTATAAGCCTCCTCCATCTGTCTCCACCTCTCTTTGTCGGTGGCAACATCCATCCATTTTTTTCCCGCAGCCTGTACAATGTCATCTGCCCATCTTTTTCTTTGCCTTCCCGCTCTTCTCTTTCCAGCTGGGCCTGGCCATTTTGTTACAAGATTTGTCCACCTTTGATCCTGATATCTTGCTACATGACCTGCCCACCTCCACTTTTGTTTCAGACTAAACTGCAGGGCATCTGTTATCTTTGTTCTCTTGCGGATGTCTATATTTCTTGTTTTTTGTATTCTTCTTAAATTTAAAATACTTCTTTCCATTGCATGCTGGCAAGATAGAATTTTGTTCTTCGCTCTTTCCGTGTAAACCCATGTTTGGCATGCATATGTCAAGCTAGGAAGAATGCAGGAGTCCATTATGATCTTTTTCATGTTAAGATTGTAATTGCCTTTGAGAATTTCTTTTTGTGCCCAGTATTTCTTCCAGGTTGTGTTTATTCTTCTATCAATTTCATTTTCATTACTGGTTGTTGCGAAAGATACTAATTTTCCCAGATATACATAGTCTTCCACATAATCTATGGGTTTTTCCTCTATTTTGATAGTCTTCTTGTTGTAGTTTGACATGATTTTAGTTTTAGATGCATTCATGTGCAGGCCGATTTTTTTGCTTTCAAAGTCCAGTTCTTGTAGCATTTTTTCCATGTCTTTTGCTGATTCACTAAAGATGGCTATGTCATCAGCAAATCTTAAATGCGTTAGTTTTTTGTTTGATATCCATATTCCTTTTCGATTCCAGTCCATTTTCTTGAAAATATCCTCCAGAACCGCTATAAATAGTTTTGGAGAGAGTGGGTCGCCTTGTCTCACTCCTCTCCCAATTGTGAATGGTTCGCCTTGCCTTTCTAGTTTAACTCTGCTTGTGCTTTTTGAATAAATATTCTTTATTATGTCTATATATGTGTTGTTGATATTATTGTTTTTTAGGGCAAGCAATATAGATGACTGTGTTATACTATCGAAAGCTTTCGAGTAGTCCACAAAAGCTATATATAGTGGCCTATTAAATTCTTTATATTTTTCAATAACCTGTTCCATGGTGTGGATGTGGTCGGTTGTAGAATAGTGTGATCTGAATCCTGCCTGTTCAACCGGTTGATTTCTGTCGATGTTTGGAGCTATTCTACTCAGAATTATTGATGAGAAGAGTTTATATATTGTTGATAGTAGGCTTATAGGTCTGTAGTTGCTGATGTCAAGCGGGTTCCCTTTCTTGTAGAGTAGTGTTATGTTGGATTCACACCACTGGTTTGGTACTTCCTTGTTTTTCAAAACTAGGTTGAACAGTTTTACTAGATATGTTATTAAAATTGGAGCACCTATTTTTAGGGCGAAGATGGACATGGGTCTCACCTGATAACAACACAAAAAACGAAATCGACTTTATTCTCAGCCCTAAACCAAATACTATAAAAAACATAGAGGTGTTGAACAATGTAAGCTTTCCCTCGGATCATAGACTAGTAAGATGTACTCTTAATACAGAAAAACCTAAAGTCAGTCGAAGAGTGTTTAATACAGTCCCCAACAAGCTGAAGAGTGTAATAGAACGAAGTAACTATATTAAAAATCTAGAAAAATATGTAACAACATCAGAAAATTCACTGATCGAGTCCGAAGATGTCCAATCCCTAAGTAATAAATTGGAAATAATAATAGCAAAAAGTCTACAATCTACTAAAAAACCAAGCACTACCCAACACAGAGTTCTTACCAATCAAACACTTAGTCTAATTTCTAGACGACATGAACTATTGACCATGAAGCCAAGAACCAGAGAAATTAAAGAAGAATTAAAGGTGATATTCAAACAAACAAATAAGGCAATCCGAAAAGACTATGATAGCCATAGACAATCAGTAATAGAAAGGAACATGTCAAAGTTCAGAAGCTCAAAGAGAGCTTTTAAAGAACTTGCTACTTGCAAAAATTGGATACAATCTTTGAATGATGAAAAGGGAGAAACTAGGGATAGAAATGATATAGTGAAACATGCCACAACTTTCTATGCTGGACTTTACAAAAAACCATTACAGGAGGAAGAAATTAACTATAACTGTAATAAAGAAAATACTTCAGAAACAATCCCAGAGCAAATAACTATAAATGAGATCCTAAAACATATAAAAAAATTAAAACCTGAGAAAAGCCCAGGAGCAGACAGCATCTCGAAAGAGTATAATACTGATTTAATAAGAGTATAATAATTTTATTTATTTTTTATTTTTCAAGTGCAGAGATATACACGCAGTGTATTAAACAATATATAATATACTATAATATATATAATTTCAAAATTTGCAAGACTGTTTAGTTATTGTAATATAACAATTGGCTCGTAACAACACCATAAAATCCAAAAAGTTGTTTAATATTTTTCAATAAAAAAGACGTCAAGATTGTTTACTTTTTTTCTAATGCTAAAAAAACGAACTATAATTATGTGCAACTAAGCTTACAAAATTATAGAATTATGTTTAAAATGAATAATAAGTCTAAAAGAAGCCGTACGTACACGTATATTAAAGCATTCTTCAATCATATCCAAATATATCTCAGTTTTTCCGACATGAGTATACAAAGTCTTCAAGCCCTTGTCTGGAGGGCGACGCAGGCAGCAGCGACACGAATGCATCGCCTCTATGGCATCAATAACCGCATCACTATCGTAATCTTCCATCATTAAAACACTTTTGTTCCAATTTATAAATATTTATTTAACTTGTATTATTTATTTTACTTTTTATAGATTACTATTTACAATTTTTACAAAAGAATATGACAGATGGCCCGATGGGCCCGATGGCGTTGGCATACAGTGTTCCCATGTGCTTCACCAAAAAAAAAAACTACTCATAATTAAATCTAACCAGACCGTTCGGTAAGTATCTCGACAGACAAGACTACTATTTACATGAATCTGCACTCAAATTGGTTCTCATGAGATAAATAAGAATAAATTTATTGAGAATAATTAAAAATACATTACCATGCACAAAAGGGTGTCCGGTAAGCCCCAAACTAGAATAAACATATATATATATATTTTGACCATATATTTTAGTAATATTAACTCAATATTAAATCAAGAATGCTACAAATCCAGCCAAATTTAAATTCATTCATAATGATTATAATATTCATCAAAACTAGACAAATACAGTTAAATCTATGTACATGGCAACATTGCTACCATAGACTAATGCAGTGTTTTTTTTTTGTGCAACACTAAAGTAGAGATATGCTAAAGAGACATTTTTAATGTACCGGTTTTCGATGCCAAGTTTAATAATAAGCCAAGTATCGAGATAGACCAAAAATAAGTAAAACCGCATGTGTGGCTTTTCTTCTGTTTTGCGACATAGACATAGTATATACAAGTAGTTATAGACGCGCCAAGCATGGCACTATTTTCTCTTTCCTCTTATAGAAATCGCAATAAGACTATCTTTCTCTATCAAAGAGTGTCAGGCCCTGTGGTGCACTGTGGTGTTATTTTATCTCTCCGTTCTTTGGTTGGAAGTTGGAAAATAAACACTTGTTTCTTTAAGTATTTAGTTTAGGATTAGGATATATCTTCCATAATGATTGACGACGCAGTTATTGAAGCAATGGAGGTGCTGCACTCATGCCGTTGCTGCCTGCGGCACCCCCCGGACAAGGATCTTAAGAAACCGTACACTCATCTCGGCAAAACAGAGATATATTCGGACATACTCGAGCAATGCTTCGATATACGTGTATGGCTATTTGCTATATTTATATTTATTCATAACACGATTTAACCCTTCTTAAAATGAAATCAGTGACATAGTTCTGAGAAGCATTTTTTTGTAGGTTATTAAACTTATTAAGTAAATAAAATCGGAGTCGGGCTCGTGCACGAAGGGTTCCGTACGATTACGCAAAAAAAACGGCAAAAAAATCACGTTTGTTGTATAGGAGCCCCACTTAAATATTTATTTTATTCTGGTTTTAGTATTTGTTGTTATAGCGGCAACAGAAATACATCATCTGTGAAAATTTCAACTGCCTAGCTATCACGGTTCGTGAGATACAGCCTGGTGACAGAGAGACGGACAGTGGAGTCTTAGTAAAAGGGTCCCGTTTTTACCCTTTGGGTACGGAACCCTAAAAAGCTTCTTATGGAGTAAGGGCCTGTTTACGCGTTGATTTGATTAATCAGTATGTTAACAGGCATCTATTCAGGTTCCATTTTTGTCCTTATCCATCATTGTAACATTTGTGTTTGTTAGAAAAGGACAAGATTTAATAAAGATTGACCAAGTTTTATAAATAATTTATATAAATAAATATTATAGGACATTCTTACACAGATTGACTAAGTCTTACGGTAAGCCCAAGGAGGCTTGTGTTGTGGGTACTTAGACAACGATATATATAATATATAAATACTTAGATGCATAGAAAAAACCCATGACTCCGGAACAAATATCTGTGCTCATCACACAAATAAATGCCCTTACCGGGATTCAAACCCAGGACCATCGGCTTCACAGGCAGGGTCACTACCCACTAGGCCAGACCGGTCGTCAATAAATAAGGGGGTTAAAATATACTGTGATTAACCTGCGGCTGATTGTATTAACTATAGGGTATTTGACTGTGAAATAAATTATTGAACACCATGTACGAAATAAAGCACCAAGAGATGAATAGAGAAACGTAGACAGCAGTTACTTTTAGGCACAATTTCTATTTTAAAACCCGTATAAAATTATAAAGAGTAGGTAATTTGATTGTAACGTCACATACTAATAATAATAATATAATATACATATAATATAATATTTTTAAATTTATGATTTAATGATATTTGGCAGCTGTCTCTAGACAATGATGATGAGTGTGGGATCTGCGAGACGTGCGTGGAGCGCCTGCGAGACGCTAGCACCTTCAAGCTGCAAGTACAGAAAAGCCAGGCGGAGCTGCAGAAGCGACTGGATCAAGTACTTCACGCTATGGGTATGCTTGTCAACATATTTCTACTTTTCTATTGACAATTGGAGGTAATTCGAGGGACAAGGATCCAATTTACAAAAATCTGTCAATAAAATATGAACTTCCAGAGGATTTTTCCTTAACCCTTAAGTCCATAGCGGCATCATGCTCCATCATATCTATAATAATAATAATAGGCCCCCGGGGCAGCTTGTGGCGAGCTGAATGGGAAGTGACGTCCCTTGGGTCCCATACCCTCGAGAGTCGGTCAGGCCCCTCCCTCCGGCTTGCCTTCATTGGCCGGCTGGAGTGAACACTGAGCAGGGGCCGCAGGACTCTCACCTCTGGCTTGCCTTTACCGGCCGTCCAGAGCGGGTGGTGTCAGAGCTACATGCTCGCAGGGTGGAAGTGAAATATGCATAAGACGCGAGTGGGCACAGTGGCTATTCAAAGCCACTGGGTAGAAAGCGGTGCACACCTCTCCACACCCTGAGCCACTCACGCAATGTTGTCCCCTTGTCGCTCCGTGCGAGCGGCCGTTTTCGGGGACCCATATTGTGATTTGGCGAGTCACCACCTGTCCAATTTTTTTTTTCGTGTTTTTAAACATAGATTGGGACAGGTGCCATAGTATTTCCATAGACCCGGTAACCAGTACATTAACATCTCAACACAATAGCCTTTTGTTTCTTATCACTGCAATAGTCCTGCACTAACCGGGGCTTGTCCTTGGGTGCACTACTATAGTGCATACAGGGATAATCGTCGGTTGGTGTCACATCTCCTTTTAAAGTAAATTGTCTTTTTACAAGGGGCCTCTGCGTGTTGGCTTCGGCCCCACGCACGCCTTCCAAATGTCCGGGACCCCATGGTCCCGAGATTATGTAAAGGACGAACAATAATAATAGTACTGCCTAGCTCTGAATCCCCTCAGCACCCTGCTGAAGGATTCAGGGTTAGGTTGCCAGCTTCGGAGAGAGGGTGAAGTCATTTCTCACCTTCTGTACATGGATGACCTCAAGCTAGTTGCGCCAAATAACCAAGACTTGATCGTGCTATTAAAAACCACAGAAGTTTTCAGTACCGCCATCAGAATGGAATTTGGTGTCGATAAGTGTGCGGTTATGCATGTACAGCTGGGGGAGGTTGTAAATTCAACAAATTTACAACTTTCTGAGACAATGTCTTTCAGATCTATCTCTGAATCAGAAACCTATAAATACCTTGGTATGTCACAGTCGTTGGGTATTGAGGGTGAGAGTATTAGACGGTCGGTGAAGGAGCGCTTTTTCAGTCGGCTCACAAAAGTTCTTAACAGTCTTTTGTCAGGAGGCAACAAAGTGCGCGCCTTCAACGCCTGGGTAATGCCCCTACTCATATACTCCTTTGGCATACTAAGGTGGACTCAGACCGAGCTGGACGCCCTGGATCGGAGGGTCCGTCTACTGCTCACCACACACCGTATGCTACACCCACGCTCGTCAGTTATGAGATTGTACATCCCACGGAAGTGTGGAGGTCGAGGCTTCCTTAACGCCAAAGATCTCCACAACCGCGAGGTGTACAATCTCAGGAATTATTTCCTTAACAACGAGTGTGGGATGCATCGTGATGTGGTGGCAGTGGACAGGAACTTCACGCCGCTCTCCTTGGCCAACGAGAACTGGCACAAACCTGTGGTACAAAGTACTGCGGACCGCAGGGCGGTATGGGAGAGTAGGGTGCTACACGGGCGGTTCTACAAGGCCCTCACGGGACCGGGTGTAGACCTGCTCGCGTCGGTGAACTGGTTACGATTCGGGGACCTCTTCGGAGAAACCGAGGGTTTTGCCTGTGCAATTGCGGACGAAGTTATGATGACGAACAACTATCGGAAATATATCCTGAAGGACGGTACGGTCGACATTTGTCGGGCATGCCGCCGTCCCGGAGAGTCACTCAGGCATATCATTTCCGGTTGTTCTCATCTTGCTAACGGCGAGTACTTGCACAGACATAATCTCGTAGCCAGGATTATTCACCAGCAACTTGCTCTTCTATACGGCCTTGTGGACCGCGAAGTACCGTACTACAAGTATTTACCTATGCCAGTTCTCGAGAATGGTCGTGCCACGCTCTATTGGGATCGATCTATCATCACTGACAGGACTATTGTAGCCAATAAGCCTGACATTGTGATAATAGATCGATCGCAGCGCCGGGCCGTGCTCGTCGACATCACCATCCCCCATGATGAGAATCTCGCGAAAGCCGAGAAGGACAAGTCCAGTAAGTACCTAGACTTGGCTCACGAGATAACCGCCATGTGGGATGTTGATTCGACGATCATTGTCCCGATAGTCGTTTCAGCGAACGGTCTCATAGCGAAGAGTCTCGACCAACACCTTGAGAGACTCTCGCTAGTTGGTTGGATCAAGGGTCAGATGCAGAAGGCGGTGATCTTGGACACGGCGCGAATAGTCCGCCGGTTCCTCTCTCTGCGGCCCTGACCACCGGCAGCTTGGGCCCTGCCCCGCTGCCGGCGGCACCCTAGGTTAGGTTTTTTATAATGTGTTTATATAATTTTGTAATGTTTTGTAAGTGTTTTTATATTTTACTGTTATACTCATATTGTAAAAAGCCTAGCCTAAGACTAAAAATAAATAAAGGAATAATAATAAAAGACGTTTATTCAAGAAGTTGTAACATAGGTACATAATAAAAGTACACGATAATGCTTACAAACTAATTGAAAGGGAAGGTGGCTCAGCTGATGTCTGTGCCAAAAAGGCTTCGGGGCACAGCAACCCCAAAGGATAAGGATAGGAAGGAGGATTATTATTGACATAATAATTTATAATGCAATGTAATATTATGAAATAAATAAATATCATATCATACTTAAAACAAAATGCATCTATAATAAGAATTATGGTTCAAAATCGAATGACTAGAAAGGAATGCACTGATTTAAACTTAATTTTACGATTCTCCTAAATAACGCCATACTCGAAACTTCAGGGGTAAATTGTAGCATTGTTTGTTTTGTTACAGATTTGGGACCTGAAGGCAGGTCCGAGATGGAGGAACAGGACCAACCAAATAGTGTCCCTAGATCACGTAAGTACTGAGCACGCACTCTAACGCCCTGACAATAGAGGCGTGTTCAGATATTTGTGAGCGCCTTGGCCGCTCCGATATATCTGATGGCGACTGTAATAAAAAGGCACAATAGGTATTTGTCTTTACGATGTAGGTAGGTAGTCTGGACTCTGGAAGTGCGCTGGGTGACTAAATGTGTATACACTGCACAGCACTAATTTGTATTAAATAAATGTTTTGATCACAAATACACTGTAGACGTGAGATAAGCAGCATTTGACCTTATGTAGGAAGTACACTACCTTAGAATATAAAGATGTTAATAGATCGGAGTTTCGGATCAGAGATTAGACTGAATGAAAATGAAAACTAGCGAATGGAATTCCAAAAAAGCTTTGAGTTTGAAAAGGGAATTTAGAATTTGTATATGTCAGCCGGGCTAGCACATGATTGGCGCGAAAGTATCTCGCCGCGGCATAGACTACTCGTCCCCCTTTAATTCATACAGTTAGTAAAAGACGGGTAGTCTATCTCGCGGCGAGATACGGTCGCGTCAATAGCCCGCTCCAAGTCTGGCGTAGTCACGCGGCGCGAAGCTGATTAGCGAACTGGACTCCACACTCGCGAACGCGGCTTCGCGCCGCGATTTGCGCACGAGTGTGGAGGGGGCTAGTCATGTGCTCGGCCGGCCTACAGAAATAATAGAGTTGATAGTGTAACGTTCCGTTATACGCACCGTTACAATAATCGCCTGCCGTATCTCGAGAATACAGCTTTTTGTATTTTCCTTCTAAGGATCTTCAATTCTTCACGATCAGACGAAACAATATACATTTGAGAACAAAATGATCTGATTTTGAACAAACATAAACTGAGGGAACCTCAACCTGATTGGCGCGAAGTGTCAATGTCAAGATTCCGATTTGAGCTACAAATTGGCAGACCCTCCTAACGCAGGTGCCCCGTATAAGTCCATTTTGAGGTAAGGCACCCTGAATAGGGACGGCTGGGGTGAATAGGGACGAAACTTAAATTGTGATTTACCTGACAATTTCTAAAAAAACTTCCACAAAAATTGTATCGAACAAAATCTACTATTATTTTCAATCAAATAATACAATTTGTGTGAGTATTTTCTCATAAATTATCAGGTAAATCACATTTTAAGTTTTGTCCCTATTCACCCCAGCCGTCCCTATTCACCCCGGTTGACGGTGCTCCAACTAGTAGTCCAACTTGTTATATGTATGTATCAGAATCAGAATGCTTTATTTGTAAAACATAGGTATACATGGGTCTTAGGTGTAGGTATACATTGAGCACTATGTTTTGCCGGTTGGCATACAAATGTCAAAGAGAGCGAGAATCTAATTAATATCGAAATGCGCAAAATGTTATCTTATAAAATAAATAAATTACAATTAAAATTAGCATTAAATTACATTTAAAATTAAAATACAATTTTATTAATATACTGTTCGAACACAATTAAAATATATCATCAGTCATGGTTATAAATGTTATAATTAATGTTTATGTCATATGTCGTAGTCATCTAGGTATTCTTTTATGGAGTAATATGCTTTATTTACTAGGAATTTGAATTCTTTTTTAAATATATTTACGTCCTGTAGTTTCCGTATGCTTTCTGGTAAATTATTATAAATTCGAGGTTCCATACCGAATATACTTTGTGAGAGAAGAGCTGTTTTATACAGTTTATTTTTTATATTATCAATTTTACGTACACTGTTAAATTTTGTGTATTGACCTATATTATTTTTTACATACAATGCTGTTTCATATATATAAAGCGACGGAAGAGTTAATATTCTTAATTCAGTAAATAAAGATTTACATGATTCATTTATGTTTAAACCACATACAGATCGTATACATTTTTTTTGGCTTTTAAACACTAAATCTCTGTCTGTTGAGTTTCCCCAGAAAATTACCCCGTATCTTAAAGTTGACGTGACGTAAGCGTGATAGGAAGTTATGACAGCAGATTGGTTAACTACTTTCCTAAGATGATGGAGCGCGTATGAGAATGAACTAAGTTTCTTACATATATGGTCAATTTGATATTTCCATGTTAATTTATTATCTAAGCTTAATCCTAAAAATTTTGTAACGTCAGTTTCATCAATTTTATGCCCATTATATGATACCTTTAAATCCGTCACTTTATCTACTCTTTGCTTAAAGTGCATTATTTTGGTTTTGTCTATATCGATCGTCAATAAGCGATTTTAAGGAATTGTTTATTTTCGTCTCGTAAGTCTGTAAGTCTTCTCCTGTGAATATGACAGTGCTATCATCAGCAAAGAGAATCATGGGCTCCTCAATCGCTAATGGGAAATCATTTATATAAATGAGAAATAAGAGTGGTCCTAAAACGCTGCCTTGCGGGACGCCTGCTTTCATTTCTCTGAGATCGGATAACGCCGTTACTTGATTTTTGGTCTGGACGCATATATGGTCCAGTTGAGTGTATTGCTTTCTCCCCGTTAGGTAGGATTCGAATAAACTAAAAACATTTCCCCGGATTCCACATCTGTACAGCTTAGTCAATAGTATTTTATGGTCAACGAAATCGAAGGCTTTGGTCATATCCATATAAAGAGCGATTACAGGCACCTTATTATCTATCTTAGTCATAATATAGGTAATATTCAGTAAGTCATAGATTGCCATATTTATTGATTTTTGTTTTCGAAAACCCTTTTGTTCATGTGAAAATAAATTATTGGCCTCAAAATAGTTGTTAAGATTATTATATATAAATTTCTCGATTACTTTTGGAAAAACCGGTAAAAGGGCTATTGGTCTGTAATTAGTAATCGATGATTTTTCGCCCTTTTTATATAGTGGTCGCAGGATAGCTACCTTAAGTTTATCGGGAAACCTGCCATATTCTGTACACAGATTTACTATGTGGCTTATTGGTGATGAGATTATATTCGCAACTTGTTTTATTATCATTGTGCTGATGCCGTCATAACCGGTACTTTTAGAGTTTTTTAAAGAGTTGATTATTATTCTGATATCATCAGGAGTAGACGGTTTCATAAACATAGAATTGGATGAGTTGTAGGTCATAGTTGTACTAGGATTACTTAAATTAACATTCGAATTATTATTATTATTAGTGGAATTAATATATGTCTAGTTCGCAGATATCGGTGAAGTAGTCATTAAATTTTTGGGCGATTTGGTTAGGTTCTTTAATGGATACGTTGTCAATAATTATTTCTGAGATATTATCTCTAACGCGATTATTTTTTGCTGATTGTATGATGTTCCAGGTAGCCTTCGATTTATTTGACGCATTTTTATATAAAAATTGTTTTGTATTTTTTGTGTTGACAATATAATTTTTTTTAAGCCGTTGAGAGTACATTTTCAGATCGCTTTTGTTACTATGGCTCGGCGCCAGTCTACAACTCCATAACATAGCCCTTTTTCTTTTACAACATTTCCTTATGCCTTTGGTCACCCACTTTGGCTTCTTTAATGCTGATAATAATGTATGTAGGTATTCATGAAATATTTCAGACTGACAAAAAAACTTCGTTGCTTCAGATGGTGAACCAGAAACTGAAATGGTGCAACAACAAGAAGATATTGGTGATTCTCTATCACGTAAGTACCTACTCCTGACCGATGTCAAGGGTATTCCTTTTCAGGTCTGGATTAGGCATCTCGGGGTACCTAGGAAGTGTAATGTTATTTTACAAGCTTTTATTTACCTTGCCCTGTTAGTACGTTTGTTAGTTAGTGTGGGTCAAATCTTGCAAGCTAAATTACAATGCCATATTATAATGACATGGAGCTGATCTCGATGAGTATTAGTTGCCTGTGGAAAAAAAACTGGCTTTCACCACGTCGAGATCTTGAGTTGAGTGAGTGAAGTGGGAGTTCGCGAGTGAGGTATTGAAGATGACTTAGTGTCCGACTGAAGTTTCGGTTTCAATTAAGTTGGGCGGCGAAAGTATACACGTGCGAACAGTTAATTCGCACTTGTGTCGCAATGTACTATTATTTTGTGGTTTTTATTGTAAGGAGAAGTCAGATTGTTTGCATGTGCTAACTACCTTGTGTTGTGAAAACTCATATACAATAGGGTTTTTCCATAGGGGTTGTATATTGCAAGTATAATTTCTTGAAAAAACTTATTTTTTGTTTGTCAGGTAATAAAGAAGCATTGGCTGTGCTCAAAGCTAAACAGGGGTCATCATCAGAAGCTGTGTCTGCCGAGAGAACTGTCGAGACACAAATTGAAAAAGGATCAAACTAAGTAAATGCGGGTATGCTGTTTTTACTAGATTTTTATTAACTTGCAATTTGCAATGTAGTATGTATGTTTGTACACATACATACAACATTCCAAAGATCGAAGACGTACATCTTCAATTGTTTACGGGAGCTGCAATCTGCAATAGGTAACCAATGACAATATTAGGTACACTTTAGTCAACTAATTTGATTTTTAGGCCGCTGGGGAATCATATCAGACGATGTAAGTTTTTGGTGATTATTTTTTCAATTTTACGTGTTATGGATACAAATGACGTCAAAAATCATCTGTATACGCCTGAAAATGACGTCGCTAATCACGTTGTTAATTATTGTGTTCCGTCATAGGTCTGATAATGACGTTGCAAATCACGTAATATGACCTGTTTCGTCAATGGTTTAAGGATTTGCCACACTGGGTGCGTTCTGCGGTCAGCGGTTAGGTCAAACCCGCATTATGTATGAACAACATTGACAGCAACCTTTGAAGTTTAAGTTTGACCTGACCGCTGCCCGCAGAACGCATCCAGTGTGGCAATCCTTTACAGATGACGTTGTAAAACACGTCGAAAGTTTTCGTATGTCGGCAACTCGGCATACGCCCGAAGATGACGATGACGTCACTGATCACGTTGTAAATTATTGTTTGGTTATAAGTCTGATTATGACGTTGCCAACCACATCGTGATGTATCGTGTTTCGTCAGTGGCATAAAGATGAGGTTGTAAATCACGTTGAAAGTTTCCGTATGTCGACATACGCCTGATAATTACGTCGCTATTTGTGTTGTAAATTATTGTGTTTCGCCATAAGTCTGAAAATGACGTAGTAAATCCGTTTTTTCGTCGTTATGCACATTAGTTATGCGTAGTATATACTAATTCTATGGGCTGAATGGAAATAGATTACTTTGCCTTTCCCTTAATTCAACCAATGAAAATGCGACGTTTTTAACGCGCGCGATCAATTTTTCCCGTCCCGACGAATCATACGTCATAATCGCTATCTCTGATTGGTCGCGTTCGTTAAAATCGCCGCGATTTCAAGCCAGCCCCATTGTATGGTGAATCTAGCTTTAGTCGTTTCCGGAGTCACTTTAGTGTTTTATAATTGTTTTAAACGATTCCCCCCGATCGCTTCCCCGACCCGATTCCATCCGACCCCTACTTCAAGTGTATAAAAAATTGTAAGAAAAACCAAGAACAAATATTAAGTAAGTGTTTTAATTGTGTTTTAACGCACTTTTTGTTCATATGTAGTGCATTTTTTTGAAGTAAGTAACGGTTACGGAATCCTACATTGAGCATGGACCGACATGCTCTTGGCCGGTTTTTAGATTTATTTTAGTATTAAATAATTAGTTTTAATTAATTATATGTTACTTTCTGCCCATGCCCATACTGGATATTTTGTTCGCTGCGGTAGGGATCTTAGACGCATAATGGGTTTACATTACTTTAAAACACATGACTGTGTGACCTAAAATTTGAAACACCCTATTATGTATCGATGCTATATGACTATGCAAGATTATGGAATTCTTGGTCAGATGCTGCAGCCAGTATATCCAGCACACTACTACACTTGAAAAAATATAGTAGATATGTCGTGTTTTAAATCGTTTTGATCAGTATTTGATTTTACATACAATGCAATGGTGACAACACGATGAACTGATGCTGCCGTCAGGATTATCCAGCACACTAGTACACTCTCGACAAAATAGTAGCAGATATGTCGTGTTTGGATTCGTTTTGATCAGAATATAATTCTCTTAATGTAAGTTTTTAAAAAAAACAAAAAAATTATACCTTTTTATAGCCATTATTTAAGAAAGTGCTAATTGGCATCCGTTCTGATCTCAATTGTACAGATAGAGTATCATCATGTTTTATAGCTATAGGTATATCCCCTCGAGCGGCATAGCAATATTTAAAATTTTCGCGCCGTGCGGCGCGCAGCCGCAATGCGGCATGTTTTCCATATTAAAAATAGCGGCCCGCCGCACGCGCGGTTGTCAAAGTGCGTCCCATTCGAGGTAGCTTGCCGCTCGAGTGGATATTTCAACTAGGTATAATTTTTTTCATCTGAACTAAATACACTTCATGTTTGTAGGTCATCAGCATAAGGTTATGCATATGTTAACAACTCTGCTAGAACAGAACAACCAAATATTAACCTGGGTTAGAAGCCAAGATGAAACCGATGAAATTAAGAGAAAAAAAGAGCCTATAATGCTTCCTGTGCAGCTACCTATTTGTGATGACAATGAATTATCAACACTGGAAGAATATCTTAATAATGATGTACATTTTGGAGAAATGGTAAGTACTTACGCCATGGTTCCTAAGAACTGATGGCGTAAGGTAAGTTACTAGTGTAGACTACTATTTAGTACAGTCGTCGGCATAATATAAGCCAATATAAGGTAACATCCAATAGAGTTGTGCGTGCTCGTTCACTGAAAAGAACGCTCAAAACTAGTACAATCTCACTAATGTATAGTTAACGCTATCTCTACTGAGCTCGTTCACTTACCTGTACTAACAATGGCATTCTGTTAAACAAAAGCCCTTATTTCTTTTGTGGGAGAGCGTGGCCTTTGTGCCTGAGCGCGTGGCCATTGTGTGTGAGCCTCAGGCACAAAGGCCACACGCGCTCGCCCAAAAGAAATAATGGCTTTTGGTTAACAGAATGCCATTGTTAGTACGTAAGTTAGTTATACTAGTTTGGTCATAGTACAGGAGTTCACCGAGAGAAACTGAGCATTATAATGTAACGGAATGGTTTGTGCGGACGTTTTCTAAAGTAGTAGAATTTAAAATTAGTTATCTCTCTTACTCCCGTGCAGTTGCAACGGAGTGACAGCTATCTGTTGCCGTTCGATCGTCTTCGCACGCGCTCGGCGTTAGTTCATTCGGAATGTTCGGATCACTCCGATCGCGTTGCAGTTAGCATCACTCTTCGCTCCCATTCCGTTTCGGTAATAGTGTACCTATTAAAATTTACTAAGACCAGAATCATTAGGGAATTGTTCGGTCTAGTACAGCGGAGGGAATTGCGTCTTTTTTTACTTTATTACATGTACTACACAAGCCTAACATTCAATTAAATTGGTGTACCGAACTATTCGAGCACTTTGGCTTATAATTTATATAATGAAGCCGACTGTATCTTCAAACTCTCTTCGGGCTTTCCAATATAATCACACTAAGGTGATTTGGGTGCCTTTCCAACCTTTGTTTGTATCGTTTGGTAAATGAGCAATTTGCCAAAAGGTTCAATACCTACTTGACCAAAATGTATGAAACAGCTGTTCAGAGTTGCTCGCCCATAGTGAAAGTAGTTCAGATTGATGATCTGAGCAAGTATACAAAATTTTGCTGGTTTTAAAACACCCATATTCACATATTATAGAAATTATAATCTGTTATGCCTGTTAGGGCTAACAAAAGAATAAGTATACAAATTTTTATAGGTGTATGTATGTATGTTTGCCCACGCATTTCTCCGAAACTTGTTAATCGGATTGTGACCAATGACTTCTTTTTTTTTTGCTTTCATTTACTTCAACTTAAGGAACAGTGTAAGTTTCAGCAAAATCAGTTTAGTCGTATTTCAGATAAGAACTGTTAAGTGTATGTACTAATAATAACTTGGCGTCATTTGTCTTGGTTTGTGGTATACGTGCAGCTCGTATACCACACGTTTTATTTTAATAATATGTTTAATTTTAAAGGTTTCTAATTTTATGTGTACGAGTAGACATAGCATCTTGAAATCAATGTTTGTTTTTAGCATTTATAATACAGTGAGTTGTTTTTTCTTGTAGTGCAATTATTTGATGCCCTTCTGTGGGAAATCTCCAACCAACTCGGTGAATCAAATTATGAGACACATGATTAGTAACGAATTTGCATCCAAGTTTAGTTATCGTGGCATGAAAGGAAAGCGTCCCTTTGATCAACTGAACTTGAAATTAGTACTGATACGTAAGTTTTATAATTAGGTACAATAATTATATGACACATGAGGCAACTAGTGTGGCTCACTCAGTGGTGGCATTCCCAGCTGAGCAGATGTTTTAATGATAAATGTAAAAATGGTTTGGGTGTTAGCTGTCATTGTCTTTGTGTGTGTTCCGTTGCATCCCTGACACGGCGAATCTTATTAATCCTATAATAGTGACACAGCCTATAAAACGATACAGTCATTCGACGAAGCCGTCTACATTGGGCAATCGTGCGAGTGCGAGGGGCGAGGGGTGTACCGCGCGTACTCGAGCTACATACAAAGTACAAACAATCATACATTCGCCATTGTTAGTAGCTCGGTACACGTCAAAGTCGTCGGTCCACTATATACTTTTTAATGAGCTATGATAATTATGAGTGTGAAGAGTTTATTTATTTATTCGCTGAATACTTTATCCACGGATTAGTGAGTATAGCTCTTGCCTTTCACGAAGGCGCGTGGATAGGAATAAAAAAATCCACGCCATAGCGCGTCCCACCAACATTGACGGCCATCCGCCTTCTGTGATACATGTATAAACAGATTTATAGAATAAGAAATATATATTTTTAATGGTTACGTAGCAGAATATCTAAAATCAAATGTTATTAGTTACACACAAAAACACAAAGTCGAAATGCATAACTTACGAAATTTACGAGTATAATATCTTTTATCATAAGTTTAAAATATAGGTATGCGTCCTAAATTCATCACGTTTATAATCTATACTGCTGCCTCTGTATAAGGTTCAAAATACATAAAGGCAAATTATTATTATAAGTTTAAAATATACGGTCTAAATTCATATATAATCTATACTGCTGACAGTACTGACTATGTTTATGGTTCAAAATACATAAAGTCATAAGACCCAATGAAATACAAATTAATAAATAATAGGTTAGGTTAGTTAGGTTGCTTCTTATGCCGTCTAATTTCTATGTACAACTTAAATATGTGTATCGATTTCGTCACTTCAGTATTATATTCTTTCGATTTCGAACGTTATAGATAACGAACATTATTCATTTAGGCTTTCTACATTCTAGCTAGACTATGTGTTTTAAACTTATTACATTTGAATTTAGGTATTGTGCTACTGCTACGTAGGAACCATTGTAATAAAATATTATTACTAATTATTTTTAATGCTCTTGTTGTTTCAGGAACTGTAAAGAAATACTTCGTAATACCTGCTGAAACATCAATTGAAGACGACATAAAAGTGTGGCTCAAACACGCTCCACAAAGACTGAAAACGAGTGCTATGAAAAAACTGAATAGTTCTTTTAACAAATACCATTAATAATTGTATGGATTTCTTACGAGTGTGTACAATGTAAAGTAAAAAGGTGTTAAGTAAACGCCAAATTTATAGAAGCTCTATCTTACAGACCGCAAAATGAAATAATTCCTTGTCAGCGGCATTGTGATAGACAATTAGAGTTGAACACAGACCCGCGTGTATTTCAGTTACAAACTACTGATACTGAAACAGTAAATATAAGTACCCCTGACGTTTGTAATGGCCATCTTCAGTCCTCTATTGATCATGTCGAAAACTTTCCTAATTTGACGCCACTTAGTTATTCAACAAATAATAGGAGACTACGGAGATTTTAATCCACGATGCGACCATGGTTTCTAATACAACTGACTTCTTTATTTCACAACAAACATTTACAATACAAGTTTCATAATACAGATATTAAAAACCTAAAGTTGCATGGGGCATCGTCCCCAGGACGCTTGCTGCGTTTCCCCGCTGGATTGCCAGACTTAGCCGCTGAGCGAAATATTCGCCCGCTCGAAAATCGCCAGACACCCAGACAAGTTTATTTGAAATTTCTTTCACAACTTGTCTGGTGTCTGATGACCATGGCCCAAAGGTTTCGACTGCAAGCGCCGCAAATATGTAATTCTCTTTTAAAAATGCATATTTGCGGCGCTTGTTAAATTGGGCGTCTTCTGCAGCCGTCCCCGGTTTCCGGGCCGAGCGCTGGACGTGGGACGGAGCCAAAGTATCCACACAGGTCACATCCCACGCCAAGGATCGCCCCAAAAACCAAGGCACAAGCGAGCATCCGTCGGGTCTTTTCCCATCCGCCGCTGACAAGCCAGCTGGTTCGAGGGTTGCCGGTATGTTAACTGTACCGAGAGCTCTGCGGATCAGCTCATTGAGCGCCGCGTGCCTGAAATTTCGGCCCGCACTCGACTGGCAAGATAGTCCATGGCGTCCGAGGGCGTCGACTGGGCCTCCGCAGCGGCAGCAGGGGTGCGGTTCACAGGTCTTTAGCCCCAGCCTGAGGCATACGGCCACACGCAGTGCGGCCGGGTCCAAAAGAGATCCTATGTTCCGCGACGGCAAAGCGTGTAACCAATGTCCCGACTCTGGCTCAGATACTGCCAGTAATCGAGCACGCTCACTGGGGTTACAACTGTCGTTCAAAAGTGTTTTGTGGGCTGATTTTATATTTACCAAGTCCCAGGCAGCTTGGCTAGTTTTTTCTGTAGGTGGGTTCTCACCGGGAAATCTGGCTCCCCATGTAGACTCCGCTTCTGCCAAGCCCGTCACTATCAAATCAGTGGGATTGAGGACGTTAAGAATATCACTGATGAGACTGACGGTGCTATGCACAGATGAGAGAAAAGCAGGGAGAGCCAGGTCCCCCGTGGAGCGAATACCCAGCCCGCCATAATTGATAGGCAGAATAGCTTGGGACCAAGTTTGGGGATTTAACGAGATGTTTAAAATTTTGCAGATTGAATTTTTTTGAGTATTGTCAATAAAAGACATACTGGTTTCTAATGCAAAAAATTATCACCAGGATTTACAAAGTTTCTTTAGATCTTGGTCTGTATAATATAATATTTCACATGTTGCCTTATCGTCGCTGTTAAAGTTCTTAAAATTACAATTTCCTGAAGTCCCTTCTGTTACAAGAACACTAATTAATGAATAAGTACATCAAATAAAAGTAACATATTACTTTTAGAGAATGGTGAATTTTTATACTTCGGCTTCAAAACTTTGTTACAATCAGTTTTACCAATTGCATTTCAAAACGCTGTAAATGAGATAAAATTATCATTTAATATTGATGGATTACCGATTATCAAAAGCTCTAACACGGAATTTTGGCCAATTTTAGCTGATGTTTATGGTTTTAAAGCTAGCGTTGTGCTATAGGTATCTTTTGCAGAAATTCATAACCTTCTCCAGTAGCAAATTCCTTGAAACCCTTCATAAACGAATTGAAAGATCTTATTTATGCAGTCTGAAACTTGTTATAATGGAAAACTATTTACTGTTTCGGTCAGATGGTTTGTTTGTGACATACCTGCTCGTTCATATTTAAAATGTGTAAAACCACATAACGGGTATTCTAGTTGCGATAAATGTATTTGCAACGGAAATTACGTGGAACGTCGTGTAGTAATCGACGACCTTGACAGCGCGTTGAGAAAAGACGAGTCGTTTGGATTACAGTCTGACGAAGACCATCGCCTTGGTATTTCTCTCTAAATCGAAATAGATAGGTATTGGCTGGGTCACCTGTTTCCCCACAGATTATATGCACTGTGTTTGTCTTGGTATAATGAGAACATTTCATATACCATGGCGGGATTCTACTTGCCACGGTCATTAGGCGTAAACAATACGAATAGTGACAACAAAAAATGCCCGGCAAACTTTTTTTGCGGCGTCGTGTCTTACATGTAACTTTCCAGTCTTGATACTTTTGTGTTATTATTTGACAGTCATATCAGTCTGTTAAAAATATTTTAAAAGTTGTTGTTGGACTTGTAGGGACTGCATCCTATTCCTACATTCGATCAAGCTAGATGTTATTTAATAAATAATTAACTTTCTAGGCTTTTACCGTAGTAAAAGTTGTTCATTATGACTTACATATTCACGCCGTAAATTATTGCACGTGACTATAAAAATCATCCTGTATTTATACTGTTTTTATTAGTATTGAACTAACAAAATTAGGTGGTAACTACTGGGAAAAATAAATCCTACCTTTTACCACTGGTAACAGTGGTAACTTCTTTGAAAAAATATACCCAGTAGTTACCACTGTTAACAGCTTGGTGGTAACTATAAAAAGTGGGTAAATAACCCTATATGTTCGGCCAATTGTTCTGTTTTAACTATTAAAGAAATATGTTTACAAAATACAAAAATTATTTGTTTTAAACACAAATTGCCATGATGTTTATGATCATTTCATGTTGTTGCACAGTGCTATATTATATATTTTAGTGTCAAAGAATCTAACTTCTAGCGATTCTCCAATTCTGTGACCCTAGTGAATAAGGGTACAAGGGTACATCCTGACTTCAGAATGGCGGGAGGACCTTTTTTGTTAAATATCTCGTTTTAGGAAGAGGTACACGGGTTTCTATTAAAGGTATACTGAGGTACACAGAAGGTACAACATGTTTATAAATATTTCGTTGAAATTGCTGAGGTCCACCCGCCATTCTGACGCTCACTAGTGAGCACCTAAGCGGCACCAGTCATCTTAAAAAAAATTGCACTGTAAAGAATTTTAAATTATTTTTTGAGTTCTCTGTGAGATTTTTTGGTTAAATGTTTAATAAATAAATATTTTTATTGCATACACTTTTGTTTTGTTTCAGATACAATTAGGTCTTTGGGAACATGTCTACGAACGACTGAAAATGCTAGCACGGACGTAATGTAACGTCACTATAATCACCATTACGTCATTAGGCCATTTATCATTAGGCATGGCGTGATGATTTCTGTGAAGTCTGCTGGCGGTTTTCAACGATGTCGGTAGATGTGTTTCCAATGACATCTACAGACGTCATCGGCATGGCATGACGTCGATAGACGTGTACACTATGACGTTGACGTCTTCCCGATGACGTCTATAGACGTTCTACTAGAGGTGTCTCGCGACGTCTATTAACGACGTCGTTTGACATTCCAATGACGTCATGCGACGTGGAATAACGATGTAGTGTGACGTCAATTTAATACGTTATACCAGCGTCATCCCAACGACGACGTCGTGTGACGTCTAATAAACACATGATACATAAGGACCAGTAGACGTCGCCGTGAAACGTATACTGGACGTGAACAGATACGTCTGTAAACTTGTGCAAGTGACGTCAATAATGACGATAAAGGGCGTGCCAGGATAAGCTAAGTGATTCTGCCCCCGACGAATTTGGGCTTGTAATTTTAATGGTTGGTGTGGCTCTACACCTGTAATTATTGTGCAAAATTTGAGCACCCTAAACATTATAGTTTTTGTAAAAAAAACGAAAAATCATTGTTCTTTGATAACTTTTTTTCTAGTTAACCGATTTTAGTATAATTCACATATGTTTTACATTGAGTCAAGATAATGATATGACATAATACTATTTTCATTATGTCATAGCAAAAAAATAAATAAAAGCTGACTAAACTTTTTTAAATTTTTTTTTAATTACTTACAGGTTAGAGACCGCTCTAGTTTTTTCACCAATAGTACACCCACTAATAAACTACAACATGTATTTTTTTCAAAATTTTATCTGAGGGAGAACATAGAGATATCTTTACATACATTTCCTAGACTCGCCTTAATATAACATAATACGAAATGTGTGAAACCTCTTTAGAGAAACGTGCAGATTGCATACCTACTTAATACTGGCCACTTACATTTCGTTACGTTAAATTAAAAAAAAAGTTTAAAAGTAAAAAATCTAATCTAAAACAAAGCTCAAAGTGTTTCTTTGTTAAAAGAGTTAATTAAATATTCCGCTGCAATACTAATGTTTTTTTTTTTTTTTTTTTAACGCAGCGACATATAAGTGGCCAGTATTAAATAGGTATGCAATCTGCACGTTTCTCTAAAGAGGTTTCACACATTTCGTATTTTATATTAAGGCGAGTCTAGGAAATGTATGTAAAGATATCTCTATGTTCTCCCTCAGATAAAATTTTGAAAAAAATACATGTAGTTTATTAGTGGGTGTACTATTGGTGAAAAAACTAGAGCGGTCTCTAACCTGTAAGTAATTAAAACAAATTTAAAAAAGTTTAGTCAGCTTTTATTTTATTTTTTGCTATGACATAATGAAAATATTATTATGTCATATAATTATCTTGACTCAATGTACAACATATGTGAATTATACTAAAATCGGTTAACTAGAAAAAAAGTTATCAATGAACAATGATTTTTCGTTTTTTTTTTTTTTTTACAAAAACTAATGTTTAGGGTGCTCAAATTTTGCACAATAATTACTGGTGTAGAGCCACACCAACCATAAAAATTACAAGCCCAAATTCTTCGGGGGCAGAATCACTTAGCTTATCCCGGCACGCCCTTTGTGATATCGCACGTAAAACGTGACGTCAGTACTTAATGCCCTCTCGTTGTCTTTTTACGTCTTAAACGATGGCATGTCGTGACGTCAATAATGATGACATCGCCACGTTAAACATGACGTCAGTACTTAAAACGTAGACGTTAGTATAAAGATGTGAACTATGACAACCCAACCTCTCGTCTCGACGCCTTTGTACAACGTCTTAAATCACAATTACCGAAATAAATGTCATATACGAAGGAAAAAATGACCAAAACCTCCAGTGTTTAGAGCTGGAATCAAACCAGCGTCCTCTAGTTACCGGACAGGTGCCTGAACCACTCGGCCACCGGTCACGGTGGCATGGGTCGAAATTTCCAAGTATATGAAAATTTCCTGAAGGCTTGTGGTGGGTGTGATTGGTGGTGGTGCTTGAAATAACACAAATTAAAATATTTTCATAGAAAGTATCTTAATTTGTTCTTACAGTCTTAAATCACGTCAACATATGTATCAAAATGACGTCAAGTGATGATGTCAATAATGACGATAAATTTGTGACATCGTCACGTGAAACATGACGTTTGCATTCATAATTCACGTCAATAAGACATGACCTTGCTGTCTGAGACAACTCACCGCTGCTTCGCCCTTCGCAAATGGTTTTCATAACCGCGCGCTCGCTGGTTTCGGGTGATTTTAAGTTGGCCTTTTAACACAGATGTAGGTACTATAAAATCGCCTCCTTTAGACTTACTAATTGATGACCCAGCATCAAATGAAGCAGCTTCTCCGGAGCGGTATGATCCTACTAAACATACCGTATAAAAATAGACAAGTTTTTTTTATGATGCATTCTCAAGTTCTCATACGCTACCAAAAGTCTGGCACTAAATTGTTAACAACTTGCAATAAGTTGATTTTATTGTTAACAATCTAGTGTTTGAAATATCACAGTACGTACCCAAGTACTGTATAATAGAATACCCAATACTCTTACCCAGCACAGGTCTAGTTATCAAAACATATAAGCCTTATTGTATTACAAGTGCCTATCCATGGCAATCCATACAAAATTACTGTCAAAACAAGCTAGTATTAAGCACGGCTTGTAAGTTTTGATACACAGGCTACTGGTGTAAGGGTTACGGAGGACATATGAAAGTTGCTCCAATGTAATAACCCTGTCGAATTAGGCATGCCCAAAGCGTACTCGGACTGAACAAACGAGTAAAACCGCTAGGAAGGATGATACTGATTTTTAATACTTATATTGCTTTCCATTTTCAGGTTATATTGCTGAATCCCTAATCCAGTTGAAAACTTTAGCAACTTACACACTGAGCAAAGTCGAAATAATTGAAAAAAGAATGGCCGTGTTTAGTTTAAACGAACAAAATAACGCAGATTCATTATGTCATCGATTGCCACTTATAACGCTTAAAACATTAGAGGACTTGGAAAAACTTGAACTAGAAATAAAACAGAGTGAAATAATGAAAAATCAATTGGTATGTATCGGTTTTATTCATGTTTTATTTTGTAGTAATTAAACCATTATTGAAATTGTAATTATATGCATACGCAAAGAATTGTAAACGCCTTATTTGCACGATTGATCAGTTCGTATTTCATTACAGTTTCAGTATTTGAAATATTCCGGAGGGGCGACAGAGAAAGAATGTGGCAACAGATGGAGAAGGTATTTACTAATGACCTAACCCAATACTGCTCATGGACGGGATAGAAAAATAATTACAAGCCGTGTGGATTACTTACTATGGACGTAATTAAAGGTGGGTTTAGAATTATTTTATATACCAATGTAAAATTTCCACATGTTGTATATTAAGTTGCTTGTGGGATGTAGCATAGAATAGGAAATTGTATAGTCTTCATCTTCTCAAATGATTTTTTCGCCTAAGACAGTAATTAATCTGTTAAACAAAAGCCATTGTCTCTATTGTGACGGGCTCTAAGCTTCCAAATTTGGCGCGTGGCAAAGCAACAATGCCGTTTAAAATGCAACTGAATCGCGATAGTACTATAAAATCTGTTTTTTTTAAGTGGGCTTTTTAAATATTCTGGATGTAACAAAAATAGCGGGGATCCGTTTAAGGGCATATTCGGTATCGTATTCTGATTAGGAAAAGTAGAAGAATTTTTTTGTTGTATTAATGATGTACGCGGTCCTTAAATCATTTAGTAACTGGAGACGCCTTGTCTGTAATTTTCTGTACAAAACGGGGGAGGGGCACGTCAAATGTATGGTAACGTACAAATAGCTGTCAGATAGTTTGTCAGTCCGTACAAAAGTACTTATGCACCATTGTGCAAGGTTTTCGGCAGAGGGATAAGCTCTTAAAGGCGACTCCGGTTATTAAATGCTCTAAGACGTGGTCTAAGTGAGGTTTTAATAAACGTGTAGGCAGTTTCAAAATAGATTTAATAACAAACTGTTTTATTTTCAGCCGCAGTAAAAGAAAGTTTTCCATCTTCAACTGATGAACAGTTTGAAAAGATAATCATGATGTGGTTTGCGCATGCCGGTACCCGTATCGCCGTATCAGAAGATCCAAATAAGAAGACTGGGAACTGCCCATAAAAATATCGTTAGAACTTAACAAAGAGCGATGATTTATCTTTAATCAATAATTTAACCCTGTTTTTGGCAATTAATCTTATAAGCAGGGCCCGGAATTTTAGGTGCGGAATGTAGGGAGTGAACAAGACTATTTATCGATAGTTATTTTATTAGTCTCTTTATGAAATAAAACCTCAAACGATGTATATCACACTATCCGATACGTACCTTTTTCAATGGTCAATGATAAATAAAATAAAAACAAATATCACAAAGTTTTAATTACTTTATTGATTTAAACCTTTATATTTATAAATTAAACGCCTTAACGCATTCACTGCCAGGGGGCGTGACCTAGAAACAAACTTGTATGACGGTGAACGCACATGTGCGTTGGGGGCAGTGAATGTAACACGACCGATCTGGCCTAGTGACCCTGCCTATGAAGCCGATGGTCCTGGGTTCGAATCCCGGTGAGGGCATTTATTTGTATGATGAGCACAGATATTTGTTCCTGAGTCATGGATGTTTTCTATGTATTTACGTATTTGTATATTATACTCGTATTGTCGGTGTCTGAGTACCCGCAACACAAGCATTCTTGAGCTTACTGCGGGACTTAGTCAATTGCAGGTAATTATTCCAATTACCTATTAATGAATGCTGAGAAATGATTTTTCAAACTTGGACAAATGCTTAAGTGTTCATTCACTGGAGGTGTTACCGTACAAGCTTAACCTATAATAACTACCAAAATATGCCACTCAGCATATGCCGATGACCATCATTCTTAGCCATGGCGCTGTTTTCAGGGCAACCAATTAAAATTAAAAACATATAAAAAATAAATTAAAACTAATACAAGATGCTCGGCAGCGCTCCATCGAGTTTTATTGTCCAAGCTGATCTGTAGACCGACCAAGATTTGAGTCTACAAGACTGTAATTAGACCAACTTTGATATATGGATGTGAAGCTTGGACGCTGACTCAGAAATAAGAGAACAAGCTCATAGTGGCGGAGAGGAAAATTTGGCGGAAGATTCTGGGGCCTATCGGAGATGAAGATGGCACATGGAAGCGTAGGAAGAATAGGGAGCTAGAGGAGCTGGTTGCGGTGCCCAATATAATTGGCGAGATCAAAGCCACACGACTCGGCTGGCTTGGTCACCTGAAGAGGATGGGAGAGAATCGTGCTGTGAGAACAGCATATGTAGGTGTAGGGCACCCGGGCGGAAAACGTCGGTCTGGGCGTCCCAGATACCGCTGGAGTGATGAAGCCCTAAAAGACCTGTTCGCCCTCGGAATCGCAAAATAGGGCAGAATGGCGCTCTCTTGTGTCAGAGGCCAAGATCATTTTGGGTCACTGAGCCAGTGAAGTAAGTAATACAACATGGGGGAGTTGATTTTAACTAAAATTGTCAATAATAGTAGATATATCTCTTTCAATAATAATTTAATATATGTTCGTGTACAAAAGTATGTTAGATTACGCCTGATTATGGGCACACGACAAAGCCTGGCCTGTATTACACAGAAATGGAAAGCGTAAGTAGAAAGAAAAATAAAACAAGTGTAATCATATAAATAACACAATTTACTCACTATAAATATTAGTGTGTAAGCATGAGATGGCAAGTAATAGGACGTGAAAGTTTTACAACTTAAATGATGTCTTTTTCTTTTTGCCTTTTGCCTAAAGGTTTAACTTGAGGTTTATTCTTCACGTGAGTTCGCCTGTGCTGCCTTAAACCTTCTGAAGTCGAATACGATTTGGTACAAAGTTCGCACGCATATATTTTTCCTTCCACGTGTATTTCCAAATGCTTCCTTAAGTTATTCTTTTGTGCAAATAGTTTGCCGCACACTTCGCAGCAGTGTGGTCTCTCGCCCGTGTGTGTTAATATGTGAGCATTCAGGCCGTGCTTGTGACGAAATTGTTTGTTACACATTTCGCAGGTGTGTGCTCTCTCACCGGTGTGAACTATTTTATGCCGCCGCAAACTATTCTTAGTCGCAAGTGTCAAACCGCAAATATCGCAAGCATAAATAGTCCGCTTATAATGTATATTCATATGCCTAATTAATTCGCCTCTATAGCAGAACACTCTTTGACATTCATCGCAGGTATGATTAATGTGATTTTTTCTAATATGTGTCCTTAAACTTTTTTGATCCGTAAATTTAACTGGACATAATTTGCAGCGAAAATGTCCCAAACCCGTGTGTAACGCCATATGCGAAATGAGGTTTTGTTTTTGAGTATATCTTGCCTTGCATATATCGCACGTGAAGGGTTTTTCACCATTATGTGTGCGTTTATGTTTGTTCAAGCTAGACTTGTCTGAAAATCTTTTTTTACATTTTCCACACCAAAAAGATTTGTCCCCAGTGTGAAATTTCTTATGCAAGTCTAAACGTGATTTATATTTAAATTGTTTGTTGCATATTTCACAAATAAAGTCTTGTCTAGTGTGAGTTTTTTTGTGAATTTTTAACCCCACTTCCCGCCTAAACTGTCTGCCGCAAGTATCGCAATTGTATGGTGCGTTTTTGTTTCTTGCGCTTGTCCGGAATTTTCGTTCCTTTTTTAGTTTCATGCCATGACCAAACCCCTCATTGATGCAACTCTTTGGTGACGTCACATAAGGATTCCGTTCATTTGCAGGAGTTTCAAACAGGGGTTCCTGCTTGCAAACATCTAATGTCTGGTTTTCGAGGTCTGAAACAAAAAACTTTGTAAATAAAAAGTGGGAATGGTACCTTTTCCTATCTGTTAGCACTTGTAAAGACGAAGTAGTAAGGTATGCATGATTAAATTTTTCATGGGTGGCTTCTGTCTGTTTAATGTTACGTGGGAAGTTATTTAGAAAGAATTATAATGATCACAGATTATTTATTTAGTATACAGTAAGTAAATAATTTCTAAGTAAATGTAAAAAAAGCATATCTGCATGCAGGTTAAAATGCGGCGAACGTATTTTAATCCTACGACCTAGATCTCTATCCGTATTCTCGCAAATGAATGAAATAAATACATATTTATTTTGATTTTTAATCTGACCATAGGTAAAAAATACCAGAAATCGGACAGGACCGCCGGAGCTGTTATTGTCCCTCCCTTTTTGGGGGTAGCGGAGGCAGACCACCTTAAATTGACCCAAGGAAAGTCGTGCAAAGCGACGTCGCTTAAAACAAAAGTGCATATACACTGGTATTATTATCAATTCATCACCTAGCCTTTTGCTCACACATACCTGTCATAAATAGCTTGAACTCCTCAATCTCCGCCGTCGGTAAGGGATCAACTGACACCTCCGTCTTGACTTCTATAGAAACGTCTGAAAGCAATTCAATCAATCAATGAAAACAATTTCCATAGTTCTTTCACATAACTCGCTTTAAACTTTTTTATAAATGAGAATTTATTTACGTATGGAGTGAGCACTCGTCTTACTTATTCTTATTTTCTATGATTATATCAAGTATATAAAATTGTAATATAATAAACTAATTACCAATAACTCAGATACCTTCTAAAAAAGCACAGCGCAATTTCCTTATTAATCGCTCGGGATAAAGGCAGACCCATAATAACTTACAGCCTCAAAAAAGTAGCAAAATACGTACGTACAAGCTCCTCTTGAATAGCGTTACAACCTTCTGACTTTTCTGCCTTCGGTGAATCTTCTTCTTCTGAAACAAATGTATGTGTGCTACTCATTTCAAGGTATGCTAGTTATGGTCACATATTTAATTTCCTATAATTATAAAAGTTTTTTTTTGACGGAGTGGGAATGCATTTATGCACCGTCCCGCAGCGGGGGGCGGGAAGGTCATTCGTGGGGGGTATATGGGACGCTCACCGCTCCTTTCGGCTCTCGCTAGGAAAGGGAGGAGGGGCCTATCCACTGAACCCACTCCAGCCTTTCACCATTGCCGTTCGCGGGGGCCTACAGGGATCGAGGACATTCTACCACAGGAGGCCCGAGGCCTGAAGAAATTCAAATGTGTAGTCCCTAACCCGCATTGGGCCAGCGTGGGGACTATAGCTCAAGCCCTGTTGCGCATTAGAGGAGGTCAATGTCCATCAGTGGGTCGTATATAGGCTGAATTATTATTATAGGTAATATAAGACGAGACGTCAGTTATTGCCAGCAATGCCAGCATTTTATATGAGCTGTTGTCTCAAAAGATTGCATTTTATCTATTTACTTATAGATATTTTCAAATACTAGGTACTTTCTGTACCTATTGTTTTAAGATCTTTGGCCCAGTGATTCATAGATTCATGAGGAACATATAATGAGGGCTTCCGCGTTTAATTTTGCCGCTAGGGGCGCTAGTGTAGATGGAGGTCTTTCAAAATGTCAAATGCATAGAAGTTTTGGGGGTTTCAAGCTTTTTTATCGGGAATTTTTACTTCTTATTCATAATTGTGGTAAATTGTTGTCCATCTTTGATAAATCATGGTAAACAAAAGATATAGCTCAATAAATGTTAGTGGTTTAAAAAAAGTGCCAACTAAAATGTATGCAATATTAAACAGGTTGAAAAAATGGCACATTTACACATGAAAATACCTTTGCGTGTATTAGAATGTATTGATTTTATAAAAATAAGCGTAGAAGAATTTTGAGATCTGTTTTTCTGGACCTACATCTAGTGGCGCCAACTGGTGAGCACAAAAACTGTAGCCCTCATTAGGAATATAATCAAGTTTTTACGATTTATTTGCCAGTCGCGAGACACACAAGTGTTATAAGGGCTGTTTGTACCAATGTATCTCACGGCGCAATGACGGATTTATACAAAACAAGTTTCTGCCCATGACTTTGTCTGTGTTGGATGACGATAATAGCAATCTTATGTCCATATAAACAATACCTTTAACATGGCACTTTCGCCTTAGACATGATTGCAACTTGTCTTGGCTGCGCTGCACTTGCAGCTTGAAGTCGCTTGCGTCCCGCAGCCGCCCCACGCACACCTCGCAGATCCCACACTTGTCATCACTTGGCAGGTAAGTTAACTGAAAATAAATAATCATAGCATAAAAAACTACTAATTATAACTCTTAAAGTGTTGGTGGCCTATCAGAAAGTTGTATGACTCAACCACAAGTTTATTAGGTTTTCCGGATGTCAATTGGTTTGACATTTTTTAAAATATGAGGACAAGCAAAGATACATTGATTGAGTTTACAATCAATTCACTTTGAGACAAGTTAAAGTCAATAAAATGACGTAAGAGATTTAAGATTCTGTAGAAGTTTGATGTGATTCATTATGTGATTTTTTTACACTTGCGATCAGAATAAATCAATTGTGTCTAAGAATAACTTCTATCTACATTCCTCTATTAATTTTCTGGTGCTTTATTTCATACATGGTGTAAAATTATTTATTTTAAATACAGTCTTGCTTTCATTGTGCATTACAGATATGTGTGGAATTGTATGAAAACATAATAACTTTATTTCGTTCATTTCAATGTATATGCCAAGCCAAATGAAATTTAGTATCAACGTTTAAAAACCATAAATTATTTATTAAATAAGTCAGTTTACATGTATCTCGAAACATTCCTTGAGCATATTCGAATATATTTCAGTTTTTCCCAAACGTGTATATGGTTTCTTCAAGTTTTTTTCAGGAGGCCGCAGCAGGCAACAACGACACGAATTGCTCATGTCCATTGTAACAACAAATAAAATGTTAATTTTATTGAATTATAATGTGAAATAGGCAAATTATTGACAATCAATCAAAGAAAGACTGCCTGACAGTTGACATTTGACAATGACATGACACTGGGAAATAGGGTTGTATTTGTAGGGAGAATTATAGCCAAGTCCATTGAATGCCAAGTATAATTTTCCTTTTGTCAGCTATAATTAACAATAATTTTTGAAATGAATGTGTTAAGACACAATTTCTTCAGTGATACAAATATTATTTTGTAACTTGGCTGTTAAAACCGGTATTAAGAGATGCAGCAATCATGATTTGTAAAAAAAAACGTCATTTTCAGACGTGGTCGCGTTCGAATATGACTACGTATGGCATAGCGATGGGACGAGTCCACTTTTTTCCAATTCGAATGATTCGAATTGATTCGTCTGCTGATTCGAATTGAAACTCGAGTTGATTCGACTCGACGAAAATGTTTGGTTGGCGGCCGTAGGATCGAAGGATCGTGATTCGCGACACGGCAACCGGGTCCAACGTGCACGGATAAGGCCCGCAAACTCGAGTTGTAACGGCGAGTCAAGTGGTACACAGAGATATCAGATTAAGTAAAAGGGACATCGCCAGACCTAACAAGGTCAAGGACATAGTCTAAGAAACGATAACTAATTTTTACGTACCTTCACCTCTTAATTGATTCAATCTAAGACGTATGTTATGTGTAGTAAGTATGTTAGATAATGTGTGGACTGAGAAATTGTAGCTCCATGTGGTTAATATATAGATAAAGATCCTTATATGTGTCTCAAAAAGTATACATATATAATATGTGTGCAATTGTGATCCGCAGAGAAAAGTTTACAGGTCATTTTTGTTCATTTTGATGAATTTTTCATTATTTTTCTCCGTAATAAGAAACTAATCAAAATAGAAACGATAAAAAGGAAATTCCCCATTTTGGGCCGTATTTTATTTCGTTTTTAAAATGTTTCTTGTTATTGATGCATTTCTTATTACTAGAAAATATTTTTTTGTTTATGCCATAGTAAAGAAAGTGTCCAAACAAACAAAATCTTTTCACCAATGTAAACCATTGCAGTGATATTTAAATGTTTTTTTTTTCGATGTAATCATTTATTTGCTTAAAAACGTATAATAATGCATAACGGATGAGATGAGAGAATCGCCTTACTCGGACTCTCCGACTATAGTCAAGTATTTTCAAAATTCGTGTACCTATCCTATCGCCATCACTATCACTCCCATTAGTAGGAGCGAGAGCGACGGGGCGACGGCGACAGATAGTACGCTACTAATTCACTAAAAATTTCTCTCGTCTGTGAGCATAGCCAGTGTTGTTTGACACCTCTTTTCATAATATGTATATGATCAGAGGAGTCACTTAACGCTGGCCAGTTGTAAGTGTAAGGCAAGTAGGTAAGTTTTCATTTGTGAATTGGTTCGATCCGATTCGCATCTAGCCCGGCTCGGCGAGTTGGCGTTGGCGATTCGAACGGCATCGCCGACTCACCGGATCGGTTAACAAATGTTCGTTGTTCGCGCGTGGAAATCGCTACGTCGAGTTGATTCGAATTGCACGGAGACTTGATTCGAGTTGACTCGCCTGTAATGTGATTCGAATCATTCGAATCAGACAACTCGACTCGCCCATCGCTAGTATGGCATACTTAAAAAAGGCATTAAAGCCAAAATATATTGAATACAAGAACGATATATATAACTTCATTGTTACTTTGGTAAAATAATAATTTTTCGGCTTAAAATGAACAAGATATTTTTTACAATGGTTTTTAACAAAAATAACTCATTGTCGTAGTCGCAGGAATCTTTGTTTTGTAGAAACCGAACGGTCTTTATTAGTATTCAAGGCAATGATGCATTGATCGTACTGACTTTTATTTTACGTCCGTAAATTTTATTAAAACGCCGACGCCATTTATCCCAAAGAGTAGTATTAGTATATAGAGATTTATATGATTTATCCTTTATCAGGCTCATGACTCCGTTCCTAATAAAAATAATTTCAATGCTTAATAAAGACTGAAATGAAAAACAAGGGCGTTGACGTATCGATGTATTTGTTGTCAAAATGGAGTTGCACTCGTGTAGCTGCTGCCTGCTGCGCCCGCCGGAGAACGGGCTCGCTACGTTGTACAACCATCACGGCAAAACGGAGGTGTACTCCGACATGCTAAGAGAATGCTTTGATATAAATGTAGGTACCTATCACAATATACAGATCTCTATCTCTCTAATAGTGAATTTTACCTATGTTTTACCATTATACTCGTAAGTTGCACAAATAGCAAGTTCCGTCTAAGCCACTGGTCGCTTTGAACGCCACGCCTATCGTTTGCTGATATTATTCTGTGGCTGTAGCAGCGCGGGTCAGTGTACCAAAGGGGACCCAAGGAAAAACTGCTGAGTGAAAGCCTCCTCACTTTTTCTCCACTCATTCAAGATCTTGTATAGGAAACTTAATTGAATTTTTTCAAGCCATTTTCTAAGGTGTATTCTCATTTGTCCCCGTCCAACGTGACTGCCGCCATACACAAGATGTGGACAAGTGGGAATGATTTGTATGGATACACCGATTCCCATCTGTGCCTGGCAAATGCAAGTGGGAATACATCAAACCTAATATGTTTAGTACAAATGGTTTGATATATATGTTAACTTTCAGCTGATATTGGGAAATGCTAAGTATGGAATCTGCGATGTGTGTGTTGGCCGCCTGAGAGATGCAAATGATTTTAAACTGCAAGTAAAGTGCAGTCAGGCAAAGCTGCGCGAGTGTCTGCAAACAGAGTTATCTCACACAAATAAGATAGAGGAAATAATCCTCAAGGAGAAACATGAAACAGGTAGTTCATTAATTAATTATATACCCACTTGGAATCACATTACATCTCAACACTTTTTTGTAGTAGAAGAATTGCGTTGCGAGACTTGCTTCTTTTTACATGTAATGTTTTTTTTTGCATCAATTCTGTCATTATTTATTACCAATAAAATGATTATGATTATTATGAACATCTGTTTCTACATACAAGTTGGTATCTTTTATTATTCCAATATGAAATAAAATTTAAATAGGTACCTATATCCTTAAATAACATAAATATCATTATAAAAATACCTTATTAAATAAACTAAAACTAAAAATCAATTAAAAGTAATACTAAAATAAAAGTAAACTTACTTAGTATTTGTTGTACTTTTTAGTATTTGTTGTTATAACGGCAACAGAAATACATCATCTGTAAAAATTTCAACTGTCTATCTATCACGGTTCATGAGATACAGCCTGCTGACAGACAGACGGACAGCGGAGTCTTAGTAATAGGGTCCCGTTTTTACCCTTTGGGTACGGAACCCTAAAAAGACCTCATCACAAAAAGAATAACCCATCCAGCAGGTCCGCCTGCGGCATGGTGCTCATTACGCTGGAGGCGTTTCCGCGCTGAACCGCCAGGGCGATACGTTGCGATAAGTACGCGCCATCCCTGGGGTCTCCTGTGGTGTCAATCAGCCGCGGCGACAGAATCTTCACAAAGGCCTTCATGTCGGCCGACCAAGGGCCCAGTGTGCCGCAAACTCGTAGTCCTTAAGTAAGGACGAGAATTTCGTCTCCCTCCCTCCCTCGAACCCTCGAGCCACGAGTCCACCGTTTACACTCTCGTCTCGTGGCGCGGCTCGGCTCGTGGCTCGCACGCGAATGTAAAACGGACTTAATAACCTTTTAGAAAACTGGTCTAATATCTCTTAACAACCTGAGCTACCAAAGCTCACCACAAGCATGCAGATTTCTCCATTCCTTCCTTTTCGGTTAACATGCCTATGGGAGGCAAATATTTTTTTTAAATATTGCTTGCATAATATATCTGCTTCACTTCAAAAATACGAAAAGTTATGTTTCTAAAATTAATTACATACTTTGTATCTCCACTGTAATTATAAATTGTCTATGTATTCTGTTCGTTTCTTAATGTTTTTCTTTTTCTCTTGTATATTTCTAATATATATATTTTGGTTTGTTTGTGTTCTTAATTATTCCTTTTGTGTATTTTTGTAGCTTAAATATGTATCTTTATGTATTATCTGTCGTGGCATCACCGAATGGGCCCTACGGAAGACCAGCGCTGGCTTTATAGCCAGCATTATGCTGAGTTTGGTCCATTTCGTGATGCACACTTAATGATTTTTCTTTTTTTTACTGTTGTTGATAAATCACTGATTGTCTTAGATGCTGAAAAAGGTTGGGGTCCGATTTAAAAACCTAATCCCAAGAATTAGCACAGGCAATACTTTTAATGAAAGCTACAGGTGCTAGTTACAGCTCTTTCTGTACAGCTATATGGGAAACTAGGCCTTTTTGGGATTAGGCCAGTTTTCCTTCACCAAAAAAGATTTGTTTTTTTTTTACAAGGACATGTTACTTATGTGTGTGTTAATGTAATGTAATAACTAATAACAGAAATTGTATTTATCTTATTCCAGGTATATAAACCTGAATCTCATTTTTGTCCTCAATTGTAAAAATTCTTAATCCAGGTATATAAACCTGAATCTCATTTTTGTCCTCAATTGTAAAAATATTATTCTAGTTAACTCGCATGACATAAAAATGTACATCTGGTCTCCCGCGATACAGGCCTAGCCTAGTGCGGGGACTCCTGGAACCTCCGAATGTCAATTCAGTTATGCACCAACTCTTTTCTGTAATTTGTGATATGTACCTACTATGTACTACAATTGTATTCGTTCTGTGCAATAAAAACATTTTTTTATCTTTATCTTTATGTTACAAGTAACTCATAGGTCATAGGCCATTGACACTTAACATTTTTATCTTATTGGTGCAGATGATACCAGCACGCAGTTGAATATCAAGTTAGAGAAAGCCTGTAGAAGTGAGGCTGTAATACGTAAGTATTTACCTTTGCCCCCGAATAAACAGTGTATGTTGAAATGAAATGTATTTATTTGTCAAAATATAGAATATAATAGAATAGAATATATTAAACATATTAATAACGGGTCACTCACGTATTTTAATATGTTTAATATGTCTGTGTCTCATGGAAGTTTTGTTATTGATTAGCATGGTCTAGAAAATACATACATGTAGGTATATATAAAAAAGGAGTGTACAGGTTTTTAAAGGGTCGGCAACGCGCGTGTAATATCTCCGGTGTTGCAGGCGTCCATAGGCTACGGTAACTGCTTACCATCAGGCGGGCCGTATGCTTGATTGCCACCGACGTGGTATAATTTTTTTTTTTAATATATTGTGGTTAACATAGCTGTTTTTTCCTCAGGTGAAATCAAATTGGAAAAATCTGATGTTGAGATGCCTGATGGAGAGATAGTATCAGGTAAGAAACCAAGATTGTCATATAAATATGAGAGGTAACATGTATGACGGCGGCGAGACAATTTAAAACTAAACAATTTAAAGATCTCTGAGATAGAGCAGCTTGTAAACTATTGATTGACAGTGTGTTTTCGTTATTTTTAATCAAATCTACTTCTAAATAATTTTTTAACAAGCAACGATGCTATTAAGCTTAGAATAAGCTACACAAACGCAAAGGAGCCTCGTCTGCCAACAAACCACTGTGTGGTTTGGCAGAAGAAAATATGTATTTAGTTGTAAGTAAGATCTTTGAATAAACGGTTATTTATTTATTTTTATTTTATTTTTTAAAGTGGAAAAAATACTGCCTAGGGTGAGACTTGAACTCACGGCCTCTGTAGATTTACTTCTTCTGTAAAGTTGACAAGTGAATGTAGGCCAATGTTATGAAATATAGAATTCAGGTATTTTTACCAACAATTGTGTGCCTTGTGTGTGTGTGTAATCCTTAAACAAAACGCGATTTCCAGTAAAGAATTTCTGATATTATTGCGTTTTAAATAATGTAATAAATGTGAATATTAAATAAATTTTTATTTTGATGTGCCAGTAAGTTGAATATTTTACATACAACATTTACTGAATTTTTCATACAACATTTTCTAAACTCTCCTCGTACATTGCTCCATTACTATGTGGCACTTTTAAATAAAGAAATAAAAACGTATTCTATATTAAACATAAAAAACGCCGTTTTATTATTAATATACTAGCCACCGCGGCCATAACTCGGCTCCGTTGCATTTGTAGATATTTTTATATCATTAAACTCATAGTATAGTTATTATGGAGTTCTTATTTAGCATCCAAACACCAGGATAGCCCCTCAACACACTACCTACACACTACACACACACACACACACTGTGTGTTATTATACACTAAACGGGGAGTACGTTACGGTACTGCTCTGAGCATAGACATAGTATATACAAGAAGTTCTAGACGCGCCACCGAGCGACCGGGGGTAAGAAAAATAATATTCATATAAAATTTGGGCAGCATAGGATTTTTTCTCTTTCACTCTTATACATTTCGGTATTTCGCCATCGCCTCCTACCTATGATGCCACCCGGTCGGTGATAAGGACAAAGCATGGCACTATTTTCTCTTTCCTCTTATAGAAATCGCAATAAGACTATCTTTCTCTATCAAAGAGTGTCAGGCCCTTGGCCCTGAGCAATATTTCATTTTAAATAGAAAACTCTTTTGAGGCTCTAGACATATTGAAAATAAATATCTTAAACGAAGAAGTCAAGCGGTATTCAATCTGCCTGACTAGGTACGTGAGTGAACTGACTCGTTATAATTTTTTTAAAGTGCTTCGCTTGAAAATGGAATGGACTTTCTTATTTTTTTAAATTTTTATAATAATATTGCATTACTTATACGTGAATTTATCTGTTTTCGTCACATAACATAAACATTATGTTTACGAAGCCGAAGGTCTCGGGTTCGAATCCCGGTAAGGACATTTGTTTCTTAAGTGGTTTGTGGGACTGGGCCGATTTGTGTAAGATAATATTTCTTATTTATTTCAGTGGCGTTATACGGCGGGGCACCAACGCCGGCGCTTGCTGAGGGAACCATCTGCGACTCGCCAGAACCAGCTGCCACGTCCATCGACGTAGCGCACACATGCGACATTTGCCAGAAATCATTCGACCACCAATCAAGGCTCAAAGTCCACCGTCGAATACACACTGGAGAGAAACCGTACTCGTGTAACATATGCAACAAAAAATTTGCACAAAAAGGCAACTTGAACGCTCACTTCAAATATCACATGGGCGACTTTAAGTTCTCCTGTGACAAGTGCGATACGCGATTTACACAAAAATCTCATTGGAGCAAACACATGTTGATACACACCGGTGAAAAACCTCACACGTGCAAAGTGTGCAACAAACAATTTAGACAAAAAGGTAGCTTAAATGTTCATTTGAAAATACATTTGAAATCTGAAAGTAATCGTCTTGAACCAGGAGAACTGCCTGCATGTAGAAAAGAAACAGCAGACACTTCAAATAATCGTTCAAAAAATCTCGGAGAAAAACCCCACACTTGTGATATATGTAAAAAACAATTTGCAGAAAAATGTAACTTAACAGCTCATATCAAAAATCACACGGGGGATTATCAATTCTCTTGCGATGTCTGCGACAGGAAATTCGCTTCAAAGTCCAGCTTGGATACTCATAAATTTGTTCACATGGGAGGTAAACCGTTTACATGCGAGATATGTCACAAAAAGTATACTACAAAAAGTGTTTTAAAACTACATTCTAAAATTCACTCGGGGGATTACAGTTTTTCTTGTGATGTGTGCAGCAAACGGTTCATACAAAAAGAAGCCTTAATAAAACATATGCGCGTACACACTGGTGAAAAACCTTATTCCTGCGATATTTGCCAAAGGAAGTTCTCGTATAAATGCGGCTTAAGGAGTCATTTAATAGTTAGACACGGCCAAGTTCTAGACCGCCCCAATCAACCCGTCCCGTCCTATTCATGTGAAGTGTGCAACAAACAATTCAAATTTAAATCCGCTTTAAAAAGACATGTACAAACACACACAGGTGAAAAGGAATTTAGTTGTGATATTTGCGGGAAACAATTTTCACTAAAGAGTTCTTTAACTAAACATATAGATATACATATGGGAAAAAAGCCACACATGTGCGAAATTTGTAGCAAGCGATTCACACTGAAAAGTACTTTAAGAGCTCACAGAGAAACCCATAATGAAGAACGACCATTCGCCTGCGCAATATGTAGCAAGGCATTCAGACTGAGCAAATGTTTACAAGACCATATGAAAGTGCATGAAGACTTTAAGCAACACTCTTGTGAAGTTTGTGGCCAGCAATTCAGACATAAATCTGCTTTAACAGTTCATATCCGGAGACTCCATCTTAGAGAGAGGCCGCATACTTGTGATGTATGTGGGAAGAATTTTCCAGTTCTTGCAGAACTAAAGACGCATTATCGTGTACACACTGGTGAGAGACCGTACGATTGTTCTGTTTGTCATAAGAAATTCCATCGACACGATGGAATCAGGCGACATCTTATACGAGTCCATCATGAGAAACCCACAAAATATACTAAATTAAAAGAATTTTCAGATTATAGCTAAATTAAAACTGTGTACCTTATATGTAATTTTTTATTAAGATGTGTATGGGAATTGTACTGCTACTACTATGATACACGTTAAATTGAAACCATCAATAAGTTTGTAATATTATAATAGTAATCACTATCGCTTCCAGTCTTTGTTCAAAAGGTGCGACTATTTTTTATCCTCTTAAATATGTGAAAAAATAATCAGTTGACAAACAAAACTCACCTTTAAATATCAGTATTTATGTTTCTTATAGTTTCGATCGACAAGAAAGATAGAGCTTTGTTTTAAGTAGATAAAATTCAATGTTAAGGTGATCACAAGATACTTATATTATAAAATTAATACAAAAATAATGTGGACTAAAATTTATATTCTTTATTTATTTTTAAACAGAATATTTATACAATGTTTCTCGTAAGTATATTTTACTTTATTTTTTTGTTAAAAGTTAACTTGAATAAAACTATACTTATAGCGAGTAAGAGTAAGTCCGCCTCTTGTACATTATTTGTTTTATGCAATAAAGAAATGTATTTAAATGCATTCCTTAAGTTTGGGCAACTATGGTCCAAACGTATGTATAGTTATTGTCAGACAATTGTATTTTCTACCAGCAGCGTCTTGTGTGAAATCGCGTGCAATAGAGTTCCTACATCAAAAGAGACGGAAGACTTCTTTCAGAGACGGGTAGTCTCAGTCAAGATTCATTCATTCAATTTCATTCCCGCTCCGGACGCCGCGCCGCGCGCACGCGCGCACCTCAGTTATATCGAGTGCCGTTCGTATCGGTCGTATCACCGCCGCGTTGAGCCCAGCTCTGGCTCCGCGTGCCGGATTGTAGTGTATTGTGCAAACTTTATTACGAGATAGTGACTCTTTGGTTTGGTGCGAGTGCGTATACGTGCCATTATACATTTTTTGATTTAAACTCTTGGGTGAGTGATTATTATGTACCAATTGTGTGTCAATAACCGTTATGTCCAACCCAACTCCAATAGGTAGCATAGGCGATAGCCTTAATCAATTTAAAGTGTTAAAACGGTTTTCTTAAAGTACCCCGATCAGGCAAAAGAATTTATCAATGAACAGGCTGCTCTACAAAGACAGTCTGAAAGCGCTAATAATAATAATAAAAATAAATGCAGCGCCACCATACAAACTACTCTCAAAACCAAAATGACGGGCCGTAGCCGGTCCCGTTCGATAGATTCGAGGGGTCGTAGCCCCATGAAAAGTAAAGATTCCCTTGCGAAAATTTCCAAGAAAAAAGTTGAGCGCATAAATGCAGCGGCTATCGTAGCCGCCGCCGCAGCTAATACACATAATCTCACGCGAAGTATTATGCCCCCATCAAACACAAATGTCGATTCAGGGAATGCGCCGCTTTCGCAATACAGTAATATTGTACTTACAAATGACACCACTATTCAGTTAGGGCAAAACTCCGCCCGTGACTCCGATATGGAGTATGAGGACATCAATTCCAATGACTCGGAGTGACAAAAGTCACTCCAAAAAATAAAAATAGTAAAAATAGGAAGATGACCGAGGTGGTCACGCCCCCATCTCTCTCTACCCTAGAGATATCCTACCAATGCATGGGGTAATTACAATAATACAAATAATACCAATGCCACTGATAAGCCATAACCAATGCATTGGCACCTAATCATGACCCGTCATATAATGGTATGCAACTCCGCCAATCAGATTATCTTAATTTATGAACTAAACCTAGTAACTATAGGGGTCTGGTACCTCAGTCTCAACTCACTATACCTACTCCATCGCCGCCCTTCTTATCACAAAACTCACAAAGCTCTCAAGCTGCTCATACTCCAATCCTGAATTCCAACACTGAATCAAATCAAATAATCATATAAATAGTACATATGATATACCTACACATTACAGCTCAGATAGATATAATAATAGTCGTAGGTATACTCGTTATAACCCGCACCCAAAACCAAGGCAGAGGACTAGCTGAGGATTTACGACTAGTTTTTGATCTCGCCAATGCGATTGACATAGATGAGGTGTGCGCACTGGCCGCTGAATTCCGCGGCGCGCTCTCCCCCATAGACAAATTTCAAGTCATGGCCAACCATGCCAATCCTATCAAAGCAATAAAACACTTCAATATCCATAAAAAATGGAACATATACAACCCAGACGTAAAACTAATTCCCTCACACTAGCTTTTTTCAGTGCCAGTGGCATAACTACTCGTAGTAAAAAAGACGAGATTGCTTATTCTTACGTAACCATGCAATAGATATACTTTTAATTCAGGACAGTTTCCTGAAACCAAGCCGACATGACCCTAAAATAGCTAATTATTCCATTATTCGTAATGATAGACATACAGGTGAAAAAGGAGGTACCCTTATCTATCACAAACGCTCGTTACATATCTCCCCTATCTCCTTACCCAAACTAGATCAAATAGAGGCGTCTGGCTGTAGAGTATGATTGTAAAATTGTTATGAAATAAATTATCTTATCTTAACAGCTCTCGCCGGTCACAAACCAATTTCAATTTTCTCAGTTTACCTCTCTCCTAATAAAAATATAACTTCCGAGGATTTAACAGCCCTTTTCGACTCTGACGACTCCGTAATAGTAGCTGGAGACTTAAACTCTAAAAACACTGTATGGAATTGTAATGTAAATACCACAAACGGTCGTCGAATTCACACCTACACCCAAAATCTAGGAGTAGACATTATAACACTACTTGAGCCAACGCATTACCCTACAACAGTAGGCTTAAGACCTGACATTTTAGACCTAGCAATATTTAAAGGGGTTTCATTAAAATTAAGGTCAATCGGTGTTCTCCATGAACTCACTTCAGATCACCGTCCTGTTGTGGTAGGACTTGGACCTGATCCAAATTACGTACCCCCTCCTAGAACCATTACGGACTGGGTTAGGGTTAGTAAAGAATTAGAAAAAGATGACTGCCCCTTACTCAATATAGGGAAAGAGGGCTTTACTCTACTAATTCCCATCAAATAGATATCGCAATTGACTCTTTCACCGACGGACTTAAAAATATTATAAATGAGTCATCCAGGCAGGTGCCCTCGGATGACGACCACCGATGGCGCCTCCCTGATTATCTTGTAGAGCTGGTGAGGGAGAAGAACGCGGCAGTCACTTACGATACATTTCCTTCACCAGACAATAAAAATAAATTGATAAAAAGTCTAAAACGCAAGATCTCCTACTGGAGAAACAATAGATGGAATAATACTTAAAAAAATATAACTCCTAGTCATGTAGCTTTCTGAAAAATAACTAGAGCATTAAAAAACGAAACCACGCCGCCTATGCCACCACTTCAGAGAGAAAATAGTCTTACTCCGGCCTTCGAAGATTCAGACAAAGCAGAATGTCTCGCCGACAGCCTAGAAGCACAGTGCTCCCCCAGTCTCCAACCTACGGATCCAGCTCATATTCAACTAGTTACCGATTTTCTTACCGAAAAACAATCTGAGCCTCTAAATCCAACTCCCATCCCTCACGTAACCATGACTGAACTTTATTATTATTATTATTATTTCATTTTAGACAGGCAGCTGATGCTGGTACGTCTAAATCATAGTTCACTTAGCACAGTTATCATAGTTTGTCTAGTCTATTTTTAAATTGATTAACACTTGCAGAGTTCACAACTTCTGAGGGTAATTTGTTCCAAGCCTTTACTACTCGGTTTGCAATAAAGTGTTTGCCGATATTTGTTTTGTGCTTTGTTGTTATTAGTTTAAGGTTGTGTCCTCTTGTGCGCGTGTTTGAGTTTCGAGCGAACAGATCGCTTAGTTCTGGACAGTCGTAATATCCGTTAATTATTTTGAACGTTTCGATCAAGTCGCCGCGTTCACGCCTTTTTTGCAGTGTTGTCAGGCCCAGCTTGACTAATCTTTCTTCGTATGAAAGTGACTTTAGTTGTGCGGGAATTTTAGTGAATCTACGCTGCACTCGCTCGATCATGTCAATATCTTTTTTGAAGTATGGATTCCATATCTGAAAGCCATATTCCAGAATTGGTCTTATGTAGGTCATATATATTTTTAGCATTGTTTCGGTGGTGAGGATACGAAAGGCTTTTCTAATTATGTAGATTATAGAGTTAGCCTTTTTTACTATTCGTGAAATATGGGATTCCCACTTGAGGGGTTCTAACTTAAGCAACAAATTTCCAAGATTCAAATCAAAAAAGCCCCAGGCTCTGACGGCATTCCTAACAGAATTACAAAATCCCTCCCAGACCGCATCCTCTCAGTTCTACTTTTAATTTACAATATGTCGATGATCCACTGCCACTTCCCATCTTGCTGGAAGGAGGCGGATGTCATCGGCATACCTGTGCAATCAATTAGTTGAATCACTCATCCTATCAAAGCTAAACTATGTGGATGTTGTGTTTGGGTCAAGACTTCTTGCAAAAACTAAGCAACTCATACAGTGTGTTCAAAATGCCTGTGCTCGCTTCTGTTTCAATATTCGGTTTAGAGCTCATGTGACCCCGCATCTGAATAGCCATGGGATCCTCAAAATGCAACACCGCCGTAAACTTCACTTGGCTTGTTTGCTCTTTGGCGTACTGGACTATAAAACTCCTGCATATCTCTTCAAGAAGTTATCTTGCACGAAGCTCCGCGAACACCGTGATTGCGGGACTCAGCTGTTGACGCCGCATCATGCCTCAGCCGCTTTCCGAGGAGGCTTTAAATATTCTGCATCCCACTGCTGGAACTACGTGCCGCCCCCCGTTAGAATCCTGCAAAGTATACATAGTTTCAGTACAAAACTTAAACAGTATTTGTTCAATCACCAGCTTAGCCAGGAAACCTGCAGATTAGAAACAAGTTTTCTGTAGTCTAGACTTTTGATATTGCTATTGTTACTTCCACAGTGCACTGTGGAAGAGCTTGAGGGAAGCCTACGCCACGGACGCGACTACTATTACCTAAATAAACTGTTAAACTGATTAAATTATTATTATGTAAATGTAATAGTAGAAATAAAGGCTATTTATATTTTTTATTTTATTGTGGTAAGTACACAATGTTTTTGTTCCATCCGCTTTGGAGTCGACACCAATCGAACGACAAAAGACTGCCCGAGATGGGTTGTGGAATCATTCCAGGCACGCCATACTTTTGTCTGTGTGTCATTATATGTTTTCTATTCGTTTATCTTTTGTTTATGTTAGTCAACTTTATAACATTGTTTTATGGTTTTTATGATCAATAACGAATTACTAATTAGAATTAATAAAATATTAGATTCACTCACTTCTATCCTATGTTTGTCAATTCTGTCATTGTCATCAGAGTGTCAGGCCCAAGGGCCCAAAGAATATAATAGTATATCCCTTGGTGCCTTACAGTTTTTTGACAAGTTATGAAGGGCCCTCCACACTCATGCGCGAATCACGGCCCTGAAATAATAAATAATGACATTGATGCATCAAGGCGGTTTGTTTACAAAAGGCCTACCTGGAAACGCGAATCCGAAATTTCGCTATCTGCCTCTATCGCTCGAATATGCAAGAGTGACAAAGATGTTAGATAACGAAATTTCGATTTTCTTGTTTCGCGATAGACCCTCAGGTTGTGGTAGTGGCGCCACCTACGCCGTTTCGCGTAAAGGCACCTCCAGACTATGTGCGTGAATCGCGGAGAGAACATGTAGCGACGTTGACGTATGACTCCACACTCGCAAACTTCACGGCGATTTCGTAGTTTGGTTCTCGCCACGATGGCGGAAAAGCATCAGCTGATCGACCTTAACTGCTAGTTATCGGTGGCATCATACGTGATTGACCTATTTTTCCATTTTGTTTTGTTGTAGAATCGTAAAATATAGCCGCCTTATATAATATAATTATTATTTATCTTGCCACATATGAGTCAAAATAGTGTGTAATGTGGAGTCTTGCCAGTTCGCGCTTCGCGCTTCCTTTGACGCGGGCTAATAGACTGACAAAAAACGGGGAACTAGGCGCGAAGGCGTGAACAATCTGCGAAATCGACGCCACACTATTCCTATAATATAACTTCATTTAAACGCATTTTTTAATAATTTATAGACGGCTTATTTATTTAAAGTTATAACACACCACCGTACCGTACCAAGGTCATTGTGCGACGCATAAATAAGTAAGAGCGAGAAAGAGATATCGCTTTCTCGCTTATACTTATGGATGCGTCGCACAATGACCTTGGTGCGGTGCGATGGTGTCTGTAATACACACATTTATAATTGAACACCAAAACTTGGCACAATATATTTAAACTTGGCCCCCGTAAGCTCTGCCTCTGCACTATAGCGTAAAACATTTTAAAAAAAAAACAAAACGTCAATGTATGTCAATGACATGGACGCTTTCAATTTCAATATTTCCGATCGATATGTGGCCCCTGTTTTGATTAGAAACTTATAATCTCATAACTACATTTTTAAGTGTGTAATTTTTGGAGCAGTTGTAAATGTGTCCTAATTCCCGTAGTGATTAAAGACGTAACCGTAACAAAATGGAGGAGTTGCACTCTTGTAGCTGCTGCCTGGTGCGCCCTCCGGAAAAGGGGCTCAAGACTCTGTATAAACACCTCGGCAGAACAGAGATATATTACGACATGCTCAGAGACTGCTTCGATATTAATGTAAGTTTAACAACTAGATATTATTCATATTGCAATTCATTGCTGAATCCTTTCATATTGGTTTGATCAGTCAATTTCTTTAACAGCTAATCCTATACCAACACATAAACTTCCTCTGGCATTTTCCACTTAAGTCTACTCAAATCGAGCATCTTAAAATTTTTAGAATATAGTTGGTCAAACCAAATTGTCAGTAAATAAGAACAAAAAAAACTATACTCATCCTGCGATTTGTTTGCGGATGGCTGGATGGTTATTGAGAAGGATTGTTTAAAAATATGCGTGTTACTGAACTAATTATTGAAATGATTTAATGTATCTTTCACTTGGTCTTTATGTACTTAGTCCATACATTTATTTTTATGATTTTTTTATTTTTTATTATTATTATTATTTATAATCGAACCTTGATATGAGAAATGTAATGACTTAGGCTAGTGCTGTAATGTTGCATTTTGTTTTAAATAAATAAATTGAAATTTTCTTTTAGGTGATAGTAATAGTGTAAGACAAAGATAGTATGAATCTCTCTATCTATGTTTGAAATGAGACAGTCCTTTGACAAACTATACCTATTTTTAATTAACATGTTCATATTAACTTCACTTGCTAATAAAATCTTGTAAGTTGATACCACCTACTTCTAGTAACCTACTTCTAATTCTTCTTCGTCATTCCCTCATGACTGAGGATCGTGACCAAGGACTATGTCCCTCCATTAAACGCGATCGAGGGCTATATGGGCTGCCCTCTGCATGGAACCACATGCTTGTCTAATGGAATCCGACCATTAGGGACCATGCAGGGGCTCTTCCTCTAGCATGATTGCCTTTAACTTGCCCCAGTATGTTGTCACGTTCGAGGCTGTGGTGTGGCAATCGCATACTAGGGTCCTTAATGACAAATGGTGGCTGCACGCAAGAGATTCACCGACATGCTGGAATGGCTAAAAGTGCTATGACTAACCTAAGTTGTGCAAGAATCGAGGTATAAGCCTTGGTACCAGGGTATGATTAGTGCGGGCACTGGTATTCTCCAACTTTATGTACGGTGTAGAAACCTGGTGCATCAAAAACTTGGACAAGAGCAAAATTGATGCTTTGGGATGTGGTGTTGGAGAAAGATGCTAAGAATCCCATGGACCGCAATGAGAACAAATGAGTCCATTCTGAGAGACCTAAAAATCACCGAACGACTCTCAACAATCTGCCAGGAGAGGGCTCTCAGATTTTTTAGGCACATAATGTGATGTAACACCACAGCCTTGAACTTCTAATAGGCGTATTGTTTTGAATCTTTGCAAGTATATAATTATAATACAGATCACAATATATTATTGAGCATCAAGTACAGTTGGTAACAGTTGTGTATAAAAAAAATAATTGACAGAGGCTTATTGTTAAAATAACTTTGTGCAAATTCAATGTGTAATCTTTTGTATTATAACATATTGAGTAAATTATTGACTTGCTGTCAATCTCAAATATCAGGGCTGTATGCTAGTTTGCTATTGACGTGGTATAAAAAAATAAAAAACTTTCCTGTCAAATGAAGTGCCTATGGCAGTTCCTTCAAGTCGCTTCTAAATGGATTTAATTTAAAAAATAATTGAAGTAATAGGCTTTTCATGTATTAAATTATGTAAAATGTTTTCTAAATGTAACAAAAATATCTGCAAACATTTATAAATGACAGCTAGTCCATATAAAAATGGGCTGTCATAGGGACCATCATTTGAAGCTGGACGTAAATAAACAATCCATTTTAATATTAACTTGCAGCTAAGCTTAGGAAATGACGAGTGCGGAATCTGCGAGGTGTGCGTGGTGCGGCTGCGGGACGCGAGCGACTTCAAGCTGCAAGTGCAGCGCAGCCAGGCCGAGCTGCGCGCGCGGCTCAAGGGAGTGCTCACTGCCAGTAAGATGTCATTCATATATTATAGATAATGTTTAAGTAATAGACAAATGGTAGCTATTTATCTATAAAAGAATAGTGTCTAGGAACCATTATCTCAGAATAATGCTTACGTATTTTATGCTACTAAGAAAGGGAGAGAAGCCTAAACATTAACCCACACCAGCGTTTCGTACAACGTGCCGTTTGGGTGGCGTCCTGGGACCTGGGACCGCGAACATTATACCACAACAAGAAGTTTATACCAAAGATAAATTTCAATTCCTGGATTTCCTGGGGCAAATGGTAAACTCCTACTGAAGCCATCCTTGGACCTGTCTCCGGTTATATTTGACCACCGCCAACCAATTAACCCTCACTGACCATTGAAGATAAAGCGGCAAAAATTAATTTCTTTTTCTTCATAAGTTCTAAAGAATGCATTGGTACGAGTCGAATTCCCGACTTTCGGTTTACGAGCCGGAGCCTTTTGTCATTATAAACTCCAATTTGAATGGCTTCATTTTTTTGCTACAGGTGACAAGTTGAAAATCAAGCTAGAGAGAGCGTCTCGAGACGTCGCCATCATTCGTGAGTATTATTTTGATGGCGCGGTAGTAATCCTTTATGGAATAAAAAGGATTTTCCGCACACAGTGAGATGTCACTTTTGTAATGAGATCAATATACATTGTTATTATTAATTATTTATTGATTTTTTATATGTCATAATAATTTAAATGAATACATATCTAATTAAGTATTTACTTAATTAGATAGAGCTATTGCTTACCTATTTAAAAATGGGTAGGTAAATTGTTATTCTTTGTTTACCCGCATTGTTACTGCTTATGCTTCGTGTTTAAATTAGCCTTAATTAGATATGTATTGATTGAATAAAATACATTTTGGACTTGTATGTGCATTGCACACGAAGTTTAATTATTAAGTTTGATGTCTTAATATTGTGGTCATCATAATCACCAGCAACGCACACTAAACTAACGATGCTTAGTTTGCAATAAGATTAATTATTTTGCTTAATGAATAGTCCCTACCATGAGCGACTGCGTATTACGTATACTTGATCGCAGTCAATCTCGCTTGCACTGATGTATTGGTGCGATAGAGAGGGAATGCGATCGAATTCACGCCGTCGCTAACGTAAATGTCAAATGCCAACTCGTTTAGTGCGACATAAAATGTTGTTGTCGTCCTATGGTACCCCATTGGTACAAAGGGCCTTCGTGAGACGTCGCCATCCGCTCCTGTCCTATGGAAATTTTTAAGTTCCATTTTATATAATTTTTACTATTTTATGTCGCACTAAAAAACATTTCCATACTAAGCATTTTACGTCAAAAATGTGACAGTTACGTAGGAAGTGGCGCCCTCAATAATTTTCTATAATTGATGATCAAACGAACTTCTTTAAGTTAAACTATCGAAGAATGGGAATGGCGTTTAATAAATAAAAACATAGGTAAACCTATCTTAAATACAGAAGTACCAGAATATATAAATATGTTTTTCAGTCAAGTAGGGGCACGTGTTGCTGCAAATAATATTCCTGATCATAAAAAATCATTAGCCTATGTAGCAAACTGTATACCAGACCAACCGGAATGTGAAATTCATACTGTACTTCCAACGGAACTGATGAAACTTGCGCAAACAAAAATAAGTAAATCTAACACTAAAGACATCTATGACATATCAGGTAACTTTTTATATATGATCATGCACACTTTATCCGAAGAAATAACGTACCTTGTTAATAAAATCTTGACAACAACAGTTTATCCGAATTCTCTTAAACAAGCCCGTATGTGCCCTATATATAAAGGTAAAGGAGAAAAATCTGACGTGGAAAACTATAGGCCAATTACAATTGTACCAACCTTATCAAAACTAATTGAAGCAACATTATCCAGCACCATCATCAACCATGTTACAAATAACGGTACACTTTCAGATGCTCAGTTTGCGTATCGACCAGGTCAATCCACTACAACCGCGGCGCACCAATTTATTAAGCATATCTGTACTGCCTTAGATGATAAACTAAAAGTCGCAGGGATTTTCTTGGATTTGTCAAAAGCCTTTGACACCGTAAACCATGCACTGCTTCTCAGAAAGTTGGAAGTGTATGGTATACGGGGTCAAATCGGCAAATTGATAAAATCTTTTTTAACTGAGAGAAAACAATCGGTTGAAGTTAAGATTAATGGAATACGACAAAGATCATCTGCTCATAACGTATCCATCGGTGTTCCACAGGGATCCGCATTGGGTAATACTTTATTTCTTATCTTTGTAAACGATTTATGGACATTAAACATAGACGGAAAAATGATATTGTATGCTGATGACACATCAATTGTAGTAAGTGCTGAAACATACGAAGAATTGCAAGTAAAAATAGTTAAAACTATTCACACATGTGAGAACTGGTTCAAAGCGAATGGTTTACAGTTAAATTCAGAAAAAACTAACATAATGTTATTCCAACCGCGTAAACCTACAACAACACTACACGTCACCTTAAGTGACAATAGAATAATACAAACAGTCGACAACGTTAGGCTTCTTGGATTTCAGTTGGATGCTGCATTAAAGTGGAATCTCCACATAGATTTGGTCTGCAGTAAAATTGCGAAGGGTATTTATGCAATGAGGCAACTCAAAACCTTAGTATCGAACGATAGCTTAAAACAAATTTATTACGCCTATGTTCATTCAATTATATCGTATGGCATACTACTATGGGGAAAATCTATAGAAAATGAGCGAGTTTTAAAGTTACAAAAGCAAGCTATAAGAATACTAGTGGGGGCTAAGTATCGGGATCCATGTAGACAGCACTTTAAAAAATTAAGTATTTTAAGCTCAATCTCTGTATACATAATGGAAATAATCTTATATGTAAGAAAAAACATCAAACAATTTAAGGTACGATCACAGTGTAATCCGCGCCAAACAAAACGATCTCTGGATATTATACCAACTACCTATAGATATAGGTTAAAGATGAGTAAGCGCTTACCTGACCCTATGGGATGTGAACTCTATAATAAGTTACCATACAATATTAAAAATATAGAAAGCGAAAGTTTATTCCGTTTACGAGTGAAAACACTTCTGTTGTCTCGCACATTGTACAGCGTTAAAGAGTACATGACCAATGATTATTCCGAATTTGATATTATTTTAAACAATAAAATATTATGTAACCACAGTAGTTGAGCTGACCAATATATAATATTAGTAGTGTTTGACGAAACTTAATTTTTCACTGTATAGAAATAATCTTAATAAAAATTGTAATATTGTACTAATAATACTATACTATATATTGTACTAATTGTACTATAATAATAATAATACAAAATTGTATTCCTATGAACATAATCTCTGACGATCATTATAGTTATGCGTTTTAGGTTTGATTGAAGGCAAATTTATAATGTATTTTATAATGAAATAAAGATATCTTATCTTATCTTATCTTATCTTATCTTTAAGTGAAGTTCGATCGAAATTATATGAGTCACTTCATTCGAAGACATAATTTTATATTAACCTTATATTATATCTTGAATGAAGTGACGAAATATAATTGATGATCAAACGAACTTCTTGAAGTGAAGTTAGATCAAAATTATATGAGTCTAGTCGGACTATAGTAGCCATGTAGCTCTTAATTTTTTTTTAAGCAAACACTTGTCAATCGAATGTCCCATTACAGTTTTTTAGTCTACACAAAATGTTGAATAAAACTGTGTATGCAGCAGGGGAAATCAAGCTGGAAAAGTCCGAGGTGGAGATGGCTGATGGTGAGGTCGTATCAGGTATGTACTCATTTTCTGACAAAAATATTATTGCCTTGGGCACAGAATAAGTAATAGTTCTATCATACAGAAATGAATCTTCCCACAAAACCGAAGTTTGACAGCGATTCAGGGTCGAATCATGTTGTCCTTTTCTAATGTATTGCACTGCACTGACACTATTCCCTTTCGGCTATTTAGGGTTGGCAAAATTCAAGTCATTATCTTATCTGTGGTTAAGCACGAAAAGGGACGTCAAGTTTTGCCAACCCTGAAAGAAAGTGACAGACGTGTCCCTCGAACTATCTCGCTCGACACGTATTTGGAGGCCATAGCGCAGTCTACTTTAATATTCGAATTTAAACTGTTGTGAGACATACTAACATTAAATCATTTTACGGTTTAGACTCACTTGTTTTATCAGTCGCGCGTACTTTAATATATTAAGTCTATGGCGCAGGCTGTGAGCTCACCACGAACGAAATTGACGTTTTATTATGAACTAGCGACCCGCCCCGGGTAACGGGTAGTTCAACGAATTTACACAAACCTTTACAAATTATACATTTAAACCTTCCTCTTGGATCACTCTATCTATTAAAAAAACCGCATTAAAATCCGTTGCGTAGTTTTAAAGATCTAAGCATACATCATACATAGGGACAGACGGACGGACAGCAACAGAAGTAGAGGTAAACAGCGGGCGGTCTTATCGCTAAAAAGCAATCTCTTCCAAACAACTTTAGGTAGCGGAAATAGATAAATTACCTTAGTTTAATCTTTTTATTTTATTTTATTTAGTCATTTTACAAGTTAATGAAAGTAAAAATTTTACTGTCCATCTTTCCTCTATATCTCATTAATATCCTAGCAAAAAAGTGAATACTATACCGCTTCAGTATATCCATCAGTACTTTTAGTATGTTATTTAAGACACCTTTACCTACAACTATATTAAAATTCGCTTATACAAGGATCATTTTCCCCATTTTTTCTTAGTTGTGTGGCCTATAGAGAAACTGAGTATGCCTTGAATTAAAAATGTTAATTGTTTTAGTGGCAATATACGGCGGGCCGCCTGCGCCCTCCGCCCAACCCGTGCCCACCGCGTCCCGCATCTCCTTCAAGCCGGCGCCCACCGTCACCGACCTCGACGACTCAGACCCCACTCCGACTCCCAACCGCGGCACCATACACACCTGCGACATATGCCACAAGTCGTTCGACCACCAAGCCCGACTAAAGGTCCACAGGCGGTCTCATACTGGAGAAAAACCTTACTCGTGCAAAGTATGCAACAAAAAATTCGCACAAAAGAGCAACTTAAACGCTCATTTCGCATACCACATGGGAGACTACAAATTTTCCTGCGACTTATGCGACACGCGATTCACCCAAAAATCCCACTGGGTAAAACATATGTTTATACACACTGGCGAGAAACCGTACGCTTGTGATATATGTAACAAAAAATTTAGACAAAAAGGAAACTTAAATGTTCACAAAAAAATTCACTTGAAAAATGATATAGAGCCTGGAGAAATAACTGCGCACAAGAGAGAGTCAGATGAATTTAAAGATCGAGTACCCACTGAATTTTTCACATGTGATATATGCAAAAAACAGTTTGCAGAAAAAAGCAACTTGAACGCACATTTAAAAAATCACTCTGGAGATTATCCATTTACTTGCGAAATCTGCGAAAGGAGATTTAATACACAATCTGGTTTGGATGTTCATAAATTTGATCACACGGGAGGGAAACCGTTTTCATGTGAAGAATGCAATAAACAGTATACAACAAAAAGTGCTTTAAGACTTCACTCAAGAATTCATACTGGAGATTATAGGTACGCATGCGATGTATGTAGCAAACGATTCATACAAAAAGAGGTCTTAAGGCAACACATGCGCGTGCACACGGGTGAGAAACCTTACACCTGTGAGATATGCCAAAGAAAGTTTCCATATAGATGTGGCTTAAAGAGTCATTTGTTAGTTATACATAATCAAGTCATGAACAACCCCACTAAACCTATTCCAACCTATATATGTGAACACTGCAACAAGCAATTCTCAAATAAACCCGCATTAAAAAGACATGTACTAACACACACTGTGGGAAAACAATTTTGCTGCGATGTTTGTGGCAAACGTTTCGCCATAAAGAGGACTTTAGTTAGACACATGGATAAACACGCCCAGAAGAAAGACGGAGAAAAGGAACCAGAAGACCCAAAACCATATATGTGTGAAATATGTAGCAAACGATTTTCACTAAAGAGCACCTTAAGAAACCACAGAGAAATACATAATGAAGAAAGACCTTTTGAGTGCGAAGTGTGTCACAAGAAATTCAGAATGAAGAAGTGTTTGCAAGACCACATGAAAGTGCATGAGGACTTTAAACAACATTCATGTGAAGTTTGCGGGCAGCAATTCAGACACAAGTCTGCCTTGACGGTTCATATCAGACGAATGCACTCAGAAAACAGACCACATATTTGTGATGTTTGTAAGAAGGCTTATCCAGTTCTTGCTGAGTTAAAAGCGCATTATCGGGTGCACACTGGTGAGAGACCGTATGCTTGCGAAGTATGCTACAAGAAATTTCCACGACATGATGGGGTCCGAAGACATCTTATACGAGTTCATAATGAGAAACCTTCAAAATATATTAAATTGAAAGAATTTAATAATCCTAACTGAATTTAAAGATCATAATCATGTTTAGACTTATGAAATGCTCTAGGGCCTGGTGATACTACATACAGCGTTGGAAACAACTTTGTATGGAGAATAGCAGCCTCTATGGTGTCAATGATGAGATTGATGACCTAATGGGGAGTTTTGCAACTTAGAAGATAATATTTGTAACATGCGAAAGATACTGGCTATTTCATCTTAACATTTGTTAAAAGTAGGTTTACAAATTTGTATAGCATGACAGGGATATGTGGAGAAATAAGAGGAAGGCCAGCAGTGGGATAATATGGGCTTATAATAATGCTGGTGGCACCCTAGGCTAGGCTTTTTACAATGTATTTAGTATTGTTTTTTTTTATGTATTTTTATATTTTACTTTTATATCCATATTGTAAAATGCCTAACTTAAGAAGAGAAATAAATAAAGGAATAATAATGGCATGACAGCTATCGGCGTCCGCCATATTTTATACTAATCGATCCGATAAATTTGAGCGATACAACGCACAGTCAGATTCTTGTGTAGTATAAGAAACATATTTAAGTACACTAGTTTATGAGAAAAAATGTTAAGTTTTACTGGGAAGTTGTGGTACGACATATAATGTTACATTTTTCATATTGTAATATTTTCAAATCTAAATGTGTTAAGCCTAGAAGCAATACTAACCTATATAGGTAAGTATTGCTCAATTTTAGTCTATATAGCTAATATTTATAACCTTTACAGTACATATGGTGCTACTTTCTCGCACTAGTGCGTCAAATAGCACTTTTCGTGCATGTGTCTAAAGTTTAAAGGGCCATATGTACTGTAAAACGTTGTACGATACACGTGCGAATAGGCAATTCGCAACTCGTGTCGATTTAAAACACTCCCTGCGGTCGTGTTTTAATTTATCGCCACTCGTTTCGAATTTCCTCTTTTCCGCACTTGTATCGTAAATAACTATTGAATTGCTTCAACACAACATAAAATGAGTCTACGTCATACAACTATTTAAGTTTGTCTTTTTTGAAGGACTTAAGCAAAAATATTTAATTACATATTTATTATAGGTTATAGGTACATATGTTAAAAAATATTTTAATTATGTATTTAAATATATAATTTTGACATTATACATGTTACATATTCTTTAAGTACAGTTATTTTAACTACTATTCATTTATATTGTAAAAGTTATCCTAATATTATTACTAATGCATGGTGGTGCTACTTGATATTTGTAAAGTACCTACCCCTAAATTGTTCGGCCAAAACTATGAAGGATTCGGCGAGTTCTTTGGTACAGTCGAGTTCATAAATATGTATACATTTTTTCACCGTATTGCAATGGATTAAGGTGAAGAAATGTATACATATTTTTGAACTCAACTTACACTATATATTATTCAATATTTTTGTATAAATATTCAAAATATCTTTTAATATTTGTTATCATCTTTCAATTTGTGCTTCGCCTTCTATTTTTCTTCCTATTAGTATGGTCAAATATAAAAAAGTATGTCATTAAGAATCATAAGATTCCGCTGTCGAGCGCACGCGTGCTCTCCGCGAATTATGTTCACTTACACTTATAGGTTTTTTTTATTATCATACTGGTATTAGATTAGGACTATTAGGTGAGGCTCAATCGGTCCCAGCTAGGAGTACGGGCGGCCGATTGCTTTTAAGTTATATTTGAGGTGTTATATTAATAAGTATTTACTACACTTGTAGTGATCGGCCTTGTTTCGGATAGTGACTCGAGCCACCTCGTAGCCCTGCTCCGTGTGCTATTTGCCGGATTGCTGTGTATTGCCTAAAATAGGGACAGTGACAAGTGCCACCTTGCAGTGTACTAGAGTGGTTTCAGATATAGTGTTTTTAAAACCCATCAACGTGCTCACTAGCGTCACTGGTAAATAATTGTGATTATTTAAATTGAACGATAGATATTAAGAAAAAAGGGGCTGCTACGTACTGTATTTTGTATTTAGGTACCTTTTGAATACATTATAATAACAGTTTTCACGTTGCTGGATGATGCGTCCAAAATTAGAACAGCCGTTTTTGTTTCGAGTTCATAGATCGACGAATCCAGCAACATAAAAACTAGGTTGATGTATTCAAAAATACAAAATACAAAGTCAAAGTCAATATAATCTTTATTCAAATAGGCCTAGCGACAAGCACTTTTAAATTGTCAAGTTTTAAACGGCGACTTACAGTACGTAGCGGCCCCTTTTTTTGAATATCTATCGTTAATTTTAAATAATCACAATTATTTAGAAGTGGCGCTAGTGAGCACGTTGATGGGCTCTTAATTAGCATCATTGATACCTTAGTGCGTATCCCCTCCCCGCTCACCCCCCGAACCCCCCCTGTATAGTGTACTAGCTCTCTAGCGACCCATCAAAATGGAAACTCGTACAGAAGTCATGGACGGCTTCGTGGACTTCTATTATCCACACCTTAACGAGCAGCAATAAATGGCTCGAGTACAAGGCGAAACTTGCGGCAGTGACCCGTGTCGCTGACACAGCCGGCTCCTCCACGTCGGCATCTTATCAGCCCCCAGCGGCGCCGCAGGGACGGCAGCCCCTGCAGCCATTTGAAAACAACATCAACATGAACACATCGACAAACAAAGGCTCACTCTCAATATAAATCCCCAAAATGTGACTGACGCGAACGAACACAGTAAACAATTCTAAAAATATGCCCAATTCTGAGAACCGGCGTCGCGACTTAGAAGCGCGCTCCCGCGGCGGCCACCGCGGTCGTTCGCATTCACTCACGCCGCGCCGCGGCAGGAACACACACAGCAGCAGGAAGGGGGGGCCCACAGGAGGAGCCTCAACCGCAGCGTCTAAAGAGGAAGCGGCAGAAACAGGGCCCCAAAACCTCAGCAGCCCCCAATAAACTCCGCCACCACAGAGCCGCAACCGAGAGAGAAGAAACAGGGCCTCACACTCGAGAAGCCCTCCCCCTCCTCCTCATAACAGGCCGCCGAAGATGCGACGGCCACAGAGACGCAGGGCCCCTTACCCGAGCCCCTACCGTCAGCAAAGAAGAAAAATACCACATACGCAGCTACAGCATCACAGCCCACACAGAAGAAACCTGAGGATGCCCCCGCTGCACAACGACAACCTCAACAGCCACCACCCAAGAAGAAGATCAAGTACCCCAGCATCGTGGCGCCGGTGCTACCAAACTGGGCGGCGTTGACGAGAGACATAGGAACCAAACTGGGCCGAGCCATCAACGCCAAGCCGGTGGAGCGCGGGTTACGGTTCGAACCCAAGACTGAGGAAGAATACAAGGCGGTCTACAACCATCTGGACTTCGAGGCCTCCCAGCAGGCACGCCATTAGAAGACATAAAGAAAGCTTGCTTAGAGCTCGGATTCCCTGTAGAATACATAAAGCAGATAAACGCCAGGGGGGGGGGGGCAAGCCAGGCTGCGTTTATTTCTTGCAACTGGCAGGGCCCCCGCGAGACCACACCGCAATCTACAGGGTCAGCGAGCTTCTCTACCTAAACTGCATTAAGATAGAGGCGTGGAGGGGAAAGTCTGGTCCCAGCAATGTCACAACTGCCAGGGGTTCAGACACCACTCAAAGGGGTGCCACAGGCCGCAAAAGTGGGTCCGATGCGCAGGCCCTCACCCAGCATCCCAATGTCCCCGACCGAAAGAGGAACCCTGCACGTGCGCCAACTGCGCGGGGCCCCACCCGGCCAACTACAGAAGATGCCCCGTGTACGTGCGAGAGGCCCGAAACTGGAAGGCGGACACGAACGCGCACACGATACCAAAGAAGGCGGGCCCAGTGACAAAGGCCAGCATGAAAAAGCCCACTGTGGAGGAGTCGGCGCGGCACCTGCCTCACTCATGGCGCCGGCCAACGCCCCCACCCAAAGGGGCGCACCAAGCCAGCCTGCAGTCGCCAAGCCCAACAACAAGAAAAAGAAGAAGAAGACGCCCATCCATAGCACTGAAGCCGCAGCCAAAGCCCCACCCCCAGCCGCAGCTCCAACTCAGGCGACAGGGGGCGAAGAACTGGCAGCGATGATCGTTGCCTTACTAGAAGCCGCAGCAAACCAGGGTCCAGAGGCGATCCGGCATGCGCTAAAGATCACGCTAAACACCCGCCAAATTCAACCGTAGGCTGAGGGTGGTATTCTGGAACGCGCAATCGCTGACCGACAAGGAAGCCCTGCTCCGCCACTTCCTCCGCGAGCAGAACGTAAACATATTGCTGGTCAGCGAAACGCTCGCCAAGAGAGACCTGAAGATGGGGGGCTATGTAGTATACCAGCGGAACGAAACAAACCAGCAGGGACGCCCGTTCCGTGGAGTAGCCGTGATGGTCCGAAGATCCATCATCCACCAGCCTGTCGACTTCGTGCCCTATGACTTCTTCACGGCGCTCGGAGTCGACATCAGGGTGGCCAACGGAGACCTCCGGCTCTACACAGTCTACAGACCCCCTTAGAACTCCACCAGCCGCCTAAGAGCAGACCTACGTGCACTCTTCTAGTCCTCAGGGCCGACCATCCTGGCGGGGGACTGGAATGCAAAGCACACTGCATGGAACGCATCCAAAATTGACGCTGCTGACAGAACACTACACAGCACGATCATAGACGCTAACTATGATGTCACAGGCCCAGGTGAACCCACACACTCCACAGACAACCAGAGGACCTGCGACATCATAGACTTCGCAATCCACAACGATTGCAATGCCACACTTAACCTGAAAGCGCTGCCGGACCTACCGTCAGACCATCGTCCAGTGCTTATGACGATAGAAGCAGCCCCATATTCCGTCCCGAGGAGGAAGTCGAGGCGGAAGACCAACTGGGAGTCATTCACCGAGGCGTTACAAAATCCTCAAGTCGGGCCGGTCTCCACCACCGAGGAAGTCGAAGCCGCAGCAAACGCCATCACCTATAATATCCAGCAGGCGTTTGAAACTTCATCGCACACCATCTCTGCTGGCGAGAGGTGCAAACCCCTCCCAGCGGCGATCACGACACTCATCCTGCAGAAGCGCCAACTGAGAAGGAGATGGCAACGCACTCGCTGCCCCTCCTTGAAAACCGAGCTTAACAACCTGGTGGAGAAGGTGAAGACCTAGCTCAGAAATCATGCAGCAGCCGACTGGGAGGCCCACATTGCCAGCATTGGGGAAGCCGTGCCCTCCATCCATCGTCTGTGCAGGCAACTGGGCACATCCAAGGAGGCAGTGAGACCGCTAGTGGACGCAAGGGGATCGCTCCACTACAAGGCCGAAGAAAGAGCCGAACTGTTCGCGGACGTTCTGGAGCGAACGTTCCAACCAAACCCAGCGGTGAATGCTACCCACGAGAGGGAAGTGGAAGAGCAACTGACAGGGTACTTTGAGCAACCGCCGAGCGCAGAGGAGGACCCGGTCTTCTTCTCACCCGGCCAAGTGAGACGCGAAACCAGAAGAGCCAACCCGAAGAAGGCCCCGGGCGCCGATTCGATCCCGAACATGGCGCTCCGTCACCTGCCGCAGCACACCATAGTGGCGGTGACCCGCTTGTTCAATGGGATCATGCGCTCGGGACACTTCCCCTCTGAAGTCTCTACCTGGAAACTTGGCCGGGTCATAATGCTACCGAAACCGGGGAAAGACAGAAGGCCGGAGAGCTACCGGCCTATCACACTGCTCAGTACCTACCCTGTCCAAAGTCTTCGAGAGGCTCCTACCATAGTATAAACAGGGCAAAGTATGTTATCTTTATACAAACGCACCGCGCGCGACTTGTATGTGTGCGCCATAAGTATCTATGCGTCGCCGCACGCACACTCAAACAAAATCTCTACTGGCGCACTGAGAAACGGGTCGAGATTCTGTTTGAGTGTGCGTGCGGCGACGCATAGATACTATGGCGCACACATACAAGTCGCGCGCGGTGCGTTGTATGAAAATAACATACTTTGCCCTGTTTATACTATGCTCCTACTCAGAAGACTCCAGCCACGCATAGTGCCGAGACCGGAACAGTTTGGATTCCGGTCAGAGCACTCCACCACGCTGCAACTTACCAGAGTCCTCTTGTACTTGGCAGAGAAGATGAACCGGAAGGAGCATGTCGTCGCGGTATTCCTCGACATGGAGAAGGCGTTCGACAGAGTCTGGCACGAGGGCCTGCTAGCCAAACTGTCGACGTCATCGGCCCCACGACGAGTCATCCGTGTCTTGCGCTCCTTCCTCACGGACAGGCGCTTCCAAGTGGCAGTTGAAGATGCCACGTCTTCAGCACGCCCAATCCTCGCGGGAGTCCCACAAGGAAGCTGCCTCTCGCCCGCATGCTACGCCTGGTTAACTCTGCAGCTTATCTCTCAACAACTCGAGTCTAATCCAAGAGTGGGCGTGGGTGTAACTCTATCTTTTATAGGTCTCACAGGTGTGATCACTGCCCAAGATCTGGCGGCCGCTCTGGCCAACACTTAGTGCCGTCCACGACTCCAATCAAAACGTTGCAACAATAGCTCCGATCGCTCTCCTCCTCGACGGACTAACTGACATACTTTCTTACACTTAGATATAAACATTCCACCAAGACTAACATACTCACACACCATTGTCCGGAGACAACGACCTGTTATTCCCCTAAGGAAACGGGCACCCCGTTCTTTCAATCAATCTAAGGATAAGATAGATCTCAAAATTCCTAAAAATAATCACAAAAAGTAGGTAAACTTTTCCTTGTTGTTTCACTTGTTTTTTAAATTAGTATTTTAATTATTATTTAAATATCCTCCTCTGTTGTTACGTGGTATAATATGATTATTATATAATCATGCAATGTAAATTTTATAATCCTACCGTCAAATCGGTTTAGATAGTTTACTTTTGTGTTGCACACACATGAATAATGAATAATACCTAATATTGCATATAAGTCATTCATATTCATACAAAATTATTAAAAACAAGGACTAGTATTAAGCAAATATACTTCTTCATGCAATAATTACAATGTTTCTTAAACAAAGTGATTTATTTACTTTAAGATCATTTATTTACAAGAACAGCTTTGACACCAATTACAATTAGGTACTTATAATTATTAAAGCATATAAATAGTTAGATATAACACAACATATTACACGTACAGTTACATAATTCTATCATGTTTCATTCTCGGCCTGGCTTCATTAGGTCGATTTTATTGAGGGCCATCTTATCACCATGTTAGCGATACTCTAAGAACAAATCAAATTTTGTGTTTTTTACAAGAACCATTTTGGAAATTGTCATACTTATACTTGGAAATTTCGACCCATGCCACCGAGCCCAGGTGGCCGAGTGGTTCAGGCATCGTTCTCGTAAACGGAGGACGCTGGTTCAATTCCAGCCCTGGGCAATGGCGGCCTTGGTAAATTTTTCCTTTGTATATGACATTTATTTCGTTGATGTTAAGCCCCCCATTCACACTCCTACATGGTAGTCCGCCTCAATATCCTACAAAACCCAGGTAGGATGCCTCTTGGATCCTACAAGTCCCACAAGCCCCGCCCACCGCTTGCAGTCCGCCGCGCAGGATTGTCTGTGGTATAACGTCCTGCGTAGCAGGACTCATGTAGCGAATTGGACCGTGAATGTTAATGCAGGACTGCAGTCCGCCATTTTCTTTACAATGAAAAAAACACGGGCTTAGCAGGTTTTATTGAAATATATAAAGGAATTCGCTGTGTATGTGATCAAAAATTACCAAAATAGCTATATTTTTTTTGAAATAGCTCATAACAGTATTGCAAGAGTACCGACACGAGGGTCTACCGCAAAAAACGAAAAGCGAATTTTTTTTATCTGCCTCTCTATCACTAGATATTCTAGTTTATCGCAAGGACGATAGGGGGAGGCAGATAACGAAATTTCGTGGTAGGTCCTCTGGTAGCAAGTGCGTACTGCAATGTAGGAAGTGTGAATGGGGGGCTTTATTAGCGATGTATGGCTACAGACAGTTGTTGTCCTAAATAACAATCGGGATATTATTGTCTCCCAGTTCAGTGTTCAATCATATTTAGCAAATACATTTTATTATTTTTGATTTCTGGAGTGCACCTATTGTAGTATTAAAGGTGACTTTTATATACATATGTGGCTTGTAGTTAATAAAATGGTGACATACATATAGTATTTTTTTAATCTTAAAAGTTAGTTTTATACCTTCTCAGATAGAGAAAAAAGTCCTAAAAACCATTGGCCCTCCTTTTTAGTGAAAACAGACAAAACAGTAAACAGATGGATTGTTAAGTCTGTCTAAAACGCTGCATACACCTCATAGACCGCGGGCCAGGCGCAAATTTTGTCAGTCATCGCCTCCCGGGCGAAAACTCGTATAGCGGTTAACGGCTATGTATGATTATGAACCCTCGTGGAAGTCAGCTGCCGTTCCGTTGGTGGGTTGAGGAATGGCAGCCACCGAAAGTAATAGTACTACCGTACAGAAAGGACACTTCCTACAAGCCCGAAATTTAACAGCGATTCAGGGTCTAATCATGCTGTCCCTTTCTAATGCATGGCACTATCCCTTTCGGCTATTTAGGGTTGTCAAAATTCAAATCATTATCTGTGGTTGACGTGAGGGACGTCAAGTTGTGTCAACCCTAATAATTGCTCGGAGTAATGCTGAGCCAAGTTTGCCCGAAAGGAGGAGTGTCCCACCACTGATGATAGAAAGAACTAAAGATTATATAATGTTTTGTTTTCCAGTTGTCACGGAAGCGTCTACAGATTTTTATAAATTGAGGTGAGTTGATGGGCAGATAAAAATCGTTAAAACTCTCGCGTTTTGTACACATAATTAATGTCGGGGCGTTAGACCAGGTAATGACATTAATTAATCGTTAAGTAGTTAGATGGTGGATTTGGTTATTTTGAACCAAGTTAATGCTATAATAATTTTACTATTACTTAATGTTACAATTATTTGTACGCATGTCTTTCCTTAAGCGATCGGTAATTTTGTGCACTAAACGCGAAGCTATTACGCGGTAAACAGCGTGAGACGCAATGCGGCGTCAGCCAAGCCGAGCCAGCCTTTTCCTATCGACTTTTGCCGATTCCGCGTCGATAAGAGCGGGGAGACCCTAATTGACGCGTTTCACGCAGTAAACAAGGATACTCCTTACTTAAGTAAACATATTTTCTAAAGAGCCAGAAAAAATCAACTGAGATAATTTATACTATAATGCCCAAGTAATGCCTATTAAATATAGGTGGTAGTGGTAAATTTAAAAACGTATTTAATTTGTTTGCTGTGTATTTAGGATACAACAAAGTGACTTTCTACACGAATTGCATTATATGCTGTTTTACTACTAGTATACTGTAGGCCTGTGCCTAGCAATATGGTGAAGTTAACAGGATCTGAATAAGACACTCTGTGTAGAAGTTATATTTAATAACCCTTTTACGAAACAACTTATAAGGTTATAGTATCCTGGGTTTATGTGTTTCTATATGTTTCATTAAACTTATTTCATCGAAAAAAATCGTTTCACATATTTCGCATTCGTATGATTGCTCATCGGTGTGTATTTTTTTACGTCTCTTTAATTCAAATTTAAATTTAAATTGGTTGTTACATTCTTCACAGGTGTACTGCTTTTCTCCGGTGTGACTCCTTTTTTGAGTCTCTAAACAATTTTTTTGGCTTAATTGCTGGTTACGTTCATTGCATCTGAATGGTTGTTCTTCAACGTGTCGTTTATAAATAGTAAAGTTTTCTTTCCGTGTGAATTGTATGTTGTCTTTTGTATTGCCGTGTTTAATTTTTACATGAGTAGCTATACTAGTTTTCCGTGCAAATCGCTTGTCACATACACTACAACTAAATGGCTTTTCTCCAGTGTGAATTCTTCCATGGTCAACTAAAGTGCTTTTTTGTTTGAATTGCTTGTTACACTCTTTACACTTGTATGGTTTGTCTTCACTGTGAGTTCTTGCATGGACTAACAAATTACTTTTTTGTGTGAATTGCTTGTTACACTCTTTACATTTGAATGGTTTCACGCCACTATGTACACTTTCGTGGTAATACAAACCACTTCTTTGTGCGAATTGCTTGTTACATTCTTCACATTTGTATGGTTTGTCTCCACTGTGAGTTCTTGCATGGAGCAACAAACTATATTTATGTGCGAATTGCTTGTTGCACATTGTACATCTAAATGGTTTCTGTCCAACATGGTTTCCCTTATAATGTACATCTAAACTATCTTTACGAATATATTTCTTGGGACATTCTTGGCATGCGTATAGTTTTTCTCGTTTTTCAGGGGCATGTATTTTTATATGTCTAATTAAGTGATGTTTAGCTATGAATTCCTTGTTACATTGGTCACAGACAAACGTCTTTCCAGTGTGCATTCTCAGGTGATTTTGTAAATTCACTGGATGTGTAAACTTCTTGTTACATTGCTCACAGTTATATTTCCTTCCACCGTGACTTCTCATATGTCTATCTAATGAAGGCTTATGTGCAAATTTCGTGTTGCATTCTGTACATTTGTATGGTTTCACTCCACTGTGAGTTCTTGCATGGACCAACAAAGTCCCTCTTTGTGCGAATTGCTTGTTACATTCATTACATATGTATGGTTTCACTCCAGTGTGGATTCTTCTATGTTGATAGAATGTGAGTTTTGTTGCGTATCGCTTGTTGCAGTCCCTACACACGTATGATCTCTCTTCTGAGTGAAATCTTAAATGCTTATTCAATAATAAGCTACTTACAAATGTTTCTTTACAAACTCCGCATGTATGTTCCGGGTGTGTATGTGTTCTGATATGTCGGATTAAAGTAAGTTTTGACGTAAATTGCTCACTACACATGTCGCAACAGTAGGCTTTCTTATTCGTTTCTTGTATGTGAACGATATGTTCCTGTTTATGTGTGATTAAACTTGAGTTGTGTGTGAAATGTGTCAGACGAGTATCGGCCGAGTAGGCTTGTTCCTCGGCGGTGGTGTTACTGGGGAACGGGAGGCGCTCGAGCCTCACGGAGCACGCCAGTGCGAGCTGCTGCCTACAGCGCAGGGACAGAGGCGACGTGCTCACTCCGTACTCGCCGACTGAACTCACTGAAATAACAAATTCACCTGAATTGCTATTGATACGCTGTGCCCTTACAGGGTCCATGTGAGACATTGTATATTATAATTTACATCTATACTGTACCATGGTTGCAATAAAGAATTATGCATTATGAAACATTACATTAGGAACAAGTCTCCCTAGTACAGTCGAATTCATAAATATGTATACATAGAATTCTACTCCTTAATCCAATGCAATAAGGTGAAAATATGTACACATATTTATGAACTCGACTGTACCTATAGTGGTAGTATAAATAGAAAGTTCCAGAAGGACTATTTTTAAATGACGGGGAACATAAATTCCTCACTGAGTAGAGGAAAACACTGAGTAGGTGAAAATTGAACAGTAAGCATGCCGTTCAATATTTTTAGTTATTGGTTAACCCTTCGTATGTCTAAGAACTGATCTGATATTGTATTAAACAAGGGTTAAGGCTACTGGGGCGTAAGTCATGTTATTTGCGTGTAAAATACAGATGAAGAAGAATTATAAGGAATTATGTCGATGGTGGTGGACATAATGTCTTGTCACACTTTCATAGTAAAAAGATATGTCGTGAATACGTACTGTCACACTTGGCATCACCCCTCCCCTGTTGCTGTGACGTAATGTGTGGATGAACCCTAAGTACTATCTTTTGTATTTTGTGAACATGATAATATCAAAATTACAAGTGTGCACTTACGTAACAGATGTTCGTCTTGCGGGTCGTCTTCACACGGCGGGACTGGGGACTCCTCGTCTGAAGCTGAACACGAAATAATAATGTAAATTTATCCGCGTGTTTTTAGCCCTTCGATTCGCCAAAAGCCGGGTCCACACAGAGAGCATATGCGCGAGGCAATTTCCCCGCTCTGTGTGGTTGTGGACCCGGCTAACGACGGCCACAAAGGCGGACGGGTACAATTTAATAGTAACTTTCATACATACATTGAAATAAGGTGTACGATGGTGCGCTATACGAGTAGATATGTCGCCATCTAGTACCCACAACACATGTCTTACTGAGCTTACTATAGGACTAAGTCGATCTGTGTAAAACTGACCTATAAAATTTACATAAGGATTTAAGGTTGGGGGAGGGACTCTCGCGCCGGCAGCTTTCGCGCGCAAAGGATTGAATCGCGATACAGCGCGGGAATACTGCCTGCGTGATGGGTACCTTGCCGAGGGGCCAAGGTTTAGAAGGTAGGATGTAGGTTCTATTTTTGGTAGGATTAGTTATTTTACTTTATAATTAGCCATAATTCTGATAAGATCGCGCAGTCTGGAGGGCGTACTCTGTGGCCGAAGACCGTCTGGACGCCCTAGGTACCGCTGGAGAAAAGAAGTGCAGAAAGACCTCAGCGAAGTCGGCGCCGTCGACTGGACAGAAAGGGCTTTGGACAGAGTAGCATGGCGGTCTTTGGTGTCGGAGGCCAAGATCCACTTCGGGTCGTCGCGCCACACCAGTAAGTAGTGTTAGTATTTTGTTGCAATAACTTTTACATAAAAAGTTAATTTATTTTATTACAAGCTAAGTATGTATATAACTATGTTTGTACGGTTCATATCTTGCAAGTTAAATTTGACCCACTTCCCGGTTTCCGATGAAGCTGCAAATGTGCATACATCTGTAAGTCGTGTGACAAGAATTAGTTGCCTGTGGAAAAAAGCTTGTACAGTCGATGTTAAAGATATCTTTACAATTGAGTGTGACAAAAATATCTTTACATTTAAATATGTTTACACACTAAATGACAAAAACATGCCTTCAACGCACGTGACAGTTTCATCTTTTCACTTAATGCACCAAAGTTCTGTTTACAATCTGTCTTCCATAGAAACATTGTCACACATTATGACATAATAGGTTTGCATTGCATGCTACAGAATAAGATTTCCTGTCAATGTGCCCTAAATATGTTTACATTAGCAGTGACACTTGAAACGTTACGTTCAAGCATACATTTTTTTACTTACAACTCTTGTTACGGAAATATCTTTACAGTTTGACACAAACCACCTTTCTTATTTTAAATTAAATTAAATTTTCTTTCTTTTTTTCCACCCTGTATAACGGTAAAAGTCACAGACAATCTAACGTTACATAGTGTTTGTATTTTATTATGTAGCTTGATATCATCATGTATTCTTTAGTTCAAAGAAACTCATACATATACTTTGAACCCAGGACTTCCAGTTTGGAAGCCGCACGCTTTACTGCAAATCCAAAACGTTACGTTCAAGCATACATTTTTTTACTTACAACTCTTGTTACGGAAATATCTTTACAGTTTGACACAAACCACCTTTCTTATTTTAAATTAAATTAAATTTTCTTTCTTTTTTTCCACCCTGTATAACGGTAAAAGTCACAGACAATCTAACGTTACATAGTGTTTGTATTTTATTATGTAGCTTGATATCATCATGTATTCTTTAGTTCAAAGAAACTCATACATATACTTTGAACCCAGGACTCCCAGTTTGGAAGCCGCACGCTTTACTGCAAAGCCACTAACACTCATCTTCATATCATTTATAGAACCGTTTTTCCCCCGAAGGGTAAAAAACGGATATTTAGGTTCCTGCCGAAGCTTGAACCACATATGAGATAACACCCTTGTAACTCAGCCCTACTTAAGGGAATTTATCAACTTGCAGCGCCATCTATCGCGCCACTCAAGCACTAATGTCGCCCGGTTGCTAGCGCTCGGCTGCTTTCTCGTCAGTACCATATGTATAAGCCGGCAAGGCCCTTAGGCGTGGTTCAAGCTTCGGCAGGAACCTAAATATCCGTTTTTTACCCTTCGGGGGAAAAACGGTTCTATTTAGGTATCCTTGCCTCCCGCTTGAACCACATATGAGACGTGTTTAAACCTCTGCCGGCGCTGGCCCGGGCGTACTGTGACCTGTGACTGATAGTTATAATATTTATGCAAAAATCACATAATAAGAATATGGGCTTGAAATATATTCCGTATTGATATACTAAAAGATTGTTTGCGTCAAACCTTAATGACTAGAATATCCTCATTTGTAATTATCGATAGATACGACAATCGTTAGCACTGACTGGCAACATAACTAAAGGTATTCATTGCGACTATGTAAGTATGCTGAATTACATCTGAAGCTACGCGAGCTGTGATGCTTGCAAAGTGAACCCCATCAAGTGAGTTTTATATCAAACCCGTCCACACTACCTCTGATGCTTTCCTTACAACACCCCACTAGGTGAAAATAATAAATAGGTTATGTTGTATAATGTAATGATAATTATTATTTTACAAAAAAAATAATACTACTTGTCTACTGCTTAACACAATGAAATATAGAACTGTCAATCCATCCAAAAATCTGTTTCAATTCGTAACTAATTGGAAAAACCCTGGGTCCTCTCTGATTCAAAGTATTTTCTATCAATTAAATGTAAATTGGTAAGTATAGGTCAGATTCAGATGTAATGTAATATGTATTTTAATATTCACGAATAACCAAATGTTTGTATTTTTAGGCATTAATAGTTATTTACTATACCGGTTTCATTTGTACATAGCCCACTACATAATGACAACAAATTCCGTAAATGTGTTGAAAATTATATGTATACCTACATAATGTGTTTATTTGCGGATATAATTGAATTGTATTTCGAATCGAGTAGTACTGCTCTGCCTCTGCCTGAAAGTAGCGTCAGAAAATGAAGAAGAAAATACATCATTTCACGATTTAGCACTTTAATATCTAGTAACAACTTTCAGCTAGTAGTAGTTTCAACTGAGCCGATAATACATCCTTATTGATTGGTTTTAGGTAAGGGTTTCTTTAAAACAACCATATTAATGTTAAGCTATGAATAGTTAATAATTCTTATATGAAATGGTAGGCTCCTATTTATTTTAAGTGTCAACTATGCTGCTAAATTTACTATCCACAGATAACTGAAAATATGCCATTAGGCTGGTACCGCTTTAACTGAGCTTATATTATATACTCGTCAGTCATGCAAGCGAATGTAACGAATGGCGAATGAACAGAATTACTGAGTACTGACACGCAGGTGATAATCGTATGGTGTTGATGATTGTAAATTTAAAGTGATGCTGACAACTCCAGTTGTTGTGGATGGCATCTCTCCATGATACTGTGCGTTTACTGAAGATACGTCTACCAAGTAGAATATTTTAGAAGATATTTTAATCATTGAATGATTCAAATGAGTTCACCTATAATTTTTAGGTTTGGCATTTTAGGTTGTTTAACGTTCACTCTTTCTGGTGGCGAATTGATTCCCAAAATGAAGATTTTATGGTTCGCGCGCTGGTAGTGGATTGTACAATAGTTTTTTGTTAGTCTTAGCACACTTCGTGAGTTTTTTATTGCTTTCGTACCTATACATACGATCTTCTAATAAGAGCGTAAACCCCTCTTGGCTGACCACGGAAGACTCTTTGAATAAGAATAGACGAAGTGAAAATATCCACTTTAAATTGTAGTGCAACCTATTAAAACCAATTGCGAAACTTTCGTGAGACTAAGACAAATTACATTACATTACAGTATTATTTGTTTATGTCCACGGGTCGAGCTTCATAACGTAATCTAATCTCAAGTGCTGCGCTAGCGCCGTCGCGCGTGTGGTGCCGGGGCACAGTTCCTATTGACCCTTGACACGTGTAGATGCATTCATTACCAAATATTAATTTTGATAAGAGATTTAGCAATGCAAGGACGTTGTATGTTGTTTATTGACTTTCATGCAATTGTGCCATCAGGCAGGGTATAGTGCTACAAATATTTATTTACCGCTACTGTAATCAGTCTGACATATACTCACAAATAAAAACACTTTAAACTTTGTATATCAGTTGAATTTAGACTGTTTTTATTATCTTGAAGGAACCCTAGTACTAATCTGTCATCATGATGCCCCCAAATAGACAATTATTTGATGATCTAGGCCTTTCTGCAACATATTATTTGTCACTTCGTTGACGTAAAGCTGATATATATCTAGAAATCTCATATTTACTATATTTAATGAATGTATCATGAATATATAAATATATGAATCGTAGTTGTCCTCACAAGTAATGCTGTAATTCGATTGGCATCGCGTCTGCCCTATATCCAAGACACGATGATTTTGTAGGGTACTACAAACCTACAACACTACTTGATTGCATTGACGATGATGTTTACAATTGCGAGTACATGCCATTCGAGACCTGTTACAACAGTATGCTGTAAGCCCTGGACTGCTGTAAGCCCTGGACTTCTACCTTTCAGTTAGGCTTGTAGTACTTAGATCTGGCAATGACAACAGAACTAGTGTTGATTTTTAGAGTACATTGCACTCTATTTAACCGGCGAGCATATTGTAGTCATGAGACACTACTAGAATCATATTCGGCTTAAATCTTGCGCGATCCTTTGATGTGCGTTCTAACATTATTATCAAGCCTCTGATTCCGTGCACTGGTATCTATTTGGGATTTGACCGTTGACTCGTCTTTTTAAGGATGTTCTCTTTCGGGTATTCCTCTAAGAATATTACATATTATCTTGAATTTGGGTGCCTTTGGCCTAAAACGCCGTATGTTATAGTTCTTTTGTAAAAGCATGTGACTACTTCGTAGGAAGGGAAACATCTCAACTAGAAATCGAAAGAAGGGTTTGTATTTCCGATCCGTGCTCTTTTCGAATCAGGTATCTGCTATCGGTGACTGCCTGTAAATATTTTCTAAATATTACTCTTGTATGTACGTTTGCATACGTTGTACCTTTGTATGTACATATAATGGCTTGCCCCGCAGTCCACATGTTTTCAAAGATTTTGAAGTGATTTCATTTATTTGTCTTATTGGAAAATCAAACAAACCCTCGGAGCAATTAACGAGTTTTATTGTTTTATCATGTGTAGTCGTTTGAGTTAAAGACTTCCAAGTTCATTTAGATACAAAGCCGTGGACAATAGCTGTTGGTTCGACGGTTTAGTTCCCTTAGTCGGCTTCACTAAATTATTTCGCGATTTTTTCGGTACACAGGATCAGTAACTCCACTACTGAACTACCAAAAAACTTTTCATAAATTCTTTCTTTATTTACACAAAGGGAAGCTTCGTCAGACATATAACATCTACCACTAACGAAACCGATGTTTCCACTCCTATTGATCAATCATGGGTGACAATGCGGAAGGCCATATTAAATTAGTATTGTAGTACTTTTAGTCATTCTGTGAAAGCACCTCCTACAAATACCATTCCGTTTCCGATAGTTATATTAATAGTAATGGAACTCTTTGAAATGGAACTAGAACGTTTGCGGTCAACGTATTATGATTTAAAACCCGCTGCTAAGAAAATCTTCCAAAGTGGAGCTCGTTACTTACAGCATTTGAAGCTGAGTTTACAAGTTTCTACCTGATTGATGTGAATAGAGCATTATAAAATTTATAAATGCTTTTGTTAGTTCGGCCTTTTGAACGGAATGTGATAGAAGGTATGTTTTCTACGTGTTACTCTTAGTTCTGTGGTCTCTGTGTGACAGCTACTTAGTAGACGTTTTGAAATATAGATAATTTCTAGACTAGCGCAAAGGTTTCTCTTTGTGACAGGCCGCTATTTTGTAGCTATAGACTATAGTCAACATTAGAAGAGGATACTGGAGATGCTTTAGTATCCCCAAAAAGACTGTCAAAACCTGACTAGTCATTCAAAAGAGGGATTAAGTGCGATGATTTTTCACTCATATATATCATAATATGACAGTCGTAAACGAATTTGTATTTTACGTGTATTGATATTCCTATTCAGAGGAGAGAGTTTTAATTTTCTTTTCTTCTTTAAAACTGATGTCGATTTTCCTTGCCTCCCCCTCTCTCGTTTTGGTAAAGGATCTAGTTGGGCAAAGTATAACACAAGGTTTTTCAGTCTGTGCTTTTCCCTCTGCACAGTTTCTTAACTGCCATTTTGCAGTTGGTTATACAGTTACGATCCTCAGAATGTATATAGTAGGTTAGTTTTTTAGGTTCGTTCACGGCAAACAATTCCTTGTTTGTTATCGACCAAGACCAACATTTGTACACAACCAAGATTTACTGTAACTGCGTTTCGTTATCAATTTCGCGCCAAACCCGCCAATAGAAATTCAGCTGCTCATCGTCCAGGTGACACACAATTCGATCGATGACGTAGACTAATCGGGTCGCACATGGGTAATATCAGGACCATGCAGATCTTTAAAAAAAATGTGAGTCCGACCAAGCAGACATCGAACAATAATGCGACCAATAAGACGTCCGCCACCGTATTAATGGTAGACCATGAGACAACGGTTGTTTGTCTAACAAGACAACGTCATTTCATTGTCATTTCAGAGGACGATACGATGCCGTCTCATAGGACGACACATTAGGGTCTCACGATACGACAAACGCCGCCGTGTCGTCTCACGGGACGACGCCGTGTCGTCTCACGGGACGACACCGTGTCGTCTCACGAGACGACACCATGTCGTCTCACGGGACGACGCCATGTCGTCTCACGGGACGACGCTTGTCGTCCCAGAGGCATAAGTACCAGTGTACTTTTTATGTCGGTGCCTGTAGTAAGGTCACTGCGTCTCGTCGCTGGGCCACGGGCACCGAGCGGAATGTCATCGGAATGATGAATGTCAGGGATGCCATGTCGTCTCACGGGACGACACCATGTCGTCTCACGGGACGACGCCATGTCGTCTCACGGGACGACACCATGTCGTCTCACGAGACGACGCCATGTCGTCTCACGGGACGACGCTTGTCGTCCCAGAGGACGAAACCATGAGGCATAAAAGTACCCGTGTACTTTTTGTGACGGTGCCTGTAGTAAGGTCACTGCGTCTCGTCGCTGGGCCATGGGCACCGAGCGGAATTTCACGAAGTCGGAGGTATTCAAAATTCTTCCACGTCCCACAGGACGACGCCATGAGGCATAAGTACTTACCCGTGTATTTTTTATGACGGTGCCTATAGGAAGGCCACTGCGTCTCGTCGCTGGGCCATGGGCACCGAGCGGAATGTCACGAAGTCGAAGGTATTCAAAACATTTTCACGATTTGAAATTTCTCGATCTTCTTTAAACTTGCTTTGTAAACGTGTTGCTCGGCTGAGTTACAAAAGCGTACTGCCGAGAAAGCAGCCGAGCGCTAGCAACCGGGCGACATTAGTGCTTGAGTGGCGCGATAGATGGCGCTGCAAGTTGATAAATTCCCTTAAGTAGGGCTGAGTTACAAGGGTGTTATCTCATATGTGGTTCAAGCGGGAGGCAAGGATACCTAAATAATCTTGAAATTGTAAATTGCATTCCAAATTGTCTGGGACGTATACGTGACAAGACATACGAAATATTGTAAACATAAATATAATTTATTTAAAAACACGTGGCATTGCTTACATTCATATAAAACAGACTTATTATAGTGATGGTTTACATCGAGAATTCATATTGTGTAGCATTACTTACTTTTATTACAAAACATTCTTCGATCATGACCGAATATATTTCCGTTATGCCGAGACGAGTGTACGGTGTTCTCAAATCTTTCGCCGAAGGCCGCTGCAGGCAGCAGTGGCACTGGTTTATCGATTCCATCACTGATTTTGTATTCACATATACGAATTATTTAGCTCTTTTCAACCCAATTTTACGTCAACGTGCAATTTTCACGTATTACGACTGTCAGAACGGGATAGTCTTATGTATCTCTCAGTAGGAGTAGCAGAGAAAGCGTTATTGTCGTTTGTCCTTGTTACATTCTCACGTTTTTTATGGTATATGTAAATTTGTATGGTTTGTGGTGGGCTACAAATCTCATACTATCTTTGTCTTACACTAGTACCTGCACCCAAAAGAAAAGGATGAGTATAGTTTTTTTTTGTTCTTATTTACTGCCAATTTGGTTTGACCAACTATATAACCAAACTTTCTCGCGCTTACTTATTAGTGTCTGCAGACAACCGCACCGGACTGTGACCTGGGTGCGGTCAAAATATCTCTTTCTCGCTCTCACTTATAGCTGCGTCCGGTAGCGGTCCGGTGCGGTCGTACGTACGTCTGACCACCTTCCACACGATCTAACAGGCCTCGGACCGCAGCAAATGTGTAGTTCGGAACGCCCGTCAGTTACCTTTATTTGTGCAATAAAAAAACTTGGCACTTGGCTGCTTGGACATTGATAAAAAGTGCAGCACTACAACAATGACATTTTAGAAAAAAATACGCTGTCAAGTGTCAAACTCAACTGGATGCCGGATGCAATACTCTTTGGCCGGATGCCGGACGGGGACGGCTCGGGCGAGAATATTTTCTGATCGATATGTGGCCGCTATATTCAATAGACACAGAATTGGTCGTAAAGTGAACATTAGTCAAAATATTTGTGTTTGTAATCTATTTGCCAGTGTTTTATAAGTTACATAATGGAGGAGTTACACTCGTGCAGTTGTTGCTTGGTGCGGCCTCCGGAAAAGGGCCTCAGGACGTTGTATAAACATCTCGGCAAAACAGAGATATATTATGAAATGCTGAAAGACTGTTTTGATATAAATGTAAGTACAACAAATTCAGTTATTATGTACTTTTCCTGCTGTTGCTCAAATGGTCTTACTGTTATAGATTTTTTTTAGTCTATTTCTTTATCAATGCATACAAAAGACGAATATTCAATAAAAATCTCACAGCATAATGTTTAATATTATACTGCCTTCTGCCTGCCTTTTTATAATAGGTACAAAATTCAAAAATATATTTTGTGTCTATGCCACAAGGGCTCTTCCACAAGTCAATAGAGGTAGACCAAAAAAAGCCTGCAGCTCTGCAACAATTTTGATAGTACACACAGGCATTAATTTAAATGCCAAACTTCTATGACATATAATTAACACTGCACTTGCAGTGTGCGCTATCAAAATGTGTTGATGACGATGCCCTTATCTAAGTCTACAACAACAACAACATTTACAGTGACATCAGCCCTAGGAAGCACTTCTTGCCGAATCGTGTGGTAAATGTGTGGAACTCTTTACCAGAAACTGTTGTTACTGCACTGTCAGTGAACACTTTCAAAAATAGACTAGATACACATTTTAGAACTTTGAAAAGTGCAAAATAAAATACAAGTGCTCGATATACACGCATCAGCTCCAAGAGCTGCTAGTGTATCAAATAAATAATAATAATAATAATCATTTGTAACAACGCCGGGCAGCTTGTGGCGAGCTGTTGGGGACTAGCGACCCCACATACCTGAGTGCTCCTGGGGAGTTCTGTTACCCGCAAGGAGGGTGGGTGTAGCAGGATTCTCTGCCTCTGACTTGCCTTAACCGGCCGGCCAGCTCCAGGGGTGGAAGTGAAATATGCATAAGACGCGAGTTGGCACAGTGGCTGTTAACAGCCACCGGGTGGAAAGCTGCGCACGCCTCTCGACCCCCCCCCCCCCCCCCCTGAGCCGCTGTGGGGGCCCATTTTGTGAGGGCGAGTCACCGGCTTCCGGAAATATAATTGCATACCGTTTTATTAGGCAGGAGTCCGGTTTTGAGCTACAGGATAAAATAATCAGACGCCTGCCTAATAAAATAGTATGCAATTTTATTTCCGGCAGACGGTGACTCCCCCACACAAGATGGGCCCCCACAAAAAGCGACATCTAGGATGGCTCGAGGGCAACACCGCTTTTAGTATTATTATTATTCAATAAATAATTACTAATGAATTTAAGTGATTAGTATTTTTTATCTTAGATTCATTGGTCATTAATTTTATTATGTTGTAACTTGTAGTTCGAGATAGGAAATGAGGAATGTGGGATCTGCGAGGTGTGCGTGGTGCGGCTGCGGGACGCGAGCGACTTCAAGCTGCAAGTGCAGCGCAGCCAGGCCGAGCTGCGCGCGCGGCTTAAGGGAGTGCTCACTGCCAGTAAGATACTATACAACACGTATGATACTCATATTTAATACATTTGTGTCCAAAAATGCATGTTTCTAGTATTTTTAAGGATCAATAACCAAAATAGCAAAACAGGAACACTTATAGTTTCGTTTTCGGTCTTCAGTCTGTCTTATGTCACATCACACCCATTTATTTATTTCAAAAACTATAGGCTAGTGAAATTTTCATTATAGGTGTATTTTTTTAATGTATTTTAGCGAAAATTATTAAATTCTTCTTGAAGATCCGTAATGGAAATAACAGTTTTTCAAAAAACCCTTTCCAACATCAACATAACACAAGGTTGTGGATTTAACTTGCCCTCGTAAGACCCAGGCCAATTTTTGCGCGTAAGAATTTGGAACTTTCTTTTATTTCTATAAGAGCGTCCGCTAGTTCGCGCGTGTGCACGGAGCGGGCGACGGGTTGACGAAAGATTGGATGAGCGCCGCTAAGTGACGCTCCGTGCCGCGCTTGAACCATCCTTTTTTTTTTACAGGTGACAAGTTGAAAATAAAGTTTGAGAAAGCTTCTGCAGATAAAACAATCATAAGTGAGTATATTAGTCTTTTTGATTGAAATTACAAACTTTTATTTAGCTTCACCTGTCCGTTACTCCCGTTGTTTTTCTGGTCTGTAATCAAATCTTTCAGCTGAAAATTTGCAAGTTTTTACTGACTGAAGCGGAGCCCTAAAAATACATGTTTTTCGTATAAGTTTTTGGTACAAGCTTTTACCGTTGACTGTACTTTTCTTTCCACAGGAAATTAATACTCATCGAGACAATTCTAACAACCCCAAACACAGTTTGCTTTATTTTATCACAAAGTTCCCATTGCTACCTCGTGTCTCCATCATCAGATCAGCTCCGTATCATCATATTGTATTGTCATCCGATTTACATAATTATGTATGCAAAATTTCAGCTCAATCGGGAAGTGGTCAAATTTAGCTTCCAAGATTTGACCCACACTCACTAACACGCTAACATACATACTAACAGGACAAGTTAAATAAAAGCTTGTAAAAATGGCTGTCAAATTTGAATAAATGCTATTAGAAAATAAAATTGCATTCAATTTAAATTTCATTGGAGGTATGTATTTTGTATTAATATTAGGACCCTGGGACGTTAGAGGTTATTGCCCGAGTGTTAAATGTAGTGTTGTCTGCCTTGTTGCAGACGACATCAAGCTGGAGAAGTCCGAGGTCGAGATGGCTGACGGCGAGGTCGTGTCAGGTGTGTACCGAAATTAGTAAGACATTTCTCATACGGGGAAATAAAGAAAAACGTAACAACTGCGTAATAAATGACAGTCTGTACACTAATCATTTTCTTTAAAAACATTGTAAAACATATTACGTCTGCTTTTCTATTTATCAGTTTATCCTCTATAACAAATATTGACTGATTTTCCATCGGATCGGCAATCGGATACTACCAGCTGTGAAGTTGTAATTATTTTTTATACTTTCAGTGGCCATTTACGGCGGACCACCAGCGCCTTCAGCGCAACCCGTTGCTGCCGTGTCTAACCGCATCTCTTTTGCGTCAGATCCGACCCTCACCAACCTCGACACTACCGAGCCGGCTCCGGCTTCTAACCGCACTAAAGTGCACGAGTGCGATATATGCCACAAAACATTCAAAAACCCAAATGCGAAAACTAAACTCATAATCCACCGCCGCACCCACACTGGAGAGAAACCGTACTCGTGCAATGTATGCAACAAAAGATTCGCACAAAAGAGCCACTTAAATAGTCATTACGCATACCACATTGGGAAGTTCAAATTCTCTTGCGAACAATGCGACACGAGATTCACGCAAAAAAACCAATGGGTTGTACATATGCGGATACACACTGGTGAAAGACCGTACTCGTGTGAAATATGCAACAAAACATTCAAACAAAAAGGACACTTAACCGTTCATAAAAGAAATCATTCTAAATATGATCCTAGTTGTGTAGAACCCGGAGAAATAACAGTATGCAAAACAGAGTGTGCAGAAGAATCGAAAAATCAAGTCCTCACCGAACATAAGTATTTCCCATGTGATATATGCAAAAAACAATTTGCAGAAGAAAATTATTTAAACACTCATTTAAAAAATCATCCTGGTGATTATCCATTCACCTGTGAAACTTGCGATAGGAAATTCAAGACGCAGTCTGCATTAGATATTCATAAGTACGATCACACGGGAGGAAAACCTTTTAAATGTGAAGAATGCAGTAAACGATATACATCAAAAAGCGCTTTAAGACTTCATGCAAGAATTCACTCCGAAGACTATAGATTCCCGTGTGATGTGTGTAATAAACGATTCCTACATAAAGACGCTATGAGCATACACATGCGTGTACACACTGGTGAAAAGCCTTATACGTGTGAGATATGCCAAAGGAAGTTCCCATATAGATGTGGCTTAAAAAATCATTTATTAGTACAACATAAACAAATAATGGACAAACAGTTCTGTTGCGATATTTGTGGGAAACGATTTGCACTACAGGGAACATTAAGTAAACATTTGAATAAACACGCTGAGAAGGAAAAGGCAGAAAAAGCTATTAAGGAAGGGAGGAAAGAAGATCTCAAAAATTTTATGTGCGAAATATGTAGCAAACGGTTTTCAACGAAAGGTATCTTAAGAAACCACAGAGAAATACACAATGAAGAAAAACCTTTTGAGTGCGAAGTATGCCATAAGAAATTTCGGATGAAGAAGTATTTAGAAGATCACATGAAGGTGCATGAGAGCTTCAAACAACACGCTTGTGAAGTATGTGGCCAACAGTTTAGACATAAATCTGCCTTAACGGTTCATATCCGACGAATGCATTCAGACATCAGGCCACATTGTTGTGACGTTTGTAAAAAGGCTTTTCCAGTACTTGCTGAATTAAAAGCGCATTATCGTGTACACACTGGTGAGAGACCGTATGCTTGCGAGATATGCTATAAGAAATTTCAGCGCCATAATGGAGTTAAGAAACATCTTATAAGTGTTCATCATGAGAAACCTTCAAAGTTTGTTAAACTAAAAGAATATAATAATCCTTACTGAATGGAAGTTGTATTTAAATTTTAAAAATATATGTATATTAAAACGTTTACTTTTACTATTGTTTTATGCATTGTAATAAAAACATAGTATGTAACTTTTCATTCTGCATATCTATATAGAACTGTGATAAGGTTTGGTACACTGTCTAAAAAGTTATTATAAAAAAAAAGTTCGATAGCGTTTATGTATTCCACAAATTGTGAATACTAACTATTAAAGCATCATGAAATCTAATGGGCATGCTTTGACAGACAGTAGAAATGACTTTATAGGCTGTGTGACTGACAGCTATAATTTTACTGCCAATGACGGCTTTGAAAAGATCAGAAACAAGAAAGCGTGACTGTGGCACACCCCTCGCACCATCCCAACCCAACAGACAATATGTTGAAGTGAGGTAGTGGGTAGGCCCACCCATCAACAAACCTAACAGGAGAAATTCTTTGGACGATAAGCACCCCATTCTAGGTGTGGAGGTCCCCTATACTTGCCCTTAGAGATAAAGTTAGATGTAGGTACTCGATTAAACAGACGCCAGATGGATATTATTCCTTAAAACCTAGTGTGATTCAGGTTGAGACCGGTACCATGGTCTTGATATAATGACCAATTGTCATTATATCATTATTATGTGTATCTCCGTTTTAAAACTCTCGGGTCTTTCGATCCCGGTCATTTATAAGGCGTGCGTGGGGATATAGATCCAACACGTAGAGGCCGTTTGGAGAGATTTGATGTCATGTAGAACGCCTGCTGGAACCCATTCATGGGTACATCAATAGATACCCGTGAACCGGTTTCAGCAGGCATTGGAAGCTATTGTAGAGAATATGGACAGAGTACTGGTCTATGGTTTAAGTTTGGGTGAAAAAAAGACTGGGCTATTGCAAAGAAGTCCGGACACCTGCCATAACATTGCTTGCACAAGTTATCGAGGCAGGCGGTGACTCGCCACTCGTTAGATGGGCACCTGATGCGCCATCGTTAAGACGGCCAGGCGCAACACCGGCGTGAGCGGCTCAGGGGTGTCGAGAGGTGTGCTGCGCTTTCTCCGAAGTTACTCGCGGCGTTATGCCCTTTAACACTTCCACCCCTGGAGCATATAGCTCTTACGACTCCCCTCTGGACATCCAATGAAGGCAAGCCAGTGCTGAGAGTCCGACGAAGACACGCCGGAGACGGAGACCCTGACCGACTCTCTGGAGCACTCGGGTCCGTGGGGTCGTCACTCCCCAACAGCTCGCCACAAGCTGCCCTGCGGGCTCATTATTATTATTATTATAGCCTCTATATTTTCATACTCTTTTCAATTATTTAGTTTCTATTTTAGTTTTTAAATTTGGTTAAAATATGTTTTTAAGGTGTTGTTGTTTCTGTTGATTTTTCTTTCTTGGGGTATGGATCCCGTTTGGGTAAAGGCCTCCTCCCATTTATTATTATCATACTCATTATCAACTAAAATGTTGAACAATTCAGGATCTGGAAAAAACTCACAAAGAAATAGGAATTAGGGTTGTTGCAAAGGTTAAATAAATAAATAAACCCTAGTCCTTAGTTGCAGGGCAAATGGCCGCCGATCTTCGGCTAATGATGGACCTCGCCTTTATCTCAATCTCAACGAGGTTTGTATAGCACAAACCTTCGTTAGTAAAGTTCTGCGCAGCGGGCTCTCTTCAGGACTTTCGTTTTTTGGAACATTTGCTGTGTTATATACATATTTTTTAGACGAGTGAATACTATAAAATTAGTGGCATCTTAAAGTACCGTGGCAGGCAATATTACTTCAATATAACTTTATATTGTACATACATTTAATGAATATAAGATATTGTTTATGGAAATTATAAAAACTATTTACTGCTTATTTGTAATTAAATCACACATTTTATGGCTGATTTTTATTTCTTCAGTTTCCACACTAACGGAAATCCTTTCCATTTACATTTTGTCACTAGGTACTTCAAAAAAAAACTACCTATCATATTGTTCGAACAATTAAAACAAAAATATGTATGGGATGCGTACAGTCAGCAGCCGAAGTTGCTAAGCGGGCGAGGTGTTCAAAATGATCTTGACGCGACTTTATTGTTAAGAGAATAAGAGCTAGTCAAGATAATTTTGAACACCTCGCCCGCCTAGCAACTTCTGCTGCTAACTGTACAGTTACTGCGTTTCAACCTTGATTTTTAGGGTTCCGTACCCAAATGGTAAAAACGGGACCCTATTACTAAGACTCCGCTGTCCGTCTGTCACTAGGCTGTATCTCATGAACCGTGATAGCTAGACAGTTGAAATTTTCACAGATGATGTATTTCTGTTGCCGCTATAACAACAAATACTAAAAACAGAATAATATGCAACAGCATCCTACGAATGATAGCTGACAGGGTAGACTGTCCCTACTTGTCGCACTGTGAGGGATTGCATTTCCCCATCTGTATTGTATTATTTTAAATCTAAGTTCGTTGTACATACTAACCCCTTAGTTTGTAAGTTCTACTAATATAAATGTCTCCATGTGTTACACGCAATGAAAATATTCATTCATTCATTCAATATAAATATTTAAATGGGGCTCCCATACAACAAACGTGATTTTTTTGCTGTTTTTTCCGTAATGGTACGGAACCCTTCGTGCGCGAGTCCGACTCGCACTTGGCCGGTTTTTTCAAAGTAGTGACGTTTTGTTCATCATAGCATTTCAGTACATACTTACCTACCCACCTGGTTTCATCATCATTATAACTTAAGAGATTTGCTCTTGTCGGTGGAGTAATTGCCAATCCTTTCTTTCCTGAGCCAGTTTTTTGATTTGCTCGTACGATGCATTATCTTTTACTTGGCTCAGATATGTGATTCTGGGCTTTCCACTGCCTCTCGTCTTTTTAATTTTCCCTTCCAGGATGTTTAGGAAAAAGTTGTCGTTTCGTATTAGGTGTCCACTTGTTTTAGAAGGTTCTTATCCTTTCATTTCATCGAATTCTAAGTAAAATTGTTACCTGTGTAGCGCACTAGCGCAGCGCGCACATAGCATGTCGGTGAGTCTAGAATAAAAAGTTTTTGTCTAATAAACTTAGATACGAGTAAAATATGCGCACTTCCCTCACTCGCCCTCTTATTAGGACCGCCTCTATAAAAAACCCGGCCAAGTGCGAGTCGGACTCGCGCACCGAGGGTTCCGTACATTACATCATTTTAACAATGTATTTTTTATGCAAAACGTTAGTGAAAGATAAATTGCGGTTTACGATTTATGAAGTATTAAAAAAAACTACTTACCAGATCTCGTTCAAACCACTTTTCGGTGGAAGTTTGCATGGTAATGTACATCATATATTTTTTTTTAGTTTTATCATTTATTTTAGAAGTTACAGGGGGGGGACACACACATTTTACAACTTTGGAAGTGTCTCTCGCGCAAACTATTCAGTTTAGAAAAAAATTATATTAGAAACCTCAATATCATTTTTGAAGACCTATCCATAGATACCCCACACGTATGGGTTTGATAAAAAAATTTTTTTGAGTTTCAGTTCCAAGTATTTATTGTTTTTTTTGTGTGAAAATCTTAATGCGGTACACAGAATACATCTACTTACCAAGTTTCGACAGTATATAGTTCTTATAGTTTCAGAGAAAAGTGGCTGTGACATACGGACGGACAGACAGACAGACATGACGATAAGGGTTCCGTTTTTTGCCATTTAGCTACGGAACCCTAAAAATAAGAATTGACTCTTATCTGGTCCAACAGATATCTTTGGGTATTCAGCGTGGCAATGCAGCTAGCATAATTGGGACGTTTGGGCCAGGTAGGGAACAGTTCGGGGCTTAATTGTTAGAATAGCATATTTTTTGTTTGTTTGATTTTGGTTTTTATTTTTCATTTTTGACGAAGTGTGTTGTGGATACTATTTTTGTGTGTAGCAACTATGACGAAGCCTGCGCTGTGGATTGATATTGTGTTTAATTTGTTTTACTTTCTTGCTTAATTAATAGAGAGGAGATTTCAATCTTACATATAAAATTAAATTTCGGCTAATTAAATAAAACTCACTCACACAGTTATCATAACAATATTCTAAGATGACCAGCACAGGCACTTCTAGGGAATTTGTAGAAAAAAAATGTAGAAACCCGAAATACAATAAACATGTTTATTGAATTTTACTTTGCCATTACAATTGAAATATGAAACTTACTTATATGAAATGTTCAAAACAAGTACTTACAGATTTGTTTAATGAAATTATATTGACCTATTTAAGTAATAATAATGTTAAATCATTTTACGGTTTAGACTCACTTGTTTTAGTCACTCGCGCGACATGTTTCGGAGAGCCTAGGCTATAATAATGTGTTCGGACAACACAGTGGTCCACAATTTCTGTCAATAAAAATACTTAGACTTTGCAATAGACGACGACGAGCTTATCTTATCTTATGGTTTTCGGGGGCCCTTGCGGATACACTTCGACCCATAGGGATCTTTTGTGCAGTTACCCCCTAGAAAAGATCCGTCCGCTACTCAAGAGCTTTCCCCAATATCTCCATATGCGGATGATGGAGCTCATGGGTAGCGTTTTGAATTCCTTTGGTTCCAGATAGCCTGTTCCAAAGTCCTTCATTATTTGTCTGGCTAGGGCGTGACATTCACACATCAGGTGTTCTACTGTCTCTTCCTCTTCGCCACACATACGACAATTCCTTTGACCTCGTAATGGCCAGTAAACACCCCCGTTATTATTTGGAGTTGTCGTTTGCTAAGTTTCCAAAGCTTTTTGCTCCAACCGGAGTCTACCCCTTGTATAAACTGTCCCATTACTTCTGATGTTTGGTCTAACTAACCAGAGTCTAGTACATAAAGAAGCCTGACAAGCCCCATATAACGCCGCGAGAATCACGATGTTGTAGATGACATTTCAAAAAATACATTTTAGTTATTTGCGTATGAAAACTGCCACCCTACTGCTATCTATAATTTCAAAACGTAAAATTTCACTTAACTAACCGCAGTTACAGTCACAAAAAATAGATTTGACACATTCATTGCCAGCGACCCACTGGTAAAGAATGCCTCATGGCACTAAGTTCGCCTGTTGTACAATAAAGTATAAAGAAATTAAATAATAATGTGCCTAAAATGCTTTTATTGTGCTTTAATTGCACTATTATGCATATGACAGTGGCCACGAACGTAGGATTAGACGTTAAGAAGTCACAAAAGCAGCAAGGCGACAGATTTTATTCTTATAATCTCCTGCATACAATTTTTGATCAATAAGATCCTGCGTACAATTATTTGTACATATTCCACAATTTATTTTGAACTTTTATTGTGTAACTAAGGTTTCCAAATAAAAAAACAAAACAACTGCTTCTGGGCACCCTACCGAGCGACTACGACTTAGCCCAATTTTTTCATTTTTATTTATAAATATTTAACTTTTTAGTCTAAGGATGATAAATCTAAAATGGAAAATATTATAAAACGTGCGAGGCACGCGGTGTTGTATGAAAGTTCGTTGTCTTGAAATTTCACTAGTCTCTGATTATACCCATTATTTAATTACCACAGATTTCGAGGGCTTCTCTTTATGAATACGTAAAAGATGTTTCCTGAGACCATCAGATCGAGCAAATTTCATTTGACAGATTTCACAAACGTACGGTTTCTCTCCAGTATGCGTTCTATAATGGAATTTTAAGGCGGATAGTTCAGCGAATCCTTTTTTACATACATCGCAAGGATATGGTCGCTCGTCCGTGTGCAGTCGACGCACATGAATATCTAAAGTCGTCTTTTGTCTAAATTGCTTATTGCACACTTTACAAGAGTGTAGCTTAAGTCCGCTATGTATAAGCATGTGGTCTCGCAAAATTGTTGTGCGTCCAAATCGCTTGTGACATATTTCGCAGGAAAAGCGTTTCTCACCCGTGTGTATTTTAATATGACGTTTAAAACTCGACCGGTGTGTAAACTGTAGGCCACAAACTTCACAGGCGTGTTGCTTCTCATTTCCGTGCACCTTTACGTGCACTTCCAAATACTTTTTCAGACGGAATTTCTTATGACATGTTTCGCATTCGAACGGTGTTTCTTCAGTATGGATTTCTTTATGACTTTTTAAGATACCTGCTAATGCAAATCGTTTGTGACATATTTCACACTCATATGGCTTTGGGTCATCCTGTTTTCCTTCTTTTGCTTCCTTTTCCTTTTCTTCGTGTAGTTCCTTATGGTTAAATAAATTCCCCTGTAGTGCAAACCGTTTCCCACAGACATCGCAACCGTACTTTTTTTCCACAGGATGAGATTCGAAATGACTTTTTCTATGAAAAGTTAAGTGGCTTCTATGTCCATATTTTTTATTGCACATATCACACGCGTACGGTTTTTCACCGGTGTGTGTCCGCATATGTACGATCCACTGGTGTTTATGTAGGAATCGTTTGTTGCATACTTCGCAAGAGAATCTAAACTTTCCCATGTGGAGTGCGTAATGAGTATTTAAGTGGTATTTTTGCATAAATCTTTTGTCACATACGTTGCACGCATAAGGCTTCTCTCCAGTGTGGGAGCGGCGATGGATTACAAGTTTGGACCTGGCATTTGGGTTGTCGAAGGTTTTTTGGCATATGTCGCACGAGTGTACTATAAGGTGGCTGGAAGCCGAAGCCAACTCGGAACTGTCGAGGTCGATGAGCGTCGGAACGGGCGCCGGACTGGGGTTGGACGTAGTAACAACGGGTTCCGCTGAATGAGCAGGCGGTCCCTTTTGGATGGCCACAGAAACTGGAAAAAAATTATAACCTTTAAAAAAAATAAAGAACCGATGATTTAACTACCAAGTATCGTCTACTCTACATATTTTGTTATATTGATCTGCAATTTCTCTTTTCAACAAAAAACTCATCAGTTGAGCCGTCTTTGAAAAATCAGGAAACATCACATCATTTAAAAGTATACAATCTCATACATGTACGGCCCTTCTTAATGACGATAAATGATAAAACGTGCCATTGACGTGGACGTCCATAGTGAAGTTTTAGTAGTAATAAAAGCACCCGATTTATCTGTACGGTATACATCCAGTACCTGAGACGATCTCGCCATCTGCCATCTCGACCTCGGACTTCTCCACCTTAATATCGCCTGCAGGAAAATAATACTTATTAATACTTGAATAAACGTCCAAAACATAGGTTTCTGAAAAAAAAATTACGTTTCATAACTTTTTTTTTATTGCACATCACAAGAAAATAAACCAAGTCAGCAATTTATCTAGTGCTTCTTTCTAGTCATAGGCCCTAGTTAGCGAATATATACAAATCTCTTTAAGAAAATATGTTAAAGAGTATAAAAGAAGTCTAGAATGATGAAATATTTTACAACGATAATACTCACGTATAATTGTTTCATCTTCAGGAGCTTTTTCCAACTTGATTTTTAACTTGTTACCTGTACAAAAATATGTAACAATCAGTAATTTCAAGTTTATCCTAGTTTATGGGGAGAAGCGGCCTCGTAACTTTATGAAAGAACAAATAAATAAATAATTCGTTATTTACTTACAGTACATATGCTACTACTTTACCCCACTAGTGCGGTAATTAGCATTTTACGTGCCTACGAGTATGTCGAAAATTTAAAGTATGTCGAATACTGTAAAACGTGAGAATAGATAAGTAATTCGCAACTCTTGTCGATTTAATGAATGAAATGAAATTGGAATTAAATGAATGAACGAATGAAATTTATTGATGTATGTTGAAAATGAGTTACATATTAAGCCTTAAAACAGGGGCTATGAGTGTGATTTTTCTGCCACAAATTTCTAAAAATAAAATGATCCAACGTTAGGTATCCCGAAAAGATAAAACACGGACAGGCAAAATATTGACATGGATTTAACAAAAAAAAATTTGCAACTGCAGGCAAAGTATAGCACTGGAGAAGGCATTTACCTAGGAGGGATCTACAAAAGAAACAGTTGTTAGTAGAATGATTAAAGCTTAAAATAAAAGTAGACAAAAAAACCGGCCAAGTGCGAGTCGGACTCGCGTTCCGTCCATTACACAATTCGTGGGTTAAAATGTGAGAGAAATGTCTTTAAAAAACCCGTAGGGGTCGGATCAATTACTAAATAATTAAGTCCGACTCACGCTTGACTGCACATTTCTAATATGTTTTCCTGTCATCTATAGATAAAGAACTATTTGTGTATTTTTTTCAAAAATTTTACCCAGTAGTTTCGGAGATAAAGGGGGGGGGGGGGGGTAGTCATTTTTTGCCTATTTTCTTGAATAACTTCTAAACTGAACAAGTTTGGGAACAAATCGAATTATTTTATTAAATATTCTGATTTGTTTTTTTTTTTTTTTCCTCCTTCACCACTGGAGGGCTTCGTCACTTTTTCTTTAATATATGACATCTATTACAGTTTTTAACTTCTAAACTGTTAATCCTAAAATTATAAAAAATATATATTTAAAATTCTCACAAGTAGCTCTTTCATTTGATATGTAACACAATAGTTTGAAAATTTTTTTTCTCATTTACCCCTCCAAAAAGTGGCCCCCATGTTTAAAGTTCATTTGTTTACGTTACATGCCCATCTTTCGGTCACAAACTTACATACGTGTACCAAATTTCAACTTAATTGGTCCAGTAGTTTTGGAGAAAATAGGCTGTGACAGACGGACAGACAGACAGACGCACAAGTGATCCTATTAAGGTTCAGTTTTTTCCTTTTGAGGTACGGAACCCTAATAAACATGCAATCAGTCATTTAGAGGTGTGAGAGAGATAAGAGAGGTGTGAATAGAGAAGAGAATGTGAAATCTTTAACTGCTTGTCAATTACAGTTCGCTAACATAGTTTTTTAAAGTTGGTAAGGCAAGCCTTACATATGAATCCCTGAAAAATAAGAGCGCGTGACTACGGCAGCATGGCAGGCATATATAAATAAAATAAATAAAATAAAATTCATTTATTTCAAGCTGCAAGGCTCATAATCAGTTTTTGCACGTCATAAAAATAATAAAAACAAATATAAAATTAAAATTGAAATCGAAAAATTGGTACCTATTAATAAAACAATAAAATAAATTTAAAGCATACACTAAGTCCCTATCCTATGCCAGTCTTAATTACATGCCTGTCACAGCAGTGCATGATGTAAGGACAGTCCACTCTGTCCGCGATCATCGCTAGGACTGTGTTGGGGCTGGCTCGCACCCGCTGGACCAAGGACGCGGCGCGCAGTCGCATAGTGGTATGAAAACACGCCGTGTGCGCTGCCGCGAACATTCCCGAGGCGCTGCAGTAGCGAGGCAGCCCCATCACTGCCCGGAACGCGTTGTTGTATTGGACGCGAAGTGCATTGTATGCTTTCTGTGTGTAGTTAGCCCACAGGCTGCACGTGTACAGCGACGTGCAGTAGGCTTTGAACAGCGTCAACTTCACGTCGCTGGAACACCGAGCAAACCTGCGCGCCAACATGTTAGCCCTTACACACAATGCCCTTCGCTCCCGTTCAATGTCAACGTTATCTTTCAGGTCAGCAGTAACGATATGCCCTAAATATTTAAATATGGTAGGAAAAACATACTATAAATGGTGTAATTATTCAGAGAGGATATATTGATAGATAGAATATGGAAAAATAGCTAGAGTTTTAGAATATGTAAATAAATAAATATTAGAGAACATTTTACACAAATCAACCTAGCCCCAAACTAAGTAAAGTGATAGTGTGATAACTTACTAGCAGTGATCACTCCCTTCAGCCGCGCCTGCAACTCGCCCTGGCTGCGCTGCACTTGCAGCTTGAAGTCGCTTGCGTCCCGCAGCCGCACCACGCACACGTCACAGATCCCACACTCGTCATTACCCATGCCTAGCTGAAAGTTGACATAAAAATTAGGTAACTACTGAACTAACTACAACCAATTGGGTCCCACATCGAACCCGGGGTCGCGGCAAACCTCGACGGTGTTGGCGAGATGACCTTGACGCCTTTGGCAGGAACTCGTGGGAGACAGGTCAAGACCGGGATACGTGGAAGGAGGCCTTTGCCCAGCAGTGGGACTAAATAAACTACTTAATTTGATTGGTAGCATAGCACCACTTATGAGCTGATGGTGAGAATAAGGATTTGGTCTTATTGATCATTTCATAAAACATATTTTTTATGAAAAACACTGGCTCCTATCAATGATTAATTAAGTAATGAAACTTTTGAATGATGTGATAAATATCATTTGGTATTTCCCAGTTGCTCGTCAGCGAAAGGAAATATAAAAAAGAATTCTACATTTCATAGGCCTGCTATTACATATAGTCTGTATCTTTAGGTATTTAAAAGAATGTAAACAAACCACAATGGTGTTTTATTGGGCAAGAAAATTCTTCAAGTCATTAATTTAACTTGATGTGAAAAACTTACAGAAATTTTACTACAATATATTATTTACTCAACATAACAACGAAGCTGCTATAATCGTGCTATTTTGTTAATAGGAATGTATCGGGATGATTTGATTATTCAATAGTAATTTAATGTTGTAACATATATTTGTAATATATAATATTTAGCCATTTGAGAATAGATGAAAACATTGTATGATTAAATGAAATAGGTTAAAGCCAGCACGATGAGATTCAGATCCAGGCAGTTTTGTATTTGGCTGGTTAACTGATAAATGTTTTAGGCAATGACCTTTTATTAATAATAGACGCGTGACGTTCATAGTTGACAAAACTAAAATGCATGCAATATTTAGACAATCTTGACACATTGGCGTCAGCCATACGACTTACTCAATATAGGTTCCGGAACCTATATTTGATGGCTCACAATCGAGCGCCTGGTACCATATCTACCTCCCTTTACTTACATCCATGGTTTCAGGTACCCGAAAATGTAAAAACACATTGTTTACATTTATTTAACTACCTTTAGGACCATACCAAGGGATACAAACTATAGGCATCGTAAATAATAGGCCGGTCCACACAGAACGAGCTTCGAGGAAATTGCCGCGCGAAGCAGGTCGCCCGCCCGCCCGCGTGCCTCGCCCTCGTTCTCTGAGGACCCGCCTAATGTAGCTTCCCTAAAGATTTTAACTCGTAGCCAAATGTAAGGCAACAAAGTCATATTTATCCCATCATCCAATTGCGTGTGGTGACCTAAAATCGTGAGTTCATAACACGCTCTAGCCGTATAGAATAAAAACATGTTTGGCCAAGATCCTTATCAAACAGACGAAAGGTTATATCGACCACAATGTTACAACATTAATACATGATTTTGAAGTTGTTTACTTACATTTATATTAAAGCAGTCTCTCAGCATGTCGTAATATATCTCTGTTTTGCCGAGATGTTTATACATAACCTTAAGGCCCTTCTCCGGCGGCCGCACCAGGCAACAGCTACAAGAGTGCAACTCCTCCATTATGTTTATGTATAAGGCACTGGCAATAACTGCCCACAACTAATAATACTTTATAATCTACTAATGAAATTTTGAGCAGAAATATTAATTTAATCGTGGCGATCCTCTCGAAGCAGCCATTGACACATCATTGACATAACATAACCGTAGACAATGTAATGTAATTGTTTTTTTTTTACGAATCTGTAGTGATGTACCGCTACTGTTGATATCATAATTTTTAAACAATAGTGCCAAGTTTTTGTTTATGATTTGGTACGATAGTACAAAAAACCGTAACGCTATCCAGACGGGGACAATTTTTCGCCAATCTGACTAAATTGCCTGATCAAATTAGGCCGTGCGGACGCAAACGCTAATTTGGCTCGCCGAATTCGACCGCCGATCATGATCGATAAAATGTGGGCGTACACAAGAATACCAATTTGTGACGTACTAGTATTCGCGTTTGGGGGCATTTTTTTTCAAGTTTAGAGCGCTCAAATATTACCATAAATATACAATTGGTGAAAGTTGGCATTCGCACCACCTGATTTGATCGGACAATTTAATCAGATTGGCGAAAACTTGTTCCCGTCTGGATAGCCTTAATTGACGGGCACACAGAACCGCAACCCCAAGGTCGCGAATCCGGCAAAAATCTCTTTCACGCTCTCACTTCTAGCTGCGTCCTTAACAGTCGTGCTGCTAACGATCTTAAAGCCTTAACACACTACCGCACTGCACGGCGACCTTGGTGCACCGCACCCTTGTAAGAATAGTAAGTGAGAGCGAGAAACAGATATCTTTCTCGCTCTCACTTATGGGTGCGACGCACCAAGGTCGCGGTGCGATGCGGTAGTGTGTTACAACTTTTATGGCCGTAACACATCATCGCACAATGACCTTAGTGCGGTGCGATGATGTGTTACCTTTACACAGGATCTATCGTCGTGCCTGTTCTAACAGGCTTCGGACAGAAATTTTTAATTTCGTGCCTTTTTCTACTGACAAAGTACAAACGACGACAGACTTATGCTTCTAAATGACTTAGCTTCTTGGTACGATTTCTTACCCGGTTTTGGTAGGAAGACCACCCTAACCTCTCTCCATACCTTTGGAATGTAACTTAGTGCTATACTTGCCCTATATAATTCCACTAGGTCATCTTTTATGTATCTATATCCTTTCTGCAGTAGTGCCGGCAGGACTCCGTCAGGGCCCGCAGTCTTGAAGGATGCAAAGGAGCTAATCGCCCATTCTACCCTCTCCTCCTCCACCACCTCCAATGCCGCCGCCCAGTCGGACTCCTCCCGACCTTCCTGTTCCTCTATTTCCGTCACCTCTTCGCAGTCCGGAAAGTGTGATTTCAGCATGACGCTTAGTATCTCTTCCGGTTCCATGACTAAGTCTCCATTCACTCTCAGACTACCCAGTTGGAACGCTCGGTCTCCCGCCAGCAGTTTCACTACTCGCGCTCCCTCTGAATAGCTGTTTATGTCTCCCGTGAACCTCCTCCAGCCCTCTAGTCTAGCTTTCTCTCTCAGTCTGGTGTATTTGTTTCTGACGTCTCTGTACGCGTCCCAGCTCTGAGAGTCATCCCTTTTTGTTGCTACTCTCATTGCCCTACGCACCTTCTTCCTTTCCTTCTGCAATTCTCTGTTCCACCAAGGCTGCCCTTTGCCTGTTTGTACTAGTTTCTCCGGGCACGCCTTATGGTATGCTCCTATTATGATATCTTTTATTCTGAGTGCCCCATTTTCTGGGTCATTCACATTCTCATATCTGACTCCCGAGATAGCTGATTCTCTTAGCTCCTCTTCGTACTTCGTCCAGTCAGTTTTACGTGGATTTCTTACCCTCATCTTCTCTAAGCGACATTCGATACTGTAGAGTATTCTGCGGTGGTCAGACATGCTATCCCCCTCATCCACCCTCCAGCTCTTTACCTTGTCGCGCATCTCTTTCGTTGCTAGGGTAATATCAAGCACTTCTCTCCTTGCCCTCGTTATAAACGTTGGTGTGTTACCTGTGTACTCTACATCTACTGACAAAGTGGATTTGCCAAAGTATAAATAATAATGTTAAAATGTAATTATCATTTCTTTGCTTTCGAAATCGATTTTAATAGAGTAAGCTGCAAGGTACATTCAAAAGTTTGTGCTGGTTTTTAACGCACGCTCGCGGATAGCGGTTAGGAGCGGACTGAGGTTGTATTTCCTTCTATCTTAATAGAGTTCTGTAGTTCTTTAACCCACATTTAATAAAATTAAAGGTAAAATAGCCGTGTCGCGCAGCTCATACACTAAGTTGATGGTAGCCCTAATGGAACTGACAGTAAAAAAAAAAACGTTTATTACCAGACACTATTTAAAATCGTACAGCGATGGAAAAAAACACAGAAACATTATCACAGTTCAGTTTACATTTCAGTGTATGCTGACGGATCTAGAATTAAAATGTTTCTGTCTAACTTGGATAAGGCAAAATATGCACACCTCACACAGCCATCAATAAACTCTGATATAGATTAATCTGAGATAACCAAGGACTGGTACTTTTCTAAGGAATCGTTTGAATAATAATTTAAAAACCCGAAATGCATTAAATATGTTTATTGAGCTTTAGTTTGCCATTACAATTAAAATATAGTTTTTTTTTTTAATAAAATTATAATAATCTTTTAAAGTAATAAGACCGTATTCAAACAACACAGTGGTCCATAACTTCTACCAATAAAAACACTTGTAAGCTAGGTTATTTTTTAGATCTTACCTAAACATAAAATTAGTTTATATATTAAATCTCCCTAAATTGACTTATTAGTGGCCATATCCAGGGTATTCGTAATAAAAAAAAAAAATTTTTTCAGAACATTCAAAATTCCATACAATATTGTTAGTACCATCGTTATAGCTATGTGTTAGTAAATACATTAAAAATAAAACTTTCAACAATAAAATCAAAACCCAATAAATTTAAATAATGAATACAATAATAATAATAAGACTGACTGGTATGTGTATTAATATACCCATTATTTAATTACCACAAATTTATTAGGTTTCTCTTTATGAACACGTATGAGATGTTTCCTGACACCTTCAGGTCGAACAAATTTCATTTGACAGATTTCACAAACGTACGGTTTCTCTCCAGTATGCGTTCTATAATGGAATTTTAAGGCGGATAGTTCAGCGAATCCTTTTTTACATACATCGCAAGGATATGGTCGCTCGTCAGTGTGCAGTCGACGCACATGAACGTCTAAAGCATTCTTTTGTCTAAATTGCTTATTGCACACTTTACAAGAGTGTAGCTTAAGTCCGCTATGTATAAGCATGTGGTCTCGCAAAATTGTTGTGCGTCCGAATCGCTTGTGACATATTTCGCAGGAAAAGCGTTTCTCGCCCGTGTGTATTTTAATATGACGTTTAAAACTCGATCGGTGTGTAAATTGTAGGCCACAAACTTCACAGGCGTGTTGTTTCGTGTTTTCGTGCACCTTTACGTGCACTTCTAAATACTTCTTTACCCGAAACTTCTTATGACATGTTTCGCATTCGAAGGGTGTTTCATTAGTATGTATTTCTTTGTGATTTTTCAAGACACCTTTTAAGGCAAATCGTTTGTGACATATATCACACTCGTATGGTTTTGGGTCATCCTGTTTTTCTTGTTTTTCCTCCTTTTCCTTTTCTTCGTGTAGTTCCTTATGTTTGAATAAATTACCCTGTAGTGCAAACCGTTTCCCACAAACATCGCAACCGTACTTTTTGTCCACAGGATCAGATTCGAAATGTCTTTTTCTATGAAATGTTAAGTGGCTTTTATGTCTATATTTTTTATTGCACATATCACACGCGTACGGTCTTTCACCGGTGTGTATCCTCATATGTACGATCCATTGGTTTTTATGTAGAAATCGAGCGTTACATACTTCGCAAGAGAATTTGAACTTTCCCAAGTGGAGTGCGTAATGAGTGTTTAAGTGACTTTTTTGTATGAACCTTTTGTCGCATACGTTGCACGCATAAGGCTTCTCTCCAGTGTGGGAGCGGCGATGGATTACAAGTTTGGATTTGGCATTTGGGTCGTGGAACGTTTTTTGGCATATGTCGCACGTGTGTTCTTTAGGGTGGCTGGAAGCCGTAGCAGACACGGAAGTGTCGAGGTTGGTGAGGGACGGAGCGGGTGCAGAAGAATTAGGGTTGGTCGTAACAACCGGTTCCGCTGAAGGCGCTGGTGGTGTCCCTTGTACGGCCACTGAAACTGTAAATAAGATTTAAGGTCAATGTGAGGAAAAACGGCACTTTAAATTTTTAGTTGGGAAGACCGTCATAGGACAAGAACTCTTGTATTTGTATACGTACGTCCCTCAGACACAGTCAGAAAGGAAGAGCCTCGCTGCTTCTGCTGCTCTACCGTCCAAATATTCCTACAAAAGAGCATGTAGACGGGATAGACGGTCTTCCCCAAATTGAACTTATAATTATAACCTTTAATTTAACTAGTATAGCTGAAGGGTATACCCTCAGCTGGCATACTGTTTTAGAGTTGTCAGTATTTTAATTTACTATTAATAAAAAAAAAACTCTAATGGATATTCCCGCTGCGGGAACATGTCATGCGAAAGTCACGAATAATATAACGAACCAACTTAACTAGTCAGCATACCGTCTACTTTAATGGCGGCGCGTTGCCTTAATATTAGTTCAACATACCGGAGCTAACTTTTTTGTGGACACTTACGATACACGATAAGGTTTTGCTAACTCGAAATATGCAAGCCGATATGAATCGAGTTTTATGGATACTGCGTAGACGGCACATTGAAGTATAAGGCTGGTTGAAGACGTCCGGTGTTTCCGCCGGAATTACGTCGAGTTTTGTATATGGCTACCGACAGCCTAGAAAACAAGACATCGGCGCCCGAACTCGAACAATTTTCCGGCGAAAACACCGCACGTCTACAACCGGCCGCGGCCTTAGAGCGCGCAATCCATCTGTAAATCTGTACGATCGGTACCTGAAACGATCTCGCCATCTGCCATCTCGACCTCGGATTTCTCCACCTTGATATCGCCTGCACAAAACAATACCTATTTAATGACTGATCTAAATATTTTGAAATACGTCTCACGATAGTTTAATTTAGATCTAATCTAAAACAACAAAACTGGCCCCTTTATTTTTTAGTAAAAACAATTTTAAAGAGGTTAGGAGGCCGTAGTCGATTTTGGAGAAAAAATGTAAAATTGATAGATTTAGTCGTTGAAATTATACACGTTTTGTTACGTAATATCTAAATAACAAGTATTGGTTTCTATTAGCACGTCTTCTCATCTTGCCTTTTAATAATGAGGTCGCGAGCGTGCGTCACCCGTAATATATGAAGAGAAGGGGCAGTTTTTAAAAATTCATCAAAAAATTATGGTGGTAAATCATACAAATTAATGTATAAGAATACGAGTAGTTTTAGCAAATGTTGTAGATTGTTTAAGTATCAAAATTACGTTGAAATTAAGTCGATTTTCAGAGAAATTGTCACTTGTTTTGAAGTAATTTCTGGAGAAAATTGAATTCGTTTATAACTTTCATTTCCTCGAACTAAGTCATATAACAAAAATGTAATCTGATAAAGGTCAAGTACGGAATATGTGTAATACAAATTTACTATTTTTAGTAGTCCAAACTTTACGAAATTTACAAATAAGAGCGACAAAATCAGTGCTTTACGCGCGTTTACCTAAACGACCATCAGAAAAAAAATCATTACTAATTTAGTGAGTATGTTTTCAAAAAATTGATCTGATAAAAGGCAAGATAAGAAGACGTGCTAATAGAAACCAGTACTTGTTATTTCAATTTGGTAACAAAAGGTGTACAATTTCATCGACTAAATCTATCAAATTTACACTTTTGCGACTAAAATCGACACCAGCCTCTTAAAAACCAGGGACCGGACAACCCTTTCCGCGATAAAACCCTTTCAATGGGCGACACTTAAACACGGCTAACACATTGAAAGACTTTCCCTTTTGAACTGCAAGCCCATTCATACCCTTACCTTTGACTAACCCTTACCGAAAAGCTAACCAAAAATAAGGCTAGCTCTTAATAAGGGTTACCCTTATCTTTAAGCGCTTTTTATAAAGGTTTCCCTTTGCGTGAAAGAGACAGGATTAGTATATATCTACGGTAGTGTATGAAAAGGAAAGAAAATACGTGCCTAGTCAAAGAACGCCGCCGTCGCCGCCGACGATCGCTCGGATTCGAAGTAATGTGTGCTTTATGAACAAGGTAGACGACTTAAATTAGCACGCTTATATGCTAAAAGGGAAGCCCTTTATAAGGCTAACCCTTATAAGCAATATGCAAGGTGTTGGTGAGCGGATGATTAGGGTTTTGTAAGGGTATTTGGGCTACCGATTACTCAAATGTGGTAGCTTTATATAAGGGTTTTTAAAACCAAAACAAAGGGTTTCGTCTGGCAAAGGGTATGGTGAGTTAAGCCTTATGCAATACCCTTATAAGGGATAGCGGGCCGGTCCCTGTTAAAAACACTAGAGTAATTATTATTTTACGACGATTATACTTACGTATAATTGTTTCTTTTCCAGAAGCTTTTTCCAACTTGATTTTTAACTTGTTACCTGAAAAAAATGTATCATTTATGAGAACAGGCGGCCTCTGAGCTTTAGTGTAAAACAGGTACAAAAAAACATGATTATGTATTGTTATTTATGTATAATGTATTTTATACTAGCTCAACCCAATGCCAAAACTAAAGTAGCCTTGTCCATGACCAGGGCTTAAGCTTTCTTATTACAAAATTTAATTAAGAGTAGTGCAGTTTTTATCCGTGATAAAGTAACACACAGTTAAGAGTTTTAGTTTTTTTATATTAGTATGGAATTTAATACGGAATCCTGAATGAGACAGAGGGTATCGAACCTTGTAGTGAATTGAAATATTAGGGTATTACTACAAAACCAGTCTGGATTTGTCAGGTACACAATCACATGTGCTCTCCCGAATTTCGGCGATATTGTTGCAATATAATTAACCCTAAACAACAAAGGAGCATGGCTATAGCAAGTTTAACTATTCAGAGAGGACGTACTGTACATAAAGAAATAGCTATCATGTGTACCAGTTAAGTCTAGTACATATGATGTCTTACTGGCAGTGATCACTCCCTTCAGTCGGGCCTGCAGCTCGGCCTGGCTGCGCTGCACTTGCAGCTTGAAGTCGCTCGCATCTCGCAGCTGCCCCACGCACACCTCACAGATCCCACACTCATCATTTCCCATGCCTAGCTAAAAGTTAAACAATACATTTATGAAAAATAAGTACGGAATGTGGAAAAGACCCGCATATAATATTTTTGGTTGGGAAGGTGATCATAGGGCAAGAACGCTAGTTTTCGTTGTTGAGAGGAAGATCTTTGCTTCCTCTGCTCTACCGACCATCTGTAAGTGGTCATCAGATATATCGGAGCGGCCGAGGGGCTCATAAATATCAGAACACGCACTCTTACACCTCTTTTGTCAGACGTGTTCCAATATTTGTAAGCTTGGCCGCTCCAATATATCTGATGGCAGTGATGGCGATTGTACAAATGCAAAAGTTAGAAGTGGCTAAAGAGCTTGTCGACAGTTAACCACATACGATTAATATTAAAAACCTAAAAACTAAGAAATAACTGGTTATCAACTTGATAACAACATTATGGTTAGTTGGTTAAGACAGACTTCCGCGGAAAAAGGTATTCTATGCATCTAATGAACACGCTGATGAAGAAATGGATTTGAAGGTGTATAAGAGCTTACATTTATATTAAAACAGTCTCTCAGCATGTCGTAGTATATCTCTGTTTTGCCGAGATGTTTATACATAGTCTTAAGGCCCTTGTCCGGCGGCCGCACCAGGCAGCAGCTACAAGAGTGCAACTCCTCCATTATGTAACGTATAAACCACTGACAGTTGTATAGCAATCACAACCGATATACACACATTATAGTCTATTTTATGCAATTTCAAGCAGAAAATATTAAAGTTGGAGCGATCCTCGAAACGGCCATAGACATGACATGACACCATCATGACACATTGTATTTTTTTTTTTAACTTCTTTAGTGCTGTACGACTACTGTGGATGACCAAGTTTGTATATATCTTGCCAAGTTTGTGCCAGTTATGAAGACTGAGGGCCTGCCGAGAACACCGAAGGCCGCAAACTTCGGGCATCTTTCTCTTTTAATACAATGAAGGCCTAATTAGAGTGACAGAGAAAGTGGCGAACTTCGATTCCGTGAATGAAAGCTGATTAAGGCCGTTCCATCGGTTTGCCGCTGTCACTGTCACATTTCGCAAGAAAGAACGGGAAAGATCATGCGCGCCAAGTGTCAATTTTGATCGAATTTTGTCGATTTTTAATATTGTCTTCGGTTACCGCGATAGTTACTCATGAAATAAAACTATCCGAGGTCCGAGGTGTAGGGTTGGAGCCGGCGTAGTTTTTATCGTGTTTATATATATCTTTACTTGAAAATAAATGTAGTGTATAACTAGCCTTATGAACCGATTTTGCATGTACAATCAGCCTTAAAGTTTATAGTCTATGATGGTTCATTATTTTTAGTATGTGGGTATTTTTGCACTTTGTAGTTTTCCTCAGTCACCCGTTGACCACTAACGCTGTAAAGAGTTCGAAACATCGGGAAGTATTATAAATTCAATATACGCGATATAATCCGTTTTCATAGTTTTATTTGTCGATTTTTATTTATTTTAAAAACGTTACCTTACAATATCGAAATTCGAAGCTATGAAATTAGCATTTAAGTTAAGATTGTTTTTGGTTCTTTTTTAGGGTTCCGTACCCAAAGGGTAAAAACGGAACCCTATTACTAAGACTCCGCTGTCCGTCTGTCACCAGGCTGTATCTCATGAACCGTGATAGCTAGACAGTTGAAATTTTCACAGATGATGTATTTCTGTTGCCGCTATAACAACAAATACTAAAAACAGAATAATATGCAACAGCATCCTACGAATGATAGCTGACAGGGTAGACTGTCCCTACTTGTCGCACTGTGAGGGATAGGATAAGACTGCAAGAGTATCCTATCAACCCAATTACAGGCAAACACGGCATGCAGGTATCAGTTCTTGCTTTTTAGGGTTCCGTACCCAAAGGGTAAAAACGGGACCCTATTACTAAGACTCCGCTGTCCGTCTGTCACCAGGCTGTATCCAGGGACCGGACAACCCTTTCCGCCATAAAACCCTTTCAATGGGCGACACTTAAACACGGCTTACACATTGAAAGACTTTCCCTTTTGAACTGCAAGCCCATTCATACCCTTACCTTTGACTAACCCTTACCGAGAAGCTAACCAAAAATAAGGCTAGCTCTTAATAAGGGTTACCCTTATCTTTAAGCGCTTTTATAAAGGTTTCCCTTTGCGTGAAAGAGACAGGATTAGTATATATCTACGGTAGTGTATGAAAAGAAAAGAAAATACGTGCCTAGTCAAAGAACGCCGCCGTCGCCGCCAACGATCGCTCGGATTCGAAGTAATGTGTGCTTTATGAACAAGGTAGACGACTTAAATTAGCACGCTTATATGCTAAAAGGGAAGCCCTTTATAAGGCTAACCCTTATAAGCAATATGCAAGGTGTTGGTGAGCGGATGATAAGGGTTTTGTAAGGGTATTTGGGCTACCGATTACTCAAGTGTGGTAGCTTTATATAAGGGTTTTTAAAAGCAAAACAAAGGGTTTCGTCTGGCAAAGGGTATGGTGAGTTAAGCCTTATGCAATACCCTTATAAAACCCCGATAAGGGATAGCGGGCCGGTCCCTGGCTGTATCTCATGATCCGTGATAGCTAGACATTTGAAATTTTCACAGATGATGTATTTCTGTTGCCGCTATAACAACAAATACTAAAAAGTACGGAACCCTCGGTGCGCGAGTCCGACTTGCACTTGGCCGGTTTTTTTTGTTTATAGTATCACATAATAAATAATCGAGTAAAGTTGGATTAAAAGTCCGAGTTAGAGGTTACTTTGGGAATTAATTGTATCGAGCGAAGTGTCATAATTAGTGTATCGGAAGCTATGTTATTAAAGATAATATAGTCAAGAACTACATATATTTTTTCCACGTCTACGAATATCAACGCCTCTTAGAAAAACATGATCATATAAGGAGATTTTTCGCCTTCTGGCTCAGGGAACCGCCTTAAGCATTTTACATAGCATCAAAATCTGTTTAATTTATGGCCATAATTATAAAATAAGTTAACTAGTCTCTTGACCAGCTGCACTTTGCACTGAGACCAAAGAATATAATACTCACTAGGAGAAGAAGGTTAACTCCATACAAAAAAATGTCCCTTTCAAAAGTTCGTTTATACCTACTAGTGGCGCTCTGGTTGTATAGCATTAACTAAAATGGACAACCCGATTAGCCTAGCGGGTATTAGCAGTAATCCAATTCAGGTAGCTAATGGTCCTGGGTTCGAATCCCAGCGAGGGAATTTATTTTTTTATTTTTGTTGGGGTTAATTTATTTCTCTAATAAATAAAAATATGTGAAGAGAATGATTTCTATTATATTTAGAAATTCTTACAATACAAAAAGACAAACAGTTATTAATTAAGATATAAATAAATATTTTCATTCCTATTAGGTAGGATCAAATGGGATCAAAAGAGCTTGATTCTAAAAAAATACAAACAATATGTATACAATGTAGAATATATATATATGTATAATTGTAGAATAGAGGTCAAATCAAATTCAATTGCTTTTTTTTCAGTTGTTCGAAATTTGAAATGTAATTACATTTTTACATACCTATAAGCTCCTATAAGTATTTTTTATCTTTACGCTGACCATAATCTGCGGTTTTTGGACGCCTCATAGAAGGTTTGTGATATGTATTTTTTACGCGAGCTTTCAATAAACGTGTTTTTAGGGTTCCGTAGCCAAATGGCAAAAAACGGAACCCTTATAGATTCGTCATGTCTGTCTGTCTGTCCGTCCATATGTCACAGCCACTTTTCTCTGAAACTATAAGAACTATACTGTTGAAACTTGGTAAGTAGATGTATTCTGTGAACCGCATTAAGATTTTCACACAAAAATAGAAAAAAAAACCAATAAATTTTGGGGGCAATTTACTTTCAACTGAAACTCAATTTTTTTTTTATCAAACCCATACGTGTGGGGTATCTATGGATAGGTCTTCAAAAATGATATTGAGGTTTCTAATATCATTTTTTTCTAAACTGAATAGTTTGCGCGAGAGACACTTTCAAAGTGGTAAATTTGTGTGCCCCCCCCCCCCCCCCGTAACTTCTAAAATAAGAGTGATAAAACTGAAAAAAATATATGATGTACATTACCATGCAAACTTCCACCGAAAATTGGTTTGAACGAGATCTAGTAAGCAGTTTTTTTTAATACGTCATAAATCGTAAACCGCAATTCACCTGTTAGCTGTAGCCTCACAAGCTTAACCTCATCATCACCATCATCATGTATGGCTACGCCATTTTGAAAAAAAAAAAATTAAATGACTGGATCGCCAAAAAAAACATAGATATAGATAGTTATCGAACCTGCTCACAAAATTTAACGAGAATCGGTTGAGAATTGCGACCTGTAGAGGAAACATCCGGACATACGAGTGCGAAAGCATTTTTGATGATGGCGACATTCAGAGTGGAAGGTCTTGAGTACAGTACAGCACCATCTCCAGAGGCTCCAGACCAAACCAAAGTCTAAAGTCTCCATTATGGCCAAAATAGACTCCTAAGGTTGTCCGTAGATTTAAGACACACCATACTGGTGCTTTAATTATTTCTTCCATGGAAACAAAAATAACATGCCACACTTCACATAGCCATCACTGAACATGGATACCAATTATTCAGAAATCAAGGTAGGTTTATATGGATCAAAAAAAATCATATACAGACACGAATGATTGCCGTAAATATGTTTATTAAATATTATTTCCCATTCAATAGAAATAAAACATTGCTATCTAACCTACCTAAATATTACTTTGCTAATCTGCAAAAAGATAACGTGCTAGTCAATCGGTGCTAACCCGTTATACTTACTTGCGTAACTCCGTATTAGATGGATACATTCTAAGGAAAAAACGTGCATCAATCAAGAAAATTTGATTCTCGAACAGATGGCGCCACTACGTTTTACCACCTTTGGCCTACTCTCGAAAAGATGGCGTTGACGGTTTCGTTAGTTTTTTAAAGAACATGGGTCAAAATCGTATAAACATAATTAATGCAAATGAAAAAAAATATTTATATATAAATACATTTTTTGATAGTTTTAGTTTTAATCGTGTGCCTATAGATGGCAGTGAATTTACTGTGGCTACAAAATTTACTATGACAGTACCGCTCTATCCTATTATATCCTCTTTGTTACATGCAATTAATGTTCCCACGCTCCCAATACCTCAAATAAATATAAAATATAACAAACCACCACCAAAGGAACAATACTAGACACGTTTTTCGCCTCTCTACGAGGCATCCTCAGGAGATGTTGACGGTCTGACGCCCGGCAACGAACTGACCTGTCAGCCCCAGCGTAGTCTTCTGCCACTCCCTCTTTCTGGGGTGTGAGGAGGCCATTTCAAGGAGAGGCCCTTTTTGGCTGCGTCTGTCGCGGGCTGTAACGACAGCCAACTATAGAGTTGGCGTTTTTCTCCTTCCTGCTTCTTGGAGGATTTGGTTGGCCATCATGGCTTGGAGGTCATGTGTGCCTATCTGTGCCTTGGTGGACTTCGGGGCTATTCCAGCGGCACGAGCTCACGTGGTTGGGCTCTCTGCCGGCGGGCGTGAAGGGGGGCTATCCCTTTCAGCAGATGGTGACGAGTCGAGTCGGCGCTGGCGAACATCTTGCGCGCAAGCTCTCCCACAAACTCGTCCAGCTTCTGGAGTTCCATGTCCCTATAGATGGTCGCGTTCCGCTCATAGCGTGGGGCTCTAACGATGGTCCTAAGGCTTTGCGTCTCCTAGGTGCACCCTGAGTCTCCGCCTATTAGATTCTACCGTCCTGGCATACCAGGCAGGAGCCGCGCAGCTTTGTACGGAACGGTAGGCTGCTGCTGAGCACTGGACGGAGTTTTGCGCGCGCGGCCTTTGCTCGCCGCACCACCTCGTCCACGTCATGCTTCATGGTGAGGCCCCTGTCGGTAGTGACCCTCAGGTATTTCGCCGTATGCTGCCAATGGATCTCTTCACCGAAGAGTTTGAGTGGCGGCGGGTGCTCCTTCGCTCCTGTTAGGAGCGCCTGTGTCTTGCCCACGTTCACCGAGAGCCTCCGTTTGGGCAGCCACTTGGGTAGGACGTCAAGCTGGCGCTGGATCTTGATTGCGGCATGGATGCTGCGTAGTATGCTGCGTCGTCTGATGCTGAATAGTCTCAGCTTGACGTCGCCGACCACCGGGATGTCGTCGGTGAACCAGGCATAGCAGGCTGGGGACAGGCAGCTTCCCTATGGAACACCCGCGAGGATCGGGCGCATCTTTCACTGACACGTGGAAGCGTCGGTGGATCACTCGAATTGGGACCGAAGATGTCGACAGTTTTTCCAGCCTCCAGCAGGCCTTTGGCCAGACCCTGTCGAATGCCTTCTCCATGTCGAGGAATACTGCTACTACGTGCTCCTTCTGGTTCATCCACTCCGCCATGAATGAGAGGACGCGCGTCAATTGGAGTGTCGTCGAGTGCTCGGTGCGGAACCCGAACTGCTCCGGTCCGGGCTCGATGTGGGGCTGGAGCCTGTTCAGGAGCAGTCTCTCGAATACTTTGTAGAGAGTACTCAGCAGCGTGATGGGTCCGTAGCTGTCCTTCCCTGGTTTGGGGATCATGATGACAGGTCCAAGTTTCCAGGATGTTGGAAAGTGGTCCGAGCGCAAGATCCCATTAAACAGGCGCGTCACCGCCGCGATGGTATGTTGCGGCAGGTGTCGGAGTGCCTCGTTTGGGATCGAGTCGGCGTCAGAAGCCTTCTTGGGGTTGCTTCTCACTAGTGTCTTCTTGGCCGGGCGAGAAGAAGACCGTCTCCTCTTCCTCGTTCAGCTCTAGTACTACACGCAAATTCAATATTTAATTATAATAGATAAACCTTGTATACAGCGGCCCGGCACCCGCCGGAGGGGACCACATCAGCATCAGAGCCATCGTCGTCGGTTTGCCCTCGCTGCATCTCCCGAACCCGGTCCCGCTAAAACGGACGCCCCGGGCTAGGGAATGCGGGGACTGGCTTAGCCGGCCGCGACGAGCGTCGCGCGTTCCCAAGGAGCCGCCCACCACATGGAGGGAAAAGAGAAGACACGCGTGGGTAGATCGCGAACCCGTTCTCGCGGTCTACCCCCATCATCGAGATCATCATGAAGGAGGCGGGGAGCATCACCGCTGCCGCCGGAGGAAGGGGAGGGTAGTTGGGGAAACGGATTTTTCCCACTACCCCCCGGATTCGCCCCCGGTTCTATAGAAGGCAGCGAGACGCCCCCGCCTCCCCCACACCCGCGGAAATAGATGATACGGAGGAAGCAGTGGACCAGCTGCTCCCGTCTGCAGCTGCTACGCGGCCCTTTTCGCCCGTGTCGCCCGCCGGCCCCTCCGACTCCCCTATGGACCAACTGCAATCTGACACGATTGTAGTGGCCCATATATTGGAAACCGATCCGGCGTCGGCGGGCCTGAAGGTGTAGATGGCCGCCTATGTCCGCATTACGTCCCACCAACTAGGGATGGAAACCGAGCTGCTCCCGGAGAACGCCGCTTTTCTGGAATTCCTGCGGGCCCACCCAGAAATACTCAGGCCTCCCAAAAGGCCCCGAGAGAGCCCCCTGGAGGCTCAGGAGCCAAAGAAAAGAGACCCCAGGCTGCGCCGACGCTCGAGATCGAGACCGGCGGAAGGCGCAGTAGCTACAGCAGCAGCTCCAACCCCCAGCCTCCCCCCCCCTCCCTCTACACCGCCCCCTGGAGGGCCCCGTCGCCAACCCACATCATGGCAAAGTGTGGGCTCAAGGGAGTGGTCGCGAGGAGAATGGACATCAGACCCTTCGGCCCCCCACTGATAAAGGGGCCACCGGCCCCCGCACCCGCGGAGGCCCCAACCGAAGCACCCTCCTCTAGGGCGACCCACGAACCAGAACCAAAGCAGGAGCCCCCCCCCCCCCCCCCCCATAGGAGCCCCCATCAGATCCCCAGCTACAGCCAGCCCTCTCGTTCGAGGGGCCAGCCGCCAAGTCGTGCCCCCCAGTGGAGGAGGCCCCGACCCAGACCCCCACTCCTGCGGTCCTGCCACCGGCAGAAACCAGAACCAGCCAAGAGCCCCATACCAACCAACACAGGGCCCACGCCACACGCAGACACGCGGCAGACTTCCTCTTACGCCTCCAAAGCTGCCTTGGTGGACTCAACCAAGGCAGACAAGAAGAAGCAGAAGCTGAGATTCCGATGTTATGACTTCAGACCATAGACCTGTCATTATTAAACTGGGTCCTTCTGCGTCGGCCACCCCTGTTACCAAACTGGTCACTGACTGGGACGGTGTTAGTAAGGAGCTTGCGCGGGAAGACTCTGATCTAATTAAAAACCTCCCGACTAACATCTCGTCCAGAGAGGATACTGATAATGCCATTTCTTATCTGACGGCAGAGCTATCAGATTTACTGACCCGTCACAATAAGCAGATTACTGACGAAGCGGACTACAACAAATGGAAGTTGCCGCCTCATCTGCAAGATATGAAAAGAAGGAAAAACGCTGCTTGAAGGGCCTATGATATTTGCCCCTCTCCACAACATAGGTAAGGCTGTAGTAAACAAACTATCTAAGGAGTTCAAAAAGGGTGTAAAGGATTTTAGGAATGAAAGATGGTGTAATCTCCTGAAAGAAATCTCCCCAACCCATAAAGCATATTGGCAACTTATTAGGTCTTTTAAAATTGATGCAGTAATTTAAATGCCCCCATTTACCATACCGGATGCGCCCCCCAATCGCCCACCAGCCTTCTCCGACGCTGAAAAATCCGAGTGTCTGGCGTCCAGTTTGGAGGCCCAATGCTCTTTGAGCAATGAGCCTCATGACCCAGATCACTAGGCAGAGGTGGAGGGGGAGGTGCGCAGGAGGTTGGCACTTCTACCCAGTACGGTACCCGGTAGGGTAGGGTAGAAATAGGGCTCTTAATTCGAAAACTAAAAGTCAGGAAAGCTCCAGGGGCAGACGGCTACCCAACCGGTTGCTGCGCGCCTTCCCCGATAGGATCATCCATTTCTTAGTGGATGTGTTCAATGCGGCTTTATCAAACTCCCACTTCCCTGATCAGTGGAAGGTGGCGCACGTAATCGGAATTCATAAACCAGCCAAGCCCGTCTAGCTATAAGCCAATCAGTCTTTCGAGCTCCTTAGGTAAGCTCTATAAGCGTATTATTCAAGTAAGACTAGGGGAATTCATTCATGAGAAACAGCTTATCATAAATGAACAATTTGGTTTCAGAACTGGGCATTCCTGTACTCACCAGGTCCACCGAATCACTGAGCACATTTTGTACTGGATGACAGGGTGGAAAAAGTCGATCCCCACCGGTGCCATCTTTCTCGACATAGCGAAAGCGTTCGATAAGGTATGGCACGGTGGGTTGATCCTCAAGCTTTTTAAATACGATTTTCCGGACAGACTGATCCATTTGATTTTTGTTTTTTTGCAAAATCGCGAGTTTAGGTATAGGGTGGAGGGGTCCTTCTCCCTCCTTCGCCCTATTCATGCCGGAGTCCCTCAGGGCTCTGTGCTCTTTCCGATACTTTTTTCCCTGTTTGTTAACGATCTGCCAAAGATCGCCGAGGTCAATTACGCGATTTTCGCGGATGACACGGCGATCTTTGCCACATCAGCATGCCCGGTCAGGCTGGCCTCTCCTCCAACGAGCCATCGATTCCCTCGGGGGTTTTCAACCCTGAAAAAAGTGCTGCTATGTTTTTTAGCAGGAGGCATCACTACTATGATCAGATACGTAAACATGGCCACATTGAGCTTTCTGACCGGAGGATACCATGGGTCGAGTCTACCAAGTACCTGGGAGTAACTCTGGACAGAAGGCTCAATTTCGGCGAGCATATTAGGAAAACGAAAAATAAAGCCGTTTTCTACGTGTTCAGGTTCACATGTCTGGTGGGGCTGGGGGCTAAAAGTAAGCTCTTCTTAAGGAACAAAATTACAATATATAGATCTTGTATTAGGCCTGTGTTCTCCGATGCTAGCGTGGCCTTTGCTCACGCAGTGCGCCGAGGTCACTGTTGTTGTTGTTTTATCTATATTGATTGCACTGTTTGGCATAGTTTGCAACTTTGTTATTTTCCTGTAAATATAGTTAATAGCGTAAGGTTTGCTTGCACTTCTTACTGTAAATATAGTAAATTAGGTAAAACTGTAAATGTAGATGTATAGTTAGTATTAGTTGAACTAGCTAAAAATTCTAGGGCAAAGAGCAATAGGGCTGGGTAATGTCCGGCCGACTCTTATTTATATGATAAAAAAAACCAACAGCAGCAGCAACACTGGAAGTATGCCCAGCCTGGGAGGAGGAGCGCCGCACCTTAACTGCTGTGGTGGGCCGTGACCTCTCGCTGCCCACCGTGGTCCGAAACATGGTGGACTGTGATAGGTCGTGGAAGGCTGTGCTGGACTTCTGCGAGGCGGTCATGGTGCAGAAGGAGATGGCAGAGCGCAGCGGGGAAAATGATCGAGCTTCCCAGCCAATGCGCCGAAAGCGTGTGGGGCGGCGGCGGCTGGCATATGACCGCAGACTTCCCCCTTAAGGGCCCCTGTGGGCGACAGACGTCCCCGAGCCTGTCGCCTACTCAAGGGTCCCTGGGATGGCGAGCACGCCTATATGATGGCGCGCTACTATAAAATAAATTCAATATCCGAATAAAAAGTTGGATCCGGCTCACCTGGTGGCAGCCGAGTTTAATCCCCGCTACGCGACTGAGATCTGGTGCGTGTGGGTAGGCCGCGAGAACGAAATCTCGACCTACCCCCACGTTTCTTCTTCTTATCCTCCATCAGGAGACGGCTCCTAGAGATCGCGCGACGCTCCTCGTCGCCAGCTAGGCCAGTCCCCGCATTCCCGTCGATCTGAGCTCCCTAGCCCGGGGCATCCGTTTTAGCGGGACCGGGTTCGGGAGATACAGCGAGGGCAAACCGACGACGATGGCTCTGGTTACTGGTGATCCCCCCCGGCGGGTGCCGGGCCGCCTTATTCAGTACTTTCTTTTTACAAAAATAATTATTGAATATGCGATTTGCTAGTATGTACGTCCGAGCGCTAAGTTGTCTCGAGTGCAATCCAAATATGGCCAACCATTCTAGACAGGTCATTTCGTTGCCGGGCGTCCGACCGTCAACATCTCCTGAGGATGCCTCGTAGAGAAGCGAAACACGAGTCGAGTATTGTTCCTTTGGTGGTGGTTTGTTATATTTATTTGCGTATTTATTTTTGCGGTGGGAGGGTGGGAACATTAACTGCATTTAAAAAATACGCAAGTAATAGCAAAATAAGATTTCAGAATTGTGTAGTTACATTTGATGTAAAATTATAATAATTCTTAAATTATTATGTTTGCTAACCATGTATGGACCTTTTAGTGGATCATGTAGCTGAAATAAATGAATTTATTATTATTATTATTGGTCTGAAATAAATGTTTTTTTTGCCCGAATATAATATAAGTAGCTACTTGACACACGCTCACTTCTTCTATATTACGATGGTAACACCGGCAACTTGTACCAACTTATAAAGCACAAAATGCCATTTTTCTCGAACTTGCAATGAAATGTTGACATGACTTACTTCAAATTAGGTCCGGAAATACTACGTATCCGATCCGGTGCGATGCGTGAAGATGATATGTAAAGGATTTTCATAAGTCTTACACACCTAGGCCTGTAAAGCAAGCCTTCTTTTGTTTTTAACAGCAGCCGGGGCCCGGCAGGTTGGTCAACAACACCTTCTCGTGACTAATGAGGCCCTGGTACTTGCTCCGAGCTAAATTCAATTTTTAGACAGTTTTTTTATCGATTTTGGCCACCGTAACCTATAGATATTTCATTGCAAGTTTGAGAAAAGCACTATACAAATCTCGGCGAAAACCGGGGTTGCTGGCCGCGTATCCCTATCCGCCTATATCTGGTTGGCCTGCAACCCTTCGTTTTCCGGCCTCTATAGTAATGTACTAACACTAATAAACATTTGGACTTTATGAAGTTTTGCTCCTGTCATTTTCTTTGACATTTCACAACACGCAGCGACCAAGTGCAAGCAAGTGTAGCGTCGTGGTATATGTTAAGTATAAAATCGAGGGTATTTTATAATTAATTTAAATATTATGGAATATTTACTGTGTTCATTAATTCTATGTATCGCCTACGATTCCATGTAAGCGTTCTTTATAACATAAACTGTACTATGTAAAATAGCCTGGATATTTTCAATGCCATCACCACTCTCTTTACTGTACTGCGAACACCTATTTAAATTAGTTATAATTATAATTATTCATGTTTTTTAATTTAATAAATCTCGTTGGTTTCTCATGGTGAACGCTTATAAGATGTTTCTTAACTCCACTATGGCGCTGAAATTTCTTGTAGCATATTTCGCAAGCATATGGTCTTTCACCAGTGTGAACACGATAGTGTTCTTTCAATGCAGCAAGAACTGGAAAAGCCTTTTTACAAACATCGCAAGCATGTGGCTTGATAGTTGAGTGAACTCTTCGAACATGAACTGTCAAGGCAGATTTATGCCTAAATTGCTGGCCGCACACTTCGCACGCGTGTTGTTTAAAGTCCTCGTGTACCATCATGTGGTCCTGCAAATTTCGCTTCTTCCGGAATTTCTTATGACAAGTTTCACACTCAAAAGGTTTTTCATCAGAGTGTGTTATACTGTGATTTCTTAAGATACCTTTTGTTGAAAATCGTTTGCTACATATTTCACACATATACTCCTTTCTTCCTTCCCTTAACGCTTTATCTTCCATTTCTTTCTCGGCATGTCTATCCATATGTTTAGCTAAAGTTCCCTGTAGTGCAAATCGCTTCCCGCAAATATCACAACAGAACTGTTTGTCCATAACCTGATTGTGTTGGACTAATAGATGTCTCTTCAAGCTACATCTATAGCGAAAATTCATTTGACATATCTCACAGTTATAAGGCTTTTCTCCCGTGTGTACGCGCAGGTGTATACTCAAAGCGTCTTTTTTTATGAATCGTTTGTTACATACGACACACGCGTACTTATAATCCTCATCGTGAAGTTTAGAATGGAGTTTTAAAGCACATTTCGATGTATACCTTTTATTGCATTTGTCACACTTAAACGGTTTCCCTCCAGTGTGATCAAATTTATGATTTTTCAATGCAAACTGCGTATTGAATTTCCTTTCACAAACATCGCAAGTAAATGGGTAATCACCGGAATGATTATTTTTATGAGCGATAAAGGTGCTTTCTTCTGCAAATTGTTTTTTGCAAATATCACAAGTGAATATTTGTTGGTCTCTGGATACTTGATCTTTAGTTTCATCTGCAAACTCTTTTTTGCATACTGTTATTTCTCCCGGCTCCACTTGACTATGATCAAATTTCAAATGTGTCTTTTTATGAACAGTTAAGTGACTTTTTTGTCTATATTTTTTGTTGCATATATCACACGAAAACGGTTTTGCACCTGTGTGTATCCGCATATGTATAACAAATTCATTTTTTTGTACGAATCGCCTGTCGCATACTTCGCAGGAGAATTTAAACTTTCCCATGTGGTATGCGTAATGTGTATTTAAATGACTTTTTTGTATGAATCTTTTATCGCATACGTTGCACGCGTAAGGTTTCTCGCCAGTGTGGGAGCGGCGATGGATCATGAGTCTGGTTTTTGCATTAGGGTTCTTGAACGTTTTTTGGCATATGTCGCAGGTGTGTAATTTACCGCGGGCGCGACTGGGAGCCGGAGCCGGATCGGAATCGTCGAGATTGGTGTCAGCTACGTCCACCGGAGTAGTGACTCGTTTTGACGCAGAAGAAATGGGTTCCGCTGAAGGCCCTGGTGCTCCGCCGTATATGGCCACTGAAGCAATAAGTCAAATTTTAGAAGCAGGTATGCAAGACACAAAGGAGGAAATTAAATAAAATATTAATGAAAATGTAAGGACTGGCAAATAACTGACAATACACAAGCATATGCCCTTATGCAAATATGTTGTTGGAATAAAATAGTGTCGCAGATGTATCTGAATAATTCACTTGCTCCCCATTTGACTTAAACGGAATTGAATATTTTCCTAGTAAATAGTGTTTTTGTAGGATATATCCTAATAAATACTCTAAAAACAACAAAGCTCCTACTTAAAAAAGTTACAAGACACCATAGTACATTTTTTTGGTTTTGAAGCACCACTTCCTGTTTTAAGTAACTTAAAGATTAAAAGCATAAATATATAAATGAGAGTCAAGGTCAATACTAAGTATAAGCGGGATTTTTGACTTCACAAATAATTTTTGACTTCATTAACGATTGCCAAGTCCTGTAGCTAGTCCGATTAGCAAACAACTTAAGACACATTAAAGCTTGACTAGTTTTTAATTTTAATTTTGAGATAAATACTATTTTAGTTTAATGTATTGGTAATGATCTAAGTCATTGTTTTGTTAGTACATGTACCCACTTTATGAATGGAATTTATCCATAAAGTGGGTACGCACTTTTGCAGCTCGTTGTACAGTCAGCATCAAATAGATCGTGGCGGCCAAAGTGGTCAAATATATCGGGACACATCCTTCTTCCTATGGTAACAAAGGCACAGAGCGGACACGCTATACATCAAAAATCACTTGCGTTTCTATGTGACGCGTCATGCGTCATAGTGTGAGTAAGTTGCTTAAAAATAGTACTGAGCGGCCGGCAAACGGCCGTCAATCTGCTGTCGCGGGGCGAGGTAATAATTCGAATCGGGGCAGGGCGGTGCGTGGCCGTTCTTTATGATAATACTATTACTTATTCTGTGACAAAGGTGTGTTACGATATATTTGGCTGCCACGATCTATTTGATGCTGACTGTACCACCTTCAGTCCAGGACATACCTGATACGACCTCGCCATCGGCCATCTCCACCTCAGACTTCTCCAGCTTGATGTCACCTGGAGCAAAATAATACTATGTGATACTTTAACAATAGACATTATACGAAAATTAATCAAGCGAGTCCTTTTACATAAAACAAAAATAGGTTTAGTTTCACAGTTTTGTAATGTTGTCTTCGAAACGTTGGAGATGTTCAAAACTTAATTACACACAATTAAGCGTCGCGTCGTGCCGAAAAAACTACAATTAATTATCAACACAATATGACCCTAACCTTTTTAAATATGGTAAATGTGAACCGCCAATTATTTTACATCAAATATACTCACCTATGTTTTCATCTCCAGCAGCTTTCTCCAACTTGATTTTGAACTTGTCACCTGCAGCAAAAAAAAACCTACAGTTTCCGACTTTAATGCTTTATGCTCATAATCAGATGATCAGGTCAGATGATCTTCTGACTTTACGTCAATACAAATACAATAAATTGTGCTAAATGTGCCCATAAGGGGTCCTTTTGATTGACATAATTATTGAAAGTCATAATGTAATGATTGTCCGATTATCATTAGTCATAATTCGGAAACCGTTAACTTCCCAGGATTTTCGTAAGGTTATCATATAGATAGGTTAGGTTAGTTTTATGGCAATCCTGAAAAGTTACGCGTTTCTGAGAAGTAAACCAATTATGACTAACGAAAATGTGGACAAACAATACATTATGACTTAAAACTTTATGGGAAACAATAGAGACCCGTGCCCATGATTTCAGGGCTTAAGCTTCGTACATATCAAATTGAAATTAGTTTAGTCTTTAACATAACTATTTATACATTTAAAATGTATAAGAATTTAAACAATGATTTCGAGGGAGAGAATTTCTAAAAACAAGGTAATTTAATGTCCATCCCCAGGGCTTAAGCTTTCTATAGCCAATCTTCATTGTAATCAATTTACTGTGAAAATGGCTTCCTATAGCCAAACTTCATTGTAATAATTTACTGTGAAAATGCTTTTCTATCTGCCGTGAAAATGTACATTCTTCAAAATCCAACTGCACAACTATGTATTAAGTCCCATTATCATAGCCTTACAAAGGTTAAACCAGGGAACTGGGAGGTCTCATTCTCACAATTACATATGGAAATCTATATACCAAGAGGGATGGCTATAGTTGCCATATAATAAATGGTAAAAAAATAATAACCACAATGTCAGTAGCCATAAGCGCTGGTGGCCTTGCGGGTTCAAACCCCGGCTTGTACCAATAAGTTTTTTGGAACTTATGTACGATATATCATTTGATATTTACCACTCGCTTTTCGGTGAAGAAAAACATCGTGAGGTAACCGGACTAATCCCAATAAGGCCTAGTTTACCCTCTGGGTAGGAAGGTCATATGGCAGTCGCTTTCGTATAAACTAGTGCCTACGCCAATTCTTAGGATTGCCAAGCGGACACCAGGCTCCCATGAGCCGTGGCAAAATTCCGGGACAACGCGAGGTAAATGAATGTCTGTAGCCAGAGAAAAAAATCAAGAATATCCCATTGTCTGGCAACCTCCAGTGGTAATGCAAATTAAATTTAAGAAATTGATATAAAATTAAAATGTCAACCACTCAGAATTATGTTTAAATAATTAAGAAGAGAAGTTTGTATAGATTAATATCCCCTAGCATAGCGTACTCTAGGGAAAAGTTTGATATCTGATATATCTTACTGGCAGTGATGACTCCCTTGAGCCGTGCCTGCAATTCTGCCTGGCTGCGCTTCACTTGTAGCTTGAAGTCACTTGCGTCCCGCAGCCGCCCCACGCACACCTCACAGATCCCACACTCCTCATTACCTATGCCTAGCTGCAAAATAAAAACATGGTAATATTTTCAAATGTTGGACTTTAAGATAATCTATAGGTACTCACTACTTATCTCAGACGGTTGGCAAGAAGTTGTGCAGAGATTTTCTTGTAGAATGTAGTTAAGTTTTGTGACTATAAAAACAGACTTGACAAACATTTTACGAATGGACAAAACACAAGTGCAGGACATTGATATGCACGTATCAGCTATTTTAAGCTGCCTGTGTATTCGTATATATAATTCGTATTATAATATATAATAATAATATACTAGTATATAGCTAGTTAATACAATATATTCGATCTTTTCTTACTTAAAGTAATAAAAATCAGTTTCATGCATCCAAACTTCAACTTTATCTTGGCTGACCATAATAACTTCTTACCAACAGTTTCATTTAAATATAGCCTTTTAGTATATGAATAGAAATGATTGATGAATATAATATTGTGAAATTGAAATATAGAAATATTTTATTGCACATAACTTATCCCGTTAGAGATCACTTCCAGCTAACCTTGTTTAGCTCTGGCCTAGCCCTAAATACATTTCAAAACTAAAGGCTCCAACCTTGAGTCAAACCAATGAGTTTCTTTTCTTTGGTTTAATTTCTTAAGTTAGGATTTTACAATATCCACCAATCAGTTGTACATTTATCAACAGTAAATACAAACCAATAAAATAAACTATACAATATTATTCAATTCTTGATGACCTAGCCTAGGGGTTTAGTGACTCTGCCTATGAAGCCGATGGTCCCGGGGTTCGAATCCCGGTAAGGGCATTTATTTGTGTGATGACACAGATATTTGTTTCTTAGTCATGGTTGTTTTCTATGTATTTAAGTATTTATATATTATATGTAATTGTTATCTGAGTACCCACAACACAAGCCTTCTTGAGTTTACCATGGGGCTTAGTCAATTTGTGTAAAAATGTCCAATAATATTTAATTAAAAAGTTTAGGCTACAAGGGTCGTGCCCCTGCACATGAAGACAGATTGACCCGAATTGGCACAACCATTTCTGAGAATTTTATTGATCATTACTATCATTAAGGTCGTTTGATTGGTCACTTTCATGGAAAATGGGATGAGATATGAGATGTTCATATCTCTACAGAACGCACTGGTCTCGTTAAAAACAAACCTAACTGCAAACTAAGCATCTAGTCATAACAGCTAATGACAAGATCAATAAATTGCTAAAACTTACATTTATGTCGAAACAGTCTTTCAGCATGTCGTAATATATTTCTGTTTTGCCGAGATGTTTATACAGCATTTTGAGCCCCTTTTCCGGCGGCCGCACCAGGCAACAGCTACACGAATGTAACTCCTCCATTGTTTAACACGGTGCTAATTTTATTGTGTCACAGACACCACTGATTTCGCTAATACACACTTTAAAATCTACTTTTACAATTCCATTTATAAAAACATAGCGGCCGCATATCGATTTCTGATTGGAAGTATGGGTATCGGCGAACGATTCCTATTCCTACAGCGCAGTCCAGTCAGTCATTTACTGAAACTGGGCAAAATGGCTGACTGCTAATGTCATGTAATGTCATGTCAGTCTGTTTTTTTGTGTTTTTTTTTTTATATTAGTGTTGTGACATCTTTTGAAAGCCAAGTTTGTAAATATTGTGGCAAGTTTTTGTTAGGTCAAAATGTAAGTTGACACGCGATAAACCACATTATTACGGAGTCAAATCAACCTCGTGATGCACGAATATGACTGGATACGACCAAAGATATAGTCGGTCAAACCAAATTGGCAGTAAATAAGAACAAAAAAAACTATACTCATCCTTTTCTTTTGGGTGCTAGTACTAGTGAAGACAAAGATAGTATGAGTCTCTCTGTCTATGTTTGAAATAAAACAGTCCTTTGACAAACTATAGATATATATAACTCCGTAATAGATGGATACAGTCTAAGGAAAAAACGTGCCTCGAAAATCACGAAAATTTGATTCTCGATCAGATGGCGCCACTACCTTTGGCCTACTCTCCTATAGAGGGCGTTGACGGTTTCGTTTGTCATTTAACAATTTTAACGCATATCAGTGAAAGAACATGGGTCATATATTATACTACTCTTTGATACGACTGTAATTAAAAACTAATTCGTAAAAAGCAAAAACGAAACGCAATTATCAATGGCAAGAGTGGTCAACTCATGGTCAAGGTCACAGGTCACTCTCAACTCTCAATCTGCGCCTCTGCGGCACAAGTCGATGGTCGTATTATCAATTCGCTTCTCAAGTTTCTTTTCTAGAACTTTCACGTATAGACCTTATCTCATAAACTACAGGTAAATAACTCAAATTCCATTCTTACTGCATACTTATTTGGTTCGGTGCATAGATAAATATTCAAAATAACCTAAAAGAAATTACAACTTTAAAATTATTTTTAGGACCATGGCTCAAGGTTTGACTAACGAAGAGGTCGAGGCCCTCTGTGTGAAGCCTCATGAACGAACTAAGGTAAATATTTTATTATTCATTCCACAGGACTATCTTTTTGTCTAAGTGGTAAAGAAAAGTAAGTGTCCACTTCACTTAGTTTTTGACATCTACGTAGTAATCATATTAGCAAATTAAGCTATTATTTTAACCTTCTGAGACCCAGAAGCAGTTGTTATGATTTTGAATATGGAACCCTTAGTTACACAATAGATTGATGAATATGTACAAAAAATTATATGCAGGGTCCTAGGAGGTTAAAACGGCTCTTTAAGTGGTTAACACCTCTGCAGCTAGAGGTTAAAATACCCCATGTAGTATATTATTTGTTAAACACACTGCTGCAAAACAATTCCAAACATATTTCATAAAATAATTTGATTTGTTTCCTAGTTAAATTCACAAAATTGTCTTCTGTACCAGGACTTCATGTTCCAACAAACCATGTACCGCATCAAGGACCCCCGTAAGTCGCTCCCGTTCTACACCGGCGTTCTCGGAATGACCCTCCTCAAGAAAATGGATTTCCCTGCTATGAAGTTCTCTCTGTACTTCATGGGTTATGAGAACCCGGCCGATGTGCCGCAGGACGAGGCCAAGAGGCTGACTTGGGCTACAACGAGGAAAGCTACGTTGGAGTTGACACAGTAAGGTTTCAATATCACCCTTCTCCTTATATTAGCGCTTTGGCAGTCTAATACTGTGTAGGCACTGGTTTTAATGACAGTAGTAATTTCATTCCAAAGGGGAAAGTAGGCTTTGTTAGGATTAGTCAGGTTTTCTCACAATGTTTTTCTTCATCAAAGAGCAACTGGTAAATGTAAATAGATATTTGGGAACAATCTTACACAGATCAACCTAGCCCCATACTAAGCAAAACTTGTACTATGGGTACTATAAATAGATACTTAAATATAGTTTGTCAAAGGGCTGTCTCATTTATTAATTAATTAATTTGCGTACCTTAGATTATCTACCTGCATATACAACTCCAAAAAGTAACAATGTATATGGTAAAAGAGTAACTGACTTTCTACTCCCATGTATACTAAACACCTTACCTAAAAATGTACTGTATGATCTCATTAACATTGTTGAAAACCACGGCAGATGTATGCCAAGACTAAAAAAATACTACCTAAGTCTAGAGTAATGTATAAAATAGATGCAGAGATTTGATGTGTATAGATTAGTTTTATATATATATATATATATAATAGTATAATATAATTATATACCTAATAGTATTAAGCAAACGCGGATCGGACCGCGCGAACACGCCAACACCAAAGAGGTTTACAATAGTGGCATACTGGCAAAAGTTGTATGAATATTTAAAGTGAATAAATAAATAAAAAAAAAAAAAAAAATTCAAACAAAGACAGAGAGAATCATACTTTCTTTGTCTTACACTAGTACTAGCACCCAAAAGGAAAGGATGAGTATAGTTTTTTTTTTGTTCTTATTTACTGACAATTTGGTTTAACCAACTATACATAAATAACATACCCGGGACCTAGCTTCATACGCAGGGTTACAACCAAACTAGGCTTGCCCATTAGCCGGGTCCACACAGAGCAAGCATACACGCGAGGCAATTTCCTCGTGCACAAAACGGCCAGTGTAGACGTACCCCGGACGAGGCGGTGCGCGCTTTGTGTGGAGCCAGCTATTGACTCAGAGCCACTTACATAAGGTTTAACAAACTCGCTGGTACAAATTGGGATTGAAATCTCAACTCAACCTCTGATTTGGAAGCCAGAGACATACATAATACTTACTAGACCAAACTAATCAAAAGCCTCTGAGGCCTAGTATCCTCTGGTTTTGAAGTTAAGATGGCAGCCTCGTTTATAAAAACTAGTTCCTTAGGCCAATTCTCGGAATTAAGTTGCTAAATACTATGCTCCCCTGGGGTGCAACCAAAATGCTAAGATTATGAGGGACAATGAATGTTGAAAATGTTTTAAGATTAATCATTTGGAGCTTGTTAAGGGTCGGAAACGCACATGTAACACCCTTGGAGTTGCAGGCTTGTTACATGTGCGTTGCCGGGCTATATGCCTGTTTGCCGCCAACATGGATTTATATACCTATACATATAATTTGTTCTGTCGTTTTTTTTTAGTGTTTCGTAAATAAGTTGTAAACAGTAGCTCATAGCAAAAAATAGTCTGGTGTGTAAATAATCTATATAAAATTTCCTACAAAATAGATATACAGTTTGTTGCAAAAGTTCCACATCAAACTGACACTGGAGGTATAAGACACCCTAAGAGAATCCAAACTGGCACCGTGATAAAAAGAGCAAAATTAATAAAAACCTAAATCGGTTATAATAATTCGATAACCATGCAACTTTTACTGAGGTCATGTTAAGCTGATTTTGATCCTCTTAGTGTCCTACCTCCAGTGTCAGTTTGACGTTGGGTTAACCACGATTTAAGCAATTTATGTTTATTGCAGCAACTGGGGCACTGAGAGCGACGATTCGAGCTACCACAACGGCAACAGTGAGCCGCGTGGCTACGGGCACATCGGTATATTAGTGCCTGATGTAGAGGCGGCCTGTGCTAAGTAAGAATGAAGACCAAGGCCGCGGACTGGGCGCACACAATCGGGGGCTGGCGTCGCCTTTAATGAAACTGATTTGGACAACAGCAGCGGTCGCCGGCCGCCATCCCGCCGATCGCTTGCGTCCAGTCCGCAGCTTAAGACATTTTTGTTATGTCTGACCATACTCAGGGCCGTCTTAAACTATCCTAGGGCCCTTGGGCACTCAAGAATTTGGGGCCCTTTTGGAATGTAAAGAAAGCGAATTAAACTAACAACCTACCCGACCCTGCCGATTCGGTTGCTCACTGTTACTGTATGCCCTTCGCCGTCCCCTGAGGAAGGGGGCCCTGGGCACGGACCCCGTGTGCCCTTATGGTAAAGACGGTATACTCTGACGTCTTTTAAAAATATAGTCAGTCATACAATAATAAATAACCCTGTATAGGGTATTTTTTTCAATGATGACAATACACAGGAGCGCCGCGACAGTAGTTCGCTCGCGAGATATACTACCCATCCCTCTCTAGTTAATATAATATATGTAGTTAGAAAAAACCGATAGTCTATCTCGGGCGAGATGCTGCCGCGGCGCTCCTGTGCTAAGCCTACTGGTTCAATAATTTTACCCGCTTATTTATAAAGCTTTACAGGCCTCAATTATTTAATTTTTGTTTTATCCCTTTCTTAACTAATCATAAGTAAGGTGTAGGGGGACAACTTCGACTGAGGGGTAATTTAAACTAATCGAAAGTTCGAAACATCTTCCATTTTTTACATTTTTAAGAGACACACACAACACATCTTTTTCGGTATCTGGACATATATGGCACTCTAGTTAATAATGTAAAACATGGAAGATATTTCGATTAGCCCGCAGTCGAAATTGTCCCCCTGCACCTTATAAGAATATACTAATCGTAGTCGTTAGTAGTTAAGGTACGAACTGACAACTTCCTTCTTTTTCTTAAAGCCGATTAAAAATAGGATCATGTTATCTAAATAAAAAAATATTTATAAAATATTACAGATTCGAGGAGCAAGGAGTGAAGTTCATCAAACGACCTCAGGACGGAACCATGAAAGGCCTGGCCTTCATTCAGGACCCTGACGGTTACTGGATCGAGATCTTCAAGGCCATGTAAAATCCTTATGGAGCATTCCACGAGAATATCGCTTACGAAATGTTTTTGCCTTGTATGGTAAATACCTCAATCAAATGCGTAAAATTCGAGAATATACTGCCAATTTGTTAACTAACTCATGAAATATTACAACATTAAGATAATGGCATTTTGTAAGCGACATTCTCGTGAAATATCTTTTATTTGTATAGACCCTTATCATAATCAAGGGGATTGTGGATCATAGTGGTATTTAGAATTAGATAAGGAGTATTCGAGTTATTCCGATAATCACCAATAGACTACAATCCCTCTTAGGGATAAGTTCGCCTTTATACATAACATTTTTTATTCTTGTTTTGTTTTGTCCGTTTTATGTAAAGCAGTTTGTGTGCAATAACGTGACATACATACAATAACTTAAACCTTTTTTCCGGAAACTGGTTTTTGCGCGAGAAACGGTTTTTGTGTTTAGAGTCCGTGGAATTGTGCGGGTCTGTTATTATATATATTATAAAGATCATATTTTCATGGAAATATGAGATTAATGTGGACACTGCCATGCAGTTAACTTGATCCGACTCTATTGACGTCATCTCTTGCGTTATGAAATACCTATTTTTTTTTGTTAAATTCACCATTATTTAGTAAAATAAGCATTACTACTAGGTATCTACTATTATATAAATATACTTCTCTGAATCTTTTTTTTCTGTCAGTTTCTCTATCTAATTCTAAAACCATTTTATAGATTCGTGGTTTATTTTTTGTAGTAACTAATTATGATGTGTCATATAATATCAAATATCATTATGACTTAAATAATTTTTGCCCAAAATGTTATAAAGATTTTTGTAATAAGAAAAAGTGAGAATTTAAATTTTGTATCATCTGTTATGTAATAAAATATACGTTAAACGTGTTTCCTTTTTTACTTTGTAACCTGTAAACAAAAAATTTACTAGAGCTTAAAAAAAAACCGGCCAAGTGCGAGTCAGACTCGCGCACGAAGGGTTCCGTGCCATTCCGCAATATCGAGCAAAAAAAATCACGTTTGTTTTATGGGAGCCCCACTTAAATATTTATTTTCTTGTTTTTAGTATTTATTGTTATAGCGGCAACAGAACTACGTCATCTGTGAAAATTCCAACTGTCTAGCTATCACGGTTCATGACAGACAGACGGACAGTGGAATCTTAGTAATAAATAGGGTCCCGTTTGTACCCTTTGGGTACGGAACCTTAAAAATGACCCCAAGTGTATTGTGCCGCGAGCTTGACATCGTCAAATATTCTAAATTCTAATGCCGCACAAGGTGTAGAATTCTATCTTAGCCAATCAAAACTTATACGAACTTATAAACTGAAATATTTCATAAAATAATTTGATTTGTTCCCTTCCCTAGTTATACGAACTTGTATAATAGGTAGGTAAAAATAAACTCAATTCTGAATATTCATTAAGATTAAATTTTATTCCAAATAAGTTTTCTTAAAGCTTGCTTAAAACTTATTATAAATAAGTTTTTATCTATATGTGGAGAAAACACAAAGCTTATTTATTTCTCTAAGACTACATATTCAAGCATGGATAGTATGGACAACCTATTGCAATAGAGTTTCTAATCTAACCCTGCACCGTGTTTCACCGTGTTTAATAGCGCAGCGTGTGAGTTGTTTCTTGTGACGTTTAGAGTTTAGACCAGTCCAGACAGGAGAATTTTTGCATAATCTGATTAAATTGTGTGAATAAATCAGGTGGTGTGGACGCAATTATAAAATTGGCTCGCCGATCCTACTTGATTCGATTTCAAGATTTCGACCGATCGAAGAATTCCAATTTTCGATGTTAGTATGAGCGTTTGGGGTATTTTTTTAAAATTTCGAGCTTTTGTATATTACCATAAATCTAAATTCCTATTTAAGATTATAAACATGTATTTATTAAAATTACAATAAGTACATTTATTAAATAAATTCTCAAAAAATATATATAATAAAACACAAATTGATCTTACTCTAAACTATACTACAGACACCATAGAAACTAATAATAAGTCACATTTCAGCCGTACAAATCGTCCCGCGTCCTATAAAATTGTGTTCGCTAGATGAGATTGCCGTCAATTTTTTTTTCTGATCAAATTGGTCGATTTGGTCATCCCGTTTGGACGGGCCTTTAAAATAATACTTCCACAGTGATTCCACACTGTGCTGTCAAACAGGGGCAGAGTTCGTTTTGACGGACTCTACGAGTATTATCGTAATAAAGTCACACAACTTGCGCACAAATAGTAGTCCAACAATGCACTAATTTGCCCCTAAATAACAAGAAAATAAATCTATAAGGAATAACATTAGTAATAGAATACAAAAGTAAAAATGAAGACAATCATAGTCCGGTTTTTCGGGGGCCCAAACATATCAGTGCTAGTGCTTAATTAAATACATATCTGTGTGACGCATCCTTGACATTAGCATTATTAAGCATGAGTTTTAGTTCTTTTATTATCTATTTGCAAACCTATTTAATTCCTTCTTATTGCAACTGTAAATAATTATATATCTGACATGGACTCAAGTCAATACACATAACAACAATACTTAAAATAACATCAAATAATAATTCAGGTCATTGTAAAAGCGATTATAATCTTTAAAAATTATTCAAAGGTAATAAATAAATTATTCATAATTTTATTGACAACGACATAGAGCAATTTTCCTTGTCCTACCACTTTTTAAACGTCAAACCTAATCGCATCGTTTAAACCGGGGTATGCATATACATAATACATATATTCCATCCAGTCAGCAGCCATAGGTTTACCCTTTTATTATTATATTATTAACTATATTTTATTATTTATTGTAAAAATAAAATAAAAATAAAAAAGCCTTTTATTTCTGGGATGAAACTTAATCTAAATTTTTCTAAATGTCTAATATCTAATGATCACTCCAGAACCCTCCTAAGAGGTATAGGCCTCTTCCAGAATCTGCCATTTTCTTCGGTCTTGGGCCTCCCATATCCAGTTGGCCCCCACTGTTTTAATTATGTCGTCCGACCATCGTGCCAATGGCCGTCTTCTCTTCCTCTTTCCGTCTGGACCTTTCCAGGCCGTTGTGTGAAAAGTCCACCTCTCGTCTTGGAGTCTGGCAACATGGCCAGCCCATCTCCATTTTTGTTTCTGGGCCTGGCTTAGTGCATCTATAAGCTTAGTTTTTTCTCGGATTATGGAATGTCTGATCTTGTAAATTTTTCTTATTTTAAGTATACTCCGTTCCATGCCCCTTTGGCATGAAACTATGGTCCTTTTGGCCTTTGAAGTGAATTTCCATGTTTGGCATGCATAGATCATTGTTGGGAGTATGCACATATCCATTACCTTCTTCTTAAGCTTGATAGGTAGGTCGCTTTTTAGGGTTTCTTTTAGACTCCAGTACTTATTCCAGGTGTTTTTAATTCTTCTCTCAATTTCCTGTTCGTTTGCATTTGGGTTGAAGCTTACTTGTTTTCCCAGGTATATGTATTGGTCGACATACTCTATATTTTCATTTTTTATAGTTATCTGATTTTTGTTGCTATTTGACATAACTTTAGTTTTGCTATAATTCATTTCAAGTCCAACTTTTTTGCTCTCTATGTTCAATGTGTTCATCATATATTCTAAGTCTTTACTACTTCTTGCAAACAGGGCCAGATCATCCGCAAATCTTAGATGTGTCAGGTTTTTTCCTCCAATATTTATGCCAAGTGATTTCCAATCTAGCTGTCTGAAAACTGATTCTAGCACGGCTATAAAAATTTTTGGGGATAGTGGGTCTCCCTGCCTTACCCCTCTCTTAATGGGAAATGATGGGCCAATTTTGTCAAGTTGTATTTTGCTGGTACTATTCATGTAAATCTTTTTAATTACTGCTATGTAGGTGTTGTGAACTTGTTGGTTTTCTAGTGTTTCCCAAATGGCTGAATGTAGTATGGTGTCAAAAGCCTTCTTGTAATCAATATAGGCTATATAAAGTGGTGTGTTGAATTCTTGGTGTTTTTCTATGATTTGTTCCAACGAGTGTATGTGGTCTACTGTTGAAAAACCCCGTCTGAAGCCCGCTTGTTCAAGTGGTTGGTGTCTATCTAGGATGGTGCTTATTCTTTTTTCTATAACTGATGAAAAGAGTTTGTATAGGATGGGCATTAAACTTATCGGTCTATAATTGTTAACATCGTTAGGATTCCCTTTTTTGTAAAGCAGTATTATGTTTGATTCTGACCATTGACTTGGAATCTCTATAGTTTTCAATATAAGGTTAAATAGGAATGTCAGTGGAGTACACAGGAGAGACTCTGCGGCTTTTATGGCTTCGTTGCTCAGGTTGTCTGGGCCTGGGCTTTTGTCAAGTTTCAGAAGTTGGATGGCCTTTGATACTTCGTTCTTCGTGATATTTTCTAATTCATCTTGTTGTTGTTGTATGTTGTTGTTTTGCAGAGTTGTATGATCTTGGCTTGTACTTATATTTGTGTTCTCATATTCTTTTGTGTTATATAAATCTTTGTAGAATGCTGTGGCTACGTCCAAGACTTCTTTGCGGTTATGAGCTGTTGTTTGCTGGTTTGCTAAACTTTTAATCCAGGTTTTGTGTGTTTGTAATTGTTTATAAGCCTTTTTTAAGCTGCTTGTTATTTATTGTAGGGATTATTAAATTCTTTTAATTTAATATATTTCGAAGGTTTCTCGTGGTGAACTTTTCTAAGGTGTCTCCTTACACCATCTTGCCGAGGAAACCTCTTGTAGCATATTTCACAAGCAAACGGTCTCTCTCCTGTGTGGACTCGATAATGTTTCTTCAATTCAGCAATAACTGGATATGACTTATCACACACATCGCAAGTATGAGGCATACTTTTTGAATGCATACGTCGGATATGAACTGCTAAGGCAGATTTATGTTTAAATTGCTGGCCGCACACTTCACATGAGTGTCGTTTAAAGTCCTCATGCACTTTCATGTGATCTTGCAAACTTTTTTTCATTCTGAAGTTCTTATGACATATTTCGCATTCGAAAGGTCTTTCCTCAGAGTGTGTTTCTCTGTGATTTCTTAATATACCTTTTGTTGAAAATCGTTTGCTACATATTTCACACATAAATGGCCTATCTTCTATTCGCCCTTCCTTTTTGGCTTCTTCCTCCCGTTTTTGCTCGGCGTGCTTCTCCATGTGTTTAGTTAATGTCCCCTGTAGTGCAAATCGTTTCCCACAAATGTCGCAACAGAACTGTTTGTCCATAACTTGGTTGTGTTTTTCCAATAAATGTTTCTTCAAGCTATATCTATAGCGGAATTTAGTTTCACAAGTTGCACAGGTATAAGGCTTTTCCCCCGTGTGTACGCGCATATGTACATTTAAATTCTCTTTTATTATGAATCGTTTACTACACAGAAGACATGCGTGCTTATAATCCTCAGTGTGAACTTTCAAATGTAGATTTAAAGCACCCTTCGATGTGTACCCTTTATTGCATTTTTCACACTTAAAAGGTTTCCCTCCAGAATGGTCAAATTTATGATTATTCAAGGCAAATTGCGTATTAAATTTCCTTTCACAAATATCGCAAGTGAATGGATAATCACCGGAATGATTTTTTTTATGAGTGTTTAAGGCGCTTTCCTCTGCAAATTGTTTTTTGCATATATCACATGTAAAATCTTCAGTTTCATCAGCAAACTCTGCTTTGCATGTAATCTCTCCCGGCTCTACACTACTAGGATCATATTTCAAATGTTTTCTCATATGAACAGTTAAGTGGCCTTTTTGTCTGAAAGTTTTGTTGCATAAGTCACATGAATACGGTCGGGCACCTGTGTGCCCCCGCATGTGCACAACATATTGATTTTTTTGAATGAATCGCGTGCCACATACTTCGCAGGAGAATTTGAACTTCCCTATGTGGTATGCGTAATGTGTGTTTAAGTGGCTCCTTTGTGCGAATTTTTTGTCGCATACATTGCACGAGTAAGGCTTCTCTCCAGTGTGGGAGCGGCGATGGATCATGAGTCTGGTTTTAGCGTTTGTATTCTCGAACTTTTTGTGGCATATGTCGCACTCGTGCACTTTACTGCGGCCAGAAGCTCGAGTCGGCTTGGAGTCGTCGAGGTCGGTGACGGTATCCGCCGGTGAAGTGTCGCGGTTGGTGGCGGTAGAAACTGGCTTCGCTGAAGGCCCTGGTGGCCCGCCGTATATAGCCACTGAAACAATAAGAATTAAAGTTATATCTTAAAATCAGGTGAAAGTGTCAGAAGAGATTTTACCAAGTTGGTTGATGACGACGTCATATTTCTCAACGCTCACTTTTTATCATTCCCTAATCAACTAGGAACCCTTAGTTTGTCCACGTCCCTCAGTCTATTTGGCCGTTCGGGAATTACATTAGTGATAACTATCACAAAAAGCTTGACACTTAATGGCATATTCGGTTCTGATTAGGAAAAAGTAGAAGAAATATTTTTTTGATTCGAAATTTTCGTGGCCTTTGTATGGAGGGTCGACGATGAAAAATGTTTTTTCGGGTGAAATAATTTTTCTTATACTTTTTCCTAATCAGAACACGATATCGAATATGCCCTTAAACGGATCCCCACTATTTTTGTAACATCCTGTATAACAATCACGCCTTCAAAATGATAAAATTCACTCCAAAAGTAGGGATGATTTCTTACTTCAACCTTATCTAGTAGTAGATAGGTCGTTGGATAGGTATTTCGAAACGACGAAGGGGGTCTTGAATACTATTTTCTTGATGCCTCTCTAACTTTTAAAAAGTGGGTCCAAAAAATATGGAAAAAAGCTAAAACTTTATGAAAGTAAATCTTAATTAATATTTTTAATGAAAACTATTATTTTATACACATATTGTTTACACATTGTTTATATGCTTGTATACACACCTGATACCACCTCGCCATCAGCCATCTCCACCTCTGACTTCTCCAGCTTGATATCGCCTGCACCGAAAAAAAAAACCTTTATATTATATACGGCTAATCCCTTAGCTGATTGATGCAGGTTTAGAGAAATGCCGTCTTCAGGGCGTTCAGGTTCACACCATTACGTGGAAAAGAGGGTCTCAGAAATTTTTTTTGGCATAAAAAAGTGTTAAAATGCGAGAGTACCTATTACATTAACTCAAAATGTTTTTAGTCTAAACTAAAATATGTGACGTTTTCAACCAAAAGGTACCACATTGTCGCTTATCGATAAGGTTGATTTCTAATTGAAGCTATATGGAAATAGCGCCTTACTGACAAGCGACAATAAGTACCCTTTTGGTTGACAATGGCACATATGGCGAAATCGGACCCTCCAAATACTACTTATTCGGAACAGAAGTAACAAATTGGGTTTATAAAAATATTTATACTCAAAATAAAAATTTTGAATGGGATCGGGTGAGTCTCGAGGCAAACGTCATGACATCTTACCAGAGGGGGAGGGGTATCAAAAAATCCTTAAAAAAAACACCTCACGCAATTAATGGACGACCCTTTACTAGTGATTGTTTGCTTGAATGAGTGTGACGTCTAGCCTTGCAAGCAAAACTTAATCTAGACTAGATAGCAATGTCTAATTGGCGATTGAGCTAAAATTTCGCATATTTAAGTATCTAACTATGGTAACAAAACACTGTATAATGGTACCATGAGGGTGACCTGATAAAAATAATAAAGAAGACTGAGTATGTAAAATTTATTTGTATTATTTAACAATTTCTACCAACGAAAACTAGTACCGGGCTATAACCGCGAAAATCGAAGTTCGTAAATAGGCATGATGACAGTAATTAAAAGTCACTAAAATATTATATTTATTTAATGAAACTTTAGTCGTAGAATACGAAAAACGCATTTATTTTTTTATATTTAGCGAGATTGGTAAGTGTTTTGTTAAAATAAAATTACAAAATACGCAAGTCCGCCATGATTCGGTGAACACCAATCAGAGCGAATGACGTCACGTTCATGTCAACAAATATCCAAAGTACTGAAAGTACTCGTTCTCCTGCTATTTTATTTACGTATCACGGATTCAATTTTAGAAGTTTAAACCGAATATTAACTAATAATAATAACTTGAATCGTGGAACAAGGATTTACTAAGGCAAACAGTGCTAATTTGCCTAGAATCGATGTGATGATGCTTGGAGAGTTTTTACAATCAAACGAAGACTTTTGTTCAGCAGAATTTAGAAATGTCAAAAGTTCCTTGTAAGTACAATAAACAATATTTATAATTATATAACAATCATACTAATTTAAGTAATTAACTAAATCCAAATCCTGTAAAATCGCTTTTTATGTGTATTCCATAGCAGGTTAATATTAGAATTTCATGCAACTTTTATATTAAAGTTAAGTACGCCTCAAACAAGATAAATACTGTTAGGTATAGTACCTGAAAAATAAATAAAATACTCACATCAAAATAATCTTCGCAAAAATAAAGATGAGTCTTAGGCAATACGGTCGTTGTCTCGCCTTGCAAGTGTAGCTACTTGTTTCGTGTTGTTTTATTGTGTGGAACATCCATAAATAACTTATTACGAGTTGTAATTGATGTATTATTACACTGAGGAACTGCACAACATTTAAACACTTTGGTATTCATATTTAATAATACGAAATAAACAAATTATTTAATAAGCTTCTAAGGAACGCCTAGAACGTGCGTTTTGTTTATATGAACTTGACGTCACTAGGGACGCCATGACACTTATAAGCGTTTTGGAGCGAATTTAAAAACTAAAATGTAGTTTATTCCTACTAAACCTTTATTAAATGCAGAAATATGTTATTCATAGTAAATCATTTATGATTTTTAACATTATAGGACAGTTTTTCAAAAGTTGACATCATGCCTATTGCGGGCATTTTTCTCTGTCACTCAAATTACACCTTCATTGGAGTAAAAGAGAAAGATCCCCGCAATTTGCGAATTTCGGTTTTCGCGGTAGCCCCTCAGACATTTTCGACGCCGTGACAAACACAAAAGCAGTCATCCAGACGCCACGTCACCGAAATGTAAAACTGAAAGTGAACTTTATGCATATGCATGTAGGTCTATGTTGCCCTGTGGTCTATGACCGATTAATCGATCTTTGGCGTTGAACCTACGGTGCGTATATATCGGTCATTGGCGTCCAAAAGAATATGTTTCATATGTTACTTGAATGTTAGTCTTTCATGAATGAATGAATTTTTTATTTGCATGTTACTTCAGAATGTCGTTTTAAAATGAGTGCGTAATTTCGATTGTATGGCGTCGTCTAGGTCCGTGTGAATATTATTTAACAGTGAATAAACTCACATTTGATGGTCTCATCTCCACCTGCCTTTTCCAACTTAATTTTGAACTTGTCACCTAAAACAAAGATAAATAAATATGAATGCTCAAACACAGTTCCATTTAATAATTGTTTGAATAAAAGGACAGGTCTTCAAGCTTTATAACATAAAAACACGGTAATGTAATTTTACTCACACAACCTGAAGTAGAATATGTTATAAAATACAAATTATACAAATTTTGCTTGGATAAATGTTATTACAGAATCGACGAATATTTGACATGCTTACGCTTATGAATATGAATAATAAACAATTAATAATGGAAATAATGAATGATGATGAATAATGCTTATAATATATTGTATATCTTAGATAGAAATTAATAATTAGTATATGTGTTCTAACTGATGTAAAGTTAACTGATACTATATGATTGGTTTGCAATAATGCATGGTTTATTTAATTGTTCTGTATACTTAGTTATAGTACCTAGTTAATAAGGAATGTTTGCATGCTTCTTTAAGTAAAATGTACGCACTTAAAATTACCCACTGTCCAACTATGTTTACCACTACATTTTTGCAAATAAATATATCTTATCTTATCTTATCTTATCTTATCTTATAAAACTGCAATTCATGTTTCTAGAACACCACTTTATTTTTTACAAGCCATTTATTAACTTGCAATGTGTCTATGTGTAAATTTGACCCACTTCCAATGACCGAGACAGACTTCCAATGAAGCCTAAAATTGGCATACATATTTAAGTCGGGTGACAATACAATATTATTGGACCATCGAGCTGATCTGATGATGGAGACAGGAGGTAGCCATAGGAACTGTGACAAAACAACGCAAGCTAATTGTGTTTGGGGTTTTTAGAATTGTCTTGATAAGTATTAGTTGCCTGTGAAAAAAAAGTACAGTCAGCTATAAAAGCTTGTAACAAAAATTAAATTTTTTGCCAAACATTTATATTCTTGTTTTGGCATTATTAAACGTAATAGAGATTAATATTACATGAAGTTCAAATTAGGGTAAATTTTATAGAAAAAAAATACTCCTGGTTTCTCATAAATCAAATTATTATATTAATTATATGGAATAAAATCTTAGAAGATTTTGGTCATTTTTCATCTGAGAAACCTTTTGAAAATAAATAAGATATTTGCTAAATTAATTTGTCACAATAATTTGCTACTAGTGCGCATTTCTTTAATACAAAGATAATCTTTGAGTGAGTATTCCATAATGTCATTAACTGCAGATGAAACACATAGAGCGAGAAGGTTCTCGCTTCAAGTCGATATGTGTGATATCTTACTGGTCGAGAGCACTCCCTTAAACCGCGCATGCAGTTTGGCCTGGCTGCGCTGGACTTGCAGCTTGAAGTTGCTCGCCTCCCGCAGCCGCACCACGCACACCTCGCAAATCCCACACTCTTCATTTCCTATACCGAGCTGCAAGATAACATATCAAGATAAGTTGCCACATCCTAGATAAATTAACACAAATAACATATTTAGGAATCTAGTTAATTAACCAAATAATTGTTACAAACAGTTGTTGTTGTAAAAAAAACTAAATATTAAATAGGCTTAACGGATCAACAGGACCGGTTGATTGAGAAATGGATGCATCAAATAAAACTATAAAATCCTGCAAAGTAATCATTTCACGATATAGCTGCAGAAAAATAGACGTAAGCCAAACAAAACCGTAATAATGATTCTCGATAAAGTTGCAATATTTACATTAATATCGAAGCAGGCTTTCACCATGTCATAATATATTTCTGTTTTGCCGAGATGTTTATAAATTGTCTTGAGCCCCTTCTCCGGCGGCCGCACTAGGCAGCAGCTACACGAGTGCAACTCCTCCATTTTCTTGCTTTAAAAACACTACGGGAATTGGGTATGATTCACAACAGAAATTTACTTTTTCAATACGAAAGATAGGCAGTATATCGATCGTAAACTTGGATTGAGGGGCGATCACAGCGGCGTTTGGCGTCTGCCGTCTGGTCTGCGTCTTAGCTGTCACATTTAAATGACGTTTAGTTTTTTTTATCGCTGATAGTGCTTGCCATTGCTGTCTATTATTGTTATTTTGATGGCCAAGTTCGTAAAATCATGCCAAGTTTTTATGTACCACTATCAGCAATCAAATAAAAAAAAAACTAAACGTCAACGTCATACGCTGACGGATCAATGACCTATGACACAGATAGATAGTCGGATGAGACGCCATTGATGTAAGACGCTAGACAATGCTCCGGTTAACGGTATCTGCAAGCCACGCGTCCACCTCTTAATCTGTACCAAATCTAAGCCTTGGTCGCTCTTTAACTGAAGTTTACAAATTGACAGACAGATCTTTCGTATTGTAAAGTAAATTATGTTGTGAATGAGACTTGTAGTGACTCGCAATTAAAAAATGGAGGAGTTGCATTCGTGTAGCTGTTGCCTGGTGCGGCCGCCGGAGAAGGGGATCAAGACGCTGTATAAACATCTCGGCAAAACAGAGATTTATTACGACATGCTGAAAGATTGCTTCGATATTAATGTAAATATGGCCACTAAATCGAGAAATACTATTTATTACGTTGACTAGTAGTAAAGCCATCCAACTATAGTCCAGTACCACAACTATGGTCCGCAAGTTCAATACGTAAGCTAAGTATGGATACCAATGTTCTTTTTGGTTTTTTTCGGAATTGTTTCTTCCATTTCTACAAATATTTTGCCTTAGACGACATTGAGATAATAATCTCTAATAAGATACCAATTTATAAGATAATTCTGGACTATAGATGGGAGCTTTTGATCTGTAATTGTAGGTTTTACAGTAATATGTAGGGTTTTTTTGATACATCTTTCTCCCCATGGATGCATAAGTCTCTTAACATTTTCACTTAATGTCTGCCTCAATTAAAACAAAATTTTATTCAATGTTTTATGCTGCGAAATTCATACACTGTATATTGTAATAGTATATTGAGCAGTTTATTTATAAATAAGCTCTAAAAATTAAGATCACATCATCAAGATTATCAAAACTTAGAAGATATTGACAATATTGTAAGAATAAAATAAAGTCAGATAAAGAACACAAGCCACAGCGCTGGTGGCCTAGCGGTAAGAGCGTGCGACTTGCAATACGAAGGTCGCAGGTTCAAACCCTGGCTCGTACCAGTGAGTTTTTCGGAACTTGTGTACGAAATATCATTTGATATTTACCAGTCGCTTTTCGGTGAAGGAAAACATGGTGAGGAAACCGGACTAATCCCAACAAAGTCTAGTTTCCCCTCTGGGTTGAAAGGTCAGATGGCAGTCGCTTTCGTAAAAACTAGTGCCTACGCCAATTCTTGGGATAAGTTGCCAAGCGGACCCCAGGCTCCCATGAGCCGTGGCAAAATGCCGGGACAACGCGAGGAAGATGATGAAAGAACACAAGCCACATACAGACTAACAACATAATTAGTTATTACTTAAAACTGATTGTGTTATGCTACAGTCTAATCTAGTCTCATACTATAAAGAATTTCTTGATATGTAATATGTTTAACTAAATAATTTTTTTAAGTTTTTAAAGTTAAAAATTAAGTCTATTTTTTAATTTTACTTTATGATGGTTTATGTTCTGTCCATTGAATGAGATTATTTAAAATTTAATGTGTGTCTACATCCCTGTTATCCTCAGAAGGCCCAACATACAACATGTTCTAATTTAATGTGTGTCTACATCCCTGTTATCCTCAGAAGGCCCACCATACAACATGTTCTAATTTAATGTGTGTCTACATCCCTGTTATCCTCAGAAGGCCCACCATAAAACATGTTCTAATTTAATGTGTGTCTACATCCCTGTTATCCTCAGAAGGCCCACCATACAACATGTTCTAATTTAATGTTTGTCTACATCCCTGTTATCCTCAGAAGGCCCGCCATACAACATGTTCTAATTTAATGTGTGTCTACATCCCTGTTATCCTCAGAAGGCCCACCATACAACATGTTCTAATTAAATGTGTGTCTACATCCCTGTTATCCTCGGAAGGCCCACCATACAACATGTTCTAATTTAATGTGTGTCTACATCCCTGTTATCCTCGGAAGGCCCACCATACAACATGTTCTAATTTTTAATTAGAACCTTTAGAACCTTGTATAGTAAATTTATTATTATTTGTATCTCCTTGGATATCACGGGCCTATAAATCCCGGTCTTTTGATAGGCTTGCGTGGGGATATAGATCCAACACCTAGAGGCCCCTTGGAGAGCTTTAATGTCATGTAGAATGCCTGCTGGAACCCGTTCACAGGTGCAACAATAGACACCCATGGTCGCAGCAGGCTTTGGAACTATTGTAGAAAAAGTGAACAGGATTGAAGTTTGGGTGGACAATGAGACTGGGCTATTGTAAAGAAGTCCAGACACCTGCCATAACAATGGTAACACAAGTTATCGAGGCAGGTGGTGACTTGCCGCTGACTAGATGGGCCAATGAGAATGCCGTCGTGAAGACAACCAGGAGCAACACGGTGTGAGCGGCTCAGGGGTGTCGAGAGGTGTGCGCCGCTTTCTACCCAGAGGCTGTTAACAGCCACTGTGCCAACTCGCGTCTTATGCATCCTTCACTTGCACCCCTAGATATCTCTTTATTTATTTTCCATCTTAGGCTAGGTCATTTATGATATGAATATAAAAGTAAATTATAAAAATACACATAAACACATTATAAAAAACCTTACCTAGGGTGCCGCCAGCAGCGGGGCAGGGCCCAAGCTGCCGGTGGTCAGGGCCGCAAAGTGAGGAACCAACATACTTTCCGCGCCCTTGATCCAACCACACAGCGAGAGTCTCTCTAGATGTTGGTGGAAACTCTTCTCTGTGAGACCGTTCGCTGACACAACTATGGCACCACATGGCGGTAATCTCGTATGCCAAGTCTAGGTACTTGCTGGATTTGTCCTTCTCGGCTTTCACGAGATTCCCATCATGGGGGATGGTGTTGTCGTCGTATATGAATGCACAGACAGCTTTTAGCTGATACGTGCACATCAATGTTCTGCACTTGTGGTTTGTCCATTCATAAAATGTTTGTCGAGTCTGTTTTTAAAAGAGTTTACTGAAGGTGCGCAATACTGCTTTATTTTGTTATAAAAGATTCTTATTAGATTGAAAATTTATTTAGGTACATTGTAATTCACATTGGGCCTAATAAAGTTATGTTATTTATTTTGATTTGGTAATGTTTGAATTTTATCTTGCAGCTCGGAATGGGTAATGACGAGTGTGGGATCTGCGAGGTGTGCGTGGGGCGGCTGCGGGATGCGAATGACTTCAAGCTGCAAGTGCAGCGCTGCCAGACCGAAATGCACGCGCGGCTCAAGGGAGTACTCTCTACCGGTAAGATATGACATGTACATACAAACACATGTACATACATAAAATATATATAATTAATTTACCTATTAATTATCAGAATTTTATTTATTTTACTAGATCAGTACAACCAATTTGCACATTACATTACAATTTAACATTTTTTTACCATTAGCCTACTTATTATTATAACATAACCTACACAATAAGAAACGACATATAAATTAAAATAATAACTATTAATAATAAACTGACAAATCAATTCAATTAATCATTTACCAATATAATTATTTTTGACGATATATTCTTAGATTTAGTTTTAAGATTTGGCGTCATTTATTTTATTTTAATTTTAATTGATGACTAATTAGTAAATGCAATTAGCCTAGAGTAGCCTAGAATAATATTACTATTGTGTGCCCTTACAGGGTGTCATGATCTGACTTTATATTATGTAACACCTATTATGTACATGACAATACAATAAATAAATGATAAAAAACCTTTTTTTACGGTGTGGGAATGCATTCGGCACAGTACAGAAAAAAAAAGTTCTGTTTCAGATGTCAAACTTCCACGAACCACGTTTTTTAGAGACTGTACCTCTCTATTATACTCAATAACTGTTTGCTTTTTCACTATCACTACACAAAACAAAGTCCTCCGCTGCATCTGTCTTTCTGTTCTCACTATAAACTTAAAAACAACTAAACGGATTTTTATGCAGTTCTCACCTATGAATAGAGTGATTCTTCAGGGGGGATTAAGTGTATAATTTGTCAAGGTTTTGTGTAAACCCGTGCGAAGCCGGTGTGGGTCGCTAGACTCGCTAGTATTAAACTAATTTTACAGTTGGACTCATATAAAAGTTTAATGTTAGTGTGACTCATTAGTCTCATTATACAGTATAACTACAAATACTTATATTTCCTTCATTCAGGTGATAAGTTCAAAATTAAGTTGGAGAAAGCGGGTGGAGATGAGACCCCCACACGTGAGTATATTCATTGTTAAAGCAATTAAACATGTAATATGTAATGGTTGAAATATTAATAACTTTGTTATTACATAATTACATTCATTTTCGATATAAGAATTTTTTCCGTGACTACTTTTCTTTAGTCACACAAATACTGTAAGATTGTATTAGTTACGTTCGCATTTTAAAACTTTGCTAAAATAACATGAAATTTGGTATGAACATTCAATTGAACATTGCTAAATATTGTAATGTAGGTTACCTAACTATACAGAATAGATTTTGTTTTATAGTCAGTAGCGGAAATATAGTATATATCGATTTGCATTTGAATTATATTCCAGTAACATTTCTGTGAATTATAACTCCATTTTATTGACATTTATGTATTTGTCTTTGACTTGCTTTACTTATCGATAGCAGGTTTGTCTATATTTCATACTGTTATTTTTGTGCAGGCGATATCAAGCTGGAAAAGTCAGACGTGGACAAGTCAGACGTGGAGATGGCTGATGGCGAGGTCGTATCAGGTGTGTACTCAGTTTAGTAAGCAGTAAGGGGCATTGGGGTACTGTAGTGTAGCAACAGTACGGTTTTCCGTTTCATTTATTTATTTCTATAACAATAATACATTGTGTTACAACAGTAAGCACAATGCCTTGTTACTAAGCGTTGCAGAAGCGTAATTGTTATTGGTGCTAAGGTATGAATCAATATTTTTTTATAAATATATAGATTTTTTCCTTTTTTATTGTGGGACATACCACATTACAATATATTCATTTCGACATCTCTATGTACAATTTATATATTTGCTATTTTTAAATTACCCCGCTTTCGAAGTTACCTCAATGCACCTAAGAATCCTAAGATATCTATTTTCGAGAAAGCCATAGAAATGAATGTCTGGGATGGTCATGGAATGTCAGAAATATTCTGGCGAGAGAAGGGGTAGTTCAGAGTATAAAAAACAAGGGCCAGAATTAATAATATTATTCATATATATATATACTCACTTAAGAAGCACAAATATTACTTCATTAAAATTTCAAGGTTTATTTGCAACCAAGTAGGTAGGTACTTCCATATTTATTTCATTACCTACAAATTAATTTGTTTTGTTGATTAATTTTCGCATACCATTCATCTTCGTTATTTTACACTCGTTGTTGAACATATCGTACTAACAGATACGTAAAAGCATATAGCTATCGGTGTAAATACCTACTTACGTACGTACGTACTTAAATAGATTCAAGGAATAAAAGTTGTTTTCTTTTTAAATTTATTTTATTAAATCGCTACATTCTATTAAACTTGTTCAGAAATAATACCTATAGTAGAGATTTATTTTTTCCCTTTTCTAAATGTGTTTTCGTCGACTGATAATTTATAGCGTAAAAATAGTTAGTATTCGAACTTGCAAATAGCAGATAACTACCAATAAATATATATGTTACAGTTGAATTATAATATTCGTTGACGCGTTTGATTCCGACGACCATATTCTAGGTCATATATGTGTCTACGTAGCCATGGCTTTTATCACCCTTTTAATAAACTACAAAATGTACTTCACAAAATAATTATTATCTAAACACTTAGCTTAATATGACAATAGATACGGGTTTATAGTACATTTCACCTAAAGATAATGAATATAAGTAAAATTTGATATAAATTATATATTATAATATAAAGCAAAGTCATTTTTGACGTAAAATTAAATCTTTGGTATACTAGTCATGGATTCTTAGTACCTGCTTCTAAGATCGGACTTTGATATTTATTGTTTCAGTGTCCATATTCACACACACGCAGAAAAGCGGACCACCAGGGCCTTCAGCGAAGCCCGCTTCTACCGTCACAAGCCGCAGCCGCGGTAGAGTGGTTGAATGCGACATATGCCACAAAACATTCGATACTAAAAACGCAAACACCAGACTCATGATCCATCGCCGCTCCCACACTGGAGAGAAGCCATATGCGTGTAAAGTATGCGATAAAAGATTCGCACAAAGGAGCCATTTAAACACACATAACGCGTTCCACATGGGAAAGTTCAGATTCTCCTGCGAACAATGTAATGCGCGATTCGTTCAAAAAAACCAATATGATGTACATATGCGTGGACACACAGGTTCAAGACCGTTTTCGTGTGAAAATTGCAAAAAAACATTCATACAAAAAGGCCACTTAACCCGTCATAAAAGAAAATGTGATCCTATTCATGTAGAGCCAGGGGAGATTACATGCAAACTAGAGTATTCAGATGAAACTGTAGATTTTACATGTGACATATGCAAAAAACAATTTGCAGACGAAAGCGCCATTAAAGCTCATAAAAAAACTCATTCCGGCGATTATCCATTCACTTGCGATATTTGTGAAAGGAAATTTAATACGCAATTTGCTTTGAATAATCATAAATTTGACCACTCGGGAGGGAAACCTTTTAAGTGTGAAAAATGCAATAAAGGTTATACATCAAAAAGTGCTTTAAATATGCATTTGAGAGTTCATACTGAGGATTACAAGTATGGATGTGACGTGTGTAAGAAACGATTTATACTAAAGGAGAATTTAAATGTACATATGCGTGTACATACGGGGGAAAAGCCTTACACCTGTGCAACATGTGAGACTAAGTTTCGCTATAGATATAGCTTAAAGAAACATTTATTAGAGAAACATAACCAAGTTATGGACAAACAGTTCCGTTGCGATAAATGTGATAAACGATTTGCTCTACAGGGGAGTTTATCTAAACACATGGAGAGGCATGCTGACAAAGAAATAGAAGATAAAGCGTTAAAGGAAGGTAGGAAGGAATACATGTGTGAAATATGTAGCAAACAGTTTGCATCGAAAGGCATCTTAAAAAGTCACAGAGAGACTCACAATGAAGAAAAAGCTTTCGAATGTGAAGTATGTCATAAGAAATTCAGAAGGAAGAAGGTTTTGCAAGACCACATGAAGGTACACGAGGACTTTAAACGGTACTCATGTGATGTATGCGGTGTACAGTTTAAACATAAATCTGCCTTAGCAGTTCATATTCGACGAATGCATTCAACAATTAGGCCACATACTTGCGACATTTGTCAGAAGGGTTTCAAAGTTCTTGCTGGATTAAAAGAGCACTATCGGGTACACACTGGGGAAAGACCATTCGCTTGCGAAATATGCTATAAGAAATTTCAGCGCCATAGTGCGGTTAGGAAACATCTTATAAGTGTCCATCACGAGAAACCTAATAGATTTATTAAATTAAAAACATCGAATAATTATAACTAAATTAAAAGAGAATTGTCGTGTAAAAGAGGGAGAAAAAAATGGTGATCGCATTGAGAATATCCACCGATTTTAGGGTATTGCTTAATGTAACAGTTTTGAATGATTCACGGTTAGTTTCACTAGACTTATATTGACCGGGATATGGACCGTGATTACCTTTTGTATTGTTTTCGAGCTCCCGGTATTTCGACGCAGTTACATGCATCTTGTTCACGGGTAACTGCAGATATATCCCGGCCGATATAAGTCTAGTGTATTGCTTAATATAGGTAACTACTACATATTTTACTTGAATACTTACTATAGTTTGTACCTTAGCTGTTAATAGGAATGTTGACAATTTTTAGAACAGTTTTCATTTAATAGATAGACACGTAAGCAAAAAAAAAATTTTTTATTCATTCTTTTTTAATAAATTGTCTGTGCGTGTTTCTCACAACGTGACGTCACGTCGATTTGCGTTTGCAGTCACATGATGCTGGGCCTTATTTTAAATACTTTTAAATTAATATTGTCTTCGGTTACCGCGATAGTTACTCATGAAATAAAACTATGAAAACGGATTATATCGCGTATATTGAATTTATAATACATCCCGACGTTTCGAACTCTTTACAGCGTTCGTGGTCAACGTTTTCAGTCAAGTTTCATAGTTTTATTTCATAAATATGGACTCAATTATCTGAAATAAATGAATTTTATTTTATTTTTATTTATTATTTAATACATCATCTGTGAAAATTTCAACTGTCTAGCTATCACGGTTCATAAGATACAGCCCTGGTCTTCCGTCCGTCCTGTCACCAGTGACAGACAAACGGACAGTGGAGTCTTAGTAATAGCAAAGATAGATATAACTCCGTAATAGATGGATACAGTCTAAGGAAAAAACGTGCCTCGAAAATCACGAAAATTTGATTCTCGATCAGATGGCGCCACTAGTTTTGGCCTACACTTGTATAGAGGGCGTTGACTGTTTCGTTTGTTATTTATAATTTTAACGCATACCAGTGAAAGAACATGGGTCAAAATCATATAAAAATAATTAATGCAAATAAAAAAATCATTTATCCATATTTAAATACATTTTATCGTATTTTTATAAATATTTATTTTTAGTTTTAAAGTGTGTCGACAGATGGCAGTGAATTTACTGGGGTTACAAAATTTACTATGACAGTAACGCTCTAGTATAAGTTACTCTATGGTAATAGGGTCCCGTTTTTACTCTTTGGGTACGGAACCCTACAAAATCAAAGTTTCATTTGTTTTGGCAAGTTGTCTGGGCGGCTAGATGTTATACATTGCGCTCGACCAAATGAATGAACGGCTTTGATTTACCGCTCGCCGTGCCGCGCGTCGCTTGCGTTTAGTCCGCGGCCGTAGTGTTTATATCGTGTAAAGTTATATATAAGTAAAAAATATAATAATTTTTATTTAGGTTTTTTGTTTACTACCTCTTGTTGTATTCATTGTATTATTGTTTGTATTGAGGTGTGCAATAAGGAGTATTTGTCTTGGAATGTATAATTGGAATTTTCGAAAATGTCTTACTTCAAAATATTATTAATTTATTATAATTCGCGAAATATTTTATTGCTGTAATATTAAGTTTTATTTTGTAAACAAACTATTAAGACAAAAGATTAATCACAATCAAGAATAAATAAATACATGTTTTATTGATTATAAACCTTTTCACTAACCCTATCCTTTTTAGGGATGCACAGTCAACTAGAAAATCTTATAGCTATGTACATAAATATTAGACCTATGCTCAGCAGTGTGCGATAAAAGGCTGATATGATGATGACATAAATATACATTAACAAAAGAAGTATGTATTTTTAGTCGTATCATCAAGACTGAAGGATGAAAGTAGACACTGTTCACCAGTGATCTCCCGGTGTATGTCTGTCTGTAATGTGGTTTTAGTTTCCGATGTTATCCAGCCCGCTCAACGCGTGGCCACCTCATCGAGTTATTATTACTATAGACACGACATACCAAACAATGAAATTGTCGCAATCACAACCTGTACCACGCAACCAAAACGTCGTAAGCGCCATAAAATTCATGGCGCTTACGCGTTTAGGGCGCGAGATTCACACTCCGTTTCTATCATATATTTTTTTAACGGGTCACACGTAAAAAAAAAAATATGAGTTCCCTTGATTAATAGAAAAAACCGGCCAAGTGCAAGGCGGACTCGCGCACGAAGGGTTCCGTACCATTACGGAAAAAAACAGCAAAAAAAAATCACGTTTGTTGTATGGGAGCCCCATTTAAATATTTATATTATTCTGTTTTTAGTATTTGCTGTTATAGCGGCAACAGAAATACATCATCTGTGAAAATTTCAACTGTCTAGCTATCAAGGTTCATGAGATACAGCCTGGTGATAGACGGACAGCGGAGTCTTAAGAATAGGGTCCCGTTTTATCCTTTGGGTACGGAACCCTATAAACTACTTACCTTACCAGATCTCGTTCAAACCAATTTTCGGTGGAAGTTTGCATGGTAATGTACATCATATATTTTTTTTTTCAGTTTTATCATTCTCTTATTTTAGAAGTTACAGGGGGGGACACACATTTTATCACTTTGGAAGTGTCTCTCGCGCAAACTATTCAGTTTAGAAAAAAAATATATTAGAAACCTCAATATCATTTTTAATGACCTATCCATAGATACCCCACATGTAAGGGTATGAAAAAAAAATTTTTGAGTTTCAGTTCCAAGTATGGGGAGCCCCCAAAATTTATTGTTTTTTTTATTTTTGTGTGAATATCTTAATGCGGTTCACAGAATACATCTACTTACCAAGTTTCAACAGTATAGTTCTTATAGTTTCAGAGAAAAGTGGGATTGGGGTAGAAAAAAAAAAACCATAGTAGTTACCATACTTCCCACTTACCATACCTTGGATCCTTGGCAGAAGATTCAGTGCCTTCTAAAAGGACGCAACTTGTGTTATTAGCTTTGCCGCGTCCCAACTGAATCACACCGTAAGTGCTGCTGGTACAGCTGTTGAGTATGCCGATAAGCAGAAGCATACAAAGTATTCTCGTTCCGATCGTACCTGGTCCTACAGATCTTGGAAGTGTAACGGAGTAACGCTGCCGGTGTTAAGGGGACGTTTTGGCAGCTACGGTCCACCCGGGTGGCATTTTTACAAGTTTTTTTATAACTTTCAAAGTGTGTATGTACCAATTTATGTTCGGGTCAAATCATGCAAGCGAAATTAGAATTGAGCTGAAACTTCACATACATATGTAAGTTGAGTGACAATCTGAGAATGCAATATTATGGTACAGTCAAGTCTAAAAATATCGATACGGACAAACTGCCAAAATTTTAAAGTTATCTTAGTCCAAAAATTACAAGAAAAATATCTGTCTTATCTGTCTTTAATTTCTGATCAAATTGGCAATTTGAGTGTCCCACCTGGACACTGGACTGACCTTAACCCTTAGAACGCCACGCCTATCTTGCGCGACACGTTATCGTGAAACTTGTCGGAACGCACGAAAGTTGATAAAAAAATAATACCATCATTACACCATTTTATTGAGACGGAGTGTCATGCCACTACTAATGCGTTTTGAGCTTAGCTCTATAAGTGGTATATAGTGGTAGTAGCGAACCAGTAACATACTACATAATATGTGTGTAGTATGTTTATAGGTGTCTATATATATATTATATGTAGATACATATAAATGAAATCAAAACCAAAATATGTGCGTTTTATTTATTAAACATATTTTGTACACAGGTTAAATAAAACAAAAGAAACTTACATAGATGATGTAAATTAATAACAACTGATAAGATAATATTTGATGGAGGATAACAGTAACGGGCCATGTTCTATAGACCGTTTAACTACTTATATTGTAACTATTATTTTTAATAAAAATCTTTAAAATATTAGTCTAATTAGAATAGCCTTACTAGTTGTTGAGCGTAGACTGTTTTTCCGATGAAGCTCGTACGCCGAAGACTGGAACGCGCTGACCGAAGTGAAGCTACCGCTGCCAATTACCTCAGAAATACCACCACCATGTTACCGGGTTAGTGTGAGGGTTAGTAAGAACACTTATTTTAGGGTTAATAAGATGTTAAGTGTAGACTAGTTGTTGACGGACTGACGAGGCTAGGTTGGGCAGTCATATTTATATGATAGCGCGCCCGCGCCCCGCCCACTGTGTCACGTGGGTGTGTTGTGCAGAGTCAGTATCCATTTATTGGCCAATCAGCTTACGCTATTTTACAAAGTTAGGGAATAGGTAATATTTATTGTGGGACATTGATTCTTATAACTATGCACGAAATATAAAAATAAAACATAAACACACAATGATTAAAAGACATAGAAAGTTACACAATAATAAAACACAAAATTAGAGAATCACAAAACGTACAATAAAAATATCTTAAAAGCTATATACGACAATCTCCCCCGCGTGTGCCAACACCGTCTCCATTCGTGGAGTATATAGGTATAAGCCGGGAAACTGGACGACGGACTTCACCCGCTCGGGTGCGAACAATGGCTACTCTTACGTGGCCATCAGGGCCGGGAAAGAGTTGTGCGATTTCGCCTCTAGGCCATGTTCCTCGTGGCATAGAGCTGTCCGCTACGATGACGATGTCGCCTATATTTAGCTTCTGCACGTTCTGGTGAGCACTGGGCCGAGGGAGGAGGCTGGGTCTGTATTCTTTCTGCCAGCGCCTCCAAAAGTGATCGGCTAAGTTCTGCGCTGTCTTCCATGACGACAGTGACATATCTTTGTCTGTGAAGACGCCCAGCGGTGCCATTGCGCTCGACCGGCCGATGAGAAAATGGTTCGGCGTCAGAGCCTCGACATCTAGGTCTGGATTCACAGGTGTCAGTGGTCTGGAGTTCACTACGTGCTCGGCTTCTAGAAGCAGCGTATGTAGAACTTCTTCATGAGGTGCTCTCTCTTTTAGTGTAGCTTTCAGTGCAGTTTTCACGCTGCCCACGAGTCGTTCCCATGCACCGCCGGCGGAAGGGTTGCCAGGCGGTATCTTTTTCCAGGTGATCGCTCGTTCAGTCAGGAATGGCTTTAGACTGTCTGGCAGCGTTTTCTTGGCCTCTGCAATTTCTCGTTCTGCTCCGTAGAAGTTAGTTGCGTTGTCGGAGTACAGAACGGTAGGCGTGCCGCGCCGAGCTATCATTCTGCGCAGTGAGAGTATCATAGAGGATGCCGAAAGTGAGGCGGCAAGCTCTAAGTGCACAGCTCGGGTAGTGAGGCAAGTATATAATACGCCCCATCTTTTCTCGCGGCGGCGGCCTATTGTAATATTCATTGGGCCAAATAAATCTACGGCTGCGGCGGTAAATGGCGGTTGATTCGCCTGGAGCCTCTCTGGTGGTAAGTCGCCTACAGGAACCTTGAGTGTGGTCCCCTTATAGGTCCGACACCATTGGCACTTATTCGTTATATAACGAATGCTACCGCGCAGACCGATAATATAATATCTTTGTTTCAGCTCGTTTATCACTGTTGAATGGTTGCCGTGATTGTAGAGAGCATGAAAATGATGTATTAGCAGCTTGACGAAATCTTCTTTAGCGTGTAGAACGGGTATGTGTACATCTTTATCTATTCTGGCGTTCAGCACGATGACTCCATTTTTGTCGAGTTTTACTGCGATTTTATGGAGTGGCGATTTCTTCGGAATCGGCCGTCCAGTTTCCATTAACTTGATTTCCTCTGGAAAGGCTTCATGTTGACTCCGGCGTATAAGCAATATCTCTGCTAAGTTCAAATGCCCCTTATTTATGTCTGTGTCTGGTTTCTTTTTAAGCAATGCGGCTTTAAAAACCTCGGCGGCAACCAGTGTTTTAGCGGTGGCGCGGACTAAGCGTACGAACTTTGAGAACCTACATACCTCCGGCAGGTACTCAAACTTATTTTTCGCGGCGCCTACCGAGCATACGAGCTTGTTAACGCGTTCTTCGCCCGTATCGGCGACGGGCGCGGGCGTTTTCTCTGTCGGCCAATGCTCCTCGCTTTTACGTATGAAATCGGGCCCTATGAACCATCGGTGGTTCGCTCCAAATAGCGTAGGTATACCGCGCGTCGCGTCGTCAGCTACGTTAGCTGCACTAGGCACCCAGCGCCAGTTGGCGGGGGTGGTAGTGTTCTCGATTTCCGCTAACCTATGTGCGACGAACGTTTTGTACCTACGTGGGTCCGACCGTATCCACGTGAGTGCCGTTTTGGAGTCAGACCAAAAATACTTGTCCTTTATTACGTAGTCTGACTCTTTGACTATGGTCTCCGCTAACCTAGTCGCTAGTACGCAGCTCTGTAATTCCATTCGTGGAATACTAACTACCCGGAGAGGTGACACTCGGGCCTTTGCGGCCACTAATGCGGACGTTCTAGTCCCCTCGGGGTTGACGCTGACTAGGTACACGGCCGCGGCATATATTTTTTCACTTGCGTCGCAAAAAACATGCATATATGCCTCCCTATTAAATGCGGGCACGTGTCGCGGAATTTCCAAGTCCCGTAATTGTTGTACGTTATCTATGAACGATCGCCATGCGGGTGCGAGCGAGACGGGTATGGGCGAGTCCCATCCGATTCCGGTGCGCCATATCTCCTGCATTAATGCCTTGCCTAAGACGGATATGGGGCTTACGTATCCGATCGGATCGAATATCGACATCGCACTACTCGTAACCTGTCGTTTTGTAGGTAATTTCTGACCGTTAAGTACGTCCTCGGGCGTGTTGCGAAAGTTTACGTTGAAACCTAAGGTGTCACGTTTGTGATTCCATTTCAAACCTAACGTACGTTCGCTCTCGCTAGCGCCTAACAATGACGTTTCCTCTTTACTGTTAACTACGTCAGCAATAACCGCAGGATGGTTCGACGCGAACCCGCGAAGCTCGAATGACGCGCGCATATTTAATTCGTAAACCTCGTTTACTATGCGCCTGGCGTCGTCCTCGGACGTATCGAGCGCGATCAACATGTCGTCCATGTACGTATTTTTTATTGTTTTTTCAGCTGCGATCGGAAATTGTTCGCTATGCGTTCTTGCGTTTTCGTTTTTGACGTATAGCGCGGTTGTCGGCGACGCTGCCGATCCAAATATAAGCCGCTTCATTCTGTATTCTTGCGGTGGAGAGGTGCGGTCCTCCCCCCGCCAAACGAAACGTAACGCATCGCGATCTTGTTCAACTATCTCGATCTGTAAAAACATTTCCTTGACGTCCGCTATTACCGCGATTTTACCCTCGCGGAAACGCACTAGTACGCCAAAGAGTGACTCTAATAAGTCGGGGCCGGCCAAAAGCGCGCTATTGAGCGACCGTCCGTAGGCCGTGGCGGCCGCGTCCCACACTAATCTCATTTTGCCGCGTTGCGGGTGAAAAGTTGGGAAATGCGCTAAGTACCACACCCGGGGCGCATCGAGGGGGGGCGGCGACTCCATTTTCTCCGCGTAACCCTTGTCAAGCAAGTTAGCCATATGCTTTGCATATTCGGCCTTTAACGTTGCATCTCGGTCTAGTTTTCGTTCTAGACTGTACAGCCGTTTTAATGCTTGCGCTCGGTTATCTGGGAGCTTTTCGTCGTCCGTCCGCCATAATAAGCCCGCTCGATACCTATTCTCCCCCGGTATTTTTACACAGGTGGTTTTCAGCAAGTCTAGCGCGCGCTGGTCGGGATCGGCCCGAGGTAGCTTTTGTGAAACGCCTAATGATTCTATGTCAAAATGCCGTTTCATTAGCTCTAAAGCCTCGTCGTCCGCGGTTTTAGGCCGTGCGTGCCCTACAAAATTTACCGCGGCGCGGCGCGTTCTATCTGGGCCGTGTAAAACCCAGCCCAGTCTAGTGAGGCTAGCAATGGGAAGCTCAGGCGGGCCCTCTAATATTTGCCGAGAAATGATGAGGTGCCAATTATCTTGGCCTATCACGATGGTAGGTATGCCGGTCGGGTAACTCAATTCGTCCGCGATCTTAGTCAAGTGTTCGCACTTGTCGACTACGTCACGTGGTACGCCCTGCATTCCTATGCCAATATCGCCAATCGTGATTACCTCCATCATTTCCATGTGTCGGCTACAAAAACCCCGTATTGCGACTCGTAACGTATACGAATCTGGATTTCTGACTACGCCGCCTATGCCTTCTATCTCCAAAGTTTCGCCTTTTACGCGAGGCGCGAGTTTATCGGCCGTTTCGTGAAGCATCAAAGTCATAGCCGCGCCTTCGTCTAGCAGCGCGAGGGTTTGCACGGTACCTAGCGGTCCCGACACCTCTACAGGCATGACTTTGAGGTACGTTTGCGGGAGCCTAATATTATTAACCGCTGCCGCCGGAGTACTATTACCGTTCGCGGGCGCGGCCGCGTTCAGTCCGTGTAATAGCTTATGATGTCCGGCTTCGCATTGGTTAACTCCGCACGCGATGTACTTGCACTTGAACTTACGGTGAGCCGCGTCTAAACATCTATAGCACAATTTAGCGCCCTTCGCTAAGTCCCACCGTTCAGAAATCGTCGCCGCTAAAAATTTACGACACGCGCTAACTTTGTGCTCGTGGCCGTTCTGGCAAACGGCGCACGTGCTGCGCGAGACAGGGACGGACGATGTCGGTTGTTTGGGCTTAGCTCCGGTCGACGCGGGTTTTTTTTTGTTACTATCGCGAGGCTTAACTTGCGCGATAGCGGGTTTATTACTACGCGGCGCTTCGCGTACGTAATGATCGTGGGAATCTGACTCCGACTCCGTGCTAGGATCGCGGGAAAACGCGGGGGCGCGACGCCTATCGCGAGAACTGCTTGCTCGCCTAGGATCGTGCTCAAAAGATACCGTGTTTACTGTGTTCCGCAATCTGTTCGACGGCCTATGTCGGTTGACGCGTTTGGCTGCAGTGCTAATTTCGTTCAAAAACTCCGATAATGCAACTAGACCGGGAGTTTGACTATTAGACTGCCTATATTTTGCCCATTCGTAACGCACAATCAAATTAAGTTTGTCCACGATTTTGTTTACAAGTTCAGGCGCGTGTAGGTACTGCTCTTGTCGCAGCGAACGTATGGTTGCGACGGCATTCGCAATATGTGCGGCGAAGGAAGCTATGTTCGCGTTGTCTTCTGACAAGCGCGGCATACGTTTTATATTATGCAACTCCGTTAACACAATTTCCTCCGGGTCGCCGAATTGCCGTTCTAGCGCCTCCATAATTTCGTACGGGTCCTGAACTGTGTACATTATTGATTTCACGGCGGTCCGAGCCTCGCCTTTGAGCGCGCGCCTAATACGACTTACGTTATTGACGGCACTAAACATGGGAGACGTGTCCTCGAACTCTGCCCTAAATGAAATCCATTCGGTTATATCTCCTCCGAATGAGGGTAACTCGGGCGGCTTATGGTAGATAGGTGCATAACTGCCGTGTGGCACCTCTAAATAACGCGGTTGCGGCCTACTAGTACCCCGCTCAATGGCGGCGGCGCGCGGCGGCGGCGCTGTCTCCTTCGGCAAGGGAATTTTACTATTCTCGATCGCGACGTCTTGCTCCTGTGGCCTACACTGTTGTCCTACCCAATTCCTAGTACGCCGTTCAGACTCGTCAGCCACGGTACTGCCTCTGTCAGAATTCGCCTCCAATTCGGCGATCTGCAGCTTTAATTTGGCAGTATCGGACTGCTTCTGAGCGACAACTAGAGCGGCTTTATGAACCTCGAGCTCGGCCATGAGCACCGATAATTGACTATCACGATCCCTATTTACCGATTCGCGACCTCTGATTGATCCACGAACAGACGGCGCCCGCGGCGGCGGCGGCGCGACCACGGGGTCTTTATTTACTAGCGTATTCGACCTACTGCGTTCTACTACCGTATCTTCGAATGCGTTCGAGTGTACCGAATTGTTGTCTATCTCTCCACCGCTATTCACTTGGTTGCCGGTGGAGCCTTTGCTCCATGTATGTGTCTCGGTAGACGTGGTCTTGCCGGACGAGGGGGTAGGGGTCTCTGTGGGCGCGGGGGCAGGCGGGCCCTTAGCGCGCGGTCGAAGATTTCTCGTACTCTTCGTAGACATCTTCTTCTTTCTTGACACACACGCGGGGGGTCCCTAACTATATACAAATTTACCTGCCTAACACCTATGCCCTGACGCCACAGAGCGCAACGTCAGTGCCCCTAAGCGTAAATCCCTCGGTGCACTGAATCTCCCGCAATGACAAAGTGCAATGCCTAGAGCGTTCGAAAGCAGTGTGATGGCATCACCATGTGACACATGCAACGAAAGTTGCCAGGACGCGTGAGTGGAGGAAAACCTACAACACAGCACGGTCCGACCGGCAAGCCGGTTTGGTGGGGTATGGAGGGGTAATTGGGTAAGGGTCTGAGCCGAAGCGTACTTCAAGGCTCAGCGCGTTCGTTTTTCAAGCTTCTTTTTTCTATCTGAGTGGAGAAAAATCTCGACACTCAGCGCGTACTTGTTTCTTTGTTCTTTCTTCTATCTGAGTGGAGAAATTCTCAACACTCAGCGCGTACTTGTTTCTTTGTTCTTTATTCGGCTATCGAAGGACCATAATTGTTGAGCGTAGACTAGTTGTTGACGGACTGACGAGGCTAGGTTGGGCAGTCATATTTATATGATAGCGCGCCCGCGCCCCGCCCACTGTGTCACGTGGGTGTGTTGTGCAGAGTCAGTATCCATTTATTGGCCAATCAGCTTACGCTATTTTACAAAGTTAGGGAATAGGTAATATTTATTGTGGGACATTGATTCTTATAACTATGCACGAAATATAAAAATAAAACATAAACACACAATGATTAAAAGACATAGAAAGTTACACAATAATAAAACACAAAATTAGAGAATCACAAAACGTACAATAAAAATATCTTAAAAGCTATATACGACACTAGTTAAAATAGAATATATTGTCAGTTAGGACTTAGCTAGGAGGTTAGTATTTATTTTATTATACATATTAAATTATTTCTATATTAGGAGGACTAACTGCGTAGTAATAAAGATACCCAAATATGTGAGGTAAGAGAAACATAGTTTATTTTGCTCGGTGCAAGAGAAATCGTATGAGCAAAGTCAATTTTAAGTATATATATGTAACCTGCATTACTTTTCTTTTTATTTAATTTTTAATATGTTTAAGTATCTCTAACTGTTTATTTTCTCTACAATCCAGGTCCTTGCTCCAGGGTTTCTAAGGGTGATTTTCTACAAAGATTAATTCAACATTAAAGAGTTTCACAAGTAGATGGACAAGGTTATTCTGTAACTTCAGTAAGGATTATTAAATTCTTTTAATTTAATGAATTTGTTAGGCTTCTCATGGTGAACTCGTACAAGATGTCTTTTAACTGCGTCGTGCCGTGGAAATTTCTTATAGCATATTTCACAAGCATATGGCCTCTCACCAGTGTGCACCCGATAATGCGTTTTTAATTCGGCAAGGACTGAAAACGGCCTTTTGCAAACATCGCATGCATGTGGCTTACTTTGTGTATGAAGTCTTTGTATATGAACTGTTAAGGCAGATTTATGCCTAAACTGTTGTCCGCATACTTCACACGAGTGTTGTTTAAAATCCTCGTGCACCATCTTGTGGTCCTGTAAATGTCTCTTCTTTCGGAATGTCTTGTGACAAATTTCGCACTCAAATGGTCTTTCTTCAGAATGTGTTATCCTATGATTCTTTAAGGTACCTCTTGCTGAAAATCGTTTGCTACATATTTCACACATAAAATCCTTCGGTTCTTCCTTTTGCGTTTTATCCTGCTTTTCTATCTGAACATGTTTCTTAATATGTTTAGTTAAAGGCCCTCGTAGTGCAAATAGTTTGCCACAAATATCGCAACAAAATGGTTTGTCAGCAACATTGTGTTTTTCAAATAAATGTTTTTTAAAGCTACCTTTAAATCTGAACTTCCTTTGGCATAATTCACAGGTATAAGGCTTTTCACCGGTGTGAGTTCGCATATGTTCAATCAAATAATCTTTGCTTTTGAATTGTTTATTACATATATCACAATCATACGTTTGCTTTTTATTTTTTTCTGAAAACTCTTTTTTGCATTCTTTGGCTTCTCCTGGAACGTCACTGCAGTCATTTCCTTTCATTTCCTTTTCAGCGTGTTTATCCATATGTTTAGCTAAAGTCCCCTGCAGCGAAAATAGTTTCCCACAAATATCGCAAGAAAACTTTTTATCCATAACCTTGTTGTGTTTGACTAATAAATGTTTCTTAAAGCTACATCTATATGGGAACTTCTTTTGGCATATCTCACAGGTGTAAGGTTTTTCACCAGTGTGTACACGCATATGCTGAACCAAACCAGCTTTTTGTATGAATTGTTTATTACACACATCGCAAGGGTATCTAAAATCCCCGGTGTGAATTCTTAAATGAAGGCCGAAAGCACTTCTTGATACAAACTCTTTGCCACATTCTTCACATTTAAAAGGTTTTCCTCCCTTATGATCGAACTTATGACTATCCAAAGCAGACTGCGTCTTGAATTTCTTATCGCAAACTTCACAAGTGAATGTATAGTCTCCAGAGTGATGTTTCAAATGAGTGTTTAAGTATTTTTCTTCCGAAAATTGCTTTTTGCAAATATCACATAAGAAATTTATTTTATCTGTAGGTACTTGATTTTTCAATTCTTCTGAAAGTTCTTTTTTGCATTCTGTTATTTCACCTGGCTCTACGCTAGTGGGATCATATCTAAAATGACTTTTTTGGTGAACATTTAAGTTGCACTTAAGTCTAAATGTTTTATTACATATTTCACAAGAGTACGGTCTTTCACCAGTGTGAATCCGCATGTGCACAACCCAAGGACTTCTTTGGGTGAATCGCATTTCACAAAATTCGCAGGAGAATTTGAACTTTCCCATGTGCTGTGCGTAATGAGTATTTAAATGGCTCTTTTGTACGAATTTTTTGTCGCATACATCGCACGTGTACGGTCTCTCTCCAGTGTGGGAGCGGCGATGTATCATGAGTTTTCTTTTCGCACATGGGTTCTGGAACCTTCTGTGGCATATGTCACATTCATAGAGCTTACCGCGGTCGGTAGAAGGGGCCGACTTGGAGTCGTCGAGGTCGGTGAGAGTTGGTTCTAGCATAAAAGTGACGTGGTTGGACGCTGTAGGAACGGGTTGCGCTGCAGGCCCTGATGGTCCTCCGTATATCGCCACTGAAATAATAAGAATAAACATTAGATCTGGTAGTATCCATGAAAAGCATGCAACAGATCCTACGTTGACTGCGAAGTAAAACATCGTGAGTAAACTAGCCCCAGTTCAAGTTTTTGATCAAAGATGTAAGAACATTTGACGGTCACTACCGTTCAATCTAGTTTTTGTACTATATTTCGGTATTAGGTTGCCAACGCTTCAGACCCGTTTAGGACGCAACCAGGGAAGTGCTAACATAAGGATGAGGATAAAATGGATGTTTGTTTATAAGTTCATAACATCGAACTTGTCGCCCGAATGAAAATTTAAGGAACATGAAATGACATGCAAATACAAATACAAAACTCGATCCACAATCTCGTCGCGCTTTCAAGAGGATCAGTAAGGTTGGGGAGTGAATGAACAGGTTAAAGTTGGTATGAAAATGTAATATTCAACCAAAAAAGGAAGTAAAGCATGCGGTATACAAGTTAATTCGTCAAGTGACTGCGTTAATTCTTATTTAAATTAGGGTCTATACTGGGTCACTTTGGGGTCGCGATGCTGAAATACAAAAAAAATCATAAACATTCACGGTGGACTAACCACAAAATCAACAAAAATCATCTAATGAACACCTTTAGGGCCCGTAGTGAAGGAAAAGTATGAACCCATGGGTATATTAAATATTTCAAGATTTTCATATTCGGTACCATGGGTAACCTTGTTCAGTATGACCATCTCAATATGTTTATGACATTTAGGATTACGACCCCAAAATCACCCAGTCATCATAATATCAGCCGAAAGACGTCCACTGCTGGACATAGACCTCCCCCAAGGATCTCCACAACGACCGGTCTTACGCTGCTCCCATCCAGCGACCTTAACCAGATCTTCGGACCATATTGTTGTAAAAAGATAAAGCTTTATTATTCAAGTAGGCTTATTACAATGCGCTTATGAACGTCAAATAAAGCTACGCCAGCTCTAACCCTTACCCCTGCCCCGAGAAGGTTCGAGAAGATTTGTGGGTCTTTTCTTGCTGGGTTTTCTGGTTCGCGATCGCCTCTTAAGAACCTTTCTGTCCCATCGGTCCTACGAGCTATGTTAACAACCTGGGTTCTCTTCCGGATCTCTTCATTCCTCATTCGATCTCGCAGAGAAACCCCGAGCATAGCTCGCTCCTTTAGCCCTTTGAATAACTTTGAGTTTATTTATGAGACCCATTCTGAGTGACCACGTCTCACCCACTCACCCAGTGTTTACTCTAAAACCTACCCTGGTGGCCGACTTTTTAGTTTCGAACGGAACGAGAAAGAAGCTTACTTAAATGAGTACACACCTGATACGACTTCGCCGTCAGCCATCTCCACTTCAGACCTCTCCAGTTTGATGTCCGCTGCAGAAAGAGTATGGCTAAGTACAATTAGGAAACTAAGTACATTTAGGAAAATAGCATAAATAATATTTTCTTCATCATAAAGAGTAAACTAAACGCTGCATATATTATACCGTTGTTATTACACAGGAATTATATTTAACTTCACCGAACAATTGAATCCTATGACATATCAATGTCATTGCAGATATCAATCGTCCGAGATGTACATACATACTTGTGTTTAGTAGCAAATGTAAATATACACTCGTACTAAACACTAAGCAATGTGTGAACAGGCCCTAAGGCAAGTGTACACGCTCGTGTGAATAAATTATTGATTATCTTCTAAATGGAGTTAATTAGAATACCGGTGTCTTTGAGAAAGTTAACTTAATTTAAGCTCAGGAATGCACTATTGAAATTAAGGGAGTTCAAAAAACACGGTGTATATCACCCTGTATTTCTATTTATTTATTTATCAAAAGAGTAAAATTATAAAAAAAACAAATTTACAACAACAAGAAAACGACGTTAGTACAGGTTAGAGGTAGACGGGTTGGACAGCGCTGCACAGTCATTGAAACTGAAGAAATGTTGGATGGACTTGAATATATGGTGTATATCAATCACTTTTCCATTTCTTTATGTCTTTAATCATTAATTTCACAACTAATATACTCACGTATGATGGTTTCCTCTCCAGCAGCTCTCTCGAACTTGATTTTCATTTTGTTACCTGCAGCAAAGAATGAGTTCACGTTGTGGTCTATTTCATTTAATTGTACAGTGAAGAACGTAAATATATAAATATTTGAGGACATTCTTACACAGTTCGACCATAGAGTGCTCACTCCATACGTCAGTTTTTACAATACAATTATTTTCGTAGCAGACATCTAGCGTCAAGTAGCGGAATGATGAGTACTGCTACTCGACAATAGATGACGCGACGAACGGAAAGTCTAATGAAACTCTATTTTCAACTTCTTCTGCTTATAATATTAGTTGTAAATTGTTGAGCAAATACACTTTTCGTCAGTCGCGACACAAGTGACTTCTAGTTTCGAGTAGCAGTACTGATAATTTCGCTACTTGACGCTAGATGTTGACTACGAAAATAATAGTCTCTTTGGTAACAATACTGCACTCTATGTCTACTTAATTCTCTTTGGTCTGTAGCCTCTGTAGGGACCCTACCTAAGAAGTGTTGTGTTATTCTTAGTTATAGTATGTATATACCTAGTTATAGTAGTAGTATAGTTATAGTAATAATTTATTATTTTTAATGTTAATAGACACTATCGCATTGGATAACTGTAAGGATAGCTGTAAGATTTATTAAATAAATAAAATAAAGTTTCAAATCCTGGAGCCCGGTAAGAGCATTCATTTGTGTGTTTAACTGTTTATCACAAAATTCATTGGATATTTTCCATAATGCCTAGATATGTGTTTTAAACTATCCATCATCATCATCAGCCTACTCTCGTCCACTGTTGGACATAGGCCTCTCGTGGCTACTCTGATCCAGCTCTTGCCAGCCACCTTGCGAAGGTCATCGCTCCATCTAGTTTGAGGGCGTCCTACGATACGTTTGCCGATACGCGGTCTCCACTCGAGAACTCGTCTACCCCAACTATCCACTTCAATCTAATAGCTTAGTCTTATAGCTTACTGGTAGTGAGCACTCCCTTGAGCCGCGCGCGCAGCTCGGCCTGGCTGCGCTGCACTTGCAATTTGAAGTCGTTCGCGTCTCGCAGCCGCACCACGCACACCTCGCAGATCCCACACTCGTCATTCCCCATGCCAAGCTGCAAGTTACAATTAAAACTATAGTAGTTAAAAACATCACATAAAGTACAGTACTGCCATAGACAGTAGACAAGATGGCGCTGGTCGCTGCTGCAAAGGCTGCGTTCAGCTTATGGTTGGGCCGTGTCGTACGGCTGCGATCGTGACCCAAAATGGTCCCGCCGGAAGATCAGCGCTAACCTTCGGTTCAGCATTATGCTGAGGCGAGACCATTTCGTGGTAAACTTTAACTCCTACCTATTTTATAAATTTCTATAGCTTTAGTATACTTTTGTATGTAATTTTAGTTTTAAGTTTATCATGAATAAAACATTTGAATTTGAATTTACAATAAACAGTAATGGCGTTATTCATAATCGTTTGTCTTTATCTGTCATTTTGACTTATGTATTTGTAAGAAAGGGTTAAAACATAATTTAACTAAATCAGTAGGGATATGATTGTCGTTGACAGCGTGATAAAACGGTGTCCGTCACTTTCAATCCCACGGTGTTAAAAAGTGACAGTTATTCTATCACGTGGATAAAGCCATCCTTTATGAATAATTAAAGGGGTAAGATATTTATAAACAAAACAAACTGCTTGCTTTTATTGAGGGATAGATAAAACCATTTTGTTCCATAAGGTGAACAAACTTTAAGAAAAAATTATAGCTATTATTTGCTCCATGTAAAATGCCAAGAGTACAGTATTTTTAGTCTTCCATACAAAACTCTGTTCACGGAACACTTATGGGATCACTTCGGTCTTGCAAATCGGTTTTTATATTAAGGCTATACTACAAATTTTGTATTAAAGGAAAAATAAAATAAAATGGAACGGCCTTTCAGTAGATGTCGCCAGGTGCCCAGGTGCAGGTATATACATAAAGGAAGGAATGGAAAGATTCACGCACTTCTGGTAGGCTTCCATAGCTGTTGCCTAAGAGCAATTGGACGGTTTCCAAAGGTCGCAGGTTCAAGTCCTGCCAGAAGCGATGAATTTTATATCCTCTAATATCAAATTTGTAGTATCGCTCGTAGACGTTTTTGCTTGATAAAAAAATTGCAACAGTGGTAATTACTGAAACAAATTTTGTACAAACATCAAGAACTCCAAACTTAAATCACATTCAGTTGATTGTGTTCTTTTTCTAAATTGATTTTTGGCAGATTGAAGGCATTGTCGCAACAAAAACTCTAATAGCCGGCTCCACACCTAGCGAGCATACGCGCGATGCAATTTCCTCGCGCACAAAACGGCCAGTATAGACGGGCCACGGCCGAGGCGGCGCGCGAGTTTTCCTTGCCCGAGCGGCGGCGGTTTTAAGGCATGCTCACGGCCCCGCAAAGTGTAGACGTGTTTGTTTATGATGCGTGTGATTACTTACGTCAAAAGTTGTCTAAACGCGGAAAAAATTAATAAAAACGAGTGTCGGAAATTAATATCTTTATACGCATCTAACAGATGTTTGTGGGATGCTAGGCATTTTCTTTTGAATTGCTTTAAAAAGCAAAATAACAGAAACGCAAGTCACGGCAGTCAGTACGTGCGGCGCCATTTTAAACAGCTGGCTGAACGACTAGAGATCTTGCCAAGCAAATTGGCTCGAGTGAGGCAAACATGCTGAAGCAAAAGTTACACGAGCACGCGGCCGCGCGAGGCCGGGCATTTGCCGCGCGAGGAAATTTCCTCGAGAGGCTGCTCGCTATGTGTGGACCCGGCTAATGTCGAAGGGAGAGACCAAACTATTTTATTGACAATGAAATGTTATTCATGTTATGTATAATTACAAGCCTATACCAGGGATCACCAATTAGTATCTTCATGGGGCTGATTTTTAAAATAAAATGACCATTCTACTGTTTCTACTTGAGTATCCATACTAATATTATGAATGTGAAAGTGTGTCTGTTACCTCTTCATGCTTAAACTACTGAACTGATTTGGTCAAAATTTGGTATGGTATGGTATAGGGCCCCGATGAAGACCACAGGGTAATTTTTATCAATCATCATTTCTCACAGACGAAGTCACAGGCAGAAGCTAATATTAAATAAGCTTCATGCAGCCAAGCCTTTAAACACTCCGCAGCTGGCAATAATACTTCATACCAACCAACAGTTATCTTATGGTATCAGTAATGCTAAGAATCGTACTCGACCCGCCTGCCACCGCCGATCGGCGGGATATAATTAAGCGCGTGTAATAGCGATAGTAGTAAATTTTTTTTAGTGCTTAGCGTTACTGATACCTTAACTTTAGACCTACACGGTCACTACAACACAAAACTGAAAATATTTTAGGTGGAAATTCTAATAGCAAATGGGCGGAGCATGTTTTGAAAACATTATAAGTGCTATGCGTCATCACAGACAAGACTATCAAAATAATTATTTGAGCAGTATCTACAAGTAATAACAAGATGGATAAAGTTATTATCTATACTTACATTTATATCGAAACAGTCTTTCAGCATGTCGTAATATATCTCTGTTTTGCCAAGATGTCTGTACAGCGTTTTGAGTCCTTTCTCCGGCGGCCGCACCAGGCAGCAGCTACACGAATGCAACTCCTCCATTTTCTTGCTTGAAAATCACAATAGAAGTTCACTTATTCAATCTTGTGTCTCGTAAGAGAAACAGGGAGATGTTATCGATCGAAAACTCGAAATTGGGGAGCGACCGAGCAATGGCGTCATCTCGTTCAATGTCCGATCCGATCGTAATCAAAATGACATGACATTATTGACATTGACGAGAGTCTCGTTGCCAGATAAGCGAAAGTTAATTATCGTATCAAAATTATAAGTACCGAGGAAAAAATTATCATAAACAATTTACATCTTAATTGTGCAAAAATCAGTTTTAACCTACATTCTCTTACCAGATATATTACCAACTATTTTCTTTGTTTTTTTTTGTAGTGGCTAATTGATAATATATATTATATTATATCGAAAAATAAAAGTAAAACCAGGTATTTTTTTTAGTTTTTAGCCGCTCCACACTCGCGTTCTCGGCTTCGCGCCGCGATTCGCGCACGAGTGTGAGGCGATTTAGACTTATCCGGGTTAAATTTGAGAATTTTGTGATATTTAATAATATTTTTTTTTATATGGACTATTGTCTGAAATAAAGTGATTTTATTTATTTTTTTATAATTCCAAACGATATTTTTACTTACTTCTGCAGACAAAGAGAATCATACTTTCTTTGTGTTACACTAGTACTAGCACCCAAAAGAAAAGGCTGGCAACCCTTGATGAGACGTTTATCTTTCAGCTGAATGATAGTGTTGTTTTATTACCGGTTACTGTGTTGGTCAAGTTTAGACTACTATGCCAAGTTTTAATAATTTTAATGTATAATTTTGGTGCAATAAAGAATATTTACTTACTTAATTACGACTAATGTAATGCTCGCACACGAAATGAAAAAATTGATCTTTTTTTTTAAGTTGAAAGTCGTGTTCATTTTTATATGTTCGAAAAAGCAGCATAAAGGCCCCTCCACACTCGTGCGCGAATCGCGGCGCGGAGCCGCGAACGCGAGTCTGGAGTCTGGTTCGCTAATCAACGAAATCGACTCCATATTCGCATTCGCGGCTTCGCGCCGCGTAGTCTGGAGCGGACTTAACAACGCAAAAAACGCAGTGTGTCCGGCTCCTCGGCGGGTTGGATTTTTCAATCGATTCTCAATTTCTCATGAAATGATTCAGCAGCTATAATAATTATATAGGTACTTTGAGGTACTTAGATTTTTGTATCGAATTTATTATTTACACTTTTTTTTTAATGGCGCGACCATGGGGGTCGCAATAAAGCTCGCAGAGGCTCTACTAGTAGATAATGACAAAGATAATAAACACTACACACATATTGTGCATTTTAGGATTCCGTACCAAAAAGATGGTTTCGTACATAAAACCCTTATGTTGCGACCGTCCGTCTGTCTATCATGTCGCTAAATATCCGTAGAAAGATATATTTATCTTTATGAGCCGGGAAATTATCTTCAATGTAATTCAATATTTGTATAACAAAAATTTGATTTGTCTGCAAAAATAAATATTTTAATTTATCTGCACTACAGTGTTATTTCATGTATTCATTCAAAAACGATATATATGTGCTCCATCGTATTCTAATCACGGTTTAATCTACAATCTTTATTTACATACAAGATACAGCAGTGGTACTACAAATCTAAAATAGGCCCTTGAGGCATTGTACCAAGGATGCTGGCGGCATCTCCCCGCTGTATCGCAATGCTGATACGTTGTGCGAGGAAGCCGCCAGCTCTTCGGTCACCAGTTATGTCAAGCAGACGCTTCGCGATTTCTGCGGTTTAATATATATGAGGCAATTGAAAGTTTGTAAGGAACCCTCGGTGCGCACTTGACCATTTTTTTCAAATACATTTCTATAGCCAAAATGCCAAGACCAGCGCTGACTCTTTAACGTTAGCATTATGCTGAGGCGGAACCATTTCGTGGTAAACTAGGTATATATATACTTTTTTGTTTTGAATATACTTTTTCTTTGTAATACGTTTGTATGAAATGTAGTTTACCATGAATTCTATTCAATAATTTGCACCGTAGCGAACAATACGCTAATGTCTCTCTGTCGCACTAATGTGGGAGAGTGATGGAGGGATTACGGTTTCGTTCGCTACGGAGCAAACGATTGGCATCTTGGGTAGGCCCTCTGATATAGAAAACCAACTGCCAGTAGAACAGGCTAGCTTCCGCAATACTTTCTCTATAATAGACCACATGCAGACATACAACAATTGAAACTTGTGTACAAAAACTATTCCGTAAACTTAAGAAACGAGTCGTTATAAAAGGCTTTTTATTTGTTTCTATATTTTATTTACCTTCCATAGTAGCAAAGGCAATCTTGAATCAAATGTTCTCAATGCATGCTTCACAAGCACCTGCTGCCGCTTATACTAGCGAGTGCTGCGCCCCTCCCCACGCATATGCATAATGAAAAATTATGTATAGGTAATATACCTGTGACAGGAGACCCCGCTCTTCCAAGACAACATTTTCGTTTAAGCAATTTAACTTAACTTAATCTGTGCACTTAATGTAATTTGGGGCATTTTCTGTGAAAAGGGATCTTATAGAGGCAGCCGTGCGTACGGAATGGCGGGCTGCAATAAATGACAAGATAACCGATTTTGAATCTCGGCGGCGCTTAGAGCTTGATGCCAAACGCGATAGAATAAAAGCCAGACCACCCGCGGCAATACCCTATAACTATGTTAATGGTGTGCTCACATGCCCGCAATGTTCGCGAACTTTTACTAACAAGATCGGCTACATCAGCCACTTGCGAGCACACCAGCGACAGCAACGGAGTTGACAGCAGTCGCCGTGGCCGAAGTCGGCCGTGGAGTTATTATTATTATAACTGGTAGAGAATGCCTTAAGGCATTAAGTCCACCATTTGTACCAATTTTTATTGTACAATAAAGTTAAAATAATAAAAATAATGTCTTTTACACAACAAGTCACTTTTAATTTAGTCATATTTATTCAATTCTTTTAATTTGACAAATCTCGTAGGCTTCTCGTGGTGGACGTTTACAAGATGGTACTTAACTCTACCAGGGCGCTGAAATTTCTTACAGCATATTTCGCAAGCATACGGTTTTTCCCCAGTGTGTACACGATTATGAATTTTTAGTTCAGCAAGAACTACAAAAGCCTTATTACAAATATCACAAACATGTGGTCTGTTTTCGGAGTGCATCCGTCGGATATGAACATTCAAGGCAGACTTATGTCTGAATGGCTGGCCGCATACTTCACACGAGTGTTTTTTTTCCTCGTGCACCTGCATGTGGTCCAGTAAGTTCGTCTTCGTTCGGTATTTTTTATGACATACTTCGCACTCGAAAGGTCTTTCTTCATTATGTGTGACTCTATGGTTATTTAGAATACCTATTGTCGAAAATCGTTTGCTACATATTTCACACATAAATGCTAGATCTTTCTTTTTATCTGCCGTTTCCTTCTCTGTGTGTTTGTTCATATGTTTTACTAAAGTCCCCTGTAATGCAAATCGTTTCCCACAAGTATCACAACTGAATTGTTTGTCCATAACTTGGTTGTGTTTCTCCAATAAATGTTTCTTCAAGCTATATCTATAGCGGAACTTAGTTTCACAAGTTACACAGGTATAAGGATGTTCCCCCGTGTGTACGCGCATATGTACATTTAAATTCTCCTTTGTTATGAAGCGTTTACTACACATGTGACATACGTGCTTATAATCCTCAGTGTGAACTTTGAAATGTAGAGTTAAAGCACCTTTCGTTGTGTACCCTTTATTGCATTTTTCACACTTAAAAGGTCTCCCTCTCGAGTGATCAACTTTATGAGTATTCAAGGCAAACTGCGTATTAAATTTCCTTGCACAAATGTCGCAAGTGAACGGATAATCTCCAGAGTGATGTTTGTAATGAGCGTCTAAATAGTTTTTATCAACAAATTGCTTCTTGCATATATCACACGTAAAATATTTAGCGGGTCTTTGATCTTCTGATTCTTCTGACGACTCATTTTTACATGTTATTTGTCCTGGCTCTAAGCGATTCTGATCATATTTAAAATGACTATTTTTATGAACGTTTAATTGGCCTTTATGTCTAAATTTCTTGTTGCATATATCACATCCGTATGGTTTTTCACCAGTGTGTATCCGCATATGAGTAACATATTCACGTTTCTGTACGAATCCCCTTTTGCATAATTCGCAAGAGAATTTGAATTTCCCTATATGGTATGCGTAATGAGCATTAAAGTGGCCTTTCTGACCGAATCTTTTGTCGCATATGTTGCACGCGTAAGGTTTCTCTCCAGTGTGGGAGCTGCGCTTGGTAACGTTCGGAGCTGATGCGCGCGAGACGCTGTGGGACGCGGTAGTTACTGGTTGAGCAAATGGCGCTGGTGATCCTTCGTGTAATGCAACTGGAACAATAAGAATTCATATTAGGATTTGGAATGAGTGTTCGTAAAAAACTTCTATTTCGTCTTGCTAGCATACATTTTTTTTTATACACATACACTTGCTTAAAAAGTAGTACTTTACGAAGCTGTTTAGTGTATGCATAGTTTTTGCGAAGTTAAAATTAAATTTTTTGTAACCGTAATCCATGGAGTTCAGTTGTTCCAAAACTTTAATTATTATATGTTTTACGCACAAAAATATTATAACGTGACATAAAGTTAATATTTATATGTTATTGTATATATAAAACGTATATAACACAGGAAATATCACTAAAAGTTTATAATTATTTGTTGGTTAACATAAACAGGAAAAAATTAAACCGGCGCCTGCTAATTTTCTCAAACTAATTTATCATAAATTGCAACTGTTTGAGTATTTTTCTACAACATGAGTACAATAGCGATTATTTTTCTCGCTTACAAGTACTCTAGCGCCATGACAATACAGGCTTGTTCAGATATTTGTGAGCGCCTTGGCCGCTCCGATATATCTGATGGCGACTGTAAAGTCGAGTCGTACGCAGCACAAAACACGTGCGCTCATTTTTAGGGTTCCGTACCCAAAGGGTAAAAACGGGACCCTATTACTAAGACTCCGCTGTCCGTCTGCCTGTCACCAGGCTGTATCTAATGAACCATGATAGCTAGACAGTTGAAATTTTCACAGATTATGTATTTATGTTGCCTCTATAACAACAAATAACTTTCCTTTCAACAAATTTAACAAATAGCTTTCCACCATATGGGTCTAGGGGACCCTAGCGACATCTACCGTAAGAGCGTTACACTCCTTAAACGGCTACCGGAGTTCCAAGTCAGTAATTGTTCCACTTTTAAATTTATTCTAAACTTTATAGTTATTCTAGTTCGCTGGGACACACCTTTACAGAGTACGCACCTGAGACGATGTTGTTATCAGCCATCTCCACCTCCGGCCTCTCCTGCTTAATACCGCCTGCCGGAAACACGTCTTAATTGTACACTTAGGTGGACAAAAATATAACTCAAGGATACGGGCGGGACGGGACGGGATACATTATTTTGGACTTTTGGAGCGATTATTTCCAAAAGACCTTCAAATTATTTTAAAAGACCCATCGAATGATGGGCCTCACGTTACTTTTTAGGGTTCCGTACCCAAAGGGTAAAAACGGGACCCTATTACTAAGACTCCACTGTTCGTCTGTCTGTCTGTCACCAGGCTATATCTTATGAACCGTGATAGCTTGACAGTTGAAATTTTCACAGATGATGTAGGTATTTCTGTTGCCGATATAACAACAAATACTAAAAAGTACGGAACCCTTGGTGGGAGAGCCATTATGTAAACTATTTTTAGCGACATTATCTTAGGGCCAAAGAGAATCCTTGTCAGACTTTAGCGCGACAGTTTTCTCCCATACAAAAATTAAATCCCCAATTGGTTTCTTATTTTGTTTTTAAATTTAAATAGTTCTTTTTATCCAAAACTTCAAACTTTTAGGTCACTTAGCGTAAAATTTTATTTCGTCCGAGTTATATAGTTGCTTGAAATTTTGGAGAGATAAACGGGAGCAAAAAATAAGTATTATAATCACGTGAACATAATTCTTTCAAAGAATTTCGACAAAATATAAGTCAGAGATATAATTGAAATTGCTTCCAAATTAGTGCCCTAAAAGTTAATTCACCCACATGTCTATATGATACTTACGCGAAATGGCGTCATCTCCAGTAGGTTTCTCTAACTTGATGTCGAATTTGTCACCCTCAGCTGAAAGAAAATGTTATGTTATTTATTGTAAGCGTGTTTAACATTAATTTGAATTTCATCGTTTATAGAAACAGACAGCCTTCTTGAAGTTACGAGTACATAAAACAATTAAAAACAGAATTAAATACAATACGTTTATATATTAGCCGGGTACACACAAAGCGGTGCGCACGTGGCACGTTTACACTGGCCGTTTTGTGCGCGAGGAAATTACCTCGCGCGTATGCTCGCTCTGTGTGGACCCGCCTATTGAATTAGGTATTTCCCAAACAAAATTTCATAAAAATAAATAAATTGATAAAATAATATACCTACATTAAAATACACAAAAATAAGAAATACCTACCCTACTTTTGAATGTTATGTATGTAAGAAGCCTATGTGACGGATGGAAAAACTATGGAACTGCAATTTGAGTAAAAAAAACATCCAAAGGCGCCAAAACTCAATCTTGCTCTCCCCTGATCATTGCTCGGACCGGCGCTGACTATTAAGATTGGAGTCTTAACCAATACAATCACCAACTGTCCACTTAAATAGGTCCGGCAACTCCGGCATGTCATATTTATACAGCTTACTGGCAGGGAGTGCTCCCGAGACCCGCTTGTGCAGTACGTCCTGGACGCGCAGCACTTGCAGCTTGAAGTCACTCGCGTCCCGCAGCCGCACCACACACACCTCGCAGATCCCGCACTCGTCATTTCCTAAACTTAGCTGGAACACAAAATAAAAACAGTGTTCATTACAACTTGTCATATAAATCATATAATTAACCAAGCAGCTACTTCCATTTCTAGGAACGTTGACGTGATACAAAAGCTTTGAAAGCCTACTATAAATAGGTCAAACAGATTTTAAAAAAAGGTCACTTCTGTAGACAATGCATTAAAATTTAACAACTCAGACACCACATATCAAGTTTTTTTCTTATATGAGTCACAAATGCTGAAAGTGAAAGTGTAGTAGTTATAATTTGTAGTAACCCGCCTGTTAGGGTGGAGCGTAAAAATTTTCTTAGATTTCTCTTAACTTTGCAATATAAAAATTCCATATATGTACTTTATTTCGACTGCAAACCCTAGTTGCAAAGATTATTTCAGGTTAAAATTTACAATTTAAAATAATAAATATAATTGGTTGGGGAAAAATTAAACAGAAAATGTTATATTAGAAGCTGGGTCTACAGAACTTGCCAAATAAAACCATTAAAGCAAAATAAAGATTTCAATATGATAAAGGTTATATATACTTACACTTAAACCAAAGCATTCTCTCAGCATGTCATAATATATCTCTGCTTTGCCGAAATGATTATACAGTGTCTTGAGGCCTTTGTCCGGAGGGCGCACCAAGCAGCAGCTACACGAGTAATACTCCTCCATCGTCTTATTAGCTGGGACTGCGTAAATGTCTAACTGACTTATATAGTACTGTAAAACCGACTTATGCAATTATGTGTTTTCTAAAATGATGCCCCAAGAAATCAATTAATCAATATATAAATTGGAAATATTGAAATTGCTGAGCACTACTCAATCAATCTTTGTGTGTTATGGCTCCATCAAGGCTTTGTCATGCCAATGACAAGGTTGGATAAGACTGGGCCAGTATATATATTATTTCGTATCATTTCTTAGTTCGGTGAAGAGATGGTGTTCAGTAGAATATCTGACCAACCTACAAAGAAATAAAACAATTTAATATACTGACATACTAACACAAATCTAATAAAAAAAGTATTCAATACAACAAACACAACCTAACATACCCATGGTTACACTAATTAAACAAATGATGAAAATGATTTCTTTAAGATTCTACATAAATATTTACATAATATAAATATTTTTTTTCACATAATTTATGTATACAGTGGTACTACTAAATAACTAGCTTAAATCTAAAATAGGCCCTTGAGGCATTGTACCAAGGATGCAGGCATTTCCTTGTTGTATCACAATAATTGTATGAGGAAGCCGCCAGCTCTTCTGTCACCAGTTATATCAACCAGATTCTTTTTAGTTAGAAATATATTAAAAATATCACAAAATAGTGTAAATGTTAATATTGATTGGACAACTTATCTCACATGGAAAAAAGTAATATGAGGATGATGGAATTTAAGACACTCCAATAAAAAATATATGATTTGTAGCACCCTCATCCAGTCCACATTCAGTTTCTTGTTCGATCCCTCAACTATGCCTACATATATTATGTGGACCGCAAGGGAACCACATCTGTTTATTTTAATAATGGGTCTGAGTTATAATGACTCCAGGGGTTATCTAAGTGGTTTAGGCAGGATTGCCAGGGGAGTAAGTTTTTTGGAATGCACAAAAATTTTCTTTACAGAGCATAATGCATGTCTACGTCCTTTGTCGATTTTTATATTGGTTAGTTGTATGTTGTATTGTATTGTAAAAAAGACAACATTGCGACATTGGAGTCTCACCTATCAGGGAGAACCTTATCTGCTATTTTACCACTGATTACTTACCCGTAGCAATTAATCGAGACTATGATAATAAATAACTACCACCAAACTAGAACAACACATTAATGAAGAGATACTCGGAAATTTCACCGAGAAGAATTTTTTCAATTGTTAGCTCGAGCAAGTGTCAACGCCACGACGCCCACGACGGGTAGAATATAATCACAGAAACAGATGTGCGAGCCGTCTCTAAAATAAGTCTTTGATGTAGTTTATTTTGGTTTAATAAATAAGCATTCATCGTCCGCGTTATAGAACGCCATGCCATAACAGTATATTAAAGTATATTTATTGAGTTCATTGACCTGACCACTGACAATTACCACTTGTCTTTTTTTTTGGCAACATTGGTGCGCAGCAGAAGCCAAGTTCAAAATATTACGCCAAGATTTTGTTAATGTTTAAAAATCCAACCAACAAATTATTGATAAATCTATTGATTGACATAAAGATTAAATAATACGAAAAAAATCTCCTTAGTTAGCTTTGGATTTTTATATGCGTGCTAAAGTAGCATTACACATGCAAAGTACTTACTGAGTAAAGTCAAATTTCTTCGTATTATTTATAGTTCGTCACACCAAACTGGCAGTAAATAAGAACAAAAAAACTATATTCATCCTTTTTTTTGGGTGCTAGTACTAGTGTAAGACGAAGATAGTATGATTATCTCTGTCTATGTTTCTTATATATATAACTATATTCATTATGCGAATCAACGTTTATCAATAATTTGTTGATTGGATTTTTAAACATGAACAGTTAGTTAGTTTAGTTAGTTTTGCTGGGCATTTTCCACAAATTGACATCCATTTTGCGTGTTAAGTAACTAGTTAATAATCTGTGGTAAAACATGAACAAAATCTTGGCGTAATATTTTGAACTTGGCTTCTGCGGCGCAGCAATAAACGTTGCAAATAAAATAAAAAAACAAAATGTCAATTCATAATATTTATATTGTCAATGGTCACTCAGGTCAGTGAATCAGTGAAATGAGACTGTTGCTGTGATTGAATTCCGCCCAAAAAATACAATACTCACTACTTTCACTAGGATTCTGCGGTTCTGTCTGTCGTGGCGTTCATGTGGCGTTGACACACCACACGTGCTCGGCCACTTAAAAAATTGTTTCGGTGAAATTTTCGAGTATCACTGTTGTTTTTTTAGTTTGGTATTTGGTAGTTACTATCACAATTCACAGTCTCCATTAGCTGCTACGGGTAAGTAATCAGTGGTAAAATAGCAGATAAGGTTCTCCCTAGTAGGTGGGACTCCAATGTGGCCATATTGTCTACAATACAAGACAACTAATCAATATAAAAACCGGCCAAGTGCGAGTCGGACTCGTGTTCCAAGGGTTCCGTACATTACACAATTTTTAACAATGTACCAATTTTTTATGTGAAATATTAGATGTCAATAAAATCCGTAGGGGTCGGATCAATAACTAAGTAATTAAGTCCGACTCGAGCTTAACTGCACATTTCCAATAGGTTTTCCTGTGTTCTATAGGTAAAGAGCTATTTTGTATATTTTTTTCAAAATTTTGGACCTAGTAGTTTCGGAGATATAGGGAGGGAATGGTCTTTTTTTGGCTATAGTAAAATTATTAATTGGGTAAAATTGATGTGCATTTCAGAACAAACAGGGGTTATCTAATGTACGGATATCCTAATGAACACCATCTATTGCTGAACTACGAAATAATATAATTATATACTGGCCAAGCCTTATCCAACCTTGATGTTGGCACGAAGCAAAAACACACAAATATTGATTATTCCCAAGTGGACATTTACCCAGTCGCATCTAATAAGACCATGGAAGAGTATTACTCGTGTAGTTGCTGCTTGGTGCGCCCTCCGGACAAAGGCCTCAAGACACTATACAATCATCTCGGCAAAACAGAGATATATTTCGATATGCTGAGAGAATGCTTCGGTTTAGATGTAAGTATGAAACCGTTATCTTATTAAATTGTTTACATTTAGGCTTTTATTTGGCAATATCTCTGGCAACATGTCTTGTAGACACATAGGATTCTTGAATAACATTTGCTATGTATGTTTGCCCCCGCTTACTTCAGTAATTGTTAACTTTTAATGTTTTAAATCACATTTAGAAACGGGTCTATCGCGAATTCATTTTGTTACCTTTATTTACCAACGTTTCGACACAGGTTTCACTGGTCGTGGTCGCGGCTAACTGACGTCCCAGCAAAATGTCAAAACAGACATTATTGTTTAATTAATTAACTTCACTAGCATAGAGATTTCTTAGAATTAAGATTACATATGATTGAATAATAGCGACAGCTGACTCTAAGATTATTAATAATATTTGAATTACCACTAAGACAATAATAAAATAAGAAGATTTGTGTGACTACCCCACGAAAAGTGGGTGGTTTGAAAATGTGATGTCTACCTCAAACTTTAAATGCATTTTTCGTGGGGTAGTCACACAAATCTCTGTTTTGACATTTTGCTGGGACGTCAGTTAGCCGCGACCACGACCAGTGAAACCTGTGTCGAAACGTCGGTAAATAAAGGTAACAAAATAAATTCGCGATAGACCCGTTTCTAAATGTGAATTAATATGTGTTCAAACCGCGGAAGTTTTAATGTTTTGTCTACAGAAGGGACCTTTTTCTAAAATGTTTTATCCATTACTAGCGACCTGGGGCGGCTTCGTACGGGTTAACAAATTATATGATAAGTTGTAAAGAACATTGTTTCTATTTTGTGTTCCAGCTAAGTTTAGGAAATGACGAGTGCGGGATCTGCGAGGTGTGCGTGGGGCGGCTGCGGGACGCGAACAACTTCAAGCTGCAAGTGCAGCGCGTCCAGGACGTACTGCTCAAGCGGCTCACGGGAGCACTCCCTGCCAGTAAGCTATATCTAAAGAAACTAATGAAACGCATGGATGACGGTTGACAAGTAAGAAGCTTTATTTCAAAGACAAGATGCATAGACACACATGTTGTACATATTATTAACTAGATGGCGCTAGTGACCCTATTTTAGCTTATTTTGATATAAATAACAACACCCCCACTATATCAAAATAACAAATAAACTAATATTTAACAGGTGTAAACCGGTGAAACTATTTATTTTTATTTTATTATAACAGCAATTCCACAGGCAAAAAAAAACAAGTTATTTATTAAACATGAAACTAAATATGTAAAATGATTTACTAACAATGAACATTAATAAAATCATTTCTGAACCACACCAAGTGTTTTCATAAACCTGTAATGTTTCACCTCCGGTAAACCTTTCGTTAACAGGTCAGCGGGCATGTTAGCGGTTGGCAAATACTTTGTTTCCACAATATCATTACTAATCACTTCTCTAATGAAATTATATCTAACATCAATATGCTTAGAACGCTTATGTGATTGATGATTATTTGCCAGCTTCAATGCGCTCTGACTGTCATTGTATATTACAATTTTATTACTAAAACCCATCAGTTCCACTTCAAGGTTTTGCAAGTAAATGGCTTCACGGCAAGCTTCTGATAAAGCCATGTACTCACTCTCGCATGAGCTCAAAGCAACAGTCCTTTGTTTTTTGCTCTCCCAAGAAATAGCAGAACCAGACTTCATAAAACACAAACCTGTATATGACCGTCTGTCAATAGCATCGCTCGCCCAATCGGCATCTACAAAACCTACCAGTTCTGCTTTTCCTTTGGAATATTTCAAACAATAGTCTTTTGTTCTCAATAAATATCTTAACACTCTTTTAGCATAGTTCCAATGAACATATGAATAACTATTATTAAATTGACTTAAGTAACTAGTAGCATAAGAAATATCAGGCCGAGTTAATACTGATAAATACATCAAGCTACCTATAAGTTTTTGATATGGCAGTTTTTCTTCACAATCATTTGTTTTTTCAACATTCAATTTACATTCTATAGGAGTCTCAACAGGGTTGCAATCTTCCATATCAAACTTTTTTAACAACATCTCTATATAATTCTCCTGATCTATAGTAATGACATTTTTATCCTTATTCATATTAATTCTCATGCCTAAGTATTGTTTCACTTGACCCAAATTCTTTAATTTAAACTTTTGGCTCAGTGCCTTTACAAGATTATCTTTTTCTGTACTATGATTTGAAAATATTAAAAAATCATCAACATAAACACCAACAATAGTTTTATCATTATTGTTATGATTCTTTATAAATACACAAGGCTCAAGTTTACTCTTAGTATATCCTAAGTTACACAAAGTTTCATCAACTTTTTTATACCAAGCAAGTGATGACTGCTTTAAGCCATAAACAGCCTTTTTTAATTTTAACACTTTATTTGAGTCAGTGACAGGAAAACCTTCTGGCAAATGCATAAAAATGCTTTCTTTAAGGTGACCATTAAGAAAGGCTGTTGTGACATCTAAATGAGTGATATCCATTTCTAACTGTACACTCAAAGCAAATAGTAACCGCAAAGTTGAGTGCCTAATAACGGGAGAAAAGGTTTCTTGATAGTCCACACCAAGCTTTTGTGTAAAACCTTTAGCTACAAGCCGCGCACGATATCTCACTCTATTGTCACAATCACGTTTCTTTTTTAAGACCCACTTACACTGCACTACACTCGCGTTATCTGGAGCATTGACAACTTCCCATACCTCGTTGTCTTCGAAAGACTGCAGTTCATCTGCCATCGCCTGCAACCACTGTTGTTTCTCAGGTCCACTGATAGCGTCTGCATATGTCATCTCATCTTCTCCCACGTAGCTGCTGGTGCATGTATTTGCAAAACCATATCGCTCAGGTATCTTCCTCTCTCGCTTCAGTCTGTCTTCATTGACTGTGTCCAATCCTTCTGTGACCTCTGCTCTTCTCGGTGAAGCATTTTCTGAAGACAATTGATTTTTAGGTTTTAACTGTGGCAGAGCATCTGTTCTATGAGTAGTATCTTCTAAAAACTGCTGCTGTCCATCCTCTTCATGCTGTTCACCTTCATCGTCCACATCAAGATACTCTGACTCAGACTCACTGGACTGGATAATCGGCTCTAATTTAACCACAGATTCCTGTGTCAACTCCCCCACTGAATCTGTGTTTTCTATACAAACTGTGAATGTATCCTCATTCTTCTTCTTCTCTAAAATCACTACATCTCGACTTGTTGTGATCTGATTCTTTACAGGATCATAAAGTCTGTAGCCTTTTATATTTTCAGGAAATCCTACAAGTATGTGTTTCTTGGACTTTTTGTCCCATTTAGTCCTTTTTTCTTTAGGGATGTGTACCATGACAGGGCTTCCAAAGATGCGCAAACCTTCTAAATTTGGCTTTTTTCCTGTCCACATCTCGTATGGAGTTTTTTCTATCCCCGACGCTACTGACCGGTTCTTTATGTATACGGCAGTATTGGCAGCTTCTGCCCAGAATTTCTTGTCTAGGCCGGCCTCAAACAAAAGACACCTTGCACGTTCCACGATCGTACGGTTGCTTCGCTCGCTAAGACCGTTCTGCTCAGCTGTGTAGGGGTTGGTTTTCTGGTGCACTATACCTTCATTCTTTAAGAAATCTTCAAATTCTTTACTACAGTACTCACGGCCTTGGTCCGTTCTTAAAAATTTAATTTTCTTGTCTTGACTGTTTTCCACCATTGACTTGAACTCCTTAAAATGACTTAGTGCTTCACTCTTGGCTTTAAGGAAATAAATGAAAGTCATTCTGGTAAAATCGTCAACAAAAATAATGAAATATCTTGCACCACCAATTGAATTTTTCTCCATAGGACCACATATGTCACTATGAACAACTTGAAGGATCTCTGTGGCTCTTGTGCCTGGTGAGAAGGGTAACCTTGACTGTTTTCCTTCACAGCACACTTCACAGTTTAATTTACTTCCCGTGAATGTTCCAGGGAAATCTATTCCATCCACTAATCCGCGCTTCATCCTGTTTAAATCACTGGCATTTATATGACCGAGACGGCTGTGCCACGTCTGACCATCAGCTGTTGTTGAAGATAGCATACAGCTTGGTGTTGTTTCTAGTTTTAACTTGTAAACACCGTTGACTAGGTCTGCTTCTGCCACTAAATTTCCTAGTTTGTTCCGAATCCAACATTTCTTAGGACCAAAATGTACAGTATTTCCATTTTTGGTCAATTCACTGACCGATAATAGGTTAGTCGTAAGGTCCGGCACGCACAGGACATTTTGCACATTCACGGCGTAGCCGTGACTAGTCGTGATGTCCATGTTTCCGGAACACAAAACAGGAACTTTTGTACTATTTGCTACGATAACGTCTGGAATATCCGGCGAAAACTCTTTATTTTGCAGCCAAGTTTCATTCGCTGTAAAGTGCTGACTCGCACCCGAATCTACGTAAAAATCACTTTTATTGAAGTCTCCACTAAGAAAAACAACGCTAAACGCGTTAGTCTGCTTTTTCTTTTCTGTTTTTTCACTTAACAGTGGACATTGGCTTCGATAATGGCCTGCGTTCTTGCACCTGTAACAGATTATATTTTTCGTGTTTCCATTTGAGTTTGACGTTTGAGAGGTTTGTTGTCTATGCTTGCTAGTGTTGCCACACTTCTTCTTCAAGTAACTTTTTGCAAGTAATGCTGAATTGCTTTCCGTCTCACTTACTTGACTTGTTTCCATATCGAGTAATTTGGTTTTAATTGAATCTGCCGTTATACTGATACCAGAGTGCTCGATGGCCATAATCATAGGCATAAATCGTTCTGGTAAACCAGCTAGCATCAATGAACCTACCCACTCATCATCGATTTTGAAACCTGTACCACTTAATCTTTGCGAGGTTTCAACAATTTGTGTCACATAATTCGTCATATTTTCACAGTTTTCCAATCTGATGGATATTAAATGACGAAGCAAAGAAATTCTCCGCGAAAATCCTGAATCGTCGAACAAAGTCTTCAACGTTGTCCACAATTGCTTCGTGGTCTTTGCACTCTTTATATGCACAAATAACGATGAATCAATAGTCAAAATCAGTTTCGCTCGTGCTTTTGCATCTGCAGTGTCTACTGCTGCTGTTGCACTCCCGCCTGTTTGAGGTTCTTCCTTCAGATACTTGTTCGCGCCTTCAAGTATCAGCAAATTTTCTACTGCGAACGCCCAATCATCGTAATTTTCGCGACCCTTAAGCTTCGGCACGTTCGTCAGAAAATTGGAAGTCATTTTCACGCACTAAACACGAAAAACACTAAGACTTTCTAATTAAAAACCGGGATTATAGCCCATAACCTCTAAAGAAACTAATGAAACGCATGGATGACGGTTGACAAGTAAGAAGCTTTATTTCAAAGACAAGATGCATAGACACACATGTTGTACATATTATTAACTAGATGGCGCTAGTGACCCTATTTTAGCTTATTTTGATATAAATAACAACACTATATGACATACCATTAAAGAATTACTATATATAATAATTTGTAAAGTTGTAACAGACGGACGTACTCGACCGCAACCTTGGTAAAGACAAATAAAAGGCATTTATTCGTCAAAATCCCACAACATGTATGAACATGTACAGACAACAAAAGCAGAAAACATTAGGTGCACATCCCGAAATTACCTTTGTCACCTTAGTGGACCTTGGTCTGGTCAACACATCTCTTTCTATAGCTGCATCCTTACAATCGAGCAGGCCTCGGAGCGGACCAAGGTCGCGGTCCAGTACGCCCGTCTGTTATAGCTTTTAGACTGAAGAATGGTATCTAACTATGTTGCAGAGCCCACCATCGAGTCCCGCGTCGGCGTGCTGGAGGAAGGCAGAACGGAACTGGACCAACTGGCGAAATTAGTTGATGACGTTATTATGGACTCTACAAGGAACGAGCAATGGGTCAGACGCTCGAACATCCAAATCAATGTTGTACCGGAAGTGATCGGTGAGAACCTATTCACCATTCTCTTTTCATCTTTAGACACGAAAAGAGGATTCGAGTTGACTTTAGGGCCACCCTACACTAGCGTCTCTCGGTCTCGAGCGTCGCCGTCTAGTCGACTATGGGTGCTGCTCGACGCAACGTTGGCGCGACTGCGCAAAAACTCCATTTTCCATAGCGCTGACTAGACGTCAACGCTCAAAAGACGCTAGTGTGGGGTGGCTCTTATATCACGTGTCGCTGTTAGGAAAGACACTGATAGTACAAACCCCAGCCCATAATTGTCAAAATACGCCTGTATTTACGCGCTACAAGTAGGACGATTTTATGACACAGACACACACACACACACACACACACACGTTTTTCATGCATTTATAGTTATTATTATAAATTATTTAAGTTACATCATAAGTTTGTTCAAATTTAGTGTAAGTTAAATGGTCATTTTTGTTGTTTTAGTTTTAAAAATTAATCTTTAGATTTTAAATTTTTATTTGTACAAATAGTTTGCTTTAATCTAGGGAAGAGCGGTGCCTCCCGACACAGGCAATTTTTTGCTTACCGGGCGGCTCCATCACCTAAATCATGGCAATTTGTGTTTAAAACAAATAAAGATTTTTGTATTTTGTATTTATTTCTATTTGTATGTCTTCCCTTCGTAGAGTCAAGAACTTGAAAGCGTTGGAGCTCCGCTTCAGCAACGCTATAACCGCGAAAATCGAAGTTCGCAAATTGCGGGCATCTTTCTCTGTCACTTTAATTACGCCTTTATTGGAGTAAAAGAGAAAGATTCCCCCAATTTGCGTATTTTGGTTTTCGCGGTAGGCCCCCAGCTCAAACAGAACTTACATCAACGCCAGTTGTCTATTTAATTCTGTTTTTAATGGTTTTAATTTCATAACGGCTGTCTGACAGTGTCTGTTTATTTAAACTATTATGAAATTTAAATGAATGCTTAACAAGCTCACAATGATATAATAAAATAATAACGTTTTCTTTAAGCTGCAGATGACAACTTCAAAATCAAGTTAGAGAAACCTACTGGATATGACGCCATTTCGCGTAAGTAACCTATACGAGGGGTGCCTTTTAAGTTGTGTCGTTTGTCAATTTAAACTTCAAACGCTATTTATTGTTTTTCGAAGAACTTGCCGCAATAATTCTTTGGTCAGTATGACAAATCTCAAAGAAAAAACTAGAGACGGGTATCTGTAAAAACCTTTGATAATTGCAAACCTCATCACAAGGAACAGTTCGAAAGTATTTATCTAAACTTCGAATTATATTTTTGTCTACCTAAGTATACAATTAAGCCATGTTTCCGGCAGGCGGTATCAAGCAGGAGAGGCCGGAGGTGGAGATGGCTGACAGCAACATCGTATCAGGTGTGTACTCTGGAAAGCTGTATCCCAACCAACTAGGATAACTATAGAAGTCTGATTAGAGCTCTAAAATGAGTCCCCTTTTTTGTACTACTTTAACTCCCTAGGGCTTATAGCTTCGTTTTTTTTAACAATCCGTAACTCCCGTGGGAACAATATAGGCCGTTGTCCTTCTATACACCTGCATGAAATAAGATCTTTTTCGAGAAAGTGTGATGAAAAAATATTAATATAATTTAATTGTATAACATTTCAGTAATTGAACTACAGGGTGGGCCAGTGATAAATGCATTGAATTTTTTTTAAATAAATAATCAATTTTTGTTTTTAAATAATAATTATAAAAAAAAAAAAAAAAAAAAAAAATGACGCTGTCAACGTCAGACGCGTTTTTTACTAAATTTTCCTTTTCTTTTTAATCAAATATGTTTTTACTGGCTTTTTCTACATTTTCCTTGTACTTTCTTGTGGAAAAGTTACCTCTTCACATTAATGCGACACTCGCAAAGGATACGTGACCGCAAAAATGTAACTACAAATGTACAAAACTAGCCGACAAACAATGGTCGAATTATAAAGAAAAGAAAATGATCACAAGGAGTAAAACGCGTCCACAAGCGTCTACCACAACCAACGCACGCCCACCACCCTCGCCCGCCTCGTCCGTCTCCTCGCAATTGTCGTCGGGCGATGAATTCGCCACCGCGCCCGACACCAGCGAGTCGAGCGACGAGAGCGGGCCGCCGCCGCCGCCGCCGCCACGACCACCTGCGCGACGAGGGCGGCCACCGCTGCCGGCACGCTTGGGGCCTGCGGGACATCCTGCCCCGCCCACGGCTCCCGCTGCCGGTGGTGTAGTGCGTCGCATGAGATGGACTCAATCCATGAATGAGAACGTCATGCGCGCCTACTATGGGGTTACAGAGGGCGGAACCCGGCTGTCCGCGTATCGTTCAAGGATGCTGCCTCTGTTTCAGGCACTTGAACCTACCATCACCGTATCGGAGCAGCGACTATCGGACCAGGTGCGCGTCATTCAACGGTTAAAGCGGTTGGATGACGCGACACTTGATCAGCTTCGCCAGGAGGCTCTCTCTGCTCGCGCGGACTCCACCTCGGTGCGAGATCTTCCCGCCACGTCGCCGGATCCGGTGCCCGCACCCGACCTGGCACCGGGAGCGCCGCGGGTTGATTTTAGTACCGACGAGGGGGATTTTGTAAGTCAGAGCGTGAGTACATCTGCCAATGAGCAACTGAGGAGGACTTTGGAAGAGGCGATTACGCAGTATCGCGCCACAACCAACTCTAGGCCACGATTACCACGTCTGCCTATAAATAGACGCAATCTAGCGCTAGTGGGAGCCCTAAACGCTTTACTAGAGCCACATTTACGGACTAGTAAAGATTTAGATGATACGCACTCGATCATGTACTGCGGAGCCATCGCGGCGTGCCGTGTTGCTCGAGTCAAGTTTCCGGACGCTGAACGTGCACCTAGGACCGCCGGAGGTGTCCCTGCATGGCAAGCGCGGATCGAGCGACGTATCAGCTCGTTTAGGACTCTCATTGCAAAGCTGATCTGTTTTAGGGGGGGCAACAACCGCCCCCGAGTAATGCGCTTTGTGAACCAGGCGTTCGCGGGGACGGATGTCAGGCCCCGCGACTACATGGCCAATGTCACAGAGCGCATCGACTTTCTAAAGCAGAAAGTCTATGCATGGGCAAACCGTATTCGCCGCTACAGAAAGCGTGTGGATCGATTCCAGCAGAATCGTCTTTTTCAAAGTGACCAAAGGAAGGTGTACCGAAGGTGGGAGGAAGCCGACTCTCGTGTGTCCGACGTGCGGCTACCGGATGCTACTGCCATGACTGATTTCTGGCGTAGCATCTGGTCAGTGCCTGTAGAACACACGGAGGGCGGTTGGATAGACGTTGTCGAACGTGAGAGCGAGAACATCGAACCTATGGGGGCTATCACCATCAACCCCGATGACGTAAGTTGTGCCATCCGTACGACCCAGAACTGGAAAAGTCCTGGACCGGACGGATTGCACAACTTCTGGCTAAAATGGTTTCGATGCTCGCACGCACGGTTGGCAACGCAGTTCCAACAAGCCCTAGAGCTCGGTTCCCTCCCACCTTCCCTAACAACTGGTGTAACCTTCCTGCTCCACAAGTCCGGTAGTACCACGGAAGCAAAGAACTACAGACCCATCACGTGCTTGCCTACACTTTACAAGCTCCTTACATCCATTTTGAGAGCAAAAATTAACGCGCACATTGTCGCTAACAACATTTTGGCCTCCGCTCAAAATGGATGTAGGGTTGGGTCCCGTGGTACTAAAGAGCTCCTCCTCATAGACATGACCATATGCCAGCAAGTTCGGCGGAACAGGGGGGCCCTCTCGGCCGCCTGGATTGACTATAAGAAGGCCTATGATTCGGTGCCTCACTCATGGCTGAGAAGGGTATTGGAGCTGTATAAACTTGATGCAGCTTTAATATCCTTCCTAAGTGCGTGTATGAGGCAGTGGACCACAGTCCTTCGTCAACCAGGAGGTGGAGATGACCGCCCTGGCCCGCAGGACTTTATAAGGATCGAGCGAGGAATATTTCAGGGTGACAGTCTGAGTCCCCTGTGGTTCTGCCTAGCTCTGAATCCCCTCAGCACCCTGCTGAAGGATTCAGGGTTAGGTTGCCAGCTTCGGAGAGAGGGTGAAGTCATTTCTCACCTTCTGTACATGGATGACCTCAAGCTATTTGCGCCAAATAACCAAGACTTGATGGTGCTATTGAAAACCACAGAAGTTTTCAGTAACGCCATCAGAATGGAGTTTGGTGTCGATAAGTGTGCGGTTATGCATGTACAGCTGGGGGAGGTTGTAAATTCAACAAATTTACAACTTTCTGAGACAATGTCTTTCAGATCTATCTCTGAATCAGAAACCTATAAATACCTTGGTATGTCACAGTCGTTGGGTATTGAGGGCGAGGGTATTAGACGGTCGGTGAAGGAGCGCTTTTTCAGTCGGCTCACAAAAGTCCTTAACAGTCTTTTGTCAGGAGGCAATAAAGTGCGCGCCTTCAACGCCTGGGTAATGCCCATACTCATATACTCCTTTGGCATACTAAGGTGGACTCAGACCGAGCTGGACGCCCTGGATCGGAGGGTCCGCCTACTACTCACCACACACCGTATGCTACACCCACGCTCGTCAGTTATGAGATTGTACATCTCACGGAAGTGTGGAGGTCGAGGCTTCCTTAACGCCAAAGATCTCCACAACCGCGAGGTGTGCAATCTCAGGAATTATTTCCTTAACAACGAGTGTGGGATGCATCGTGATGTGGTGGCAGTGGACAGGAACTTCACGCCGCTCTCCTTGGCAAACGAGAACTGGCACAAACCTGTGGTACAAAGTGCTGTGGGCCGCAAGGCGGTATGGGAGAGTAAGGTGCTACATGGGCGGTTCTACAAGGCCCTCACGGGACCCGATGTAGACCTGCTCGCGTCGGTGAACTGGTTACGATTCGGGGACCTCTTCGGAGAAACCGAGGGTTTTGCCTGTGCAATTGCGGACGAAGTTATGATGACGAACAACTATCGGAAATATATCCTGAAGGACGGTACGGTCGACATTTGTCGGGCATGCCGCCGTCCCGGAGAGTCACTCAGGCATATCATTTCCGGTTGTTCTCATCTTGCTAACGGCGAGTACTTGCACAGACATAATCTCGTAGCCAGGATTATTCACCAGCAGCTTGCTCTTCTATACGGCCTTGTGGACTGCGAAGTACCGTACTACAAGTATTTACCTGTGCCAGTTCTCGAGAATGGTCGTGCCACGCTCTATTGGGATCGATCTATCGTCACTGACAGGACTATTGTAGCCAATAAGCCTGACATTGTGATAATAGATCGATCGCAGCGCCGGGCCGTGCTCGTCGACATCACCATCCCCCATGATGAGAATCTCGTGAAAGCCGAGAAGGACAAGTCCAGTAAGTACCTAGACTTGGCACACGAGATAACCGCCATGTGGGATGTTGATTCGACGATCATTGTCCCGATAGTCGTTTCAGCGAACGGTCTCATAGCGAAGAGTCTCGACCAACACCTTGAGAGACTCTCGCTAGGTGGTTGGATCAAGGGTCAGATGCAGAAGGCGGTGATCTTGGACACGGCGCGGATAGTCCGCCGGTTCCTCTCTCTGCGGCCCTGACCACCGGCAGCTTGGGCCCTGCCCCGCTGCTGGCGGCACCCTAGGTTAGGTTTTTTATAATTTGTTTATATGTATTTTGTATTGTTTTGTAAGTGTTTTTATATTTTACTTTTATATGCATATTATAAAAAACCTAACATAAGAAAAATAATAAATAAAGAGAATAATAATATAATTCTTCATCCCATGAAGAAATAAATTTTACGTTTTAAAAATTTAATTATCAAGATGTCGTCCGTAGCCGTTGCGGCACTCTTCCAGTCTTGCTTATAAATTTTGAAAGACTTTCGTGTTAAGAGATTTCCTGGCTCCGAAACTTCACGAATCGTATGGTTACAACAACAACACATGGTTTCAGCAAGACGGGGCCACCTGCCATACAAGTAACGTGACCCTGAAAGTTTTGCGTGAAATGTTTCCTCAAAAATTGATATCGAGGCTAGGTGACATTGCTTGGCCTCCCAGGAGCCCTGACTTAACTTCGGCAGACTTCTTTTTGTGGGGTTACTTGTAGAGTAAAGTGTACTCCAATAATCCGACAACCACAACAGAATTAAAGGAGAATATTCGTCAAGAAATCCAATCAATATCTCTGCAACTTAGAACGAAAGTCTTTCAAAATTTACAAGCAAGACTGGAAGAGTGCCGTAACCGCTACGGACGACATCTTGATGATTTAATTTTTAAAACGTAAAATTTATTTCTTTATCCCAAATTATAATTATAATTTTTATTTAAAAAGATAAAAATTGATTATTTTTTAATTTTTTTAAATGCATTTTTCATTGGCCCACCCTGTATTTGAGTACACATTCGTCTAAAAACGTATGTTAGTACTAAGTATGTTACTATTAGCGATGATAGAAAACCACACAGTTGCAATTTAAGATGAATTATTTGAATTAGAAAATAGCAGGCGGCGGTTTTACTTTTTAATTAGTCCTGTTTATGTCAGCCAACATGGCAATGTTAGTTCCATTTCCATTCAGCCGAATAATTCAGAATTTTTATAATCATTATCATAATCATTGTCAAATGGCGAATTATCATATGTATATATAGTTATTGAACATCCGAACTCGGTCAAATGGACTACGGTCGGAGATAAATAAAAACTTAGAATTCGCAAAAACTACATTTAATAGCCTCGTAAAGCACTACTTTTTGAGTCAGTGTATAAAAAAATATTTTAGGACAAAAGTTGCTTGTGAACACTCATTCCACTTCCTAATATGAATTCTTATTATTCCAGTTTCATTACACGAAGGATCGCCAGCGCCTTTTGCTCAACCAGTTCCTACCGCGTCTCACAGCGTCTCGGTCGCGCCAGCTCCGAACGTTACCAAACGCTGCTCCGATACAGGAGAGAAACCCTACGCGTGCAACATATGTGACAAAAAGTTCGGACAGAAGGGCCACTTAAATGCTCATTACGCAAACCATATAGGAAAATTCAAATTCTCTTGCGAATTATGCAAAAGGGGATTCGTACACAAACATCAATATATTACTCATATGCGGATACACACTGGAGAGAAACCATACGCGTGCAACATCTGTGACAAAAGATTCCGGCAGAAGAGCCACTTTAATGAGCATTACGCAAACCATATAGGAAAATTCCAATTCTCTTGCGAATTATGCAAAAGGGGATTTGTAAAGAAATTCGATTATGATTCTCATATGCGGATACACACGGGTGAAAAACCATACGAATGTGATATATGCAACAAGAAATATAGACATAAAGGCCAATTAACCCAACATAAAAATACTCATGTGAAATATGATCAGAATCGCGTAGAGCCAGGAGAAATAACTGCATGCAAAAAAGAGTCGTCAGAAGAATCAGAAGATCAAGGACCCGCTAAACATTTTGCGTGTGATATATGCAAAAAGCAATTTGCGGATAAACATTATTTAGACGCTCATTCCAAACATCACTCTGGAGATTATCCCTTCACTTGCGACGTTTGTAAAAGGAAATTTAATACGCAGTTTGCCTTGAATACTCATAAAGTGGATCACTCTGGAGGGAGACCTTTTAAGTGTGAAAAATGCAATAAAGGGTACACAACGAAAGGTGCTTTAACTCTGCATTTGAAAGTTCACAATGAGGATTATAAGCACGCATGTCATCTGTGTAATAAACGATTCATAATAAAGGAGACTTTGAATGTACATATGCGCGTGCACACGGGGGAAAAGCCTTATACCTGTGTAACTTGTGAAACTAAGTTCCGCTATAGATGTAGCTTAAAGAAACATTTATTGGACAAACACAACCAAGTTATGGACAAACAGTTCAGTTGTGATACTTGTGGGAAACGATTTGCATTACAGGGGACTTTAATAAAACATATGAACAAACACACTGAGAAGGAAACGGCAGATAAAAAGAAAGACCTAGCATTTATGTGTGAAATATGTAGCAAACGGTTTTCGACTAAAGGTATTCTAAAAACCCATAGAGAAACACATAATGAAGAAAAACCTTTTGAGTGCCAAGTATGTCATAAAAAATACCGAACGAAGACGAATTTACTAGACCACATGCAGGTGCACGAGGAAAAAAAACACTCGTGTGAAGTATGCGGAAAGCCATTCAGACATAAGTCTGCCTTGAATGTTCATATCCGACGGATGCACGAGGAAAATAGACCACATGTTTGCGATATTTGTAATAAGGCTTTTGTAGTTCTTGCTGAACTAAAAATTCATAATCGTGTACACACTGGGCAGAAACCGTATGCTTGCGAAATATGTTGTAAGAAATTTCAGCGCCCTGGTAAAGTTAAGAAACATCTTATAAATGTCCACCACGAGGAACCTACGAGATTCATTAAATTAATAGAATTGAATAAATATGACTAAACTAAAATGTTGCGTAAAAGACATTGGTTGCAAAATGGCATTAAGAAAATACACTCATTTTTAGAGTTCCGTAGTCAACTTATTACATTATAGTTTCGCCATGTCCGTCCGCGACTTTGCTCAGTGGTCGTTACAACTATAAAACTGCAATTTGGCGTGGGTATGCTTAGCTTAGTCACACTTGAAGAAAATTAAAAAAAAAAAAGTTTTGTTTTTGGAGACAGGGGTGACTACCCTGCCCTGGTCCCAAGACTAAGAAGGAGCGAAAACTGCCATCTGACCTTCCAACCCAGAGGGTAAACTAGGCCTTATTGCAATTAGTCCGGTTTTCTGACGATGTTTTCCTTCACCGAAAAGCGACTGGCAATATCAAATGGTTTGAACCCGCGACCTCCGGATTGAGAGTCGCACGAATTAATAAACTAGTGGATGTGAAATGACTCCTATTTAGTATGAAAACCAGTGTCGCTAAACTCACACATTCATAGCCACGTTAAAATATGTCACACACTTACAAAATTGCTCTGATTCGTAGCAACTTTCCATACCAAAAGGTTATTACCGGTGGACATTTCTCGAACGAATATCAACTGTAGGCTACATGAGTGACGGTTTAAAATATAATGTCAAAGCTATATGACATACGACTCTTTCATTATCTCATTCATCTCACAAAAGCTTGCTCAACGTTCACCTAATACAACTACTCAACACCAGATGGCGTTATTTTATATAATTTTAAAATCACTTACCTATAACAGGCGAGAAAAGGGCTAAAAAACCAGTATAAGTAAGGTCTAATTACGCATGGTTTGTTACGGATCTCACGGTCACGTTACACTGGTGCTTTCGAGATCTCTACACGCCTGCGAGTAGCTAACCGTTGGAACTTCTTTCCATTCGACGATATAGGGAGGGGACAGTGTAATCGGAGTGTTTTATCGATATTTGTGTGTTCAGTTAGGTATTGATATTTCATTACCGTATGTTTTAACACATTTAGATGATACTTTATTTATGATTATAATATAGGTAGTGATAATCGTGATTGTATGAAAAATAATATGTAGTACAGTACAACAAATATCTAACTAGAAATTTGTTTCTTATTAATATGGTTGTTAATGTGAACATTAAATATATCTTAAAGTCAAACAGATAAAATCATAGTTCTTTAAAGGTCTATTAACTCGGTATTGCTGTTATTTTGTAATCACAAATCTGCAATTACTTACATAGGTAAGTATTCGTCTTTAACAATATATTTACTTGTAGCAGCATTTAAGGCCAATCTAGACGGGACAACCTGATTAAATTGTCAAATTAATTGTATGGTGTGAAAGCATACATGAAACTGGCTCATCGATCCCACTTGATTTGATTGTAAGATTGTGACCTATCAAATCAGGAAGGGGGGCGGCAAAATTCCAATATTTGACGCTAGTTTGCGTGGTACGGAACACTTTTTATTAATTTAGTGAGCCCGAATGTCACTAATAATTACTAAATTAGTAACTAAGTTGCGTGTGGACGCTAGATGAGATGTATGGCAATTTTATCCCCAGAAATCTTTCTCTAAGAAATGCTCCTAGCAAATGGTGCTATATTTTTGCGGAAACTAATTTTCTTGCCCAGTAGCAAGTGCAGTAGTGTTAATAATAAAGAAATAGAAAATATAAAACGTTTATTCATGGCACATTGCATGCATTGTACGCATAAGTGCATTAAGTACCTAGTCTAATTATATTAACGATGAAAATATGATGGGTGTAAAAAACAAAAACGTATGTAAAGGAATACGAAGGTTTGAAAGGTTGCCATGAAATGACCCCGACTTAACTTAGTGCTTGATGACCAGAGCTGCCATATTTACTAAGACATTGATTATCCCAAATAATAATTAGAAACGTGTCTAAAATAATAATTTATTACCGAACCAAACATCAAACTTGAAATATCGTAACTTTAACTTTATCGATATAAATATCGACATTGCGCAGCATCTGAGTAGCGAAGTTATTTGACATTTAGGATAGCGAATATTCCAGATAAACGTAAAGAATAGTGACAAAGGATTGTGAACTCTAAGTTCTAACTGATAAAATATAGATTTACTTAACGAACATTCCTAAATAATGCTAAATAAACAGATTTTTCGTATTTATTGGATTATATTTAAATAAATAACCACCGGTGATAGGAAATACCTCCACGTGAAAGATTTTTAAAACCGCTGTGATTTCTGCAGCTTAATACTGCACAATACGGCATTTTAAATTTAATTATCAATTTTTGTTAGACGAGCGTACGTACTACGTAAATGTCATTCGAGCATGAAGTTTACACAACAACTGAGCATAGTCTGTGCATAAAGTAAGTCGGTCGCTACTAACTGTCGGATAGACGGGAACGCCCACTTGCCATCTCCATCCTACTCCGTGGAGAGTCGCACGCTGTTTTGTTCCTATTTATTGTTAAAAATTGCTCATTTTCATTTAGTTTACCTAGATTATATTATAAAATTCAACATGTGTCATCGTACCTATACTACCACAAGAACAGTACTTAATAGCAGTTATTTGTCAGGTGGTAAGTTAAATAAAAGTAATATTAGATATGTTTAAAATGATTACACTGCTTAGATGTACATTTCCATGTGTTATGTTGTATATTACTTTAGATTAGACTCTTATAATGCTATGAATTTTAGGCTTATAGGACTTTTAACCCTTAAATGCATGATTTTTTATTTTTGGTTGGAAAAAATTAAATGGTTTAAAGGTGCGTTCAGAAACTTAAGCTTTTTTGTGTTGAATCTGTGAGCTGTCCAACGCTTTGTATACATTTGGCAACAATATGCATTTAAGGGTTAAGTTAATATTTGTATAAGGCGCAGCGTGGCAATTTCGACTGGTAAGTTATAGAGCTACCGAAAACGACTATCTACAGTACTTTTACTGACAATTGATTGCCTTCATTATTTTTAGTTAGTTCAGTATTTTTAGTTTTTTTTTTCAGTATTACATCCAAAATTGTTGAGTAGGCTATAAATATGCGACTCACCTTTGAAAAACTTATAAATAACACATTAGAAACCACAATTTTTTATATAATATTTGAGGAGCCAACTCGCGCGTGCACACAAGGAATTTTGTCGAAAACAAAATAGCCGCGTAGATCAGAGAGGGAGCATTCGGTCTATCAAAGCCATCTATGGTGAAATTATGAACAACATTTTCCTGGGCATGGATGCCACTGTAGTTAATAATGTCAAACATGGAAGATTTTTCCATTAGTTGAAATTTTCCGCACCAGGATTGCTCCGCTACTCCTTAAATTATATCTTCATCTAATGTAACTATCGTAATTCTAGCAATAAATAATATAATTACCTAACTGAAAATATAGAAAGTGAAACAAGTACGATTCGACTTTTGGGTGATCTTTGCTACTCTGGAAGATTAATAAAATACTATAGAAATAAATTAAAAGCCTTTTTATTCCAAGTTTCAATAAAATCGAATATTAGCTCTTAATGGTAGCAACTCCCCGGTTTCATTTCTCTCGGAACTTCCGAGTCGGAAGCCTTGACAAAGTGGGCCGCATCTATGTGTCAGAATATTATTATCCTATGTACAAATTGTATTACGTATGACACTGACCTGTTTCTCTTTGACGTCCAATGTTAATAATATATTGCACTATTTAAACAATACCACAAGATCTCGTGAAGTGTACAGAATTTGTGATTTATGTGGGTACGATACGAAACCACGGTTGATAAGAGAAACACTGGTAGTAGTAACTTTAAGATAGTAGTTAACAGACTAATAATAATAACATTTGTAAGCTACTTTGAAGTGATTATATTTTGTATTAATAATATTTAATAACTGATAGGATTTTATGAATTCTTATTGCTTCGGATTACTTAAAAATAGCGTTTCATTCTATTGATATGTTTTAATTTTATCTTTCTTTAGCAACGCTATCTCTTATTTCTCATTTCTTGAAGCTTATTTATAAGGTAATATTTAGGATATGTAATGTGTTTGTTGGAACATATTTCAGATTTTATTTTATTGTAACATGTCTCACACCTCAGAGAACTTTGGTTATTATTTATCATGATGTTAGTCCTTATTTACCACTAGATGATCTGGCCATATTTTTATTATACTTATACAAATTATCCTACAAATGCGCCTACAAATTATCTGCTTTGCCCGAAGGTTAACTGGTAGAGAATGCCTCATAGCATTAAGTCCGCCTTTTGTACGATTGTATTTTCTTTTGTGCAATAAAGATTAAATAAATAAATAAATAATATATTTATAGGTCTTACTTCTTACTATGACATATTTTATTATGTTTGGGTACAGGTTAAACTTGTGCAGTCAGGTTTTTGTCCCGTCTTGTTTTCCTGACTTAGGTATTTGGCCCTAGCAATCAAGGCGGTGTATCCAATGTTGTCCTAACCCGATTTCATTGGATATGCAGCTCGTAAATTATTGAATTAATTTGTCTACAAGCTTAACCAATTTGAATGCAATAAATCAAATTCGTTAGCATTCATAACTTTGTTTATTTTATACTTCATTCCCCTAGAGTCTAGACCCTTATTTACTAAACTTTAGTATTACTTTCCAAAGGTTCAATAGTAGAGTAGGTAGAGGAAAGTTTCATTATTTAAGATTAAAAAGCTTTAGTAGTAGAGCTTCTTGGCCTGGCTAAGACATCACAGTGGGTACTAAATTGTAAAAGTAATGATACGATTTAATTTTAAAACCAGAAGCTAACGAGGCAGAAAAATCGATCCATCTAGGTTTTATTGTTGGTAAATTTGGAATTTGGAATAAAATTCGATTTTGAGTGTTTTTTAAAATAAGAAATACAATATTTATAAGTTTATACCTAACATACATTAATTGGGGTGTGTAAAGTCCCCAATCCGCATTCTGCTAAAGTGGTTGGCTGGTTGCCCACGTTGCCACGTGCAGTGGGACGTAAGTATATATACGTGTATATATGGTCGTGATGATGATACATTCATTGTTTATAGTCAACTAGCTTTTGCCCGCGACTTCGTCTGCGCGGACTTAGTAACAGCAGCTGAAGTAAGTATAGCGCCTGGAAAAATTCTCATAGCAATTATTCAATTTGAGCATATTATGCACACAAATTAGAAATCAGAAACATTTATTGTTCAAACTGTGTAGGTACAAGAAGTATAGCTAGGTACATTTTTTTATGGGTATCAACAGTTTTACCCTTTTCAAGCATACAATTTATTTTATCCTAAACCTTGACGTTGGCGGAATCATCGACAATATCGATGGAGCCATAATACCCAAAGATTGATTGATTATCTTAAACTAAATTTTAATATACATTTAGGTTTACAGAGTTATAAAATTCTTTTAGGTTATAGAAGTCTCTGTCTATTAAAAAGTTTTTTAAGCATCTTTTAAAAGTATTTCCTTCGAGGCTTTTTAATTCATTAGGCAGATGATTAAAGACATTAATAGCGGATATGAATGTGCTTTTTTTATATATTAAAGTGCTAACTCTCGGAAGTACCATATTATATTTATATTGCGATCTAATATTATCTTTGCATGAGCGCTTTGTGAAATGTTCAGGGTGATTTTTTACAAATAGACAATTCTAATATAAAAATGCCTGTAAGTGTCAAAAAGCGCTTTTCCCTAAACACGTCACGAAGCGATTCATCTGTGTACATTCTAAAAACAGTTCTTAAACATCTTTTCTGCAATATGAATGTTTTATCAACATCAACAGAATTGCCCCAAAAAACACTTCATTAATTATCTCAATTCCACCCCGCTTTTTACTTTCTTAAGGGATGATTTTCGGGATAAAAACTATCCTGTCCTTCTCAGGGACTCAACCTATCTCTATGCCAAATTTCATCTAAATCGATTCAGCGGTTTAAGCGTGAAGAGGGAACACAGAGACAGACAGACAGACTTTCGCATTTATAATATTAGTATGGATTCATGAATTTTCGAGTGAATGCCTGCAAAAAATAGCAGTATTGCCGCTGATTTTTTTTATGTATTAAAATAGCTACTTTGTGCTAGTCTAACTTAACTTACCAATATATACTTCTACAACAATGAATAAGATCCTTGACTTGAGTTGTGAAATTTGCCACAGTTTACCACACGAGGGGGAAAAATAAAACACATTAAGTTTTTAAAATATTTATGTTCTAAACGGCACACGGGTACATAATATATCGATCGTCACTTGCGACATGTTTTTTTAATGTTTGATAAATGATAATAAATTTAATAAACAGAAACCATATGCTGTTCTAGTCAAAATAAACTCAGTTTTATGACAAGCAGTAGAAGTGTACCTATGTATTGACAAAATCAAATCGAAGGATGCAATCCTGCAGCTGTTGCCTGCTGCGTCCTCCGGACAGGGGCCTGCCACCTCGTCAAGAAGAAAACTGATGTATGGAGTGAGCACTCTATGGTTACTTATTTCTTTATGGCTAGAATAGGGTAGTAATAAATAAATATTAGGGGACATCTTAAACAAATCAACCTAGCCCCAAACTAAGCAAAGCTTGTACTATGGGTGCTAGGCGACGATATACATACTTATATAGATAAATACGCGTACCCTACATAATTCCGAAAAACGTTATGCCGAATTTCAGAATACCGAATTTCATTATTCCGATTTTTAAATGCTCGACCTATCTAAATTCCGACTGTCGTAATTACGAATGATGAAAATCACGAAGATTTATATTTCCGAAAAGCCGAATTTTGTAAATTCCGGACCACATAATTCCGATTATAACAATTCCGATGGTGACAAACACCGAATTTGACAATTACGATTTTTGAAATCACGAATTCCGAATTGCCATTATTCCGAAATTTTAAATTTCGAACGACATAATTCCGAGTATAACAATTCCGACAGTGAAAAACGCCGAATTTTACATTTACAATTTTTGAAATCACGAATTCTGAATGGCCATTATTCCGAATTTCATAATTCCGAATTGACGTTATTCCTATTTTAAATATCCCAATTTTTAAATTTCCGAATATATTGTTAAAGTTCGTTTCTAACCTAACCTAACCCCTAAGTCTAGGGTCCCTAGGCCCTCGTTTTCTTGGGGGTCGCAGTTCAAACCTAACCTAACCCACTTCTGGCAACAGTTCGTTTATTTGGGGGTCACAGTTCCAACCTAACCTAACCCACTTCTGGCAAGAGTTCGTTTCTGAATACAGAATTACTCAAACGAAACGTGTCTTCATTTGATTATCACGAATTTCATTTTTCCGACCTTACAAAAGACCGAATTTCTGAATACCGAATTATCTTATTTCCGATTGGACAATGGTTTTTCGGAATTTAAGAATTCGGAAAAACATTTTTTCGGAAAAGTGTTAAATCGGAACTTTAAGCTTTCGGTAAAATGACAATCGGATTTAAAATTTTCGGAAATAGCACATTCGTGATTTTCTTCCATCGTGTTTTTAAAAATCGTAATTTTGTTATTTCGGACTTATAAAAAATCGGGATTATGACAATCGTGCTTATGAAATTCGGAAAAACATATTTCGGAATTATTGGGTGTTCCCGATAAATACCATACTTATATACATAGAAAACACCTATGACTCAGAAACAAATATTTGTGTTCATCACACAAATAAAGCCCTTACCGGGATTCAAACCCAGGACCATCGGCTTCACAGGCAGGGTCATTACTCACTAGGCCAGACCAGTTGTGTCTGGTACTATTCGATTCCTTACATTTTATTAAAAACCAGATTGTACTATACACATAAACGCAATATTTCACCGACAAAATCGCAATTTCATTGTTTTCCGACGGCTTCTAAGCAATAGTGACGTCACGATTGCTTGCCATTTTGTTAGGAGCGTATCGTAAAAAGAATACGATTGTCATATTTTGTATATCATTTTTAACTTTTGTATTGCTTTATTGCAAACACATCCACAAAACACACCTCATCGACTGATAACATTTTCATTTTTATTTATTTTTATTAATTAATACTTAAAAACTGTAATAGATGTCATATATTAAAGAAAAAGTGACGAAGCCCTCCAGTGGTGAAGGCCGGATTCGAACCGGCGTCTTTAGCTATCGCGGCTACTACTAATTAATTCATTCATTGATTGCCATCTGGCCTATTGTACTTTTTCAAAAGGCCTTTTGAAAAAGCGTTCCTTCTACTACAGCCAATGCCCTCGTCCTTAACCCTCAACGACTGTGACAAACCAAGTTTCTTTATTGATGATAGAGGTTTCTGATTCTAAGAGATATGAACGACATTGCCTCCGAAAGTTGTGGACTATCCTCACTGTACATGCGGAGTATCAATTCCGAACTCCCTTTTGATAGTATTACTGAAAACTTCGACAGTCTTCAGTAGCTCCATAGGTATTGGTTATTGGATTCATAAAGCTTGCCACAAAGCATAGGGACATGAGACTGTCACCCTAGAATATTCCTCGCTCGATCCTTCTTCGTTCTGGGACCAGGGCCACCCCTGCCTCCAACAACAAAATGTTTTTTTTTTTTGCTGTTTTTGTTACAGTGAATGTATACCCATGCCAAATTGTAGCTTTATAGTTGTTACGACCACTGAACAAAGTCGCGGACGGACATGGCGAAACTATAATGAAATAAAATGATGACTCAAAATGGGTGATTTTCTCAATTCCATCTTGCATGCAATGTATTTTACCCGACAAGTCACTTTTAATTTACTCATATTTATTCAATTCTTTTAATTTAACAAATCTTGAAGGTTTCTCATTGTGAACTTGTTTAAGATGTCTTTTAACCTTGTCTTGCCACGGAAATTTCTTATGGCATATTTCGCAAGCATACGGCTTTTCCCCAGTGTGAACACGATTATGAACTTTTAGATCAGCAAGAACTACAAAAGCCTTATTACATATATCGCAAACATGTGGTCTGTTTTCGGAGTGCCTCCGTCGGATATGAACATTCAAGGCAGACTTATGTCTGAATGGCTGGCCGCATACTTCACACGAGTGTTTTTTTTCCTCGTGCACCTGCATGTGGTCCAGTAAATTCGTCTTCGTTCGGTATTTTTTATGACATACTTCGCACTCGAAAGGTTTTTCTTCATTATGTGTTTCTCTATGGGTTTTTAGAATACCTTTTGTCGAAAACCGTTTGCTACATTTTTCACACATAAATTCTAGGTTTTTCTTTTTATCACCGGTTTCCTTCTTTTTTTTGTTTTCCTTCTTCCTCCTTTCCTTCTCAGTCTGGACAGTGTGTTTGTTTATATGTTTTACTAAAGTCCCCTGTAATGCAAATCGTTTCCCACAAGTATCACAACTGAACTGTTTGTCCATAACTTGGTTGTGTTTCTCCAATAAATGTCTCCTCAAGTTATTTATATAGCGGAACTTGCTTTCACAAGTTACACAGGTATAAGACTTTTGTCCCCTGTGTACGCGCATATGTACATTAAAATTCTCCTTTGTTATGAATTGTTTACTACACAGATGACATGCGTACTTATAGTCCTCAGTATGAACTTTCAAATGTAGAGTTAAAGCCCCTTTCGTTGTGTACCCTTTGTTGCATTTTTCACACTTAAAAGGTTTCCCTCCAGAGTGATCAACTTTATGAGTTTTCAAAGCAAACTGCGTATTAAATTTCCTTGTACAAATGTCGCAAGTGAACTGATAATCTCCAGAGTGATGTTTGGAATGAGCGTCTAAATAGTGTTTATCCACAAATTGCTTTTTGCATATATCACAAGTAAAATATTTTGCGGCTCCTCGATCTTCAGATTCTTCGTAGGACTCTTTTTTGCATGTAGTTATTTCTCCTGGCTCTACGTGACTCTGATCATATTTAGAATGACTATTTCTATGTACGTCTAAATGGCCTTTTTGTCTAAATTTCTTGTTGCATATATCACATTCGTATGGTTTTTCAACAGTATGAGTCTGCATATGAGTAATATATTGATGTTTGTGTACGAATCCCCTTTTGCATAATTCGCAAGAGAATTTGAATTTTCCTATATGGTTTGCGTGATGAACATTTAAATGGCCCTTCTGTCCGAATCTTTTGTCGCATATGTTGCACGCGTAAGGTTTCTCTCCAATGTGGGAGCGGCGCCTGGTAACGTTCGGAGCTGGCGCTACGCTGTGGGACGCGGTAGGAACGGGTTGAGCAAACGGCGCTGGTGATCCTTCGTGTAATGAAACTAGAACAATAAGAATTCATATTAGGAAGTGGAATGAGTGTTCATAACTTCATAATAAACTTTTTCGTCCTAAAATATAATCTTTGACTGGCATTATGTGGAATCACCAATCTGCTTTCTTCAAACTAAAAGGCCGCCAAGTCTACTACTCTGTAAGAATTTAGTTGATTTTTAGCTGGTCTCATGTCTCAAAGATTTATAGGAGTAAATTTATATACAAAGGTTTCCTTTTTCCACATGCAGACAACAAGTTATATTTCATTTCGATTTTATTGAAACTTGTAATAAAAACGCTTATCTTTTGTTTCTATATAACACTCTAAACTCTCGCGTTTTGAACACGTATTAATTATACGAACGGGTTTGCTGGGACGTCAGTCTTTCCGTGACCACAGTTGGTGCAGCTCAGCTGAAACGTCGGAATTTAAGGAAAAAAACAATGAAAATAAATCGCGGTGACCCGTTCGTTAGTTTAAATATTTGTTTCTATATTTTATTTATCTTCCAGAGTAACAAAGACCACCTAAAAGGGCTCTTAAACAATCATCTAACCTAGCCCAGCCAGCTCAGTCGGAATCCACCTTAAGATGCCAAAAGAGTATGTGAGTAGATTACCCAGTCTAAGAAGGCGCCTATTTTGTTGCCACCTGACAAATAACTGCTATAAAGTACTTGTTCTTGTGGTACTATAAGGATGATAATGATAACACATGTTCAATTTTATATTAAAATTTAGTTTAATATATAGACAATGACAATTTATCCTAATAAATTAGATATTTATAAAATATATGGAAATGATAACAAACAAGACGTCAAAGTATCAAAATTTAAGTTTTTTGTTAACTTTCAAGTAGGCAAAAATATGGTACTATTCGATTCCTTACATTCTATTAAAAAACAGATTGTACAGCAACTATACACATAAACGCAATATTTCACCGACAAAATCGCAATTTCATTGTTTTCCGACGGCTTCTAAGCAATAGTGACGTCACGATTGCATGCCATTTTGTTAGGAGCGTATCGTAAAAAGAATACGATTGTCAGATTTTGTATATCATTTTTAACTTTTGTATTGCTTTATTGCAAACACATCCACAAAACACACCTCATCGACTGATAACATTATCATTATTTATTTATTTTGATTAATGAATACTTGTCATCTGGCCTACTGTACTTTTTCGAAAGGCCTTTCCTTTCGTTTCAAAACGTTCCTTCTACTACAGCCAATGCCCTCGTCCTTAACGCTCAACGACTGTGACAAACCAAGTTTCTTTATTGATAGGTTTCTGATTCTAAGAGATATGAACGATATTGCCTCCGAAAGGTGTGGACTATCCCCACTGTACATGCAGTTATGCATGTATCAACGAGAATCGAGAATCAATTCCGAACTCCCTTTTGATAATATTACTGTAAACTTCGACAGTCTTCAGTAGCTCCAATAGCTATTGGTTATTTGGTTCACAAAGGTTGCCACAAAGCGTTCCTCGCTCGATCCTTATTAGTTCTGGGACCAGGGCCACCCCTGCCTCCAACAACAAAACGTTTTTTTGCTGGTTTTGTTACAGTGAAAATATACTCACGCTAAATTGTAGCTTTATAGTTGTAACGACTACTGAACAAAGTCGCGGACGGACATGGCGAAACTATAATGGAACAAAATGATGACTAAAAATGGGTGGATTTTCTCGATGCCATCTTGCATGCAATGTTTTTTACACAACAAATCACTTTTAATTTAGTCATGTTTATTCACTTCTTTTAATTTAACAAATCTCGAAGGTTTCTCATTGTGAACTTGTTTAAGATGTCTTTTAACCCCGTTTTGCCACGGAAATTTCTTATAGCATATTTCGCAAGCATACGGTTTCTCCCCAGTGTGTACTCGATAATGCTCTTTTAATTGAGCAAGAACTACAAAAGCCTTATTACAAATATCGCAAACATGTGGTCTGTTTTCGAAGTGCCTCCGTCGGATATGAACATTCAAGGCAGACTTATGTCTGAATGGCTGGCCGCATACTTCACACGAGTGTTTTTTTTCCTCGTGCACCTGCATGTGGTCCAGTAAATTCGTCTTCGTTCGGTATTTTTTATGACATACTTCGCACTCGAAAGGTCTTTCTTCATTATGTGTGACTCTATGGTTATTTAGAATACCTATTGTCGAAAATCGTTTGCTACATATTTCACACATAAATGCTAGGTCTTTCTTTTTATCACCGGTTTCCTTCTTCTTCTTCTTTTCTTTCTTCCTCCTTTCCTTGTCAGTCTGGACAGTGTGTTTGTTCATATGTTTTACTAAAGGCCCCTGTAATGCAAATCGTTTCCCACAAATATCACAACTGAACTGTTTGTCCATAACTTGGTCATGTTTCTCCAATAAATGTCTCCTCAAGTTATTTAAATAGCGGAACTTACTTTCACAAGTTACACAAGTATAAGGTTTTTCCCCTGTGTGTACGCGCATATGTACATTAAAATTCTCCTTTGTTATGTATCGTTTACTACACATATGACATGCGTACTTATAGTCCTCAGTGTGAACTTTCAAATGAAGATTTAAAGCACCTTTTGTTGTGTACCCTTTGCTGCATTTTTCACACTTAAAAGGTCTCCCTCCCGAGTGATCAACTTTATGAGTCTTCAAAGCAAACTGCGTATTAAATTTCCTTGTACAAACGTCGCAAGTGAACGGATAATCCCCAGTGTGATGTTTGGAATGAGCGTCTAAATAGTGTTTATCCACAAATTGCTTTTTGCATATATCACATGTAAAATATTTTGCGGCTTCTCGATCTTCTGCTTCTTCTGAAGACTCTTTTTTGCATGTATTTATTTCTCCTGGCTCTACATGATTCTGATCATATTTAGAATGACTATTTCTATGTACGTCTAAATGGCCTTTTTGTCTAAATTTCTTGTTGCATATCTCACATTCGTATGGTTTTTCACCAGTATGCGTCTGTTTATGAGTAATATATTGATGTTTGTGTACAAACCCCCTTTTGCATAATTCGCAAGAGAATTTGAATTTTCCTATATGGTTTGCGTAATGAACATTTAAATGGCCCTTCTGTCCGAATCTTTTGTCGCATATGTTGCACGCATAAGGTTTCTCTCCAGTGTGGGAGCGGCGCCTGGTAACGTTCGGAGCTGGCGCGACCGAAACGCTGTGGGACGCGGTAGGAATGGGTTGAGCAAAAGGCACTGGAGATCCTTCGTGTAATGAAACTAGAACAATAAGAATTCATATTAGGAAGTGGAACGAGTGTTCATAACTTCATAAGAAACTTTTTCGTCCTAAAATATGTTTTGATAGACTTAGAAGTGCTTTACGAAGCTGTTAAATGTACGCAACGCTAGTTTTTGCAACTCTAATTTTTCATTTACCTATCTCCGACCGTAATCTATAGAGTTTGGATGTTCGAAAACTTTTGTATTGCCATTTATTACGTAAAAAAAACATTATAACGAGATTATATATATAACAGGGAATATCATTAAAAAGTCTTTAATTATACAGCTGAGTAGAACTAATATTGTAACGTTGGCTAACATAAACAGGAAAACCGGCCAAGTGAGAGCCGGACTCGCGTTTCAAGCTTCCACACTTCGTTTTCTATAAACAGTATCACGACATCACCGGTCACCTGTCATAGAAAATGAAGTGTCGGTAACCTCGGCCCCAGGGGCGTAGCTAGAGGGTATGGCGCCCGGGGCAGTCACCAAATTTGCGCCCCCTGACGACTGACAAAAGTTTCCCTGCTGCTGCCTTTTGCCCATTTTGACGCCCCCCTCTTGGATGGCGCCCGGGGCACTTGCCCCCCCCAACCCCCCCCCCCCCCCTAGCTACGCCACTGCTCGGCCCAGACCCTGATAATCGTGTAAAGATTACACGCCAGCCACGAAATATACATACATTAGCTAAACAGTTCTTAGTACATTTTTTACTTCATAAACGATACTTCATAAGTCATGTGGATGACTGACAGTTCTAAACCATATAAGTATGACACGTTTCTTTGAATAATACCCAACACACAATTTCCCGCTAGGTATTAAAAAAAAGTTCTGATTGGTCATTAACATACATACGCTAAAATAAAATTCTATGTGTCAAATCTCTTGCGTGGCATTACATTACTTGACGTCGCACAATACACATGTATTACAATATTTGCGTTACGTCGTTTCAAGCTGCACGCAGCACAGTTGAGTCACTCGCAGTATAAATGATATGTACATACATGTAAGTAATTATAAATAAATAGATTTTATTTATAATTACTTACATGTATGTACTCATTTTAGAGCTCTAATCAGACTTCTATAGTTATCCTAGTTGGTTGGGATACAGCTTTCCAGAGTACACACCTGATACAATGCTGCTGTCAGCCATCTCCACCTCCGGCCTCTCCTGCTTGATACCGCCTGCCGGAAACACGTCTTAATTAAACACTTCAACAAAACAACTCAAGACTAATAGTCATACTTGTTATGGCCATTTTTTGCCCGGATGCTGCACTTCATGATAAAAGCAAGCCGCTTTGCACGGTGCTAGTAGGGACCAAACTGAGTGATTTGACCCGCAGCAGCGCAAGTTTCACCCCTTAGGAACAGAGATGGCGCCACTTCTTTAAAATATATTTCAAAAAATTCTACAAGCTAAACCAATGAACCGATTTAAATGTTTAATATCTCAAATGAAAGCTCATTATATACATTACTTTTAAAAAAATACTCAAAAAATATATACTGATTACTTTCGACAAAAAACGGCATCTTAAGTTTTTTTTTTTACTCGATTGATAGTTTTTACTTGCTTTCTCAAAAAAAATGTATGGAACATGAATATCTTAATGCATGTATATATTACTGAATAAATAACAAGTATTATAAAAAAAACCCGACACCGATACCTCTCATACTTCACGAAATATAAAAGTTTGAATGTGAGTGTAAATTTCTTCAAAATATATTTCAAAAAATTCTACAAGCTTAACTATTTGACCGATTTCAATGTTTAATATCTCAAATAAAAGCTCATTATATACATTACTTATAAAAAAATACTCATAAAACATATACTGAACCCTTTTGGCAAAAAACGGCATCTTAAGTTTTTTTTCTTACTCGATTGATAGTTTTTACTTGATTTCTTAAAAAAAATATTATGGAACATGAATAGTTTAATAAATATATATATAGTACTGAGTATATAAAAGTATTACAAAAAAACCCGACACCGATACCTTTCATTCTTCACGAAATATTTAAGTTCAATTATGCACGTTCTTACAAATAAATCCTTTAAAATAAATCTTCAACCGCAGTAAGTGCACTGATTTTAATATGAAATGTGTCATATGAAAAGAAATCACCCAATTTATTTTAATAAATAAAAAAATTATAAATAAAAACTGAATAAAGTTTTTCCTGGTGGTGAATTACAAAAAAAATATAACAAATCTAAAATTAGGAATTATTTTTATTTAAAGTGACTACATATTTGTAAACAAAAAACTTAAATGTCCTCTTCGGGTTCATATTTATTTATTGCAACCATGGTTTTATAGGTATTACAAATTCTTGGTAGTTCCACATGGACCCCGTGGGGGCATAGCAATATTACATGCATACTTAGCAATCTAATCTTAAATCTATGTGTATAATATAAAAGTAGGTCAATTTGTCAATTTAGTAGTTTTTATACATATAAGCCGAATTGAATCAGATAATTGTCAGTGTATTAAATACAAAAATAAACGGGCAACTAATTATTATTAGGTGATGTCAAAGAGCATATAATCACTACGTTCTAAGTCAAATTATATGGTTCACCGGTAGATGTAAAACTGAAAAAGAAAAGTCGTTTTGAAGTACTCGTACCATTCCAATACTACAAAATCACTGATCATACATGAACTGGTTGCTGTAAATTACTGTTGAATTCTTTTTGTGACTAGTTGATAACCATTAAACCTATAATTTTGTGCTAGACCTATAATTAGTGGTCAGCATGCAAAATAACCCTGGATTGAAAATTACATTAACTTACTTTTGATTTGTACAGCCACATTTGCATGATTTACACTGGGCTGTGCATGGCCAGCTGACGCGACGACACCCACAATGCATAGTTTCGCAGCCAGATTTGCAGCCACAATGGTCCAAGAGGCTTAATTGACACCAAATCGCGGTAACTGCCCGACCATTCCGGAGTCCAACTCTCTTTTTCCTCAGTCCATCCCCAAAAAGATGTACATGGTATGGAAACTTCTGGTTTCAGAGCGTTTCCCCATATATGGCCCTCTTGGTAAGCTGCTCGAAGTGCATGTTTATAGAGAGCAGCTGATGTAGGTGGCAGGGTTGGCAGGTTCTAATTTCTCGGCCAAATCAGATTTGTTCCCTGAACGACGCCCTCCATTGACTGACAACGAAGGTGGACAAATTTAATTTTCGTACTGGAAGAATTCGTTCAGATCAAGCTGCCTTTCTCTGGCCACTATAAAAAGACGGGAAAATAGGAGTATGTCAACTTTTAAGTTTTTGATTTTGTCAGTTGTCAGGTGTGTAACTACATATTTTAATTTTAGTATAAAGTTACCCTAGATTTGTGTTATTGTTTGGCCAAACGGAACACATAAACGTAAATGAAGTTCACAAATATTTGTTTGCTTCAAAAAACAAGCTTGTGACAAGCCTGCCACCTACATCAGCTGCTCTCTATAAACATGCACTTCGAGCGGCTTACCAAGAGGGCCATATATGGGGAAACGCTATGAAACCAGAAGTTTCCATACCATGTCCATCTTCTTGGGGATGGACTGAGGAAAAAGATAGTTGGACTCCGGAATGGTCGGCATTTACAGCGATTTGGTCGCAATTAAGCCTCTTGGACCATTTTGGCTGCAAATCTGGCTGCGAAACTATGCGTTGTGAGTGTCGTCGCGTCAGCTTACCATGCACAGCCCAGTGTAAATCATGCAAAGGTGGCTGTACAAATCAAAAGTAAGTTAATGTAAAAACTGTAATAGAGTAAGTTAATGTAATTTTCAATCCAGAGTTATTTTGCATGCTGACCACTGATTATAGGTCTGGCGCAAAATTATAGGTTTAATGGTAATCAACTAGGCACAAAAATAATTCAACAGTAAATCTACAGGCACAAAAATTATCCAACAGTAATCTACAGCAACCAGTTCATGTATGATCGGTGATTTTGTAGTATTGAAATGATACGAGTACTTCTTAAAACGACTTTTTTTTTCAGTTCTACATCTACCGGTGAACCCGAAGAGGACATTTAAGTTTTTTGTTTACAAATGTAGTCACTTTAAATAAAAATAATTCCTAATTTTAGATTTGTTATATTTTTTTGTAATTCAGCACCAGGAAAAAACTTTATTCAGTTTTTATTTATTTATTTTTTTATTTATTAAAATAAATTGGGTGATTTCTTTTCATATGACACATTTCATATTAAAATCAGTGCACTTACTGCGGTTGAAGATTTCTTTTAAAGAATTTATTTGTAAGAACGTGCATAATTGAACTTAAATATTTCGTGAAGAATGAAAGGTATCGGAGTCGGGTTTTTTTGTAATACTTTTATATACTCAGTACTATATATATATTTATTAAACTATTCATGTTCCATATTTTTTTTTTATGAAATCAATCGAGTAAGAAAAAAAACTTAAGATGCCGTTTTTTGCCAAAAGTATTCAGTATATGTTTTTTGAATATCTTTTTATAAGTAGTATATACAATGAGCTTTTATTTGAGATATTAAACATTAAAATCAGTCGAATAGTTTAGCTTGTAGAATTATTTGGAATATATCTTGAAGAAATTTACACTCACATTCAAACTTTCATAATTCGAGAAGTATGAGAGATATCGGTGTCGGGTTTTTTTTATAATACTTGTTATTTATTCAGTAATATATACATGCATTAAACTATTCATGTTCCATACATTTTTTTTGAGAAATCAAGTAAAAACTATCAATCGAGTAAAAAATAAAAATTTAAGATGCCGTTTTTTGTCGAAATTATTCAGTATATATTTTTGGGGTATTTTTTTTAAAGTAATGTATATAATAAGCTTTTATTTGAGATATTAAACATTTAAATCGGTTCATTAGTTTACCTTGTAGAATTTTTTGAAATATTTTTTAAAGAAGTGGCGCCATCTCTGTTCCTAAGGGGTGAAACTGCCGCTGCTGCGGGTCAAATCGCTCAGTTTGGTCCCTACTATCACTGTGCAGAGCGGCTTGCTTTTATCATGAAGTGCAGCATTTTGTTCATAACAAGTATGACTATAAGTAAATACAGACGTGATCTCCTGCGTCATAGTTATGAACAGAGACTACAAACGCTTGACATCTCCTCTCTTGAATCTCGTCGTCTCTCACAGGACTTATTATTCCTTCACAAACTTCTACATCATAAAATTGATTCGCCAAGCCTACTATCCCTAGTTACGTTCAATACTCCTCGATTTAGATCCCGTGCTCCTAAGACTTTCGCCTTTCAAGTCTACAGAAATAATACCTCTTTTTACAATCCAATCGTCAGAATGTGTCGCCAGTATAATGAATTGGTATTTAAACACAGAGATATTGACATTTTCGACTCACGGCAGGCAGTATTTAGGAGGCAGGTTCTTAGGGTTCTCGGCCATCATCACACTTCCCAATAATAGTACGCAATATGACATGTAATAATTAAGTATTTGCGAAATGTTGTAATTTGTAATTTAGTGTAATTTTGAGTAGTTTTAGGTTATTTTTTTTATAATTTTAGGATAGTTTTTGCTCCTTATATTTTTTTCTTGCTGTACATGCTTGCTTTGGATGGCATTCTTATGTAATACCTACCACTCATGTACTCTTTGTAACAGTGTTGAATGTTGTCTGTTTAGTGTGCCTTTAAAAAAAAAACTTTTTATCTGTTCGGTTTGCAATTATTCAAGGTTTTTATAGATCTGTCTGTCTGATCTGTCTCTAGTTTTGTTCTATGAGATTTGGTATAAAAAGCTAGCAAACGGACTGTAGAATTAAAAAAAAAAAACAACAATTTGACACTATTCCGTGTTGAAAGATATAACCTATGCTGGCGCCATCTGTAAATCATTTCGACCAGCCAACTACATTGTGAGTTAAGAAATATAAAATAAACATTTAAAACCTTTACGTACCCTCATACGATATACGATACAACAAGCCAACAAGGGGATATGTTCGCCTTTGTACACATTTACTGTATTCTCTCTGTTGCACTTGTTTTGTTTATTTATTATTAAAAAGGGCGTAATTCGCGGCACTTACGACGTTTTAATCAATAGCTTTTGGGAAATGAGTGTTTTCCCAGAGTGTATGGCTCAACCAAGGATATAAAATATATTTTTTAATACAGTTGCTCAAAAAGTGGTACTTTTTGTGGCTGCGTAGCGTGCGAGAAGCTCAATTTCTCGAACTAGTGCTTTTTACTTTTTAGTTCCAAACTATACTTTCGAAACGCAGTTAAAATTGAATTTAGCGCGGAGCAGGTACCAGGGCCTCATGAGTTACTCGGAGGTGTCGTTGACCAACCCGCGCCGGGCCCGCGGCGGCCGCGGCCGGGGCGCGCACGAGTATGAAGGTATCGCGGGCTGCGGCAGCTCAAGTATCAAGGGCTGTATAGGTACTTTTGGTTTTGGTTTGGTTTGGTGGTATGATTCTACTAATGATATATTAATTTATTATTTTTTCGCAATTGTATTAAAAAACGTCGTTTACAACACGTGTGAAATGTCTTTTTATCACTCGTACCGAGTCTTGCCACTCGCTTTCAGCTCGTGGCAAGATACCTCGGTACTAGTGGTAAAAAGACATTCTTTTCACACTAGTTGTAAAATGTACTATTTTGTAGCAAAAATTGAACAAGACAAAATATTTTTAAATATTGTTTTTACAGACGTATGGCATGATGTGCCACACTTAATTTTTTTTTTTCACTTTAAGTTAAATGTACAGAATAACTTATAATTCAGAATATTTTTTTATGGAAAAAATGTCATTTTTGGTACAAGCTTTTATCGCTGACTGTACTTTTCTTTCGACAGGCAACTAATACTCATTGAGACAATTCTAAAAACCCCAAACAAAATTAGGTTTCGATGTTTTATCACAGTTACTATGGCCACCTCCTGTCTCCATCATCAGATCAAACCCGACCCGACTTTCACATGTATGCAAATTTTCAGCTTCATTGGAAGTGGGTCTTTAACTTGCAAGATTTGACCCTTACGAACATACATACATACATTGCAAGTTAATAAAAAGCTGGTAAAAAAGTTTATACTGCAACCAATTATTGATTGTCCTAAAAGTTAATTCACCCACAATACCCACAAATCCAAATCGCATAAAATTTCCGTAATGAAGGTTTCTCTAGTTTCCTTCAATTTTTTCCTGACAATATCTAAGAACTATTCCAACTTTTTAGCAAATCCCCAGCTTGCACATGTCTGTAGGATACTTACGCGAAACATCGTCATCTCCAGTTGGTTTCTCTAACTTGATTTTGATGCTGTCACCTGCAGCTAAAAGAAAATATTATGTTATTATATTATTGTAAGTGTGCTTATGCTTAGTATGCATTTAAATTTCAAAATCGGTCTAAAAATTCATTCGGGTCTACACAGACTAAGCGGCTTTGCGTGCCGATGTAATCGCGAGGCCGCCTGTTCTAGGTGCACCCGCCTATTAAAAAATGCTACCAACTGTTTACTCAAATCAGGTATGTCATATAGCTTACTGGCAGGGAGTGCTCCCGTGAGTCGCTTGTGCAGTACGTCCTGGACACGCTGCACTTGCAGCTTGAACTCGTTTGCGTCCCGCAGCCGCCCCACGCACACCTCGCAGATCCCACATTCGTCATTTCCTAAACTTAGCTGCAACACAAAATGAAAACAATGTTCTTTACAACTTATCATATAATTAATCATGCAGCTACTTCAATTTGTACAACAGGAAGGTTGACGCGATACTAAAGCTTTATGAGACTTGTACAATGGATAAAACAAACTGCTAGACAGGTTCATTTTGTATTGGAAATAGGAGGTGTGGCACTGGACATGTTAAAGTTAATAAATATAATTGGTTGGGTTGGGGCAATTATACATAGAAAATGTTATTTAAGAACCCTATGGCCATAGATTTCAAAATAAAAGCATAAACATATAATAAAGATAAGGGTTTTATACTTACATTTAAATCGAAGCATTCTCTCAACATGTCGTAATATATCTCTGCTTTTCCAAGATGATTGTATAGTGTCTTGAGGCCTTTGTCCGGAGGGCGCAGGAGGCAACAGCTACATGAGTAATATGCTTCCATGGTCTTATTAACTGTGATTGGGCCAATGTCCACTTAGAAATATTGAAATCGCTGAGCACTAATACTCAATCATTACCGCTTCATCAAGCCTTTATCATGCCAATATTAAGGTTGGATAAGGCTGGGTCAGTATATATATTAATTCATAGTTCAGCAATATGGTGTTGAACAGGATATTGGAACAACCTACAAAGAAACGAAACAACTTAATATACTTACTACTAACACAAAACTAATAACATATTTGTACACTACAAAAAAAAACAACCTAACAAATCTGCGGCTGGTAAAACTACTCAAACATATGTCTATAATTAAGATTATTTTTGGTTAAAATTTTATTTAAAATACCACAAAACAGTGTAATTGTTAATACTGGCTAGAAAAATTATCTCACATGGAAGTAAGTAAATATAAATAATGTGGATTTTTTATTCAAAATAAAAATATTGAATTGAATTGAATATATAGGTGATGTCATTTAGGACTCTACAACAATAAATGTATGATTTGCAGCACCCTCATCCAGTCCACATTCACAGTTTCTTGATCGATCCCTCAACTATGCCTCCAACAATTGTATATTGTGAGATAAATAAATCATATCATATCATTATTTATATGTGGACCACAAGGGGCCCACATCTGTACAATAGTGGATCTGTGTCATTATATCTAGGGGTTATGTAATGTATTATGTAAGTGGTTTGGGTAGAAAGCCCAAGGGAGTACATAAGTACTTGTTTGCCGACAAAAATCATACTTTTTCAAGAATTTTTACGTTTTTGTGTATCAACACAGGTAGCTTATTAATTATTGTCATATTTATCGTATAACTTTATAACCTATAGCTTTAATTACTTGATTCAATAAATATCAAATAAGTTTTTTTTGGGAAGGCACATAAATTTTCTTTGCACAGCATAATGCATGCCTACGTCCATCAAATGTCGATTTTAATATTGTTTAATAATACAATACAACTTGTATTATAGACAATATATGTATGGAGTCCCACCTATCAGGGAGAACCGTATCTTCTATTTTACCACCGATTACTTACCCGTAGCAGTTAATCGATACTGTAAGTAACTACCAAACTAGAAAAACACAACAGAGAAAGAGATAGGACTCGTAAACTTTAACCGAGAACATTTTTTTCAAGTGACCCCAGCACGTAATAACGCCACGACGGGCAGAATTCAATCGTATCTCTTATTAGTCTGTGATTCAATCACAGAGCAGAGACAGCTGTATCTTTGATTTTTAGAGGCGTTCATCGTCCACGATGGCCATGTTTCACTAACCTGACCATTGACAATATGAATTGACATTTTGTTTTTTTTGGCAATGTTGCGGTTAATGCTGCGGTACAGCAGCCAAGGTCAAGATATTACGCCTAGGTTTAATGTTTAAGGACAGTCCAGACCGATATTATCGATAAAATGGCGGTGCGGACGCAAGAATATCAATTTGTGATGCTAGTATCCGCGTTTGGTGGTTTGGGGCCATTATTTTTAGTTACCATAGACAATTTGGTTTGACCAACTATATTTTGAACTTGGCTTGTATATATATATTTTTTTTTTTTTGATTTTATGGCCACTTGGCTTGTATAGCGCAGCAAATACACCAAATACACCAATTGGGCTTGTCAATGGTCAGGTCAATGACCGTGTGACCTGATCTGATAATGGCGCCGTGATGATGGATAGATAGATCGCCCAGATGGATATATGATGATTGATTCAATAACGTGCATGGTGCGCCTCTAAACTAAAACAAAATATACTTACTTTTAGAGACGCCTCTTATAGCTAGTGACTGGATTCTGCCCGTAGCGGCGTGGACATGTGTTCTGGCTGACAGATTTGAAAAATTGTTTTCGGTGGAATTTCCGAGTGTCTCTTTATTGTTTTGTTGTTCTACTTTGGTAGTTACTATCATAGTCTGCGGGTAAGTAATCGGTGGTGAAAATGACATACAAGGTTCTCCCTGACAGGGGGGACTCCAATGTCGCCATGTTGTCTAAAAACACAATTCTTTAAAAACCGGACGAGTGCGAGTCGGACTCGCTCACCTAGGGTTCTGTACAAATTAAAATTTTAATATTTGTTGTTATAGCGGCAACAGAAATACATCTGTGAAAATTTCAACTGTCTAGCTATCACGGTTCATAAGATACAGCCAGGTGACAGACGGACAGACAGACAGACAGACAGCAGAGTCTTAGTAATAGGGTCCCGTTTTTACCCTTTGGGTATGGAACCCTAAAAAGGTCTACTTTTCATTGATGTGATGATAGAGCCTTGTTGGAGCCATAACACACAACTATGCTCAATAATTTCCAATTTTTTTTATTGCAGCAAATAAGACCATGGAAGCATATTATTCTTGTAGCTGTTGCCTCGTGCGCCCACCGGACAAAGGCCTCAAGACGCTATACAATCATCTCGACAAAGCAGAGATATATTATGATATGCTGAGAGAATGTTTTGGTTTAAATGTAACTATAAAACCCTTATCTTATTGAAATCATTTGGCAATTTCTTTGGCAACCTGTCCTGTAGACACATAGGATTCTAAAGTAACATTCAGGGCCTGATTTACCCACAGGCTAATAAGGCTAAAGCCTAGGGCGCAAGGACCAAGGGGGTGCGGCGGCGGCTCTGAGTTGAGACAAGTGGGGGGCGGATTTACATAGTCAGCCTAGGGCGGTCAGAATTCTAAGTCAGGCCCTAGTAACATTAACTGTTTATTTGGGCCCTAACAAATTAATGCTTTGTCATTGATTGTTTGTTTGTTGAAATTGAAGTAGCTGATTAGTTGTAAAGAACATTATTTTATTTTGTGTTCCAGCTAAGTTTAGGAAATGATGAGTGCGGGATCTGCGAGGTGTGCGTGGGGCGGCTGCGAGATGCGAGCGACTTCAAGCTGCAAGTGCAGCGCGTCCAGGACGTACTGCACAAGCGGCTCACGGAAGCAGTCCCTGCTAGTAAGCTATATGACATACCAGGCAAATAATACACTGGCAAAGTTGCTACTACTAAAGAATTGAGTGGTGGTAACTTTTAGACTTCTGAAGAACAAACTAGAGCAATAATAGCTGGATGCTTAAAAAAGTCTATTTTTATATATTATCAATTTATTTATTTTTAAGGGATTTTTCTGCCTATTTGACCAGAAGTGTGGTTTGTGAAATACCTAATTCAATAAAAACGTGTTGTACCTACTCAAATAAACTGATTTTTAATTGTTTTTAATACTCGTAACTTCATACAGGCTGGCAGGTTGATAAAGCACACACAATGATATAATAACATAATATCTTCTTTTAGCTGCAGGTGACAACATCAAAATCAAGTTAGAGAAACCAACTGGAGATGACGCCATTTCGCGTAAGTATCCTATATACAGATGTGCAAGTTGAGGAGTTTCCAAAAAGTTCTAAGATATTTTAGGAAAATTTCATAAGAAACAAGGGAAACTGTCATAAATTAATTTTGTTTCAAGCAGAAACGTCTGCGAACGATGCTATTAAGCCATAGACATAGTATAGTAGTTATAGACATTAAACCGAGCGACCAGGGGTAAGAGAAAGACGTATTCATGTATTGACAAGTTAATGTATGGCAGCATAATCCTTTTTCTCTTTCACTCTTATAAATTTCGGTATTTTGCCATCGCCTCCTACCTATGCTGCCATAACCCGACCATGAAAAAAAACACGGTCGGTGATAAGGACAAAGCATGGCACTATTTTCTCTTTCCTCTTATAGGAATCGCAATAAGACTATCTTTCTCTATCAAAGAGTGTCAGGCCCTTGTATTAAGCTTAGTTTAAGAAGTGTAAGACTCTTACAGTAGATGTCGCTCGAGCCTCCCTATGGCTCATATATGGTGGAAATATTCTCTATATTAGGTACTTGGTAGCTCAGATGGCAGAGCACTACTACTACTTGTACTAGTGATCCAGTCGTCGTGGGTTCAAGTCCCACTCAAGATATTTTTCCACTATTCATTCATTTGGAAACTCATATATGGAAATGAAAAATTTCGATTCCCATACATTTAAAGTTCAAAGTTCAAAGTGTTTTTATTTGTGAGTATATGTCAAACTGATTACAGTGGCGGTAAATAAATATTTGTAGCACTATACCCTGCCTGATGGCGTACAAAAACTTGAATAATTTTCTTACATACTAACTTGCGAAATAAATTTACATATCTATATAAATACCTAGTTATTATTAATATTAAAGCATTAATATTTACTCATATTAATAGCAGCAGATACACATTTTGCGCATGTTTTAGTCGAAAACTATTTTGCGTTACGTAATCTAATTCTTACACGTATGATAACAAACAATAGTTACGCGATACACGTTGGCCGGTTTTTATGTTTATTTTTTAAACTCACAATCACAAAGAACAGTCAAAAAGTATTTACCTAAACTTGAGTTGCATTCTATTTAAGATTTGTATTGTTAGAAGAGGTAATTTTTGACGAGACCTTTTTTGAGGGTTAAGTGTTTAATTAAGACATGCTTTCGGCAGGCGGTATCAAGCAGGAGAGGCCGGAGGTGGAGATGGCTGACAGCAACACCGTATCAGGTGTGTACTCTGGAAAGCTGTATCCCAACAGACTAGGATAACTATAGAAGTCTGATTAGAGCTCTAAAATGAGCCTACGTGTTTTGTACTGCTTGCGACTCATCTTGACAACGCAGCTTTGCAACGTCAAATTAGCATTATCGTGTACTTTTATTATGTACCTATGTTACAACTTCTTGAATAAACGTCTTTTATTATTATTATTATTAAATATTGTAATGCCGCACAATATGTTTGACATATATAATTTAAATTTAGCGTATATGTGCTTTTTACGTGGCTTTCCATCAGAAGAGTCCTTAATGCCCTTATACTCCAATATGTGCATAAGAATCCTTTTCTGATGGAAAGGACCCTTGTTTAATAGAGAGCCACGTAGAACATTGATTGTCCAAACACACCTTTTTTTAATCTAAGAAAACGGTTTGGCCAAGGTTTTGTTTATGTGTAAGGCCATTTTAAAAATTGTCTGATAAAATCAGGCGGTGTGGATGCCAACGCCAATTTGGCTCACCTATTTCGATCGCCGATTATGTTATGAGCGATATTACCAATAAAATGGAGGTGCAGAATACCGATTTGTGACGGTAGTATTTGCGTTTGAGGGACTTTTTTTAATTTAGAGCGATCTAATATTAAATCAAAAATTGGTTATTATATTGCGATTGACGCCAATTTCACTGGACTGGCCTTTATTCTACTTCCTAATATTAATTATTATTGTTTCAGTTGCTTTACACGAATGTACGCGAGCGCCCTTTGCTCAACCCGTTCCTACGTCGTCCCACAGCGTCTCGGTCGCGTCAGCTCCGAACGTTACCAAGCGCAGCTCCGATACTGGAGAGAAACCTTACGCGTGCAACAAATGCGAAAAAAGATTCGGACAGAAGGGCCACTTAAATGCTCATTACGCATACCATATAGGAAAATTCAAATTCTCTTGCGAATTATGCAAAAGGGGATTCGTGCATAAACATGAATATGTTACTCATATGCGGATACACACAGGTGAAAAACCATACGAATGTGATATATGCAAGAAAAAGTTTAGACAAAATGGCAACTTCAAACGACATAAAAATAGTCATTTTAAATATGATGAGAATCGCGTAGAGTTAGGAGAAATAACTACATGCAAAAAAGAGTCTTCAGAAGATCAAGGACCCGCAAAGTATTTTACGTGTGATATATGCAAAAAGCAATTTGTGGATAAAAACTATTTAGACGCTCATTCCAAACGTCATCCTGGAGATTATCCATTCACTTGCGAAATTTGTAGAAGGAAATTTAATACGCAGTTTGCCTTGAATACTCATAAATTTGATCACTCTGGAAGGAAACCTTTTAAGTGTGAAAAGTGCAATAAAAGTTATAGAACAAAAGGCGGTTTATATACTCATTCGTTAGCTCACACAGAGGGTTATAAGCACGCGTGTCACGTGTGTAATAAACGATTCATACTTAAGCATGACTTGAATATACATATGCGCCTACACACGGGAGAAAAACCTTATACCTGTGCAACATGTGAAACTAAGTTTCGCTATAGAAATTGCTTAAAGAAACATTTATTAGAGAAACACGACCAAGTTATGGACAAACAGTTCAATTGTGATACTTGTGGGAAACGATTTGCATTACAGGGGACTTTAGTAAAACATATGAACAAACACATTGAAAAGAAAAGGGCAGATAAAAAGAAAGACCTCGCATTTATGTGTGAAATATGTAGCAAACGTTTTTCGACAATAGGTATTCTAAAATACCATAAAGAAACACATAATGAAGAAAGACCTTTCGAGTGCGAAGTATGTCATAAAAAATACCAAACGAAGAGGAATTTAATGGACCACGTGAAGGTGCACGAGGAAAAAAAACACTCGTGTGAAGTATGTGGCCAGCCATTCAGGCATAAGTCGGCCTTGAAAGTTCATATCCGACGGATGCACGAGGAAAACAGACCACATGTTTGCAATATTTGTAAAAAGGCCTTTGTAGTTCTTGCTGAATTAAAAATTCATAATCGGGTACACACTGGAGAGAAACCATATGCTTGCGAAATATGTTGTAAGAAATTTCAGGGCCTGAGTGGGATAAAAAACCATCTTATAAATGTCCACCACGAGAAGCCAACGAGATTTGTTAAATTAAAAGAATTGAATAAATATGACTAAATTCAAAGTGACTTGTTGTGTAAAAGACATTGCATGCAAGATGGCATTGAGAAACCCCACCCATTTTTTGAGTTCCGTATTCAACTTACACCATTATAGTTTTATTTGTGAAACTTTTTTTTTAAATAAATTAATACAGAGGATACTTTTTGTCATGGGCGAAGTTTTTTCAGACAAAAATTCATTGATGGTACAGTATGTTCCTTTGATGAGCTCTGTCTTTAATTTGCTTTTAAACATTTGGGTCTCTTATATTTTGAGGCTTTCAGGTAGTGAATTGTATATTTTGGACGCCATGTCTAATATATTTTTCCTTAATAAAGCAGTTTTACCACTTCTCGTTTGTTCTTTTTATGTGCAAATAAATGATTATGATTATGCATAACACTGATTTAAACTTTCACGATGTTTACTCATTATTATTCAACAACGACGGGACTTAATCGCGTAAAATAAGTTTTAAATTTACCTCCGACGTTTCGAGGACGGCGTTGTCCCCGTGGTCTCGGAGAAGACTGGCTAGAAGATGTTGATGTCAACTTTAGTCAGTCTTCTCCGAGACCACGGGGACAACGCCGTCCTCGAAACGTCGGAGGTAAATTTAAAACTTATTTTTCGCGATTAAGTCCCGTTGTTGTTGAATAATTATGATTATGCATGTCTATATCTAGTATTTCTCGCGTTCGTATTCGATCTTAGTGGAAACAGTTCCGGATTAGATTTAACAAAAACTGCCACTTCGTAAGTATATAGGCTTGCAAGTGTCAGTATATTTAGTTCTTTGAAATAAGGTTTGCATGACCCATCTATTTTTAGGCCACATATATGGCACGAATGCATTTTTTTGCGCTCTGAATACGAGTGTTTGTTGAGTTACCCCAGAATATTATTGCATATCTTAAAATAGATTTGATATATCCATGATAGAGATCTTTAGGTATTTGCATACCAGTATGTTACATAGGTACACCTACCCTAACCACTAACCAAAGGTAGGGACCCTGGAAGGGTATGGCAAAACCTGTAACCACTTATCTGTATGCCCCAGTAACCGAGATATATAACATTTATTTTGCTAGTTAATTAATCTATTAGGTTATTATCATGTAAACGATAAAGGGATAGCACAAATCAATACGATTGCATCCGAATTACGTAACCGACCAATCAGAGCCCTTTCAATTATTAAACGAATTATAATCGATCGAATTTCTTTATCGTACGAGGGTTCTCTATCTAATTATATTGTATAAAAGCGAGGCAGAACGGCTGCGGATCATTCAGGATCGGAAAAGCAGCTTAATCAAGAAAACCTGAAGAGATCCGGAACCGTTTTGGCTGAATAGAAGAAATTAGTGTAGGCAGTATTTTAATACTTTGTTACGATAAATAAAAGTCAGTTTGCAAGTTCGAATTAGTTTATTTTCGTCTCCTTCGACCCGAATCGGCAGTATCGGCACTTCGAGCGGAGCGGCGTGGTGAGCTGGTCTCGATCTCGGCAGTACGAGTGGAGGCGGCAGACATAGCCGGTTTACTTTCTCCCTTCCCTGAGCCGTCGTTGCAGAAAAATTATAATAGTATGATATGTTGGAAACATCTAAATCATAAAAACATGAAAAAATGCTAAAAGGTTTATTTAGCGTGGTTTCTAACGGATTTGAACTCGGGACGATTGATCGTTTGTCTCGGGTCAATACCACTGAGCTACAGAGCCTCTGAATCAGCATATACCTAGCATTACATAGATCAGCTATACGCGTGCGCCCGTGAGGGACAAAACATAGAATATAGAATATAATTTTTATTGGTATTAATCATACACTGTCAGTTACATAACAATAACAGCTACATTCAAAAACTCGATGGCAATAAAAATATTCAATAAAATTAGTAACGAATTAAAAAACACCAAGTCCGACAATGAATTCTTTAAAAAATTAGCAGAACACCTGATTAAAAAAGCCTATTATACATTAAATGAATTTTTTCACGACCAATAATTATAATTAATAAAGTACCCATTATATAACCTTGTACAAAAACCTCGTTCTCCTCTTGAATAAACGTTTGCTGTGCCCTACAGGGTTTCATGTTGTACACAATTCTATGTTAAGTATAGGTTAAGATACAATGTGATATGCAATAAAGATTATGAGTATGAGTGTAATTACTTACAAAATGATAATAAATTTAGATTCACATGTCAATATTTTTAAAATGCACATAACTATAAATTAATAATGTCAACAGTTCGATAATTATAAATAACAATAAGATATAATTCTAATTACAATATAAAATAAAATACGCAATGCGACAATATGATTGGTCGAGTAGATTTGTAGCCCACCATAAACCATACTAAATTTACGGAGCGAATTTAAAAAAATGTGACTGTGACAAGGACAAGCAATAACAGCGTTTTCTCAAGTATTCTAATCATTGTGTGATTGAATTCTAATCTTCGTGTTTTTTTAGTAAATTCGGTAATGCTGTCTTTATGATATTTGAGTCAAGTTGCTATTTACGGTATTTTGTACAGTTTGACAATTTAGTACCTACTACAGATGAACCGGAAGGGAGTTAGATAAAGGTATAACAAAGCACATTCCGAGTAACTAGCACACTGAGGCTCAAGACAGAGTTGGCGCACGCTGGGAGAAGAATAAGATGTCCGGTAGTAGCAGCTAAGAAAGTGGTTGAAGTGGGCCGTCTCAAAGTGGGATGGGTATCGGCGCGGGTGGTGCTACTGGAAGCTAGGCCACTAAGATGCTACCGTTGCCTCGAAGAAGGACACGTGGGTGCGAAATGTGACAGGGGTATAGACCGCAGCAGCATCTGTTTCCGCTGCGGACAACCCGGACACAAAGCTAGAGAATGCTCTGCTGCTGATCCGCACTGTGTTGTCAGTAAGGCTGCTGGAAATCCAGCGACACACTCGCTGGGTGGCAAAGGTTGCCGTGGTGGAAAGCCCCAAAAGGGCAAAAAAGTAGGTAAAACAACGACCGAAAGTGGATCTTCCCAGATACAACCTGCTGATCGGCCCAGCAACCAATCTCAACTGGACGAGGCGGAACGCATGGACACCACAAAATAAAATGGCTCTTAAGTGTCTGCAGGTGAATACTAACCACTGTGTCATGGCCCAGGACCTTTTGGTGCAAGCTATGGCGGAATGGCAAATAGGTGTGGCTGTGGTCTCGGAGCCCTACTTTATCCCCAACCGGGACGACTGGGCCTCGGACCGCAATGAAACAGTAGCCATCATAGCACCCGCTACAACTGGAACCCTTGAGAATGTTGTGAGAGGGAGGGGGTTCGTGCTTGCTGTTATAGGTGGCATCGCTGTCATTGGCGTGTATTTCCCACCTAGTCTCACGCTCCTTGAGTTCGAGCAGGTGATCTCGGATGTCGGCGCTCTGGTCGGACAGATATCTCCCATCCCTGTGCTGGTCGCCGGAGATTTTAACGCCAAATCCACAGCGTGGGGATGTCCAGCGACAGACGTCAAAGGGGAAGTTCTGGAAGAGTGGGCGATATCATTAGGACTGGCTGTCCTCAACACCGGGTCGGAAAGCACGTGCGTGAGGCCACAAGGCGAGTCCATAGTAGACATAACTTTTGCGTCAAACGCATTGACACGCCGTGCTCAAAACTGGAGGGTGGTGGTTGATGCAGAGACGGCATCGGACCACCGATATATCCGTTTCGATGTTGTTACGCTTCCTGCTGCCACAATGGGAAACCGACCCGCTGCAGGGGACAGTCCAAGGTGGAAGGTAACGAAGCTGGACAGACAGCTTGCAAAAGAAGCGGCCATAGTCGAGTCTTGGGGGCACAGTATTGGTCCAGCGGAAGTAAGAGTTAAGCATGAGGCCGAACGACTTGGCGCTGCAATGATCCGCGTGTGCGACGCAGCGATGCCGAGGGCTAAACCTTTCTCGCCGATGCGACGAGTGTATTGGTGGCGACCGGAACTCCACCAACTGCGGAACGCTTGCGTGGCTGCGCGTCGTCGGTACACGCGAAGCAGAAGAAGGCGCATCCGAATCCAAGGAGAGGAAGATGCTCTTTACGAAGGGTATAGGGCCGCTCGTAAAACACTGCAGACTGCTATCGCGCAGGCCAAAGAGGCTGCGTGGGAAGAATGGTTGGAAACGCTCAACAGGGATCCATGGGGCAGGCCGTATCGGGCCGTAAGACAAAAGTTCCGACCCTGGGCGCCCCCACTAACCAGCAGTCTCCAGCCAGATCTCCTGGAGCGAGTCGTCGGTGCTCTGTTTCCAGAAAGGGGCGAGTTTGTACCGCCGGCCATGGCGTCCACCACAAGACCACCAGACGTGATAAGGGATGTTCCACCAGTCACAGAGGTCGAAATGAGCGCTGCTGTCTTGAAACTCCGCTCCAAAAAGACAGCCCCCGGGCCAGACGGCATACCTGGGCGTGCCTTGGCAGTCGCACTCAGCGAGATGGAGGAAAGAGTCAGAGACCTTTTCACCGCGTGCCTGACTCAGGGGCGGTTCCCCGATAGGTGGAAAATGGGCAAGCTGGTGCTCCTTCGGAAGGACGGACGCCCACCTGATCAGCCGTCGGCCTACCGCCCCATAGTGCTGCTCGACGAGATGAGCAAACTTTTTGAGCGCATAATTGCAACTCGTCTCGTCAGGAGCATGCAGCCGGGTCTGAGCGACTGCCAATATGGCTTCCGCCCGCAGCGCTCGACACTGGACGCGATTGCCCGCGTAAGGGATTTTGCCGAGGAGGAGCTCTCTCAGGGTGGGGTTGTGATGTCCGTGTCACTCGACATTTCCAACGCATTCAACACCCTACCCTGGGAGACAATAAAAGCGGCACTCAAATATCACAACGTGCCCTATTATCTGCAAAAAACAGTGGCGGATTACTTTGCCGGGCGCGTTGTGGTATTCCCAACTAAGGATGGCTGGGGGAGGCGGGAGATGGCGTGCGGTGTTCCACAGGGCTCGGTGCTGGGCCCGCTCCTGTGGAACATCGGTTACGACTGGGTCCTACGCGGGACCACTCTACGGGGGGTCAGCATTACCTGCTACGCTGATGACACCCTCGTTTCGGCCTGCGGCAGGACCTACAGGGAGGCCGCCTATATAGCCACAGCAGGGGTTGCACACGTGGTGCACAGGATTCGGGCGCTAGGTCTGGAGGTCGCACTGCACAAATCCGAGGTTCTGGTCTTCCACGGGCCTCGGAACAAACCACCGGGGGGAGCCCAAATTACCGTGGGAGGAATTTCCATCGCCGTCGGGTCGACGATGAAGTACCTAGGACTCGTTCTCGACAGTAGATGGAAGTTCGAGGAACATTTCAAGCGTTTGGCTCCGAAATTGCTTTCAGCAGCCGGAGCGCTTGGGCGGATCCTCCCAAATCTGGGCGGACCAGGAGGAGCCTCCAGGCGGCTCTATATGAGCGTGGTGCGCTCAATGGCGCTTTACGGGGCACCAATATGGGCGGGCACCCTGGGAACTCGAAGTGCGGCCCTATTGCGTCGGCCGCAGCGGGCCATAGCTCTCAGGGTGGCCAGAGCGTATCGCGATAACTCGCACGCAGCAGCCGGCCTGCTAGCCGGAAGCCCGCCTTGGGACCTTGAAGCCAAGGTTCAGTCCGCGGTCTATTGGCGGGTGCTGGCAGCAAGGAGGGAGGAAAACTGGCCCGCCCCTCAAGAAGTTCGCAAGTGGCGGAAAGAATCACGAGAAGTGCTATATGAAAAATGGTCGGAGCGTCTGGAGATCCCGGGAGCTAGCCGGGACCTGGTGGCCGCTGTTCGCTGAACGCAAGCACGGTGCACCCTCCTTCCACCTCACACAGCTCCTAACGGGGCACGGCTGCTTCGGCTGGTACCTGTGTGAGAGGGTGGGAAGAGAGCCGACGACAGCGTGCCACCACTGTGATGGAGGAGCCGTGGACACGGCTCAGCACACGCGCGAGGTATGCCCTGCATGGGCAGAGCCTCGCGCTGCGCTGTCCGCGGCTGTGGGAGGAGACCTCTCACTGCCGGCGCTAATACGCCGTATGATCAGCAGTGAGGAGGCATGGGCGGCAGTGGCTTCCTTTAGCGTCACTGTTCTAACGCAAAAGGAAGCGGCAGAGCGATCGCGCGAGGACGACGCGAACTCGCTCCCTCAGCGCCGAAGGAGACCAGGTAGGCGGCGAAGAGCCTTCGCATCAAGGATAATGCCGCCTTAACGGGACCCAGCGGGTGATGGGTCGGGAGTTCCATCACCCGCATGAACAGGTTCGAGCTGGAAGGCCCTCGAGTGTTCCGAGGAGCCTTCAACGAAGTAAGCTGCTAGAGCGGCCGTAAAGAATGGGTTCGCAAGAACAACGCCGACGGGGTATCGGAGGTCGACAACCGAGTTCCCGAAACCCCGTCTACAAAGCACGCGGCGGAACACCCCAGGGGGTTTAGTCCGTGGGAGTCGGACATACCCACTAGGCTTCTCCCGGGCCAGTGGGATCCATAAAGGATTCCCCCTGGGTCATCAAAAAAAAAAAAAGGCAACTTCGTTTAGCGCAGCAGGCCGAAGGTTAACTCTTTCCGACCAGAGGGCAGATAAAGGTATAACAAAGCACATTCCGAGTAACTAGCACACTGAGGCTCAAGACAGAGTTGGCGCACGCTGGGAGAAGAATTCATCGCGAGCAGGTTCGCTTAATTCAAATAAATAAGTACATTTTGCTTTTATTTACCTAATTTTTATACTAAGGGCCACGGACTAGCGTCGTTTGAGCTACGTCGTCCAGTTGGCGCTATGGAAAATGACGTCGCTATGCATTTGCACCAACGCTGCGTCCAGCAGCAGCCATAGAGTTGACTAGACGACAACGCTCAGGAGACACCAGTGTGGGGAAGCTCTTATAGATTTTATTAAAACTTTAGGAATGAGTCGGAATAAAAGGCATTCTTATTTGTTTTTATATACTATATATTATTATTATTATTTTATATACCTTCCAGAGTAGCAAAACAATAGATTTCTACATTTGAAATTATTTATAGTTTTTTATTTGCCAGAATTATTGTAGTTAGGTACACTGAGCGTCAAATACTTCGTAGCAATCAAAGTAGTCAAATAGTTCGGTACACCATATATTTAGTATGGTGTACCGAACTATTTGACCACTTTGACTGCTACAGAGTATACTCATATGACGCTGAGTGTACATTCGATATCAAATATAATTTATTAAATATTTACAACTTAAATTCCTGAGAAAATTCATAGTGTTACAAATGTAAAATCTAAAGTAATACTACTTAACATATGAACATTTCAATTTAAGCAGTGTCACATAAAAAAAATACTTTTGTTTACACAATCTTGTAAATAGTAATTTGTCAACCAAATACAAATATTAAGGGATAAGTCTTAACTACTAAAACTTTCTTAAAAACTTGTCTTTGCTATCACATCACGATGCATCCTACAGTCACACTCATTTTTAAGGAAATTATCCCTTTTATGGCACATTCCGCGGTTGTGGAGATTAATGGGCTCTTCCTGTCGAGCGCCATATTGGTTATGACGCCTCGTGACTAATTTCTTTGTTTTTGCTCATTAAGGCCGTTCCATCGGTTTGCCGCTGTCTTTGTCACATTTCGCAAGAAAGAACGGGAAAGAACATACGCGCCAAGTATAAATTTTGATCGAATTTTGTCGGTTTTTATTTATTTTAAAAATGTATGAAATTACTATTTACGTTAAGGTTGTTTTTTCTTCTTTTTTTGTTTATAGTATCACATAATAAATAACCGAGTAAAGTAGGATTAAAAGTCCGAGTTAGAGGTTACTTTGGGAATTAATTGTATCAAGCGAAAAGTCATAATTCGTGTGTCGGAAGCTATGTTGTTAAAGATAATATAGGCAAGAACTACATATATTTTTTCCACGTCTTCGAATATCAACGCCTCTTAGAAAAACATGATCATATAAGGAGATTTTTCGCCTTCTGGCTCAGGGAACCGCCTTAATGTTGTTTAAATTTGATAGCTAATTATGCATTAAACTAATATGGAAGTGTGCAGATAGTGAAGAATTTATCTTGAGACGCGTTTTTAAATGTTTCTGGAGTCAACGCCAGGTAGTCCACATGGTTTCTTGTAAAACCCAGCTGTCGCTTTACAAATAAAATTTATAGTAGTAACCGTAGCATGATAAAACTACAATGGTATAAATAATGGTATAAGTACGAGTAATTAAGGAACTCTATAGTTCGTTTTAGGATTAGAACGTAAGCGATTTTGACGAGTCTTTTTAATAATAATCACTTTTGAAAAATAAGTCATTGCAAATATGTTACAATTATAAATCATATACGATCTTTTAAATAATTTTGCTTTCATAAGTAATGTAAACTATTTTTTCAAAGCCACTCTTTTTTTCACCACTTTCTTCTTCGTCTTTTACATGACAAATCACTTTTAATTTAGTCATATTTATTTAATTCTTTTAATTTAACAAATTTCGTAGGTTTCTCGTGGTGGACATTTATAAGATGTTTCTTAATCCCACTCAGGCGTTGAAATTTCTTACAACATATTTCGCAAGCATACGGTTTCTCCCCAGTGTGTACCCGATAGTGAATTTTTAGTTCAGCAAGAACTGCAAAAGCCTTTTTACAAACATCGCAAACATGTGGTCTGTTTTCGGAGTGCATCCGTCGGATATGAACTTTCAAGGCAGATTTATGTCTGAATTGCTGGCCACATACTTCACACGAGTGTTTTTTGTCTTCGTGCACCTTCACGTGGTCCTGTAAACTCCTCTTCGTTTGGAACTTTTTATGACATACTTCGCACTCGAAAGGTCTTTCTTCATTGTGTATTTCTCTATGATACTTAAGTATACTTATTGTCGAAAATCGTTTGCTACATATTTCACACATAAATGCTAGTTCTTTCTTTTTATCTCCCGTTTCCTTCTCAGTGTGTTTTTTCATATGTTTCTCTAAAGTCCCTTGTAGTGCAAATCGTTTCCCACAAGTATCGCAACTGAACTGTTTGTCTATTACTTGGTTGTGTTTCTCTAACAAATGTTTCTGTAAGCAATGTCTAGAGCGAAACTTAGTTCCACATGTTGCACAAGTATAAGGTTTTTCTCCCGTGTGTACGCGCATATGTATATTCAAATTCTGCTTTACTATGAATCGTTTATTACACACGTGACATTCGTGTTTATAACCCTCTGTGTGAGCTAACGAATGGGTATTTAAAGCGCTTTTTGTCCTATAACTTTTATTGCATTTATCACACTTAAAAGGTTTCCCTCCCGAGTGATCAAATTTATGTGTATTCAAGGCAAACTGAGTATTAAATTTCCTTGTACAAATGTCGCAAGTGAACGGATAATCTCCAGAGTGATGTTTTAAATGAGTATCTAAATAGTTTTTATCCACAAATTGCTTTTTACATATATCACAGATAAAATATTTTGCGGGCACTTGATCTTCTGATTCTTCTGACGACTCCTTCTTGCATGCAGTTATTTCTCCTGGCTCTACGCGATTATGATCATATTTCAAATGACTATTTTGATGTATTTTTAAGTTGCCCTTTTGTCTAAATTTTTTGTTGCATCTATCACATTCGTATGGTTTTTCACCAGTGTGTATCCGCATATGAGTAGCATATTCATATTTTTGTACGAATCCCCTTTTGCATAATTCGCAGGAAAATTTAAACTTTCCCATGTGGTATGCGTAATGAGTATTTAAGTGGCCCTTCTGTACAAATCTTTTCTCACATATGTTGCACGCGTAAGGTTTCTCTGCAGTATGGGAGCGGCGCCTGGTAACGTTTGGAGCTGGCGCTACCGAGACGCTGTGGGACGCAGTAGGAACGGGTTGAGCAAAAGGCGCTGACGAACCTTTGTGCAATGCAACTGGAACAATAAGAATCAATATTAGGATTTTGGAATGTGTCCATCAGAAAATTGCTCGTCCTAGCTAGCACACAATAAAATACGTTTTATCTACTTCAGAACTTCCCTGCAATATGTTCAGAAGCGATAAGCCTATATTAACAAACCTTCATCTGTGGTTGAATCGAAATTTTTACTTTACGTCATCGACAGTCGATATTTTAATTACATTCAAATTTAGAACATCTCTGAGAAACAAAGAAATTTGATTTGACATCTATTGTAATATCAGTCGAGGTGACGTTTGATTTGAAATGAAATGTCAGTTGCAAGCAATTTTGACGAATCTCGCATGTTACTTGATATCGAACTATATGGCAGTCGGCACCCGACTCTAGTTTGCCTCTAAATTAAAAAATAAATAAAAAACTACGGATGCGTAACATGAGTGAAAAAAGTTTTCATTTACCGACTTTTGACATTTTGTTTATCTTTTAATTCGTTTGTAAATATAAAATGAGTTTGTTTTGTTGAAGCTGATATGGATGTAGAATATGTAGATAAAGCAGTGTATGTAGCTGTACATAATTTTAAGCATTTAAATACTCGTGTTGGAAACAGCTCAGCGGAGCGAGGATTTTGTACATACAAAACAAGAGAAGGATGTTAGCGAGGAATGTATTGCGATAGATGTATTACGGGCATAGAGTAACTTATACTAGAGCGGTACTGTCATAGTAAACTTTTGTAACCCCAGTAAATTCACTGCCATCTGTCGACACACTTTAAAACTAAAAATGAAGATTTATAAAAATACGATAAAATGTATTTAAATATGGATAAATGATTTTTTTTATTTGCATTAATTATTTTTATGATTTGACCCATGTTCTTTCACTGGTATGCGTTAAAATTGTTTAATAACAAACGAAACCGTCAACGCCATCTATACGAAAGTAGGCCAAAGCTAGTAGCGCCCTCTGAACGAGAATCAAATTTTCTTGATTTTCGAGGCACGTTTTTTCCTTAGACTGTATCCATCTATTACGGAGTTATATCTATCTTTGATTACGAGGAATGTGTTGCGAGGAAAGTGTTGAAAGGTACGGACGCAAGCGAAAATCATTATAAAGGTGACGTTCGGATTATGACTGCAGCTGCACTACTGAAATGCACGAAAACGGCGCTACTGCTCTGATTTTTGACATTTGCGGCAGTAATGCAGCTACGTTCGGCATCCAAACGTCACCTTAAAGCTCCCGCCTCACCGCAATCTGCTCGCTTATTTGAAAAGTGCCCGCTACATAGTCTCGCTACTCACATTTCTGGTTTCTGGTGGGAACATTCACATCACATCACACATACACATCACATCACATCACATCATCCTTGGGCTTACCGTGGAACATATTCAATCTGTGTAAGAATGTCCTATAATATTTATTTATTTATTTATCGTTCCACATCCTCGCTAAGCATCCTCGCACCGCCCAGCTACCGTGCACAGCATTGGTGGAAACAAAATCTTGCAGAGTACACACCTGATGCGATGTTGCTGTCAGCGTTCTCCGCCTCTGTTTTCTCCTGCTTGATTCCGCCTGCCGAAAACACGTCTTAATTGTACACTAAGGTATACAAAGGTTTTTAGCGTTGGCGCCGTCTAAGTTTTGTATCATTGCCAACTAAATCAAAGACAGACGTAGATCTAATCTAAATCAGTTCAGCGGTTATTGAATTCCCATGCAAACTTTCACCTCCCTTTTCAAACTTTTAAGGGATTATTTTTGGGATAAAAACTATCTCTATACCAAATTTCATCTAAATCGGTTCAGTGGTTATTTATTTATTTAAACTAATACAAAAAAGAAAAACAAAAGAATGAATAAAAAGAAAAGCAAACTACTATTACTTATTGATTCCCCATCCAAACTTCCACCTCCCTTTTCACACTTTTAAGGGACGATTTCTGGAATAAAAACTATCTATATACCAAATTTCATCTAAATCGGTTCAGCCGTTATTGACTCCCCAAACAAACTTTCACCTCCCTCTTCAAACCCTTATGGGATGATTTTTGAGATAAAACACCATTCTTGTTGTTTTTCTTTCTTCTCTTTTGTGTGTTTTTACTGAGGTATTATGCCAATAAAGAGCATTCTATTCCATCCTATTGTTCTTTCCCGGGTCTCAAACTATATCTATTAATTTTATTTATTTTTTCATATTTTATATGTTTTTACTCGGTAAGGTGTCAATATAAATTAATTCGGCATCCTCGATTTATACAAAAACGATACTAAACTTGGCCTAGTAGCTTAAATTATATAGATATCAAAATAAAGTTAAGCTCAATCAGCTCAATTGAATAATTGGAAGTGGTTATCATATTGTTTGCAAGATTAGACCCGAACATACATGCATACAAACATTGCAAGTTAAAAAAACTTTGTAATAAATATGGAGCTACCTATTTACATAATACCATGAATACAAGTAGCATGAAATACACGTAAAACTGCCTCATGCGGAAACTATATAACTTACAACAATTATACTACAGAGTACACCTTTCGCCTTCGCAGAGTTCGCCTTTGTACTTCCATTACTGTAATTTATTTTTGTAAACCTGTGTTGTGTACAATAAAGTGATTACTACTACTAATATACTAGGATATTTTTTAATATCCGTTTCCCAGTTAGCGTTAAATTTAATTTCTACCGCGTTAATTAGTCGCTTAATATTTTGGAGAGATAACGGAGCTCAAGGGAGTGAATTATACCTATTGAAATATCCTAGAACTCTTTGGAAACTTTCCCCAATTTGCACAACTGTAGGTACACATGTCTATAGGATATTCATCATACTCACGTGAAATGGCGTCATCTCCAGTCGGTTTTTCTAACTTGATTTTGACGTTGTCACCTGCAGCTAAAAGAAAAATTTATGTTATTATATCATTGATAGCGTCGTGTGCTTAGCATTTCAAATTTCATAAAATATTTGTTAGGTTACCACCGGGTTGATGATGAAAACTAATACTTGTACCAATATTTTAACTTTATTCGTTCGTTACCAACATAATAACGACCAATTTACAATAAATATTCCAAGACGTCTACACTGTAACTCGTCTGTACACGAACTGCCCCTTGTCACAGTGTACCCGCCTTTTAATAATAATTCAACATGGCGGGAACCAGTGACAAGTAAGGGTCAACTGATACTCTTTTTTAAGCTAATCGTAAAAGTAAAAATGATCAAAATATAAGCTATTAATAAATAATGATCCTTACAAACAGTGTTGCTAACAGACGGCCATTCTGATGTAGGAATGTCCCTATTCCGAATTCCGATTAATGCTCGGCCATTCTACAAAAGGCGTATGGCCTCATACAATTATTTTGAATCTACAAAATTAGGTTTAAAGAATTTTATTACTCATAAGAATATTACAATTCACTTACATGAGTACTTATACTAATAATTAATTATCTTGACGAGTACACTTTTATTTGTTATATTATATGATATTACGTGCAAAATTAAGTTTTTGCAAAATAGACAAATTGACACTCAAAATTAAGGATTTAATTTCAATAAACACGTCTAACAAGACTAGTCTTCTAAAATGTAACTTTAATCTTATACATCATTAATAAGCAATAAGCATATAAAAATGAAACTAAAATAAAATAAGACTAGGACAATGTATCACTTTTATAATCCAATCCATTATTTCAAAACTTGCACACTCATCGTCGTCGATTTATTTATAATATTTTTCAGCGTAGACGTCGATTCCTTGCAAGTGTGCACGTCACCTTTAACGTGATCATACGCTCCTTCTTTGGTGGACGTCACCGTAGACGAGGTCACACACTCCTTCTCATGTGTCTAATTCACCGTAGACGAGATCATCTATACCTTCTTATGTGTACTCGTCACCGTAGACGTGATCACTCATACCTTCCTATGTGTACTCGTCATCGTAGACGAGATCACACGTTCCTTCTTATTTGTACACGTCACTGTAGACGAGAGCACTTATGCATTCTTATGTGTACTTGTCACCGTAGACGAGATCTCATACTCAAAACGCAACTTGAATCATCTGATCATGACCTGGCACAATCAATTGCTTTAAACCTTTAATGAAATCAAGACTATTGTAGAGATTATTTCTAGAAAGTTTCATGATAGTATAAAGGCTCTCTCCTTTTCTGAGTTTATTAGCTCGAACAACACTCAGGAAGCGTTTAATGTCCTCTGTGACTTATTAAGACTTCTTTTTGATCTGTGTTTTTCCATCATTAAATTATCATCTTCATCGACAAAAGGGGATTAAGTGATTATTTAAAAGTATCCGCCAGTCTTGTCACGTTAAACGACAGGTACATTTCCAAAACAGAAATAATGATGATATTTCAGTACAAACATTCATTCTCATTTTGTCACTGATCGCCGCATTACACGGCATGTTTCAGAACAAACATTTTCTTTCATTTCTTCACTGATCACCGCATTGCACGGCATATTTCAGCACAAACATTCATTATCGTATCATCACCGATCACCGAATTCACGGCATATTTCAGCATAAACATTCATGTTCGTATCCTCACTGATCACCGAATTCACGGCATATTTCAGCATTAACATTCATTTTCGTATCATCACTGATCACCGAATTCACGACATATTTCAGTTCAGATATATTTTCTTGTTTAATCACTGATCACCGCAGTATACGGCATATTTCAGCATAAACATTCATTTTCGTATCATCACTGATCACCGAATTCACGGCATATTTCAGTATAAACATTCATTTTCGTATCATCACTGATCACCGAATTCACGGCATATTTCAGTTCAGATATATTTTCTTGCTTAATCACTGATCACCGCAGTATACGGCATATTTCAGTACCTGAATAAATAAATGTATTAAATATCACACCAACATAAATACTTCATATAACGCAGACTATGTTGCGCTTATTCTAATCATGTAAATATTATTAGTATTATTTTTTTAGTTACACTTTATTTAATGACATAGGTCAGCAAGTTTGAGCTGGTCACTTTTTTTTAACTATGTATTCACAAATCGCCAGAAGTTTGCGATAGCAAATATATATCTTCTAATAATAATAAAGCAACCTGGAATAACATGTCCTCGCAGGTACCAAATAGAGATCAGACAACAAATATACCTTATTATTAAAAATGAATAGTAAGATCTATAATAATTATCAAGATGTATGTACTATCCTAAATAACCATTTCATCTATCAAATATTTTTAATAAGTTAACAACCAACAGTAAGGCAGTACTTAATGTTGAATATTGTCCATATTACGATGTTCCTATTGTCAACAGCAGTTGAGCAATAGTAAACCCTTTGGTATTGACGATATTTCAAGACTTCCTTTCAAATTATTATTGAATACTTAAGACTCGTGGTCTTATTTTATTGATTTATTTCATTTGTTGGTTTAGTAGTCATATCGATTTAAGCTTGTAATGGATTAATATTGCTACACGTTTCAGATATTTTCGTACATAAACGACATGGCTACCAAGTATTTTACCTAATTATTAAAGCCACATAGTCCACAATATATTAGTCATTTGGTCATGTATTATATCATGTATTGTGCAATAACGTTTAATAATGAAAGTTTAACATAATAAGTCTTACACCTATATAAACAATGCATGGTTTTGATTTTATATCTTCAGGTCCAACCCGTAGTCAACATGAATGCAAGCATATGCTGAGATAAAAAACCTCTTGATAATAATAATAATTATGAGTACAAATTATGTTGTTTTGTTTAGGCTTCCCATTATTTGACAATATTTCATTCATATACTTATAAACGGAAGTGTAAACGAGTAAGTCCCGTTTCAATATTAAGATTATTCGACAATTTCTTTTAAATTATATTACTTTGACGGTAACCCGCTTTAGGTCATTATTATAGCCATTAAAGACTCATGAATACTCAACCAAATTTAAGAACATCAAATAAACTAACGAGTGATTCATTACAAGAACAAATTCCTTGTCACAAAAAAGATGAATTAAATTAATTACTTTATTAAAAGTATTTAATTTCCAAATATATTTGTATTTTTTTTAGAAACAAATTGAAATAGGTATTACGGTGCATTTGTTATCCTAATTCGTTATTCAGACTAAATTCCAGATTCCACAATTAATGCATGTAATTATTTCAATATGTATGCTTGGAATATTTTTTTTAATTATTTTAGCTTTACGAAAACAAGACTATTAATATTACTGTCATAATTCACGTATAAAACCCTGGGCAAAATAAAGTGTGGGTATATATGTCGAATACAATTTATCTTGCATATTATTTTTAATACTATTTTACTATATCGAGATAGGTATTCGTAAATAATTATTTTAATTAAGAACCGTTATTAAATTAAGAATTTTTTGTCAATTTATTAGTTGTATTGAAATTGACATTTGGATAAATGATATTTTCTTCTGAATTATCAGTTATCAAACACACTACATATTAGAATATAAAATATGAGACTAGAATTTACATCATGTTTACTTGTCAAGATAATATTGAACACGATATTGAAAACGAAGCACCTTATTAATTACTATTTTATATGTACATAATTACATGTCACTATGGTGATTTAAATAATGGAAGAAATGAGATTCTCTTATGAACGAAACTTATAAGATCATGTTATTTCTTTTAAAGATTTTGTCATATCTCCTCAGTAATAAGCAGAGTTTTCATATATATATGACATGTCTCAACTCTATGGCTAACGCGCTCAAGTTCAAATTGAACATTAAGAAAACAGGTATCACTAATGTACGCGTATATCGATTTCCTTTATATTTATGAACGAGCGATAATAACGCTGCGTTCCTTTTATTAGTCAAGTGTATAACTCCTTCGTCTTATTTTTTTGTAAGTTTACACAAAAATACAAGTACGAGTAATGTATAACACATGTAATATGATATTTCATTCACATTACCTGTAATTTATTCAGTTTTAATCTAAATTGCACTTGAATGAGAACTCCACATATTAGCGTGTAGCGACGTTATTAAGTTTATCCTTTTATTATTATTGTTTATTTGTATGTTATACATATTTACATGGTTGACTTATTATTTTAGTGTTGTAAATATGTTTATGAGAGTTGTAATAAAAGTCTAGCGCCTTCATCCACGCACTTCAAGGTCTCACACGTTCATCCACGTGCGGTAACTATACACATCGATTTCACAAGATGTATGTTCGTATTAACTGATACTAGCGTCTACACGTACGCCATCATTTCTATTTATGAGAATTACTCAATATAGCTCTGACTGTACATATGACTCTACATGTGACTACATGTGACTACAAGTGACTCTACAAGTGAATCTACAAGTGACTCTACAAGTGACTCTACAAGTGACTCTACAAGTGACTCTACAAGTGACTCTACAAGTGACTCTACAAGTGACTCTACATGTGACTCTACATGTGACTCTACATGTGACTCTACATGTGACTCTACATGTGACTCTACATGTGACTCTACATGTGACTCTACATGTGACTCTACATGTGACTCTACATGTGACTCTACATGTGACTCTACATGTGACTACATATGAGTACATCTCGACTACATAACCGACTACATATTACGCATTATAATATATTCTCTATATTTGTCTTTCATCTTAAGTTAGTGTTTTTATAATATGGATATTAAAGTAAAATATAAAAGCACTTACAAAACAGTACAAAACATATATAAACACATTATAAAAAACCTAACCTGGCCGCCGGCAGCGGGGCAAGGCCCATTTTTTTACGCATTATATATATTATATGATTCCAATTAAGGTCCCTTATTTTTTTTTATTTACGTATGAATTAGTATTATTACAAAACATAAATAATAAAAAGTAGTTGGCAGTAACTACATACACTATACGACATTCAAAATATTCTCAATAAATAATCGAAAACGGGTAAATGAGTTTGTAAATTTTCAAAATATGCGAGTTAATCCAATAATAATATCGACTTTCCAACGACCTCGTATGAATGATGAGTGATTTATTTGCATATGAATATTGGGTTACATAAGTAGGTGTATAGGTACATTGACACAAAAATAGTTGAATGCTCAGCGCATAAAGTTACGAGATATATATATCATGAGGAGTGTACAATATGGAAAATAAGACATATGCTCTGCTCCATAACTTGGAGATTTAACATACCAGAGTTGGCAAAATTAGGATAAGGTTCGTTTTTCGACAGCTACATCATTAATTCCTTATGAAAATATTTGAGGCTTATTTTCGTTTAAGAACAGATTGCATTCGGGACAATTATGACACTGACGCAAATCGCGTTTAACCACTTGGAACTCGAGGCATTTCTTATTCAAACGCAGCATTAATTAAGAGATATTCAATTGACAAGTTATCATTTTAGTTCACTCATCGGTTTCACGGCTACTAAGTCAGTGTATTTATACAATAGGGATGATGACACATGTTAAATTGTATAACAAAATCTAGTAAAATAGATAGCAAATGAGCAATTAATCGCAATAATATGGATATTAAAATAATATATGGAAATGATAAGAAAATACAGGATCTAAGTTTCAAAATCTAGTTTTTTTTCAACTTCCAAAAAGGAATAAAGTAAGGGTACTATTCGATTCCTTACATTTTATCCAAAAAAAGATTGTATAGCAACGATATGCTTAAACGCAATATTTCACAGACAAAATCGCAATTTTTCTTATTTTCCATACATTCAAGTTGGGCTCACAGTGACCTTGACGTCACGTTCATATCGTTTTGTTAGGACCGTTTCGCGAGTGAAGTACGAGTGTCGGACTTTGACTATCAATTCTGACTTTTGTATTGCTTTAATGCAATGGGTCCCATATAGACATTGGATGAATTGTAATTAAACTGACATATATTTACTTGTTAATATTTATGACATGTAAAACTTGTAATTTTATTAATAAAGGAACATGAATATGATCCTAAAAATAAACCTGATCGATTGATACCATTAAAGCAAATTTGTCATCTAGCCTATTTTAGTACCACAAACTGACCTCAAAGATGCAGCAGATCGTAAATTTTTAATGTGTATAAAACAATATCCTACTGTAGTCTGCTATTACACTACTGCTATTTTGCTACGCAGAAAACTAAACAATGAATCCTTAGCCTGAACTTGAAATAATCGATGTGTTACAGCATCGTACAATCGATTTTTATAAAATAAAAATAAGGAACATTCTAATGACACGATCGACTTTTCACTAACTCATATGCTGTATTCAAAAACGCTTAATAGACAACTGTAAATTTTAAAATTTCATATTTTTTATTTTTTATTATTACTGAGAATACCTGTTATTTGTTCGTACGTTCTTTCTTCACATACATATGCCAAAATTACTACATTAAATGATATTATCTTAGACGACGATAGATTATCTAACCAGTTTTATTTAAAATGAAAGCAGGTAAAATAAATACATAAAAATTATGACTGACTTACCATAATTTAACATACTTTCCGGTAAATAATGTTTTACTCACTGATACCAACGGAAAGAAAACCTTACGTTCATGGGGCGTGGCAAAACAAAATCTTATCGATTTTTGTTGGATCCAGCTTCTGATTGTTAGGTTACCACCGGGTTGATGATGAAAACTAATACTTGTACCAATATTTTAACTTTATTCGTTCGTTACCAACATAATAACGACCAATTTACAATAAATATTCCAAGACGTCTACACTGTAACTCGTCTGTACACGAACTGCCCCTTGTCACAGTGTACCCGCCTTTTAATAATAATTCAACATGGCGGGAACCAGTGACAAGTAAGGGTCAACTGATACTCTTTTTTAAGCTAATCGTAAAAGTAAAAATGATCAAAATATAAGCTATTAATAAATAATGATCCTTACAAACAGTGTTGCTAACATATTAAGGAACGGACAGCCTGTATGAAGTGACGAGTATTTAAAACAATGAAAAACCTGGCGAGTCGGACTCGCCTATCGAGGGTTCCGTACTTTTTAGTATTTGTTGTTATAGCGGCAACAGAAATACATCTGTGAAAATTTCAACCGTCTAGCTGTCACAGTTCATGAGATAAAGCCTCATGACAGAGGAGTTACATGCGCGTTGCCGACCAAAACACCGCACCCTTATTGAGCTCTCTGGCAACCTTACTCACCGGCAGGAACACAACACTATGAGTAGGGTCTAGTGTTATTTAGCTGCCGTTTTCTGTAAGGTGGAGGTACTTCCCCAGTCAAATAAAAATATATATTTAATTAAAACTATCGCACAATATAACAAATAAAGTACAAATGGCGGACTTAATGATTAAACGCATTATCTACCAGTCAACCATCAAGCGAAACAAAAACAGTAGTAGGTGCAGGCTTAAACAAAAAAAACTAAATAATACATGTTAACGGTAATAAACTATATGTACAATTAATATGTGTACATATATATTGTAGGACTCTTTCATGCATCAGGCTAATGTATATAGGCCATGTGGCTTCGTGCGTTTGCCTTACAGTGTTCCAGGATGGCATGGGACGGGACATGTATTGCTTTTCAAGGTAGTTTGATACCTATCCTTCAAAAGTCTAAAAGATACGAGTACCCCCAGTCAATTATATATTAGTAGCAACTTTGACCGCCTATTGAAAAATCTTGCCACCAACCGTACACTTTAGTCAGTAGGCCCTCGGACTAAAGTGTACGGTTGGTGGCAAGTTTTTTCAATAGGCGGTCAGTCGCTTTAAGTTTAAATGTCCCTCTAATTACGCTTTAATTGGCGTAAAAGAGAAAGATGCCCGCAATTTCCAATTTCGGTGTTCGCGATAAGTTCTTTGGCATGCCATATAGCTTACAGGCAGGGAGTGCTCCCGTTAGCCGCTTGTGCAGCACGTCCTGGACGCGCTGCACTTGAAGCTTGAAGTTGTTCGCGTCCCGCAGCCGCCCCACGCACACCTCGCAGATCCCACATTCGTCATTTCCTAAACTTAGCTGGAACACAAAATAGAAACAATGTTCTTTACAACTTATCATATAATTAACCATGCAGCTACTTCAATTTGCACTACAAGAAGGTGGAGGTGACAACATTTTACAAAAAGGGCACTTCTTAAAAGGTAACAATCCAGGTATATTAGTATCACATTCTTCTTATCTGAGGCTCAAACAAGTGCGAGTCGGACTCGCCCACCGAGGGTTCCGTAGTTTTTAATATTTGTTGTTATAGCGGCAACAAACACATCATCATCTGTCAAAATTTCAACTGTCTAGCTACCACGGTTAATGAGATACAGCCTGGTGACAGACAGACGGACAGAGTTAGTAATAGGGTCCCGTTTTTACCCTTTGGGTACGAACCCTAAAAATCAGCTTGTTAGGGTGCAGTGTAAAAATTAGCTTTGAATTATCTTAACTTTGCGATGTCTACGAGAATGACGCGATAGAGTTCAGCATACAATATGTATGACCATGTATGACCTTAAAAGAATAGATTAGAGACTTCACAGAGAATCTGTATAGCAATTATGATGCTCATTGCTTAGTGACATGTGTGATACCTTTGGATTAACAATGAAATAAATATTCCATACACTTTATTTAGACTGCAAACCCTAGTTGCAAAAATCAATTTAGGCTGAAATTTACAATTTAAAATTAATAAATATAATTGGTTGGGGCATATAAATAGAACATGTTATTTAAGAAGCCTATGTGTTCACAACATGCGCCACAGAAATTGGAATTCATACTTACATTTAAACCGAAACATTCTTTCAGCATGTCGTAATATATCTCTGCTTTGCCAAGATGATTATACAGTGTCTTAAGGCCTTTGTCCGGAGGGCGCACCAAGCAGCAGCTACACGAGTAATACTCTTCCATGGTCTTATAAGCTGAGATCTAGTAAATATCCAATGGACTTATAAAGTACAGTAAAACTGACTTATGCAATTATGTGTTTTCTAAGAAGATGTCTCATAATCTATGGTATTATTGAAATTGCTGAGCACTACTTAACAAACCGGTGTGTTGGAGGGTTCTCAAATTCAGCGTGGGCAGCTAGCTCATTTAAAATAATAATGACGAAGCCTGTGTTGCGACTTTCTTACATATAACTAGATTATTTTTTATCATTTTGTTTTTGTCAGTTATTGTAAAATTACATGGATTTCATACGGGATTAAATTTTTGATACATACATGATGTATTTTAGGAGTTTTGGAACACTCCAATAAATATTTATTATTGATTTGGAATACCCTCTTACAGTCCACCATCACAGTTTCTTGATCAATCCTTCAACTATGCCTCCAAAATTTTTTTTTATTTATTTATTCTATATTAAAATCTTACATTACATCAGACAGAAAAGTGCCGTGAAACCCTATCGGGTTTGTATCGACACTGCATTCGTGGATACATTTTACATTTAAACATTGTTGTGGTACATAGGAAAACGAAATTATATAAAGTTAAAAATGAGATTACCTAATTACAATAAGAATTATCGGCGGGTAAAACAAAATAGCTCCCACTCAAGTACACAACCGGCCGGCATTAAAATCAAATCAAATCCAAGGATATATCACAGGCTTGTAGTAAGGATAGCCCAGCTGAAGTGTCAGCCTCTACTCTGTGAATGTGGACCAAAGGGGCCCACATCTGTATATTTTAATAGTGGATTTGAGTCATAATAATCAAGGGTTATCTAAGTGGTTTGGGTACAACCCCCAGGGGAGTAAGGTTTTTTGGAATGCACATCAATTTTCTTTACAGAGTATAATGCATGTCAATCGTCGTTGTTTTTTGTTTTATCAAAATAGACATTTTCTTTTATATTGGTGAGTAACAAAGAATATTTGTGTTGTATTGTATTGTAGACAGCATGGCGACATTGGAATCAGAGAGAACCCTAAGAAAGCAGTATTTTACCACTGATTACTTACCCGTAATAGCAGGCAATCTAGGCTACGATTGTAAGCACCAAACTAGAACAACACAATAATAAAGAGACACTCGGAAATTCCAGCGAGAACAATTTTTTCAAGTCTTAGCCCGAGCGCATGTATCATAGCCACAACATGCAGAATCCAATCACAAGGACAGCTGTTCGAGGCGTCTCTAAATAAGTATACTTTCAATACTTTGATTTAGTTGAGGCGTTCACCATCACAATCCACGTTATTGACGCCATTAAACGTTCATTGACCTCACCATTGACAATCCCCTTTGACATTTTATTTTTCTTGGCAACATTTAAGGCTCCATTCGCACGAGTGGCACGCATCTAAAGCTACACAGACTACGCGGCGCAAAGCCGCGAAGCGAGTGTGGAGTCGATTTCGCTGATTACGAACTAGACTCCACACATTCTTTGGTCTTAATACAAATAAAAACTTGGCCTAATACTTTGAACTTGACTGATCCCACACGGCAATAAAAAAACAATATGTCAATTAGAATTGTCAATGGCGTTCAATAACATGGTCGCCCGAAGTAGCACTCAGGGATTTGAACATTTCCAATCGATATGCGGTATCTTCTTTGTAAACACATAATTGCATAAGTCTGTTTTACAGTGTGTACTTTATAAGTCAGTTGGACTTTCACCCAGTTTATTAATGCGCAACTAATAAGAAAATGGAGGAGTATCATTCATGTAGCTGTTGCCTGGTGCGCCCTCCGGAAAAAGGACTCAAGACGCTGTATAAACATCTCGGTAGAACAGAGGTTTATTACGATATGCTGAAAGACTGTTTCGATATAAGTGTAAGAATTTTGTTTAATTATTTATGTAAATTTTATATAGCACTAGCTTGACTTGCTCCTATCCGCGACTTGTATGCGTAGACTGATGATTTCCCAATAAAACCTGTCCCATGTTCAGAACTCGATCTAGTCTGACCAAGCTAATTTTACATAGCATATACAATGACAAAGCTGCTTTATTACAATAAAGGAGTTTGAATGTATAGTTAGTATTTATCTACTACGGGCATACTTACCTAAGTATCTTTAAATTTTGACAAAAGTTGCATTTCAATAAATAAAAATTATAACTGTGTGATAGTTTAATAAATAAAGGTTTGTTTTCTCCAGACCCACTGGAGTGATTTATGTATTTAGAACAGGGACCGGACAACCCTTTCCGCGATAAAACCCTTTCAATGGGGGTCCCTTAAACACGGCTAACACATTGAAAGACTTTCCCTTTTGTACTGCAAGCCCATTCATACCCCTACCTTTGACTAACCCTTACCGAGAAGCTAACCAAAAATAAGGCTAGCCCTTAATAAGGGTAACCCTTATCTTTAAGCGCTTTTTATAAAGGTTTCCCTTTAGTAATGTTGTAGTTCAGCCTTGCGTGAAAGAGACAGGATTAGTATATATCTACGTTGGTGTATGAAAAGGAAAGAAAATACGTACCTAGTCAAAGAACGCATGTCGCCGACGATCACTCGGATTCGAAGTAATGTGTGCTTTATGAACAACGTCTACCTTGTTCATAAACCCACCTTAAATTAGCACGCTTTTATACTAAAAGGGAAGCCCTTTATAAGGCTAACCCTTATAAGCAATATGCAAGGTGTTGGTGAGCGGATGATAAGGGTTTTGTAAGGGTATTTGGGCTAACGATTACTCAAATGTGTTAGCTTTATATAAGGGTTCTTAAAAGCAAAATGAAAGGGTTTCATCTGGCAAAGGGTATGGTGAGTTAAGCCTTATGCAATACCCTTATAAAACCCGGATAAGGGATAGCGGGCTGGTCCCTGATTTAGAAGAAAAAATGTTTAATTTTTTTCTTTTAATATTTTATGTGTTACGTGTACTAGTTGTGAGTAAACTATATAAAAAAAAAACAAGTCAAAATAGCTCATGTGGAGCATAATACCTATTTTTAATTCATAGTTTGGTAACTATTTTACAATGAACGAATTTATAAACACATGATATCATTCCCACACCCAAAATCCTAATGTATGGTGATAATGCAAAAATTAAAGGACTTGATGCCATAGGGCATCTGCTAGCAGCTGTTTTTCTCCAAAGGTCATCCCACACCCGATATCAGATCAAAACATTCTTAGGGCCACTTGCAGCATCCCACTAACCCGGGGTTAAGCGGTTAAAATAACTTGCTATATCTACCTACCCGCGTAAGTCCCAAAACCTAGTTTAATTTATAAATTAGTTTGGTTATTAAAGTAATAAAAAAAAGGCCTCTGGAAGAGCCTCTAGGACTCAGGTTATCACAATGTTTCTATAACCAAGTTTGAGTTTTCATTTTGTTTTTCAGCTAAGTTTAGGAAATGATGAATGCGGGATCTGCGAGGTGTGTGTGGGGCGGCTGCGGGACGCGAGCGACTTCAAGCTGCAAGTGAAGCGCAGCCAGGCTGAGTTGCATGCGCGCCTCAAGGGAGTACTCACTGCCAGTAAGACAAATAAACTACCAGACTTACCTAGACAATTGGTGTTTGCCTTGCGAGGAAATCCGCGTGCTGAGTGCTTGGTCCGTGCAAAGTCAAACACACATTTACCCTTTGGAAGAACTTACTGTCGTGATCCTAGTCGGTAGGCCTGGAGGTTGATATTGGGCTGTATCCGCTCGCGTCAGTTGACGTCTTTGCTGGTCAAAAGGTTAATATGTGGAAGTTTGTCGCTTAATGAAATTATTTATTTATATTATTATATTTATAATATTATTACTTATGCCCATCTGAAATGAAAATGGCCAGGCCCAGCTGGAAAGAGAAGAGTGGGAAGGCAAGGAAAAAGATGGGCAGATGACATTGTACAGGCTGCAGGAAAAAAATGGATGGATGTTGCCACCGACAAAGAGAGGTGGAGACAGATGGAGGAGGCTTATACCCTTGGGGACCACTAATGTGGGATAAAGCTAAATAATAATAATAATAATTACTTATGCCCAGTTGAATACAAGGTCTATTTCTGATATATCTAATTTAATGTAAAGATTTGTAATCTATTCTGCTTTTTAGGGTTACGTACCCAAAGGGTAAAAACGGGACCCTATTACTAAGACTCCACTGTCCGTCTGTCTGTCCGTCTGTCACCAGGCTGTATCTCATGAACCGTGATAGCTAGACAGCTGAAATTTTCACACATGATGTATTGTATTGAACAACAAAACTAAAAACAGAATAAAATAAATATTTAAGTGGGGCAAAAAACGTGATTTTTTTGCCGTTTTTTATACGTAATGGTACGGAACCCTTCGTGCGCGACTCCGACTCGCACTTGGCCGGTTTTTAATATACTCCCATCTTAAATACCGGCAACGCACTTACAACCCCTCTGGTGTTGCGGGTGTCCATGGGCGGCGGTAATCGCTTACCATCAGGTGATACGTCTGCTCGTTTGCCTCCTATTTCATAAATAATAAAAAAATACTCGTAACTGTACTCTATTCTGGAGGCCTATGATGATATTGACATGAATGTTAAACACTTATAATGATATAAATACATAACAATTTTCTTTTTGCTGCAGGTGACAAGTTCAAAATTAAGTTGGAGAAAGCTACTGGAGATGACGCCATTTCGAGTAAGTATCTTCTTCTTTCTCTTTGCCCTGTTCCCATTATTTGGGGTCGGCTCTCCTCGTTCTCATGCGCCAGGACCGTCTGTCCTGAGTTGTCCTTGGGGTAAGTTGGGCTCGTTCCAAGTCGCGGGTCACAGTAGACCACCACGTGGCTTTAGGTCTTCCTTTTCTGTTTGCTTCCCTGTTCGGCATTCAATTCAATTTTTCTTTATTTCAATTTAGGCATTAACATAATGCACCTATGAAAGTCAAAAAAGTACAGTTGTACAAAATTAAAATTAAACATTCATCCAAATAATCACAAATCACAACATACATTACAATTTACATACTTAGAAAATACAGAATTATTAATAAAATCAATTTCAATTACCTATTTAACAAATTAAACATTTCAATCAATACAAAAAATATATAACAGAATTATAAATAAAATCAATTTCAATTATTTGCCCTTAGACTACTTGGTTTGTCACTTAAGTTAATTTTCCATACATCCCGATCTGTGATATAGTCCTTAACTCTATAATATGCCCTTGCAATCAGTGCTCGTTTTACAACGGTTTTAAATTTTGCATCCGTGAGCTCACAAATTTCTAAAGGAATTTTGTTGTAGAACTTTGTACAATTTCCTACGAAGGTCTTTTTTGTTTTTACAAGTCTATAGAAAGAAACTTTCAGTTTACCCGAATTTCTGGTAACCTTTGGTTTATCAGCGTTTGTTGGAAAATTGTACAAATTTCTCCTTACATACATTATTACCTCAAAGATATACAGGGACGGCAGCGTTAAAATGTCAATTTTCTTAAAAAAATCTTTTAGTGACTCCCGCGCCCTTAAGTTATATATTGCCCTTATTGCTCGTTTTTGTAGTATAAATATTGTTTCTATATCGGCAGCAGAACCCCACAGTACAAGACCGTATGACATTAAACTATTAAAGTAGGCGAAGTAAACCATTCGTGCCGTCTCTACATTAGTTAACTGTCTCATTTTTCTGACTGCAAAAGCAGCTGAGCTCAACCTACTGGCTAGTGTAGTTACATGGGATCCCCACTGCAGATTTGAGTCAAGTGTTATTCCTAAAAACACCGCTGTTTCTACAAAATCAACAGACTGACCATTAAGTTTAATTTTAGAGACTAAATTTAGATTAGAACCATTAACTAAAGAGAATTTCAAACATTTGGTTTTTTTTGGATTCAGCATTAAATTATTTGCAGCAAACCAATCACACACTTCAGAGAGGGTGTCATTCGGCTCAGCTAACTCAGTGTCTTTTCTGTTCACCTTGAAAAGCAAAGAAGTGTCATCGGCAAACATGACAATGCCGGATTTTCGGCCTACCATATAGGGCAGGTCATTTACATACACCAGAAACAGAAAAGGGCCTAAAATCGATCCCTGCGGTACACCTAGCTCTACCACTTCATCTGACGATAAGGCACCATTTACAGCAACCTTTTGGCTTCTCTCTGATAGATAAGAGTGTATTAGATTCAATGCTTGTCCTTGAATGCCATAAAAACAAAGCTTAGCAATTAACGTCTTATGGTCTACACAATCAAAGGCTTTGGAAAGGTCGCAGAAGACGCCAATCGCGTCCCGCGACTCTTCCCAAGCTTGCAAAATGAATTTAATTAAACTTATGCCCGCATCAGCAGTGGATCTATTTTTTGTAAAACCAAATTGTTGTGTATGTAGAATTTTATTAGAATTGAAGTGAGAAATTAATTGCACAAGGATTATTTTTTCAAATATTTTACTAAATGCTGGCAATATAGATACTGGACGATAATCAGTCGGATTATTGCTATCACCTGATTTGAAAATTGGTACCACTTTACTCAATTTCATTAAACTTGGAAAAACACCCTTTTCTATGCAACCATTAAAAATTAATGCTAGAGATGGCGCTACAACCTCTAAAATCGATTCCAGTACCTGTACCGATACCCCCCATAGATCTTCAGTTCGTTTTATTTTTATCATTTTGAACGTCTTAAGAATGTCTAAGGAGGAAACCTTATTAAAATGGAAGTGACTTATATTTTCAAGTTTTACATTTTCACGTAGCAAAGATTCAGCTGCAGCTGTTGATGATGCCAGAAATTTGGTGGTTTCCTTGGGAATTTTAGAAAAGAAAGTATTGAATTCGGTTGCTACTTTAACGGGGTCCGTTTCTAATTTGCCATCCACTGTTAAGGCGATTGTGGAATTGCCTTTACTCCTTTGCCCCGTTTCTGTGTTTATTATTTTCCAAACAGATTTGACTTTGTTTTTAGAACTTGTTATTTTTTCTTTAATATAAGCTGCTTTTGCTTTTTTGCATACTATTTTAAATAATTTCGAATAATTTCTGACATACTGATGAAAACTTTCATTGGTGGTATACGATCTCCTTTCATATAACTGGTATAATTTGTCTCTGCTTATGCGAATCCCTGCCGTGGCCCATTCCTGAAATGACATCTTACTTTTTATTCTTATTTGCTTTTTTGCACAGGTCTTATTGAATTCCTTGCACACCGTGCTCTGGAGCATGTTGAATAGCTCATTCGGATCATTTGATTCTACTTGTGTATTTGAAATTGTAACTGCCAAATTAGATTTAAGTTGTGCCAGTCTGTTTTTACCTAGTGGTCTTATCTCAATCACGCGGTCAGTGTGCTTCCTCTCACCAGGTAGCCTAACAATAAGAGCCTTATGATCCGAACGAACACCGTTCACCACACTTGATTCCAGGTGAGAACAGTTCAACCAAATGTTGTCAATACATGTAGCGGTGGTGGGAGTAATCCGAGTAGGCTCATTAAACACATAACTCAAATTAAATGACCTAAACAAAGCGACATACTGGTCTTTCTCAACGGATTGAGTCAAAATATCTATATTGAAATCGCCACACAGGACTATTGATTTTTTAGTATTGGTCGCCTTGTCAAGGACATCATCAACAGTATTAATAAAAGAACTTACGTCACAGGATGGAGGCTTGTACATGCAGATTATAAGATACTGGTCCAGCTCTGCGGATGCAATCTCGCAAATTCGATCCACAGAGCGTACTGAGAGATCTTTGCGCTCTTTGAATGCTAAGCCATTCTTTATTAAAACCATAGAACCACCACCTGCCGCAGTTGTTCTGTTAAAAGCGCTAGCCACTACATAGTTACTAACATTAAATTTCATTGTATCGTTTTTCAACCAAGTTTCTGTTAAGCAGATTACATCGACATCTTCTTTTTCTGTAAACAACTCTAAATCTAAGATTTTGCCAGAAATGCCAAGGCTTGCCGAACTACGTGGTCTTCGGGGCGTCTCATCACGTGGCCATACCAGCGAAGCCTACTTTCCGTGACTTTATCTGTGATGGGCGCAACTTTGTAACTACCTCTGATGTATTCATTTTTCACTTTATCGAGTCTTGTTACTCCAGCCGCCCACCTCAGCATCTTCATCTCTGCCACATGTAATTTTTGTTCGTGCGCCTTTTTGATTGCCCAGCATTCAGCACCGTACATCATTGCCGGTCTCACGGCTGTTTTGTAAACTTTGCCCTTGACTTTGATTGGCATTCTTGTATCGCAAAGAACACCAGAGAGGGCTCTCCATCTTTGCCAGCCAGCGTTGACTCTGTGAGTGACGTCGGATTCAATGGCACCATCGGCCGTCAGCATCGTTCCGAGATATTTGAATTGAGATACCTTTGGAAGTTGATCTCCTTCGATATAGATCCTGTTGGAGGTGGTGGTATCACTACTGAACTTGCATTCTAAATGCTCGGTCTTACTTCTGCTGATGCGAAGTCCATTTCTTTCCAGGGCCTGCCTCCATTGTTCTAGGGTCGTTTGCAGTTGTTGTGCACTTTTGTCAATGAGTACGATGTCGTCCGCATATAAAATACACCATGGCAAGGGAGTTTGGATATCCTTGGTGAGATAGTCCATTACTAAGTTGAACAGTAATGGGCTTAACGCTGAACCTTGATGTACGCCAACATTTACTTCAAACGTCTTGCTCACTCCGGCTAGACTTCTCACGTTCGCGCTACACCTATGGTACATGTCCTGGACTAAAGCAACATATGTTTCTTGTATACCTTGCGCTCTCATTGCTTGCCATACCAGATTTCGTGGTACGCGGTCAAACGCCTTCTCAAGGTCTATGAAGACGAGGTGCAAGTCTTCCCGGCTGGACCGATGCTTTTCCATGACGATTCGTACCGCTTGTATAGCATCGATAGTGGATTTGGATTGTGTGAAACCGTACTGGTTTTCAGAGATGACAACGTGATTTAAGAAGCGGTTGTGTAATATCTTTTCCCATATTTTGAGGGTGTGAGAAGTTAGTTTTATACCCCTATAATTCCCACAGACGCTGACGTCGCCCTTGTTCTTAAAAAATGGAACGATTGAACTTTGTCGCCATTGATCTGGGATCTTATTTGAGTTTAGGACCGCGTTAAATAGTTTGGTGAGCCATTCAAGCCCTATGGGTCCTGTTTGTTTCCATATATCAGAGGGTATTTCGTCTGGGCCAGCGGCTCTATGGTTCTTCATTTTAGAGACTGCAAGTTTAACTTCTGAAATACTTATTTCTAATATTGGTCCCGCAGAAGGTTTTATTAAGGGCAGTGGTTGGCTTGGGAATTCTTCGTTAAGGAGCCTTTCATAGTATTGACGCCATCTCTGGCTTATGTCTTTATTATTTGTTAGTAGGAGACCGTTTTCATCACGGATGTATTTGTTGACTTTGATATCCAATGTGGACTTATGACGCTGCTTTGCGATTTTGAAGATTTCTGAGTCGTTCTTAGCATCTTCCAGTCTGCTATAAAAACATTCCTGAGATTGGGCTCTATTTTGGGCTACCTTCCGCTTCGCTTCTTGTTTAGCCTTTTTGTACTCTATGCGGTCCTCCTCTAGTTGAGTGGTCTGCCATAATTTGAATAGAGTTCTTTTGGCAGCTATAGCTCCTTTAACATCATCATTCCACCACCTTGGGTCCTTGTTATTAGAAAGTATTCCCTTTGAGACTCCTAAGATGTTGGAAGAATGGGTTTTACAAGTGCGTGCAAAATTTGACCACATACTTTCGGCATTGTTGTTGTAATAGTTGTTCATGTCATCCTCCAGATACTGTTTGAGAGTAGCAATAAGGTCTCCACCTTTAGGGCTGTAAAGTAGTCCCCACTTGATTTTTGGGGTTCTATCAATGGTTGTCTTAATAGGCCTGGGTAGTTTGAGACATGCTACTAATATTCTATGCTGCGAAGTAAGCGCTTCTCCCGGTATCACTTTACAATCCCTAAAGTTTCGAAGTAAGTTCTTATCTGCTAAAATATAGTCTATTTGTGTACCATGTCTTGAGCTTTTATACGTGATCAGGTGTTCTGGTTTCTTTTGAAAGAAGGTGTTAATGATGGCGAGGTTATGTCTCATTCCAAATTCCAAGATTTCTTCCCCCTGTTTATTTATAGTCCCATAGCCTCGATTTCCATGTACTCCCGGGTATGCATCCGTGGAAACGCCTACATGTCCGTTCAAATCTCCGCCGATATATTTCATTTCCGGAGAAGGTATCTGATTGATCAAGTCATCAAAATCTTCCCAGAACTGAGATTTTTCTGCTTCTGGACATCCTACCTGTGGAGCATACGCCGAAATTAGATTTAAAGGCGGTTGTTTATCCATGGCCAACTTTACAGCAATCAGGCGGTCGCTTTTTCTTTCGATCTGGATGATCCTTTCTTTAAGATGGGAGTCTAGTGCGATGGCTACCCCATTTCGTGTAGTAGAAGTGCCATGATAGATAAGTTGGTAGCCTAGTCCTATGTCCCTCGACTTGGATCCCTTCCACCTAGTCTCCTGAATACAGCATGCATTAATATTTCTTCTTTCAAGAGTTTTGCTAAGTTCCTGGCTTCTACCATTAAGAGACCCCAGGTTCCATGTAGCAAGTCTGATAGTTGGTTTGTCGGTTCGCGAATGCATATTCTTGTCATTTTGTACGTCGCTTTGGGGGTACGCCCTAACATTCTGTTTATTCGCATGTGCACTCACGTCGCTTACGGGGGACGCCCTAGTATTGACTTGGATTCTTTTAGTTGTACTTATCATGATTTGAACGAGGAGAAAATTTTGGCTATTAGTTTTACGGCCGGTTGCCACCTGACGCCAAGACTGTCACCCTCCTTAGAGCGCGAGCGCTGCCGTTGGCCCTATTGGGCTCATCCGCCACCATCTCTTCTGAATGCTCCAGTCCAAACATCCAGCACTGTTGCCGACCTCGCCTCTGAAGATGTCAAAGAAGCCCGACACAGGGGTTTGTTAACGGAGTAGCCTTCTCCGGCCTGTTGGTCCGCGGGAGCTATTTTATTTCACTCCTACCCTCCTGGAGCTCCAGGCGGGCGTTCCACTATCCGCCACCTGTGGACGCGTTCTCTAGGGGTGAGGCTCCCCCGAGAAATTTCGAGTAAGTATATTCGCGTTATCAGCTAATTTTCATAAATCTGATTTAGTTAAAAATATTCTATGCCTTTAATTATTGCAAGAGTCATTCGTATGTTTTTTTCTTAACCCTATATTTAAATCGTTCAATATAAAGATAAATATTAACCCGTTGAACGCTTTACGTCAATTACACATTACACGCCAAGATCACGGGCGCAAAAGAGCTAATGTAAACATTACCTGAAAGTGTGAAGGTCACTTTGACAGCATACGCTACGAGCCATAACACTAAGAGGCCACACACGAGCGCTTTTCAACGCGCGTTAAAAAAGCGCTTGAATCCGCCCGCACGCTAAATTCGATTTAACAGCCAACGCTTAGTCGAAAATCCAACAACGCTTGATAAAAAGCGCCACCGCCATCGTGTGAATAAATACACATGTATCCATTTGTGTTATTCAAACGCTTTTTTAATGCGCGTCGAAAAAGCGCTCGTGAGAATGAGGCCTTATAGTTGTTCATGCATGGCGCTGTGGCCACGACTAGTTACGACGCCTTTAGGTCTAACCACTACTACTGTACAGTCGACATCAGATATATCGGAGCGGCCAAGGTGCTCACAAATATCTGTACACGCCTCTATTGTCAAGGCGTTAAGTGCGTGTTCAGATATTTTTGAGCACCTCGGCCGCTCCGATATATCTGATGACGACTGTACTAAAGATTCTGAACAAACTGTTTTAGGTTTTCAGTAGGGGGTGTCACGCATCGTGTATGTACCGCCGAGCTGCAAAATTGCGTAGACACGTTTTTAATGATTTCATTCATAAAGTGGCCATGTAATTTTGAAGCTTATATCGCTGACTGTACTATGCTTTCAACTGGCAACTAATACTCATTGAGGCAATTCTAATAAACCCAAACAAAATAAGGTTGTGTTGTTTTATCACAGAGTTCCTATGGCCACATCTTGTGTCCATCATCAGATCAGCTCGATGGTACCAAAATATTGCATTGTTACACAACTTACATATGTATGTATGAATAATAGGAAGTAGATCTAATATAGCTTGCGAGATTTGTCCCAAACATACATAAAACACTGCAAGTTAAATAAAAGCTTGTTGAAATGTGTCTTTTGCTGCAGGTGAAATCAAACTGGAGAAGTCAGAGGTGGCGATGGCTGATGGCGAGGTCGTATCAGGTGTGTACTCTGTAATAAGGTGTGTCCAGACCTGGTGAACATTAGGGTATGCAATATTTCGTTAAAGGAGAATTGTTGAATACAGAAGTCATGAAAGAATTATCTAGCTTGGAATCTTGTACCTAGCGAGGAATTAAAGAGGAATAATTTTGCTATCATGTAGTGTAATAACAAAATTTGCTGTTTATTCCTTATGTATCTGTGAAGAAACAGAACAGCAAATTAGTATTGCAATGACATAATAAAGACGATTCAAACAATACAATACACGCACGTTATTAAATTCAATTCAATTATTTATTTCGAATCATTTTGATCCATATAGTGTTAGTAAGTACAACAAAACTTAATATTAATTAAGGTTAGTGACATACAATTACAATTTACAAAACACACACATAAATTATAAAATAAAATACAATTAAAAAAAACAAGTGCAGTGATATACACGCATCAGCTTTCAGCTGCTAGTGTATTATACAATATAATATAATATAATATAATAACAAATAAAATAAATAAAATCTAGGCAATCTAGATGCACCATTTTTCAACATCTGTTGCTGCCACATGTACACAACTTTAAAAACAGCTATAAAACTCTTGGCTGTATCCTTTTCCATTCAACTGCCTTTAAATAATATAATATGAAATGTAATCTAATTAATTTCGCTATTATTAAAAGTTAATATAATAAGGGCATATTTTATTGCCTGTTAGCAAAGTAAAAAAAATTTCTTATAAACATTATAATTCATTCCACTTTCTAATATTAATTATTATCGTTTCAGTTGCATTATACGGAGGACCGCCGGCGCCTTCGGCCCAACCGGTACCTAGCGCGTCCAGCAGCGTTTCGTTCGCACCAGCTCCAAGTGTTACCAACCTGGACACCACCAAGCCGGCTCCGGCTTCCAAACGTGGTACACACACGTGCGACATATGTCACAAAACATTCGACCACCAAGCTCGGCTCAAACTTCATCGCCGCTCACACACTGGCGAGAAACCGTACTCGTGCAACGTTTGCGACAAAAGATTTGCACAAAAGAGCCATTTAAATACTCATTACGCATACCACATGGGTAAATTCAAGTTTTCCTGCGAACTATGCGACACACGATTCACTCAAAAAAATCAATGGGTCATACATATGCTGATACACACTGGTGAAAAACCATTCGAATGTGACATATGCAATAAAAAATTTAGACAAAGGGGCAACTTAAACGTTCATAAAAAAATTCATTTGAAATATGATTACAATCGCGTTGAGCCAGGAGAATTAACTGCATGTAAGAAAGAATCGTCGGAAGAATCGAAAAATCAACCAGCAGAGTATTTCACGTGTGATATTTGCAAAAAGCGATTTGCGGAAAAAAGCAATTTAAACGCTCATATAAAACATCACTCGGGAGATTATCCGTTCACTTGTGACATTTGCGAAAGGAGATTCAATACGCAGTCTCGCTTGGATAATCATAAACTGGATCACACGGGGGGAAAACCTTTTAAATGTGATGAATGCAGTAAACAGTACACATCAAAAAGTGCTTTAAGACTTCATTCTAAAATACATACTGGAGATTATAGATACGCGTGCGATGTGTGTGATAAACGTTTCATACAAAAAGATGTTTTAAGACAACATATGCGAGTACATACAGGTGAAAAGCCTTATAACTGTGAAATATGCCATAGGAGGTTCCCATATAGATGTGGCTTAAAGAGCCACTTATTAGTCAAACACAACCAGGTTATGGACAAACAATTTTGTTGTGATATTTGTGGCAAGCGATTTGCACTTCAGGGGACTCTAGTCAAACATATGAATAAACACGCTGAGAAGGCAAGGGGAGACAAGGCTCGACAGGAAGGAAGGATGGAAGACCTAAAACCATTTATGTGTGAAATATGTAGTAAACGATTTTCGACAAAAAGTATTTTAAGGAACCACAGAGAAATACATAACGAAGAAAGACCTTTCGAGTGCGAAGCATGCCACAAAAAATTCCAAATGAAGAAATATTTACAGGATCACATGAAAGTGCATGATGACTTTAAACAGCATGCATGTGAAGTATGCGGCCAACAATTCAGGCACAAATCTGCCTTAACAGTTCATATCCGACGAATGCACACTGAAAACAGACCCCATGCTTGCGATGTTTGTAAAAAGGCTTTTCCAGTACTTGCTGAATTAAAAGCGCATTATCGGGTACACACTGGTGAGAGACCGTATGCTTGCGAGATATGCTATAAGAAATTTCCACGACATAACGGGGTTAAAAGACATCTTATACGAGTTCACCATGAGAAACCTTCGAAATTTATTAAATTAAAGGAATTTAACAATATCAGTTGAATTAGATTAGAATATCATCGTTGTGTTCCCATGGAAAAGACGAATGTAACCTTTTTGCAATATACTTCTTTAAACCTTCATCACTATTAAAAATTGTAATATTAAAGAAAAAGTGAGGAAGCCCTCCAGTGGTGAATTCCGGATTCGAACCGGCGTCTTTAGCTATCGCGGCTAACGCCATATACCCTTAGGCCACCCCGCCACGGCGGTGCCCGTCCGAATTTCTCGACTATATGCCATCTTAGTAAGACTAGGCTTCTTTGACCAGCTCTAAGGGCAAGCAGTGCGCGCTTGCACCTTCTAAACGAACTCCTTACGGATTTACATTGTAGCGAGAGAGAGAGAGAGAGACTGGTGCTGCCATCTATGAACAAGTTTGGGAAAAAATCAAATTATTTTATTAAATATTTTGATTTGTGTTTTTTAAGTAGTCACACTACTATATAAATTAAAAATTGTAATAGATGTCATATATTAAAGAAAAAGTGACGAAGCCCTCCAGTGGTGAAGGCCGGATTCGAACTGGCGTCTTTAGCTATCGCGGCTAACGCCATGAACCCCTTGTTCAAGCGTTGTAGTGTGACTACTTAAAAACACGAATCAAAATATTTAATAAAATAATTTGATTTGTTCTTGTTCTTCATCACTATTGATAAGTAAGGTTTTTTTGACAAAAAAAATGGTACAAACTTTTGTCGCCGACTCTTCTTTATTTTTAACAGACAACTAACATCAAGACATTTCTAACGAACCTAAATTCACGAGTTCATTTCGTGTGTTTTTTCATCAAAGATACATTTTTTGATGCCAATACATCTAGGGATAAAAAGGAACGCTTATTTAGAGTTAAATAATAACTTAAATTTATAAATTACATCTGAGTTTGTTCTTAACTCCAGCTTGTTAATTATTGCACCAAATGTTATTAATACCAGCTTTACGACTAAAAATCACGGACGTTTATGTTTTTATTAGGGGGTTAGTATTTATGTAATAATAAAAAAATACAATTACTTCTTTAAATAAGAGGATTAAATTAATTATTAATAAATAAATTATCTTACCGTGTTTTTTTTTGTAAAACAGGAAAATACTATTGTACTAACATTTTATTGCAGTGGCAACCTTGGTAGTTTTTTTGGTCTTGAATTCCAGTTTCGAGTAGTAGTTATTTATTAGTACATTACGATATAAGTGCGAAAAATATTAAATTCGCAATGAGTGACGATAAATTAAAATTTTAAATCGACACGAGTTGCGAATTACCTATACGCATATGTATGTATTTTACAGTACATATGGCCCTTTGAATTTTCGTCATAGTTAAGTAATGTGCCGAATATCGCACTAGTGTGGTAAAGTAGCACCATTTGTGCTGTAAAGTATATTATTGCACGCGCCAAACCATTGCAAATCAACCCATTGGCTGAAGTTAATTCTTTTTTCATTAATTTTTTTATTTTCTTTATTATTACACGTGTATTAAGGATTAAATAATAATAATAAAAGTATATTAAGTTATTGTATGGGTTATACGTTACTGTATAATTTAATTAAGTAAAGTTTACGCGTCCACGAGCATATTTCTAATTTGATTAGAATTTTTTTTTATCAATCAAAATATATATTCTGTTATTTCTTTAATAAATCTACATATATCCTCTAGAACGTATATATTTTTCTTTATTATATTTAATAAACTCGCATATTACTCGTTCAGTTGTGATTATTCTATTTTTCATCCAGTTTTTTGGAAAACTAACCCGTTGTATGCGGCCCATCCAAATGGAGTTTCCTACTTAACCCTTTAAACGCCAAACGGCGATGCCGTGCCCCGGACGCCAGGCGATCGCGACTATTTACGCGAAAATGAACTTTACGGAGTCCCGTATAAGTCCTTATTGCATTGGCGAAGCTGCCTGCTGTAGCCGTCGTTGGCGTCCTTGGCAAGACTTTCCGATGATGTCCACAGCCGACGTCGCGGTCATTTAAACAAGAATGTGACCTTGATTAAACACGTCCGTTATAGAGTTAGACCAAGGTAATTTTGCAGGAATTTGATAATTTTGATAGTTAAGAGCTTGGGAGTGATATCATAAATGTCTATGAAGTCTCTGTTATCATTTATCAAACACGCTGCAGAGTTAGCTTAGACCGACACTAATCGGATTTAGATAAATGAGATAAAAGTAAAATTTTCTTGCCGGAAATTTAAGAAACGTAGAATCAGCTTAACTTGAAAGGATTAATCAAATGTTTTTTTTTTTTTTTTCATTTATTTTTCAAAGGCACATATACATAATTAATTTCTAAATTACTCGCCAAACTGCGTATGCAGTTTGTTGGCGAGAAAGCGCTCTTTTTTACAATTTTATGCACCTACTTAAGTTGCTATCTTACTATGCTTACCCTAAGTTTGACATTAAAGTTAGTCTTAGAAAAAATATACCTATATAATAAAGTAATAAAGCATCCTTTTACAAATAAATGTTTCTACCTAAAGGATACACTATGCTAAAATAACAAACAACAACAAATATAATTTAAATAATAATACACGGTTGCTAAGTCAAGGTAAGTTATCTATAAGTGTTTTTTTTAATTTGTTCTTTACTTCCAATATGCTATATTTATTTTCTCCTCTTAACCATTCTATTTCATTATATATTTTTGGGACCAAAAATTTATCTGTTCTCCTACCATAATAATTTTTGACAAAATGTTGCACATATTTCTTTGATCTAATATTTTTTGTTCTATATCTGCTTTGTTTAGGGACTTTAAATTTATTATTACAGTAATTATCTATGGCTATCAAATATTGCACTCTCTGAGTCACAGGTAATATTTTATACATTTTATAAAGTTTTTCGTATTCGCCTTTCAACTTATTTTTAGTTTTGCTGTCCAATAAGTATTTCAGTGACCTTATCTGGAGCTTTTTAATTTTATCGATATACGTTTGGAAGGTTCTGCCATATACATTAAGTCCATAACCTATCACTGAGTCCGCTAGTGCGTAATACACTACAAGCATAGTTTTTTTGGCTAATTAATTTATGTAAGTAGTACATTTTGCTCATTACTGAGCGTAGTTTGGAACAAACCACATTTATGTGTGCTTTCCAGTTGAAATTATGATCAATATGCATATATGCATATGCATATATATAATGTTTTTTTACACTGTAATAATAGTCATCAAAATCAATGCTGGACATGATGCACTTGTTCTTCATATCCATTAAGTATAAATATTTAGCGCTGAATACATACAGCTTTACCATGTCCTATCTAGTTATATTATATACTAGCTTTTGCCCGCGACTTCGTCTGCGTGGACTTAGTAACAGCAGGTAAAGTAAGTATAGCACCTGGAAAAATTCTCAGCAATAATTCAATTTGAGCATATTATGCACACAAATTAGCAGGCACTTCATTAATTCTCTCAATTCCACCCCGCTTTTTACTTTCTTAAGATGATTTTCGGGATAAAAACTATCCTATGTCCTTCTCAGGGACTCAACCTATCTCTATGCCAAATTTCATCTAAATCGATTCAGCGGTTTAAGCGTGAAGAGGGAACACACAGACAGACAGACAGATTTTCGCATTTATAATATTAGTATGGATGTTCTCTCACTCACGGGCGCACGCGTATAGCGCATCTATAGGAAATGATCTATGACGCCAACACTTTTTTGTTTCCAATAGGAATTATTTACTATATCGGTTTTTACGGTTTTGATATAGCAGTTGCCAAGATATTGCCAAGGTCTACCACGAGATCAATAAAGGGGTTATTACATTTATTAGAACACTTTTTGTTCATGTATTGGCTCTTTTTTTGGAAATGGTCTGTTCCATCGTGTAGAAGGGATCAGCCGTATGTCCGTTAAGGACGCAGCTATGAGTAAGAACGAGAAATATGCTGGTTGGACCATGGACTAAAGTAGTGGTCAAGTACGCCCGTCTGTTATTAAAAAATGAAAAAAAATCAACGTAAAAAAGGGGTCACCACCGATGGCACCAAAAATCGTTTCTAATTTGCATTGTCACAACCCTATAATGCATCTATAAAAAAAAAAGGCTTTTTGACATGTGTCAATTGTGTCAGCTTATGCTTCGTGTCGAGTTTGAGAAATACTATTTTGTAGCTATTCAACGAAGATAAGAGTAATTGGGAGTAAGTTTTATTCATATTTTAATTCTAGGAAGTAAACGGTTTTATAACCAAGCGTCAAACAATGCCATGTTAAATGAATCGGTACGTTCTGACCGCCAGATAACATTTGCATTACATTCATTGTTAATGCTGACAGGTTATATGAAACATTGAATTTTGTTTTCTTGAGCGGGCCGACAACACACTCAAATGAGAAATGAAATGACTCAATTAGACTTGACCTTAAGTTCATATGTTGCGCTTGACCAAGTTTATGAATGGTCTTGAGCGGCTACTGGACACCTCGCCGGTCGCATGCGTTCAGTCCGCGGGCTAAAAGTGACTCTTTTTGACAAAAGTTACTACGTTGGTGGCTGCCAATAAGAGCGATTTTTTATTAAATTATTACTACAACAATTAACAACAGATAATAATGCACCTTTGGGTTAGTATAGCAAGGGGGGGCGTAACAAAACTTCAGTGACATTTTTTTTGCCAACAACATCAAATTTTTATTATTTTGTCGTGTAAGAAATGTCAAATGAAGTATATTTTGTTATGTAACATTTTTCTCTAGGATCAATAATTATGGAGATAGGCGAGGTTGTAACTGACAATAGTAGGTAAAATAATGTCTGTTCTGGCTGCACTGTTTGATCACGGTCAACCTAACACACTCCTCCTCACTTCACTTGTCGTCCCACCTATCTTGCCTCTGTTACTAACTTCCTAATACATACATACATTTCCCGGAGGGGTAGGCAGAGACCACGGATTTCCACTTGCTACGATCCTGACATACCTCTTTTGCTTCCTTCACTTTCATAACATTCCTCATACACGCTCACCGGTTTAGGGTGCTCTACCTTCCTAATGCCTTTAAAAATTGACGATTACTACCCCTTTTATCTTCATAATGGTTGATCTTAGAGAAAAATTATACTTATTTTAAAAGATACTTATTTTAAAATTTCTTCCATAATGAAGTAATAAAAAGTGTTATGGTGTTATGTTTGTATAGGCCATGCAATCTATACAAGGACACTGTTTATTGAGAACTTCATTGATTAACTAACTAGCAGCAAAACTCTTTCTCTACATAAAATACAAAATGACATTCTTATCATACATTCATAAAATAGAAGTAAAAAATGTAAACTCCTAATTACCTAAAGATATGTGTCTAACACTTCGGAGCTGACTGCTGATCAGTGATCGGGAATATGCAGACAGACTCGTATGTACAGCAGAGGGATTTTCGTCTAATGACTGTAACACAAACTAACATAAATAAAGAATTTGATACCTCCAAGTCCAAAAGCATATTACTTGTACTGCAAACAGGTCCTTTGCCTATTAGATGAGATAAAGATAAAGCAAGTTTATTATTCAAGTAGGCATATTACAATGCGCTTATGAATGTAAATAAAGCTACGCCGGCTCTAACCCTACACCTCTGCTCCGAGAAGATTTAAATCCCCCCTCAATTGGAGGAGGTTATCCCAATATGGGATCGGCAACAAACTCGGCGGGACACATCTTTTCAAAACAATACATCTAATAATTAGCATGCATTACGAGTAAATAAGAAAAAATACAATTTGAATTACTATAGAATTCATGAGATTGTAGAATGCAACTGAGTGGGTGATCCTCTCTCCCTTTATCTATATCCCGCAATTTTTTGACATGCGCATACGAAAGGTTAAAGGCAGACAAGGCACACTTGCCACCTCTCTGGTTTTGCAGGTGTCCATGGGCAAAGGTACTTGCTTACCATTACATTGACTGATTAACTAAACTAAAGATGCAGAAGTTCGTTGCGGTATCTTAGACTATACGATACCGCAACGAACTAAACTAATTAAGTGTACGAGAGCATGTGCACAAATTCTGAAAGGCCATTAGGTACCGGGCAAAAATTAATTTATTGATTATCTTCAAAACGGAGTCAATTAGATTAGTATTAGAAAACCTGTGTCTTTGAGGCATTCATAAATTTCAACTCAGGGATGAACTTTTGAAATTATACGGAGTTTGCTACTTATTTGATGAAAGTCTATTTCCAAATGTTTTTAAGTATCTTCCTTCAGATATATAATTGACTACTCTGATATACTGACTGTACTGGCTATGTGCACAACTGAGACTTCGCCGGGTGCTATTGAAAGACATTATTTAATTATTTGACTGTAGACATTTAATGTGGACAGACGACTTATTACAGATGTAGTTCCATCGTATTTTCTCGGAAACGTTCGGATTTGTCATGCTGCATCAGTCAACCTCACTTCTTTCGAGACACGTTCGTAGTTTCCGTAAAATAAGATGGAAAATAATTTTATCACTACATCTGTACATGAATTCGGCCAATACAGCTAAGCTGACAAGTTTAGAGTCGGACCAGGCTAACTTTGCATGGCATTTGCAATGACAAAGTGTGGACATGTTAGCATTAACATCAAATCCCTATGAAAATATGACGGTCATAATGACACTCTCTCACTTCGTTGTATTCGAAGTGGCAAAGAAATTAGCTTAGCTAGACAGACTACATCGAAGCCACATCATACTTAATGGTCGATTAGACTTCCCGCACCAGACAAGCACGTAGCCAATACACATAGTATAGTTATTGACACGACGACTCACAGACCTGTCTATTTCAGTTTGACGACGCTTGAGAGAACTGAGCTTGACCTGAACTGACCGGACGCCATTGAGCAGACATGGCCTTCCGCGACGATCACACGGAAGTCGCCCCTCCCTACTCCAGGGTCTTCGTCGTCTGCGGAAAACTCAATGAGGACGACCTCAGACCTCTGTTTGAAAAGCACGGCGACCTCGAAGACCTTTACATACCCAGAGATCGAAACACCGGAACCGCTAAAGGGGTAGCCTATGTAAAATACTACAAAACTTCAAATGCCGCCGCCGCCATTGAAGAGCTCCATCTTAAAAGGGTCGACAAGCACTCTAAACCTCTCAAAGTTATGGTTGCTAATCAAAAACATGACACTGACGTAGTCAGCGAGGACAAATACAAGCGCCTGTTCATCAAAGTACCGAGGCAAGATTCAGAGAGAGACATAAAAGACCACTTCTCCGAGTTTGGCTGTGTGGAATTCGTTAAGATTCCCAAGGACAAATCAACTAATGAAAGCAAAGGTTTCGCGTATGTACAATATAGGACGTTCATTGAAGCTGCGAAGGGGTATGAAAGGTGCGATCGCAAGTACAGACCAATGTTCGCGACACCTAAAGAGGAGCTGCAACGTAATAGTAGAAGCGGTCAAGGCCAAGACAATTCGATGGATATGCGAGCCGACAATAGGTTCTATCCGCAATCGGTTTACCCCCAAAATTCTGTGAGCTCCATGATAAATACGCCATCTGACGGCTACGTCACGGTTAATGTAACTTGCAGCCCTCAAGTACCTCAGCAACCCCTCGAGCAGCTCTTCAACATAGTACCAGGAATGCAACAGTTCGAGTTCTCCGACGACCCCTACAACGGCTATTCAAAAGCGTTAGTCACATACGCAAACGCGTCCGCCGCAGCGTATGCCGTCGAAAAAATCAACAACTATCATTTCCCTTCAGGCGAAATTCTTACTGTGAAACCGGAGAATCAGTTAAAGAGAGTGGCCAATGACTTGACTAATATGGTCGACGTGTTTAAGAAGTCTCTAGACGGGGGTGGTACGAGCCCCAACCTCATGCAGCTAGCTGAAGCCATAGCTCAAGCATCGTCGTTGATTAAACAAGCGACTTCCATACAAGTTGGGACCGAGCAGCTCATTGATACCCGTGTTGATCGTCCTCAGCTTGATGATTTTTGGAGCTCTCTGCCGCCATCGCAGCCAATGCTCGATCGTGACGCTAGGGTCGCAAAGCGTTGCTTCATAGTATTCCATCCTCACCCGCCTCCGCCCGCTTACTTAAGAGATATCTTCTGCCGCTTCGGAGACCTGATAGACGTGTCGACATTCTCTAATAAAACTTATGGCTATGCGAAGTACGGGTCCGAGAGAGCCGCCGACAATGCGATGGCGTGTCTCCATGGAAAGACTGTGAACGGGATCAGAATGAAGGTTCTGGAAGCCGATGAGAAACCGCCGAGAGATGACGATGATGAAATGGACGGAAGACGGAAGAGATCTCGGAGGGACGATGACTAAACACTATTTTAATGGCACTTTAGTGGTTCAATGAGTACAGTTTACCGAGTTTACCGAGTACGACTAAGCAATAAAGTAACTAATAAGGGCCAGTTGCACCAACCACATTTTACAGACAATAGTGAACTGAGAAATATACCATACAATATAATTTAACAAACGTTTTAACGGTGACAGACGGTTTTGTGCAACCGACCCTTACGCGGTTATGCTGATTCGCATGTCGCTCCAGTGTATGAGTGTCGGATGTCCCGGAGCTGCGTGTGAATCGGCATCCAATTTTAAGACCGTCACCCAGTGACAATCTGAGTGTTTACTATTCTACAATAGTCTCTACAGACAAAACCAATGTTCCGGTGAGACCATAAACGTAGCCTAAAGCTGTCAATAGATGGTGGAGGTCCCCATACCGACGAAGAAAATACGAGTAAAAGAAAGACAGTGAAACTAGACGTCAGTGTTTAGCGCAATAATTAATCATAGGGGTGTATATACTGCGACAAGAAAGTGTAGAAATTAAAAAGTGGCAATATTGTTGTGTCCTCCCGTTTTCTTACGACACTACAATATTGCCACTAAATTTCTACACTTTTCAGACTGTAGTATTGTTTTAGAGAGGAACGCAACTTTGTGGACTTTTTATTGTTTTTTTTTTGAAAGAAAGAAAATATATTTATTCAGGACGCTTACAGTATTGCTTAAATGTAATACAACACTTTCATTAAAATAAAACATAAACGTCACTGAAAAGGTCTCCCCTCAGCTTGATGTCAAGTTTCCTTTCAGGTATCTTGACGCTGGTCTTCTGTGGAGACCTGTTTTTCGTCTCTGTTTTTTACTTTCAGGAATAACGACTTTATACTCAACGTAATGCATACGTTAATTTTTCATTTAGATATAATTCGTTCTTAAATCCATTTTGCTCGTACTACAATAAATACCTAAAGTTAGGTAATGCACGTTATTAAGGTCGGCCAAGACAATTGATAGCTGATTAATTGTCCCATTCGAATATCCTTTTTCGTTCATTAAATTAAATTATTTGCCTGAAACTGTGTTTTCATGTAGGTTAATAGTAGATTTAAGGCCTTGAATGTTAGTTTTAATATTATAAGTAAGTACATTTTGTAGTAACTAAAATTTAAACCAGAGTAATCTTAGCCTCTGGGACAAAAATTAATATTCTATGTAAAATGGTTTCTAGAGAGTGCAGTAACCGGCCAAACTTCATAACCGGTTTCGGTTACGGTTATGCCCGAAAAATAACCCATAATCGGTTACGGTTATTTTCGACAAAAAATTACAAATTTACAATAAAAATATGATCTTGGACGTGATAAATATCCATTATATTCAATCAAAATATTTCATAAATAAGGGAAGTAAGTTTGGTATATTTTCGTCATTAAAGTACACGAATGACAAAAATTATAGTCACAGCCGTCACAGCCAAAAAAGGCAGGATTTTGTAGCCATTAGAAGATCAATTCATAGAATTCAAGTCATAAATAAATAACCGAAAATAACCGGTTATACGTGTTTCCAATAATCGGTTATGAAATTTTGTCAAAATAATCGGTTATAAATAACCGATTAATTCGGATAGGGTTATAACCGATTTGCATTCCCTAGTTGTTTCTCGGGAATGTGTTGTAAGTTACAGGCTTTCAAAAATATAGTATTACTGATTTTTTATGAAAAATTCCTTTAACAACTTGTACCTTTAAGGTTCATTTAGAATAAAGGGTCACCCTATACGTTTCTTGCCATATGGCATTTTTCAACTTTTAAAAGGTTTAATAAACATTTTCCTTAATTAATTAAATAATTGTTTCAATTATGTAAATATATGTATAGAAAGTTTAAAAACACCATAAAATTAAGCGGGTAAAAAGGTCCTGTACGGTCAGCATCAAATAGATAGTGAAGGCTACACTGCGCTCTAGCCTCTAAAAAGACGTACGTGCCAAGCTCAAAAGCAAGATGGCTCGAAGGAGACCTCTGTCCCTTTCTTTCTTTTAAGAGCCAAAGAGGCTATAATATCGGAACACATCCTTATTTATATGGTAACAAGGGTGGGTGTGTTACGTACGATATATTTGGCCACTTTGGTCATCACTGATACTGATTGTACTAACTTTTAGTGTTAAAATTCCTACAGTTAATAATAATAGAGAAAGGAATGTATTTCATAAACGTTTTAATCCATACTAATATTATAAATGCGAAAGTGTGTCTGTCTGTTTGTTACCTCTTCACGCTTTGACCGCTGAACCGATTTAGTTGAAATTTGGTATAGAGATTAGTTCGGGGAAGGACATAGGGTAGTTTTTATCCCAGAAATCATCCTTTAAGGGGGTGGAAGTTTGTATGGGGAATCGATAAAAAGCAGATTGGATAAAAAATAAGCTACCCAAATTACAAACTCCACGCAGACGAAGTCGTGGGCAAAAGCTATTATCGGATATACATATATAACAACTAGCTTCCGTCCGCAACGTTGTTTGCATGGAATGATGATGATTGATAAAAACGATTCTGCCCTTCCCCGGCCCTCAAACTATCTTCATTTCATACCAAATTGAATTTTAATCGGTTCAGTTCAGCGGCTTTGCGTGAAGAGGTAAGACGGAGTTACTTTCGTAACTATAATATTAGTAGGGAAAGTAGTGTAGGGATAATGGATGGACACGATATGAGGTACCTTAATAATAAATTCATTTTTTGTTTAATTTTTAAAAGAGATCATCACTCTATAAATTATACTACTCTTTGGTCTATAACAACACAGCCTACTTATCGAATTCGCTGATGTATTAAGCTCCCTCCACACTCGTGCGCCGCGTAGTCTGGAGCGGGCTTTACAAAATTCACATGTTCTAGCGAAGCTAATCAGTTAAGAGGCCGGTGTCGATTTTAGTCGCAAAAATGTAAAATTGATAGATTTAGTCGGTGAAATTGTACACCTTTTGTTACCTAATTGAAATAACAAGTACTGGTTTCTATTAGCGCATCTTCTTATCTTACCTTTTATCAGATCAATTTGTTGAAAACAGACTCACTAAATTAGTAATGTTTGCTTTTCTGATGGACGTTTAGGTAAACGCGCGTAAAGCACTGATTTTAAATTCTTCGCTCTTATTTGTAAATTTTGTAAAGTTTGGACGGCTAAACATGGTAATTTTGTATTACACATATCCTGTACTTGACGTTTATCAGACTACATTTTTATTATTATGACTTTGAAGTAGTGTAAATGAAAGTTAGACAAAATCAATTTTCTCCAGAAATTACTTCAAAACAAGTGACAATTTCTCTGAAAATCGACTTAATTTCAACGTAATTTTGATACTTAAACAATCTACAACATTTGTTGAAACTACTCTTATACATCAATTTGTATAATTTACCACCATAAATTTTTGATGAATTTTTAAAAACTGCCCCTTCTTTTCATATATTACCGGTGACGCACGCTTGCGACCTCATTATTAAAAGGCAAGACGGGAAGACGTGCTAATAGAAACCAATACTTGTTATTTAGATATTACGTAACAAAACGTGTATAATTTCAACGACTGAATCTATCAATTTAAAATCTTCTTCTTCTTCTTCTTCGTCTTAATCTAAATCCATAAATTGAAATTATTGTAAATATGAACACACAAAAACCGGCCAAGTGCGAGTCGGACTCGCGCACGAAGGGTTCCGTACCATTACGCAAAAAACGGCAAATTAAATCACGTTTGTTGTATGGGAGCCCCACTTAAATATTTATTTTATTCTGTTTTCAGTATTTGTTGTTATAGCGGCAACAGAAATACATCATCTGTGAAAATTTCAACTGTCTAGCTATCACGGTTCATGACATACCGCTTGGTGACAGACGGACGGACAGACAGACAGCGGAGTCTTATTAATAGGGTCCCGTTTTTACCCTTTGGGCACGGAACCCTAAAAATACCTACTTACACGCATATGTCGCATACCTATACCATCTTTGTTAGACCTTCCTTTATGTACAGAACTAATTTTTTAATAATTTCATTACAGGTAAAAACATGATACCAACGCACATACTATCAAGAATATGTCGACGACATCTTTTGCTTAGAAGATTCAACCATCACGCCAAAACCACAGCAACGGCGGACGAAAAGCATGAAAGAGATTTCAAAACTCTCTTCGAAAAACATAAAGACAAAATAACGTTCAACTCTTATTTGGAACAAGACAAATTAGAATTAGGATACTTTAGATATTATATAAGGAATGTTAAGAAGGCGAAAGAAAAACAAGAACAAGAATATCGGCAAAAGAGTCGACCGCCGCTGCCTGTGGCTTTAAAGTATTTTGTCAAAGAGGAACAATTGTTGAAAGAAGATGAACATTTAATCGTAGAAGAACCAGAAAAAGCTTTTCAGTTGCCTTTTTCAAATACTGCCAAAATCGATAAAGCTATTGCAAAAGAATCCAACGAAATTGATGATTCTAAAGAAAAAACAGACTTAGATAAATGGATGACGAATTATGAATACTTTGACGATAGTCAATTGGAAGATGATACTATAGATAGTCAGTGGAGCCATAACTATGGAACACCAGATCCGACCGCGAGAGTTAGTATGACACAGTGCGGAGGCTGCGGAGCTTTACTACACTGCAGTGATCCAGCTATACCAGGATACTTACCGAGTGAAATCTTCAAGCAAAGAACCGACACTGAGCTTAAGACTTTAGAATGCCAGCGTTGCCATTTTCTTAAAGAATACAATATAGCATTAGACGTTACTGTGCAACCAGAAGAGTACGAAAAACTACTGGGATCTATCAGGCATAGGAAATCCTTAGTAGTGCTCATGGTAGACTTGCTCGATTTTCCATGCTCAATATGGCCTGGTATTGTTGATATTATAGGAACCAATCGACCGATCATTATAGTGGGCAACAAAGTTGATTTAATACCAGCTGATAGCGTAGGTTACCTGCAAAGGATCAAGGACTCTTTAATGCAAGAAATAGGCAAGACTAAACTAGGCGAGGCTAATATTAAGTATGTGTCTCTTATATCAGCTAAAACAGGTTACGGTGTTGAAGATTTAATATCGGCCATGTTCAAAGTTTGGCTTTATAAAGGGGACGTCTTTTTAGTTGGATGCACAAATGTTGGGAAAAGTTCACTTTTCAATGCTTTACTACAGTCAGACTACTGTAAGGTTCATGCAGTAGATATAATCAAAAGAGCTACTGTTAGCAGATGGCCTGGGACAACGTTGAATCTGCTAAAATTCCCTATTAACAGACCATCTGGATGGAAGATGTATGAGCGAGCGAACCGGTTAAGATCGCAGTCCAAACTCATGAAGATAGAAAAGGAGATAAGAAAAGCACAGTTGGAGGGGCAGACGATCCGCGAGATGCCATCTTTGATAGGCCATATTGGTAGAACGTTTTCAGATCCAATGGATTTTGAAGACAGCATAGAGGGCAATATAGCTGATAAGAAGCGAAGGATGATGGTTTTAGATGAGAAAGACAAGTTATTCGCCAATAGCAAATGGTTTTATGATACACCAGGAGTACTGCATCCGGACCAAGCGTTGTCCCTCCTAACTACAGAAGAGTTATTAGCTACCATACCTAAGAGATTGATACGACCGCAGACTTATTATTTGAGTAAGGGCTCAACTATCTTCGTGGCCGGACTTGCGAGAGTGGATCTGACAGATTGCGAGAATCCGTGTCGCTTGACAATCTTCTGTTCTGATCAATTGCCTATCACTGTGACGAAAACTGAAGACGCTGACGAGGTGTATAATACGTTTTTGGGTACGGAATTGCTCGCGGTACCATCAGGAGGGACCGAGAGATTAAAAAATTGGCCCAACATGGAGAAAAAAGTTTTGGAGTTTACAGGAGAAGGCCCTAAGATCTGCTGTGGTGACATACTACTATCATCAATAGCCTGGGTGTCTGTGACTGCGAAGAAGGGTGATATTTGCATGGCAACGGCATGGACGCCTGAAGGCAAAGGTATATTTAGGCGATATCCTTCATTACTGCCATATTCAATAAACCTGAAGTGTAAAAGATTGAGAGATACGCCGGCGTATATGATAGGGAAAATATTTTCTGATAAAGATAATGTACAAAGTTAAAAACTGACTAGGTCAGAATCTTAATACAACACCTACTTTTAGTAAGGGAAAATCCTTTACTCTATATAGTATCAGATGGATATGCCCAGATTATTAGACCTAGAACTTTTGATAGCTAAAACGAGAGATTGAAAAAATTAAATATCGACATAACAGTTATCGATACGTATATATCTACGTTAACTCTATAGAGATCAACATACTGCCGAATCCGACACAAGACCAGACGATTCAACGGAGCCACGCCATTTTGTCGCCTTAATAGTGTTTAGTTTTTAAGTTTATAAAATGCATATATATGTTAGTTTGTAAGGTATTTGTATTCATATTCATATTTATTTATTGTATCCATGGTACACAGGTGTTACATATATAATAGTTTCACATGGGCCCTGGTAGGGCAAGGCAATTATCTTAAATCTAAAGATTAATTTATATATGTACAATATATTTGACAGTGTCTTATTTAACTTTTAATAATTTCATAGTTGTATTATATAATATATAGTTATTTCTAAAGTCAATAACTGATTTTATTTTACCAAAATTTATAAAATTAAAATCAAATATACAATAATAATATATATACATGCTTAAAACGATTGTAAGTTTATGTCAAAAATATCGATACCTATATAATGTCAATTTCAAGCTTAAATTAAAAATTGTAAAATGAGACATGTCCAATAAATACACTAAACTACAAAAGAATTACATTTCATCTTCCAAAAAATCTTTAAGCCTATAATAACACTTATTAATTAAAAAGTCCTTTAACTGCTTATTGAATAGCGTTTCTGATATCTGCAATTTAATGTCGTCGCTGATTTTATTATAATTTTTGATGGCCATCATGTTTGGGCTTGATTTATGTAGCTTTAGTACAGAACTTGTCGGTGGCGCCAGGTTATTCTTAAATCTACTTTCAAAACGTCGAGGACGTAATATGGGTCTTGTTGCCCGATTTAAATCGAAATAGTAGTATGTAGCCTATTTTTAATATATTGGTAATTTTGGGTTATTACCACCAAGTTCTTATCATTGGTATTTTTTTCCCACCTTTTACCACTGGTAACTATTAGGAAAAAAAATTACCATTGGTAAAAAAATTCCCAGTAGTTACCACTGGCAACTAGTGGGAATAACCCGTAATTTCTAATGAAATTAATGTAGGTGTTCGGTGTTTGTTTTCATAGTCAGGTACAATAGGGAAAATATATATGTCGATTTGCATTTGATTTATATTCTTGTAACATTTCGATGAGTTATGACTCATTCGGCGAACAAACCCACGTAGCGGCGTGGCGCCGGGCGGCACGAAACCTTGTATCACGGTTCACGGTGTAGTATAGGCAATCCGCCTAGACTTCGTACACGACGCCTCGCCTCTGCCTTACCGCGCGGTGCACCGCCTTCGCCTTGTTATGTAATTTTGCTTTGATTTATCGGAAAGAGAGCTGAATGTTATTTGTTGTAAAATAAATACATCAAATGTTATAATATGTTTTATTATAGGTACATCATATTGTTGGGAAAGATACAATAAATATGACTAATATGTCATAAAATTTGTAAACACATTCAGTGCAGAGTGCTACGCGCTACGAGCGTAGCTGGTAACATGCAAAATCCCATACTTATATAAAAAACAGCGACTACGAACGAACAGAGCGCCCGCCTGGCAGGTTGCTGGCACTAAATGTGTTAAGTAGTAGACCTGTATATGATACAAAATTCCTAAAAACCCTTTTTAACTTATTTCTCTATTTAACACTTATTTTGCCTTAAATATGTAACATCATTGATACCAGACAGTAACTTATTGACTATTTCCTCATATTGGCTTGTTGAGTTATGTTCCTTTTGAATGTTTTCTCCACTTTTTGCACTGCATTTGCTTAACAAAGCATTTCCTTCCGTCATCTGAAATAAAATAAGTTTCCTATTAGAAACACTTTTAACAATACCATACGGTTTGTTGTATTTTCAGCATCAAATAGATAGTGACTGCCAAAGTACCAAGTACAAAGTAGTAAGTAAACTACTATGGACTTATTATGTCTGATACAAATAAATTGAATTGAATTGAAAGTGACCAAATATGTATATCACATAATATAATTTTTAAGAAAAAAAAACCGACTTCAATGGGGGATGCTGTTGAAAGGTTACTTATTGTTGATGGTGCACTCCATACAATGAAATGAAAAAGACAGCATCTTTTGCCTAACTAAAAGGAGGTAAAACCACCCACTTTTCTAGTAGCATTTCGTTTCTGTAAGGGTCACAGTTCTAACCTAACCTAACACAATGTTCTGATAGCATTTCGTTACTGTAAGGGTCACAGTTCTAACCTAACCTAACGCAATGTTCTGATAGCATTTCGTTACTGTAAGGGTCACAGTTCTAACCTAACCTAACACAATGTTCTGATAGCATTTCGTTACTGTAAGGGTCACAGTTCTAACCTAACCTAACACAATGTTCTGATAGCATTTCGTTACTGTAAGGGTCAAAGTTCTAAGTCTAGTGATGTACCGACTATTGATTTGGCCGACTAGTCGGCGCACGGATGGCCGATTAGTCGGCCAAATCCATAAATCATTATTTCTTTTTAAAGTTTACATTCGGGTGGTCACTGAAGTAGCTTTGTCTAAGTTCGGATGCATTTGAAAAATAATTGTTTGCTCCTTGCGTCGCTTTAGCTTTCCGTGCGCAATTTTCGTACATTTTATTTAATATTTTAAGCAATTTAATGACAATTTAATAAAGGATATGCATATGTAACATGATACATATTACGGCAACAAATTTCCGAATAAAAAAAACCGTCCAAAAGCTAATTGCCATTTAAGCATTTTGAGCAAAATATATTTTCCTTAAGAGACCCGCGTTTTGTGAGGTTGATATCTTAGTGGCTTCTAGGAATTTAATTGAAGACGCGTCAAATAAAAATTACCTACCTACAGTAATACTATTAATATTGTACAACTACATAATAGTTATTGTACTGAATGCGACGACATACATACTTTTTTGATATTTCGAAAATATCTGTCCTAGGTTTTTTTTTTTTTTTATCTGGTTTTTATGGAGGCTTTGGACACTCTAGGTGAACATGTCAGCCTCATGGGTGCTATCATAGTTCCCTACTTGCCCAAGCTTGACATCTCTTTTTTTGTGTGTGACATTGTTCATTTATTTATTTATTATATATTTTTCTTTTAATATTGTACTTCATAAATTGTTGTTTTTGCTGTTTCAATTTGAAGATAGGTAGTTATATCTTTTAGTGAAAACATTTTCTTTCTGGTATCCTTTTGTGTAGAGAACTATGTATTTTTCTTTAAGACAATTAATGAATCTATCATTTTATCTACTCCCAACACATAAGTTGAATATAATAATATGAACAAAAATATTCGTATGAACCCTTAATAGGTATATAAAGTATAATTTTATTAATTTGGGTAAAATGGGTGACACCATTTGATAAATATTTGCTGTTTATTTGGTTCATGTCTGGTATGGTTTTCTGTAAGCAATAATAGGCCGACTAATCGGCCATTTTGGCCGACTACAAATGTGGCCGGATAGTCGGCTTTCCCGACTATATCCAGGTCCAAGTTTGGGTCTGGGTCCATAACGAAGAGAATAAATCGCTAAACGTGAACTATATGTCGTTGAAGAGTTCCACTCTGATCATCATCAGCAGTTCCACTTCATCAAATGTCACTTTTTTTAATTAAATGCTGGATTTGTTGATGAAAATACAAAAATCATTGTATGTATGCCATTCACATTTGAGGAGTTCCCTCGGTTCCTAATGGATCCCATCATCAGAACTCGAGCTTGACAAAAATGTGTCTTGAAAACTTAACTTGCTTAACAAACATAAAAAAGAAGACATATCGCAAAACGTGAACTATGCGTCATTAAAGAGTTCCATTCTGATATTTCTGATCATCATCAGCAGCTCCACTGTCACTTTTTTAAATGGAAATGCTGGATTTGTTGATAAAAATACAAAAATCACTATATGTATGCCTTTCACATTTGAGGAGTTCCCTCGATTCCTCATGGATCCCATCATCAGAACTCGGGCTTGACAATGTGTCTTGAAAACCTAACTTGCTTAACAAACATAACGAAGAGGACAAATCGTCAAACGTGAACTATGCGTCATTGAAGAGTTCCGTTCTGATGAAAAAACATTACACATCCTTATTTCTATATAGAAAATACTGAACCGCCACCTGTCACCGTGTTTCACCAAAACGACGATGCTCAAGTAGGCTTCGAAAATTCTTCATGTCCTGAAAATTCACCAGTGTTACCCAGCAACGCGGTTCTATTGCGCTTAGGAAATTCGCCTAGTCCGGCGACCGAGTCACCCATTGCTCAGTTAGTGATTTCACCAGCGGCACCCGATTCTACAGCTAAAGAAATAACAGGCAAAGAGGTCGATTTGGAGGATACAGACAGCAGCAGTGACAGTAAGCCACCTGTGTCTCTCACTGCCTCTGACGAAACAGACCTGAAAAGTGCCCCAAGTTCGCCTCCAATGCTCACTACAAACGCAACTATAATAGCCTCGGAAATTACAAATACCAGCCCAGTACAAGAAAGAAGGCTTATGAAGTCTAAATCTAGTGAATCTCTAACGATGGCTGACTTTGAAAAGGATACTGATTCACACCAGTTAATGGATGACAGCCTTTCAAGGAGCTTAGAAGTATATAATGACTTGAGTCTAGTGACCGACCTGAAAGCCGAAATTCAGAGGTTGAAATTAGAGCTATCCAGCACGGAAAACGAGCTACAAAATGTTATAATTGAAGAAAACGAATATTCCCGACAAAATGAAAAACATTTGCGGGAAATTAACGCACTAAAAAATATATCCATGTCCCCGACGCAGACTAGAAAGGACCGCAAGAGCCTTTCAAGCAATACCGCAAACTCTATCTTACAGACGACAAATCCACTAAACACTATGGTAACAAAGGTGTTATATTTGCTACTTTGTTGCCTTGCATTTACCCTTGCTAAAAGTAGGTGTCACTCAGGTGCGTCTATTTGATGCTGCTTCCCCTTGGTGCCGGTATTGAGTATGGATATAAGATAGAAGAGGATATAATAGGTACTGTCATTGTAAATTTTGTAGCCACAGTAAATTCACTGTCATCTATCGACACACAATTAAAACTAAAAATAACAATATCAAAAAACGTATTTATATATGGATAAAATAAAAATTGTTGACTTCAAGCAGTTCTGAAAGATATCACTTTTAGTGACAAGCCTACAGTTTGATGTTCCATTTGATGTATTGAGGTGTTCAATGAAGGGTATTGTTTTTTATTTAAAAAAAAGGAGTGCCTGACGTCCGTTGGCTTGTTCGGTGGACGACATTCGGAAGACTGCGGGTCACTTCTGGATGAGATTGGCTGAGGACTGGGACAAGTGGCATACTTGAAGAGAGGCCTATGCTCAGCAGTGGGCGATAAAAAGCTGATATGATGATGATGATTGGTTTTATTAGTTTAGAATGAATAAATAGTTACCTCTTTAAATAGCTTAATATTTTGATTCAAGGTTTCCAACTTTTGCTCCATATTCAAATCCTTTGTAGTTGCTTCTTGCCTCAGGTTCTGTCTTATATGAGCCAGGCGCTTATTCAGTTGCTCCAAACTAGCAGCATACTGACTAACATCAATCGGTTCCGAATTATTAACTGTTTCCTTCATATTTGTTTGTTTTTCAATAACAGGTAAATTATTTTTTAAATGGTCAGCATATTTCTTCATAGTTGCCAAAATTTCATCAACTTCACCCTCAAATTTAATGCCCCCAAAGTCTGGCGTTACCAGTTTTAAAGGCTCCGCGTCTACAAATTTAGAAACGGCGTCTCTGTCAAAGTTGTGAACTGATAAATTGCTGTTTTTAAAATCGTTGATGGAAGCGAATATGTTTGAAATCTCGTTTAAAGTGTTTTGAGAATCGAGCAGTTCTTGATCAAGAATTCTAGTCATATTTGCTATATCATCAACGTTTATTGATGTGCGAAGATGAGCTCTAAATTTACTGGCTCCGGTTTGGGTTTGATCCATTTTCAGGACCTTCGTTTTCAGTTGCTATGAAGTTTCACGTTCCTCGGTCTTCAAGTACGAAGTAATATCACAGAACAAGTAATAATACTACGTAATATTAATTAAAACCTTACATACGCTTTCCAATAAATATTTTAATTGAATTTTAGACTTCAAAGAGTGTATGCCATAGAAGGTAGGATCCTATATTTTATACTAGATTCATGTATTTAACACAAAACAAATAACAATACAGTAAAGACAATTAGTTAGACAAAATTGTCAAAATAGCGTAACGGAAACAGTCTCCATGACGGAAACGTAACAAATGTCAAAATGTCGTTTCTTGAGAATGTGGTCCAAATAAGACTGTGTTATACTTCGGTTTGCAAACTACTAGGGTAATTTAGAATAAAATAGAACATGTTTTATATATATTTGGGTCATTAGTAATTTAAATTTGAAACATAAATAAATTAGTTTTAAGCTGTTATGTAATTTTTCAGACATAAACTTAACGCTTAATTAGGACCATCGATTGGAGCCACAGTGCTACATATTATTAATCTGTGAGCCACAGAAAAAACACATTGCCAGTGTTACAAGTTCAAAAACCCAACTTTAAAATGTTTTTTTTTCTTTGAATCTAGAGATTTTAAATAATCTTATGAAATTATGTATTCATATTTGCATATACTTTCTCCATTTACACTATTGTACATCAATGACATAATTATTCATTAAATTTTGTGACACATCATATGTTCTTGTCTATGGCAACAAATTATAACAAATTTTTCTTTCATTTCTCCGACGGTCGACGAGGCGTTCGTTCGATCGTTTGGTCACGTCATCTTTTTTATCTTGTAATGACTGATTTTTGCGTCCCACATGCTTAGGGGTAATCGAATTAAGAAGAAATCCAAGAATCCCCGCACTAGAAGAAAATTTCGAGTGACCGCGGACGTAAATGTGAACTAGAAAGTGTGTGAACGGAGTCGCGAGGTGTCTCGTCCGTCCGGTTCGATCTGGATTTTAGCAGTTTGAACCGCGAGTCGGACTTCCTTTTCCCCGTTAATCATTAATTTTAAAGTTTGGTGGTGTATTTAAAGACTTATTTATTTATTATTGTCCGTTATTCGGAGTGTTTTAGTGGTGTAATCCTTTTATAAGTCGCGTATCAAGATGTCTGAAGAGTCGTCCGCCGATCGTAATGTCGAAATATGGAAGATCAAGAAGCTCATAAAGAGCTTGGAGATGGCCAGGGGGTGAGTTTTATGGGCTTATTGGCTATTATTAACTTCTTTTTCGGATTTTTTGGCTGCATGGACGGTGGGAACTGCCAGCGAGGCTGCGTCACTTGTCAGTGACATGCGCACGTCTCTCTGCATGCGCAAAGTAACCTCAACACGCGTCGCATCGTAAATAGAAGCATTATGCGCATTTATACATACAACAATATGCACGCCGATCGATTCTCGTCACCAGAGTGACAACTCCAAACATACATCCTAGTAATTGCTGATATGATTAATTTCAAGGGGAATTTTCAGTCTCGATGAAGCCAATGAACTTTTATTGTTGAGTCATGCTTTGTTCTCTGTAAATGCAACAAATATTCAATGAGATTCTTATTACGATTATCATTTTAAGTCAAATACAGATCAAATCTAGGTCAAAAATCTGTGATGCATTTTCCAGTTGGCCTTAAAAATGGTAGAAATTAATTATGTTGTTGCACAATAAATAGTAACACATAATTATATTAACTTGTAACAGCAAATTTTATAACATCAGCTGACTGTACAAATATTGTTAGTTTAATGCAATTTTTCTTTGTTCTCTTCTAATGACAAAGTAAATTAATTTACAATACCATGTTGCATCTTCATAAAAACTAGTGAAAATTAAAATATTTATAGCTATTAGCCATGTCTACGCAGAGCGAGCATACGCGCGAGGCAATTTCTTCGCGCACAAAACGCAGAGGCACGTTTACCGTCACGTCTCGGCCGAGGCGGCCGTGTTGTGCGCGAGGAAGATGCCTCGCGCGTTTGCTCGCTCTGTGTGGACCCGGCTATTGAATGGTTTAAAAAAATTGGTACAGGTAAAGTCTATGTACAGTCTTGCAATAATATGTTACTCATTGAAGTCTGCAAAAATATGTGACACACTATTATGGCTCTACAAATAAGATTGTGTCAGATATTTTTTGTGCGGCCTTCGTTGTGTAACATATTTTTGCAGGTAACTGTACCTTTATTTATGCATAATGGATTTTGCAGTACAATTATTGCAACTATGCATTATTTTTTCAACATGCAGTCAACCAATTAAATTCTGAACCATAATGAAAATTACATAAGATTTGGCATGACTTTCATGTAAATTGTTATTGTGCCAAGATACAAAGTGGACCAGAATTGAAATTGTTTGACTATATAATCCCTAAAATGGAACACTACTCATGATGGAATTACAATTACTTCAGTGTTAATTATGGGATACTCTTCTCTCTCTCTTTAGCCTTTTTCTACCCTTTGGGTGTAGGCCTCCTTCATTTTGCGCCATTCGTCGCGGTTCTGTGCGACTTGGAGCCACTGTTTCCCCACAGTCTTCTTAATGTCGTTGTCCCAACGCATCTGGGGTCTACTTTGAGGACGCTCTTCCCCCCATGGTCGCCACTCGAGTAGTCGTTTGCTCCACGAATCGGTCTTCCGTGCTATATGACCAGCCCATTCCCACTTCAAATTGGCTACGCGTTTTATAACATGATTGACTTTGCTCTGTTGTCTCAGCCATTCATTTGTTTTACGGTCTCTCAATGTGATCCCCACCAATTTTCTCTCTAATGCCCGCTGGGCAACGCTCAATTTACGTAGTATGTCTTTGGTGAAAACCCAGGTTTCAGCTCCATAAGTGAGAACAGGCAGGATACATTGGTCAAATATGCGTGCTTTTTGTTCGGCCTTAAGGTTCATTTTGAAGGCAAACTCGAGATTGGAATAGGCTGCCCAGGCTAGTCGTACGCGTCTGTTGATCTCATTGGTTTGGTTCTTTTTTCCAGTCACTATCTCTTGTCCCAAATACACGTATTTATCTACAGTTTCGATGGTGGTATGGTTAACTGTGATATTCGCCTTGACATCTGTGTTGGTCATAACTTTTGTCTACTCTTACTATTTATGAATCCCATATCAAATATAGAAGAAACAGGGCACAATTAACCATAGTTTTTCAGAATGCTACCAACTTTTATGTTCTCCAAGTGACTTAAGTAGTTAAGTGGGCTTGTGCCCCTCCTGACGGATGAATCAAGACAGCAAAGGGGGCACTACTTGCCCTACTGATATAAAAGGGTGATAATACCTTTTTTTTAAGTTGGTGTGCTACAAAAAATGTTGACTACCCCTGCACGATTTCAACATTTTACTTATAATGTCAATGAAATTTACTTTCCTGACGCAACTACCTTGAAGTGACACAATGTATGTCTTACTTACTTATTACTAGAAGTTGATTTACAACTATTTTGTGACATTGTATAATCCAGAGGCCGTGAGTTCAAGTCTCACCCAAGGCAGTAATTTTTCCACTTTTAAATTTATTCTAAGCTTAATAGCATCCATCCCAGACGTTTCTGCTTGTTAAAAATTAATATTGTATAATAACTTAGTAATTTATTGCACAACCCTGAAAGCACATCATCAATATGATTCACATAAAATAAAAGACTAATTCCTGTTAATGGCATCAAATGTAGTAAATGTAGTATAGGGTTAGCTTTCATATATCCTTCCGTGTTTTATACTTACTGATTCAGTAGAATTCACCCATTTTCTATTATTTCCTCGAAAAGTGGCTTGTTCTTTGCAGACTCGCCTGTTTCATTTTACCTTTTTGATGTAAACCCAGTTAAATAACTATGATGAATAGCATATCATTAATGTTGATAATAGATGTCATAGAAGATATGGATATCAGGCGATCTGTGCATTTCATAGTTTTTTATACTACGTCGGTGGCAAACATATTTTAAATACCTATAGTTGTTAGTCTGTATAGTTAAGGCATAAAAAAAAAAAAAGTTTTTGCATGCTTATTATTAGCTAAGTGTGTGATCTAATTTTACATATTATGACCATGAATGTTACCACACTTAATGCAAATAAATATATTTCATTTCATTTCATTTCAACAAGCATACGGTCCCCCTGATGTTAAACAGTCTCCATAGCCTACGCCTGCAACTACAGAGGAGTCATAGTATTATTTAATTGTAAAATTTGATAGCTGTTATAAATATTGTGCCGTTCTCATTCCAGCAATGGCACATCCATGATATCCCTCATCATCCCGCCCAAGGACCAGATCTCACGCGTGTCCAAGATGTTGGCCGACGAGTTCGGCACCGCGTCCAACATCAAGTCGCGCGTCAACCGCCTGTCCGTGCTCGGCGCCATCACGTCCGTACAGCACAGGCTCAAGCTCTACACTAAAGGTACACACCCAACATGTCGGCCGACCAGTTTGGCACCGCGTCCATCATCAAGTCGCGCGTCAACCGCCTGTCCGTGCTCGGCGCCATCACGTCCGTACAGCACAGGCTCAAGCTCTACACTAAAGGTACACACCCAACATGTCGGCCGACCAGTTTGGCACCGCGTCCATCATCAAGTCGCGCCTCAACCGCCTGTCCGTGCTCGGCGCCATCACGTCCGTACAGCACAGGCTCAAGCTCTACACTAAAGGTACACACCCAACATGTCAGCCGATGAGTTCGGCACCGCGTCCAACACCAAGTCGCGCGTACAAGTTGCGGAAAATTTCCAAAAAGTCAGAAAAGTTCTCAGATATTACTAACTTTTTTACCAGCCAATGCTATAGTCTGGTATAACAAAGACAATATCCATAATAGTAATAATATACAGTTACAATATACAAAATAAACTTATCAGAATAACCAAGATGACACAAGTTTTCATTATATTTATTTATATGTATTACTTTATATTTTGTAGAACAATATTTGTAAATACTCCTTCCCATAACATTATTAATAACTAATTTGTTCAACAGTGCCTCCAAACGGCCTAGTGATCTACTGCGGCACCATCGTCACCGAAGAGGGCAAGGAGAAGAAAGTCAACATTGACTTCGAGCCGTTCAAGCCCATCAACACCTCGCTGTACCTGTGCGACAACAAATTCCACACGGAGGCGCTCACGGCGCTGCTGGCTGATGACAATAAGTTCGGATTCATCGTCATGGATGGTAACGGCGCGCTGTTCGGTACACTGCAGGGCAACACTAGAGAGGTAAGTGTAGTAACAGAAGTCTTTAAAATGTGTATTAAGTAGGTGGGTCCACACAGAGCGAAGAAGCTCGGCTATGGAAACGTGCCTCGGCTAAGGCATTCATCTACACTTAGCGAGCTGCTTCGCGCGGCAATTTCCTCGCTAGGAGGCTCGATCTGTCTATTGACTATGTATTAATTTTGCTGCAATATCCAACGTATTCGTAGGGGTGATGTACGACTTGTAATGCATGGTTACAACTGTTACAAGAGACGTCACACCGCACTACACGTACTTGCCGCGCAAACTGCATGACCAAAGAGAATTAAGTAAACATAGAGTGCTCACTCCATACATCAGTTTTGTTACTAAAAAGACTATTATTTTCGTAGTCGACATCTAGCGTCAAGTAGCGGAATTATCAGTACTGCTACTCGACACCAGGTGTCACTTGTGTCGCGACTGAGGAAAATATTATAAGCAGAAGGAGTTGAAAATAGAGTTCCGGTTATAATATTAGCTGAAAATCGTTGACTTTCCGTTTGGCGCGACATCTATGGTCGAGTAGCAGTACTGATAATTCCGCTACTACTGCCACGCTTTGTCCTTGTCACCGACCGGGTGGTATCATAAGTAGGAGGCGATGGCGAAATACCGAAATTTATAAGAGTGAAAGAGAAAAAATCCTATGCTGCCCAAATTTTATATGAATATTCTTTCTCTTACCCCCGGTCGCTCGGTGGCGCGTCTACAACTACTTGTATATACTATATACTATGTCTATGGTACAAATAATCTTTACATTTCATTGTTAGGTGCTTCACAAGTTCACGGTAGACCTACCGAAGAAGCACGGTCGCGGTGGTCAGTCTGCGCTGCGTTTCGCGCGTCTCCGTATGGAGAAGCGACACAACTACGTGCGGAAGGTGGCCGAGGTGGCCACGCAGCTATTCATCAGCGCCGACCGCCCCAACGTGGCCGGCCTCATCCTGGCCGGTTCTGCTGACTTCAAGACGGAGCTCAGTCAGTCCGACATGTTTGATCCTGTGAGTCATACTTATTTACTGCTGTGACGCATCGACCCTAAGTGACGACTCCGACATCGAAGACCGCCATGCTTCTCTGTCCAGAGCCGTTTCTGTTCAATCGACAGCACCAAGCTTGCTAAGATCTAAGCTCGCGGTACCTAGGACGTCCAGACGGAAGGATCGTCTGAGAAATACCCTGAATGTAAAGAAATCACACCTATTTATCAGACACATGACGAGCATGTTTCCGAACATACAAATTTCAGATTGTCATAAAGCATTGCATTCGTTGCGTCGCGTACGCTCAGTTTGTCCCTGCCTTTAGTTGACCGTTGAAAGAAAACAAGATCACTGTAGATAAAATCTTGTTCCGAAAATTTAATTTTTGTGTAGAAACTTACTTTCTTGTTTCTTGTAACATATAAAGTATATACTTATGGCAAATTCCTCTTTCAGCGCCTGCAAGCCAAGATCATTAAGCTGGTGGACGTGTCGTACGGAGGAGAGAACGGTTTCAACCAGGCCATCGAGCTGGCGGCCGAGTCGCTGCAGAACGTCAAGTTCATTCAGGAAAAGAAACTCATCGGACGGTACTTCGACGAGATCTCCCAGGTTGGTTATTCTGCAGGCTCAGATTCACCTATAGATGTCCAAGTTGCCGAATATTTCAAAAAAGCTGGAAATTTCGGGAAAGTTTCAAAGGAAATTAAGGCAATTTTTATTTTGGGACCAGAAAATGTCGATTCTAATACAATAATAAGAAAAGTTTCTGATTTTTTTTTTAATGTTGACATTTCGCAATTGGATTTTCTTTTTGCAAATAAAACATTGAGACTTACGATGTCCCAGATCCATCCCAGCCCGGGATGTCATGGCAATGACATGAAAATAATAAAAAAGTAAATGTCCTAAATGGGGTTAATGAGAAAATGTCAACAATAAAAACATATGTAAATTATTGCAGACGTGGGCAGAGGCTAGTATTGTATAAACAATTGCACATAGACATAACATAATAGGCGGTAATATTCAAAACTGTTAGAAATTCTGCCTTTTATTATGGAAATGTGTGAACGATCAACCATATTTAGCAGTGTTATAGTTTATTTTCGGCGGCCGAACTTCCTCGTTGCAGATTGATCGATTGATGGCATGATAACAATTTGTGCCCAGAGTCAAGGTCGTGGCGGCGTCATCCCGCTCATGATGTAAGAGGAAATGTTTTGACGTATGTGGAGCATCTAGTCTTGTGGATAACCACATGTAGCCGCCGTGTAGGTCAGGATCTCGACGACTCAAATAAAAGCTTCGATTTGAAGGAAACCATTATGAAACGGTTAAATGCAGAAGTGGTGGTTATTATATGGAGGCTGATGAAAGAGTGTTTTAACAAAATTGAACAGGAAAAAAGCAGTACAAAATATGTGGAGCGCTCCTATTGGTGCTTTAGAAAAGCCTCCGAATACTAGCCGAGCCCAACGGCTGCGTTTAGCTACTGCATAAGGAATATTTTTATACAATAATAAGTTGCATACATTCCAGGACTCTTCTCTTTCCGCACAGACTCTATATCGACGTACCATGTCGAGTAGGGCACCATTTTATGGGGACTTGAAAATCAAGTTTCTCTCCTTTGATCATTTAATTTATAAATTTAAATGACCATTTATGGTTGTGGTTTATGGTTTAAGAATTTATTTCTCCAAAAGAATATTACAATTCACTTATATAAAGAAATACAAACAAACATTATATACATTATTTACAGAGTGCACGAATAGCATAAAATATATTCTAAAACAGAACAAAGCAACTTAGTATTTATTTTTACAAGAAAAAAGTGGGTATGTACAGTATTATTCAGCAACTGCTAAGCTATAATAGTACAGTACAGTGAAATTGTCATTTAGGGTATATAACCATTTAAACTGATTAGTATCATTGATTACCAATACTGTCTGGTTGTTTTCTTAATTTTTTATAATTTCCTGAATACTTTCTGTAGATGTATATGAACACGTTTATTGCAGGACACGGGCAAGTACTGCTTCGGTGTGGACGACACGCTGCGCGCGCTCGAGCTCGGCGCCGTCGAGACGCTCATCTGCTGGGAGAACCTTGACATACAGAGGTAAGATATGCTAACTAACAAATAATACTTGTATCCCACTGCTAGCCAAACGCCTCCCAAGTCCCGCCACCAAACCACTTCTGGCTAAAGAAAGGACGCCTTATCACTTCCTATCTATCGCACGCGCATAATTATATTGCTGTCTTTCTTTAGTTGTAGAGTTAGGCTGCGTTTCGACCAAAGATGTGTTGCGAGGGATGTGTTTTTAAGAACCAATTGCATCACTGGACACTGAGCTAAAAAAACAAATGAAGTGATTCTATTGGTTTTTAAAAACACATCCCTCGCAACACACCTTTGGTCGAAACGCAGCCTTATGCGTCCAGGTCGTCACGGCATCAACTATTTATTGTTGTATCTTCCCATCAGCTAGAGCAGAGTTTGGTAGAACAAACGTTGTAAAGCAGAAAGCTAGACTAGCAAGAAAGTTTGTAATGACTTTAAAAAAAAACCTGTTTGGTGAATTCAGATAAAACCATGGTTTGAAGAGTGACCTAATAGAATCTGATCCTAAGGCAGAAGAATGTCAAAAATGACTCAAAATATAACTCTCACCATTTAATTTAAAAAGGTCAAGAAAAAGTCGATCCACCCAAATGCAAAAGTAACTCTGTCCGTTTGTTTGTCCGCGTTACCTATTCTCAGCTGATATATTTGGAACAGAGCATAAGAATAGGGTGTTACTGCAATGTTCTGCCACCAGAGTGCAGCACTAGCCTCTTTAGTAAACCATGGAGTAACTTATACATACTGTACTTTTAACAGGTTTTTGACAAGTTTTTAGATAATAAAATATGACATTGATGCTTCAAGGCGATTTGTTTACAGAGGACCAACCGGGAAACGCGTATCCGAAATTTCGCTATCTGCCTCTTTATCGCTCGAATGTGCAAGAGTGACAGAAATGTTAAATAACGAAATTTAGATTTTCTTGCTTCGCGATAGCACAGATTAATAAATAGTTACTACGTAACAGATACATCATTCCCATTCAAAAGCGAAAATACCTACGCTATAATAGCCTACAAAATCTTAATAATAATACCTGCTGCTCAGGACGAGAAGAAATGTACCATAAGTACGCGCACAAAGAGTCGAGACTGCCTTGCTCGCCGTGCGAGTCACGTGCCAACGCGTCATCGTAAGAATGCGCTAGGGTTGTACTGTTACTTATGTTATTATTGTAATAAAACGAATGTTGCGAATCAACCATATTTTTATTAGTCAATCAAATATTTAAAAACAACACTTATATGACTCAAAAAACTCCTTAATTTACGATTTACCTACTTATGTTCAAAGAAATAAATGATGACAAAATTCATAAAGATAGATTTAAAATACTACTCACCTTTCTTCGTCCCTCGGAAATGAAAAAAAAAACGACAAATTTACCTTTGTTTTTTGACTTTTACACCCATCTACTGCACAATAATTACGTGGTTTCGGCATTTCGAAGCGTAGGCGCGGGAAACGTGCGGTGCGAGCGCTCAGGCGCCCGTTCGGCGGCCCTCTGTCGGTTGTATCGTCGACGATACGCCGAGCGGTAGGCATATAGCGCGTGGCCTTGAGCGAGTGAAGGAGGCCTGGCGATAGACCCTCAGATTGTGGTAGTGGCGCCCCCTGCGCAGAGTTTCGCGTAATATTCCCTATTACATTATTAGTACAGTACTTTTTGTAATTCCAGATACGTCCTCAAGTCGCACGCAACCAACCAGGAGACCATCTTGCATCTTACGCCGGAGCAGGAGAAGGACAAGTCACACTTCACCGACAAAGAGGTAAGCCACTCTGTCTATGCCGACAATGGGATTGGGTGTCGAAGTATTTTACAGATGGCGCCAGCATAGTTGTCAATCCTAGAATTGTGTCAAATTCTTGTTTTATTTATATTTTTTTCCCTGGATGCCAGCCCTTTAAGCCAAATCTCATAAAACAAAACTAGAGACCATTGCCAACTACATTTTTCTGATTTTTACTCCCTGCAAAGTTAAATAGGGTGAATTGGCCAATGTCGGTGTTGACTTTCACACGTGAGTAGACCTAAAATTGTAAAACAGTTATTTGACTTATTTTATAGAGAAAATAATTGTTTGATAGGTTTAGTTGTAAACTTTCTGAAAATTTGGCGTTTTTTTGTGAAGCTGCTAAATTTTTAAGCATTAATTAGTTAGTTTTTTTATTAAACAACAAACCAACTGACGAAAAACGAATGAGACATTAAGAGAGAGGCAACTTTCAGACTCTGACCAATGACGATACTGACAAAATGCGAAGACCAATAGAATGAACGAAGAAATAAACGAAAAAGGAGAATAACTATGATGATACCGTACTTTTGTTTTTTTATTACTAGCTTTTTATTAACTTGCAATGTATTTATGTAAGTAAGTATGTGTGTAATATGTCACTATGTTTGTACGGGTCAACTCTGAAATTTGCAAGTTAAATTTGACTTACTTCACGGTTTCCGATGAAGCTGAAAATTTGCATACATATGTAGGTCGGGTGACAATGCAATATTATGGTACCATCGAGCTGATCTGATGATGGAGACAGGAGGTGGTCATAGGAACTCTGTGATAAAACAACGCAACCGTGTTTGGGGTTTTTAGAATTGTCTCGATGAGTATTAGTTGCCTGTGGAAAGAAAAGTACAGTCAGCGATAAAAGCATGTACCAAAAATGAAATTTATGTCAGTTATCTCCACTAAAAACTTATGTTACATCAAGTCTCTTTTTTTAAACAAAATAATAATTTATCAGAGCGGGGTGGAGCTGGAGCTGGTGGAGTGCCAGCCGCTGCTGGAGTGGCTCGCCAACAACTACAAGTCGTTCGGCGCCACGCTCGAGATCATCACCGACAAGAGCCAGGAGGGCAGCCAGTTCGTGCGCGGCTTCGGAGGCATCGGCGGTCAGTACACACATCACGTTACTTTTAAGCATGTGCCAGACGGCAGACAACCACAGTTACTGCAAGATGACCTTGGTAGAAGCGCGGCTGTTTACATGGTTTACAACAAGCAGCTAGACGATTTTAAACCACTGCATCTGCCATTAGTTGGCAGAGCACGCCTGTCTACCAAGGGCGTTTAAAGGTCATGCAGAATTTGATTTCAACCACTTGCTACATGGCTTAAAACCACTGATTTTCTACCAAGGTCATCTTGCAGAAACTGTGGTTGTCTGCCGTCTGGCACATGCTTTATACTACTTTACGACTAAACTGGAGTTTAATAGAAAATTCAAACAATGTATTTGAATCGAGAGTTTAACAAAAGTTAGTCGGCCTAAAGCTACATCTACAAATGACTGCGAAACAATGTTTTGTTGTCAGCGAATCGATAATCTGCTAAAAATTGATCGGGGAATCATTAGCTACCCCTTTTTATAAGACCATGCTTAAAATGGCTGTCCTTAAAAAGTAATGATCGGATTACGAATTAATGAAAAAAGACATTTCTTCGTGACAATCACACACATATAAGAACATATACAAAGTATGCACATCACGAAATTACAGAGAGAGCGAGAGATAATTGAACTCCACTTTACTCAAGCTAAATACCTATAGCACTTTACAGGAAACCAAAAAAATATGCATATCTGCTTACTAATCTACCGCTCCTTGTAGCAACTTGTACATATTGATCTAAAGTTCTGTAAATTGTTGTGCTATATTTATATGCTTATTTCTAACCTGACCTGCTGCAAATACTAATCTGTATGTTTTCTCTCTTTTTCCTGCTGCTTGGATAACAACGCTGGACTTCTGAAAAATAAAACAAAAACTCCAAAAATCTTTAAATTATCACATAATATCTGGTATATGTCTTAAAAAAAAACTATTTTTAAAAATTAATAAATTTCGTTCGAAACATCCATCAATAAAAAAACTGTGATTAATAAAAAAACATACACTAAACTTTTTCACACTCAACAATTCTAAATATGATTTAAAAATACCAAATTTTACCTAAAACACAATTATTTTACCTTAATAATGGGGACAACAGGCATACTTCGATACAAAGTTGATTTCCAATCTCTTCAGTTGGACGAACCGCTGGACGATGTCGACCTCGACGACTATTAAACAGATCAAAACGTCGCACTTAGTACCTTGTCGTTTTATACAACACAGAGCGTTAAGCGTTATACGCACTGTAATGCATCGATTTTACTGAGACAGAGTACTATAGTGCTCGACGTTTTGTAGGCTGTATATTTTGGCGCGATTTACACTAATTATATAAACTTTTAAGTTTTTTGAGCAAAAGTGCTCTAAATTTGATTGAATTGGTATATTGTTTAAATAAACATTGATATTTACGATATTTTTAATTTGATATTAAAAATGGTCAGTGTAAATCGCTCCAAGTGTGTGTGGGACTTTAAATAACACGTTTATAGAATCACTAACGAAATATGCTTGCAATATTTGAAACCCTTAGTTATGACCACCACTCGGATATGTTGTCCTCCAAAATAATTCGCCAGTGATTGAAGACTTGTGTTGCTGGCAGTAGCAGTCAAGAATGTAGTAATATGATATATAACATCTTTTATTCAGAAAACAAGTTATTCTTACCCTCAATATTTTCATTGCACAAGTTTAAGTAACTTTCCGTGGCGCTTAGAGTAATTTTCCCTTGGGACTCTTTAAATGTTTTTAATCTTATGAACGCCATGTGTAAGCCCAAGAACGTCATGCATACGCCAATATCTCTGGTATAAGCTAGCAAAAACGTTGACTACGTACGCCATAGCACTTATAAGCGTTCTTGGCGCCACAGATTCGACTTCTTACGACACCTTTAAGGTTTCTTGGCGTTCAAAAGGGTTTATATCTAACAAAGACGATTGGATATGTTTACTTGAATTTTTCCTTTGTTGGTGGTCACTTCTGATCATAACCTACATTTAATTTTGCAGACGATGTGAAACGACTTTTAAGATACTTATTTTTCATCGTCAGTCAAGTTATTCGCCGAACAAAATTGGTCTATTTTTTATCCGAAATCGTGTTACGTGAAACCGTTTTATATGTATTGAACTTCGTTGCTTATAGCGGGTTATGATCGGGAAATATTCCCTCGCTTTCCAACCCTCCCCAGGCTTGATACAATCTCGGTATTATACATTGTTTCGCCGTCCCCTTTCGCCTATACTAGACCTTAGACGTCACCCAGCGGGACAAGTGTCACACGTGATATTACTTTAAATTTACATCTAACAATATTGCAACAGCGCAATCTGTGAGGTGAAACTTGAAAACCGCATTGAAATTTGTACACGGATATACATTCTAACATAAAAGACAACATACATCTACTCAATACAAAGATTGTCTGGGGTAGATTTAACGTAATTTTGTATGGATTTACCTGCCTATGATTACGTAAATAATTCGTCATACTTAAAATTAGAAAAAGCTATTTTTTACTCTGATCTTGAGAAAGTGATTAGTGTAGACACTCCGCTGGCGTGACACTAATCTTTTTATAAATTATAAACTTATATTTCTGACCTTTGTTTGAAACCATGCATGCCTTCAGCATTAAATAGCAATAGTAACATAGACGCATAATATATAATAAACGAAACACCAACTGCCTGCCCAGTTTTTAGCCTCAATGGAAGAAATTAGGGTATATTACTTACCATAGTATACCTTGTCATAGAACTTACAATTTTCAGTAGAGTTTTAGTAGATTTGACATCTCGGCATAAGTTTAACCTTTTTATTGTGTGAATTCCATGCTACAAATAAAAATGCTTCAAGATAAAGTTATCATGCTTTCTTTTTAATAATAATAATGGTTACAATACATTCGTTTTGTTTCATCAGGGCAGGCATTCACATATTAATATACGAATATAGACGCCTGAAAGGCATACACTGCATATGACCAGTGAAGATCGAGATGGCTTATAAAATATATTTTGTATTACTATACTTTATCCAGAGTTATCCCAATAGATAACTCCTAAATATAACTATAATTTTACCCAACGTTTGGTATGTTCTAGCCATAGATTTAGGTTTTAAACGGTTTTAATTTTAGACCCGCTTAGTTATAATTTCAAAGAATAATTAATATTTTTAGAATGTACTCGTGAGGTCTAAGAAGATAATGTAAAATGGTTTGACACAAATGTATGCTTTTCTGGTAATAAAAACGTTTGCAACTGCAGCCACAATTCGTTTAACTATCTATTAAAACTAACAGTTTCCTGCATTTTACATAAAGACAAATAAAAAAAACCTAAAGATACTAATAAGATAATTGAGAAAGGTATGTTGAGATGGTTTGGACACGTGGAAAGAATGAGTGAAAGGAGGCTAACAAAGAGAGTGTATAAGGGAGAGGTAGAAACGGGAGTTGGAAGGGGCAGACCAGACCTCGGCGGACTTTCTCTGATCAGATCGGGGAAATCCTGAAGAAAGGCCAGGTCAAGAGCACCCTAAACCGGCGAGCGTGTATGAGGAATGTTATGAAAGTGAAGGAAGCGAAAGAGGTATGTCAGGATCGTAGCAAGTGGAAATCCGTGGTCTCTGCCTACCCCTCCGGGAAATAGGCGTGATTATATGTATGTATGTAAAAAAACCTGCCAAGTGCGAGTCGGACTTGCGCACGAAGGGTTCCGTACCATTACGCAAAAAAACGGCAAAAAAATCACGTTTGTTGTATGGGAGCCCCGCTTAAATATTTATTTTATTCTGTTTTTAGTATTAGTTTTTATAGCGGCAACAGAAATACATCATCTGTGAAAATTTCAACTGTCTGGCTATCACGGTACGTGAGATACAGCCTGGTGACAGACGGACAGACAGACAGCGGAGTCTTAGTAATAGGGTCGCGTTTTTACCCTTTGGGTACGGAACCCTAAAAAACTATTTCAACAATCAAAACATCAACAAAAATGATTGTTTAATTTGTCATATGTACAAAAATACGATAAATATAATAAAACCCTTAGCTTAAAACGTTAAATGGACGACAAGCCAATTCCTGGTTCGAATTTCTATTACGTAAGTAAAATTGTTGTGTGCAAAACAATATCAACATCACACGTACATTTTACAATTGGTTAATTTTAGTAAACTTCAAAAACTAAAAATCATAACTATAAAACAAAAAATATGTTTTTTAAAGTAGTGATGTTCACTTCAAATTAAAATCAAATCTATATCGCCGTAACTTTTCATCATTTCCATTTGTTTTACTATTTTTACATGCATACTAACTTGGAGAAAAGGTAATATTGAGTGTGGCCAACATTGTTAAGAGCCCATCAACGTGCTCACTAGCGCCACTGCTAAATAATTGTGATTGTTTAAATTTAACGATAGATATTTAATAAGGGGCCGCTACGTACTGTATTTTGAATACATTATAATAACTGTAATAGATGTCATATATTAAAGAAAAAGTGACGAAGCCCTCCAGTGGTGAAGGCCGGATTCGAACCGGCGTCTTTAGCTATCGCGGCTAACGCCATGAACCCCTAGGCCACCCCGCCACGGCGGTGCCCGTCCGAATTTCTCGACTATATGCCATCTTAGTAAGACTAGGCGTCTTTGACCAGCTCTAAGGGCAAGCAGTGCGCGCTTGCACCTCCTAAACGAACTCCTTACGGATTTACATTGTAGCGAGAGAGACTGGTGCTGCCATCTATGAACAAGTTTGGGAACAAATCAAATTATTTTATAGATGGCAGCACCAGTCTCTCTCGCTACAACGTAAATCCGTAAGGAGTTCGTTTAGGAGGTGCAAGCGCGCACTGCTTGCCCTTAGAGCTGGTCAAAGACGCCTAGTCTTACTAAGATGGCATATAGTCGAGAAATTCGGACGGGCACCGCCGTGGCGGGGTGGCCTAGGGGTTCATGGCGTTAGCCGCGATAGCTAAAGACGCCGGTTCGAATCCGGCCTTCACCACTGGAGGGCTTCGTCACTTTTTCTTTAATATATGACATCTATTACAGTTTTTAATTTATATATAGTAGTGTGACTACTTTAAAAAACACAAATCAAAATATTTAATAAAATAATTTGATTTGTTCCCAAACTTGTTTACATTATAATAGTTTTTACGTTGCTGGATTCGTCAATTTATGCGTCCGAAGTTAAAACGGCCGCTTTTATTTTGAGTTCATAGATCGACGAATCCAGCAACATAAAAACTAGTTCAAAAGCACCACTTAAAAACTAGTAGCATTCAAAAGGTACTTAAATACAAAATATACGTAGCGGCCCCCTTTTTTAAATATCTATCGTTAAATTTAAATAATCACAATTATTTACCAGTGGCGCTAGTGAGCACGTTGATGGGCTCTTAATGTTTTATCTGCTTGTTTATTTGCCTAATTTAAACGTAAATTTGAATTTTGGCCTAGAAGAGAGGTACCACCACACCACACCACAGCATGTAAATGCAGAGTACAACCCTCGCTCGCCTATCTAGGCCTATTTTACGTATAAAAGGGAATGAATAAAATATGTGGAACATGCGTACTAGCATAAGTTGCGTTCTCGCGCGCGTAGTAGGTTGGTAAATCAGGTTTTAGGTTACTTTCCGTTCAAGTCCCGCATGGTATGTTTAAAAGAAAAAAAAATCTTTGTACTTACCGCACTTGGCATCTCATATATTTGTGTTCAGGACATCAAACTGAATCAGAATGCACTGATACCAAATATACCCATATCCGAGATGATTTGTGCGAAATCGATTTCTAGAAGGTTTTAGACAACCAATTAATTAGCGACTCCATACATCTTGCGCGACTTCAAGTATGACTCGCGCGCGAGAACGCAACTCATGCTAGCCGATCAGTTTTCCTCGTTAAGTTAGCTTTTATTCTTCTTATGTTATATTACTTCTGGCTTACTTTGAGGTATAAACCAAGAATATTCTTCTTTTACAAAATATTCCAGAAATAACAAACACAATAAAAACTGATGCTCAACCAAAATTACCTCTCAATAGATTTGCTCATACATTTTGGTTGCTTACTGAAAATTTAATATATATTGTGTACTAATATTAGTAGCATACTCTAACATTAGTGTCTCCCGCAGGTCTCCTCCGCTACAAGGTCGACTTCCAATCGATGCAGCTCGACGACGAGGAGATCGACAACATCTATGACATCGACGACTACTAGACCGTCCAGAACACCAACGAGTCAACTGACTACTTTCAAACCTTATTCTAGCGCAGCCATACTCAAACTTAATTTTATTTTAACAGCAATGTCTGTAAAATCTATCACAAAGTTTAGAAATAAATGAAAAATGGAAAAATTCACTGTCTCGGGCGAAGAGCGAAGTCTTGATAGGTCAGTTCGCAGAGCGATGGGCTAGTGATTCAGAGTCACGAGTTCAAGTGAACTCATTGTGAAGACAGTGAATTTTTCAACTTTTCATTTATTTCTAGACTTCATACTTAACCTTTTTGTATTAGGGCCACAGACGGTTTTGTCTTGTAGCCCCGGGCCGCAAAATAAATTTGCTACAGATGTAGTGCATAATTATTTTACATCGTATTTTCACGGAAACGTACGAACGTGTCTAAATTGCTATTTCAATCAGTCTCGGTACAAAAAGTACTGACAAATAACGTTTCCGAGAAAATACGATGGATAACAATTACGCACTACATCTGTACTTATATTACTTTTATTATAGGATGCCAAGGTTATGTATCTATACCGGGATCACCTGGCTGACCACCTAATGCCTGCGGGCTACATGCGGCTCGCACGTCGAGTATGACTCTACTAGCGTAATAGTTTTGGTCAGTTGATGTTAGTACAATAGTTCCTCCGTCCACTGTGTGTAAAGTACGATCAAGATTCACTGCTACTCGTTCTTTACACAATGAAGTTAAAATAATAAGTCCCATGCTAGCTGATAGATGCGCCGTCTCTATCGCTCATTAGAACGCGTAAACAAAAGTAAGTAATATTAATCGGCCGGTAAAACCAATGTGTTGTAAACATTTAACGTGTTCCTAGTCCATTGTGCGCATATAATATAGCGCAGTTACCCTTTTTTTTCTTCCAAAACAGAAATGTGAGTTGTATTGAAAACTGGTCTTAAAATTACGTAATTTCATTACGAATATCCACGTTGTTGAGACATCCGTTATCCCACATATTTGTGATAGCGACACATGTCTTTTCCACATGAATAAGTGATGAAAATGCGACTATAAAGGGGACGGGGAACTATTGTCAGGGCCAACTCCACTGCTTTGTTGATTCCTCTTTCCTCCTAAGGTCTATATTTTAAAAGGTGAAGAGAAACACCAGTAAATTCGAGGCACTACTTTGTCTTATGACATTATACATAAAAGTTTAGTTACTTACAGTATGTAAGGCTTTAAAATTATTTATATAGACCTCAGGGGGTACTCAAAGTTATAAGGGACTATGAGACCATAAATTTGGCATATATCTAGACGATCAACGTGCTCAAAACACCATTCAGTTTTCATTAATTATTATCTTTCGTCCAGATATATTCGCTATGAAAATCTTAAGAAAATGCACAAATGATACGGCACGTTAATATGTTTTCCAAAGCATACTTTGTATAAATTCGTATGATAGGATAATAACACCAATGATATATGCGAACAGAGGACATATATTGGATATATGTATATGTATGCTTTGGAAACTCAGGCCGAGCACTGTCAACAACCTTGTCGTTATTCAACCTTAATAGATTTAAACCATTTTAACTGCGCACCCCTTTCCGACCTACGGTCACATCATAAGTATATGCAACACGCAGCAAAAATACCTACTATGTTAGGTTTATGTGTGCGTTACGTCTTTAGATGTAGATTGTAGGTTCAATAAAGAGGATCTCAGATTGAAAATGGTTTGTCTGTACGGTTATAGTAAATTGCTTGACTGATTTTATATAACAGCGACAAGGTTGTGGGACTTAATGTTTAAATATTATGTATTTAGTTAATCCGAGTTTTAAAACGGTTTTTTTATTTAATATAAGTCAGTGCGCTCGTTTTAATAGTTATCTGTTTATAACTTGTGGGCTCTCTACACACCACCAGAAAAATATTGTCTTTGATGTATAAAATTATTTTATCTCCATGTAGACTTTGGAAACAATAATGTTTGATGTATACACAGGTATAATGCGACATAAAATAGTAGAAATTAAATAAAATGGAGGTAAAAAAATGTCCATACTAAATTGTTGGCATGTTTAAGCATTTTACGTCAAAAATGTGACAGTTACGTAAGAAGTGGCGCCCTCAATAATTTTCTACAGTTTCTTGTCGGACTATAGGAGTTGTACGTTTTTTCCGTAACTGTTTCAGCACTTTCAGCTATATTTGTGTAGACTTGAGAAAAATAGTCAAGGACAAAGTAGAATAACTAGTGTCGTCTAGCTAATTTAGGGACCATTGCAATTGACACTTAGAAGCTGTCTCAAGTGTCTCAAGGATAAACTAGCTATTATTGAAACTAATTTCCGAAACAATTATTCAAGATGAAAAATCAGTTACGTAAAACTCAATAATTAAAGGTATCTCTTTTGTATGTTTCTAGAAGGTCCAAATATCTGACAACTAATAGGATTTTATATTTTGATTGGATATATTTACGGATAATAAATTATTTGGGTTACTTACTAGTTGCAAAACATGTTTGTGCTGGACAAGTATCTGTATTTAATTAATTGTAATTATCAAATTGTTAGGATGTTAAAAATTCAAGTAACTTGTTCTTTGTTTAACTTGTGGTTTTTAAAGGAGTATGTACTCGTATGTGTATGAGTAGACACATTGTTTCCTGTGCAATTGATTCGATTTTTTTTTAAATCTAAAAGCAAAAAATATATGTTGCACATTATATTTACCTAACAGTATTGAGCATTTCGTATCCCAGGACACAATATACATGTTTTTAAAAACATTTCGTGATGTAACTGTAATGTTTGTTGTAACCGCTATGAAATACTTTAAATATCAATGAATATAGAATGAAATATTAGCATATGTCGAATATTATATCATTCTGTGTGAACTATATGTGTTATAACTATATACAAAACTAAACTTCAAGTGAGGTTTAAAGTTCCTCTTACCAATTAGATGTAACACTGCTAATATAGCTCTCAATGAAAGTTGTAGTTGATTTTTCATGCGTTGGTCCGCTTTGCCTATTCGCGTGAGCTTGCGCACTCGACGCCTTGTTTATGTATGTATTCAAATTACTATATAATGTGCCTTATCGAAATAAAACGTGGAAAACTGATTATTGTTTTGTTTAAACATAATAAATAACCTTTGATATAAAAATTTATTATCAAATATTTTGATTTGTGTTTTTAAATAGTCACTACTGTACCTAGTCGGCTCATAAGTTCTGTCATATACATAGTATCAAATAAAATCAAAAGTTTAAGTTTATTCCGTATAATTTGTACAGCGTTTGAAAGCTTATAAACTAGAGAATCTAAATGTATAACATTTATTCAAAATGACCGCCATAATTATCTACACAGGCTTGAAGTCTTCGTGGCCAGTCGTCAATGGATTCACGCACCACTTTCATGTCGATATTGGCCACTGCCGTAGCAAGAGATTTTTTCAGCGAGTCTAGATTTGCATGAGGTTTTGAGCACACCTTTTCCTCTAAATACTGCCATATTTTATAGTCTAAAGGATTAAGATCTGGGCTAGAGGAGGGCCAATCTTCATGCCGTATAAAGTCGATTTTATTGGAGGCGAGCCAGGCTTGTGTAGACTTTGCCTTATGGGCTGGAGCAGAGTCCTGCTGGAAAACCCAATGCTGGTTTAGAAACATCGTATGGGATAGTGGTTTCACAATATTAGTCAACACCGTGTCTTGGTACACTTTGGCACTAGTTTTTACTCCTTTCTCACAAAAATGCATACTAGTGACGCCCGCATAAGAAACTCCCAGCCAAACCATCACAGATGAACCTCTTTGAATACGGGGAATGCTATTAGACGCTTCTTTACTATTGCGAGCGTACACTCTATCATTTTGTTTATTACAGTTTTCTTCTATGTCAAAAATTTTCTCGTCCGAAAACAGTATACAACGGTGCTTATTTTTAGCGTACTTCTTCAATAAAGCTTTAGATCTTTTAAGCCTTAAAGCTTTAAGCCGACCATTGAGAAGATGGCCAGTTTTTCGTTTATAACCACGAAGTCTCAGGTCTTGATTAAGCACTCTTTTCACCGTGTTTTTGCTCAAACCCATCTGGAGGGCCATAACTTTTTGTTTCCTAGCGGGATTTCTGGCAATGCGTGCCCTAATTGCTTGTACAACCGCTGGAGTCCTAGCTGTACGCGGACGACCGCTTCTTTTCTTGTCATTTAAACTAGAGACCTCACTGTATCTTTCTATGGTACGATACACAAATCTTAGAGAGAATTTTAAATTTTCAAGTAGCTTAAAAATTTTAGTCGGCGAGTGACCACAACGATATAGTGCAATTATTGCGGTACGGCTATCTTTAAGCGTCCACTCCATGTTGAAGAAAACAGAAAATTGCAAAATTATACTACTCAAATATTTAATAAAGATTCGAAATTCAAATGCAGAACGGTTTTTGTTTTAGGAGTTCCAAATTTAAATTTTAAAGGCCAGTGACAGAACTTATGAGCCGACTAGGTATATATAATATATTATAAAATGCATGCCGTGGCGATGTGTCCTAGGGATTCGGGTCTCTATTGTTTGACATAATTATTGAAAGTCATAATGTAATGATTGTTATATTATCATTACATTAGTCATAATTTGGTTTTTCTCAGAAACGCGTTACTTGATTTTTTATTTTACTGGATTGCCATAAAAAAACCTAACCTATCTATAGGATAACCCTCGGAAAATCCTGAAAAGTTAACGGTTTCAGAATTATGACTAATGATAATATGACAATCATTACATTATGACTTTCAATAATTAAGTCAAACAAAGGGACCCCCTAGAGATACATATTCAATAATAGCATATTTCAATTTCATTTATTAAATCAAATTAAATAAAGATAACAATGATCTTAATTTTTGTTAGTATATTCTTAAAAATAATGTTAGTACTTAAAAATTAAATTAGATTTTACATTTAAAATTATTTCATTAAGCATAGCATACCTTCAGATCCACAAGTTCCACAACGCAGGCTTCGTCATCTTACAGCAAGCTCATCCACCTTAGGTTTCGTCAAAATAAAACCTGCATTTACACATTTAATAAAATAATTTGATTAGTTCCCAAAGTTGAGGCACTATGACGTCATACAAAATTTGCGAAATCAATGATAATAGCCTTTCAGTCCAAACAACGAAATGAAGAACTATTTACGTTCAAACATCGCCTATCACGTGCCAGCGTGCCACACACATCCTCATGCCCAACGCGGCATATAAAATACTAACTTTTGCCCGCGACTTCGTCTGCGCGGACTTAGTAACAGCAGCTAAATAAGTATAGCGCCTGGAAAAATTCTCATAGCAATCATTCAATTTGAGCATATTATGCACACAGATTAGCAGGCACTTCATTAATTATCTCAATTCCACCCCGCTTTTTACTTTCTTAAGGGATGATTTTCGGGATAAAAACTATCCTATGTCCTTCTCAGGGACTCAACCTATCTCTATGTCAAATTTCATCTAAATCGATTCAGAGGTTTAAGCGTGAAGAGGGAACACACAGACAGAAAACAGACTTTCGCATTTATAATATTAGTACCTATATGGATTAACCATCTCATTAAACAAAAATACTATTGAAACAAATATAAATAAGTAATACAAAATAGTAAGTTTAACGAACCGTTAAGTAAAGAAGACTTTTATTTAGCATATAAAAAACGGTCAACAGATCCAGATAATATTTAAAACCGGCCCACCGCCTACAGCTTTATAAGCCCTGTTCTCATCTGCGTGCAGGAGCCCCTAGTACCAGCTTATCCCTCTGGGCCGCATCCAACGGAAAGCGGACGCCTATTAGACGGCTATGTAAAGATGACATTGAATTTGTACTTCAGCATAGTGATCGAAATGTATTTTAAAGTACCACTATGTATACCTATGTTATACAAATAAACTGATTCTGCTTCGAGGAATTGTTCGGACTAATCCCTGCCGCTTCCTACCGCCATCGCTCAAACTACGTCACAATATTTCCATCTTCACCACTTAGTAGTAGTAGTAATCACTTGACAGGTTTACATAAAATTTACAGAAAATGAAGTACAAAGGCGAACTTATCCCTATAAGGGATCTCTTCCAGCTAACCTTCGAGTAGATGAGGGGAGAATTCAAATTAGATATTAGATGCTATAGCGGGTGTAGGTATAATAATAACCGGCACTGAAGTTAAACAGTTTATTATACTTAAAGAACACGGTTTATGATACAATACAGTCCACTATACGTTAAAATTACTAAAACTATTACAATTCAATGCTATGATACTCGTGATCGGTCGTAGGGTCGGATACGCGCACACGTCTATACACAAAGGTACCGGCTACCAAAACTAAACTCGCGCGCAGCGCTGTTGCCTTCCGCGCGATACTCAAACATGGCCGCGCACGCGACTACTATAAATTGACCCGCGGCTTAGTCTGTTAATACGCGAACCGGGGTCTACTTAGATTAGCTCTATTGGGAAGATGCCCACTAGGCGTGCTATCTCGTACTAACGCACGCTTAGGCATCCCGTCTCTGTCACACGCTATAATGCACAATAACATTTTTAAAGTTAACTAACCAAATTGTCCAAAAGTAAATAAAATACATAAATAACATTATAAAATAAAATACATAGGTAGTAAACGTACATAAATCAATACTAAAATATAACTATAATATATTGCAGCGCGTCAGGTCAGGGATGTTTGCGGAGGCGCATGTGGCGTGTTTTAAAGTAGGGCTCCCGGTATCCGTGTTACACGCCGAAACGTATACCCGTGTTCTTAAGCCCGGCGGTACTAAGAACCCGGTTTACACGGAACCGCCGGGATTCGAAAACGTTTCGAAGGAACGTTCCCAAGAAACGTATCTCAGACACGTATCTCCGTTTACACGGGTACTTAAGACCGTTCCGAACGGGTCCGAATTCTCCGAACCAGTTTGAGCCAATGTACAATGGTAACAAGGTCCACTATTATTATGTTGACTTCAGATGAATTCGTTTGTCGTACGATTTTTAAAGTGAAGCTTTTATTCTATCGCCCCAATTTATTAGGTTAAGATTAAAACCGCGATTTTAATACCGTAAATCGAATTAATTTCCGATTTTTTTTAGTTAAATGCCTACAATCCGAAAAAAGTTTCACTTGCATCGTGGTTTCATAAAACCGCACAATTACTTTTTTTTTTATTGTTTTTAACCGTATTGATAAAACATAGGTACTGAGCCATCTTCCTAATCTTCCTATGTTTAATAGTAGGTATACATAATTTTTATTTTAAACTATTTATATCATTTAGTAAAACCGATTGCTACTAAGCTAATTACAAAAATTTGATATCGATCATAGTTTTTTTTTATAATTACATAATGGTATAGTATTTTCGTTAATAAGAGGTGTGCAGACAGAATACAATATTAATTAAAAATAACAGTTTAATTATTTCGTGGTTATTTTTATCTCGGATCTATTACTGCTTTGCGAAAACAACAAACCTGCCAAAAAGTTTTTAGTAGGTACACAAAAGCGGGATTATCGAGTAATTTTACCCAAGAACCATAAAAACCCATACTACCTTGGATAACTTGCGATAATATTGCTAATTACATTAAGATAGATCTTTAAATTGGTAATCATTCATAATTCACATTGGTCACTTTCGCACTAGCGTTCAGGTAATAAACTTAAATGCGCACGTTGCCGACCGGTGGTCCATCCATCCATTGTTTTCCAATATCCTTTTGTTTGTCATCGTCGAAAACGTGTAGGTTCCCAAACTATTATCACAAGTGTCACCGCCAATTACAAGCTTTATGTCGTTGTAATAAGGTCAAAACATCTGCACAAGAAAATGTTTTCCATTGTTTTGTAGCTGCACCGCACTAAAAAGCGTTTTACTGCATGGTAAGAGGTACCTAAAGTAAAAACAATTAGAATTTATTGAGAAGGTGCAATTTTATCAAGTTGATTTAAAGTGTTTATTAATAACTATAGCGACCCGCCCCGGCTTCGCATGGAGAGTCAAGCATAATAAAATACATTCTGTAACAAGTATTCACTTCGGAAGCCTAATAATACTAAGAGTTCAATGTCCATTTGTCTGTCACCACTCACTAGGCTGTATCTCATGAACCGTGATAGCTAGACAGTTGAAATTTTTACAGATGTATTTGTACGGAACCTTCGGTGGGCGAGTCTGACTCGCACTTGTCCGGTTTTTTTAGAAGTTAATAATGGGTTGTTTATTCTTAAAATATAGACAGACAGCCATCGCGCACTTTTTTGTAGACCAATGAAAGAGAGACAAGTCCACCATACATTGATATCAAATAGATTGGGCAGCGTTTTCGATTAAGCCAGCGTGATTTTTTCTAACTTCATTAGCAAACATCGTCATATTTCTACCAATTTAAACAAAACCTTAACAAAATATACACATAAACATTCCCAAAGAAAAACTTCATTCATAGGTGAGGTCTTGTTATCGCGAACATACAGACAGACATACGGACCCGGCGGGGGACTTTGTTTTATAAGGTGTACCTACATTATATGACAAGAAATACAATTTCATATCATGTTCTTAAATTAAACTAAAAATAAAGAAGCAAGTTAAAATTGTATTTTTTTTATAAATACTTACTTAATGCCAATTTCGAACATTAGTTTGACTTCCTGCCTACATACTAAACTAGATGGTTCTAATATTTTTTTAAATAGGTACTAGCATGTTTTTTTATTATATTGCTAACCCGCAACGTAAAAAAAAGTAGCTATTTAAAGTGCTATATAAAATACTATACTTTGATAAGAAGCGTGAATACTCTTAATACCTATTGCAAGCAAAAACTACCTGCTCAAGAAAGGAGTTTCTAAACCGTTTATTGAATTTCGACTCTATGACCCACGGAATAAGGTTAAATATGACAGAAACTCGTCATGAATCTTTTGTCTATTCATTTGTAGCTGGCGTTCGTTCCTTCGCTACTATCGTCAAGGACGTGTCCGGAGCCACGGATAAATAAGATACGTATCTTCGAATACCCGTTTATCCGTGTACACGGGTCTTAACTACACGTTTCTTAATTAAACGTGTGGAACGGGCCAGAAAACCGTTTACGTATTATTCGGAAACGGGTATTCGAAACGTGTAAACGAAACACGGATTCGACCGCGAGCCCTATTTTAAAGCTACTATGCGCCTGCGAGCCGCGTCCCTGGTGCAACGTGCGACGCGTCCGCGCCAGCTCCAACAGCGTCCTAGAAATGATTGCGGACAAGTTTTGTCCTTATATCACATTTTGCTGCGGACTTCATACGCCCTGCAGCACTGTGGTAAACACATTGAGAAATAGATGACGGGTGTCAATGTTTTTACCACGGTTACCTACCCTAATTGTAATTTTTTGTTGTTTGTGTTTTTTTTTAATGTTTGTATTATGTACACACACACAGATACTTGAAATAAATGAATTTTAATTAGTTGAAACATATATTGCATACATAAAAATAAAAAAAACACGTGGCAACAAAAAATAATAGAAATCAGTACATAACCCAATCACGCTTGGTTGGGAAGCAAAAGCTTCTTCAGATTAGCCTTAGATAATAGGGATGATTACACATGTTGAATTTTATAACAAAATCTTAATCACATAGATAACATAGATAGCTAATGAGTCATTTATCACAATAATGTAGATATTAAAATAATATATGGAAATCATACAAAAATACAGGACTTGAAAGTTTCAAAATATAAATAATTTTTCAACTTCCAAAAAGGAAAAAACTAAGGGTACCATTCGATTTCTTACATTTTATAAAAACAAATTTGTACAGCAACTATATACATAAACGCAATATTTCACCGACAAAAACGCAATTTTCTTATTTTGTCCATACATTCAAAATGGGCTCTCAGTGAACATGACGTCACGTTCACTTATCGTTTTGTTTGGAGCGTTTCGCGAGTGAAGTACGACTGTCGGACTTTGACTATCATTTCTGACTTTTGTAGTGCTTTAATGCAATGGGTCCCATATAGACATTTGATCCTAAAAATAAACCTGATCGATTAATCCATTAATGAAAATTTGTCATCTAGCCTATTGGCAGTTCTCAAGTCTCAACTATGCGTTTTTTTCAGAAATTTAATGCCCTATTTTTGCTTCAGAGTCGAGCTTGACCGAACAAGAGTGCTTTATTGTTGAGGAGTCGGACGCGGCGAGCGACGAGGACTGCATATTGCGTGAGTACTCGCAAAACCATAGGAAAAAAGCTGCCTTTCCACTGAGGCGGAGGTGAGAGGAGGTTGATTCCCGAATGACTCCTTTTATCTCTGCCTTAATGTAAAGGCAGCCAAAACCTTGCTTGCATGTTGTTGTGTACAGTGCAAGTAATATCTGTCACCGTTACAATATTCGCTAAATTTTACTGTATTTACAGTCACTGCTGATCACAGAAAACCGCCTATAGACCGAGCTTATAGGACGACTCGCGGTCACCGCCCGTATGGTGTATAGGTCTTATATAAGATTGCTCGCGCGCCGCTCCGATCAGTTGCGCCCAAGAATACGACCTATTAGCAGTGTGCACGTCTGTACGAAAATAAATCGTAAATAATTGAATTCGTTCGCTAATTTATATTGCAGCGTAAAATGGTGTGGCAAGTCATCTAAGACTTCCAAATACAAAACAGATGGAATAACATTCCTGTTAATTGTGAAATTCATTGTTTTGTTGAAAATTGTTTCTTGTCAGCGGGGTTCATTTTATACTGGTCAACACGGTTGTGCTGAGCAGCAACGAAGTATGCCCGTCCCTTTTCGTCAACATGAAAATGCAATGTGCTATCCCTTTCACGTTAACGACTAGTGATGTGACGGTGATGGTTTCGTCAGTTGCGGAAACTTCGTGATTTCGTTCGTACCGTATTGTACCATTTAAAAAAATATAAAAGAAAACTGGGATTCTTTTTTATTGATAGTAATTAATATGTAGAATCTGTAGTTTTATTTAGTTGGTAGTTTATCTTAGTAGGTAGATACCTACGTAGTTAATTTTTAGGGTTCCGTACCCAAAGGGTAAAAACGGGACCCTATTACTAAGACTCCACTGTCTGTCCGTCTGTCACCAGGCTGTATGTCATGAACCGTGATAGTAAGACAGTTGAAATTTTCACAGATGTATTTCTGTTGCCGCTATAACAACAAATACTAAAAAGTACGGAAGTTGGAGTTACTCAGAAGCACCTTATTTTTTTAACGCTTTTACTAAGTACATACTGTGTAAATCTCATGAATGTAAATTTCACCACAAAATATATGCAACACCGTGTATTAAATTTCATACATATGCTAAATATTTTGTTTAGTTTCATTTATAAAGTACCTACTTAATGAAATATTATATTCTTTTAATATTATTAAGTATTGTTTCTGTAGACTTTATTGATAACAATTTTACCACAGTAAATTATAGTACAACTGGTACCAGTACCACTGCCTGTAATGAACATGTCCCATCCCTACGCTTACACGTGTCGTTTGGAACGACCAATCACAACGCCGTGAGCACCCCCGCCCCGCACCCGCCCCGCACCTCAGAGGTTGGTGATTTCCGTCGCGAACAAAATGGCCAATATTAGGCTTCTATAGGCGGTTTTCTGTGCTGCTGATCGACGTTACTCAGTTCGTCGGTTGTGGGTTGTGGTTGACGCAAAATATACGCTTTATACTTTTTTTTGTTTTTTTACAACTATAGGTAAAAGTAGAATGAGTATGACCCACCTGTATCAGATAGTAATTATTCACTATCTTGAAAACGAAGTACTGATATTGATACGCGATAGCAAGGAGCATAGATGTATAGTATAGTGTATAGAGAGTTAAGAGTTACTGTCAGTTATGTAGCCACCGTACATTTACTGCCATTTTTCGACAGAAAAAAAACTTTTAGAACCCCATTTTAGTTTGATCCTTATTCTTTCACTAATATGTATTAAATTTGTTAAATATCAAAAAGTACCGCCATCTACTCGACACTAGGCCAAAGGTATGGCGTCATCGCTCGAAAAGATTGCACCATACCTTTGGCCTAGTGTCGAATAGATGGCGTTACTTTTTGATATTTAACAAATTAACACATATCAGTAAAAGAATAAGGATCAAAGTCAAATGACATTCTAACAGTTTTAATCTTCTGTCGAAAGATGGCAGTAAATTTACGGTGGCTACATAATTTACCATGACAGTAACTGTCTATAGTGTCTATACACTATTCACTTTGACGATAGAAATGCGCGGTAACCGCGTTACTCTTCACGCCAATAAAGTAGGTACCCATAAACTCAAATCAAGTTGTTTTAGTTGAATTAGACGGCACCGCTGGAGCGAGGATGGAGCCGGTGCTGTTTGTGTCCGCCCGCGCCAGGGAACAGCTCGCTCAGGCTTGCTGCGTGAGGCTCGAGCGCCTCCGCGACTCCCCGCGGCGAGTCAGCCGTGTTCCGTGACGTCACACCGCGAGCCGAGCCCCGCCAGCAGTGTGCACGACACACCCGCCCCCAGGGCTGACCGACAACCCTACACCTGCGACACTTGCCAGACACAGTTCAGAGCGCTATTACATTTCGGCGTTGAGCTAGTTTAGGTATTTTACGCGCTGCGGCGGGCTGTGCGAGCTCAGTATGCCGATCCCTTCTATCACGTTTTCCCTCTCGCTCGCACTACAATGATGGATTAAATAATCTTGATCCTTCGTGAAGCATACTGAAAACAATTATAACGACACTAACTGTACTTAAATTTTAAAATCCTTATTATTGTTATTTGGTACGAAAATACTAAATCCAGTGCAAATGTACTTACTATTGTATTATAAAAGAATTATTTTATACTAGAAAGAAATTATACTCGCTTGTTTACATGTTTCGTCATTACATTTGGTACAGGTACAGGGTACCGCTTGGGTAGCGAAATTATTTTGGCTATATGTAGCAGTGTTGGCCGTAATTGTTAATTTTAATTAACCATTGATCAATTGCATTAACCATTAGTTCCGCCATTAACCAATTGCATTACGCACCAATTGCATTAAAGTTAATTCGAATTAAATTTTTGAGACGTTAATGGCCATTGAAGTTAAAGTTTTGTTTAGTGTTGTTTGACATATCAGTCAAATTAGACAGATTGACAGTTTTTGTCTTTTTTAGTGAAAATGAACATGGTTTGTTTGCTAAATTATATCCCAAAAAGATAATTTTCACTGAAAATGACAAAAACTGTAAATCTGTCAAACTTGACTGATATGTCACTTAGTACCAAACTTTAACAAAACGTTAATTTTCACAAAAAATTACAAAAACTGCCAAACTGTCAATTTTCACAGTTTTGACAGATGTGTCAAACTACATTTTCCATCCCATGACTAATGATGAAGGCAATGAAGGTCCTATCAAAATCGGACAAGCCGTTTCGTTTTGGGATCCAAAACTGTCAAAATGTCACAAACTGTCAATTTTGACAGATAGTATAAATCTACACTTGACAATGTGACTTGGTGCTAAATTATATCCCAAAAAGATAATTTTCACTGAAAATGACAAAAACTGTCAATCTGTCAAATTTGACTGATATGTCAAACAACACTAAACTATGTCACTTAGTACCAAACTTTAACAAAACATGTTAATTTTCACTAAAAATGACAAAAACTGTCAAACTGTCAATTTTGACAGTTTTGACAGATGTGTCAAACTACATTTTCCATCCCATGACTAATGTTGAAGGTCCTATCAAAATCGGACAAACCGTTTCGATTCGGGATCCAAAAATGTCAAAATGTCTCAAAATGACAATTTTGACAGATTGTATAAATTTACACTTAACAATGTCACTTGGTGCTAAATTATATCCCAAAAAGATAATTTTCACTGAAAATGACAAAAACTGTCAATCTGTCAAATTTGACTGATATGTCAAACAACACTAAACTATGTCACTTAGTACAAAACTTTAACAAAACATGTTAATTTTGTATGTAAGTTTTGACAGATGTGTCAAACTACATTTTCCATCCCATGACTAATGTTGAAGGTCCTATCAAAATTGGACAAGCCGTTTCGATCTGGAATCCAAAACTGTCAAAAATGACAATTTTGACAGATAGTATAAATCTACACTTAACAATGTTACTTGGTGCTAAATTCTATCCCAAAAAGATAATTTTCCCTGAAAATGACAAAAAAACTGTCAATCTGTCAAATTTGACTGATATGTCAACCAAACCTTAGTTCCACTAGGTACTGCCAGGGTTCAGCATCAGCTCTATCATGGGTACTGCTCTCCTAAGTGCTCATCAAGACGAGTCGGATGACTAAAACAGCGTGTGCCTATGTTGCACCAAACCTTAGATTCACTAGGTACTGCCAGGGTTCAGCATCAGCTCTATCATGGGTACTGCTCTCCTAAGTGCTCATCAAGACGAGTCGGAGCGTGTGCCTATGTTGCACCAATCCTAAGTTCCACTAGGTACTGCCACGGATCAGCATCAGCTCTATCATGAGTACTGCTCTCCCAAGTTGCTCATCAAGACGAGTCGAATGATCAAAACAGTGTGCGCCTATGTTGCACCAAACCTAAGTTCCAGTAGGTACTGCCAGGGTTCATAAGGAGGATGAGTAATACATACTCAAAACTTATACAAGTTCAGTCTTAGTTATATCGGAGCATCGTTTATCCAGTATCCGAATCCAGCGTTTAGACCGGAAGCCCCAGGGCCGTAGCCAAGACCTGGGACCTGGGCCATGTTTGCCCAGACCGATGTCGCGACCGGCGTAGCCAAAACCTGACTAGTCAGGGCCAGCCACGCCAAGCGCGTCACAAGTCACAACCGGTTCAAGCAAGGTCACGCTAGTACTCGCGTTTGGGGGCATTTCTTTTTAATTTATATAAAGCGCTCAAATATCACCATAAATCTAAAATTGGAGATTGACACCAATTTCTTTTCTGATCAAATCAGTCGATCTGATCGATTCGCGCACGAGTGGTGAGGGGATTGATATATGTCAAAAACGGCGAACCAAATGAGGGCTAACGCGTATGAATTCGCCGCTAGGGGCGCTAGTGTAATCAATCAATCTTTGGGTATTATGGCTCCATCGATATTGTCGATGATTCCGCCAACGTCAAGGTTTAGGAAGGCACGTGCTTTATGAAGACAATTGGCCGGTGAATATCCACGACGCAGTTCACTCAGATGAGAATCGAATGTAGATCTACCAGGACAAAACAAACATATATTATTAAAACTAACTACTACAAATACAGGTTATTGTTTTTAATGTGTTTAGCTAAAACGTTCACAAAAGGGGAGGTAACTAATGTAAGGAGGAAATTAATGTTAACAGGACGGGGAATTTTAGGGGGGAGGATGTCATACAAGGGGGTGACGAGACGATTACAATTCCAAAATACGTGTTCGAGAGTACCCTCCGCCAGACCACATTCACATAGAGAGTGGTCTCGAACACGCATTTTTTTCCAGCGAACAGGGGTGCAAACGTGGCCCAGTCGGAGGCGAACGATCGTTGAAGTAATGTTCTTTGGCAAGGACTTCCGAGTACCAGAGAACCACGGTGGTCTTTTCCATAGTTCGAAATGTCAAATGTCACTTGTCACTTCAATGACTGACAGCTGTTCTTTAGTCTTTTGGACCACTATCAACAGAGGCGCCAACTGGTGAGCAAAAAAACGATAGCCCTCATTGGCGTTTGCGTCCACACCTGATTTGATCAGACAATTTAATTAATCAGATTGGCGACAAAATTGTTCCCGTCTGATTGGCTTAATAAAGACATATTCTTTGATAAAGACTTAGCTTAAAGGTCTCGTAACCAGGCCATAAAATAAGAATAAAAAATAAACTCAAAAAGTCAGCTGTCAGTTCAGTAAACTGTCAAGTTAAGTGCCAAAATCCTTGACCAGTTGTAATTTTAATAGTCGATTGATAAAATTCATAATATGGCTTTAAATAGTCCGAATGAAAATGTTTTGATTATGAATAATGTAAAAGAAACACCGTAATGGACGTGCTGCATTCGTGTCGCTGCTGCTTGCGGCGGCCGCCGGACAAAGGCCTGACCTCAGTGTATACATATCTCGACAAAACAGAGATATATTCAGACATGCTAAAAGAGTGCTTCAATATTCATGTAAGTAAAGTGATCTAGATATGACGGAGTGAAATTATATCATATTAAATAACAATTACAATCGGGTCTATCGCGAATTTATTTTGTTACCTTTACCGACGTTTCGACACAGGTTTCGTCGTGGTCGCGGCGTAACTGTAAATGTGATTTAATATGTGTTCAAAACGCGAAAGTTTTAAATGTTATATTGAAATTATATCAGTTTGATAGTAAATTTAGCAAAATAGTTGCTAGTCAATGAGTTGTGGAAAGCTGTCTATATCGCAATACAATACAATTATGAAATCAATGTCTAACTTTCAGCTAGTTCAATTTAGTGACAGTGGGATCTGCGATGTGTGCGTGGGGTGTCTCCGAGATGCAAATAACTTCAAGCTGCAAGTGCAGCGCAGCCAGGCCGAGCTGCAGGAAGCTCTACGTTTTAAAAGTAAGATCATCATCTTTGTAGTGTTGTCCACGCTTTTTGCGATGGGTAATGAGAGTCATGGATCTGGCAAGTCAAACTCAGGATAAGAATACTTTAACTTAACATAAGCAGTATTAGGCTAAAAAATATGTTGTTGTAATGTATTGAGATATGTACATAATTTAGTTTCATGTTGTTTTAGATGAAGAATCTGCAGTCAAGTTGGAAAACACTAGTGATGTTATCACGAGTGATAAAGCAACCTTGTGTAAGTTTATTGTAGAGATGCAATGGATAGAAATTTTATATTAAAGGAAAAAATGGAAGTTACGCTTCCGGCAGGACTTGAACCCGCAACCTCCGCAATCCGTGCGTTGCTCTTAACCAATTGAGCTACGGAAGCCTACCAGAACCTTGCAAATCTTTCATTCCTTCCCTTATGTATTCACGCCTTTGGGGTGGCGTAACTTTTTCCATTTTTTCCTTTAATATAAAATTTCGAGTATCGCTCGCAGACATATCTGCATGTTAAAAAATTGGTTCAATGGATAGTTGTTTGGCCAGATACCGGATATTCGTCCAGACCATCGGCTGGCTGAACATTTTTAGTTTTGCAGGGTTTTGACCTGTTTCGTAATTAACGTTCGCGCGGACTAATTTATAGGTTCGTGTTTTATCATGTTATGTATGTGGAGTAAGTTCGTTTATAGTACGCGTGCGCTTGCGTATTTGGCTATAAACACAAATAATACAATGATTAATGATGATGAGACTGTGACTGTTTTTTAGATTCCATTTGTTTGCCCCAAAATCAAGCAAAGTTACTATAGTTCGTTTTTTTAGCATGAGAAAAAAAGGTAAACAACCTCGACGTGTCTTTGTATTGAAAAATAAAAAAATTAGTTTATATTACTTATGAAAGCAAAAGAATGTAAAAAATCGTATATGATTTATAATTGTAACATATTTGCTGGGACTCATATTTCATAAGTGATTTTTAATAAAAAGACACGTCAAGATTGCTTACCTTCTTTCTTTTTTTTTTTTTTATGATGAATAGGCAGGCGTTTGACCACGATTCCACCTGATGGTAAGTGATGATTCTTTCTAATAAGAACGAACGAACTATATCCGGTATCCGGTCGGATAGTACGTCACATTTGAAATAATTATGAACAACGCTAACCCAGACAGTTAGCGTTGTTCATAATTATTCCAAATTTCAAATCGATAGCTCAAGTAGTTCTCGAGATATTTAGCAATGTGACAGACAGACGGAGTCTCACCATAAGGGTTCCTTTTGTACCTTTTTGGTACGGAACCCTAAAAACGAAGAATATGTTCGGTACTGCTTTACATTTGTAAACATATGACAACATCTTTTCCAGTGGCATTGGACAGTACAGATGATACTTTCATATCGACAGTTGATACAACGTCGCTCGCTTATAAGGCGCAGAAGAAAACCTGCGACAACAAGAACAGCCTCAGAAGTCACCAGCGCAACCACGTCACTGAGAAGACAAAGGACCTCGTTCACACCCCTCGAATCAAGAAAACATCATACACATGTGACACTTGCCATAAATCTTATAAGTTAAAATATAATTTAATTAAACATTTACGTACTCACTCCGCCGAAGGAAAAATCTCTTGTCACATATGCAAAAAACAATTTACACAACAATCTTGTCTGGATAGACATCTCTTAGTACATGCTGGAAAGGAACAACATTCGTGTCAACTTTGCCAAAAAGAATTCACACATAAATTTCATTTAATCGCCCATTTAAAATGTCACACCAAGGACAAGAGATTTTCCTGTGAAACATGCAACAAAACATTTACAAAACAATATAACTTAAATATTCATAAGCGCGTACACACGAGAGAAAAACCTTACAAATGTGAAGTGTGCAAAAAAGGGTTTAAATATGAATGTACTTTAAAAGCGCATTTTAAATGTCATACTGGAGGATATCAATTCTCTTGTGATATTTGTCAAAGGCAGTTTTCACAGAACTCGAACCTGATTAAACATAAATTAATCCACACTGGAGAAAAGTCTCACTCCTGTGAAGTATGCAAAAAACAGTTTGCATTAAAGGGCACATTAAACAAACATATGTTAATTCATACAGGTAATTATCGGTTTACTTGCGAAATTTGTAAAAGGCAATTTTCAGAACTGTTTACTTTGAACATACACAAACGTGTGCACACAGGTGAAAAGCCTTACTCTTGTGAAGTATGTAAAAAGCAATTCACACTTAAAGGTACCTTGAATAAACATATTCTTACGCACACGGGAAATAAACTATTCTGTTGTGACACTTGTGGAAAACAGTTTATACGTGAGACTCAACTAACTGTGCACATTAATGGTCATAAGGGGGTAAAACCATTTTTCTGTGAAACATGTAACAAGCGATTTACACAAAAAAGTAGTCTAAGAGCCCATAATTTAATACATACAGGACAAAAATCCTTCTCATGCGAAATATGTCTTAAGCTGTTCCGAACAAAAACTAATTTAAAAGGCCACATGCTGACACACGATGGGCTTAAATTGCATTCATGTGAAGCGTGTAATAAGCAATTTACACATAAGTCGGCTTTAATTGTTCATAGCCGAATCCACACTGGAGAGAAACCGCATTCGTGCGACATATGCAATAAAGAATTTACAGTACTATCTACCTTGAAATTCCATTATCGTACTCACACTGGTGAGAAGCCACATACTTGCGAAATTTGCCATAAGAAATTCGCACATCCTTCAAGTTTTAGAAAGCATAAACGTATACATAAAGAGAAATGCAACCCTTGGTGAAATTTGGCACGAATGTTCTTATTATTTATAAAATAGATAGATAAGTAGATAGAATATGTAATTATCAGTTCCATATTACTGGTCAAATGTAAATGCTACGGGCCAGGCATCCTTTCAACAAGTACGCTTCGGTCGCATTAATCGTCAATGCTAACTTTTACTTTAAAATGTCATTATGTGGATCATTTTTAGTGCCAAGTTGTTTTAAATTACAAATCTGCTTGTTTTTAGAACGTGTCATAAATAGACAATGTACTGTACCCTATTTAAGTAGTAAATACCTATACTTACTCGTATTGGTCTGTTTGTTAATATGTAAAATACTTTCTATAAATACGGGTTATTGCCACTAGTTACCACCAAGTTCTTACCGGTGGTAACTACTGGGATTTTTTTCCCACCTTTTACCACTGGTAACTACTGGGAATTATTTAGTGTGAATAAGTAATAACCCATAAATACTCGGGAGACACAAATCACGTTTTTAAGCTGGAGTCCAAGATTTGTCAATATTAATAAGAATATGTGTTAAAACGAAACTGTAATGGTGTATTTTTACTAAAAGTAAATTTTAATTAAAAGTGAGTCGGAGTTTCCCTTTTTTAGGCAAATAGTGACCACTTTTCTCCGATAAGGTGATGATGTCAAAAGTAAATAATATAAAACTATATCACATAGACCAAAGGTTGGGGAATCAGCAGGACTACATCATGAGTATACTGGATTATACGGAAATGGATTAATTTATTAGTAAACACAATCCCCCTGATGAGGGCGCCACTGGATGCCCTACGATAAACCTTATTACGTTGAAAGAATTGTTACAAATTGTTAGTTATCAATTTGTTCACTCGCATAAAAAAAAATGAACTACGACCAAGATCAACATATTACTTTACATTATATGAGAACACGATTACAGTTTTATTTACATATATGCCAGAATTTGTCTATTTCCTAAAAAAGAAACGCCACTAATTTTACGGAATAGTATGAGTATACCTAGATATGTATGTATTTAAAAGATTTTTTTGTCAGATTCATGATTTACTTAATTCGTAATTCTGTTTTTACCATCGTCATCGATTGTGTTTAATGAAAGGTCAGTTTTAATCAAATATGCTCCAGTTTGTTCTGAGCCCAAATGCTTAGCACAATCGAGGGTCTCCTTTGTAGCGGTGTCTTATACGAGTACCCTAGCGCATAGTGTACACAATCGGAAAGTCCTTGTCAGATAAAAAAACAAATTATTGCTCATCTTCAAACTGGAGTTAATCCAAGTTAATCAGAATGCCGGTCTTTGAGTAATTAACATAATTTACGCTCAGGAATGCAGCCTGGAAAAACACGGTGTATACATGTATGTCGTGGCCCTTAGAATTGATAATTTCATGATGTAACAATCATTTTATTAAACGATGGGTTGGCCACATCATAAATAAATCAAACCTAACTTAACCATTAACCACAACCATTTATAGAGATCAATTCTAAAATGTTAAAAACCTATGATCTGGCCACGACTAGGGAATGCAATCTCGATCTCGCAATTTCGAGATCTCGCACGAATTTTCGAGATTCAATCTCCTTGACAGGAAATCTTGATTTTGGCAATCTTGGTCGAGAATGTCGAGATCTTGATTTATATTTTCGAGATTGAAAGTTACTTTGTTTTAACTTTTTGTTGTGGCCGGGTACCTTAAAACTAGCATACATATAATAAAATATATTTTAAAAGTAATAATCACTACAAATCACATTCACATCTTTTTGACCTTAGATTCATGTTGTCCAGGCAGTGATATTGTGTGTATAGGCTTTAGCTGACGATAAAAGCACTGTGGCGCGCTCTGTGCGGAAGCATCGGGCGAAATTAGTGTAACCACAATTAAAAATAATTATTACCACTTTTTCTTACTTACGTGCAAATTAGAACTAAGTATTATCACGTTTTTTTTTAATAAAAGTATTTTTTTTTGTCAAATGTCGATTTAAGTTGTTGTTTTCAAAATAGGACATGACGTAGGTGCCCTAATTAAGTACGGAATTCATAGTTTTTGATCAAAATAACACATTTTTAATTACTTTGTCAAATCTCGATCTCGAAAGTCTGACGGTCGAGATCTCGAAACACCCAATCTAGATTCAGATTTTTCGTGCGAGATCTCAAATCACCAATCTTGGTGCGAGATAGCCACGACCTATTTACGAGTGTGTGTGTAACTGTGTAAATACTCGTGTGTCGTCACTCTATATCGTGAGACTGGTCAAGTACTGGTCAGTTTGTAATAAAAAAGCTTACATTTACTTATACTTACTAGGTACTTACATTTGCAGAAGGTTGCGGCCCACCCGCTTGTCCGTCCTCGTGCTGCTGCGAGGTGTGTTTGTTTCTGGACTGACCACAGACTTGGCACTTTTGGTAGTTACATTATTTATAAGTAGTCGGGGCATACAGTTGTGTGCAATATAATAGCAGTCAATAATAAAATGAAAATCAGGGGAAAACTATAACTTGATGAATTCGTTAGGTTCCAACTTTTTCAGCAAACAAGATGTTTGAAAAATGTGTACTCATGATTTTTTTCCCAAATAAGTAAATTTAGTACGTCATAAATTCAATATCAAACTACGTACATGGGTTATTATTACTTATTATGAGTTGGCATGTTTATTGGCAATTAATCGTACTGAAAATAATATTTTATTGAATTTGTATAACATAAACAGTTTCCACGTGATTTATTGGCAAAGTTACATATTGATATTGATTCGTTTAAGCACATAAGAAATAACCTCGTCATATGTGACGTTTTCAACTAGAAGGTACTACATTGTCGGTTGTCTATAAGGTTGATTTTATATTGAAGCTTTTTGAAAATTACGCCTTATTGACAACCGACAATAAGTACCCTTTTGGTTGAAAATGCCACATATGTGATGTAGGCCCTCACTGAAATGGAAAGAAAATATAGGTACCAAAGAAAACACTGATTCATTGAAATAAGAATAACTTTTATTGTTAAAGAGTAACGTCCATGTCCCAATGACACCGCCCAAATATTTGCCATTTTTAGGTAATCTTAATTCCTAGCAATGTAGGCGACCAACTATTAAGTATCTAAACTAATATTGGAATTAGGCAGTCACACATTAGGACATTTACATTAATATTCTAATACTACAATGCAGTAATCAATTACGTTAGTTTACTCACATAATTACTTACAATTGTAAATGAAAACTTCTAAAAACCCCCAATGATTCAAATGTTTGGGCTACTAAAATCATGGATTTAAACCTCAGTCATGCCGTATAGAGCAAAAATATATATTATAAAAACATATTAAAAGGTGACTGGAAAACGATGTAGATCATAAACAAATACAAATATAAAGTAACAAATAAGTGTTAAAGTAAAAAAAGTGTTGATTTATTTGATATTTTTAGCTTAAATTATTACCCATTTAAGTTACTTCGTTTCTGCGTAGACTCTGATACCCAAAAAGATGACTCAGTAGCTCTACCAGTTGTTTCATGCTGAACTTCTAACGACCCATTGTATAAGAAAATAGAATTGAATTTGTTTCCTTTTAAAATGAACGGAACAAAACAAGCAACTCTGTTCCACTTGTAGTATTTTTTAACACTATGGGTACGCTGACATGTGTCATCTCCATACAATTTATGACAAAAACACCAAATTGTATTGAATTGGCATCTGTCAACGTACCCTTCCTGCTTTGAAGGGGCCCACTGACTATCAGTCCGCCGGACGATATCGGCCTGTCAGTTAGAACAAAAATTTGACAGTTCCGAACAACTGACAGGCCGATATCGTCTGCGGACTGATAGTCAGTGGGCCCCTTAAAATACTATGATCTAAATTTCATTGGACGTAATTTATTAGTGGAATGGGCGTAATTACTAGTGCATGTCATAAAAAATATTTATTTAAATTTGAACTTTAACACACGTCAATAGAGTTCAATATTATAACCGTCATATTGGCTTCGTATGAACTAGAGGGTTAAGTTCAGTTGTACGGTCAGCCGCAGAGGAAAAGTACCCCTTCTTCATACAAACTTCTACGCAGAGGGCACTCTATCTCTGTAGCTGACTGTACAATAAAAAAACCTTTTATTCTTGGACAAACATACAAATACACAAGTCAAACTTATATCAGCAGTTAGCATTGGGGGTTTAAATACGACTAAAGCGACAGCTTTAAATATAATACATTTAAAGAGAGAATATCCTACTGCGAGAATACATTAAGTATATATCTTATAAACTAAAGCAATCTCTGATTACCAACATTGGTCTAATTTCTACTTACCTCTAAAAACGAGACCCGATTTTACCTTCTAAGGCCCAGCCATACACTAAAATTTTCCAGTGAAATTTTAACCTGTAGTGTTTTGTTTCATTTGAAAATTAAACATACAAAACAAACGTAACATTGTCCAATTGAAAACGATTTAAATTTCATCGCACTAAATAAAATGCTTATATTTTTATCAATTAAGGATTAATTGATTAAATAAGTACTACAGGTACCATGGACCTTAGAAGGATAAAGATTGAAAACTATACAATTGCCATGATTTGTATCTTCAACTAGACATTTTTCTATTTCTAACTTACCTAAACGGATAGTACACATCGTGCGACTTGCCGTTACGCAAGTAATACTACCTTCGTTTATTCCTAATTCATGGGGTGTGTCAGAAATGGGCGATAGTGTGAAGTCGCGCGATTTACAGCATTCGCGCGGTTGTTCGAGCTAGTTCCTCCACTATGCGTTGCTAGATGTTTCTTTAAAGCATATTTCACAGCAAATGACTTTCCACATATGTGACACGAGTAAGGTTTTACCCCTGTGTGACTCAATATATGTATTTTCAATGTAGATATCAACGCAAATGTTCTCTTGCAAATGTGACAAGTGTGAGGTCTTTCTCTGAAGTGAACTGATTTTAAATGAACGGTCAAAGCACATTTATAGGAAAACTGTTTATGGCATATTCTGCACGCATGTGGTTTTTGTCCAGTGTGTACGACCATGTGGTTCTTCAATGTAGCTTTCAGCCCGAAACGCTTTCGACATATTTCGCAACAGTAAGGTTTATCACCAGTGTGTATCTTCTTGTGAGCCTTTAAGCTACTTTTCTCGGTGAATCGTTTGTTACATACATCACAAGCATGCGGTTTCACTCCCATGTGACCCTTCAAGTGCCGCGCCAAATAGCTTTTTTGCCGAAATCGCCGTCCACATATTTCGCAACAGAAACTTTCTTCTGGCCTGCCGTGACCTGGCATACCCATTTCAGTATGAGAGAGTAAATGCTTGTCTAAAGTACGTTTTAAAGTAAATTGCTTCTGGCATATATGACACTGGTGTTCTTTTATTCCCGCATGAAAACGTTCATGAGCTTGTAAAGTGTACCTAAACGCGAAAGATTTTTTACAAATATTACAGGAGAAAGGTTTTTCTCCTCTGTGGTAGCGTAAATGGGCATTTAAAGTGCTCTTAAGTGCAAATTTCTTTTTACAAAGATCACAGGAATAAGGTTTTTCTCCCGTGTGTGACCGCAAGTGACCAGTCAACGCAGATTTATATGTAAATCTCTTTCCGCATATTTCACAAGAGTATGGGTATTGCCTATTCTCATTATGAATTTGAAGATGAAACTTTAAGTGACTTTTATGTTTAAATGCCTTCTGGCATACTTGACACACGTGAGGTCGTTCACCCGTGTGACCCATCATATGCGATTTCAAACCGTTACTACTTCTGAAGCTTTTGTCGCACAAGTCACACGGGTAACTTTTTTTTGGCTCGTGTTCCTTGCACAATTTGCAAGAAGATCCTTTATCCTTTTTCTTTATTCCCTTTTTCTCTCTTCTTGCGACCAGATGCGAAAGTGGACTATTGTCGCGATCATAGCTATCATCATGGATATCATGATCATCTCCGTTGGATTCAGTAGACGGCAGTCTGTGTGTTCTATAGACTGTGTGGTCTTGCTCATGCTCCTTCAAGTGAGCTTCCTCTGCAAAATGTTTGTCACATATGTCGCAAGAATAAGGACCATCAATGGTCTCGTTAGGTGACACCTTATGAACCTCCATGTGTCTGAGTAGCTTACTTTTTTCCGTAAACCACTGGCAACAGAATTTGCATGTATGAATAATTTCAGTAGGAACTGGAATTTCGTCTTTAGCATGGACAGCGAACTTGTGTCTCTTGAGACTCTCTTCATTGTCGAAAGTTTTGTCACATTCTTGACACTTGTTTGGCTCGTCTTCGGCTTCAGACTCGGACACGAGGTCCGCCGCGGCGGGTGTCGGTGCGGTGAATAAAAGTCCTGTGAAAACAAAGAGGTGTAAGTAATCTTTATCATTTGGGGGTAAAAAACTGTTATGGCTGTGTAAAGATTTAAACATTCATGATATTTACTGAAACAGAAATAAATTGCATATTAGCCTATGTCTGTAGGTAATGATAATTAATGTAGAGCATAAAATTAAGTGTTTGGAGCATTCCATGAAATTGTCTACGGTTGTCCCGTACAAACGCGAATTTTCTGAAGATTTGCAGGTATAGGTTTCCGTTTCTATGAGAAATGGTCAAAAATGTGCACAGAAAAATAATCGCCTGGTTTAAATGCAAAAAAAAAAGTCGCAACACAGGAAATAAAATGCGTCTGTACGGGATAGCCCGTGGAGTGTTCCACTTAAATATTTATTTATATCATAATTCAGCTCTGCTTTAGTTTAAATGTATGTCCACAGCCGTAGAGTCAAACCACGCTAAGTTAATGCCAAATTCTACGTTAAATATGGAGCTTATAGGGAAGTTTGTGCAAAGTTGGCGTGGTCTGAGTCTAACTACTACTAGCGACGAGTATGGAGACCCAGTCCCTACAGTGTGGTCCTAGAGTTAGCAACGCATTGTGAATGTGTTTACGTCTTCGCTTACCATCTTGTGCCCTGTCCTTTAAACTTCGTGTATCCACACACTTCACTTAGTAGTGAACGACGTATGGAGCGACGAGTATGGAAAAACGTCCCTACAGTGTAGTTCCAGAGTTAGCAACAAATTGCGAATGTGATTACGTCTCCGCTTAACATCCCGTGAACTCCTACTTTACCTTCTCCTTGGAATATTAAGAACATGCAATAGAAAATGTTGTGAATTTGTATAATAATATTATACATTGGGAAGTGGCTGAATAGTTATATTTTTCACCGAAAACAAACCTTTAGTACAGGAGGCTTGAGAGGCTTTTTTCTTTGAGGCTTGCCGATTATTAAGATAAGTGAGAAAATATGACTATTCAAATAACAGTAAGTTTATAATATAAGTTGTACTAAATAAATGCTTGAAACAGTAACTACTAATTTAATATACCCTGTCCAGTATTTATTAAGAGTCAACAAATAAGTGGTTAAATTTCAGATTTGCTTGTATTTCCACCAAAGATATATGTAACTCAGTATAAGTCTAAGGAAAAACCGTGTCTCTCAAATAAAAAAAAAGTTAGTCTCGAATAGATGACGCTACACCTTTGGCCTATACTCGGATAGATGGCGTTGGCGACACCGTTTGATATTTAACAATTTTAACACATAGGTATCAGTGAAAGAAAAGAACATGGGTCAGACAGTCATTTGGCGTTCTAAAAAAAATACAAAATCATTGATCAATATACATACATATATGTGTATACATTTTCATTTTTAAGTTTTAATCCTGTGTCGATAGATGGCAGTAAATTTATTATGACTACAAAATTTACTATGACACTAACCCTCTATACTATCTATTCTCTTTGATTTTTAGTTATGCCTGCTGTGTATTAATAGGCGTTTCTTTAATTAATTTTTCATGGCGAGTGTCTTGCACGTGTGGCAGGAGAAAGGTCTTTTTTTTCCGGTGTGACTATATGTCTTTTGAAAGCAGACTGCAACGCAAAAGCCCATGTCTCTTGCGCAGAGAGAATTACAAAGACTATTGCACATTAAATATTATGCCTTTAGTTGCAACGACTGAAATCAAATTAAGAGAGTTCATGATATTAACTATATTATATTTTTGTATCTAAATCGAGCATACGAAAACAAAATAATGTATAATTTTTGGTGCAATAAAGAATATTTACTTACTTACAAATTCAAATCTTTTCCAACTGAATTGTGTACATTTTAATAGGCCTTTGGGAAGCAGAGCAGGATAATAAATAAGAACACTAAACCACTTTTATTACAGTAACTTTATTTGTTTAAAAACAATATTAATAATAAGCATTTATACATAACATACCTTAGTTAACTACAGCTTATTTAAAATACGAATAAAGCTACTTTTCATACAATAAATGTGATCAAAAAAGTGTGTAGTGCAAAGTGTAATATTTATACTTAAAAAGTGAACTGATTAAAAAAAAATTATACTTACATTTTATATTGAATTATAACATTTAATTCGCACTATGAATCACATCGGTGCGATTATCTTATTAGCTACGATATAGTATTTGATGATAATGGAAAGCACAATCGGCTATGTAACATGTATTTATAAAAGGAAAACTTTTAACTAAATATTTTTCATTATTATTAAAGAAAACCACAAAAGCTACATCCAAATTTAGATATTTAACATTAATAGGACAACAATTCAGATTCTTACATTGACAAATATTAAGCCAGATAGTTTTTGCATGTTGATCGTGATATAATTCCTAATCTTTACATTGATGTGTTTGAATTGTATCCATGTTTATGTATATACTTAAGTAAGGTTAATTCCTAATAGGTATTGGAGCGCCATACGGGTAAATAGGTATGAAAATAGTTTTTATAGATAGTCACGCATACCGCTAGATAGCGCTACATTACATTCATAATTGTTGGCGATTCTACCAAAATATAACCTACCAACTACTGACATTTATAATTATTTAATTACAAATACATACTGTTAAGGTCAATGTACAAACGATCTAAAAAACGAGTTCAACAATATTCTACAAATCTCTTTCTGCTAGTGCTAACAATATTTTCATGCATAGTCACTATTTTATTCACCACTTTATGGCTCACGCTGACCAAAATATAAAGAGTATCTTATATATTTTGAAGTTTATTTAATAATTATTGTTTTGAAGAAAACTTTATTCCATGATTACTATAAATTTATACTCCTACTTCAAAATGATTTAAGAAGCGTTGGCAGATACCACGATTTATAATGACATTAACCGTAATATGTATACTTACTTACGTAATTATAAATACCCAAACACACATAACCGGGGCGCGATAGTGATGAAATATCGTCAAAATGTGCGCGCTTGATGCTTAATGAAGGTTTGATAATAAACGTCGTTTGATAATATTATACGTCAAACATAGGTTAGGTGTATAGACACCGCTCCACTATTCGTCAAGTCTGAAACTTATCTTCTATTTCTAATTCATACACTGCGAGAGAAAAGGTCGATAGTGGGATGCTTGTACCCGATTAGCAGCATGCGCGCGATTAGTCGTGCTAGCCCCGCTATGGGTTGAAAGGTGCTTCTTTAATGCATATCGCACTGCGAATGCCTTGCCACATATGTGGCACGAGAAAGGTTTCATACCTGTGTGACTCAATAAATGTATTTTTAATGTGGATATCAAAGCAAACGACTTTTTGCAAACATGACATACGTGAGGTCTTTCTCTGAAGTGAACTGATTTTAAATGAACGTTCAAAGCACATTTATATGAAAATTGTTTATTACAAATTCTGCATGCGTGCGGTTTTTGTCCAGTGTGTATTATCATGTGGTTTTTCAAAGTGGCTTTCAATCCAAATTGTTTCCGACATATTTCACAAGAGTACTCTTTCTCACCGGTATGTATTTTCTTATGAGCTTTCAAGCTACTTTTTTCTGTAAATCGTTTGTCGCATATATCACAAGCGTGTGGTTTCACTCCCGTGTGACCCTTGAGATGTCGAGCCAAATAGCTTTTTTGTCTAAATCGCCTTCCACATATTTCGCAACAGAAACTTTCCTCTCTAGTGCAATTTGGTAGATTGATAGCATCTGTGTGAGTGAGTAAATGTTTCTCTAAATTTCGTTTTAAAGTGAATTGTTTCGCGCATACTTCACACGTAAGGGATTTTTTCTGGCCGCGTGTTTCCGAGTGAAAGCGCCTATGTTTCTGTAGGGTATACTTGAATGCGAATGTCTTTTGACAAATTTCACAAGAAAAAGGTTTTTCGCCCCTGTGAAAGCACATATGCGAGTCTAAAGTAGACTGAAGTGCAAATTGTTTTTTACAAATTTCACAGGCATGAGGTTTTTCTCCAGTATGTGTCCGAATATGACGAACCAAGGCCGATTTTAGTGTGAATTTCTTATCACATACATCACAGTTGAAGGGATATTGCCTGTTTTGACTGTGAATTTGAATGTGAACTTTTAAGTGACCCTTATGCCTAAATTTCTTTTGGCAAACATCACAAGTGTGTGGTTTTTCCCCAGCGTGTATCATCATATGCGATTTCAAACCATTACCACTGTAGTATATTTTTTGGCACAATTCACACTGGTAGATTTTTCTGTTTTCATCGTCATCCCTAAACCTCTCAGCGTTTTTGTTAGGGGCATTTATGTCATCACGTCTACCTCTGTAGATATTGTGTTCTTCTAACTCATGTTCCTTCAACTGTGAATCGTCTGTAAACTTCTTGTCGCATACCTCACAAGATAACTGATCATCCGTTATCTCCTCCGTAACCTTATGAATCTCCATATGATTCTCTAAATCGATTTTTTCTGTAAACCACTGACAACAAAATTTGCATGTGTTTATTTTTTTTGCGGGTACTGGAATTTTATGTTTCGCATGTATAGCGAACATATGTCTCGTGAGACTCTCTTCCTGGTCAAATGTCTTGCGGCATTTCTTGCATTTGTACTCAGCTTTATCACTTGGCTCCGAATCGCTAGAATCATTTTCGGATTCGGGGTCAGAGGCCGCGGCGGGAGTCGGCGCGTCAAACAATAGGTCTGAAAAAAAGTTATGGTGTAGGTACTTCATTTTTTTAATTTTGCCGCTCAGTTGTAATTTTAAGAGTACAAGTGGTCGTTATTGGTAATTTAACTAGCATAGAGGCATATGGCTCCATGCATGCGTGTAGTTTAGTCCCCAGAATTAGCAATGCATTTACTGTTGAGATCGCATAAAGTCACTTACCATATGGAAATCTTTATTAGTATGTATTTCCACGAAAAAAAAAAGTTTGATTTTAGGAAATGTATAATATTCATGATTATATTTGCTAACACATATATATATTATTTTACATGATGCTGTTTATTTTTTCGCACTATGGGGCTAGCACGTAGCCAATATACCTACTATTGTTGTTCGAACGGCCGCAAAATATATATTCTCATATTAGCAACGCGAGGATAGCATGTATAAGGACTACAATGCCAACGTTTGTTTAAAAAGTTCAAATAAAGTTTTAAAAAACATGTACTAGTTTATATGCTACAATAGCACAGAGACACACAGATAGAGATGTCAGTTTACGATGGGGGTTACGTATAAGTTAATTAAGCGACTGTTTTAACTACAACATATTTTATGAGAAAACTTATTGACTAAAAGATCTGTACTGTATACCTTATGAACTAAACAACAATATGACTATCGATATAGTATATAAACTGTTTTTGAGACTTATACCAATCTATAATGTATGAATCATATATATATACTATTATTTTACGACTGTTCAGAGAAATGTAACTCTAGGAACAAATGTTTTGACGAGTCTAAAGTCGGTAACATGTCATTAGCAGCTTATTACATTTCAATAAAGAGTCGCAGTTACGTATGCCATCGATCTCTACTTAATCTTACAGGGATAGTTGTACAAGTGTACTTAATTTGTCCACGCCACGCGAGAAATAATACATTGAAATTCTAATTCATGTGCGACATAAAAGGGCGATACTGTGGCACGCTACTAGGTGTACTAGTCCCACCGCTGTGGGTTGATAGATGCTTTTTCAATGCATATTTCACTGCGAAAGCCTTGCCACAAACTTGACATGAAAAAGGCTTAACACCTGTATGACTCGACATATGAATTTTTAATGTAGATATCAACGCAAACGATTTTTTGCAAATGTGACAAGTGTGAGGTCTTTCTCTAAAATGAATTGCCTTTATATGAACGTTCAAAGCACATTTATAGGAAAATTGTTTATTACATATTCTGCATGCGTGCGGCTTTTGTCCTGTATGTACAATCATATGATTTTTTAACGTGGCTTTTAAACTGAATCTTTTTCGACATATTTCGCAACAGTAAGGTTTGTCGCCGCTGTGCACTTTCTTATGAGCTCTTAAGTTACCTTTATGGGTAAAGCGTTTGTCACATAAATCACAAGCATATGGTTTCAACCCACTGTGACCTTTTAGGTGTCGCGCTAAGTAACTTTTTTGCCGGAATCTTCTTCCACAAATTTCACAGCAGAAACTTTCTTCTTGACTATCTGGCATATCGATATTGGTATGAGACAATAAATGTTTGTCTAAAGTACCTTTCAGAGTGAATTGCTTTTGGCATACTTCACACTGATGTGGTTTTTGTCCCGTATGAAATCGCTGATGGGAAATCAAAGTATACCTAAATGCAAAAGATTTTTTACAGATATCACAAGAAAAAGGTTTTTCTCCTCTGTGATAGCGTAAATGGGCGTTTAAAGTACACTTCAGTGCAAATTTCTTTCTACAAATATCACAGGAATAAGGTTTTTCTCCCGTGTGTGACCGCAAATGGCCGGTCAAAGCAGATTTAAGGGAAAATCTCTTTCCACATATCTCACAAGAGAATGGATATTCCCGATTCTCGTTATGGATTTGAATATGATACTTTAAGTGACTTTTATGCCTGAACGTTTTCTGGCATACTTGACACACGTGTGGTCTTTCGCCCGTGTGTACCATCATATGCGATTTTAAACCATTGCTACTTCTAAAACGTTTATCGCACAATTCACATGGGTAGATTGTTCTTGGTTTGTGTTCTTCACACATCTTGCATGATGAATCATCCTTTTTCTTTTTTTTGCTAGAATTAGGAACCGTGCTATCGTCAAACTCATCGTGTTCTTCTCCTGTAGACAGTCTTCTGTACACTGCGTGGTCTAGCTCATGCTCCTTCAAGTGAGATTCTTCTGCAAACTGTTTGTCACATATATCGCAAGAGAACTGACCGTCAATGATCTCATTGGGTGATACCTTATGAACCTCCATGTGTTTTTTCAAATCGCTCTTTTCTTCAAACCATTGACAACAGAATTTGCAGGTATGTATTATTTTAGTAGGAACTGGAAATTCGTGTTTCGCATGGACTGCAAACGTATGCCTCTTGAGGCTTTCTTCGTTGTCGAACGTTTTGCGACAAGTCTGACACTTATGTGGCGCCTCATCGAGTTCCGACTCAGACGGAATGTCCACGCAAGGTGTCGCTGCGGTGAATAATAGCCCTGAAAAAACGTTATTGTGTACTCTTCGATATTTGCCGCTCCTTTGTCTTCACGGATATAAAACAGATGGAGGCATAACTTAAAGTATAGCGTCAGAGTTAGCAACGCATTTTCTATTGAGATTGCACATGCCCGTTTACCATGTATCTTGGAAGAACAACCAAGAGTTTAGTTTCAATAAAGTGGTTTTATTTTTCAAGGCTAAATGTATGTGACATACAAAAACACTTTTTTTTGTATATCTTTGTAGTTTGTTTTCAGTATGCGGCATTCCGCAATAATGTGATACTTATCAGCCCGTCAATTGCGGTTGGTATAACGGGACCTTAAACAAGACGTAACCAGTATATCGAGACTTATAAACTAAATACAATTTGAAAAAGAGATACTAGTTTCAATAAGGTCTAGTTTCCTCTCCGGGTTGGAAGGTCAGAATGGCAGTCCCTTTCATAAAAACTAGTGATTGCGTCAATTTTTGAGATTAGGTTACCAAAACAGCAGGCTCTCTTGGTAAGCCGTGGCAAAAAAACCGGGACCAATTTTACTTGCAATGGTAAACGTGAGAAGAAAAAATAAGGTAATTACTATGGCTAGTCAAAATTAGTCTAAAGCGATGACACAAAATTAAATAGATATAAGAAAAAGAATGCTTCTGAAAAAATATGATATAATCACATACTATTTAAGGATTTTAAAATATTGTCATGTTGTCAGCAACAGTAGCAGCTTTGCTTATGCTTAAATGACAACCATCGCCCGATATTAAGTATTCAGGTCGAGTAAGTGATAAATACCTAGAAATTTACGGTGTGTTATAATAAATCTTTGTCAAGAAAAGCATAGTAATTAAAATGTTACCTAAATAATAAAAATACTTTGGAATCTCAACCAAAAAGCAAGATCTAATTTCTGGCCAACAAAAATACTACAATAATCGCACTAAAAAAACTATTTAGACGGATTACATCGCGTATAATCTATTTAAAACTCATCCCGACGTTTCAAGCTCTTTACAGAGTTTGGGGTCAATGGTTGACCCCTGGCCCGAAAGCTCTAAAGAACCTACGGGATGTATTTTAAATACGATATACACGATATAATCCATCTAAATAGTTTTATTATATGAATAACTATCGCGGTAACCAAAGACAATATTAAAAAATCCGACTTCTAATGTGAAACATTTCAAATGTTTACCACTTTATAACTTCACTATAGGTTAATTTGTTGACGATACTTATTAACAAAACATCAAATGCGACGTTGTGGTTCTGTGTGTTCACATTTATTATGCCTGAAGCATCGCCACAGGGCGGACACGCTATACATCAAAAATCACTTGCGTTTCTATGTGTAAACGGCACGTCTGTACACGCGGCATGAGTCATTGTGTAAGTTGCTTAAAAATAGTACTGAGCGGCCGGCAAACGGCCGTCAATCTGCTATCGCGGGGTGAAGTAATTCGAGTCGGGGCGGGGCGGTGCGTGGCCGTTCTGTATGATAATACTATTACTTATTCTGTGGCATCGCAATATCGCGAGACGCGTCACCCGAGACATGTCACATCACATCCTCTAATTCATACAGTGTGGGAGCGGATGATAGTGTGTCGCGCGGGTTGGAACCTGGCGGCTAGCTGAGCTAGCCCCGACGCTATGGGTTAATAAATGCTTCTTTAACGCGTATTTCACTGTGAACGCCTTGCCGCATACATGGCACGAAAAGGGTTTTACCCCAGTGTGACTTAACATGTGTATTTTTAATGTAGATATCAATGCAAATGCCCTTTTGCACATGTGACAAACATGAGGTTTTTCTCTGTAATGTATTGCTTTTATATGCACGTTCAAAGCACATTTATATGAAAATTGCTTATTACATATCTTGCATGCGTGTGGTTTTTGCCCAGTGTGCGTAATCATATGGTTCTTGCAACTGGCTTTCGATCCGAATCGTTTACGACATATTTCGCACGAGTAAGATTTTTCACCCGTGTGCACCATCTTATGAGCTCTTAAATTACCCTGTTGGGTAAATCGTTTATTGCATATGTCACACGCATATGGTTTCACTCCAGTGTGCGATCTTAAGTGTCGTGCCAAATAGCTTTTTTGTCGGAATCGCCTTCCACATACTTCACAACAGAAACTTTCTTCCGGTTGGTCCGGCAAGTCGAGGACATCTGCATGAGAATATAAATGCTTGTTTAGAGTAGTTTTCAAAGTGAATTGCTTCTGGCAGACGTCACACGAATAGGGTTTTTTTCCTGTATGAAAGATCATATGATTATTTAAAGTAGACCGAAATGCAAATGGTTTATTACAGATTTCACAGGAATAAGGTTTTTCTCCCGTATGTATCCGCATGTGAAGCTTCAATGAATATTTTTGCGCGAACCGTTTTTTACACACACCACATGTAAATTGAAATTGCCTATTCTCATTGTGTATTTGAAGGTGTGCTTTTAAATGACTTGAATGCCTGAATTTTTTCTGACATACGTCGCACGTGTGTGGTTTTTCACCGCTGTGTACCATCTTGTGCCATTTTAAACCGTTGCTAGTTTTGAAACGTTTTTCACATAATTCACACATGTGATTTTTTTCGTCCGTATGAACTAACTCATGTTTTTTTAAGTGGGCTTTCTCCGCAAACTGTTTATCACATACTTTGCAAGTCAACTCATCGTCACTCGACTCGTCGGATGTAACCTTGTGAATCTCCATATGTGCATTCAAATCACTTATTTCTGTGAACCATTGACAGCAAACTTCGCAAGTATGAATATTACTGGTTGAGGGTGGTACTATATTCATTTCGTTTATTATCACCTTGGACTGTAATTCATGTTTAGCGTGAATAGCAAACGTATGCCGATTGAGGCTCTCTTCAGTGTCAAATGTTTTTCGGCATGTCTGGCACTTGTATGGCGGCCCACTATGTTCGGTCTCAGCCCGAGTTTCCGCAGAGGCTGTCGCCGTGCAGTTCTCGCGCTCTGAAAAAGTTATGGTGTACTTACTCCTCACCGTTAGCCGCATTCACGTTTCGTTGTGTGTAAAACAGAAGATGTAATTTTAGTATTACATTTTAGTCCCAAGAGTTAGCAACGCTTTTACGATTGAGATTACACAATGTCTACTTACCATGTGGCATTTTGTGTCTAGTTTGCTTCCTACATAGAATGAAAATAACTTCAATTACGTTCGGGCACTAAATTCCACTGACTGATGCCTATAAATACAATTATTTAAATATTTTTGTTGCATTTTTCTGATTACTCTTTTATTCAGTACTACAGTAGAATCCGGATATAATGACACCGAAGGGAAGTGACAAACACGTTAACAGTTTTGAATGATTCACTGTTAGTTTCACTAGACATATTGACCGGGATATGGACAGTGATAACCTTTTGTATTGTTTTCGAGCTCCCGATATTTTGACGCAGTTACATGCATCTTGTTCACGGGTAACTGAAGATAGCGGGTGATAATACAAAAGGTAATGACGGTCCGTATCCCGTTCAATATAAGTATAGTTGATCAACTTCTTATTTTTTAGATTTCCAAATAAATCTCAAACTCTCTTGTGAGAGATGAGTTTTATTAACCTTGTACCAATTATTAACTTGCCACTGAGAACTATTAGCTAAAATAACTACACTCCGCGCACGCATCAAACGTCCACGCAGCGAATGTGTCAATATAACCAGTCATCATTTCATAAAAATTGGATTTATAGGTAAGCGATTTGTCACTATACGCGAAGTCATCTTATCCAAAGTTGTTACAAAGAATTTTATATGAAAACCAAACTTACCTAGCACAGTAATTACGTCATAGTAAGCGGTTGCTCAGTATAAGCGGAATCAATACATTCTATGTTTATTAGTTTTACTACAATTATCCACATTTGACAAAAAAGCTGTATTGAGATTTGGATCGGCCTATGAATTTATTGTTTTACAAAACTCGATTCGCTTACTACTTTCTCTATTCTTCTTACGATTTCAATCTTCTCAACTTTGTTGATACAAGAAGACGCCACCAATAATGGTTATTTTATAAATTGATCAAGATCTAGCAGACAAACGTAGAAGTTTTTAAAAGGCGTTATAAAGCCCAAGACCCTTTGCATTGCGAGGATCGTCGATACAGTAAAAATAATTAGGTTTCGCCTCAGAGGTTGAAATTGAAATATAAAGAAAAAGATAAAATTGTAAAAAAAGATAATATTTTATTTTTCAAAAACACAATGAATCATAGGATACAATATATATTTAAGCACAGTTTGACTATTGATTCATATATTTAAATAATACAATTTGTATATAGGGTAGGGGTAGACGATAAAACCCCGACCAACATAAACCACTTATTTTACATATTACTTCAGTATGTTTAGTACACAGTGTCTTACATCGCGCTACGGTAATAAAATAATAATTGGGAACTGGTGGTGTATGCCTTAGATTAGATTCGTTTTTTTTTTCTATATTCATAACCGGGAATTCACGCGTTTGTCTTTTCGTTATATTACTAAGCTATGGTTAAGTTGGTTGGAATTTCTATTATATTACATTATTTATTCCGTGGTTCATAATTATGATATTGCAAATATGAAAAGTTTGACTTACACCTAATACTCATCCAGTATGACACAAAAAACTGTACTTATATTTAAGAGACTACAATGTTTTGAATACAAAATATAAACCACATAAATACAACATAGTTATAATAAATCTTACTGAAATATAACACTTTAGTCTACATTTTTTATCAATATTTTAAATAAAACACGAGAATATTTCCAGAATGTTCACTAACTAAGTAACACATTAGCAAAGAGCATTGAAGTATGTATATTTATTTATTAGGAACGATATGTCCTTGATAATTAGCAAAGTTAACGCTTTTTCTACACTAATTTCAGATGTAAACCTTGGCAACTCAGTGATGTATGCATTATTTTATAACGTGTGTGACGATTGCTTCACGGAGTACTTCGTCGCCGTATAGCCTCGAACATATTAGCCTATTGATGTTGGTCTACAGGATTTGTTTTGAAGAGTACTGGCGTAAGACAATTCTCCGTTTTTATGTTACGTTCTCTTGGAATTAAGCACCACTATATTTTACATTTATCAGTTTTGATGTTGTCTACAGACTACAACACCGCCTGCATCGAATGTCAGAAAAACGACAATTATTTTCTAATTTGGACAGTGCGACATAGAAGGGTGATAGAGAGTAGGGCGACTCGGGAACGGGCGACTGGTTGTGGTAGCCCCACCGCTATGAGTTAATAAGTGTTTCTTTAATCCATATTTTACTGTAAATGCTTTGCCACATACGTGACATGAGAAAGGTCTTTCCCCAGTATGGCTCAATATATGTTTCTTTAATGTAGATATTAATGCAAATGCTCTTTTGCATATGTGGCAAACGTGTGGTTTTTCTCTGAAATGAATTGCTTTTATATGAACGTTCAAAGCACACTTGTATGAAAATTGTTTATTACATATCTTGCAAGCGTGTGGTTTTTGACCAGTATGTATGATCATGTGGTTTTTGCAATTAGCTTTTGTTCCGAATCGCTTACGACATATTTCGCAAGTATATGATTTTTCGCCAGTGTGGGTCTTCTTATGAGCTATTAAGTTACCTTTTTGGGTAAATCGTCTGTTGCATATATCGCAAGCATATGGCTTCACTCCCATGTGAGCCCTTAGATGTCTAGCCAAATAACTTTTCTGCCTAAATCGTTTTCCACACATTTCGCAACAGTAACTTTCCTCAGGTTGGTTTGGTATATCGATAACATCTGCGTGAGAGAGTAAATGCTTATTCAAAAGACTTTTAACAGAAAATTGTTTCTGGCACACTTCACAAGTGTACGGTTTTTCTCCGGTGTGAAAACGCCTATGTGCATTTAAAGTAGATCTAAATGCAAATGGTTTATTGCAGATTTCGCAGGAATACGGTTTCTCTCCCGTATGTATCCGCATATGAAGCTTTAAAGACGACTTCTGTGCAAATCTTTTCTTGCATACTGCACAAGAAAAATGAAATTGCCTATTGACATTGTGAATTTCAAGATGTGCTGTCAAGTGGCTTTTATGCCTAAATCTCTTCTGGCATACTTCACAAGAATGCGGTTTTTCACCGCTATGTACCATCTTATGCATTTTTAAACCGTTACTTGTTGTGAAACTTTTCTCGCACAAATCACATGAGAATTTTTTTTCTACACCGTGTCCAAGCTCATGTTTTCTCAAGTGATCCTTATCAGTGAATTCTTTTTCGCATATATCGCAAGTTAACCGATCATCGTCTGAGTCATTGGATGTCACCTTGTGAATCTCCATATGTGTAGTTAAATCACTTTCTTCAGTAAACCATTGACAACAGTAATCGCATGTATGAATCTTTTTCGCAGTAGGAGGTTCTAGTGTGATGTCATGTACTGCTCCTTTGGACTGTAGCTCGTGTTTTGCATGGATAGCAAACGTATGCCTTGTGAGACTCTCTTCTTGTTCAAATATTTTCCGACATGTCTGACACTTGTACGGTGGGCCACTGCGTTCGGACTCGGACCGACGCTCGGTGGAGGCTGTCGATGCGCCACCTTCGCGCTCTGAAAAACAGTTATCATGTACTCTAGGCCTCTTCACTGTGTTTTAGTAGTCGGTGTAAAACAGTCGATTATATTCTATCACAAAGGCAGTCATTGCATTTTGTCCCCAGAGTTGGCAACGCAATAACTTTGAGATTGCTCGTGTCCACCTTTTTCGTAGGAATAACAAAAAAACTGTTTAAGAAGTGAATAATATGTTGCATGTTTGGCAGACGCATATGAGTTTTGCTTCTTTTGTATTTTCCTGGTAATTGTTATTGTAATTCTTATATTAATATTCTGTTTGGTTTTAAGCTAATGATTGGTAATTATTCCGTATTTAAAAATACAGCTTACAGGTTTACATATTTTTATAACTATTAAAATGCATGTTTTATGTACTTAATACTTTATTGCCAACAACATAACATACATTGCATTTAAGTGGTTACATTGATATCAGTCAAAAACAACGAAAAAAAAATCTCTTTATTATCCTATTTAAGATATTATACCAGACGAGAAGAAAGCTTTAGTCAAGCACAGGAATCAGGGTGTAAACAAATCTAGGTTCAATGCTGGAATTTCTTCACACATATTTGAAATTAGATTGTAGTATCAAAAACTTTCTATGTATCAGACCGGTCATAAAAATACTGCTTTAGCAAAAATGTGGTTTATGCCCAGTGTGGTGTGGTTTATGCGGTTCTTCAAGGGAGCTGTGTCTACAACTCACGTATTGCGCTACTTTCTAGCATGTATACGTTTATGGACTATTAAGGCACGTTTTTTTGTAAATCTTTTCTTACATATATCACAAGAATAGGGCATCAATCCAATGTGTCTATTTATATGTATCTCTATATTAGTTGAATGACTTCGTAAGTGTGGTTTTTCTCTGATATGAAACCGCATATGTGTATTTAAAGAAGACTTACGAGCAAATTGTTTCTTACATACATCACATTAATATCCTTCGCCCGTATGAGAGCAGCGCACGTGAGCATCCAGGGTAGATTTACGTGCAAAGCGACTCTTACACTTGTCACAAGAGTAAGGTTTGTCCCCAGTGTGTTGATGCATATGGTTCTCGAGTTGACATTCTTGTGCAAACTTTTTTTCGCACATCTCACAGGAAAAATTATACGTCCTATTCCTCATGTGAGTTTTTCGATGAAAATTTAAGTGACTTGTAGTCTTAAATCGCTTGCGACATACTTCACATCTGTGTGGTCTCTCACCCGTATGACAGCGCATGTGAAATTTTAAATGAGAATTATTTTTAAACGGTTTTTTGCATACTTGGCACAATATTGCGGTGTGCACTGACGTACGCTTCTTAAAATCGGATTCCTCGGTAAATTTCTCTTCAGATACTTCGCAACTAAAAGTCTTCGGCAGTACCATATGTATCTTCATATGTGTAATTAAATCTGATTCAAGTGTAAACCATTGACAACAAACATAGCAAGTATGAATGTTTTTCGTGGGAACCGTGTAATCAAAAACGTTAGCTTCTTCTTCACATTGAAGTTCATGTTTGGCGTGGACAGCGAACTTATGTCTTGTTAAACTCTCTTTACGTTCAAATACTTTTAGACACGTCGTACAGCTGTACGGCGGCATATCCTCATCGGTCTCAAGCTCAACCAAAACCGTGTCCGCCGAGGCTATCACTTCGGTGTAAAATAGATCTGAAAATAATAATAATACGGTGTATGGTATTCCTCTTAAATGTATGGCCACATAGTGGATTTTATGTGGGTTAAACCAGCCGGCGGAAGTCTAGCGTCCAAAGAGTTGACAATTCATTTACCAATAACTGATTGATTTTTGGGGTCAATGGGACACAAATGTATTTCACGAAACAAAATATTGCCTCTTTTATTTGATTTCATTTTCAAGTGCACCTTGTGCGGTAATTATTTGACATTGTTTTGAACTAAATTAGCTTATTTTTGTTACAAACTTTATTGTGTCTGTTTAATAGGGTATTTGGCTACTACTTAGTCAAATCAGTTTCTTTTGTGATTTCTCTGCAAATTTATTTTTACATATTTCACAGGAGAATCTATAATTTCTCTTATGACGTATCAAACGAGTGCTTTTGTTTACTCTCTTTTAACATCCTACGTCACAGGAATATCATTTTGACCTCGCATGAATTGATAGGAGCGTTTAATTTAGATTCACTTAACGTTTTCTTTATTGCACAAGTGACACGATGATAAAATTTGGGTTCTCAAATTTTTTTTTATGAATCGCAATGTATCGTAATCGCAAACCCATTAGCGCCCACATCCAGTTTTGAGAACCCACCATTTTTCTACTGCTGTTAGGTAGAGTTACAGTATAAAATCGAATCAAACAGTTAAGACAGTTTTTGATCGTCAATGTTGACAACAGAATTTACAGGTACGGATATTTCTTTTTTTGGGGACTCGAAATTTATCTTAAAATGAACTGCAAACATATATACATGTCTCGTACATGTTTTTGACATGCCTGACATTCGTACGTATTATTGCGCTCGGTTTCAGAGCAAAATGTTTCGGGAACGGATGTTTCTCGGCATTACAATAGTCCTGAAAGAAAAAACGGATGACGTACTTACTTGTTAAAAACAGATGTTTTGATTTGAACGTAACAGCAACGCATTTGCAACCTTCAAAATACCTTTGCCCACTTACCATCAGGAGTCATGAGTGCCATGGTTTCCTCCAAATCACATAATGAGGAGCATCAAGAATGTTTAAGATATTTTTAAGTAAATTGTGTTAGATCAAAAAGATGCATTAATAAGCAAAATAAACGTATTTACTGGAATCATTTTTACTAATTTGATGACGCTGCCAAATGCATTAAAAGGCAGTATATAGAAAATTATATGGCTGTATGAAGCAGCAGCTAGCAAGAACATGCACTACTCCGGGATAAGTGGCGGGAGAGAGGCGAAGATACACGGGACCCTTTCATGACCCTAAATAAAAAAAGTTTAAAATTACACTTACCTCTTCTTTCATGCATAGCTTCATTGTATCCTTGAATTATTTTGAATTTTTAAATATGCTTAGCAGATTTTAAATAGAAAACTTCCGTCTAACTTAAATTGAGTGTCCGCCATACTACTACGTTTAAAAAAGTTATCACCTCGTCCACACAACACAGATAACTATTTTTCACACAGATTTCACTCCTGAGAACTGGCATCCTACACAATTTATGCAAAGTCTACCTTTCCTTTCATCATACATTATTTTGTAGAATACCATAATATATATAATACTCTCTGTTATAATTTGTGACAGTTATAGTCTCCGTGTTCTTGCACGTCTGCCTGTTATATATGTGTGTATGTGTTGAATTCGCATAAACCTCAGTATTTTGCAACATACTACTGTGTGTGGTTATATACTTAAGTTTATATAGTAATAAGGGATGGATCAGTGAAGACGAAAGAACCACAAACTCCTTGAAGCTTAAATTAATCATAAGTTCCGTTTTCAAATACAGTTTTACAATAATCAACATCTGTTTTCAGTACCAATACTTTAGCTGTCAAGACGTCAAAATTCTACATCGTATTTCACAAATTTAAAGCTACGAGACTAGATCTATGTCTGATGTATAAATATTGTATCGATTGCTCTGGGGTGGCAGAACACCGGGCACAACACTTAAATGATATCAAATTAGGCTGTTATTGCCATTGACTCATACCAGTGGCCAAACTGCAGGAAATTTAGTACTTCTCTGTACTTTATTGAATAAAACACAGAAACTACGTTGAACACTGCCATAAGGTAAGGCGGTAATATACTTTGTGAACTTTCAAAATATTGAAATACTTTGTGCAGTTTGTACCTCCAGCATCAAGTAGGTATTGATGGCCACAGTGGCCAAATATATCGGAACACATCCTTATTTGTATGGTAACAAAAGGATGTTACGATATACTGGCCGTCACTATCTATTGCTATGTACGTATACACTGACTGTACGCAGCGGTCGCACGGGGAAATATTTCATAGCGCCGCAGACTTCGATCCAGCGCGTAAGGAATACGTGCGAAACATAATGAAATTATGTCTATGCGTCGTCGTAAGTCATTGCATCTCCTTCTATAGTTCGCACAGATCTCAACCGAACACATCCAATGTAGACAAATATTAAAATCTATGTTATAAAATAGCACCGGTTTAATGAATTACGAATAATATAACCAATTATGTATATCGATTACAAGTTGCAATGTATGCATATAGCCCTTGGTTGACTTAAAATATGTAACGTTATCGCAATAACGTTATTCTCGCGATTAACGATTAAACCACATAAAATTACAGGACACTTATAAAACTGTAGATATATATACCAATAGTACATTACGATACAAGTGCGAAAAATAGAAAATTCGCAACGAGTGGCGATAAATTAAAATACAACCGAAGCGAGTGTTTTAAATCGACACGAGTTGCGAATGACCTTTTCGCACGTGTGTTGTACAACGTTTTACAGTACATGTGGCCCTTTAAATTTTCCACATAATTTACCACCCTAGTTATCGCACTAGGGTGGTAAATTACCACCATAATTAGCACCATATGTACTGTAAATGAAATTACCTAAACATTAACGTTATTTTGTAAACGATGTTATTTGTACTATATCATTTTAACTCGTTATTGTGTTTTAGCGCTACGCGCTGTCATCGAGTACGCCAAGACTTCCAGTAGCGTAACAGCGACTGAAGCAATATGTATGACAACAAAACTGGCATGGTCGTTGAGTGGACTCAACGGTATTTAATAATGGTGGACCATTATTAAATACCGTTATGAAGTACACAAATTACTGGAACCGAAAGACTCGCTTAGTGAGTCGAGTCCGCCATCGGACAGAATCGTGATTAACACTATAATTATACATTACCGTTTTGTAACGTTATTAAAAACCGTTATGAAGTATAACAAATATTAATACGAAGAATAACGTTATCATAACGATTTTTTAATAAAGTTATGAAGGCTTGCATGGAACTATGCAATCTCAAGATTTCACATGCATTGCCAACTCTGAGGACTGAACACGGTATGCTTCTATACTAAAATGTCACCGGCTGTCATACCACACCAGAACAAAACACTCTAATACTTGTTTGGTGACAACAGAAGTATCTAGTATACATTATAAATTATACCCTGATTTGTAATAATATTTCAAAAAATCTTTCAATTTTGAATATATTTTGCCTGAAATTAAATTAAGTAGTAATACTTAGAAAAAAAGTATCAACTGCTATAGTAAATCTTATTCAATTTGTACAAAAAAAAAGAAAGATGACGTTTAAGGCAATATATTCCATGCTATTGGTTGTCAATATGCTATTAAATTATTATTTCTATAACAACCAACCGCAAATTTAAAAGTTACTAATACCTAATCAAATATTCGTATTTTTTGCTAAAATATATTGCAATAGCTCGTCACAACCAATAATAAAACTATCCGCGGACAAAGCAGTATCCCCCTAATTCATAAAACTTAGCAACCTCTTACAAACCTCTGTTAAATTTTGTCTCTTTTTAACACACAGAAATGTAAAAATGAAGAATAGGGACAAACTATTTTATTAACGGTTTATTAGACTTGACAGACGATTGTAAATAAAAACAAAATCAATATCGATAGATTTCTGGTATATTTTTTGGAATCTTATAACAAATCAGGGTATTGTTTTATTTTGGGTACAATTTAAGCAAGTACTGATAGTTTAAAATGTCATTCAGTTATAATTAACGTAACAAAATTGTGTTATTACTAATGTCCCCGATAAATTATGATTAAGATTTTAGTGTGTTACCTGTTTCCAGGTAACTTCTTTATAATAATCTTAAAAATATATTTATATAACAAATAAAAATTTAATACATTAAGGAATGTAATACTTTGGTACACGTAAGATTCTAAAACGAGGTTGTTTATAAAACCGCCAATCTCTACCGACTTACGCTGTTATCACATTGATGGGAATTAGCATCTCGTGTGAAGACACTCTAATGCTGGCACCACATTTCGCTGTATTTGGAAAATATTCGTGTTGCATCTCTTTTCTTTGACATACAAAACAAAAGGGATGCAACACGAATATTCGCCAAATACAGCGCAGTGTGGTGCCAGCATTAAAGTGACTCTTCGATATTCGTTGTGCGTTCGTGTGTAAGAGTTTTAAATGTTCAGTTGACGGAAAAGATTTTCTTAATAACCCATAATTTCAATATCAGTATTAAGACTCCCTATTTTTTTTTCAAACAAACATTTTATGTACCAGAGACCAAAAAATAGTACTCATTCTATATTACAAGCCGCGTTTCGTTATAGATGGCGTTACACAGCGAAGTTTTAATCCCACATACATATTTCATATGGCCACTAACCTGTGTTCTGCTCGAGTATCGTCATGTCAATCAAAGAATAGGGAAAAGTCCGTTTGTAGCCATACAAAACCAGTATACAGTCAAAGAGATATTGATTGCACTAGATGACAGTCTAAAATAATTTAGAGCTTTGAATTTTACAGCTACACAAGATGGCGCTATACGACTCAGTACATTACACGGTAGCAGCTCTGGTTGTCGAAACCGGCCAAGTGCGAGTCGGACTCGCGCACGAAGGGTTCCGTACCATTACGTTTAGAAACGGCAAAAAAAATCACGTTTGTTGTATGGGATTAATTTTATTCTTTTTTACTATTTGTTGTCATAGCGGCAACAGAAATACATCATCTGTGAAAATTTCATCTGTCTAGCTATCACGATTCATGAGATACAGCCTGGTGACAGACGGACAGACAGACAGACAGAAAGACCGACGGAGTCTTAGTAATAGGGTCCCGTTTTTACCCTTTGGGTACGGAACCCTAAAAATGTACGTTTGTAATTTCAGTGACCACTAAATGAAACGGCGCTGCGTTTTTTTCTTAGACGTTACCTCTCTATTATAGTCAATTTCTGTTGAAATCTTGCCGTCACGCCATCTATAACGACGAGAAACGTGCCATCGTGTGAACAGTTTTTAAGATTGTCTGGTCTCGGATTGTACCCAAAATAAAAGAATGCCGGTTAAACTGAGCGCCTAACTAGATCCTATACTCGTTTATTCTACTTTTGTGCCATATTCAACCAAAAGGATACTTATGGTAGGTTGTTGAACGCGTATATTTAATTAAAAATCTAACTGGCCAACAACCGACAACGTAGAACCTTTTGCTTGTTGACGTCACATTCGAATTATATTTAGTACTTACTTGATACCAAATCGCCATCGCTCTCGGCCTTGAATTCCTTTTTCGGGTCTTGACCTGTAACAAATAGAAGAATAAGTTTATGTCATCGACAATTAATTTTGTTTGTGCATTTTGCGCAAATCGACTACCATTGTGCCTATTTTGAGTGAAAAACAAGGTAGCGTTACTCTAACCAAAAAGGCCCTTTTCAGGGCCACAAACACGTTCTGAATATAATATAAAAAGTTGCTAGCCGTGCATACGGTGTCAGTCGGTCGATAAATATTTATCTATATATTAATATATATTACTAACAAATTATCATCACGCGAGTTAATTAACAGTTATATTATAAAACACTATGCAAGTAAGTAGGGATTCAATAAATACCTACATGACAAGAAATAACGTGCAGTGTGCAAAAATCACACTTTTTTTTTATCTGGTTTTTATGGAGGCTTTGGACTTGGACACTCTAGGTGAACATGTCAGCCTCATGGGTGCTATCATAGTTCCCTACTCAAGGGAGAGGTCAATAAAGTGGTAAACACTGATTGCTTTGTCCGATATAGGCTCTGCCAACCAACAATTATCTGTCCATTGTGCATGGAGCCCAGACTACCAAAAATTCTTTTTCTCAAGTCCGAATTCCGGACGCATTCCAACAACACGTGGGACAAGTCATCAGTCTTCTGACAGTTTGCACACAGTATATATCACACTTGTATATATTTTTTTGCCGAATATGACCAAAAGAGAACGTTTTTAGGGTTCCGTACCTCAAAAGGAAAAAACGGAACCCTTATAGGATCACTCGTGCGTCTGTCTGTCTGTCCGTCTGTCACAGCCTATTTTCTCCGAAACTACTGGACCAATTAAGTTGAAATTTGGTACACATATTGTAAGTTTGTGACTCAAAGATGGATATATAACGTAAACATATTAATTTTAAACACGGGGGCCACTTTTGGGGGGTAAATGAGAAAATTAAAAAATAAAGTTTCTCAAACTATATCGTGTTACATATCAAATGAAAGAGCTCTTTGTGAGAATCTCAAATATATATTTTTTATAATTTTAAAGTAAATAGTTTAGAAGTTATTCAAGAAAATAGGCAAAAAATGACCATTCCCCCCCTTTATCTCCGAAACTACTGGGTCAAAAATTTTGAAAAAAATACACAACTACTGGACCAATTAAGTTGAAATTTGGTACACATATTGTAAGTTTGTGACTCAAAGATGGATATATAACGTAAACATATTAATTTTAAACACGGGGGCCACTTTTGGGGGGTAAATGAGAAAATTAAAAAATAAAGTTTCTCAAACTATATCGTGTTACATATCAAATGAAAGAGCTCTTTGTGAGAATCTCAAATATATATTTTTTATAATTTTAAAGTAAATAGTTTAGAAGTTATTCAAGAAAATAGGCAAAAAATGACCATTCCCCCCCTTTATCTCCGAAACTACTGGGTCAAAAATTTTGAAAAAAATACACAAAATAGATCTTTACCTATAGATCACCGGAAAACCTATTAGAAATGTGCAGTCAAGCGTGAGTCGGACTTAATTACTTAGTTTTTGATCCGACCCCTACGGGTTTTTTAAAGACATTTCACATAAAAGATACATTGTTTAAATTGTGTAATGTACGGAACCCTTGGAACGCGAGTCCGACTCGCACTTGGCCGGTTTTTTGCTCCTTATTATTATACATTGGGAACGCGTGGTTATAATCTGTCGGGTTATTCGGTCCCACACTATAGATAATATAGATGCGCAGGTAAACCCTTTGCTCGATACGAAGGACGAAATTATAAAGTACTTTAAGATAATTGATAAAAACTACCCCATGTCCTACCAATGGCCTCAAACTATATCCATACCAAATTCCATCTTAATTGGTTCAGCGGTTAAAGCGTGAAGAGGTAACAAACGGAGTTATTATCGCATTTATACTAGTAACAATAGTAGGGATTTCCGGTAAGTTAATCTATTTGTATATTATCATGAATAACTAAGTTATGGATGATTCGTATGAATATAAGTATTTATATTTATCTATCTATTATATAATATCGCCGTCTAGTACCTAAAATACAAACCTTATTGAACTTAATGTGGGACTAAGTCGATCGTGTATAATATGTTACCCTATTATATTTTCTATACACTGTCAACTTATCACGATTAAACATCTTCTTCTTCTTCTTCCGTACCCAAAGGGTAAAAACGGGACCCTATACTAAGGCTCCGCTGTCCGTCTGTCTGTCTGTCACCAGGCTGTATCTCATGAACCGTGATAGCTAGACAGTTGAAATTTTCACAGATGTAATTCTGTTGCCGCTCTTGGCAGGTTTACTTTAAACGTCACCTCCGTTCACCGGATTGACGTAGTTTGTTTGAACCGTATCCCCATTATAAAATAATGCAGATATGGAAGTATTCACTTCAAAATAACCTCGATAACAACAAGCACCTGAAACATCTACGAAGTAATTTCCGCTTCTTTCCACCGATGGTCTCTACGCAACAACATTTCCATCTTCACCACTAAGTGTAAGGCCTAAGTGGACGCTCGGAGCTGAGCGTGGCGTCGGGCTCACAAGTGATGTGAGCAGCGTGCACTAAGTGCTAGTTGCACCAAACCGCCTGTCACCGTTAAAACGTTCGTTAAATATTATTGTATGGGAAATTTCATAGTTCACTGCTGAGTGACGTTGATCAGTCTGTCAAAAGTGGTTAGTGCAACTGGCCCTAAGGCCGCTCCTATACGTTTGCATTTGTTTAACATGCACGCCGCACGCCCCGCCCCGCTGCACGCCCAACTCGAGCGTCCACTCAGCCCTTACACTAAGATGGTTGGCAGACTTCAACCGTATGTTTCTCGAAAAACTTCCTGCATCGTATAACTAATCCATAGTCTATAGAACGAAGCCGTCTAAACAGAGCAATCGTGCGGGGTGCGAGGGGTGTCGGCGCTCACCCGAGTTGCATACATTCGCCGTTGTTAGTATAGATGGAATCATATCAACTGAACTCATGCACTTACCTGTTTACTCAAAGAGTCTCAAGAATACAATGCCATTGAGTGGTAATGGTGAACCACAAATTAGGATAACTACCTCGTAGTAAAAGCAGATTATAACTGCCTTGAAATGTTAGTATAGATTAACGACTCTATTTTTTTAACAATAGACTACAAAATACAGTAACTAAATAATGGCTAAAATGATTCGAAGTAAATAAATAATTGAATTGAATTGATAACTTTATTTGCATTTTACAACCGTCGACACCCAAAACGAACGCACTTTGTAGAAAACCATTTGTTACAACATGTTTTTCGACCATTTTAACCCCAACAAGGAACAAGGAATAAGGTTAAAAATTCAATATACATGCAATGCACTTCTAACTTATTTTTTAAGGAACTAGTTGGCGGCTACGAGAACAAAAGCAGATAATAGTATTGTAATAATACAATGCCATTGTTAGTACAGGTAAGTGCATTAGCTCAGTTGAAATGATTCCATCTATAGCTCTGTGTAATAACTATTTATTAATCTGTGGCTCTTTACACGTCAAAGTCGTCGGTCCACTGTATATTTTTTACACTGTGACTAAACTGTGGAATGAACTGTCGTCCGCGGTGGTTGCAGTATTTTCGGGCCGATATGACCTTCAAACCTTCAAGAAAGAGCGTACTCTTAGGCCCCTTGCAAGCCCTCTGGTGTTGCTTTACCATAAGGAATTTTGTGTGCTCTATTACCTTATATGTCAAAAATATACTCACGTATCAGAGGCTCAGCGCTGATGGGATCTTCTTCCAGAATCTCCACCTTGACGATGTCTGGTTTTTTATCTAAAACAATAAATCAATCATTTTATTTCGTCATCATAAAAAAGTCACTTTTTCTTTAGTGTATGATATCTATTTCAGTTTATAATGTATAAGTAGTGTGACTCTACGGATAAAAAACGGATCTAAAAAAACGGATAAGTGCGAGTCGGACTCGCCCACCGAGGGTTCCGTACTTTTGTTCCCTAGTTCAATAAAAAATAGGCAATTGTGTCTGATTAAACATTATGTTCAAAATTAATTTTTTTCTGTAAGTAGGCCTCAAGGGCTTTATCACAAATCAATGCAACATTTACAGTGACATCATATAGTGACATGAAAAATACATAGCAAAATTTATAAATACAACAATCAATACCTGGGTACATACACTACAAACATACACTAGTGGCTGTGAGTTGTAGACCTCGCAATAGGCTTTTGTTGAGTCATTATCACAGTCAAGTCACAAAGTTAAAACGGAAAACCTACACTAACACTCAGGTCTTAAAAGAAAAAACAGTTTAGCGGTTTAAGCGTGAAGAGATATACACAGAGAGTTACTTTCGCGTTTATAATATCATTATGGATGTCATAAATAAAAAACCTTTCTCAGCCAGCGCGCGCTCCAGCAGTGACTTGAGGTCAATCTGGCTCTGCTGCACCTGACTCTTGAAGTCGTTGGCGTCCTGCAGGCGATTGACGCACACCTCGCAGATGCACTCGTCATAACTATAGCTACAATAGTAACAAGTTACCTTTCTCAGCCAAAGCTCGCTCCAGCAGTCACTTGAGGCCAATCTGGCTCTGCTGCACCTGACTCTTGAAGTTGTTGGCGTCCTGCAGGCGGTTGACGCACACCTCGCAGATGCACTCGTCAGAACTATAGCTACAATAGTAACAAGTTACCTTTCTCAGCCAAAGCTCGCTCCAGCAGTGACTTAAGGTCAATCTGGCTCTGCTGCACCTGACTCTTGAAGTCGTTGGCGTCACGCAGGCGGTTGACGCACACCTCGCAGATGCCGCACTCGTCGTTGCCGAGGTTTAGCTGCAGTTGAAACAAGAGTGAGTGATACATGGTTACATTATACAAGAAGCTTAGGCTTGAGTTCCTGCTATGCTGACGTCGATCAAGCGTACGAATAACATAAAAGTTCTATGGAACACCGCACTGCGACGCTGATTTTATTGTTACGCGCCGCTGACGGCACGGTCGGTACCGCTCGTCAGCGCCGCGTGCGTCGGCTAAATAACTCTTACAAAGTATGGTTCATTACGACTTAAAATAATTGCTGTATATATTAGTTAATTGTTTTAAAAATTTAATGTATAGTTTAAGATCTCATTCCCAATATTATACTTAGTCAACGCTATGTACTCCAAAATTGTCGTATTGTATCAGGTGAAGTACTTTGACACTATTGTAATGCAACATATGTAATACATACAATGTGGGTGTACTTAATTAATAAAATAAAATAAAATTTCCCCAGGGAAGGCGTTAAAAAGACATATTTATTAATTTCCTTTTAATAAAATAAAAAATTGCTGTCAGACCTTTTTAATTTGAAATTTAATATAAACAGGCATGTAACGCCATTATGGCATTTTTTATTACTTTTACATTTGATAAAGTATAAACAACTTTTATAAATAACTTTTTAACCTATATGTATAATTATTTTTTTATATTCAGATGCAATGAACAGACTCCATTTGGCATATTTTGAACCAACAAACCATATATTTATTCATAATAGTAAAAGAAATTGATCATGTCATTCATAATTATTTCATATACATAGCAATTGACTAATCCACTTTTTGGGTATTAATATGAAAATTAAATTGTTAATCACACAGCTCTTTACAATACTCTAAGCTACAAACATACAAACATAGTGCCGCTCTCATCTTAAAACAACTAGCTAGATTGCCCTGAAACTTTGTACTTACAATAGGATAAGGTATATCTTTGTCTGTAATTAGTTTATGTAGCTTCAGATACCACAGTTAAAAAAATACAGTAAATTTAAGTTTTTCAGAAAAACTTGTTTTTGCTCTATTTCGTTTGTTTTATAAACTGGAGCTATATAAACAAATTTCAGACCTAGATATACCTCAGTCATTGTATGTGCAAAGTTTCATTACAATCCAATACGTAGTTTTAAAATGAGAGCGGAACTACGTTTGTATGGGTAGGTGCAATTCGGCCGAGCTTGCCGGGGACCTTAAGTGGCGACGTAAAAATCGTAACATAACTATTCATCTATATGAATGAAGCACAATTAGGTCAATGTTAACAAAGTGAGCCTTAGATTTGTTTCTACTATACCTATCATGAAATAAAATAAAACATTTACACGTATGTCGAAGCACTGTTTGAGCATTTCCCAATAGACTTCAGTTTTCCCAACAGACTCGTACATCGTTTTGAGCCCCTTGTCCGGAGGGCGTCGCAGGCAGCAGCGACAATTATGTAGGGCCTCCATGGCCTGTACAGCAATGTCAGTCATGGTGGCGGTAACTTCACAACTATATCACGAATTTACAATATATTGCGACTAAAAAAGCATAGCTTGAATCGTAATATCATTTCAAGTAATCTAAGAATCCATCTTTGCGACTTGATACCGTTCACTGACAGCGTTCAAAATGGCGTCGGTCGGACGCGACGGGAGCGTTCGAATCTCTAGCAAGAAATAATTATGACGTTTCGTTCTTGTTCCGTTGTAGCCTGAAGTTATGAGCTAACCGGTTTTGTAGAAACATCTGGAGTTTCAAGAAATTCTAAACCGGCAACATTGTAGCACTTGACATACGCTTAGCCAATAGCGTGAGGCCTTTTAGACAAGAAAAACATAAAAATAAGAACGGGTTGCTGTGGCACGTGTAGGATAATAAATGGGATTTCAAACAAAACTTGACAAAGACTTGGCAAAAATATCGACAAACTCTATGAACATGAAAGGCACTTCACTATAAAAAAACATCAAATCATAGACATTTTTTTTTATTCGTCCTTCTGGTCAAATCATAGACATATGATTTCCGCGCGGCAATTTCTAATTGTTTCCGCTTCTTTCCTCAATTTAATTTGAAAAGCATTAAAAGTCGCCTGACAAATTACAAAACGCGGGTAAGTATTCTCGAAAATGTAATGTTCCAGGGATTAAAATTGATTGATCCGAAACTACATTCATTGTACTTTTTTAATAAATAAGTAGTTCAGAGTATTCATATAAATAAAACACTACAATACGGTAAAATAAAATTTAATTCGAATTCAACAAGGTTACAGACGCCTAACAAAGCTATTTTGAAATGAAATGAAATGAAAGCATTTATTTCAGATACAAATAATCCATATTATGTTAGTAGTAACTTATATTAGGTGTGTTAGTAGAAAGTATAATTATAATTACAATTATTATACAGCCAATGTTTAGATACAACTCATTGCCAATTTTTTATCACTTTCTACTTCAGTGTGGGAACGATGAAAGTATTGGAAGTGGCCTTTAAATTTTTTAAATTTCTTTTATTCAAACAAAATTTGCATGTGCATTAAACCGCTATAACAACATTTACATAACAGTGCACATTTAATTGCGTGTAAGTATCGATTGTTTCTCTATCTAAAGTACCTTCTGCATCTGTATCTCATCACTAACGAAAACGATGGAAGTGATAAGAGTCCAATAAAAAACTAAGCTTTTTATCGTGCTGCGTATTATACACCATTTCTCTTGCCTATTTCACCGTTAGTGTCCTGTCATGTCCACTTGAAGCGTCCATATAATTTAATTCCCACTGGTATATATCCATATAATCTTAAATATATGAATGAACCAATGTCACGCGGATTTGTGTGATGCGCCGCCACTGATCCTTCATCTAATGCGTCCCATAGCCGCCAGGCGGGCACCACTGCCGTTGAGACAGCCACCCGCGTTAGGCAAGTTTATAGGTAGGTACATTAATCCAATGCTTCCAAAATAAAATATTACTACGGTCAGCATCAAAAAGATAGTGACGGGAGAAGTGAAACATTATATCTCTAAACATCTTTATTTTTATGGCAACAAAGGCGTATTGGCCACTTAGTCACTTATTAGGCCGTGGCTATCTATTTAATGCTGTCTGTCCGTACTTACTTAAATTCGTAATATATAAGTCCGCCTTTGTACATTGTATATATTTTTGTTCTTTTAATGTGTTTGTAATCTGTTTTATGTACAATAAAGTGTTTACATACATTACATACATACATACAAATTACAAAGACAGCGGTAGGCGGGAAATTCGTATATCCGAGGTTATTCGAATATACGGGGGGATATACATATGTAGTGCTTACTACATGAGCACATTAGGCCGAATATAATATTTCGTTGAAGTTTGTAATAGCTACATAGATTTTAAAAAGGTTTTCAGTCAATCATAAAAAATATGTAAATGAGGAGCATTAAACTTTTGAGGCGCTGGTTTTAAATTAAATAAAAATTAAACGTTGTGGAAAATCGAAATAATTATAACTACTATCTTGGTCTGTCATAATGTTAGTCCTAAAGTAAAAGGACGGTATGTATGAAGGTATGTATGTCATCGGGCGCTACTTTGGGTTTAGGCTGTTTTACAAACCGCAGGTATGCGTGAAGCCAGACATCTGGCGTAGAACAGCGGCCAGTTACGTATGTCACCAACGAGGCTTCGTTGAATCGTTGAAGTAAAGGAGCCCATAACCTAAACTTAAAACTGAACTAACACTCATATTCCCCATATCACCTAACTCAGACGGTAATTGGTGTATTTTTTTGTAAAAAGTTTTTTCTGGTTTGAGCGATTATTAAGTATTATTTTATTTTTAGCCACGTTTTAAAAAAAATCCTTCTCACCAAGCATCCATATCAACCTTTCATGTGTGTGGTGGTCAAAAAACGTGGGTTCAGTTTGTGCTGTATAGAGCAGAAAAAAACGTTTTCGAAAAAATAATGGATCCTTATCATACACAAGTATTACACCTTATCGTAGACAATAAACAGATGGTTTTCATGCTTTGTCGATTTTCCATTTGGTAAAAACACTAAAAGCTTATTTATTTATGTCATATATGGTATAGAAAGACAGGTAAAGTTCGCTTTGTTTTATAACTGTTTCAAATATTCTAAAAAATTTAGTATATACGGTAAACCCTATCACCACATACAGTTATACAAATACGTATAAATAACACGGTTCAGTGCACGACTACCTAACAGTGCTGCTCTCTTTTTCATTTAGTATTTTAATGGTTTTATATAAAATAGTCAACATCGAGCATATTTGGTGTATATATCGAAAAAACAGTGCATACAAAAAATACGAATCTGTGCCTATTCAAGCTATTAATATATTTTATACTATGTAGTTAGTTTGTTATACAAATAGGATAAACTACCTAATGATTTACCCTTTATAGTAGAACTCTGGCCCCTAATTTTGACAAAGATCACCACGTCTTGGTACCTCAAAATAAGTTTGAAGGGGCCAGTCATTGAAGGGGAACTGACATTAGTATAGTTTACCCTAAGTAAAGTCTTACGGTGTAGTTATATAGAAGCGGACGAATATAGGAAAATGTATTATGTTATGTAACTAACATCCACAACTTGTCATTATAATGATTTCTAGAATAACATGTCAAATTAAAAATTTAAAAAACCCCCAACGCCTGGTTTTATTAACAGGTAAACAGATTTTGAAAAAATATGTCTAAGAACCAGCGCTAGAAATCTGCTTTCAAATAAAAAAATGCATCCAAATCGGTTTACTCGTTTAAGTGCTACGGTGCCACAGACAGACACCCATCTTTTTGCGTTGGGGGCTTTAAATATTACCAATAAATAAGGTCAGGCAGCAATATAATAGGTCAGTCAGTTTCGTCGATACTAAAAAAAACAACCAAAAACACAGTGTCATAGTTTATTGAAAAACTTACTGCATAAAAACATTTTAACTTAGCATCAGATCTAAGCGTTGTACTTATAAAATAAATTCTTGAGTTGTTTGCACAAATAAATGGCAATTATTATAAAATGAATTAGTTCATAAAACGTCAGATGTATAAAAATCCCAGCTTTTGTTCCGTAGCTTAAATTATTAATTATTTCACAAGAGGGCGATGTATTGAGTAATAAAAATTAATTACCTAATATTATATAAAATAAGAAATCTAATTAAAAACATTTTTTGTCCAAACACCCAAGTAAACGATTTTCTTCATAAGAAAATATGACGATTGTGACTTACTTACGTTAATATTTTTCTTCAATAAGTTATTTAAAAATAAAAATTCATTTTTCCAACAACTTTGATTTCTGGAATGGACAGTGTTAGATACCGTTCGTCTTTTAAATAAAATTATTAAAAATAATTTCAATCAGTATCAATTAATAATTTTATTCAAACGGCGAATGGCGAAATAAAAAAGCATCTACCTTCCGCACTATAGAGTCAAAAATTTAAATAACAGACCTCTTATAATCTACTAGAGAACTATATAGGGGTACGTTGGGTGTAAGATTGAAGGGTTTTTTATGAGAAGTAAGACAAAAAAAAACCGTATGCCAAAGCATTATGGACGACTTTTCATCTTACCCCTCATAAAAAACCCTTCAACCTCATCCCAACGCACTCTAATAAAACGAGTTTGAAAAATTTTCTAGTAGAATATTAGATAATCCGAAGCACTTATCCACATCCGACACTAGAACAATTACACATACTAACCCCATAAATAGTTAACTAATTATTTATTTATATAGTTCCCATCTACGTATAAGGTTCCGTTCAAAATTTTATCAATTTATAATTCAAAAGGAACCAGAACGTTGACGAAAACGTACAGATGCAATGTAGGTGCTGTCCTATTATTTTTTTACTTTTTGATTTCAGTAAGCATGATACCGTATTGTTCTAATGAGCTATAATCGTTCGACGATTTCATTGTCAATTTAAATCAATCTTTTGAGTTTAATTACTTTTGGGACAAAAATATCGTAAAATTAATTTTAGACTGCACTCTACAACGCTACCTTGTTATATTTCATTTAATATTACCTGCCGTGCTTTTAGAATATCAGCTACAAATATATGATAACACCATTAGGTGATTTATTAATTTAGAGCCTTATTGCTCGAAAATATTGATGTCATCGCCCACACAGTTAACTGCCAGTCCGTAAACCTTATTACAAAAGGCATAAGGTCCACCGATAGACAGTTAAGAGTGTTACTGTTTGTACAGTGCGCGTATTATAATTTATCGAATATTACACTTTAAAACTTTGCTAATTTTTTATTTCATAAATAACAATTTTGCTAATACGCTATTCAAAAAGAGAATAATCTAATCTAACGGTGCATTTGTGTCGATTATCTATCCGGAAAATACTGCGAAATACTGTACACGACGGTAATGTACCGCCTTATACAAAATTTACCAGCCCTTAACCAGTTTAAACCAATTTACTAGTTAATGCACGGCAGGTAATGATAGAATCATAGACCTTAGTTGAACGGCGACATGTAGGTGATGTCGTCCCACGGGTGGCGGTAGAGGGGTTGCTTCATACGCTTCTGGTCCAGGTAGTGGCCGATGAGACCGATGGAGCGGCCCAGGACGAACAGCGCGTTGATCGTGCCCATCTGGATGTAGTTGTTGCCCTCCTCGCTGGAACAATCGGTTATAGGTAGTGTGTGTTAGTCGACACAAGTGTGAAGTATCTAAAGTAATGCAATGTAATAAAAAATAAATACATGGATTTGATATATTCCATATGCCTGTGACACAGAATGTAATCATCTGCGCTACATTTGGCGCCCTATTCTATATTTTTACAAGATGCGTTACACGCTCAATTCCTTTAAAATTACATTAGGTAGGCTTTACTGTATCATAATTAATTTCACGCTTACTGTACAACCTCGTGCCGCCCAATATACATTGTGATGTTCACTCTGTTTCAATGGAATTTCAACTTACATAAAAACAGAGTAGCACTTTTATTTGTCTCAATTTTTCAAATAAATCAAATTCAACCCAATGAAATATACAACTAGATTCAATTCCCTAGCTATAATTGTGTGGCACGAGGACAATAATAACGTTTATTTTCGAACAGAACTTTACAACTTGGTGCCGTGACCAGGATTTTAATACGACACACTACATGATAGCTCCGAGAGCTAGGAGAGTCCCGCTTGCTCCAAGGGCAAGCTAGGAGATCCCAGCTTGCCCCACACAGCCTGCAATCTCCTCGATCGAGGGCACCTCCCAATTGTCACTTCGTCAGCGAAAATACACGGAGATAAAAGTACCTTATCGTATTTTTTATACTTAATCATGATTTTGCACCGTCTACAACTTATCCGCCCTGCCCAAAGGTTGACTGGTAGAGCATGCCTTATGGCATTAAGTTCGCCTTTTGTACGTTTGTATTTCTTTTGTGCAATAAAGATTAAATAAATAAAATAACTGTACTTACATAGTGAACAGGTTGGTGTGTCTAAACAGATCCACCATGGCGGCAGCGATGATGCCGTCCACGTTAAGGATGAGGTTGGGCTTCTTGCGCGTGGTAACGGCTTCTACGTCGAGCGCGTAGCGCGTCACGGGCCACGCAGGCCACCGCGCCGTCACGTACGCCTTCAGCTCGCGGACTCGGGAGTCGGGGTTGTTGATGGATTTTACTCTGAAATTTGAAGGTTTTCTTAATACTAGTTGAATAAAAAAAACAGTAAATGGAAAATTGGGATTGCAATAATTGTCGAAAACGTTTAGATGTCGTTCTTTATCGTGCACGATAGAGCAGTTTACTTTTTTAGATTGTAGCTATAAGAGACAAGTTTACCTATGACCGATGCCCATGATGAGCTCGCCCTTGGCTCGCTTCTCGTTGACGAACTCCTGCGGATGCTGGCCCTTGTCGTAGGCCGCGCAGAAGTCTATCGCGGCGCGGTCCAACGCGCCTCCGAAACGGTCGCCCTGGAATAAACAAGTTTATTAGCTTTTTGGCTTCCAGGAGATTTATTTTAGGTTGGCAGTTACTTGCTATCAGCATCTAGAACAATGGTTAACTTCAAACCGTAATATTGATTGATTATTTGATCTGACATTGAAGTAAAAGCGAACTAGTAAACAGCAAAACTATTCAATTCAATTCAATTCAATTATTTATTCATAAAATTTTACATTTTATACGTCCGTCTGTTTACGATTACACATTACATTACATATTAAATATACATTAAACAACTATTACTATTACAACCTAAATACTTATTTACAAAAAGAATTCGTCAATGGTGTACAATGCATCTTTGACTAATTTTGTTTTCATTTGTCGTACAAATGAAGCATAACTCGGGGCCTGCTTTATTGCCGGAGGGATCTTATTATAAATCTTTGGACCAATGAAGTTAAGGCATTTTTTAGTTTTAGCCAGTCGTATGTGTGGCAAGCTCAGGTCATGTCGCCGTCGCGTGATGGAGCCGTGCGCATCAGCGTTGGTATGGAAGTGGTTAATATTACTTCTAACATACTTAGCCATTTCCAAGATGTAAAGACTAGGTACGGTTAGTATGTTGTATTTTATGAACAAATCCTTTGCAGGATGATCCCAACTAACACCAGCGATGATGCGCAATGCTCTTTTTTGGAGTTTGAATACTCGCTCTCGTTCCGCAGCCCAGCCCCAAAGGTCAATACCGTAAGTTAATATGGAGTTAAAGTAGCCGTAGTAGGCTTTCTTTACGTTAGCCAAATCCATACATGGGCATAATCTGCTTAGGGCGAAGCAAGCTGAAGATAACCGTAGGCACAACGCGTCTATATGAGGTGACCATTTTAAGCCGGCATCGATGGTTAGTCCCAAATATTTAACCTGGTCGACTTGAGGTACAGGTTGGCCATTGCACATGACGTTTAATTTATTTAGTGATTGATCACTTGGGCACCGTAGGCTAAAGTCTACTATAAGATAGATAAATGGTTATGGCACTTATGGCACAAGTTCTGGTCCTATTTATAGCGTCAAAATATAAGGTAAGACAATGTAAGTAACTGCAGGTAAGCAATGTACTGAACGAATATCAGATAAGAGATAATATACAGTACGTTGAAAATTTTCATTCATTTATTATTAATCTGATGCCACGACCAGGACTCGAGGCTACAGAACACTCACGATGGTCAGCAGGCCGCTCACGACGGAGGAGATGAGGTCCTTGCCGGCGCGGGCCGTGACCATGGTGTTGTGCGCGCCGGACACGGCGGGCCCGTGGTCGGCCGTCACGACCAGGACTCGAGGCTACAGAACACTCACGATGGTCAGCAGGCCGCTCACGACGGAGGAGATGAGGTCCTTGCCGGCGCGGGCCGTGACCATGGTGTTGTGCGCGCCGGACACGGCGGGCCCGTGGTCGGCCGTCACGACCAGGACTCGAGGCTACAGAACACTCACGATGGTCAGCAGGCCGCTCACGACGGAGGAGATGAGGTCCTTGCCGGCGCGGGCCGTGACCATGGTGTTGTGCGCGCCGGACACGGCGGGCCCGTGGTCGGCCGTCACGACCAGGACTCGAGGCTACAGAACACTCACGATGGTCAGCAGGCCGCTCACGACGGAGGAGATGAGGTCCTTGCCGGCGCGGGCCGTGACCATGGTGTTGTGCGCGCCGGACACGGCGGGCCCGTGGTCGGCCGTCACGACCAGGACTCAAGGCTACAGAACACTCACGATGGTCAGCAGGCCGCTCACGACGGAGGAGATGAGGTCCTTGCCGGCGCGGGCCGTGACCATGGTGTTGTGCGCGCCGGACACGGCGGGCCCGTGGTCGGCCGTCACGACCAGGACTCGAGGCTACAGAACACTCACGATGGTCAGCAGGCCGCTCACGACGGAGGAGATGAGGTCCTTGCCGGCGCGGGCCGTGACCATGGTGTTGTGCGCGCCGGACACGGCGGGCCCGTGGTCGGCCGTCACGATCAGCACCAGCTCGAAGAACTTGCATGCCCAGTCGGGCAGCTCGCGCTGGAACCTGCCACAAATCAAAGATAAGTTAAGCTGTGTCTTAAATTTTCGCCAGATACACCGCGAAAGCCCTGGTTTGACAAAAGCAAGTAGTACAATAGGGTACCTATTTGACTGTATTTAAAATAAATTATTTTACACCAAGCATGAAATAAAGCACCAAAAGATTAATAGAGAAACGTAGACAGCAATTATTTTTAGACACAATTTCTATTTTAAAACCCGTATAAAACTGTAAAGAGTATAGGTAATTTGATTTTGACGTCACATGCTAGTGTTTCATATAAATTCCATAGTAGCAAAATCGGTTTGACAGTTCGAAAAAGAAACTGATTTGACTAGTAGTCAAATACCTTATTGTTCAGCTTGCGAAGAGTGCATTGATAGTCAGTTATTTACATCATGATCACTTCATTTCATTTCATTTCATTCATTTCTTAAATCCTTCATGGTTGTAATAAAAAAATAAAGTATTTGATCTTCAACTGTCAGTTTCGAGGCTCGGCTTTTATTAGCACGTATGCTGAACTAAATTATTTATCATAAAAATTTGGGAGCTTTTGCTAAAAGACATTGAACCATGGGCAACTTTTGTGTGATTGCCCTCTATTTGCGCAAACTCAAGATCAATCACTAATACTCACCACAGCAAGCTGATGGTGCCTCCTACTCCGAGCTGCTTCTCCAACACCTGGCTGATGGGCATGCCGCAGTACGTGAGCTCCTGGCCGCGCTCGTCGCAGATGGTGCTGATGAACGCCGCCGGCTTGCGGTTCAGACCCAGTTCCTGACACTCACCACAGCAAGCTGATGGTGCCTCCTACTCCGAGCTGCTTCTCCAACACCTGGCTGATGGGCATGCCGCAGTACGTGAGCTCCTGGCCGCGCTCGTCGCAGATGGTGCTGATGAACGCCGCCGGCTTGCGGTTCAGACCCAGTTCCTGACACTCACCACAGCAAGCTGATGGTGCCTCCTACTCCGAGCTGCTTCTCCAACACCTGGCTGATGGGCATGCCGCAGTACGTGAGCTCCTGGCCGCGCTCGTCGCAGATGGTGCTGATGAACGCCGCCGGCTTGCGGATCATGCCGAGTTTCTGTAGACGAAGTAGGAATTATCAATTTGTGGTCGTAGAATATTATAGAGTATCTCGTTTAAGGGTATACTCATCAACTAAAAAAAGCTTGCGAATTCGCATGGGAAGTTTGACGAGTGTGACGATGTGATACATAAGAAAGAGATTACTTTGACGCACTGTTAATTAACAATTCGGAAACCTTATTGTAAATAAAAGGGCAACCGGTCCCTCTTAAGGCCTGTTCCTTACCCTGGTTCTTAGACTCCTACATATAATATTACACACATAATAATCTAAGATAACTCACCCTCGCCCAGTCATAGTCCATGGGCACCTTCGGAGGTTCCTCCTCTTCCTTAACAATAATCTTGCCCGCCTGCACCAGCTTCTGATACACTTGTTTAACAGCAGTGCCCAGACTATCGAAACTCTCAGGTACGGTGACGCCATAGGCCTTAAGACCCTGGTTCTTGGCGAAGGCCTTTTCGAGGGCGGAGCCGGCGAGGGAACCGGCGTGACCGAATTGGACCTCGGAGGTGAACATGTCTGGAAAAATAAGTTACGTTAGCTGGAGGAAGCGAATATTACTTGGTTTACTCGTATCCACAAAATGGTAAAGATATTATGCTGCTTATGCAAATTCCGAGGGTTGCTACCCTTATCTTATCTTATGGTTTTCGGGGGCCCTTGCGGATACACTTCGCCCCATAGAGATCTTTTGTGCAGTTACCCCTATGAAAGATCCGTCAACTACTCAAAAGCTTTTTCCACCATCTCCATGTGCCAGATGGCCCGGATGATAGAGCTCATAGTAGCATTTTAAATTTCTTTGGTTCTAGATAGCCTGCTCCAAAGTCCTTCATTCTTTGTCTCCTCCCTTCATTCTCTGACCCCGTAATGGCCGGTAAACACCCCTGTTATGATTTGTCGTTGTCTTTTGCTAAGTTTCCAAAGCTTTTTGCTCCAACCGGAGTCTACTCCTTGTATAAAGAGCTTTGAGCGCTTGAGATCCGTCAGACTTCCCATTCTTTTTGATGTTTGGTCTTAGTGAGGTCTTTGATAGCCGTTATGATGCTACCCTTTATTTAGTTTAACACCGCGTACGATAGGCATTAAAAAGGATGTGGATTTTAATATATATTGATGTGTTGCATCAGTAGCCTGCCATTGAAATAGTATTTATCCATCTTTCGGTCTGACATTTCCAAAATCACAATGACAATGACATTTAAGTCTCAGTCATTGAATATGGTAATTAACCGGTGCCTTAATAAGCTCCAGCTCTCTATGTTAACTTGTAAATTTTTCCTATACTCCTACTACGCTAAGTTTGCATGCCAAGTGCTACCAGGTGTAATATCAGGTGAACTTATCGGCTTGGGCTGGCGGAGTGTAACAGTTCGCCTAATATTAGAACTAAGTAAGTATCACCTTGGTTTAAGAGTTGTTTACCTGAGCAGGTGCCGATACACCAGGCGACCATGGGTTTCTTGATGCGACCCTCCTTGATGGCGCGGCACACGTGGTACTCTTCCACACCACCCACTTCTCCGAGCAGAACTAGCATCTTCACGTTGGGGTCGGCTTCGAATCTTTTGAGAAAAGTTACAAATGAGTTATATTCTACTAGCTTCTGCCCACGACTTCGTCTGCGTGGAATGATCATAAAACCTATCCTTATGTCCTTCCCCGGGCCTCAAATTATCTCCATACCAAATTTTATTTAATCGGTTTAGCGGTTTAAGCGTGAAGAAGTGACAGAAAGTTACTTTCGCATTTGTAATATTAGTGGGGATTGGTCCAAGGAAGTGAGAGGTTTTACCCTATTGAAGCAGGGGTCGCCAAAGTTTGTACTAGAGGAAGGACATATAGAAAACTTAGTTTGCTATATCTCAAAATTATAATACACAGTAGTTACCTCAACAGATGGTCGATGAAGGTGGTGCCAGGGTAGCGGTCTCCTCCAATAGCAACTCCCTCGCAGACGCCATCAGCTTCTTTGGAGATGATGTTGTTTAGCTCGTTGCTCATGCCACCTGAACGGGACACGTAGGCCACGCTGCAACAAAGTTATCATCAGAATTGCGCAGTCTCTCTAAAAAGTCATCTAAAGGTTTGTAGCATAAAATTTACACAATTAAGGATTTGCCGCACTGGATGCGTTCTGCGGGCAGCGGTCAGGTCAAACTTCCACTTCAAAGGTGGCTGTCAATGTTGTTCATACATAATGCGGGTTTGACCTGACCGCTGACCGCAGAACGCATCCAGTGTGGCAAATCCTTTAGCTCCTTGCGTTTTTTTTTTTTTGTAATCATAATTTATATCGTTTGAAAACCGGAAAAAATATAAATACTTGTGTAAACCTTCACATTATTTTATAAAAAAATATTTAAAATGTTGAAAAATTTTGAGCTGTTGAAAAGCTCATTATTTTTGGCGTGAATTCGACAGAGCGTGATGACGTCACACGTTGGACGGTCCAACTAATTTAATAACGGAAATGCATTTTGTAACATGATATAACGGTAACAAACATCCAAATAAAAAATGTTTCGTTCAAATTATGAACTCCATGCATGAGGCTAATTATAATGTCTATCTTACTCTTATTAGCCGAATTGGTTCGGCTGAATCTATCTCATACATTAAATGTTCATTGAACTATCAACTCTATGTACACGTGGATAGATTCCAAGTTTGTTTGAACTGACCTGCCGGGCCTGTAGAGCTTGCTGTCGACGATGTTGTCGATCATGCCGGCCGTGTTGCCGATCTTGAAGCAGCCCGGCTTGATGCCGCCGACCGTAGCGGGGCCGATAATATTCACCTGTAAACAAGTACATTGCATTAAGCACATTTGGATGAAATCGATCCCGCCGATGCGATACAACAACTAAAATTTGATTCTAAAGGAGGACAGATTTGTATGGACTCTGGCCTAGAAACCAATAACGACAAGCCATATATCATTGGAAAGCTTTTTTCATATTCTACAACTTTTTGTATGGCGGGACTTGTCAAATCTCTGTTTAGAAAAAAAAAATGACACAATAAATCAGAAGTATTACATAGAACAAATTAAATTATTTTCATAAAATATTTTACTTTGTTTTTATTTCAAGTAGAAACACTACTATATATTAGTTTCAGTTCATCAGAAAACGAATAAAAACTAAAATATCGTGACACAAAATCATCGATAATAACAAAACCTTCAATAGTCACGTTTCAACTCACACTTTTTTCACACAAAGATTTGGGACTACCTGCCATAGTTAGTTTTAGAACTTAAAATACGCTATCCAGAGACATATCGCTTGTCCTTATTGGTCATACAGGCCAATTAGCCCATCCTCCTTTAATACCTTAAGGTAGTTATTTGTATGGAAAATGTTAGCTACTGGGATTCCAGGAGTTTGCCTAGATCCTGAGCGAAGGTACTCGCTGACCATCAGTCCACCCAGTGCCAGCCTGAGTGCGTCCTTGATCAGGGTAGAGCGAAATCGGGTTTTGGCGCCCTTCGTTGAAGCTTTTTACCCAAAAGCAAAACGAACCGTATTTTGGGCCCGCGTCACACTCGCGTCATTTAAAACTTATTTTGTTTTCTCATTTGCCATTTTGGCGCCCCCCTTGCCATCCGGCGCCTAGAGCGGTCGCTCCACTCGCTCTACCCTAGATCGGGCCCTGAGCCCACCATCAGACCATCAGTCAGTTTTTATAATTATTTTTCAGACAAACTGGTTTTCTCTTAACGTTTTCCTTCTTCAAATAAAGATGATACAATCTAAGCGTTGTTCCTCGTTTCGTTATAGACACTCTCATATATAGTGCGACATAAAATAGAAGAAATTATATTATAAAATGGAACTAAAAAAATTCATACTAAATTGTTGCCATGTTTAAGCATTTTACGTCAAAAATGTGACAGTTACGTAGGAAGTGGCGCCCTCGTTCATTCTCTACAATTTCTTGTCGGACGTGCCGTTTTTTTGTTATATTTTGATAAAATTTGGTGAAAAGATAGAGATCCCTATTCTGTACAATATAAGCGAAATTACACCGTATGTCCTAAAAAAATTCCTGTGAGTTATGAAAGCTCAACTCAACGATAAATAACATAAATTTTTGTTGTCCCAAACTGGGATTTCGTATGAAAAGCTTGAAACTTACCAAATTTTATCAAAATCTAATGGAAAAGAAATCGTCAACTAATAAAAAAATGCCCATAAATTGACGAAGGTTAAAAGTTGTAGTAAAGTAAACTTACGCCTCTCGCGTCGGCCAGCTTGATGATCTTCCTGGTCATGTTCTCTGGGATGCCTTCAGCGATGATCACGACCGTGTTGATCTGGGGATGCTGCATAGCCTGTTCAACAAAAAAAAGATTCTATAGCTGCTGATTTTTTAAACATATTTACGCAATAATTTTATCAGTAAATAAGTTTTTGGCAAAAATTAAATTTTTGGTAAAGTTTACCCTCCCATAGAAAATGGACCAGCCAAAATGTATGAAACAGCCAAATTTGTTTCGCGATTTCGGGGTTGGTCCCATAGTAAAAGTTGCTCAGTATATTTCCAAAACCTCCCTGGCAACGGGAATGCACTTATTTTTTAGCCACCGTGTATATCGTCTAAAGCCGAAATTCATGTAATCTCCGTATATAATATTGTCTTCGGTTACCGCGATAGTTACTCATGAAATAAAACTATGAAAACGGATTATATCGCGTATATTGAATTTATAATACATCCCGACGTTTCGAACTCTTTACAGCGTTCGTGGTCAACGGGTGACTGAGGAAAAATTACAAAATGCAAAAATACCCACATACTAAAATAATGAACAATCATAGACTACAAACTTTAAGGCTGGTTGTACATGCAAAATCGGTTCATAAGGCTAGTTATACACTATAATTATTTTTCAAGTAAAGATATATATATATACGCGATAAAAATAAACTATGCCGGCTCCAACCCTACACCACGGACCCGAGAAGATTTAATTCCCTCCTAAATTGTAGGAGGGTATCCCAATATGGGACCGGCAACAAACTCGGCGGGACACATCTTTTCAAAACATCAGAATGTCCAGCATCATCCAACACTACGGTCTCACAGTCTATGTCTCGCTTGCTCCTTTATCAGGTGGACTACAGGATCCCAAGCTGGTGGTAGAGAAAAGCCATCTTCCCTATTAAAGTTTGGATATTTCTTAATCTCAATGGCCTCGCGCAGCATTCTGGGTATGTAACGCTTCTCCTTGGCAAGAACCAGAGGCTTATCAAACTTGATTGAGTGATTGGCTTTATCCATGACATGCTCACAGACAGCAGACCTAGGTCGACGGTGCTTGACATCAGCTATGTGTTCCTTCACCCGAGTGGAAATGCTCCGTTTCGTCTGCCCGACATATGATAGGCCACACTCACAGTCCAGCCTGTACAGTCCTGCAGTCTGTAGAGGGGTATTGCATTTTACAGGCCTCAGGAATTGTGACATCTTCTTCATTGGCTTGAAATATGTTTTTATAGAAGCACGCTTCAAGATGTGGCTGATCCTGTCCGTGACCCCCCTGACAAAAGGCAGAATGGCAGGCCTGCGCTCGACTGTGGGGATCTTAATGTGGGACCTCTGGTTGACCCGCGGTATCCTGAGCTCGTTTGCCTGGAGCGCGCGCCTGGCATGCTGGAGCTCCGCGGCCAGATGCTGGTCATCACATATCCTCTGGGCTCTCTGAAACAAAGATTTGCCTACTGTAACAAGTTGACTGGGATGGTGATGCGATTTGCCATTTAAGTACCTATCAGATACGTAGATGACACTTTTACTATACTTCCAAAAAGTAGTGTTTCAACTTTCTTGGATCACCTAAATTCCATCCATAGCAAAATAAAATTTACTATGGAGTTGGAAAAAGACTGTTCTCTCCCCTTCTTAGATGTATTGGTAAAAAGAAATCCTGATAACACCCTAGGTCGCACTGTGTATAGGAAACCTACTCATACTGATAGGTACTTAAATGGCAAATCGCATCACCATCCCAGTCAACTTGTTACAGTAGGCAAATCTTTGTTTCAGAGAGCCCAGAGGATATGTGATGACCAGCATCTGGCCGCGGAGCTCCAGCATGCCAGGCGCGCGCTCCAGGCAAACGAGCTCAGGATACCGCGGGTCAACCAGAGGTCCCACATTAAGATCCCCACAGTCGAGCGCAGGCCTGCCATTCTGCCTTTTGTCAGGGGGGTCACGGACAGGATCAGCCACATCTTGAAGCGTGCTTCTATAAAAACATATTTCAAGCCAATGAAGAAGATGTCACAATTCCTGAGGCCTGTAAAATGCAATACCCCTCTACAGACTGCAGGAGTGTACAGGCTGGACTGTGAGTGTGGCCTATCATATGTCGGGCAGACGAAACGGAGCATTTCCACTCGGGTGAAGGAACACATAGCTGATGTCAAGCACCGTCGACCTAGGTCTGCTGTCTGTGAGCATGTCATGGAAAAAACCAATCACTCAATCAAGTTTGATAAGCCTCTGGTTCTTGCCAAGGAGAAGCGTTACATACCCAGAATGCTGCGCGAGGCCATTGAGATTAAGAAATATCCAAACTTTAATAGGGAAGATGGCTTTTCTCTACCACCAGCTTGGGATCCTGTAGTCCACCTGATAAAGGAGCAAGCGAGACATAGACTGTGAGACCGTAGTGTTGGATGATGCTGGACATTCTGATGTTTTGAAAAGATGTGTCCCGCCGAGTTTGTTGCCGGTCCCATATTGGGATACCCTCCTACAATTTAGGAGGGAATTAAATCTTCTCGGGTCCGTGGTGTAGGGTTGGAGCCGGCATAGTTTATTTTTATCGCGTATATATATATATATCTTTACTTGAAAAATAATTATAGTGTATAACTAGCCTTATGAACCGATTTTGCATGTACAACCAGCCTTAAAGTTTGTAGTCTATGATTGTTCATTATTTTAGTATGTGGGTATTTTTGCATTTTGTAATTTTTCCTCAGTCACCCGTTGACCACGAACGCTGTAAAGAGTTCGAAACGTCGGGATGTATTATAAATTCAATATACGCGATATAATCCGTTTTCATAGTTTTATTTCATAATCTCCGTATAGTTTACCTGCATAGTGCTGTCATAGGCCGATCGGAGCGAAGCGAAGTTTACAAGCACGGTCGCCTCCTGGTGCTTACGCATCGCCACGTCCATGTCAGAGAATACTGAAACAAGCACGCATTTATTATTAAAACGTAATAGATTGCCCCTTTTTCTATGAGATTTGGCATAACCCAGGCTGCATCCAGGGCATACAATTTCATTAAAAAAAAAATGACACAATTCTAGGGATTGACAGGGCAAGCTATGCTGGCGCCCTCTGCTAAATACTTCGACCGGCCAACCCCATTATGGAATATTATAGTAGTTTATGCAACTGATACATAATGAGAGTGATCCTATTATGTATGAAACTCGCTTCGCTCGTTTCATAAATCGGCCATCGGCCCTTCAATCGACGCAATGAGGAGGCTGATTAAAATATGTGAATCCTATGCTGTGACCCATGGACTCAGGTATAATGTTAAAAAGAGCGAGGTGATGATTTTTAAAGCTGGTAGAAAAAGCTACCCGACTGTACCGCTAGTGACACTCTACGATGTCCCTCTAAACTTTGTCACTAAGTTCAAGTACCTGGGTCACTGGGTAACTGACGACCAGAGTGACGACTTGGATATTGAGCGAGAGCGTAGGTCGTTGGCTGTCCGATGTAACATGTTGGCCCGCAGGTTCGCGAAATGTACTGTACACGTAAAGACTACACTTTTCAAAGCGTACTGTCAGTCATTCTACACATGCAGCCTGTGGACCAACTATACGCAGAGGGCATACAACGGCCTACGCGTCCAATATAATAACGCGTTCCGGGTGTTGATGGGGTTGCCGCGATTTTGTAGTGCCTCTGGTATGTTTGCGGAGGCACAAGTTGACAGCTTTGCGGCGATAATGCGCAAGAGGTGCGCTTCACTGATGCGTCGCCTGCGCGGCAGCCCCAACAGCATTCTGGGCGTGTTCATGGAGCGCGAAAATGGCCCCATGCTCAACCGTTGGCAGGGGCTGCATGCACTCGCCGTCTAGTTTTTAGTTTTAGTTTTTATGCGCTACTAACACTAGTAATAAGATTGTAATGTTTACTAACCATGTATGAACCTTTTAGTCTGCAATAAATGATTTTTATTTTTTTATTATTTATTTATTATTATTTATTTATAAAACCACATTATTGATCTTCAGGCCTAATATTGTACAGTTGCATACAATACTACGGCATAGAAATAGCACAGTTTTAACATTAAAATGGTGGCAGAATACACGTCCTTTATAAAAACTGTGGCGTAAAGTTGTATGAAAATCCTTAACGATATAAGATTTTGAACGGTAGGTAATATAATTAATTAATTATTGTAGTAATTATTGACATTCACACAGTAATTATTGTAGTGGTTTAATTAAAATTGATAATAATTACACCAAAAATGCAATAGTAATAAGTGTGCTAACCTAGGGATTTTCGAACAAGATAAGATTTTGCAATAATAAAGAACTAACCTGGAATGAAGACCTCCTTGTCGCCGAAGTAGTACTTCTGCTTGTGGTCGGCGGTGAACGGGTACACGATAGCTACCACGGACGGCTCCGCGCGGCGGCAGATGTAGTCGAAGTCCAACATGCCCTGCGGAACAATATCGTTACATAAGGCCTAGTTTCCCCTGTGGGTTGGTAGACTATGTGGCAATAGATTTCGTAAAAACTACTTGGGATAAGGTTGCCAAGCAGACGCTAGACTCCCAGCAAGGTCAGTATTTAAATGTCCTGTATGTTGTTGATTAATGTTACAAATTGAGCGCACGATTGGGGACAAAAAATCATATGAAACTATCGTATACGATAATTTCTACTCATTATTCCTGGGCCTATAATATCAGTGTGGCCGTATGAAGTGTCCATTATCGCGATAATCAACGGCGTTTCTCGTTAGTGTGGCCCCGGCATTAGAAATATCGGAGCGGTTTCGATTAATACTGTAGTAAAGATGTAGGTTATATTGTATTGTATTCATTTAATTCAAGCAATAACATGGCTCATAAAAAAGCTTTGAAACATAAAAAAAACAATTAAATTTAAAATACAAACTTAAAAATTAAAATATGTATTACTAAAATATTAACTAACTTGCAGGAAACATGTCAAAAATAAAATAATAAAAATTAAGAAATAAATGAAATATGATTCATATAGAATTTCAAATAAACTAAATTATGCAGTGTTCCTTGTCCGTAGAGACACGTATTCGTAATTGTGACGTCCCACGGGTAAAGGTACCTTTTGGCGGTTGGCGCTTACGCTATTATTAACGCCGCTCTAATACTATTGCGGTGTTATGCGACGTAAGCGCCAGCCGCCATAAGGTACCTTTTCCGTGGAACGTCACGTATGTTCCTGCAAGTGTTCTGCTTACATAAAGCCACCTGGGGCCCGTTTATCAAAAGCTTGTAGCTTGTAATACAAGTGGAAGTCCCTTTCTAACAAAAGGTGTCAAAAAGCAGCCTTCAGAGGCAGTTTTCGTTACGCAGCCACTAGGTGTTGGAACAACATCCCACCTCCTATCAGAAACCTGCAAAGCATTCATAGTTTTAAAACAACTTTAAAAAAGTTTATGCTTAAATATCAATTTAACGAGGAATGCCTCAAACTTGAGACAAGCTACATTTAGATTCAATATAGATAATTATATTTACATAAGTGTATTAAGTATGTACTTACTGCCTTTTTTGTCCCTTCCGCAACCGCCACTCACTCTCATTTTTATTATTTAACGAATTGTTGTTTATTTTTATTTTTGCATCTTGTTTGTTTTAATTAATCTTGACGTGTCTTTTATTATTTGTTTTATATTGTGTTAGTATTCTTAGAACTGCACTAGTTCATGGCCCCGACGGAAGATCAGCGCTAGCCCAGCCAGGCTAGCACCATGCTGAGTCGGGACCATTTCGTGGCTTATATTATTTATGTTGTGTTTCCTATGTACGTGTTTCCCTCTTTTTTGCCACGAATAAACGCTATCTATCTATCTAAAAAGGGACTTCCACTTGTATTACAAGCTACAAGCTTTTGATAAACGGGCCCCTTCACCTACAAATATATGAAGTGATAGTAAACATAGTTAGGGTTTAGTGCAGTCGCTGAACAAGGGCTTGGCGGTTGAGAGCGGTTGGCCAAGTTCGCCACAGGTGGGCGATTCACATTAGGTCAAGTATATCTACCAGCTACCACCCCATATAGTTACCTGGATGGCGCGGTTCTGCATGCCCCAGATGATGGCTTTAGTGCGGTCGCTGAAGAGGGGCTTGGCCGTTGAGAGCGGCTGCCCCAACTCTCCGCGGGTCGGGGACTGGGAGCACACGAGGTCCAACAGTTTGTGGGTCAGCTCGGGGAGCTCGATCTTGGGCTTGGGCTGTGGGAAGGACATCATTTCTATTTTATTTTATTTTTGTTCTATTCTATTTGAATTACAAATACATAAAATTGACATCGAGTAAGATAACACATATAGGAATTGTGCTAGTTTGAGGGACTATCTTGTGATTTTAATCGAAGTTGATAACGTCACATTGCCACTTTTACTGTTTTAAAAACATGAACACTCACGAGGGCGGAAAAGCTGCACGAACTCTATAAGTTCAATAAATCTTTAATAGATTTGGACCAAAGATTTTTTTTTATTCTTGAAGATGCGGAAAGCTGTCTTTTTATTAATTCATACAGTTAGCAAAAGACGGGTAGTCTATCTCGCGGCGAGATACTGTCGCGTCAATCATGTGCTCGGCCTACAGACCATAGATATTCGTATCTAGAGATTCGCCATTAATTAATTATAGCGCCCCATTAATATATAATAAAATAAAAATGGAACATAAAACTATAAAAACATTATCTAATCATGCTTTTAAAAAGACTATTTGGACATGGTTATGTTCTATGAATTATGATGAGACTGAGAAACTATTAAGCCAGGGATTATTTGGATGTTAGGATTAGTACACACACACACGCACACACACACACACACACACACACACACACACACACACACACACACACACACACACGCACACACACACACACACACACACACACACACACACACACACACGCGCGCGCGCGCGCACACAAACACACACACACACACACACACACACAAATGCATGCAAGTTTTTGAATAGCCTTCCCGCTATATTATTGTTTGTACCTAAATTATATATTAAATATTTTATGTTACAAGTTAAGTTAAGTCTAATGGTTCTTTATAATTCTAACTGATTATATAATACGGGCAAACACTGGGGCTGCAACACAGTGTAAACTAACGCAGTCTCCAGGGCTCCAACTGCATATGTACCATGTATGTTTTGATCAATAAAGATTTATTTATTATTATTATTATTATTATTTGTATCTCCTTGGATATCACGGGCCTATAAATCCCGGTCTTTTGATAGGCTTGCGTGGGGATATAGATCCAACACGTAGAGGCCCCTTGGAGAGCTTTAATGTCATGTAGAACGCCTGCTGGAACCCGTTCACAGGCGCAACAATGGACACCCATGAACCGGTCGCAGCAGGCATTGGAACTATTGCAGAAAAAGTGAACAGTATACCGGATTATGGATTGAAGTTTGGGTGGACAATGAGACTGGGCTATTGTAAAGAACTCCGGACACCTGCCATAACAATGATAATACACGTTATCGAGGCAGGTGGTGACTTGCCGCTGACTAGATGGGCCCCTGAAACTGCCGTCGTGAAGACGACCAGGAGCAACACCTGAAGACGACCAGGAGCAACACCATTATTATTATTATTATTATTTGAGAGGCAAAGTTTGCTTCTTCTTATATACTGTATACTCGCCTAGAAGATGTTGATGTCAACTTTAGCCAGTTTTCCGGGACAATTAACGCAGTCTTCGAAACTTCGGAGGTAAATTTAAAAATTAATTTCACGCGATCAATTCCCGTGGTTGTGAATAATAATGTTACAAGTCGTGTTGGATTCAGCTTCAAAAACATACAGCGGGAAGTATCGGTAGCTGGTCAAATGCGACCGGGATTTGAACCTGGGACTGTAAGTTTAGCAATGCAGGTCAACATACGCAGGGTGTAGGTTTGGGCAGCTGTTTAGGCGCGTAGTCCAACTGGTGCTCCTTGGGGATGGGCGAGTGGCCGAGCGCCAGGCCCACGATGGCCGTCATGTTGGCTTCGGGCCCGAACACGTACAGGGGGATGCGAAGGCGGTGGCCGACCTCCCGCATTTGCCTGGTGAAAAAAAAACGTGTATTTTATTGTGTATTGTATTGTAATTTAAATGAAAGAGAGTGAATTGCTTCATCACTACACCTTATAAAACAAAGTCATTCGCCGCGTATGTCTGTTTGTGTGTATGTATGTTCGCGATAAACTCAAAAACTACTGAACGGATTTTCATGCGTTTCAGGTTTAGACTAGCAAGAACTTGCATGCAATTTTCATTACATTGCGGTATCTGATAAACATTTTGAATGCAGTTTACCTTAGTAGTCGGCAATGTAACGTAAATTGCATGCAAGTTCTTGCTAGTCTAAACCTCGCTATAGAGTGATTCTTGAGGAAGGTTTAGGTGTATAATTTGTTAAGGTTTTGTAAAACCCGTGCGAAGCCGGGGCGGGTCGCTAGTGACTATAAATACAAACATTATGTAACAAGATTAAAAAATATATAAGCTAAATGGTAATGCTGCCAATTCTTCGTGGTTTGTTATCACGACTAACCCAGATATTAATGTTGCATCTTTTTGTTTAAGAGGGGGCTTGGCTTTAGCCCCCCCGCCCCCCTCATTATGGCAAACGAAAGTGACATAACCACAGTATGCAAATTCCTAAAATAGTAATGATGTATAACATTTAGTTTCACCTAAGACCCTCCTGGTAGTTAGGGCCTCCTCTCCTCACGAAGATGGTGATGTTGTATTGTATGAGAGCGTCTTTGTAGGTGTCGATGGCGGTGATGATACCGCGGAAGGTGTCGGCCACGTTCGTGAAGTTGGCGATACCGCCACCAATGATCAGAACCTGAAAAAATATTAAAAAAGGGGGTTAATAAAAACTTTAAAGAGTATCGACGACGACACTTTTGTTTTGCAACATCGGAATAATTTAAATTCAGCTGTTTATTATTTGAATGAATGAATTAGTTTTTGTTTTCATACAAAACCAGAGTAAAATATTAAGAAATTAACTATGAAACAATAAAAATTATAAACGCTAATGTAAACGTTTGGTGTCTGAGGGTTTCGTGGATCTGAACCTGAGACTATATTCTACCAAACTTACCAAAGATATAACTCCGTCATAGATGGATACAGTCTAAGGAAAAAACGTGCCTCGAAAATCACGAAAATTTGATTCTCGATCAGATGGCGCCACTAGTTTTGGCCTACTCTCGTATAGAGGGCGTTGACGGTTTCGTTTGTTATTTATAATTTTAACGCATATCAGTGAAAGAACGGGTCAAAATCATATAAAAATAATTAATGCAAATAAAAAAAAACATTCATTCATGTTTAAATACATTTTAACGTATTTTTATAAATCTTCATTTTTAGTTTTAAAGTATGTCGATAGATGGCAGTAAATTTTCAGTGGTTACAAAATTTACTATGACAGGACCGCTCTATCTTATTATATCCTCTTTGGTTCTACCCAGATGTAGTTCGTACCTTCCCGTTGGGGTGCTTCTCGCGGCACATGAGGCTGAAGATGGTCTTGGCGTAGTCCGCCGTCTGCGACTCCGTGGGCGCGCCCGAGTACTCGCCGTAGTTGGCCAGCTCCGCGGCGCCGCCTACAACAATATACAGGTGCTACTTACTCATTTAATTCATCGAATCTTATTTACTTGATATTGGGGGCATTTCACGTCAAGCGGGCAGCAAAAAAAATGTCAGGTTCTGGATTTTGTTCATAGTTGGATTAATTGGACCTATATGTGAATTAAAAAATTTGGCATCATTACTTTTTTAATATATTGCTTCGTTAACAATTTATACGCATTTGAAAAAACTACAAAATTTGAGGAACGGATTTTTAAAAAATTATTATTGCAATTCTTTCAGTGGATTTAATTATAACTAAATAGTGATTATTTGAGAATATTAGTTGATTTCTTTGAAAATTTATAAAAAAAGTTTTTTTTATCTTTTTTTCATATAACAAACCGGAAGTTAGTATTAAATATCTTTTTTTTTCCAACTTCGCATTTTTTTATATTTTTTATTTTTACACAATAATGTAGCTTATGGTGTACTAATGTCCTATAATTTTTTTTATAATGGCATCTCGATTGGTTTTGAAGATTCATGAAGTAATTCGAAAGTACTGCGCGACGCTCCGTACTGAGAGGTAGTTCTATGTGGCAGTCTTTAATGGCCAATTACGGGTTTTTTTACTTTTGCGTAACGGAATTAATGCAATAAACAATATTTCATCGGTTAAGATGTAGAAAAGCTAATGATGTATTATTCAATCGTGCCTTGTAGCGCTATCACTGATCAACCATATCTTGGAACTGAAAACAAAACGTTTATGTTTTAACAAAACGCTAGAGGTAACTTAATAACTATAGCTAGGTTTAGGCGGGGTATGTCACATGCTTAAAGGTCACTTTCGAGTTAGGTCACGTTCTGAGGACGCCACTTTCTGTACGTCACATTCTGAGTTCGTCACATTCTGAGTACGTCACTTTCTGAGAACACCACTTTCTGAGGCCCTCGCTTTCTGAGTACGTCACTTTTATAGCAAAGTAATATTTAAGCGTATACCTGCATTAACAATGGATACCAGCAATCATATTAGCTGTACGGCATAAAAACGGCCGTATGCCGTACAGCTGTTATGATTGCTGGTATCCATTGTTCATGCAGGTATACGCTTTAATCTTACTATGCTATAAAAGTGACGTACTCAGAAAGCGAGGGCTTCAGAAAGTGGCGTTCACAGAAAGTGACGTCCTCAGAAAGTGCCGTTCTCAGAAAGTAACGTACTCAGAATGTGACGAGCTCGGAATGTGACAAACTCAGAATGTGACGTACAGAAAGTGACGTCCTCAGAACGTGACCTAACTCGAAAGTGACCTCTTAAGCATGTGACATACCCCGCCTAAACCTAGCTATAGTTATTAAGTTACCTCTAGCGTTTTGTTAAAACATAAACGTTTTGTTTTCAGTTCCAAGATATGGTTGATCAGTGATAGCGCTACAAGGCACGATTGAATAATACATCATTAGCTTTTCTACATCTTAACCGATGAAATATTGTTTATTGCTTTAATTCCGTTACGCAAAAGTAAAAAAACCCGTAATTGGCCATTAAAGACTGCCACATAGAACTACCTCTCACTACGGAGCGTCGCGCAGTACTTTCGAATTACTTCATGAATCTTCAAAACCAATCGAGATGCCATTATAAAAAAAATTATAGGACATTAGTACACCATAAGCTACATTATTGTGTAAAAATAAAAAATATAAAAAAATGCGAAGTTGGAAAAAAAAAGATATTTAATACTAACTTCCGGTTTGTTATATGAAAAAAAGATAAAAAAAACTTTTTTTATAAATTTTCAAAGAAATCAACTAATATTCTCAAATAATCACTATTTAGTTATAATTAAATCCACTGAAAGAATTGCAATAATAATTTTTAAAAAATCCGTTCCTCAAATTTTGTAGTTTTTTCAAATGCGTATAAATTTTTAACGAAGCAATATATTAAAAAAGTAATGATGCCAAATTTTTTAATTCACATATAGGTCCAATTAATCCAACTATGAACAAAATCCAGAACCTGACAATTTTTTTGCTGCCCGCTTGACGTGAAATGCCCCATTGGGTAAGCAGATTCTTCAATTCTGAATATTTAACTGCCCCGTAAAGTAGGTACCATTAGGTTTTGAGGGAATAATAACAAAACAATAGGTTTCTTTATTAATATATATAATAATCTTTGAAATAATACGGCTAAAAATTAATTCGAGTAGTATTTTGTATGGTTGTATGTATATTGTATGTACCTTGAATATCGTTGAGTCTCGATACACTAACAATTAACAGTTCCAATAGGAATGTGACTGGTGGACTTCTAGGCCTGAGATCGTAAGTTACTTAAAGAAGCCTCCTATTAGTTAGTCATTTAAACTTTATAAACGAATTGTATTTGGTATTTATTTACGTCGTGAAGAAACTGGACTATACCAAATAGACATTTGGTTGTTATCGTATACCCTCTAGGTTGGAAGGTGGCTTTTGTTAAAACTAATACCTGTGCTAATTCTTGAGATAAAGTAATCAAAAGTGTATCGCAGTTCCCTCTTAAAATGCAACTGAATAAATGAAGCTGGCATTTTACACCTTTTCTGGTAAAAATATAGGTCACAATGGTGGGACATACCCAGCTCGCAGATGGTGTCGGTGTACACCACGGACGCGCCACCGCCCGCCACCATAGTCCAGATGCGTCCAGACTTGTTCAATATCGTCAACTGGAAACAACAACGTTTCATTTGAAAAAGTTACGAAAATAGGGCCCAACAATTTCAACAAAACTTGTTTATGTATTTAAAAAAATTGCCGGTAACAAATTAGGTAGCGAAGTGTATAAATTGTTCAGCCAAAATATAAAAAAAAAAATATTGCTTGCTCAATTTACCTGTGGCATATATTATCAGAACACAAATTTTTTGAACAATTTTTGAAAAAAAAAAAAAAAAATTAACGTAAAATAGACAAATTTAGCAAGATCTAGTAAAATTAAGATTGATTAATGTTCTAACACCCTAAAAACTTACTTACCTTTAGGCTCCACCCATTCACATTTTACATTATTACCTCTCCCAATCCGAATTTTTAGCATCAAAAACCGATTTAAGGTTTTTTTAGGGTTCCGTACCCAAAGGGTAAAAACGGGACCCTATTACTAAGGCTTCGCTGTCCGTCTGTCTGTCACCAGGTTGTATCTCATAAACCGTGATAGCTAGACAGTTGAAATTTTCACAAATGATGTATTTCTGTTGCCGCTATAACAAATACTAAAAAGTACGGAACCCTCGGTGCGCGAGTCCGACTCGCACTTGGCCGGTTTTATTTTTAATTGTCCGACTCACCTTAAGACTGGCCCCGCTCTTAGCGTCCAAGTCCGCGATATGCGCCTCCTCAGGATACGCGTCGCGTCCGAACGGAGGGGGGAATGTGATGGTGCCCCAATTCTTGGCGCAGATGAAGTCCGCCGTCTGGTCGAGCTTGGCGGCCAAGTCCAGGAGGTAAATGCGCTCGTTGGTGATCACGATGGGGTTGATCTCCATGTACGTGAAGTACAGGTCCACGTACACGCGGTACAGGGAAAGGATGAAGGTCGTCAGTATCCTGGAACAAGTAATATACGTTATAAACTGAAATAGATGTCATATTAAAGGAAAAGTCCCGCCGTGGCGGGGTGGCTTAGCGGTTCAAGGCGTTAGCCCGGATTGCTAAAGACGCCGGTTCGAATCCGGCCTTCACTGGAGGGCTTCGTCACTTTTTCTTCAATATATGACGTCTATTTCAGTTTATAATTTATATATAGTAGTGTGACTACTTAAAAAACGCAAATCAAAATATTTCATACAATAATTTATTTGTTCCCAAAGTTGTGTAAGTAATATACATTTTAAAATAAGTTTGACACTGGGTTAACGGTTTAACCGCTTAACCCCGGGTTAGTAGGATGGTGCAAGTGGCCCTTACTGCCACATTTGGCATGACCCCTTCCCCCTACCCTTGTAGCCGTAGTGGATGACCCCTAAGGGCACTTATCAGTGCGTTCATCACGTATATTTGTTCCAGAGTTTTGAATGTTTTCCATGTATATCGTATCTATATATAAGTATATCGTAGTTTAGTAGCCACAACACAAGCCTCATCGAGCTTACTGTGGGGCTAGGTCGAAAATTATTTGACATTATTATTCCTGTACAAGGTGCGTTGGGGTAATATCGAAAGGGTTTTTCATTCGGGGTAAATTGAAAAGTCGCCCTTAATGCTTCGGCATTCGGACGATTTTTAGTCTCACTTTTCATGAAAATCCCTCTCAATCTTACCCCAACGCATCTTACAATGAATTAGGTACCTTTTAGTGGAGGCGGACTTGATGTTTTTGAGCAAAGTCCTGTCGATTTCTTCTCCGGTGGGGAATGTGTCTACCGCTACCTGGAATCCAATGTAAAATCATAGAAGCATAATATTGGACAAAAAACAAGATGTGTTACTTACTGAGGGCCTAGCCAAGATGAAAATCTATGATAGAAAATGCCAATTGAACCTAAATAATGTACGGAATAGTCACGTAACTTTTCGTAACACCTGTCCTGTCATCTCAATACATATTTTTTTTCATTTGGCGTTTGTCGATGTAGGTATATCATCTTAACTGACGGCCGGTCTGGCCTAGTGGGTAGTGACCCTGCCTGTGAAGCCGATGGTCCTGGGTTCGAATCCCGGTAAGGGCATTTACTTGTGTGATGAGCACAGATACTTGTTCCTGAGTCATGGGTGTTCTGTATGTATTTAAGTATTTATATGTATATTATATATATCGTTGTCTGAGTACCCATAACACAAGCCTCCTTGGGCTTACCGTGGGACTTACAAAACAGAATAACAATACATATTTAGATAGTTGATCCACTCATATTCGTTGTGTTAATTTTCTAGGTAAATACTATGGGGAAATATGGATTTACCTCGAGCCTGACTGCCAAAGCGTCAACATCGCCGACATCCACGCCGCCCTGGTGGTGGAACAGAATGGTATCTGTCCGTCTGCCTGACTGTATGCAAATGTACATCTCCTCATTCTGAAAAATAACAATAAGCCGTTTAAAATTACATGCAAACAGCTCAGCGAAGTCAATTTAGTTTGTTATAAATATACCCAGGGGTTTTTGGTGCGGGAATACTAGCCAAAAAAAAATAGGTAAAATCCGAAACTAAGCACATTCGGAGCTCACTGCTTATTTTTAATTCACAGTCGAGTAACTGTTTTACAATAAACAATTTTAAAAATACACGAATTAATTTCCGGACCCAAAACCCCAGTGTATGGTCATAGACTGTTTTTTTGATAAATTCAACTATAATGACATTGGAACAACATTAATTGAACTAATGCATCGTATTTGACGAAGGACTCGACAATGAATTGCGCCTATGACCTACCCCTTGCCGTATTTACTGCCTTATCTGACACATCATTAATATCGACATGTAGTTACATGTCGTACTAACCGCGACGTGTTCGACGGTTTTACGGGTCCCCAGGCACAGTTCCGCTGCTTTTCGGGGGAGTTTTCGGTACCGTGCAAGTAAATGCTGGAACAATATTCCTCCACCGGTTCGTCGCTTAATTACTGACCGCGTCGTGTTTGACGAAGGGCTCCACAATGAAGTGCCGCAGCTTGCCGACGGCGGCGCCGACGGCCTGCTCCTTGCACATGTGCTCGCTCAGCCAGCGGCGCACGTCACCCGCGGACTTATTCACGCCGACCAGGCCGAGCTTGCCGCGACGCTTGATCAGCTGGTCGGGCTTCACGACCAATTGCTGTTGACAATGGTGGATTATTAATGCAGTGTTCATTTAAGGTTATCTAAATAAAAAAAAGACTGGCAAGATTGTTCTGTCTACCTATATGTACCTATATTATACGTGTGCAATAAATACAATAACCATTTTTCATATCTTCTACAGTAGTATAAATAAGCGGTCAACAATAGGAGCAATCCAGCCCTTTGTGAGTGATTAATCAATGACGCAATTTTATAAGCATTTCTTGAGTCCCTTTGTCATAGAAAAAGCTAATTAAGATCCTAGCATTCAACTATTTATTTATGTAACTATTCATAGCTAAGTCAGTTAATTTCATCGTCTATTTCCTTACTTCAATTTTTTTTTTATTTACAGGGTAGCTCAAAATATCCCAAAGGTGTAAAAAAGGTATGTTTTAGTATTATTTGAATTATAGATATTTTGTTACAAAAAAGTTATTATCAGGCATTGAAGGGATTTATGCAAGCAGTTAGTATGTCTGATTTAAAACAATAACGAATCATGCCAGACTCTTATCTTTGAGCTTTGCAACACAAATATCGAAAATATCTAATCTAAAGACAATAATAACCTGACTAATACCGGAGATAATAAATCAGTTTGAGTGTATTGCAATTTCTCAGATAACCTATAGTAAACAATAAGGAAGCAGATAGTAAAAGCAGTTTTTAACGGCTTGGGAGTTTTATCACACTTAATAGTTTCATTACATGTATGAAGCGGTTATAAGGTCAACCGGAGTAAATACAATTATGGAGTAATTGCGTGTATTTAATTATTTCTCGAATACGATTGGTCGGAACGCCCTCTATGTTACGTTCAAAGTACCTCAGGCTTTTACCAGTAGGTGACGGGAGCTCTTGTAATTCACGTTGTTAAAAAAAAGAACTCAAATAGACGTAATAACAGACCTCTTTGGAGAGCCATGGGTTCTTACGAGCTCGTCCAGACGGTGTTTTGCTCGAAAGTGAAGCGGCACGGCACCAACGCTGTCCACACAGACCTTGTCACAACGAGATACATACCTCTTTGGAGAGCCATGGGTTCTTGCCGAGCTCGTCTTCCCAGACGGTGTTCTGTTTGAAGGTAAACCGGCACGGCACCGACGCTGTCCACACAGACCTTGTCACAACGGGATACAGACCTCTTTGGAGAGCCATGGGTTCTTGCCGAGCTCGTCTTCCCAGACGGTGTTCTGTTTGAAGGTAAACCGGCACGGCACCGACGCTGTCCACACAGACCTTGTCACAACGGGATACAGACCTCTTTGGAGAGCCATGGGTTCTTGCCGAGCTCGTCTTCCCAGACGGTGTTCTGTTTGAAGGTAAACCGGCACGGCACCGACGCTGTCCACACAGACCTTGTCACAACGGGATACAGACCTCTTTGGAGAGCCATGGGTTCTTGCCGAGCTCGTCTTCCCAGACGGTGTTCTGCTCGAAGGTCGCGAACCGGCACGGCACCAACGCTGTCCCTGGGCCTATGTGCCTGAAACACGAACGTACATTGTTAATTAATTTTGTATTAGGCAGAAACGTTGATGTCGACGGAAGTCTCGGTAGAGCGGCCACCACCACTTGGTAGAGCGGCAAGGTAGTTCCAGGAGTGGCGAGCTCGCGAGTTCGGTTCTCACTGGCGAGGCAGTGAGTTTATCAATAGGCTAGATGATGCAAATTTTCATTAATGGTACTAATCGATCAGGTTTTTTAGGATCAAATGTCTATATATGTGACCCATTGTATTAAAGAAAATATAATAGAAATGATAGTCAAAGTCGTATCTCAGCCGCGAAACGCTTCTAACAAAACGATGTGAACGTGACGTCAAGGTCACTGAGAGCCCATCTTGAAGTATGGACAAAACAAGAAAATTGCGTTTTTGTCGGTGAAATATTGCGTTTATGTATATAGTTGCGATACAATCTTTTTCTGGAAAAATATGTAAGGAATCGAATGGTCCCTTACTTTTTACCTTTTTGGAAGATTAAAAAAAAACTTAAATTTTGAAACTTTAAGGTCCTGTATTTTTGTATTATTTCCATATATTATTTTAATATCCACATTTTGTGTTAAATTGCTCATTTGCTATCTATTTTACTAGATTTTGTTAAAAATTCAACATTTGTCATCATCCCTATTCAGTGTTATCGCAAAGCCTTTATAAACGGAAAGCTAGCAAAACATTAGAAATAAAACACGGCAATAAAATAAACGGGGCCCCCCAAAAATATTTTCACGGCAATGGGTTAGTCAATTTTTTTATCAGCACAAGAAGTCGGTGTCAGCTTGAAAAACCGCTAACACAAGCTGAAATTGCGCGAAGTATAACATTTAAAACGTTCGCGTTTTTGCCCTAGAGGTCAAACTCAACAACCACGACTTGCAGCTAGTGGCGTTGCTTAAGGGGCTACCCAAGGTTTTCATCGATTTTTGACAAGCTTTGAATCGTATCTCCTACTTTTGCACTACATATAGAATTATAAGACAAACGGCTATTGGTTCTTCAATCTTTTATCTCCATTTTTGTCTACCGGATTTTGAAAGAAATAAATACTTATTTATTCATGTTTTTTTTAACCATTGTCAAAAAAAAAACACCTTTTTTTGTATCTCGATTGCTGTGAAAGATTTTACATATAGGTACGAAATCTACATATTTGAGTTCGTCTTTGACGTCTTTAAAAATTCGTCTAAGGTTTTAATTTTAAACTATTTAACACAAAAGTTATGGCCAGAAAACCAGTTTTTTGGCCTAAAATTGTTCAAATTTGATGCCAAATATTTCTAAAACAATGAACTTTGAAGTAAATATGGGATACTATATTGTTTAAAGCCGTTGCTGTTAATATGATAAGCTACAAAAAAACATTAGAAAACTAAGGGATTTAGATCGAAGGTCATTGGGGCATGGGATCCCCTTAAGAAACTGCCTACCGGGGTCTGAACAGCTAGGTTAAGCAAAGAAGAAGGTTGAGCAACTCCGCTGGCTGAGGTAAGACGTAGTTTTAAGTCTAATGATGATACACTGACTACATTTATACAATTAGCTTTCATTGGCCTTCCTAATTACCAAGAGTTGCGTATAGGCGATAATTAAAACTAGTTAATTCATTAATTGTAATTATCGCAATAGTCGTGTCAGACGCATGCGCTTCGCTTCGCAGCGCTATGTGGTCAGGCAATTCGCAACTTTATATGAGGTTCATGAATAGATTTCTCTTTTCTAATATCCCGACTTGTCCCAATAAGTTCCAATTAACGATTTTGACGACCGGTCTGGCCTAGTGGGTAGTGACCCTGCCTGTGAAGCCGATGGTCCTGGGTTCGAATCCCGGTAAGAGCATTTTTTTGTGTGATGAGCACAGACATTTGTTCCTGAGTCTTGGGTGTTTTCTATGTATTTATGTATTTGTATATTACCTATATATATATCGTTGTCTAAGTACCCACAACACAAGCCTTCTTGAGCTTACTGTGGGACTTAGTCAATCTGTGTAAGAATGTCCTATAATATTTATTTATTTAATTAAGAAACTCATTGATAAGTGCCGGGGTTCGAACCCGTGACGTTCGGTTTGAAAGTTCGAGACTTACAACTTCTATGCATGGTTCATTTATAGTAAAGATTCATTCTTTCATCATAGTAAAGGTACACTTCATTTATTACCGGCCTGGAGCTGGAGATATAAAACTAACCCCTTTTTAGGGTTCCGTCTTTCACCAGGCTGTATCTCATGAACCGTGATAGCTAGACAGTTAGAATTTTCACAGATGATATATTTCTTTTGCCGCTACAACAACAAATACTAAAACCAAAATAAAATAAATATTTAAGTACGGCGCGCCTGATGGTAAGCAGTTACCGTAGCCTATGGACGCCTGCAACACCGGAGATATTACACGCGCGTTGCCGACCCTTATCATAAAATATATGGCACAGTATAACGCCATCTATTACAATGAATGACTGTTTGATTTATAGTGAAGGGTGTTACCTGTTGATGAGATCTTTGCCTGTCGCCTCGTATATGGCCTTCGACGACATGTTTGCCTGTTTGTGTGTATATTTGCTTTACTGCGCTCTACGCCGTCATATGGCCGATGGGCTCAACTGTGGACAAAACAATTATCGATTAGTAATACTGTAGATTAAACAGTATAAGTACTGGTGGCCTAGCGGTAAGAGCGTGCGACTTTCAATCCGGAGGTCGCGGGTTCAAACCCCGGCTCGTAACTTATTACGTTTCTCGGAACTTATGTACGAAATATCATTTGAAATTTAACAAGTTGCTTTTCGGTGAAGGAAAACATCGTGAGACATCCGGACTAATCCCAATAAGGCCTAGTTTTTCCCCTCTGGGTTGGAAGGTCAGATGGCAGTCGCTTTCGTAAAAACTAGTGCCTACGTAAATTTTTGGCATTAGTTGTCAAAGCGGACCCCAGGCTCCCATGAGCCGTGGCAAATTGCCGGGATAACGCCAGGCCTATGGAACTCTCCGCGCGAGCTCAGATTTATACCTACGACTCGCTTCCCGCCGGCGGGACTCAAGCTAGCCAGTTGGTTGCCACACGCGCTCACGCACGCACGTCACCGCGCGCTATGCCAAAGAAATGTCTCCGTCACGAACAAATAACACAGCTTATAGTGTGGATGGATGCAGAAACAACAAAACAAATAAAAAATATAGTTTTCCCTCTTTCGACGGATGAGGAAAAGTAAGTAGACATTCTCAATACTTACACCTATTGTTATTATTTTTACGATAGCTACAAGCTACGTAGGTACTATTAAATTGTTTTAAAGATGTAGGTAATGTTTTTTACGACACATTTATAGCTAGATATCTATACCTAAGACACCTAAGTATTTGAAAGAAGCGTCGGCAACCGGCAACTATTATATAATCTGTGATAACGCGAGGAAGAAAAAGAGTGGTATCATATATGTATACTTATATATGGTATCAAGTATCATAATTGTGGAAATTATATCAATATCATATTTAAAAACGCAGTTTCATTTCCTGACACCAGAATTTACTTGAATGCTTATTATCCAAAAAACACGTGCGAGACGTAGGTATAATTGAGGATTATTTTAATAAATATTACGATATAATTTAATTATATTTCTAAGGATGACTCATAAACTGAAAAACCTGTCATTCACTACTGAGTGTTGCAATCTGATAGGCATATCGTTACAAATGATAAAGTCAATAATTAATTCTTGACAACAAATTTATAAATTTGTGTCGTTTTCAAGCAAAAGGATACATGTAAGTAGTCGGTAGTTCATAGGGCGCTTTACAAAGGGGCAAAGTTATTGTTTAAGCGCTCGTGCTAATTGCACAGAATAAGTAAATTGATACCCGAGCAAACGAAAGATTCATTCAAGAGCGAGTAGTCGTAATAGGGCTCCGTGCGCCGCTAGCGCTATTGGCCTGCGCGGGTGGCATCGGTGTATTCCCGTTTGTCACCGCCGGGCACTGATAGGAATAGATGCATTCATATGAATCATTCCCATTTGTCCCCGCCTCATGTCACTGTCACGTGGGGCAAATGGGAATACACCAGTGGCCCCAGCTAAAATATGTGTTGTGTCTGAGATCCTAGCGCGAACACTCTTAATTCAGCTTCCCCTATCTCCAAGGCAACGCAATGGTTTTACCACCTTCCCGTCATCGAACGTGCAAAAAGTTGAGTAGTAGGGCCCCGCGCGTCGCGATTGGCCCGCGCGGGTGGTGTGGCATCGCATGATCCGCTTACTAGCGAGGCTACGCAAGTTGTATTGCGGACAGTGACGCCACGCGGTCTAACCTGAACCCTAACGTGAGAGAAATCGCTAATTACTACAATAATATTGCTAGATTACTATAATATTATTATAATAATTACTATGAAATCCTGAAAACTACCTAAAAATATCCATTTCATTTCATAAGTAGGTAAATATTATGCTTGGCTACAGTCTTATTATGAACGGGAATTTTAATGTGGATTGGAACCAAGGTGCTTAGAAGATTTTCCTAACTTAAAATTAAATAAATATTTAAATGGTTTCAGAATTATGACTAATAATAATATGACAATCATTACATTATGACTTTCAATAATTATGTCAAACAAAGGGACCCCACTTAAGGGCATGGCAATTGATTCTATGTATGGTGTGGCAATGCCTGTTCGGAGACCGAGTCACGCAATGCTCTCGAAACTCAACGTACTGGAAAACTAGGAAAAGGTATCAAAAAAACTGCAGGATATCAATTTGTCGTATACTAGAAAATAACTACACGCTAGTCTTTACGCTAATAAATTATTTCAAATCCAAAACCACAAAGTATGGTTAGTACTAACTGGCAGCGAGGTAGAAAATGAGTTAATTTAGCTCTCCTCTTCGTAATATGTAGGAAAATTACTCAACTATCTGAAAATCATAATCAAGTTTTATGGTCGCTACCTGGTCGCTGCTACTAGTAAGTAGGTAAGTAGTGCGCGAACTTTTGCACATTTATTTTTAAAATGAGCCTTCTCATCGTGAGTGGTAATGAAAGTCGTGCTTCAGGGGCATTCTACAAAGAGGTCTACTTTGTCGGAGACGTGACGCGTATGGCAGCTACCTTAACCTACAGGAATCTGTATTATAATTATACCGTTAAATTTAGAGCTAAGTTATCTATCTAACGTGTCAAATATCGAATTCTAAGGGGGCCACTGACTATCAGTTCGCCGGACGATACAGGCCTGTCAGTTAGAACAAAAATTTGACAGTTCCGAACAACTGACAGGCCGATATCGTCCGGCGGACTGATAGTCAGTGGGCCCCTTTAGGCGTCGTCCTAACCTAATACAACGGGACTACGCGATTATCGCAAAGTGACATTGACATTCGCGCGACGCGATCGTCAATTAGGACACCTATTCGAATATGTTTGATCGCGCATTCGCACGAGTAAAATTCGCGCAAACTTGCGATAATCACGTTGTATTAGGAAGATCTTAGCTTTATCAGAAGTGTTAAAAATAGTCGTGCTTCAGCATTAGGTGATGTTGGCATGCGTAGTGTAACATTTCGCGCGGCCACGTCGCTCGGATGAACGACCTACGCGTACGCGGCCATGATCTTGACATCGGAACTGGGTCGAATGACATGTATAATCTGTGCGTAGTGTCTAGTTCACTGGATGGACTGGTTGTTGATAAGTTTATAATATAATTGCAAATTTTATAATGAATGGAAAAGTACTCGTCGAGCGAGATTGTATTGCGAATTTGCTTAGAGCGTCGAACTAGCTGGACTTTACACATCTTGTCGAAACAATCATTATGCAGTATGCTTTTAAAAAACCTGTGCGTGATTTCTTTGCTGGCAGTTGAAAGAAGAATTAAGTATGTGTCTGACAAGTCGAAAAATAGATATTATATTTATTTATGTATGAGTATATATATTATTAATCTATATTAATGCCATATGTATTAAAGAATTATGTGGGACCACAAGTGGGTTTGACCAACTATACATACTGTGTTTTAATCCTTTAACAGTTTTTTGACAAGTATTCACAGATAATAAAATATGACACTGATGCATCAAGGCCGGTTTGTTTATAGAGGGCCTACCGCGGTAAACGCGAAAATCGAAATTTCGTTATCTGCCTCTTTATCGATCGAATATGCAAGAGTCATAGAAAGGTTAGATAACGAAATTTCGATTCTTTTGTTTCGTGGTAGACCCTCCGGTTGTGGTAGTGGCGCCCCCTGCGCAGAGTTTCGCGTAATATTCCCTATTACGGTCAAAGAATTTAATTTCAGTAGCATTTCGTACCTTGTCCCAGTGACAATCAATATGAAAGTGGCTGCGGACCTGATACTATTGCCACTGTGACAAGGTACGAAATAGTCATCATCATCTCAGCCGAAAGACGTCCACTGCTCGACAGAGGCCTCCCCCAAGGATCTCCACAACGGAGAGTCATTCGCTGCCCTCAATCAACGGTATCCCGCGACTTTAAGCAGATCGTCGGCCTTGCCACGCTGCGTCTTCCGGTACGTGGTCGTCTCTCGAGAACCTTTTTGCCCCATCGGCCATCGGTTCTGGCCCGCCCACTGCCACTAATTCCTCCTGCGGATCTCCTCATTTCTGATTACGAAATAGTACTGAAATTAAATTTCTTGATGGTAAATTAGCTCGGTACGGTTAACCGACCGCATTAAGTAAATGCACAAGTGTAATTACATCATTTAGAATTCGTGTTTTGTTCATAAATTATCCATTCGTAATAATTATTCCGTTGACCTAATGAACATATAATATTTGCTAGCAAGGTTCTGAAGTCCTTTAATTAGGCCAAAATAAAATGGTGTTTATTTATTAAAAGTGATTCATAATGCCTATGGTCATTTTCTGAAGCCCATCGTGAATCTTTATTTATTTTTGTAGTAAAAAAAAAATGAAAATCCTTTTTTTTACTAAGATTCAAACCGCTGAACCGATTAAGATGAAAAGCCTCCTGGGAAAGGACATAATAGTTCTTAGGGTTCCGTACCCAAAGGGTAAAAACGGGACCCTATTAAATACTAAGACTCCGCTGTCTGTCTGTCATCAGGCTGTATCTCATGGACCGTGATCTAGCTATCACGGCACAGTTGAAATTTTTACACATGTATTTCTGTTGCCGCTATCTTCTTCGTCGTTCCCTCATGACTGAGGATCGTGACCAAGAACTATATCCCTCCATTTAACGCGATCAAGGGCTATGTGGGCTGCCCTCTGCATGGAACCCCATGCTTGTCTAATGGAATCTAACCATCTTTCCGGGGCTCTTCCGCTCTTGCCGCTATAACAACTACTTAATACTAAAAAGTACGGAACCCTCGGTGGGCGAGTCCGATTCCACGCAGACGAATTCGCGGGCAAAAGCTAGTATATCCATAAATATGTACGCAGATAGATCACTAATTTAGAACGTGACTTATCTGCACCTTGCGCGTAATGTATACAGCCGTGACGTCAAGTGGGGTCGCAGGTGATTCGCAGAGGTACGTACCGCTCTGACAAATTTTATTTAGGGCCGCAAAAATATGTGACGCGTTCTTATTGCGCTACAAATAAGATCGTGTCAGATATTTTTGCGGCCCCCGTTTTGTGACAAATAGCTGGCAAAGACTTATATAGCTCCGTATAAGATGAATAAAGTATAAAAAACGTGCCTCGGAAATTAAGAAAAAAATATTCTCTCACAGATGGCGCTACCACCGATGCCAAGTCCGAAAACCCAATAGGAAAAAAAGCTATTGGCAAATAGAATTAATAGGAAAATAATATGCGAATGGTTAGAAATGCATTCTGGAAAGGAAGCTATTGAGAAACAATAAGATGGTAAAAATTGCGAATGGCAAACATCGCAATCTGGAAAAAACGAGTTCCGGAAAAAAGACAGTGACAGTACACAGTACACACTCAGTCAGAGCCACCATTTTATTGGTTAACGTGTCACGCATAGATACTTTCATTCACTCATTTGTGCCAGCTCTTGTGAATCGACCTGTATTTCCACCTATAAATGTGAGAGATGACATGAGTGCAAATAGTTTTACAAGAGATTATAACTCGTGGGAATAAAAGACATCGTCAAAACAACGTCAACGTTGTTACGTATTGTTAAACTACTTAGGTCAATTCCGGAAATTGAAATAGAATAATGTTTTGTAAGTAATGTAGAAGTCAAGGCTGAATGTCCAATGTACATGCTCCTGTTTCAATAAAAACAAAGTAGATATATACAAACGCATGGGTTTTTTCTAATAACTTATTTTTATTAAGACTAAAGACTAACAGCATATTATCATAGTCCCCTTTTTTTTCTAAAAAGGTAAAGTACGTTCATTAATAATAATAACGTTTCCTAATTTAAAATTATTGGTTAAAATTGAGCAAATTTCGTTTACAATACAGTTATATGACGAAATAACGACTTATTTCGATAATCCCCTTGTTATAAAAAGACCATTGTAGAAAAATGTAATGGAATCCCACCATTAAATACTACATTGACACAACAATGAGATTTCAGCTAGCATTTAAATATGGTATTACGCAATAGTAGTAACTATAGATACTTAATCGATACTATTGTTGCATTCAAAAGTTATTTTGAAAATATATATGCAGTTATGCACAATTGAGTGCCTTGAGATTATTTAAAACAAAACGTTATATCAAGTTTCAAAGCAAAATAGAGGTATCGTTCAAGTCTTTTTTTGCTGAAACGATAAATGTTAATTTTTTTTGGAACGTCTTTTACAAAATTGTATGTATTTTGTAGCGTTCCGCCAAAAACAAACTGTAATAAGTAAGCGTTTAGCGACTTATACATACTTAGTATCTACACAATCAATTTGTTCTTATCTACTAATTTAAAACGGAAACGAAGATTATTGATAATACACCTTAAGCGTCTGTTTGCGTGTCGGATTATTTTATTATGTATTGTGATATTAATAACTATTAATTGCAAAAAAATTACTCTTTATTAAAAAAAACAGTATCTCCTTAAACGTCTGTTTGCGTGTGGGATTATTTTATTGTGTATTGTGATATTAATTGCAGAAAAATCACTCCCTAAAAAATACCTAAGTATCTTTTCTTATTTATAGTCTTTCTCGTGAATGTGGTGGTAATTAACTTCATGCCCTTTGATGTGAATCTAGTGGCAAGGTCAGGTGACAGAACAATTAAATTGTCGCGGATACTTCACAATGCACTAGTACTTTATATAGGTTTAAATGAAATTATGTGAATGAGGACAGGTGCCTATTTTACTAACTTGAAAGTTGACACCTGTTACTGACAATTTCCTGTACATTTCTGGGTCGGTAAGTAATGTTCATATTTATGTATAGAACAAGAGCGAGCAATGTAATGAGAAGTGTTACCGTGGTGAAACAGGGACCAGAAGTGTATTTATAAAAAAGCATTCTGCCTATGTTGCCAAAGACAATTAATTGAGTGCTCACTTTAAAACTCGACTTATAGAATCTTGAGAAACTTTTCATATGGGATATTTTTTCAACCCTCAGCCAAATTTTACGATGTGAATTTATATTATAACCCAGGTATTGAGTATCTTTAACTATGGAACCAACCCCGAAATTGCAAAAAACAATAAGTTTTAGCAAAATCTTAATTTTTGGTACAAGCTTTTATCGCTTATTGTACTTTTCTTTCCACAGGCAACTAATACTCATCGAGATAATTCTGACAATCAATCAATGGCCTTAAAGTCTATTGCAGACTATAGAAACAGTGTCAGGTAGGGCGACAACATTTTCCATGGCTGTGCAGGCCAATACGGGAGCGGCAAACACGCCCACAAGCCTGGCAGGTGTACTGTGCCCGTGGCGAACAGACGTCGCTCTGATGACGCGTCATCAATTCTGACAACCCCAAACACAAATAGTTTTCGTTGTTTTATCACAGAGTTTCCATGGCCACTTGGCCACCTCCTGTCTCCATCACTTGATCAGCTTCATGTCATCATAATATTGTATTGTCATCCGATTTACATATGTATGCAAAATTTCAGCTCAATCAGAAATCGGGAAGTGGGTCAAATTTAGTTTCCAAGATTTGACACACACTAACTAACTAACATAATATATTATAAACGAAAGTTAAATAAAAGCTTGTAAAAATTGTCTCTCCCATAAAAATATCCACAGCTTATCAGGCGAAATGCATGTAACAGCAATTTTTTTTCGCGATTACGGGGTTAATACAAGATATTCTGTGATACAAGTTGCTCACTGTGATCTATAAATTCACCAAGCAAAATAAGGCAAAGGGTTGACAAAACAATCTGCATAAACCTGTTAAAGCCTAACCCCCTTAATCACAAAACATATAAAACCTCCGTTTTGACATGAAAAGGTTTGCGAATAACGAGTTACACGTTATGGACTACTTTTAATGATTTTAATTGCTAATCTAATACCATTAATAACGAATTTATTCAATTATACTCGTAGATAATCAGTTTTATGAATCTCATTAGGTTATCAGTTTTATGAATCTCATAAACTTATTACCTACCATTACCTATCCTAATTCATTTATTGCATTTATAATCTTCATTAAAACAAGATCTTTATTAGATAAACATTATATCACGAAACGTATCACCTAATAGTGTGTGTGTAGTTTTTGTATAAACAATTACACAATAAAATGTATTTCCACATACATTTTATAAATATTATAATATGATGTTGTAATCATTTATTTATTGCTGTTAATTTTATCTGGTCAAGTAAGTAAAATCAAAACTAAAACATCAAGTAAAAATTTCCATTATTCTAAAGATTTGCACTGGATCATTTGTAGAAAGACGTCTTTTATTAAATATTAGTGATATTACCCTGTTAAAGTCATGTCCTTGACATGTCGTAGCTGTCAACGACTAATCAATTTTATAATAAAATGAATTATTTTCGTATTGTAACAATATCAATTTATAATATTTAAATCAATGCTTGATTTATGTGACCTAAATATTCAGGGCAAGTCTGAAATATTTTTTAGGTTATTACAGAACCAGTCAGCAACTTCTTTCGCTCTACCTTCCCTTAGCCTAGCCCTTCAGGCTTAGCTTTATAGTGAGACTCAGGTTAATGGCTAGTGAGATGTGAGATTACAATAAGACACGCGATTACAATAAAAATATCTGAACACGCACTCTAACGCCTTGGCAAGATATGTTCAGATAGTTGCGACCACTTTGGCCGCTCCGATATATCTGTTAGAGTTAAACCAAGACGTCAAACTTCTATAAAATTATGAAGTATATAAATAACACTGACACTGCGTGAGCTGTCAAAATCTCTGCAGACTTTTCTTGGTTTAACTCTACCGGCTGTAGCTAGAATCTATACGGATTGTTTTCCTTACCAATTAGTCAAAACAACGGTAGAGCTAGTAGAAACAGTAGGTATAGTAGAGGTTATCGACGCTACCTAATCTAAAGATACTATACTACAACACATATATGTACAATTAAAGTAGGTAAACCGTAAAAGAGTGCGGTTTAAGATTCTCCACTTACCAAATACTGGCATAGTAGAGTCGTAAATAAGACTTCGATGTAACAACCACATTTGTTAGAAAGAGATACAATAGTACATTACGATACAAGTGCGAACAGTAGGAAATTCGTGACGAGTGGCGATAAATTAAAACACGACACGACACGAGTTGCGAATTACCTATTCGCACGTGTATCGTACAACGTTTTACAATACATGGTTATGTCATGTGTTAATTATCGCACTAAGGCGGTAAAATAGCACCATATGTACTGTAAAAAGAGGTCACATAAAAGGTTAGAGGCCGGTATAAAACGCGATCTAGGTAGGGTTTCCTACCCCGGGCTTAGGACAACATTAACAGAGGGCCTAACTCGAAATACAAAATCGAAATTTTCTCTCTGTCGCTCTTGCACGCAAATTCAAAAAATCCGATTTTTGATCGCGATTTGGCGATAGGCTTCCAGGGGCCTAGCCAAGAAAACAATCGTACATCGACAAACGAATAGAAAAATGTTACGAAATGTCACGTGACTATTTTCATACATTATTTAAGTTACGATTCGCGTTATATATCAACGATTGTCATGTTGGCTAGGCCCGCAGGTAATATTTGCCGGTCCCTGCCTTAAGTTAGCACAATGTAACCAGACTCCAGAAAACCTACCGCAAAAACCGAAAATTACGTTTTTTTTTTTGCGGTAGCGTCTCAGTTCTCTCTCCTGCATAATTTAATTTTAACCGGCCTCCGAATTGGTGAGATGTGTAGATGTATTTGCCTGCGTGCGAGTTGTTTGGTTAATAACCGGTCTGTAGACGTCAAAGCTGTTTATTTAAATATCCAATGTGAGCTTCAAATGTACGTCTTTAAACCAATAGTCTTTTAAATACACTTCTATATATGACAAAAACTTCCATAAAACATTTTTGACACAAATTTTAATTACTGCCTGTGCTGCTTGACGTAGATTATAGTGCTACATAAAATAGTAGAAAATAATTGAGGGCGCCACTTCCTACGTAACTGTCACATTTTTGACGTAAAATGCCTAAACATGGCAACAATTTAGTATAGATTTTTTTAAGTTCCATTTTATTTAATTTCTACAATTTTCTGTCACACTATATTTCGCGTAAAACTTGATACGTCACTAAATAATTCTTTCGTAGTGATTCTGATTAGCCTATGGCTTTATTTTTCTAAAAAGGAGTATTTTTCAAACGTCAACGCGTAAATGAAGATAAAATTCAGGGAAAACCTAGGTATTGTTTATATTTTTTACAGCCTTCATCAGGTATAAATGAAACTAGAGTTAGACCAAGAAAAGTCTGCAACGATTTTGATAGCAAACGCAGTGCAAGTGTTATTTTAAACCTCAAACTTCTATGAAATTATGACGTATAAATAACACTTGTACTGCGTGTGCTATCAAAATCGTTGCAGACTTTTCTTGGTCTCACTCTAACACTGATTGGGCCATCTGTTGCCTTTAAAATAATATAAATAAATAAAAGAAAAGTATACGGAGAAGTCAGAAAACTTCTAAAACACGCGTCAAAGACGCGTCAAGTAATTCGTCAAAGACTACAAATCTATCCGTATCCTGACCTTTGACAATATGTTTTGGAATTATATAGACAAAATATGATGTACATATATTTTTTACATCATCCTGTTTACGGTAAGCATCAAATAAGGTCAATATTTAACTTCTCCTTTATATGTCATATATTTATATATTGAACTGAAGACGGGGAAATTATGAGTGTTATTTATCAACTTTCTTATTCATCGGACTAAAATTACAATATGAATGAAACATTGTAGGTATGTTTATATCAATTATTATGTATTTTTTAGGGTAACACTGGCTTGTAATTTCATTCAACCGGTTGACATCAATTTTAAAAACAGACATCAATTTTAAGTTTATTAATAATTCGAAAGTGACAGGCACCGGTGACACCGGTGGTAACAACCAGTAAGCCATCGAGTAGAGTCAAAAATCACAGTTAACATCGTTCAAAATTTCCCAACTGCATTAATACGTTGTCCCGTATTATTAACTAAGTAACTAACACAAGTAGCCTTTAGCTGCGCATCACTTACATAAATTAACATACAAATAAAAAAATAAACTAAACAACAGCACTCACTTCCTATCGTCGTGGCACGACAGTAACAAATCACTCGCGAACGGCGCGTGTTAACGCTTCGACGGTCCAGCGGCAACTGACACTTGTTCCACTGACGTGCGCAAACGCAAGCGACGCGTACAACTTTCCAACTTAAAACTGCCGTAACTCACACAAAAATCAACCTTATTCTGATATGAATAAAGTTTTTTGTAGTGCTCTATAGGCTGTACCGTTATCAAACCAAGTTTCGGCTATTCAGTTGTAGAGTGAGAATCATGCTATTGATAACGTATGATAATTAGAAAAAAATTGCACTGAGTATCGTTGATAACCTTTGGTAGTTAGAGGTTGTAAAAGGTGAACTTTGGACGCGCCTAGCCGACGGCATACCTAAGTGGTCGTGAATGAGACAGGTTGCACGCACAATACGAGAATTTGTACAATAGAATGGCTGTTGTCATGTGTCAAGACGACGATACACCCGGCTTTAAAGGCAAAAGTTGAACGGATAAAGTGAAAAAACTATCTTACAAAAAACATGTTATGTAAAATGTTGCCAAGACGAAACCATAAGACTCGCACTGTCAAAAAGTTATCAGATCTTTTGTAGAGCCAAGCTTCTAACTCTACAGGCCCTAACTTCACAAACTCTACTCTTTTCACCACTCACTGGTCACTTTTTCTTTAATATATGACATCTATTTCAGTTTATAATTTATATATAATAGTGTGACTACTTAAAATACACAAATCAAAATATTTAATAAAATAATTTGATTTGTTCCCAAAGTTGTGGAGCCATGTCAAAAATTACATTTTGCAGTGGGCCCTCTGTCCTTCACCGGCGTACGCATGTGGCAACTCTATAGTAGCTCTAAAGGGGCCCACTGACTATCAGTCCGCCGGACGATATCAGCCTGTCAGTTGTTCAGAACTGTCAAATTTGTTGTCCCAACTGAGAGGACGATATCGACCGGCGGACTGATAGTCAGTGGTCCCCTTAAGAGTGAAACAGGAGCCAGTATGGCTACCACCAGTTCTGACATTGACACACTTGCTCGCGTCTACGTAACTTACTTTCTATACATTTCGCTTGCACTAATATGCCAGTGCGAGTAGTACCCAATTTATGAATGGTATTCATTCATTCATGAAGTGGGTATGAATTTTTGCAGCTGTGTGTACATAGTACATACTCGTACGTTTATATGATAGCTGTTTAGCTTAGCTTTATTCTATTTTTATATATCCTTTAAAACCGGTTGTTTTATAACATACAACTTGCTATAGTAATAAAATGTAAATACAAGGCCACATTGACAATGTCAAATATGGCCAAGTTTAAGTTTCTTTTTATAATAAGATAGGTATTAAACAGTTTGGGGTATAGTTCCAGACACATAATTATTCAGCATCCTCCCATTCGGGAGGCTGTTGAATAATTACGTGTCTGGTAAAAGCTGTAAAATGCTCTTTGTAAGACCCTATGTAAACACATGATTATAAATGCAATAAATGAAATATGAATTAAGGTCAGGTCAGCTAAGCTGGAGGTCCCGGGGTTAAAATCCTGGTAAGGGCGTTGTGTTTATAACGAATTTTTGCGCCAGAGTTATGGGTGTTTTCTCTGTATGTATATAATATCATACAATATAAATAGCTTGTTACCTATTACAAAACTTAATAGAAATACAACATAGAAAAAACACAACGTATGACAAAAATGCCAAAGGAAGTTTGGAAAAAAACTTTGGATACTATGAGTTATGACCAAAGGCCTTAATAACCGCATGTTTCCCACTATCATAAAAATGGGCTGTAACAAACGGACAGACAGCCGCACGAGTGATCCCATAACAGTTCCGTTTTTTCCTTTTGAGGTACGGATTACGGAACCCTAAAAATAAGTAAAGAAGGAAATAATTTGGAACAAATCAGAATCAGACACATTTTTTAATTCTTTTATACCACGTCGGTGGCAATCAAGCATACGGCCCGCCTGATGGTAAGCAGTCACCGTAGCCTATGGACGCCTGCAACACCAGAGATATTACATACATTTTTTTTAATGAAATAGGAGGCAAACGAGCAGACGGATCACCTGATGGTAAGCGATTACCGCCGCCCATGGACACCCGCAACACCAGAGGGGTTGTAAGTGCGTTGCCGGCCTTTAAGATGGGGGTACGCTCTTTTCTTGAAGGTTTGAAGGTCATATCGGTCCAGAAATACCGCAGGCGACAGTGCGCGTTGCCGACCCTTTAAAAACCGGTACACCCCTTTTTTGAATAACCCCATACTGTAGCCCCTCGGGAAAACCTCGGCAGGGAGCTCACTCCACAGCCGAAGCGTTCGTGGGAGGAAATTCCTCGTCCTTTAACTCTATGCAATAATAACAGTGCAACGATTGATACACTATTAGAGGATGTTTCAAAACTGGCTAATGGTAATTAACCATGCGATAGGAATCGCACATGCAGTTACAACCGTCCATAATCAGTTAACCGAAGTATCGGTTTCGGCGTAAGCAAGTTTCGGTCGAAGCTCGAAGGTATGGTTTCGGCCAAAAAACATTGGGTACTAAACGACGATAATATCAATTCTTAAATGCATAGAAAACATCCATAACTCAGGAACAAATATCTGCCCACAGATGTTTAGTTTACATTGGAAAACACACACTTCAAACCACTTCAAACTCTTCAAATATTACGTAAGGATGGTTTTTACTTCTACATTAAAGTGGATAAATTCACTGTCTTAAATATGGTGGAAATATTTACTGTCCTCAAGTGAATTCTCGGTACCTCAGTCAGTCAGAGCGATGGGATAGTGATCCAGATTCACGATTTTGAGTCTCGCCCGAGACAGTGAATTTTTTTATTATTCTAAGTCTGGATCTGGATGTCCTGAAATTGGAGTCATGATAGCTATTAAATACGTATATTCTTGTATTTTGTATCCTGAGTTTTAAACTTATGCATTTTTTCTATTCATGTTTCTGTATTTATTTGCCACTCATCGTTCCGTTAATTTACATAAACGGTGATATATTTAAACGTCTGCACACCATGTTACGATTTTATGAGATTTCAGACAAAATCGGCATGATGTCAACTTGTGGAAAATATAAAATGTAATATATGTCATATATTAAAGAAAAAGTGACGAAGTGAGTTTATAATTTATATATATAGGACTACTTAAAAAACACAAATCAAAACATTTAATAAACTAATTTGATTTGTTCCCAAAGTTGTTGTGGAAAATAGTTAGGAAAACTATATACACTGTATCAAGTTTCTATCAAGTTTTTTTATCCATATATGTACATAATTAGAAGTTAAGAAGGTCAATATAGGAACGCCACCTCAGGCAAACTCCATCAAGCGGTGGGGATTACGGGAGATCGAATCACAGGAGCTGCAAAACCAGGACCGACCAAAAAGAAGAGACATAATTAGAAAGCCTAATACTGTTATTAGGCTATCGACCAGTGCAGAGGTCAATGATACAGTTAAACTTCTCCGACTTACTACATGCCCTCAAGTCAAGGTAAGTCTTACGTCAAACCACGACCGTATACGTCATATGTCCGCAGTTTTAACTGCATTGTATCTTTTCATACTCTGACAGAAAACCTTATCTAGTAGCTATAAGGATTAAAATTGGTCAGTCAACTGTTGAGATCTGTCAAGCATTGACATTGTCAGGTCATTCTGTAGTGGAGATAGTGTTCAATGTGTGACATTCGCGCTGTTTGAGGTCGATTGATAGGAAATTGATATTGTGACTATTAATTACACATATTTTACCATTCACACTTATAAAAGATTGAAGTTTTGAAAGAACCTTACGGGTAGGTATACTACATAAGGAATAGGCTTATCCACAGATTATATAATAGTTCTTACGAAGCTTAAAGGGGTCCACTGACTATCAGTCCGCCGGACGATATCGGCCTGTCAGTTAGAACAAAAATTTGACAGTTCTGAACAAATGGCAGGCCGATATCGTCCGGCGGACTGATAGTCAGTGGGCCCCTTAACACAAAAACCTCATCTCTGGAAATAAAGGTCACGCCTACGACACGAACTCGCAAAATTCTTATCATTCACCCTCGCACGCCTTGATAGCGGGAATGCGTGCTGGCCCGAGATCACGTTGCCGATAACGTCGTAAGTTTAGAACGAAGTACAGGGTGAAATGAAGATTTAGACCTTCAACTCGAAGTTAAAGCTTAATTCTCAGATTTCTTGGTCTTTAACTTTAATGCCAACTACCCTTTCAGTAGCTTCTGTATTTTTTATCCCGTCTCAAATTCTACCCTGTAGGACTGTACTGTACTATTATGTCTATAACATATTTCTCACAGCGATTATATCCTTAAATGAAGGCCGCGAATAGACAATCGTATTGATCTAGATATTCTAGATCAATTAGAACGTAATGTTATTGATAGAATATAGTGTATAAGTGCATGCGCTGTATATAGTAGGGTAAGTAAGCGTCTTGAGTATGCACTTTAGTCTCAGGCGATGCCGCTTGGCACGATTGTTCCTTGGGTCAAACAAAGCTGATTTGGCCCGGTAGCCACGAGATCGTACCGTGCCTGAGACTAAAGTGCATACTGTTCCATACATTTGCTGCCACTACTTACCCTACTATATATGTATTCAAGTGATTCAAGTGAATAAAATCATTCATTCGATCATTCATAATGGTGATTTGGTTTCAATTTAAGACTCATCTCATATACAATTAATAAATAAAGTGTATTTTATGTATTGTAGTTCTGTCCGGATGTTTTCATCTGCAGGTCGCAGTTCTCGTGAATTTTTTTGAGCAGGTCAGGTAATTTATCTGTCGTTTCGTTTTTAGGATAAAGTTCAAAATGGCGGTAATTGGCATAAAGGTGATCTGAGTATTTGACCCACCCAGCAACGGAGATGACAGCAGTCGCCGAATTCGGCCGTGGAATTATTATATTTGACACATAGGCATAAGCGCCAGGCGCCACACTTAGTGATACAGGATACAGTCTCAAGTCATACAATCTTATTTATCAGTCAGGTATAAACAAATGGACACACACACACGGCCCGCTTTGCCCGGCGATATAAAACACGTGGTCGTGATATTTTGGCTCTTATCTCCAGGTCAAGGTGAGAAATAGATGCTGTAAAGGTTCCTCTCGCGTCGAATGATTGTCCTTGTGATATGATATGACAGTTGACATTTCCCTCGAGTCTCTTTTGGTTGGGCTTAATTCAAAAAAATCTGAAGAAATATGTTTTTATCAAGGGCCTGACACTCTTTGATAGAGAAAAACAGTCTTATTGCGATTCCTATAAGAGGAAAGAGAAAATAGTGCCATGCTTTGTCCTTATAACCGACCGGGTTTTTTTCATGGTCAGGTTATGGCAGCATTTGTAGGAGGCGATGGCGAAATACCGAAATTTATAAGAGTGAAAGAGAAAAAGGATTATGCTGCCATACATTAACCTGTCAATACATGAATATGTCTTTCTCTTACCCCTGGTCGCTCGGTTTCATGTCTATAACTACTATACTAAGCTATGGTTTTTACAGTACATATATTAATGGTAAATTTCTAAATAAATTAATATGCAAAACTTCAAAAAAAATACTACAAACAGTAGGGCCAAGGCGGAAACAGCGGCTCAGTTCGAACAGTGGCTCAGTCGCCTAAATATCGCCTCTCTCATGTTGAAATTAGGTTGACTGAGCCACTGTACCCGGCCTTTTTCTACCGAACCACTGTTCTCTCCTTGACCCTACTAACATTTTTCTTGACAGCTCAATATAAAAATTTGTTGTCATTCGACGCAAGAGCGAGAGGTATAGTTTACACTTTTTATATAATGACCTTTACGCCTGCCTGGCGTTACGAGAATGGCGTTTAAGAGGCCGGTGTCGATTTTAGTCGCAAAAATGTAAAATTGATAGATTTAGTCCGTGAAATTTTACACCTTTTGTTACCTAATTGAAATAACAAGTACTGGTTTCTATTAGCACGTCTTCTTATCTTACCTTTTATCAGATCAATTTTTTTAAAACAGACTCACTAAATTAGTAATGTTTGCTTTTCTGATGGACGTTTAGGTAAACGCGCGTAAAGCACTGATTTTGTCGCTCTTATTTGTAAATTTCGTAAAGTTTGGACTGCTAAACATGGTAATTTTATATTACATCGTGTACTTGACGTTTATCAGACTACATTTTTATTATTATGACTTTAAAGTAGTGTAAATGAAAGTTAGACGAAATCAATTTTCTCCAGAAATTATTTTAAAACAAGTGACAATTTCTCTGAAAATCTACTTAATTTCAACGTTATTTTGATACTTAAACAATCTACAACATTTGCTGAAACTATTCTTATACATCAATTTGTATAATTTACCACCATGATTTTTTGATGAATTTTTAAAAACTGCCCCTTTTCTTCATGCATTACCGGTGACGCACGCTCGCGACCTCATTGTTAAAAGGCAAGATGAGAAGACGTGCTAATAGAAATCAATACTTGTTATTTAGATATTACGTAACAAAACGTGTATAATTTCAACGACAAAATCTATCAATTTTACATTTTTGCTCCAAAATCGAATACGGTCTCTTAATATCGACATGGACATAAAGCTTAAGTTCAATAAGTTTCTACAAACATTTTTAGAATAGACAACGTTTATTGTAAAAGTCTACATACAGCACCATACAAGTTTTAAAAAAAACCGGCCAAGTGCGAGTCGGACTCACGCACCGAGGGTTCCGTACTTTATAGTATTTGTTGTTATAGCGGCAACAGAAATACATCATCTGTGAAAATTTCAACTGTCTAGCTATCACGGCTGATGAGATACAGTCTGGTGACAGACAGACAGACGGACAGCGGAATCTTAGTAATAGGGTCCCGTTTTTACCCTTTGGGTACGGAACCCTAAAAAGAAGAAGATCTTATACACTAACACGTAAAATTACTTGTAGCTTATACTAACATGCAATAATGTCAGTATTGATTCTGCTATAGAGGCTACAAATGGACACCACTCAGCATATGCTCTAACATATAGGTATATGCTACAGCGCTGGTCTTCCGTGGAGCCCAGGGCAAGAAGATAGCTCAGAACAGTAAAGGCAGTGTCTAAATGTGATTAAGCAACTAATAATTAACACAAATTAGAAACAATATACAAGGAAAAATTTGAAAGTGGATGTGGAAGTGAGTGGTTTGGGAATATTTAAAAATATATATAAAGAGATGTAAGTCAAGCATGTATTTAGTTTAATAGACAGTGGATCATATATGCCTTAAGGCATTAAGTCCGCCATTTGTACCATCATGTATTGTGCAATAAAGATTAAATAAATATATATACATAAAATCAAATAAATTAAATAATTAAATTTATAAAATACAATAACTAATAAATATTTGTGAGTTAGTACTTAGTTGTAAATAGGTTTTTAGAGAAGGCATCGATCGACGGTTTAAACTAACAGAAAAATATCCATTATGTACAATATCACTCCGCAAATAAGTAAGATACCTATGGAATAATCTAACTAAGATGCATAGAACGCGAAGAACACGGCAGTTGCAAGCTGAAAAGATATCGTTAAAATTTAAGTTTAAAAGTGAATAATGTTTTAGAGTTACGTATTGGAGGGGGTATGTTGTTCCAGCATTTCGTAGCAGAGTAGCGAAAACTGACACGAAACGCTGATGAACTGCCGTGTCTCGGACAGATTAGTCGTATGGAATCTCTCATAGGGCGGGAGGAGTACGACAACTTGTTAAAAAGGTATTAGGGCTGTTGAAAACACACACAACTACTCATCAAAAGTAGTTACTCAAAGCAAATGAGGTTGCGTAGTAATGTTGTTCCTATGGCCTCCTATTTCCGGCATCAGATTTGTTGGTACAATATTACATTGTCATCGAAGGCACGGTAAATTTCAGCTCAATCGGATATTTAGAACTGGTTCAAATCTAGCTTGCACGATAGAACTGTCATACACACTCGTTTCACTTCCACGTAAGGACATTAATTCAAAAATTCATAACTCAAACCAAAAACAATGTTTTTTTCAAGTAGGCCTAGCAACAAGCACAAATAAATAAATATAATACAATTCTTTACATGCTTTTATTTAACTTGCAATCTATGTAAGTATGTTCCTATGTAACTATGCTTGTAGTAATTTGTACGGGTCAAATCTTGCAAGTTAAATTCGACCCCCGAGACCCACTTCCCGGTTTTCGATGAAGCTAATATTTGCATACCTATGTAAGTCCGGTGACAATGCAATATGGAGACAGGAGGTGGCCATAGGAACTCTGTGATAAAACAATGCAATCTAATTGTGTTTAAGGATCTTACAATTGTCTCGATGTGTATTAGTTGCATGTGGAAAGAAAAGTACAGTCAGCAATAAAAGCTTGTACCAAAAATGAAATTTTTGCCAAAAAACGTATTTATCCGTAGAGTACCGCCAACAGCCCCGAGCACCAACGGTTCGCTAGCCGTTGCGTGCTCAAGTGGGCTTCGAGTTTCGACGAGACCCGGTGACCTCATTACAAATATTACTTATACATATAATACAATTCTGTGGCCGTTAGTGAATCTTATTTTACCTACTTCAATAAGTATCATAATCATATTAGAAATTACTGTTTTCGTATTAAAATTTTACTACTCGTAGTTATCGATGACTTGATGATTTATAAATTTACAATTTGACATCCTACGACATCGTTTTTTTAAATTTATGTTTTAATTTTTAATATTAGTTGCATGTTTGTTTGTTGTTGTGTTCATGTCCTTTTAAGTAATTTATAAATTCAAACACAATGTAAAACTGTTTTTATGAATAAATGATATGATATGATGATATATGATATGACTGATCAAAAAGAACTTTCAGAATACCTACCATAAACCATAATAAAACCATAAGATTTCATTATCTCCAAACTTACATTAATGAATCATCATAAATGCCTATTAAAAAACTCAATATGATATATGATTGATAGACACCAGAAGAAACTTCAGGGAATTCAAGGAGCCACAACTTTTTCAAACCCACAAGTTGAAAGGTTTTGTATGCACACTTCTTTCTGAAAACGCGTATTGATACTTTCGGAGAAATTGATTTATGACACTTTCTCCATACAAGCCGAACCACCGTGCAAAGTCGGCTGCAATATAAGGTTAGTGAATATATCATAGAAAGTTTACAATATGTGTGTAGATAAAGCAGTGTATGTAACCGTACGTAATTAGGCATTAAAATAAAACACTCGTGTGATCCTATTATGAAACTCACTTCGTTCGTTAATAAACCTACACTCGGGTTTGAATGCCTTTCATTATGTAGCAGTCACATAAACTACTATTTATCCAACACTTTTTTATAAGATTTGACCTACAAGTTGATATTAAAGGTTTCCAAAAAGACTCTTCATCCGCGCATCGTATCATCATACGCATACTTCCTGACTCGACCCGTACGGGTCGGGGGTCGTGCGTTAGGAGATAGCGCAATGTCGCTTCAATGTCGCACTGTCCTCTTGCGTAAGCGGACAGCAGAGGGCGTTTGAGGAAACAAAAACGTAACCTTGATCAAAAACATTCCGAATTAAAAGCTTTTTTTAAATACTAAATTATTTATACCCATGTATATATACATATACCTATATATATATATATATATAATATATACCTGCCGCGTCAAATCATTATCCCTATACAGGACCTTCAAATCTCTTTAGTCAAAAGAATTTATTTGTTCTTAATTAATATAATTAATAAAAGTTTGGGCTTAATTAATTAATTTAATTAATAAATAAGATCAATTTAATTGTATTACTAACAAATTATATGGGCATTTGCCCGAATTAAAAATTTGACATTGAAATTGAAATGTTTTTTTTTTTGCGTATTTTTATTACTAAAATGTGCTCGACAATAAATGGTATCTCCTTCTTGTTTTGTCTTTTAATGTACACAGGTATTTCTTTGACTTTGCTTCTTGATAAGGAAAGGGCATCACGAAAAGAAGCTCAGATATTAATTTGATACTCATTTAAATTAAAAGTAAATGTAAAAAAAAACAAACATACGAAAGGCTAATTCTAAATAAAATTGTACAAGACTATAGTTCTAACGAAAAAAAACACCAGAACATGTATAGTTATATCATTGAACCTCCAAAATTTATTTGCCGTCTATTTCGAATTTAAAGATTTTGAGGCAAAAATACATTTAAGAAAGTAATTTGAAACAGCGTAAGTTTATCTCCCGGTAGCCACAAAAGGCATACGAAGAAAGAAAAACCTTGCAACTCAAAAAGTTCGCGAAAATTATTACGCAATTATAATCAATTAATCACCAATTAATTATGATTATGATGATAACGCCATGTTACCCTGCGTGTAATCTACAAAGCTGACGGCCTATGAGATTATAGTTATGTGATGATCAACACGAATACAGTAAAAACAGCTTAATACGATCACTTTTAATACGAAACTGTGCGTAAGGTAATACGCCATTTGACACAGATCCCTGCAACTTGTTTTTATACATTTTATTACGGTACGCTTTCCCGCTAGACCTATAAACTCCTTTTTAGGGTTCCGTACCCAAAGGGTAAAAACGGGACCCTATTACTAAGACTCCGCTGTCTGTCCGTCCGTCTGTCACCAGGCTTATATCTCATGAACCGTGATAGCTAGACAGTTGAAATTTTCACAGATGATGTATTTCTGTTGCCGCTATAACAACAAATACTAATCACAAAATAAAATAAATATTTAAGTGACGGTACATATCCTCTGCAGACGAAACGGAACCACAGAATAAGTAATAGTATTATCATACAGAACGGCCACGCACCGCCCCGCCCCGACTCGGATTACCTCGCCCCGCGACAGCAGATTGACGGCCGTTGCCGGCCGCTCAGTACTATTTTTAAGCAACTTACACAATGACGCATGCCGCGTGCACGTGCCGTTCACACATAGAAACGCAAGTGATTTTTGATGTATAGCCAGTCCGCCCTGTGACGGACAGTTTACCATGAAGGCCTGAGCACACCGTCTGCGTGTGCGTATAAGTGCACTTACGCCTGCTCTAAAATTTTGAAGCCGTGCACGCACACGACACGCATATTACAACGCGCACGTGGCCACGTGCACGTTAAGAGTCCCCGGCAAGCTCGGCCGAATTCCACCTTCCCATACAAACGTAGTTCCGCTCTCATTTTAAAACTACGTGTTGGATTGTAATGAAACTTTGCACATACAATGACATGAGGTCTAGGTCTGTAATTAGTTTATATAGCTCCAGTTTATAAAACAAACGAAATAGAGCAAAAACAAGTTTCGTATGAAAAATTTAAATTTGCTGTATTTTTTTAACTATGGTATCTGAAGATACATAAACTAATTACAGACATAGATATACCTTATCCTAAAGTAAATACTAAAGTATCAATTATGTGATGGTAATAATTTATATTCTGATGTTTGACATGTAATATTCTAAGAATATTATGAATAAATGAGTATGAGTATGAGTAAGTACAAAGTTTCAGAGTAATCTAGGTAGTCGTTTTAAAATGAGAGCGGAACTACGTTTGTATGGAGAACTGAGCTTGCCGGGGACCCTTAAGACCATAACATTATTTGATATGGTAACCCCCATTATGGTTCTGTTCTTATCTATTGTGGTTAATAAAAGGAACCACAAAACAACTGCAATATGCAATACGGATATTTCCATTTCTATTATCAGAGAAGTACTCGTTTCTTTACATTTCAAGAAAAGGAATATGTTAGTAGGAATGATGTTTTTTACACTACAGTCTCGTCATAATACGGATTAAAGGTTAAGGGTTTAACAACGAACTAGAATAACTACATAGAAGTCTGAGCACAGCTAAAAAATAACCCCACGTGTATTGTGCCACGACTGCCACGAGCGACTCAACTGTACAGCGCCAGGCGTGTCTCACTCCGCGATTTCGTCGCGTCGCTACAAGTACATAGTTTTGCTGGGCATTTTCCGCAAATCGACATCCAATGTGCCTATTTTGACGACGATGATGAAGTACATGCAGATCACACCAATTTTGGTGTCTAGCCATGTAGCCAAGTAGTTGCCGCGTACCGCTACGGAACGGACGCCTGCTCGCGCTTGCGCCACCTAGCTGTCATATCTGTCGTAATAGACGCATTTTTAGGGTTCCGTACCCCAAAGGGTAAAAACGAGACCGAGACTATGTATGTCAGTCTACAAGTTATTTGTAATATGGGCATTGTTGTTTGAGTCAAATGTTATATAAAATAAGTAATTATTGTCAAAAGATTGACTATCGTTGATAAAATTGATTAAAGATGATCAGTGACTATAATATAACATAGAGCAATGGGCAAGTATTGTCTAATATTTACTATCATTGACCAATACTATAAATAGTAAGATGAACAAATTGATGACTATATACATACATAGAGCAACGTGCGTTATTGTTGTCAAATTATTTATTATCATTGATAAATAAATAGTAACATGATGGAAAGTACTTGAGTATTGTGCCATGCAAACCACATTTGAATAAATGTATAATGTACAAATTTAAACAGTGTCGTCAGCATTTCACAAAACCGAACTGAGTGTAGTGTCAGAAAAATAAGTTATTTTGACGCGAAAACATCTGCAAAAACCTAAATCAATACATATACTTAAAGTTGCGAACACTGCAGATAACTATCTATATCAAGAAATCTGTTGCCAAGGAGGATTAAATGCGCCGTTATCCGATAACGCCCAAATCAGCATTCAAATATTGACTTAAAACAGATTATATGCAGCCGTAAACAATATTGTAGCTGCGTCGACATAACCTAAAACTATGGTAAAAACTTACTGGAATTCGTCGGCGCGTAGCGAAAACACAAACGAACTTGGTAATAATTTATAAATAAATGTTAAGAGTCTGGATATATATTACAATTCACTTTAGAAGGGAGATTTATACATTTCATATGACATGACACTTGGAGACATACTGTCAGTCACAGATAAAGAAAATTTGTAGTGATGACGTTTCGCAAAGTAACTACGAATAAATTAGGCCATTCACTATCGAACATAATGCCAAGTATCCAAAAAGCAAATTTGGCAAAAAAAAACGATAAAGCTAAGTTACAACACTAGATTGATAAGATAGGTGTCAAATAAAAATGTCTATGGCCGTCTTACTTTGTTTTGTTTATTTGTACACGTTAATATTAAATATTTACTGAAATCAATATATTCAAATGCCTAAAAACTTGGATAAACATTTCTTACTGCTGTCTTCTCTAGCCTCCGCTCAAAAAATTGAATATTCTACGCCATACCATACTCATGTCTAGGCAAAATAGTTAGTGATCAGATGGCGAGAACCTATACCAGGATCACTACCTGGCGGGCCGCCAAAAAAGCCCGTCGGGCCGCAGGTTGGGTATCGTTGCTCTAGCCTGGTACCGTAATGTATGTGTATTCCATATTGCCAAGCCTTAACTAGTTAATAAAACTTATGGGATATTTTTTATCGCCAAAGCCTTATCGATCGAACTATCCCAATTAGTTAAAACTAACAATCAATTAGTAAAAGCTAAACAACTCTTGCTAACTGGAACATAGTCATTCGCTGCCAGAGGCTGGCTCGAAGACATGTTCTTAACGTTGTGTGGGCTACTGGTAAGAAAACTGAACATACTTTAAGATTCACACGAACCCGCCGCAAAAAAGACTCCCATACAATCAAAGTTACGCTCTCATTTTAAAACGACATGCATAAATTACATTTAATTATTACTGTAAATTGTTTGTTTCAGTTGCTGAGTGCGGCGTGTGCGGACCCTGAGCCCAGCTTCGGATTTAATTTCCACAACGTAAGTAATAGGTAAATAATAAATCACATTTAGAAACGGGTCTATCGCAAATTTATTTTGTTACCTTTATTTATTATTATTATTATTATTATTTTATTTTAGACAGGCAGCTGATGCTGGTACGTCTAAATCATAGTTCACTTAGCACAGTTAGCATAGTTTGTCTAGTCTATTTTTAAATTGATTAACACTTGCAGAGTTCACAACTTCTGAGGGTAATTTGTTCCAAGCCTTTACCGACGTTTCGACACAGGTTTCACTGGTCGTGGTCACGGCTAACTGACGTCCCAGCAAAATGTCAAAACAGAGATTTTTGTGACTACGCCACGAAAAGTGCATTTAAAGTTTGAGGTAGACATCACATTTTCAAACCACCCACTACACATAAAAGTTAATTATTGTCAATAGTCCGACACACAACACACAACATCCGCGCACACATCCGAAGATAGATCCAACAAACCATCTTCCCTTTTAACTTACCGGCAACTTGGGGACCAGTGATCCAGAAGTTAAAGCCAACGGCTCCGCAAAGCCTCTGTAGGGGCTCTGCGAGAATACTTGTAAAAAAACCAGCCCAAAAAAAAGCATCTAAGCCAGCTCTCCTATGTCTGGTCCACAGTGACCAACGAAAGTTTTTAATTTGGGGCTCCGTCAAATATTTCGCTGTCCAAAAGAGTTCTGTCACCAAAAAAGATTGAGAACCACTGACCTAGGTAGTAGGTTGGCCACGCCACTTACATGTGTACCTATATATCATGAAACTATTCACGCAAAATATTTATTGTTTAGCTGCCCTTGCCCTTCTATAACCTTATTATACAATTAATACTTAATGATTAATTAATGTACTTACCTACATACATTTTTCTGGTTGCAGTTAAAAGATGACATATACGAGCAGCCCGTTAATCTTATGTCACCAAAGAAAGTCCCGCATATGAAGGTAATATATGGTATTTCTTAATTTTAACTAGGTACAATCGGGGCCATTCCCGGTGAACCACCTTAAGGGCAAAAATCGTTTAACCGTCTTGCAGTCGGTCAGGCGAATGTCATAAAAGTGATGAAGAATAGCATGGCACCTAAAAATGTAGGTGTTGAAAAAAAAGGTTAGCTCAGATAAAGTTTATTGCTGTCCATTGTTTTTGTGACTGTGGCCTTTGCAAACAAAGATAAGGAATCCAAAATGCATCCTAATTGGTTATCTTTATGGGGAGGCGAAGCTTAGCTTAAACAACAACAATTCGGTATTCGACCTACTGTTGCCTACTATTCGGCCGAATATCTGTTGCACATACCTAAATAGAAAAATTACAAAATAAAAACAAGGTTAACCTAATTAATATTTAAAATGTATTCTTGGAAAGTTGTTAAATACCTTACCTACCCTTTTTTGAGCATTTGTTGATAACAAAATATATTATTTTTATCATGGGTCTGATTTGATTGACTTGTAACTACATTAATTATTCTGTTAAACAAAAAATATATCTTAGTAAACGTTGTGCTTTGTTGGCGAACAGTTTTCATAATAATTGACTCAAAATGTTCGCATGTCATACCGAATATTCGGCGCTTCGGCCGAGAGAGGTGCCGAATATTCGGTATTCGGCCAAAACCAGTATTCGGGGCATCTCTAGTTGTGTCTTATGTTTGTGTCAGGGCGAGCTAGACCGCGGATCGGAGCCGTGGGCGCCGTACGACATCGCTGGGAAAGCTGAGGAGTTGGCCGACGACGCGCCCGAGCACAACAGACTTAAGCGGCGGGCCAAGGTACGCTGTTTATTTTTTATACTACGTCGGTGGCAAACAAGCATAAAGCCCGCCTGATGTTAAGCAGTCTCCGTAGCCTATGTACGACTGCAACTCCAGAGGAGTTACATGCGCGTTGCCGACCCTAACACCGCACCCTCGTTGAGCTCTGGCAACCTTACTCACCGGCAGGAACACAACACTATGAGTAGGGTCTAGTGTTATTTGGCTGCGGTTTTCTGTAAGGTGGAGGTATCTTATTACCACAGTTGGGCTCTGCTCTAGATCTGGAATGACATCCGCTGTGCTGTGCCCTACCACACAAAGCGAGATGTCATTCACAGTGCCCATACCTCTCTTAAAGTAAAGTCAACCCCCCTTACTCATAAAACTTTATGGACCTGATTTAGTTCAATTATGTTTGACTGTCTGGTTTCATTATTCCCACTAGTTACCACCAAGTTGTTACCAGTGGTTACTACTGGGAATTTTTTTACCACTGGTAACTACTGCGAAAAAAATATTATTAGAAATGTGCAGTCAAGCGTGAGTCGAACTTAATTACTTAGTTTTTGATCCGACCCCTACGGGTTTTTTAAAGACATTTAACTCACGTTTCACATAAAAAAAAATACATTGTTAAAAATTGTGTAATGTACGGAACCCTTGGAACGCGAGTTCGACTCGCACTTGGCCGGTTTTTTCGTGTCATATCAAAGTACAGAACCCTCCATTATGTATGTATGTGTAAACTCTTTATTGTACAAAACACAAATATGGCACAGGAAATATGGTATGCGTGGTCCGACACTTGTTTAAATGTATTAAGTATCTAAGGCTACGCTACATAAACACAAAGATTATTTGCACACCGATAAAAAAGGTATTTTGAACCAAGAAACCTTGTCATATTATTAATTGGAACTAATATTTTAACTATCATTTGATACCTGTACTTTTTAGTACACAGTTTTTTGTGTTCAAGATACCTTGAAAGTTCCAATATTTTTATAAATTTTCTTTTACATGTTTGGTTCAAAATACTTTTTTTATCTGTGCAGAGAACGCGTCGCTTCCTCACTCAACAAGGCCCTAAAATACGAGAAAGACCCCACCACTACGTGTACCCGGAACCCGTAAAAGATCGGGTTTTAGAATTCACAACTTCAACCAAAAAACCCGCCATACTACCCGATCAAATGTCACCCGGGGTGATTTTCAGAGTGCGTATGTCCGATGCGATTTTAAGAATCAAACAGCGCATGTACGAAGACCCGGAGAGACATATAGAATCAGATATAATCTATACTAACTTAATAAAAAAAGTTGTCATGGATGAGATCAGTAAATTTCACAACTTGTTACTCATGTATAAGACAGACAAAAGCATTAAAGAGCACCTAGGTGAGTGTGGAGGAAGAATCTACAAATTCATTAGTTACATGACTATAAAAGTACACATATACTGTCTGTTTGACGCTCTATGGATCGATGGAAGTCCCTATGTGATTGGAGACGAGTATTCGGTGACGCCTGTGGAAGTACCCCCAATGCTTCAGTGTGACGCGGCGGAATGTAACTCAGTAGTGTTTGTGGATTCCATCACTGAGCCTAAGGATATTGAGGAGTGATTTGGCAATAAATTGTGGGGATTTAGCTGGTTGTATTATTTATAACATTTGCTACTTACCTTTCTAACCGACTTTGGAAGGAAGCGGTACTAAATAATAAGTTAGGTGACTATTTTCTTTTTCCAAAATAGCATTGACAAATTCTCGTCCGTGAGGAAATGATTTTTTCACCACACCAGCTCGGAAATGCTCTCTTTGTTTTTACAAGTGATAAGAAAGTTGCATTTTATTCACATGTGAGGCAAAGTAATGATGCAAATTTTGAGTTGTTTGCTCATGTTGGCTGATACTTTTAAATGGTGGTTTTGAATGATAAATATTTAATAACGTTCATTTGGATTTGATTTGGTTTCATATTGTTTGATGTTTAACAGTTGGTATTTTTCTCGTGTTGGTGTGGTAAAAAAAATTGTGTTTCACTCGGTAACAAACATTGTTTAACCCTCGTGCCTTGAAACCCTCGCAACGCTGAAGATTCCAATTTTCGGATCACTCGCTACGCTCGTGGTTCAATTTTGGAATCTTTCGCTTGCTCGGGTATCAATATACAGGTGGTTAAAAAATAAGTGCTTTCCCGTTGCTAGGGAGGTTTTGGGATTATACTGAGCTACTTTTACTATGGGACCAACCACGAAATCGCGAAATCTATCTTAAACTGCTAAACCAATTGGAATGAAATTTGGTATGGAGATATAGGGCATAGGGTAGTTTTCATCAATCATCATTCCACGCAGACGAAGTGGTTGACAGAAGCTAGTGTTTATTTTAAAATAGTGAAAAATAAAAATCATATTGATGCAGCGGCGGCGCGGACGCGTGCAGAGGCGTCAGGGCCACACCGGAGCTCCACCGAAAGAGCAGGTATGTGGTTAAAATAAGTACACTGTAACGTTACAGGACATTGTAAATTCAAAATTGTATACCTCCATCCTGTACCTTACGGGCTCTTGTAGGTACAATTTAAATTTTGTCAATTTCATTTAAAAATAATTCTAGCGATTTCGACGTAATTTACATTAGAGGGGCGTATGAAAAGGGCAATTCGATCAAAGTATATATATATATATATATATATAGGGTACATTTTAAAAATAATTAGTTTGCCCGAGTTTTCGCGGTAGCCCGGTGGGTGTTAAATTGTAAATTAATGATTCGATTTAATTTTCAAACCAGAGGCTAACGAAGGTGAAAAAGGTTTTATTGTTGATAAGATTCGCTTTCCAGTGTTTCCAAATAAGAAATTCAATATTTATAACATACATTAATTGGTGTGTGTGAAGTCCCCAATGTGGTAACTTGGCTGCCTATGTTGTCACGTGCGGGACGTAATAAGTATATATATGATCGTAATGATGATACAATCATTGTGTTCATGTTATAAAGTCTAATTTCACGGATTTTCGAATGAATGCCCGCAAGAAAATAGGAATATGATAGATTTTTTGCCGCTACTGTATGTTTTGAGCAATGTTAAATGAAACTTCGATGTTGTTTTAATTTATTTAATCCAAAAACGGTATAACTGCAGTATATGCCTTGTATAGCGCCCACAGCGCCTCATAGTTATTTCAAACATATGTAAAACACGTGTCTACTTATTTAGTCCTGAAATGTATGTTTTACTTGATCACAGGTTCTTATCGAAGCACATCAAACATAGATTAATAATAATAATGATAATAAATAATTAATAGATATAGTTTTACCTACTAGATCTTTTTATTAAGTATTTTAATCTATAGCAGCTTGCACTTTTTTGAAAGCCGTGTCTGTGGTAGGGGAATGGCAGCGCGACGACCGAAGTACCAGTGGCGCGCCGCAGCCGACGCCGCCGCAAGGAGAAGAAGCCTTTATACGACACCTGGCTAGGACCCGACCAGAGGAGGACTGAGGTTCGTGTACATAGTAACACGAGCAGGTACCAGTGGCCGTGGCCGCCCTGTCTGTGTACAACGGCAGCGCGACGAGTGAGATACCTGTAGAGCGCTGCAGTTTGGCTTTGGTTTGTGCAAATGAATTCATTCCTTCCATTTTATAAGCCTGAAACTAAAATTGGACTTGCCTGACCGATGTCATGTACAGGCGCGAAAGTCCAATAAAAGGACAATGAAGGCGTTTTAGGTACCTACCTATGGTAATCAAAGTACAGCGCCATCTAGCACATTGTTACATAATAAACAATACCTATTTAATTGTACAGGATGGGAAGTACGTAGAGATGCCAAAGGACCTGTACCAGGCTCACCTGCGGCCCGGTGTCATCTTCCGTATACACATGTCGGAGGCCATCCTTAAGATGCAGTACCGCAAGTAAGTAATTTTATTTAGTCAACGAAATAGCAATATCATTATTTTATCGTAGATTAGAAGGTTACAATTACAACATGTTCGATATGTTTTATAAAATCATGTTAAAACTCACTGGAAAGAGTGAAGTTTTCAGATCACATAATAGATTGATTTCTAACTGGTGGCCTATTATATTGATTATTTAAACATACTAACAGCATAAGTTTTTTTCATCTCTCATGCTCTGAGAGAGGGTCATTGTTGTTCTAAAAGTTGTGCAGAAAATGATACGTTTCTGCACTAGAACATTTTACGTTCCAAGTACGATTATTTATATTTTTTTACGATAAGCAATTGAAATTTTGGATGGATTTGTTATACAATTTCCATTCTGATATTTAAATTTAACTCCTCATTCCATAAATTGTAAATTGAAAGTACCCTCAAAAAATAATATACAAATTTATACTTAGTCATGTTTAAAAAAAAACATGCATTTTACTGTCCTCGTATGCGAAATGAAAAGTAGTGTTTAACTCGAGTGACAGGCATCATTTCAGCCTCGGATTAATGTTGCTCTCACTGCATTCGAGCGCCAAACTACCTCGGCAGAAATAGGTGCCTTTCATCCCTTGGTTAACAATCTACTATTCTTGAAAACTCCAATAGATTATGGAAACGAATTTTTCAAGAAATAACGTTCATAAGAAGATCAGCCATTTTAATATTAGCCTCTGTTTCAAGTTACGGCGAAGACAAGGACGAATCCGTGATCGAGGCCGACGTGGAATACCTCCGTCTCACGCGCAAGGTCATCAACGACGAGATCACCAAGTTCGAGGACTTACGCTGGCTGGTCGGATGGTTCCGTAACCGGTCGTTGCTGGTCCAAGAGCATACGTGCAACACTCGATACCTCGCCGTCGGTGCGTATTAATACAATCAATCTTTCCTAGGGGGTAACTGCACAAAAGATCCCTATGGGTCGAAGTGTATCTGCAAGTTAAGATAAGATAAGAAAACCATAAGATAAGATAATACAATCAAAGAGAATTAAGTAGACATCTAGTGTCGAGTAGCAGTACTGATAATTCAGCTACTTGACGCTAGATGTCGACTACGAAAATAATAGTCGTTTTGGTAACAAAACTGATGTATGGAGTGAGCACTATGTCTACATAATTCTCTTTCATACAATCGAACTGGGACAAAGGTCGGAATCTCAAGATTCTCAAGAACAGTCCTCAAATTTGCAACAGTTCTTACCAGGATTCAAACCTGGGACCTTCTGTATCGTAGGCAGAGTCACTGCCGACCAGGCTAGGAGGCAGTCAAATTTGCTACAACATTATTTCCTTTTTCCAGGCATCCCCCCCACAATCTGGACGCACCCTGAGGAGTACATGAAACGCATGTGCCTCTTCGACAACGTGTACCTCGACCACATTCCTTACGTAGTAGGCGAGGACAGCTCTTTAATGGCTGCCGTAGCTCCTCCCGTATTACACTGTGATGCTTCTACTTGCACCAGCGTACCGTTTATTGACAGGTGATTATAAGCTCAATGGCCCTATAATTAAGGTGGATATCTCTTCAACATTGTGTACCTCGACCACATTCCTTACGTAGTTAGTAGGCGAGGATAGCTCTTTAATGGCTGCCGTGGCTCCTCCCGTCTTACACAGTGATGCTTCTACTTGCACCAGCGTACCTCTTGTTGACAGGTATAAAAATAAATATAATTAAGTAAAATTAATCTCACAAGCAATGTCAAATTTCATAAAAACAAATATATAATGTCTATTATGATACTCCCTCACTTTTTTCTGTTCAAATCGGTACAAAGTTAGCTTACACGGATTCTGAGCCACAGAATAGGTATTTACAGGATTCCTCAGAGCGGTCGCAAGCCGAACGTGATATACCATTGTTTGTACGGTCAACTGCAAAGAGATGTATCCACTTTTTCACCTTACTGCATTGTAATAAAGTGAAAAAGTGGATATATCTCTTTGTAGTCGACTGTACCTATACCTACTATATTTTGTAGTAAGTGCTTAGACATTTTACCACCAAATAAGTAATACGAGTACGGCAGTTGTCAAAATCACTTCACAATATATTTCACGTATTCACTTTTCTACAATTTCAGCGTGATGTTTGACGAGAAGCTAGAGCGCACGAACGTGCGCACAACGACCCGCTGCCAGGCCAGCTGCCGCGCGCACTGCCGCAACGACGCCGACTGCCTCAAGCGCTGCTCCGACCGCTGTTTACGCGCAGAGTAAATTACAATATTATATAAACTTGATTATAGAACCTTGTTTTATTTTTACTACCCGTTCTTACGAAAGACGAAAAATCGGCCAAGTGCGAGTCGGACGAAGGGTTCCGTACCATTATTACGCAAAAAACGGCAAAAAAATCACGCTTGTTGTATGGGAGCCCCACTTAAATGTTTACTTTTTTCTGTTTTCAGTATTTGTTGTTATAGCGGCAGCAGAACTACATCATCTGTGAAAATTTCAACTGTCTAGCTATCACGGTTCATGAGATACAGCCTGGTGACAGATGGATAGACAGCGGAGTCTTAGTAATAGGGTCCCGGTTTTACCCTTTGAGCACGGAACCCTAAAAAAAGTAAATTGTAATGCGCTGCTCCGACCGTAGTTTGTACCTATAAACGATATGACGCTCATTCTAAAAAATATGTCTGCGGTGTAATTGCCGCGACCCATACAAAATGTATGAAAAGAATCGTGGCAATTAGACGAAACCGCAGACATTCTCAGAGAATGACCCATAAACTTAATTATAGATTACCGGTTCTTATGCAGTCAGCATATACTTATGTAGAGTAACTGCTGCACGCACTGCCGCATCTACCCCGACAGGATAGACGTAATAACCCCTTAAAGGAGTCCGGGATACGCTTTTGAATGCCATTAGATATGACAAATCAAAAGAAACATAAACCACCTTTTTTATATTCCATTATTTTTAAACCAAATTAAGTCACTTGAAATTTTAAAATATAAGGAACTTCTTTAACATTTGACAACTAAAGCCAAAAAAAAACGAAATCCACGTCATAAAAACGAGTGTTTACGTTTCCTTGTGCAAATATTTATTAATTTTATTTAAGAATTAAAAATTGCTAAAAGTAAGTAGAAAGCTAGTTATTAATTTAGTTTAGTAGTACCACGGTATATATCTTTTATGTAAATAAATGATTTATTAAATTTCAGTAGAAAACTGATAGGTAAGTAATAAACACTGTTATTATTACTTATAATATGATATAGGTATGCATTAAATAATATTTATATTGTAGCCATGCAACGAGCTAGCACAGGAAGCATAACGCAGCTCGTGCGCGTTGAGAGACTACGAGCTTTGCTTACTACCATCACCGTGCCGTGGGAGATCCACTGCATGCACTGGGAGGCACATTACGTCGCAAATTCGCCGCAAAACTTGCCTGGTATTACCTGTATTAGTGTATAGTCTAACTACAAGATATCATAGTTACTGCGTGCTGCTTACGACCATCACTTTGCCCAAACAACAGCATAACTTAAATAGCTGAAGTGGCTACGCGTGCTGCTTACTACTGGAATACAGGATTGCGTGGCATGTACGGTCGAGGAAATGGATTATTTAGCAGTTTACGGTTCACTTTACATTGGACAGTCTAGCATAAAGTATATACAACCAAATTTACTTGAACCGCAAATAGCTAAAGAATCAGTTTCCTCCACCGTATGCGTGCATGCTTCTTCCCTGCCTATAGACCCTACGGTGAGGCTGGCACGTAATGTGCATACACGTTGTGTGCCAGCCTCGCCACAGAACTCACCTGACCCCGTGGACAACATGCCAATCGCTAACGCTACGTAGTGAACGAAACGCAACTGTCACTGTCACACTAATGGAAGAGTGATAGAGAGACAAAGCGATTCGATGGCGAAGCGCAAGCGATCGTCACTTTGGCTAGGCCGCCTGTTCATAGTTGTATAGAGGGTCACAGAACATCCTGAGCTCAGACCCGGACAGGCACTTATTGGCTCTGATAAAATCATAATCTGTTTGTCACGGAAACTTGCAAGTTCTATTGTATTTGTCTCGCAGATCCGGTGTATGTCGAGCAAGATAAGTTAACAACAAAGACCGGCGCCTGGCGAGACACTTTATCATCAATCATAACTCTGCAGGCGGTGCCCGTCTCACGTTCTCTGTTCAGTCTTTAATGCAGGTTCGATATGATGTAGGTACATCACACACATACATAGGTACACTAGGTAGTGTAGAGTGACTTGGGTGTGTAGTAGAAAAGCAAAGAACTATCTAGTTTTTGTGTACGAGAGTTTTCTTTTGGAAAGCTATTCGCTGGCGACGCTGGCAGTCTAAATAGCCACAAAGACAAACTATTTATAGCCAGTTGGACAGATGCCTGAAGGCTTCTAAAGACCTTGCAACAAATGACACGCGATTTAAGATAATTGCCTGCTAAGTTGGAGCAACGAATTCAATTGTATTGCAAATGGCATGCGATTATAGCTGATGTTTTCATAGAGGCCATTTGCGGGAGGTCCGTTAAATAATGAATTTGTCCACATCTTTTTGAGCCCAATGTCTAAATAACCGTCTTATACCGATCTGATTTAATCGTTTCGTTGGCGTGCAGAAAGTTTTAATGAATTACATACATACATATAATCACGCCTATTTCCCGGAGGGGTAGGCAGAGACCACGGATTTCCAGTTGCTACGATCCTGACATACCTCTTTCGCTTCCTTCACTTTCATAACATTCCTCATACAAGCTCGCCGGTTTAGGGTGCTCTTGACCTGGCCTTTCTTCAGGATTTCCCCGATCTGATCAGAGAAAGTCCGCCGAGGTCTGCCCCTTCCAACTCCCGTTTCTACCTCTCCCTTATACACTCTCTTTGTTAGCCTTCTTTCACTCATTCTTTCCACGAGTCCAAACCATCTCAACATACCTTAATGAATTACTATACTTTATTAATGAACGACCGCCAAGTAAACCTAAAAAAACCTGAATTTGTTACAGATAGTATGTAGCAGCAGAGCTGTCTAAATTTATCAATATGTAAGCTGTAAGTCGCCTGAAGAAATTGTCTCAGAAAAGGTCGGAGTCTTCAGAGGGCTAGCCAAGATGCCAATCGTTTGCCTCGTAGCGAACGAAACGGTAATGTCTCTCTATCACTAACGCTAATGTCTCTCTGTCGCACTTATATTGAAGAGTGATAGAGAGACATTACCGTTTCGTTCGCTACGGCGCAAACGATTGACATCTTGGCCATCACGGCTGAATTGGGTATCAGTATCAGAATGGTGTTAAGAAAATGTTACTTTGAGTGTGAATAAGGTGTCCATTGTTATTTATTTAGATTTGTTTGAATAAAAGTTGTAAAATTTTGCTAATTTTTTTTTTTAGATGAAGCATGACCAACTTAATCTATTTGCTTATTAGTAGGCATCCGCAACATGGCGAAGGCAAAATAGAATCTTGTAATTTGTCATGCTTTCCCTCTATAGTTTGGGTGTAGAGGGCAAATAGAGTCGGGGTTGCATAGAGCATCTCTCCAGCAAGTCCAGCAACCCAGTGAAGATTGCCAGACATTGTAAAAAAACACATTCAACTTAATATAAATATATTCCACAATGTATAAAATAATGTACTTTTTAGTATAACAATAACTAATTACAACAACATTGTGTCCCATAAATTTGCCATTTATGCCGTTTTCGAGCTAAGGATATGCTAGGGGAGGTGGCATGAAAAGGAGCCAGGTTTTAAAACTCTGATATAGTTAGTTAGTTAGTTTTGCTGGGCATTTTCCGCAACTCGACATCCAATGTGCCTATTTTGCGTGAAACGAGGTAGCGCTACTCTAACCACCCCAGCTCCTCCACGAAGCCTAGCAAGGTCTTCAGGTTGCTAGTTGCCTCCTTTAGTGTGCATGGATTCCCTAGGTATTTGCTCCTATATACTTCTACCTGTTTACAGTCTAGGAGAATATGTAATATAATATAATATACTTATATAAGCCCCAGGGAATGGTACGAAGGGTTCTCGGGGGTGTAAAACAGAAGACCGTGAGTTCAGTACATAGGTCCGTACTGACAAACCATTACAATATTGCCGGCGGGAGACAATCCTACCCTCCTCCGATACGTATACGTACATAACAACCTCGACTTGCATTATTTTAATAGTTTTAAAGCGAATATTGTACGAATTAAATGTATGAAAGTGAGTGTTTTCACTTTAAAAAATGGAACTTGTACAAGATTCGTTTTGGAACTACCAAAATAATGCGTAGCTCTTTTTATAACCCGGCTCCTTTATGCCACTTTTCCCCTAATCGTCAGCGGCTTAACCATGCGACGTATTTTATTTAATTATTTACAAATAAAATAAGGAGTAAGAGACGTTAAAAATGAACAAAAAATAAAGACTGTTTAATATGTAAACTATTAGTAAAAAATATGCTTAATCTGCGCAAACTCAACATTTAGTATTTTGTACCTTTTTCTAAGCTAACAGAGCAAATTTGTAAAAAAAATATAAGGTTTTTGTTTCACTTAACACCTCAGCCATCATTAAGTGTTAAATGAACTCAATGAACCGAAGTAATAAACAATGGGTAAGTAAACCAGAGTAGCGACGTGATTTTTACGTCGCTTTTTGTTCTGTGCTCTACAGCATTCTTGCGAATTTAGCTAGAGGCCCTATTTGTGTATGGGAGGGCTCCTTTTTTGGGCCTCCCGATACATTGATAATTTTTATTTATTGAAACGCGAGCACTCGCAATGCTCGGGCAATGCGAGGCGGAGTAGTAGTGTCATAAGTTACCTAGCTGTCATAATATAATGTATAGTGTTATGTATAGTGTAATGTGCTGTCAGCGTGTCAGCTAACCGGTGCAAGTGCACCGGGTAGCGACGTGTCGTTGTGAAGTGTAAATGTATTTCGCGGTGGTCAGCCCCGACGGCGGCGCCGGGACCGATTTTGCATGTCCAATGTACTGTTGTCGGTTGTCGCTAAATCGTCCATTCGTCAACTGTCTTTGTGATGTAGTCTGTCGTGTCGTTTAAAACGTGTTTGGGACGGCGGACGTCCCAGCTTTCGTTCGTTTTAGTCTTTCTTTACTTGTTGGTTGGACCGCTTTGGGAGGGGGAGGAGGGACTGCGCGCGGTCACCTGAGAGTTTAAATCTGTGAGGGTAAGTTGGGTACGGTTCCGGCTTGGGTTCTTTAGGTGGGTCTGGTTTTGGGTGAGTTGTGTAATTGATGGCTTGGGTGACAAGCGGATTTGGGTGATGAGGGGCGGTATCGAAGTAGTGGCGAGAGGCATTTCTTAGGAATTGGTAGACTGGGGATTTTGGCTTGGAAATTGTTATCTGTATTTCTGACGTACCAAGGTACGTCAAGAATGCGTCTTAACAATTTGTTCTGGAGTGTCTGTAGTGGTTTTAGTCTCTGTTCACCCAGAAAGGTGAAGGTGGGGCAGGCATATGAGAATATGGGTCTTATTACTGTTTTGTATAGGTGAATTTTGTTTCTTATGGATAGTTTGCTTTTCTTGTTGAGCATAGGGCCCAACCTACCCGCGACGAATTGGGCCTTGGCCTTATCTTTATTTATGTGAGGTCGGAAGGTTAGTCTTTGATCTAATGTGACACCTAGGTATTTTACCTTGGTGTCAAAGGGAATCGGTTTGTTGTGAAGGGTGATAGGGGCCATGTTGGGTAAGTTGGAAGCGGTGGGGTGGAAGACTATTGCAGCACTCTTCTCCGGGTTCACCTCGATCCTCCAGAGCTTGCACCAATCCCCCAGGGAATCGATGGCGCTCTGGAGGTTCTTGCGAATTACGGAGAGAGTGGTGTGTATATAGAAGATGGCAGTATCATCTGCGAAGAGGGCTAGTTGGACTGGTGGTGTTTTAGGGATGTCATTCGTATATAACGAGTAAAAAAGGGGAGAGAGGGCTGAGCCCTGAGGAACCCCCGCTCGGATGGGGTAAGGGGCCGAAAGCGATTTCTCCATTCGTTAGCAAAATTGGCGTTCCGACAGAAAGTCTCCCGCTAAGTGCAGGAGACGGTCTGACATGCCTAGTCGGTATAACTTGTATACCAGACCAGAGTGCCAGACCTTGTCGAAAGCCTTCGCCACGTCTAGAAAAATCGCGCCGGTCTTGAGACCCCCCCAACCGAGAAAAACCGTCCAGGACGTGTTCCGCGATTCTGTGTACTTGGTGAAGACAGGAGTGCTTGGTCCGAAAATCAAACTGCTCCAGGATGACGATATCTTCCTCATGGCACCAGGTTCGGATCCGCGTCAGGACGATCTTCTCGTAGAGTTTCTCCAGGGTACTCAGTAGGCTGATGGGTCTGTATGAAGATGGTTCGGTTCTCGGCTTCCCCGGTTTGGGTATACCAATGACCGTGGCTAACTTCCACGCGTTGCGCGATAACGCGTGCGGTTCAGGAAGCATTTTTAGTAGTCTGTTGGGAATGCCGTCAGGGCCAGGTGCTTTCCTGCTCGAATTCGTTTTCCCTAAAAGCGGTGATTCCCTCCTTGACCTGCCTTTGCAAGGCCCTCAGGGAACACCGATTCTCGGGCGAAGGGAAACGAGAGTGCTGCATTTTTCCTATCCAGTAGTTTCCTCAAGCTTTCAGGGAGAGGGCGACGACGGATATCGTCTGCCGGGACCTCCCTGGAAGCCTCTCTGAACACAGGTGAGGTGACTAGTGTATAGGTCAATTGCAGTGTCAGTCTGTTCTTTTGTCATGCTCGGGGACGTGGGGATATGAGTGGGTGCCTTTAGGAGGCCTACTCTCACTTTTTTCCAGTCCACTTTGGTCCTGGTACTCTGTGGATTACTGGGGTGTCTGTCGTGTTCGCTATATGAGAATTGCCTATTGTGTAATCTAGCCGCCCTAAGACGGTTCGAAATGTGTACTCACTGTCCTGTCCCGGTAAGGTTGGTGCGGGTGTTATCATCCCCTAGCCGAGGAGGCACTGAAATCCAAGCAATCACTGAAATCCTGGTATCTTACAGTATAACCTTTTCAGGGCGCACTATCACTTTATTGAGTCACTAACTCTGCACTGTAGTCCAATAACTCACGGAGCGGGCTCAACGATGGTTAGTCACTGACCGAGTGGAGAAGATCGATCACTGTGGAGGCGTACATGGCTCGCGGAGCGCGCGCGTGCGTAGAATTAGCTGAATGAATGAGAACTTCGATCGGTCAACCTCATTTTTAAATTTTGTGGGCTCTACTCAGATCGGGGTGCGAGGGAGTAAGACAACCCCGCAGTCTTCTCACATTTCGAGTCAGTACTGTCCTGTATGAGCTCCTGGCCCACTAAGAAGTTGACCTTCTGCCGGCCTGGCCGCTGCGGGGGCACGGTGATGCCGTGCATCTTCTGGAGATGCTTCTTCCAATAACAGCGGCGGGTGAAACACGAGTGGCAGACTTCGCATTCAAACCTGGAAATGCACATTTTTTCATGATATACTTGATCACATGCGTAATGCGCAAATTCTACAGCGTAATGTAAACGCTAAGCAACAATCTAAAGACGAATCGAACGGCATTGTATCATCCTCGTAAGGCCCACCATACAGTTTCCCTATTTTTAATTTGAACCTTGTTGTATAAAAGATTAGGGTGACTTTCGTTTGTTTTAGAAAACAATCAAACAAAAGAAATGCTATTTAATTCAGTTAGTGTAAGGTTCAAATTAGATTGAAACAGTGTACATTTTAATGGCCATTGGGCATTGGGCCTTACGAGGTTATATCATATATTGCTGCTTCCATCACTACACCTTATAAAACAAAGTCCCCCGCCGCGTTTATGTGTGTGTCTATGTATGTTCGCGATAAACTCAAAAGTAATGGATTTTCATGCGGTTTTCACCTATAGAGTGATTCTTAAGGAAGGTTTAGGTATATAATTTGTTAAGGTTTTGTGTAAACCGTGCGAAGCCGGGGCGGGTCGCTAGTAGACAAATTGGATCCAAAAAATAGCGTTTAGAGGAATGAATTCCCAGCAAGCAGGAAATCGTTTTAATACTTTCATTTGGTCCTAAATGCATGTAATCCAAGATTGCTTCATCCCAGGAGGTGTGCATTACCGTTTGACGTCGTTGTGGCTATCCATATGCCGTCTTAGTTTAGTTTTGTCGAAGAACCGCCGCTGGCACTGGCTGCACTGGTGCGGGCGCGCGCGGTCGTGCAGACGCCGCACGTGTGACACCAGGTTAGATGTGTGGAACTGTGTGTGTTACTGGTAATGTATTGTTACCGTTTGACGTCGTTGTGGCTATCCCTATGCCGTCTTAGTTTAGTTTTGTCGAAGAACCGCCGCTGGCACTGGCTGCACTGGTGCGGGCGCGGTCGTGCAGACACCGCACGTGCAACACCAGGTTAGATGTGTGGAACTGTGTGTGTTACTGGTAATATGTTGTTACCGTTCGACGTCGTTGTGGCTATCTATATGCCGTCTCAGTTTAGTTTTGTCGAAGAACCGCCGCTGGCACTGGCTGCACTGGTGCGGGAGCGGTCGTGCAGACACCACACGTGTGACATCAGGTTAAATGTGTGGAACTATGTGTGTTACTCATAATATGTTGTTACCGTTTGACGTCGTTGTGGCTATCCATATGCCGTCTTAGTTTAGTTTTGTCGAAGAACCGCCGCTGGCACTGGCTATACTGGTGCGGGAGCGGTCGTGCAGACACCACACGTGTGACACCAGGTCAGATGTGTGGAACTGTGTGTGTTACTGGTAATGTGTTGTTACCGTTTGACGTCATTGTGGCTATCCATATGCCGTCTCAGTTTAGTTTTGTCGAAGAACCGCCGCTGGCACTGGCTACACTGGTGCGGGAGCGGCCGTGCAGACACTGCACGTGTGACACCAGGTTAAATGTGTGGAACTGTGTGTGTTACTCGTAATATGTTGTTACCGTTTGACGTCGTTGTGGCTATCCATATGCCGTCTCAATTTAGTTTTGTCGAAGAACCGCCGCTGGCACTGGCTACACTGGTGCGGGAGCGGTCGTGCAGACACTGCACGTGTGACATCAGGATAGATGTGTGGAACTGTGTGTGTTACTCGTAATATGTTGTTACCGTTTGACGTCGTTGTGGCTATCCATATGCCGTCTCAGTTTAGTTTTGTCGAAGAACCGCCGCTGGCACAGGCTACACTGGTGCGGGAGCGGTCGTGCAGACACTGCACGTGTGACATCAGGATAGATGTGTGGAACTGTGTGTGTTACTCGTAATATGTTGTTACCGTTTGACGTCGTTGTGGCTATCCATATGCCGTCTCAGTTTAGTTTTGTCGAAGAACCGCCGCTGGCACTGGCTACACTGGTGCGGGCGCGCGCGGTCGTGCAGACGCCGCACGTGTGACACCAAGTTGGAGGATGTGTGGAACGTCCGCGCGCACTGTGTGCACTGGTATTGCTTCACACCTGTGTGATAGAGAAGAGTGTGAATTTAAAATTACTGTTTACGTTGACGTCCATGATGGTGTTTGACCAGGTCGTAACGGTGCCAGGTCTTGTAAAGAAAGGACGCCTGTTCCTAGTTCCTATATCTATCACACGCGCATAATTAAAATTAATATATATCTGTCCCGCCGATGATGCCGGAGGTCAAAGGCACTGTGCGAGCGCGGGATAGGAAATGCCGGAAAACACAAAATTATGGAGAATGCCTAATGTCTTAATTGGTTCTCCGCTAAACACTTCCCCTACGCCAATTTTTTTAACATGCAGATACGTCTGCGAGCGATACTCCAAATTTTATATTAACTTTTTCCATTTATTCTTTAATATAAAACTTCCCCTACGCTCCTTGTAGAAGAATTGTTTAGCGGTGAATGTACAGTACAGTACTAACTGGAGTGAATCAAAGGTCAGTTGACAGCTGACTAACTTTATTCATTTGATGTACGATACTAATGAAAAACCTATACTTACATATACTACTATTAGGTATAGGACTCACCGGCGTGGATGCGTAGGTGCTTGACCAGATCGTGGCGGTGCCAGGTCTTGTAGTCGCAGTGCGCGCAGCCGTGCAGGGGAGGGAGGTGTGAACGCACGTGCGTGTAGTGGGAGCCGCGGTGCGCGAATACTTTGCCACATATCTAGTAGAAAAAGCTGGTTATTTTATGTGTTAACTAAAGTGCAGTTAAAATGAGGTATTAGCTGTATCAAAGCAAAAATAGATATTTTTTTTTATGAAATAGGAGGCAAACGAGCAGACGGATCACCTGATGGTAAGCGATTACCAACGCCCATGGGCACCCGCAACACCAGAGGGGTTGTAAGTGCGTTGCCGGCCTTTAAGATGGGAGTACGCAACTCCGTAATAGATGGATACAGGAAAGAAAAAACGTACCGCGAAAATCAAGAAAATTTAATACTCGATCAGATGGCGCCACTACCTTTGGCCTACTCTCGTACTACCGTTGACGGTTATTTTATTATTTAACAATTTTAACGCATATCAGTGAAAGAACATGGGTCAAAATCATACAAAAATAATTAAGGCAAATAAAAAAAATCTTTTATCCATATATAAATACATTTTTTAATATTTTTAGATTTAATCGTGTGTCGATAGATGGCAGTAAATTTACTGTGGCACAAAATTCACTATTACAGTACCGCTCTATCCTATTATATCCTCTTTGATCAAAGTGTGGGGGTTACAAAAAGCTATAACAGACGGGCGTACCGGACCGCGACCTTAGTGCGGTCCGAGGCCTATTCGATCGTGTGTAAGGTGGTCCGCCGTATGCCCGCTAAAAACGCAGCTATAAGTGAGAGCGAGAAACGACTTACCTCGCACATCCAAGGATCCTCCGGGTGCTTAGCAAGCCTGTGAGCATCGCTTTCTTCTTTCGAATTAAACTTGATCTCACACGCAACACACCACAGCCTCTTAAACTTGAACTTCTTGGGTCGCCGACCGTTGGACTTCTTGTAAGTCCGCTTGCACTTGGGGGGCTTAATGTCTGGTTCTGGGCTGGGCGGGTCTGGGTCGGGATCTGGGTCTGGATCGGGGTCTGGACTGCAATTGTAGAATAAATACGGAGGTTAGTTAGTTACCCTGTGGAATGAACTGTCGCCTGCGGTATTTCCGGACACGACCTTCAAGAAAAGGGCGTACTCCCATCTTAAATACCGGCAACGCACTTACAACCCCTCTGATGTTGCGTGTGTCCATGGGCGGCGGTAATCGCTTATTACCATCAGGTGATCCGTCTGCTCGTTTGCCTCCTATATTATAAAAACAAAGTCAGTGGGGAGACAATCCTCCTTTCGGGCAAACTCGGCTCCGTTCGGCTCAGCATTGCTCCGAGCAATTATTAGTGTTGACACAGCTTGACGTCCCGTTGTGTGCACGACCACAGATAAGATAATGACTATAAGTAATAGTAACTAGCTTTTGCCCGCGACTACGTCTGCGTGGAGTTAGTAATTTGGGTAGCTTATTTTTTATCCAATCTGCTTTTTATCGATTCCCCATACAAACTTCCCCCCCCCCTTTTCACCACCTCAAAGGAGGACTTCTGGGATAAAAACTACCCTATGTCCTTCCCCGGGACTCAAACTATCTCTATACCAAACTTATCTCTACAACTAAATCGGTTCAGCGTTTTAAGCGTGAAGAGGTAACAGACAGACACACTTTCGCATTTATAATATTAGTATAGATTAGTATGGATTCTGTGGTACAAGACAGCATCAATAGTAGGTAGCGGATGAAAGTATCCAAAAGTACCTGCGACCCTCGAAAACTGTTCTAAATAAAGATATACTCTGGTACACCCACTTTGTCAGAAGACAAAGGCGGCAGATTTAAAAAAATGTAGGCGCGTAGGGTTGACTTTCCACTTAGAAAATTTGAATTTTGGCGCTTTTTCTACACAAAGTGGGTACGCCAAAGTATATAAATCGCTACATTTAGCGATCTAAAGTGCCTATCGGTTAGTCTAATTGTTCTACAAACAGGGGCTATCTTCATCATGACATGACATTGATCCTTTTCACACTTCCCTGTCTAGTCTTAGAATGAAACTTAGACATAAGTTGTTTTAATATGTCAAGTATAAATATAAATAAGTAAATGTATAAATGTAACTTTCCGGCTTTCCGGTAGGACAACCGTAGGCTCATGTTTTTCTGTTTTTTCTGTTTTTCTTTTATCTCCTTTTTATCTTTGCTGTTTAGTGTGTATGTTAACATTATGTACTTACTAATGAACCTCCAGGTCTGTTTTCTTAAGTATGTTAAGTACATTTGTACTTCAAACCCATTTGTATATGTGACTGTTTGTGTTCTAAATAAAGTAAAAAAAAAAAAAAAACTTTTTTGTTAACATACCTATTAGAAAATGGCGTAGACCGATCAGCCAGCCTAGCCAAGATTACGATGACGAAACGCTTTGTGCCTCTCTATCAGTCTTCCATATTAGTGTGACAGTGACGGTTGCGTTTCGATCGCTACGGAGCGTAAGCGATTGGCATGTTGGCTACGCGGCCAGGCGGCCTAGCCAAGGTGTCGAACGCTTGCGCTTGGCTATCGAATCGCTTTGTCTCTCTATCACTCTTCCAAGTATCCAATTTATATACTGGGCTTTAAGACAGATGGGAGATAAGGTAAACAACAGATCAGAATACAATATGATTTAATGTTTTACATTACAGTCATATGATACAGTTAACTGTTAGTCACATCGAAGGAGTAAAATTAGATAAATGATTCTGTAATTAATAATTACTTAGTGTTTAATTATAATAGGGTATTAAACATTTTTAACACGCTTTTATTAGGTCGACCTGTATGTAACTATGTAATGGAATCTAAGGTAACTAATTTAACCATCGCCCGGTTTCCGATAAAGCTGAAAATTCAATTCCAACAGAAATTCAGATAAAAAAGGTCCTTATTGCACATGAAACATAAGGACCCTTCTCTAACGGAAAGCCACATATTGTCTTTGTGCATGTAATAAAGAGCAGATATTGTATTTTATGTTACATTAGAGACCGCGCACTTAGAGCATTTAATATAACCGGAGTCGGCTTTAATAGCGCTTACCCCTCTGCCGAAAACCTTGCACAAATGTGCATACTTTTGTATGGACAGACGTTTATCTGACAGTTCTGACACATCTACATTTGATGTGCCCCTCCCCCGCAAAAATCTACAGACTTTTTGTACAGAAAATGAGAAACAAGGCGTCTCCAGTTACTAAATGCTCTTAGAGCCAAGCCTAAAGAGCGATCTTCTATATACCTAATATACGGCATTACAGAGCAGAAATTCAAGAAAATCACTATCGTACGTGATTACCCCATTATTAACAACATATTTATAAGGAATATTCTCTAATTTATGCATCATTCGTGTTATTCATGGCCGCCTGCTCACAAGCTTTTTCCAACCACCCCAACACCGTCTTCTCGCCCACACTCAACGTATTCAAAAACATCTTCTTACAAACTGGCCAACACTCATTATTGACCTCCAAATTATACTTTATAGTCTTTGTTCTTCTCGACTCTCCATTCACCTTTTTACAGTTAGTAACATCTACTAAATCTATAACATACTGCTTTTTATCCGTCCAATTTAGGCCCCAGAATTTGTTAAAGCAGTATTTTCTGTCCTTATCTTTTATAATATCGCATCTTCTCTTCGCGCTTTTACGACATAAGCTCGAAAAGCAAGGCGGTCCCATTTTACGCTCCTTTCTAGTTTCAAACCCGACTTTTATACCTTTTAAGCGCTTTTGACTCAAATAAGCTCTCCCGGATTCTCTAGCTTTCTTCACTCTATTTATTTCCCAGTTTGAGGTATCAGCGGAGCCTTTTTTGGATCTCTTCTTTGGTGTCTTCTCGTGTAAGATTGAGTCGCCAGGTATTCTGTCGCTGGTTGAAGATATACTTGGTTCGGTGAAACTGTTGCCAATATTGACGTACATTGTCTGATTGTTTTCCGTGTAGATATATTCATGGGCCTTGGGTGGTTTTCGGTTTTTATTTCTAAAATAAACATTGGAATTAGTTCAAATTTTGCAAATATCAAAAGAGGCAATATACAATCGGGTTGGCAAGTGTAAAAGGTTTTTAGAGATGACGCCCGCATAGGCTTCTCCTGTTTTTATTTTTGTTCTATGGGAATTGGCTTAAAGGACTAGAATCCAGGCCATAAAATTCCAAAAAAAAACAAGAACTTGACACTATTCGTAGGATTGACAGGTAAAACTTATGCTGGTGCCATCTGTATGATACTTCGAGAGGCCAACCCCATTAAAGCTACAAGGGATAAATTATACGGAATAATAGACTTACCACTTAAAAAAATACGACTGGCAACTTCGCAAGATCGTATCTCTGCAAGTTATGCATTTGCATAAGCAACCTTAAGACATGCAAATAGATCTCAAAATCGTAACAAACGCAATAGCCTCGTACGAACTTGCGAGAGTTACCAGTCCGTATTGTTTTATATCTTCACAGATATTCACTTTTTTTTTTCAATGCACTTGATAATAATACTTCATAATAAAATACTTAAAACACCAATGTTTTAATTTAAACTGTAGTACATACATATATTTGTGTATGTACTTTTTTTACTGGTTTTGTTCAGGTAAGCGAAATAGAAAAGGAACTGCAGATATACGACCTTACGATAGTTAACAGTTTTAGTTTTATTAAAATACGTAATGGAAATACTAAATTCATGCAAATAATTTGAAATAACCAGGGAAATGCTTATCAGCGGTAAAACTATATTATGTGTATCTAAGGTTGGTATTCCACTCTTTCCAATTTCTTTGTCCGATGTGCATTGCGTCTCACTCTCTCACTAAGCAAAATGTGAGATGCAAACAATACACTTAAAGATAAAAATGGCCTCAAACTAGCAGAATGTAATCAAATCTAAATAACGAAAAACAATAATTAAACTAATATTACTTGCAAATGTCGAATATCCACCTTTATAATGTCCCGGAACCTTTACGGCCCGGCCACGACATCGCGCGGCGGCGGCAGCGGCGAGCGGCGGCCATAGGTGGGAACGAAAGGTCCGATCGCTGTGTCTCGCTCCAACCTATGGCCGCCGCTCGCCGCTGCCGACGCGCGATGTCGTGGCCGGGCCGTTAGTTTTGTTTGGAACCTTGTCTTATTTCGTAAAAAGTGAAATTACATTTGGAAAAAGGTCTTTGTTTACCTAGGACATACGAGTAACACACTAAACAAACGCCTACATAATATTGGTAAATCTGACAGCCCCATGTGCAGAGTGTGCATGGAAGAAGAAGAAACAAATACCCTAATGCTTTGTCCAATGGCTCAGGACACCCTGTATAGGAGCAAATACCTAGGGAATCCATGCGCACTGAAGGAGGCAGTTAGCAACCTAAAGACCTTGCTAGGTTCCATGAACGAGCTGGGGTGGCTAGAGTAGGGCTACCTCGTTTCACGCAAAATAGACACTTTAGATGTCGATTTGCGGAAAATGCCCAGCATAACTAACTAACTAAGGCCTTTGTTTTATTATATTTATATTATTTCATAGCAAATAATATTGGCATAAATATTCTATTATTGCCCACCCCTACCTAAGACCAAGTAAAAACAAACCATCACCTGTCTTCTCTCTCCTTCTTCATGTTGACCCTCTTACTCTTCCTCTCCTCCTTGACCCAATCATCATCCCGCTCTACCTTCACATCAGTGTTGACCAGTGTCTGAGCGTGCGGGTGCAGCGTGTGGTGTGATGACAAGCAGGTGGACTTGAACGAGCGTGCGATGGAGAGGTGCGTGAGGCAGGGGGGGCAAATGTGAGAGGGGAGGGTGGGTTCATTGAGGAGCTGGAATTTAAAAAAACATTTTTAAAATCGATCAAGTTGCAATCAGTTATTTTTGGTAGCTGTCTTTAGCTATTATTATTAAACAGGTACTTCTTAATTTAATTCAAAACTAGAATACAACCTAACTCTTAATACCACACATACACCTTATCAATTGTCTGAGTTATGTACAGATGTAATGCATAATAATTTTCCAACATATTTTCACAGAAACATACAAATGTGTCTTGTTATTTCAGTGTCAAATTTCTTTAACTTTCTGGCCTGCTAGGAAGAAAGTTTGCCCACCATTGTCTTACACTATATTATAGTGTGTAAATAAACTACCCTTTAAAGAGTTTAAAGGATAAGTATAGTTTCTTTACTGCTGTTAACCCACAAATGAACAGGCAGACTTAGTAATGTATACAATCAGAACAAAATAGTTAAAATTGTAAATTAGATCCACTAACTTAGCCCTATCTATGTATCATAGATGTAAGTACGTAGGTAATAAACTATTAATAAACAAATATTTTCCTAACTAGAAATAATTTGTTATAAGACTTATAAGAATTAAGTGGAAAGAGCTACGTTTTAAATTAGTCCAGTATTGGTAATTCGGAAATGTATGTTCTTAAAGAATGAAAAATACTTTGTTTAACTTACTCTTATGCCAGTACAATATTCTATTTGTTCTATGATACCAGTCCCTTCAACAAACAGGGCTTGCATGCCCTCGCCCTGAACTAAGCATATTCTACATGCTGTATCGTTTCTCAAAACATTTTCCATTGTTAATGCTATGCTATTGTCAATTTTTTGTGTAAGAAGTTAACATTTAGCACAAAATCAAATTAGAGAGAAAATAATGAATAACTGTACGAAAGCAATAAAAACATTGATAATACGTGTTGAATGACATGTTGACATTGACAGCTAAAGTGTGTTGCTAGTAAAAAAATATTTTAGTTTAAACTCAGTTAAACTAATACTCACGTACCAGCATTTAGTCCAGCAATTGCAGGATACTGCTACTAGAATGAGAAAGCGATTTTGATAAGTTTCTCACATCCAAGTTACTCACTATAACAATTATTTATCTCTCGTTATTGCAGGACCGTGTGAGTACTATGTTTTAAGGTCCCTCCACACTCGCGCTTAGACCTTTACCTCTCTGTCGCACTTGTAAATTCGTACGTAAATGCGACAGAGAATTAAAACTTCGTTTGTGGTTTGCGGTGAGCCCGCTGTTTTAGAACACAGAAGAACTGGGAACTTTTATTGCGTATTTTAGTACTTTTTTATTGACATTTTTTTTTTTCATTTGTATTTACATGGGTATTTTTAACATTAAGTCTCCTCTCGTGGGCGAATCGCGGCGTGAAGCAGTGAACGCGAGTGTGGAGTCATGAACGCTAATCAGTCTGGAGCGACGTTACATTTTCTATTCTCGCCATTATGTAACAATCAGTAAGTTGTCTATTACACTTCTCGTTCAAAACTGGTATTGTCCTGTCATTGGCGTTTATTTTCAAGGTCATTTCTGTTGCCCAATACCAAGCATTTAAATTCGTTAAATTCAAATCTATGATCAAAGAGAACTAGCCTCATTAGATTTTTAAACGAGAATATTCTACAGCACGCGCAATTTTACGTGTGGCAAGAATACTCGATACCAGAAAAAATTAAAAAGGTTCTTTCATGAAGTTGCGTCACCCACATGTTCTGTCTGAAGTGAATTAAAACCAGAAATAAATTGAATAGTTGCTAATAAATTATTAAAAATGTTGTGCGCTACGCGGGTGGTCGGCCGAAAGGCTTTGGAGTGTTCTGGCATTGGTACGGATTTCTACACACAGAGAAATTTCAGCACAATCCTGAAAAATGTAAGTGACCATTTTTATTTCTAAAACGAAAGAAAGTCGCTTGTCATAACTCTTAAAATGTCAATTTAATATTCCCTAAAATATTTGCCTTGAGTTCTCTATCCCTCTTTGTTATTTTCCATAGTATTTTCACCGGTCCGCGGGGGGCACATGGAGTGCGTTTAAACTACGATTTCACTTAATATTTCCATTATTTTCCGTTATTTCAGACCGCAGCCCCTACAGTGCCCATTTATCAGCGACATGTACAGTACAGAAACAAGTAAGTCCTTAAATCTTATCTGAATCGTAATAGTTTCATCATAACCTAACATTTTTCGTGTCGACCTTTGTATACTAGCCATAAACCGAAGTAACCGAACATAAGTCAACTATTGCGATTGATTTCGTGAATTGCGTCATGTTTTTGTGAAATGAACATAAGAAAGTACTTGAACCATTGCCAGGTTTTTAAAGTCAGGGTGATAGATAGTAGACACACTAGACATTTACTTGCTTTAAATTTAGTGAGTTATAGTTGGTCAAACCAAATTGTCAGTAAATGAGAACAAAAAAACTATACTCATCCCTTTCTTTTGGGTGCTAGTACTAGTGAAAGAAAGATAGTATGATTCTCTGTCTATGTTTGAAATGAGACAGTCATTCGACAAACTATATGTATGGTATCTACCCTGCTTTCTAAATTGTAAAATTGGCAATATAGTAGCATGAACAGTTTCATATTAGTATCATTATGTTTATAACATGTACCTAACTACAAGTGATAAGTAGTGCATGTAATTTGCATATTCTATCATGCTTGACAAATGTTGTTTATTGACAAAGTCTGTTATCCATGTTGCAATTCATTGAAAATCAGGGTTGGTGAAAGTATCTACTGTAGGGAACCCTAACTTTGCTGTTGGTGCCCAACTTTTTGCCTAAGTAAAATATTAAAATAACAGTTTTACCAACAAACAGATGTACATTAATTTCAGAATTAACAATCAACATACGGCCCGCGAGCCTCCCTGGTTATTTTATATGTAATATTGACAAATCCATAACAACTCTAATACAATGCCACAACACATAGTTAGGGAACTCCTGGGTTAAGGGTTTAAAATAAAAGAAATACAACCTTATTTCCTACACCACTGATATCAAATTCAATTACCTGTTTTTTCTTGTATGATACTTTGGAGGTTACTAAACAATAATAACTTCCACCAACAATCTCAACAAGTGGCAAACTTGTAATTGGCACCGTTGCCGGCCGTCGCATCATTGCGTGCGGCCTTCGCGGCGGTGCTACACTAAAGACTGGTGTTGAAGGCACATTTCCTTGGATTGTGGCTACACTATTAGACAACAAGACCTCATTGTCCTTCTCAACTTGCCCATATAGTGCCTTAGTTTCGTACCTAATAGTATACTTTCATTTTGTGCTTAACAGAAACAAATTATTCCGTTTAGCTCAAGAGATTTCATGTTAACTCATATGAATAAATAAATAAAAGACGTTTATTCAAGAAGTTTGAACATAGGTACATAATAAAAGTACACGATAATGCTTACAAACTAATCTACATGTATGAAACTTTTTCAGTCCAGACCACTAAAAATAGTCTACTTTATTATCTGAAATGGATAACCCTCTCCTGGAAACAAAATTAAGAAGAAGAAGAAAGACATTTATCCCATAAAGCACACACAGAGGACAAAACGATGAAAGAAATAAGATACTTAAAAAGGGAAAATAATTAGAACAGCAAAAACAAAGATAAAATTATTTAAGTACACATTATAAACAGAAAAATTACACAAGGGTCCAATTTGACATTGCTCTTGAAAAATTTACAATAGTTATATACAGACAATTTTCCTGTATCTTCTACAGCTATAAATTTCTCCAATCCCAATATACAGCTAAATTTGAAAGGCTATTATAGTGATACTAAGTTAGCAATTGAATATATTAACAATTATATGAGGTGGTTTAAAACGGATCTTTATAACTTGGTTGCCTTTAGTTTGTGACAGTGAAACATTTTTGTACTTTGGTTTTCTACCTTATCATTAAATTCAAAAAGACTACATCATCATAACATTTCACTGACTGTTTTACGTGTTGACTTTGTAATCAAATGTAGGTATAACAATCACCTGTCAATCACAAACTAGAAGTAATTTATGTCTACAAACTAATTGGTTTTTCTGGACGCTCCCTTTTTTCCTATTTTTATTCCTATAGAAGTTTAGATTTATAGAAGAAATTCTGCTCTTACAACCTTGATGCTGGCAAAATTGCCCCAATGGACAGATGCCATAAGAACCAAGAACTGAACTGAACAATTTTATCTACAGATCCGATGGCGTACGCGGCGCCGTCATCGGCATTGACTTGGGTACCACCAACTCCTGTGTCGCGGTCATGGAAGGCAAGACCCCCAAGGTAAGCTCTCTTTTTATTTGAAGCCGACACAACATGCGTAACGCAGTACGGCAGTACGGCTTCCTTGCGTTGTGTAGGTACTTCGTAACGAATACGGCACGCAACGCAAGCGACGTAAAATCGACTTCAAAGATATGTTACTTTTGAAGTTTACTCCTTTCTAATACGTCGAAACATGTTGGCATATCTGTGACGTCGATTGTTATATGCAGAGAGCCGGTGACAGGCTGCATAGGCATCAGTGTGGCTGTAGCCCGACCTTTAAGGATTTTTAAAATGTGTTATTATTCCATTGTAAAAAGAAACAAACTACAAATGAAATTTTAAAATCTGTGTGAAATAAGTAATAAATTAAACAAAAACGGAAACAAAAAACCCTATTTCGAACATAAACATTTTTTGTAGTAATAAATGTAAAATATTCAGGACACAAAATATTCAGAATGCAGTATATACATAAGAAAAAACCGGCCAAGTGCGAGTCGGACTCGCGTTCCAAGGGTTCCGTACATTACACAATTTTAACAATGTATTTTATATGTGAAACGCGAGTTAAATGTCTTATAAAAAACCCGTCAGGGGTCGGATCAAAAACTAAGTAATTAAGTCCGACTCACGCTTGACTGCACATTTCTAATAGGTTTTCCTGTCATCTATAGGTAAAGAACTATTTTGTGTATTTTTTTTCAAAATTTTAGAGCCAGTAGTTTTGAAGATAAAGGGGGGGGGAATGGTCATTTTTTGGGTATTTTCTTAAATATTTTCTAAACTATATATTTTAAAATTACAAAAGAAAATATATTTGAGATTCTCACAATGACCTCTTTTATTTGATATGTAATGTAACACGATATAGTTTGAAAAACTTTAATTTAAAATTTTCTCATTTACCCCCCAAAAGTGGCCCCCATGTTTAAAATTCATTTGTTTACGTTACATGTCCGTCTTTGGGTCGCAAACTTACATATGTGTACCAAATTTCAACTCAGTTGGTCCAGTAGTTTCGGAGAAAATAGGCTGTGACAGACAGACAGACGCACGAGTGATCCTAAAAGGGTTCCGTTTTTTCCTTTTGAGGTACGGAACCCTAAAAAGATAAACAACTAAATGTTCCATCCAAAATCCAGGAATAGTTTTTTTTTATTGAATTGTAAGTAATTTAGCCAATGCGTAAAGTGCGCGGGCACTACATCTACAAACAAAGTAAACGCTAGTCCTGGCTGTGTACTTTCATACGATTTGACATGTTAACTGTCAAACTATAATAAATAAAGGCGGCGCCACTATCGTGCACGCAATCTAATACCATGGCAAATTTCGTCGCCCTCACAGAATAACGATTTGGCCCTTTGCTCACCATGGCATTTGAACCATCAACGCTACCGACCCGAGTTCGATCCCCGGCGGCCTCTTTTTCCATTTATTTCGCACCGACGATCAGCGTCCGAGCCCTGTGCGCGGTACGCTCTTGCAGCGGTGCGAGAGTAATGCGCGGAACCAGCTAGCCGCGGCCCTGTGGTCGCTGGCTTTCCTAGATACCGTGCTACATTTTTTGTAAAAAAAAAAAAAAATTTTTTTTAGTTGAAACATTTAGACTACATTTTGGTTACTTAAAAAAATATTCAGTTATTTATGTTTTGTTTATATTGTGATTCAAATATTTTACAGTTCTTTTTATTTATGCACTTTTTTTTTTTTTGGTTTTTACTTCGTGGCGCAAACGAGGGTTGAACTCGAGGTTTTTTTATTTGCTGATTTCAAGAAATTTTTCAACAGCCACTTTTCGGACAAAGATTCTAGACTTCTAATCGACGGATTTAAATCAACTTGCAATAAAACCTTATTATTTTCCTAAATGTTTACTCAAATCGTCGTTTTATCTCTGCGAGTACCTATTTTTAGCACTAGCAAATATGTTTGTGAATTAAAAAATTGCACATGCTCAATAACACAACATTCAACAATAGCGCCTGGTGAGTAATAGGTTTTTTCCTTAGACTTTACCTATCTTATACAGAGTTACATATATCTTTGGTTATAGCATAGTTGCTATGTTATCTGTAAAGTTGTAAAAAAACCTTTGGACTTGGATGTGACTAATGATGTGCTGTCGAAAAAATTGCGAAATTTCCACATTGAGATGTTTCGGAAACTTATCGTATTTTTGTATGGGGATCGAAATTTCCCGTTTCCAAAATTTCCTATGACATTTTCCTCAAATTTCCGAGGGTTTGCATACATAGCATTACATTCAAGCCAAAGTATATAAGTAGTAAAGTACTATTTTTAAGCAACTTACACTATTTTATTATTATTATTTTTATTATTTTATAAATACGTTTACACGACTTTACAGTAAACCAATACGTCATGAAACTAACACATAACAACATAGAATCATTACATTAAGTATTACATTACATTTCACACACGGATAACAAACATTACGTTACACTCGAGGGCCTAGCGTCCATCACCTCACAGAACCTCAAGCATTCGTTTCTCACAGCCACCCATCGCCATGCAATCAAATCGCATTCCGGTGCTGACGCCAAGAGCGCATTAAGTAGAGAGAGAGCGCGCGGCAGTGGCGAGTTTCTTCGCGACACAGTTCGCGCAGCCGGCACAGCTAAAAGAACGCGTCTCCGCGGCCTGAGATTTATTCTGGAGACATCTGGAACAAACAGTCGCACGAGGCGGCTCACAAGTTCCGGACAATCTGACTCTCCGCGCAGTGTTCGACACGCAGTAGATAGCAAACTAAAGGTCCGTCTGACTTCTAATGAATTGTATCCAAGGGTTCCCAAGAGATACTTGGTTGGATACAGGAACGGGTAGTACCCATAAATCTTCTTGTACAAAAACCTTAGGAAAGCTTTTTGCACTTTCTCCAGCAGTAACGCGTAAGTTGATTCATACGGTAACCATGCGATCGACGAAGCCTCTAACTTGCTTCTCACCAAGGCGTTATAAACTAGCTTAATAGCCAGTGGATCGTTAAAGTTACGCAAGTTACGGATTACAAAGCCCAGTCTTCGATAGCAGTCGGTCGCAAGTGACACTATGTGCTCGTGGAATGTGAGACGAGTATCGAAGACCACGCCTAGATCCTTAACAGAAAACACACGATTTATAGGCTCTGATCCCAAAAAGTACTGCGCAAGTACTGGAGCGCGCGAACGGCTGAAGGTACAGACACTGCACTTGGCTGGGTTGAAAAGAAGTTTGTTCTCCATACTCCACCGAAAGACCAAGTTGATGTCCGCCTGCAATGATTCACAGTCGGTTTCTTGCTCCACCCCGTAAACTAACTTCAAATCGTCAGCGTAAAGGAGGCATTGACATGACTTTAGAACAGACTGGAGGTCATTAATCATTATTCCAAACAGGAATGGTCCTAGTATGGAGCCTTGACTAACGCCCGATCGAGTATGATAAGGAGCCGAGACAAAGCAACCGTGCCGGACAAATTGCAGTCGATCACGTAGATAACTTGCAAAGAATTTCAGCAATCCAGTAGAAAAGCCAATGCAGCTTAATTTTTGCAGCAAAACATCGTTATCCACGCGATCAAAAGCCTTCCTAAAATCGAGATACAGTACATCAACCTGGATACCTCTATCAAGGTGTTCCGAAATGCTATCGACCAAAATCAGGAGATTTGTGTTTACCGATCGATTCGGTCTGAAACCGTGTTGAGCATCACACAAAAGAGGTCTAGTCTGTACTGATAGAGTTCGATGGAGTATAGACTCAAACAATTTGGCCAGCGTAGGAAGAATAGCTATTGGCCTGTAATTTTCCACCGCAGTAACATCACTCCCCTTTGGGATCGGTCTTACCCTAGATACCTTCCAATGATGCGGGTAACACCCAGTACTGAGGGCCAAGTTGAAAATAAAATGCAACGGAATCTTCAGGCTCTCTGCACACCCTTTCAAGATATACGCCGGCACGTTATCGGGCCCGACCGAACAGTTGACTATGACGCATGACGCGTGTACAGATGTGCCGTTCACACATAGAAACGCAAGTGATTTTTGATGTATAGCGTGTCCGCCCTGTGGTATCGGGGCTTCTATTTAAAATCAAGTTCCAGCATAAACAACCTAATTACAAAATCCCTCCTTCACAGGTGGTCGAAAACAGCGAAGGCTCCCGCACCACCCCCTCCCACGTCGCCTTCACTAAAGAGGGGGAGCGTCTCGTCGGCATGCCCGCCAAACGCCAAGCCGTCACCAACAGCGGCAACACCTTCTACGCCACCAAACGTCTTATTGGAAGACGGTTTGAGGACCCCGAGGTTCAGAAGGACATGAAGAATCTATCTTACAAAGTAGTGAAGGCGTCTAATGGAGATGCGTGGGTCCAAGGTGGGTTTTAGTTTGTTTAGTCAAATGCTAAAAGGTAACCAACAGTGGCAACACCTTCTATGCCACCAAACGTCTTATTGGAGGACGCTTTGATGATCCCGAGGTTCAGAAGGATATTAAGCATCTTTCCTACAAGGTTGTGAAGGCCTCTAATGTAGACGCTTGGGTTCAAGGTGGGCTTTATTTTAATTTGTGTGTTGCTAGTCAAGTCGTCAAGTGTCAGGTGGTCATTAACATTGGCAACACCTTCTATGCTACCAAACGTCTTATTGGAAGACGCTTTGATGATCCCGAGGTTCAGAAGGATATGAAGAATCTTTCCTACAAGGTTGTGAAGGCGTCTAATGTAGACGGTTGGGTTCAAGGTGTGCTTTATTTTAATTTGTGTGTTGATAGTCAAGTGTCAGGTCATCAGGTGGTCATTAACATTGGCAACACTTTTCAGAGCATCTTAGCTGTACCGACCTCAGAAGAGGCTAAAAATATATTTTTATATATTATAGATTTTTTCAAACGGTACAATACTATCCCATAAGTAGACATGTAAGAATACTAGTATAAGGTACAATTGTATTGTATTGTATTCATTTAATTCAAGCAACATGGCTCATAAAATGTGGGCTGGCATAATCATGTAACTGGGTTAAGTTCCTAAATAATAAATAGAAAAAAAAAACATTGGCAACTCCTTCTATGCTACCAAACGTCCAGAAAAATGCAAAGGTGACAATTATAAAAGCCTCTTTTCTTCCATATCTATACATAAAACATAGGTGTTTTGTCTATACATAAAACACAGTTTTTTGTGATATTCGAGAAATTATATGCGTGTTATGAATTTTTTTTATTTTATGTTTTATTTATTGCTAATAAACAAAAAAACTACTATAACAAAATTTTGCCAAACTGCGACAGTTTGTTGGCGAATGAAATACACCAAATATATTTATATTCGCAGGAACCGACGGCAAAGTGTACTCTCCGAGCCAGATCGGCGCCTTCGTTCTGGTGAAGATGAAGGAGACCGCCGAGGCGTACCTCAACACGGGCGTGAAGAACGCCGTCGTCACCGTGCCCGCCTACTTCAACGACTCGCAGCGACAGGCCACTAAGGACGCCGGTCAGATCTCAGGCCTCAACGTGCTGCGAGTGATCAACGAGCCCACGGCCGCGGCGCTGGCTTATGGCATGGACAAGACTGATGACAAAATGTAAGTTTTTTTTTTTTTATCTAGTTTTTATAGAGGCTTGGACACTCAGCCTCATGGGTGCTTTCATAGTTCCCTACTCAAGGGAGAGGTCAATAAAGTGGTAAACACTGATTGCTTTGTCCGATATAGGCTCTGCCAACCAACAATTGATCTGTCCATTGTGCATGGAGCCCAGACTACCAAAAAATCTTTTTCTCAAGTCCGAATTCCGGACGCATTCCAACAGCACGTGAGACAAGTCATCAGTCTTCTGACAGTTTACACACAGTGGTGACGATTTAACACCCATCATGCACAGAAACTTGTTTGTAGGGATGTGTCCGGACCGGACTCGGAAAACTGAGACTAACACTTTTCTAGCGAGGTTGGCAGAATCAAACCAGGGTATCCACAAGGGTCTATCTTGGATTGTTCTGTACCAGATTCCAACACCCCTTGAAAGTATGTTTAGTGAGTGAGTTTTTGGCAAATATTTCATTTTTGGTACATGCTTTATTCGCTGACTGTACTTTTCTTTCCACAGGCAACTAATACTTATCGAGACAATTCTAAAAACTCCAAACACAATTTTTTTGTAGTAATCAATAAACATTTGTATGCAATGAAGTATACGGTTTAAGGACTGCTCGAGAGGTCTAGGTCTCCATTTGCAAGCACTAATAGTGCGTGAGTAGCGTCCACGATGGCGGCGCGTGGCGTACTGCTACACGCCGCGCCGCGCGCGCGATGAGATAAACGGTTGGGGGAGGTCTTACGCTGTCGTTATAGGCGGGCGCGGTGGCTCGTTTGGGTCACCCAACACTAGCGATAAACAGCACGGACTAACAAATATTCTAATATTAATGAGTATATTTCCGTCCCCAGTATCGCCGTATACGACTTGGGCGGTGGCACCTTCGATATCTCCGTGCTGGAGATCCAGAAGGGAGTGTTCGAGGTGAAGTCCACCAACGGAGACACGCTCCTCGGTGGGGAGGACTTTGACAACGTTATTGTCAACTTCCTTGTCGACGAGTTCAAACGCGATGTAAGTACTGGACTAATCAATAATTATTGCGAGAGTCACAGTAATGTTCGAGAACAATGCAAACATATTAAGGAAGAAAGGAAGGCAAAGGTGGCGTCACTTTAAGGTGGTTCGCTTCCCATACAAAAAACGATTGCGTTTTATTAAGTCACTAGCTTTTGCCCTCGACTACGTCTGCGTGGAACTTAGTAACCGCTGCTAGAGTCAGAATAGCGCCTGGATAGTCTAATGGCAATCATTCCATTTGAGCATATGCTTAATTGCTTGCCCAAATTATCAGGCAATTCATTAATAATCTCAAATCCACCACACTTTTGACCCTCTTAAGGGATGATTTTCAGGATAAAACTATCCTATGTCCTTCTTCGGGACTCAAAATTATGTCTATGCCAAATTTCAACTAAATCAGTTCAGCGGTTTAGAATAGAATAGAATAATTTTTATTCGTAAACACACATACAATAGACGTACATTAAAAGAACATACTGAAATTAAAGTGTCACGAAATGGCCCCATCTCAGCATGCTGCTGGCCTGGCGACTTCCAGCGCTGATCTTCCGATGAGACCATCAAGTGAGGATCACGGAAGGTAACAGACAAAAAGAAAGAAACAAATAATATGGCGAAATATAAATTACACACAGTTTACACAAACTAACTGAACTGTTTAAGCGTGAAGAGGTAACACACAAACACACTTTCACATTTATAAGGAATGCATAAAATTCACTGTTGCATATCTAATGTATTAATTATTAAACTTTCATTGTATGTTTACAGCAAGGCATCAACCTCCGCAAGGACGCGATGGCCATGCAGCGGCTAAAGGAAGCGGCTGAGAAAGCCAAGATTGAGCTGTCGGGCTCCCTGCAGACCGACATCAACCTGCCATACCTCACAATGGACGCGTCGGGCCCCAAGCACATGAACCTCAAGGTAAGGTTTTTACAAACATCCCTACAGTAATTATTCTTTCTTACTTGCTTTTTAAAAAGCTGGTAAGCTTCTATGGATTAGGTTACCGAAGTGTACTCTAGGCTCTCTTGGTCTGCCCTGACAAAAAACCGGGACAAATCTTGAGAGATTGTAAAATAGTCCTACCTACTACCAGGCGTGGCTCACTCCGCGATTTTGTCGCGTCGCTACAAGTACATGCGGCCCACACCAATTTTGGTGTCTTGCCATAGTAGTTGCCGCGCACCGCTACGAAACGGACGCCTGTTCGCGTTCGCGCCACCTAGCGGTCATATCTGTCTTAATAGACGCGTTTTGTTAGAGAGTGAACCTTCTGTACTATTATTTATTCTGTGCTACTACATACCATGCACTGTGTTTTAGGCTCTCAAACTGTCGCCATACGTTTGATTGTTATGTAACAGTGCTATAACAATACGGGACGAAACCATCCACTCAAATATTTGTATTTGAGTAGATCAAAAGATATTCGTAACAAATAATATTTTGGCTGTAGGTATGTATAGAAAAAAATACTAACATGTGTTAAATAAGTGTTTGCGAATGTAGTGAATAAATAAATAAGTAACGCAAGATTTGACAGCTGATAGATGTGTATCTACGGTGCTATAAGTTTCCTCGTAATTGGATCGAATATTAGTGCTTGGCGCCATCTAATTTAGTTATAGATTAGAACAGGACAGCATGATTCGTCCCTGAATCGCTATCAAACTTCGGTTTTGTAGGAAGTGCCCTTTATGGTAGTACTATTATTTATTCTGTGTCTAAGACTGGAATAGGTTTTCTAAAATTGTAAGTACAAATATAACTTGTTCTTTCAGATGACTCGCTCAAAGTTGGAATCTCTAGTCGGAGACTTGATCAAGCGAACGATCGCGCCGTGCCAGAAGGCGCTGCAAGACGCTGAGGTCCAGCGATCGGATATTGGAGAGGTGCTCCTCGTTGGAGGCATGACCAGAATGCCAAAGGTAAGGCTACTAAGTCTAAATAAGCAACCGAAATTGGTCTTTTAGAGATGCAGTTAACCCAGATAGAAATTGAATCAATTGGTATTAATAAATTTTAATATATATTATTTACGTAATTTTCGTAATTTTTTTCTAATATGACAATGCTAATAGTCATAAAGTGAAACAGATATCATACACTAAAGAAAAAGTGACCAAGTCCACCTGTGGCCGAGGCGGGAATCGAACCCGCGTCTTCAGCTTACGCGGCTAACGTCCTGACCACTAGACCACCCGGCCACGACACACAAATCAAAATATTTTTCATAAAATAATTTGATTTGTTCCCTAGTTGAATTCTAATAGAATAGTCAATAATTAAAAAGTGAAATATCTCGGCCACTTTTACTTCATTCAACATAGGATCTATTAGGTGTTTCTATTATTATTATTTTTCATACGGTAATTTTGAATCAATCAACAAGTGGTATTGATATGCACCAAATGTACAAAGCCGATGGCAGCCCCATTTAGCTGTCTAGGCTGTCACTCTGACTGGTGCTAGAGCAACTTGGGATATATTCACCGGTTGTGCCCATGTTCTTCCGGATTATTCTCCCCAATACAACCAAACTTGAATACTAAGGATTTTTTAGTTTCCTATATAAGAACAGTCAACCGCGAAAAAACAAGACATGGAGAGACTCGTCTTACAAAATCGGTACCGGGAGTTATGAACTGTGTGTGCCTGTGGTGTGTGTACCATTACACAGGTTACTTAAGTTTTGTTAAAAAATTTGGTTACCGAAAGACGTAACTTATAAAAGTTTATTTGTAGTGATCATCAATTTGATAGACTTACGTACATTTTAAGTCACACCGCCCACAATATCAATAATATTATCTTTTATACCTGCTAAGCAGGGATGTTGCGAATATTCGCATCCGCAACCGCAGAACTTCCGCATTATTTTCAACATCCGCATCCGCATAAAATCGATACAGAGCTTAAAGCGGATGTGGATGTGGAACAGGTAGGTACAGGAACGTCTTTTAGCCTATGACGGACAGCGACAAGAAGTGAATAATTTATTTTATTTGGACTTTAGTATAGTAATGCGATTGCTCGTTCAGTAATGTGACTTCTATTTGTTATTCTTTTCCCTGTTGCCTGGCTTTTAATATTAGGTATCCACGGAGTGGTTTCTCTCAGCTCTTTCAGGGCTTTTTTGATTCCTCCGGTTTTTTCTACATGATGTTGGATTATTCTCCTTCTTAGTTCTTTCCTATGATTTCGAATTTTTCCAGATATTTGTTTGCTAATTTCCTGTATATGTTTCCTATTTCCTTTCTTGTTTTCTAAGAGTAATTTTCTGTCTTCAATTAGTTTTCTTGCTTCCTTTCCTATTTTATCCTTTTGTGTTTTCGAGCAAATAATTTTTTCCGATATGTTTTTGAGCTCTTCCTCTACTAAATTATATTTTTGCTGGGTATCCATTGAGTTGTTTATTTTTGAAGAGAGGTTTTCTTTTAATGTGGTGAGTAGTTCCTCTGGCAGTGGCATAGGAATTAGGTTTGGTCTCTTGTTCTTCTTAATATGTTTTCGATTGTTTTTAGGTTGCTCTTTATAGATTTTACTTCTTACCATGCGGTGGTTGGTATTAAAATTTAGTTGGTTGATTGTATCAACGTCGGCAACGTGTTGAGGTTTGTTTGTAAGTATGAAATCTATTTCATTTCTAACTTCTCCATTAGGAGATATCCACGTCCATTTTTTATTTATAGATTTTTTGAAGAAGCTATTCATTATTTTAAGATTATTTGCTTGAGCTAGGTCTACTAGTCGTTGTCCATTGTTGTTTCTCTTTCCTGTGCCAAAGAGCCCAAGCACGTTCCCATCACTTACTCTTCTTTCTCCTATTTGGCTGTTGAAATCTCCCATTAGGAATATTGTTTTGTAAGTTTTTTCTAGTGTTAATTCCAGTTGGTCATAAAATGAATTTTTTGCTTCTTCTGTGTCAACTTCTGTAGGAGCATATATTTGTATAATTGATAGTGGATCCATACCAGGTATGTGTATATTAAGTTGTGCGATTCTGTCTGACACTCCGACAAAATCTTGAATATATTCTCTGTAACATTTTTTCACAAGGAAGCCCACTCCATACATTCCTGGTATAATGCCTATATGGTAGAAGATGTAATTTTCATATTCCTGTATTTGCTCACCTATTCTTCTTACTTCACTTAGCCCAATTATATCCCAATTTATTAGGTTTAAGGAATAATCTAATTCTACCAGTGATTCGTCCGTTCTTAGGGTTCTCGTGTTAAGTGTTGCTATGTTGATATATTCTCTTTTCGATTTGGGTTTCGTCGAGTTCTTTACATTTAGTTCTATTTCTTCTAGGGGGTGGTGGTCATAATCCCCACGGGGACCAGCCGGGTTGGGGAATGTTAAGTTGTTGTGTTTGTGTTTTAGTTTTGGTTCTTTCTCCCGGATGCCTGTTAATTGTTATTGCTTTGTGTTCGAACGCATAAGAGCATAAGCATCTACTTTATTTTTTTTGCTTGGTTGTTTTTTCTCAAGTGCTTCGGTTGGATTCTCTGAGCTCCCTTGAGCATTATTTGGAGATTGGGTGGGAGATCGCTTCCTTTTTTCTTTAGGAGTTTCGTTTCCACTCGGAACATCCTTTACAATAAGTTTGTCATATCGGATGTACGCTTTCTTTCCATTCTCTAGTTCTTGTTTCATTTTTTCTTTCAGCTCCTTTCTCCTCATAAGAATCTCCTTTGGAAAGTCTTCAGTAGCATAGATGTTGTCATGGAACTGCTTGTTGTTCTTAAGAACTTCGATTTTCCTCCATGTTAATGTTACTGTCACTAGTATTGGTCTTGGTCTGTCTCCTTTCTTCCCAAGTCTTTGTGCTTTACTGATTTCCCAGATATCCCATTTTTCCATACTTGCGTTTTCACTTAGTTTATTCAATGTTTCTACAACCAGTTGTAATAGATCGTTGTTGGATGTCTCGACTTCACTAACTTTATGAAGTATGAGGTTATTTTTCCTATTCTCCTTCTCTAATATATGGACTTTCGTCTTTAATGTTCCTACTTCTTCTTTGAGTTTTTCGTTCTCTTCTCGAAGAGGCTTCAATTTTTCATCCATAGTAGTAGATAAAGTTTCTGATAATGTTTTTGTTTGGATTTTCATCTCTTCCCTCAGTTTTAGAAAAAGCGTTTCCATCTGTGCGTCCATATTTGAACTTGTTACTGAACGAGCAACACAATTTTATAAAGACCTATACAATGACACAGAAAGCAACGATGAGCGACAAGGCTTCTCAAAAGAAGAAGGAATAATCCCGGTTATATTAGTAAGTGAAGTAGAAAAAGCAATCCTGTCCCAGAAAAATTGCAAAGCCCCAGGCGAAGATAATATACTGAATGAAATCATTAAAGGAAGTTTAGAGGCCATCGCTAAAATCATAACGAGCATATTTAATGAATTTCTAGAAAAGGAGATAATACCTAAACAGTGGTCAACATCAACAATTGTACTGCTTCACAAAAAAGGTGACAAAGATGATATAAATAATTACAGACCAATATGTTTAACGTCTAATCTGTATAAAGTATTCTCGAAGATTATCCTTAACAGAATCGGCAACACACTAGAAGAGAACCAACCGAAAGAGCAGGCGGGATTTCGAAGCGACTACTCTACCATTGACCATATTCATACCATTAGGCAAACTATAGAGAAAAGCAATGAATATGGCAAGACATACTATTTGGCGTACATAGATTATAATAAAGCCTTCGATTCCCTAAAACATAAGCACATTTGGGAAGCCCTGAGATGTCAAGGTGTTTCACCAAAATACATAAGGATAATTAAAGAAATTTATAAGAACTCCACAGCTAAGATAAAAACAGAAATGGTAGGAAAGGAATTCAACATAAAGAAAGGCGTCAGACAAGGAGACCCACTTTCGCCCAAGTTGTTCTCGGCTGTGTTGGAGCACATATTTAGGAAGTTGGACTGGGATGCTTATGGTTTAAACATAAATGGTGAAAAACTAAACCACTTGAGATTTGCAGATGACTTGATTCTATTGAGTGAAACACCAGAAATCCTACAAGTTATGGTTCAGCAGTTAGCAGAGGCAAGTGAACAAGTGGGCCTCACAATGAACTCTGGAAAGACCAAATTAATGACTAATGGATTACAAAAACCTATACAACTTAACAACAACACAATAGAATATGTAGATCAATACACATACTTAGGACAAATAATTTCACCAGAAGATCAAATCCAAAAGGAAATAGATACAAGAATAAGTAACTCGTGGAAAAGGTACTGGTCGCTTAAAGAAGTAATGAAGAACCCAAAATTCACTATGGAAGATAAAAAAAAGGTTTTTAATACGTGTATATTGCCATGCCTTACGTACGGGTGCCAAACGTGGGCCCTAACGGAAAAACAAAGGAAAGCTCTGAAAGTGTGCCAAAATAGAATGGAGAGAAGTATGCTGAACATCAAACTGAAAGACAAAGTTAAACTAACACATATCAGAAAATTAACAGGAGTAGTTGATGTCACATATACAGTAAAGAAATTAAAATGGAAATGGATTGGGCACACGATTCGTAGCCGGAAAGACAAATGGTCCAAAGATATCACTGTCTGGTACCCCCGTGATGGGAAAAGGAGAAAAGGAAGACAAAAGAAAAGATGGGAGGACGAAATTAGAGGAATAGCTGGACCATTATGGAGAAGGAAAGCCATGAACAGGGAGTTATGGCAAATTCTAGGGGAGGCCTTTGCCAAAGGGCAGACTGACAATGAAAACGTCCCGGATGTCAGAAACACAAATTAGAATAAGTGAAATATATATATAAAGATGTTTTTTATTGTTAAAAATAAGTCAGTAATAAAGGCTTTATTTATTTATTTATTTATTTATAGTAATGCGATTGTGGGGCACCTATATTCTTGTTCAAATACTAAGTTTCGACTTTATTAATAAAAATTACTATAGTGTAATATTTGACGTTTTATATGTGCCTAATCTCGACATCCGCATCCGCGGATGTCAAAAAATCGGCATCCGCAACATCCCTGCCGCTAAGTCGGATGGTGTAAGCCAATTTGGTTGATTTGAAACCATGTTTTTTTTTTTAAATTACATGTTAATCACGTGTTTTTCTTATTGTTAGGTCCAATCAACAGTCCAAGAGATCTTCGGTCGCGCGCCGTCCCGCGCCGTCAACCCCGACGAGGCCGTGGCCGTCGGCGCCGCCGTGCAGGGCGGGGTCCTGGCCGGTGACGTCACCGACATCCTGTTGTTGGATGTCACACCTCTGTCGCTGGGCATTGAGACGCTGGGAGGAGTGTTCACCAAGCTTATCACTAGGAATACCACCATTCCTACTAAGAAGAGTCAGGTGTTCTCTACTGGTGAGTTTCTAGATACCTATCTATAAATACATCAGTTTAGAAAAAAAATGTAACTTCCAAATAAGATAAAAATAATGGTACCATTTGATTCCTTACATTTTATAAAAAAAAATGTATACAAAAACGCAATATTTAACCGACAAAATCGCAATTTCCTTGTTTTCCACGGCTTCCAACTCTTCTAAGCGATAGCGACGTTACATGCTGACGTCACGATGTAATGTCATTTTGTATGAAGCTTTTCGTCAAAGTGCGGGTGCCAGACCTTGACTATCATTTGTGACTCTTGTATTGCTTTAAGACAATGGGTCCCATACACACATTTGATCCTCAAAACAAACCTGATCGATTGATACCATTCATAAAAAATTATAGAATACCCTATTGTAATACAATGTATCCGTTGTTACAGCGGCCGACGGTCAAACCCAAGTGGAGATCAAGGTCCACCAGGGCGAGCGTGAGATGGCTGTGGACAACAAGCTGCTGGGGCAGTTCTCGCTGGTGGGCATCCCGCCCGCGCCGCGCGGCGTGCCGCAGGTGGAGGTCACCTTCGACATCGACGCCAACGGCATCGTGCACGTCTCCGCCAGGGACAAGGGCACCGGCAAGGAGCAGCAGAGTGAGTGCCCCGGTGCCCCAGTGCCTGTGCCCTTTACTTATCTGTTAAACACTAGACAGCCGCGTCCTAAACGCTCCGACTTACGTCAAAACACCGGTCATAGCCTTTAAGCTCTTGTTTCCTAGGAAAGCGGTGCCGTCATATGTGACATTTTCAATCAAAAGGTACCACATTGTCGCTTGTCGATAAGGTTGATTTCTAATTGAAGCTATATGGAAATAGCGCCTTACTGACAAGCGACAATAAGTACCCTTTTGGTTGAAAATGGCACATATATCGGACGCAAAAAGACGGCCGTCTTTGCGGTGACGACATGTGGGAAGTTCCACGGCGTCATCAGCCACCAACGTCAAACGAATAGTATCCAGAAGAGAAAATGGACGACCTTGATTTAGCTTTAATAATTTACTTGGAGGATGAACTATCATCAGAAGAGGAAAGTAAGCGTCAGCAACCACTATACTATACTACGCATAGCGCACTGCTGTCGCATGTAGTTTTTAGAGTTCCGTACCAAAAGGGTAAAAACGGGACCCTATTACTAAGACTACCCTGGCCGTCTGTCTGTCACCAAGCTGTATCTCATGAACCGTGATGTATTTCTGTTGCCTCTGTAACAAGCAATACTAAAAAGTACGGAAGCCTCGGTGGGCGAGTCCGACTCGCACTTGTCCTGTTTTTTTTATCGAAATTTGACTCAAAGGTTCGATAACAACTAGGACTCCGTATGCATGCACGTCTCACAGTGTCCAGGCCTAATATAGCGACAACCAGAAATTATCTCAGTACATTTTGATAGCAGACGACGCGTCAGGCGTCAACCGCAGACCAAGGCAAGGAAAAGTATGAGATATTAAGACAAAATGCTCCTCGGACAGAGGAGGAGAGCTGAAAAAACTCATGCGCCAAACTAGATTCTAGATGGCCAAATGAAGTTGTGAAATTATGTACCAATGCACCAAGCAAACCAATGGCTGCCCTATCTGGCTGTCTAGGTTGTCCAAGACTGGTGCTAGAGTAACTTGGGATATATTCACCGGTTGAGCTTGTGTTCTTCTGGATCATTCTCCCCAATACAAGCACTTAAAGACTCATTATATAATCATGGCTAGCTTTAGAAATCAGAAATATTTATGTGTAAACTGCGCCCGCGACTTCATCTGCGTGGAATGATTTATTTATTTATACTTTATAAGAAAAACTTAGTGTACAAAATGCGAACTTAATGCCATGAGGCATTGAGCAATGATAATGAGGATTGATTAAAACTACCCTATGTCCTTCCCCGGGCTGCAAACTATCTCCATATCTAATTTCATCTAAATCGGTTCAATGGTTTAATCGTAAACAGGTAACAGACAGATTCCGATGCATATGCGATGATGGATGGATCTAACTCGCTACTTAGTTTAGCATCAAGTGTAAAACATATTTTAATAAATATTTATCCAACAGTTGTAATCCAGTCATCCGGCGGTCTATCGAAGGACGAGATCGAGAACATGGTGAAGGCGGCCGAGCAGTTCGCCGCGGCCGACAAGGGCCGGCGCGAGCGCGTCGAGGCCGCCAACCAGGCCGAGGGCGTACTCCACGATACAGAGACCAAGATGGACGAGTACAAGAGCCAGCTGCCACAGGACGAGGTGAGCCGACCATGATAACTTCTTACCAACCCCCTCAGTTAAATGGTACTCATAATTAATCGAGCCACGGAACGCACGCTCCGATCCTGCACGCTTGACACTTTAACCAAAGTATGGCGGTTGGTGTCAGCGTCGAGCGTGCACGGTCGGAGCGTGGATTTGCACGCCGCCGCGGGTGCAACAGCAAGTGCCTACGTACCCTAAGTGTGTGAGATAGAACATAAACATCTGTGCGAATACGTACTGGCGGTAAAGCTGTGTGCAAAAGATACTTACTGTGCGTGTGCATTGTGGGGAAACAAACGCCTACAAATGTTGTCTAAAATAAACTTAGCAATATATATTCTCAAAGCATTCACATTGCAAATGTTTCAATTCCCATTTTTGGCAAAATATCTAAAGGCTTCCCTTTATCCTAGTTTTGTGTATGTTTAATAATATGCGGGTCCAGATTAAACAAGGAAATTTCCGCACGACGCAAGTTTGTGAATTTATGCCTCGCCCGAGGCATAGTATGTCTCGAGCTGAACACGTCTTCATAGATCGAACTGCTTTGCTTCGCGCGGCAATTTTCTGTAGACCCGCCTAATAAATACTGAAAATATTTAATCAAACGTCAGTAACTCAAACACATTCACACTTGTATTAATAATTTATCTATAATTCAAATGCGACATAATAATTTCTCTATAAGTCAAGTGCGACATAATAATGTCTCTATAATTCCAGTGCGACAAGCTCCGTGAAGAGATCACCAAGCTGCGCGAGCTGCTAGCCAACAAGGACAGCGCCGACCCTGAAGCCATCCGCACCGCCACCGGAACCCTGCAGCAGGCCAGCCTCAAGCTCTTCGAGCAGGCCTACAAGAAGGTATGTGTCTACAGCACACACACACACACACACACACACACATCGATTCCCCATACAAACTTCCACCCTCCCCCCCCCCCCCCCTTTCACCCCCTTAAAGGATGACTTCTGGGATAAAAACTGCCCTATGTCCTTCCCCGGGACTCAAACTATCTGTATACCAAATTTCAACTAAATCGGTTCAGCGGTTTAAGCGTGAGGAGGTAACAGACAGACAGACACGCTTTCGCATTTATAATATTAGTATGGATGTAAGTTGTGCACACATTTGAGCCGTCGCACCGCCTCGAGTGTGCGGCGGTCAAGCAGTTGTGCTATACTGACGGAGGCAATTTATCAGCCAGTCTCACTGCCATAGTTTACTGGACGATTCGTGCTTCCTACACTTCATACAGTCAAGGTATGAACACTTTGACCGCAAAGATGTCAACTGACACGCGCGGCTACAGCCCAATGGTCGTTCAAAGGATTAAATATCGACACTGAGTGCCCAATACACACTACCATATTGTATGGACAATAAGGTCGTGTATACATGTAAGAGTTTTGAATGATTCACGGTTAGTTTACTAGACTTATATTGACCGGGATATAAACCATGATTACCTTTTGAATTGTTTATGAGTTCCCGATATTTACACAACTTTGACACCCACCCGCTATCTTCAGTCACCTGTGAATAAGATGCATGTAACTGCGTCGAAATATCGGGAGCTCATAAACAATTCAAAAGGTAATCACGGTCTATACGGCACGGTCAATTCAATTCAATTCAATATATTCTTTATTCAAATAGGCCTAGCAACAAGCACTTTTAAATTGTCAAGTTTTAAATATTACCTTAATCTAAATATCAGAGCAATTTATTGATGCAGTTATTATTATTCTTAAAAACATTGAATTATTATAGATATGTCAAACTTAATAATAAGAATTCACAAAAGGATCGTCAAACACCAAAATTGTATAAAAAATACTAGTCTAGAAACTTTCTAGAATAAAAATCTAAATGTCGGTAGTACTATTAATCTGTTGGATATGAGTCGGTTCTTTAATATCGGGTTTTTCTATCTACAAAATTTCTGTAGGCAGGCATTCTGTTCAGAAATCGTAAAGCGACCATAGGCAAGGGTAGGCTTAGACGTTGGTTCAAATGTTCAATTATTTCAATGTTTGTATGATACGAAAAATCTAGAACAAAACAATGTTGTTTCAGATGGCGGCAGAACGCGAGGGCCAGCAGCCCGCGGGAGAGAGCCAGACGCAGGAGGAAAAACAAGAGGAGAAGAAGAACTAAGAGACACGTTAGTTTACACGCCAACCAAGCCACGCACACGTATGAAATGAGAAATATACTATTATTATTATAAAGTCCGTTGTTTTCAACGAACAGAGAACTACGTGTTACGCGACTACGTCCAGTTATGTATGTGGCTACCGATGGCTACACCCAAGGTCGGTTACACCCAAAGTTAGGTCGATGCAGAGTGAACCTAGACAAACTCTAGTTACATTTTAAACAATTTTTCTTGAATCTAAAGTTGGCAAGCTCTTAATCTGATGGCAGAAGTGTTTTAAAAATATTACATTTAAGCTCATTGTAGTTGTTTGTGGCTTGCTCAAACAAAAGATTTCACTCTGATAGTTGTTGATAAGGTACTGACGTAAATTTATATTCCGAAACGTTATTTACAATTGATACACCGGATACCTTTTATTTGAGTCAGTCACATTTTATTCATTAACTATAAGAAATTATAGCAACTGAATTTTTTGTTCGCCCGTCATTAGAAAAAAAAAATTTGTTAGGTTTATGATTATAATATAATTTCACTCGAAATGTAGTTTGAAATATTTAATACTCTCTTTAGAAAAACTGAATTTGAAATCATACTACTGTATATACTGAGTACCTACTCAACTACGCATAGTAAAATACTTACTTGGTTTTAGACCAGGATATATAATATCGGTTTGTCTTTTCAATTATTTATAATCAATATTTTGCTTGCAGACTTGTGTCACCAGTATAAGTCGAATGCGGCCTTCGGGCGCTTTCGTTGAAGAGTTATGGAGCATATTGGAATTCCGCCTCCTACTGTATTCTGTATAATAAAATATATCCAAATAGCGTCTAGTTTTTCTTTGGAGAGTATTTTAAATTCGAAAATGCATAATTTACCAGCCATAATCGTAGATTAATGCAAAAAGCAGATACGTCACTCTTAATGAAAATGCAGAATAAGTTATACATAATGTCCTACCAATTTTATCTCAGATTTAATGACCTTGTGTTACTAGCAATTTGGAAACATTTTCTTCAACAGTGGCATATCTAAAGTAATCCGTTACGGCTTGATTTCATGCATTTTTGTTCACTATAGTGAGAAATTGTTATTTAGTGTGAGGACTGGTACCTAGTGTTACGAATGTAATATATTTTTTAATTGGTGTGTATGGATGGTTCTGTTAACGGTTTTTCTACATATCTCTCGTCGGGAGGGGGTTTTCGTTCAGCAGTTCTGATGACTGATGTGATATTCTGTATGATTTGATGACGTGAAATATCAAATATAGACTGACCATACTAACACCCATTTGTCAGTGAAAATAGGAGAATCATAGCCGCCTTACTGATGTAGCGCATGGCAGAAAACTTAGCGTGGTCGGCAGATCCGCTGAAGTTTTTTTTTTTTTCAGAGTAACAAGGTGTTGCCATTAGCATTTGTTGTTTATCGGTTTTATTAAATCCGGAAAGGCCACAACAAAAACCAGTGATTTCTATGTAAAAGATGAATAAATACGTATTAAAATGTATATCGCCTCATTCATTTAAGTTGCAGAGCGTAATTAAATTTGATGGCATTTATGTTTTTTTATTATTATGAAAGTCGAGAGATGTGTCGAAAAACTGTAATTCTGTTTTTTTTACATTATTTTCTTCTGTTCTTTACATATATTTCTATATATTTCACCAAATTAGTTTCATAGCTTTAAAATGAAATATATGTATTGAAAATGCGTGCTCTGCGTTTAGATATGTATACCACAATTATTTTAAATTGATTATATGGACAGAGCGCGGTATTGCCGCTAAATAGTATGTATGAGCGTTGAATTAGAATAGTGAAATATAATTTCGAGAAATTTGTTTTATTTCATTTAACTACACTTTAACTACTAACCCGTCAATTCCCACCGTCGCAATATGGCACACGCGGTTTGCGGAGTCTTAGTTAACGGTCAGGTGGTGATGTGGGGTAAAAGAAACATTATGAGGATTCCCTACAAGTGGTCTCATACCCCATCTAACATAAGTTTTTGAAATTTTAAACGCAGAGAATAACCACTAAATAATAAAGAATGTCAATAAATAAAGCCCATTATATAGGCGCAATTCATTTATTACGGGGGTTGAACATCTTATTTTTTCTTACCAAGGGGGGAGGGGGTTTTCAGTTCTTACGTAAGATCACAAAAATGCGGGTTTTTTTAAATTTCTAAATAATTATTACGTTCAAAATCATACTTCCACACTCGTGAGTTTATGCTATTGCTATCAAACACGGTGCAGAATTAGCTTAACATTTTGGACGTCAATGACGGATATATCGGCACCGCAAGTCCAACGCCAAAGACGGATTAATCGGTCAAACACCACAGAGCAACATAGACCTACGTGCATGTCCATAAAGTTCAATTTCAGTTTTGACACTTCGGTGACGTGGCGTCCGAGTGACAGCTTTTGTGTTTGACACGGCGTCGAAAAGGTTAAACGGGCTCCAGTATCTTTGTAGGTACAAATAAACATTCCAAACACAAAAGCTAAACAAACCAAACACGTATTCATTTTTTCCTTTAGATTCTTACGTACATACAAACAGCAAAACTGTTAACTGTACATCGGTGGACCTTATTACAAAAGGCATAAGGTCCACCGACGACCAGGTAACAGTGTGGGCGATGGTACATATATTACTACAGAACACCTCTAATTCCTTAATAACATAGCTTGTTCTCGTATGTCCAAATGGGAATACAGTATATATATAGTATATATACTATGTCTATGGGGAATACACAGTAATATATGCACACTCTCTATAACACTCTTTGATCCACACCTTATCTCATTGATGCCAGCACCACACTTCGCTGTATTTGGTAAATATTCGTGTTGCATCCCTTTTGTTTTGTATTTTTGTATGTCTAAAGGCGGCTTCGCGCCGTGATTCGCGCATGAGTGTGGAGGGTCCTAAAGAAAAGAAGGTACGGACGCAAGTATACCTATTTGTGACTCTTCGCGTTTGGAGGCATTTTATAATTTAGAGCGTTCAAATATCACCATAAAAAAAAATTGAGATTGATGCCAATTTCTTCTCTGGTCGAATCGGTCGATTTGATCGTCCCGTCTGGACTCCACTTGGATGATTTTTTTTGATACATTGCCGACTGTCGGTGCAACGAATTCAATCAATCGATCTAATACCGCATTGTATGAATAATCGTATGCGATTTGTTGCAAGTTGTTAATAGAAATTTTCAGCGGTTAAACCAGTATCCGAACTATCACTCAGGACATTTGACAGTGACAGCATTAAACTAAATAAATGGCGGGCTTTGTTATTATTTTGTGAGGCTGCGATACAAGTTGAAACCTGCTAATCTACTAATTTGTTTGCATATTATCCAATTTGAATCATAAAATATGAGCGTAAAACGCCCTGGTATTAGTCTTGGCAGTCAGAGAAAGAAACTCTGTGTTTCCGAAACCTATTTGCACAAATGCTTGAGAGCAAGCGGTTTGATCTTAAAGCATCCTCCGGAAAAGTGCGAAGCGTCTGAAGAGACAGTCAAAATAGTGAGGAATTTAGAGAAAGCCCTCAAGAACCATATAAATTATCCGCGCAACATCTCCGAACTGCTGACAGACTTTGAAAATGAGTGCAAAGACCAAAACATCTTACAACATTACGTGTGCCTTAACATCGTTAGGATCACCGATGAAAACTGTGAAGGTAGCGCCAGAGTTAGCCAGAGCGTAGTCAAAATATTACTGAGCATTCCTGCATTGCAGAAGAAGCTCACAGACTATATATTCAACAAGGCAATAGATTTGGCCGCATTAAATGCTTGCGGGCCTTGGATACAGAAGATTCTGAGGTGTTTCTCAGGTTTAGATCAGATCGTAGATCTGCAAAAAATCTCGACGTATTTGCTAAATTTACTGGAAATTGCGTCAGAAAAGCCAGTGAAGTTGGACATCATTGCAGGTAGGTCATTCTATTTTTACCCATGATGGCACAGAACAAATACCTTTTTTCACCTCTCAGCGTCCCACTGTCTTAATAGTAGTACAAATTACCACCAATGAAATTCAAAATATCATTAGATAGAAAATAGTTGCTTTTGTTTTGTTTTAGTTTAACATGTTTGAGTTTTTAACAATATGGTATTTGACTACTAGTCAGTTTCTTTTTTTTTCCAACTGTCAAAACTATTTTGCTACTATGGAATTTATATGAAACACTAGCAATCAGCACCATCAAATTACCTACTCTTTATAGTTTTATACGGGTTTTAAAATAGAAATTGTGTCTAAAAATAAATGCTGTCTACGTTTCTCTATTAATCATCTGTTGCTTCATTTCACCACGGCGTAAAATAATTTATTTTAAATACAATCAAATACCCTATTGAATTTAAACTTTAAATTAAGCATTACAGCTATCACCGTAAGGACTGCTGCTGAATGTGTTAAAACAAATGTTTCTTGTATAGTGGGCCACTCGAGCTTAAGTGCATGTATCATATACGGAGTGTTTTATAAACTCTTAGCTATATTATAAGAAGAATTCATAGGTAACTTCTACTCAGACCAGCTCAGAAATTGTGAAAAGAAATGGCTTGGCAACTTATTTTTTATGATTTTGGCAGTCCCATAGTAAAATTTGCTCAGTATGTATGATATTGAATGTTTGTTTATTACAGCGGTTCTCAAACTTTTTTGGTGACATATTAAATATATTAATAACGGGTCACTCACGTATTTTAAGTCGAAAAACGCTCGACATATTTCACTCCGTACCAAGGAGTGTCATCAGGAGCTTGCATTGACGGTAACTGACCGGCGCAGACTGCGGGCCGCAACCCTCCGCGCCCGATGACTCGCCCTTTTTTGTCGATGGAACCCTTTTGGATAGCAAAATATTTGACGGAGCCCCAAATAAAAAATTTTCGTTCATCAGGCTGAACCAGATATGTATACTGGAGAGCTGGTTTTTTTTTCTTATTATTACATGTATTCTCGCGGAGCCCCAACAGAGGCTTTGCGGAGCCCTAGGGGTCAGCGGAGAACACTTTGAGAATGGCTGGTTTAATATATCAAATTTTGTGATTTTCTGTAATAAATTTGTGGTTCTGTAAATTGATAGGTTTTATGATACCCTTTTTAGGGTTCCGTACCCAAATGGTAAAAACGGGACCCTATTACTAAGACTCCGTCTGTCCGTCTGTCTGTCTGTCTGTCACCAGGCTGTATCTCATGAACCGTGATAGTAGACAGTTGAAATTTTCACAGATGATGTATTTCTGTTGCCGCTATAACAACAAATACTAAAAACAGAATAATATAAATATTTAAATGGGGCTCCCATACAACAAACGTGATTTTTTTGCTGTTTTTTTCCGTAATGGTACGGAACCCTTCGTGCGCGAGTCCGACTCGCACTTGGCCGGTTTTTTTCCTTGTTTCTTATATTTTATTACTGTTGTTCTCCTATTTAAAGTTACCTGTAAAATACCTATTGCAAACTGCAAATTGGTTGACAGTGCAATATTATGGTACCATCAAGCTAATCTGGTGATGGACGCGGGAGGTTGCCATAGGAACTCTGTGAAAAAACAACGCAAACCAGTGTGTTGGGGTTTGTTAGGTTTCTCTTAATGACTATTAGTTGCCTCTTGAAAGAAAAGTACAGTCAGCGATAAAAGTTCGCATCAGAAATATTTTTTACAGTACATATGGTGCAACTTTCTCGCACTAGTGCGTAAAAGAGCACTTTTCGTGCATATGTCGAAAGTTTAAAGGGCCATATGTACTGTAAAACGTTGTACGATACACGTGCGAATAGGTAATTCGCAACTCGTGTCGATTTAAAACACTCCCTGCGGTCGTGTTTTAATTTAATTTATCGCCACTCGTTTCGAATTTCCTCTTTTCCGCACTTGTATCGTAAATAACTATTTTGACAAAAAACTTATTTTAGTATATGACATTTATTTGAGTTTTTAACTTGGTTTATTGATATGATTTACAATTAGTTACAAATATATTACAGACAGATAAAATTAAAAGTAATTTAATATTTGTAATAGTTCTCAAAACAGATATATTCATATTGTTTCAGCAATCCCGGACATCATAGTCGATCAAAAACTTGATAGTGTAGTAACCGAGCTAAGCAGGATTCTGCGTGAAGACCTAGACCTAGTTCCGGCCATACTAGACTGCTTCACCTATCTCAGCCTCTCTGATGATCAATACAGTCAGCTGCAGCAAAAAGCTCTAGCCATCGTCAAAAATATCCCCAAGTGTATGTACTATCCTAATTTCGTCAAGTTCCTTTTTAGTGGAGGAGCCAATGAAGGCTTATCCATGGAAATTGTCCAAGGACTAAGAGATGCCCTAGGCTGGCCCACATCCTTAGCCTCCCCTCAAGAAATAGCCACAAGCCAAGTATTAACTGCCACAGCAATTAGAAACTCCATGGTAGGTTCCAAAACCATAACAAATGCTTGGCTGAAAGTAGTTTCAAATTGTAAAACTGACACTGACCATAAACCTATCGACTTCATCATACTCTTAATTCTCTATTCAACATCAGAAGATAAAGAGAAGCTTGTAGAAACTTTAATAAAAAAACAGGTTAAACTTAATATTATGAAGGAGTCCTTGATCAACGATGCGTTTGAAAAATTCGAGCCTATTTTGAAAGATAAATTCGATACTTTAATCAGGCTGACCAATTCTCTGATGCGGATTTATACGGAGCCTTTAGTGATATCTTTAGCGTCACATATTTACGTGCTGATGTTCTCGCATGCCCCTGACAGACAGACTATAGCCGCAGAGCTGCTACATGTTGGCTTATACAGCAAAGAGTGTCTCATGAACACTATGGTTATACTGAACAATGTGGCAGCTAAAGACATGGGTCTCTTGAAGCCTCAGAGCTTGCAGATGCTGAGCCTTCTCGACTACACGGACAGGATGACGCTAAACGAGTTCAAAGCCGTTGTCAACATCGTCTGCGGACTCGCTTACAGCTACGAGAACTCGGTAATAAGATACGACATGCACATTATTATCAGAAAACAACTCGGCACGTCGAGACTTAAAGTGAAAATCCAAGGCATTATATCCGGCGTACATGCCATCAAATACCTCATAGCTAAGGACGATGACGAACCAACGATAGAGTTACCTGACGATGTCAGTTACAGTTCCACTACACTTCTCTCTACAGGAGACCTCAGGGAAGCTGCGGAAATAATAGAATTCATCAGCAGAAGTGCATCCAACCACCCTGACATGACAGCCTTGTTTTACGATGAAATGTCTGCCGTCATATCGTCAGCTACATGCATGAGCAAGAATTTTCTGGCGTGGCTCACCGACGCCGCCACCAATGACTTGCAGCAAAACTTCATTGTCGATAACATAAATAAACCTCGCATAAATAACTTGAAGCTGACGATGCAATATTGTCTCAATGCTGAAGGAGAGATGGACGAAGTTATAGCTATTAATATTGCTGGAATAGCGTTGGACGAGAAGGAAGTCAATGTAGCCATACTGTCTCCTCTCTTCCGATTGGTGGCGACGCTCCATTCCCGGCAGCATGAGGGAGATCTATCCACCATTGACGCCTTGCTAGGGTGCCCTGTGGTCATGCCAGAGTTTGACATCGACGAAATCGAAGAACTGGACAGTACCGCCGTCAGTGGCGTCCTAGATTGCTTAATCCATTGCACAAATTGGTTTAGAGAGTTATTGAACGCTTTTGCGATACAAAATGACGTCAATTTGACTCCGAAAATACTTAGCAGAGTTCACCAAGTTCAAGAAATGGAGTCGTTGATATTAAATGTTTTGATAAAAGCGAATATCGCTTACAAACCTCCCGTTTGTACTTTTAATATTAGCAGGTACACGGGGAATCCAGCTGACAGAGGGGTAGTCAAGCCAGCGCCCAAGCAAAAGCCACAAAAGAAACCAGCGCACAACGATACTGTATTACCAGAGACGGCCAAGACACAACCGACACCAAACGCGCAGATAAAGAACAAACTGGAAACTATCCACAAGTTACCACTCCGTGAACTAAGCTTGGACCTGCTCCATTTGTTAAACAACGAGCTGTCAGACGGAATGGAGAATCTAAATATGAAATCCTTAAAATTCTTACTAATGTGCCTGAACGCTAATTTGGAGAAGATTCTCATCTCAAAAGTGAAGAGAATTACTTTCCTCTCTAAACCAGAAGACTGCGTGGCTTACGACGCAAAAAAGGCGGAAGAGTGCGCGAAGACAGTCGATAAAGTTCTGCCTAAGGTGATGTCTCATTTGGAAACAGTGACTGCGTATATAGAAAGAAACTCCAATGAAAATTCCCAAAATGACAGTGGCTTCCTGTACCCCCCAGACCTCGAAGAATATCTGACATGCTTGGAATACATGTACAGCTTCCTGACTACATATTTCAAATGGATCGGATTCAGGAACCACCATGTAGCCTTATTTAAGGTTTCTTTGAGAACTGTATCAAAGGACAATCCTGATGCAGTTTCTTTAAAAGAACTGCTACTAGGCGTCTCTAAATATCTTCAGAAACATGAGAAATATTGTTTACAATTATCTACTGCAGTGTCTTTGATAGATTTGATGAAAACCTTCCAAGAATACTCCAGCAGTAGTATTCTAATAAAGATACTAAGAGACATGGCGAAAAATTTCCTTTCCCAACAATGGAAATCCTTTGACGGCGTACCAGAAAAGGGTGTAGTTTTCAATCAAAGTGTTGATAAGTTGTTCCAAATTTATTTCACAAATAACGAGATCATTTCATTAAAAAATCTAGCTCTCCAACTGAATACAGAAATTCAGAATCTTAAAGGAAAGAACGATACGTTGGAGTCATTCAAGTGCATAAATAAGAGTAATTTTCCTATACTTTATAGGAATTTAGGTACGGCAGTGCACGAGGCCGCTAAAACGCGATTGAACCAAGGACTAACGAATGCCGAGCACTTGGAAGTCTGGAAAGACGTTGCCACGGTCCTAAAGTACATGTCGGACGTCGCCAAAACTTTGGAGAACAGGAACAACTTGCTCGCGTTCTTCAAGAAGTCTCTACCAATTTTGAAGCTCTTCATTTCACAGGGCGTTCCTATGATGGAGTTGAATTTTAAAACGAAAACGCAGGAGGTGTTGGAGGTGCTAAAGATTTTGCAGCAATCGACTAGGTTTCTCCAGTCGCTCTGCTGTCACGCTCGGATAAAAAAAGACATGGCGCTGATGAGTAAAGTGCCTTACATGAGACAGATGTTGGAAACGTTGGTGTATAAAGTGAAGGCTGTGCTTGCGGCGAACAATTGTTCGGAAGCGTTTTGGATGGGGAATCTGAAAAATAAGGATATACACGGTGAAGTGATCGCCACGCAGGCGAGCCAGGGTGAGGAATCGGTTGACGATTGCGACGAGCAGCTACCGGAGGACGAGAGCGGTGACAGTGACGATGGTGAAGTTAATAGTGTCAGTGACATTATATAAGGAATTTAGTGTTTAAACAATGTTATGTTTAATTTGTGTTTAAGTCCTTTGAATAAACGTTACGTTATGAATATAAAACGTTGACTATTGTTTTCTCTTCAAAAGGAATTAAGCCATTCTTCTTGATCATTTCTTACTTCTGGTGGGGCAATCCAAAAAAGTGTCGGATACGTGACATTATTTTTTAACACTTCTGATAAAGCTAGGATTACATTTGACAATTTAGCTTTAAATTCAATGGTATTGTAAGACCCAGGGGTGTAGTAGCTGAGGGATCTTGGATCTTGATTGAGACAAACGAAGCTGATGAAAAGAATATATTTCTTCCAAAAAACAGGTACAGGATACAAACAGGTGCTTGAAACAGTATAGCAGTCTGTAAATATAGAGATACGGGTCTTACGTATGAGTGATACCGTCCGAGAGCTACGGTGGTCGAGAGCAGAAGAAGGCAGTTACAAATTGGCTTTCTAGCCTGGCCTAGAAAGAGATATCTATATATAAAAGAGAGAGAAAGACAAATTTCCTCAGTTGTTTGCTCTAGAGCTAATCTCACAACGCATATAATTGTGTCGCTTAACTTCAAACTCAGGTAAATCTATTCGACCCTCTAAGCAAATAACTAGCCTAAACCTAACAAAATCACAGTTGGATTTACCCAATTTATAGGTATTTATCAGAACATCACAGTTGCCAAATCTTTCTAAACTGAGAAAAGTTAATAAGGTATTCCAATAAACAATTATTCGTTGCAATTAATTCGACGAATAAACTATTCGCCGAACTCGCGTAAGAATAATCATCCGACATTTTTATTTAATAAGTTTGTTATTCTTATTCGTCATTCGAATCAATTTTGCCCGTCTCTGAACTGTACTACATACCTACATATGTAGTAACAATCAAACAAGTCACATGATTATGTTAATAGCGATTTTCATATTTATTGTTTTAAGCTAAAAGGACACCCTTATATTTATTAACAAAGTGTTAATAAATATAAGGGTGTCCTTTTAGCTTAAAACATTTCATTTACTTACTGCTATCAAGTTAGGTATAGTCTGTCAAAGGACTGTCTCATTTCATAGACAGAGAGAATCATACTAATCTTTGTCTTACACTAGTACTAGCACTCAAAAGAAAAGGATGAGTATAGTTTTTTTTGTTCTTATTTACTGACGATTTGGTTTGACCAACTATATATAATGATAATAAGCAATAAAGTGTTAGTATTTGGAGTCTTATGCCAAATATACTACTTTGATAATAGCATAGGTACCTATACTGTATTTCTAATTTTCTACTCGTATAAAACTACTTGCTCAGAAATGGGTTTTGTAAACCGTTTATAGCATGAGATCTTAGGTCCGACACCTTGCATTGTTGAGACAAAGCAAACCGCTTGGAACAGGTGTTCCTGGGGGTGATCTGAGCTGATTTAGCCCGGTTGCCACGAGGTTCCCCCCAGCAGGTGGGCAGGGGAGGGGGGGGAAAAGTGCCTCCGGCGCGCCTCACTCTAAGCATTATATCTGCATACATCTAGCAACTATATCAAGTTTGGTGTCTTTTTCGCATAATTCGAGGATGAGGAATTCATTTCTGTTACTACATTTTCACTCACCCATACAAAAAAAACGAGAAATTTAAAATTCAAAAAAATTCTTTACACTTTTTTTTTCGAAAATCCACTACAAAATTAAAACTATGAGGATTTGCTCTAGAAATAAAATACGTGTGAATAGCCCAGTTATCCTACTATATAGAATAATAAACTTGTCAAACATTTTAGCGTTAATAACTCTGTTAAAAAAAATGTTTTGTGTCACGCGGCGTACCTGCATTGTAAGAGCGGTATGCAGCACCATGTTTAGATGATTTCTGATAAGTTGTTATTCTTCTGGTAGTAGATTACATTATTAAATTACTTCTGGACGTGATATATATACAAATATAAATTAAATATATGTGACGTTTTCAATCAAAAGGTACCACATTGTCGGTTGTCAATAAGGTTGATTTCAAATTAAAGCTATATGGAAATAGCGCCTTATTGGCAACCGACAATAAGTACCTTTATGGTTGAGAATGGCACATATAAATAAAGATGTTGGGAAAACTTTCGCCAGTAGAGTTATTATAAATGTGATAAAATTAACATAGATGTTTGACAAAAAATGCAGGTTGAAATAAGATATTTATTGTTCGCAATTGCCACTACATGCACACAGGTCCGTGCATTTTAGTTGTTTTTTAAAGCAGCTGCACCTCCCTGCGCATTTTGTTTTGCAGCGGCAACGAATAAGTTCTAAACAAGCAACAGCCGCCGCAGGTAGGCCTGTCCATATGGGCTCCCAATGACCATTTTCTTTCGACCAGCCCCAGTCAGCAGGGCATGGTAGCTCTTGCTGAGGAGCTATAATCTGCCCCCAAACATACCCTCCTTGGTAAACTGCACGGAGAATATGTTTGTGTAGCGCATCTTCCGTTGGAGGCAGATTCTCTAATTGGAGATTTCTTTGTGTAAAAAGTACTTTTCGGCACTCATTTACACGCCTACTTGTACCTGATCTGAAATCAGTAACAAAATGCATAGTGTTAAAATAATGTCCACGTGTTCACAACCCGTAATTCAAATCTCTCTAGACATAATGTTGTAAGACTCTTACTTATCATACAAGACAATAACAAATTTTTCCAATATTGGCAACGCCTGCTCAATATTGCCTTGTTTGGCGTATTTAAATCCCTCCGTTACAGCAGGATATCCGCTCCAAGCTTGAAATACGCTTTTTTTTCCCTTTCCACACAAAAAAGAAACAGTGTCGCAACCTGAAAAGGCGTGGAAGAATGGCAAGACTTCTGTCCTTTCTGGTCCTGTAAAATAAATTATATATCTATCAATTAAAACCATATATTTAAAGAAAGTTTGCAGCACGTGACCAAATGCCCAGACGACCTGTCTCATACTGCGGTAATATATTTAATTTATTTACAATTAATGGAGGAACTACAAAAGTTACCTAAAGAAGCTGCAATAGCATGGCACGAGAGGAACTGGTGATTCTTTCCTGTGCCGATATGAACCCATAACTCCTGGAGCTCCGGCAATTGTGATATACATGCAACTGCTAGAACAACAACATCAGTATCCACTGTGCGTAGCATAATTTTTGTGTGACCTTGGGCTACAGCATCAGCTACATGGACCATCATGCGCGTGTCTGCTTCCTCGTGGTTGCATGGTTCTAGTTTTTGTTTGTCTCTGCTACTATTGCTGAGAACTACCTCACCATCCGTCACGTACAATTCTTTGTTACTTGCATATTTTGCGGTATGACACTGGGACGTAAGAAGATGGAATAATTCCTCTTTATTTGTACTATCCCTAAGAAAATTTGACCAACCCTTGGGAATCTTAGTGTTTAGGGTAACTCGTGTTCTTTGTCCAGTGCCACGTTTCTCTCTTGTTGTATTTTTAAGACTTTCATTGTCATACCTATCCCATACTAAATCTATACGTGATACAGTGGCAAATTCTCTATGCAAAAAAGGTATAAACACTGTGTCAGCATACTCATGAAATATTTTGTTGTGTCCAGGGCTTAGCATATGCACCAAGGCAGAACCATCTAAAACTTTGGCTGATACTGGTGGTGAACTCGGCACTATGGCTGTGTGAGCTGGATCACAATGGTTGATCAGGCATTTCAAAAGATCTGATTTGGTTCCTGATCGCATTTTTCCCATGACTGATAATGATGGAGGTGTAGCTTGATTTTCGTGAGCGAAAAATGAATCCAGGCTTCCTGTTCTGTGCTCGCACGTAGCTATATATAGCTTGCTGAAGAGACTACAATCATTTTTGAGCCCAACTAATTTCGCTTTCGTTTTGCTGTCAGACTTCTTGGAACTGGTACTAAATCGAGCATACTTATTAAGTTTGATCGGCTCAAGCAAACTTTTCCCACCATTCAGTCTTTCCTTACAAAAATTTTCGTACTGCTCGTTGCCAAACTTTTCTATATTGAAAACTGTTTCTACTACTTCTGAAGAAGCGACATTCTTTGTATCAATATTATAAAGATCTTTCGTCTCTTCTAGAAACGGACTGCCGAGTTCCTTAATCGTTGCTATTAAAGATTTTACTTCGCACATGAATAGTTCTTGATTAGCGGCAGTGTCGGAATGATGACGATAATCATGGACAGATTCGGTCGGTAGAATCTCACTTTCGAAGCTTTCAATTAAAGCAGCCAATTCAGGCGCAGCTATAATCCATTTGCGTAAAGAGTCAGCATTTTCGGTAATGCCAATCATACCTGTAAGAATATTAACAATAGTTATTTAATGCGAAGTTAAGATACATGTAGGTACTTAGTATTTTTTTGCATTCTTACCACCATCTCCCTTTAGGATAGCATTAATTTGCTCATGCGCTTGATCTAGGGCTATTCCAGAGAAGGGCCTATCAGTCTTTCTTGCCACGAATTGGCCTTTTTCGAAATGCTTCAACAAGTCTGGATGCATTTTTTCTAAGTTCACTAAGTCTCTGAGATGAACTGAGAGCCATCTGGAGTAATTTATGTGGTCTAATGCAAAGAACCACGGCAGTAATCTTCTTATGGAATCTAGGTATATTTTATAATCTCCTTTTCTGATTGCCCCAACGAACTGTAAGATCATCAGCTCGAGATTCAGCACTAAATCCCAATATTTGAATTGAGGCGTGCTAGCGCATTTTTCCAGACGCCACTCTCCGAAAGTGATTAACGGCCCTTGTGCTTCATCGCCGACATCCAATTGGGCTTGGTAGGCCTCTTTCTGCAAATAATACAGAGCTGCGGCAGTCACCTAAAACAATAATTGATTTGGAAGTTAAGATTATGACTTACCAAAACTTGTAAAGAGGTATGACTTTCTTCTGTACAGTAAAATGTTAAATTAATAAATTTATTTTCTTGTTATACCTGATGAGCATATCTCGTTCGTGTTACGTGTGATGCTGTCAACATAGATTCTGATCTACCCTGTGTCGTCACATTTGCCTGTACTAAGGCTTCCACCCACCCACTTCCACTCAACCACTGTCCAATTAGTCGAAGAGCAGCCATTTCAATATGTAGTCCACCCATCATTATTAAAATCTTGTCCTCTCCTACCTTCAAGGGAAACAAATATTGCAGTTGTTTTAGAAGGGTATACAGTGGTTGATCGGCGACAATTACGGGAATCTGGTCGGGATTAATGAACTTCGTTGCCTTGGTTACTATGTTCATTGAGTGCAGCATCATAGCGGGTGTATGAGCATATTCTCTGAACAACGGCAAGATAGCTATGTCTGTGCTGTGTCGCTCTTGGATATCTTTGTCAGTTGCAGCATGATGCGCAGCCCATGGCTTGAAATCATTTGTCATTGTACTCTCTAGCCAGTCTTTCTCTATAACCAACGGTGTGGTAGTTGATACATCATGAGTGTATATTTCAGACTGTGGGCATGTTGACTTCTTTATGTCTACAAAACATGGAGGAACTATTTCGTAGTCCGAAGGAAGCTGCTTGACCTTCATATTCAATGTAGGAGTTACATTGTCTGACTGTGTTGCGAAGTCACGGGCGACACCTGGAATTAACAAAAATATTACAAGACATAGGTAAGTTTAGACTTTAAATAACTGTATTATATTTTTAATTCACATACCTGTTTCTTCTGGGAATTTATGCTGCATGAGCGTAATCACCGTCCCATGAAAAGCAGTCTTTGCGGAGGTTGATGTCGGGTTGTGGTCAATATTGTCCACGGCTGCAGTGGTAAACAAACCCTTCTTAAGCTTGGGTGGACAAACTACATTATCTTTGTGATACAATTCACAAACTGCATTCGCTTTTTGCGTGATAATTGCTTGTAGTCTTTTATATGAAATACTCAGACCAAGTTGATATGTACAGTCAATCAGATGCCTTTTTCGCGTCTCGGCATACAATTTCGCAGCCAAAAAGACAGGGGTAGGTGTTTCTCTGGATTGCAGATGCTTGTGATTAGCGGTCTTACTCTTGTTTTTTTCATTTTTTATAGCATTGTAAACAATGAGTTCAGCGATGTGACGACTGGCACCATCATTATTGACCTCACCATTGAAAGTTGAAGTAGGACCGTACATAATCATCGTGATTAAGGCTATAAGTGACGCCGGTATACCGCTGGGGTTGTCATCACTAAACATATCAGATCTCAAGATATTCGCAACTTTGCTAAGGGCAGCACCTTCACTATCATAATTCCGAGCAGCTTGAGATCGTAATGCGAAATCTACATTATCTTTAAATGTAATTAGGCTTGTCATTCCTTTTTGGTTGCATGCAATAAGGTAAGGGCATTCCTTTAATAGTTTTTCTTTCAGTCTCGTGGAGTGAACAGAACAGTCTACTCCTAAATCTTTCATGCTCTCAGTTTGTAGTTTAGCCAGATCTGCCATATTAAAAATTGGGTTTTCCATGCTCTCTCGTGCCTCATTTATATATGCAACAAGCCAAGCAAATGTTATGCTTTGAACCTGCTCCTTTTTGTTTTTATTACTATTTATTATATCGTCATTTTGAGTGGCGGCCCTACGCCTATATTCGCATAGACATGTGTGGTGATACTTCACCTCTAACGCAATTAAATCACATCGTTCAGATACCTTTGCTAATATTTTATAATCGTTTAATATCGTAGCACAATTAATTATAGTATCGTTACATGACTGCTTCATAATTTGACTGAGAGGTAAAGTTTTTGTACCTGGTAAATCGCAAAACAGACATGTGTCGCTATTGTAAACAGTGGATTGGCGACTGCGAGTGTTGACAATGACATTTGGTAATTGAGGATCCTCATCAAGGGCCTTCTTTTTGGTTCGCAACTGCGCTCGTTCAAGTCTTGAGTTACTACATTCCAAGTAACAGGACTTATGCCATGACGCATGGTTATCACATAAAACTTTTTTAAGGTTATTTACACACGTAAACAAAGACTCTTTTAAAACAAACGGTAATTCCCCAATCTCATGGAATTGCATTAGATTATTTGCCACCAAATCATAGCCTTTGCACGAAGGATTAATAAGCTTTTCATGCGTTATTTTTTGACAAAAAAAACAAAGCTCCCATTTGGTGGGATTATCATTTTCTTGGTTAGTCTCAGACATGCTCAAGTCATTTTCTTCCACCTGGTTAACAAAGCGTATAACAATAAGGTGTATTTTTATAGCGTTGATGAAAGACTTAAACAACTTTATACCTAAAATTCGCAAAATCATAGCCATGGCGACATGAATTAAGGTGTATTTTCCACACCATTCAAATAAAAAAAAACTATGAACCCTTTTATGACACCATAACGTAGGTACAAATTTGGTTAAACAAGTGATCTTATATTGTAGGTTATAAAGCTGTTTAAGTATTTCATCAACGCTGGGTAAATATATTTTTAGTAGTGCTGAGTGCAAGAGATTAGACAGGACCAAAAGCGTAATAACCGACATTCACGCGTGCGAAGTCGCGGTCAGAGGTTTGTATAATAAATATCGTTGAAGTAATTTTCACAGCAAACAAACATTAGAGGTAGGTAATTATATTGTTGAACACAGAATATCACGAAAAAACATAAAATAGTACTCACAACACAGCTCACAATCCACCAATGTCCTTAAAATCCTTTTAGCACAAAATAACTTAATATAAAATAAAGATTATCACAGCAAGAATAGAATGCCAATGTATAACTATTTATAGACGGGTGCTTGTAGCGACAGGTTGCGTCGACGACTGAGAGTGAGACGACTCCCGCGCCCACGCTTGCTTCCCTGCCCCCTCCAACCAACTGTCGGTGAGCGCGAGCGCCGCGCGCTGCCCGGCACCGCATTAACCTCTGTTTAGATACCTACACGCAAATTTATTATAATTTTTATGTACTTATACGTAGATAAGTATCTCAAAATACCGAGAACATATAGGTCACAATAACTAATTAAAAAAATGATCTGTCGTAAAACTATCCAGTAGGTAGACAACTCATTCTGCATAGGATAATCCAATATTCGGTTATTTCGCATTTTAAATTCCTTTATTTTTATTAGATATTTAGTTTCTGTACCTACTTGCGTGTGTAGAATAAAATTTTAAAGTGAATGCGTGCCTAAACTAAATGCGTGTAGGTACCTACTTCAGCTCGGTCCGCCGTGTGACGCAAAACATTTTTTTAAATACAATTGTTAGGCAAAAATGTTTGACAAGTTTATTATTCTATATAGTAGGATAACTGGGCTATTCACACGTATTTTATTTCTAGAGCAAATCCTCATAGTTTTAATTTTGTAGTGGATTTTCGAAAAAAAAAGTGTAAAGAATTTTTTTGAATTTTAAATTTCTCGTTTTTTTTGTATGGGTGAGTGAAAATGTAGTAACAGAAATGAATTCCTCATCCTCGAATTATGCGAAAAAGACACCAAACTTGATATAGTTGCTAGATGTATGCAGATATAATGCTTAGAGTGAGGCGCGCCGGAGGCACTTTTCCCCCCCCTCCCCTGCCCACCTGCTGGGGGGAACCTCGTGGCAACCGGGCTAAATCAGCTCAGATCACCCCCAGGAACACCTGTTCCAAGCGGTTTGCTTTGTCTCCAAAATGCAAGGTCCCCCTAGAAAACGGGACCTAAGATCTCTAGCTAAAAGAGTCAGCATTTTCGGTAATGCCAATCATACCTGTAAGAATATTAACAATAGTTATTTAATGCGAAGTTAAGATACATGTAGGTACTTAGTATTTTTTTGCATTCTTACCACCATCTCCCTTTAGGATAGCATTAATTTGCTCATGCGCTTGATCTAGGGCTATTCCAGAGAAGGGCCTATCAGTCTTTCTTGCCACGAATTGGCCTTTTTCGAAATGCTTCAACAAGTCTGGATGCATTTTTTCTAAGTTCACTAAGTCTCTGAGATGAACTGAGAGCCATCTGGAGTAATTTATGTGGTCTAATGCAAAGAACCACGGCAGTAATCTTCTTATGGAATCTAGGTATATTTTATAATCTCCTTTTCTGATTGCCCCAACGAACTGTAAGATCATCAGCTCGAGATTCAGCACTAAATCCCAATATTTGAATTGAGGCGTGCTAGCGCATTTTTCCAGACGCCACTCTCCGAAAGTGATTAACGGCCCTTGTGCTTCATCGCCGACATCCAATTGGGCTTGGTAGGCCTCTTTCTGCAAATAATACAGAGCTGCGGCAGTCACCTAAAACAATAATTGATTTGGAAGTTAAGATTATGACTTACCAAAACTTGTAAAGAGGTATGACTTTCTTCTGTACAGTAAAATGTTAAATTAATAAATTTATTTTCTTGTTATACCTGATGAGCATATCTCGTTCGTGTTACGTGTGATGCTGTCAACATAGATTCTGATCTACCCTGTGTCGTCACATTTGCCTGTACTAAGGCTTCCACCCACCCACTTCCACTCAACCACTGTCCAATTAGTCGAAGAGCAGCCATTTCAATATGTAGTCCACCCATCATTATTAAAATCTTGTCCTCTCCTACCTTCAAGGGAAACAAATATTGCAGTTGTTTTAGAAGGGTATACAGTGGTTGATCGGCGACAATTACGGGAATCTGGTCGGGATTAATGAACTTCGTTGCCTTGGTTACTATGTTCATTGAGTGCAGCATCATAGCGGGTGTATGAGCATATTCTCTGAACAACGGCAAGATAGCTATGTCTGTGCTGTGTCGCTCTTGGATATCTTTGTCAGTTGCAGCATGATGCGCAGCCCATGGCTTGAAATCATTTGTCATTGTACTCTCTAGCCAGTCTTTCTCTATAACCAACGGTGTGGTAGTTGATACATCATGAGTGTATATTTCAGACTGTGGGCATGTTGACTTCTTTATGTCTACAAAACATGGAGGAACTATTTCGTAGTCCGAAGGAAGCTGCTTGACCTTCATATTCAATGTAGGAGTTACATTGTCTGACTGTGTTGCGAAGTCACGGGCGACACCTGGAATTAACAAAAATATTACAAGACATAGGTAAGTTTAGACTTTAAATAACTGTATTATATTTTTAATTCACATACCTGTTTCTTCTGGGAATTTATGCTGCATGAGCGTAATCACCGTCCCATGAAAAGCAGTCTTTGCGGAGGTTGATGTCGGGTTGTGGTCAATATTGTCCACGGCTGCAGTGGTAAACAAACCCTTCTTAAGCTTGGGTGGACAAACTACATTATCTTTGTGATACAATTCACAAACTGCATTCGCTTTTTGCGTGATAATTGCTTGTAGTCTTTTATATGAAATACTCAGACCAAGTTGATATGTACAGTCAATCAGATGCCTTTTTCGCGTCTCGGCATACAATTTCGCAGCCAAAAAGACAGGGGTAGGTGTTTCTCTGGATTGCAGATGCTTGTGATTAGCGGTCTTACTCTTGTTTTTTTCATTTTTTATAGCATTGTAAACAATGAGTTCAGCGATGTGACGACTGGCACCATCATTATTGACCTCACCATTGAAAGTTGAAGTAGGACCGTACATAATCATCGTGATTAAGGCTATAAGTGACGCCGGTATACCGCTGGGGTTGTCATCACTAAACATATCAGATCTCAAGATATTCGCAACTTTGCTAAGGGCAGCACCTTCACTATCATAATTCCGAGCAGCTTGAGATCGTAATGCGAAATCTACATTATCTTTAAATGTAATTAGGCTTGTCATTCCTTTTTGGTTGCATGCAATAAGGTAAGGGCATTCCTTTAATAGTTTTTCTTTCAGTCTCGTGGAGTGAACAGAACAGTCTACTCCTAAATCTTTCATGCTCTCAGTTTGTAGTTTAGCCAGATCTGCCATATTAAAAATTGGGTTTTCCATGCTCTCTCGTGCCTCATTTATATATGCAACAAGCCAAGCAAATGTTATGCTTTGAACCTGCTCCTTTTTGTTTTTATTACTATTTATTATATCGTCATTTTGAGTGGCGGCCCTACGCCTATATTCGCATAGACATGTGTGGTGATACTTCACCTCTAACGCAATTAAATCACATCGTTCAGATACCTTTGCTAATATTTTATAATCGTTTAATATCGTAGCACAATTAATTATAGTATCGTTACATGACTGCTTCATAATTTGACTGAGAGGTAAAGTTTTTGTACCTGGTAAATCGCAAAACAGACATGTGTCGCTATTGTAAACAGTGGATTGGCGACTGCGAGTGTTGACAATGACATTTGGTAATTGAGGATCCTCATCAAGGGCCTTCTTTTTGGTTCGCAACTGCGCTCGTTCAAGTCTTGAGTTACTACATTCCAAGTAACAGGACTTATGCCATGACGCATGGTTATCACATAAAACTTTTTTAAGGTTATTTACACACGTAAACAAAGACTCTTTTAAAACAAACGGTAATTCCCCAATCTCATGGAATTGCATTAGATTATTTGCCACCAAATCATAGCCTTTGCACGAAGGATTAATAAGCTTTTCATGCGTTATTTTTTGACAAAAAAAACAAAGCTCCCATTTGGTGGGATTATCATTTTCTTGGTTAGTCTCAGACATGCTCAAGTCATTTTCTTCCACCTGGTTAACAAAGCGTATAACAATAAGGTGTATTTTTATAGCGTTGATGAAAGACTTAAACAACTTTATACCTAAAATTCGCAAAATCATAGCCATGGCGACATGAATTAAGGTGTATTTTCCACACCATTCAAATAAAAAAAAACTATGAACCCTTTTATGACACCATAACGTAGGTACAAATTTGGTTAAACAAGTGATCTTATATTGTAGGTTATAAAGCTGTTTAAGTATTTCATCAACGCTGGGTAAATATATTTTTAGTAGTGCTGAGTGCAAGAGATTAGACAGGACCAAAAGCGTAATAACCGACATTCACGCGTGCGAAGTCGCGGTCAGAGGTTTGTATAATAAATATCGTTGAAGTAATTTTCACAGCAAACAAACATTAGAGGTAGGTAATTATATTGTTGAACACAGAATATCACGAAAAAACATAAAATAGTACTCACAACACAGCTCACAATCCACCAATGTCCTTAAAATCCTTTTAGCACAAAATAACTTAATATAAAATAAAGATTATCACAGCAAGAATAGAATGCCAATGTATAACTATTTATAGACGGGTGCTTGTAGCGACAGGTTGCGTCGACGACTGAGAGTGAGACGACTCCCGCGCCCACGCTTGCTTCCCTGCCCCCTCCAACCAACTGTCGGTGAGCGCGAGCGCCGCGCGCTGCCCGGCACCGCATTAACCTCTGTTTAGATACCTACACGCAAATTTATTATAATTTTTATGTACTTATACGTAGATAAGTATCTCAAAATACCGAGAACATATAGGTCACAATAACTAATTAAAAAAATGATCTGTCGTAAAACTATCCAGTAGGTAGACAACTCATTCTGCATAGGATAATCCAATATTCGGTTATTTCGCATTTTAAATTCCTTTATTTTTATTAGATATTTAGTTTCTGTACCTACTTGCGTGTGTAGAATAAAATTTTAAAGTGAATGCGTGCCTAAACTAAATGCGTGTAGGTACCTACTTCAGCTCGGTCCGCCGTGTGACGCAAAACATTTTTTTAAATACAATTGTTAGGCAAAAATGTTTGACAAGTTTATTATTCTATATAGTAGGATAACTGGGCTATTCACACGTATTTTATTTCTAGAGCAAATCCTCATAGTTTTAATTTTGTAGTGGATTTTCGAAAAAAAAAGTGTAAAGAATTTTTTTGAATTTTAAATTTCTCGTTTTTTTTGTATGGGTGAGTGAAAATGTAGTAACAGAAATGAATTCCTCATCCTCGAATTATGCGAAAAAGACACCAAACTTGATATAGTTGCTAGATGTATGCAGATATAATGCTTAGAGTGAGGCGCGCCGGAGGCACTTTTCCCCCCCCTCCCCTGCCCACCTGCTGGGGGGAACCTCGTGGCAACCGGGCTAAATCAGCTCAGATCACCCCCAGGAACACCTGTTCCAAGCGGTTTGCTTTGTCTCCAAAATGCAAGGTCCCCCTAGAAAACGGGACCTAAGATCTCTAGCTATTATTGAATTTCGAGTCTGTGCACCACGGAATAAGGTTAAATATTACAGAAACTCATGAATCTCAAAACTCGTTATGAATCTTTTGTCTAGTAGTACGCCGCGCCTGTCCGTTCCTTCAAGGACGTCTCCGGAGCCACGGGTAAATAAGATACGTTTCTTCGAATACCCGTTTATCCGTAGTAACGGATCTTAATTACACGTGCGGAACGGGCCAGAAAACCGTGTATGTGTTATTCGAAAACGGGTATTCGAAACGTGTAAACGGACTCGTCCGCGAGCCCTAATTCGTAGTGCTCGTAAGGCCGGTGTTTACGAAGTAATATATGCTTGGTAAGCATTGCAGTAGTTTAAGTGTTGCAAAGTATGTTAAGTATGACGTGCTTCAAGTTTCATTGATATTTTTCAGTTTCAAAATTATCCCGCTTGCGAAGTTACCCAATTTGATTAAATTTTTCGCCAATCTGATTAAATTGTCCGATCAAATCAGGTTGTGCGGACGCAAACGCTAATTTGGCCCGCCGAATTCGACTTCCAATTCATCATCATTCGCTTGCCCTTGTCCCATTCACTTGGGGTCGGCGCAGCATGTCTTTTTCTTCCATACATCTCTGTCACCCGTCATCTCATCATTCACTTGCGTTAGTTTCATATCATCTTTCACACAGTCCATCCACCTTTTCCTCGGTTTTCCTCTCCTCGTACTTCCCTCCACATTGATTTTTAATACCTTTCTTGTCACATGACTTTCATCCCTCCGCATCACATGCCCGTACCATGCCCGTACCAATTCGACTTCCAATTATTACCAATATAAAAATGGAGGTGCGGACGCAAGAATCAAATAACATATTATACCTACTAATCAATGGCAAGAATCCCAATTTGTGACGCTTCCTACCTAGCGTGTTCTGGCTTATTGCCACGGCATGGGAGCCTGGGGTCCGTTTGGCAACTAATCTCAAATATATATAGTTTTTATGAAAGCGACTGGCATTTGATCTTCCAACCAAGAGGGGTATTCTCACGAAGTTTTCTTTCACCCAAAAGCGACTGGTAAATATATCGTACCGTCAACCGGGGTAAATTTCGTGTGCTACTCTGCAGCGGCGCCACCATAATGAATATCAATGGGTTATATGGTGAAATGATGTACCTTTTCGGGGGTTTTAGGTAGAGAGGCGCGCGGGTGAGCGAGAGGGAGATAGAAATTCTCCTCTCTTACAGCGCATACCGTTTAGTTAGGTTAGGAACTAAAGAAAGTAAATAAAATCACAAATTAATGAAAAACATGATTTTTTCAATAGGTACGTTATAAACAGCATTAGTACATCAATTTACATAAGAAAAAAATAGCTAATATCATTTCTATCTATGAGTACTATGTGGCGCCGCTGGAGAGTATGCTCCCCAGCGGCGCCACTTTCAATGCCCATTATTTCGTTTCCTATCACAGGTACAGCCATAAACATTATAGGTACATCATTTCACCATATAACCCATTGATATGCATTATGGTGGCGCCGCTGCAGAGTAGCTTATTAAATTTCTTAATAACTACCCACACAAATTGTTTCTTACAAAAACTACTATTATTTTCAATCGAATGATACGTTTTGTGCATGGGCGCCGCCAGGATTATTCTCAGGGAGGTGCATACCTAGTAGAAGCAGAATCTCTCTCGATATCGTCATTTAAGTACGTATCACTGTTATTGTTTTTGTTATTAACAATGCAGTTCCTTAACCCTTGAATGCATAGTGATGTATGTATGTACACAACAAAAAACGTATAATTTTATGCATAATTAGGTAAACTCTATTTGGTCCTGTATAATTATTTTGATCGTAAATTAATACACTTTCCGTCGTTTTATTGAAATTTGCGCAGTATTTAAGTTTAAAAAAATTACATTTCTTTTAACACGAAATGGCGGAAAATTGGGAAAATTTAATGATTTTTAATATGTAATTTAGGCGGTTTTTTCGGGGTTTGTAATTATTTATATTTAAAATCTTTATTATAGGTATATTACAAATAGTATAAATTTCTAATGGTAGTAAGATTTTTGATATATCTTTTACCAATAATTGTATAAATTTACATAAATTATTATTTACCCTATGTAACTTCTAATACTGGTTAAGCAGTGAAAATCGATGTTTTAAATTATATTTTTATTTTTCCTAGAATCAGTAAACAATTATGTAAGACATATATTAATTTCAGGCAAAAAGAAAAAATCATGCATTTAAGGGTTAAAACTTTTGTGTGGGTTGTTATCATAGAGTATATTGAATAGTTGTTATTAACAAATTGTTAGGTAAATCACATTTTAAGTTTTGTCCCTATTCACTCCGTTTGTCGGTACCTGGTTTAACGTATGCGATAGATTATTAAAACAAAAATTAGGTATAAAAATTATATTAATAGTTTTATAGATGCCAAAAACACTTCGCGTGGTTCCCCTAGTCGGTGCAGGGGGCTCATAGCCGGTGCGTGGCCCCTAGGCAATTGCCTGCTCTGCCTAAAGGTTAATCGGCACTTTCGATTGACAACAAACATAGATAGATTGATTTGTTGCAATTATTCGTTGAATAGAAGTTATTAGTTATTACTTATTAGGTTCTCGACTAAACTGTGTCAGTACATTGTGTGTACCAAGTTATGTTTATTCAAGTCTGATTTCTCTGTAAATATCTTATTAAATCAATCGTTCATCTCACTGGCAAATTCTATGTGAAATTCCATATGTTTCATTAAATCATCTTTATCTTCAAACCATTGATAGCAAAAATAACAAGGACGCATTGGGTTATTCCCACTAGTTACCACCGTGGTTGAACTTGATTGATGAATTTCGTGTGTTTCGGGTTCACGTTTTGTGTGGATAGCAAACCTATGCCTTGTGAGGCTCTCTACCGAGTCAAATGTTTTACAACATTTTTGACAATGGTACGGTGGTTTACCTTGTGATTCAGGTAGAGCTTGTACAATAGTGAGTTCTTTTTGAAATCTAGGTTCCGCATGATTATCTAACATATGCTTATTAAAGCACATTTCTAGGACAAAACTTTTATAACATGCGTGACATGTGTATGGCTCATTGGGTGGGTCACAATCTTTGTTTTCTGTGCATTCACTGCCAGGGGGCGTGATATTGTATGACGGTGAACGCATATATGTGTTGCTGGCAGTGAATGTGTTAACTGAAATGATTTTGTCTTGTCTTGTGTTTTGTTTTGTATGTTTTTTGTTAATAAAATCATTTTTCTTTAGGCTCTTGGAAGTTCTAAAGTGAATCATCAAATGTTCAGTCAAATCATTTTTAGATAGAAAAATTTGGCAACAAAACTTGCAAATGTGCATTTTTTTCATTTTGGGAACTTCATGTTTAGCATGAACTGCAAAAATATGCCTATTTAAACTCTCTTCTAGGTGAAATATTTTCCGACATGCATGACATTTGTAAGATGTCTCTTCACTATAGGATTTAGGCCAAATCGGCACTATGGGGCTTGTTACTGCACTGTATTCTGAAAACAGATCAAGTTTTTCTTCTGTAGGTAATGAAGATGGTGCTGCAATTAAAAATAACTCATTAACCCTTTATAAGGCATAAAGGTGTCAGAAATTATGCAAAATTGAACCCCATCACTTTGAAATAAAGTTCAAAATCAGATATGGGAAATATGTTCGATGTGTGTAACGATTTTGATAGCACACGCAGTGTTAGTATTATTTGAAATTTCAAACTTCTATAGGGCCCCCAGACTCGTGCGCGAGTTTAGTTCGCTAATCAGCGAAATCGACTCACACTCGCGTTCGTGGCTTCGCGCCGCGTAGTCTGGACTTCTGGAGCAGCTTATGAAATTATGACGTTTAAAACTTGCACAGCGTGTGCTATCAAAATCTTTGCAGACTTTTCTTGGTCTTACTCTAAAGCCTTTAGACGAAACTGGACATTGGAATTTGTTTTTCACTGCTAACTCTTATAACTAGTAAAACAATGAAACAGGGGCATATAGCTATGGTTAATAAACATGTTATGTAAACATATGTTACAGTACATCTGGTGCTCCATTACGACACCCTGTGCTATAATAAGCACATTACGAAACACGTCGAAAATTTAAAGGGCTGTTATTATGTACTGTAAAACGTTGTACGATACACGTGCGAATTTCCTTTTTTTCGCACTTGTATCGTAAATATAGTTGGTCAAGCAAATCTTGTCAGTAGAAAAAAACGCGGAATTCCTACGCGCCTACATTTTTAAATTTGCCGCCTTTTTCTACTGACAAGATTTGCTTGACCGATTATAACTATTCTATTAATGTTAATACTTTATTCCGATCTTACAACAACTTATTTGAGTGATGCTAAAAATATAAGATAGGTAGCTGTTACAACAATAATTTTGAAGCCGTTTTTAGGGTTCCGTACCTCAAAAGGAAAAAACGGAACCCTTATAGGATTACTCGTGCGTCTGTCTGTCTGTCTGTCCGTCTGTCACAGCCTATTTTCTCCGAAACTACTGGACCAATTAAGTTGAAATTTAGTATACATATGTAAGTTTGTGACCTAAAGATGGACATGTAACGTAAACAAATGAATTTTAAACATCGGGTCCACTTTTGGGGGGTAAATAACAAAATTAAAAAATGAAGTTTTTCTAACTATATCGTGTTACATATCAAATAAAAGATCTCATTGTGAGAATCTCAAATATATTTTTTTTATAATTTTAGGATAAACAGTTTAGACGTTATTCAAGAAAAGAGGCAAAAAATGGCCATTTCCCCCCTTTATCTCCAAAACTACTGTCTAAAATTTTGAAAAAAATACACAAAATAATTCTTTTCCTTAGATCACAGGATAACCTATTAGAAATGTGCAGTCAAGCGTGAGTCGGACTTAATTATTTAGTTTATGATTAGAATTGCTTTATTTGATCCGACCCCTACGGATTTTTTAAAAACATCTCACGTTTCACATAAAAAATAGCTACATTGTTAAAAATTGTGTAATGTACGGAACCCTTGGAACGCGAGTTCGACTCACACTTGACCAGTTTTTTATTTATTTACTGCCAGTTGTAGAATTTGTAGAACTCAACACACAACCCACCTGGGTAAGGTAAGGCTAGTTTAGGCTGCTCTATCACCTCAGGGCCCAGCACAATCTCCTCTTTAACAATTTGGTCTACGTACAAGCCGCGACCCGCAACACACTCGTCAAACTTGCTGTCCTCGATTGTCCAATCAACCTCAGCAAGCTTTATCTCATCTAAATGGCCGATCAGTGGGTCCGGTTTCTCTGTTTCATGGTCCGTGTACATGGCCCGGGCACCCTCGAGCTCCCCCGAACCAGGTTCCACCTTAATCCACACCAAATTCTCATCTTCAAGCGACATCGGTATTAGCTTTAAAACACCTATAATATACCTTTCCACATATAATATGAACAAACTATCGCATTATATGTAGGGATTATAAATAAATAAATACTTATACTAGCTTTCGGAGAATAGTGAAAATTTTAAAATATCCACCTCTACCCACTTTTTCTTTGACATTGACAGCTGTATGCAGATTATACAACATTTGTAATAAAGAAAGCTGTTTATTATCATGCCCATTCTCACGTCGTAAAAAGTGTGTTATTTGTTCAACTCGTCGTGTAAACTAGGCATAAAAGCGTGTCGCTTTGAATTAAAAATACAAAACAATGCATTATGGTTAGATTGTTGTTACCCATACATTGGGGTAAAATATTAGTATAAAAAATATAGAATAAATAATATATTAGCACTAATGAGTACAAAAATAAATAAACTGTCATTTTTATTCAATATTATGAAAACATGCTAATTTTATATGTCTCCTAGTGAGTATTATATTCTTTGATATGCATTGAATGTATAGTTTGTAAGGTGATAGAACATGAAAAGTTGGTAAAATATTAATTTTACACCTGCCTTACTAATGACCATAGACAAGCGTCAAACTAATCATATGATCACTTTTCACATGACCGATGGTCTATCGTCATCGCCCATTTTCTGTCGTTTTATGACAATTCTGGGCTAAATACTTACTTTTAGTCCGCAAACGTCCACTAGCTTTAGTAATAAGCCTTCAAAATGGCGTTTAGCTTAGTGTTCACGTTATTAGCCCTTAGCGCGGTAAGTTACGCGACCAATGTGCCAGTGTACCTATGGGGCGATCTGGCCAAGACTTCGCTAAAAGCCAGCCCCTTATACACCGTGGAACCCGAAGAATTCAGTGGTATTCTGAACGAGGAGCTGTCCAGGGACCCTTTTACGGTGATATTTATCGAAGAAACGTTGTCTGTTGAAGATTTTTCACGTAAGAACGCCGAAGGTAAAACGTCGTTCCCGTTTCTGAGGGACAACATTCGTAACTCGGCTTATTTGCCGTCGGTGGAGAACGCTCTGGGCGCGCTGAACAAGCTCGCCGATCCCGAGAAAGTGAATCACGTGAAGCTTACCGAGAATGGTCTGTCGGCTGAAATCGAGCCAGAAAGTGGCAAATTCTTATTTATCAACCTTAAGGACGCCAAAGAGGGGGAATCACGCTTTGACTTGCTACGCCGCCACAATGACTTCATGGAAGATATGTTCACCAAGCTTCAGGAGCGTTATGAGACAGTTGTGGCGATCTACACTGCTCACTTCCCGTCTTGGACGGTGAGCCACTCCCGCGTCCGTCGCCAGGCTCAGAGCAACGAGACCCAGAGCGATAGCTCCACGTTGATGTTCGGCGGGTTGCTCCTCGCCTACAAAAGCGTCAGACTGATTGATGATAATGCTGAGACCGTGTTGACGGCCATAACTGGGTCTTCCGTCATTGATGCTAATGCTACGGCGCCTACGCAGAACTCGACCCTTACGTCAGGAGAGAACACCATTGTTCTCTACTTCACGCAGGAGCCGGGATATTGGATTTTGCGTAAGTATTATATTTGAGAGTTGAGATTAACATGCTAGTTTTAACAAATAGTCTTTGCAAAATACTATATTTGAGAGTTGAGATTAACATGCTAGTTTTAACAAATAGTCTTTGCAAAATACTATATTTGAGAGTTGAGATTAACATGCTAGTTTTAACAAATAGTCTTTGCAAAATACTTATCTGTTATAACCATATAATGGGGTTTTTGGTGCGGGAATGATTTTGTATATATAATATTGTAAAATAATCACTAAAATATGAATTAAAAATAGGTAGTAAGCTTGTATGTGCTTAGAAATGTTAAAATAGTACAGTTTTTACCTATCTTTTGGCTAGTGTAAAACATTCCGGCACCAAAAATTCTGACTCACTAAGTCATAAAACAAATAAATATTCTCAAGATAACTTCCTTCACCATTGGACGCCATTTAGCGAAAAGGATCCATCCTCTAAAATTTGCCATTTAAATCAATGACTTAGTTTTGACAAAAAGTTCAAATTCTGTTGACAAATGGCATCCCATTTTGAAGTTCAACTGGAAATCTTCATAATATCTTCATATCACTGTCAACAGTAATGTCATTACTTTAAAATTACACCATTAACCCGCAGTGCGCTCTAATTTCACACGTGTCATACTAACTCCATACTAAACTCCATATTACTGTTATACTCGGGCACTCCATGGGTTAATAATGTCTGTTGTACATTTGATAGCCTACAACTAGTCTTTTTAGGGTTCCGTACCCAAAGGGTAAAAACGGGGCCCTATTACTAAGACTCCGCTGTCTGTCTGTCCGTCTGTCACCAGGCTGTATCTCATCAACTGTAATAGACAGTTGAAATTTTCACAGATGATGTATTTCTGTTGCCACTATAACAACAAATACTAAGAATAGAATAAAATAAATATTTAAGTTCCCATAAAACAAACGTGATTTTTTTGCCGTTTTTTAAGTAATGGTACGGAACCCTTCGTGCGCGAGTCCGACTCGCACTTGGCCGATTTTGTCATATGTTTATGGTTTGAAATCTAGTTAGCAATTATCACAATTGGTTACCATCCAGTTATTAGGGTGAATTGGTGAGAATTTTATACTATAAATAAACAGGTTTATGAAATTGGTAGCATGCCTAGCCTACATTTCCAATACCACAGGTTTAATTCTATTATTTAATATAAATACATATTTTCAATGCATTTGGCCCTGCCTATGAAGGCATTGCCCGTTGACGGCGATTTAGGCCAAATTTTTTACCTACAGGTTAAGTTTCATTATGTTTGTTTCTGTTAATTGCATTTAGTTTTAGCAAATAATGAAATACCAGTTTGTGTGAATATGGAAATAAATGTAAACTAACTATGAAATCTTTAGTAGTAAATACAGTTTTGTGACTTATGCCCACAGAAAAGGCCTCCTGGTCGAACAGCACCGAGTCCAAGGATCTATCACCAGCCCAGGACCTGACGGTGCCGCTGGGATTTAGCTACCGCTGCGCGCAGAACGTGTCCTTCACACACGTCAACGACTCCAAGCATTTCACCCTGACCTTCAATGATCTGAAGGTATTTATGCAACCATTTTAAATTAGTATCACTGCATACATAGGCTATATATGTGTACTTCTTGGTATCTGATTCAGTTGGAATTTGGAGTACTTCAGTAATTCCTATGACAATGCTACATGATATACATGTAACATTATAATGCTGCATGGCAAGTGCATTCCCGTAGCCACGGACTACGGAGGTTTTGGGATCATACTGAGCAACTTTTACTATGAGAACTTTTACTACGGAATCGCGGAAAAAAAAATTACCCACCCATAGAAAATGGACCAGCCAAAATCTGCCTCTCTATCGATCGAATATGCAAGAGTGATATAGAGGCAGAAACCGAACCTTCAATTTTCGTGTTTCGCGATAGGCCCTGTGATTGTCCTAGTGATGCCCTCTACGCAGAGTTTCGCGTAATATTCCCTACCTATTCCCACCGTCGCAATATGGCACTTGTGGTTTGCGAAAACTTCTTAGTTACGGTCATGCGGGGTAAAAGAAACAGTATGAGAATTCCCTACAAGTGGTCTCATACTCCATCTAACCTTATAGGTTTTTGAATAGTCTTAGATTTTACACATCTTAGGGCTTGTGCACAAATCACGCGAGGTTTCTTTCGGCTACTTTTAGACCTGTCGTGATTTTTTCGTGACCCCCCCTCCCCCCTTATCGAACCTCGCGTGATTTGTGCACAAGCCTTTAATCAATGTACCTTTGCTATTACTCAATTGAACTGGGTCGGACGCGCTCGCGGGCAGAGATGTAATATTTCAATCACTCATTGAAAATTGTTTTTTTTCCAGATCCAACCGTTCTTCATCAACAACTCCACCGGCCTCGTCTTTGGTGACTCGCTCAACTGCGTCGGCTTCTTCACCGCCCCCATCTGGGCCTCCCTCTTCGTCACCTTCATTCTGCTCTTCATCATGTTCTTCGGCATTATGATGATGATGGATATCCGCACCATGGACCGCTTCGATGACCCCAAGGGCAAGACCATCACCATTAACGCTGCTGAGTAAGTTTCTGAGCGGGTTTGAGACAATTATACATAAGCCTAATGTCCTTTATATAGGATTTTTTTTTAGCTTTTTGTCCCTTTATAAACATTTTTGTAATTTGTACAGTGTTTATTATATAGTATTTTAATAGTTTAAGTATTAAATGGCGTATTTTTGTTTAAAAGTTTGAATGTATGTCAGTTTTTTCAAACAGCATTTTTTAAATATTTAATTTTATAAGTGTTACATAGTGATTTTGAACCGGCCTAACGATTAAAATCTATTAATTTAATTGTCTTAAACCCCTAGCGTAAGCCTACTAAAGTAAGTATAGAACCTCTATAGAGCTCAAAGTTTCCAACTATTTATTATAACTCGTGAAAAAAAATATATGGCTGCATTAATGCGATTTAAGCCTTATGACAAGGAATACTATCGAATATGCATTAAACTCGCTGAAGTTAGCCTGTGTTCCTAGTAATATACTGATATATATGAAAATTGGTGCCTCTATTCACAATACTAGTGTTTAATATATTTCTAATGCTTTTAAATTGGATTGATTATATTGTTCAGTATTGCTTAAATATTTAAAATATATATTATGCTTATGTTCGGTACCTATAGCTTGTTATATCTTGTTGAAGTCTGTTAGTGTAAATACAAGAATGTACAGATGCGTCACTCAGGTCATAAGCTCTCAAGGTCAACCAGTGTAAGATGTGAGGATTGCCTCCTACCATAAACACAAGAAATATTTTCATCTTTGATTAATTTATTTACTAATTATGAAAATCGAAAAAACTTGTGGAAAGTAACTGTTCTTTTCTTGTTTTTACACCACATGTATGTATACAGTATACAATTATTTATTATTTGCCCTATGTCGGCCTATTAATAATGTATTAAGCTGAAAGTATACTGTTTCATGTTCCATTTTAAAGATTTTGTAAACCAGTAACTTATTAGAATTAAAACCGATCATGTGCCTACGATCTACATAATTAAAGTAGTTTATAAATGCATGTTTGAAAGCAAAAAACCCTATTTGATTTTTGACTCTATTGAATCGCGTTAAGGTTCATTCCATTTATTATTTGGAATTTTGCTTTTAAACATGGACGAGTAGATTGTTATGGCTTCTTAGGTATATTAGAAGGTGCGAATAGAACACTACATACAAAGTTAAAGGACTGTTTTAATGTTAAGCTGAACGCCGATTAAAGTCAGTAGAACGTGTGATAATATGAATTGAAATAAAACAATATTAATTTCAAGTTAGGTATCGATGGATTAGCACAAGGATTTTAATGCATTCTCTAGCGGATCTGCTCACGTACAGTGGCCATCAGATATATCGGTGCGGCCAAGCCGCTCAAAAACATCTAAACATTTACTTTTACGTATTTTTATTAGAGGCTGTATTCAGATATTTGTGAACACCTTCGCCGCTCCGATATATCTGATGGCGACTTTACCAACGTAAGTTAGTGAAAACGTTTTATTCTTGTGCTGTGTAGTGGAAAGGCCTTAGTATATCAAGTCTGATACCAACAACGACAACAATAATTCTGAGCTTCTGAATGTAGCGTAAAAACAAGTAAAAATGTGTCATTATCAGGCGAAAGACTTGTCTACAACCTTTTGCGTGACAACGACACTAATGGTATGAAAATTGTGTGCCCTCCAGTTTAGTGCCAATGTCATTCCATAATTAAAATTGTAAAATTATTAATCGTGTTGTTAAGCTGTTCGCGACCCAACTGTTAGAAGAGGACGGGATGTGTTAGACAAAGACTTTGAGAAATTGCAGCGAATTTGTAGCGATTAAATCGCGCGATTGAGTTATGTGATCTTAATATTTGGGAAGCGAGTAGCAAGCTTTAGAAATTTATAAGACCTTTAAAATGTAGGTGTTGTGACACTTGAAATAAAATTTTAAAGGTCTGTAGATGTAAGTGTAACTGCAATCAAGTTTAGATTCATTTCTGTAAATAATTTCAGCTTTTTCTGTATAATTGTTTTGTTTTTTTGAGAAGTATTAAATCGTGAGACCAAGTGGTGTGTTTACTTTAGAAGCGATGGAGTCCATCCAGAGCCGTCCGCGTCCATGCGGCCGTAGGTACAAATGTGAAATGCGCTCCGACTCCGCCCTCCGCCTGTTCGGTGGGAATAGGGTTTGCAATCTGGATCCGGATTATCCGGAATGTATGAAATTATCCGGATCCGCGGATCTTCCCATACATTTCAGATCCGTCGTGCAAACCCTAGGTGGGAATCGTACTTTAGACGATCTATTGACCCCAATAAAGAGGTCGTCATTATTATGACCCGTATTATTTATCTTTATGAGGACAGCCCATAACTTATAATTTAGGTAAGTTTTATTACCATCATATTCTAATAGCATTAGCTAATGCCTTGAATATGACAGCAATAAAACAGCAGCAATAAGCAGCCTATCTATTCGCCCTCGTAAAACCGAACGCATATTTATTATTGAGGTACCTAATCACGCCCTAAAATGTGTTTTATTTCAGGCCAATTGCAGGACACTATTACTCTCTGTCCTTGGGGGGGGGGGGGGGGGGGGGGTCTCTTTGTTTGACATAATTATTGAAAGTCATAATGTAATGATTGTCATATTATCATTAGTCATAATTCTGAAACCGTTAACTTTTCAGGATTTTCCTAAAGCGCGCTCCAGACTACACGGCGCGAAGCCGCGAACGCGAGTTTTGAGTCGATTTCGCTGATTAGCGAACTAGACTCCATACTCGCGTTCGCGGCTTCGCTCCGCGATTCGCGCAAAAGTGTGGAGGGCCCTTAAGGTTATCCTATAGATAGGTTAGGTTAGGTTTGTTTTATGGCAATCCTGAAAAGTTACGCGTTTCTGAGAAAAACGAAATTATGACTAACGAAAATGTGGACAAACAATACATTATGACTTAATGGAAAACAATAGAGACCTGTTCTCGGAGCTTAGCCAAGATGACAACAGAAAACGAAACGAAACCTATATCATTTCCATACATTTAGCGTTTCGTTTTCTGCGAACGATCGTCATTGATCATAGCTTTATTACGCTACGCAATATCCTATATCGAGGGCCCAATTTATCGAGCATTTTCGAGCTCTGTGGCTGACGGAAAACAAAAACTGAATAAAATGAATATTTAAGTGGGGCTCCCATACAACAAATGTGATTTTTTTGCCATTTTTTGCGTAACGGTACGGAACACTTCGTGCGCGAGTCCGACTCGCACTTGGCCGGTTTTTTAACGATATAGTAGGCAAACGAACAGATGAATCGCCTGATGGTAAGCAAATACTGTTGCCCATAGATACCTGTAACATCAGAAGGGTTGCAAGCGCGTTGCCAGCTTTTAAGATGGGAGTACGCTCTTTTCTTGAAGCTTTGAAGGTGTTTATTCCACAGTCTAGTTGTGCGAGGCAAGAATTCTGGAGAAACGTACGTTGAGGACTGCCGACTATCTGAGCCAGCGGTCGGCAACCTTTTAGCAGCCTAAAGGGGCCCACTGACTATCAGTCCGCCGGACGATATCGGCCTGTCAGTTGTTCGGAACTGTCAAATTTTTGTTGTAATTGACCGGCCTATATCGTCCGGCGGACTGATAGTCAGTGGGCCCCTTAAGGCCACATAGTAGTTAACGAAGTTGAAGCAGGCCGCACTGTTATTTTTTGACTTTTTCAGACATTGACGTTTGTCAATATTACATACAAAATTGCTAGGGAGGCTCGCGGGCCGCAAGTGAGAGGTTCCGGTTCCGACCGCTGATCTAAGTGGTGAAGTTGGAAATGTTGTCGTGTAAAGAAGCGGTAGGGATTAGTCCGAACAATCCATCTGAGCACTGCTCACCCTTATACATGCGATAGAAGAAGTTACAAAAGAAGGTAGGTACTTTATGTAGGCAAAAGGAAACCTTATGTTAAAGAATCATTTATTCATCAATTGTGCATTACAGGTAATGAATACAGGTGTTATAAACAATATGTTCTCTGTAATATGTCTTGCGACGTACAATGATTTTGGTTACCTAGCGCATGCAATATTATTAGAAATGTCACTAAATTTATAATAATCAATAAGTTGTAATTAATAGTTATAATAAATAATGATTAATGGGTAATTATATAAGTCAATCATTAATTTGTCAAAGTGTCCATCATAAATTCAAGATCCAAAATAAATCCTTGTTTAGTCTGGTTGGTAATTAAAAGGATTATGAGTGAAACAAACACTTGTGACTATTTATTTATTTTCTATTGTACCTATGTATAGTTAATACTTAAAAAAAAATTAGTATCATTAATGTTTACTTCTCCAAATAAATGTTAACCATTCACATTGTATTAGTTTAGAGTAGATAGATAAAATTGCAATACCCTTACAGGGTGTCATGTTGTGATACATTATCGATTAAGAACATCTGTAATTTTACCAATGTGAAAGCAATAAATATATTATTATTATTATCCAATATTTTCTAACCTATGAGATAGTTTTAACTAATGTAACTATTAGTTATTTATATACATGTGATTATGTAAATGTAAATCACAAAACATTAAATTTAAAATAGGGTAATTAGGGCAAATCACCCAATGATTGGCCCGTTACAGTCATTGGTCCCTATGTTTGTAGATAGTAAATAGGTTATTTTTTTCACTTTCAATTGGCGTCCCTATTAAATAGGGAAATGATCGTCACTTTTCATTGTATCTGTAATTTTTTTCTTTTCGATCGAAGTTTGTCGATGTACGAATGTCATATATATTGAAATGATATTTCGATTGTCCCAACTCCCATATGTCCGGTCGATCTATCATTTTTGCACAAAAGTTGAATTGAGTTATTAACAATGGTTAATCGAACGAGTTTGTGCAAAAAGAGAAGAGTCGTGGAATGTATTGTATGGGGTCCAATATATCCCACGACTTCTCTTTCCGAACAGAACTGATTTGAAATGGGGTCGGCCGTTCGAAGTATTTAGCAGATGGCGCCAGCATAGCTTGCCCTGTCAATCCCTAAAATTGTGTCAATTTTTTGTTTTTTTAATGCCCTGGCGTCATCTATGCAAACCTTTGCCAGTTGCCAACCCCATTGAACCGTTTGCGTCGCGTCATCGTGAACCTTATACACGAATGTTGACATTGGGCTGACGCGTGCGTCAATTGACGTCTTTGGCGCTCATAACCTTTACTGATCGAACTTTCTTTGACTGGTCAGTTATGCCAGAGGTTTTAATCAAGCCTATAACTTAAAGGTATAAGAGTCGGTAGAGAAACCTTCGACGGCTATCTTCTCTCCAATCCAGTCGTAGAACTGCGGTACGTTAACGTAGACGCCGGGAACGGCGTCGCCGCAGCCGATGCCCCACGCCACCATGCCGTAGATCGCGAAACGTAGGGAGTCCTGCTTTGGATCGACGTTCTGAAACAGACAGAATGATAATTTGATAAAGTAATCTCAGTCGTCCAAAGACGAGTGAAAGGCATTGCGACACAAACCACAATAGTCTAATGTTTCCGTAACGCTGAAGACCGTGGCAAGTGAAGGCGCCGCCTTGCGAAGGTTGCATTATCCACAATATGTAGATACGTCTCATCAGTCATCCTCATCATAAATCATTCATTCATTCATCCACGACCACTCTGTCATGAGTGAATGATTGAGAAGGGTATCTTCTTGGAAAGCTTATAAAATCATCATGGACTTGTTTCCACCTGCTTCGGGAGCTGATGGTAAGAGCGCATTCAGAAGATGCAAAGGGCAACATGATTCTACTAAGCTTAACGTCTACAGTTTAATCTCAGGTCTGTGCCGATCAGCAGACACAAATAACAAATGTGTTTTAGACTTACCCCTATAGGACAGACGAGGGAGGACCCCCCGTCGCCTGCGCAGGTGTCCTTGCCCGCCTCACCCCCCGCGCACGTTAGCGAGGGGTGCAGCACGAAGTGCGAGCCGAGGCGAGTCTTTCTCAGCTCCTTCTGGCATTTATCGCGAGGGACCCAAGGGAGTTCCACCTGAAATGTAAGTAAAATTAAAAGTTTGTCTTAATCTGTCATTTTCACTTATGTATTTGTAATAAAAGGATAAATCATAAACTAACTAAGGAGGTTTAAGTTTTCTCAGGTGTCTTTATATCTTGGACTTGGTATATACATAATGAGGTCCACGTACCAGTCCGTTAATTGTGGTTAAGGCAACTGGTCGTAATTTTGTGAACATTTTCATACCGAATCTTCATTTGTCTTCCATTATCTGTCTCTCACCTTCTTCAGCACGACAGCATATTTGTCTTTGTCGTTGAACTCCTTGCCCCAGCCCATGCTCTGGCAGCGGGCGCCGGCGGGAGGGGCGTGCGGGGCGAGGCAAGCTACGCCGATATGCGGCGCGTTGCCCAGCGCGTACGGCGAGTCCAGGATAAGGAGGGCTACGCTGTTGTATACTGACGCTGAGGAGATATAGTTCAAATTAGTATCAGTTCAAAGTAGTTCAGACAGAAAGGGAGGGTAGAAAGATAAGCTTTATTCATTCTTATTCTTAGGATCAGCTGCCAAAAGCGGCCCGGACTCCTTCAGCCGTAAAAGCACTAAGGAGGAAGGTCATTCAGTGTTGAACAACTTACGTCTGTAGTAGTCGGGATGCTTGACGATCTTCTTAACGTTGCGCTCCTGGTGAGGGTAGATCTCCTTGTTCGTCTGCGTATCCCATTCGCCGGCACGGCATTTTATCTAAAACAGTTGTGAATTTATCCATTTAATTACATATTAATCAAAATAAAACGCCAATACTAAAATAAAATGACTAAGGCATAGGGCACGGCTATTTTTTTCACGGGTCATCCGGCATTCGACATCGGATCGGACAATGTGGAAACGCTCTAATAGAATAGAATAAAATAGAATTCATTTATTCATGGTAAACTACATACATACGCATAAGCATGATAAGCACGCACATAATAACGCGTGTATTCATAATAACGCACGGTTCATACAAAAACGGGCATACCTCATTGGCCTCCTTTCCGTCAACTTTGTGAGCCCCCGTGAGCACAACCTGCGGATGGATGATCGAGCCGCCGCCCATGTAGTCGCTCTGGGACCACGCCGTGTTGCCGTCAGATCGTCTGAAAACAGAGCGCTAATATAAAAAAAGTAACAGAATGATGATGGATAATAAATAGGAGCAGCCCGACTTACGGGGCACCAATGCCTACATTGAACGTGAGATCTCTACTAGGAACAGGTCGCCGGGAAGAACTCGAACACGCTTTAAAGAATATAAATTGGCACATACTCGGTCTCTCGGAAGTAAAAATAAAAGGGACTAATTTACAGGAACATAAAGACTACATGCTACTATATACAGGGGTAAAAAGTGGAAAAAACGGTGTGGGATTTATGATCAAAAAAGAAATAAAACAATACATCGTTGATTTTAAACCCATATCTGACAGAGTAGCAAGATTGGACCTTATAATAAATAATACCCAATTAAGTATTATTCAGGCATACGCCCCTACAAAAAAAGCTCCTGAAGAACATCTAGACACGTTTTATAACGACATACGCCACGCAATGGAGCATACCTACGCAAACATGTTAATCATAGGAGATTTTAATGCGAAGATTGGAATGCCTACCCCCGAAGACAGCGCTGTTATGGGGCCATGGGGATACGGTATAAGGAATTGCCGAGGTAAAACCCTAATCGACTTCTGTCTTGAGCATGAACTATACGTAATGAATACTCATTTTAGAAAAAACCCAAAACTTCGTTGGACGTGGAAGTCGCCAAACGAAAAAGCTCATAATGAAATCGACTTTATTATAACTCGAAAACAGAACATTACAACTATACAAAATGTGGAAGTAATAAATACCACACACCCGACGGACCATAGACTACTTAGAGCAACATGTTATCTATTAAAATCAGATAAAAAATCTAGAATAGCGTTTAAAGGTAAACTGAAGGAATATAATCCAATAGAAAAAGAGTCCTTAAAAAATATCTTTCATTCCGAATGCGCCGAACCATTTTCATACACCAATATTCAAGACTGTTACACTAAGATTAAAAATAAAATTAAAAACTGCACCTTAAAACTACCACCTGAAAGTGCCCCAAAGAACAAAAACGCTATAATAATAACAGAAAAAATACAAAATCTAATAACTGAGAGAACAAAATTAAAGAATCAAACGTATAAATCGGCTCTAGAAAAAAGGAAGCTCAAGCAATTATATTCAAAAATCCGCAATAAACTGAAACAAAATAGACTCCGTCATCGAATGAAAATTATAGAGGACGAGCTTTCAAAAAGAGGATCCGCTAAACGAGGAAGCAGACGCATAAATGACCACAAAATGTGGATACCATCGCTCATCGATGATACAGGACGACAACATACAAACCGTAACAGTATAATCAGAATAGCAACTACATTTTACAAAACCCTATACTCTGAAAACAAAGACTCTACTCCGAGAGACGGACAAAGAACACCGAATAATATAGCGCCGCTATTAGAAAGCGAAATACATTGTGCTATAAATACATTGAAAAATATGAAAAGCCCTGGCGAAGACGGCGTAACTAACGACATCCTGAAGGCAATAGTAGAACCCTTAACTCCTCATCTGACAGCTCTATTCAATGAAATAATTAAACAAGAAAAAATACCTAGAGAATGGGAAACATCTACTATTACACTAATATTTAAAAAAGGAGATCCATGTAAAATAAATAATTACCGCCCTATAAGTCTGCTCCAATCGACGTATAAACTATTTACGACTGTAATCTTAAACAGAATACGCAAAACACTAGATTTTGAACAACCTGTAGAGCAAGCAGGGTTTAGACGCAACTACTCGACAATCGACCACATTTTCACTCTACAACAAGTAATAGAGAAGTATAGTGAATACAACAAGCGACTCTATATAGCTTTCGTGGACTACACGAAAGCTTTTGACACTATTTCACATGAAAAGTTATGGATCGCACTAGACGAACAGGGCGTCGACAGCAAATATATAAATATTCTTTCAGAAATATACAGCAGGGGAAAGTCTCTTATTAAATTAGAAAAGAAAGGAGAGTATTTCGAAATTAAACGTGGCGTAAGACAAGGAGACCCAATCTCGCCCAACTTATTTACGGCTCTCCTAGAATACATATTTCGAAGACTAGACTGGAAAAACTGTGGTATTTCTGTAAATGGAGAACGGCTTCATCACCTACGTTTCGCAGACGACATAGTTTTGATGACGGATGACCACGACGAGCTCGTATATATGCTGAAAACTTTACAACATGAAAGTAAAAAATGTGGTTTAGAAATGAACTCCGAAAAGACATGTATTATGACTAACGGCGACGTTAAATCTACGACAATATCATCCAAAAATATAGAATTCGTTAAAGAATACCTATACCTTGGTCAAAATATAACTGTCAAGGATCGCGACCCGGTTCAAGAAGTCGAGAGACGAATTAAAAAAGCCTGGCAGGCGTACTGGTCGTACAAACACATATTTAAGTCTAAATTTGACATAAAATTAAAGAAAAAAGTCATGGACTCGGTAGTAACGCCCACTCTATTGTATGGATGCCAATCATGGCCATTAACTAAAGAAATTGTGCACAAACTCAAAGTGTTTCAAAGATCAGCCGAAAGAAGTATGCTAAATCTTAAGTTAACAGATAGAGTACGCAGTTCAGATATCCGCCGTCGCACAAAGATAATAGATGCAGCGGAAATGGCCTGCAGATTAAAATGGCGATGGGCTGGGCACACGGCTCGCACTAATGACGGACGATGGAGCGAGAAAATCCTGCACTGGTACCCGCGCGGCGCCACGCGGCACGCGTACCGCCCGCGGCGACGCTGGCGAGACGACATCGTCGCCGAGGCGGGCATCACCTGGACTCGAGTAGCCGCCGACAGGAACGAGTGGCACAGGAGGGAGGAGGCCTATGTCCAAAAATGGACAGCCCAATAGAAATAAGGAAATAATTATAATAAATAAATACTTAGTTAAAATTATCACATCCCATATGTAAATTACCTAATAAATTCTACGAATGAACGCTGTACTAATACTAAACTTAATTATTGATACATTAATAGTTAATGATGTGTTAAGTTTATGATATGATTTTAATGTAATTAATATATTTATGCATGAATGTAATCTTATTATGTTAGAATCTATTGGAAATAAAAAGCTTAATTATTATTATTATTAATGCCGGGCGCCGAAGGCTAAGCCAAAACTAGTCGGATTCGCGCACCGAGGGTTCCGTACTTTTTTTTATATATTCGAGTTGATTGAATGAAAGGTAAATTGCGGTTTACGGTTTATGACGTATTAAAAAAACTACTTACTAGATCTTGTTCAAACCAATTTTCGGTGGAAGTTTGCATGGTAATGTACATCATATATTTTTTTAGTTTTATCATTCTCTTATTTTAGAAGTTACATTTGTGTGTCTCCCGACAGATTTCCACTTTGGAAGTGTCTCGCGCAAACTATTCAGTTTAGAAAAAATATATATTAGAAACCTCAATATAATTTTTGAAGACCTATCCATAGATACCCCACACGATGCCCAGCAGTCCCAGCACACGTATGGGTTTGATGAAAAACATTTTTTTGAGTTTCAGTTCTAAGTATGGGGAACCCCCAAAATTTATTGTTTTTCTTTAATGTTTTTGTGTGAAAATCTTAAGCGGTTCACAGAATACATCTACTTACCAAGTTTTATAGTTCTTATAGTTTCGGAAAAAAATGGCTGTGACATACGGACGGACAGACAGACAGACATGACGAATCCATAAGGGTTCCGTTTTTTGCCATTTGGCTACGGAACCCTAAAAATCGGACGTAAGCCGACGAATGGGACGTTCCGGGTGCACTCCTGTACTGAAGGCCCCTATACAAAAATAACCCCTACTCCACCACTTGTCCTGCTTCTATTCCAGTAGACAGTACACTTCCAGGTGGTCGAGGCTCTGCTTCTACTATAAAGACAGCACTACGTACTTGAGTATAGCGACCAACGGGTACGATGACTTACACTCGTTGCTCCAGCTACACTCCTGCTTCTGTTGGGTTTGTTGCTGAAGTCTCATCCTACTATAGACTGACAGTGTACGTACTTGAGTATAGCGACCATCCACGGGTACTCTCCGAACTCTGCCGAGGTCCCGTCATTGACGATGCGGAAGGCCTGGGCCCCAGGGTTGCTCCAGCCACACTCCATCTGCTCAACCACTGGGGGAGGGGGCTTGTCCTGCTTCTGATTCAGGAGACAGCAGACCTCCAGGTAGTGGGGGCACTCGCGTTGTCTGAAAAGAATAGGTTGAAAAATTTGTCATTATTCTAAGTTTTACCAAAGAGATTTAAGTAGTCATAGAGTTCTCACTCCATACACAAAAAAGACTATTATTTTAGTAGTCGACATCTAGCGTCAAGTAGCGAAATTATCAGTACTCGACAATAAATGTTGCGACGAACGGAAAGTCTAATATTTATAATGTCGTGGTATTAGTAATTGGCAGTGGCAATAAATTACATTAAGCGCCACTTGTACCATCCTACTAACCCGGGGTTAACCCGTTAACCCATTGTTAAATTGTACTAGTAACCATAGTAACGTCAGGTTTAACACCCCGGGTTAGTGAATGGTGCAAGTGGTCCCAATAGTAAGTAATAAAGTGGGGAGTTAAACCTTGAGTAAGTAGTTGTGATATAAATGTAGTAAGTTTTATTTACATACAAGATATATACAGTGGTACTACGTAAACGAAATTATTAATAACTAGCTTAAATCTTAAATAGGCCCTTGAGGCATTGTACCGAGGATGCTGGCGGCATTTCCTCGCTGTATCGCAATGCTGATACGTTGTGCGAGAAAGCCGCCAGCTCTTCGGTCACCAGTTACGTCAACCAGACGCTTCGCGATTTCTGCAAACATTACTACATTTATATCCCCTTACAACATTTATATCCCAAATTAATTTCGAATTGATTATTAAAGTTTTCTTGTATAGTAGTTGTGTGGATAAGTAAGTCTGATGAAGAACTTGCTCCTCTCTTTTACCTTATGTCAATTATAGAATTTCCATCTGTATTGACGGTGCCGGTTTCAGGGTTGCATTGGTAGTGGAGCACGCAGACGCCCGCCTTGCCATCCTTCGTCTCGCAATCTGTGCTGTTGTCTGCATGGAAACGAATTATGATTCTAGATTATTTACCTACTTATATGATTGTTTTTATTAATTTTCGTACGATTGCGAGTGACCGGCATTAAGTAGGGGAATAAAAAAACCGGCCAAGTGCGAGTCAGACTCGCGCACGAAGGGTTCCGTACCATTACGCAAAAACGGCAAAAAATGTGTCGTTATCAAGCAAAAGGTACCACATTGTCGCTTGCCATAAGGACGCTTTGACAGGTTTTTCGTATAAAGATACAAGCAATTTTCGTCTTTATGATAAGCGACAATGTGGTACCTTTTGATTGAAAACGTCACAAATAACGTTTGTTGTATGGGAGCCCCACTTAAATATTTATTTTATTCTGTTTTTAGTATTTGTTGTTATAGCGGTAACGGAAATACATCATCAGTGAAAATTTCAACTGGTTAGCTAAGCTATCACGATTCATGAGATACAGCCTGGTGACAGACGGACAGACAGACAGACGGAAGGACAGCGGAGTCTTAGTATGTCTTGTGGTACGTATTGTGTCCTTAAGTACCTAAATAGAAACAATAATTGGAATTCACAGGACGGACAGAGATAGGCGAGAGCTAATATTACTTCTGTGGATCTGTTTTTAGGGTTCCGTACCCAAAGGGTAAAAATGGGACCCTATTACTAAGACTCCTCTGTACGTCTGTCAGTCACCAGGCTGTATCTCATGAACCGTGATAGCTAGACTGTTAAAATTTTCACAGATGGTGTATTTCTGTTGCCATTATAACAACAAATACTAAAAAGTACGGAACCCCCGGTGGGCGAGTCCTATGCTTCATAGCCCCTAAGTTTAACCATTGTCGACAGAACAAACGTGAACCTAACTGCTGTGTGCCTAATCCCTTGCTTCTGTGCTGTATCTTACCTTTGCCCGGTGAAAGATCAACGTCGGCATCACGGTCATCGGTCCCGAAGAGGGCCTCTAGACGCTTCCTCTCTTCATCGGTAATGTTCTGACCTCTCGCCCAAGACAGGCACAGCAGCACCAAGATAAATGAGTACCTGTAAGTTGAAAGCAGGTATTTATACACTTGCTGATAGTGTATTTGTGACATTTTCAACCAAAAGGTACCACATTGTCGGTTGTCGATAAGGTTGATGTCTAATTAAAGCTATATGAAAATAGCGCCTTATTGAAAAGCGACATAAGTACCCTTTTGGTTGAAAATGCCACATTTATTCGGCGCAGGCGAACAAGGCAGCAATAAAGTATCTAATCTAAGCACAGAGAAATATAAGTAAAGAAAGAGTGGTAACTCGATACATCAGTTTTCTTACCAAAACGCGAGTTATTTCGTAGTCGATATCTAATTCAAGTAGCGAAATTTATCAGTACTGTTAGTTCACAACAGATGTCGCGACGAGGCCCACAAAGTCCGGGGCAAGCTAAATCCATCCATCCCATTCCGTATCGCCATCATCCCATCAGGTTCATGGGTAGGGGTAACTAAACTGTCGCTAACAAATAGTGCAGATCGAGGTTTGCCACCAAATTTTATTGCGCCCCGACCAAGTTTGTTTTTAGGGTTCCGTACCCAAAGGGTAAAAACGGGACCCTAATTGACCCATTACTAAGACCACTGTCAATCTGTCTGTCCGTCTGTCTGTCACCGGGCTGTATCTCATGAACCGTGATAACTAGACAGTAAAAATTTTCACAGATGCTGTATTTCTGTTGCCACTATAACAACAAATACTAAAAAGTACGGAACCCTCGGTCGGCCAAGAGCGAGTCGGACTCGCGTTCCAAGGGTTCCGTACATTACACAATTTAAACAATGTATTTTTTATGTGAAATGTCTTTAAAAAACCCGTAGGGGTCGAATCAAAAACTAGGTAATTAAGTCCGACTCACGCTTGACTGCACATTTCTAATAGGTTTTCCGGTGATCTATAGGTATAGATCTATATTTTTTTAATTTTTTTCAAAATTTTTGACCCAGTAGTTACGGAGATAGAAGGGGGGGGGGGGGGGGGGATGGTCATTTTTTGCCTATTTTCTTGAATAACTTCTAAACTATTTATTTTAAAATTATAAAAAAATATATATTTGAGATTCTCACAATGAGCTCTTTCAATTGATATGTAAAACGATATAGTTTGACAAACTTTATTTTGTAATTTTCTCATTTACCCCTCAAAGTGGCCCCCGTGTTTAAAATTAATATGTTTACGTTACATGTCCATCTTTGGGTCACAAACTTACATATGTGTACCAAATTTCAACTTAATTGGTCCAGTAGTTTCGTAGAAAATAGGCTGTGACAGACGGACAGACAGACAGACAGACAGACAGACGCACGAGTGATCCTATAAGGGTTCCGTTTTTTCCTTTTGAGGTACGGAACCCTAAAAACTGTCTCTAGCTCAGCGCCTCGTGGCAGGGTGCCAAGAAGGCTGGCGGCATTGCCGCGCTGGACGGCAATGCCAATCCGTTGCGCGAGGTAGGAGCCAGCTCTCCTGTCACCCGTCGCCTCCATGAGGCGCTTCGCCAGCTCCTTAAAGATGCCGTGAGCACCAGATCCCCACGGCCCAAGGGTTTCCACCCCAAACGGCTCAAACATATAGCCAGAATCAATGTCTGCGCCGCTTGAGGTGTTCAGCCGCGTCGGCGGCAGCACCAGCTCTGCTGTACATACCTGGAAGATGGAACGGCGCAAGGGTGTCCACGCATGTGGCATCCCAAACTAAAGGCCGTCCAATCTTCCAGGGAACGAGGGTCATGCCGTCATTTTATGCTTGTTTTAATTCTATAAATATATCAATCTCGTTCTGCACTTAACAATCAAGTATAGGTTATCACTTATCAAAGTTAAGGTCTTGTGACACGATAATAAATTAAATAACTACTCGCGCATCGATATTTATTAAGAAAATCCAAATTCACAAAAATGATTTTTTCCAAAAAAAAACCAGATTGCCTACCAATTTAGTGTTGTTAACTTGTTACAAACATTTCGCACCGTTATCTAAAGGATGGTTCAAAAATATACGTTGACAATAAATTTTACTGCGGCGGTGGCGTATATAGTACTTATTGTTGATAATTGTAACAAACGTTTGCGTTTATGTATTAAAACTTTAGGAAAATATTGTGAAGATAATACGTTTTTCGTAAGTGTCGTGTAAGTTAAAAATACTTGGGTATTTGAAATACCGTATTTCTAGAAATGTGAGTTGTCAAGTCAACATATTTTTCAGACCATTCGGTAAAAAACCGCCCAAGAGCATTTCGGACCATGTTCAGTGCAGCATTTTGTAGTTGCTCGTCTATCACAATAGCGTCAATAGCCGAACCTAGAGGGGTATTTATATTTAAAAAAAACTCAAAAACGGCTCTACCAATAATTTTCATTAACATTATTTAGCCATACGCATACCTAAATAAATAAATTAAAAGTCCTTACTTTTATGTTTTTTTTTTAATTTTTTGCACCTATGGTTCGAAAATCAGAGTTTAGGAAACATCTATAGTTTGTCAAAGGACTGCCTCATTTCAAACATAGACAGAGATAATCATACTCTCTTAGTCTTATACTACACTAGTACTAGCACCCAAAAAAAAAGGATATAAGAGTACCTATAGTTTTTTTGGTTCTTATTTACGTCCAATTTGGTTTGACCAACTATATCTCTCCAATTATTCCTTCACACAAGATTTTTTTTATTTTTTTTTTCTTTTCCTAATGAGAACACGATACCGAAAATGTCCCTATTTTGCTATAACTTGTACATATATCGTCAAATTGTTAAAGATTGTTAGAAGATATCTATTAGGTACTATTGCGATTGCGTTTGTTTTAAAATACATATTTGAATGTTTGGTAACAATATAGTATATTTATCTGTACATAATTGTAAGCAATGTAAAGTTTTCTGAATATATATTTATTTTAGGTTTGCAATTGAGTTAGTCAAATAAGTTTGGCCATGAGGAGAAGTATACTTACACAATAAGTTCGAACCAACTCGAACTTAATGTGATAATTGATATTGATAATAAAAAAATGAATGCAGGCAAATTCATGTTTATATATGGGACTTTCTTGAAGTCGTCACAAACTCGACCAACAGGTTCTATTAAGCTTTGAACCGTTATTTGAAGCCTAACATAAATAAGTAATTTGAGAGTAGCGAACTTGATTTCCTGTAACAGATCGGTCAAACCACGAATACTCCCCACTTCATCCCTACCTTGTGACGTCAGGTTTTGTGCACCAGGTGGGGCAACGAGGCAGGTGGCGCTCGGAGCCTTCGTCATTGGCGTTTTGTTTGCCGTAGCAATCGGTCATTTTATAAAACCTTTTAATTATTAAGTGGTTTTTAAATTGCAAACGGTGATACCGTTCGGATTTTAATTAGATTATTTCCAAAATGGACGATACGGGTGAGTCCTCTGATTCATCAAGTTCAACCAGTGGTTCTTCCACGGATACTGCCCCTATGCAAAGGCTGCCTGCGGAGGCACAGGAGCCCAGCCCTTCGCAAGTGGGAAGCAAGAGGAGGGCTGCGAAACACACAAAGCGACGCAAGAATAAACGCCGTCGCATGGAATCTACAATAAGGTATTTAAGTGAACAAGTGAGTGGACTATCAAATTTCATCGCGAATAACACTGCCTTTCAGCCTACCCTCCAACCTGTTTTTCACTCCGCACCTGTTGTACAGGAAGATTATGATTCTGACCGCGTTAGTGGAAATGTTAGCGGAGATCTTTTTGATGATGAGACTACGGGCACAGCGCCCGCGCCCCCGCCCCCGGCTCGCGCCGAGCAGCCTGCACCCGGATGCTCATTTCAATTACCGCTTAATACTGTTTTAAAAGAACCGACTATTCCTAAATCGAGGCCAGACTTAGTTAGCTTGATTAATAACATCCAGCGATTTAATTCAGAGGACTGGGATAGTGTGCGCTATGCAGACGTACAAAAACAATACTATTGAATATATCTAAGCATATAACAAAACGCAATGCATGACAGTGACAGCTAACGTCACTTGATACATATTTCCGTATCCGTTTATATATTGCTATCTCTCTCTTCCCGAATGTCCGTAACCTCGTTAACTTGTTGTCCGCGAGTTCTTTTTACATTAATTAATATTGTAACAATCTTAACCAGCAAATGGTGCTGTTATTATAATAATAAAAGCTCCCCATTTGTGCAATTCAAAGTGAACTTTATTTCCAACATTACTCCAGTCCAGCCTTTGTGCAGTACACCACATCCACGCTCATACTACGCCGGTCCACCGCGACCTTTCCAATAAATACTGTTCTTCGCCAGGTTTCACGTATTTAGAAACGAATGATGAGCTCAAGCCATTTGATAAGGTTAATTCGTTAGCACTTATAGAACGCGGGTTTGCTACTATTACACAGGCCCTTATTAAACAAAATGAGGCGGCTCAGAGCGGTTTTAAAGATTTAGTTGGTTGGTCAAATTCAGTGGCCCAGGTTACACCCAAATTGCTAGAGGAGAAATTAAATGAGATTTTTGTACAGGGTAGCTTTCAGAAAATTAGTAATGACGCTTTGCAAATAGCTTGTGGCCATAGGGCCGAATTAATACAGCAAAGGCGCGATAATATGTTACGATCAGTCAAGGACAATTTTCTGAAAGCTAGCTTGAAGAAAATTCCACCCACTTGTGAGAATTTATTTAATAAAGAACAGTTTGCCAATGCAATTGAAAAGGCCGGTGGATCCTCTAAAACATTTTGGCCGCCCAGGGCGCCGTCTAGTCACAAAGCTGCTGCGCAAGCTCAGCCACAACAGCAAGCTCAGGCCATGCCTAGTTATGCTAATACCTATGCAAACAAAGCACCTCCTTTGTTTAATACTAATTACATATATCCTGATTACACAAATCGGATGCCATTGCCCAACCCGTTTGTGAATTATCAGTCACAACCTCGCGACTACCCTCGCTTTAACCAAAAATATAGTCAACAGACAAAGCCGCCTCGACAAAGGGCTAATAAAGGTTTTCAAAGCAACGACACTTTTGCAAATAGCTACCGCGGAGGTAGGTTCTCGGGCCCATCCTCAACACGAGGGCAGGGTAGGCGGAAGTTGTGACTCGAGCAATTTTCTGGCTGGCCGTTTAATAAATTTTGTGCAGCAGTGGAAGGATTTACAGGCTCCAACAACCTTAATTCAAATAATTCAAAATTTTCGGATCCCTTTTATAGCCAAACCCCCTTTGATGGTACCAAATGTAGTAAATCATCCATCGATGACTCCCAAGAGTTGCGAAATGGATCGCATTATAAATCAAATGTTGCAAATGAGGGTGTTGGAACCTGTGGATCCCAGCCCCAGCTTCGTATCCCCAATGTTCATAATACCGAAAAGCGACGGATCGGCCCGCCCGATATTCAATTTAAAAAGCCTAAACGAGTACGTTTTAGTGAAACCTTTTCGCTTAATGAACATGCACAGAATACCCACTTTCTTGCAACCGCACGACTGACTCGTAAAAATCGATTTATCAAATGCATATTTCCATCTTCCAATTGCCAAAGCACATCGATGTTTCCTGCGATTAGTTTACGACAATCAATTAATGCAAATGACCTGTTTACCTTTCGGCATAGCCTGTGCCCCAAAAGTCTTTGCATCCCTAACAAATTGGGTGGCTCAGTTACTCAGAGAAAAGGGATTTCGGATAGTTGTTTATTTGGACGACTTCTTAATGGCCAACCAGGACCCCCAAATTTTAGCCAACCAGGCTTTAGAAGCAATCCGCCTATTAGAATACCTAGGCTGGCAAGTCAACTATGCCAAATCGATATTGACCCCCCAAAAGAGCCTACAGTACTTGGGCGTGATTTGGGACCCACACATAAACGAAAAGTCTCTGCCGCTTCAAAAAATGCAAAGCTTTCGACAAAAAGCACAAACCTTACTAAATCGAAGAACGGGCAATGTAAACGAAATTCAGAGTCTAGTAGGAATGGTAAATTTTGCCAGCTTTATGGTACCCAGGGGTCGTCTGAATCACAGAGCGCTATTAAATCATTGCCAAAATCTATTGCTGAAAAATCCACGCCACCTCTATCCGATACCAACACATGCGTTAAGCGAGTTAAAGTGGTGGTGCACAAATCTAGTGAAAACTTCCCCAATTCATTACCCACCTACAACCAACTATCTAGTGACAGACGCATCGGGGCAAGCCTGGGCTGGCCCCGTTAGACAATCTCAAGCTGTGGGGCCTCTGGACTCCAGAGGAAGCAAAACTTCACTCCAATCAGCGCGAGATGTTGGCAATCTACTACGCCCTAAAAGGTCACGGTCGGCACCTAGCCGGTGCCTCTCTGTTAATTCAATCGGACAACAGAACGGTAGTTGCCTATTTAAGAAACGAAGGGGGCACAAAGTCACCCCGTCTGATGGAAACCTCACATCAAATATTCCGAATCCTAGATCAGTTCAAGATTCACATACAAATTCATTATTTGCCAGGCCGGTACAACGGCGAAGCCGATCACTTGTCTCGCCTTACGAGGTCTCCCGAGTGGCACCTGTCCCCCAGCATAATGAATCAGATTTTTGCCAAATTTGGCCGTCCATCAATAGACCTATTTGCGTCGTCAGTAGCCCAAGTCCTCCCAATATACGGCACTCTGGACCTCACGGACAGACAGGCCAGCCTTTACGATGCCTTCAGCCAAACGTGGGATTACCCCCTAGCGTGGGTATTTCCACCCCCCTTTCTGGTACCCCGCGTGCTGCAACACCTCAACACTGCGAGAGGGATATATTTGATTGTAGCCCCACGTTGGTTGAAAGTGTTCTGGAGACCAGACCTCAAGAACAAGGCTCTGAGTCCCCCGTTCACAATTTACAACCTAGACCAAGTTTTGGTGGACGCGACAACCGGCCTTCCTCCTCCCATGGTACAGGACATGACTCTGGAGGTCTGGAGATGTGGGGGTGGTCAGCCAGCTTAAATGGATGGTCACAAGATCATATAAATTTTTTGCAAAAAAGTTGGCGGGATTCTTCCATCAAAACTTACAAAAATGCGTGGCAAAAATGGTGCCTTTGGGCTAATCAAAATTCTGTTAGTATGTCGAAACCACAGGGGGCTGATTTGGCTAAATTCTTAATTGACCTTCATCTTAAGCAGAGTCTGGCCTATAATACCATATTAGTATACAAATCCGCAGTTTCAACTCTATGTGACCCAAGCTTAAATATCCCTCTTAGCTCACATATATTGGTACGTCAAGCATTAAAATCTATACGAAATTCAAGTATAAAAAATAAAAAAGCTCCTATATGGGATACAGACGTCCTTGTAAATTGGCTAAAGAGTAATAATAGCAATGAGAGTAGTTTATACGATTGTTCTGCTCGCGCTGCTATTTTATTATTATTATGCTCTGGTCGGCGGGTACACGACTTGACATTATTGGCTGTAGGTGATAATAGCTGTATTGAGGCCGATAATTCTATAATTTTCTGGCCCAAATATGGATCTAAAACTGACACAGTACTAAATCGTCAATCTGGATGGCAAATCTTTCAAAATAAAGATAGCAAAGTCTTAGATCCATTATTTTGGGTAAAAAGAGTCATTTTACTATCGCAACCTAGACGTATAGCTTGCGGTGTTGACAACTTATTTTTGACAACATGCGGACAGCCGAAGGCTGCTTCACGTACAAATATAGCTGGATGGATGAGAAAGATTCTACTGCAAGCCGGCATTAAAGCTAGTGCTGGCAGCGTCCGACCTGCAGTAGCATCCAAAAGCTGGGTGGAGAATATCTCATTAGATGAGATTCTGGCCAGAGGAAATTGGAGGTCAGAAAATACATTTCTGAAATACTATTGTCGACCAGTTCAACCTGCTAATTTGCCGTCACAATCATGTGCTAATTTATTTATACCAGTAGGTGAATAATGAATAAGATGTTTATGTGATCAAATAGATTTATTTAAAAATATACGCTTAAAATGTAAGTAGAAATTAAACTGTTTCTTGATAGTAAACGTACTAGTAAATGTGTTAATTAACTTGCGCATTCGTGAACTGTTGGGTCTATACCTACTTATTATTTCTTAAAGTAATAATATTATGATTACAAATTACCTAATTTAAATGTGATTCTCTTAATGTATATTCTCTTAAATATCTAGATTATACTAGGCATAAGCAATGATACTTATGTAGTGTGAGGCGTGTGATGCAATTTCATAGAGGTAATTAGCCATAGTTTTGATTCATATACATGTGTTATTATTCTATGTAATTATTGCAAACGAATATCATTTGAATAAAAGATTGATATACATAATGCCTTTTAAAATTCTAATGTTCCCTATCTTCCTAATCACATTGGCGTCCTGTGCACCAGGCGATATCAAACAGATCTCAAATTATTTATTTATGTTAGGCTTCAAATAACGGTTCAAAGCTTAATAGCAGCGTTTTACCTACCATTAAAACGCTTATTAAGCGATAACCTTATTTGAAGCCTAACATTTAAATTCTGCCTGGTACATTCTTATTTGAGAGCCAATGACGAAGGCTCCGAGCGCCACCTGCCTCGTTGCCCCACCTGGTGCACAAAACCTGACGTCACAAGGTAGGGATGAAGTGGGGAGTATTCGTGGTTTGACCGATCTGTTACAGGAAATCAAGTTGGCTACTCTCAAATTATTTATTTATGTTAGGCTTCAAATAAGGTTATCGCTTAATAAGCGTTTTAATGGTAGGTAAAACGCTGCTAATAAATTGCGATAATAAAATTAATAATTTAATTTAAAAAACAATTTAACTCCGCATAGCTACTATACATCTAAAAGTTTTACAAAAACACGTTTAATGACAGGTTAAACTTATTTTACGAAAGTTCACTCACCTCATGTCAGTTAATGTCATGTAAATGTTTTGATTAGATTTTAATGTCGTTCAAGATGGCGGGTGGCGCGTCGACGGACCGCGCTCGACTGCCTGCTTTAAGGAAAATAAACTTGTTTACTTGAGGTCGTTAACGAAAGACATCGTTGATATACTTACTTTAATTATTTTGATACCTATTTTAACTTTATGTTTATGGCGATTAAAAATGACATATAAGGTCGTTATGATTAATTGATAATGTTGCAAGTTTTAGCAATAAGTATAGGTATATTAAAACTTTTTAGCAAGTTTTTTTTCTGTAGGTACTCGCCGTACTCGGTAGGTACAGGCAAAAATATCGATCCAGACAAATGGCTCAAAAATATGTGAACACGACTTTATTGTCTAAGGTGTAAGAGCGTACACATATTTTTGAAACTTTGGGAATGTATATATATTTATGCCCTTGACTGTACCTCAAAATTTCTTGGAAGGTAAAATATTGTTTCTATGTAAACAACATTTTACTAACATTTTATTTTATTTATTTTATTAACAATATATATACACAGCATTACCTACAGACAAGTCTATACACCGAGAAATTAAACATTGCATAATAAACAGAATACTTCAGTATACAAACACATGAAATATATAAGCGAGTATAGTTATTTGTTTTACAAGGGGGCAAAGTTGTTGTTTAACGAAAGATTCCAAAAAATGGAATCTTGAGCGTTGCGAGGGTGTCAAAGCACGAGGGTGAAACAATATTTGCCCCCGAGTGAAACACAAAATTTTTCACCACACCAATCCGAAGAAAATATTAACTGTAAGATATCAAGCAAAATCAAACCAAATCAAATCCACATCAACGCCATTACATAACGATCATTCAAAATCATCATTTAAAAATCAATTCTATAGCTTAAGGAAACAACTCAAAATTTGCATCTGGTTACTTTGCCTCAGATGGGGATAAAATGCAATTTTCTTATCAGTTTTTGAACAATCAAGAGTGCTTGTGCCTTGAAGCCCTCGCAACGCTCAAGATTCCATGTTTCGAGCAACTCGCTATGCTCGTGGTTCAGTTTCAATCAATACGAGAGGTTTAACAACAACTTTGCCCCCTTGTAAAACAAATAACTAAGTTAATGTGTCAACTATTTCCACTACCAAAGGGGACTACCCGCTACCCAAGAGATAATTACACGGCTGTCGTCATACATACACAGTTCTGACTGCATTTATAAGTTTGTAAATTAAAATCGTACGAGTTTCTAAGTCCCCACTCCTCACAGTCATTTTTACAGATTTGAATTTTGCTTTTATTCAATTATAGTCCAAAATTCGATTTGAATTTATCCTTTTAAAAGGACACCGGGCAGGACTTGGGAGGATATATCTACACCTACAGGGTGGCTTCGCTTCTTCGGGTGGTGTAACGAAATGTCCTTTGTCCAGCGATGTCATAGTCTGTACCGACATCCATTCTTGCTTGCCGAGCCCTAGCTACAAGCATACAAATATTAGCCCAAATAAGACCCTGGGACAAGTATGTGTAATCACAACTCGCCGATAACCTCTGTTGCTAATAAAATAAGACGCCGGGTGAGTTTCTTGACAAAAAGACTTATTAATCCATCTCTTCTACATTCGAAATTCGACCGTAAACTTCAAATTCAAGGTTTATTTTTAAACAAACTGATAACGTGAGGTCGTATCCCCACTTGATGAGGAAAATAAGTCACAATACGTTCCGAGAAGCAGTGTGGTGTGTGAAGTGACAAGGTTGGTACAGTGCTTGTAAAACATGTTTTTTGTGTTTATCTAAACTACGCTATGTGTTTATTAGTTACTAGGATATTAAATATGTTAATGGAGGGTAAATTTTGGGAATACAAAATGTACATTAAATTTCCGTTGAAAATCGTGTGTTCGATTTCGTTTTTAATTTCAATGGTGTAGGTAATGATAATAAAATTAATAAAATTAATAATTTTATTGATAATAAAATCAATAAAAATGGCAATTATCTGTTTAAAGTTTTTCGTCCTGGTGGTCATCTGCTTTTCTTACCACCTATCCCCTTCAAAATTAACATGAAAAAAGCTAATGTTTTTTTACTAGGTGCAAAGAGGATATCTATCTTTGCTAAATAGCATAGATATATTATGTTATATAGATCATCTGACCACCAGGCCGTAAACAGTTAATATAAAATTTGCGTGGGAATCTAAACAGGAAAAAATAAATATGCAGAATTGCAGATGCATCTGAAGATATCCATCTATTTATTAATCGGTGTAGTTATTAAAACGCATAAATGACTTTACACAATTGATGTATTTTTTTTGTTGTTGTTTTTTTTATAGCCTATCTTGTTTCCCACTGCTGGGCAAAGGCCTCCCCAAGCCATGATGAGTGGCGGATTTTTGTTGTTACGTATTATTTAAAAAATGATTTCAATAGTTGACTTTAAAAATAGTTACACAGTTGATTTAAACCACAACTGTATTGTTTATGTTATGATCCGAATTGTTTTTTTTTAATTAAAATATATTATGCGCAGGCAATTATAAGTTGAACCAAAGTTCTATAATAAACTTTCATACATTATGTTTTATTACACAAATAAATTACATACAAGTAAAAAACTTAAAGATTAGGCAAGTACTTAAAGATATTAAAAAACCGGACAAGTGCAAGTCGGACGCGCTCACCAAGGGTTCCGTACTTTTTATTATTTGTTGTTATAGCGGCAAAAGAAATACATCATCTGTGAAAATTTCAATTGACGGACAGACAGACGGACAGAGGAGTTTTAGTAATAGGGTCCCGTTTTTACCCTAACAACTAAAATAAATGATAATTTTAAAAATAAAACTAGTGCATAAATAAAATGAAGTGTTAGCAATTTAAGAAAAATTTATAGACCGTAATAAAGTTGTTTTAGTTTTGTTTTACCTAAATCTAACCTTAACCTTTGATATAACTTATTGCTTGTAAATAAATAAGATCTTGTTTCTGTTATCATAATGAATCTGTTTGTTTACAATTAATATCTCGCATAGCTCGCTCGTTAGCTCGGATAGTGAACATACAATATTAGATAAAATCAGTGAAATGATGAGGTTAGGAGTCATTAAAATATGGACGGGATAGAAAGGACTCTTATGGCAGAACTATTGCAAAAATTACCATCTTTCAGCTGTAAATAGGTGGCGCTAGGTAGGCTCTGGGACATGAGTATGACATGTACCATAGAAGGCAACAAATAACCCGACCAAATTACGTAGGTTGTTTTTGGTATTATTTCGGTGTATAGAGGCTCCGCCTAATTACTGTTTTTTGATGGACACTTTGTCTCCATGCATTAAAAGTTAAACCGACAGACGAACGAATATATTCGGAATGGCACAAACCGCACAAAGGAATGACGTTTCTAACATTCTTACGAGTAGGTATTGATTATAATTTTGATAGTCATCAGAACCCTAATAAAAACTAATACTGTTTTAATTAAAGCAGTAGACTGACAAAAACGTTTGAGTAGTTAAATAGCATTCAAACAGGTTATGTAATAATGTGTGTCTATTAAAACCTGTTGTTGAGAGCTTCTGTTTGCGGTCTTATTTGCTCCTGCCGCCTGCGTCAGTTGTTCAGCCTCCACCTTGTAGCCGTAGATACACTTTTTAGGGTTCCGTAGCAAAAAGGTACAAAAGGAACCCTTATGGTGCGTGCGACTGTCCGTCCGTCCGTCCGTCTGTCTGACGCATTTGCTAAATATCTCGAGAACTACTTCAGCTATCGATTTGAAATTTGGAATAGTCATAATGAACGCTAACCCAAACCCATTGAAAGTGTAATTTTTTAACATTTTTTTATTAATAAATAAAACAAGTGCGAGTCGGACTCGCGCACCAAGGGTTCCGTACCATTACGCAAAAAACGACAAAAAATCACGTTTGTTGTATAGGAGCCCCACTTAAATATTTATTTTATTCTGTTGTAAGTATTTGTTGTTATAGCGGCAACAGAAATACATCATCTGTGAAAATTTAAACTGTCTAGCTATCACGGTTCATGAGATACAGCCTGGTGTCAGACAGACGGACCGACAGACAGACAGACGGACAGTGGAGTCTTAGTAGTAGGGTCACCGGACCCTACTATATAGAAGAATTTTGAGATCTGTTTTTCTAGACCTTCTACAGTGGCGCCAACTGGTGAGCACAAAAACGGTGGCGGTAGCACTCATTGGTATAATCCATGATGGTAGCGAATTAATGTAGCTAACAAGGATTGTTATATGCAATGATAGCATTATCAGCCAATTTAATTAAGGAAGTCTGGAGAAATGAGTTCGATAAAGTATCTAGGACAGGGTCAACGTGCTGCAATGTCTTTACGACTTAAATGTATCAAAATAACTAATACCAACACCACCTATATTGTTGCTACTTAAAACAGAAGACTCCTTTTGTAAGTAGGTTTCTATGTCTGTTCGTCCACGTGTTATCACACTGGCGCCAAATTAAATGTGAAACCTCTTCAGTGTTGGCATCATGTGTGTGTCATGCGTGTGTTCACTCATGGCATCGCACTATAGAAGGCAATAAACTGAAATAGTTGTCATATACGAAAGAAAAATTTACCAAGACGCCAAGACCTCCAGTGCCCGGCTGGAATCGAACCAGCGTCCTCTACATTCGCGGCAGATGCCTAAACCGCTCGACCACAGCCACGGCGGCATAGGAATTTTCCCAAGTAAATTATCTTTTTGGCGTGATGCGTCTAAATTAAAGCCAACAAAGTGATGGAACCGGCAGGTGCAAAAATATTTCTTTTTGTTTTTCGATCCTGCGATCCTAAAATATTTCTTCCTGTTATTCTTTTCCAGATGTACAAATTCCTCTCAATCCTGGTGCTCCTGGCATTGTGCCGCGCTCAAGACGAAGGGGGCGACCTGGAGTCCATCATCAAGCAGCTCCAGAACCAGAATAATGGAGCGACGCAAGCGCCGCAGTCGTCCACTTTGGTGCCGAGCATAGTTAACAATAACGCGGACGGTGAGTCACTAGAGTCATCAGTTTTATTTCCTGCTGTATATTAGAACCTTTGTCTACAATAGATATGATTTATTTAGAGTTCATCATCAATGAGCTCCAGAAGAACAACCTCGGGAAGACGCAAAACAACGGCGCAACGCAACCTCCGCAGTAGGTACTCCACTTTGTTGCCCAGCTTACTCCACTTGTCCAATGTGTATTTGCATCTCACATTTTGCTTAGTGAGAGAGTGAGACGCAATGCACATTGGACCAAGATATTGGACAGGTGCAAGACCAACCTTAACCATTAACGCTGACGGCGAGTGTCACTAGCTAGATGGCACTGTAAACACTGCAGCAAAGGCTTGAGGTGCAAAAAACTTGAGTATTGTGTAGTGTGTGTATACAACTTTTTGCGTGTATACAACCTATGTGCGTACAACTTTTTACATCAGCTGTAAAAGTACAAGACGCGGTAGAACTAGGTGTCCGTCGTGGCGTCGATCTCTTCAAAGGATATCCTTTGAAAGGATTGCCATATGGCTATGAACGAATAATGAACAATTTTAAAAATGTATGTATAAGCCTTGGTTACCAGCTTAGCGAGTGGTGTCACATTTTATAGAGATGTTGCTGCCTTCTCATACATTGTGACGATATTGTACACAACTGACATGGTCTACTTACTTAATGAAGGCGGAGAAGGAGGAGGCGAGGCGTAGGCGATATGCACTATTAGCTAATATCTAGTTCCTCCCCCCATGGAGCCAGTGGGTTGGGGATGGGGATTGTGGGACGGGATGACTTTACACGTCTGGGAGGACAGTCAAGCGTCCTGGCTCTCTTCTTCATCAGCGCGGGTGTCCGACACATGTCGAACGGGCTGCCGGAGGCGTCGCCGATAGAATACCGCAAGCGATCTAATGACGCTCCCCTGACGGTAAAGAGGGTGACGCCGCAGGGGATGTTAGTAGGTAATTCTCCTCCCCTTCCTCTGGTTAGCAGAGGGAGGAACGAGTCCCACAAAAAATGGTATACTTAATGAAAACTAAGGCCTTAAGCAACAAATAATGTTCGTTTCAGATGGCGACAAGTCCTGTATGACAGCAGACAACCAGAACGGCGAGTGTGTGCCGTACTACTTGTGCGGCGCCAACGACACCATTATCAATGATGGTGTCGGCATCATCGACATCAGGTCAGTTAAGATCATGTTTCAAGAGATTCTGTTTGAGAGCAGATAACCTAGATCGGTGCGGCGCCAACGATACCATCAATGGCATCGAGATCATTGACATTAGGTGAGTGACTAGGTTGCCTAGCCAATGTCCCAATCATTATTTTTATAATATCGGAGGCAAACGAACAGACGTATCGCGTGGGGCAATACCGGAGGGGTTGTAAATAGCTTGCCACAATTTTTTTATGGACCTAACGGATTCAGATTTAATTAAACATGTTTTCAGAGTTAAGGATGGCGAATGCAAGTCGTACTTAGACACGTGCTGCCTGCCGCCAGACCGCAAGACCCCGGACAACCCCATCACCCCCGCGCCTCCTGCTAAGGTACTGTTTTACAGACACGGACTTTAATTGTTAAACCATATTTGGGATCAGAGCCTATAAATCGTGTGTTTTCTGTTAAGGATCTAGGCGTGGTCTTCGATACTCGTCTCACATTCCACGAGCACATAGTGTCACTTGCGACCGACTGCTATCGAAGACTGGGCTTTGTAATCCGTAACTTGCGTAACTTTAACGATCCACTGGCTATTAAGCTAGTTTATAACGCCTTGGTGAGAAGCAAGTTAGAGGCTTCGTCGATCGCATGGTTACCGTATGAATCAACTTACGCGTTACTGCTGGAGAAAGTGCAAAAAGCTTTCCTAAGGTTTTTGTACAAGAAGATTTATGGGTACTACCCGTTCCTGTATCCAACCAAGTATCTCTTGGGAACCCTTGGATACAATTCATTAGAAGTCAGACGGACCTTTAGTTTGCTATCTACTGCGTGTCGAACACTGCGCGGAGAGTCAGATTGTCCGGAACTTGTGAGCCGCCTCGTGCGACTGTTTGTTCCAGATGTCTCCAGAATAAATCTCAGGCCGCGGAGACGCGTTCTTTTAGCTGTGCCGGCTGCGCGAACTGTGTCGCGAAGAAACTCGCCACTGCCGCGCGCTCTCTCTCTACTTAATGCGCTCTTGGCGTCAGCACCGGAATGCGATTTGATTGCATGGCGATGGGTGGCTGTGAGAAACGAATGCTTGAGGTTCTGTGAGGTGATGGACGCTAGGCCCTCGAGTGTAACGTAATGTTTGTTATCCGTGTGTGAAATGTAATGTAATACTTAATGTAATGATTCTATGTTGTTATGTGTTAGTTTCATGACGTATTGGTTTAGTGTAAAGTCGTGTAAACGTATTTATAAAAAAATAAAAAAAAAATAAAAAAAAAATAAAAAAAATATTGACCCAAAGGCCACCCACACTAATAGCGTCTTTAGAGCATCGGCGTCTGCTGTATGGAATATGACGTCGCGAGGGATGTTCTTATATTTCTTGAAACGGAAAACGATCCTTGCTCGAGCCCGACGTCGGATCCGACATCGGATCCGTCCGCTAGGATCCATCCATGTAATAAGACCTTTTTAGAGTTCTGTACCCAAAGGGTAAAAACGGGACCCTATTACTAAGACTCCGCTGTCCGTCTGTCTGTCTGTCACCAGGCTATATCTCATGAACCGTGATAGCTAGACAGTTGAAATTTTCACAGATGATGTATTTCTGTTGCCGCTATAACAAAAGATACTAAAAAGTACGGAACCCTCGGTGCGCGAGTCCGACTCGCACTTGGCCGGTTTTTTTATACCACATCGGTGGTAAACAAGCATACGGCCCGCATGATGATAAGGAGTCACCGTGGACGTCTGCAACACCAGAGATATTAAATTGGGCGTTCCTTTTTTGAAGAACCCCATACTGTAAGCCCTTCGCGAAAACCTTTAGTCTTATCAATATTATTATTATTTTTGGATCTAGGTTAACAATGTAACACCTACCAAAGATAGATATAACTCCGTAATAGATGGATACAGTCTAAGGAAAAAACGTGCCTCGAAAATCACGAAAATTTGATTCTCGATCAGATGGCGCCACTAGTTTTGGCCTACACTCGTATAGAGGGCGTTGACTGTTTCGTTTGTTATATATAATTTTAACGCATACCAGTGAAAGAACATGGGTCAAAAACATATAAAAATAATTAATGCAAATAAAAAAATCATTTATCCATATTTAAATACATTTTATCGTATTTTTATAAATATTTATTTTTAGTTTTAAAGTGTGTCGACAGATGGCAGTGAATTTACTGGGGTTACAAAATTTACTATGACAGTACCGCTCTAGTATAAGTTACTCTATGCACCTACAAACTACCTTTTAGTATCATTCAATGAATAGGTATTTCCAAAATACAATTTTCCCTAAAATTAAATAATAAAAGCGTCATAGGCGACTGACCATAACAGCCATGACTTTCAACTCATTATTCTAACCACAAACTTATCATTGCCGTTCTCAGGGGCATTGATCGAGCGATACCCGTACAATCAATACGTGGTTGCCTTCCCTTGTTGTTTTGCGAACGGCATAATTAAGGTTGTAGGTGTTACATCAAATAGGAGTCATTATATTGTTATAAAGTTGCCACAGCAATGTCGATGACGAATTGATTATGATGCATAGCGGTATTGTGTGCTTCGCTGTTTAGGTATTGGAAGTTAATTTAGCTTGAAGGTAATCCATCACATCATCATTCGTTTATATTTCTGTTCTTTTTAACAAATAAGACTGGTAGCTCTATGGTGTCACACGCGTTATACCAACCTTTTGGGACCCGGCACTCTCTTACATTTTAAATACCCGTAATACTTCTCAAAGTCCTCAAACCTCGGTAGCTCATTTCATTTCCAAAGTGGTTGCGGAAAGCTCTCAAAAACTTTTATTTATTAGGCAAAGCAAGCTGCAAAATTTAATGGACACATTATGAATAAATGCATTCATAAATTGGCGATGCACGGTTACGGCTTCGCGCGGATTGCAGTAAGCGCTGATTGCGACACGTGTAATTGCAGTAAGTGGACTGCTAGTGCTTAAAAAAGGAGATCTATCTTCTCTGAAAGATGTCGCACCAGTGGCTAAAAGTACTTGAGTACCGTAAAATTAGTATAACCAAAGAGGATAGGATAGAGCGGTAAATTCATAGTAAATTTTGTGCCACTGCCATCTATCGACACATGATTAAAACTAAAAATAAAAATATCAAAAAATGTATTTATATATGGATAATTGTTTTTTATTTATTTTAAAAGTAAAAAAGTAAAGTTAATAAAAATAATAATAAAGGATAGATGATTTTTTTTTATTTGCCTTAATTATTTTTATTTGATTTTGACCCATGTTATTTCACTGATATGCGTTAAAATTGTTAAATAACAAACGAAATCGGTAACGCCATCTATACGAGAGTAGGCGAAAGGTAGTAGCGCCATCTGATAGAGAATCAAATTTTCTTGATTTAAGAGGCACGTTTTTTCCTTAGACTGTATCCATCTATTACGGAGTTATATCTATCTTTGGTATAACTTTGCATTTGTTATAGAACCGAGAGGGCTGCGGCTGGCGTAACCCCGACGGTCTCGGGTTCCGTATCACCGGCGCCGCCGACGGAGAGGCCAACTTCGGCGAGTTCCCGTGGATGGTGGCCATCCTCAAGTACGTATATAAGAAATACACTTCAAATAAAGGATCAGTCAGTGATATATATAAATAGAACCGAGAAGGCTGCATATCGTACCATATAAACATATAATAAAGATAAAAAGATAAAAAATGTTTTATTGCACAGAACGAATACAATTGTAGTACATAGTACATATCACAAGTTACTGAACAGTGAACAGAGTTGGTGCATAACTGACTTGACATTCGGAGGTTCCAGGAGTCCCCGCACTAGGCTAGGCCTGTATCGCGGGAGACCAGATGTACATTTTTATGTCATGCGAGTTAACTAGAATTATATTTTTACAATTGAGGACAAAAATGAGATTCAGGTTTATGCAGCAGGTATGCTGGATTAAGGTAAATGCAGTTTTTGGTGTTACAACTATAAAGGTAACTAATTAACTATGTGTATCTAGTTATTAGGTTATTACATTATTGCTATTAAATTTGTTGCTAAGTTCAACTTTAGTTTCAATTATATTACTATGATATTTAGTATAATTTAGTTAGTGTCTATTACAGTTTTGTGTTAAACAATTTTATAAAGTTACAATATTTTAGTCTAATTTACTTAGTTTTATATCTATTACAGTTTTGTGTTAAACAATTTTATAAATTTACAATATTTTAGTCTAATTTAGTTAGTTTTATATCTATTACAGTTTCGTGTTAAACGATTTTATAAAGTTACAATATTTTAGTCTAATTTAGTTAATTTTATGTTTATCTCTCTCATCATAATCAAGTGTTGATAACCAGCTAAAAAGTAACCTTTTAAGCCACCTGCACAGTGCAACCAATTAATTCGCTCTGGAGCTTTACGGCCGTATTATAAATCGAAGAGCAGAGGACGTCGCCAAATCGTCTCCCAAAAGCCGTGTTAACCCACGGGATAGGTAACTTAAACACGCGTTTAGCAAGTAATTTCTCATAATTTTCAGACTTAACGGCTTTTTTGTGAATTGAAAGACAGACTTTATGTATGTAGAGCTGGCGGACTGTGAGTACTTTAGCTTCTTGGTAAAGGCTGTTTGTCGGATATCGAAAGGGCTTTTTGAGCATTACCTGCAAGACCGAACGTTGAGCTCTTTCAGCATTATGAATTTTGATTAAATCTCTAGCATTAGAGGGGCTGGAAGCGGCAGATTTATGAAAACACAGGAATTTAGTCTTTTTACTATTTAAGGTTAGAAGTTTACTTACTCATACCCTTTTCTGCTGCAGCAAAAACACTCCCAAGTATCACCTTTAAAAAAAATCACTGTATAATGGTGCCAAATAGAAAACATATATTTGTGATAGGGATTAAATATATTGTCATTTTATGATTTGTCTATCGATATGTCATAAATATTTCCAGGATCGAACCAGTACACGAGAACGAGCCAAACGGCCAGAAGCTCAACGTGTACGTCGGCGGTGGCTCCCTCATCCATCCCAGCGTGGTTTTGACAGCGGCCCACTACGTGTCCAACGGGAACCAACTGCGAATCCGCGCTGGCGAGTGGGACACACAGACGAAGAGCGAGGTGTATCCGTACCAGGACCGTGATGTCAAGGAGGTGGTGGTCCATAAGGACTTTAACAAAGGTATGTAAGATAAGGCTCAAAACTCAACGTGTACGTTGGCGTTTTATTCTCATATTTCAGCACCCGATAGAGTCAATCGTACCTACAGTTCAAGCGTAAGGCTGTAGGCGCCGTATTACTCATACTCATACTAATTTATTAATAATATTGGTACATATTACACGTCAAAAATTTAATTTAATTACATTTAATTACATGAGATAGATTACATTTTTTTTTGTAAGTTTTGGGTTGTGTAGGTACAAATATGTCGCTAGAGTGGTGTGGTGGAGAACTCAGAATAGGTTCTTCGCTGTCGTAGACCTCGATTCTCTTTGGGCCACAGAGCCCTTGGTATATAGCTAGTACATATATTGTGAATCAGGAAAACTAATCCAAGAAGCTCACGCTAATTTTAGGGTTCCGTACCTCAAAAGGAAAAAAACGAAACCCTTATACTATAAGGGTATAAGGCTTATAGGATCACTCGTGCGTCTGTCTGTCTGTCCGTCTGTCACAGCCTATTTTCTCCGAAAGAACTGGACCAATTAAGTTGAAATTTGGTATACATATGTGTCGTATATAGCTTTTAAGATATTTTTATTGTACGTTTTGTGATTCTCTAATTTTGTGTTTTATTATTGTGTAACTTTCTATGTCTTTTAATCATTGTGTGTTTATGTTTTATTTTTATATTTCGTGCATAGTTATAAGAATCAATGTCCCACAATAAATATTACCTATTCCCTAACTTTGTAAAATAGCGTAAGCTGATTGGCCAATAAATGGATACTGACTCTGCACAACACACCCACGTGACACAGTGGGCGGGGCGCGGGCGCGCTATCATATAAATATGACTGCCCAACTTAGCCTCGTCAGAGCCACATGCAGGAACTGTAGGGGACCGCACCCAGGAAACCACAGAAACTGCCCTGCTTTCAAGAGGGCTTACCGCCTATGGAAGGCCGGGAAATCATATTTCTCGGCCCCGTCGCGCCCAGGCCCCATCACCAACGCCACGGTCGCCAAGCCCACGGTGGAAGAGTCGGCGCCTTCAACATTGATGGCGCCGGCAAACCCCCCCACCCAAAGGGGGGTGGTACGACCGCAGCCGGCGAAGGAGCCCGGAACCGCTGCGAAAATGAAGCCCACACTCAAGACTGCCACCACGAAAACAGCGTCAACTCAAACGACGTCTGCCCAGACTCCGTCAACAGCTCCGGCACCAGCCCTCGAAACTGCCGCACGCCCCACGCCGCCGCCAGCACTAGCACCCACCTACTGCACACCCCCGGATGCCAACGACCCCTTCGACGCCCTCGTCTTAGAGGTCTTAAGCATGCCGGTCGGACCCAGAAGCCTCAGACGCGTCACGCCGCCGCCAGCGCCAGCACCCACCTACCGCACGCCCCCGGCTGCCGACCTCTTCGACGACCTCGTTGCGGTCTTGAGCAGCCCGGATGGACCTAGAAGCCCCAAACAATAACAACAACAACAACAGGGCCATACGAGCCCGCTAAGATGCCAGCCCACTTTTTGGGCCTCAAGAGACCCGCCCGTTGTAACGGGCGGCGGATAGAAACCGCCAAAGATCCAATGTAAGGATGGGAAGGCAATTCGCCCCTCCTTCGGAGGTGCGAAAGAAGCAATGGAAGCCTCGTCAGTCCGTCAACAACTAGTCTTTCTACAACACCTCTACACTTAACATCTTATTAACCCTAAAATAAGTGTTCTTACTAACCCTCACACTAACCCGGTAACATGGTGGTGGTATTTCTGAGGTAATTGGCAGCGGTAGCTTCACTTCGGTCAGCGCGTTCCAGTCTTCGGCGTACGAGCTTCAAGAAAAACAGTCTACGCTCAACAATTATGGTCCTTCGATAGCCGAATAAAGAACAAAGAAACAAGTACGCGCTGAGTGTTGAGAATTTCTCCACTCAGATAGAAGAAAGAACAAAGAAACAAGTACGCGCTGAGTGTCGAGATTTTTCTCCACTCAGATAGAAAAAAGAAGCTTGAAAAACGAACGCGCTGAGCCTTGAAGTACGCTTCGGCTCAGACCCTTACCCAATTACCCCTCCATACCCCACCATACCGGCTTGCCGGTAGGACCGTGCTGTGTTGTAGGTTTTCCTCCACTCACGCGTCCTGGCAACTTTCGTTGCATGTGTCACATGGTGATGCCATCACACTGCTTTCGAACGCTCTAGGCATTGCACTTTGTCATTGCGGGAGATTCAGTGCATCGAGGGATTTACGCTTAGGGGCACTGACGTTGCGCTCTGTGGCGTCAGGGCATAGGTGTTAGGCAGGTAAATTTGTATATAGTTAGGGACCCCCGCGTGTGTGTCAAGAAAGAAGAAGATGTCTACGAAGAGTACGAGAAATCTTCGACCGCGCGCTAAGGGCCCGCCTGCCCCCGCGCCCACAGAGACCCCTACCCCCTCGTCCGGCAAGACCACGTCTACCGAGACACATACATGGAGCAAAGGCTCCACCGGCAACCAAGTGAATAGCGGTGGAGAGATAGACAACAATTCGGTACACTCGAACGCATTCGAAGATACGGTAGTAGAACGCAGTAGGTCGAATACGCTAGTAAATAAAGACCCCGTGGTCGCGCCGCCGCCGCCGCGGGCGCCGTCTGTTCGTGGATCAATCAGAGGTCGCGAATCGGTAAATAGGGATCGTGATAGTCAATTATCGGTGCTCATGGCCGAGCTCGAGGTTCATAAAGCCGCTCTAGTTGTCGCTCAGAAGCAGTCCGATACTGCCAAATTAAAGCTGCAGATCGCCGAATTGGAGGCGAATTCTGACAGAGGCAGTACCGTGGCTGACGAGTCTGAACGGCGTACTAGGAATTGGGTAGGACAACAGTGTAGGCCGCAGGAGCACGACGTCGCGATCGTGAATAGTAAAATTCCCTTGCCGAAGGAGACAGCGCCGCCGCCGCGCGCCGCCGCCATTGAGCGGGGTACTAGTAGGCCGCAACCGCGTTATTTAGAGGTGCCACACGGCAGTTATGCACCTATCTACCATAAGCCGCCCGAGTTACCCTCATTCGGAGGAGATATAACCGAATGGATTTCATTTAGGGCAGAGTTCGAGGACACGTCTCCCATGTTTAGTGCCGTCAATAACGTAAGTCGTATTAGGCGCGCGCTCAAAGGCGAGGCTCGGACCGCCGTGAAATCAATTATGTACACAGTTCAGGACCCGTACGAAATTATGGAGGCGCTAGAACGGCAATTCGGCGACCCGGAGGAAATTGTGTTAACGGAGTTGCATAATATAAAACGTATGCCGCGCTTGTCAGAAGACAACGCGAACATAGCTTCCTTCGCCGCACATATTGCGAATGCCGTCGCAACCATACGTTCGCTGCGACAAGAGCAGTACTTACACGCGCCTGAACTTGTAAACAAAATCGTGGACAAACTTAATCTGATTGTGCGTTACGAATGGGCAAAATATAGGCAGTCTAATAGTCAAACTCCCGGTCTAGTTGCATTATCGGAGTTTTTGAACGAAATTAGCACTGCAGCCAAACGCGTCAACCGACATAGGCCGTCGAACAGATTGCGGAACACAGTAAACACGGTATCTTTTGAGCACGACCCTAAGCGAGCAAGCAGTTCTCGCGATAGGCGTCGCGCCCCCGCGTTTTCCCGCGATCCTAGCACGGAGTCGGAATCAGATTCCCACGATCATTACGTACGCGAAGCGCCGCGTAGTAATAAACCCGCTATCGCGCAAGTTAAGCCTCGCGATAGTAACAAAAAAAAACCCGCGTCGACCGGAGCTAAGCCCAAACAACCGACATCGTCCGTCCCTGTCTCGCGCAGCACGTGCGCCGTTTGCCAGAACGGCCACGAGCACAAAGTTAGCGCGTGTCGTAAATTTTTAGCGGCGACGATTCCTGAACGGTGGGACTTAGCAAAGGGCGCTAGATTATGCTATAGGTGCTTAGACGCGGCTCACCGTAAGTTCAAGTGCAAGTACATCGCGTGCGGAGTTAACCAATGCGAAGCCGGACATCATAAGCTATTACACGGACTGAACGCGGCCGCGCCCGCGAACGGTAATAGTACTCCGGCGGCAGCGGTTAATAATATTAGGCTCCCGCAAACGTACCTCAAAGTCATGCCTGTAGAGGTGTCGGGACCGCTAGGTACCGTGCAAACCCTCGCGCTGCTAGACGAAGGCGCGGCTATGACTTTGATGCTTCACGAAACGGCCGATAAACTCGCGCCTCGCGTAAAAGGCGAAACTCTAGAGATAGAAGGCATAGGCGGCGTAGTCAGAAATCCAGATTCGTATACGTTACGAGTCGCAATACGGGGTTTTTGTAGCCGACACATGGAAATGATGGAGGTAATCACGATTGGCGATATTGGCATAGGAATGCAGGGCGTACCACGTGACGTAGTCGACAAGTGCGAACACTTGACTAAAATCGCGGACGAATTAAGTTACCCGACCGGCATACCTACCATCGTGATAGGACAAGATAATTGGCACCTCATCATTTCTCGGCAAATTTTAGAGGGCCCGCCTGAGCTTCCCATTGCTAGCCTAACTAGACTGGGCTGGGTTTTACACGGCCCAGATAGAACGCGCCGCGCCGCGGTAAATTTTGTAGGGCACGCACGGCCTAAAACCGCGGACGACGAGGCTTTAGAGCTAATGAAACGGCATTTTGACATAGAATCATTAGGCGTTTCACAAAAGCTACCTCGGGCCGATCCCGACCAGCGTGCGCTAGACTTACTGAAAACCACCTGTGTAAAAATACCGGGGGAGAATAGGTATCGAGCGGGCTTATTATGGCGGACGGACGACGAAAAGCTCCCAGATAACCGAGCGCAAGCATTAAAACGGCTGTACAGTCTAGAACGAAAACTAGACCGAGATGCAACGTTAAAGGCCGAATATGCAAAGCATATGGCTAACTTGCTTGACAAGGGTTACGCGGAGAAAATGGAGTCGCCGCCCCCCCTCGATGCGCCCCGGGTGTGGTACTTAGCGCATTTCCCAACTTTTCACCCGCAACGCGGCAAAATGAGATTAGTGTGGGACGCGGCCGCCACGGCCTACGGACGGTCGCTCAATAGCGCGCTTTTGGCCGGCCCCGACTTATTAGAGTCACTCTTTGGCGTACTAGTGCGTTTCCGCGAGGGTAAAATCGCGGTAATAGCGGACGTCAAAGAAATGTTTTTACAGATCGAGATAATTGAGCAAGATCGCGATGCGTTACGTTTCGTTTGGCGGGGGGAGGACCGCACCTCTCCACCGCAAGAATACAGAATGAAGCGGCTTATATTTGGATCGGCAGCGTCGCCGACAACCGCGCTATACGTCAAAAACGAAAACGCAAGAACGCATAGCGAACAATTTCCGATCGCAGCTGAAAAAACAATAAAAAATACGTACATGGACGACATGTTGATCGCGCTCGATACGTCCGAGGACGACGCCAGGCGCATAGTAAACGAGGTTTACGAACTAAATATGCGCGCGTCATTCGAGCTTCGCGGGTTCGCTTCGAATCATCCTGCGGTTATTGCTGACGTAGTTAACAGTAAAGAGGAAACGTCATTGTTAGGCGCTAGCGAGAGCGAACGTACGTTAGGTTTGAAATGGAATCACAAGCGTGACACCTTAGGTTTCAACGTAAACTTTCGCAACACGCCCGAGGACGTACTTAACGGTCAGAAATTACCCACAAAACGACAGGTTACGAGTAGTGCGATGTCAATATTCGATCCGATCGGATACGTAAGCCCCATATCCGTCTTAGGCAAGGCATTAATGCAGGAGATATGGCGCACCGGAATCGGATGGGACTCGCCCATACCCGTCTCGCTCGCACCCGCATGGCGATCGTTCATAGATAACGTACAACAATTACGGGACTTGGAAATTCCGCGACACGTGCCCGCATTTAATAGGGAGGCATATATGCATGTTTTTTGCGACGCAAGTGAAAAAATATATGCCGCGGCCGTGTACCTAGTCAGCGTCAACCCCGAGGGGACTAGAACGTCCGCATTAGTGGCCGCAAAGGCCCGAGTGTCACCTCTCCGGGTAGTTAGTATTCCACGAATGGAATTACAGAGCTGCGTACTAGCGACTAGGTTAGCGGAGACCATAGTCAAAGAGTCAGACTACGTAATAAAGGACAAGTATTTTTGGTCTGACTCCAAAACGGCACTCACGTGGATACGGTCGGACCCACGTAGGTACAAAACGTTCGTCGCACATAGGTTAGCGGAAATCGAGAACACTACCACCCCCGCCAACTGGCGCTGGGTGCCTAGTGCAGCTAACGTAGCTGACGACGCGACGCGCGGTATACCTACGCAATTTGGAGCGAACCACCGATGGTTCATAGGGCCCGATTTCATACGTAAAAGCGAGGAGCATTGGCCGACAGAGAAAACGCCCGCGCCCGTCGCCGATACGGGCGAAGAACGCGTTAACAAGCTCGTATGCTCGGTAGGCGCCGCGAAAAATAAGTTTGAGTACCTGCCGGAGGTATGTAGGTTCTCAAAGTTCGTACGCTTAGTCCGCGCCACCGCTAAAACACTGGTTGCCGCCGAGGTTTTTAAAGCCGCATTGCTTAAAAAGAAACCAGACACAGACATAAATAAGGGGCATTTGAACTTAGCAGAGATATTGCTTATACGCCGGAGTCAACATGAAGCCTTTCCAGAGGAAATCAAGTTAATGGAAACTGGACGGCCGATTCCGAAGAAATCGCCACTCCATAAAATCGCAGTAAAACTCGACAAAAATGGAGTCATCGTGCTGAACGCCAGAATAGATAAAGATGTACACATACCCGTTCTACACGCTAAAGAAGATTTCGTCAAGCTGCTAATACATCATTTTCATGCTCTCTACAATCACGGCAACCACTCAACAGTGATAAACGAGCTGAAACAGAGATACTATATTATCGGTCTGCGCGGTAGCATTCGTTATATAACGAATAAGTGCCAATGGTGTCGGACCTATAAGGGGACCACACTCAAGGTTCCTGTAGGCGACTTACCACCAGAGAGGCTCCAGGCGAATCAACCGCCATTTACCGCCGCAGCCGTAGATTTATTTGGCCCAATGAATATTACAATAGGCCGCCGCCGCGAGAAAAGATGGGGCGTATTATATACTTGCCTCACTACCCGAGCTGTGCACTTAGAGCTTGCCGCCTCACTTTCGGCATCCTCTATGATACTCTCACTGCGCAGAATGATAGCTCGGCGCGGCACGCCTACCGTTCTGTACTCCGACAACGCAACTAACTTCTACGGAGCAGAACGAGAAATTGCAGAGGCCAAGAAAACGCTGCCAGACAGTCTAAAGCCATTCCTGACTGAACGAGCGATCACCTGGAAAAAGATACCGCCTGGCAACCCTTCCGCCGGCGGTGCATGGGAACGACTCGTGGGCAGCGTGAAAACTGCATTGAAAGCTACACTAAAAGAGAGAGCACCTCATGAAGAAGTTCTACACACGCTGCTTCTAGAAGCCGAGCACGTAGTGAACTCCAGACCACTGACACCTGTGAATCCAGACCTAGATGTCGAGGCTCTGACGCCGAACCATTTTCTCATCGGCCGGTCGAGCGCAATGGCACCACTGGGCGTCTTCACAGACAAAGATATGTCACTGTCGTCATGGAAGACAGCGCAGAACTTAGCCGATCACTTTTGGAGGCGCTGGCAAAAAGAATACAGACCCAGCCTCCTCCCTCGGCCCAGTGCTCACCAGAACGTGCAGAAGCTAAATATAGGCGACATCGTCATCGTAGCGGACAGCTCTATGCCACGAGGAACATGGCCTAGAGGCGAAATCGCACAACTCTTTCCCGGCCCTGATGGCCACGTAAGAGTAGCCATTGTTCGCACCCGAGCGGGTGAAGTCCGTCGTCCAGTTTCCCGGCTTATACCTATATACTCCACGAATGGAGACGGTGTTGGCACACGCGGGGGAGATTGTCGTATATAGCTTTTAAGATATTTTTATTGTACGTTTTGTGATTCTCTAATTTTGTGTTTTATTATTGTGTAACTTTCTATGTCTTTTAATCATTGTGTGTTTATGTTTTATTTTTATATTTCGTGCATAGTTATAAGAATCAATGTCCCACAATAAATATTACCTATTCCCTAACTTTGTAAAATAGCGTAAGCTGATTGGCCAATAAATGGATACTGACTCTGCACAACACACCCACGTGACACAGTGGGCGGGGCGCGGGCGCGCTATCATATAAATATGACTGCCCAACTTAGCCTCGTCAGTCCGTCAACAACTAGTCTTTCTACAACACCTCTACACTTAACATCTTATTAACCCTAAAATAAGTGTTCTTACTAACCCTCACACTAACCCGGTAACATGGTGGTGGTATTTCTGAGGTAATTGGCAGCGGTAGCTTCACTTCGGTCAGCGCGTTCCAGTCTTCGGCGTACGAGCTTCAAGAAAAACAGTCTACGCTCAACAATATGTAAGTTTGTGACCCAAAGACGGTCATGTAACGTAAACAAAAGAATTTAAAACAAGGGGGCCACTTTTGGGAGGTAAATAAGAAAATTAAAAAATAAAGTTTTTCAAAATATATCGTGTTACATATCAAATGAAAGAGCTCATTGTGGGAATCTCAAATATATATTTTTTTTTAATTTTTGGATAAATAATTTAGAAGTTATTCAAGAAAAAAAGAAATGTACCGTCAAGCGTGAGTCGGACTTAATTACTTAGATTTTCATCCGACCCCCACGGGTTTTTTAAAGACATTTCACTCACGGTTCACATAAAATGGTGTAATGTACGGAACCCTTGGAACGCGAGTCCGACTCGCACTTGGCCGGTTTTTTTCACATTTTCTAGACTATACGGCCATCAGATAACTTAGTGTAAAATTTCTAAATAAAGCCATCCTTATCCATGCAGCTTTAAAAAAGACTTTGAGAACGTTCCATGTCCGGGCTGAAGCGTCCGACACTTCAGTCTTATATAGAAAGCATCACGTGATCACGTCATAGAACACGAAGTGTCGGAATCCTCGGTCCAGAACCGGAGCGTTCTAGAGTCATCTTTAGTCTTGCTTCTCATTGGTGTTATTTTTTCCAGGCAACCTGTTCTACGACATAGGTCTCCTCTTCCTGGCGTCCCCCGTCGACGCGGCGCCGAACATAGGCGTCGCTTGCCTGCCGAGCCCCGGCGTACGCGCCGTCGGCGGCAAGCGCTGCCTGGCCAGTGGGTGGGGCAAGGACCACTTTGGGAAGGAGGGCCGGTATCAGGTCATACTTAAACGGGTATGTACACTCAGGACGTAGCTAGAGGATATGGCGCCCGGGGCAGTCACCAAATTTGCGCCCCCTGACGACTGACAAAAGTTTCCCTGCTGCTGCCTTTTGCCCATTTTGGCGCCCCCTCTTGGATGGCGCCTTTGTATTTCAGAGGTTGCTTATTGTTTCCAGGTGGAAGTCCCTGTAGTAGACCGCGCGCGCTGCCAGCAGGAGCTGCGCAAGACCCGCCTCGGCAAATACTTCGAGCTGCACAGCTCCTTCATGTGCGCCGGGGGCGAGTCCGGCGCCGATACGTGCAAGGGTGACGGCGGATCGCCCCTCGTCTGTCCTTCTGAGGTACGTTTGAGCTGCACAGCTTCATGTACGTGAGCGGCGAGAAGGGCGTCGGCACGTGCAAGGGCGACGGCGGGTCGCCCCTCGTCTGTCCTTCTGAGGTAAGTTCGAGCTGCACAGCTTCATGTACGTGGGAGGCGAGAAAGAAGCTCCTTCATGGGCACCGGCGGCGAGGCCGGCGCCGACACGTGCAAGGGTGATGGCGGATCGCCCCTCGTCTCTCCTTCGGAGGTAAAATGTTACCACAATTTAACTTAATTTTAAGTTAAGTTGAACCTTAAGTTATGATGGGCCGTTACAAGGATTCCTAGGCTGGTAATTTCGCAGAAAGCAGTAAGATCCTTGGCTGAAGGAAAAAATAGTGTAATATTATAAAATTGGCTGTTTTACCGTGATTAATTTTTATTACAGCCAAAAGGGATGGCACCTATCATGTCATTGCCAACGATGATCTTTAAAAAAGCTAAATTCGTATGGCAGGATGTAGTTTTTTTATTTATTTTTGTCATTCGTAGGTACTCAATGTTATTGCTCGAATTACTCTGAATTGGGAATCCACCGTTTTCCGAATTTGTTATCCAAATCTAACTTCCAAATTTAATGCCTTGAATTCCAAATCCATCCCTAGGATTTTTGGAGTTTGGTCGTACCGAGCAATTGTAAACGTGCGCTACCCACGATAGCCGGTTCGCCCTTCCCTGTTGATAGCGAGGGCCCTATCTTAAACACCTCCGGTAAACAAATATGAACGTCAAGTGAAAGTTTCCTATATAATTGCAGTACGAGAAGGACCGCTACATCCAGTACGGAATCGTCGCGTGGGGCATCGGCTGCGGCGACCAGACGCCGGCCGTGTACGTCGACGTCGGACACCTCCGGTCCTGGGTCGACGACAAGGTCCGCGGACACGGATACGACGAGAAAGTTTACACTTACCTCGACTAGGTTTACAGATGTCTTGCAGGCGGTTAGCACTCACCGCCGCCTATCACTTTGCATCATTGTTTCGTCGGCTACATTTTCTCGGCAGCTACTTCTAAAATAAAGCGCCAATTGTCTTAAATCCCATAATGAAAATGAGGTAAACATACAGAAATAGGTTCATATTTTGTAGTAGTTATGTGGAGAAGACAGACATATAAAATTTTTGGTTAGGAAGACAGTCAGAGCGTCATGGGGCAAGAACTTTCGTATTTGTACCTACACGTACATACTTAGTCAGAACAGAAAAGCTTTGCTCCCTCTGCTCTACCGACCTCTGTAGACGGTCTTACCTGGGACTTGGGAGACGGTCTTCCCACATTGACCTTATAAAATGCATTGTGGGTGTGAGTCATAGGAATTATATATCGGGACCTACCGCGTTCTTGATTATTTCGTCTAGTAACTAGACTAAGTAGTTGCCTTCTCTATCAGTCGAAACTTAAGACCGCTAGAGGCAGATAAAATTTCGTTTCTCGATGTTCGCGTAGGCCTATAGGTACCTGTTGAGCGTAGACTGTTTTTCCGATGAAGCTCGTACGCCGAAGACTGGAACGCGCTGGCCGAAGTGAAGCTACCGCTGCCAATTACCTCAGAAATACCACCACCATGTTACCGGGTTAGTGTGAGGGTTAGTAAGAACACTTATTTTAGAGTTAATAAGATGTTTAGTGTAGACTAGTTGTTGACGGACTGACGAGGCTAGGTTGGGCAGTCATATTTATATGATAGCGCGCCCGCGCCCCGCCCACTGTGTCACGTGGGTGTGTTGTGCAGAGTCAGTATCCATTTATTGGCCAATCAGCTTACGCTATTTTACAAAGTTAGGGAATAGGTAATATTTATTGTGGGACATTGATTCTTATAACTATGCACGAAATATAAAAATAAAACATAAACACACAATGATTAAAAGACATAGAAAGTTACACAATAATAAAACACAAAATTAGAGAATCACAAAACGTACAATAAAAATATCTTAAAAGCTATATACGACAATCTCCCCCGCGTGTGCCAACACCGTCTCCATTCGTGGAGTATATAGGTATAAGCCGGGAAACTGGACGGCGGACTTCACCCGCTCGGGTGCGAACAATGGCTACTCTTACGTGGCCATCAGGGCCGGGAAAGAGTTGTGCGATTTCGCCTCTAGGCCATGTTCCTCGTGGCATAGAGCTGTCCGCTACGATGACGATGTCGCCTATATTTAGCTTCTGCACGTTCTGGTGAGCACTGGGCCGAGGGAGGAGGCTGGGTCTGTATTCTTTCTGCCAGCGCCTCCAAAAGTGATCGGCTAAGTTCTGCGCTGTCTTCCATGACGACAGTGACATATCTTTGTCTGTGAAGACGCCCAGCGGTGCCATTGCGCTCGACCGGCCGATGAGAAAATGGTTCGGCGTCAGAGCCTCGACATCTAGGTCTGGATTCACAGGTGTCAGTGGTCTGGAGTTCACTACGTGCTCGGCTTCTAGAAGCAGCGTATGTAGAACTTCTTCATGAGGTGCTCTCTCTTTTAGTGTAGCTTTCAGTGCAGTTTTCACGCTGCCCACGAGTCGTTCCCATGCACCGCCGGCGGAAGGGTTGCCAGGCGGTATCTTTTTCCAGGTGATCGCTCGTTCAGTCAGGAATGGCTTTAGACTGTCTGGCAGCGTTTTCTTGGCCTCTGCAATTTCTCGTTCTGCTCCGTAGAAGTTAGTTGCGTTGTCGGAGTACAGAACGGTAGGCGTGCCGCGCCGAGCTATCATTCTGCGCAGTGAGAGTATCATAGAGGATGCCGAAAGTGAGGCGGCAAGCTCTAAGTGCACAGCTCGGGTAGTGAGGCAAGTATATAATACGCCCCATCTTTTCTCGCGGCGGCGGCCTATTGTAATATTCATTGGGCCAAATAAATCTACGGCTGCGGCGGTAAATGGCGGTTGATTCGCCTGGAGCCTCTCTGGTGGTAAGTCGCCTACAGGAACCTTGAGTGTGGTCCCCTTATAGGTCCGACACCATTGGCACTTATTCGTTATATAACGAATGCTACCGCGCAGACCGATAATATAATATCTCTGTTTCAGCTCGTTTATCACTGTTGAGTGGTTGCCGTGATTGTAGAGAGCATGAAAATGATGTATTAGCAGCTTGACGAAATCTTCTTTAGCGTGTAGAACGGGTATGTGTACATCTTTATCTATTCTGGCGTTCAGCACGATGACTCCATTTTTGTCGAGTTTTACTGCGATTTTATGGAGTGGCGATTTCTTCGGAATCGGCCGTCCAGTTTCCATTAACTTGATTTCCTCTGGAAAGGCTTCATGTTGACTCCGGCGTATAAGCAATATCTCTGCTAAGTTCAAATGCCCCTTATTTATGTCTGTGTCTGGTTTCTTTTTAAGCAATGCGGCTTTAAAAACCTCGGCGGCAACCAGTGTTTTAGCGGTGGCGCGGACTAAGCGTACGAACTTTGAGAACCTACATACCTCCGGCAGGTACTCAAACTTATTTTTCGCGGCGCCTACCGAGCATACGAGCTTGTTAACGCGTTCTTCGCCCGTATCGGCGACGGGCGCGGGCGTTTTCTCTGTCGGCCAATGCTCCTCGCTTTTACGTACGAAATCGGGCCCTATGAACCATCGGTGGTTCGCTCCAAATTGCGTAGGTATACCGCGCGTCGCGTCGTCAGCTACGTTAGCTGCACTAGGCACCCAGCGCCAGTTGGCGGGGGTGGTAGTGTTCTCGATTTCCGCTAACCTATGTGCGACGAACGTTTTGTACCTACGTGGGTCCGACCGTATCCACGTGAGTGCCGTTTTGGAGTCAGACCAAAAATATTTGTCCTTTATTACGTAGTCTGACTCTTTGACTATGGTCTCCGCTAACCTAGTCGCTAGTACGCAGCTCTGTAATTCCATTCGTGGAATACTAACTACCCGGAGAGGTGACACTCGGGCCTTTGCGGCCACTAATGCGGACGTTCTAGTCCCCTCGGGGTTGACGCTGACTAGGTACACGGCCGCGGCATATATTTTTTCACTTGCGTCGCAAAAAACATGCATATATGCCTCCCTATTAAATGCGGGCACGTGTCGCGGAATTTCCAAGTCCCGTAATTGTTGTACGTTATCTATGAACGATCGCCATGCGGGTGCGAGCGAGACGGGTATGGGCGAGTCCCATCCGATTCCGGTGCGCCATATCTCCTGCATTAATGCCTTGCCTAAGACGGATATGGGGCTTACGTATCCGATCGGATCGAATATCGACATCGCACTACTCGTAACCTGTCGTTTTGTGGGTAATTTCTGACCGTTAAGTACGTCCTCGGGCGTGTTGCGAAAGTTTACGTTGAAACCTAAGGTGTCACGCTTGTGATTCCATTTCAAACCTAACGTACGTTCGCTCTCGCTAGCGCCTAACAATGACGTTTCCTCTTTACTGTTAACTACGTCAGCAATAACCGCAGGATGGTTCGACGCGAACCCGCGAAGCTCGAATGACGCGCGCATATTTAATTCGTAAACCTCGTTTACTATGCGCCTGGCGTCGTCCTCGGACGTATCGAGCGCGATCAACATGTCGTCCATGTACGTATTTTTTATTGTTTTTTCAGCTGCGATCGGAAATTGTTCGCTATGCGTTCTTGCGTTTTCGTTTTTGACGTATAGCGCGGTTGTCGGCGACGCTGCCGATCCAAATATAAGCCGCTTCATTCTGTATTCTTGCGGTGGAGAGGTGCGGTCCTCCCCCCGCCAAACGAAACGTAACGCATCGCGATCTTGTTCAATTATCTCGATCTGTAAAAACATTTCTTTGACGTCCGCTATTACCGCGATTTTACCCTCGCGGAAACGCACTAGTACGCCAAAGAGTGACTCTAATAAGTCGGGGCCGGCCAAAAGCGCGCTATTGAGCGACCGTCCGTAGGCCGTGGCGGCCGCGTCCCACACTAATCTCATTTTGCCGCGTTGCGGGTGAAAAGTTGGGAAATGCGCTAAGTACCACACCCGGGGCGCATCGAGGGGGGGCGGCGACTCCATTTTCTCCGCGTAACCTTTGTCAAGCAAGTTAGCCATATGCTTTGCATATTCGGCCTTTAACGTTGCATCTCGGTCTAGTTTTCGTTCTAGACTGTACAGCCGTTTTAATGCTTGCGCTCGGTTATCTGGGAGCTTTTCGTCGTCTGTCCGCCATAATAAGCCCGCTCGATACCTATTCTCCCCCGGTATTTTTACACAGGTGGTTTTCAGTAAGTCTAGCGCGCGCTGGTCGGGATCGGCCCGAGGTAGCTTTTGTGAAACGCCTAATGATTCTATGTCAAAATGTCGTTTCATTAGCTCTAAAGCCTCGTCGTCCGCGGTTTTAGGCCGTGCGTGCCCTACAAAATTTACCGCGGCGCGGCGCGTTCTATCTGGGCCGTGTAAAACCCAGCCCAGTCTAGTTAGGCTAGCAATAGGAAGCTCAGGCGGGCCCTCTAATATTTGCCGAGAAATGATGAGGTGCCAATTATCTTGGCCTATCACGATGGTAGGTATGCCGGTCGGGTAACTCAATTCGTCCGCGATCTTAGTCAAGTGTTCGCACTTGTCGACTACGTCACGTGGTACGCCCTGCATTCCTATGCCAATATCGCCAATCGTGATTACCTCCATCATTTCCATGTGTCGGCTACAAAAACCCCGTATTGCGACTCGTAACGTATACGAATCTGGATTTCTGACTACGCCGCCTATGCCTTCTATTTCCAAAGTTTCGCCTTTTACGCGAGGCGCGAGTTTATCGGCCGTTTCGTGAAGCATCAAAGTCATAGCCGCGCCTTCGTCTAGCAGCGCGAGGGTTTGTACGGTACCTAGCGGTCCCGACACCTCTACAGGCATGACTTTGAGGTACGTTTGCGGGAGCCTAATATTATTAACCGCTGCCGCCGGAGTACTATTACCGTTCGCGGGCGCGGCCGCGTTCAGTCCGTGTAATAGCTTATGATGTCCGGCTTCGCATTGGTTAACTCCGCACGCGATGTACTTGCACTTGAACTTACGGTGAGCCGCGTCTAAGCACCTATAGCATAATCTAGCGCCCTTTGCTAAGTCCCACCGTTCAGGAATCGTCGCCGCTAAAAATTTACGACACGCGCTAACTTTGTGCTCGTGGCCGTTCTGGCAAACGGCGCACGTGCTGCGCGAGACAGGGACGGACGATGTCGGTTGTTTGGGCTTAGCTCCGGTCGACGCGGGTTTTTTTTTGTTACTATCGCGAGGCTTAACTTGCGCGATAGCGGGTTTATTACTACGCGGCGCTTCGCGTACGTAATGATCGTGGGAATCTGATTCCGACTCCGTGCTAGGATCGCGGGAAAACGCGGGGGCGCGACGCCTATCGCGAGAACTGCTTGCTCGCCTAGGGTCGTGCTCAAAAGATACCGTGTTTACTGTGTTCCGCAATCTGTTCGACGGCCTATGTCGGTTGACGCGTTTGGCTGCAGTGCTAATTTCGTTCAAAAACTCCGATAATGCAACTAGACCGGGAGTTTGACTATTAGACTGCCTATATTTTGCCCATTCGTAACGCACAATCAGATTGAGTTTGTCCACGATTTTGTTTACAAGTTCAGGCGCGTGTAGGTACTGCTCTTGTCGCAGCGAACGTATGGTTGCGACGGCATTCGCAATATGTGCGGCGAAGGAAGCTATGTTCGCGTTGTCTTCTGACAAGCGCGGCATACGTTTTATATTATGCAACTCCGTTAACACAATTTCCTCCGGGTCGCCGAATTGCCGTTCTAGCGCCTCCATAATTTCGTACGGGTCCTGAACTGTGTACATAATTGATTTCACGGCGGTCCGAGCCTCGCCTTTGAGCGCGCGCCTAATACGACTTACGTTATTGACGGCACTAAACATGGGAGACGTGTCCTCGAACTCTGCCCTAAATGAAATCCATTCGGTTATATCTCCTCCGAATGAGGGTAACTCGGGCGGCTTATGGTAGATAGGTGCATAACTGCCGTGTGGCACCTCTAAATAACGCGGTTGCGGCCTACTAGTACCCCGCTCAATGGCGGCGGCGCGCGGCGGCGGCGCTGTCTCCTTCGGCAAGGGAATTTTACTATTCACGATCGCGACGTCGTGCTCCTGCGGCCTACACTGTTGTCCTACCCAATTCCTAGTACGCCGTTCAGACTCGTCAGCCACGGTACTGCCTCTGTCAGAATTCGCCTCCAATTCGGCGATCTGCAGCTTTAATTTGGCAGTATCGGACTGCTTCTGAGCGACAACTAGAGCGGCTTTATGAACCTCGAGCTCGGCCATGAGCACCGATAATTGACTATCACGATCCCTATTTACCGATTCGCGACCTCTGATTGATCCACGAACAGACGGCGCCCGCGGCGGCGGCGGCGCGACCACGGGGTCTTTATTCACTAGCGTATTCGACCTACTGCGAACTACTACCGTATTTTCTAACGCGTCCGAGTGTACCGAATTGTTGTCTATCTCTCCACCGCTATTCACTTGGTTGCCGGTGGAGCCTTTGCTCCATGTATGTGTCTCGGTAGACGTGGTCTTGCCGGACGAGGGGGTAGGGGTCTCTGTGGGCGCGGGGGCAGGCGGGCCCTTAGCGCGCGGTCGAAGATTTCTCGTACTCTTCGTAGACATCTTCTTCTTTCTTGACACACACGCGGGGGTCCCTAACTATATACAAATTTACCTGCCTAACACCTATGCCCTGACGCCACAGAGCGCAACGTCAGTGCCCCTAAGCGTAAATCCCTCGGTGCACTGAATCTCCCGCAATGACAAAGTGCAATGCCTAGAGCGTTCGAAAGCAGTGTGATGGCATCACCATGTGACACATGCAACGAAAGTTGCCAGGACGCGTGAGTGGAGGAAAACCTACAACACAGCACGGTCCGACCGGCAAGCCGGTATGGTGGGGTATGGAGGGGTAATTGGGTAAGGGTCTGAGCCGAAGCGTACTTCAAGGCTCAGCGCGTTCGTTTTTCAAGCTTCTTTTTTCTATCTGAGTGGAGAAAAATCTCGACACTCAGCGCGTACTTGTTTCTTTGTTCTTTCTTCTATCTGAGTGGAGAAATTCTCAACACTCAGCGCGTACTTGTTTCTTTGTTCTTTATTCGGCTATCGAAGGACCATAATTGTTGAGCGTAGACTGTTTTTCCGATGAAGCTCGTACGCCGAAGACTGGAACGCGCTGGCCGAAGTGAAGCTACCGCTGCCAATTACCTCAGAAATACCACCACCATGTTACCGGGTTAGTGTGAGGGTTAGTAAGAACACTTATTTTAGAGTTAATAAGATGTTTAGTGTAGACTAGTTGTTGACGGACTGACGAGGCTAGGTTGGGCAGTCATATTTATATGATAGCGCGCCCGCGCCCCGCCCACTGTGTCACGTGGGTGTGTTGTGCAGAGTCAGTATCCATTTATTGGCCAATCAGCTTACGCTATTTTACAAAGTTAGGGAATAGGTAATATTTATTGTGGGACATTGATTCTTATAACTATGCACGAAATATAAAAATAAAACATAAACACACAATGATTAAAAGACATAGAAAGTTACACAATAATAAAACACAAAATTAGAGAATCACAAAACGTACAATAAAAATATCTTAAAAGCTATATACGACAGTACCTACGAAAGTTGAACCTCTCAAACTCAAGAACACCAAAACGTAATTTTGATAGCTTCTACTTTTGTTTCAGAAAGACGAATAAATATACAGTAAAAGTGCTAAAATACTCAATCGTGCAATAAATAATGTAATGGCAGTTTTATTATGTTTTAATTTAAGCCGGTAATAAATATTTTCCAATTTTATAGTTTTTTATATAATTTTTTATGTTAAGTTTAATTTAAGAAGTGTGTTTATTGCCATAAGATTAATAAATAAAATTTCCCATTTCTCCTGCCTCATATATAGCAGCGATCACACAATTCACACATGGGGCAGGGAATTCAGCAACATTATTAACTTTAAAAAATATATGTAATTATTAATATATATTTTTACTATTACTAGTAATAAGGCACACCAGTACAAATAATCCTTTAGGTATAGGTGTACCAAAAATACAATATTTTTGGTCTAATAGCCTGAAAGTATCACAGACTGTTCTACATTCAAAACCGGTGTTATTTCTTTTAGATTATCAGTGAATTTGAATTGTTTGGCAGGTATCAAACCAAGAAAGGTTGTGTGTTGCATTACCAACGGCAGTTCTTGATTAAAGAATGTTGAATATACACATATCCACGGTGACTTTTTTACCAATATTCTTGCTGCTGTAAGAGTTGGAAAAGCAAGAGCAATCCTAGATAGACTCAGCTGGTCATGCTTGAGTGCTCGTCCAGTATGAGTTGGATCAATTGCTATACCATATAGAGCACATTTCATTTTAATGATTTTTGAAGCAACAAGTTCTCTCAATGCCTTCTGTATGTTATTACCAAATTTCAAGAATAAATCGATAAACATGATCAAGTCTTCTACGAGTTGTACAGGCCGACACTTTGCATAATATTTTGTAGAGTTTAACACCATTGGCTTATCTCTAGCAGTTACGGGGTAGGCGTTGGCCTTCTTAAAGAATTGATCCCTAATAAGCTTGGCATAAAATCCTGTAGGGCCCATTCTAACTCTAGCCCCCGGATTTAACATCTCCCGTACCCGTTCTGTTCCACCATAATTAAAAGATATTTAGCCATTTTCACTAGTTAAAGACGAGTAGCACCAAAAGTAGTATAATTTATATAAATATACATCTATGTATTGAAATAAAGTACACATATTGCCTTTGCAACAACTTGGATAATTTTCTTGTATAGATAGAAACACTTATGGCGAGAATCAACAGAATACTAGAACCACTGCAACGCACTGACTGAACAAAGAAAAGAAAAGTCTAGAAAGTGTATACATACGGTAGGACCTAAAGTTTATAACAAAATCCCGCTATAGCTGAAACAAATAACTAGCGACCTATGTTTTTATAAAAAACTCAAATCTAAATTGGCGTCTGATGCATACTACACAGTCGATGCCTTTTAGGAGACCTAGCACTGTGCGAAGTGGGTAAAAACTTATTATTATTAAGTATTGAAAGAAAAAAAACAACTAGTTCGCTGGCTCAGCCTTGCCCCTTGAACTATGTAAATATCTATATAATTAATAAGACTTAAAACTAAGTATTTAGCATGTACCTGACTTGTAAAATTGTATTTTATGAATAAACAATAAAGTATTGAATTGAATTGAATTGAAAAGGATGACGTCTATTACCAAAGACAAAAGTTTATTTGACGTTCCAAATGACGTTTCAGCTCATGGGAAATTACCCCAAAAACAGTGACAGTGTTGCCGGCGTATTAATATTACTTGTCAGTTGGTGCGACGTGCATGCCCACAAACAAACTACTAAGACATACTACATCAAAGCATACTACCCACCGGACATGGTTAATTATGTACGGTTGACCACCTTACACACGATCAAACGTGCGCCGGACCGCACCAAGGTCACGGTCCGGTGCGGCCGTCTGTAGTCACTTTAACATGTCTAAAAGTTGTAACAGACTACCGCACCGCACAGCGACATTGGTGCGCTACACCCATAAGTGAGAGCCAGAAAGAGATATCTGTGCCGCACCGCCACCTTGGTGCGGCGCACGTATCGATAGTGTGTAAGGTGAGCGCCGTACGTGCGTTAACGACACAGACACAGCTATAAGTTAAAGCGAGAAAGAGATCGCCAACAAACTGCATATGCAGTTTGGCGAGTAATTTTGAAATTAATTATGTATATGTGCCTTTGAAAAAAAAATGAAAAAAAAAAAAAAAGATATTTTGACCGCATTATGGTCGCGGTCCGGTGTGGTAGTCTGTGACGCTTTAACTACCATATTTCATCTTTTTTTTAAGCAAATACACTTCGGCGTGTTTTTTGATGTCTTAAACGTGCTTAAATGAAGCTGTCATAACTTATACAAAGAGTCATAGACATGATAACTGTCATGAAACGAGATGTCAAAATGTAGTTTGAATTCACATTATTGATTTTATGCTATCGTGGTCATATTAACTATATGTACAGGAAACTACTCAATTCCATTAGTATTCAATCCCTTTACTACAAGTAGACGCCGAACGCAGCTTTAATTATATGTAATAGTGAGTTAACACTCATTCAATGTCATAATAGTCCCTTTTTTGTGTACCATATTTCTGTCAGTGATTAAACACAGAAAAGTTAACATTTATAGTATATTCGTCTTGCGTTTTCTCTGTTCAAGCTTTGAGGAATACATGCTGTGACATGGCGCTGTATCTTAAGGTGTTTTGGGTCGTGTTTTCGCTGTTAATTGCGAGCAAAATTGTGAGGGCGACCGATGAACCCCGGGCCAGAAACGACGAACCAGGCCCGTGTAATGCTTGTAAAGTCTTCGCGGAGTCCTACGAAAAGGGTAACGTGCTCTAATTTGTTTTCTTCTTCTATGTGTTGAAATCAAAATTTGAATAAATAAGCATAATAACCTTGTACAGTATTACAAGTAACTCTCTCAGAAACAGAACAGAGGGAGATTAAACACGTTCTTAATAGTTTATTTTATAAGTTATATATCTTAAGGTCAATGTAGGGAAGACGATCTACAACCTCTTTTGTCGTTATTAGGGTTCCATATCCAAAGGGTAAAAACGGGATCCTATTACTAAGACTTCGCTGTCCATCCGTCCGTCTGTTACCAGGCTGTATCTCATGAACCGTGATAGCGAGACAGTTGAAATTTTCACAGATGATGTATTTCTGTTGCCGCTTTTTTTTTATAAATATTTAAGTGTGGCTCCCATACAACAAACATGTTTTTTTTGCCATTTTTTGTGTAATGGTACGGAACCCATCGTGCGCGAGTTCGACTCGCACTTGTCTGTGTTTAAGTTCTTGCATTTGTACACATACTCATGTTAAAGAAGATTGGTAGAACAGATGGAGTGAAGAGGTTCCTTTGTGATTGTATCTGAGCTACATACTTATACAAATACGATATTTTTTGCCTTATGACGGTCTCATATTATTAATAATTTTTACTGTGCACATTGACACAGCATGTTCCATTTCAGGTCTTTACCGCACAGCCCCAATCTTTGAGACCCGGAGCCAAGAACGCCTGACGAACATCCTGCAGGTGGTATGCGAGGAGCCCCGCTACAAGAGCAAGTGCCTCGAGACTGCTGGTGTGGCCCGACCCCATGTTGAACAGTGGTGGTTGCAGCAGGAGCCTCCAGAGTTCTTCCAGTATATATGTATTGATAAACTTGAGGTTGGTTTAAAGATGTAAATTGTTGATGATAATGGCATCCAGTACCAGACAGTTCTCAATACAGCATTGAAATCCGATATTTTCTGTCAATAATTCAGTAATTAATACCGATATTGAAGACTATGGTCAGAACACTCTGATAAAGCAAAATAAATAATACAGTGCAGTCTAATAAACTACAATTTGACAGTAATCACAGTTTTAGTCGTGTTTAAATTTTTTTGTAAAACGAAACAAAAAAAAACCTATGCCGGAATTCTTATATTTTGATATTGTTCTTCAGTTCCGGTATTGAAATATCGTAAAATTCGGTCTGATATTGAAGGGATTCCGATAATCCGTTATTAATGATGATGTGCTGCTTAACTCAGTGGCAAATGTATTATTAGTGCACTTAACACTAATCAATGTGTTGATGTCAACTTGAGCCAGTCTTCTCCGAGACCACGGGGACAACGCCGTCCTCGAAACGTCGGAGGTGAATTTAAAACTTATTTTACGCTTATAAGTCCCGTCGTTGTGAATAATAATAAAATTAGTGTTCTTAATACATTTGTTAACTTGATTATTTAGTAATAATTTTCCAACCAGGTATGTTGTACGAAGCACCACTACGGGCGCTCATGCCAGCCGTGCCCCCGCGACGCGGGCGGCGCGGTGTGCGGGGGGCGCGGGCGATGTCGCGGGGACGGCACGCGGCTCGGCAACGGGACTTGCCACTGTGACGCGGGGTACAAGGGCGAGCTGTGTCACGACTGTGTTACGGGTGAGTGTTGGGGGGCACGGGCGTTGTCGCGGGGTACAAGGCGAGTTGTGTCAAGATTGTGTCACTAGTGAGGTTCGGGGGGCACGGGCGTTGTCGCGGTGTACAAGGGCGAGCTGTGTGACGGGTGAGTGTCGGGGGCGCGGGGATGGCAGACGCGTTATGGGTGTTTCAGGCGAGTGTTGGGAGGCTCGGCAATAGGACTTGCCACTTCAACGTGGGGAACAAGGGCGAGCTGTATCAATATTGTGTGTTGAACGGAAAGTTCAAAAGGGCGTCGTAATGTGCTAAGTAGGGGTATGATAGAATTGATTAGTTAAATATCATAATCTTGTTTTACAGGTTATTACAAAGCTACGGAAGACTCAGGACCAGAATGTAGACGTTGCCACTACTCGTGCTCGGGCGGCTGCCGCGGGGGGGCGCCACTGGACTGCGTAGCTTGCCGGTAAGCCATCTTACCCTTTGACCGCCGAAGACGTCTTCTGACGTCTTCGGCGGTCAAAGGGTAAGACCCCAATATCAACTTTCGTGCATTACGACAAGGTTCACCTTGACACGCCGCACACGATAGGCGTGCCGTTCAGGGGTTTTTAGGGTTCCGTATCCTATTACTAAGACTTCGCTGTATGTCTGTCTGTCACCAGGCTGTATCTCATGAGCCGTGATAGCTAGACAGTTGAAATTTTTACAGATGATGCCTGTTGCCGGTACAACAACAAATACTAAAAACAGAATAAAATAAATATTTAAGTGGGGCTACAAGAAACGTAATTTTTTTGCCGTTTTTTGCGTAAGGGTACGGAACCCTTCGTGCGCGAGACCGACTCGCACTTGGCCGGTTTTTTTAACCAGAGGTTCTTAAAAGGGGCTAATGCAATCTTGTAGTTTTTATATTGAATTTTTAGATGTTTAAATCTATTTCTGGTACTTATATTCGTTGCCAGAAATTGTAATATAAAGAAATTAGAGCGAATATAAGTTTTTGAGTGGTACTAAACTTGTAATCGTTGTTCTTTGTATTAAATTTTCAATAAAAACTAGTACCAGACATACCTAGATGTATAATACGTAATTATTCATGCCAAGTTTCATATAATTTAAGCATCTTGTTTTAAAATGAGAGCGCAAGTTCAATTGTATGGGAGCGGTTTTATGGCAGTGGGTTCGTGTGGCTCTCAATAGTTATTTACGATACCAGTGCGAATTACCTATTCGCACGTGTCTCGTACAACGTTTTACAGTGCATATGGCGACGACGCAAATTTTAAAGGGTGATGTTGCGGCTGCCGCGCCACTGCATTGCGTCGAGCATGTTTGCAGAAGCGCGCACCGATTGCTTCTACGTCACTCTGCGCAAGCGGTGCGCGGCGATGCTCAGCAGAGTGCGCGCCAGCCGCAACAGCGTCCTGGCCATGATCGCAGACCGGCTGGATTGCCCCTATATGAGTCACTGTGTAAGTGTTCATGTACGGGCTCCAGCAAGTAAATGATTGTTTATAATTTAGTGTAATTTTAATTTAATTTATAACCTGTTGTAATTTAATTTATAACCTATTTTAATATAATTGTAATTTTTAATTTGTATTATTGTGGTCCATTGTTGTCTGGAGTTAAATAAATGATTATGATTAAATTTTCGACGTAGTGACGTAGTGTGATTATTATAGCACAGGGTGTCGTAATGGGTCACCAGATGTACTGTGAAGTTATTTTTATCGCAGGCCTGGCTTCACATTCGAGCCGGACGTCGGCTGCCACGACATCAATGAGTGTAACGACATCAACATCTGCGCCAAGAACGAGTTCTGTCTCAACTCCATGGGCTCCTACAAGTGTATGGCGTGCGACCGCGCGTGCAAGGTGTGTATTTAAATGTGATTATTAAGAGGAAAGGGAACGGCCGCTTCTCCATACAAACGTAGTCCCCATTTTCCTCTCTGGATATTGACTTTATGAAAAACATTTTTACACAATATGATGTATATTTGCAATATAAATCAAACTGTGTAAAAAAATACAGTACTGTATTTGCCATAGTCGCTTTCGTAAAAACTAGTGTACACGTCAATTCCTGGGATTAGTTGCCAAGCGGAGCCCAGGCTCTCATTCGCCAAGATGCTGATGATGATTATGTATATTTGCCATAGCGTTTGATATTTAAAATTTGATTATTATAAAAAATTTGGTGCGAAAACAGATTTCATACAAATTTTTCAATGCTACTTAACTACTAACCCTTATAATAAAATTTTGAAAAAAAAAAATCTAACGTAAGGACATAGCTGTGGTAGATATATAACAAATTGTGTCAAAATATTTTCAATAATGTTAATATCCAGAGAGGAAAATGAGGACTATGTTTGTATGAAAAAACGATTTCGGGCGGGTCCTCCACTTTCGTCTTAATGAGGGTCATGGGAATCAGTCAAAAGTTTGCATATAGGTCGCCAGCATAGTTACTTGTTTCTATGAGATTTAGCTTAAGGATAGCCATTAAATTAAAAAGGAACAACAATTTGACGGATTGATAGGAAAACCTATGCTGGCGACATCTGTAAATCCGGCCAACCACAACATTTGCATTTCAACTTGCATCATTTGACACAAGCTCAATAATTCCCAATAGTAAAGAAAGAGTGGTAACTCCATACATCAGTTTTTTTACCAAAATGAGTTATCGAATTTAAACTGTTGTGAGACATACTAATATTAAATCATTTTACGGTTTAGACTCACTTGTTTCGTGCGTGTTGTTGTTCGTGCTGTGTGGCGCTACAAGTGTTAGGTGACCCAAACCCAAACACACCACTGTGCCCGCCTACAACGATAGCGCAAGACCTCCCCCAACCGGTTTTCTCGGCGCGCGCGCAGCGAGCGACGCGGCGCGCGGCAGCGGCAGTACGCAACACACGGTCTTCGTGAACGCTGCTCGCACTATTAGTGCTTGAGAAAGGAGACCTAGGCTCTCCGAAACATGTCGCGCGAGTGACTAAAACAAGTGAGTCTAAACCGTAAAATGATTTAAAATGAGTTATTTCGTAGTCGACATCTAGCGTCAAGTATTATGAATGATGTATTTTGACGATCCACCACAGGAGATACTATCTTGACATTATTTTGAAATATTATTATTCTGTAATTATTTAATTTTTAAATTATTATTTTATTGATTATATTCTTATGACATCCTTGTTTTGACGATCATAATATGAATTCTTGTAAAATGACATGCCTGCAATTTATAATGTAATCTGTATTATGAAATGAATGAATCTAAATCTTAGTGGAATTATCAGTGCCGCTACTTAATTGACACCATGCCACAAGTGTCGCTACTGAATTGACACCATGCCACAAGTGTCGCTACTGAATTGACACCATGCCACAAGTGTCGCTACTGAATTGACACCATGCCACAAGTGTCGCTACTGAATTGACACCATGCCACAAGTGTCGCTACTGAATTGACACCATGCCACAAGTGTCGCTACTGAATTGACACCATGCCACAAGTGTCGCTACTGAATTGACACCATGCCACAAGTGTCGCTACTGAATGAGGGCTATCGTTTTTTTGCTCACCAGTTGGCGCCTCTGTTGATGGTGGTCCAAAAGACTAAAGAACAGCTGTCAGTCATTGAAGTGACAAGTGACATTTGCCATTTCGAACTATGGAAAAGACCACCATCTACACTAGCGCCCCTATCGGCGAATTCATACGCGTTAGCCCTCATTGACACCATGCCACAAGTGTCGCTACTGAATTGCTAAAACAATTTACAACTAATATTACTAATAATGGAGTTCCGGTTATAATGTTAGCTGAAAATTGTTGCGCAGACTTTCCGTTCGTCCCGTCATCTATTGATGTATCGTCTGATAAATTCCGCTACTTGACGCTAGATGTCGACTACGAAATAACGCGTTTTGGTAAGAAAACTGATGTATGGAGTTAGCACTTTCTTTACATATTCTCTATGCTGAGACATGAGAGTCACAAAGAGGGAAATGTTAGCCATTCTTTACAGCATGTCAGTAAAATTTGTGTTGTTTGTCAGGGCTGCTACGGGGACAGTCCGGACATGTGTCGGAAGTGCGCAAAAGGGTACTCGAAGAAGGGCGACATGTGCGTCCGCGAGCGCGAGGACGAGGAGTTGGACCAGATGACCACCACCAGGTGAGAGTATGGGCGAAATTGACCCACAAGGTTTAGCTAGATAGAAAAATTCACCCACCAGGTTTTCCCAACTATGGGCAAAATTGACCCGCCAGGTTCGGTATACTATGGTCTATATTTACTCTCCAGGATAGACTATAAGCAAAATAGACCCATCAGGTTATGATGATTATAGGTAATATTGACCCACCAGGTTATTATTGACCTAACAGGTTAGAAAGAGTATGGGCAAAATAGGCCCACCAAATAGTTTGGCCAAAATTGACACATCAAATTAACTTGACTGTGGGCAAAAATGAGTGAAACCCGTACAGTAACATTGGTTGTCTACTATTTTAATTTTTAATTTAAGTACCTGACTGACGAAAAAAGTTTGTGATTTATTTTGAAATATTTTTAATTGTTTGCATATTTCATTTTTATTTTCAGAATAAATGAAGATGTGAAACTTCTTGATAACGGATGAACTGTGTTGGTAAATCAGTTATTTATTATTGGTGGTGGGATATTTTTCTTTGCATCACAGTATATCGATGGGTGCCACACACGAAATCAGGGCCGTGTTGCATATTAAACTACAGCGTTTACAACTTATATTACAAGCGGAACTGCTTTTCTAATTAGTGGAATTAGAAAAGGAGTTCCACCCAACATTTATTCCAGGTTGTCTGGAAGAGATCTCTCTTTAGCGATAAGACCGCCTGTTGTCTGCCTCTACATTAAATCAATTGTTCTTTTCTTTTGTATCCTTTTACTTTACTCAATAAAGAGTATTCTATCGTATTGAACAAATATTTTCCCCAGATACATGACGTACCTGGGCCTGCTGGTGGCGGGCGGCGTGCTGTGGGGGCGCGCGCCCGCGCTGGCGGCCGGGGTGGGCGCGCTCACCCTCTCCTACATCGCGCTGGCTGAATATTACTGCAGAGTCAGCGGGCACGCCTCCTTGTTGGACTACCCGCTCTTTACTATCTAAACAATAAAACTAACATGATTATTAAATATTTTTATTTTTTCATCCTAAGCGGTTTTATCGAACATTTCTCCTGATATCTATGTTTTGAAATTCTATATTGAGCTGTAGAAAAATTTTAACAGCGCGACGGATTACTATGACTATGCTCAAAATTTTTAAAGTTGTTATGTATGGTAGATTTGTAGGTAGCTCGGTAAAGCTACAAGTACCGACATATTTGCTCAATAAACGCAATGTCAGTCCAAATCGGTGTTTCATTGCTCGAACGTATCAGAAAAATGGAAAAATTTGCACCTCCGGCAGGACTCGAACCTGCAACCATTGGAATACCGGTCCAATTAAAAGTTTAACGGAACGCCCGCAGACATTTCTGCTTTATAAAAAAAAATGTTTATGACTATGCTTTTAACAACAGACTGTGCCACACACTGATACATAAAAAGACGATAATTCATCAAAAATATTTATTAGTATGAAATTAAGAATACGCCATAGGTGAAACCTTAGCTAAAGCCCCTGATGTAGGTATGTGTTTGTAGTAGTTTACAGCATATAAAATGCAAATACAGAAGAAATTATTTAAATTCAGTATGGGTAAGTGTGGCTGTAGGATAAGTGTATACAGGGCCTGTTTACACATTGATTAGTGCGAGTTCATAAACTTGTCACAAGGAAGTAACAAATACATGAACTCTCAATAAACACTAATGAATGTGTAGGTAAACAGGCCCCAATGTGAAGGCCAGCCGTACTTACCCCACAGCCACACTTATTCGTATTGACCTTATACTAATTATGCTTAATCTTATATATCATGGGTACTTTACCATGACAATTTAAATACAAGTGGCCAGCATTGGTTAAAGTAATCAAATTTTTGATTAAGTAAATAATTAGATGAATGAGTGCAAATCATACAATGTTAATATGTATATATCGGCACTACTTTGAAAAAATCTGGTATCTTGCACTGCTACCTGCTACTCAAAGTTAAAACGCAGTAACTCTGTATGCATATCCCATACATACATAGTTACTACATTTATCTTTTGATTACAGAACGAGATTTTTTTAAAGTAGTCACGATATGTATGAGTACGTACAGTCGCCATCAGATATATCGGAGCGCCCGAGGTGCTGACAAATATCTGAACACGCCTCTATTGTCAAGGCGTTAGAGTGCGTGTTCAGATATTTTGAGCACCTCGGGCGCTCTGATATATCTGATGGCGACTGTACTTATAACAAATTTTTCAAACACTAGTAGCAAAGTACACATACAATTTTTGACAGTTTTTTACCTATAGCAATACATGTAAGAACCTAGCATTATATAATAATAAATCTTTTTAAGAGTCACAAAAAGCCGCTTCCATACAACCTCTGTTAGGTACGAACCACATGCTTATATTACATGAAACTTGTCACGAATACTTATGTAGGTAACACATGTGACATGCCATGTCTATGTCTGGTACTAAGTAGTTTTCGGTGCTAAAAATTGTTACAAAGAAAATAGAGTGAGTTGAATTTTTGTATGTAAAAATTGTAAAACTTCTTCGAAAAATACTACTAGACAGATGTGTGCTACTTGAATGTTCATGTCAAATCTCATGTTATTTCAGAATATTGTTTTGAAATGAGAACATAAGTTCGATTGTATGGCGGCGGCTAGGTTCGTGTCTGAAAGAATTACAAAATGGGTTCTGAGATAAGCTCCTTAGGAACAAATACAGTATTTAGTACTTGGTAGTACTTACCAACCACCTACATTATATACCAGCCTAACTTAGCTTAATATGGCTTTAGGTATTTAAAAGGAATACACGACAAAGGAAAAAAAAGGTTTTTTGAAAATAGAGAACAGACCCTTAATATTATAAAAGTAACATTGTCATTAAATTTACGCCACAAGCCGGCAGAACCTACAACGCGCAAGGTAGCATGCGTGAACTGTAGGGAGCTGCTGAAGCGTCAATGTAAAGTTGATTTTTCCGATTTAGGCCACAAGTTGGCAGATCGTCCAAGGCACTTGGTCCCTATAACAAAAAAAAACCGGCCAAGTGCGAGTCGGACTCGCGTTCCAAGGGTTCCGTACATTACACAATTTAAACAATGTGTCTTTAAAAAACCCGTAGGGGTCGGATCAAAAACTAAGTAATTAAGTACGACTCACGCTTGACTACACATTTCTAATAGGTTTTACTGTGATCTATAGGTAAAGAACTATTTTGTGTATTTTTTTCAAAAATGTTGACCCAGTAGTTTTGGAGATAAAGGGGGTCATTTTTTGCATATTTTCTTAAATAACTTCTAAACTGTTTATCCTAAAATTATAAAAAAAAATATTTGAGTTTCTCACAATGAGCTCTTTCATTTGATATGTAACATGACATAGTTTGAAAAACTTTATTTTTTTAATTTTCTCATTTACCCCCCAAAAGTGGCCCCCATGTTTAAAATTCATTTGTTTACGTTACATGTTCATCTTTGGGTCACAAACTTACATATGTATACCAAATTTCTATTTAATTGGTCCAGTAGTTTCGGAGAAAATAGGCTGTGACAGACGGACAGACAGACAGACGGCCGCACGAGTGATCCAATAAGGGTTCCGTTTTTTCCTTTTGAGGTACGGAACCCTAAAAAACTATAAGAGTCAAGAATGTCGGTATTTTTTTAATTTATCATGAAACATGTTAATGAAATACTCAATAACAACAATACTTAGGAATACCTTTATATAAATCTTATAGAATAAAGCAATACTGGGCAATAAAGAAATTTGTCTACACAGCTTTTCAAATTTTAAAAACAATCACACTTTTACTTACATTGAATATTTTTATGACCTAGCCTAGGTACATTCTAAATCAGAATTAGTAACATGTTTCTTTAAAATTGAGATGTTTTTACCGGTGGCATTTTTTGTGCAAGTTTGCTGGGTGGATCAACTTCTTGATGTTATTGTCCCATCAACCTGGCAATGATAAAAGTATAGTTTGTTAGAACAAATGTTATAGGTTATAGTAGGTATGTTTTACTAATATGTTAAAAGATGACTACATATAGATACTATATCGTCGCTGCGCGTACAAAAGTCGCCATGTGTTTTTAACCTACTTTACAGGAGACACAAAAAACTGTTTATTTCGATAATTATTGGACATAAATGAATCAATATTTTTGTGACAAAAGTATTTGCACTTTAACATACATTAAGGAATTACATGAAAAAATATTTCAGTTTTAATAATATTGTGAGTGTTAGGCCCTAATCTTGTTGTCTTGAGATCTATCGTAGGGGTGTGGACTGTATAGGGTGCGGCATAGGCGGCAAGGATGGAGTAAAACAACTGGAGCTCTTCTTAAATCAGATGCAGGAGGGTCGAGGTCGGAGAGGTCTTCTTTTCTTCTTTTGGAGAGGTGTTTCTTGCTCGGCTGCTCGATTCGTAATGGCTTCCTATGGCCGGCGCACCGCCTTTTATTCCCTCCATATTTAAAGACCTCGTCCCCCGCGCCGCGCCGGCGCGGGCGTCTGCGCTTCGCGCATGCGCAGACCTCTCTTTCCTCGACTCTCCTACGTTTCTCTTTATTTATTAAAGTTATATATTAACAAATTACATGTTTTATTTATTTATCCTACCTATCTTATTAGATTCTATTCTATTATCACAATTTCTTATTAGAATAAGGTTGCGTATACTTTTGCCCTATTTTCTTATACAGATCTACGTAATGAAACACAATGAGGAAAATTCTTTATTTGTTATAAGCCTATCTTAATTAAATTATATTGCAATCCTAACTTTACCTAATTGGAATTCTCTTATTGGATTCCTTTAAGAGGTACAAAGTATGCTACTCATACTTTGTCCTGTTATAAAAACATACTAAATACCATTTATTTCTATACGTGACGCGACTTAAAATTATTACATGTTAAAATGACTCTAAGTTACAAAATACTATGCGCGTCGTGTACATTTCTCCCGCCGTCGCCTTGCGATCCCACTGGTAGCACGACGATCTTCTTTGTTGGCCGCCTCAGCACGTGTCCTCTGCTGGTGGTGACGTCCACGACTCGTACCACGCCGTCCTTGCCCGGATACGTCTGCTTCACTATTCCACGTGGCCATATGTTGCGGGGGAGGTTGGAGTCGCATATTATTACGACATCGCCGACGGCCGGGGTGACTCCTGCGCCGTGGGGCTCCCGCCGGTGTTGTAGTAGCGGCGCGTACTCGCGAACCCAGCGCTGCCAGAAGGTGTCGGCCAGCTGCTGGGCGCGCCTCCAGTGTTGTCGCGCGTTCATGTCGCTCTCTTCGAAGGTGCCGGGAGCCGGGGTGTAGCAGTCCGGCCCGAGCAGGATCATGTTTGGAGTCAGTGCCGGTGGGTCTTCTGGATTCACCGCTACGTAGGTTATGGGCCTCGAGTTGACCGTCGCCTCCGCCTCCGCCAGTAGGGTTTGTAGAGTCTCGTCGCTCGGGTATTTTTCATGTAGGGTGGCCTTCATAGCTTCTTTCACCGTGCGCACCATACGTTCCCACACGCCCGCCATGAAGGGTGCGGCGGGGGGTAGGAAACGCCAGTTTATGCGGCGCGCGTGGGCGGCGTCTCTCATGGCTTCCGTCAACTCGCGGTTGGCTCCTCTGAAGGCGGTCCCGTTGTCACTCCACAGCTCTGTAGGGCACCCGCGCCGGGCAATGAAACGGCGTAGTGCGTTGATGGCCGAGTCCGTGCTTAGTGAGGCTACCATTTCTAGGTGTACGGCCCTCGACGTCATACATGTGAACAGCGCGACGTACCTTTTTTCTCTGTGACGTCCCACTGTGACTTCTTGCGGCCCGTAGTAGTCTAGACCCGTGTAGGTAAAGGGCCTCACATGATGCGCCAGGCGTGCCGCCGGTAGGTCACCAGTGGCCGGGGCCGCGGGCTTCGCACGACGTAGTCGACATCTCGGACACTGAGCGATCACTTGTTTCACTGTCGGCCTTATTTTCACTATGTGCACTCGCTGTCGCAACTCGTTCACCACTATTTCCGTACCGCCATGATGTAATTGTTCATGCACATGAGAAACATACAATTTCGTGTAGTGATGCTTCCCATATAGCACTACTGGTTGCACTGTCTCTTCTTGTATGTTGCCGGCCGCCGCTATTCTTCCCCGTAGTCGTATGATACAGTCCTCGTCCATATAAACACTCAGCTTGGCCAGTCGGTCGTCCTTGTCGGGCGTACGGCCGCTCGCTATTCGCCTTCTCTCTTTCTCGTAGCTATCTTCTTGTGAGGCGCGTATTAGTAACTTTTCGGCGGCGTTTAGGTATTTGGCTTCTAGCGTTAAGTATTTCTTCTCTTCTTGGGGTTGGGTAGCTGCACTCTTGGCGGGCACGCGCGTGTGTTGCGTGCGTTTGTTCCATGCGCCGTCTTGTTCCGCGTTCGCTCGTGTCCGCCTGCGCTTCGCCGCCGCGATAAGTTGTGTCGCGGGCGGGGCGGGCGCGCGGGGTTGAGGGCGCACTAGGTCGATGAACTGTAGCACGCGCGCGGTCGCTCGCAGCAGCCGCATCCATTTTGAGAAGCGTTCGATCTCGGGTATAGCTGCGTGTTTATCTTGCGTAGGGACGGCGATCGCAGCGCACGTCTCTTTTTCTTCGCCGGTCGCGGGAACTTCGACCTTATTCTCGTGGGGCCAAGTCTCTTTTTGTTCATAGAGAAAGGGCGGGCCGGTGAACCATCTATGTTGCGAGTCGAAATCTGCCGGGGTGGCGCGGGTCGCGTCGTCGGCCACGTTGTGTGCTGTCGGTACCCATCTCCACTCGTTTTTCTTAGTGCAGTCTTCTATTTCGGCGAGTCTGTGTGCCACGAACGTCTTGAATGTGCGGGGCTCGGCGCGTATCCATGCCAGTGCCGTGCGAGAGTCACTCCAATATGTTTTCGAAGTGATTTCGAAATTGTGTTCTTCGACGACTGTTTTTGCTAGCCGTACGCCTAGGACGGCCGCCTGTAGCTCCAATCTAGGAATGGAGACCGGTTTCCTGGGTGTGACTCGACTTTTTGCGGCGGCTAGGGCTATCTTGACTGAGCCGTCGGCTCGCGTCATTCTCCAATACACTGCGGCGGCGTAGGCTTCTTCACTGGCGTCGACGAAAGTATGCAGCTCGTGTGTGGCGGCGGGCGTAGTGTCGTAGCACCTAGGTATTTTTAGGGTACCTAGGTCTCGAAGTTGTCGTAGCCATTCGCTCCAGCGTTCGTGTAGCTGCTCTGGTATCGCTTCGTCCCAGCCTGTGCTATGTTGCCACGTGTCTTGCATGATTCGCTTGGCCGGCGTAGTGATTGGTGATATGAGGCCGAGCGGGTCGAAAATTGACATAATGACGCTGAGTGCTTCTCTCTTCGTCGGAGGCCGCAGGTCGTTGATTACTTCGGGCTGCGCTCTTCTTGTATTGAGGCGAAAGCGGATACTGTCCTCATTTGTGTTCCATAGCAGGCCGAGCGTTTTTTCTATCTCGCTCCCGCCGATAGGGACAGTATTTCCCTCTCGCTCTTCGCTGCCGACGACGTTACTTATTGCTTCTTTTTCGTTCGTGGCCCATCCTCGCAACTGGAACCCGGCTTTTTTGTGCACATAGTCGACGTCTCTTGTTACTTGTCTTGCCTCTTCTATTGTGTCGAAACTTTGTAGATAGTCGTCCATGTAGTGATTTCGCTCTATCGCTCGCGCGGCTTGCGGGTACTGTGTCGCGTGTTCTTGTGCATTCCTATTTTTTATGTATAGGGCGGTGCACGGTGATGATGACGCGCCGAATATGACGGAAGTCATGCGGTACTCTTCTGGCTCTCCCTCGCGGCGATCGCCCCTCCATAGGAAGCGGAGGGCGTCCCGGTCTTCTTCTCTTATTTTTATCTGCATGAACATTTCTTTCAGGTCGGCTGAGACTGCGATGCTATGTTGTCGAAACTTCATGATGACGCCGGGTAGCGATTGTAGGAAATCTGGGCCCGTATGTAGCATGTCGTTGAGGCTGCGACCGTGTGATGTGGCCGCAGCATCGTGGACCAGTCTAATCTTCGGCTTCTCTGGATTGCAGACTGCGAAGTGAGGTAAGTACCACATTCTGTCACTCGGGGGCGTTGTCGCGCGCTCGGCGTAGTTTGAGGTAAGTAGGTTGTTGACGCGTTCGTTATATTGTTGCTTTAGGCTTGCGTCACGATCCAGCTTCCTCTCGAGCGTGTGCAGCCGCTTGAGTGCGTCGGTGCGATTGTTAGGTATCTTCTCTGTTTCGTTGCGCCACAGTAGCCCCGTCTCGAACCGGCCATTGGGTAGGCGGCGGCTCTTTTCTTCTAGTATGCGTAGAGCTTGTTGTTCGGGATCACTACGGGGTCGCCTCGGCTCGATTGATAGAGACTCGAGGGCGAAATAATTCTTCATGGTTTCTTCTATGTTCTCGGTCGGCCCGGTACGAGTGAGATGTGCGCAGCAGTAGGCGATCGGCTTCGCTTTTGTGGTGCGACAGCCGTGAAGTACCCATCCTAGTAGGGTTCTCGACGCGACGAGTTGTCCGCGCCGGCCTTTTCTTATTTCTCGTGACACGATCAGGTCCCAGTTGTCCTGGCCGATGAGTATTTGTGGGGTTGCACCGCGGTAGGTTAACTTGTGCTTGATACCCCGGAGGTGCGCGCAGCCGTCTATTTCTTCCATGCCGATCGACTGTGTGGTGAAGCCGAGGCTGCCGACGGTGTGCGCGTTCGTTATGCGTTGTTCTTGGCTGTCGTGCTTATTCTTGATGAAGACCTCGACCCTCCTGCTCTGATTGTGCTCCATCTCTTTCCCGCCTACGCCTTGCACCCACATTGGTTCAGTGGGACCGTCTAGCCCGAGTGCGTCCGCCAGTGCTGAGTCGATGATTGTCACCGTGCTGCCTTCATCTAATAGGGCGAACGTGTCTAGTGTCGCTCGCGGGCCGCGCAGTGTTACTGGCACTATCTTCAGGTAGGCGCGGCTCGTTCGTGGTTGTGCGCAGGCGACTGTGTTCACTGCCGAGGCCACTATTTCTTCCGGTTTATGTTGTTGTGGTGGCTCGACTTGCGCAGCGGCGACTGATTGCGGCGTCTTCTCGTGATGTAGTAGGCGATGATGTCTCATGGGGCAGCCCAGGTGGCCGCAGGGCTTCGCACGACACGCGAAGCGGCGATGCTTGCTAGCGAGGCATCGGTAGCAAATGTTGTGTTTCTTCGCTACTTCCCAGCGCTCGTTCGTGTCAATTTTGATGAATTGCGGGCACGACGGCAGTTGGTGAGTAGCGTGTTCGCATAGTGGGCACGCTTGCTTCTCTTCTCTTGGCTTCTTAGTGTCGGCGGTAGCGGCGTACGTTCGCTCGGGCTTCTTTCTTGCGGTCCTCACTTCTTTGTTCTCCGTCGTATTTTCAGGCGGAGCGTAAGGCGTGCACTTGTCGGCTTCGTTGTTTAGAAAGTCGGCAATCTTCTTAAGCTCGGGCGTATCTTCTCTCGTGGCCGCGTAGTCGTACCACTTGCTTCGGAGTATAGGCGTGAGTTTATCGACCATCGACCGCAGTAGCTCTGGATTGTAGAGGTACTGAGGCTTCTTCAATATCTCGATAGTCGTGACAGTGTTTGCGATCTTGCTGGCGAATATGCACAGGTCGCGCGGGCTGTCGGTGAGTCGCGGCAGTCCCTTCATCTTCTCCAGTTCGTTGACGAGTAATGCGTCTGGCCTTCCGTATCTTCTTTCTAGTGCTTTAATGATGTCCTCGGGGTGCGGCCGGCTGATGAGGAGGGCGCTTACGGCTTCCAAGGCTACTCCCTTGAGGCTTTTTCTTATACGGGCGACGTTTTCACTTGCGGCGAAACTGGGGGCGGACTCGTTGTACGCGGCTTTAAATTGTAGCCACTCGTTGCATAGGCCACTGAATGTCGGCAGGTCTGGTATGTATTTTCTGTAGGACTTGCCGGCTTGGATGGCTTCTGTTAGGGCGGCGGTCAGCGATGACACGTCCATGGCGTGGGCGGCTCGAGGGGCCTCCGGCCGCGCGTGTTTTCTAGTGGCGCGCGGGGCCGGCACGTGTGCTTCTTCATGGGCGGGCTCTTCTTCAATCGCTGTTGGTTGTTCTGGGCGGCGGTTGAACCAATCGGCAATGCGTTGTGGAGCAAGGTCCTCTTCCTCTTCAGACTCTTCTCTTGACGAGGCGAGGTCGAGTCTTTGTTGTCTGATTCTTGCTAGTTCTGTTTCGGCTTGTACGCGCTTCAGCTCCAGCTCGGCTAACTTCTCCTTGGCCTCTAACTCCGCGAGGAGTCTCTTGCTGGAGGCCTTGGATCGGTGTGACCGAGCGGGCTTAGCGGGAACTGGCGGCGGTGGCATTAACTCGACGGAATCTCGCCCGACGAGTGTGGCGACGGTGCTAACTGCAGGCGTTGCTCTGATTCCCGACGTGTCGGCTGGGCCCCCATTCGTGCTGGTGCCGGCGATGCTGGCTTCTGTTGCAGCGCGCGTTCTTGTGGTGGTGCCCGTGCCTGACGTCTCGCCCGTGCCCGACGTCTCGCCTGTGCCTGACGTCTCGCCTGTGCGTGACGTATCGCCTGTTCGTGACGTCTCGCCTGTGCCTGACGTCTCTCCTGTACCAGATGTATCGCCGGTCTGGTCCGTGGCCTGCGTTTCATCTGACGAATTTTCTTCTCTGCCGTGGTTGCTTCTTGTTACTGCCATCTTGCTATTTTTCTTGCTTCAGAGATCCGGCTTCGACGAGGACCAAACAATGTGAGTGTTAGGCCCTAATCTTGTTGTCTTGAGATCTATCGTAGGGGTGTGGACTGTATAGGGTGCGGCATAGGCGGCAAGGATGGAGTAAAACAACTGGAGCTCTTCTTAAATCAGATGCAGGAGGGTCGAGGTCGGAGAGGTCTTCTTTTCTTCTTTTGGAGAGGTGTTTCTTGCTCGGCTGCTCGATTCGTAATGGCTTCCTATGGCCGGCGCACCGCCTTTTATTCCCTCCATATTTAAAGACCTCGTCCCCCGCGCCGCGCCGGCGCGGGCGTCTGCGCTTCGCGCATGCGCAGACCTCTCTTTCCTCGACTCTCCTACGTTTCTCTTTATTTATTAAAGTTATATATTAACAAATTACATGTTTTATTTATTTATCCTACCTATCTTATTAGATTCTATTCTATTATCACAATTTCTTATTAGAATAAGGTTGCGTATACTTTTGCCCTATTTTCTTATACAGATCTACGTAATGAAACACAATGAGGAAAATTCTTTATTTGTTATAAGCCTATCTTAATTAAATTATATTGCAATCCTAACTTTACCTAATTGGAATTCTCTTATTGGATTCCTTTAAGAGGTACAAAGTATGCTACTCATACTTTGTCCTGTTATAAAAACATACTAAATACCATTTATTTCTATACGTGACGCGAATTAAAATTATTACATGTTAAAATGACTCTAAGTTACAAAATACTATGCGCGTCGTGTACAAATATGAAAAAAAAACTTTTTCATAAATATGTCACATAGCGAGTTTTGTTTGGGTCATAAATAACCTCTAAGTGTCTTACCATTACATGGTTAGATTTAATTGTTAAGGACCCTATACATTTTTTGTTCTTTATCGTCACATGGCTATTTAATAATATGATGTGAGCGTTCAATAAAACAGAAAAAATGCTATGTAAGTCAATATAATTGAATTTTAATCGTGAATTAATAATCTACGTACTTTTTTATTATAACTATTACTTTATGATCAATTTGTTTTAGTCAATATCTTTGAACTAAATATGTTTACCTAGGTAACTCATTTAAATAGGTTTGATAATTATTTGCCAGCCCAATAAGTAATCAAATAACATACATATATACGAAGCAAGGAGAAAAACGATAAAAAACTATTTTTTCTAGTTTTGTAATCAAAATGTTGCCTTTAAAATCTTGAAATGTATAGTCTCATCTCTTTAAGGACTCTCTTCTTCCTGCCCTTATCCCACGTTATGTGGGGTCGGCACAACAGGTTTTTCTCTTCCATTCTCCTCTATCTTTGGTCACCTCAGCACTCGCTCCTTTCTTTCTCATATCCTCTTTCACACAATCCATCCATCGTTTTTTGGGTCTACCATCCGCTCTCCGTCCATCAGCATTCATCCCTAACATTGTTTTGCCTATGTGACATTCATCTTTCCTTATTACACGCCCATACCACGGCGCGAACCTATATACTACTCCTCATCTTCTCCGTTACCGGTGCTACTTTCAAACTTCCCCTTATATACTTATTCAACAGTCAAATATCAGATGACAGTCTTGTAATGGACTGTCATTGGTTTTCTCCTGCATTGCTTTATTAAGTAAGTAATCACAGTGAAGTTAGGTTGTTTTCATGATTCAAGTTGTCAAAAAATGGGTGATAATTAGAGGCTCTGGTACTCGCCGATGCGCACAGGGAGAGGGTCAGGTGCAGGGCCCTAAATGATTTCCTTGCACCCGATGAACTGCCGAGGACGCGTCAACAAGGGCACGAACGGATGCAGCAAAGCTAGAAGGACGACCTGGAGGACTTTCGCTATGGATCTCATACCATAGAGGCACACTGCAGTCAAGAATGCAATCGTTGGGCCGTAGAGTGTCGCACCATGACGGCGGCTCTTGGATTAGGGAACGTTACGCTGCGCAACGTATTAATGACTATGTTGGGCAGCGAAAGGAAATGGAACGCAGTTGCCTTCTTCTTCTACACCGTCATTTCAAGGAAGGAGGCCGCGGAAACGGAGCGTGAGAGTAGGAGCTGAAGACGCGCACCCGAACCGGCGCAGACGGCGGTGAAGAAGATGGGTACAATTTGCTGTCCGCCTAAACCCCTAGCAGGGCCAGCGGGCTGTGGGGGTCCGCACTACACGGCGCTACACGATTAGCAGTGGGTCAAGCGTCAATGACTCTCCTTTCCAGCGGTGTGGGTACTCCGGAGTAAGATAAGCCAGGGCCGCTGGAAGGAGTAGAATCTCAGGCATCCCGCACCTCCTTGAAAACGGCCAGAAGGGTGAGCGCCGGAGTGGCTTTTAGTGGGTATATCTCTTTTTCTCCTCTTACTAGGAGAGGATGGTTGCAGGAGGGAGTCCCACATATCCAAATGCCTCCCCAAGCCGGAGGGCCTTTGTCAACAAAAAAAAAAGATTATTAAGGAATTTCAAAAAGTTGAGTTTTAAATAATTTCCGAAATAAACCTGCAATCAATTAAAAGTCGGGCTTTTGAAAATATAGGCAAAAAATATTAAGGTCAACTCTTCTTCCTCTCGTTATCCAGGCATTTTGCCACGGTTCATGGGACCCTGGGGTCTGCTTGACAACAGAACTAATCCCTAGTTTTTACGAAAGCGACTGCCATCTGACCTTCCAACCCAGAGGGGAAACTAGGCCTTATTGGGATTAGTCCGGTTTCCTCACTATGTTTTCCTTCACCGAAAAGCGACTGGTAAATATCAAATGATATTTCGTACATAAGTTCCGAAAAACTCATTGGTACGAGCGTGGGTTTGAACCCGCGACCTCCGGATTGAAAGTCGCACGCTCTTACAGCTAGGCCACTAGCGCTTCACATGAAATAATCATGTTTAGTAGGGACCTGTATACAACTTGAGGGTAGATAATAGTTTAATATACGGTAGACTCGATTTTTATAAGAAAATCCCTCTATGTATAGTAAAACGCACAGTCTAGAAACATAACATCGACTGCAACTAGTATAAAAAAATCGCTATGTGCGAGAAACTACATATCGGGAGCAAGCGCATCTAATCATTTTTAAATAAACTTGTAGAAAATATCGCTATGTGTCAAGCATCACATAGCGAGCACACGTCTGTAATTGCTGTTCAAATAAGCTAATGTAGTTATGTGATTTATTCCAGTTAGCGATTATAGGAAGAGCATTCATTGTATGGGCGTCACATACCTACATTTGATAAATCCTTATATTGAAATAAGCGCCACGCTGTTTTTGGAGCATATGCGTATAGAAATAAGGTTCAAAATGGCATTAAAACCGAAAAATCGTTAAAAATCACATAGCGACTTTTGTACGCGCAGCGACGATATATATTGTCATCTTTTAACTGTGGCAGTCACAAGGGCTTATAGAGTCTGTGCGGAAAGAGAAGTCGTGGAATGTATGGGGCCCAATACATTCCACAACTATTCTCTTTCCAAACAGACTAACTGCCACAAAAAAGTGTTTGATGAATTTAAATGCCCTAAAATTAAGTTTAGTTTTAATGGCTCAGGAGACCATAATCATGGCAACAAGTAACAATAAAAAAAATGGATTCACCCTGGCAACCCCTGCTAAAGATTTTTATTTACCTTTCAGCTTGTCCAGAGCTTCTGATTATTTTAAAGAATAGACAGCTTTTATATATTCAAGTTTATTCACAAGGGCAACAGTTGCAGCCGTGAGTTCAAACTCATTTGCTTTCACTTCTACAATCCCCGCCTCAATCAATATTTTCATCTTGGACTTTTCATCATCTAATCTGCTATATGAATAGGCTTCTACATGTTTCCCCGAATATTTAATAAAATCATCAACACTTTTCTTCATGAAGTTCTGTTTTTCTGCGGGACGTGCGAGTTTGACACAAATTTCCATGTTTATAACTTCTGCTACTTGTCTCAACTCAGGCCAATAAAAACGGGGAAGTAAGCCGGAGAAAATGTTGTGCTGCATTAACAACGGAAGATCTTGTTGGAAAAAAGATGAATATGGCAAAATCCCCTGGAACTGTTCTTTCAAAATTACTTCAGCAGTATGCACAGGGAATGCTCGGATAATCCTAGACAGCGTCATATCTTCTCGGTTTACGGTTGTGTCAGTGATGTCATACAAAGCGCATTTCTTTCTAATAATTGTAGAGGCAGTGGCATCAACTTCCATCAAAGCCTTTCTTATATTACCATATTTATGGAATACTTGGATGAAGAAGACCAAATCTTGTTCCGGATGGCACTTTTCATACAGCTGCACAGTTCCGAAGACTGTTATGGGCTTGTCTTCATTAGCTGCAGGCTGTGCGGATGCTTTCGAATAAAACTTTGCTCTAATATCCTCGTAATCACATCCCACCACATCACATCCCAATTTGTACAAGTTCATCTCCTTTAATTGTTTAGCATTAAACATTTGCATGGTTATATCGATTAAATAATTACTTTACAACCAATAAAATATTTTGTACTTAATAACGAAACACAATCAGAGCAATTTAATGGCGTCCGGGATGTTACCCATGTTACCGGCGTTCGTCAGCGTCAGCGCAAATCACAATATATAGCGATATTTTTTTGCAGGATGTTGGCACTTTGCAGGCATTGACTATTCTATATCACTAATATCACTTCTGCGAAAGTCGTAAAAATTCCATTCGTCTTTCTAGGAAACTACCGGAAGTATTGTATAAATGTTGCCAGCGCGTCGTATACAGCGTCACATGACACCAAAGCGTTTATTAAGTCAGTCCAGACGGGACAATTATTCGCCAAACTGATTAAATTGCCTGATCAAATAAGGTGCTGGTGGTCAAAAAGTAGATATGTAAATCATTTTTTCCCAAATATGCAATGAAATCTTGATATTATGTTCTTCATAGGGATTATCATTCGCCGAGTCAGGTAGAATATCACGAGTTATGTTTTAAAGGTACGTTAATGTAAAATAATGTACAGCGTTAAAATATCACAAGGAATATTATAGTAGTTTAGGTATTTATTGGTAAAATATTACATAAAAATTAAACAACAAAAAAAACTGACATCAAATGGTAATTTACCTATAAGCGTAATTTACCCATAATTTACCTGATTTATTGCGAAATTAAGTGCGAATGTCAAAGTATCAAAAGTATGCATAATAATATGTAATGATTATATGTATAGGAACACTCCTGAGTATTTGTAAGTTCCTATCGGGCACCAACAGATCGAGTTATGACCTTGGTAGCAAAATGACGTCAGCGACGTCATAATGACGGCATTATGCTACCTGGGGAATAGTTATGACAATAAGTTACATTAGGAACTAGTGTAGTATAGATATGCAAAAAATAATAATAATGCTTTTTAAAAACTATGACATTAGATAATTTGAAAACTAGTGTATATCCGTGATTAAAAGTTAATGCATGTACCAGTTACATTAACAACTATTTTATAAAATGCACTAATGCATTCTTCCGTCCATAAGTTTTGTCCAAAGATAGATTAAACTCCGTAATAAATGGATACAGTCTAAGGAAAAAACGTGCCTCGAAAAATCACGAAAATTTGATTCTCGATCAGATGGTGCCACTACCTTTGGCCTACTCTCGTATAGAGGGCGTTAACGGTTTCGTTTGTTATTTAGCAATTTTAACGCATATCAGTGAAAGAACATGGGTCAAAATCATATAAAAATAATTGAAAAAAAAAACCCAAGGGCCTGACACTCTTTGATAGAGAAAGATAGTTGTACGCGCGTGGATATGGCTAGGTTCAGCTCGTAGCCTCTTGGAGCGGGTTCAGCAGCAATAATGTAGACGACGCCTTTCGTTTTAAATACTTTAATTACAAACTAGTACAATTTGTACAGAAATCAGAAAAGGTATAAGTATATATAAAAAGGCACGTATGCGTGCATCTGGTAATGCGGTGAATAGCGAATGCCTTGAGTAGGTGGGGATCGGCTCCTCCGTAGCAACGTCCTGGACCAATCACAGGGGCTTTAGATGTCATGATATCGGCGCTGATTGGCTGCCGATGATGCGATCTCGTACGGTAGGCTGCGTAAGTTGCATTGGGTACGGTCTCCCACATAAGTTGCATTAACATACTCCCGGCCTTGGAAACTGGTGGTTTACAAAATGTGAAGAATAGGTCGGAGATGTAGCTAACAGTCTGGCTGAAGAAGCGGACACAGTTTCGAGAAAGCGCGTCTCACAGTTCCTCCTGAAGGCATCTTTACGTCGGCCACTCTCGAGACGCCGTCCTTGCCTGGATACGTTTTGACGATGCGGCCTAAACTCCATTTTAGCGGGGGAGTATTGTCTTCCTTTATGACGACAAGCGTGTTTTCTTTAAGGTCGTCAGACTGGAACCTCCATTTTGATCGGGCTTGTAACTCCGTCACGTACTCTCGCGACCAACGACTCCAGAAATGCTGACGAAGCTGTTCGACTCTCTGGTAATGCGTTAACCGATGCTCAGGAACGTCGCTCAGGCTAGCGCACACAGGTGCAGTTAGCGGACGACCAATCAAGAAATGCCCTGGGCTAAGCGGTAAAAAATCGTTGGGGTCGGATGACATAGGAGTAAGTGGTCTAGAATTAAGCAAGGCCTCAATTTCGGTCAAGGTCGTGCCTAATTGCTCAAATGTCAAATGTGCGTTGCCTACAACGCGTCGCAAGTGGTATTTACAACTTTTAATACCTGCCTCGTACATCCCACCGAAATGACTTGCATATGGCGGGTTCATGCGAAATTTAATTTTCTGAGATACGGCGTATTCTTGTATATCGCCAGATATACTTGAAAGAAATTTTTCAAAATCGTTCATTAGTCCGACAAAGTTTTTTCCATTATCGCTTATTATTTCAACGGGTTTACCCCTACGCGATATAAAACGCTTTAATGCTAACAAGTAACCATCAGACGTGAGGTCACCGACCAGTTCTAAATGAATAGCGCGCGTTACTAAACATACGAATAAACAAATATATGATTTTATTAATTTCGCACCCCTTCCTTTGCGATTCAAAATAAGCACTGGACCGCCATAATCTACGCCGCAGTATATGAACGGATACCCTGGTTCCAAGCGTTCGCGAGGCAGATTGCCCATGATAGGTGTCAATGTTTGACCTTGCATCCGTTTGCACGTGACACAATCATGAACGATCTTCCGTGCTAAGTTTCTAGCTCCTACTGGCCACCAGGTTTCCTTTATAGTAAACAACAACAGCTGTGGCGCCGCGTGTAACAGTCGCTTATGTTCGAAACGAAATAATAGCACGGCTAAATAATGTTTACACGAAATTAAAATAGGGTGTTTTTTCTCGTAACTAAACTGGCTAGCATTATCTAAACGGCCGCCTACTCTTAATACGTTGGTATTGTCTAGAAACAAATTTAATTTAGTAAGGCTTGCACCGTGTTTATTTGTTAACAGCTGTTTACGTGATAAGCAATTATGCACATCTCGGTATGACTCATACTGCGCCAGCCTAGCCAGCAACAGAACGGATTCATTCAACTCGTCTACACTTAATGACCCAGTTTTTTTTCTAAGTTTATTGCGCGCATTATAAATAAACCGCAAAACATAGGCCGCGGTACGCTGTAAACGATTAAATTGAGAAAATCTATGGAAAGGAAAACATCCCTCATTATCACGCTTAGGTACACAAAAAAGTGTAACATTCGCCTTTAGCTCGGGTAAATCGTCATTGTTATTATTTTGTAAGTCAGAGTTAGGCTCGAAATTTATATCGTGAAGGAATTCTGGGCCTTGTTCCCAAAATGTAGAAGACCACAACGAATTTAACGGCCGAGATCGGGAAATCAAGTCAGCGGGGTTATTTTCGCTTCTGACGTGATACCAGGGATGATTTTGGGTTAAATCGTGTATTTCGGTGACCCTATTTTGTACAAACGTTTTAAGTAAGTTAGGTGGCGTGCGTAACCAACATAACACAATTGTGGAATCGGACCAAAATACAACTTTGTTTAACCGACTGCGAAGTGAGCTATCTATTTTTGCATACAGTCGTGCCCCTACTAGAGCCGCACATAATTCCAATTTTGGCAGGGTCACCGGTTTTATTGGGGTCACTTTCCCCTTTGCGCATAATAATCTGACTGTGACGCTGTTATCATTATCAATAGCGCGAACATATGCGCACGCTCCATACGCGGTTATAGAACTATCACAAAAAATATGCAACTCTAAATGTTTAGGATTGTCACTTGATACGTAACGCGGAATGCGAATTGATTTTAAATTCGAAAGATCAGCGACAAATCGTGTCCATGCCTTTGCGATGTCGTTTGGGACCGGGGTGTCCCAATCGGCCTTTAACATCCACAACCTCTGTAAAAGTACCTTTGCGATCATAATAGTCGGGCTAAGCAAGCCGAGAGGGTCGTATACTTGAGACGAAACCGATAAGATAATGCGCTTTGTTATCGGCTTAGAATTTATTTCAAATCTAGTGTTATAAAACAATTCATCAGAACGGTTATACCATCCTAACCCTAATGTTTTATTTTGTACGTTTTCACCTAATGATAACTCTTTGGACGAGTCCATCGATTCGGTAAATTCATCAAAATCGAAATTAAAAATCCATTTACGCAATGGAAAGCAACCCGATTGCAAGACCTTGTCGACCTTTGAACAAATTTGTTTTAATTTATCCTGGCTAGGGTTGCCACAAATAAGGTCATCAACGTAAAAATCATCATTAATTACGCTGGCTATTTCAGGGTCATCACACTCTAGCGCTAACTGCTTAAGGCACCTACAACTTAAAAACGGGGCGGAATTCGTGCCATAAGTCACAGTTTTTAATTTATATACTTGTAGGGGGTCAGACGGATTTTCCCGCCAAAGAATTAATTGCAAGTCGCGTTGCTTCTCGTCGACCAGTACTTGGCGGTACATTTTTTCGATATCCGCACACGCCACGTACTTGTTTTCCCTAAAGCGCAATAGTATGGATAGCAAATCACCCTGTATCGCGGGGCCTACAAATTGCAAATCATTAAGTGAATATCCCGACGTAGAAGCACAGCTGCAGTCGAACACGACCCTTAAGCGTGTAGTTTTGGCGTGTTCACGAAACACGCCATGATGTGGCGTAAAGTAGTGTGGCGTACCATACGAATCTACTGGCGCCATGTGACCTAAGTCGCAATATTCCTTAATAAAGTCGCTATACATTTTTTTATAATTCGGATAACGTTCTAACCGTCTCTCTAGTGCGAGGAATCTATGTTCGGCTTGTTTGCGCGTATCGCCTAAAATCTCAGGTGACTGTTTGAACGGAATGCATACACAGAACCTACCGTCGTCAAGCCGTTTTGTGGTTTGCATGAACAAATCCTCACAAATACGTTCATCCTCACTGCGCGATTCGTTAACCCGTTGACTTATCGGCGCGTCTTCGAGTTCCCAAAATTTACGTAACTGCTCGTCTATGGAACCTTGCTTGTCTATAGTTTGCATAAAATTACATACAACGTTAGTGCTCGTTGTATTTTTGCGCGTATTATATGAATTGCATGTACGCCCGGATACGAACCAGCCAAAATACGAATTTTGCATCACCGCTCCGTTACCTAGGCGAATAATACCTTCTTGAACCACGTCCCAATATCTATCTGCCCCTATTATTAGGTCTATCGGTTTTTTTTCATAAAATTTGGGATCCGCGAGTACGATTCCGTCCGGTATAACGAATTGTTCTTTGCGCATATTAAGGTATGGCCGCGGGGGGGTTACGCGTGGTAATACTAAACACTTAATGCGCGTAGAATAAGTGCTAGTTAAGGATTTAATGCCAATTTCACAAAAATGCGTGTCCTGTGAGACTGGCACCTCCCCGACGCCATATAAGCTTCGTGTGGACTGTATAACGCGCGTATTTAATTTATCGCATAATGATTCAGATATAATGCACCGTTCGCTTCCATTGTCGAGAAGCGCGCATGCCTTCGTAATTTTACCTAAATCATCGACTATTTCAATGATAGCGGTTGTCAACAAAACCGGTTCATCGAAATCATCGAATGATGCCTGTGCGCATTGGACATCTAACTTAGACACCTGACCGTTGTCAATGTGTGCGTGATTCGTTATAGAATAATTGCTAGATTTAGCAGTGGAAGTATGGGGCTCATTAGGTTTATTTTGGCTCGCATTCGACGTGCCGGAGCAACTATTTGTACTGATAGCATTAACTTCATCGCGATGAATAACTGAGTTATGTTTTTTGTCGCATTTCCTACAAGGCCCATACCTACACACATCAGCTGTATGACCAGTTCGCAGACAGTTTTCACAAAGGTTTTTATCGTGTACTAATTGCAATCGATCCTGCATTTTCAAATCAAGAAACGCCTGGCATGAATATAAAGGATGCTTCTCACTGCACATCGGACATAATTTAAATTGTTTTTTGAAAGGTGTTTTCACTTGCGGTTTTTCCGTCACGACATTGCAGTGCAACTTTGGTGTATAATTACTGTTAGTATACTTTTTAGTGTCTTGCGAATTGGCCTTACTGTGCGTTACGATTAAAGTTTCAAGCATGTCTGCCCTGCCTCTTAAAAATGTTAGTAAATCGTCAATAGTTAATTTTGACTCAGTTGAATCTGCCGACAAAGAACCTTTGTGCTGCTCCCACTCTCGTTCTGTGGTGGAATCTAATTTAGAAACGATCATATAAATAAGTAATGTGTCCCACGAGTCTACAGGCTCCTTTAGGGCTTTGAGAGCGCGTATATTTTTTAACACGTTATCTATTAGTTTCCTTAGCAACACCGGTGATTCCTTTTGCAGCGTTTGCATTGAAAATAAGGCCTTTACATGATTATGAACAAGTAAGCGGCTATTATTATATCTATTCAATAACAACTCCCATGCGATATTGTAATTGTCGGTTGAAAATTCAAGTGAGTCTATAACTAATTGCGCGCTTCCTGTAAGTGACGATTTGAGATAGTGAAATTTTTGAATGTCTGAAATTTCTCGCGAGCTGTGTACTAATGACGAAAATGTATCTCGAAAGGCAATCCAGTGCTCATGTGAACCGTCAAAGCTAGGCAACGAAATGGTAGGTAATTTAACCGATTTTAATGCAATCGCCGATTTTTGGGTATCGATTTTAACCTCGTCCTTTACCAAACTTTCAGCATGGGCCAATATACTATAATACTCGGCTTCAAACTCGTCTCGCGCGTCGAGTTGAGCGTCCAAATCTGTTTCGGGAAGTGCATCTTCGATTTGTGACTGAATAATATTAAATTCGGTATATAAACCCGTAGCGCCTTGTGTACGGAGCCTAACTTCGGCCATTTGATTAATGGATAAACCTTGGTCGAACGTTTCTATATATTTAATAAATTTTGTGAGTCTACCTTTAACAGAACCTCTCTTTTTAATAAGATCTTTTAACACCTTATCTTCCGCCATGTCGGTAGGATGTAAAAAGCGAGGTACTTACAGTTATCCGGATTAGGTACTTATCGCTCCCTGCAACTGCCAACGATGCAGCTGCCGGCCTGGCGACCTTTGCGTGTAGGCAGATCACAAAGACGGCACGTTACAACCACTGGAATTTAAATATGAACACGTTTATCACAACTGAAATGAGACAGGGCCGCTATTCTTGATTGGTTCGCCTTACCAAAGCACTGAGTAGCTGCCGATGGCTATCTTTGCCGATTGCGTTACTCTTGCCAAGTATCCTTTGTAGCCACGTCGCTGGTTGCATCCGAGGTCGAAGGTCCAAACTTTATGTACGCGCGTGGATATGGCTAGGTTCAGCTCGTAGCCTCTTGGAGCGGGTTCAGCAGCATTTCTGGAGTCGTTGGTCGCGAGAGTACGTGACGGAGTTACAAGCCCGATCAAAATGGAGGTTCCAGTCTGACGACCTTAAAGAAAACACGCTTGTCGTCATAAAGGAAGACAATACTCCCCCGCTAAAATGGAGTTTAGGCCGCATCGTCAAAACGTATCCAGGCAAGGACGGCGTCTCGAGAGTGGCCGACGTAAAGATGCCTTCAGGAGGAACTGTGAGACGCGCTTTCTCGAAACTGTGTCCGCTTCTTCAGCCAGACTGTTAGCTACATCTCCGACCTATTCTTCACATTTTGTAAACCACCAGTTTCCAAGGCCGGGAGTATGTTAATGCAACTTATGTGGGAGACCGTACCCAATGCAACTTACGCAGCCTACCGTACGAGATCGCATCATCATCAAGGTATAAGTATATATAAAAAGGCACGTATGCGTGCATCTGGTAATGCGGTGAATAGCGAATGCCTTGAGTAGGTGGGGATCGGCTCCTCCGTAGCAACGTCCTGGACCAATCACAGGGGCTTTAGATGTCATGATATCGGCGCTGATTGGCTGCCGATGATGCGATCTCGTACGGTAGGCTGCGTAAGTTGCATTGGGTACGGTCTCCCACATAAGTTGCATTAACAATAGTCTTATTGCGATTCCTATAAGAGGAAAGAGAAAATTGTGCCATGCTTTGTCCTTATTGTATTGTATTGTATTGTATTTCTTTATTGCAGATAACAAGATCCATATTACATTAAAATCACGAGCACAATCAAAACAACAATAAATAGGTACATCCAAACAAATCTTAAAATTAAATTAAATTAAAATTAAATCAAATTAAATTAAATTAAATTAAAATTTCAGTCATTACACACACAACTCACATAAAAAGGCACATTACAAAAATTCAACACATACAAAATAAATATAAATAATGTCAACAAAATTCCGTCAGGTCAACTCACCACATGAAGGGTGTTCCAGTGTCTCGCTATGGGGGAGTCTAAACTGCTAGCGATCACGCCCAGTATGCTGTTGTTACTCTCGCGCACACGGCGCATGATGGAGGCGACCCGCTTCCGAATAATGGCATGGAAGCCGTCTACTCGCGCTTCCGCAAACATGCCCGAAGCGCTACAATACCTGGGCAATCCCAACAGCATCCTGAGCGTGTTGTTATATTGCACCCTTAAGGCACTGACTGCCCGCTGAGTATAGTCCACCCACAGGCAGCACGAATAAAAAGAATCAGAATCAGAATCAGAATCAGAATCATCGCATTTATTCGTGATAAACTATGACATACAAAAGTATAAAAGATCAAAGAAATATAAACATAAAAATAAATAGTTTACCACGAAATGGTCCCGCAAAACACTGGCAAAAAGCCTTAAATAAGGTAATTTTTACTTCCCTACTGCAACGCGCAAACCTGCGGGCCAACATATTCCCCCGAACAGCCAGCGCCCTACGCTCCCTCTCAATGTCCAAGTCGTCCGAGAGGCACTCCGTGACCCAGTGACCCAAGTACTTAAATTTATCGGTTCTTTTAGTGGTTCTCCATTCAACATAATATTTGGGACTCTGTCCACTTTAAAACCGCGCGACTGAAATACGAGAACCTCACTCTTCGTCGTGTTGTACCTAAGTCCATGAGCCACCGCGTACCTCTCACACTTGCCAAGCAGCCTATATACTAACTGCACACGCCGAGGGCCCCAACAGCACCATATCGTCAGCATAGCTAATGTTGTTTACCAATTTATTACCGACCGGGTTTTTTTTTCATGGTCGGGTTATGGCAGCATAGGTAGGAGGCGATGGCGAAATACCGAAATTTATAAGAGTGAAAGAGAAAAAGGATTATGCTGCCACACATTAACCTGTCAATACATGAATATGTCTTTCTCTTACCCCTGGTCGCTCGGATTCATGTCTATAACTACTATACTATGTCTATGGTCAAACCAAACCGATATCGAGCGTTCATGAAATCAATTTTATATTATTTATTTAGTAACAAGACAGCATCAGAGGAAGACGATTGCTAACATAATAATACTCTAATAAGTATGGCGTGTCAGTTCAAAATGTAGGCGCGAAGGGTAGTCGTCCCTTAGAAAATATGAATTTCGCGCCTTTTGCTACTGACAAACTTGTTTGATCGGCTATAAATTGGGCATGAGTGGTGGGGGCAACTGATGCTGGCACCACACTTCGCCTTATTTGGCAAATATTCGTGTTGCATCTCTTTCCTTTGACATACAAAACAAAAGGGATGCAACACGAACATTTGCCAAATACAGCGAAGTGTAGTGCTGGCATGACAGAACGGGATAGTCTTATGTACTGTAGGAGTAGCAGAGAAAGTGCTATTATTGCTTGTCCTGTCACAGTCTAACATTTTTTTTAATTCCCCACCGTAAATTTAGGGGCCTACTGCAAACACCGAAGTTAACTAATTACGCCTTAATTGGAGTAACAGAGAAAGATGTCCGCAATTTGCGAACTTTGGTGTTCGCGGTAGACCCTCTGTTCGATCGTGTGGAAGGTAGTCCGCTATACGTCCGATAAGAAACCAGGTATAAGTGAGAGCGAGAAAGAGATGGGCTGCGGTCCGGTACACCCGTCTGTATAGCTATGGTATAGCTTTATGATTTGCACATGATTTGTAAAAATTCGCTGGCAACACAGTCACTAGTTTTATTAGGGTAATTTCCTATATGAGCTGTCATATCACATATCATGAATGAAGCACACACGAAGCACAACTAGACAAATTATTATCCAAGCTGCACAAGTTGTTGCAAATTATTAATAAATAAAAAACAGTGAGATGGGTTCCATCGACTTAGCAAAATTAGTGGAAATGGCTGCCGAGGAAAATGAAAATGTAAGTTATGGTAGCGCCATTGACTTCGGAGAAATTTTTAATTACTCCATTAATTATTCTGATGAAAGTGATGAAGAAATTGAAGTATTTGAATGGGCAATCCGCAATGGCCATCCATTCAACACGGTGGCTAGAGTTAAAACGGGCCCTACAGGATTTAATGCTAAGCTTATTAGGGAACAATTCCTTAAAAAGGCTAAAGCCAATCCTGTAACGGCTAGAGATAAGCCAACGATGTTTAACTCTACTAAATATTATGCAAAGTGTCAACCTATACAAGACGTGATCCTGTTTACCAAATTATTCTTGAAATATGATAATAACATACAGAAGGCATTGAGAGAACTTGTTGCTTCTGAATTCATTAGAAGAAAATGTGCTTTATATGGTATTGATTCAACTCATACTGGACGAGCACTCGAGCATGACCAGCTGAGTCTATCAAGGATTGCCCTGGCTTTTCCAATATATACAGCAATTCTAATATTGAAAACTAAGTCACCGGGGATATTTGATTTTTCAGCATTCTTTAATCAGACGCTGCCGTTGGTAATGCAGCATACCATCTTTCCTGGTTTGATACCTACCAAACAATTCACTGATGAACTAAAAGGAATAGCATTGGTTTTGAATGTAGAATTGTCTGTGATACTTTCAGGATGCATATACAATAGTACAATAAAGCAAACTCTTGGAGAGATGATAGAATCCTCAGTTAAATATATAGATGCTGCTATTAATAATGACATAGAAGATAAACTGAAGCTGGAGTTATTGAAACAGGCGGGGATTCTTAATGTCAAAGCCAATGGAGAGTTTGAACTTGCAGAAGCAACTGTAGCCCTTGTGAATAAACTTGAAGGTATAAAGACTCTCTACTCTTTGAAATATTCAGTTGCAGTGCGCAAAGCAAGGAGGATTAACAGCAATGAAGATGTGTATTAACTGGATCCAGACTAATGTGCTCTTTAATGTTATACATACTGATTAGACCAAAAATATTATAATTTTGGTACACTAATAACTTAAAGGAATACTGTGCCTTATTACTAGTGACAGCCAGGCTAGCATATAATTAGCGCGACAGTATCTCGCGACGTGATAGACTACTCTTCCCTCTTTTATTAACATAGTCACAAAAAGACGGGTAGTCTATCTCGCCGCGAGATACTGTCGCGCCAATCATGTGCTAGGCCTACAGGTGATCTGTTTTATTCTTACAGAAGCATAATGGTATCTTCAAATCTCACCGATAATTTTATGTGAAGGCATATTTAATATATCAATTGAATTTGTTAGTTGCTCGTAAAATTGAATGCTATTCATTGCAACGTTTGTAGAAGCCATCATTCTGCATACATCAACAACTAGGGAATAAATCATAATGTTTAATTTAATTTGTGTTTATAAGTAGCATTATACATTTCAGTTTATCATCTTATCATCTCTTGTTAATTTTTAATCAAAGTTAAAAATGTTTGTATGTAACTATGTACCTTAAATTGTCCATCTTCCATGAAACTTATTGGAGCTAATATATGAATATTATACTAAATGATATACTATAGGGTAGGCCGTGGGTGGGCCAATGTTAAATGCATTTTAAAGAAAGGCGTCAATTACGTCAATACGAAAAGAGAATTTATCACTGGCACACCCTGTGTCACGCAAAATATGCGCCAGTCGTCGAGTTGAGGAAAATCGCCCGAACTACAATACAATACAATACTGGCCCACCCTATATACTATAGGTATCTCGTTGTTGTCTGTACATGTTCGTACTTGTGTTGTGATCGTCACGAATAAATGTCTTTTATCTTATCTTATCTTATCTTAATTACCTAATACCATGAAAATAAAAAGGGATTGCCCATGACTACAATATTATATATTTATGAAAGATAGTATTGAAATAAAACTATGAAAACGGATTATATCGCGTATATTGAATTTATAATACATCCCGACGTTTCGAACTCTTTACAGCGTTCGTGGTCAACGGGTGACTCAAACGAACGCTGTAAAGAGTCCGAAACGTCGGGATGTATTATAAATTCAATATACGCGATATAATCCGTTTTCATAGTTTTATTTCATGAGTAACTATCGCGGTAACCGAAGACAATATTAAAGATAGTATTGTTTAAAAATATATTATATAGCTCATTATACAATAATATGTTAATTAGAGTGATTAAGATAGATAGGTAAATAACTTAGTTTATTTGACCACTCAATGACTAAAGGTCAAGACTATTACTGATTGATTTGTTTTTATTTAGGATAGATTACTGTGCATGTATGTTTCTGGCTAAAAGTACTTAGATACTCTAATATAATTATTCGATGCTTGTCATCATTATCATTAAAGACAAATACCTAAATAAATTCAGAGTTGTTTTCTTCTTCTAAATAGCCCAAATACCCCCCTAAAATGACTTTGTTTGGTAAAAATTAATGCCTATATACCTTTCTAATTATTGGGATTGAGGTATCTAGCAAACCCAAGAGAGCTCCTTATCATATTATCAAAGAGTATAGGCCAAGGGTATTTTTATTCCTGTGTCGAAAGATGGCAGTAAATTTACTGTGACAACAAAATTTACTATGTCAATAACCCTCTATACACTCTATTCTCTTTGCCTTCATCATCAACTATTTTATAAATGGACTAATGCTGCGATACTCAACCTGCGGCCCGCCGGGATTTAGGTGGCCCACGAGGTGATCCTGGTACCTATATACACATACACGATACAGAACCTTGCCAGCATAACGTCAGCTTTAAGCAAAATGGCCGCTCCGATATATCTGATGGCGACTGTACTCATACATACTCCACTTACAAAAGGGATGCAAGTATTAGGTCGGTTTTTGACTGTATCAGAGATCGGAGCGAAGTACGTGTATTTAAATACGAGAGCTTAATATGAAATATATACGAAACCATCGAAACGAGAAGAAGAATACGAGAGTGTCCAATGATTTCAAAAGTAAAGATAATTTAATAATTTTCATATAATTCCGACGGAATATTCTCGTGTGGTGGCCTGGGCCTGGGTGGAATGCTACAACGCGATTGATTGATGAGTTCCCATCACGCGCGCGATTGGTCGCAACTAATGTAGTTGCCTTAATTATACACTATCGGCGATGACCGATGATAATATCATCGGTAAGATCATCGTGCAAGCATCCACATGATCGCCTGTACAACGCAACCACCCGGCGATTCCCTTTGATGCGTGCCCAAAAAACCGACAACTCACGGGTCGCAGACTCGCAGGCGATGATGGACGATGACTGGCGGGGACTGCCGAGTATGCCCTCTACACTAACGTGCAACGTGCCCGTCAGTCATCTCATCGCCGATAGTTTAGAGGAGCCAGACTGCACGATTGGCTCGAATTCGTGCGTGACACCCAAAATGACACCATTCTTAGTGCCCGTAAGGCCCGTCTTTACGAAGTAATAATAATACAAACAAATGTTTTTTTTTCATTATTTTATATTTCAAAAATTAGAACAACCCTTTCGACGTGACATAATATCGAAACTTATTTTTTTAGACAAATTAAAACAAATGGCTGTATTTAATAAATTATCCTCATTTACAAAGATGAATTAGAGTTCAGCTTCTTCACTGCCTCAGAATATTTCAACGAGTAGACCGCTTGAATGCTCGGTAACTTGTTCTTCAGCGACTCGGTGAGAGCAGAGAGTTTGAACCCACCATTCGCATTTACATCTAAAACGCCTGCCTTCGTCAATATCTCCAACTTGTCATCATCCTCGTCTAAACTACTAACTTTGTTAATATGCAACTTCGAGTGTTTAACTGCGTCTTCAACAGTTTTAATCATCAGACCCTTTTTTTCTTCTGGCTTTGCAAGTTTCACAGAAACTTCCATGTTCAAAACTGCTGCGATATCTACTATTTCTTGATACGATTGTCCCTTTGGAGTCAGGCCAGCGAAGATGGTATGCTGCATTATAAGCGGCAGATCCTGTTGAAAGAATGATGAAAAAGTCAAAATCCCCTGGCACTTGTCCTTCAAGATTACTTCAGCCGTTTGAACGGGAAATGCCCTTGCGATTCTGGATAGAGTAATATCCTCATAATGGCGTCGGGAAGGGTATCGCATTTTAGTGCTGATGCCGTAGAGAGCGCACTTCCTGCTAATAAACGCCGAGTTAGCTCCAGCTTTCGATAAAACCTTCTGTATACTACCGTATTTGAGGAATACGTGGATGAAGAAAGTCAAATCTTGTTCCCGGTGGCACTTTTCGTAGATATCCAGGGCTTGGAAGACAGTTATTGGTTCATCCTCAGGAGATGCGGGTTGTGCGGCTGCTTTCTTATTAAATAGCTTTCTAGTTATTCGTGGCTCAAATCTATAAGGTGACTCATAACTTAAAGCTGCAAGCCACTCCTCAATATTTACATCTAAAATCCTTTTAATTTCAGCCAGCGATTCTTCCCATGTTAAACCGAATAAAGGCGTGGCCATTTTGTAATTAAAATCCCAGGCCTCTTTGCAGTCTACCAGTAAGAGCAGTCAGAGCACTAAAGCAGTTGTGGCAGCTACTGTGGCACGGTGGCAACATATTACTAGGTAGGTACTGGTAGCTACAATTGGGTTTTAAATTAGCAAAAAGCTAACCGTTAAGGTTTTATTACGTATATTATTTTAAATTGTGATTCACTCAGTCCGCCTTCATGTTTTACAGATTAAATAGGTACTTTTTTTTTGACCCAGGGGAAATCCGTTATGGATCCCATCCGCCCCGGGAGAACCCGAGTGGGTATGTCTGACTCAGACGGGCTAAAACCCCTGGGGTGTTCCGACGCTCGCTTTTGTGCGGGGTTACGGGAACAACTTTGCAGACCTGTGAGACCCCGCCGGCGTTGCCCTTGCGGGCCCATCAATTTGGGGCTGCTCCAGCAGCCTACTCCGCTGAAGGCACCTCGGAACACTTGAGGGCCTTCCAGCTCGGAAACCTCTTCAAGCGAGTGATGGAGCTCCCGACCCATCACTCGCAGGTTCTGTCACACAGATTAGGTACCTACGGCAAGTGATGATAAGGTAGATATTCTCCAAGGAACTTCGGATTAAGATATATTAAATATTGCTGGAGAGTCTTCAGTTTAAGAACATTAAATAAATAAAACATTAAGCTGCATTTAAATACTTCAGACAGGAACAGTGAGCTTGGGTAGTGAGCCACTTAGAGGTCACTTGTAATACATATATTATTATACTATTTGGAGATCACGCAGTGACAGAAAAGGTTTATTGTTTGAAATCTCTTTAACAATATTTGCATGAGGTACAATTTAGTTAGCTGTGTTTATTTTAGGAATACTGGCAGTTTGAAAATTGTATGCTGAACCTTTTTATAATTAACCTCGAGAAATTATTCGTGCTAGAACGACTTTCAATGTGCCCCTTTCAATGTGCCCTCGGTCGACAACATTTTAAGTTGTTTTTTTACCTTATATATTAATTATGAAATAAACTTTAAAATCAAATGGTTCTCAATTTGCTTCTGTAAAACCCCCGTTTGCTACGGTGTTTGGTTTCCGGAGCATACTATCATAATTACATTGTTAGTTGTTGCCTTTATCGCATGATCCGTTGAAATCAGCGGTACTCAACCTTTTCTTACGAGGGCCACAAATACGGCTTTGCCTTGTAGCCGCGGGCCGCAAGATGATTTTGCTTAAAGGTGACGTTCGGATGGCAAAGTTATAATGAATTCATCCTCCTAAAGCTCACGGTCCTACCTATAGTACTTAGAGTTAGACCAAGAAAAGTCTGCAACGATTTTGATAGCATACGCAGTGCAAATGTTATTTATACGTCGTTATTTCATAGAAGTTTGACGTTTAAAATAACACTTGCACTGCGTGTGATATCAAAATTGTTGCAGACCTGTCTTGATCTAAGTATATTCAGTTCGATGAAATTTAAATCATATTCAACTGGAACAGAGTTGCATTTGTTTTGTTACGTTCAGTGGCGAATATTATATTTTTCATTCGTATGACTGGGCCTTTTAGGAGGCCATATTAGGAAATCAGGATCACCTGGCGGGGCCACCTAAAAAAACTCGGCGGGCAGCCAGGTTGAGTGCCGCTGGTTTAATTTGTTATCAGTTCGTCGAATAAACAAACAAACCCACACAAATATGCCAAAGGTTCCCTAATGAAACCACAGAATAACGGAAATAGTTATTTGTTATACAAGGGTGCAAAGTTGTATTTTACCCGCGAGTGTTTTAACACACGAGAAGTAATAGTTATTTGTTATACAAGGGTGCAAAGTTGTATTTTACCCGCGAGTGTGGAATTGAAACACGAGAAAGCGAAAGGATTCTATAGTTGAACCACGAGCGAAGCGAGTGGTTCTAAAATAGAATCCTGAGCGTAGCGAGTGTTTTAACACACGAGAAGTAAAATACATTTGCACCCGTGTGTAACACAAAACTTTTCCCCTCACTATAGCGAGGAAAGTGCAACATCCACAGGCGTTAGATCATCTTCATCAACTGGAATCACTAATTTTTTTTACGGTATTATAACAAAAAACTCTGGAAATTCTGTACTTTTACGTGAGAAGTTTTTAAGTAACAATGTTGACATTTCTAACGTATGAAATGTCAATGATGCGTTTTGAAATTGCATCGACTTAACTTGTGCGTTCAGAATTATATTTAACATAATTATTAAAAAACAAACGTTTATTATAGAATTTTAAGGTAAAATTAAGAGATATCAGACAGCAATACTTTTATATTCAATATTAAAATCATTAAATAAAGCTAAATCTGGTTTTTTTATTAGATTCTCAAACCATTTATTTAATGATAATTAATATCGAACGAACCATTATTATGAGCGTTTTACGTTTTGTTATCTGTCAAGCTACTTAAACACGCTCCATTCAAGGTCAAATTACTTTTCCCACTAGTGGATAAAATGCGTTTTTCCCCGCTTGTTTTAAAGGATAAAAGACGGCTTTCCGAGCTAGTGAGGGGAAAAATACATTTGCACCCGTGTGTAACACAAAACTTTTCCCCTCACTATAGCGAGGAAAGTGCAACATCCACAGGCGTCAGATCATCTTCATCAATGGAATCACTCATTTTTTTACGATATTATAACAAAAACTGGAAATTGTGTATTTTTACGTAAGGCTAGGCATGCTGCCATGATGTTGGTCAGGGTTTCCTGGATGAGCTCTTGACCCCACTGTAGGAGAGCAGGGAAGATCCCATCCGGACCAGCCGCCTTGAAGGGATGGAAACTGTCTATAGCCCACCTGAGTTTCTCAGCGGTGACGACTCTGTGCGCCATTTGCCAGTTGTTGTCTGCTGTACTGTATACCTCATCCTGCTGATCTTCATCGGCGAGACTTACGCATCCTGGAAAGTGAGTTTCCAGGAGAAGGCGTTGGGACTCTGCAGGGGAAGATGTATAAATGCCATCGGGTTTCCGGAGTGAGCCCAATTGTGATGTGGTCTTGTACGCTAATGTTTTCCTTACACGGTTGGCGTGGTCTAGTGTTTCGATGCTGCTGGAGAAGTTCCTCCATGATAAGGATCTCCAGTACCGCAGTCTTTTTTTGTAATTGGCCTTGGCTTCATAGTAGTTGTCCCAGTCTACCTCGGCCGTTGTGTTCATGGCCCTGTTGAAGAGTCTCCTGGTTTTCCGTCGGAGTCTCTCCAGTTCTGGACCCCACCACTTGTGTCCCGTTATGGCAGTCCTTGCCGGTGGTTTTAAGGGACACGCCTTGTGGTAGCTGTCTACGAGGGTACCGGCCCTCTATACCGAGACTGACTGAAATAGCGAGACACGTATTCGTAACTGCAAAAAAACCCCTATTGGGCTCCCCTACTATATATCATCCGCCTTGCCTGTCGTTAAAAAAAAAACTAGTGGCTCTGTCAGCTGCGTCACATTTCTATAGCTTTTACACCAACGTTACGTAACTCTAAGGCCCACTTGCACCATTCGCTAACTCGGGGTGACCCGGTTAAACCTGAAGTTACCATGGTTACCAGTACCATAGAGTAACTAATACTAGAGCGGTACTGTCATAGTAAATTTTGTAACCCCAGTAAATTCACTGCCATCTGTCGACACACTTTAAAACTAAAAATGAAGATTTATAAAAATACGATAGAATGTATTTAAATATAGATAAATGATTTTTTTTATTTGCATTAATTATTTTTATGATTTTGACCCATGTTCTTTTACTGATATGCGTTAAAAATTTAAAATTGTATAATAACAAACGAAACCGTCAACGCCATCTATACGACTGTAGGCCAAAACTAGTAGCGCCCTCTGAACGAGAATCAAATTTTCTTGATTTTCGAGCCACGTTTTTTTCCTTAGACTGTATCCATCTATTACGGAGTTATATCTATCTTTGCCAGTACTGTAATGAGTCAAATGAATGTTATCCGTGGTTGTTACTTGGGAGTACAAACAGCAACACTCCTGACTGTACATCGGTGAATCTTATTACAAAAGCCATAAGGTCCACCAATGTACAGTTAACAGTGTGGGCGATGCGATGGTACTATCCTGGATGTATATCCGTGGGGTTAGCTCAATAGGGAGTATTACGCGAAATTCTGCGTAGAGGGCGTCACTACCACAATCTGAGCAAATCTGAGGGTCTATCGCGAAAAAAGAAAATCGAAATTGAGTTATCTAACACCTCTGTCACTTGCATATTCGAGCGATAAAGAGGCAGATAGCGAAATTTCGGATTCGCGTTTCCCGGTAGGTCCTCTGTAAACAAACGGCCTTGATGCATCAATGTCGTATTTTATTGTCTGAAAACTTGTCTTAAAACTGTTAAAGGCTCAGTATAAGTTACTTTATGAGTTTTGAATGATTCGCGGTTAGTTTCACTACTTATATTGACCGGGATATAGACCGTGATTACCTTTTGTATTGTTTGTTTTGTATTGTTCTTTTGTTTTGTCGGGAGCTTATAAACAATACAAAAGGTAATCACGGTTTATATCCCGGTCAATAGAAGTTAAGTTACTCTATGGTTTACTAAAGAGGCTAGTGCTGCACTCTGGTGGCAGAACATTGCAGTAATACCCCACTAGGGAATTGAAATAAAACTTCAACTTGGGAGGGACCATTATATTGGCACCACATGGAGCGAGATTTACCTATCTATATTACACTAATACCATTTAAAAGCCTAATCTAAGAATTAGTTTTCCGTACATGTCCCAGGCTAAACATAATCACTTTAGTTTGTTAACACAAAGTTTGCGCACGAAATCTAAGGAATCGCCAGCTGAGAAGGAATCGTGGGCCTCGCCTATGATATCTCGGATTTCGTGCGCGAACTGTGATGTTTCTGCTACCACATACACCTATTACTTAGATATTTGTGACGATTTCAATCAAAAGGTACCACATTGTCGCTTACCATAAGGACGAAATTTGCTTGTATTTTTATACGAAAAATCTGTCAGAGCGTCCTTATGGCGAGCGACAATGTGGAACCTTTTGCTTGAAAACGACACATTTAAGAACAAAAACACATACACTTAGTGATCAAGTGTACATTAAAGTACCTACACTTGATCACTAAAACAAATTATCTCTCTCAAATTAAATACAGGATGGGCCGAAAATACATTGAAAAAGATTTTTTTAGGAATACTTTTGAATTAATGAATTAATAATATTTATTCAGGCAACATATTATATTACATTACATTATCTTTTATACTTAATCTTATTTATTTTTATTTTTATTGCAAATGTTTTGTATGTTTTAATTATGGATCAATGTTATCTGGATTAAATGATTACTACATTACGTTACATTACAAAATGCATGACAAAAATGTTTTTTAATTATTTTTTATTATTATAAACTGATCGGCGATTGGCCCTAGTCACACCTGATGGAAAGTGAAGACAGGGCCTAAGATGGAGCTCACCGGTTCAGTAACAACAGCCTATTCACTCTTGTTTTATTCATTCATTCCATTCCTTAGCCGTCCGTACCAAAAAGGAGGAGGAGGCTTAAAAAATGCTTGTTTGCGTAATAATTAACTGCAACAGCCCAAAACTTGCGAGCGCCCAAAGGCAAGAACATATTTCCTATCACAGGTAAGTAATTTTAAAATTATATTGTGCGTAAATTTAAGTGTATATATTAAATCTGTGCAGTTTTCCTTAATTACACTTCTTTTACAAATTGTAATTAAAAATAAAACACAATTATTTAACTAAAGAATAACTATTATTGCCTTTAAAATATTCTTTAGCTTGGATCAAAGAGTAAAGTAAGTATAATAGTGGATACACAATCGCTAACGTTTCTAAAAATAATCAATATAATGCGGCATTAAAAAAAATTGTCAACGTATTTTTAGACCATCCTATAGATGAAAAAATACGCAGTTATGATTCAGAGGGAGCAAACGATATTGCTATCTCGTTCCGTCAAATAGCTGCGGCATTTCCATAGCAACGCAACTTTTTATGTAAAGCCTGACCAGGAATATATGATCACGCGCCATGTTGCGGAATTTCACTGGAACTAACTTTTTCATACTATACTGAACTGTCACCCTATACATGAGAATGAACAGCGCCCTCTTGACAATGATCATATATTACTGGTTAGGCTTTAAATTGGAAGTCCTTATATATAACTCATTTCTGCACTTATGTTGGTAAATAAAGCTACATTGAGGAAAATATAACATTTACAATTTATAAAATTCATAATATAATTCTTGTCCGATAAAATTGTGTAGTATATTACAAAACGACATTTATAACGGGATAATTATTTCTATTATACATAATACATCTTTAGTATACGAAACAACTCCGCAGGACTCATCCTAAATAAATCACTATGACATAATATTGAGAGGAAAATGCTGAGTGATAAATTGATAATCATGCTACTTGAGATTATTTCATTATTACACCGCATAAAGTAACTATCTTACAAATATCCTCCTGCTTATACTTCTGCGGAGTTCTTTCTAGTCCTAAAAGATTAACAGCAGAAAAAGTACTCAAGATTTTAATAGTTATGTTTTACTCGGGGCAAAGTTGTTTAACCTCTCGTGCTAATATTGATACCCGAGCAAGCGAAAGATTGCAAAATTGAACCACGAGCGTAGCGAGAGGCTCGAAAAATGGAATCTTGAGCGTTGCGAGAATATCAAGGCACCGAGTGACACAAAATTTTTCACCACACCAACACAAGAAAAATACTAACTGTAAAATATCAAAAATCAAAGAAAATCAATTAAAAATAAGTGTTATTTAATAACATTTAATATTAAGTAGTAAAGTCATCATTTAAAAGTCAATTCTACCAGTCAATATAAGGAAACAACTCAAAATTTGCATTTGACTACTTTGCCCCACATGTGGACAAAATGCAACTTTCTCATCAGTTTTTGAACAATCAAGAGAGCTTTTACCAGCTGGTCTACAGTACATTTTTATCTTACTCAGCTAAAGCCCCTCTAGTTTGACTGTCGAGATCGATTCGGAAATTCGAATAGACGTTTATATTTGTAATATTACGAATTGTTTGCACTTATCATTAACTTGGGTAAGAAATATAATTTATGATGTCTACATATATAATATTGTCTTCGGTTACCGCGATAGTTACTCATGAAATAAAACTATGAAAACGGATTATATCGCGTATATTGAATTAGCGTAGTTTTTATCGCGTATATATATATATCTTTACTTGAAAATAATTACCTTATGAACCGATTTTGCATGTACAACCAGCCTTAAAGTTTGTAGTCTATGATTGTTCATTATTTTAGTACATGTTTTAGTATGTGGGTATTTTTGCACTTTGTAATTTTTTCCTCAGTCACCCGTTGACCACGAACGCTGTAAAGAGTTCGAAACGTCGGGATGTATTATAAATTCAATATACGCGATATAATCCGTTTTCATAGTTTTATTTCATGTCTACATATAGTTTAAATTCCATGAAGATTAAACGGAAATAGTTGTCAATGTAAAGTATATTATTCAATGCGGTGTTGTAAAGTACACAACTACTTGCAAAGAGGGGATTTAGCTATGTTTTTACTTGTTTTACTTCGCGCTTCTGCCGCAGACTGTACTCGTTCCGTCTTAATACATACGCTCTTCCGCTTCTAGCACCTTATATAACACATAGACGGATAGGCACGGGTTCTAGCGACACAAGACTAGACTACTTTCGCATAGTAAACTCACCACAACTCGCATTTGACGTACACACATTACGAGTATTACACATTCTGAGTAGTTCCATTCAAGCCACAGATCCAAAATGCACACATTTAATTTTGACATGATTATCTTTAAGTTAAGAGTCCCCGGCAAGCTCGGTTCTCCATACAAACGTAGTTACGCTCTCATTTTAAAACGACTAGCTCGATTGCTCTGTAACTATATACTTACAATAGGATAAGGTATATCTAGGTCTGTAATTAATTTATGTAGCTTCAGATACCATAGTTAAAAAAATACAGCGAATTTAAGTTTCTCATACAAATTTTGATTTTGCTCTATTTCGTTTGTTTTATAAACTGAAGCTATATAAACTAATTACAGACCTAGATATACTTCATGTCATTGTAAGTGCAAAGTTTTATTACAATCCAACCGGTAGTTTTAAAATGAGAACGAAACTCCGTTTATATGGGAAGGTGAAATTCGGCCGTTATTCTAGATCTGTGAGTCAAGCCAGCGTAAGTTAGTCAGTATGTAACATGATCAGATAGAAGAGTTAAATAATAGTAGAACCATGATAATTTTGTTCCTCAATATTACTTCTATTTTATGCATTATCTTTCACGGTTATTTCTCTACTTCCCGATTATTCGAAGTATCCGGTTTTGGCACGAGGGTAATATTATAAGTTACGATGAATTTAGTAATTTGTTTCTTAAAAGTTTTGGTTGAACTCATCGTCTCCATTTTACTGCGGTAGTGTATTCTGTAAGATCTCTACATAACTACGGCCACGTTTCTTTTTCATACCATGTCGATAAACAATCAAGCACACAGGCCTGATGGTAAGCGATTACCGTGCAACAGGACGCTTAGGCTCCATTCGCACGAGAGCTTAAAAAGCGTGGCGTGTGGGCCTTACTCTAAGACCCTTTCAAAACCTACAGTTTTTGAAGACCTTACATTAGTTCCAGGAGGAAACCTAGGCAGACTAGACAAGTTCTAGTACTTTGATTGTGCCCTGGCTGTTAGCGGCGAGGAGTACTTGTCTCTCTGAAGGCGGCGCGCGGCGCCAGCACACCGCCGAGACGAACTCTGACGGCTCGTCCTCCCGCCTCTCGCCACCGGTACCTGAACATTAACATTCATTCATAATTATGAAGAAGAAAATATACATTTGTAAACGAGTTTGGGAACAAACCAAATTATTTTATTAAATATTTTGACTTGTTTTTATTTATTTTATAAATATAACATAGAGTAACTAGAGCGGTACTGTCATAGTACATTTTGTAACCACAGTAAATTCACTGCCATCTATCGACACACTTTAAAACTAAAAATGAAAATTTATAAAAATACGATAAAATGTATTAATATAAATATGGATAAATGATTTTTTTTATTTGCATTAATTATTTTTATGATTTTGACCCATGTTCTTTCACTGAGATGCGTTAAAATTGTTAAATAACAAACGAAACCGTCAACGCCATCTATACGACTGTAGGCCAAAGCTAGTAGCGCCCTCTGAGCGAGAATCAAATTTTCTTGATTTTCGAGGCACGTTTTTTCCTTAGACTGTATCCATCTATTACGGAGTTATATCTATCTTTGAGTATAATAAATTGATTTGTTCCCAAACTTGTTCATAGATGGCAGCACCAGTCTCTCTCGCTATAACGTAATTCCGTAAGGAATTCGTTTAGGAGGTGCAAGCGGTGCGCGCTTGCCCTTAGAGCTGGTCAAAGACGCCTAGTCTTACTAAGATGGCATATAATCGAGAAATTGGGACGGGTACCGCCGTGGCGAGGTGGCCTAGAGGTTCATGGCGTTAGCCGCGATAGCTAAAGACGCCGGTTCGAATCCGGCCTTCACCACTGGAGGGCTTCGTCACTTTTTCTTTAATATATGACATCTATTACAGTTTTTTAAATCATACATTTGTAATTATGACACGTTGGCAGCAAGAAAGCAGTATATCTGAAAGTAGAAAATCACTGTCATATCAAGATACTGTCGCTGTTGAGAATATATATTTTCCCTTGATTAATCATTACGCTTTCACCTGAACTGAAATTGCGAGATTTTAGTACTCGGAAAGCTGTAAATATGAGCAAAGAGGATATAATAGGATAGAGAGGTACTGTCATAGTAAATTTTGTAACCACAGTAAAATTCACTGCCATCTACCGACACACGATTAAAACTAAAAATGAAGATGTATAAAAATACGATAAAATGTTTTTATATATGGATAAATGATTTTTTTATTTGCATTAATTATTTTTATATGATTTTGACCCATGTTTTTTCACTGAAATGCGTTAAAATTGTTAAATAACAAACGAAACCGTCAACGCCATCTATACGAGAGTAGGCCAAAGGTAGTGGCGCCATCTGAGTGAGAATCAAATTTTCTTGATTTTCGAGGCACGTTTTTTCCTTACACTGTATCCATCTATTACGGAGTTATATTTTTCTTTGATATGAGCAAGCAACTTGTTATATCGCTGTCCTTAAAGTTGCGCAGGCCACGTAGCGGCCGCCGGCCCCGGTGGGAGGCCTACAAGTTGTGCATGAACCCACCTCTCTCCAGGAACCCCCGCACGGCGTCGAAGCGGTGCGCGAGCAGGGGCTTGGACAGGCCCGCGTAGTACACGTACAGCGCATTGTTCTCGGAGCCGCAGGCCACGTAGCGGCCGCTGGCCTCCGTCGCGAGGCCTACAAAGTTCTTCTCGTTCGCGTGCCCGGTGAAGGAGCGGACGCAGCGGGGGGATTCCACCTAATAATTTCATATCTCAGTCAATCAATTTGTCAGGTCTGCGTAAGACTATTTTATGAAAAACGATGTAAAATGTGTTTTTTTTTAATGTCACTTTAACCAGAAAGGAGTAAATTCATACATAGAGAGCTATTTGGATTTTATATATGGAATAGACTTTTTAGAGAGCTTATGTTTTTATGAAAAGTAAAACAATTTAATAATTTCCTTATACCTTTCAATGTATACAGATGTAGTGTATAATTGTTTTCCTTCGTATTTTCTCGGAAACGTTCGTATATGTCATGCTACTTCAGTCAACCTCAGTAGTTTTGTACCGAGACTGACTGAAATAGCAAGACACGTTCGTACGTTTCCGTGAAAATACGATGGAAAATAATTATGCACTACATCTGTACTTACCATTTTAAATAACATAGACACATTTTATAAACGTGGCGGGCCGTGGCACATGGCGTTCACAACTGACCACGGAACGTCAGATTTCAGTAGAGAGAAAAACAGAGAGTTCAAAAATGCTGTCGTACCTTCCATAGTTTAAGTTGTGAGTCTGTTGAGGCGGACACGAGCGTTCGTGCGTCGAGGAACTTCACGTACGACACCGCTTTCCTGTTCACAATATGAGTAGTGTTAATAAAATAACTTAAGGCCAAAAAAACAGAAAAATACATAGTATATACAGATAAACACCAACACGTCTCTAGGCCAAGCCTATGATTGACGCGACAGTATCTCGCCGCGAGATAGACTGCCCGTCTTTTTCTAATTGCATTAATTAGAGAGGAATGGTTAGTCTATCTCGCGGCGAGATACTGTCGCGCCAATCATGTGCTAACCCGGCTGTCATTATTGACGACCTGTCTGTGTCTGGCCTAGTGGGTAGTGACTAGACTAACTTTAGTTTCGCCAGTAGCCGCTGGCGCTAGCAGCTGCAAGCTGGTTTTTGACAAATGGTATGGTCGCATTCATAATTATTAATTGTCTATGGCTTTGTTTGTTTCTTAAATATTTTTTTTTTCTTGTATTTTTGGTTTGGTTAATATGTTTGTAATTATTCCTTGTGTGTATTTTTGTAATGTTTTAATATCGTATCTTTGTTATCTGTCGCGGCATCACCGAATGGGCCCTACGGAAGACCAGCGCTGGCTTTATAGCCAACATTGTGCTGAGTTGGGGTTAGGTCCATTTCGTGATGCACACTTGATGATTTCTTCTTTTCTTGCTGTTGTTGTCTGTACATGTTCGTACTTGTGTTGTGATCGTCACGAATAAATATCTTTTATCTTTTACTATAAAGCCTTTTTTCTTTTATCTTTTACTTTTACCCTGCCTATAAAGCCGATGGTCCCGGGTTCAAATCCTGGTAAGGCCATTCATTTGTTTGATGAGCACGGATGTTTGTTCCTGACTGAGTCATGTGTAATATGCGCTAGCGCACGATGCACTCGTGTTATCTCTGTCCCTCTCATCTACACTTGCCACGTTGAAGGGTCGTCGGTCATAAGGTACCTGTGGTCCCTGAAGACGGCCAGTGGCGCCCTGGGGGCCCTGAGGTCGTAGTAATGCACGCAGTGGTCGGCCGACCCGAACGCCAGGTGGCAGGACGAGCGCGGGTTGAAACGCACGCAGCACACGTTGAAGCGTGCTTCTAGTGTTGCCACTGATCTGGGAAAAGTTAATGACTTAGATATTTAAACTGCCAATATCTTCTTATCCCGTTTTCACATTTTCTTTACATCATAGTGATAAAATGATACCTATATCCTCGTAAGACCCACCATAGAAAGTTTTTCAATTTTTAATTTGAACCTTGTTCTATAAGTAAATTGGAACGAATTTCGTTTGTTTTACAACGCAGTGAAACAAAAGAAATGCTACTTTATTTGTTTCATGAAAGGTTCAAATTAGATTGCAATGAATATGTACATTTTAATGTACATTTAGACTCACGAGGTTATGATAATAAATTATTTGTATTTATTTGTAAATGTTTGTCATCCGGCTGAGAACCAATGTTCGCAAGAGTATGTGTTACTTTCTAATCACCATGAAAGGAGGTTAGGGACCAACCCATTAAAATAGAATAATTAAATAAATGTATAGGAACAAGTTAAAAAGCCGTGCTTTAGCTTTAGCCCTATATTTATTAATAATCTGTATGGACAAGAAGCGCTTGCTGAACACAGTATACATTGACAAAAGGACCTCCTACCTCTCGTTAGCGATTGTTGTGCTCGAGTAGCGCTCGTGTGTTGAGCGCACATAGCGTGATGCGCGTCGGACTAGGTATCAGACGTCGGCACGGTTGATGCACGGACCAGTAGCGCTCGTGTGTCTGTTACCTCTCGGCGTCGCCGGACTCACTAGCTAGCAGCTGCACGTTGGCACGGTTGATCCACGGACCAATGGCGCTATCAAGTAGCGCTCGTGTGTCTGTTACCTCTCGACATTGAACGCCCACAGCTTGACGCGCGCGTCGTCGGACCCACTAGCTAGTAGACAGACCTCCACACACTCGGCACGGGGAAGTGCACGGACCAGCATTGCTTGCCGTGCTCGAGTAGCGCTCGTGTGCGCTCACCGGTGCCTGCGTGCCATACTGCTACTGTGCCTTCGCAGTCTGCTCATTCTGTACAACAAACTATCAGCGAGTAGCGCTCGAGTGACTCTTACCTCTCGGCGTTGAGCGCCCACAGCTTGACGCGCGCGTCGTCGGACCCACTAGCTAGTAGACAGACCTCCACACACTCGGCACGGGGAAGTGCACGGACCAGCATTGCTTGCCGTGCTCGAGTAGCGCTCGTGTGCGCTCACCGGTGCCCGCGTGCCATACTGCTACTGTGCCTTCGCAGTCTGCTCATTCTGTACAAAAAACTATCAGCGAGTAGCGCTCGAGTGACTCTTACCTCTCGGCGTTGAGCACCCACAGCTTGACGCGCGCGTCGTCGGACCCACTAGCTAGTAGACAGACCTCCACACACTCGGCACGGGGAAGTGCACGGACCAGCATTGCTTGCCGTGCTCGAGTAGTGCTCGTGTGCGCTCACCGGTGCCCGCGTGCCAAATTGCTACTGTGTCTTCGTAGTCTACTCATTACAACGAACTATCAGCGAGTAGCGCTCGAGTGACTCTTACCTCTCGGCGTTGAGCGCCCACAGCTTGACGCGCGCGTCGTCGGACCCACTAGCTAGTAGCCGCACATCGGCACGGTTGAAGTGCACCGACCAGCAGCGCTTGTCGTGCTCGAGTAGCGCTCGCGTGCGCTGGCCGGTGCCCGCGTCCCATACCGCTACTGTGCCTTCGTAGTCTGCTGACGCCAGCACATTCTGTACGACAAACAATTCATCATCAATTTTACGTTTGTTTTTTCGACAATTATTTTGTGATATCAAACTTATTTTCATAAAAGAATGACACTACACCTACAATAGCAGCTCAGAAGAAAATATTTTTTTCAATTTCGTTCCAAAAAACTAAACGGTTGTTTTTTGGAACGAATATGAAAAAAGTATAGCTCTAGTTTTCGGTCACTTTATCCAACCAAGTTAGACTTAACTTCGGCTGGGCGACTACCCAACTAAGTTTTACGTAAAGCGCGGTCTGTCATTAAAAAACTTCATTCATTCATTCATTATCACCGTCAAGAGTGCCTATTTAGTCATCGAACAGACGAGGTAGATGAAAGATAAACACGGTACCTTATGATACGCGTTCATCTCAGCGCAGGGGTAGTGCACATCCACGGCGTCCCGAACTACGGCCTCGTATTACTTTTATGCAATATACACTACCTTATGATACGCGTTCCAAGATACACAGCTAATTTTATGAGCGCACTGCATCTCAGCGCAGGGGTAGTGCACGTCCACGGCGTCACGAACCACGGCTTCGTATTCGAACACCTTGATGCGCTTCGTCACGCCGGCAATGGCGAAGAATTCTTCATCTTTGTCGAACTCTGGAAACGGATATATATATATATATATATATATATTCCGCACATGATAGTTTATAAACCATAGAATACTTTTTGTCCAGGAAATACATACATACATACATATAATCACGCCTATTTCCCACCACAGACCACGGATTTCCACTTGCTACGATCCTGACATACCTCTTTCGCTTCCTTCACTTTCATAACATTCCTCATACACGCTCGCCGGTTTAGGGTGCTCTTGACCTGGCCTTTATTCAGGATTTCCCCGATCTGATCAGAGAAAGTCCGCCGAGGTCTGGTCTGCCCCTTCCAACTCCCGTTTCTACCTCTCCCTTATACACTCTCCAGGAAATAGTATTCAAATAATAAAGTGATGAAGTGGAGAAAGTACCTATATACAGTGGGGCTGTTGAACGATTTCTACGTAGACGAAGTCACGGGTAGAGGCGTCGTATTAAATTGTATGAAGATGCTTGTGAATTAAATTGAAAATAAATAAAATTATAAACCATACTAACCTATAGTAGATACGATAGTAGAATAATTAATGGCGTCGCTGGAATAAGATAGTGTAGCTAGCGGCCTCAGCGCCCTAAAAATAAAAGAAAATTTAAGCTTCAGGAAAACGCGGTTTTGGTTTAAAAAACGAAAACTTGTTACTTGAGGCTCTGTGAGCTGTGACCTCCTAAAAATTAACTAACAAAACTCCAAGAATCGCTATACTTAGTCCTTGTTTTAAACATGTGAAGAAATACAACAAAATCATTTGGCAACACTCTGGGAACCATTAAAGAGTGAACTTGACTAACCTATATCTAGTGAAGGCAACGAGATCCTCTCTAAAGGCGTCTAAGCCCCCTCCCCCGCCCTCCCCCTTGCTGAGGGTGGCGGAGGGGGAGGGGGCGGGCGGCGCGCGGGGCGCCTCGGTGGGGGAACTTTCGGGCAACCGTTGGTCACCGTTCACAAATGACGGTTTTATTGCGGCTGAAAAAAAAGTTATGATAAATATTTTGTTGTGAAAATCTAAATCTAAAGTATCGGGTCAGTCAATGTGAAAAGGCTTACTGTACTTACTCGTAGGATCGTTGTCCGGGACCTGGTCATAGTGCCCAGCCACAGTCGTGACCAACAGCGCGGACGTCAGAAGCGGAGCGGACGCGGGAAAGTAGCAAATAGTGTCCTTACTGATAGGATCGTTATCCGGGACCTGGTCATCGTGCCCATCCACGGTAGTGACCGACTGCGCGGACGTCACGAGCGGAGCGAGCGTGACTGGGGGCGCGGAAAAGTAGCAAATAGTGTCCTTACTGGTAGGATCGTTATCCGGGACCTAGTCATCGTGCCCATCCACGGTAGTGACCGAGGCCACGGTCGTGACCGACTGCGCGGACGTCACGAGCGGAGCACGCGTGACAGCGGGCGCGGGGAAGTATCAAGTAGTGTTCTTACTGGTAGGATCGTTATCCGGGACCTGGTCATCGTGCCCAGCCACGGTAGTGACTGAGGCCACGGTCGTGAACGACGGCGCGGACGTCACGAGCGGAGCACGCGTGACAGCGGGCGCGGGGAAGTATCAAGTAGTGTTCTTACTGGTAGGATCGTTATCCGGGACCTAGTCATCGTGCCCATCCACGGTAGTGACCGAGGCCACGGTCGTAACCGACGGCGCGGACGTCACGAGCGGAGCACGCGTGCCAGCGGGCGCGGGGAAGTATCAAGTAGTGTTCTTACTGGTAGGATCGTTATCCGGGACCTGGTCATCGTGCCCAGCCACGGTAGTGACTGAGGCCACGGTCGTGAACGACGGCGCGGACGTCACGAGCGGAGCACGCGTGACAGCGGGCGCGGGGAAGTATCAAGTAGTGTTCTTACTGGTAGGATCGTTATCCGGGACCTAGTCATCGTGCCCATCCACGGTAGTGACCGAGGCCACGGTCGTAACCGACGGCGCGGACGTCACGAGCGGAGCACGCGTGCCAGCGGGCGCGGGGAAGTATCAAGTAGTGTTCTTACTGGTAGGATCGTTATCCGGGACCTGGTCATCGTGCCCAGCCACGGTAGTGACTGAGGCCACGGTCGTGAACGACGGCGCGGACGTCACGAGCGGAGCACGCGTGACAGCGGGCGCGGGGAAGTATCAAGTAGTGTTCTTACTGGTAGGATCGTTATCCGGGACCTAGTCATCGTGCCCATCCACGGTAGTGACCGAGGCCACGGTCGTAACCGACGGCGCGGACGTCACGAGCGGAGCACGCGTGACAGCGGGCGCGGGGAAGTATCAAGTAGTGTTCTTACTGGTAGGATCGTTATCCGGGACCTGGTCATCGTGCCCAGCCACGGTAGTGACTGAGGCCACGGTCGTGAACGACGGCGCGGACGTCACGAGCGGAGCACGCGTGACAGCGGGCGCGGGGAAGTATCAAGTAGTGTTCTTACTGGTAGGATCGTTATCCGGGACCTAGTCATCGTGCCCATCCACGGTAGTGACCGAGGCCACGGTCGTAACCGACGGCGCGGACGTCACGAGCGGAGCACGCGTGACAGCGGGCGCGGGGAAGTATCAAGTAGTGTTCTTACTGGTAGGATCGTTATCCGGGACCTGGTCATCGTGCCCAGCCACGGTAGTGACTGAGGCCACGGTCGTGAACGACGGCGCAGACGTCACAAGCGGAGCGGGCGTGCCAGCGGGCGCGGGGAAGTACAGCTCGTCCGCTCGGTGCGCGAAGTAGCACTGCACGAAGTCCTCGAAGTGTGCCACCAGGCGGCGCCATCTGTTGAACGTGCTAGAATAAAGAACTGGTGTCAGTAGCGATTTGTTAGTTTAAATAAAAATGGGAAAATTCAGCGTCGAGTAAGAAACGACAAACGATCGGAACATCGGTGCGATAGCTCTGACGAAAGATTATATTAAAAGAACTTGGGTATTTAGTAGTAGCTATTCAGTTCAATTTACATGCATCAAACGTAGTCCATAGAAATAATGTTAGTAACAGACAAAGTAAAGTGAATGAAATTCCCGTGCCTCCATACTGCACTAGCAGGCTCACGAGACTGTTGGTGCTTTCCCGAACGCGACGCGGTCTCTATTGTTTCCCATATAGTTTTAAGTCATAATGTATTGTTTGTCCACATTTTCGTTAGTCATAATTTGATTTTTCTCAGAAACGCGTAACTTTTCAGGATTGCCATAAAACAAACCTTACTTAACCTATCTATAGGATAACCTGAGGAGAATCCTGAAAAGTTAACGGTTTCAGAATTATGACTAATGATAATATGACAATTCACCTGACATTATGACTTCAATAATTATGTTAAACAAAGGGACCCCACACACTACACCTTATAAAACAAAGTCCCCCGCCCCGTCTGTCTGTTTATGAGAAAAACAGCTCTAGGAGAGTGTATGTGGCATCACATGCGTTATCTATCGTTTTTAGGGTTCCGTACCTCAAAAGGAAAAAACCGAACCCTTATACTCCTTATAGGATCACTCGTGCGTCTGTCTGTCTGTCCGTCTGTCACAGCCTATTTTCTCCGAAACTACTGGACCAATTAAGTTGAAATTTGGTATACATATGTAAGTTTGTGACCCAAAGACGGACATGTAACGTAAACAAATTAATTTTAAACATGGCCCCCACTTTTAATGAGAAAATTGGTAAATGAGAAAATTAAAAAATAAAGTTTTTCAAACTACATATCAAAAACCCTTTGTGTTACATATCAAATAACAGAGCTGATTGTGCGAATCTCAAATATATATTTTTTATAATTTTAGGATAAACAATTTAGAAGTTATTCAAGAAAATAGGCAAAAAATGACCATTCTCCCTCCCCTTAATCTCCGAAACTACTGGGTCTAAAATTAAAAAAAAATACACAAAATAGTTCTTTACCTATAGATTACAGGAAAATCTATTAGAAATGTGCAGTCAAGTACTTGATTACTTAATTACTTAGTTTTTGATATGACATAAAAAATACATTTTTTAAATTGTGTAATGTAGCGCGAGACCCTTGGAGCGCGAGTCCGACTCGCACTTGACCGGTTTTTTAGTAATAATGATTTATAAAATGAATAAATAAATACAGTAAAACACATATGTCTTACGTATTACTTCCATCCGATATCCGATATCGGATCGGGCAATGTGAAAACGCTCTTGTTATACTGGACGTGCATATATTTTATACTGTTAAACTTTTTTAAGTAGATACTTACCTGTTGTGTAACGGGTTCTCGCCCGCGGCGCCAGCGAAGCCCTCCTCGTCGTCCGGCGACGGTGGCGCCGCCGCGCTGTCTGAGACGGAACCAGCCAGCTCTGTTAGTTCCTAAAAAGGCATGATAATTATGACTATGTTAATTATAAGATGTAATGTTTTGAAAAGATGTGTCACATATTTGGATACCCTCCTCCAATTGAGGGGGGATTTAAATTTCAGATCTAGAGCAGAGCCCAACTGGGGAAGTACCTCCACCTTACAGAAAATCGCAGCCAAATAACACTAGACCCTACTCATAGTGTTGTGTTCCTGCCGGTGAGTAAGGTTGCCAGAGCTCGACGAGGGAGAGGAGTGTTAGGGTCGGCAACGCGCGTGTAATATCTCCGGTGTTGCAGGCGTCCATAGGCTACGGTAACTGCTTACCATCAGGCGGGTCGTATGCTTGATTGCCACCGACGTGGTATAAAAAAAAAATCTTCTCGAGGTAGAGGTGTAGGGTTAGAGCCGGCGTGGCTTTATTTGACGTTCATAAGCGCATTGTAATATGCCTGCTTGAATATTTGTGACGTTTTCAACCAAAAGGTACCACATTGTCGCTTGTCGATAAGGTTGATTTCTAATTGAAGGTATATGGCAATAGCGCCTTACTGATAAGCGACAATAAGTACCCTTTTGGTTGAAAATGACTCATTTATTTAACGCCGAGGAGATTTAAAATCATGAGGACCACGAATCGACGATCAGCGTCGATTAGCGAGAAGCTGTTTAAAGTTCATCTAATCTGACGAAAGAAGCCCACTGCTGGGCAAAAGACCTTTTAATAACCGACTATGCGCTGCCTCCATTCAAAAATCGGGAGATTTTTAGGGTTCCGTACCCAAAGGGTAAAAAAGGGACCCTATTACTAAGACTCCTCTGTCCGTCTGTCCGTCCGTCTGTCTGTCTGGCACCAGGCTGTATATCATGAATCATGATGGCTAGACAGTTGAAAATTTCACAGATGATTTATTTCTGTTGCCGCTATAACAACAAATACTAAAAAGTACGGAACCCTCGGTGGGCGGGTCCGACTCGCACCTATCCGGTTTTTTTATCAGACCTCTTTATAAGGTCCTCAGGTAGGGCACAAACTAATTAACATACTTCCTAAATTCAGGATTTATTTTTATTGTGTCATGACATAGAAAACAATAGGAAATCTCACCTTTCTCAGAGCTCTAACAGCGTCAGACGCCGGTCCGGACTCGCCGTCTTCCGAAGGAAATGAGGCCAGGCCCGCCGCGCCCGCTTTCAAATCCTGTGAGCATCCATTAACACCATCATCATAATAATATTGGAATTAGCAACGTTCGGTTAAAATATACAACTAGCGACCCGCCCCGGCTTCGCACGGGTTAGCAAATTATACACCTAAACCTTCTTCAAGAATCACTCTATTGATAGGTGAAAACAGCATGAAAATCCGCTCAGTAGTTTTTGAGTTTATCGCTTACATACAAGCAGACAGACGCGTCAGGGGACTGTTTTATAAGGTGTAGTGATATATTTATGGCGCCAGTATATTTGCGCCGAACACCCGCGACCTAACCGTGACTACGTAACCCGTGGCAAAAATGCCGAGACTGAGACAACGCTACGAATAGTACGAACGAATAGGGTTGGCTGGTCAAGTACAGATGGCGCCAGCATAGGTTTTACCTGTCAATCTTACGAAAAGTGTCAAATTGTCATTTTTTTTTTAATTTTATGGCCTGGGTTTGATTCTATAAGCCAGAAATGACAATTTGACACTTTTCGTAAGATTGACAGGTAAAACCTATGCTGGCGCCATCTGTACTTGACCAGCCAACCCTATTCGTTCGTACTGTTCGTAGCGTTGTCTCGGTCTCGGCATTTTTGCCACGGGTTACGTAGTCACGGTTAGGTCGCGGGTGTAAATCTTTCTTAGGGAGCTTGTGTTTCGTCTCACGGTCACATGATAAGATCAGAGCTGGAAGTCGCCAGCAACATGCTTAGATGAGGCCATTTCGTTGCACCTTTTGTCTAGGAGGATATAACCAAACGGAGCCGCCAACGTCTGTAATTTGCTATACAAAAAATTCTGCCAATTTTCGCGGGGGAGGGGAACGTCAAATGTATACGTAACGTCAAAATACCTATGTCAGATAAACGTCAGTCCATACATTGTGTATGACCAATGGCCAACTATTTTCGACAGAAGGGAATGCCTTTTAATGGCTGCTCCGTTTGGTTATATCCTCCTAGTTTTGTGTATTTTACCTGTGTTTCTCTATTGAGACGGTGGAGTACTGGTCACTGTACTCACCCGCCGCGTGCCGGCCACGTGCTCCATGTCAGCTTGAACAAGTGCCGCTTCACGAGCGAGTTGTTGGAGCTGCTGCTGACGATGCCGGTGCAGCTGCGCAAGGAACTAGTACAGGAGACGGTGGAGTACTGGTCACTGTACTCACCCGCAGCGTGCCGGCCACGTCCTCCATGTCAGCTTGAACAAGTGCCGCTTCACGAGCGAGTTGTTGGAGCTGCTGCTGACGATGCCGGTGCAGCTGTGCAAGGAACTCGTACAGGAGACGGTGGAGTACTGGTCACTGTACTCACCCGCAGCGTGCCGGCCACGTGCTCCATGTCAGCTTGAACAAGTGCCGCTTCACGAGCGAGTTGTTGGAGCTGCTGCTGACGATGCCGGTGCAGCTGTGCAAGGAACTCGTACAGGAGACGGTGGAGTACTGGTCACTGTACTCACCCGCAGCGTGCCGGCCACGTGCTCCATGTCAGCTTGAACAAGTGCCGCTTCACGAGCGAGTTGTTGGAGCTGCTGCTGACGATGCCGGTGCAGCTGTGCAAGGAACTCGTACAGGAGACGGTGGAGTACTGGTCACTGTACTCACCCGCAGCGTGCCGGCCACGTGCTCCATGTCAGCTTGAACAAGTGCCGCTTCCCGAGCGAGTTGTTGGAGCTTGCTGCTGACGATGCCGGTGCAGCTGTGCAAGGAACTCGTACAGGAGACGGTGGAGTACTGGTCACTGTACTCACCCGCAGCGTGCCGGCCACGTGCTCCATGTCAGCTTGAACAAGTGCCGCTTCACGAGCGAGTTGTTGGAGCTGCTGCTGACGATGCCGGTGCAGCTGTGCAAGGAACTCGTACAGGAGACGGTGGAGTACTGGTCACTGTACTCACCCGCAGCGTGCCGGCCACGTGCTCCATGTCAGCTTGAACAAGTGCCGCTTCACGAGCGAGTTGTTGGAGCTGCTGCTGACGATGCCGGTGCAGCTGTGCAAGGAACTCGTACAGGAGACGGTGGAGTACTGGTCACTGTACTCACCCGCAGCGTGCCGGCCACGTGCTCCATGTCAGCTTGAACAAGTGCCGCTTCCCGAGCGAGTTGTTGGAGCTTGCTGCTGACGATGCCGGTGCAGCTGTGCAAGGAACTCGTACAGGAGACGGTGGAGTACTGGTCACTGTACTCGACCGCAGCGTGCCGGCCACGTGCTCCATGTCAGCTTGAACAAGTGCCGCTTCACGAGCGAGTTGTTGGAGCTGCTGCTGACGATGCCGGTGCAGCTGTGCAAGGAACTCGTACAGGAGACGGTGGAGTACTGGTCACTGTACTCACCCGCAGCGTGCCGGCCACGTGCTCCATGTCAGTTTGAACAAGTGCCGCTTCACGAGCGAGTTGTTGGAGCTGCTGCTGACGATGCCGGTGCAGCTGTGCAAGGAACTCGTACAGGAGACGGTGGTGCGCGGCCGCTGATTCGGCTTCGAGCAGACGCTTTCGCCGCGTTAGCACCTGGATAAGACATAAAACCTAGTACCATTCGTAAACAAACGATACATGCCGCACTACAAAGAGGAATTTAAAATTATAGCAAAAGCATCATTGTTAGCACTTGACAATAAATTCTAAACATTGGGAACTGATGAAATAAAACTATGAAAATTGATTATATCGCGTATATTGAATTTATAATACATCCCGACGTTTCGAACCCTTTACAGCGTTCGTGGTCAACGGGTGACACCCGTTTTCATAGTTTTATTTCATGAGTAACGATTGGAAACTGATAATAAATTGAGTGATAACCCTAGATTGTCTTCATAATACCTCTAACATCACTGAGTTTAGGAACAGTAGCGCCGGTAACCTAGCGGTGAAGCCTGTAGAGGCCGCGGGACTCAGCTCTAACATAAGCTCGACATCAGGCACAGCTAGCCTCGCGCTCTCCGCCGCTAGTAATGCCCTGAACCTCACAGCATCGCCCCCCTCGGAGGCCTACGTCACGCGACCAGTTCGTTGATCATGAAGTTTAGGAACGCGGCCTTAGGCGTCAAGGCCTGTAGAGGCCGCCAACTCACCTCTAACATAAGCTCGACATCAGGCATAGCTAGTCTTGCGCTCTCTGCCGCTAGTAACGCCCGTAGCCTCGCCGCATCGCCCCCCTCGGAGGCCTGCGAGGGAGGCCGAGCGGCGCGCAGCCTCCGCCGTGCGACCAGCTCGTTGAGCATGAAGTTTGGGAACATGTGGTCGCGGCTGGCGACTGCTGCGCCGCATTTTGGACACCGTCTGAAAATAATAAGTTTTTGACAAACATTTCCTTTTTAGAAACATATTTATTACTGACTACTGACTATACGCTCACAAAGAGTTCGACTTGTCTAGACACGTATTTATTAAGCCGGGTCCAGACGGGTGTAACGTAAGATTACGTGTAAAATAGCGCCAACGTGTAGCTGTAGACGGCACTGCAAGCTCCTGTGTGTTCGCGCTAATAGCGTTCGTTGAACAATTCGCCGAAAGTGGAAAAATTACTGCCTTGGGTGAGACTTGAACTCGCGGATTCTGGATTTGGATGAGTTCAAGTCTCACCCAAGGCAGTAATTTATCCACTTTTAAATTTATTCTAAGCTTAATAGCACTTTGCAGACGTTTCTGCTTGTAAAAATTATTTTAAAAATGTTTATAATGAATACGTGGCTTAAGAACGAAGTCAAAACAAGCTAACTCGGCACAGATATAAATATAAATATCATCTGTGATGAAAAGTTCAACCTAATTTAGTTTTTTTTTAATTTACTTTTTTGAAAGTATGTACAACGACTGGACCGCGACCTTGGTACTGTCAAAATATCTCTTTCTCGCTCTCGGCGTACGGCAGCCCACCTTAAGCGCCTAACACATTACCGCACCGCACTGGTCATTGTGCGATGCACCTATAAGTAAGAGTACTTTCTCGCTCTTACTTATGGGTGCGTCACACAATGACCTTGGTGCGGTGCGGTAATGTGTTAGCCGCTTTATAACCGTATTTAACAGACTATCTTAAAAGCCGTCAGAGACTACCACACCTCACCGCGACCTTGGTGCGATGCGGCGCACGTATCGATAGTGCGCAAGGTAGTCACCGTACGTACGTTAAGGACGCAGCTATAAGTTAGAGCGCGAAAGAAATATTATGGCCGTATTTAACAGACTATCGTAAAAGCCTTTAGAGACTACCACAACTCACCGCAGCCTTGGTGCGGTGCGGCGCACGTATCGATAGTGTGCAAGGTTGTCACTGTACATACGTTAAGGACGCAGCTATAAGTTAGAGCGAGAAAGAGATATTTTGACCGCACCAATACGGCTTTTCGAGATATTCTCTTTCTCGCTCTCACTTATGGGTGTGGCGCACCAAGATCGCGGTACGGTGCGGTAGTCTGTTACGGATTTTACACACGATCGCACATACGCCGCACTGCACCAAGGGCGCGGACCGATGCGGAAAATGGGGTTGGCCGGTCGAAATAATTAACAGAGGGCGCCAGCATAGCTTACCCTGTCAATCCCTAGAATTGTGTCAAATTTTTGTTTTTTTAATGCCCTGGATGCCAGTCCTTTAAGCCAAATCTTATAGAAAAAGGGGCAAGCTATGATGGCGCCATCTCTGCAAACCTTTGACAGTTGCCAACCCCATTGGCTGACCGTTTACCTTAAAGATCCGACATCATTTAACATCCTCATAAGAACAAACCTCGCCGTACGTGATTTTTGAAGTAAATATAGATGCTTTTCCCCACCGATTTGTATGGTTTATGGTGGCCTGGTGGGCTACAAATTCTGTCCCTCACGGGCGCACGCGGTACGCTACTTCTATAGGATCCTACCTTCTATGTGCCAAAGCAACAATAAAATAAACATGTGTCATTTTGATGAGTACGATGTGGATGACACATGTCTGACATGTTGTCAAACACAATAATAAAATTTTATGGTGTTTTAATATAATTTTTAGTGTGATGTATGCATGTTGCAGTCTCAAAACAAATATTTGAATGGATTGGATACCTTACATACATTGGATATAGGTTTGAATTCAATTCAATCTCAAGTTAGAACAAAGGTCACGTGGTACATTTTTTCAAATTAACTTTTTAGTATTTTTTCGGGAAAAAATAAAAAAACTAAGAGCTTATTGCAAATCTGTAGCATGAGACGAATCTAATGACATATAATTTATTAAAATCGAACCATAACTGTAGATGTGATGGAATAAACAAAAATCGGCCTCGCGTGTTATATATTTATAGATAGATAGAAGATGTGTCATGAAATGTAATGTTATGTTATGAGCCCATCAACGTGCTCACTAGCGCCACTGCTAATTAATTGTGATTATGTAAATTTAACGACAGATATTTAAAAAAGGGGGCCGCTACGTCTGTATTTTGTATTTAAGCCATTTGAATACATCAAACTAGTATTTATGCTGCTGGATTCGTCGATCTACGAACTCGAAAAAACCGTATTAACTTAACTTATATTAACTTTGGACGCATAATATGACGAATCCAGCAACGTAAAAACTGTTATAATGTATTCAAAAGGTGCTTAAATACAAAATACAGTACGTAGCGGCCCCCTTTTATACCGCCACTGCTAAATAATCACAATTATTTAGCAGTGGCGCTAGTGAGCACGTTGATGGTCTCTTAAGCGTTGTAATGTTATGTGTAAGTTTGTTTTTGTTCCTCTTTTTTATCTGTATATTTTTGCCACGAATAAACTATTTATATTTTAATACTAGCGACCCGCCCCGGCTTCGCACGGGTAGTTCAACTAATTTACACAAAACCTTTACGAATTATTACATATAAACCTTCCTCTTGAATCACTTTATCTATTTAAAAATAATTTTTAAGAAAAAAAACCGACTTCAATGGGGCCGCTGAAAGTTCACTTATTGCTGATGGTGCACTCTTAGATTCCAGACAATTAAATGAAAAAGACAGCGTCTTTTGCCTAATTATGTAGAAAAGGAGGTAAAACCACCTACTTTTCTAGTAGCATTTCGTTTTTGTAAGGGTCGCAGTTCTAACCTAACCTAACTTACTTTTCTGATAGCATTTCGTTTCTGTAAGGGTCACAGCTCTAACCTAACCTACTTTTCTGATAGCAGTTCTGTTCTGTGAGAATCGCAGTTCAAAACCCAACCACCCACCTAACCCACTTTTCTAGTAGCATTTCCGGGTCCGGGTCTTGGTCCGGATCAGAGTCCGGGTCCGTGTCCGGCTGTACGGGTCCAAGTTTGGGTCAGAGTTCGGACAGGTCCGGGTCCAAGTTGGGGTACATGTTCAGACCCGGGTCCGGGTCCGAGTCCCGGTCCAAGTTTAGGTCTGGGTCCATAAGGAAGAGAACAAATCACCAAACGTGAACTATGTGTCATTGAAGAGTTCCATTCTGATCATTATCAGCAGTTTCCACTTCATCAAATGTCACTTTTTTAAATGTAAATACTGGATTTGTTGATGAAAATACAAAAGTCACTATATGTATGCCTTTCACATTTGAGGAGTTCCCTCGGTTCCTCGTGGGTCTCATCATTAGAACTCGAGCTTAACAAAAATATGTCTTAAAAACAAATCGCCAAACGTGAACTATGCGTCATTGAAGAGTTCCGTTCTGATCATCATCAGCAGTTTCACTTCATCAAATGTCACTTTTTTATATGTAAGTGCTTGATTTGTTGATGAAAATACTAAAATCACTATATGTATGCCTTTAACATTTAAGGAGTTCCCTCGATTCATCATGGATCTCATCACCAGAACTGCTTTTTGACAAAAACGGGACCAATCTGTATGTATATACTTACAATCAAAAAAAGAATTTTCAAAATCGGTCCAGAAATGACGGAGTTATGGAGTAACAAACATTTAAAAAAAAAAAAAAAAACAACCGAAATTGAGAACCTCCTCCTTTGAAATCTTAAAGTCGGTTAAAAAACGCATCAAAATCCGTTGCGTAGTTTTAAAGATACGCATACATGCGTGAGTACTTTGATGAATTCTTAGTGTTTCTGTTTTGCAAGTTACATCTGATATCTTATGTATTTGTATGTATGTATTTATATGAATATTATATATACCGATATATGTATGTATGGGTATGCCTATGCATTATTTAGGTATACTTGTATATATGTAATCACTATGTTGCACCGCCTACAAATTCTCTGCTTTGCCCGAAGGTTGACTGGTAGAGAATGCCTCATAGAATTAAGTCCGCCTTTTGTACCATTGGAATTCTTTTTTGTGCAATAAAGATAAAATAAAATAAATACATAGCGACAGACCTACAGACAGCGGAAAGCGACTTTGTTTTATACTATCAACTTATCAAGGCATCGTTCTAGCTAGAATATACTGTGTTTTACTCAGATTGATAAGTTGATTATAATCAAGTATCCAATTATTTATGTCTATCAATGCGTCATTGATAATTGACTCGTATGTAAGGTGGTTTTGTCTCCTATGACGGTTGTATCATCCGCAAAAAGTATAGTTTTAGACTTTGTAGCTTTACGAAGATCATTGATAAAGATTAAAAATAAGAAAAAAATAAAAAACAAACATCAATACACAATTCTTTATTAAAAGGAAAATTATAATGGTACATGTAAAACAAACAAGTACATATTATTACAATGAGAAACTACATACTACCTACGTAGATAAGATAGACACCTCTATTTTATTTAAAACCAAAAGCTTTCAAGTATTTTATAGAAATGACAAGGTAATAAGAAACATTCTAATATCTGGGGTAAAAAAACACAGCTTATACTGGCAAATCAACTTTTAGACAGACATTCAATAAAGAAATTAGTCTATAATTAAGATAATATTAACTTTCACGCAATCTTATATAAAACATTAAAACAAGTGATTTTCTCTGATAAATCTGAAATCTAACCAAATCATAAATTGGAAATGTAATATCTTGATGGCTCCAGTGACATGACACAGATACACCTTAACATATTGATAAGTATGGTTTTGCTATTGCCACTAAATACTTCAAAAGCACACACACATATTAAATATCTTAAAACTTGAAAACACATCTTATCCACCTTAAAATCTAAAAATACATCTTATAGATCTAATATAAAGAGAACCTTGGTTCTGCTACTGTGCTACTGCCACTGAATATTTCAAAGAGAAGAGAGAGTTTATACCTTTAAGCTTGTCCGCAAGCGCAGCAGTAGTGGCCGTGAGTATGAACTCACTACCTTGCTCCAGCAGGATCCCCTCTTTAGTCAGCATATCTAACTTCACATCATCCTCATCTACTGTGCTCTCAATCGCTCTAAAAACATACCTCCTTGAAGACAAACGCACATCGCTAACAGTTTTGCTCATCAATTCCCTCTTCTTTTCAGGTTCTAAAAGTTTAACAAACATTTCCATGTTTAAAATCTCTGCAATTGACTCCAGAATGTTTCTGATGATGACTTTTGATGTTTTACTCGGAATCAAGCCACAGAAGATTTGGTGCTGCATTATCAATGGCAGTTCCTGTTTGAAGAATGAGGAATATGTCAAAATTCCTTGGATATTTTCCTTCAAGATCACAGTAGCAGCATGTACTGGAAAGGCCCGTACCACACGAGACAGTCAGTACATAAGTCAGCTTAGGCCCTGGTGATATTTGAATTTGATAAAACTCACATTTCTTTTTAATGACTGCCGACGCAGTCTCCCCGGCTGCTCTCATTACCTTGCTTATGTTACCGTATTTAAAGAACGCGTGGATGAAAAAGGTCAAATCTTCTTCAAGGTGGCACTTTTCATACAGTTTCATATTTTGGAAGATTGTTACGGGTTTGTCATCGGTACTTACAGCGTGTTTTTTTGCCATCGCTTCAAATTGTTCTCTTGTATGCCTAAAACAAAACCCCCAGAGCCGTAACCTCCAATTTGGAGGGTAATTATCAATGTCTGGCATGTCTTCAATTATTTTCATCAAAGCTTCAAACTCCATTTCGATTTTTTTTTCGAGATGTCTTTTTTTTTCAGAAATATGATGGCACTGTGTCGAAATTGAACGTGGAACTGAAATGGCGAGTACGAGTAGAACTAGAAACTTCACACGATATTTGATACCTCTGAAGTCAGCAATCCACTACGTGTTGGCCCACTGCTGGCCTCATTTGAGCTTGTCTTTATTTTGTAATTTTGTTTTCAATTCCAGAACTGAGAATTGAAAACAAAACTGGAACTACCGGAAGATAACACTATTGTTGCCAGCGCTTACTATTACCAAAGAGAATAGATAGTATAGAGTGTTATTATCATAGTAAATTTTGTAGCCACAGCATAGGGAAATTTAAGTAAAGAAAGAGTGGTAGCTCCATACATCAGTTTTCATACCAAAACGCGCTTTATTTCGTAGTCAACATCTAGCGTCAAGTAGCGGAACTCTCAGTACTGCTACTCGACTCGACATTAGATGTAGAGGCAAACAAAAAGGTCCAATGCTCAACGATTTTCAGCTAATATTATAACCAGAGTAACAGAAACTCTATTTTCAACTCCTTCTGCTTTTAATAATATTTGTTATAAAGTGTTGAGCAATACACTTTTCCTCAGTCAGAATCAGAATCAGACAATCGCGACATATTCGACATCTAGAGTCGAGTAGCAGTACAGAGAGTTGTGGCTATTTGACACTAGTTGTCGACTACGACATAAGGCGCGATAACTCATGTATGGAGTTATCGCTCTTTCTATAATTATATTTCTCTATGGCCACAGTCAATTTACTGCCATCTATCGGATCTCTTAAAAACGGCCAATTTTAAACCGATTCATAAAAAAGGTAGAACCTAATAACTACCACAGAATAACTAATAGTACTACAATAGTCCTGTCAGTGATTATTTTTAGAACGCCATATGACTTTGACCCATGTTATCCCACTGATATGTGTTAAAATTGTTGAATATCAAACGGTGTCAAAGCTAGAGATGCAACGAATAGTGGCATGGCCGAATACCGAATATTATTTTATTCGGCCGCCGATTATTCGGCTAGAAGTTTTACCTTAAATGAAGTAAATTCGAACGCGCGCGTGCGTGCGCTGTGCAAGTTGCAACTTGTTTCTCGCTGTAGGCATGTCTTTGATAGAAATTGCGCTTATTCTGCACGCAGTGCGTATTGGATTGCGGACATTGCGGTGCGTTAGTTTTCGTCGTGTGTGTAAAAAATGTTTGTAGAGAGTTTTATCATTTTGACTTTTAAAACTGTTTGTGTTACCTAAGTGGTAACGTACTATTCGGTATTCGGACGAATAGTGAAATTGTGGCCGAATAGGCCGGATATCGAATAGTGGCCGAATATTCGTTGCATCTCTAGTCAAAGCCATCTACCCGCCCGAGTATAGGCCATATTCGAGTATAACTTTTTATTCATATTCCGAGGCACGTATTTTCCTTATACTTTATCTATCTTTTACGGAGTTACATATTTACAATTACATATATCTTTTAGCGGAAGCCGCTCGACCCCAATTTCAAAGGAATACCGCAAATCGATGTACAGGTTAGCCGTTTGGCACACGCATACTAGAGGTCGAAACTCTTTCTTTGTACAATATACCACAAATGATACGTAATATCTTGATATCGAACCCCAAGAAAGCAATTTTGAAAATAATATCATGAACAATTTTTTTTTAATTTTTATTAATATTTTTACAATCGCCTCAAAAAGCCCTTTCGTATGATACCACACTCGATAGGTTTTGGAAAAAAAAATTTTTTTTTTCATACAAAAAAAGAAATGTTTTAGCGAAATTTTTTTAGGAACTGCGGGTCAAAAATGTTGTTTCGTATGTGTGTGCCAAACGGCTAACCTGTACATCGATTTGCGGTATTTTTATACGAACGGGTTAGACTATTTGGTATTACTCGACTTCATAGTAATTTTCGACTCGATATCGATTTGATTAATCGAAACGGAAAAACACTTGAGACATTAAACACGAGTGCGTTCTCGACCCAAAAAACGTGTTGAGCGAGATAATTCGAGGGAGACTTCTTTCCCTTTATTTCAATAAAGTCTTATTACATCCATCCTGTCGCCGGAAGACTTGCAATCGGAAGCGATGTCGGGTCCGATGACTCTTTGCACGGATCGTTTTCCGTTTCACGAATGTTAAGAAATGTCTCAGATCACTTGCAATTGTCAAAATCTGAGGATTTCTTATTTACTGCCCAAGGTACTACTAGAGATGTGCGCCGATGGCAAATGTGTGGCGATCGGCGGCGGCGTCCGATGATTTTTTTAAACGGCAGCGGCGGCGTGACCTCGGCGTGGCATAATATTTGATACCGCATGATAACGTGGCAGTAGAAACTCGAAATTATAGCCTTCTGAGTATTTACTAGGCTATCCAAAACATATTATGTGTGTTTTCTATATTATTGCCGAAAATTGGCAACCCTTTCTTACCAACCTAACGGTTACCAACCGTATGTTAAATATTACATAAAAAGGATACTTTAAAACGCTACATTTTAGGTATAATGACTTTGTAAGCGTAATACAAATAAAATACAAAAAGATTTCTTTATAAGTCAAGTCGCAAGTTAAAAAAAAACTATATTGACTTTTCCCAGCCGCTGTCGCCTCACCTTTGATTTGTTACGAAATAATGATGAACTACTTTATACATTTGTCTAAACTTCATCATCACCATCATTGGCCTTTGCGTCTATTGCAGACGATTTATGGTGTAACACCGGAGAGACAGTTTTTGGTGATTGAATAGACCGATGCGAGACCGACATGGTCTACCACAGGCCTGACAAGAGAGATTTGCTGAAAACGGTACTGAGACGCCTTGTCTTCGTTTTTTCCTCTTGTCAGCGAGTGCGGCGAACCAAGTCTCATCGAAAAAAAATTCCGACTTCCACAACACGTTTGCGCCATTCCGTCCGCTGTTCTGCGAGCCTCTCCCAGTCTCGGTGGTCGATATGGAAGGCAATCAGTCCCTCTTTGCGCAATCTTTAAAGCGAAGCAATGGCCTCCCAATGTTACGTTTTGCATTCGCAAACGCACCAAGAAGAACACGACGAGGTAATCGAGAGGGTTCCATCCTGTGCATGGCCTAGCCAACGCCGGCGTCTCTGTTTGAGAAACGCGGTTGGGCTAGGCAACTGTGCTATTTCTAGAACCCTTTCGTTTGTCACCCTGGCTTGCCATGAGATTCCTAAGATCTTACGAAGGCAACGTATGTAGAAAGAGTTTATACGACGTTTTATTTTTGCATACGTCGTCCAGGTTTCTGCGCCGTACAAGAGTATGCTTAATATAGAAGCCTGAAAGACCAACATTTTGGTCTTTGTTGTAAGGTGCTTGTTTTGCCATACTCGAGTACTAAACTTCCCTAACGTGGTCACCGCTTTGCCGATACGTATGTCGACCTCCGCATCAAGCGAGAGGTTGTTCGTTACGGTCGACCCTAGGTAGCAAAATCTGTCAACTACTTCTAACTGCGTGCCATTGAGTGAAATCGCTGGTGCCACAAAAGTACCATGTGCAAGCACAACCGGTCTTCCTCGTGTTAATGGACATGGCAAACAGGGAACATGCCTGTGAGAATTGATTCACCATTGACTGGAGCTCGCGTTCAAAGTTAGCAATGAAGGCTGCTTCATCGGCATATAGGAGGCTGTCAACGAAAAGATCCTCACAGTTTATTTTTGACTTGAGGAGAGAGATGTTAAATATCTTTCCGTCGGCCCTCGTGTGCAGATGGATACCCTGTTAGTTATCGCCGAAAGCGGTATGTAAAATAAGCGAGAAGTAAATACCAAACAGGGTAGGAGCCAAGACGCAGCCCTGATGCACTCCCCTGGAAACAACGAACGGCTCTGATGACATACCATTAAAGACTACTGAGCCTTTCATGTTATCGTGGAACGATGCGACTAGCCTCAGGAGCTTAGATGGACACCCAATGCTCTCGAGTGCTGTGTACAAGCCCTCCCGGCTGACCGTGTCGAAGGCCTTGTTAAGATCAACGAAAGCCATAACCAAGGGGGTCTTTTGTTCACGACACTTCTCCTGTATCTGGCGAAGTGTGAAAATCATATCTACTGTGGAACGCTCGAAGCGGAAGCTACACTGTGACTCAGGGTAAATGCCTTCTGCAAGCCTTTGGAGTCTTGATAGAATGACTTGACCAAAAAGCTTGCCAACAATGCTCAAAAGGGAGATGCCACGGTAGTTGTTGCATTCGCCGCGATCACCTTTCCCCTTGTATAATGTGACGATGTTGGCATCACGCATATCCTGAGGCACATCTCCCGCTTCCCAGCATTTACACAGTAGATTGTACAAGATCGGTCGCACGCACTCGAGTTTTAGTATTTCAGCTTGTCTAAACTTATCAGACAGACAGACAGATGTCGTCGTTTTAGAAAGTAAACGTCTCTGGCAGGTTGATTCGCTCAACAGAATGTATTAGAGCTATCCCTTGTCGCATGGCACTTGCTGCAGGCCAAACCAGCGTGTCTTGAAGCCTACGAGCGACTAGTCGACAACCCAAAGATTTGATAGACGAACCCTCCGACGGAAAATTTAAGAGTAGCTTGAGAAACTTTTTATGAGATAATACTTTAAATTAACGCTAATTCGTTATCACAGCTAACACTGTAACGACAAAAATTATGCGAATTTGTTTCACTGGCAAATAGGGATTGCAGAACCGGTACTGTTTCAAAGAACCGGGATTTTCGGTACCAGGCAAGAATGGAATTGGGATTTCCCGGTACTTTCGAGAGTGCCTTAAAACATCAGTTTTTACCACAATTTTCAGTAAAAGAATCGTAAAACGACCGTAAATCTTTCTCTAAATATCGGTACAATATAAAAAGTACCATAGTGAAGGAACACACTTATTTTTTACGAAAATATTATTATGAGTCTTAAAGCCACACAACCATTGCCTACATTGACGAAGAAGTTTGACACCCTAAAATATGGGAAAGAAATTGGTAGTGTACTTCGAGAATCATGTAAGAAAACCTGTGTGATGGTTTTATTGGTGATGGCAATTTGTAAACCAATCTTGGTGTATATGTCATGAAGTTTTTTTAAAATTAAGTACTAATGTAACGTGTGTGAGGCCATTTCGTGGCACTTTAATCTTATTTTATGTTTTCTTTTATATTATGTAATGTCTTTTCTTTGTTTGTGCTTACGAATAAAATTTTATTCTATTCTATTCTACTATGTAGATACAGTATCAATAATATTCTTGATCCTTTATTTTCAAACATGCCACATTTGTTTATATTTATAACATTATTATGGCAGTTATAAGATATCGATAATATACGATATCGATGAACTAAATCTCGGAAGGAAGTCACTAGCGTTGCCTCGTTCGTGCTAGTAAAAATCTCTGTCTACATATGTGTCACTGTAATATATTAAATAATTTTAAAAAGGAACGATAATCATTTTTAATCGTTTAATTTTCTTTTCTAATCTGTTTATATTTTTATTCATAATTACACAGGTCAAAAATACAGAAATGCAAAATACAAAATTTTAAAAATGGTATTATCATTATGAGCTTCTTATACCGTGTTCGAATTAAAAGGAGTATTTTATTAATTCCAAATGTATAGCCACCAAGTGGATGCCGCAAAAGAAGCGCGGACGTGGCAGGCCCAGGCGGAGATGGCGGGACGACTTAGACACCTTCACTAATAACTGGCCGGAAACAGCTCAACAACTTTGCCCAGCAGTGGGACACTACAGGTTATTAAAAAAATATATATATATCTATTTTTTGCTCCTATTTAGTACTTATACTGTGATGACGCGCCACAGCACGCACACATACAAGGCGGCACCACAACACAGCCACGCAGAACCGGCCGCCTGTCCGAGCGCCGCGCCCCACCGCCGACCGCGCCGCGCACCCCGCGCGCCGAACCGTATATAACCCCGCGCACTCGCAGCGATCGGGCAGTGTTCTTCGCAGTCGCGGATCGGCTGCTAGGGGCACTGCACTCTAGCTGAGCGGTGTGTGGTTCACGCGTCAGCTCCCTAGAGACTCCTTCCCCCTCTTCCTCGGTACGTTGAGCGGTGTGTGGTTCACGCGTCAGCCCGGGTACCTTGCTAGAGGATTCTATACCTTACCCTTGGGGACAGTAGTGCCGGGAGCGTGGTAGACGCCCAGCACACTGTCCTTGCCCCGAGATCCCGTCACTCCGCCCGAAGGAATAGTAGCGCAGTGTGTGGTTACGCGTTAGCACTCTATCCCTTCGGTACAACCCCGATCCCGTTCCGTACACCGTAAGCCTGGCCCTACCGACCGTTCCGAGGGTCAGCACAACCCCGCATGGTTGTCGCGGATAGATTAGGGATTCGCGCCCGTCATTAACATCCCGAATAAGGGATCCCGTCCCGTGCGCATTAGCGTAGGCTCTAGCATACCCGTTTGATCCTATTATAAATAAACCGGCATAAAAGCCCGTAGATTGTAGAGATATAAATCAGTGTTTCTTTACTCACCCCTCTGTCCTCTCATCCCTGAGCTGTCGAGACATAACCCGAGGTCCCGTCTGGACCGAGGGAGATCGTACATGCTGCCACACTCGTCCCGACGCGTGTGACAACATTACATCTGGCGCCCAACTCAAAAACTCGCGTAAGAGCTCAATCGCTCGAGAGGACTCAGGTTATTTCATCTTAAAGTTGTTTTTATTTTTATTAAAAGATAAATCCGTATAAAAACATAATATAGCGTAACCCACCCGCCCGAAATACAGTCCCGACACACGATAGTTAACACAGGTAAGTTAACGTGACAGATACCACAAGTCCGCTACAAAGCAACAGCTTGGGTATACCGCTTAAAAAACTCGGAGCTGATAGAGGCAGTTACCGACAGAGCCGAACCAGAACCGTAGAAGAAATCCGAAAAGGGTTAGTCGAGACCCTAAAAGAAGAAGCCGCTTTCCAGACACCGAAACAAAGTAAGTCAAGAAACATGTCCGACAACAGTGCGAAAACAATCACGAAACTCATAAGAGAGTGGAACCTTTCCTTCAAAACAACCGATTGTCCAGTAGACTTCATTGAGAGGCTAGAAGAGCTCGTAGCGGCAAGTGGCATTCAAAATAAAGACATATTACCCGCACTGTCACGTATCCTGCAAGGAAAAGCACTCCTCTGGCACAGGAATAACGCAGAGCAATGGACGACATGGGAAGAGTTCGTAAGTTGTTTTAAATTATATTATTTTCCAAGCAATTACGAGGAAGAACTCGTCGCTAAGATAGTCGCGAGAAAACAACAAAATAGGGAGACGTTTACACAATACGTGACGGACCTACAAACTTTAATAAGAAGACACGGAAGCCTCACCGAACCAGAGAAACTACACCGCATACATGAAAACATGTTGAAAAGTTATAAAATGTATATTAAAAAACAGGATTTCAAGGACCTCACAAGTTTAATAAAGCTCGCAAAGGAGTACGAAAGCTTCACACTAAACACACCCGAAACGGAGCCCGCAGCATCGGAGGGAGACAGCGATACATGCTGGGAAACAGCAACTCCAGAAAGTAACCCGCAAACGACGTACACCGCAGACCCAAGTAGGCCACATGATTCGTGCCAATCAAGGACACAGGACTGCGAAGATCACCGCAAAATACACCCCAATTACGACTCCAAGACGTATTGCTGGTCATGTGGAAAGCCAGGACACGATGCGGAAGCATGCAGAGGCAGACGGCAAGTATTCTGCAGCAAGTGCGGAAAGCTAGGTGTACTTAGCAAAGACTGCTGCAAGAAATGGGGGAAAACCGAAGCCCTAGGCGTGTCTGACAGCCCAAGGGAAGACACCCGTCCGTACACAAAAATACAAATAATGGGACAGAAATACCGCGGATTAATCGACACCGGCTCCACGAACACGTACATCAATCAACAAACATACAACGAGTGCAAGGACGAAGCAATATTAGAAAAAGATATTAGAATACCGATCGTGTTAGCAAACGGACACAGAACGGAAGCCAAAAAGAGTATCCTGGTGGAGTTACAAGTAAAAAACGTCAAAATAAAGCACTGGGTACGAGTGTTACCTACAGCAACCGAAATAATAATCGGCATGGACGTACTACGACGGCTCGGAATGACCCTAAGATGGCCGCAACACGACGTAACCGACACCGATAATGAGACAAAACCGCCGGAACGAGAAGATATTAAGTTACCAAGACATACTCCAGAAAAATCCAGAACGAATCACAACAACAAATTACAGGATACAAAACGGAACCACTCAGAACCAGTTAAACAGAAATATTACCCGCGGAACCCCAAACAACAGCAAAACATAGCCACATACATCGAAAATAAGAATACAACATGGGATAAATACCGAACCGAATTTAATTTTGCCCTAAATACGCCCGTCCAACCGTCAACAAAATATACACCCGCATTCCTACGATATAGCAGAGAACTACGGAACCCGAACAATCAGAGCTCATTCCCGGAACCACAGGTTAAAGAAATTAAAAAACGACATGAAATAGTACGGAAAAACCAAGAAAAAACATCAACAATACAAAGAAGTTATTACGACAAAAACAAACGCCCGTGGAACCCTAAAATACGCGACCAAGTATTAAGAAGAAATTTCACATTATCGAACGCTGAAAAAAGCTATTCCGCTAACTTGGCTCCTAAGTACATAAGACCGACCATACATCATTCTAGAATAGAAATCTCCAGTTATATACCTACTACAAGAAAAAAAACCGCAAACGTAAAGTTGTAACAGCGCATAATATAAAGAATAGGAAACCTTTACGCCAACTGAATAAAACATAACCGTCCCGTGACCACACAACCGGCAGTTAGGTATAGGTACCATGCAAAATAGCATACAAGAACGCAAACTAAAAGCGACATAATCATTAATAGGAATAGGGTTCATTATAAGTCGCACCGCACACCAGAGCCGGCAACCGAGAGATATTATAACCAAAGATAGGAGTAACTACCTACAGAAGAGCAAAATCCGACAACGAGATACAACACTAAAATTACCGTAACCGCGAAATAAATAACGACAATAACTCTCTGGTCATTCAATGCTTCTTGCAGGGAGCGTAGAACACGGCAACTCGTAAACAAACTATGTCGAGCGCACGGAAATGAACCGTACACAGTCCGCATAAGGTCTAACCAAAATTTTAGAAAATAAAAAACTCAAAATATCACAGATTACGTGAACCCAACCTCGAAAATGTCTTCAAAAGGGTACAAGCGGACTATTAGGAAAAAGATAAACGATATAAATATAACATAACAAGAAATAAAATAAAATTGAAATAACTAGAAACAAAACATACCTACAAGCGCGAAACCTAACTACCTACTATAAAATTATCCGAAATTTCAGAAATAGAATACTGCCGACATAGTGCTATGGCCCGGCGTGGGCGTAGTACAGTCGGAACTCCACGGACCCAGTAGCGAGGCTGAAGCGGGAACGACAAACCCACCGTCACTCGCGACACCAGACCAGCCGTCACCAGCGAAACCAGGATAACGGCAGCCCAGCTGCCCGATGGGAGCGCAGGAACCGCCCCCAGGGCAGAACCAGAACCGGACGACCTGTGCGCGGGCTGCTAGCACAGGACGATAAGTATGGCACCTTACCATCAGTGGACTGGTAAGGGGACCTAGCAACCGCAACCAGAAATATAGTAAGGTATGAAGAGGATTATAATTATCACTACAAGTGAACATAAAAACAGGAATTAGTAGACACCCGAGTATATTTTAGTCGCCGTTAGCGACATGTGTCAACCCCGTATACAGTGTGTAAAAAAAAAATACAGCCCACTTTTTTTTCCCAGTCTAATTTTTATTTTTAACCAAGCTAAAGTAATATAAATAAACACGATTACAGGTGATTTTTCCCCTACAGGTAAAAATCTCCTCAGCCGGGACGGGACTGTGATGACGCGCCACAGCACGCACACATACAAGGCGGCACCACAACACAGCCACGCAGAACCGGCCGCCTGTCCGAGCGCCGCGCCCCACCGCCGACCGCGCCGCGCACCCCGCGCGCCGAACCGTATATAACCCCGCGCACTCGCAGCGATCGGGCAGTGTTCTTCGCAGTCGCGGATCGGCTGCTAGGGGCACTGCACTCTAGCTGAGCGGTGTGTGGTTCACGCGTCAGCTCCCTAGAGACTCCTTCCCCCTCTTCCTCGGTACGTTGAGCGGTGTGTGGTTCACGCGTCAGCCCGGGTACCTTGCTAGAGGATTCTATACCTTACCCTTGGGGACAGTAGTGCCGGGAGCGTGGTAGACGCCCAGCACACTGTCCTTGCCCCGAGATCCCGTCACTCCGCCCGAAGGAATAGTAGCGCAGTGTGTGGTTACGCGTTAGCACTCTATCCCTTCGGTACAACCCCGATCCCGTTCCGTACACCGTAAGCCTGGCCCTACCGACCGTTCCGAGGGTCAGCACAACCCCGCATGGTTGTCGCGGATAGATTAGGGATTCGCGCCCGTCATTAACATCCCGAATAAGGGATCCCGTCCCGTGCGCATTAGCGTAGGCTCTAGCATACCCGTTTGATCCTATTATAAATAAACCGGCATAAAAGCCCGTAGATTGTAGAGATATAAATCAGTGTTTCTTTACTCACCCCTCTGTCCTCTCATCCCTGAGCTGTCGAGACATAACCCGAGGTCCCGTCTGGACCGAGGGAGATCGTACATGCTGCCACACTCGTCCCGACGCGTGTGACAACATTACAATACAAATAACTAATTGTTCGTATAAAATCATTTATCGAAGAAAGAAACACTTATGCACATAAAGTTTCAAATTGCGCTATTTTATATTGTCAGCATTTTCAAACCCATAGACTATTTTTGTTTTGATTTTAATATGTGATCAGCCGTAAAAGTATTAGCCTTAGATTAATAAAATATATTTCTTTAAAGAACATGCTATTTTATGCTAAGTAACAGAAAACAGTCAATATTGTACCGGAAATAATATATATCGTCGTTTGCACTTACTAAAACAGATATGTCAGTGCGAGATTTCAAACAAACCTTTATTAGGTACTTTCGGTACCGGTATTTCCCGGGATTTTAAAATTAAAATCCCGGTTCTTTGCTTGGCTCAAAATCCCGGGAATTCCCGGTACTTTCGGTACCGGTATTTCCCGGGAGCAAACCCTACTGGCAAATAATAAGCGAAAAAGCATAAGGATCTTTAAATTATACCTATCTCTCACTACGCAACATGCAATCAGACACGATTGATACCAAAATTTTCATCGCCGATTATACGCCGGTCAAATTGATCGGCGGCGGCGGCGTGGAAAAATCGTCGGCGGCGGCGGCGGCGCGGCGGCGCGGCGCACATGTCTAGGTACTACCATAGAGTAACTTATACTAGAGCGGTACTGTCATAGTAAATTTTGTAACCCCAGTAAATTCATTGCCATCTGTCGACACACTTTAAAACTAAAAATGAAGATTTATAAACACACGATAAAATGTATTTAAATATGGATAAATGTTTTTTTTTATTTGCTTTAATTATTTTTATGATTTTGACCCATGTTCTTTCACTGATATGCGTTAAAATTGTTAAATAACAAATGAAACCGTCAACGCCATCTATACGACAGTAGGCCAAAGCTAGTAGCGCCCTCTGATCGAAAATCAAATTTTCTTGATTTTCGAGGCACGTTTTTTCCTTAGACTGTATCCATCTATTATTATTATTATTTATTTGTTTCAATTTGTTTTTCTCTCCGGTTGGAGGTGATTTTACTTCCATATTCGCGGGCTTTTGGCCAAACGAATATAGAAGGATATGTAATACCCTAATTTTCTAAAGCTAAGAATTTGCGTACTATCCTACATGTGTTTATTATAACAGCTTTCTGAAGAAGAATGTAGGTGAGTGGATGTATATCGAGGGTTTTGAGGCTGGTATGCAGAGTACGAGGGATAACACCGGTAGATGAAATTATTATTGGGATAGTCTTTACGGTATTCACCCGCCATTGGGTTTTTATCTCTATTGATAAGTCTGCGTATTTACTTATCTTTTCAGTGTGAGTTGAAGTGAGATTATGTGTGTTGGGTATGGCTACGTCAATGAGATACACAGTTTTTGCAACTTTATCGTGGAGGGTAAGGTCAGGCCTATTGTAATGTATTGTTTTGTCGGTGATGATAGTTCTGTCCCAGTAAAGTTTGTAGTCGGTAGACTCTAAAATAATTTGTGGGGTGTATTTATACCTATAGTAAGGGGATCTGTTATTAATGAGGTGGTATTTAAATGCAAGATATTGGTGAATGATAGCTGCAACTTGGTCATGGCGGTGTTTGTAATCGGTCTGGGCTATGGATCGGCATGCCATGCTCCTGTTATGTGTTGTATTGTCTCGGACGCAGCATGGCAGCGTCGGCACAAGTCGGTTTGTAAATTACTGTCGCGGATTATATATTTTCTGTAGTTCTTAGTATCTATTATTTGATCTTGTATGGCTATGATAAATCCTTCGGTTTCTGGAAACAACTCACTCACCTCTCTTAAGCCACATATTTGACGCCAGCTTGTCGACACTAGGGTTAATCAGGTCGAGTCGGTGTCTGTCGTGGAGTGACTTTTGGATCCATGCTTGTTGTTTTTGCTGGTGATCTATTATTATTATTACAGCTTTATTTTCCACTTAACAATGTATTTTTCAATTTATACTTTATCTATAACTGTCTTTGTTATGTGGCCCCTCTGAGGGTAAAAGCCTCCTCCATTCTTTTCCACCTTTCCCTGTCCTTTGCCGTATACATCCAGCTTTTTCCTGCTGTGTTTATTATGTCATCGGCCCATCTTTTCTTTGGTCTTCCCCACTTTCTTTTGCCTTTTGGGCCTAGTCATATAGTTGTTTGACGCGTCCATCTCCTATCTTCATATCTTGCCAAGTGTCCTGCCCAATTCCACTTCTGTTTTAAACTAAAAGTAAGAGCATCTGTTAATCTAGTTTTTATACGGATGTCTGCGTTTCTCGTTTTTTGTATCTTCCTGAGTTTCAGTATACTTCGTTCCATCGCATGTTGACAAGATAGTATTTTGTTTTTTACTTTTTCAGTGTAGACCCATGTCTGGCTAGCGTATGTTAAGCTGGGAAGAATGGAAGAGTCCATTATGGTCTTCTTTATACTAAGGTTATAGTTCCCTTTTAGGATTTCTTTTTGGGCCCAGTATTTCTTCCAAGCTATACTTATTCGTCTGTCTATTTCATTTTCGTTGCTATTTGCTTCAAAGGACACTAATTTACCTAGGTATACATATTCTTCTGCGTATTCTATCGGTTTTCCCTCTACATTTACTGTTTTCTTTTGGCTATTTGTCATGATTTTAGTTTTGGATGGATTCATGTGTAGGCCAATTTGTTCGCTCTCATAGTTTAGGCTTTGTAGCATTGATTCTAGGTCCGTCGCTGATTCACTAAAAAGAACAATGTCATCTGCAAACCTTAGGTGTGTTAGTTTATTATTCAGTATCCATAAGCTTTTATTTTTCCAATTAATGTTCTTGAAAATGTCTTCGAGTACAGCTATGAATAGCTTTGGGGATAGTGGGTCTCCCTGCCGCACCCCTCTTCTAATTGTGAACTCTTCCCCTTGTTTTTCCAGTTGCACTCTACTTGTGCTTTTAGAATAGATGTTTTGTATGATATTTACATATTTTTTGTTTACTTTGTTATTTCTTAGTGCAGTCCATATGGATGGGTGTACTATGCTATCGAATGCCTTGGAATAGTCCACAAAGGCTAGGTACAGTGGTTTAATTAAATTCCTTATACTTCTCCATTATTTGCTCTACTGTGTGAATGTGGTCTATTGTTGAATATTGCGGCCGGAAGCCAGCTTGTTCAATCGGCTGGTTCCTATCAATATTAGGAGCAATTCTTCTTAGCATGATTGATGAGAACAGTTTATATGTTGTTGATAGTAAGCTAATGGGCCTGTAGTTGCTGATGTCAAGCGGGTTCCCTTTTTTATACAGTAGTACTATGTTTGATTTACTCCATTGCAATGGTACTTCTTCGTTTTCCAATACTAAGTTGAAGAACTCCGCTAGATATGCAGCCAGGATTGGCGCTCCAATTTTTAGGGCTTCGTTTGTGATGTTATCATCGCCTGGGCTCTTCTCGGGCTTTAGTTGTTTAATTTGATTAATTATTTCTCTTTCTGTTACTGGGTCTACTGATGTTTCAGTCCTATCTTTTCTGGTTTTATTTTTGTCATCTTTTTCATCATCTTGTGTCATGTCATGTGGAGGTTTTTCATAAAGAGAAGTATAGAAAGCCGTGGCACATTCTAGTATACCTACTCTATCTTTGTTTTCGCCCTTTTCACCATTTAAACTGTGTATCCAGTTTTTGTGCGTGGATAGTTCTTTATAGGCTCTTTTTGAACTTCTGTAAGTGGACATATTTTTTTCTATAATTTGTCTTCTGTGGTTAGCATAGTCCCTCTTGATTGATTTATTTGTTTGTTTAAACAATTTCTTTAGTTCCTCTCTCATTTCTTCTTCAGTTCAAGTTCTGTTCTTTTACATATTAATTTTTGTGAGTGTTCGCTGATGATCTTTTTCTTATGTTCCGTGTTTTCGTTTTTGTCTATCTTGAGGCTTTTTGTAATAGCTTCTTCCAGTTTATCACTAAAGGATTGTACAGTCTTATTTTCCTTCAGACATTCTTGCAGTGTTGGTAGGTTCTTTTTCAGGTTTTGTATGTATTTGTTTTTCTCGTGCGTGGTTTTCAGTTTGTTGGGCATGGTTTTGAATGATCCTCGGCTAATCTTAGGTTTTTGGATTTGTATGGAGCATCTCAGAATCCTGTGGTCAGATGGAAAGTTTGTTTTGTTCAAAACTTCTACATTTGTTACAGATTTTGGGTTGGTGCTCAATATAAAGTCGATTTCATTTTTTGTTTTATGATCTGGTGATAGCCATGTCCATTTTCTGGAACTTTTCTTCTTGAAGTATGTGTTCATCACTGCCAGCTTGTTCTCCTGCGCATATTGTATTAGGCGTTCTCCTCTGCCGTTCCGTTTGCCGTAGCCATATTTGCCCATTATTAAATTTTCATGGGGTTTAGGTTGTCCAATTTTAGCATTGAAGTCACCGATAACCAGCCTGTTTTTATCAGACAATTCTTGTGCTTTTGTTAAGTCGTTGTAGAATTTTGTGATTTCTTCTTCACTGGAGCTTTCAGTGGGAGAATATATTTGGATTAGCGATAGTGGTCCCTTCTTGAAGTTCAGTTTTAGCAAAACCACTCTTTCTGATATTCCTACGAAGCTTGATATATTGCCCTTTAGAGATTTCTTTATTAAAAAGCCCACTCCATGAAGTCGCCGTGTCTCTCCAATATAACAAAATATATACTCTTTGTGTTCTTCAATGGTATGTCCTAACTTTTTTACTTCTGCAAGTCCTATTACATCCCATTTTATTTCCTGAATTGCATTGTTTAGTTCTAGCATTCTTTCTTTTGTTGATAGGGATCTCACATTAAATGTGCAAATTTTAAGGCCTTGTTCTTTACTTGTCTTTAAAATCTTGCTATCGTTTGTGTAGATGTAGTTGTTTGTATTTACATTATCAATTTTGTTTATGTACTTCCTTTTATTCATTTTACCTTGTGGGTGGTGGTTTTCGTCCCCCACGATGACCGGTTTGTTTGAACATATATTTATATTTTTGTTTAATTTTTGACAGTTTAGTTTGGGTTCTCCGGTTATTCTGGGGTTGTTATTCTTTGATGGAGGGTGTTGGTCTGACGTCCCACGGTGACCAGCCGGCTTGGGACCTGATGTAGTTGTTTGTTGATTTAGTTGCTATGCCGTTTCCTCCGGTCCGTTTGATGGCCATCCATCTATTACGGAGTTATATCTATCTTTGGTACTACATACATACTACTGCTAGTATTTTTCTGCTTGACCGAGCTGGAAAGCTGCAACCCTGCAAATATTCCTGTTCTTGGGATGCCGTCCAACACTATGGCACCCAAATTTTGTCCACTCAAACTCTACTCAGTGGAACTCCCCAAAAGGGAGGACTGGTCAAACAGTCAAATTAAGTGGAAAGAAGGAAGCCTGAGGTGGTACACTGATGGCTCCAAATCCGGATCAGAAGTAGGCTGCGGAGTATATGGTGAAGCGCCCAGGAAAAGCATCAGCTTAAACCTAGGGCGTTTTTGCTCTATATTCCAGGCAGAGGTATACGCCATTATTGAATGTGCGTCAATAAATCTGCAAAGCAACTACGGCAACCATACTATCTATATCCATTCGGATAGCCAGGTGGCACTCTTAGCCCTAACCTCTGATGTCACCACATCAAGGCTGGTTGAGAACTGCAGGCAATTATTGAACAACCTTGGAGCCAGGAACAAGGTTGTTCTACGTTGGGTCCCGGGGCATGCGGGTATCGTTGGAAACGAAAAGGCCGACGAACTCGCGCGAGCAGGGGCTAAGGGGAAGAACTACAGTCCTGAGCCGTTTTGTGGGATTCCCAGAAGCCTAACGCGGCTCACCCTAAAGACCTACTGTCACTACAAAACCATTCAACTCTGGAGGGAAAAACCAGGGTTGAACCATTCCAAAGCGCTTATCAAGGCCTTCAGCAAAAAGGCGTCTTCGAGCGCCTTGGCGCTGCCTAGGAACCAACTGCGCAACTTGGTCAGGGTGCTTACCGGGCACTGCGGCCTAAATAAGCACATGCACACTATGGGGAAACGTGACATGAGGCGGTGCAGACTCTGTATGGAGGCAGAGGAGACGCCCCTACACATCCTCACAGAGTGCCCCTGCCTAATGCGCACTCGTGACTTGATCCTGGGTGGACATATATTGCGCCCGGAGGAGTTAAAGTCTCTCGAAACCAAAAACATCCTGCAGCTGTTTGAAGTTGCAGGTTTGGATCGAGAGTTGTAGTAGGTGGCGATCACAATAGATCAGAGATGGTCGCAGTGATACATAGGCTCTGGAGCCTTACATAGCCCCTAGAAAAAGAAGAAGAAGAAGAAGCTGCAACCTCGTTTAGCGCAGCGGGCCGAAAGTCTAAGCTTTCCAGCCGGAGGGTAGAAACAAAATTGGAGTGAAAACAAAACTTACCTACGTTATGTTATTATTCGACGGGACTTAATCGCGTAAAAATTAAGTTTTAAATTTACCTACGACGGTTCGCGGACGGCGTTGTCCCCGTGGTCTCGGAGAAAACCAAAACTTAAAAACTTAATTTTTACACGATTAAGTCCCATCGTTGTGAATAAAAATGAGTAAAAATCGTGAAAGTTAAATCAGTGTCTTACCTATGTTGTTCAACACTCTTGGCAATACAAGCGTAGCAGAATGAGTGGCCGCATCTCGTCACATACGCCTCATCAATGAGCTCGAAGCAGACCGGACACAATAGCTCGCAGTCCTTGTCTTCTAAGGAGCCCCCAAGCCCTCCGAGGGCTGCACTGCTGCTTGAACCAGCGGTTCCTGACATGGTGCTGTTTAAAATCAAAATGTCTAATGATTCACTTTCACAAACGAAAATTGTTACAATAAAAAATGAACCTTAACACATTTTCTATTTTATTTTTTTATTAGCAAATTCTATTATAAATTTGTCTTTAGTACAATAACTTAACTAGCATTAATCATAGAAAGTAATTTAATATTCAGGATTTGGAACAAGTTTCAGTATAACTTTCTTACTTAAAAGGCAAAGTTGGGGATAGGTGGGAATGTAAGGTATTTTTACTTATTGTATGTACGGTAGTGCAACCATGGGTAGTGCAACCAGTTTACACAAAACCCTAACAAATTATACATATAAACCTTCCTCAAGAATCACTATTGATAGGTGAAAACCGCATAAAAATCCGTTCAGTAGCTTTTGAGTTTATAACACAAACATAAAAACAATAAGATGCGGCGGGGGACTTTGTTTTATAATATGTAGTGATGTACAATTTGTGCACTCATATACTGGCCCACTTCGAACCGCCCATCCTTATGAAGACTCATACTTTATTGGTAATATAAATGTTTATATACTATAAGTAGTATAAGTGAATGTTTAAGCAAATTTTACATGGCTCTAATTGTTTCAAATTCAATGGATATATATTTCTTTAAATTATTATTTTCTTGGGCGAAGTTGAGCACCAACAGTGAAGTTGGGGTTCCCTAGGAACAGATACTTTTGCCAGCCATTATTTTCAATGTATTGCAACTTTAAAAATAAGGTTTAATTATTAGATGAAGTAATTACAGTGGAGAGTTGATTCTCACTTATAGTTATAGATATTGCTAGTGAAATATTATGAGCATACCCCGCAACCAAGCTATTAAATCTGTGGTTATACGTCAGGGTTATCACTACTATGAACAAATAATTAAAGTACAAAAAATTTTTTTTCTTTGTTTTCAAACACCAATGAAAGAAATACGAAAAAAAAACGTGATTTGATAAACAAAATAACTGAAAGGCATTTAGATATATATCCACAATAAAATTAAAATAAAATAAAGTTGAAGCATCGCAGCAATAATTGCCAACCCTGACATAAAACTGTCATATGGTAAGGTTTTGCTAGCTCTATTGCGGGTTTGATTATGAGCTACTGGTTACTATTAATCCTATTTTCATGAAATTATGACCAATTGACTGACATTTTCACCGGTTTTCATGATCTTTCCCATACTGTCTTTCCCTATAAGGATGTTTACTGCGTGTGAGGGCATGTACGTTAATATTAATTTTGATTCCCAGTGACAATTTGATAATAGGTACAAGGTTAATAAAACTGTCAGATCTTAAGACCCTATCGATGAATGCCATTGCATGCAGTCTGATTTCTTAAAAAAAATTGTAGAGTATATAAAGCAACATAATAAATAAATAAAACTCACGTTTTAGAAAGAAATTTAGAATTAATTATGAAATAAAAAAAAAAACAAATAAGCTTTCATTGTTATTGCCATTATAAACAGATTTTTCTATATTTAATATTTTTTCTTTTTTGTTAGTAGATCACCAATAGTTGAAAACTAGATTTTTTGACATTTTTGGCTGCTTTTAATGATAGCTTATAAGTTGTAGGTAAGCCATCTTTGATTTAGCTACAACTTCATTAAGTTGTAGCTAAATCAAAATATTTCTTTTGACTGCAAAGAACTTTTTTTAAACTTTAGCAACCATTCAACTGCTAAATATAAATTGTCTGTCCTTAAGGGCATTAAATTTATTAGACTGTGAATAATAAGGGTCATCTAATAATAGGTGTTGATCAATAAACAATTATTGATCAGGAGTGGTTATTACCGATCAAAACAATCATAATTTCAGCCTCTTTCCGCGCTGTATACGAATATATAAGCTCAAAACAAAACGAATATCATATGCACAGCTTTACCTGGTCGTCTAAACCCTCGCAGAGCTTGAAATCGAGCAGTTCTAGTGGTTTTTCTGGACACCACTTTGTCTTTCATTAGACCACTGTTTACTCGCCTTTAGGCTTCGTTGCTGCAGCGTCTGCAGCACTACGACCTCTTGCTAGTTGTGCACCAGCTCGCAAGCAATTATTAATACTTCCAAATAACAGTTTTCTAATAAAACCCATGGTTTTTTAGCAAATATTTGATACCACCGCCTGCCATCACTGCATCCTCGATTGACTTTTGAACACCAGTGTTGCCATGTCAAAATAAATAAAAAATAGGTCATGATGACATACGGCATGATAGGATATAATGTATAGAAAATGTTAACAGTGTGTGTTTTTGAATAAATAAGTCTATTACATAGTTTACGAATAATAAGATTTGAAACCTAAATTATAATTGAAATGTGTAAAATTTTTCAAAATGAATTTCTCTGATGTGCCACCTATGTTCTATGCACGGAACTAGAGCAACGCACTGGCAGCTTGGGAAAATACAAGGTGTTTGCCTGCTTTATCAACCGAGCGTACGCCATTTTACTTACAAAAGGTATGCACTATCGTTCGTCAACAATGTAAAGCGAATGGTGAAATGTTTGTTCGATTTTTCGAGTGTTTGTGATGTATGTGTGGTGTTTTATACCCTGGATTAAATATTAGGATAATGGAGGAGCCCAACGAGGACTCTAGGGTCGTTCCCGGTAAGTGCAGTGCGTCAAAAACCGAGATGCAAGTTACAATCAACTGACATACGAGAACTGTAATGTTACCTTTCCCGGTTTCAGAACTCTACTTTCTGATAGCGAAATTTCTTTCGGGCGGTCCGCTGACGGAAACTGCAAAGGTAATTCGACTGAAAATTGACGTAGAATATAATTTTGTGTCCGATAAGTCACTAATTTAGACGTTTTCGTTTGCAGACATTGTTAAAAGAGCTCGAGAGCGTAGAGGTGAGTCTGAGCTTTTCCTAGTGCCGGGTTTAGAGCTTATTATTGTTTTGAAAGCAAACGCACGTGGTTGGGGCTGTCAAAGACGCTGAAAGTTTGCTGAAAAGTTTTTACATACTTTGCCTTCCGCAGGTTCTACCCCGCCGCCTTGACTGGCAGGGCGAAGAGCACTCACAGTCGTACAATGAATTGGTGAGTTTTCATTCATTTTTTCAGGAGTTTTCACGTTTATTTACGTTTTCTAACAAGATGCGCGTCCTGAAATAAGTAAAATGCTCGAAATCGACGAAATTTCTTAAATCGTGTGATGCATCAAAATGATCGTAAAAATGTGCTGGGAAATAGTGAAAAATGTTTTTGGGGGGTTTTAGTTATAAAAAACATGATTTTATAGAATTTGCAAAAATCTCGTAATATCATGCATCACAAGGACGGATGCTGGCGTAATAGCATGTATTGTTGTCTCTGTTTATCCTGCGGTGGCAGCGTTGACTAGAAAGCGCTATCTCGCTCTAGCCGCCGACCGCCCCCGCTCTGACTCGCGATTAGCTTGCGCGCGGCGATGACGAACGAACGTCGTTGCCTACGTCAATGGCGGCAAAGTTTGAAATATGGAAATACTAAGTTTAGTTTTTGAACTGATTTCGACCGGCCAACCCCATTGAATAATTTAAAGTGTGAATTGTGAACAAAACAAAACAGACTCTGTTCTATTTTCTTTAGAGCAAATTCAGAGTATTAGGACCATGGGACGCTAGACGTTATTGGACCATTTTATACAGACCTACTGAGTACTGAGCCTACGGTAGGACTAGTCCCTGTTGTGGATACTAGATAACAAAACAAAGAAAAAAAATCCGGCCAAGTGCGAGTCGGACTCGCGCACTAACGGTTCCATACCATTACGCAAAAGACGGCAAAAAAATTGTTTGTTGTCACGTTTGTTGTATGGGGGTCCCACTTAAATATTTATTTTATGTTTCTAGTATTTGTTATTATAGCGGCAACAGAAATACATCATCTGTGAAAATTTCAACTGTCTAGCTATCACGGTTCATGAGATACAGCCTGGTGACAGACAGACAGACGGACGGACAGCGGAGTCTTAGTAATAGGGTCCCGTTATTACCCTTTGGGTACGGAACCCTAAAAATTCGAACTGTCTGGTAATAGTATTATGACAGTCAAATGAACATGAAAATAATTATTATTTTGAATTTTCTTTTTTATCCTCAGGCAGCGCAGTACAGCGACGTTCCATGGCACCGTCTGGCAGCAGTATGCGCGAGCGCGTTGCGTCTTGCTCCCTCGCCTACGACGAGTTCTCTCCCTCTCGCTCCCTCGCCTTCGACGAGCTCGCTCCCTCTCGCTCCCGCTTCATCTCTTCGCGTGCGACTCTCGCTGCTCGGGGACGCGTTGGTTCGGACCAGACCGAAATATTCTGCGTTTAAAAAGGATCATACGCTCGGTAAGAGTAATAAGTAAGCTTAGGCGTATGCTCGCTCTGTGTGTATAAGCCTGCACAGTCAACTACAGCGATAGCGATATCCTCTCTGCAAACAAATTTCTATACAGGGGGGGGAGGAGGATTACAGTTATCTATGTAGCTGACTATACACAACAAAGAAAGCCGTACGTGCTACTTTTTATGCTAAGAAACTAATAATTCACACGTTCAATAAAAAGATCACCGTGATTGTTTTATTTTTAGCGCGCCGTTTGCTCTCCCGTGAGCTTGGAGGCATCATCGAAGGCCGAGAGACAGCTCCCCGGGCGCCGGCAGCGCAACTCCTGCCACAAAGGCTGCTTGGAGGCCTACAGTTAAATCGGAGGACCCTAGGACATCTTTCTGCTGTCTATTGTCTGGCCTTTGACTGCTCTGGTCGTTATGTTGTGACGGTGTGTTCTATCTATCTATTCTGGTTTAATTTATTTAACTTTGTTGCTAAGAGTTAAGCTTTAGAACGCGCTGCCACCTCCTTTGAGACGGTGTCAAACCGTGGCACAAGCATCGCTAAATATAAACTAAAAAAAATATGGCTCTCAGACAAAGACATTACGGGTGGTGTAATGTTTCATATAAATATATTTGCATGCATTGTACTATGTTTTTATGTGCAAATAAACGACTGATTGATTGATTGAAAGATCCTGGGTCACTTCCCACTAGGACAGACTGGTCGTTAAATGTTATGGTATTTGATGAGGGCAAGCGGAAACAGGGCGGCCCATTCCTCAGATACAAAGATGTGCTTAAGCGTCACATGAAAAATTGTGGCGTAGAGCCCTCGCGATGGGAGCAGCAAGGCAGCCGTGCGTACGGAATGGCGGGCTGCAATAAATGCCAAGATAACCGATTTTGAATCTCGGCGGCGCTTAGAGCTTGATGCAAAGCGCGATAGAATAAAAGCCAGACCACCCGCGGCAATACCCTATAACTTTGTTAATGGTGTGCTCACATGCCCGCAATGTTCGCGAACTTTTAGTAATAAGATCGGCTACGTCAGCCACTTGCGAGCACACCAGCGACAGCAACGGAGTTGACAGTAGTCGCCGTGGCCGAAGTCGGTCGTGGAGTTATTAAATTTGATGTTATCACCGCAATCGCTGAGTTAATTTTGATTTGTTTAATGACTAGATTTTAAGAGGCAATGTTTGTACCAGGGCGCCGACGATCTTCTAGTAAAAGTATGGAGCGCGTACGACGGGCGCCTCATCGCCACGCTCCGCGGCGCCGGCGCCGAGATCACCGACGTGTGTCTGTCCCGCGACGGAGCCCTACTGGCGTGTGGGAGTGTCGACAGACTTGTGCGGGTGTGGTGCCTCGCTACTGGCGCTCCGTTAGCTGTTCTACACGCGCATGCTGGAACCATTACGTCTGTAAGTACCAACGGATTACATTTTCGAACTGAAAAAAAAATTTGGCATCACCAATCTGTTCACTCACTTCCTACATTAAATAAAACTATGAAAACGGATTATATCGCGTATATTGAATTTATAATACATCCCGACGTTTCGAACTCTTTACAGCGTTCGTGGTCAACGGGTGACTGAGGAAAAATTACAAAATGCAAAAATACCCACATACTAAAATAATGAACAATCATAGACTACAAACTTTAAGGCTGGTTGTACATGCAAAATCGGTTCATAAGGCTAGTTATACACTATAATTATTTTTCAAGTAAAGATATATATATATACGCGATAAAAAAAAAAAAAAAAAAAAAAAAAAAAAAAAAAAAAAAAAAAAAACTATGCCGGCTCCAACCCTACACCACGGACCCGAGAAGATTTAATTCCCTCCTAAATTGTAGGAGGGTATCCCAATATGGGACCGGCAACAAACTCGGCGGGACACATCTTTTCAAAACATCAGAATGTCCAGCATCATCCAACACTACGGTCTCACAGTCTATGTCTCGCTTGCTCCTTTATCAGGTGGACTACAGGATCCCAAGCTGGTGGTAGAGAAAAGCCATCTTCCCTATTAAAGTTTGGATATTTCTTAATCTCAATGGCCTCGCGCAGCATTCTGGGTATGTAACGCTTCTCCTTGGCAAGAACCAGAGGCTTATCAAACTTGATTGAGTGATTGGCTTTATCCATGACATGCTCACAGACAGCAGACCTAGGTCGACGGTGCTTGACATCAGCTATGTGTTCCTTCACCCGAGTGGAAATGCTCCGTTTCGTCTGCCCGACATATGATAGGCCACACTCACAGTCCAGCCTGTACACTCCTGCAGTCTGTAGAGGGGTATTGCATTACACAGGCCTCAGGAATTGTGACATCTTCTTCATTGGCTTGAAATATGTTTTTATAGAAGCACGCTTCAATATGTGATGACCAGCATCTGGCCGCGGAGCTCCAGCATGCCAGGCGCGCGCTCCAGGCAAACGAGCTCAGGATACCGCGGGTCAACCAGAGGTCCCACATTAAGATCCCCACAGTTGAGCGCAGGCCTGCCATTCTGCCTTTTGTCAGGGGGGTCACGGACAGGATCAGCCACATCTTGAAGCGTGCTTCTATAAAAACATATTTCAAGCCAATGAAGAAGATGTCACAATTCCTGAGGCCTGTAAAATGCAATACCCCTCTACAGACTGCAGGAGTGTACAGGCTGGACTGTGAGTGTGGCCTATCATATGTCGGGCAGACGAAACGGAGCATTTCCACTCGGGTGAAGGAACACATAGCTGATGTCAAGCACCGTCGACCTAGGTCTGCTGTCTGTGAGCATATCATGGATAAAGCCAATCACTCAATCAAGTTTGATAAGCCTCTGGTTCTTGCCAAGGAGAAGCGTTACATACCCAGAATGCTGCGCGAGGCCATTGAGATTAAGAAATATCCAAACTTTAATAGGGAAGATGGCTTTTCTCTACCACCAGCTTGGGATCCTGTAGTCCACCTGATAAAGGAGCAAGCGAGACATAGACTGTGAGACCGTAGTGTTGGATGATGCTGGACATTCTGATGTTTTGAAAAGATGTGTCCCGCCGAGTTTGTTGCCGGTCCCATATTGGGATACCCTCCTACAATTTAGGAGGGAATTAAATCTTCTCGGGTCCGTGGTGTAGGGTTGGAGCCGGCATAGTTTTTTTTTTTTTTTTTTTTTTATCGCGTATATATATATATCTTTACTTGAAAAATAATTATAGTGTATAACTAGCCTTATGAACCGATTTTGCATGTACAACCAGCCTTAAAGTTTGTAGTCTATGATTGTTCATTATTTTAGTATGTGGGTATTTTTGCATTTTGTAATTTTTCCTCAGTCACCCGTTGACCACGAACGCTGTAAAGAGTTCGAAACGTCGGGATGTATTATAAATTCAATATACGCGATATAATCCGTTTTCATAGTTTTATTTCATGAGTAACTATCGCGGTAACCGAAGACAATATCACTTCCTACATTTTTGTTATAAAACGCTTAATTTGACAACTTAATACTCACTCCGAAACCAATTTACCTTAGAAAAATCTTAACAGCGCGAAGTAGCCGATAGAACAGCGACATCTACTGTGAAATTGGACAACTATAAAAACTTAACATTACTACATTAAACCAGCGATTACCAATCGCTGCTTTTAACAAATCATTTTTGTAGACACGTTTTTGTAGAAGTACAGCTGAGCTTATGTCACGTGTGTTTTTTGTTTCCAGTTATCTGGTATTAGTACCAACCAAACTTATACCAAATAACTGTGAATGCCATCAAAATCTACAGGCAATCAGTTAACAATGGGTCCAGGAAGTAAATCATTTGATAGGCTCATGTCCCCATTCGTCTGTTTTGAACTAAAGAAATCATTTTAATTTCTTTAAATTGAATCACTTAAAAAAAAACCGCTATTTTCACCTAAATAATCTCTTTAATTAGCTTTCCAAACTTGAAAACAAGGGAATTTTTCATAGTATGATTTTATGTATTATGAGGGTTACAAGGTTTACTTACTTGCAGGTCCACTGGTCGCCCTGGGCGCGCGGCGACGTGCGCTGGCTCGCGTCCACGTCCACCGACGGCTCCGTGGCCTTCTGGACCTGCTCCCGCGACGGGCAGTTCCTGTCCCAGCCTGTTCAGTACATGGAGAGGATGCGACCAGGCGCCTGCCACATGATATGTGCTGCTTGGTCTGCTGGAGGAGCGTTCTTAGCTGCAGGGTCGCAGGATCATCATGTCAGGTGAGGATCAGGCTCGAAGGACCATTAGTTGCTACTCCATGGTCATCTGAATGTACCGTGATGGCCAGTTCCTGTCCCAGCCTGTTCAGTACATGGAGAGGATGCGACCAGGTGCCTGCCATAATATTATGATATGCGCTGCCTGGTGCTTGCTGCTGGAGGAGCGTTCTTAGCTGCAGGGTCGCAGGATCATCATGTCAGGGGAGGATCTGGCTCGAAGGACCATTAGTTGCTACTCCATGGTCTTCTGGATGTACTCCCGTGATGGCCAGTTCCTGTTTCAGCCTTTTCAGTACATGGAGCGGATGCGACGATCTCATCGCGATCGGAGAAGTCTCTTGAGAATCTGACTTATCCCCAACCGGAAAATATACTAGCAAAATACTGCACTTGACATTTCAAACTTAGTATCGAATTTTGATGTCTTAGCTATTAAAAACTGGGAGACTAGGGGAAGACTTTTGTAGATTAGATTAAAACTGAAATAGATATCATACACTAAAGAAAAAGTGACCAAGTCCACCGGTGGCCGAGACGGGAATCGAACCCGCGTCTTCAGCTTACGCGGCTAACGTTCTGACCACTAGACCAACCGGCCACGGCGGTACCCGTCCCAAATTCTTTGGTGAATGCTATCTTTGAAAGGCTAGGCGCCTAGTGGTCAGGACGTTAGCCGCGTATTAAGCTGAAAACGCGGGTTCGATTCCCGCCTCGGCCACCGGTGGACTTGGTAACTTTTTCTTTAGAGTATGATATCTTTTTCAGTTTATAAATTATATATACTATTAGTAGTGTGACTACTTAAAAAACACAAATTCAAAATATTTCATAAAATAATTTGATTTGTTCCTGAGTTTATTTTAAAGTACTGAAGGTAATCTCCATTTTTCCTCAGGGTGTACATGGTTGACGGCGAAGGCGGCGGTCCCCGCAGAGTGCTGGAGACGGCCGTGCACTCGGAGGCGGTGGACAGCCTGGCGTGGGCGCACCGCGGGCTGCGCTTCGTGTCGGGCTCCAAGGACGGCGCCGCCTGCATGTGGGCGCTGCACGCCTCCGCCTGGCGCCACACGGTGCTGCACTGTGCCCCTCTAGTGAGTTCACATACCTATACATACATGGTGGGAAACGGCGCTACTTTGCTACTCCTACTGCATAACACTATCCCGTTCTGTCAGTTCCCCCCACCACTCATGCCCAATCCATGCTTTATACTAGATCCATGTTTAAATGTGACTATTATAAATTATAATTAAAGGCTTGTGCGAGCCCTTGATTTACTGCATATTGTGCTGCTAAGGTTGATATTTCTTGGTCCAATGTGCATTGCGAAAAAAATTGGCCGTTTCATACATTTTGGCTGGTCCATTTTCTATGGGAGGATAATTTATTTTTCGCGATTTCGTGGTTGGTCCCATAGTAAAAGTTGCTCAGTATAATCCCAAAACCTCCCTGGCAACGGGAATACACTTATTTTTTAGCCAACTTGTATATATACATTTTTTGGTATTTGTATACATACATAGGTATAATACGCCTATTTCCCGGAGGGGTAGGCAGATACCACGGATTTCCACTTACTACGATCCTGACATACCTCTTTCGCTTCCTTCACTTTTATAACATTCCTCATACGCGCTCGCCGGTTTAGGGTGCTCTTGACGTAGCCTTTCTTCAGGATTTCCCCGATCTGATCAGAGAAAGTCCGCCGAGGTCTACCCCTTCCAGCTCCCGTTTCTACCTCTCCCTTATACACTCTCTTTGTTAGCCTTCTTTCAATTATTCTTTCCACGTGTCCAAACCATCTCAACATACCTTTCTCAATTTTTGTCACTACATCTTCGGTTCAGTCCAAACTTTTCCCTTATCACACTGTTCCTAATTCTATCCATATATATGTATATTATATCTATGTATTTTTATACATTTTCATATTTAGTTTTAATAGTGTATCGATAGATGGCAGTAAATTTACTGTGACTACAAAATTTACTATGTCAGTAACCCTCTATACTATATATTCTCTTTGGTCCGAGTTAAGTAGTAAGATTTCTCACAGAAGAATGCCCAGTTCGATATTTGCCCGATGCGGTGATTTATCCCAAGTTTCTATGTTTTCCATAATATATTTTGTGAAGATATCTAATAGTGAACTTTCGTCAACAGGATGATTCAGGCAAGGATGACGGCAAGAAACTAAAGGTTGGATATATTTCGTCTTATTATTACTATTTTAATATATATACAGCAAAAATCTAGCTAAAGAGCTCCCTTCCAGACAACCTTTGTATTGAATATATCCTTTGATTTTATCTGATATCTCTTTTTAGGGTTCCGTAGCCGACTAAGAACCCTTATAGTTTCACCATGTCCGTCCGTCTGTCTGTACGTTCGCGGCTTTGCTCCGTGACCGTTAGAGCTAGAAAGCTGCAATTTGGCATGGATACATAAATCATGTATGGCGACAGAACGGTAAAATAAAAAGTACAGAAAAAATTTTTTTTTGGGTACCTACCATACAAAATGTACTTTTTTGATTGTTAGGGTCCCGTACCTCAAAAGGAAAAAATGGAACCCTTATAGGATCACTCGTGCGTGTGTCTGTCCGTCTGTCACAGCCCATTTTCTCCAAAATTACTGAACCAATTAAGTTGGAATTTGGTACACATATGTAAATTTGTGAGACCAAAGACGGACATGTAACGTAAACAAAATGAATTTTAAATAATAAAATAAAGTTTTTTAAACTATAACGTGTTACATATCAAATGAAAGAAGGATTTTAAGAATCTGAAATATATATTTTTTGGAATTTTAAAATAAATAGTAAAGAAGCAGATCAATAGGGGATATTACTGCAATGTTCAGCCACCAGAGTGCAGCACTAGGCTTTTTAGTAAACCATAGAGTGACTTATACACCTTTAACAGGTTTTTGACAAGTTTTCAAAGATTAAAATATGACATTGATGCATCAAGGCGGTTTGTTTACAGAGGACCTGCCGGGAAACGCGAATCCGAAATGTCGCTCTCTTTATCGCTCGAATATACAAGAGTGACATAGATGTTAGATAACTAAATTTCGATTTTCTTGTTTCGCGTAATATTCCCTAGGAGCCCCGATATCTGCTTATATTTTTTTTCTTTCGGAGCGATAATTTCCGAAAATTAACTCTTTATAAAAAAAAATGTTGGAGACCCGTATTCGTTGAAAGACCTATCCAACGATATCCCACACCCGTAGGTTGAAGCTAAAAAAAAAACATTTTGTATGGGAGATACCCAAAAAATATTTTAGTACCTAAATAAGTTACGGCTTTTAAAAAAACCGGCCAAGAGCGAATCATGTTTGTTGTATGGGAGCCCCACTTAAATATTTATTTTATTCTGTTTTTAGTATTTGTTGTTATAGCGGCAACAGAAATACATCTTCTGTGAAAATTTCAACTGTCTAGCTATCACGGTTCATGAGATACAGCCTGGTGACAGACGGACAGCGAAGTCTTAGTAATAGGGTCCCGTTTTTACCCTTTGGGTACGTAACCCTAAAAAAGCAATTTTTCTACCCGGCTATTAGCCTATGAAAGGGTAACTTTCCAAATAGGAGAGATGAAAAAGTATTTTATAAAGGAATAAATGAATGAATTCATTTTTTGTTATCAGGTCACAATGGTATGCTGGGACCGAAGCGACGCTTACATCATTACAGCTGTCTCTGACTGCTCCATTCGAGTAAGTTGTTAAGGTGAAAGTGGAGAACCCGCACGAAATCGCCTTTTCACACAAACGTAGACCTCATTTTCCTCTCTGGATATTAACATTATTTTGACACAATAGGGATGTTGACAATTTTTAGAACTGTTTTCATTTTAAATAATTTCACGGTTTAGACTCACTTGACCAAAGGTGACCTAGGCTCTCCGAAACATGTCGCGCGAGTTTTAGTCACACAAAAAAACATGATGAATTAGTAGATTGTGTCACAAGGGAGCAAAATGGCATATTTACGGCGAGAGCGTACATTGAATCCTAAACGAAGCGAAGGATTCTTTAATAGAATCCCGAGAGTAGCGAGGGCTTCTAAAGTAGAATCCAGAGCGTGTTGAGGGATTAAAGTGTGCTACGCCCAAGATGGAAATGATTTTTCTACCATGTGATAATGCTTTTCACATCACCTATGTGACCTATGAGGTAATTATGATATTAAAAAAAAAAAATTAAGCTAAAAAAATAATGTGCAAAAAAATGTAAAAATAGTGTACTAAGACAGAAAAGTGTGTGAAAAGTTGATCCCTCCTAGCAGGGAAGAAAAGTGCCACTTTGATCCCTCCTAGCAGGGAAGAAAAAGCCCTTTTTCGAATTGGTGATGTGAAAAAGTATTATGGTTGACGGTCCTGCTTGCTAAACAGGTGTGGTGTTCCCGTACGTGCGGCATGGTGCGGGTTCTAAGAGGCCACAAAGACGAGGCCTACGTACTGGAGGCCCATCCGTTACTACCCGGCGTGTTACTATCAGCAGGCCACGACGGCCAGCTGTTCGTATGGGACGCCAGCACTGGCGAGGTGAGTTTGCAAATTATATTCAGAACAGTAGTAAAATTTATTTAACATTTCGTTTTTGGTACAAGCTTTTGTCGCTGATTGTACTTTTCTTACCACACTTCTAAAAACCCCAAAAACAATTAGGTTGCGTTGTTTCATGACAGAGTTCCTATGGCCGCCTCTTGTCTCCATCATCAGATCAGCTCGATGGTAGTCATAATATTGCACTGTCACCCGACTTACACACTAACTAACCAACTAACAAACAAAGAAATAGTTGAGGGTACTTAAGACAATAGTATTTTTACTCTGAGGCTAAGTAGTATCTGATTTTCAGATCCTGGCCTCATTCCTAAACAAAATCGAAGGGCAAGGCGAAGGCGCGATCTTCGACGCGAAATGGGGCGGGGGCTGCGCTCTAGCCGCCGCAGACGCCCACGGACATCTGCTGCTGCTCTCAGTGGCCTCAGGACCGAAGCTGATGTCCAAGCTGCCTCCGGAGCTGTTCTTCCACACGGACTATCGGCCTCTTTTGAGAGACGCTACTGGAACAGCCCTTGATGAGCAGGTAACTTGACTAGATTGAGTCACAGCTAGGTTTAGAGGCTCCTGGACACCTTCTGCTGGTGTCAGTGGCCTCAGGCCCGAAGCTGATGTCCAAGCTGCCTCCGGAACTGTTCTTCCACACGGACTATCGCCCTCTTTTGAGAGACGCTACTGGAACCGCCTTAGATGAGCAGGTAACAGGACAACTTAGTCCTGCTACTTGGACCTGGCCTTTAGATGCTCATGACCACATGCTGCTTAATATGTGGCTATCCATTACAGAAGGGTCCTTATCCTTCAAGTGCAATAAGGTCCTTTTTGTCTAAATTCCAACAGAAATTCTCATAGAAAGGTCCTTGAAGCGTAAGGACCCTTCTCTGATGGAAAGCCACATATGGCTTCTACTGAGACATGTTTTTTGAACACTGCTAGATCAGCAGCTGGCATGGCCTCAAGTCTCAAGTTCCGTTATCTGCGAGACATCAGACCTGGTTGCAAAAGCTCACGTTGACCTGTTGCTTCTTTTCGCTCTGGAAACATACACACACACACCTTCCTCGCGTTATCCCGGCATTTTGCCACGGCTCATTGGAGCCTGGGGTCCGCTTGACAACTAATCCTAAGAATTGACGTAGGCACTAGTTTATACGAAAGCGACTGCCATCTGACCTTCCAACCCAGAGGGGGAACTAGGCCTTGTTAGGATTAGTCCGGTTTTCTCACGATGTTTTCCTTCACCGAAACTCTGGAAACCGCTCTGGAAACATACAATAGTAGATTGTTAACCAAGGGATAAAAGGTACCCATTTCTGTCGAGGTAGTTTAGTCGCCATTAGTCCGAGACTGAAATGGTGTCTTTCACCCGAGTTAAACACTCTTCTTTTCATTTCGAATATGAGGAAAGTAAAATGCATGTGCATTTAAAAAAAACATGGCTAACTATAAACTTAAGTAGTATTTTATTAAAACTAAGTAAATATTATTCATGAGGGTATATACTTTCAATTAACAATTTAAATATAAATATCGTTATTTATGGAAATTGTACATCAAATCCATTTAAAACCATAATTTTAAAAGCTTTCTGTAAAAAAAAGAAAAAGAAAACTTACTTAGAATTAGAAAGTACAGTGCTCTAGAGCAGAAACGATTTTTCTGCACATTTTTTAGAACAACGACGACTGATTTTCAGAGCATGAGAAATGAAAAATATTTCTTGGTTCACTTGTTTTGGGAATTTCACGATGTGCATTTTGTTGTCAGACCGAGATCCCCCCGCACCTGATGCCGCCCCCCTTCCTGGTGGACGTGGAGGGCGCGCCGCACCCGCCGGAGTACCAGCGCCTCGTGCCGGGCCGCGAGAACCTGGCGCTCGACCAGCTCATCCCGCTCGCCGACGCCAGGAGCCGCATCGACGTCATGATCGAGGTCAGTGAGTCAGACCGAGATCCCCCCGCACCTGATGCCGCCCCCCTTCCTGGTGGACGTGGAGGGCGCGCCGCACCCGCCGGAGTACCAGCGCCTCGTGCCGGGCCGCGAGAACCTGGCGCTCGACCAGCTCATCCCGCTCGCCGACGCCAGGAGCCGCATCGACGTCATGATCGAGGTCAGTGAGTCAGACCGAGATCCCCCCGCACCTGATGCCGCCCCCCTTCCTGGTGGACGTGGAGGGCGCGCCGCACCCGCCGGAGTACCAGCGCCTCGTGCCGGGCCGCGAGAACCTGGCGCTCGACCAGCTCATCCCGCTCGCCGACGCCAGGAGCCGCATCGACGTCATGATCGAGGTCAGTGAGTCAGACCGAGATCCCCCCGCACCTGATGCCGCCCCCCTTCCTGGTGGACGTGGAGGGCGCGCCGCACCCGCCGGAGTACCAGCGCCTCGTGCCGGGCCGCGAGAACCTGGCGCTCGACCAGCTCATCCCGCTCGCCGACGCCAGGAGCCGCATCGACGTCATGATCGAGGTCAGTGAGTCAGACCGAGATCCCCCCGCACCTGATGCCGCCCCCCTTCCTGGTGGACGTGGAGGGCGCGCCGCACCCGCCGGAGTACCAGCGCCTCGTGCCGGGCCGCGAGAACCTGGCGCTCGACCAGCTCATCCCGCTCGCCGACGCCAGGAGCCGCATCGACGTCATGATCGAGGTCAGTCAGAATCAGCCCCCGAGCACAGAATCTAATAATACTACTACCGTATAGAAAGGACACTTCCTACAAAAACGAACTTTGACAGCAATTCAGGGACGAATCATGTTGTCCCTTTCTAATGTACTATCCCTATGTACTATACCTTTCGGCTGTTTAGGGTATTCAAAATTCAAGTCATTATCTTATTTGTGGTCGTGCACGCTAAGGGACGTCAAGCTGTGTCAACCCTAATAATTGCTCGGAGCAATGTTGAGCCGAACGGAGCCGAGTATGCCCGAAAGGAGGAGTGTCGCCAATTTTCCCCCTGCCCCTCTAAAAAAATATCAAAATGTAGAGTTCCGTAAGCAACTTTGATGTATTCCCATTTGTACCCGCCCCATGTTATGATGGAATACACCTACCTTTTTTTGGGGCGGAAGAGCAAACACACTAGGTTTGAAAGTATAGAGATGAGTTGTAAGGTGTAACCAATTGTTTGAGATAGGTTGTTCCTAGTTATTGTAACCGGTTTGTACTTTAAATTATGAGTTGGATCTGTTGTGAATTAGTTATCATTTACTGGGTAACCACTGCGGGCACTGCGAAAGTCCCTGACGAACAGACGACGTGCGAATCGGACACAGTGTGCCATGCCCCTTAGGATTGAAGTATCCACTATTTGTGTCATAAAGTCATGTTCATTGTCATCAGGCTTTAGCGGCCGAGCGGACTCCCGGCCTAGTCAACGGCCTCGGCTTCGGCGGGGGTGGCGTATGGCGCAACGAAGGCGTCAGACACACGGCCGGCTCGTGGCAGCGCGACGTGCCCGTGCCGCCCTCCTCCCGCCCGCTCGTGGCGCCCCCTCCCTCCGCCGTCACCGCGCTGCAGCACCAGCAGGGGTGAGTACACGAGGGGTCAGTCACACGGCCGGCTCCTGGCAGCGCGACGTGCCCGTGCCGCCCTCCTCCCGCCCGCTCGTGGCGCCCCCGCCCTCCGCCGTCACCGCGCTGCAGCACCAGCAGGGGTGAGTACACGAGGGGTCAGTCACACGGCCGGCTCCTGGCAGCGCGACGTGCCCGTGCCGCCCTCCTCCCGCCCGCTCGTGGCGCCCCCGCCCTCCGCCGTCACCGCGCTGCAGCACCAGCAGGGGTGAGTACACGAGGGGTCAGTCACACGGCCGGCTCCTGGCAGCGCGACGTGCCCGTGCCGCCCTCCTCCCGCCCGCTCGTGGCGCCCCCGCCCTCCGCCGTCACCGCGCTGCAGCACTAGCAGGGGTGAGTACACGAGGGGTCAGTCACACAGCCGGCTCCTGGCAGCGCGACGTGCCCGTGCCGCCCTCCTCCCGCCCGCTCGTGGCGCCCCCGCCCTCCGCCGTCACCGCGCTGCAGCACCAGCAGGGGTGAGTACACGAGGGGTCAGTCACACAGCCGGCTCCTGGCAGCGCGACGTGCCCGTGCCGCCCTCCTCCCGCCCGCTCGTGGCGCCCCCGCCCTCCGCCGTCACCGCGCTGCAGCACCAGCAGGGGTGAGTACACGAGGGGTCAGTCACACGGCCGGCTCCTGGCAGCGCGACGTGCCCGTGCCGCCCTCCTCCCGCCCGCTCGTGGCGCCCCCGCCCACCGCCGTCACCGCGCTGCAGCACCAGCAGGGGTGAGTACATGAGGGGTCAGTCACACAGCCGGCTCCTGGCAGCGCGACGTGCCCGTGCCGCCCTCCTCCCGCCCGCTCGTGGCGCCCCCGCCCTCCGCCGTCACCGCGCTGCAGCACTAGCAGGGGTGAGTACACGAAGAGTCAGTCACACGGCCGGCTCCTGGCAGCGCGACGTGCCCGTGCCGCCCGCTCGTGGCGCTAAATTCAATTTTTTTACAGCTATTTTCTGTGATTGGTCGATATTATTATACTTCACTAAACCGTTTCGAAATGAATATTATAGTTGAGATACATTAAAAGTACCCAATTACAGTTTGATATACAAAATCATAATTCAACTATACAGTTGACGAGTAGAAAAAAGCATCAAATAAACCAGTCATGAATGTCACGATTGATAAAGAATTCAGTGAACTCGAAACTTTTTGTAGCTTTATGTCTTTACTAGCTTTTGCCCGCGTCTTCAGAGGCCGTAGTCGATTTTGGAGCAAAAATTTTAAATTGATAGATTTAGTCGTTGAAATTATACACGTTTTGTTACGTAATATCTAAATAACAAGTATTGGTTTCTATTAGCACGTCTTCTCATCTTGCCTTTTAATAATGAGCTCGCAAGCGTGCGTCACCGGTAATATATGAAAAGAAGGGACAGTTTTTAAAAATTCATCAAAAATTTATGGTGGTATATTATACAAATTGATGTATAAGAATAGTTTCAACAAATGTTGTAGATTGTTTAAGTATCAAAATTACGTTGAAATTAAGTCGATTTTCAGAGAAATTGTCACTTGTTTTGAAGTAATTTCTGGAGAAAATTGATTTCGTCTAACTTTCATTTACACTACTTCAAAGTCATAATAATAAAAATGTAGTCTGATAAACGTCAAGTACACGATGTAATATAAAATTACCATGTTTAGCAGTCCAAACTTTACGAAATTTACAAATAAGAGCGACAAAATCAGTGCTTTACGCGCGTTTACCTAAACGTCCATCAGAAAAGCAAACATTACTAATTTAGTGAGTCTGTTTTCAAAAAATTGATCTGATAAAAGATAAGAAGATAAGAAGATGCGCTAATAGAAACCAGTACTTGTTATTTCAATTAGGTAACAAAAGGTGTACAATTTCACCGACTAAATCTATCAATTTTACATTTTTGCGACTAAAATCGACACCGGCCTCTTCAAGTCAATATATAATCTTTATTCAAATAGGCCTAGCAACAAGCACTTTTAAATTGTCAAGTTTTAAATATTACCTTAATCTAAATATCAGAGCAATTTATTGATGCAGTTATTATTAATCTTAAAAACATTAAATTATTATAGATATGTCAAACTTAATAATAAAAATTCACAAAAGGATCGTCAAAAACCGAAATTGTATAAAAAATACTAGTCTAGAAACTTTCTAGAATAAAAATCTAAATGTCAAAAAATACTGATTACCTAATATAGGTATTCATTGAATTATCAATTTCATCATTATTAACACAATAATAAATAATTAATTATTTTCAATCACAATCCCACGGTGTTTCATCATTCATGTAGTCTTGTGTGCTATAATAGGCTTTAGAGATAAGTTTACGTTTTACATATTTTTTAAATGTATTAACAGATAATTCAGTGATGATATTTGGAAGTTTATTATAAAATCTTACACAGTTACCCATGATTCCCATGAATTATTTTTTAATTTTATGGAGCCGAGTGAAGGGTACTGCGAGCTTATGCTTATTTCTAGTATTAATGTTATGTAAGTCACAGTTTTTCTTAAAACTGGCAATGTTTTTATGTACATACAGAATATTCTCATAAATATATTGACAGTGCACTGTCATTATGTCAATTTCCTTAAATTTATCTCTAAGTGAGTCTCTCTGGTTCATTTTATATATTGCTCGAATAGCCCTCTTCTGCAGAACAAAAATGGTATTTATCTCTGAAGCACCACCCCACAGTAAAATACCATATGACATAACGCTATTATGTGTGGTATGATGATAATGATTTATGAACACTACCTTATTTCCTTCCCCGGGCCTACTATCTCTATACCACATTTCATCTAGATTCCTTTAGCGGTTTATGTTTTAAGAGCTAATAGACAAACGGGCAGAATTATGTTCGCTTTTATTTAGGGGTGATGATTTTGTCGTTGTAGTAACCAAAACATTACAATTTCAGATCGGAGATGAACGCCTTCGAGCTGGCGTGGTACCGGCGCGAGATGCGGCGGCGCCCCATCATGATCAGCACGGCGCCGGAGCCCGTGCGCCGCCGCGCGCGCCCCAAGCCGCGCCCCGCACCACGTCCCACGCCGCAGGCTCAGCCGGTATGTACTTACATGCTTACCTAGTGTACATGGCTCGAGCCGGCGTGGTACCGGCGCGAGATGCGGCGGCGCCCCATCATGATCAGCACGGCGCCGGAGCCCTTGCGCCGCCGCGCGCGCCCCAAGCCGCGCCCCGCACCACGTCCCACGCCGCAGGCTCAGCCGGTATGTACTTACATGCTTACCTAGTGTACATGGCTCGAGCCGGCGTGGTACCGGCGCGAGATGCGGCGGCGCCCCATCATGATCAGCACTGCGCCGGTAACGCAAAAAAGGCGGAGTTCATGCCACAGGGCACTCACTAACAGCTGTCTTTCTCATAGGGGCCATTCGATATCGGATTGGTACAGTCACGAAATTTGAAGGATTGTCACTTGAACCTCATTGCCATTACATAGAATCGAAAAGTGACAAAGCCTAATTTGAAGGCTTTAAAATTTGTCCGTGAAGCGTATTACATTTGGTCCCTAGTTTTATGAACAGCTATTATGTATATTTTTTTGTATATTTTAGGTCCGGCGAGTTGTGGAAGAGCCGTCAGCGCTAGAAGTGGTCAGTTCCGACAACGACACCTCCGACGAGTCCGTGCGGCTGTCCCGCTCGCACTCGCGCTCGTCTCGCTCGCGATCTCACTCGCGCTCGAGCCGGTCTTCCTTGGATCTCACTGACTCTAGGTATGGTCAAATTGTAAACCTATTTTCATAGAGTTAGACCAAAATAAGTCTGCAACGATTTTGATAGCACACGCAGTGCAAGTGTTATTTTAATCGTCAAGCTTTTATGAAATGTGCCATTTTCAACCAAAAGGGTACTTATTGTCGCTTGTCAGTAAGGCGCTATTTCCATATAGCTTCAATTAGAAATCAACCTTATCGACAAGCAACAATGTGGTACCTTTTGATTGAAAAAGTCACAAATTATGAAGTATAAATAACACTCGCACTGCGTGTGCTATCAAAACCGTTCCAGACTTTTCTTAGTCTAACTCTAAGTAGTTTAAGTTCTTATTTCCTTAACTTTGTAGTTTTAACTTTAACCATTGTAACAAAAAACCTTAAATATTTTAGTATGAATTATAAAAATGTTTTTGTTTTCAGTTCCCATTCAGGAAGCAAAAGTGGCAAGTAAGTGACACATTTTAAACATAAAAATTTCGGTTTTGTCTTAGAAACGATGTTATTTGTCCCAAATACAAAAAAAAAAAAAAACTTTATTGCCACACCTTAGGAAAAAATCTACAATTTATGAAAGGATAGCTTAAAAATACAATATAAACTAAACTTAAACTTAAATATCAACTTAACATAGCATAATAACTATTAACTTAAATCTATGGTGAGGCAAAGGGTCCCAATCTCAGCATGTGCGGTGCCAGAGGGCTCAAACACTACTAAGTGACAGTTCAAATCAATTTGTTCAAACAAGCTGTCATTTTCGCACAAAAATTACATAGACATTGACTCCTGTTGAATCTTCATAAAAGTATATTACAAGTGGACAGGATTAATCGAACTTCTAAGAAGTCCATAATGGTCAATTCATAACTGTCAATTATCAATTCTCAAGTTACTCCGACCAAAGAGGATATATAGGATAGAGGAGTACTGTCATAGTATATTTTGTAGCCAAAGTAATTTAACACGATTTAAAACAAAAAACCGGCCAAGTGCGAGTCGGACTCGCCCACCGAGGGTTCCGTACTTTTTAGTATTTGTTGTTATAGGGGCAACAGAAATACATCATCTGTGAAAATTGCAACTGTCTAGCTATCACGGTTCATGAGATACAGCCTGGTGACAGACACACAGACGGACAGCGGAGTCTTAGTAATAGGGTCCCATTTTTACCCTTTGGGTACGAAACCCTAAAATTGAAGATGGTTAAAAATACAAGATGGATAAATGATTGCATTTATTATTTTTATATGATTTGGACCCATGTTTCTTCACTGTTATGCGTTAAAATTGTTAAATAACAAACAAAACCGTCAACGCCATCTAGTCGAGAATAAAAGGTAAAACGTGGACTGGTGGTGCCATCTTTTTGATAATCAAATTTTCTTGATTTCCGAGGCACGTTTTTTCCTTAAGGTGGTTCGACTAGGTTACCCAAAGCTTAAACCCCGCTAGATGGCGTCATTTTCGCAAATTTTCAGGTTTTATTTTTTTGTGGAATAGTGTTGGTATCTGTATACTTAAAAGTATGTTTAGCGCACTCTTTACATAAATATTGAACTATTATAATAAACATTGAATACTTCATTAGTGCAAAAAACACTTTTAAAGTCGACAGAGTGTTTCTGTCATGCTATTTCCTACTATTACTCACACATGCAAACAGTGTTTCCGTAATGCTTGTAGTAGACAATTTCATGCAGTGTACGAGTAAGTATGCTGCAATGGCGTTGCGGTATGTTCGTGGAAATACGTGCAAGAGGATTCGGGTTCGAGACTGGTACGTCAGGGGTACTTTTTTTTGTCCTTTTTGTGTTATGTTTCTTATACCTTTTAGTCTTCGAATTCTTGTCCGATTCCGATATAACCGAAATATATTTCAGTGATATCGGAAACGGCTCTAACGATTTCGATGAAATTTGCTGTAAGGGGTTCGATCTAGCTAGGTCTTATCTCTGGGAAAACGAGCATTTTTGAGTTTTTACTTATGTTTTCTTTTTCTCCCAGATATTCAGTATTATTAATAAATTAGTTATAACGTTTTATAAAAATATGTGACGTTTTGAACTAAAAGGTACCACATTGTCGGTTGTCGATTAGGTTGATTTCATTTTGAAGCTTTATGGAAATATGACAACAATAAGTAGGTACCCGTTTGGTTGAAAACGCCACATATATTGAAAACCTGACTTTCACAAATCTCACCTTTTTGGGTTCTTCCAACTCAGAAATAGTGATGGGTCGTTACCAGTAACTTACTCTAAAGTGGGAATATTCCCGGTAATGCTACCAGTAACATTACCCAGATCGGTAACATTGAGTAACTTTGAAAAAATTATTAGAATTGTATATGCTTTTTTCGTGTTAAATACTTAAGTAAATAATAATGCTATTATTTACAGTCATAAAACAGTCAAGGAATCTCTGAGAGAGTAAATTCCCAATGTTACCGGTAACATTCCCAATATTACCAGGTATTTTTCCAAAGTTACTGGGAACATTACTATCTGGAAATAATGATTAAAATAATGCTTAACTGTATAAGTAAAAGAAAATATGTGTAAATCAGTTTAATTATTAGAATAAACCAATAAACATCTAAATATATAAAAGAAGAAACTGACTGACTGACTGACTGACTGCCTGACTGACATATCAACACACAACCCAAACCGCTGGTTCTAGAGATTCCAAATTTGGCACGTAGGTTTCTTATAAGCTCTAGGGTTGCACTGAGAAATGATTTTTCAAAATTCACCCCCCAAGGGGGTTAAATGGGGGTTCAAAGTTTGTATGGGGAAACAAGATTAGTTAGACTATTATATTCGAAACTTCACAGGAGTATTCCTAACGATAAATGAATAAACACGTGTTACAGGTTTTTATGCAAATTCCCCCTAACAGGGGGAAATATGGTAACAGTCTGAAAATCAACATGGGTATTGTTTCTATGGTTTATCGGGTCGCTAATTAGGAAAACAAGAACGATTTTAAAATCCAACGTGACGGACGTGAAAAAACCATCTCCCCTGTTGGGGTGCAATGGGGTTGAAATGTCTAAATATCAATATAGGTGTCGTTTTTATGGTTTTTTGGGACGTTAATTACGAAAATCGCATCGATTTTAAAATTGAATAATGTGCTCATGAAAATTCTTGAAAGTACTCGTATTTGTGCCAAATTGCAATTCAAACGGTCCTGTAGTTTCGGAGCAAATCGGTTGTAACAGACGGACCGACAGACAGCCACACGTGATCCTATAAGGGTTCTAATTTTACTTTTGAGGTATGGAGACCCGCGTTGTCCTAATAGATTTTTAAATTTGTATTTGGTGCCATCTCGATCGTCGTCAATCGGTACCTAGGCGAGTGCGGGCGGCGCGGCGGGATGGACGGGGCGGGAGGAGTAAGTCATCGGGAAACTTCCTGCATCCGTAATGAGTACATTCAAGGTGCTACAAGAAGGTAGCACCTTGAATGTACTCATTACGGATTTTGCTTCTTATAAGATTAGGTTTCCATTCTAAGTAAAATGCAAAAAACATCGTAAGTACATATATATGTATTCTACCTACGAACCATATAAACCATCTTTTGTAAGTCGTTATAAAACCATATTTTCTCCTTCCCTCGCCTCCCCTGCACCCTGTACATCAGACAAAACGACATAGATTTATAAATCACGCGGGCGAAGCCGCGGGCAAAACCTAGTTTTGTATAACGTTTCAAGTGGAAACATTTCGATTTTATATTAATTAATCGAATTTGAAATTAGAGTAGTAGTAGTAAAGGGATAATAAACAATGATCACAGTTTCATATAAAATACTAGCTTTTGCCCGCGACTTCGTCTGCAAACAGTATCTACTGCACGTTAAGCGTGTGGTAGCTCTGGTCAGACGCCTGCTTCATCTGGCAGACCTCCAGGTGTTCCAGGTCTTGGAGAACTTAACCTGCCTACAGCATACTCTACCAACTTCAGATTAAAGGAATTTTACCCTCATCAGGTACATCCAGCAGCACTCCAGGTGTTTCAGGTCTTGAGCTATCTCCATCATACACTACCAACGACACGTTGAGCGAGTGTTACCCCTAACCTTTTGTACCCAGCAGCACTCCAGGTGTTCCAGATCTTGAGCTTTTCCCATAATACACTACTAGCGGTACGTTGTGCGAGTGTTACCCCTGATCCGTTGCACCCAGCAGCACTCCAGGTGTCCCAGGTCTTGAGCTTTCCTCATCATATACAACCATCGTCACGTTGAGCGAGTGTTACCCCTGACCCTTTGCGCCCAGTAGCACTCCACATTGTCTTGAGCTTTATCCATCGTATAGTACCAGCAGCACGTTGAGCGAGTGTTACCCCTGACCCGTTGCACCCAGGAGCACTTCAGGTGTTCCAGGTCTTGAGCTGCCTCCATCATACATTACCAGCGGCACTTTGAGTGAGTGTTAGAAGAGTGGAGAAGAGAACAGGATGTCTTCGGGAATAAAAACTACTCTACACCCTCCCCAACAATTAAGACTATCTCCATATCAAATTTCATCTAAATCGGTTTTATTGGATACCATACAAATTTCCACTCCCCTTTTCACCCCCTTTAGGGTTGATTTCTAGGGTAAAACCTATCCTATGTTCCTCACGCAAAATAGGCGCAATAGTAAGACGTCGAGTTGCGGAAACCAAGCTCGCGAATATCTATCCTATGTCCTTCCCCAGGACTCAAATTATCTCCATACCAAACTTCATCTAAATCGGTTCAGCGGTTATTGATTCCCCATACAAATGTCAACTCCCCTAACTTCCCCTTAAGGAGTGTTCTGGGATAAAAAGTATCCTATGTCCTTCCCCGGTACTCACTATCTGTATACCAAATTTATAAAATTGATCCCATAGCTCTTATGTCAGCGAATTAAGAACTATGGGACATATTTTTGAGTAAGTTGTACTAAAAAAATAAGTTTTGAACCTTATTTTATCTCATATAAGTCATCACTATCATCAGTTTCGTGTGTTACCGGCTTTTGGGAATGTTACTGGTAACATTGGTAACTTACTAGTAACATTCCCAAATGGAAACTTACTGGTAGCGGGAATGTTACCGCTGCCCATCACTACTCAGAAAGGATGGAGAATACTGACGATTCTTAGTAGCACTAGCCCAAGGAAGTCCAGGTTTGTAAGTGTCAGGTATCAGTTTTTTTTAACGCGCTAAATATAGTTCTACAAGTAAAGCAATCCCTTACTGCCCAGCCTCTATAGTATTTTTCAAACTGGAAGGGTACGATGATCGATTTCATCTCCATACAATTTATAACCTAATAATGCCAAATGTTGCAAAATTATATTGAATTGAGATCTATCATCGTACCCTTGCAGTTTGAAATAGTTATTTACGATACAAGTGCGGAAAAGAGAAAATTCGAAAAGAGTGGCGACAGATTAAAACACGACCGCAGAGAGTGTTTTAAATCGACACGAGTTGCGAATTACCTATTCGCACGTGTATCGTACAACGTTTTACAGTACATATGGCCCTTTAAACTTTCGACATATGCATGAAAAGTGCTCTTTACGCACTAGGGCGAGAAAGTTGCACCATATGTACTGTAAAATACTTTTTAGTACATATGGTGCTACATATACAATACGTGCATATGTCGAAAATGTAAAGGGCCATAATTATGTACTGTAAAACGTTGTACAATACACGTGCGAAAAGGTAATTCGCAACTCGTGTCGATTAAAACACTTCCTTCGGTCGTGTTTCAATTTATCGCCACTCGTTGCCAATTTCCTACTTTTCGCACTTGTATCGTAATGTACTAATAATAAAGTAGTAATTGTAAAATAAATTTAAAACTTTTTTTAATTATTATTTTTTGGATTCAAGTAGGTACAGTGAGTAACAACATTGCATGGCCTTCTAATTATAACTATTATAGAAAACGGGATATTTATCATGTTTATTTATATTATTTATTTCTCGATATTTTGGCCGGTCTTGCAAGACCAGTGGTTGTGGAGATCCCTGGGGAGGCCTATGTCCATCAGTGGATGTCTTGTTGGTGTAGATGGATTCACACAACAAATGAAATAACATTTTTTCATATTTGTTATCCGTGTCCCTGTACCTGAAAGAATAATAATATCATGATAGCACAATTTCTCTAATGTTATAGGAAGAAAGATGATGCAACAATATGGATTCTAATAAAGTTATCATTTACTTACCTAGTAATAATTGTGTTTTTCATTCATAGACAAAATTCCATAATTTTCATCCCCAGGAAATGTTTTATTTTACTTTATTGCAGTGAGGATGTCCTGATTTTTTCTGGCTAATGAAGGAAAACATTTTATTTCCAAGAATGCCTTCATTTTGCACAATACCTAAAAAAACCTAGAGTTAGTGACACATTGACTATTCGGCAACCAAAACAGTAATAATTACATTATATAGGTATTGTTCACTGCTTATATTTACCATTACGGAAGAAGTGAGAATTATTTTCTAAAAAGATCGGCACGAGAAAATTACAATGTACAATGAAGGAATGAAACTGTACCTACCTTACGAAACTTCACCATCATGAATTCCGCTTCAATTGAGTCTGAATTTTTCTGGATTTTCGCGGACCAGAACACCGATGATTTTTGTAACTTGATTTAGACGTTGCTATCATTTTCAATTTATACAAACAAATTGATGTCACAATAAACATGACCCTATGTGTCAGTGGCAACACTGTCAAATAAAAATGCACTAAACATGACGGCACTGCAAATCCTGCCAGGTCGGCCAGGCAACGTCGCCAACGTCATAGAGTGGCAACGCCGCACGCAACGTATTTGTACACGACATTTGTGATACACACATACGTAAAATTGATGAAAAAATTACGTTGATTTATGTATGATTTCTGTATGAAACAAAGTTTTTCTATTAATTTAGCGCAAACGAATATTCGAAAGTAGATAAATGAGCAAATATTTCTGTAGTAATAGTGTGTAGTGCCTTAATTAAAGCAGATTGAATTTTGTATGAAAATCGAACCACCTTAAGAAATACATCATCAAGACTGTATCCATCTAATACGGAGTTATATAAATCTTTGCTCCGACTATAGCTACAAGTTTTTTAACATATGAATCCTCCTAAGTCCCGAGTTCCTTTTAAAAGGACAAAATCGAATCGAAATTTGATCTATAATGGAATAAAAGAAGGTTCCAAATTAAAAACTGCAAAATGACTCCGGGTCTTAGCACAGAATTAATAATAGTAATTGGTACAGAAGATTCACTCTCTAACCAAACGCGTCTGTTACGACAGACATGACCGCTAGGTGGCGCAAGCGCGAGCAGGTGTCCGTTCCATAGCGGTACGCAGCAACTACTATGGCTAGACACCAAAATTGGTGTCGGCCGCATGTACTTGTAGCGACGCGACGGAATCGCGGTGTGAGCCACGCCTGGTCTTACGGCCCGGCCACGACATCGCGCGGCGGCGGTAGCGGCGAGCTGCGGCCATAGGTGGGAACGAAAGGTCCGATCGCTGTGTCTCGCTCTAACCTATGGCCGCCGCTCGCCGCTGACCGAGCCGAGCCGTTAGGACATACGAGTTATCATGTTGGTGTATTGTCCCCAGCTCGTCATCGTCAGCGTATTCAGACTGGGAGGCGGGCGCCGCTCTGGCGCCGCCCACCCGCGCTCGACGACGCCCCGTGGCTGCTAGACGGTACGTCAACACTATTCTTAGTTTCATATAGTTAGCGCCAGCATAGGCTATTTATACTTGTCTCCAGTTTTGTTCTATGAGATTTGGCTTATATGTTTTACCTCCACCACCTTGTCCAGGCTGAATGGGGAAAACCTATGCTGGCTGCTGGCGCCATCTATAAAGTACTACAGCCGGCCAACCCCATTCATTCCCCATATAAACTTCCACCCCCCTTTTCACCCCCTTAAAGGATGACTTCTAGGATAAAAACTACCCTATGTCCTTCCCCGGAACTCAAACTATCTCTATACCAAATTTCAACTAAATCGGTTGCGCGGTTTAAGCGTGAAGAGGTAACAGACAGACAGACAGACACACTTTCGCATTTATAATATTAATATGGATATGCATACTTACTGCCATGTTGGTGCAAAGTTAGTGTAATCAGAGTCGAGCAATTTCAAACCATCTCCTTTCGTATACAGATACAGTCCAAGCGTCTCCGCTCCAAAGCGTCCGGCAGCCACTAACGGAGCCGCCGCATCCGGGTCCGGGTCCGGATCCGGCGCGGCGCCGGCAGATCTGCCGGAACTATACCGGCCCGGCGAGTGGCTCACAGCGGTGTCGCCGCGCAAGGCGCCTTACCACCCACAGATGGGTGACGCCGTTGTGTACTTCAGGCTGGTGAGTGTAGTCTTCTCTATAATATAGCATAATAGGGTATTTGACTGTATTTAAAATATTTTTTTTAATACAGTTGCTCAAAAAGTGGTACTTTTTGTGGCTGCGTAGCGTGCGAGAAGCTCAATTTCTCGAACTAGTGCTTTTTACTTTTTAGTTCCAAACTATAGTTTCGAAACGCAGTTAAAATGTAATTTAGCGCGGAGCAGGTACCAGGGCCTCACTCGTTACTCGGAGGTGTCGTTGACCAACCCGCGCCGGGCCCGCGGCGGCCGCGGCCGGGGCGCGCACGAGTATGAAGGTATCGCGGGCTGCGGCAGCTCAAGTATCGTGGGCTGTATAGGTACTTTTGGTTTTAGTTTGGTTTGGTGGTATGATTCTACTAATGATATATTAATTTATTATTTTTTCGCAATTGTATTAAAATAAATTATTTCACACCATGCATAAAATAAAGCACCAGATAATTGCTAGAAAAACATAGATAGCGGTTATTTTTAAACACAAGTTCTATTTAATAAATCGGATAGAAATAGAAAAAGTAGGTGAGTTGACCGTGACGTCATTGTGTATATAGATTCCATATTAGCAAATCTTTTTGACAGTTCTAAAAAATAAACTGATTTGACCCCGTAGGAGAATACCCTATTTAATAAAAAAAATAAAAAGTTATTTACAACGGATATCAATCGTAATTTGTTTACTCGTTTTTTTTTCTAAAATATGCTTTTGTTTTGCTTATTTCAGGGTCATCAAAAGTATTTGGAAGCCGTCTCAGAAAAGGACTTGTATCCGGTGTTGCCACGGGACAGGCCGTGGGAAAACGCTCATGTTTACGTAAGTTTAATTTTTTAAATTTAATTCTTTTAATAGTACAAGTGCATTCTGTTAAATTAAATGTGATATACGCTAATAACTTTCAGCGTATCAATTCTTAATTAAAATTTTAACTAGGCTTAGAATAAATTTAAAAGTGGAAAAATGACTGTTTTGGGTGAGACTTGAACTCACGGCCCCAGAGGCGATCGATAACTACTCCAGCGCTCTGCCGTCTGAGCCACTAAGACCTCATCCATAGCCAGCGACTCTTTCCACCATATGGTCCTACATCTACCGTAAGAGCGTTATACTTCTTAAACGGCTACCGGAGTTCCGTCGTATAGGAAATTCACCAGTATCAAATAAATGAATAAGTAAATGTATCAATAGGTCGCGAAACTCTGCGTAGGGGGCGCCACTACCACAATCTGAGGGTCTATCGCGAAACAAGAAAATCGAAATTTCTTTATCTAACATCTCTGTCACTCTTGCATATTCGAGCGATAAAGAGGCAGATAGCGAAATTTCGGATTCGCATTTCCCGGATAAACAACCCGTCTTGATGCATAAATGTCATATTTTATTGTCTCTGAAAGCTCGTCAAAAAACTGTTAAAGGCACAGTACGTATAAGTTACTCTATGGTTTCCTAAAGAGGCTAGTGCTGCATGGTGGCAGAACATTGCAGTAATACCCCCTTATTCTTTTTCAGGACTGCGAAGCGGCTAAAGTGGTAGGCATCAAATACGCCATCAAGCCGCCGCGTGTGGCGTGCGTGCGGCTGGCGTGCTCGCTACCTCGCCCTGCTGGCAGTTCCACATCGCCCAGCGGTGGGAGCATCGTGGTTGTGTACCATGACATGCCTGATGTTATCGACTTCCTCGTGCTACGCCAGCAGTACAGCGCGGGCTGCGCTCGCGGCTGGACACAGGGCGATCGGTGCGTAGCACTTATATACTACGTCGTAGCACATTCATATACCTTATGCTACAGCATAGCACTCGTAGCACACCGACCGTCTCATCGATTACACGATTATGCTACGCCAGCAGTACAGTCTAGGATCGCCATTACGTAGTATGTACAGATGTAGTGCATTATTATTTTCCATCGTATTTTCACGGAAACGTACGAACGTGTCTTGCTATTTCAGTCACTCTCGGTCCAAAAATTACTAAGGTTGACTGAAGTAGCATGACAAATACGAACGTTTCCGAGAAATTACGAAGGAAAACAATTATGCACTACATCTGTACGGTACTTCCGCGTAGCTTTCGTAGCGCATCTGTGCGAAATAATTAGCCGTCAAGTATAATATGATATATGATGTTCACAACCATCACCAGTGGTCTAAAACAGCGACCAACGATTCTGTCCCGCACAGTTCGCGGGCTGAAGGTAACTTCGCCTTACACTATTTTACGCGTTTTATTTCACATAAATGCCCATGCTATAGGTATGCCATGCTGTAGGTTATAGGTTTACCTGTCTTTTAGGAAATTAAATATTTTCTTTTTATGCCGTTTAGTACAACTTTGATGTCTACCATTCTCCAATTCTCCCTCAATTGCCCAGAGGTTAACTGGAAGAGATCCCTGAAAGGGATAAGTTCGCCTTTGTACAAATTATGTGATTTTTTTCTTGTTTTATGTTTCTTTTTGTACAATAAAGAGTTACTACTACTACTACTACTCTACACCTCACTACACAAACATCAAACATTTATTCAGCAAATAGGCCACAGGGGCACTTTTACATGTCAATTTTTACAAACAATAAAATTAACCCAAAATTACAAAAAACAATTACATAAATATAAATGTTAAATTACACAAGAAAAAAAAACTAATAAAAACTATACAAATAACAGAAGTATTAAAATTGTTTAGAGATGTAAAAGTCTCCAGGTGTCACACTTACTGTTTTACACTCTAGTTTTACATCAACGCTTTATTTTAATTTGTCATAACTTTCTTGATTAACCTGCCCCTAAATGTCACTCTCTATCCGTCCCCCTTTTCGAACATAGTAAAATTTCTCACTATTCAACATTATGGTTCAATAAGTAAGATATGTTATGAATTTTAGCCATAATTACGTATTTTCTTGTCCCCAGCTTCCGCTGCATGATCGACGACTCCTGGTGGACGGGCGTGGTCCTGGAGAACACGTCCGGCTCGTCCGGCGACGGCGGTCCGGTGCCGGACGAGCCGGACGCTGCGGCGCGCTGGGCGCGGGTCGCGGCCGCCAACTTCCTGTCGCTTAAAGTGCGCTGGGATAATGGCGAGGTGGAGAGGCTGTCGCCGTGGGACCTCGAACCCATGGACCCTGAGAGGTACAGTCAGCAGCAGAAGTTGCTAAGCGGGCGAGGTGTTCAAAATTATCTTGACGCGACTTTATTGGTAAGAGAATAAGAGCGTGTCAAGGTAATTTTGAACACCTCGCCCGCTTAGCAACTTCTGATGCTGACTGTACATTGTTACGCAATTTGAAGTTTAAGCGCGATAGGGTATTTGACTAGTCAAATCAGTTTCTTTTTTCGAATTGTCAAAACGATTTTGCTACTATGGAATTTATATGAAACACTAGCATGTGACGTCACAATCAAATTACCTACTCTTTATGGTTTTATGCGCGTTTTAAAATACAAATTGTGTCTAAAAATAACTGCTGTCCACGTTTGTCTATTAATCTTCTGGTGCTTTATTTCATGCATGGTGTAAAATAATTTATTTTAAATACAGTCAAATACCCTATTTACAAAAATAACAAAGAATTGATTTTTCTGTGCTTCTTCAATTATTTGGATCATTTAGTTATTTTAGTTCATAAAAAATACTGATGGGTTTCGTGTTAGGGGCGATTTCTTGGACCAGTACTTGATAGACAAAATGTGCAATAAGGTCCTTTTTATCTGAAATTGCAACAGAAATTCTGATAGAACGGTCCTTATCGACATGAAGCATGCTGACCCTTCACCGATGGAAAGCCACAAATATGCAATCCCAAAGTGCATCCGAAACAGATCTGTATTACAAATAAATAACCGATTATTTACCCTCACAGATTGCCATCAGCTCCTGGCGGTGCCGTGCCAGTGTTGCCCCACGAGTTAGAAGCAGTGTTATATAAAGCCGAAGCTAGCGAGTGGCCCCCACGAGGCGACCGGGCGGCGGCGTGCCGCGCTATAGCACATCATCTCAATCTGGTAACTATTATACTTGTCTTTAACAAAAGAGACAATATGATGGGAGCAACATGGGCGCGAGCAAGAAACCCGACGAAAACACTACCACTTCAAAGGACAGGACTTCTGGCGCAGGTCTAGACTCATCCGGTTCATAAGTGCTACGGCGTAGCTCATTCATGTACGCTACGGATTAGCACTCGTAGCAGATCGGCCGGCCCGGCTTCGTCTACATAACGTGCTGACGTCACCGATACATCGTATTACCTCACGAGTTAGACGCAGTGTTATATAAAGCCGAAGCGAGCGAGCCGATGTAACCCATGATGACGAAATAAATAAATCTTTAAATCAAAAGGAAATAACGGAACCCTTATAGGATCACTTTCTTGTCCGTCTGTCTGTCTGTCAAGACCCTTTATCTCGGGAGCGCGTGGAGGTGTCGAATTGAAATTAAAACCGTATACTCAGGTCTACAATCCCTTGAAGCTGTGAAAAAATCGAACTTCTAAGTTGACGTAAAAAAAATATGCCGCAAAAAACGTGTATGTTCTTTCGAGTTTCGACACTCAGGTGAATCAAAATTTATAGGGTACTTCCCGCTAACCTAGAACTATGAAATTTGGCAAGTAATATCATCTTACACTACAAATACAGGGAAAAATCTCAACACTATAAATTATTAAAAAAAAAAAGTTAAATTTATACGGAACCCTCGGTGGGCGAGTGCGACTCGCACTGGTCCGGTTTTTTTATTATTATTATAAGAACTAAGTGCGAAAAACAAATTCGATACCAATTTTGCAAAGCTCCTAACTCTTATAATGATTAGAAAATCGAAAATGTCAAACGAAGGAACATAGCTGTGGTTAATATCAAATATTGTAAAAATATTTTCTATAATGTAAATATCCAGAGAGGAAAATAGGGACTACGTTTGTATGGAGAAGGGGTCACGTGACTTCGTCCCCTTTCGTGTTAAACCTTTGCCAGCAAAAGAAACGGAAATAAAATGTATCTTATTACAGGTGATGTCTCTATCGGCGGCGGAACCCTTCGTAGCGCCGGTGGATCTGCAGTTGTACCCCACTTACGCGCTGGTCGTGCCCTACCCCATCGATCTCAGCACCATTCGTTCTAGGTTCGACCACCTGGTGAGTTTCGCTTTGCTGCCCATAGGGTAGTTGACAATTATTTTTTCACCTCAGCAGCTCGAACAAGCCTACTTTCGTCACTTTTTAATTTAGTGAAGGCAATGAACTGCCACTTCATACTTCTATTACAAATTATTTTGTGTAATTCGAAATACATTTTAACCTTTAATATGTTCTCACTACTGAGGTGAAAAATTATGTGTCACACGAGAGCAGTTATTTTACATTTCGTGTTTTCGAGTCCCTCGCTACGCTCAAGATTCTAACTGAGAATCACTCGCTTCGCTCGTGATTCAATTATAGAATCTTTCGCTTTCTCTCGCAAGAAAAACCAACTTTCCTCTCTTGGTGCACAAATAACTATTTTTATCGTATCGTGTCTGTATGGGACCCATTGTCTTAAAGCAATACAAAAGTCACAAATGATGGTCAAAGTCTGGCATCGCCACTTTACTGAGCAAACGCTCTAACACAAATGGCAACACATCGTGACGTCACTGTGTCACTTTGCTTAGAAGCCATTTCGATGTATGGAAAACAGGGAAATTGCGATTTTGTCGATGAAATGTTGCGTTCAGAATATTTTTTTTTATAAAATGTAAGGAATCGAATGGTACCGTTATTTTTTTCCTATTTAAAAGTAAAAAAAAAGTTTTATTTCTGAAACTTTGAGGTCTTGTATTTTTTTATTAATCTCATATATTTTTTAAGTTTCCAATTTATTGTGATAAGTTGCTCATTTTCTATCTATTTAACTATATTTAGTTGTAAAATTCAACATGTGTCAACTACCCTATTGACACAGTATTACAATATTCCCTACAGTAGCGCGACGAATGTACTTACGCAGAGCAACGGAGGGGAAATCGCGGGGAGACGGGCGGCGCGGGCCGCGTACCACAAACACGCTTAGTTTGTGGTACCGAGCGCGAAGGGCAGACGCGGGCGTGTTTTTACTTCAATTATCAGACACTACATTGACAACCCTAGCATATTTGCATGTGACAGCGTGCTGGCGGCGGCATCGCGCGACATCAAAGGCGTTGCGCTACTGTAGGGAAGAATAATTGTAATACTGTGCTATTGAACTGCGTCTAACTTCCCATATTTATAGATTGTACTATATTCTGATTTTTAATTTGATTTCTCTCGATGACGGGGCCAGCTACCTCTGTCGTCTTTTTTTTACCATCCGTGACTTTCTGTGACCATGTGTGGCAGGGAGCGAGAGGTTAGCATGGCGTCTCCATCCCACGCATTAAGGAAAAACTACATAAAGCGACGAACGCTTAGAAAAGGCTGCAAAGCGTTATAATCGAATACATGTCTGAATTCATGTAACGAAATATAAATCTTGTCTCGAAAATATTTCTTCTTCTAATTCTAATATACACGGTGGCTAAAAAATGAATGCGATCCAGTTGCCAGGGAAGTTTTGGGATTATACTGAGCAACTTTTAGTATGCGACCAACCCTGAAATCGCGAAAAAAAATTTAGCTGGTCCATGTTCTATGGGAGAGCAAATTTTTTTTGCGATTCCGTGGTTGGTCCCATAGTAAAAATTGCTCAGTATAATCCCAAAACCTCCCTGGCAACGGGAATGCACTTATTTATTAGCCACCCCGTACATATTTTTTTGTATTTATTTATTTATTCACTTATGCGCTTTTCTTGACAGTTCTACCGAAGAGCTGCGGCCGCCCAATTCGACGTACGCTACCTCGCGAGCAACGCGGAGCGTTTCAACGAACCACATTCGCCCATCGTCCGCCAGGCGCGGCTTATCACCGATCTGCTACTTTATATCATCAGGTAAATATGTGTTCATTTGAACATAAAATGTCCGGTAACTATTTCGGTTATAACTCCATATGCGCATGCGTGCTGTGAGCTGTGACAAGTCTTACGAGCAATTATCGGTGAAGGAAAACATCGTGAGGAAACCGGACTAATCCCATCCAGGCCTAGTTTCCCCTGCGGGTTGGAAGGCTAAATGGCAGTCGCTTTCGTAAAAACTTGTGCCTACACCCATTCTCGGGATTAGTTGCCAAGCGGACCCCAAGCCCCTATGAGCCGTGGCAAAAAGCCGGGGTTGATGAAATTTATTCAACCCTTTTTCTTTTTTTTTTTCTGTGTGGGAATGCTGTTGCGCATCGTCCCCCTGACCTGAGGTGGGCCTATTATGGGGGTGGTATGTGGGACTTTCACCTCCCGGCTCTCCATTGAGAAAAGAGGGCGTCCTGGGATCGCGAACATTCTACCACGACGCCCCCCCGGAATTTATTCAACCCTACCCTAACATTTTTTATGAGACAAAACTAATATTGATTATTATACATATTCATTGAATGTGAACAGCCACTGGCGCGAAGTAGATGTAGTGGCAAAGTACCACGAGCTGGCCGCCTCCTACCGCTCCGAGGACGACGAACCTGCGCCCAGCCAGCCCACTAAGGTAACGCGGAATGATCTTCAAAACATTGTCTGAATAATTGATTATTCTTATGATTATGCCCCTGTTGTTTTCTTGCTCAAGTTTAGTGAAGTATTGAAAGTTCAATTGGTTGTTTTTCTTCTTTAAAACGATTGTTTTATACCTAACATATTTTCTGCACATGAACAGTCTCGTCGTGCTCGCGGCCGTGCCGGCTCCATCTCGTGGCGCGCGGCGTGCACGCGCGTGCTGCAGGAGCTGACGGGCTCCACCGACGCCGGGCCCTTCCGCGAGCCCGTGTCGCTAGAACAAGTCCCTGGTGAGTCTAACTTCATACACCAACAGTCTCGTCGTGCCGGCTCCATCTCGTGGCGCGCGGCGTGCACGCGCGTGCTGCAGGAGCTGACGGGCTCCACCGACGCCGGGCCCTTCCGCGAGCCCGTGTCGCTAGAACAAGTCCCTGGTGAGTCTAACTTCATACACCAACAGTCTCGTCGTGCCGGCTCCATCTCGTGGCGCGCGGCGTGCACGCGCGTGCTGCAGGAGCTGACGGGCTCCACCGACGCCGGGCCCTTCCGCGAGCCCGTGTCGCTAGAACAAGTCCCTGGTGAGTCTAACTTCATACACCAACAGTCTCGTCGTGCCGGCTCCATCTCGTGGCGCGCGGCGTGCACGCGCGTGCTGCAGGAGCTGACGGGCTCCACCGACGCCGGGCCCTTCCGCGAGCCCGTGTCGCTAGAACAAGTCCCTGGTGAGTCTAACTTCATACACCAACAGTCTCGTCGTGCCGGCTCCATCTCGTGGCGCGCGGCGTGCACGCGCGTGCTGCAGGAGCTGACGGGCTCCACCGACGCCGGGCCCTTCCGCGAGCCCGTGTCGCTAGAACAAGTCCCTGGTGAGTCTAACTTCATACACCAACAGTCTCGTCGTGCCGGCTCCATCTCGTGGCGCGCGGCGTGCACGCGCGTGCTGCAGGAGCTGACGGGCTCCACCGACGCCGGGCCCTTCCGCGAGCCCGTGTCGCTAGAACAAGTCCCTGGTGAGTCTAACTTCATACACCAACAGTCTCGTCGTGCCGGCTCCATCTCGTGGCGCGCGGCGTGCACGCGCGTGCTGCAGGAGCTGACGGGCTCCACCGACGCCGGGCCCTTCCGCGAGCCCGTGTCGCTAGAACAAGTCCCTGGTGAGTCTAACTTCATACACCAACAGTCTCGTCGTGCCGGCTCCATCTCGTGGCGCGCGGCGTGCACGCGCGTGCTGCAGGAGCTGACGGGCTCCACCGACGCCGGGCCCTTCCGCGAGCCCGTGTCGCTAGAACAAGTCCCTGGTGAGTCTAACTTCATACACCAACAGTCTCGTCGTGCCGGCTCCATCTCGTGGCGCGCGGCGTGCACGCGCGTGCTGCAGGAGCTGACGGGCTCCACCGACGCCGGGCCCTTCCGCGAGCCCGTGTCGCTAGAACAAGTCCCTGGTGAGTCTAACTTCATACACCAACAGTCTCGTCGTGCCGGCTCCATCTCGTGGCGCGCGGCGTGCACGCGCGTGCTGCAGGAGCTGACGGGCTCCACCGACGCCGGGCCCTTCCGCGAGCCCGTGTCGCTAGAACAAGTCCCTGGTGAGTCTAACTTCATACACCAACAGTCTCGTCGTGCCGGCTCCATCTCGTGGCGCGCGGCGTGCACGCGCGTGCTGCAGGAGCTGACGGGCTCCACCGACGCCGGGCCCTTCCGCGAGCCCGTGTCGCTAGAACAAGTCCCTGGTGAGTCTAACTTCATACACCAACAGTCTCGTCGTGCCGGCTCCATCTCGTGGCGCGCGGCGTGCACGCGCGTGCTGCAGGAGCTGACGGGCTCCACCGACGCCGGGCCCTTCCGCGAGCCCGTGTCGCTAGAACAAGTCCCTGGTGAGTCTAACTTCATACACCAACAGTCTCGTCGTGCCGGCTCCATCTCGTGGCGCGCGGCGTGCACGCGCGTGCTGCAGGAGCTGACGGGCTCCACCGACGCCGGGCCCTTCCGCGAGCCCGTGTCGCTAGAACAAGTCCCTGGTGAGTCTAACTTCATACACCAACAGTCTCGTCGTGCCGGCTCCATCTCGTGGCGCGCGGCGTGCACGCGCGTGCTGCAGGAGCTGACGGGCTCCACCGACGCCGGGCCCTTCCGCGAGCCCGTGTCGCTAGAACAAGTCCCTGGTGAGTCTAACTTCATACACCAACAGTCTCGTCGTGCCGGCTCCATCTCGTGGCGCGCGGCGTGCACGCGCGTGCTGCAGGAGCTGACGGGCTCCACCGACGCCGGGCCCTTCCGCGAGCCCGTGTCGCTAGAACAAGTCCCTGGTGAGTCTAACTTCATACACCAACAGTCTCGTCGTGCCGGCTCCATCTCGTGGCGCGCGGCGTGCACGCGCGTGCTGCAGGAGCTGACGGGCTCCACCGACGCCGGGCCCTTCCGCGAGCCCGTGTCGCTAGAACAAGTCCCTGGTGAGTCTAACTTCATACACCAACAGTCTCGTCGTGCCGGCTCCATCTCGTGGCGCGCGGCGTGCACGCGCGTGCTGCAGGAGCTGACGGGCTCCACCGACGCCGGGCCCTTCCGCGAGCCCGTGTCGCTAGAACAAGTCCCTGGTGAGTCTAACTTCATACACCAACAGTCTCGTCGTGCCGGCTCCATCTCGTGGCGCGCGGCGTGCACGCGCGTGCTGCAGGAGCTGACGGGCTCCACCGACGCCGGGCCCTTCCGCGAGCCCGTGTCGCTAGAACAAGTCCCTGGTGAGTCTAACTTCATACACCAACAGTCTCGTCGTGCCGGCTCCATCTCGTGGCGCGCGGCGTGCACGCGCGTGCTGCAGGAGCTGACGGGCTCCACCGACGCCGGGCCCTTCCGCGAGCCCGTGTCGCTAGAACAAGTCCCTGGTGAGTCTAACTTCATACACCAACAGTCTCGTCGTGCCGGCTCCATCTCGTGGCGCGCGGCGTGCACGCGCGTGCTGCAGGAGCTGACGGGCTCCACCGACGCCGGGCCCTTCCGCGAGCCCGTGTCGCTAGAACAAGTCCCTGGTGAGTCTAACTTCATACACCAACAGTCTCGTCGTGCCGGCTCCATCTCGTGGCGCGCGGCGTGCACGCGCGTGCTGCAGGAGCTGACGGGCTCCACCGACGCCGGGCCCTTCCGCGAGCCCGTGTCGCTAGAACAAGTCCCTGGTGAGTCTAACTTCATACACCAACAGTCTCGTCGTGCCGGCTCCATCTCGTGGCGCGCGGCGTGCACGCGCGTGCTGCAGGAGCTGACGGGCTCCACCGACGCCGGGCCCTTCCGCGAGCCCGTGTCGCTAGAACAAGTCCCTGGTGAGTCTAACTTCATACACCAACAGTCTCGTCGTGCCGGCTCCATCTCGTGGCGCGCGGCGTGCACGCGCGTGCTGCAGGAGCTGACGGGCTCCACCGACGCCGGGCCCTTCCGCGAGCCCGTGTCGCTAGAACAAGTCCCTGGTGAGTCTAACTTCATACACCAACAGTCTCGTCGTGCCGGCTCCATCTCGTGGCGCGCGGCGTGCACGCGCGTGCTGCAGGAGCTGACGGGCTCCACCGACGCCGGGCCCTTCCGCGAGCCCGTGTCGCTAGAACAAGTCCCTGGTGAGTCTAACTTCATACACCAACAGTCTCGTCGTGCCGGCTCCATCTCGTGGCGCGCGGCGTGCACGCGCGTGCTGCAGGAGCTGACGGGCTCCACCGACGCCGGGCCCTTCCGCGAGCCCGTGTCGCTAGAACAAGTCCCTGGTGAGTCTAACTTCATACACCAACAGTCTCGTCGTGCCGGCTCCATCTCGTGGCGCGCGGCGTGCACGCGCGTGCTGCAGGAGCTGACGGGCTCCACCGACGCCGGGCCCTTCCGCGAGCCCGTGTCGCTAGAACAAGTCCCTGGTGAGTCTAACTTCATACACCAACAGTCTCGTCGTGCCGGCTCCATCTCGTGGCGCGCGGCGTGCACGCGCGTGCTGCAGGAGCTGACGGGCTCCACCGACGCCGGGCCCTTCCGCGAGCCCGTGTCGCTAGAACAAGTCCCTGGTGAGTCTAACTTCATACACCAACAGTCTCGTCGTGCCGGCTCCATCTCGTGGCGCGCGGCGTGCACGCGCGTGCTGCAGGAGCTGACGGGCTCCACCGACGCCGGGCCCTTCCGCGAGCCCGTGTCGCTAGAACAAGTCCCTGGTGAGTCTAACTTCATACACCAACAGTCTCGTCGTGCCGGCTCCATCTCGTGGCGCGCGGCGTGCACGCGCGTGCTGCAGGAGCTGACGGGCTCCACCGACGCCGGGCCCTTCCGCGAGCCCGTGTCGCTAGAACAAGTCCCTGGTGAGTCTAACTTCATACACCAACAGTCTCGTCGTGCCGGCTCCATCTCGTGGCGCGCGGCGTGCACGCGCGTGCTGCAGGAGCTGACGGGCTCCACCGACGCCGGGCCCTTCCGCGAGCCCGTGTCGCTAGAACAAGTCCCTGGTGAGTCTAACTTCATACACCAACAGTCTCGTCGTGCCGGCTCCATCTCGTGGCGCGCGGCGTGCACGCGCGTGCTGCAGGAGCTGACGGGCTCCACCGACGCCGGGCCCTTCCGCGAGCCCGTGTCGCTAGAACAAGTCCCTGGTGAGTCTAACTTCATACACCAACAGTCTCGTCGTGCCGGCTCCATCTCGTGGCGCGCGGCGTGCACGCGCGTGCTGCAGGAGCTGACGGGCTCCACCGACGCCGGGCCCTTCCGCGAGCCCGTGTCGCTAGAACAAGTCCCTGGTGAGTCTAACTTCATACACCAACAGTCTCGTCGTGCCGGCTCCATCTCGTGGCGCGCGGCGTGCACGCGCGTGCTGCAGGAGCTGACGGGCTCCACCGACGCCGGGCCCTTCCGCGAGCCCGTGTCGCTAGAACAAGTCCCTGGTGAGTCTAACTTCATACACCAACAGTCTCGTCGTGCCGGCTCCATCTCGTGGCGCGCGGCGTGCACGCGCGTGCTGCAGGAGCTGACGGGCTCCACCGACGCCGGGCCCTTCCGCGAGCCCGTGTCGCTAGAACAAGTCCCTGGTGAGTCTAACTTCATACACCAACAGTCTCGTCGTGCCGGCTCCATCTCGTGGCGCGCGGCGTGCACGCGCGTGCTGCAGGAGCTGACGGGCTCCACCGACGCCGGGCCCTTCCGCGAGCCCGTGTCGCTAGAACAAGTCCCTGGTGAGTCTAACTTCATACACCAACAGTCTCGTCGTGCCGGCTCCATCTCGTGGCGCGCGGCGTGCACGCGCGTGCTGCAGGAGCTGACGGGCTCCACCGACGCCGGGCCCTTCCGCGAGCCCGTGTCGCTAGAACAAGTCCCTGGTGAGTCTAACTTCATACACCAACAGTCTCGTCGTGCCGGCTCCATCTCGTGGCGCGCGGCGTGCACGCGCGTGCTGCAGGAGCTGACGGGCTCCACCGACGCCGGGCCCTTCCGCGAGCCCGTGTCGCTAGAACAAGTCCCTGGTGAGTCTAACTTCATACACCAACAGTCTCGTCGTGCCGGCTCCATCTCGTGGCGCGCGGCGTGCACGCGCGTGCTGCAGGAGCTGACGGGCTCCACCGACGCCGGGCCCTTCCGCGAGCCCGTGTCGCTAGAACAAGTCCCTGGTGAGTCTAACTTCATACACCAACAGTCTCGTCGTGCCGGCTCCATCTCGTGGCGCGCGGCGTGCACGCGCGTGCTGCAGGAGCTGACGGGCTCCACCGACGCCGGGCCCTTCCGCGAGCCCGTGTCGCTAGAACAAGTCCCTGGTGAGTCTAACTTCATACACCAACAGTCTCGTCGTGCCGGCTCCATCTCGTGGCGCTTTTTATAAATCTTCATTTTTAGTTTTATAGTATGTCGATAGATGGCAGTGAATTTACAGTGGTTACAAAATTTACTATGACAGTACCGCTCTATCTTATGATATCCTCTTTAAAATATAAAATAAAACGCTTGCGCAGCGTCGCATTGAAAGGGCGTCTTTGCTTGCACGAAGGTGTCACAAGCCTCTATCACGGAGATAATGTACGCAGATGACCTGTGCTTTGCGGCGGAAGCCCCAGATAGTCTACAAGTGCAAACGCTTATGACGAGTCTCACCGAGTCCTAGCGCCTTAAAATTAGTGTGAAGAAAACTGTAATAATGGGACTGGAGACACTAGCGCCCGTTGTCATTAGGCTCGGCGACGACTCTCTTAAGCATGTTGATAAAGACATCTGGGGATAGTGTAAGCTGTACGCATAAAAAAACCGCAAATCGATATACAGTTTCCGTTTGGTACACGCATACTAGGGATACATTCATTAATTACATCACACGAGTTTCGAGGTTTTTGACCCCTCCCCCCCTCCTTGTCACGGGGTCCCTTTGTTTACATAATTATTGAAAGTCATCAAAAGTCAAAAGCATAATGTAATGATTGTCATATTATCATTAGTCATTATTCTGAAACCGTTAATTTTTCAGGATTTTCCTCGGGTTATCCTATAGATAGGTTAGGTTAGATTTGTTTTATGGCAATCCTGAAAAGTTACGCGTTTCTGAGAAAAACCAAATTATGACTAATGATAATATGACAATCATTACATTATGACTTTCAATAATTATGTCAAACAATAGAGACCGCCTTGTCACACTTGGCAAACCCCTCCCCCCCCCCCTGGTGTGACGTCACATTTTCTCAATAAAATCGGCGAATTAAGTAACATTAATATTTTATCAAAATATTTTTGACAAAAAAAATATTAGTGATTTTATAACCCACAACTGATAGGAAAGAAAATAAAACGAAAAAAAAAAAGGATTATCGTTCCAAAAACTTGTTATTTAACTGTAAACCGAATAAAATAATTTAAATAAGTTAGTGACGTCACAAAGTTTGTGAGTCCCCCCTCCCCCTTGTCACAACATGTCACATTTTCCCCCCAAAATTTTTGACCGGCATTTCCTAAAAAAAAATTCCCTTATGTAATAATAGGTTATTATTCCAGATTACCTAACAATAGTGAAGAACCCCATGGATCTGGGCACGATATCACAGAAGTTGGCTGCCGGCCGCTACTCCCGCCCAGTACAAGTGCACCGCGACCTCGCGCTCGTGTTTCACAACAGCAGGCTGTACAACACCAACAAGCGGAGCCGGGTCAGTACAGTAGTATAGTGAAATAGAAGAATGTAATATATTCCTGATAGTTTCGTTCCATATTGCGACTACTGACATGTGGGAGAGTTCCTTTTCGGCCGCCATTTTGGTCGCATCGAATCGGGATTAATTTTTAGGGTTCCGTAGCCAAATGGCAAAAAAGGGAACCCTTATGGGTTCGTCATGGCTTTCTGTCTGTTTGTCTGTCCGTTCGTATGTCACAGCAACTGTTTTCCGAAACTATAAGAACTAATACTGTTGAAACTTGGTAAGTAGATGTATTCTGTGAACCGCATTAAGATTTTCACACAAATATAGAAAAAAAAAACAATATTTTTTGGGGGTCCCCATACTTAGAAATGAAACTCAAAAAAAAATTTTTCATTACACCCATACGTGCGGGGTATCTATGGATAGATATATGATGTACATTACCATGCAAACTTCCACCGAAAATTGGTTTGAACAAGAGCTCACAATACAACTACAGAACAACGTCGTGCTCTAAGAGCATTTGGTATTTCTACCTCTAACCGTGTCTGGCTAAAGCCCTAGAAGCCATAATTTTATTGTTTTTACTTTTACCGTACACTGGCTGAAGTTTATGCTTTATATCAAGAAATATTAATTCGATCCCACTTTGACGTTAGCGAAATCATCGACAGTATCAATGGAGCCATATTACCCAAAGATTGAAGAATCTAGTCATATATATAGGTAATACTTATTATTTCTATGCCTATTCAGGCAGGATGTCTTGATCAAAAATTGTTTTATTACATCTTTATTGTACCGCATTGAAGAAAATTATGATAATTGATTGACATGTGGGAATGACCGTCTACAAACTCTTCCGTCGCTTCTACCTCTTTTCGATTGTACACTTACTCCACTTACAGAAAGTCGGTAAAGCAGACGGAGCGAAGCTCGTCCTTTCTGACATTGCCTGAGCGTCCCTATGACGGTCTTCCCAACCAAAAATTTTATATGCCGGTCTTTACCACAATAACCTTAACCTTCTGGACGCCAATGACGGATATATCGGCACCGCAGGTCCAACGCCAAAGACGGATTAATGCGTCACAGACCACAGAGCAACATAGACCTACGTGCATGCGCATAAAGTTCAATTTCAGTTTTGACATTTCGGTGACGTGGCGTCCGAGTGACAGCTTTTGTGTTTGACGCGGCGTCGAAAAGGTTAAATTTCCTGAATTGTCAGGAGAATTAGTACTGGTAACATGGATATTTTGTTATTGAAATCTATGTAAAATCATCCGTTCTTATTGCTCTTGAGTGCATACTGCATACTTAGCACATTTACGTAAAACTTACTGTGTCTGCATGTTTATATTAAGTGATGAAATGTGTGTAAACGTATATTGCACGTTGATGTGTGTTTGTGTGTTGCACCGCTTGCTCGTCCAGGACACGAGTCAGGTACGACAAAATTAGTTCGGTTTATGGCTCGGTCATTACTTATGACAAGTATGACAACGCGCGGAATCAGTAGAGTAGAGCTTACAGAATCTACAAATCTAGAACGATAGAAAATATTTTTACAGAATTTTATGTATTTTAGTCATAGCTATGACCAACCCAAAGATAGATATAACTCCGTAATAGATGGATACAAGGAAAAAACGTGCCTCGAAAATCACGAAAATTTTATTCTCGATCAGATGGCGCTACTACCTTTGGCCTACTCTCTTATAGAGGGCGTTGACGGTTTCGTTTGTTATTTAACAATTTTAACGCATATTAGTGAAAGAACATGGGTCAAAATCATAAAAATAATTAATGCAAATAAAAAAATCATTTATCCATATTTAAATACATTTTATCGTATTTTTATAAATCTTCATTTTTAGTGTGTCGATAGATGGCAGTGAATTTACCGTGGTTACACTTACAAAATTTACTATGACAGTACCGCTCTATCCTATTATATCCTCTTTGCTATGACCAACCGTTTAATTTTTTTAGTTTTTAGGGTTCCGTACCCAAACTGTCCAGCTATCTCATGAACCGTGATAGGTAGACAGTTGAAATTTTCACAGATGATGTATTTCTGTTGCCGCTATAACAACAAATACTAAAAAGTACGGAACCCTCGTTAGGCGAGTCCAACTCGCACTTGTTTAAATTATTATAAAAGTTAGGAACGAAAAACAGGTTTCATACATATTTTTAAATGCTCCTAACTCTAATGCTCATAATTTTAATGTAACAATACTAATTAATATGATAAGGCTCACAATTGTAAAATTAATTGACATATTTGTACCTACACAACCCAAAACTTTAAAATAATGTAATTTATTTCATGTAATTAAATGTAATTAAAATAATGTAATCTATCTCATGTAATTAAATTAAATTTTTGACGTGTAATATGTAACAATATTATTAATAAATGAGTATGAGTATAATAATGAAAAAAATCCAAAAAAAATCGAACGGTCGGGCATAGCTATGATTAAAATACATCAAATTGTTTAAAAATACTTTCAATAATATTAATATCCAGAGAGGAAAATGGGGACTACGTTTGTATGGAAAGGCGGTTTCGGGGCGGTCGTTCCCTTTCGTCTTTAAGATAATTAAAGAGTGCAAAAGGTACCCTGGTCCTTATCATGATGCATGTACTGCCAAATTATCCTCATTAGATAAATATCATTATCAAAGTTCAAAGTTCATTAGTTTTGTTTTTGTTCACGTATGTGGTTGCGACAGTGCGTAACCGTAGTACCTATTGTTAAGTATTATGTGACTACCTGCGAGTTCCTATAATAACCTCGTGAGTCTAAGTATACATTCAAATGTACATATTCATTGCAATCTAATTTGAACCTTTTGATGAAACATATAGAGTAGCATTTCTTTTGTTTCACTGCGTTGTAAAACGAACGAAATTCGTTCCTATTTACTTATAGAATAAGGTTCAAATTAAAAATTGAAAAACTTTATATGGTGGGTCTTACGAGGATAGGCTTCCTGTATCTACTAAATTGTTTTATGTTTAATATCACAGTTTTTGGTCCAAATAAATAAAATAAAAAGCCCATAACGTCTATCAGCATTACATGAGTGCGAAAGAGGCAGACTATATCAAAAACGTGACAACTATTGGGCATCATAGTAGCCGCTTGAATATTGGTACAATACGTAAGGGTTTGTGTAAACGTAGCGGACTGGAAAATACGAAAATAGACGTACATTTTTAGACCTGTGGCAAAGATACATTGATTGAGTAAGATGCGTAAAATCTAAGACAATTTCTTGCTTCGAATTTGACAGGTAAATGAGATGGCGCTGTACAGCTCCATACAATTTGCGGTAACTCTGATGTTAAAGCTGTTTTAGATGTCAAACTAAGGGGCACGTTCTTTTCTGAGACTACCTCTCTATTACAATCAATTATCTTTGCCTGTGGTTTATGGAACGCGCGGCATCGGTAGAGCTTGGCCTGCTAGTCGTGTCTTACTTTTTATTTATTCTGTAAATTGCTACAATTTTGCCTATTATTTTTTCGTATTTCTTTTTCGAGATTTTTGACACGGCTAGACAGAGACACCCTTTTTGAATGTCCTGACCTGAATCAATTTCCTGCACATTTTATGTTAATATATATTATGCAGATATAAGATTATCGTTTAAATAAATGTTGCAATCATGTTTCACGAAAGCACGTCTATTCTTTTTTTTGTATTACTTGTATAAATCAGCTCAAAAAGGAGTGAACGCGTCTTTTATATTGACACTAAAACTATTTCTAATATTGTTTTGCATTTCCTGGTGTAAAAGTATAAAGTTATTGATTATACTACTTCTTGTGCAGATCTACTCAATGACAGTCCGCTTGTCAGCGCTGTTCGCGGCGCTCTGGGAAGCCCACGTGCCCGCTACCGCTGCCGCCTCCGCGTCAAGCTCCGCTACGCGCGTGACGCGCCACGCTCGCCGCAAACGCATCGAGTCACACGCAGGTTATAGACCAATAACATCTCTCGTATAGATCTACTCAATGACAGTCCGCTTGTCAGCACTCTGGGAAGCCCACGCGCCCGCTACCGCTGCCGCCTCCGCTACGCGCGTGACACGCCGCGCTCGGCAAAAGCGTATCGAATCGCACGCAGGTATTTCGAATCATTCGGTAGCCAGCCACACTGCATAAAAGAAGTAATGCCTTTTGTTTAATAGATTATGGTTTTAGCCGAAAAAATCATCTGAGAAGATTTCAACTATAGTTTTTTTTATGTGATAGTCAGCAAACGAGCAGACGAGCCGCCTGATGGGAAGCAGTCATCGTCGCCCATGGACATAAGCAACATCACAGGAGTCACTTAAGCATTGCCGACCCTTGAGAACCCTAAATACCCGCTTCTTGAAGAATCCCATGTCGTAGCACAAAGGAAATACCTCAGGAGGCAACTCATTCCACATTCATTAGATTTGCCGCGCGTAGCAACTACCTACGCGAAACTACGCGTGGCTGTAATGCCTCGGTCAATGCTCGGTGGCAAATGTTCGTTCTTTGGTGGCCATTGCTACTGCATCCACCACATATCGCGATTCTGTCGCGCGTTTACGAAACTGGCTACTGAATTGCCGCAACAAAGGTGCCGTGTACTACCTCCCTAAACGATTGAATGTTTACAGAAAGCATGAACGGCGACGTCGTCTCCCGACCGCCGTCGCCCGACCGGCCCGAGCTCGAGCTGAACTCGGACAGCTCCTCGTCGGAGCCCCTCGCCGCGCTGGCGCAGGCGCGCCTGCAGCACCCGGACTCCTCTGACAGCGATGTGCCGCTCCGAGCACACAGGAAAGGTGAGCTACTGCCCGGTGACAGTAGGACTATACTAAATACAACAACCAATATAATAATGTTATCAAATCAAATTTTGTGAAAAAGGTATTTTTTTTTTACTGGGAAACAAACAGCTTTCAATCTTACATAATATTACTTAATATTAATAAACCACAAGCCAAAACAGTATCCATTAGTGAATTCAAGCAGAAATGCTCAAAGGGAATTAATGAAATACAAAAAATATAAAAAGTATTATCCAGAGCGGTCAAGTAAACCGAAGCTATTTAACTGGTATTTTAACTAACACTTGTGCTTGTTAAACCGAAGAAAAGGTACAATACAATACTTAATGGTATTTAGGTAAGGACAATGATTTATCAGATCACCTAAATGAAATGGAAAAATATACATACACAACCGAGATATCGAAATTGAATACCGGTTAATTTGTATGAAAAATATACCAGCTAGGGTTTATTTTTCAATAATGTATTTGTATATAACACTTAAAATTTTCGCGTTTCGTACACATAATTAATGTCATTACCGGGTCTAACGCGATTAAATTTCATTATTTTACCTTTTTTCCGACGCTTCAACTAGACGCTTTGGTCACGTGTGGTGTGGTGTGGTTAGACCCGTTAATGACGTTAATTAAATGTATTTGTATGTTAATGTATATTGTAGGTAAAGGAGTGGGCAAGAAGACGAAGATAGCCAACGGTCACGTGCCCGCCGCCGCCTCCCCGGAGCCGGAGCCGGAGCCGGAGCCGGAGCCCGCCCGCCCGGGACGCCCGGGACGCCCGGGGCCCGCGTATGAGAGAGGTACATAAAGTCTGTCAAGCCATCTCCGTCACCAGAAAAAAACGGCTAAATTTAAAAAGTGTAGGCGCGAATGGCTATCGTCCCATAGAAAATTTGAATTTCGCGCCTTTTTCCACTGACAAGTTTTTTGACAGACTATAAATTACATGATTTACATACCAAAATGTGTTTTTCGCATTGACCTAGTCGTTAGCCCGATCTTTAGTTATAACATCCTCCGATAGATGGCTCTGCGCGTAGATTAGAAGGCGCTATCGATATGTCGACGTAGTTTACAAAAAGGCTGTAAGGCCAGAATTACACTACGTTTTACTACAGAATGAGATATGAATATCGTTATCTCATTCTAGCAAATAGCTTTGTCCCTACTTACGTAAGTAAAACCAAAGATAAGATAAGATAAGATAAGATATATTTATTTGCAAAAATGTAGTGGTAAACATAGTTGGACAGTGGGTAATTTTAAGTGCGTACATTTTACTTAAAGAAGCATGCAAACATTCCTTATTAACTAGGTACTATAACTAAGTATACAGAACAATTAAATAAACCATGCATTATTGCAAACCAATCATATAGTATCAGTTAACTTTACATCAGTTAGAACACATATACTAATTATTAATTTCTATCTAAGATATACAATATATTATAAGCATTATTCATCATCATTCATTATTTCCATTATTAATTGTTTATTATTCATATTCATAAGCGTAAGCATGTCAAATATTCGTCGATTCTGTAATAACATTTATCCAAGCAAAATTTGTATAATTTGTATTTAAATTCAGGCATGTCAGAGTTTCTTATTTCTACGGGTAAGTTATTAAATATTTTTATAGACATACATAACACATTGTTTGCAAAGAATGCTGTCTTCGAGTGGAAAGGATAGCACAGCTGAGTGCCGTTTCGAGACGGATATATTGTGGTAGATGCCTTATTTCTAAATAGACCTATATTATGTTTGACATATAAACTTATCTCATAAATGTACAAAGATAGATATAACTCCGTAATAGATGGATACAGTCGTTTTTATTCGTTAAATTTTCTACCCTGATCAGTTTTGGGTTGTAAAGTTTTTAATATTACTTTTGTCAAAAATATTTTGATACAATATTAATAATACTTAAATCGGTTTGCCGTTTCGTTGAAAAAAAATGTGACGTCACACCGGGGGGAGGGGTTTGCCAAATGTGACCAAGTGTGACAAGGGGAGGGGGATTGGCCAAAATACCTAGAATTTCGTGTGATGTAATAAATGGATGACCCCCATGGTAACCCCCAGGTTTAACCGGTTAACCCCGGCTTAGTGAATGGTGCAAGTAGTCCTTAAAGTATCAATAAAAAAAATTACACTGCTATATGTATGAATTGTTTTCAGATACCTACATACCATCCCCCAACGGATTATCTTCATCGTCCACGGAGCAGATCGAAGTGGAACAGTTGTCGATACCGGCCGACGATGCTTCGTTGACTTACGATGACGACTCACCCGCCCGTGAACCGAGTCCAGAGGTGAGCCAAGATTATCAATGCCAAAGATACATTGATTGTGTATGGATCTCGTTTAATTTGACAGTTAAACGAGATCCATACATTTTGAGTTAAAACTATGATTGTCAAAAGTTGACGTTGGACAATAGGGATGTTGACTATTTTTTAGAACTGTTTTCATTTTATACATAGACACGTAATCATTGCAAAATATATTTTTTTTATTAATTTTTAATTAGTTTTTCTTAAAAAATCGACGTTAATCATCAGATCAGTCCATCAAGTGTGGATGGCACTTAATAGTTTCAGGCAAGTGATTGTATATTGTATGATGTCCCCAGTTCCGTCCTTCCGCGCGCCGCAAGAGAGCGCGGGGCTCCGACAGCGCGCCCTCCCCGCCGCGCCGCCGCCGCCGCCACCGCCACCGCCACCGGGACCGACACCGGGACAAGCTGCCCAAGCGGTACGTATACAATACTGCGGGGTTCCGACAGCGCGCCCTCCCCGCCGCGCCGCCGCCACCGCCACCGCCACCGGGACCGACACCGGGACAAGCTGCCCAAGCGGTACGTATACAATACTGCGGGGCTCCGACAGCGCGCCCTCCCCGCCGCGCCGCCGCCACCGCCACCGCCACCGCCACCGGGACCGACACCGGGACAAGCTGCCCAAGCGGTACGTATACAATACTGCGGGGCTCCGACAGCGCGCCCTCCCCGCCGCGCCGCCGCCACCGCCACCGCCACCGCCACCGGGACCGACACCGGGACAAGCTGCCCAAGCGGTACGTATACAATACTGCGGGGTTCCGACAGCGCGCCCTCCCCGCCGCGCCGCCGCCACCGCCACCGCCACCGCCACCGGGACCGACACCGGGACAAGCTGCCCAAGCGGTACGTATACAATACTGCGGGGCTCCGACAGCGCGCCCTCCCCGCCGCGCCGCCGCCACCGCCACCGCCACCGCCACCGGGACCGACACCGGGACAAGCTGCCCAAGCGGTACGTATACAATACTGCGGGGCTCCGACAGCGCGCCCTCCCCGCCGCGCCGCCGCCACCGCCACCGCCACCGGGACCGACACCGGGACAAGCTGCCCAAGCGGTACGTATACAATACTGCGGGGCTCCGACAGCGCGCCCTCCCCGCCGCGCCGCCGCCACCGCCACCGCCACCGGGACCGACACCGGGACAAGCTGCCCAAGCGGTACGTATACAATACTGCGGGGTTCCGACAGCGCGCCCTCCCCGCCGCGCCGCCGCCACCGCCACCGCCACCGCCACCGGGACCGACACCGGGACAAGCTGCCCAAGCGGTACGTATACAATACTGCGGGGCTCCGACAGCGCGCCCTCCCCGCCGCGCCGCCGCCACCGCCACCGCCACCGCCACCGGGACCGACACCGGGACAAGCTGCCCAAGCGGTACGTATACAATACTGCGGGGCTCCGACAGCGCGCCCTCCCCGCCGCGCCGCCGCCACCGCCACCGCCACCGGGACCGACACCGGGACAAGCTGCCCAAGCGGGTACGTATACAATACTGCGGGGCTCCGACAGCGCGCCCTCCCCGCCGCGCCGCCGCCACCGCCACCGCCACCGGGACCGACACCGGGACAAGCTGCCCAAGCGGTACGTATACAATACTGCGGGGCTCCGACAGCGCGCCCTCCCCGCCGCGCCGCCGCCACCGCCACCGCCACCGGGACCGACACCGGGACAAGCTGCCCAAGCGGTACGTATACAATACTGCGGGGTTCCGACAGCGCGCCCTCCCCGCCGCGCCGCCGCCACCGCCACCGCCACCGCCACCGGGACCGACACCGGGACAAGCTGCCCAAGCGGTACGTATACAATACTGCGGGGCTCCGACAGCGCGCCCTCCCCGCCGCGCCGCCGCCACCGCCACCGCCACCGCCACCGGGACCGACACCGGGACAAGCTGCCCAAGCGGTACGTATACAATACTGCGGGGCTCCGACAGCGCGCCCTCCCCGCCGCGCCGCCGCCACCGCCACCGGGACCGACACCGGGACAAGCTGCCCAAGCGGTACGTATACAATACTGCGGGGCTCCGACAGCGCGCCCTCCCCGCCGCGCCGCCGCTACCGCCACCGGGACCGACACCGGGACAAGCTGCCCAAGCGGTACGTATACAATACTGCGGGGCTCCGACAGCGCGCCCTCCCCGCCGCGCCGCCGCCACCGCCACCGCCACCGGGACCGACACCGGGACAAGCTGCCCAAGCGGTACGTATACAATACTGCGGGGCTCCGACAGCGCGCCCTCCCCGCCGCGCCGCCGCCACCGCCACCGCCACCGGGACCGACACCGGGACAAGCTGCCCAAGCGGTACGTATACAATACTGCGGGGCTCCGACAGCGCGCCCTCCCCGCCGCGCCGCCGCCACCGCCACCGCCACCGGGACCGACACCGGGACAAGCTGCCCAAGCGGTACGTATACAATACTGCGGGGCTCCGACAGCGCGCCCTCCCCGCCGCGCCGCCGCCACCGCCACCGCCACCGGGACCGACACCAGGACAAGCTGCCCAAGCGGTACGTATACAATACTGCGGGGCTCCGACAGCGCGCCCTCCCCGCCGCGCCGCCGCCACCGCCACCGCCACCGGGACCGACACCGGGACAAGCTGCCCAAGCGGTACGTATACAATACTGCGGGGCTCCGACAGCGCGCCCTCCCCGCCGCGCCGCCGCCACCGCCACCGCCACCGCCACCGGGATCGACACCGGGACAAGCTGCCCAAGCGGTACGTATACAATACTGCGGGGCTCCGACAGCGCGCCCTCCCCGCCGCGCCGCCGCCACCGCCACCGCCACCGGGACCGACACCGGGACAAGCTGCCCAAGCGGTACGTATACAATACTGCGGGGCTCCGACAGCGCGCCCTCCCCGCCGCGCCGCCGCCACCGCCACCGCCACCGGGACCGACACCGGGACAAGCTGCCCAAGCGGTACGTATACAATACTGCGGGGCTCCGACAGCGCGCCCTCCCCGCCGCGCCGCCGCCACCGCCACCGCCACCGCCACCGGGACCGACACCGGGACAAGCTGCCCAAGCGGTACGTATACAATACTGCGGGGCTCCGACAGCGCGCCCTCCCCGCCGCGCCGCCGCCACCGCCACCGCCACCGGGACCGACACCGGGACAAGCTGCCCAAGCGGTACGTATACAATACTGCGGGGCTCCGACAGCACGCCCTCCCCGCCGCGCCGCCGCCACCGCCACCGCCACCGGGACCGACACCGGGACAAGCTGCCCAAGCGGTACGTATACAATACTGCGGGGCTCCGACAGCGCGCCCTCCCCGCCGCGCCGCCGCCACCGCCACCGCCACCGCCACCGGGACCGACACCGGGACAAGCTGCCCAAGCGGTACGTATACAATACTGCGGGGCTCCGACAGCGCGCCCTCCCCGCCGCGCCGCCGCCACCGCCACCGCCACCGGGACCGACACCGGGACAAGCTGCCCAAGCGGTACGTATACAATACTGCGGGGCTCCGACAGCGCGCCCTCCCCGCCGCGCCGCCGCCACCGCCACCGCCACCGGGACCGACACCGGGACAAGCTGCCCAAGCGGTACGTATACAATACTGCGGGGCTCCGACAGCGCGCCCTCCCCGCCGCGCCGCCGCCACCGCCACCGCCACCGCCACCGGGACCGACACCGGGACAAGCTGCCCAAGCGGTACGTATACAATACTGCGGGGCTCCGACAGCGCGCCCTCCCCGCCGCGCCGCCGCCACCGCCACCGCCACCGGGACCGACACCGGGACAAGCTGCCCAAGCGGTACGTATACAATACTGCGGGGCTCCGACAGCGCGCCCTCCCCGCCGCGCCGCCGCCACCGCCACCCCCGCAAACCCCGGTATCGATGTTTCAATTCATTGAAAACAAAAGTGTGCAACAAATAGATGACCATTGGCAATAGAGATGCGTGAAAATATAGATATGAATTCGAGGCAGTCATGTTACAAATAAAAAATAATTAAATATGGCCACTATACCCCCGAGGTCCTACTCATCATCAAAGGTTTGATAGGATTCCTCGAGGAGCTGGGTTGGCAGGACTACCCCCCCCCCCCCACGTTACGCAAAATAGGCACCAGTCGTCGAGTATTTCACTACAATACAATACAATGTCCACTATTCATAATACTTCACTTCCTATCACAGAACACGAGAGAGGTTCACAGACGGATCTTCGCCGTCCACTTCATCAAATTCAGAGCACTCGCCAGAGAGAGACGGGCAGCGTCGCTACGAGTCTGACCACTCTTACCACCCGCGCTGTTCCAGCGACGACGAACCCCTTCAGCGATACAGGTAAGTCAGGTAACCCATACTGCACCACCACCATACCATGTGTTGAATCAATTTTATAGTTGCCCAATTTCACAGCAGATGCCGCTGTTCTATTGGCTACTTCGCGCTGTTAAGATTTTTTATGCTGTTATGGCGGTTCCCTGAGCCAGTATGCGAAAAATCTCCTTATATGATCATGTTTTTTTAAGAGGCGTTGATATTCGTAGACGTGGAAAAAATATATGTAGTTCTTGACTATATTATCTTTAATTTCATAGCTTCCGATACACGAATTATGACACTTCGCTCGATACAATTAATTCCCAAAGTAACCTCTAACTCGGACTTTTAATCCAACTTTACTCGGTTATTTATTATGTGATATTATAAACAAAAAAAGAAGAAAAAACAATCTTAACTTAAATAGTAATTTCATAGCTTTCGAATTTCGATATTGTAGGGTAACGTTTTTAAAATAAATCAAAATCGACAAAATTAGATCAAAATGGACACTTGGCGCACGCTCTTTCCCGTTCTTTCTTGCGAAATGTGACAGAGACAGCGGCAAACCGATGGAACGGCCTTATAGCATGAATCTAGTATAACTGGATCAGTCATGAGGGGTGGGGGGAAATGACCGAACGGGATAGTCTTATGTATCTTTCAGTAGTAGCAGAGAAAGCGCTGTTATTGTATGTTCTTGTCACAGTCTTACATTTTTTTTAATTCCCCACTGTAAATTTGTATGGTTTATGATGGGTTTATGGTGGGCTACAAATCTAATCGACCAATCATATTGTCGCATTGCGTATGTTTTGTCCCTCACGGGCGCACGCGTATAGCTGATCTATGTAATGCTTGGTCTATGTGTTATAGTTGGTCAAACCAAATTGGCAGTAAATAAGAACAAAAAAAACTATATTCATCTTTTTCTATGTGGTGCTAGTACTAGTGTAAGACAAAGATTGTATGATTCTCTCTATCTTTGAAATGAGACAATCCTTTGACAAACTATATATAGTAAATTTGGTTTCGGAATAAATGAGTATTAAGTTGTCAAGTGAAGTGTTTCATTACAAAAGGTATGAAGTGCAGTGTAGTGTAGTGAGTGAACACCATGAGATATTTCAGCGATACAGGATTTTACACAACCGAACCAAATATGCCGAAAATCAAGGCTTCTTTACTATAGAGAAATAAGTAGGCTTAGATTGCTCACTCCGTACATAGATAAAAACAAATTTATAAAAAAAACGGCCAAGTGCGAGTCGGACTCGCGCACCGAGTGTTACGTACTTTTTAGTATTTGTTGTTATAGCGGCAACAGAAATACATCATCTGTGAAAATTTCAACTGTAGCTGTCACGGTTCATGAGATACAGCCTAATGACATACAAACAGACGGACAACAGAGTCTTAGTAATAGGGTCCCGTTTTTACCCTTTGGATACGGAACCCTAAAAAATTAGGTTTTCGAAAACACCCTACAGCGATTTGGACCCGGGTATGTCCTTAAACTGCGTCCGGACCCGGATATGTCCTTAAACTACGTCCAAAAGAGAGGTATGGGCACTGTGAATGACATCTCGCTTTGTGTGGTAGGGCACAGCACAGCGGATGTCATACCAAGATCTAGAGCAGAGCCCAACTGGGGAAGTACCTCCACCTTACAGAAAACCGCAGCCAAATAACACTAGACCCTACTCATAGTGTTGTGTTCCTGCCGGTGAGTAAGGTTGCCAAAGCTCCACGAGGGAGAGGAGTGTTAGGGTCGGCAACGCGCGTGTAATATCTCCGGTGTTGCAGGCGTCCATAGGCTACGGTAACTGCTTACCATCAGGCGGGCCGGTTCTAGTTTTGATCGACCGGCCGCGGCCGGTATGATGAGATGCGCTCACTTGTGATTCTTTGCAATTATTGTGTTGTTTACGAACTGGATGTGTAACTAAGTATTGTATTGTATATTTGATTATGTAAGTACTGCGGAATGGAGTATCGAGACAAACCATTCTGGTTTAACGATACTTTTTATTAATTACCATGTAAAATATTTGTGATTTATCTCTATTAAAATAAAAATAAAATAATAAATGCTTGATTGCCACCGACGTGGTATAAAAAAAAAACAAACAGGTGCTAAAATGATGCAAACGGACCAAAGTTACGAAAATGAAAGCGTTTACTTCTCCAAGATGTTCATGACTGATTTTTGTTACAGAGAAAGACAAGAAAACGACGCGTCACAAGGAGAACACTCGGGCACTAGTAGATCGAGGCCTCCACACAGTCGGGTGAGTTTTCTCCTAGTAATAGCAAAGAGGATATAATAGGATAGAGCGGTACTGTCATAGTATATTTTGTAGCTACAGTAAATTCACTGCCATCTGTCGACACGATTAAAACTAAAAATAAAAGTATCAAAAAATGTATATGGATAAATGTTTTTTTTTAATAACAAAACTTCCGTGAGACACAGACATATTAAATATATTAATAACGGGTCACACGTGTTTTAAGTCGAAAACGCTCGACATGTTTCATACGCTCCTCATGCTCCTCGGTACGGAGTGAAACATCTCGAGCGTTTTCGACTTAAAACACGTGAGTGACCAGTTATTAATATATTTAATATGTTTTTTTTTTATTTGCAACATTTACATTGATTATTTTTATATTGGATTTAACCCATGTTCTTTCACTAATATGCGTTAAAATTGTTAAATAACAAACGAAACCGTCAACGCCATCTATACGAGAGTAGGCCAAAGGTAGTGGCGCCATCAGATCTAGAATCAAATTTTCTTGATTTTCGAGGCACGTTTTTTTCTTAGACTGTATCCATCTATTAAAGAGTTATATCTATCTTTGGTAATAGTATTATCATACAGAACGGCCACGCACCGCCCCGCCCCGACTAATTATCTCGCCCCACGACACTAGATTGACGGCCGTTTGTCGGCTGCTCAGTACTATTTTAAGCAACTTACACTATGACGCATGACGCGTGTACAGACGTGACGTTCACACATAGAAACGCAAACGATTTTTGATGTATAACGTGTCCGCCCTGTGGTAATAGTTATTTACGTAATAGTTATGTACAAGTGCGAAAAATAGGAAATTTGCAAGGGAGTGTTTTAAATCGACATGAGTTGCGAATTACCTATTCGCACGTGTGTCGTATGTTTTACAATACATATGGCCCTTTAAATTTTCGACGTAGTTACGTAATGTGCTTATTATAGCACAGGGCGTCGTAATGGAGAGTGGTACTGTAAAACTATATATTTGGCTCCAATCTTTAATAGTACATTATTGTCGAGACTCGGAAGTAGCTACTTGCTGGCTGAGGATTCGTTTTAAACGGACGACCTTGGGAGTCCGTTTAATTAAATCCGAAGCCAGCAAGTAGCCTTCCTGCCGAGTATTATATAGTGCTTTTCTCAAAAATGGCGCAATAAATACAAATATAATAGAAATATTTTACAGAAGCAACGTTCTTTCGTATGTATTTTCACAGAAAAAAGTAAAAACAATTGATAAGATTTGCTTTGCCGCCTTTTTATTTTTTTAAATTTAAAAACGAAGTGTATTTTTCTGCCGAAGATACGCCAACCTATTTGAGACAGCTAAATTGTCGCAGTACCAACATTATAATAATAAGTACTGATCATCTGTTTGGCTGTTTAATGGACCTATGCCTTCATTTGATATGGCCACTTCAACTTTTAAAAAGTTTGGAACTCGACAAATAATGGAATTTGTATATGCAACATTGCAGTCCCGAAATCGAGACTGCAATGTTTTTAACTTTTTAATTTTTTTAATGACCATAAACTACGCACTTCGCGACCTAATTTTTAACCGGCAACGTCGACTTTGCCGTCCATTTTTGAGAAAATTATTTTACTTTTTTTAGAGAGGCGGCGTGAAGCTACGAATTCGCAGACCGGCGATATATAACGAAGACAGCGAGGAAGACTCGGCGGCCGCCATTAGTAAACGCGCGCCGCATCACTCGCGCGCCGCGCCGCATCACCAGCGGAGGAGGCATCACGCGGCACAGGTAACCCACCCTTACCGGGATTCGAACCCAGGACCACTGGCTGCCTATGAAGGCAAGGTCATTATCGACTAGACCAGACCGGTCGTCTGAGTAGTCGAAGGATAAAAATTGCTTCCTCTAGTCTCAGGAGTGCTTGATAAAAACCTTCGAGTTTGCATTTATTTTAATTGTACAGTCTACGTCACATATATCGGAGCGGCTAAGGTGTCCGCAAATATCTAAGCACGCCTCTATTGTGAAGGCGTTACGAGTGCGTGTTCAGATATTTTTTAGCACTTCGGCCGCTTCCATATATCTAACCTCGTTTACTTAAAAAAATTAACTACGACATTCTGTAACCGCATGGTATTAGCATAGTATTAGCATAACTTAGATTTATGACTTGCTGTACTCTATCAGGGTCCCTATAATATAAGTAATAGTATTATCATACAGAACGGCCACGCACCCCGCCCCGCCCCGACTCGCATGACCTCGCCCCGCGACACCAGATTGACGGCCGTTTGCCGACCGCTCAGTTCTATTTTTAAGCAACTTACTCACACTATGACGCATGACGCGTGTACAGACGTGCCGTTCACACATAGAAACGCAAGTGATTTTTGATGTATAGCGTGTCCGCCCTGTGCTACTACTATGTTAACCTATGTACCTACTAACCATGGATGCAATAAATGATGGCGACTGGGTATTTAGCAACACGTTGTAACCAATAAGTGTTTATGCAGAGTGCAGCCACAGAGGCCGCCATGGAGGCCGGGGCGCGCCTGCTGCGACACTCGGGCGGCAGCAGCGCGCTCGCCATCGCCGACCACGACTACCTTCACTCGCAGCCCCACGACCACCACAACGGACACGGTACGTGTACGTAGCAGTGGCGGCCCCTCATACATGTTTTCTCAAACTTGCAGTGAAATGTTGACATGATTTACTACAAAGTAGTAAACTGTTACTTAACTTCAGTGGAGGTGTAGTGCTCGAATCATCTTCTTCCACTGACGTCGGTCCTGGGCAGTTTGTGTCACCGACACCGTTTGTCTCACCCAACCCCTAATACACTTATTCCTCATGATTGAGACATTGGGAAATAAAATAAAAATAAAGATTTATCTTATCCCAAGATAGTTATTTAAGTTTATTTTTAAGTTAACCGTAGTTATAAGTTTTATTTAACAACTAACAAAATATGGACAATGTCTGAAATAAATGTTTTTTTTATTTTTATCGAGAGCACAGTCAAAACAGACAATCAATGTGGTTTTACTTACAGCCTCAAGCTCTCAGTCGGAGGCCCCCGCGGTGTCCATCTCGTCGCGAGGCCGCGTGCGCAAGCTCACCGCCAAGGCCAGGGGCCTATTGCGAGAGTAAACACCACAAGCACTTACACAGTATGTAATCTGAACGTTCGAGGAGTTAGGTGGCCTGGACAAATGTACATATACAAATTGCGGAATGGTGGAAAAGTTCACCGAAATTGAGAAAAAAGAAAACACGTATATCAATACGAATATGTATGGTTTGAACTGCGCTCAGCTGTGGGCTGCCTTTTCAATTTACTGACATTAAGTACAGTCGCCATGAGATATATCGAAGCGGCCAGGGCACTCACAAATATCTGAACACGCCTCTATTATCAAGGCGTTATAAGTGTGTTCAGATTTTTGATCACCTCGGCCGCTCTGATATAACTCCACGGTACTTGTTACACATATATTTTTTTATTAATGATCTCAAGTGACAACACTAAATTTTATCTTGTGTACTCGTAACGCGCACAGTATAAAACGTTATACTATAAATGACGAAACAAATGAAATTCGATTTTATTTCGTGTATAAAAGGTTTGAAACAGTGTACATTGTAATGCACATTGGGCGTTACGAGGATTTACTTTAAACTATAGGAGTAATGAAAACAGCGTAATTTTAAGAACTCGCGTCCAATCAGTGTGATAAATTAAGTATACATAAGCTAGTTTATTTTGTATGTGACTTGTCTGTCCGTCTGTCTATCCACGTACGACTTCATCTAAATAAACAATGGGGTTGGCAACCGTCAAAGGTTTGCAGAGATGGCGCCATCATAGCTTGCCCCTTTTTCTATGAGATTTGGCTTAAAGGGCTGGCATCCATGGCATTAAAAAAACAAAAATTTGACACAATTCTAGGGATTGACAGGGCAAGCTATGCTGGCGCCATCTGCTAAACATTTCGACCGGCCAACCCCATTGGAATATTTCACATACATTTATTTGTGTAAGTCTAATAAGAACAAAACTAGATACATGTATTAATTTGTTTCTTTAACTTGTATATGTATGTATGTATTTATTTCTATAAGTTCCACTCGCTTCCACTGCCCACATATATAGGCTTTAAAATCTTGTAAAAAATTATGCCTAACATGAAAAACTTTCGTTATCTGCCTCTATCGCTCTTGCATATTCTAGCGATAGAGGCAGATAAACAAATATCGATTTTCGTTTTTACGGCACACGGATATTAAATTAATCAAGTTAAAGATAAAATCGACTCTTGACAATAGTCACATTACTACTATACAAGATTTATTTTTGTCTGCTTTTCTGTCACATTTTTTTTTTCGAAAACATAACGAATATGGAGTCTCCATGATAACGAAGATGAATTTCTCTTCTTTTTTAATAAAGAAATATTTTTTAAACTATCATCATTGTACTTACCTACGCACAATTTGTAGTAAGCTTAATGTGTACATAATTATACATAAAATCTGACATCGAAGAATTTAATGTATTTAAAACCTGTAAGGATAGGTCTAGGTATTCAGGAATGGCTAATTGTACTAGGTACTGCCTAGGCAGTACATCCCTAAGGGCATAGGTACTAACGCGAGAATTAGAACGTGAGGCGTAATGCAGTCTCTTTATGGCGACTGTCCAAACAGAACGAGGTTCAATCACAGAGTGACGTCAGCCTGGCCTTCACCCTCACCCACAGATATAAATATACTATAGAAGACGCAAATGCATCTACTTCCACAGTCCGTCACAGGTAAGTAATTTTAATATTATATTATGCATATTTTTTTATGAAAAACTCGGCACGCTTGTTTTCAAGACAAATCGTGATATTTGCGTCATCTAGCGTATATATTAAATCTGTGCCCTCACTAATTAGATGATTTTTTTTATTTGCATTAATTATTTTTATATGATTTTGACCCATGTTCTTTCACTGATATGCGTTAAACTTGTTTAATAACAAACAAAACCGTCAACGCCATCTATTCGAGAGTAGACCAAAGGTAGTGGCGCCATCTGATCGAGAATCAAATTTTCTTGATTTTCGAGGCACGTTTTTTCCTAAGACTTTATCCATCTATTACGGATATATCTATCTTTGAGTATGTATAACCAAAGATAGATATAAGTATAACACATCAAATTGCGTAATATACCTATAGTTAGTCAAGCCAATCTTGTCAGTAAATAAGAGTAAAAAAACTATACTCATCCTTTTTTTTTGGGTGCTAGTAATAGTGTAAGACAAAGATAGTATGATTATCTCTGTCTATGTTTGAAATGAGACAGTCCTTTGACAAACTATAGTATAAAAATTAAATCAAATTTTGATTTGATCGCATTGCGTTTGTTCTATCCTTTGTGGCCGCTATATAGTATGCTTCCTTTTACAAAAAGAGCCATGGCAATGTCACACAATATATTTTTTCATTAGTCAATATTTATCTTTATTTTTAAGTTTAGTTTTTTTTATGCAATAGAAATTGGAGGTAATGTTTTTTGTATCGATAATTTCAATAAGTATTTTTATTTAGCGAAATTTCTTAGCCTAAGTAATGCCTGAATTAGTACTTATTTATTTAAAATATGAAATTGAGTCAATTAATATCAGTAACAACAATCAACCGCATCTGGTTTATGCGATTAGGAACTTATTTTGAATAGAATAAGGTTCAAATTGTGTATATTTCACGCAATATGTAATAGTACAGTCAGCATGAAATAGATAGGTTCGGCTAAAATGGCCAAATACATCGTAAGACACATTTGCTATCATAGAAATAAGGATGTGTTCCGATATTTTTGGCCACTTTGGCCGTCACTATTTTTTGACGCTGACTGTACATGTACAGTCGCCATCAGATATATCGGAGCGTCCGAGGTGCTCAAAAATATCTAAACAAGCACTAACGCCTTGAGAACAGAGGCGTGTTCAGATATTTGTGAGCACCTCGGACGGTCCGATATATCTGATGGCAACTGTACCATGTAAGCTAAGTAGCGAATTATGAAATTGTAATTTTTTTCGTTTATACTGTTTCTTAATAAGCACAATTGTATTATTGATGATGTACATAGGTACTGAGCGGAATGCATGTTTAGTATAATACCTAGATTAAATATTTTGTATCTGTGGTAAATTAATAATTTTGTATTTAATAAAAAAAGACCTCAACGATACTATTAGGTATAGGCCAGAGCACACCGGCTACGCGTGCACGTGCGCTCAAATGTTAAAGCCGTGCACGCACACGTCACGCAGGCGGTGTGCCGTCTTTTATACAGTTCTGTATATTACAACACGAATCCGGTGTGCACTGCCCTTACTGATTTGAAATAAATGAAAAATGGAAACGATCAGTTGCTAACGGTGGGCTGCTATCCCGTTGTCACAAGTTCGACTCTCGCTAGACAGTATTTTTTTCAATTTTTTTATTATTTCGAAACTGATAGTTTGTGAAATGTACAGGGGTCTGTATCTGTATATAATGTATGAATATTTCTTGATGTTTGCAATGGAATAATAATATTATTTGAACTTTTATTTTATCAGCTGTCACGACTGTCCATATTGTGACTTGAATTTAGCCTTTTGAACGCTAAGTTTGCCCTCCTAACAATTGAAAAGTTCACTTTATTTCCTTAAACCTTAGTTTAAGAAAATAAAGTTAATATTGTTTTATTTGTTAATTGGACGAAACAGAACGCTCACAGTAAGAATAATTTATATTTCATTTAATTGAACAAGTAGGTACTATGCTAGCTTTGGGAGGCTATATGTGACGTTCCACGGGAAAAGGTACCTTATGGCGGTTAGCGCTTACGTCACGTAGCACCAATACTAATTGGAGCGTCGTTAATATTAGCGTAAGTGGCAACCGCAATAAGGTACCTTTACTCGTCACATATAATATGTATATAACTTGACTAAATTCAGGACTTGATTGTGTGTTGAATGCATAGGCATTCATTAAAGCTAATAACTTCAAGCTTCAAGAACATATAAGACTTGGCGTGCAAAAGCTAAAAATTAGGTTTGATTTGGATTCTTCGAATACCTTGCGGGCAATATTGTGTTGTGTACCTTTGCTTTGTAAATAGTTGGACAAAGATGTGGTTGTGTTGATGTTGAAACCAAATCGAATAAATTGATTATTTTGTACTATTTTACTTATTATTTACACCTATTGACCATAGATATAAAATAAATAACTACACACTATTATTGAATACTACGTATACGACGGTGTGAAGTACAGGTCGATTCACGAATGGAATGAATGAGGGAATAAAAATATATACAATGTGGGTATCACCACCAATAATAAGTTTTTGGCAAAAATTTCATTTTTGGTACAAGCGCGCGCTTTTATCGCTGTCTGTACTTTTCTTCCCACAGGCAACTAATACTCATCGAGACAATGAGGGCTAACGCGTATGAATTCGCCGCTAGGGGCGCTAGTGTAGATGGTGGTCTTTTCCATAGTTCGAAATGTCACTTGTCGATTCAATGACTGACAGATGTTCTATAGTCTTTTGGACCACCATCAACAGAGACGCCAACTGGTGAGCAAAAAAACGATAGCCCTCATTCTAAAAACCCCAAACACAATTAGGTTACGTTGTTTTATCACAGAGTTCCTATGACCACCTTCTATCTCCATCATCAGATCAGCTCGATGGTATCATAATATTGCATTGTCACCCAACTTAAATGTGTTTGCAAATTTTCAGCTTCATTGGACGGGCAAGATTTGACCCGTACAAACATAGTTACATAACTACATACATATTTACTTACATAGGTACATTGCAAGTTAAAATAAAAACTTGTAAAGTGGTGGCTCTGACGTATACCAATGAAAGTTTCGTTCGTATTCAATCGCTTTCGAGAATCAACATGTACTATGTATATGGCCTCCTAGTCAGTGTTGGCCGAAACGTTAATGCAATTAACCATTAACCAGTACAAATTGAACCGTAAACAATTTGTACTGGGTAATGGTTAATTGTAATTAACGTTCGGCCAACACTGCTCCTAGTACTTGATTTTATTACTAGTTCCTGTCGGCACCTCTGCGTGTAATGATGATAGTGATGATTGATAAACCGGCCAAGTGCGAGTCGGACTCGCGCACCGAGGGTTCCGTAGCAAATGGCAAAAAACGGAACCCTTATAGATTCGTCATGTCTGTCTGTCCGTCCGTATGTCACAGCCACTTTTCTCTGAAACTATAGGAACTATACTGTTGAAACTTGGTAAGTAGATGTATTCTGTGAACCGCATTAAGATTTTTACACAAAAATAAAAAATAAAAACAATAAGTTTTGGGGGTTCCTCATACTTGGAACTGAAGCTCAGATTTTTTTTTTCATCAAACGCATACGTGTGGGGTATCTATGGATAGGTCTACAAAAATGATATTGAGATTTTTAATATCATTTTTTTCTAAACTGAATAGTTTGCGCGAGAGACACTTCCAAAGTGGTAAAATGTGTGTCCTCCTGTAACTTCTAAAATAAGAGAATGATAAAACTGAAAAAAATATATGATGTACATTACCATGCGAACTTCCACCGAAAATTGGTTTGAACGAGATCTGGTAAGTAGTTTTTTTAATACGTCATAAATCGTTAACCGCAATTTACGATTAACCAACCAACCAATTTACCTTTCACTCACGTTTCACATAAAAAATACATTGTTAAAATTATGTAATGCGGAACCCTCGGTGCGCGAATCCGACTCGCACTTGGCCGGTTTTAGTATTTGTTGTTATAGCGGCAACAGAAATACATCATCTGTGAAAATTTCAACTGTCTAGCTATCACGGTTCATGAGATACAGGCTGGTGACAGACAGACTGACGGACAGCGGAGTCTTAGTAATAGGGTCCCGTTTTTACCCTTTGGGTACGGAACCCTAAAAACTATCGTATGACCCCCAAACTTTCAACTATCTCCATATCAACAACAGACAAAACAAAAACACAAAATATTATATTAGTAAAATTTTATTTTCGTGCTTTTTTTGAATTATTTAAAACCTCGAAAGTTTTCATGGTATTCGTATATTCGTTCATTCGTTGGCCCAAGGCGGTGACGCGGCACTTTCGGCCACGGCCACGTCACCAATCTTCTCACAAAAAAAAGCAGTTGCTGGTCACTATGTCGACCAAACTGTCTGGTCAATTTAAAAAAAAATTTGGCCCAATTAGCAAATGAACTCAGGCGTAAATCGGGCCTAACATACATAAGTTACCCATATGACTAGGGTACAGTCGAAGGCAAAAATATCGATCCAGACATATGGCTCAAAAATATGTAAACACGACTTTATTGTCTAAGGTGTAAGAGCGTACACATATTTTTGAAACTTTGGGAATGTATATGTATTTATGCCCTTGACTGTACATACATATCTTGCCATTTATTCCAGGTATTTGCGGAGGTTCAATGGGAAAGATAAAAATAAAAATCTTTTTCTGTTTATTAGTACAAAAAGTTTAACAACATAATGGAGATTTATTACACTTTTTTTATAACAATCTAATAGACCGCATGCCTCCTGCATACTTCAATAATCTTAAATATAATGTTCGTCTCTGTCACAACTGTCACGAACAGAAAAAAAAATCTTCCCTCCGGCCGGAAAGCGTCAACTTCCGGCCCACTGCGCTTAACGAAGTTGCCGCTTTCCGGCTCGGCTCCGTCGAACAGAATAATAATATACACATCTCGGCCAGTAAACAAGAAAGTCTCAGATCAAGTCATGTTTGTCGACCACTGCTTCGCCTCGGCCAACAATTACATTTGATATGAATCATTTCTTACTTTAGTACCCTAGGTGTGTAATATACTATTTCGAAACACGTAAAGTACCTAAATAACTAATTCAAAATTAAACAAAGCGTTGGTAATCACAAAAAAGTAGCGATATAACTAATTCTTGTTTTTATATTACCAGATACTGAATCAACAGATTGCCCCCAATTTTTCCGACCGATATTATCTTCCTCTGCCATCTGACCTTCCAACCCAGAGTCGAAACTTGGCCTTAGTGGGACTGAAAAGCGACTGGTAAATATCAAATGATATATCAATTGAACCCGAAAGCTCCGTTCGTAGCGGTAAGTCACATGCTCTTACCGCTATAGTATTTTTTAAACACGATGGGTACGCTGACAGGTGTCACCGCCATATGACATAACCTAAAAACGCTAAATCTTACAAAATTGTATTGAATCTGTCAGCGTACCCTCCCTGTTTGAAAAATACTTTAGGCTACCATCAGAGCTCTACTGTCCGATCAATCTGTCAATTGAATACAAAAATGGTACAAATAATGATTGGGCAGTAAATTGGACAATCGAATTTATTCTAAGCTTAATAGCATCGATCGCAGACGTTTCTGCTTGTTAAAAATTAATCGAATTTAGTATAGAGATGCAACGGATAGGTGTTTGGCCGGATACCGGATGTTCGGCCTGACCATCGGCCGAATTTTCGGTATAGGCCGGCAGTATGTTTTGATTTTTCAGGTGCGCTTTGTGCAGGTTTTGAACTTTTGACCTGTTTCGAAGTGAACGTTCGCGCAAACTCATTTCTAGGTTCGAAATGAGGAATGTATAAACGAGTACGATTATGACCGTGACTGTTTCTTAAAACGAATTTGATTACTCCAAAATCAAGGAAAGTTAGTATCCGGTATCCGGCCGGATATTAAATTAAGGGCCGGATACCGGATAGTAACCGAATATTTGGTGCATCTCTAATTTAGTATCTGTAATATAAAAACATAGCTTATTCGAAACTGAGATCAGTGTCGATTCAGTATGACTCCAGCGAGGAAGACTTTATTTTTTTATTAAATTAAAAAATGTATCAATAAGGTCACCAATGTGCACATTTTTGTTTTAAACTTTTGGACGCCAACGATGAATATATCGGCACCGTAGGTCCAACGCCAGACTGATTAATCGGTCACAGACCACAGAGCAACATAGACCTACGTGCATGTGCATAGTTCAATTTTAGTTTTGACACTTCGGTGACGTGGCGTCCGACAAAACACAGCTTTTGTGTTTAATTATTAAATATAGCAAAAAAAAAATTAAAAACAAACAAAAAAAAACATGACCTTCAGCCATTTGAAATCTTACGTCTTAATTGCAATGTTTCTTGATGTAAAGTCAAGTTATAGAATTACAACTAAAATTGTATCAGTCTGAAATAAGGTGCTTTAAGGTATTTAAGAAAAATGAAGTAAGCCAAAAAATTAGGTACTAGTAATTCGTCAATTTTGCATCATACCTTAAATCACTTTTAACAAAAACTTATCACTGCGAGAAATTTATTTTAACCCTTAAATGCATATTGTTGCCAAATGTATACAAAGCATTGGACAGCTCACAGATTCCTAGATCCTACATCCAAATAACTAAATAAAAACATTTTTTTTCCAACCAAAAACAAAAAATCATGCATTTAAGGGTTAAGTCATTTCTTAATTATCCCAAAGCACCTGTAGCATTGAAAACACGCTAAATATACAATATTACTACACAAAAGTATTTAATATAAAAACTGAACATTATTCATATTTTTAGACTTTCTTTTTTGTTGGTACCTTCTTAAGTAATGTTATTAAGATATGTGGTATTTTCTATAAAAAAGGGACCTTATTGTCGATGGCGCTTACGCCATTATTAACGATTCTCCGATATGCACACATACGACATAGCCGCGCGAAGCTATGCGGCGTAAGCGCCATCGACAATAAGCTCCCTTTTCATATAAAATGCCCCATATTGTTTACGTAAGAGCGTTGTAAAGATATATTTTAACACCGACCTAAAAAATATAACAATTTAATATTAGGTATGTAAAATATCTCAAACTATTAAAGCAAAAATATTATTATGACAACGAAGTATGTTCACAAAAGAGAAAATCATACTGTACAGGTTGATTCACGAAAGCTGGCACGAATGGAATCATCGAAACTTTCAATGAATGTATCGGTATACAGTCAGAGCCACCGGTTTATTGGGTAATGTGTTACACATAGACAATTTCATTCACTCGTTCATTCGTGTCAGCTTTAGTGAGTCGACGTGTATATTTGCGCATCTTACGTAAAAACTACCAAGACTCCCTCCCACCCCCTTGATAGATAAGATATGGTCGATTCCCCTCCCCCCTTAACTCGTATTACGTAATAAATGAGTGGCGCCTAGATAACTTTAATATACCATGTACACGTGAAAATGAAACTGTACCGTTATGTACAACATAAATCTGTTTTATTCTTCTTATAAGTGATGAATCCGCCTCTTCTTAAGCGTCGGCGAGGCACTTACGTTGGATGAGCGCGCGCGCAGCCGCCTCGCGCGGGGCGGTGAGGCGGGGGAGGGCTTGGGGGGCGACGGGGCGGGGCGGCGGCGCGGTGCTGGGGGCGGCGTGGGCGCTGTAAGAGAAGGAATTGGTTCTTTAGAGATATTGAATTGAATTGAATTGAATACATTTATTTCAGATTTACATCCATATTTTGTTAGTATAACTTAAGGGGTATATGGGGCATTTTACGTGAAGCGGACAGGGTAAAATGGTTGAGGATTCCGATTTCGGTTATATTCGAGTATGTTACACACGTACGAGGTCTCGTCACAACCACAAAAAAAAATTATATTGAAATCCTATTTCACAAATTATGAGTCTTAGAAGATTTGACTAAAGGCGAGATTTATACTTTTTTAAATGCCACGAATCAGAGGGAGTATAGCAAACCAAAGAGAATATAATATGTTAGAGGGGTTTTTATTATTTTTATATGAAAAGACGCCATCAGGTGTATAATTATTATTTGACTTGTAATCTATTGAGCATAAAGATAGTCAATAATTCCGTTGGACCCTCAAGATGGTTCTAGCGACATTTTACAAGTTTTTTGCGGTAAACCTAACAATTGCTTTGTTTTCTTAAGTGGGCCAAAGCTGCCAAAAACTGGCCAAGTGCGAGTCGGACTCGCGCACGAAGTGTTACATCTATACAACACTACACTATAAAAAAATCACGTTTGTTGTATGGGAGCCCCACTTGAATATTTATTTTATGCTGTTTTTAGTATTTGTTGCTATAGTGGCAACAGAAATACATCATCTGTGAAAATTTCAACTGTCTAGCTATCACGGTTCACGAGATACAGCCTGATGACAGACAGTGCGGAGCCTTAGTTAATGGGACCCTATTACTAAGACTCCACACTGTCTGTCACCACCACCAAGGGTAAACCTTGAGTATGGAACCCTAAAATCGTAACTGAATACCTTTATTTATTTTTATCGGAATTCATATAAATACCACATAATAAGGCAAGCATAATAAGGGGAAGGGCATTAGACGAGTGCAGCGCACGAGCGGTCGATGTGGAGATCCATGAGAGAGGCATTTGTCCAGCAAATGACGTATATTGAGAGGTTAATAACCTCGATTGCTATCCCTTCTCTTAAATCGATTGAGTTCTATAGACACTGAGATCGATTGAGTTCTACAGTTCACTAACCTTTATTTTTATCGGAATCCAAGTCGGAGTCGGACGCGGGCCGGAAGCGTATCCGTCCGACGGTGGATGCGCTGACCACGCGCTGGGTTTTGAATATCGAGTTACGCCGGGACACTCTCTTGATTTTACCTGATGGGTTAAAATCCTCAGTTAATCTTTAAACTCCCTATGGGCCATTTTATCTAAAACTGTACACTACCACAGAATAAATAATAGTACAGAAGGCTCAATGTATAACAAAATCCCTGTTTAGGTATAGCAAACGGGCTTAAACGTATCGACACACCGTCAACACGACACACACACACGACCGTGTTGTGTATCGCCTGCGGGGTAGCACCAACAGCTTGCTGGTAAATATAGCCGAGAGGTGGGATTGTCCGTTTTTTAGCCACTGGGCGTCGGCTCATCGTCCTGTTTACCGGGACCCCAAATAAAAAAAAAACTGTAATACCTAGGTTAAGATGTACTAACTCTAATATTATAAGTCTGTATATAACTAACAATCCATGGGCAATCTGGCCTGAAATAAAGAATTTTATTATTTATTTATTATATTATATATACTATTGTGTAGTCAGCATTTTTGTCATTGTTCCTGCAACCAGCTACGATGCAGTGTTTACTTGCTTTAGACATATTTGTATGCGACACCTGATTTGGTGACGACCGCGCGACGCGGAGTGACACAGAGTTAAATTGGTCTGACTCTACTTATTTGATATCTCTTTCTTATAAGTAAGTTGCGAGCAGGACGGAGCTATCGAGTTATTCACTTGCTCTTCAGGCGTAAGATTTTCTTTGTCCTGGCGTGACAAAGTTATAAAAATGAATATATTATTATAACTAATCCAACTAACTACTCTTATTTTAGGAAACCTGGGTCCTAATATATTTCTAACTCTAACTAGGGCGGCCGCTATTTCTCGAAATTCTTTCTAACGAACAATTAAGGAGTGTCTATTCAAAAGGGCTTACTTTTGTATCGTTTTCATAGAGAAATAAGCCCTTTTGAAAATACACTCCTCAACTGATGTGTGATGCGGGTGCTAAATAAAAAAAATCTACTTAGTTACTTTAAGTAAGAAAACCCGTGACTTCGAAGGTGGAAATAAATAAAAATACTTTTATTTGGTAACCGGTTACCAGATGGGGATTTACATGTCCCATTTAGGAGCTGGTTACATTTGGTTGATTTGGTTACAGAACGGGACTAAAAGGAATGAATTAGAGGTTAGAATGAATGCTGCGATGAGGGCTGCGACAACTGGCCTACAGTGCTGGCAGGATGGAGCGCACATAGCGGCTACGTAGCGATTTCTACGAGCTGCAACACTAAGGGCCATCCCGCACTAGCGTCTCCCGAGCGGCGCCATTTTCTATAGCGCTGACGCTCAAAAGACGCTAGTGTGGAGTGGCCCTTAAAGCGCCCTGTCAAAGGTGAATACACTTACCGACGGCGGCGGCGGCGCGGAGCCGCGACACTTGCGACGGAGGCAGCGCCAGCTCGCCCAACGAGGGCAGGATGTAGCGCAGGTAGCGGTTACGGAGAGAGTGCCACGACCGAGCTAAAAAATCACATCAAAACATTAACAAGTTTTGTCAAAAATCGAATTTGGAGATTTGTTAGTGTTTATAGTATAACTTTCTGTCTCTAAAATTATTTATGTATTTAAAAATAATTGTATAACACAAAACCACGGTCAATAATACTATAATCCATATTTTGTTAGTAATTTAAGTATATTTGTAACTAACAAATTATGGATTGTATCGTCCGAAATAAATGTTTTTTTTTTTTAAATAATATTTGCAAGTCGCTCTCCAACTCTTTGTATGTAGGTACTTAGGTAGTAGTACCTTACTTCAAAATGTTACCTGTGAATACTCGGACAAGGCTCGGAACCGTTTTTTTCTTCATACAAAAAATACCGGTTCCTTTTCCTTCTTTGGTTTATTATTTAATTTTTATTGGGAAAATATAATAATCCATACTAATATTATAAATGCGAACGTCTGTCTGTCTGTCTGTGTGTTACCTCTTCACGCTTAAACCGCTGAACTGATTTAGTTGAAATTTGGCGTAGAATTAGTTTGAGTCCCGGGAAAGGACATAGGATAGTTTTTATCACGAAAATCATCCCTTAAGAGGGTTAAAAGCGGGGTGAAATCATGGTAGAATTGAGATAATTAATGAGTTGCCTAATATTTGTGTGCATATTATGCTCAAATCGAATGATTGCTATGAGACTTTCTCCAGGCGCTATTCTTATTGTAGCTGGGGTTACTAAGTCCACGCGGACGAAGTCGCGGGCTAAAGCTAGTTAGTAATAATAGTTTTTACCTAAACCAAATAAGTACATGATTTAGTCCTACGACTCCTATGTAAAGAGCATAAAATAATTAAAAATTCGGCTATTCCGAGGTTTTTCAAAATACCGAGTTTCGAGCCCTGCACTCGGGAGGCTCCAACCACCTCCGGTTCAGTTAAAATGGCGTTGTCGTATACCAACTACAGAAAATAAAGAGATAAAGATAGTTTATTATTCAAGTGGGCATATTACAATGCGCTTATGAACGTCAAATAAAGCTACGCCGGCTCTAAGCCTACAATTCTGCCTCGAGAAGATTTAAATCCCCCCTCAATTGGAGGAGGGTATCCCAATATGGGACCGGCAACTTGGTGGTGCCGTTGGTATTTGTTCACTAGGTACTCACTTTGCGACGTGAGGCGTGTATACTCGCTTTGAAGCTCCCGCCATACGGTGTTGCCGTTGACCATCCGCATCCTGTTGCCGAGGGATATCCACGCCACTATAGCGTGGTCTTCTGATGACGTGTATTCACGTCCGTTCGCCACGGAAGACCTGACGATAATAACGATTTACGATATTATCAATATTCGAGATGTATTTAAAATAAGCCACCCAATCGCATGTTTTATAATAAGAACTTTATAAGTAATAGTTATTTACGATACAAGTGCGGAAAAGAGGAAATTCGAAATGAGTGGCGATAAATTAAAACACGACCGTAGGGAACCTTTAAACTTTCGACATATGCACGAAAGGTGCTCTTTTACGCACTAGTGCGAGAAATTAGCACCATATGTACTGTAAAATATGTTAAACCTTCCTTCGTGTCAAGCCTTTGACAGTTGCCAACCCCATTACGGGTGTTTGGGTGTATTGTTCTTTTCATACCCATAATAAAATATTTTTTTAATAAATGTGTTTAAAATAAAAACATATATGTCAATTTCAATTGTGTACAAATTTGAGCTATCCATGTATTTTAGTAATTTAAAGGTCCCCGGCAAGCTCCGTTCTCCATACAAACGTAGTTCCGCTCTGATTTTAAAACGACTAGCTAGATTGCTCTGAATCTGAAACTTTGTACTTACAATAGGATAAGGTATATCTATGTCTGTAATTCGTTTATAAATGTAGCTTCAGATACCATCATCATGATAATTTAAGAGCATGGCTCTTGTCGGGGGAGTATGCACCAGCTTTCTCGGTCCTCGGCCAGGCTCTTTAGGTCCCTGTAAGACACGACATTTGCTTTCGCTTTCAGTTGTTGTGTGTAGCTTGCTCGTGGTTTTCCGCGGCCTCTTCTCGCTTCTATCTTGCCTTCTAATATAGTGTTAAAGAAAGTGTCGTGTCTTATCAAGTGACCTATATTATCATTCTGCCTCGTCTATTTTCTATGGTTCTCAGTATGCTTCTCTTTTCTCCCACAATTCGCAGCACTTCCTCGTTCGTTTTTCTCTCCGTCCAACTTATTCTCTCCATTCTTCTCCAGATACCATTGTTACAAAAATACAGCGAAATTAAGTTTTTTAAATTTTCATACAAAACTTGTTTTTGCTCCATTTCGTTTTATAAACTGGAGCTATATAAACTAATTACAGACGTAGATATGCCGCATGTTTTAAAATGAGCGCGGAACTACGTTTGTATGGGAAAGTGCAATTCGGCCGAGCTGGCCTGGGAATTAAGTTTCGTAATTAGTATATAAACATTTGTTAACGTAGTCAAGGAGATAATGTACCTATACATGTACTTACTTCTTAAATTTAACAGGTTTGACAAACATGCTTCTAGCCGCCGCTGCTTTTCTACTATTCTCCTTGCCCTTATTTTCAGTCATTTTACTGTCACTACCTTTGCTTCTCTCCTTTTCATCCTTGTCTCTATCTATTATGTCCTTTAATACTTTGTTTTTTTCCTTATCTGCTTCATTGTCTTTTCCGTCTTTGTCATTTCCTTTATTTTTATCTTTTTGGAGCGATTTTTCAATTCTATCATCATTCGCTATTTGAGCTTTTTCTTTTTCATTAATTTTATTTTTATTATCACTATTCTCTGGCTTTTGTTTAATGAATTTCCTTTTATGATTTCTTGGCACGTTCATAGCTGATTTTCTTTTAGCCAAATGCTTACTTACTTTTATTTCCTCTTTATTTTTCTTTAGCGATAACTTAGATGTCTCAAATGCGTCGCTACTATCGCTTATTTCTGACTTATCTTGATCGTTATCTGTCTCTGGTTTTTTAGGATTTTCTTTAAGTTCTCTTCTTGAAGGTCCTGGTTTTTCTTCTTTTCTTTTATTAGATGTATTTTCTATTTTACTAGATTTTTCATCTTTTTTCGAATTCTTTACCTTTCCCTTATCATTTTCTTTAGAGTTATCTTCTGTAATCTTCATGGATGACCTAGTTGTTTTCTTAGTTTCAGTTGAGCTATCAACGTCTTTTTTAGTTTTTCTATCACTTGCTTTAATATCTTTTAAGTCTTTGTTAAGATCTTTAGATCTAGTTCGGACATTTTTGATTTGATTTTCATCTGTATTACTATCACTAACTAGAATAGATTTACCATGCCTTATAACAGTTTCCTCAGACTTTGTTCTAGAACTCCTACGATATTTTTGCGCATTACTATCTGAATTATTAATGTGTTCTCTTAGCAGTCTCTTTTCCTGACCTTGAGATCTCGTTCTCCTAGTAGATCGTCCAGCACTTTCATTAGTACTATCACTTGTGTTGCTATCTCTCTTTTCACTTTCATCACTACTAACCACTGATTTATCATTAGCAGATTTTCTCTTTGCTCTAGTTCTGCTTTTAGATTTTCGTTGTTTTTGAACCACAACTCTGTCACTTTCATCACTAACTAGCACAGATTCATTGTCTTTCTTTGTTTCTTTAGACTTGCGTCTAGTTTTTCTTTCATTACCATCAGCATTAATACTATTATCATTGCTAACTAGCACAGATTCATTATCTTTCTTTGTTTCTTTAGACTTGCGTCTAAGTTTTTCCTGACCTTGAGATCTCGTTCTCCTAGTAAATAGTCCAGCACTTTCATTAGTACTTGTGTTGCTATCTCTCTGTTCACTTTCATCACTACTAACCACTGATTTATCATTAGCAGATTTTCTCTTTGCTCTAGTTCTGCTTCTAGATTTTCGTTGTTTTTGAACCACAACTCTGTCACTTTCATTATTAACTAGCACAGATTCATTGTCTTTCTTTGTTTCTTTAGACTTGCGTCTAGTTTTTCTTTCATTACCATCAGCATTAATACTATTATCATCGCTAACTAGCACAGATTCATTATGTTCCTTTGTTGTTTTGGAGTTGCGTCTAGTTTTCCTTTCATTACCATCAGTAACACTAGTTAGAGATAATGAATCTGTACTAACAGGTTCATTATCTTCCGCTGTTCCTTTAGACTTACGTCTAGTTTTTCTTTGATTACCAGATTTACTACTTTCATCACTATCACTTTCTACAACTATAGAGGAATCATCTTTATTAGTTCCTGTTTCTTTTCTCTCCGGGTTGAGCTTGACACTGGCCCGTCTCTCAAGATGTCTCCGTATGTGTTGCTTGACCTCTGTGTCGCTGTCAGTGGTGTCTCGGGAACTGTTTCGGGCCGGTCTGTGTATCTGTGGCTTGACTTTCAATTCGCTGGACTGGGACAATCTGGGGAGACACAAAAATTCGTAAAGTTAACAAAATTAAAATCACTGGTCAAGCATTTACAAAATCGAAAATAATTTATTTAAGTCTGTGGGAACTTGAAATAAATAGAAAATGAATAAGGCAGTAAGATAATTTATCGAAAGACTCACTGGGAGTTGTTGAACAGCTCTCTGTTCCTGTTCCACAGCTGCCTCCTCTTTGGCTGGACAGCATTCAACTTTTCCTTCTCACTGTCACTGGTAATACTGGCTGTGTTGCGCGCCTGCCGTGTGCTGTGTCTCATGCGATACCTAATTTACAAAATAAATTGAACATTGTAAAGTCAACATTGGGTCTGTTAAGTAATTTTAGGATAAGAATATAAATATCCTCATGCTTTTGGGGAGATCTTTCGTTAAACGAGCTATAATAAATTATACGTACATCGCGCTTATACATTGTAATTGTAAGGGCCAGTTGCACCAACTACAATTAGTGAACTGATTAGCGTCACTCAGCAGTGAACTATGAAACTCCCCATACAATAAAATTAAGCAATGGTTTTAACGGTAACCAGACGGTTTAGTGGTGGTGATAGAAAGGCGAGGTTTAGGTTCCATAGACGAACAACCTTCTAGAATCTGTATAACCTATTCTCTGGTGTGACGTCAGCGACGCTTCGCGCTCCGCTCCTTTAATCATTTTCCAGGCCGCACCAGTCTACAAGGTTTTCCCAATAAATCCAAATGTATTCCAATTAATCGAGCTTTGATAATTCATTTGAAGAAAAGTCACATTTCCCGAAAGTCCAATTGAACGTTAGATGATGCCTGGAAAGAAGTATTGTGGCGTTGAGCCAGTAGCTTCTTTAGCGGTCCGCACCGTTTGACATACCAGCGGGTTCAGCTTGTACAACACTCGGGTTTTGTATTCCAACCATACAATAAATTTACTACCTTTTCTCCGGAGTTACGTCGGCGACGCTCCCCAGTCCTAGGTGTCTCGCCAACTCCTTTAAAGAGCCGCTGACGTTTTTAAAAAGTTCCACACCGTTTAAGGCACGCCAGCGGGTTCAGTTTGTAGAACACTCGGGTTTAACACTCCAACCATACAGTCAATGAATCTTACCTCTTCTCCGGAGTGACGTCAGCTACACTCCGAAGCCCCAAGTGTTTCGCAAACTCCTTTAAAGTGAGCTGCTGTGTCAGCAGCTTTTCTAGCGGCCCATACCGTTTCAGGCACACCAGCGGGTTCAGCTTGTAGAACACTCGGGTTTTGTATTCCTCGTCTTTGTCGAATCTGGAGAGCAAAATGTGAAGTTAAGTGTCAGCGCGCAAGCCTGTAAGCTGTGTGTTTTATAATAAAACCCAGATATTAAAATTATAGTTTGATTTACCAATTGACTACCCATCTTGCTTTTGCATAAAAATGGCAAATCGATTTGTCATTTTAGGATCTGTGGTGTAATAGAAACAAGGTTTAGGGGAAACCTTTTTGACATCACCAAATTTTCAAACCTATTAAAGAGTTCACTATTGACGGTAAATTTAGCTGCCGTGCTGGGGACCGGAGATACCTCTATTTCACTTCCACTTGGATGTTGCATCAACGGCTACCAAGTACGTTTTCCCCGCTATGGGGCCCATGAAATAAAAATGAAGCCTGGACATGCTTGACCGGGGCATCCCCAAGGGCGTGATGAAGCGCGGGAAGCATCGTCCGCTCCAAAGCCTAATCGATTTAGAAAACATTACCAACCTCTTGATCTCGTCAGCCTCCGCAGTCCTGGCCAGGAACCTGCGCATCACCCTCACGTCATCGTCGTCGATGACGAGCTCCTTGCACACCTCCTTCCGCTCTGAGGACGAGGAACTGCTGTCGGACTCCGGTGTGGGCTGAGACTTGGGTGAAGGTTTAGAGGATTTGTTTGGAACCTGGGAAAAAATGGAGATAGGTAAGTTACTATAATTGAATACTTGGTATTTGATGTAATGTATGTGTGTGAGATGGGCGGAATATTCGGTGATTATTCGATGTATTTGTATTCGTTTATTGCAGTCATGTACAATGCATTATGTCTAGGACTTATTACTATGGTACATGAAACCGGATAGGGTGAAGCAATTTACTACTTATATCTAACACATAATTTACAGTAAGAATAATCAAATCTTAAAATTCATAATACGTCACAAAATTACTTACAAAGCTTGCTTAATATAAAGTTTATTTCAGGGCTCGGAACCGGTATTTTTAAAAAACCCCGAAATAGCCCAATATTTTGAATTATTTTATGCTCATTACGTAGGACTGAATCATGTATTTAGGAAACAATTTTGCATTATTAAAACGTCCCATTAAAAATGAAATTATAAACAAAAGAACGTAATAATACCGGTATTTCTGTATGGAGCAAATACCGGTTTCCGACCCCTGGTTTATTTTAATGGTTTAATGACAATATTTTTGTTAAACATATTATTCTGATCCATCAATATTTGTGTCAACGTTAGGTAACATAACAAATTACTTTAAATAAATCATACATTGGCATTGGCATACAAGCGGGTAGAAAAAGCCCTTTTCCAAATAGGTGATGTGAAAAATTATTTATTTTATAAACCATACCTGTTCATCATCAGAACTGCTCTGCAGCAGCGATTGCACTAACTTCTCTTCTTCCTTCCCTCTAACTACAGTCTTTGCTTTATGCAACTTCTTCGGACTTCTTTGTGTTTCTTTACCTTTGCGTGACTTTGGTCCAGGTAAGATAGGTGACTGTATCTGTTCCTTAATATCTTCTGAAGAGCTGCTTTGTAAAAGACTTTGTACTAGTTTCTCTTCTTCTGGGCCTCGTACTTTTACTGTCATTGGATATTAGAACATATAAGGATACTACAATTTTTTATACATACGATTATAGTTTATAGTATTTTTCAAATACTCCATACAATCCTCAAAACACAAAATCTCGCAAAATTGTATTGACGTTTTACGTACCCGAACTGTTTGAAGTTGATATTCATTTAGATAATAAGCAAGTAACTCATTTAAGATCTTATATAGTTTCAAAAAACTTTCTATTTTGTAAGAAACAGATAATATTTAAAACTTTAGGTTCATTTAAGGAAGGTACATTTTGCGAATGAAAAAAGGATTTTTTGCAAGTTTTCATTATGCAACTTCACCAACTGAAATAAGATACCCACCAGTTTTCTTTTGCGGTGACTTCTTTTCCTTACTGTCTTCTAGCAAACTTTTCACAATTAGTTCCTCTTTGTCTTCTATTGCCTTCTTTGATTTTTGTGTCACTTTGTCGCTCTTAATCTGCTTCGCTTTGCTGTGCGATTCCTCGCTGGACGATCTTTTTCTTTTGCGGGGAGAAGTCACTTGGGCATGGACAGCTGCAGGAGTTGGCTTGTCGCCTAACTCGTTGGCATTTACATCGCATCTAGAACAAATAGGGATGATTGATGATGACAAATGTTGATTTCGTAACAAAATCTAGTTAAATAGATAGAAAAAGTTAGGAAATTCATTCGTGATAAACACAACAGGAGCATTCCACAAAATAGTCTACACTTGTCCCATACAAATGCGAATTTTCTGAAGATTTGCAGGTCTAGGAGTTTCTTTTTCTGTGATAAATGGGCAAAAATACGGCAAGAAAAATAATCATCGGCTTCAAAAGCCCAAAAAAAAGTTTTAATACACGAAATAAAACGCGTTTGTACGTCAAGTGTAAAAATATGGGTGCACTCATCATACTCAAAAACATGTCCATAGCTCTTGTGTCAGCGAATTAGGAACTATGGGACATACTTTTGAGTAAGTTGTATGCACCCATATTTTTACACTTGACTGTACGGGAAGTGGAATGCTCCAACACACCAATAAACGCCCCTTCCAGCATTCGAGCCAGGCCAGAACCTGGGACCTTCTGCTTGCTAAGCAGGGTCACTACCGGCCAGGCTAGGAGGCTGTTAATACTTAAGATAATATTAGTTAGTACCTGGAATGATGTCGATGCTGGGAGCAGCAGCGGTGCGCGCGCGGGCTTGCTCGCCGCGACCTGCACCCAAAACATCATCATAAACACACTATCATAGAGTTAGTTAATTAACCCTTTGAGATTACAAAGAATCCACAATTCAAGTCTCATTGCTATTAAATTTAATAGTCTTAAAAATTCTACGTAATAAAAAATACAAAAAATTATGTATGGTCATTTCTCGAAATCAAAATTTCTCTTTAATTGTACCTCGATATGTGAATTAGGAAACTATAAGTCTATAAAGAAATCAATTTGTAGCTATTAGCTAAGTTGCTCATATGTTTGTTATAACTGTTTGTTTCTCAATAAATTAAAAAAAAAAGGTTAAAATAACTGTTAAAAGGATGATCTCCAAATCTTTTCTATAATATTCTTTTTGTCTTAGAACAATTTTTTTTTCAGTGTTCTTGGAACGAAAATCTTAAAATTAATTAGAATTCAAGAAGAAAACGATCAATTTCAAAATCAGAAGTAAACCACGTTCGCCGTCATGCGGGTGGTATATTGAAGCTGATTGGGGCCTTTGGAAAGAGGCCACTTTTGGGCTGGAGCCCGTGGCATATCTCCCACTCCTAATGAACAAAGTAAACAGTCGCTTACGGCAGGTGTCGGTAACAGCAACTCGAGGGCCGTATGCACGTCTTTAGAGCTTCAAGCAGGGACCGGACAACCCTTTTCGCGATAAAACCCTTTCAATGGGCGACACTTAAACACGGCTAACACATTGAAAGACTTTCCCTTTTGAACTGCAAGCCCCTTACCTTTGACTAACCCTTACCGAAAAGCTAACCAAATATAAGGCTAGCTCTTAATAAGGGTTACCCTTATCTTTAAGCGCTTTTTATAAAGGTTTCCCTTTGCGTGAAAGAGACAGGATTAGTATATATCTACGGTAGTGTATGAAAAGGAATGAAAATACGTGCCTAGTCAAAGAACGCCGCCGACGATCGCTCGGATTCGAAGTAATGTGTGCTTTATGAACAAGGTAGATGACTTAAATTAGCACGCTTATATGCTAAAAGGGAAGCCCTTTATAAGGCTAACCCTTATAAGCAATATTAGTCTAACCCGTTCGTATAAAAATACCGCAAATCGATGTACAGGACTACAGGTTAGCCGTTTGGCACACACATACTAGAGGCCAAAACAAATTTTTTGACCTGCAGTTCCTAAAAAAATTTCGCTGGGGGGAGTGGTAAAACATTATTTTTTTTGTATGGAAAATTTTTTTTTTTTCCAAAACCTATCGAGTGTGGTATCATACGAAAGGGCTTATTGAGGCGATCCTAAAAATATATAAATATATCACATCATTACATTTCGGGCATTTCGGGCCACTCCCCCCCCCAGCAAAATTTTTTTAGGAACTGCGGGTCAAACAATTTGTTTTGGCCTCTAGTATGTGTGTGCCAAACGGCTAACCTGTACATCGATTTGCGGTATTCCGGCTTCCGCTATATGCAAGGTGTTGGTGAGCGGATGATAAGGGTTTTGTAAGAGTATTTGGGCTACTGATTACCCAAATGTGGTAGCTTTATATAAGGGTTTTTAAAAGCAAAACAAAGGGTTTCGTCTGGCAAAGGGTATGGTGAGTCAAGCCTTATGCAATACCCTTATTTTTTTTTTTTTTAATCTGGTTTTTATGGAGGCTTTGGACACTCTAGGTGAACATGTCAGCCTCATGGGTGCTATCATAGTTCCCTACTCAAGGGAGAGGTCAATAAAGTGGTAAACACTGATTGCTTTGTCCGATATAGGTTCTGCCAACCAACAATTGATCTGTCCATTGTGCATGGAGCCCAGACTACCAAAAATTCTTTTTCTCAAGTCCGAATTCCGGACGCATTCCAACAACACGTGAGACAAGTCATCAGTCTTCTGACAGTTTGCACACGCACACAGTGGTGACGATTTAACGGCCATCATGCACAGAAATTTGTTTGTAGGGATGTGTCCGGACCGGACTCGGAAAGCTGAGACTAACACTTTTCTAGAGAGTTAGCAGAATCAAACCAGGGTATCCACAAGGGTCTATCTTGGATTGTTCTGTACCAGATTCCAACACCCCTTGATAAAGCTTGTTCTCCAAAATGGTATTCCCATTTCTGTAAACATATTTTTTTAATTCTGGGAATTACTTCACTTGAATATGGTATAGAATCGAGTACAGAGCCATCCATTACAGCGGTTTTAGCAAGCTTATCTACTGCCTCGTTTCCTACTAACCCTACGTGGGAAGGAATCCACTGTATTTTAACAACTCTATCTTTACAAATAAACTCATGAATCAACTGTAGAGCTTCATATGCAACAGGCATGCCTCTTTGTCCAAAAACACAACGATTAAGGTGTTGAAGTGCTCTCTTTGAGTCAGATAGTATTACAACTGGAGCACTATTAGCTAGATTATTTGCATAACACAAGGCTTCTTTAATAGCTACAAGTTCAGCTCGCATAACGCACGCGTCATCATGCAGCTTCCACATGAGTGAAACATTGCACTGAGGATCAAACAGAGCTGCTCCAACACCTTGTACACACTTCGAACCATCAGTGTATATTTTATGAAATTGGACATACTGCTCAGTAAGCACTCTCAGTGTAGAATTTCTCAACGCCTCATTCTGTTGATGCCGCTTAGGGACATCAATATAATCAATGCTATCCATTATACATGACCTGGTGTCAACCGAGGACACCCACGTGTTCAAAGAGTACATATCCAATTTGTCACAGTGATGCACAGGTAAATCTTTCCATTCATCATAAATTTTTGCTAACAAAGGAAAATTTATAACAGAAAATTGGTAACGTTTAGTCAAAATGCTCTGTAACGCGGAAATAATGGGGCTGTTTGATCTTGATCTAATTCTTAGTAAAAATCTACAACCCAACCAATAACGGCGCACAACCAGAGGAGGGATGGAGAGTTCACTTTCCATAGCTATAACAGGAGTGCTGCGTATGAAGCCTCCGCACACACGCAAAGCTCTATTTTGCAAAATGTCTAATTTCTTTAAATGATAAATAGCACAGCTTCCATAAATAAAACTACCATAATCCAGGCGACTTCTTAAGAGAGATATATAGAGGCGCCTGAGATGTTTAGGGTGAACTCCCCAAGACCTGCCCGCTAGAACCTTTAAAATATTAATATGTTTGTAATTTCTTTCACACAGCTCTTTTATATGGAGCCCCCATCTCAAGGGCGAATCCAGCCATAATCCTAAATACTTAACTTTACGAACAACCTCGAGAGACTTGCCATTAACAACTATGTCAACATTAACATCTTTTCGTGATCTTTTAAAAACACATACTTTCGATTTATTCTCAGACAGATACAAGCCAACTTTTTCTAGACAACCAATCAAACAGTCAATAGAGAGTTGTAGAACACTAACTGTATCTGTAGTGCGACCTCTTTCCACTGTTTTATACAACACGAAATCATCGGCATATTGCGAGATACAAACATTATTAATACTATTACCGATTTCCATGGTTGCAATATTAAATAAAAGAGGAGAAATGGGATCTCCTTGGGCTAATCCTTGGTGTGTATGTCTAATTAAAGGGTTACCTCCACAATTCAGAATAATTCTACAGCGCCTATTAGAAAGGAAATTCCATAGATATTTACATATCTTATTACCTATGCTTATGTTTTGTAAAATGTTAATTAATGAGCGTATATCTATGTTATTATATGCATTATCGATGTCGATAAAACAAGCAACAGTAGGTTGTTTTTTACCAAATCCTTGCTGAATATCAGTTGTAAGTAAAGCCAAATTATCTAAACAAGACTGAGCCCGTCTGAAACCAGTCGAAGCGTTAGGAAGGAGACCCCGGCTCTCCACAAACCATTCAATTCTCTTCATAAGAATCAAGTGTAGAATTTTACATGGACAAGATATTAAAGAAATCGGACGTAAAGAAGATGGCAAGCCGGGGTCCCTCCCCGGCTTAAGTATAGGGACTATTTGGACATCTCTCCACTGATCCGGGACAACCCCGGTATGAATTATGAGATTAAATATTTTTATCAGCATTAATTTACCATTGTCTGAAAGATTAAAAATCATAGAATAAGATATGTTATCAACTCCTGGAGAGGTATCCTTCTTTTTTAAACAATTTTGCAATTCAGGGAGAGTAATCGGGATTTCTAACACAGAAGATTGTGCACTAGAAAAGGACGGGTCCGGTTCAGCAACACTATCTGGGGTCAATGAGTGAAGCAGATTCCTGGCGTTGTCGGGATCAACACCAGCACGGCCTCCAGAGTTTCCCTTCATCCATCTCATTTTCCTCCACATGATAGTAGCTGATGATTCATGGTCGATGCTCGTACAAAAATCTTTCCACGCTTTTGAGCTAGCCTTTTTTATCAGTTCACTGGCTTTTGACACCTTGGTTTGCCAGCAAGAAAGATTTGATGGAGTAGGATTACGTCGCACCTTTGCCAAGGCTAAACGTCTTTCTGCTACAGCTTTGGATATTTCTGAATTCCAATAATGTTTAGGTCGAAATTTTGATGAAGGGTCTTCACTCGTCTTGATCCAAGGGATATGTTTATCAGCTAATGATTGGATGTTTTTCATAAATATATCATAACTAGTTTGAACGTCATCACTCACTGAAACATCAAACACTGTTTCTGCTTCTTTATTATACTCTGCCCAGCTAGCCTCTTTATAATTCCTCTTCTTGGTAAACATTTTAGATCGGATATAACCACAGTTCATCTTTAATATCACATGATCACTACCCAAATTTTCATTACAAGTCTGCCAGCTAACATTAGTAGCAATGTCCGTTGAAGCGAATGAGATGTCAGGTGAAGATGTCTGCAGGCTGCCATTAACCCATTTAATGCGAGTGTGTGAACCATCGTTTAGACACACGAAATCATTTTCAAACATAGCTTTGTACACAGCCTCTCCTCTCCGATCGGATTTACATGACCATAGGGCGTGATGAGCATTCATATCACCAAATATTAGACACTCTGACTTAACAAAACTGAAGATTGAGTCCCAATCATGCTGATTAGTGGTTACGGAGGGTGGGCAATATATCGATATAATATGTTTAAGGCCAGGAATATTAAATATTTCAATAATCATGACTTGCATTTCAGAATTAGTTACATTATAAGGTCTATGTGAAAATTTTATTGATCTGTGTATGATGGCGCACAGGCCACCATAAGAATCGGACCTGTCTGCTCTTACTACGTTATATCCACTAAACTTAAGAGTAGTTTGAGTAGAAAGCCAAGTCTCACTCACAAATGCCATATGGATTTTATCTTGTAGTAATAAAAGTTCAAAGTTTCGAGCTTTAGGTTTTAAACTGTTAGCATTCCATTGGTATATGCTTATCAAATCCTTTTTTGTTGTGTTACTGGCCATTATTGTGATTTCCAAAAAGCTTTAACAACATCTCTATAGTGAAAAATTTCTGAACAAAATTCTTAACCTCACTCCAGATAAATTCCATAAATACCTTAATTTTATTTTCAAAATCTCCCTCGGTTGCCATTGCTTCATTTATCTTTTCCAAAAACCTATCTATTAAGGACTTTCTTTCTTTGCGAGTTCTTCGAGATTGCTGAGGGGGGACTACGTCAATTGGAGGACGGGTACTTTCAGTTTCAGATGATTCCTCGGCACTCATATTATGTTTCTCGCTTCTCTTCGATTTGCGGCGTTTTTTGTCACTTTGCTTTTTATTTTTGCTTCCAATATCCTTATTTTGAAGTACACTTTTTACTAATTCGCTTTCAGGATGCTCTTCTTCAAAGTTAAAATTACTAACTGAAGCCCCAGCACATATATCTCTACAAGAAGGCTTCGAGGATTCCCCGGTTGAAAATACTAGGGGACTCGGATTCAGTAGCAGAGTTTCTCTCGCCTGGAAGCCACTGCTTACATCAGTATTCTGCTTTTTTTCCTCGTTAATTTTCTTTAGGGCTACTTTATATGTGCAATTGTTTTGCCCCATGAATGCACGAATGGATCTTTCTTTTAGGAACGCGGGACATAAGCTTTTCATCAAGGATAAATGGTTCCCGTTGCAGTTCACGCTTTGGAACTTCTTTGTTTCACAATTTTCATGTTTTTCTCCGCATTTAGGACAGATTTGTACCTTGGATGGACAAAAATTACTGACATGGCCAAATCGCCAGCATTTCGAACATTGGGTGACTGGATACTTATATGAATCTACCGCCATACGACATCCATACGCCTTAACGTAAGGGGGCAGAATTGACCCTCGAAAACAAACACGTACAGTTTCACACTTTACCCACTTACCCTGCTCATCTCTTTTGTTTAATCGTTTGACGGCTAAAATCTCTGTATCTGAATCACACACAAAAATATCTTTTAGGTCCTTTTCATCAACATCAAAATCTATATCTCTGACTACCCCGTAGCAGAATGGCAATTCGTTAGTATTTCTACAAATCCACTCAAATTTCTTAGCAACTTCACTCTCCAAGAAACTGTTTGCGTTAATCTCAGTATTAAATCTGATCAGTACTTTGAAAGGACTCTTATATTTTACTCTTAAGACGCCCTGCACATTATGACTCGACAATATCTTTGCAAATCCCAATTGTTTCGGGAGAGCGTTTTTGGAACTAACTGAAACCTCATAAATAATATCGTCAGACTTCGGTAGAGGACTACTCGAAGGGGGGGAACGACGTACATCTCTACGTTTATTCCTACATACGAGCGTAAACTCATCATCATCTCCACCGTCATCCTCTAACCGTCGCTTATCGCCTCGTTGCTCTGCAGAGTCTGCGAGTTGGTTAACGGCATTCAAATCTCCGTCATCCCATTGCAAGTCCATCTCACCATCTCCTTGAGGAGTGGAGGCCTCGGAGCCCATGATAACCTTCCTGATTGATTCTGGGGACATCTCGGCACCCGCGGCCGGCTGCGGGGCCGTATCCTCGCCCGATTCACTCATAATCATAAATTGAGGGTAGTTCGATAAAACCACTAATATTGTGTTTTCACGAAAAAATCACTAATTAACTTAGTTTTTCACGTATTATCAGTACTAAAGTCATTGTAATCAATTTATACACACTCGGAATTATAATACTCTCAGCAAAACACAAAAAAATCGGTCTTACAAAAAGGTAAACAAAGGAACGCGTCCGAACGTAATCGTTGCTCACGCCAGACTGCAATACCCTTATAAAACCCCGATAAGGGATAGCGTGCCAGTTCTTGGCTCAAGACACTAAAGCTTAACACAGAGAGCACTTAAATCAGTCATATAAACTTCTATAGTTGTTTAAGCGCCACTTAATAATAATAATACAAAGACGTTTATTCAAGAAGTTTGAACATAATAAATGTACATGATAATGCTTACAAAATAATTGAAAGGGAAGGTGGCTCAGCTGATGTCTGTGCCAAAAAGGCTTCGGGGCACAGCAGCCCCAAAGATTTTCACTTGCACCATTCCACTAACCCAGGTTTAACCGCTTAAACCTGGAGTTACAATGGTTACGAGTGCCATTTGGGTTGGACTAAAGCAAACACTTGTATCCTTCCCTGCCTTACATATGGATGTCAAACTTGGGCCCTAACTGTCAAGGAGAGGAAAGCTCTCCAAGTCTGCCAAAATAGTATGGAAAGAAGCATGTTGAATATAAAACTTAGAGATAGAATAAAACTGGAGGACATTAGAAAGAGAACAAAAATAATTGACGTAAACCACACTATGAAAAAACTAAAATGGAAGTGGACCGGCCACATGCTCCGAGACAAAAGAGAAAAATGGTCAAAAGACATCACAACATGGTACCCAAGTGTCGTATATAGCTTTTAAGATATGTCGTATATAGCTTTTAAGATATTTTTATTGTACGTTTTGTGATTCTCTAATTTTGTGTTTTATTATTGTGTAACTTTCTATGTCTTTTAATCATTGTGTGTTTATGTTTTATTGTTATATTTCGTGCATAGTTATAAGAATCAATGTCCCACAATAAATATTACCTATTCCCTAACTTTGTAAAATAGCGTAAGCTGATTGGCCAATAAATGGATACTGACTCTGCACAACACACCCACGTGACACAGTGGGCGGGGCGCGGTCGCGCTATCATATAAATATGACTGCCCAACCTAGCCTCGTCAGTCCGTCAACAACTAGTCTACACTTAACATCTTATTAACCCTAAAATAAGTGTTCTTACTAACCCTCACACTAACCCGGTAACATGGTGGTGGTATTTCTGAGGTAATTGGCAGCGGTAGCTTCACTTCGGCCAGCGCGTTCCAGTCTTCGGCGTACGAGCTTCAAGAAAAACAGTCTACGCTCAACAATTATGGTCCTTCGAGCCGGATAAAGAACAAAGAAACAAGTACGCGCTGAGTGTTGAGAATTTCTCCACTCAGATAGAAGAAAGAACAAAGAAACAAGTACGCGCTGAGTGTCGAGATTTTTCTCCACTCAGATAGAAAAAAGAAGCTTGAAAAACGAACGCGCTGAGCCTTGAAGTACGCTTCGGCTCAGACCCTTACCCAATTACCCCTCCATACCCCACTATACCGGCTTGCCGGTCGGACCGTGCTGTGTTGTAGGTTTTCCTCCACTCACGCGTCCTGGCAACTTTCGTTGCATGTGTCACATGGTGATGCCATCACACTGCTTTCGAACGCTCTAGGCATTGCACTTTGTCATTGCGGGAGATTCAGTGCACCGAGGGATTTACGCTTAGGGGCACTGACGTTGCGCTCTGTGGCGTCAGGGCATAGGTGTTAGGCAGGTAAATTTGTATATAGTTAGGGACCCCCGCGTGTGTGTCAAGAAAGAAGAAGATGTCTACGAAGAGTACGAGAAATCTTCGACCGCGCGCTAAGGGCCCGCCTGCCCCCGCGCCCACAGAGACCCCTACCCCCTCGTCCGGCAAGACCACGTCTACCGAGACACATACATGGAGCAAAGGCTCCACCGGCAACCAAGTGAATAGCGGTGGAGAGATAGACAACAATTCGGTACACTCGGACGCGTTAGAAAATACGGTAGTAGTTCGCAGTAGGTCAAATACGCTAGTAAATAAAGACCCCGTGGTCGCGCCGCCGCCGCCGCGGGCGCCGTCTGTTCGTGGATCAATCAGAGGTCGCGAATCGGTAAATAGGGATCGTGATAGTCAATTATCGGTGCTCATGGCCGAGCTCGAGGTTCATAAAGCCGCTCTAGTTGTCGCTCAGAAGCAGTCCGATACTGCCAAATTAAAGCTGCAGATCGCCGAATTGGAGGCGAATTCTGACAGAGGCAGTACCGTGGCTGACGAGTCTGAACGGCGTACTAGGAATTGGGTAGGACAACAGTGTAGGCCACAGGAGCACGACGTCGCGATCGAGAATAGTAAAATTCCCTTGCCGAAGGAGACAGCGCCGCCGCCGCGCGCCGCCGCCATTGAGCGGGGTACTAGTAGGCCGCAACCGCGTTATTTAGAGGTGCCACACGGCAGTTATGCACCTATCTACCATAAGCCGCCCGAGTTACCCTCATTCGGAGGAGATATAACCGAATGGATTTCATTTAGGGCAGAGTTCGAGGACACGTCTCCCATGTTTAGTGCCGTCAATAACGTAAGTCGTATTAGGCGCGCGCTCAAAGGCGAGGCTCGGACCGCCGTGAAATCAATTATGTACACAGTTCAGGACCCGTACGAAATTATGGAGGCGCTAGAACGGCAATTCGGCGACCCGGAGGAAATTGTGTTAACGGAGTTGCATAATATAAAACGTATGCCGCGCTTGTCAGAAGACAACGCGAACATAGCTTCCTTCGCCGCACATATTGCGAATGCCGTCGCAACCATACGTTCGCTGCGACAAGAGCAGTACTTACACGCGCCTGAACTTGTAAACAAAATCGTGGACAAACTTAATTTGATTGTGCGTTACGAATGGGCAAAATATAGGCAGTCTAATAGTCAAACTCCCGGTCTAGTTGCATTATCGGAGTTTTTGAACGAAATTAGCACTGCAGCCAAACGCGTCAACCGACATAGGCCGTCGAACAGATTGCGGAACACAGTAAACACGGTATCTTTTGAGCACGACCCTAGGCGAGCAAGCAGTTCTCGCGATAGGCGTCGCGCCCCCGCGTTTTCCCGCGATCCTAGCACGGAGTCGGAATCAGATTCCCACGATCATTACGTACGCGAAGCGCCGCGTAGTAATAAACCCGCTATCGCGCAAGTTAAGCCTCGCGATAGTAACAAAAAAAAACCCGCGTCGACCGGAGCTAAGCCCAAACAACCGACATCGTCCGTCCCTGTCTCGCGCAGCACGTGCGCCGTTTGCCAGAACGGCCACGAGCACAAAGTTAGCGCGTGTCGTAAATTTTTAGCGGCGACGATTCCTGAACGGTGGGACTTAGCAAAGGGCGCTAGATTATGCTATAGGTGCTTAGACGCGGCTCACCGTAAGTTCAAGTGCAAGTACATCGCGTGCGGAGTTAACCAATGCGAAGCCGGACATCATAAGCTATTACACGGACTGAACGCGGCCGCGCCCGCGAACGGTAATAGTACTCCGGCGGCAGCGGTTAATAATATTAGGCTCCCGCAAACGTACCTCAAAGTCATGCCTGTAGAGGTGTCGGGACCGCTAGGTACCGTGCAAACCCTCGCGCTGCTAGACGAAGGCGCGGCTATGACTTTGATGCTTCACGAAACGGCCGATAAACTCGCGCCTCGCGTAAAAGGCGAAACTTTGGAGATAGAAGGCATAGGCGGCGTAGTCAGAAATCCGGATTCGTATACGTTACGAGTCGCAATACGGGGTTTTTGTAGCCGACACATGGAAATGATGGAGGTAATCACGATTGGCGATATTGGCATAGGAATGCAGGGCGTACCACGTGACGTAGTCGACAAGTGCGAACACTTGACTAAAATCGCGGACGAATTAAGTTACCCGACCGGCATACCTACCATCGTGATAGGACAAGATAATTGGCACCTCATCATTTCTCGGCAAATTTTAGAGGGCCCGCCTGAACTTCCCATTGCTAGCCTAACTAGACTGGGCTGGGTTTTACACGGCCCAGATAGAACGCGCCGCGCCGCGGTAAACTTTGTAGGGCACGCACGGCCTAAAACCGCGGACGACGAGGCTTTAGAGCTAATGAAACGGCATTTTGACATAGAATCATTAGGCGTTTCACAAAAGCTACCTCGGGCCGATCCCGACCAGCGCGCACTAGACTTGCTGAAAACCACCTGTGTAAAAATACCGGGGGAGAATAGGTATCGAGCGGGCTTATTATGGCGGACGGACGACGAAAAGCTCCCAGATAACCGAGCGCAAGCATTAAAACGGCTGTACAGTCTAGAACGAAAACTAGACCGAGATGCAACGTTAAAGGCCGAATATGCAAAGCATATGGCTAACTTGCTTGACAAGGGTTACGCGGAGAAAATGGAGTCGCCGCCCCCCCTCGATGCGCCCCGGGTGTGGTACTTAGCGCATTTCCCAACTTTTCACCCGCAACGCGGCAAAATGAGACTAGTGTGGGACGCGGCCGCCACGGCCTACGGACGGTCGCTCAATAGCGCGCTTTTGGCCGGCCCCGACTTATTAGAGTCACTCTTTGGCGTACTAGTGCGTTTCCGCGAGGGTAAAATCGCGGTAATAGCGGACGTCAAAGAAATGTTTTTACAGATCGAGATAATTGAGCAAGATCGCGATGCGTTACGTTTCGTTTGGCGGGGGGAGGACCGCACCTCTCCACCGCAAGAATACAGAATGAAGCGGCTTATATTTGGATCGGCAGCGTCGCCGACAACCGCGCTATACGTCAAAAACGAAAACGCAAGAACGCATAGCGAACAATTTCCGATCGCAGCTGAAAAAACAATAAAAAATACGTACATGGACGACATGTTGATCGCGCTCGATACGTCCGAGGACGACGCCAGGCGCATAGTAAACGAGGTTTACGAATTAAATATGCGCGCGTCATTCGAGCTTCGCGGGTTCGCGTCGAACCATCCTGCGGTTATTGCTGACGTAGTTAACAGTAAAGAGGAAACGTCATTGTTAGGCGCTAGCGAGAGCGAACGTACGTTAGGTTTGAAATGGAATCACAAGCGTGACACCTTAGGTTTCAACGTAAACTTTCGCAACACGCCCGAGGACGTACTTAACGGTCAGAAATTACCTACAAAACGACAGGTTACGAGTAGTGCGATGTCGATATTCGATCCGATCGGATACGTTAGCCCCATATCCGTCTTAGGCAAGGCATTAATGCAGGAGATATGGCGCACCGGAATCGGATGGGACTCGCCCATACCCGTCTCGCTCGCACCCGCATGGCGATCGTTCATAGATAACGTACAACAATTACGGGACTTGGAAATTCCGCGACACGTGCCCGCATTTAATAGGGAGGCATATATGCATGTTTTTTGCGACGCAAGTGAAAAAATATATGCCGCGGCCGTGTACCTAGTCAGCGTCAACCCCGAGGGGACTAGAACGTCCGCATTAGTGGCCGCAAAGGCCCGAGTGTCACCTCTCCGGGTAGTTAGTATTCCACGAATGGAATTACAGAGCTGCGTACTAGCGACTAGGTTAGCGGAGACCATAGTCAAAGAGTCAGACTACGTAATAAAGGACAAGTATTTTTGGTCTGACTCCAAAACGGCACTCACGTGGATACGGTCGGACCCACGTAGGTACAAAACGTTCGTCGCACATAGGTTAGCGGAAATCGAGAACACTACCACCCCCGCCAACTGGCGCTGGGTGCCTAGTGCAGCTAACGTAGCTGACGACGCGACGCGCGGTATACCTACGCAATTTGGAGCGAACCACCGATGGTTCATAGGGCCCGATTTCATACGTAAAAGCGAGGAGCATTGGCCGACAGAGAAAACGCCCGCGCCCGTCGCCGATACGGGCGAAGAACGCGTTAACAAGCTCGTATGCTCGGTAGGCGCCGCGAAAAATAAGTTTGAGTACCTGCCGGAGGTATGTAGGTTCTCAAAGTTCGTACGCTTAGTCCGCGCCACCGCTAAAACACTGGTTGCCGCCGAGGTTTTTAAAGCCGCATTGCTTAAAAAGAAACCAGACACAGACATAAATAAGGGGCATTTGAATTTAGCAGAGATATTGCTTATACGCCGGAGTCAACATGAAGCCTTTCCAGAGGAAATCAAGTTAATGGAAACTGGACGGCCGATTCCGAAGAAATCGCCACTCCATAAAATCGCAGTAAAACTCGACAAAAATGGAGTCATCGTGCTGAACGCCAGAATAGATAAAGATGTACACATACCCGTTCTACACGCTAAAGAAGATTTCGTCAAGCTGCTAATACATCATTTTCATGCTCTCTACAATCACGGCAACCATTCAACAGTGATAAACGAGCTGAAACAAAGATATTATATTATCGGTCTGCGCGGTAGCATTCGTTATATAACGAATAAGTGCCAATGGTGTCGGACCTATAAGGGGACCACACTCAAGGTTCCTGTAGGCGACTTACCACCAGAGAGGCTCCAGGCGAATCAACCGCCATTTACCGCCGCAGCCGTAGATTTATTTGGCCCAATGAATATTACAATAGGCCGCCGCCGCGAGAAAAGATGGGGCGTATTATATACTTGCCTCACTACCCGAGCTGTGCACTTAGAGCTTGCCGCCTCACTTTCGGCATCCTCTATGATACTCTCACTGCGCAGAATGATAGCTCGGCGCGGCACGCCTACCGTTCTGTACTCCGACAACGCAACTAACTTCTACGGAGCAGAACGAGAAATTGCAGAGGCCAAGAAAACGCTGCCAGACAGTCTAAAGCCATTCCTGACTGAACGAGCGATCACCTGGAAAAAGATACCGCCTGGCAACCCTTCCGCCGGCGGTGCATGGGAACGACTCGTGGGCAGCGTGAAAACTGCACTGAAAGCTACACTAAAAGAGAGAGCACCTCATGAAGAAGTTCTACATACGCTGCTTCTAGAAGCCGAGCACGTAGTGAACTCCAGACCACTGACACCTGTGAATCCAGACCTAGATGTCGAGGCTCTGACGCCGAACCATTTTCTCATCGGCCGGTCGAGCGCAATGGCACCGCTGGGCGTCTTCACAGACAAAGATATGTCACTGTCGTCATGGAAGACAGCGCAGAACTTAGCCGATCACTTTTGGAGGCGCTGGCAGAAAGAATACAGACCCAGCCTCCTCCCTCGGCCCAGTGCTCACCAGAACGTGCAGAAGCTAAATATAGGCGACATCGTCATCGTAGCGGACAGCTCTATGCCACGAGGAACATGGCCTAGAGGCGAAATCGCACAACTCTTTCCCGGCCCTGATGGCCACGTAAGAGTAGCCATTGTTCGCACCCGAGCGGGTGAAGTCCGTCGTCCAGTTTCCCGGCTTATACCTATATACTCCACGAATGGAGACGGTGTTGGCACACGCGGGGGAGATTGTCGTATATAGCTTTTAAGATATTTTTATTGTACGTTTTGTGATTCTCTAATTTTGTGTTTTATTATTGTGTAACTTTCTATGTCTTTTAATCATTGTGTGTTTATGTTTTATTGTTATATTTCGTGCATAGTTATAAGAATCAATGTCCCACAATAAATATTACCTATTCCCTAACTTTGTAAAATAGCGTAAGCTGATTGGCCAATAAATGGATACTGACTCTGCACAACACACCCACGTGACACAGTGGGCGGGGCGCGGTCGCGCTATCATATAAATATGACTGCCCAACCTAGCCTCGTCAGTCCGTCAACAACTAGTCTACACTTAACATCTTATTAACCCTAAAATAAGTGTTCTTACTAACCCTCACACTAACCCGGTAACATGGTGGTGGTATTTCTGAGGTAATTGGCAGCGGTAGCTTCACTTCGGCCAGCGCGTTCCAGTCTTCGGCGTACGAGCTTCAAGAAAAACAGTCTACGCTCAACACCAAGAGACGGAAAAAGGGATGATGGAAGACAAAAAATGAGATGGGAAGACGAGTTCAGGCAGGTGGCTGGAGCCTTCTGGAGAAGACAGGCTCTGGACAGGGACTCGTGGAGGAATATGGGAGAGGCCTATGCCAAGGGCAACCAGACAAGACGTCTGCGGAGAAAGGCTAGCAGTAAGTAAAGCAAAGGGGGTGCCGACACTTAGAATTTTTTTTATCGGAGTGATGTTATTATGACACCTATTTTTTATTATGTTATCGTAGAGAATACGCTAAAATAAGCATGTTTTGTAGGAAAAACTTTTCTCTAAAATCAAAAATGGCTGAGATATTTGACCCGCAAGTTGAAACCACTACTTGACAAATTAAAATCAATCATTTGGAACAGTAAATTTAAGTAACAGAGACAAGATAGGTGCGACGACGAGTGAAGCGAGGAGGAGTATGTTAGGTTGACTGCGATGATCGCGATCAAACAGAGCGCGAAGCCAAGCGAGCGAAGCGAGCGTGCCGCGGCTGCGGCCGGCGAGCGCCAGAACAGACATGTTATTTTACCTACTAGAAAAATTCTAAGTCTTTTTTTTTTGCACCCCCTTTGCTTTAGGCCTAAAAAATAGGTGTAATAATAACATACTCCGACGAAAATTACCCCTTTGCTTTAGTCCAACCCAGCGAGCATGCCGCGGTAGCGGCCGGCGAGCGCCAGAACAGACATGTGACATGAAAAATTCTAAGTCTTTTTTTTGCACCCCCTTTGCTTTAGGCCAACCCTTTTCTACCCTTCGGGTATAGTCTCCTTCATTTTGCGCCATTCCTCACGGTTCTGTGTGACCTGGAGCCACTTCTTCAGAAATCAGAAACATTTATTATTATATTATATTGTTTAATACACTAGCAGCTGAAATGCGTGCGTGTATATCACTGCACTTGGTTTTTTTTTACTATTAGGTCTATTAGTTAGGTTGTTCAAACTGTGTAGGTACAAGAAGTATAGCTAGGTACATTTTTTTATGGGTATTAACAGTTTCCCCGCAGTCCTCTTGATGTCGTCGTCCTAACGCATCTGGGGTCTACTTCAAGTAATTTTTTTGCATTGTTAGCTGTTCTCTTCAAAAGTTTGCGGTCCCCTAGCTTAGCATACTATGTCTAGAGGGACATTGGTACCAATATCAGAGTAAACAACTGAATTTGATGGAAGATCAATGGGAGAAGGAGGGATGTTTCACCATACTATAAAAAAGTTCGAGGCATCAAGATTTCTTAACACATTCACTGCCAGGGCTGTCTTTTTGTATGACGGTGAACACGCGGCGGCGGTGGATGCGTTGCTGGCAGTGAATGTGTTAATCCAGGCTGTATGTAGCATGAGCATGTCCAAGCTACTAAAATGTAAATAAAGATCCCGTTATTGACATTTTGGCTACAGAACCCTAAAAAGGGCTATTGTTAGTTTTATATGACCTTTCAATGCAATAGGATTGAAATGTAAATGCATTCCAAAAGATAGTCATATAAAACATGTAACATTTTTTGATAATGTTGATTTGCGCAGTAGCGTCAGGTTTGTTTTTTTATTGAGTAAACGCTTATCAGCATAGCACAGCAGAATAGCAGTATTAGTTACTTATGAGGTCGCCGGTGAAGTAGAGGTGCAAAATCCTGCGCCGCGCCACCGTCACCGGCCGCCAGCGCCCGTAGCGCCCGCAGGATAGTCGCAGTACGCCCCACTTCCAATCTCCCGCCGCGTAAGTAGGCAAAACGCGCGCGTTGCCGGAAGCCCTCCACGCGACCCCGCTGCAAGTCCACCTCGCACCAACGCCCGCTGGCGTAAATAAAGTACTTATTCGGCATCTTGGCAAAGAGTATTGTAATATATTGGCCGGCACACTGCACTTTAGAGACCCACTAATTGTATAAAATAACTAAATAAACTTTGCAAATACGCGGCGTCCACGGTTTGACATTTGCATTACTTTGTTTTTTTTTTTATCATTTGTTTAGGGCACAGATTACTAAGTAGATACTACGTGGTTTAGGGTAAGGATTATTAGGGTTTCGTTTGAGGTAGTTGTTAACACGCCGTGTTTTAAGATAAATCATTGGAAAAAGTAAAATCACTGTATACTCATGCTAGAGTCACTATTTTAGAATGGCCAATCATATCGTTCAAAATAAAATATGACGGTGACGCAGTGCCTCCTGATTGGTCTAAATACTGTACGCGAAGTGAGTCCGAATTGTAAAACAGAATTTTCTTGTTAACAATGTGAATCAAGGAATAAGATAAATTATTTCTTTATCAGAGCCATGAGCCATATTTTTATTTAATTTATTTTATGTAATTAATACACGTTATTTCAATTATAAACCTTTTATACGGTAGCAGTAGTTGATGAGTGTAATTAATGACATTTATATCTTCTCTTAAAAACGAAAAAGAAACGCAGACATTCGCATAAAAACTAAATTAACAGATGCTCTTCATTTTAGTTTAAAACAGAAGTGGAATTGGGCAGGGCACTTGGCAAGATATGAAGATAGATGGACGCGACGCGGCAAACAACTATATGGCTAGGCTCAAAAGGCAAAAGAAAGTGGGGAAGACCAAAGAAAAGATGGGCCGATGACATAATAAATAATAAACACAGCAGGAAAAAGCTGGATGTCTACGGCAAAGAACAGGGAAAGGTGGAAAAGAATGGAGGAGGCTTTTACCCTCAGAGGGGCCACACGGCCACATAACAAAGACATAGATATAGATAAAGTATAAATTGAAAAATACATTGTTAAGTGGAAAATAAAGCTGTAATAACAATATCTTAAAATGTTAGTCATTAATTTGGACCGCTCTTCGTGGCATGTCATGATGTCATTTGTTATTTAATTTAGTCCTGTCATGTCATTGGGTGTTCTTAGTAAAAGTATCTTTGAAAATAGTAAATACGAAATAAAAATTGTTCTAAATTCCTATTCCCCAATTCAAACAACAGGGACAGTCTTTTTATAACTTTTTTCCACAATCTACAAATTGATTGCCATCAAAAAGGTTAGTAACATATTCTAATTTGTCTGCGAGACGGCTGAAATTATATTTTGCTTACAATTATTTCGAAATATTGTTATAAAAAAACAGGATGCTCCTGATACTGATAAGACAACTTTGATTTGTTCGCAGTATTTTAGTCACGGATGTTCGTATTATATTCGTATTACGCTGCATTTTTAAGCATAGCGAAAAATGGCCAAAAACAAAACCCTTAAAAGTTTCGTCATGCACACTCAGCTGCAAAAGGTGCATGGCCACTTTATAAATGAATCCGATTTGTAATGTCTCCATGCATTATTAGGTTCCCTGCTTTATTGTGACATTAAATGGGCGATATTATTATTATTAATTTAATTTGTCGTAATAATTAATTGTTATAGTTATCTTAGTAACTTTACCGTAGTTGGTAGCTGCGCGCAACTACGCTCCCGTGTCCACGGAAGACCAGCGTCAGCGTACTACTTCTGTAGGACCTGGCATTATGCTGAGTGTTCACCTTTTTCAGTGTAATTATATACAGTGTACAAGTTAGTTATAAGTCTTTTTTTTCTCTGTATATATTGTATAACTGTGTACTTATACTGAAATAAATGATATTCTATTCTATAATTTATTTCATGAGACACGGTACATAGGTGTTACATTAAAATAGTACTGCCAAACTGTGAAACAGTTTGATGGCGGTTAGTTTAGTAGATATAAAGTATAGTCCTCAATTATTTTCTTGATGATGATTTTCTAGTAGCTCATTGCCAATCTTTTCTTAAGTGAGATCTTAGGGCTCTTACAACCGAGCGACAGTACGCGACACACTGTCGGCGACGGTCGCTGGCGACCGCCTGCGACAGCTATCGGCGACGGGCGGCGACGGTCGCCCACCGTCTCCGATAGACACGACAGCGACGCCGCAACTGCAATCGGCGACCTTTGGTGACCGTCGGCGACCGTCGCCGGCCATCGCCGATAGCTGTCGCAGGCGGTCGCCAACAGTGTGTTGTGTAGATAGATAGATAAAACGTTTATTTGGATGCTGCAAAACACACAATTTTAGTGTAAAGTATAAGTAGGTACATCGCAGTCAGAACAAAACTTATGTACTAAATTAAATTAACAAAAAAAATTTTACTTAAACACGAAAAATTAGTTTTTAGTGGTTAGCTGCACGCTGTGTGCATTGCAGCAACAACAAAAGGGTTCCGACTCAGCTATACGCTCCACTCTATTGAGCGGAGCACTGATATTCTGCCGGACTATTCTGTGTACTGTAGCTCGTCTGTAAGAGCCCTTATAATTATATGGCTGGCCAAGTCAAATTTGGTCTTGGAGATTCTATGACACCCATGACAGTAGAGTTGCCCTGTCACATTGTTTGTAGGAGGGCTTAGATCTTTGCATAACTAACATTTTTTGTCCAGAATTGAGTGACCTTTAAATGTTCCCAATGAGTTAATATATGTAACGAATTTGTTACAGCATCATGGATTACGAATTTATGGATGACAGTCAAGTTGTGAAGGAGCAGAGGAGCTCCTGGTTCTTCCAGATGATCGATGATTGGTTCACCTTTCGTAAGTATTTTTTAAATAAATAAAATAAATAAAAAGTCAAAGCAAAAAACAGAAAAGTTCAAAAAACAGCAATAGTCAAAGAATAATAACGAACAATAAGGTCTACGTAAATCAATATAAACGGAAATACAATAGAATATGTATCTGAGTATGTATACCTTGGTCAAATAATATCACCATCAGATCAGTCTAACAAGGAAATTGAAAAACGAATATCAAATGCATGGAAGAAATTTTGGTCATTAAAAGAGGTTATGAAGGCGAAAGAAATACCAACAAGCCAGAAATTTAAAGTTTTTAATATGTGCATTGTACCTGTACTCACCTATGGATGCCAAACTTGGGCACTTACGAAAAAACAAGAAAAAAGGCTCGCTACATGTCAAAACAACATGGAAAGAAGCGTGTTAAACATTAAACTCAAGGATAGAGTAAAATTGTCCATAATTAGAGCCAGATCAAAGTGTGGGAGAGTAGTTAAAAAGGTCAAGCAACAGAAGTGGCGGTGGACCGGTCACATCATCAGAGAAGGGCTAGAAAAGTGGACAAGAGACCTTATAGAGTGGTACCCAAGGGGGCACAAAAGGAAGAGAGGAAAGCCTACTCGTAGATGGTCGGATGACTTAAAAAGGATAGGCGGAGTGGGCTGGACCAGGAAAGCAAGAGACCGGGATACCTGGAAGGACTTGGAAGAGGCCTATGTCGGAGGACAAGCTGAAGTTGTCGATGGGAACTAGAAAATAGTAAATAGTAATATATATATAATTATAGAGAAAAATAAGGTATATTTTTAAGTAGATTGTTACAAAACTTCAGAAATAAAGGCTATTTTTATTTTATTTTATTTTATAGGTCTACGTCTATTTTCTGGCACAGGGATGATTGGGGCTTGAATGGATGCATAGGTCAAATTAGTTTTTTTTAAAGTTTAACCTTTTCAACGCAGTGTCAAACACAAAAGCTGTCATGTTTCCGAAGGGTCAAAACTGAAGTTGAACTTTATGCATATGCACAGAGGTCTATTTTGCTCTGTGGTGTGTGACGGATTAATCCGTCATCGGCGTTGGTCCTGCGTTTCAGATATATATTCGTTGTTGGTGTCGAAAAGATTAATGGGTCAACCGTAAGTTCGTAACATGACTAAAATACGTAAATAAGTAAGAAACATTTTATTATTTCTCTATGAAAATTAAAGTTTATTAAAACAGAATTATTTAAATATATACAGATTTCATAACCAATTTTCAGAGCCATAATCTCATTGAGTCACATTAATTTCTTTGGGCTGCTCTATTCCTCATTTTAACTTTTTGGACGCCAATGACCAATATACACGCACCATTGGTTCAACGCCAAAGACCGATTAATCGGTCATAGACCACAGAGCAACATAGACCTACATGCATATGCATAAAGTTCAATTTCAGTTTTGACACTTCGGTGACGTGGCGTCTGGATGACAGCTTTTGTGTTTGACACGGCGTCGAAAAGGTTAAATACTTGACCTAGAATCCATGACCATTGGTCTCGTAAGGGGAGTGACTTCCAAGTCTACCAACCAAATACTGCACTATATACTACATTACATTATTACTATAGATCTCATTTTGGGGGTGACATCGTCACTTCAGTGACGAAATCCCCTCCTTAAAAAAAAAGTACCAACCAGACTACATAGTCATAACTGGTGGTCGGTAACAACGTTTTAATTTCATGGCAGCATTGTTGAGCTAAAGGAATCTGTAAAGTAAAATTCCGCTGAAATTATTAATTAAGGTTACCTTTATATGAACCATAATTAACCGTTTCTTAAAATTGTTACTTTCCTTTACTTTAACTCAACCATGGTGCCATGAAATTAAAACGTTGTTACCGATCACTCACCAACATTTTGTTACAGAGGCAAACTTCCTGATCAACTACGGATGGCGATGCCTCGGAGGGCTCATCATAGCTGTCATCATTTGGAACTGGCTGCAGCCCAAGATCGAGGCGTGGAAGCGAGCTAGGGAAGATGCGGCCTACCACAAGGGTGAGAGAGATAAATGTAATGTTGTGTTTACATTTGGTGCAAACCAGCCTACTGTTATATGTACAGTCGCCATCAGATATATCGGAGCGGCCGAGGTGCTCAAAAATATCTGAACACGCACTTAAAGCCTTGACAATAGAGTCATGTTCAGATATTTGTGAGCACCTCGGACGCTCCGATATATGATGGCGACTGTACACAGTGGAGGCTGTGGCGTAGCGTGACCTAATCTAGCCGTGGGCGAAATCGCATCGAGGCCCTTTTCTTTCACTGTGCCCGACGGGGCCTCGCGCGACGTCCCCCCTGGGGCGCGAGGCAGTGGGCGACGGCCTAATTCGCCCACGCGTAGCTACGCCACTGAGTGGAGGTATAACACAAGTCAAATCATTTGTATGCCTTTTGTTCTCTCGCTAATGTTTGTAGTTAACGTGCCTAGAGTAACGACGGAAATTTTTGAATGTGGCAACGAATATTCTCCCATGTTTGATGGAAAGAATTATGTTATAACATATAACCTATACTATTATTATACTAAATTATATTATTTATGTTATGAAATGAAACTTCAAAAAGATTTGTGATTGGAGTTAGTAATAGTGTCTTGTCGTGTGACGTCACAATATACAACGCCATTTGCTGCAACTCTATTATAATGAGTTCTTGCTGATTATAATCATTGAATGCATTAAAAGATGTTTGACTTAGTTCTGCGTGTTATCATGAAACTGTTTTCTGTCACGTAACAAATGTAACAATAGGGGATATTACTGCATGCAATGTTCTGCTACCAGAGTGCAGGACTAGCCTTTTTAGTAAACCATAGAGTAACTTATACATACTGTACCTTTAACAGGTTTTTGACAAGTTTTCAGAGATAATAAAATATGACATTGATGCATCAAGGCGGTTTGCTTACAGACGACCTACCGGGAAACATTCGCTATCTGCCTCTCTATCGCTCGAATATACAATTTACACAGATGTTAGATAAATAAATTTTCTTGTTTCACGATAGACCCTCAGATTGTGGTAGTGGCGCCCTGGCGCGCCTACGCAGAGTTTCGCGTAATATTCCCTATTGAATTTATTATATCGCTAGCTGTCCTATTGATTAATTGAATGTGCAGACCCGGATCGTGTGTTGGCACGTGAGGAGGCAGTCAGACGAGCGCGAGAGCTACAGGAACAGAAACTGAGGGCTGACTCCGCGCGCGCGGCCGAGCTGCAGAAAGAGGTGACCTAAACTAGAATAACTATAGAATTATTAGAGCTCAACGACTTCACGTGTATCACGTGAATCTTTGTTTTGACATAAGTGGATAAAATTATGATTGTTTTGACATAAGTGGATAAAATTATGATTACTTACCCAGACATTTTTAAATTGTAATTTTGACTTTATTTGATAATGTAATGTATATTATGTAATTAAATTGTATTTTTGAATTGATCAAATAATGTAAATTGTATGTATTGATCATAGTATAAATTCGTGTAGATTAGTCTAGGATAATTTATATTGTAATTTTATATTATGAGAATAAATATCGAAATCTAAATCTATTGTGCCGCGAGCGACTCGACTCTACTGCGCGAAAATGTTGTGACATTTTTAGGGTTCCGTACCCAAAGGGTAAGAAACGGGACCCTATTACTAAGACTTCGCTGTCCGTTTGTCACCAGGCTGTATCTCATGAACCGTGATAGCTAGGCAGTTGAAATTTTCACAGATGATGTATTTCTGTTGCCGCTATAACAACAAAAAAAGTACGAAACCCTCGATGGGCGAGACCGACTCGCACTTGTCCGGTTTTTTTTAATATTCGCCGTCACAATTACAAATAAATCTACAAGCGTCGTATCCGAGAGTCGTAGGCGATTGCAGCGCCGTCTGCGTTGAGTTTTGCGCGTTTATCCCGCTCAATAAAATATGTTTGTATTGCAGAAAGAAGAAAAGAAGAGACGTGAAGCCCTCGAGCTACTAGAGAAGCATGGCCGCTTATCCGGCGGGCGGCGGCTCGGGGCCACAGATGATGGTGAGTTGTACTGACATACCTATGGTAACCACTAATATATACTGACACATCTATGGCAACCATCAACCATCGATATAGAAGAGACGTGAAGCTATGTGAAGCCCTTGAGCTACTAGAGAAGCATGGCCGCTTACCCGGTGGTCGGCGGCTCGTAGGGCTTCCAAATACCGGACCTTTCGCAATACCGGTATTGGCGATTTCAATACCGGGATCCCGAGGTTTTTTAAAAAAAAAATAGGAACTAAGTAACTTTGAAATAAAAATACCAATTTTTAATCAATTTTTATTTTATTTTGTATGCGTGTTACAAAAGTATTTTTAACAATGATATCACTTAATAATAAGGCCCTTTTTCTCTCTATTGACTGGTTTTTGCACTTGCAGCTCAATTGAATACAAAAGGTACAAAAACAATACAATGATTTTGTAACATAAATATAGTAGTAGCACTTACAGTGCATTGTATAACAGACAACATCTTAACTTCTAAACATTGGCTAAATCATTGTACTAAAATTTACTAAAAATATTGTATTTTAATTTGTTTTAATTTATTTTTAAGATAATTGTATAATTGAAATGCAAGATAAAATAAATTCTAAAATCAATAAATAATTTGCAATTTCCCTACTTGTAATGTAATAAAAATCAGTCTACAACTCGAAACACGCGCACATTTCAACAAATATTTAAAATTCAAGTTCTAAGCAGGGACCGGCCCGCTATCCCTTATCGGGGTTTTATAAGGGTATTGCATAAGGCTTAACTCACCATACCCTTTGGCAGACGAAACCCTTTGTTTTGCTTTTAAAAACCCTTATATAAAGCTACCACATTTGAGTAATCGGTAGCCCAAATACCCTTACAAAACCCTTATCATCCGCTCACCAACACCTTGCATATTGCTTATAAGGGTTAGCCTTATAAAGGGCTTCCCTTTTAGCATATAAGCGTGCTAATTTAAGTCGTCTACCTTGTTCATAAAGCACACATTACTTCGAATGCGAGCGATCGTCGGCGGCGACGGCGGCGTTCTTTGACTAGGCACGTATTTTCTTTCCTTTTCATACACTACCGTAGACATATACTAATCCTGTCTCTTTCACGCAAAGGGAAACCTTTATAAAAAGCGCTTAAAGATAAGGGTAACCCTTATTAAGAGCTAGCCTTATTTTTGGTTAGCTTTTCCGTAAGGGTTAGTCAAAGGTAAGGGTATGAATGGGCTTGCAGTTCAAAAGGGAAAGTCTTTCAATGTGTTAGCCGTGTTTAAGTGTCGCCCATTGAAAGGGTTTTATCGCGGAAAGGGTTGTCCGGTCCCTGGTTCTAAGACCCATGTGTTTTTTAGGGTTCCGTGCCCAAAGGGTAAAAACGGGACCCTATTACTAAGACTCCGCTGTCCGTCTGTCTGTCTGTCACCAGGCTGTATCTCATGAACCGTGATAGCTAGACAGTTAAAATTTTCACAGATGATGTATTTCTGTTGCCGCTATAACAACAAATACTAAAAACGGAATAAAATAAATATTTAAGTGGGGCTCCCATACAACAAACATGATTTTTTTGCCGTTTTTGCGTAATGGTACGGAACCCTTCGTGAGTGAGTCCGACTCGCACTTGGCCGGTTTTCTTTATATATTTAAACGTTAAACAGTCTTACAAATCTTACAATACCATTTAAAATCAAACTTATTTTTGTGCGTCAATGTCGAATATTAATTTTGTTTATTTTTTAAATATATCTATTGTGCTTAGGTATTCAAATAAATAAACCCATGTGACATATTTCTCCCTTTGGAAGAAACATGACATGAAATAAACCATTTCGTAACTTGATCCTTTTTTTTTATGATGAATAGGCAGGCGTTTGACCACGATCCCACCTGATGGTAAGTGATGATGTGGTCTACGGTGGAGCACGCTTACCTATGAGATACCTATTAACTCTTGCCTTGAAGAGTATATCTAATAAATAAATAATATATGCATACTTACATTGTTGTGAGATTCACATAAACCACAGCCGGGGCGCGAAACTATAACTACAGCATACCTTATAGCTTACGTTACGTACACATCACTTCACGTTAAGCACCGAGAACCGACTGGCTCTGGCTACACGTTACCGCTCCACGTCGCGTGCGCAACACAGCGAATGCTATCGAATCGCAAAACGAGAGGGAGACGCAAGATCTATGCGCGCAAATTAAGATTCGTGGTGATGCCAAATTTTTACGTAAATACCGGTATTGAAATCTACCATAAAAACGGCGGGATCCTGGGATCCCGGTATTGGAAGCCCTACGGTTCGGGTCCGTCGATGATGGTGGGTTACACTCTGCTTCTCACTTCGATTGTGAGTAAAATTTACAAAAATATCCAATATTTTAGGTTATATATTTATTCAAGAATAAAGAAAATTGTACTCGGGCCGGAGGGGTCGGGCGCGCGCCTCGGGGGCGCGCCGGCAAGGCTGGCAGTTTTTATGGCAGATTTTGGACTTTATTGCTAAGTAAACAAGGGTCGTAATAGATGATTTTACTTAATGCACTACAGCTTAAAAAGCGATTTTTGTCGTCTACGCACGACTTAAAGTCAGGGACCGGCCCGCTATCCCTTATCGGGGTTTTATAAGGGTATTGCATAAGGCTTAACTCACCATACCCTTTGCCAGACGAAACCCTTTGTTTTGGTTTTAAAAACCCTTATATAAAGCTACCACATTTGAGTAATCGGTAGCCCAAATACCCTTACAAAACCCTTATCATCCGCTCACCAACACCTTGCATATTGCTTATAAGGGTTAGCCTTATAAAGGGCTTTCCTTTTAGCATATAAGCGTGCTAATTTAAGTCGTCTACCTTGTTCATAAAGCACACATTACTTCGAATCCGAGCGATCGTCGGCGGCGATGGCGGCGTTCTTTGACTAGGCACGTATTTTCTTTCCTTTTCATACTCTACCGTAGGTATAGACTAATCCTGTCTCTTTCACGCAAAGGGAAACCTTTATAAAAAGCGCTTAAAGATAAGGGTAACCCTTATTAAGAGCTAGCCTTATTTTTGGTTAGCTTTTCGGTAAGGGTTAGTCAAAGGTAGGGGTATGGGCTTGCCGTTCAAAAGGGAAAGTCTTTCAATGTGTTAGCCGTGTTTAAGTGTCGCCCATTGAAAGGGTTTTATCGCGGAAAGGGTTGTCCGGTCCCTGCTTAAAGTCGAACTTTACGAGCATGAGAAGTGAAAATAATAATGTGTTGTTGCAGGCTACCTGCCGCTGAGCGGCGGCTCGGGGGCGGCGGGCTCCTCGTACCGCGCGCCCAAGCGCTCGGCCTGCGGGGGCGGCGGCTGCGGCCGCTAGCCCCACAACGCCACAGCCTTACTACTTATCATCCGTCCCGCATCCGATTTGATGATCGCCTTAACCTTCGAGCGCCACGCCTATCGTGGTTGATATCGGCGCGTCAGTTGACATCATTAGCGGTCAATGGGTTAGGTATCATGATACGTGTTTCTCCTACTAACTTGAGAGCTACTAAAACATTTTAACGATAAATTCCGTTCATAACAAGAAAATACTTAATGAGTAAAAAAATTAAATAGAAAATCATTCAAATTGAAAACAATTTGCTTTTGATTCTTGAGCAATAACGCCACACTTGATCATTGCAAATTTCATGCGAAGTTATTGTATTGTAAAAAAAAAACTAGTATTAAAGGTGTATTTGTGTAGTATATTTTATTTCCATAAAATTTGTAGAAAACGGACCTTTGGACATGCAACGTTGTAGTAACTTAAACATTTGTTGGATCTGCAATTACCTAAGTATATTGTAATGTTGTGTTATACCTAATAATATATAATTAATATTATGTTGTCGTTTATTTACCTTCATAATACATTGTTTAAAGCCCAATAAAATGAAAATACGAAGAATGGTAGGTATTAAGAAGAAATCGGAAAAAACTTTTTTTTTTTTCATTTGTAGTCTTGTCTCTATCGCACTCATAAAATGTTCATGAGCATTTCAAGTCAAGTATATGTATTGAATACATGATGTTTTCCCTTTTCACATTTCAATTATCTATAAGCGGAAGCGTCATTCTTGTTCATCCTAGATCTGTGACTAAGGGCCGATTTACACTTTGATTAAGTGTTAAGTGCGAGTTCATACATTTACTACTAAACGCAAGTAGCAAATGTATGAACTGGTACATTGAGTAGGGTAGGGTAGGAAACAGCGGCCCAGTCGCCCCAATATCTTCTCTATCATGTTGGAATTAGGTTGAGTGAGCCACTGTACCCGGCTATTTTTTTCCGAGCCACTGTTTCCTACCCTACCTTAGTGTTTACTCAGTGTGTAAATCGGCTATAATACTAGGTACATTTACATTCAGCCCCTGCCGCTGCCCCTCGCGCTGCCGGCAATAATTCCCTAAGTAACTACTGCTGCAGCAGAATCCAGCTCGTATCTGTTTACATGCTACCCTACCACGAGGTTTGCTTTCGAATTTAGAGCATAAGGGACACCCCACACTAGCGTCTCCCGAGCGTCGGCGTGTAGTCAAATCTCTGGCTGCTGCTCGACGCAACGTTGGCGCAACTGCGCGGCGACGCCATTTTCTATAGACGCCGACGCACAAAAGACGCTATTAGTGTGGGCTCTAAGAATATATATACGAGCATGGAACTCGCGGTTACCGCAGATAAGCGCTGCCGTACAAACAGTAACACTTAAAGCCTGACCAGGAATATATGATCACGCGCCATGTTGCGGAATTTCACTGGAAGTAATTTTTTCATTCTATCCTGAACTGTCACCCTATACATTGAGAATAACAGCGCCCTCTTGACAATGATCATATATTACTGGTCAGTCTTTAACTGTCCATCGGTAGACCTTATGCCTTTTGTAATAAGGTTTACCAATTAACTGTCAGTTAACCGTGTGGTGTCCCGATACCCCGGGAGAGATGGCCAATTGTAATTTTTTTTGTAACATTTTTTCTACCTGATCTCAATAGAAATATTTTTTATTTGTTTCATTTTCGAAAGTCAATTGATCAAAGTATTATGACGTAATAAAGATTTCTTTAATGACATGTAAACTTATTTTTTTATCGCGTTCTAAAAAAACTATGGCCAACTACCCCGGACTTACCCTACTTGGCTTCCATACACGTGGAGACAACTAGGATGAAGAGAGATAAAAATAATTAAGTACGAGGTAAGAGTTATTACAAGTTTATTTAGTTACGCCACCACAAACCAACAATTACATCCTTGGTACTACTTTAGACCCTACATTCTTCAGTGCAACCCTCCTACCTCTCTTGGACAGTAAGCTCTGCCCTGGATGGTAGCTGTTAGTCTTGGTAGTCATGGTTAGACGAGGCAGCTTGCACAGGTTCTCTGCGGGCACGTATTTTGGAGAGCTGGAAATGGTGACTGGAGTCCTTTCGAATCTTCGGTCAGAGTAGTATGAGTTTTGTTTTCCGTAGATATCTATAGTAGAATTAGGTATTTATGAGTCGGGCCAAAGATAGATATAACTCCGTAATAGATGTTTACAGTCTAAGGAAAGAACGTGCCTCGAAAATCAAGAAAATTTGATTCTCGTTCAGAGGGCGCCACTAGTTTTGGCCCACTGTCGTATAGATAGCGTTGACTGTTTCGTTTGTTATTTAACAATTTTAACGCATATCAGTGAAAGAACATGGGTCAAAATCATAAAACTAATTAATGCATTTAAAAAAAAAACATTTATCTATATTTAAATACATTTTATCGTATTTTTATAAATCTTAATTTTTAGTTTTAAAGTGTGTCGACAGATGGCAGTGAATTTACTGGGGTTACAAAATTTACTATGACAGTACCGCTCTAGTATAAGTTACTCTATGGTCGGGCACAGTCGAGACAATCATCACAAATTTTATTCTAGTTCAGGATGAGTTCAGACAATACTATAAAAAGTGATAAATATAGGTAGGTACCTGCTACGAGGAATTTTTTTAACCAGGAATATATGATCACGCGCCATGTTGCGGAATTTCACTGGAACTAATTTTTTCATACTATATCCTCGTAAGACCCACCATATAAAGTTTTTTAATTTGAACCTTATTCTATAATTGGAACGAATTTCGTTTGTTTTACAACGCAGTGAAACAAAAGAAATGCTACTCTATTTGTTTCATCGAAAGGTTCAAATTAGATTGCAATGAATATGTACATTTAGACTCACGAGGATATGAACCTGTCATCCTATACATGAGAATGAACAGCGTTTCTTGACAATGAACATATATCTGGTCAGGCTTTAATACTTAGTTGTTGCAAATGTGGTCACTGATCATAAACGGGCTGTGAGGAAACCGCAACAATCTTAAAAAAGCCTATAGGTAGTTACTTCCTCTCATAGGTCAGATGGCAGGCGCTTTCATAAAAACTACTATCTAAACCAATTCTTATTAAAGCAGTATTAGAGCGCAGACGCAACTGAGAAAACAGAGGCTAAGGTGAGGCTAGATAAATACCTATGTGCTGAATGACGTCGATGTCGCAGTTGCAGAATTTGCGGTTTGCCGGCGCGGCGCCAACGACGATGCTCATATTCCAGCTGTTCGACAACCTGATGTAATAGCCGTACTGAAAACACTTCCTACAAACACGAAGTTTGACAGCGATTCAGGGTCGAACCAGGCCTCACAATGTATGACACTATCCCTTTCGGCTATTTAGGGTTGTCAAAATTCATTATCTGTGGTTGTGCACGCCAAGGGATATAAAGTTGTGCCAACCCTAATAATTGCTCGGAGCAATGCTGAGCCGAACGGAGCCATTTGCCCGAAAGGAGGTGTCTCCCCACTGCCACCAGTAGGCTTAGCACGAGAGCACTGTGACAGCATCTTGCACGCGAGATGAGACTGTCGATTCCTTTCTAATTAATAATCAGAAAAGGACGGCTAGTTTGACTCGCATACGGGATACTGTAGCGGCACTCTCGTGCCTACGGATTTCGATGATCTCATTCTTAGGGGCGGGGCATACGTGTCCGTCCACTACAAAATCATTAGCAAATAGATTTGTATAGAATAACGTATTAATAAGTAAACATAGATGTAGATTCCGCTTACGGCGCCGACGTAGCGGTAAGAGGAAGCGCTGGTGGTCTAGCGGTAAGAGCGTGTGACTTTCGATCCGGAGGTCGCAGGTTCAAACCACGGCTCGTACCAATGAGTTTTTCGGAACTTATGTACGAAATATCATTTGATATACCAGTCGCTTTTCGGTGAAGGAAAACATCGTGAGGAAACCGGACTGATCCTAACAAGGCCTAGTTCCCCCTCTGGGTTGGAAAGTCAGATGGCAGTCGCTTTCGTGAAAACTAGTGCCTCGTCAATTCTTAAGATTAGTTGTCAAGCGGACCCCAGGCTCCCAGGAGGCGTGGCAAAATGCCGGGATAACGCGAGGAATTAAGCTTCATAGTAAAGCCAAAAATAACAGTTATGTTTTGTAGGTCGGTCCCGTTACGGTTAAGCATTTGCCGATCATAAAAGTGCATTTTGTTAATTGCGTATAGCTGCGACCGACCGCTACGGTCTCGACTATTGTTCTCCCGCTAAGTTCCTTTAACGTTAATGTTATTAGTTTATTAGGGTGCATCTCTGTGTTTACCGCCCCGGATAGCGGCAGAGTCAAAGAAGCATTGTTTCAATTGTTTGTTTTAATGTTTTATTGTATAATTTTGCGTAGATTTAGTAATTGCGTGGGAATCTGGAACTACCGTTGAATGGGGTTGGCCGGTCGAAATAATTAGCAGATGGCGCCAGCATAGCTTGCCCTGTCAATCCCTAGAATTGTGTCAAATTTTTGTTTTTTTTAATGCCCTGGATGCTGGTTTAAGCCAAATCTCATAGAAAAAGGGGCAAGCTATGATGGCGCCATCTCTGCAAAGCTTTGACAGTTGCCAACCCCATTGTACCGTTAGCGGGAGATAGTAGAGATATAAAACGGTAAAGGATACGATTACTGAGGAGCACTCTACCACCCGCACTCGTTCGGCAAACATCAGTACTATCACGCTAGCAGAGCCCAACAGTTACTGGTTGCTCCTAGCTTACGTTTAGTTAGTTATTATAAATAAACTCTCAAGATCTCTTATTAGGAAATATTACTTCATTATCCCGTGACAATTTCCTAAACTACCATAAAAATATCCCACAATGTCCGTTCCATTACGTCATGTGTAGTGTAAAAAAAATCTCTTGTAGGTAACGTGACGTAGTGGAAACTACAATTTCCATTCAAATTTTTGAGACATGTTTTAGCATCAGGATTAATATGCTAGTGATTCTGAGCTGCAAGAACCCAAATAGATCAAGAATTCAGGATCTGTGAGAATCAGGTAATCAATATTTTTTTGGGAAAAACTGGAAAAAACTCAAATCTGTTATGGCGTTTCATTCGTTTGTAGGTACTTTTTGCACCTACTAATTACTGAAGTTAAAGAGTGTAGTGTAACTTACATATTCCAGGTCAAAGATGCTAGTTGTTATTAGCAACGCGTATTATCTAGGCTTTCTGATCTAGACATTCAGATTCATTTTGTACTTGAACATATTAGATTTTTGTGATATCAGCAGCGTTTGGCGTTCTATCAAACTTGATGAAATATGACACATGAAATTTTTTTTATTCGTCCTTCTGAACAGGCTGTCACACATTTTAATTCTAAAATTCTAAAGGCCAGAGCACACCGGCTGCTTTTCTAGACATGCTTGTGCGCTAAAATGTTGGAGCCGCGCACACACATCACGCCATCTAGACGAGCATAGGCCAAAGGTGTGGCGCCAGCATCTATTCGTGTATAACTTTTTATTGATTTCAGAGGCACATTTTTTCCTGACTTCTCTTATACGGAGTTACATATGTCTTTGTCAATAGTAACCACTCCCGTAATGGACGTGGCACCAATAAGGGGACGAATACCACAAATCCTGTCCCATCATAAAATACTGTCCCATCTTTGGTGCCGTTATAGTACAGTAGTGATAAATTGATAATCCTAGATCACCGAGTGTCTTAGCGGGATATGGTTAGCTTATATCTTTATTAAACGAACAATTCTTGTATATATATGTATATATATTACGGAGATCTCGGAAACGGCTCTAACGATTTCTTTACTTTAAGAGGCCGGTGTCGATTTTAGTCGCAAAAATGTAAAATTGATAGATTTAGTCCGTGAAATTTTACACCTTTTGTTACCTAATTGAAATAACAAGTACTGGTTTCTATTAGCACGTCCTCTTATCTTACCTTTTATCAGATCAATTTTTTGAAAACAGACTTACTAAATTAGTAATGTTTGCTTTTCTGATGGACGTTTAGGTAAACGCGCGTAAAGCACTGATTTTGTCGCTCTTATTTGTAAATTTCGTAAAGTTTGGACGGCTAAACCAGGGACCGGCCCGCTATCCCTTATCGGGGTTTTATAAGGGTATTGCATAAGGCTTAACTCACCATACCCTTTGCCAGACGAAACCCTTTGTTTTGGTTTTAAAAACCCTTATATAAAGCTACCACATTTGAGTAATCGGTAGCCCAAATACCCTTACAAAACCCTTATCATCCGCTCACCAACACCTTGCATATTGCTTATAAGGGTTAGCCTTATAAAGGGCTTCCCTTTTAGCATATAAGCGTGCTAATTTAAGTCGTCTACCTTGTTCATAAAGCACACATTACTTCGAATCCGAGCGATCGTCGGCGGCGACGGCGGCGTTCTTTGACTAGGCTAGTATTTTGTTTCCTTTTCATACACTACCGTAGATATATACTAATCCTGTCTCTTTCACGCAAAGGGAAACCTTTATAAAAACCGCTTAAAGATAAGGGTAACCCTTATTAAGAGCTAGCCTTATTTTTGGTTAGCTTTTCGGTAAGGGTTAGTCAAAGGTAAGGGTATGAATGGGCTTGCAGCTCAAAAGGGAAAGTCTTTCAATGTGTTAGCCGTGTTTAAGTGTCGCCCATTGAAAGGGTTTTATCGCGGAAAGGGTTGTCCGGTCCTTGGGCTAAACATGGTAATTTTGTATTACACATATCCTGTACTTGACGTTTATCAGACTACATTTTTATTATTATGACTTTGAAGTAGTGTAAATGAAAGTTAGACGAAATCAATTTTCTTCAGAAATTACTTCAAAACAAGTGACAATTTCTCTAAAAATCGACTTAATTTCAACGTAATTTTGATACTTAAACAATCTACAACATTTGCTGAAACTATTCTTATACATCAATTTGTATAATTTACCACCATGATTTTTTGATGAATTTTTAAAAACTGCCCCTTCTCTTCTAGCATTACCGGTGACGCACGCTCGCGACCTCATTATTAAAAGGCAAGATAAGAAGACGTGCTAATAGAAATCAATACTTGTTATTTAGATATTACGTAACAAAACGTGTATAATTTCAACGACTAAATCTATCAATTTTACATTTTTGCTCCAAAATCGTCTACGGCCTCTTAAGGGGGTTTTCGGAGGCAAAAAATCGATCTAGCCAGATCTTATCTCTGGTAAAACGCGCATTTTTGGTTTTTTATATGTTTTTGGAGGAAAGCTCGGTCTTCCAGACATTTTGTAATAAAACAAGCAAGTACAAAGTAAGTTCTTTATATCTTGGAAAGGTGTAACAATAATTTACTTTTCATTTTATATGGACAAAAAATAATAAAATTAACATTAAAAATGGCTACCTCGAGTTATTACTAACAAATAACATGTTCGACAATACTGTGGTAATCTCCGATAAAGTAATCCTTCAAAATGCACTTAATTTATGTTAAAATATTTACAAATTAAAATAACAAGTAGAAAAATGAATAGGTACATAATTCTTATTTTATTTTATTACGTCAACATTATTTTCAATTAACTTCACAGTATTTTAAGTTGGCAACTCTGTAGGAATATGATGGCTGCGTTTTTGTCGTCTATCGTGCGATGCATCACTACGATACGATAAAAGCGTGGCCACCATATGCCCGGTGTACATTTTAACAATACCAACAACCATAGACAAACATGGTGAATACCGTTTTGTAATGTTGCTTCATAATCCTCACATTTTTATATTCGCAAGAACACTCGGTACCTCTTTGTTAATACACCACCTAGTGTACCAACTAATTTAATAGGTAGCTGTTGATGTAAAAAATATATATGCGACAAACTGTGGTGACAGATGACTTAGGCCAAGGCTCCATTCGGTGCCCTTTGACATAATCGTCCAAGGCTAACACACTGCGTTAAAATAAATACCCAAAACCACAAAATGTGGAATATGGATATTTTTTTCAGAACTCAATCAACCTGATAAAAGTAAAAACATACTGGATGTTTTAAACTTTACTTTTGACGCAAACGGTTTCAAATAAAAAAAAAGACTAGCGCTTTTTAAAAAGGAAATAAACTGTTGTCTTTGGTTTCCAGTTCAGATAAAGAGTTTATGGCAGAGGAAAAAGAAAAATAAAACCTCCATAAATTAAGTAGGCACATGTGCTTAAAAAAATACACAAATACTGTACATCTAAAAAATATTTTTCTTATTAACTATGTCAGTCGAGCTTAACTGACTAAGTTTATACTGTACACAATATATACATTATGATAAAATCCTATTTAAAAAACATTTAAACTTATCTGTCGCAGCCATTTAAAAATATATGGATTAAGTATCATTCCTTCAAATGCATTTCGATTATGCTTTTCAACTCCAGTTTAAAAAATAAGACATTCGTTTGTATTAAAGGGTTTATAAAACAGGGCCCTGACTAGCTAGCATGATCGCTGGTATTTTAGGTGCCAATTAAAGGGTGTTTTGCCCTACATAAGGTGCAAATGAAATGAGTAGGTAGGTACCTAGGTACTTTGTCCGAACGCGATGACGGTACTAGTACAGAATTTTACAGATAACACGTGTGTATCACTGCGTACATTATAATTACATATGGTAAATACATGCAGTCACCATCAGATATATTGGAGCGGCCAAGGTGGTCAAAAATACCTACACAAGCACTTCAACGCCTTGACAATACCTAGAGGCGTGTTCAGATATTTGTGAGCACTTGGCCGCTTCAATATACCTTATCTAATGGAGACTGTGCATATCATACATTTCTTTATTATCGTTTTTTAGGCTAGAAAATCTTATAACTAGCCTTTGTGCTTCCTATTTTCTTTAGCATCTGATGACAATCGATATAGTTAAATAAACTTAGGTATTACAATATTTCCCTGACACGGCTAAAGAGAAACGTGGGTGATTTAGACCATTATAGACTACCTACATATTTTCTATGAAAAAGGAAGATAATTCCAAAGGGCATACTCTCCTTAAATACCGCGTAAAATCTTTACCGATATTGTAGTAGGTGTACGTTGTTTTACTTGTAGGTACTCTACTCTAAATGCTACCTAGTAAGGCATACATTTTAATCAAGGAATTATCTATCTACCATGATTTGACTAAATTCCATAAAAAAATAATGTTGTAAAACACAAGCATTTAGTAAATTTTAGTTTAAAACACGTAGCCTTTAGTAGTTATCAAAAAATTGTAAATAGGCGGATCCACACAGAACGAGAAGTCTCGTGAGGAAATTGCCGCGCGAAGCTGCTCCGTCGGTGGAGACGTGCCTCGCCAGAGGCAATGCGGCCGATGCATGTCCACAGAATAACTAATAGTACTACCGCACAGAAAATTCACTCCTTCACAAAAGCCAGATTTAGGTATAAAATTATACCTACACTCGCCGCCTGCAAGCAAAATTGAAACTTATAACCGCGCACAAACCGTGAATCTTCTTTGCGCGCCGCAGTTTTATGACCGAGCTGCGAGTGTCGGCACGGGGTTGTCACTTGACAAGTTTTTGTACCTATACCTACTGATTTATTATTTTTAAGATAAATTTGTATGAATTACAAACGTTGATTCTGTAAACATAAAATTTTTAGCCGGAGATAGTATGTCTGATTCTCACGGAAGTAGGTATGCCACAGAAGTACTTATTCCTTTGAAAATATGTCGGTCAATATAGTCCGGAATTTGAAAAAAAATGTTGTTCTGCTTCCTTGATCTTCCGTTTATTCAGACATCCGTAAACAGAACATTATCTTTTATACAGATTAGATCGCGATTTAGGTTTCGAAGCCATTGCGTATTTACAATTTTGCGCGAGCGCCACGTGACACGACTATCGTGCGAGCCGAGCGGCAGCCCACTGCCATATACCTGCCCGGGCGGTGCGCCGGCCAAATATACCTAAACTGCGCAGTGACACCCCCCTGGCATGTCTACACAGACAGAGTTGCTTCGCGCGGCAATTTCCTCGCGAGGCGGCTCGTTCTGTGCGGACTCATGTACCTAATGAAGAATCGTTTGTACGCGTCAAGGTTTAACTAAACGCTATGCACACTGTAAGTTAATCTTCTATTTTTTTTTTCTAAAAACCTACCTATTACCAACATCGTTCGTTTAGTAAGGACGTCTTCGCTTCGTTCACTTAAGTCTATGGAATTGCTTTATACAGCGTAATTTTATTTAGGCCACTTTAATTTGACTCTATTTCTTATTTTACTTTTAAGAATGTTTAAATACGAGTACCACACTTAAGATTTTTATCAAAAATTGACCAGTCTTAAAACTTTTTCGATATGATTGGATTGCTCCTATCATCACAATTATTTTCCCACTATACAAAAAAAAAGTCAGTTGTCAAATTGATTTTAACGGCTCAAGAGTCACACGAACTCGCCGCCTAAAAGCCGCTCCCATACAATCGAGTTACGCTCTCATTTTAAAACGACATGCTTTTATATTAAACTTTGCATTGGCGGAGTTTTGTATGTAAAACTTCTACTCCCGTCTAATTTATTTGTATTACAATTACTAGCAACAAACTAGTACCAGACATAGATATATGTTACTTGAATGTTAAATTTAATGTTGATTCAGTATAAATAAATAAATAAATATTATAGGACATTCTTTCACAGATTGACTAAGTCCCACAGTAAGCTCAAGAAGGCTTGTGTTGTGGGTACTTAGACAACGATATATATAAATATAAAACACCCAAGACTCTGAAACAAATATCTGTGCTCATCACACAAATAAATGCCCTTACCGGGATTCGAACCCAGGACCATCGGCTTCACAGGCAGGGTCACTACCCACTAGGCCAGACCGGTCGTCTCGTATGTCATTTTAAAATGAGAGCGTAACTTGGATTGTATGGCGGCGCGGCGGCTAGGTTCATGTGACTCACAAGGAGTCACAACTTATACATTTTTAGTTGCTAGATAGCGCGCGACAAGTTTCGGTTCCATATTCAAACATGGCTCGTAACGACTGATGTTATTTCGATACATTCTACAAGTGTAGTTTTTAAACAAAATATTGAGATTGACATCCTAACTGCCGAGAACTATAATAATCACACCTAAATCGCTTCACATCCACAATAAGCACCTTTGATTAACACACAATCAATTCCTTTTCTTTACCGAATACTTTATTGCAAAATCCACTTTAAAGCGTTCTTTTAGCGCCATAACTTATTCTTTACACCTACGTCTCCTACGAGACACAACCTTGCCCCAAGGCCCAAATTTGCGACTATGCCCCTAAAAAGACCCTTGCCTTAAACCAATTAAGTAGATATTTACTGGTTCGTTTTATAAATTTTCAGTTCATTTGGCACTTGATTTAAATATACTCCAAAAATGCTGCATTTGCACCTATTTTAAGTGGCAAACCAGATTTCTTTAGCATAAAACGTGCATGTAATAACACTAAGCATTTCCTAGGTCACGTGAAGTTGTCTTTTTATTTATTATTTGTTTTTAAAAAACGTAGGTACTAAGCCCGCTAAGCCGTAATGTTAAAAAGTCAAACCCAATTAAGAATATTTTCATCTCTTTCGCTATTAAAATAAGCTAATAGAAGCGTGTGAGTGACACTAAAGTGGCTCCACTATAGTTGTCATTTCTCACTTTCTTGGCTTCGTTGTCCTAAACGTAGGTATACTTAATTGTATCCATCAGTAGGTTGCATAACCCTTACTTTAAAACGATTAAATCAATTTTACGATATTTACGACAACAGATTCACTTACATCTTTGTAATTTATTCACATTCATTTGATATTTAGCCGCAATAAAAACCTTAACATTTAAGCACCGCACGAGATTGCAGTTTCCGAGATTCTTTTTCACTCATTTATTTATATATCTAGGGGTTCGTAGTTAGCTAGTTTTTTTGACGAAGCGCCAAGGGAACATGACTGGTATGCCTAACCTAAATTGAGCAACGTCTTACCTTTGACGCACCTTTGTAGATAGTTTTTTGACACCGTCTCTGTTACTAACCATAAATTCCAATAGATTCCTAGAGCCGATAACTAAATATGTTTCATATTTTTCACTATAAAGGCTTTATTAGTATCGTAGTTACATTCTAAGCGCGGATATTCGCACCTTCACTTTCTGGACACGGACAGTTCAAGATATTCAACCTAAAGAAAAAAGCCCCTAGATAAAAATAATAAGGCCTAGAAACCTAAACAGAGGTGACCTGTTCAAATTGAAGCAAATTTCTTGCAATTAACAAGTTAAAGAAACCTTAAATTCAAATATTATTCTAGGAAATTGTCTAAGCGTCCACTTCGTGTAACAAACAAAAATGTAAGGTCCTTGAAATAAATTAATGCCTGTTCAGCTGTATGACAAACATGATATTATTCGCTTCTATAGGTTTCGCTACGATCTTAATTAGGCCTTATTATTCTAAAGGTGCATACATTGGCAAACCACAAGGCTCATCCGTTTCATCGTATAAGTGCGTGTAGGTTTGCTATGTTCACAATAGAACATTCATTTATTTTGGTGGTTTCCACTTTCGTCAGTCGTAATGGCTGGAAGCCAGACTGGTCCGCGACGAGTGAAGCGCGGAGCTGTGTTGCGGCATGCTTGGCGGGGCCGGCGGCGGCGGCGGCGGCGGGAGACGCGCGTTTGCCGTCTGCCTCTCCTGTTCTTCCAGTTGGGCTGCAAACTCGTCTTCTAACGCCTGTTGGGAATTTGAGAAAAATAAATGTGCGTCTATGGTTTTGACGTGTAATACTTTTTTTAATGTCAATAAAAAATTTAAGCCCCTTTTTAATATAATATATAATTGTGCACAGTTTCCAAAAATTCTTATAATAAGAAACTTAACATTGACCTATGTTTAATATTCACGATTGTCGGAACTATAATAAGGTTTAGTGGACTAAGAGAAATGTGAGGATTCCCTCGCAATGTTTCTCTTAACCCATCTAAACTAATCTATTAAATTATAAGTGGTAATTAATGAAACTTCCTTGATAACTAAATAATGAAACTGGGAAACGTTAATAAACCTAATTTAAATATGCAATGTAACTAAAGTTCACCACTACATTAAAGAGGGGCTTTACTTATGTTTTTATATAAACTCAAATCACTGTACAAAATTCAAAATGCATACCAAAAACCTTGAATAGAAAAACCACTCAAACCATGCTGGATATATAAATGATTAGTAAAAGGAATCAACATACCGTAAAGGCGTATAATCCAGTTAGGTACCTTGCGCAGTAAGCTCATGCCGCATGCCGTTAGCCGGGGAGATGCTAATACATGTTGGAACCTTAGTAATTCCATTTAATTAAAAAAATAGCCGGAGGCGAAATGACAATCACGTCATATCGAAAAGAGATGATCATGTGACTTTTCGTTCGTTGTGATGACGTCATCTTGAATAAGCCGCAAAGAGCCTATTTCACCACGCTAACAATTTCATACCTATTACACATTTCTGGGTCGGTAAGTAATGACAGTACATAGCGTCAGTATTTACTTCTTGGATCAGCACTCTACTGTCAATAGGCGAGTCCACACATAAAGAACTGCCTCGTGAGGAAATTGCCGCGGGAAGCAGCTTGGTCTGTATAGACATAGCGAAATATAAGAAACAGTGGTTACTCCATACATCAGTTTTGTAACCAAAACGCGCTTTATTTCGTAGTCGACATCTAGCGTCAAGTAGCGGAACTCTCTGTACTGCTACTCGACAATAAATGTAGCGGCAAACAAAAAGTCCAATGCTCAACGATTTACAGCTAATATTATAACCAGAGTAACCGGAACTCCATTTTCAACTTCTGCTTTTAATATTTGTTCTAAATTGTTGAGCAATACACTTCGTCAGTCGCGACACATTCGACATCTAGTGTCGAGTAGCAGTAGAACAGTACTGAGAGTTCCGCTACTTGACGCTAGATGTCGACTACGAAATAAGGCGCGCGCACTGATGTATGGAGTTACCACTCTTTCTTTACTGATATTTTTCTATGATAATATGAAGTAGGGAGCTGTTACTGTTTGTATTTAATTACCAAGCAGATTTACATAAGGATAATATATTTCCCCTTAGTTTGTGCATTAACACAGGAATTCTAAGACCCATAAACTAAGGCAAAATATCAGGATTTTTGATGACTGGATTGTGAAACAGCGCTTGACCAACTAATTAGTGTAAGGGTCTGTACAGCAACATCAACTCGAGCGGCCGAATTTAAAGTATTTAAACTAAATACATATAAAGGTTGGATAGAAAATAAGTGCTTTCCTGTTGCCAGGGAGGTTTTGGGATTATACTGAGCAACTTTTACTATGGGACCAACCACGAAATCGCGAAAATAATTTTTTTTCGCGATTTCGGGGTTGGTCCCATAGTAAAAGTTGCTCAGTATAATCCCAAAACCTCCCTGGCAACGAAGGTTGTTTTAGCCACCGTGTATTGATATTGCACTAATTAATGCTAAGTAGCTTCTTGAGGTGATTGGCGTAGTTGCTTGGCGTAAAAACCTCACTTTACCTAGACGAGACAGCTGCAATTTTTTTTAATTGCTAAAAAATCCTTAAATGTTATAAACTTGGTAAAAGCAGTAAGGGCTCCATCACCAACCAAAGCGTAATAAACAGCAAAATAGTTAAGAAATGCATTTATTTACATACAATTGTAAACCGGTTAGAAACAAGCCTTAACTCTTAAAATGCAAAATTATAGATACAACTGGTAATAAGTTAACAGTTAAAATATCATCGGATTATAGTCTATACAACAAATACCTTCTAAAACTTAAGTTACTAAATGAAAACAGTTTTTGTAACACCAATACAGGGGTCTCTATTGTTTGACATAATAATTGAAAGTCATAATGTAATGATTGTCATATTATCTCTTCTTCTTCTACCTAGCGTTATCCCGGCCTTTGCCAGGGTCCGCTTTCCTGCTTGCCTTTCTCCACTTTGCTCGATCCTGGGCGTCCTCTCGCGTAAGCCTGTTTGCGCTCATATCCGCTTTCACGACATCGAGCCATCGCTTTTTTGGTCTGCCCTGGGGTCGGGGGCCATGATTGTCATATTATCATTAGTCATAATTTGGTTTTTCTCAGAAACGCGTAACTTTTCAGGATTGCCATAAAACAAACCTAACCTAACCTATCTATATGATAACCCGAGGAAAATCCTGAAAAGTTAACGGTTTCAGAATTATGACTAATGATAATATGACAATCATTACATTATGACTTTCAATAATTATGTCAAACTAACAAACAAAGGGACCCCCAAATACAGTCTACCGAACCAGTTTGTCAGCTAAAATGTATTGTTAACCAAAAATTTTACATATTACAGAAAATCTTACAAAAATGGCTGGATATTGTCGGAATTAGACTTTAACATCGTAATAATATGACCCAGAATCCGAGTCTCGTACACATAATGAGGCAAATATGTGGTTTATATGTAGTGATCGGTAACGTTTTAATTTCATGGCAGCGTTGATTTAAAGGAATCTGTAAAGTAAAATTCAGCTGAAATTATTAATTATGTTTAATAACCTCTGTATCATCATTCGCTTGCCCTTGTCCCATTCACTTGGGGTCGGCGCAGCATGTCTTTTTCTTCCATACATCTCTGTCACCCGTCATCTCATCATTCACTTGCGTTAGTTTCATATCATCTTTCACACAGTCCATCCACCTTTTCCTCGGTTTTCCTCTCCTCGTACTTCCCTCCACATTCATTCTTAATACCTTTCTCGTCACATGACTTTCATCCCTCCGCATCACATGCCCGTACCATGCTAGGCGATTTGCCCTTACTTTTTCTGTTATGGGTGCAACTTTCAGGCTTCCTCTTATATACTCATTCCTTATCCTATCCATTCTCGTCACGCCACACATCCACCTTAACATTCTCATCTCCGCTACATGCAATCTCTTTTCATCCTTCACCTTTAGGCCCAACACTCTGATCCATACATGACGACAGGTCTTATGATCGTTTTATAAATTTTACCCTTCAACCGAAGGGGCATACGGGCGTCACAAATGGTTCCCGTAACCTGTCGCCATTTCATCCATCCTGTGCTAATCCGGTTTTTCACGTCGCGGTCAATATCGCCATCGCACTGTACGAGCGAACCGAGGTACTTGAAGTCGGAGCAGACCGGCAATGTAACGCTATCGAGTTCTATGGCAGCAAAACTGGAGAGACCGCCAAAATCGCAGAACATGTGTTCTGTTTTAGATCTGCTGATCTTTAGGCCAACATTCTCCAATTTTTGCCGCCATTTCTCAAGTCTGCTCTGCACCTCTAGTTCGTTTTCACCTACAAGCACAATGTCATCAGCAAACAGCATACACCAAGGTGCCTCCTCCTGTATGTCCGATGACAATAACCTAATAATAACCATGATAATAACCTCTGTATATGAACGTTAATTGATCGTCTCCTTTAAAATTGTTACTTTACTTTAAATCGAACACGCTACCATGAACTTAAAACGGTGTTACTTGTTACCGATCAATACTTACGAGTATAAATGTGGTATTTTCTATAAAAAGGGACCTTATTGTTGATGGCGCTTACGCCATTATAAACGATGCCCCGATGTAAATACAATGCTGCGCGACGCTGTGCGGCGTAAGCGCCATCGACAATAAGGTCCCTTTTCATAGAAAATGCCCCAAATATGTTTAAAACAATATCGAAATATGTAATCAATCGTATAGCACCCAGACTAGGCTGATTTTATTAAAATTTGAGATAAGCCAAATCGTTCATATCAATGTTCTTAATATAGAAGTATCAAAATTCTAACATACTGTAAAAATGGAAGATCTCCACTTAATAAATTTCTATTGCTGTATTTTATAAAGCCCGATCAAAAGGAATGGCACATCCGTCTACCCGTGATTTCGTTTAAAATCAATGTGGGGAAGACCAGATAAATTGATTGCTGGGAAACCCGTCATCGGGCAAGAACTCTCTCCTTTGTATACGTACGTCGCTCAAACACAGTCAGAGAGGAAGTGCTTCACTCCTGCTCCACCGATATGTTTACAAACGCAAGAGTTTAAAGCGACGAAAGAGCGCGTAGACGGTCTTTTCCACATTGATCTTATTTATATTAAAATATCTTTTTGTGATGTTGTATATTTAATATAATAACTACCTTAAATGATTCGTTATAAATGGAATGTATTAGGTAACATTTTTGAAATGCGAGTTCTAATGCTATGTATAAAACACCTCGGTTTAAATAATTTACTATAAACTACCTTATTTAATTAAAAATATGTCCAACGTGTTAATAAAACTCGTAAACAACGAACAAGGCTTTGGATTCAGGCACATCGAATAATTTAATTCTACGCAATCTAAATAAAATAGCTAGAAAACTTCATATACGGTCAAGGAATTTAATTTCTGACCCTTTTCGTACTTTGTCACAGTGACAATAGTAACTACCAGGGACCGGCCCGCTATCCCTTATCGGGGTTTTATAAGGGTATTGCATAAGGCTTAACTCACCATACCCTTTGCCAGACGAAACCCTTTGTTTTGGTTTTAAAAACCCTTATATAAAGCTACCATATTTGAGTAATCAGTAGCCCAAATACCCTTACAAAACCCTTATCATCCGCTCACCAACACCTTGCATATTGCTTATAAGGGTTAGCCTTATAAAGGGCTTCACTTTTAGCATATAAGCGTGCTAATTTAAGTCTTCTACCTTGTTCATAAAGCACACATTACTTCGAATCCGAGCGATCGTCGGCGGCGACGGCGGCGTTCTTTGACTAGACACGTATTTTCTTTCCTTTTCATACACTACCGTAGATATATACTAATCCTGTCTCTTTCACGCAAAGGGAAACCTTTATAAAAAGCGCTTAAAGATAAGGGTAACCCTTATTAAGAGCTAGCCTTATTTTTGGTTAGCTCTTCGGTAAGGGTTAGTCAAAGGTAAGGGTATGAATGGGCTTGCAGTTCAATAGGGAAAGTCTTTCAATGCGTTAGCCGTGTTTAAGTGTCGCCCATTGAAAGGGTTTTATCGCGGAAAGGGTTGTCCGGTCCCTGGTAACTACATATGTTGTGCCTAGCGACTTTCGTATTAATCGTATTGATTGTCACTGCGACAAGGTACGAAGTGGGTCGGAAATTAAATTAATTGACTATACAAAGGGTCTTACTCTTTTTTTTTACCTATCCCTCAAAATATCGACCGCGACAATGATAATACTAAAGCAGTTCTTGAATGCGAAACCCTCTCACTTGCACCATCCCACTTACCCGGGGTTAACCGGTTAAACCCTTAACTCAAATTGTACTGGTAACATTGGTAACTTCAGGTTTAACCGGTTAACTCCGGGTTAGTGGGATGGTGCAAGTAGCGCTTGAGTATTACCAACTTGTACATTTCTAGATGTATTTTCTATTTTATACACGTATTGTTGCCGGCCGCTTAGAAGTCAATTTTACATGCAAAGATTGGTTGATTGTATAAGAGGTGGAAAGTTGAACAAAAATCGTGCCCACGAGTTTCACACGTGATGTAAACAGCGCTGTACGATGCAATAATTTCTGTAGTACCTACTCCTACATAAATGTCAAGTCAACTTTGTCAAAATTTGACTAACTACAAGTTACCGCATATTGTAGGAACCATCAAAGATAGATATAACTCCGTAATAGATGGATACAGTCTAAGGAAAAAACGTGCCTCGAAAATCAAGAAAATTTGATTCTCGTTAAGAGGTCGCTACTAGCTTTGGCCAACTGTCGTATAGATGGTGTTGACGGTTTCGTTTGTTATTTAACAATTTTAACGCATATCAGTGAAAGAACATGGGTCAAAATCATAAAAATAATTAATGCATATAAAAAAAATCATTTATCTATATTTAAATACATTTTATCGTATTTTTATAAATCATCATTTTTAGTTTTAAAGTGTGTCGACAGATGGCAGTGAATTTACTGGGGTTACAAAATTTACTATGACAGTACCGCTCTAGTATAAGTTACTCTATGGAACCATACAGCGTCATCTATATCAACTGTCAAATTCGAAGCATGAATTAAGTCTAATCCATAAATCCATTCATAAAGTTTTGCGTCTCTTAAAAAGCTCTGTTAAATGTTGTCTATTTCTAACAAACAAAAATGTTAAAATGACGGATAGGGACCAACTATTATCAACGGTTTGTTAGATAGGACAGACGTTTATAAATAATAGACTTAGTGCCAGTTGCACCATCCGCACTTAACAGACTGATCAACGGCAACCGGCGCGCCGCGGCGGTTTGCTATGAAACTTTCCATACAATGAAATTTAGCGAACTCTTTAACGATCACAAACAGTTGGTGCAACCGACCCTTAACCTCGTAAGGCCCATCATACAAATTCAAATATAATTTATTTCGGATACAAAATAACCCTATTTTTAATTTGAACCTTGCTGTATAGAAGTTTAGGGTGACTTTCGTTTGTTTTAGAAAACAATGAAACAAAAAAAATGCTACTTCATTTAGTTAGTGTAAGGTTCAAATTAGATTGAAACAGAGTATACATTTAATGCACATTGGGCCTTACGAGGTTAACAATAAATCAATGAATATTTGGTTCGAATATATTATTAATGACAATTTAAGTATCAAAATAGACATCTAAAAGGCGGGCAACATTAATATATAATTGTATATGCCTAAAAATACTGCACATAAAGAAATATTACATTATTCTTTATAGTTTATTGATTTGCACTAATTAATTTAAAATAATTATACATTAATTGCATTTTGTTGAAGAACACGTCGGGGAAGCAAAGCGTATTTTTACAGTTTTAATTTGGCAAGGTGAAGGAAGATCGTGTTATTACTACCTAAAATGGCATATTTAATCTGACTATAATTTTATAAATTAAGTTAACATGAAGAAATCTGACGTTGCAAATATAACCCTCTAATATTTATTATAAACTTTGTTCATCAATCCGTAAAGATTAGTTATTTTGATAAAAAATTGATTATATGGCATGAGTACATTTGAACATTTTATCTGAACAATGCAGTTTGTATGTATGCAAAGAAAATTAAGAATAATATTCCAATTATGAAATAAAACTATGAAAACGGTTTATATCGCGTATATTGAATTTATAATACATCCCGACGTTTCGAACCGTTGACCACGAACGCTGTAAAGAGTTCGAAACGTCGGGATGTATTATAAATTCAATATACGCGATATAATCCGTTTTCATAGTTTTATTTCATGAGTAACTATCGCGGTAACCGAAGACAATAATATTCCAATTAATTAAATAAGTTTCGTTTTGTAAAGCAACGCCGGATTATTTTTGAACTATGTACTAATAATATACTAATGTAGCAAAAACAGCACTATTTATCACCCAAATTATTTTGTTTCTCCTTACAGGAAACCTTTTCTACTCAAAATAGGAATGTATTCATTAATTTGAACATAAGGCACTTGTAAGCATGCTACTCAACTGGCAAGATTTAAAATTTTACTGACTGGTATTAAGCCTTTAATGGTTAATAAAAATTACCTACTCCCATAAACTAGTCTTTATAGCATCCAAAATGGCAGGCGTTTTTATAGCTTTGCATATACTTATATGTATAGATAGAAAATAATAAGTATAACCCGTGTAAGACGTTTAGCCCGATATAAAATATAATAGGCAACACCACCATAGCTATATGGACGAAATGTTTTTTAAGTGGTATTGTTACGATAGTCTGGTGACAATATCAATTCTCCATTGACAAGTAAGAAATGGCCTTACTAGGTCACAAAATAACTTGATGACATCACTAGATCCTCGGATATTTTAAAGTTACGCCGTGGTATCCGATGGTCCGTCAGTCTTCAACGTCTTTAGATTGACCGTGGACAGCTGACTGACGGGCACGCTGGCCGAATCGCTGTAAGTATTCGAGCCACGCACGGGCCCCCATCTGCTGAAATGTTTAGTTAATACTCCGTCGTAGTCCAAATCGCTACCTTCCTGCGAAGAGCAAGTAGCTACCGTGCTGGTGCTTTTGACTGTATCGTATTTGCTGTCTATAGATGGGAGGTCTATCATGACGGCTTCTAGAGCTCTGTCTTGTTTCAAACTCTGCTGAGATATGCTGCGTTTCATGCCAGTTTCCTCAGTTTGTCTGAAAAGTTGTTGGGACATACTCTGCCTGTTAAGTTTCTTATTAAAGTTTACTGGGCTTTTTGCTCTTATTACAGGTTTATTAATAGCCGGTTTTGAGCGTTCTATTTTTCTAGATTCCTCGGCGATGCTCCTTTGTTTTGGTTCGTAGAAGTCGTTCCCGTAGGCCATTATAGGGTCTCTTCTCTCGTCTGCGCCAGAGAATACTGATAAGCCTGATATTTTCTCTGAGACTAGCTTTAGATTGGACGTGGATCCGTACCTCTGTTCTTTAGTGAGCTTGCCGCGTTTAGTTGTGTTATTAGCGCTGGTCGCAGCGGATTTAGTAGCTCGGTGATTAAGAGGGCTAATGCTCCTCCGTCGAGTGTTTGGAGTGTTAGCGATCAAGTTAAGACTTGTTCTGGAGCGGCTAAGGGAGCCCATGAAGGAGTTTCTCTGGTGGTAGGCTGTTAGGACGTGTTGTAGGACATTCTTAGGCCAGGGAGCGTCTAGATAGATAGTGCGGTCCGGGATAGGCCTTCCGTACTTGGCCTCGTGGTCGTCCAGCTGCTTGGCGAAGGTTTGAATGAGCGTCTGCAGAAAAGGGCCGGTTTAGTGTGGGCGGCGGTGGACGGCACACACATAGAGCCTGGGGAATGTGGTTTGGAACGCGTATCGTGGAGGAATACTAGGCAAATGCCTGGACTATAAAATATAAAACAATATCATGGCATTGGTTGAGCAAACAAGGTCATCCGAATGATAATTGCCTCTGAATTCTTATTCTACGTTGCTCTGAGAAAAAAAATAGGAAACCTTTTAATTTAATCTTTATTGATCAAGAAAATGTACAGAAGGAGGTCTTAATGCTATAATCGCATTCTATACCAGTTAACCTTTAGGAAAAGCAGATAAATTGGTCTTTTTATCAACATTTCTTCATATAAGTAATCTTTAGGTATTCATTTCAAGAAAGCTTCTACATTCTTATGTCTGTTCGTTTGTCTGTTTCGCATCCAAAAAATCAATATTAGTATATTTCATACGCGTTCCAAAACCACTTGAACATAATAAACGGTACAACCTGCGACGTACACAACCCCAACCTGCCAGTAACAATACATTTCTCCTGGGTTCCTGTAGAGTTCCTATATTTCTGGACCCGACCACCAATTAGTGAAGCTACAGCATGCCACGACCATGCCCCGTGTTACATGCTCCAAAACATGCCAGGTATGTACAAGATTGAGTACAGTCAAGATCAATAGTTCATTTTGTACAGACGCCATTAGATTTATCGGAGCGGTCAAGATGCAAAAAAATATCTGAACAACTTGATAACAGAGGCTTTGTTCAGATATTTGTGATCACGTTGGCCGCTCAGATATATCTGGTGGCGACTGTACATCGTTGTAATAAATGGGTAGGCCTACCGCCTCTATGGCAACGCCACATTAATTTCCAATTTACCTCACTACAGATTTAACTTAGACAAAATTTAATATAATAATTTTTTTTCGTACTTAATCATTATTAAATGTTGTATGAGTAAAAAGTGTAAAATTTATAGAATAACTAATAATTTTGACTGTACACGCATGCATACATCGCGCAATTAACACATATAATGTATGAATGGATGGTCTTTTTACACAGTGTTGTTATAGGTCTGATACGGGCGAAATACGTAAAGTTGTCTAATATAATTAAAAAAAAAAAAAACATTTCAGTTGAATCTATCACAGTACCATAATTTGATCCTTTGTTCTTTTATCCTTTATTTACTAAGTATCTTTCATAGTGTTCAATAACTAATGAATCTGCAATATTAGAACAAGTTAAAAGATGAAGAAAGTTTATATCATAGATTTGAACTTAATTAACAACATCGACAACTTCCAAATTGTTACTGGAGTGTAGTAATTGGGTGATTTTTGAACCACAAGTCGAATTTTAACTGTTGTTAGACATACTAACAATAAATAATTTCACAAGTGAGTCTAAACCGTGAAATTACTTAACCCAACAAGTTTTTAAGGGCTGAGTATGTCAAACTCTTCATCTAAATCGTTGACCGGTTATCCTACTTTTCAGAGCGCATTAAAAAAAATTTGACCTTTCGTATGTTAACCTCCATATTAAATCAGCGCCGCATCGTTGCCATTTAATTATAGGATATAACTATTGTATAGAAGGTTCAAATTCCTTTAAAGACTTATTTCGAGCAGCTGATCAGAATCCGCTAAGCCTACTTGTAACAAAGACCATCCCTCCAAAGCCATAGTAAAGTAGACCTTATAAAGACGTCATAGGGCACATCACTTACCATCTTGCGGTCGCCGAGGGTGGCGCGCCACTCCTTCAGCTCGTGCGAGTAGCGCTCCTCGACCGCCTTCATCTTGTTGCTCTCGTGGTTCATCAGCGCTTTGCGCTTCTCGTTTTGATACTGTTCGAGCTCGCGAAGCAATGCCTGAGGAAATATGTACATTTAGAAACATAAATACTTAGTGACTTTAGACCTCGCGAGCATAGCTTCATACAAATAAATGTATGACTCCGCCATTTTGATAAACTCCAAAAGCTGAACAGACAACAAAAGCTGAACAGACAATGAATCCTATTCAACTATTGAATCTGCTCACAAAATTACACAAAAAAACTCGCGCCGGGTGACGTCAATCACACTGTTAGTGCGAATGGTGCAACTGGCACTTATACAATCCAAGAAAAATCTTAACATCGCGATGTACAGAACAGCGCGGAGGGAACAGCGCCATCTAGCGGGTCATTGGTACACTAACTTTGCTATACAAGTTGTACAGTGTTAATACTGACCTCTCCGGCAGCCTTGAGCTCTTCTCTCGCCTTGGTATGTTTGGTGGCCAATCTCTGCTGCTCGGCACGATACCGCCGTTTCTCGTTCTCTTGGAACTAAAATAAAATAGATTCATTTAGTATACATATAGATAGTACTAATAAGTAGCACCAAACCTAGGTGACCGTTAGACCTTATCTTATTGTGACAAGGTTTCCAAAATATAAGTTTATGATGATATATGGCGCTTATTTCGGCTAAATGATTCAGATATTCAAATAGTAGAATAAATAAGATTATTCGCAATGTATCCTGGTCACGGCACCGCAACCACAATATGTAAACAACCCTTCCCTAAATGGATAGGATATTATTAGGATAAACGAAATAAATATAATACAAAGGAAAAAATCTAACCTAACCTAACCTAACCTAAAACCTATCTAAAATATTTTCATAAGAAAGTAATTTAATTTGTTCTTAGAGTATTCTATTAATCTCAATAAATTTACTATAAATCTCATTCTAGTGCCGCTGCGGTTTCAGTTTCGTAAATAGGCATTAATTGTAGGAATTCAATAAATACTGCCAAGCTTATACAGCCCTATGCTTAGGTTTTCATCCTGAGAACAAATATTATGTGGTTTACAAATTTGAACTCTATTCTAAATTACCTTCTTAGCCGTTCGGACCACTGCCTGTCCTTTGGCTAGCACTTTGTAGCTTCTTTTGCTATACGGATCTGAACTCTATTGTAAAGTACCTTCTTGAGGCGCTCGCGCTCGTCGTCGTGGTGCGCGCCGATGCGCAGCGACTCGCGGAACATCATCTCACCGTGGTTATTGTGCTATACGGATCTGAACTCTATTGCAAAGCACTACTGTTGAGCGTAGACTGTTTTTCCGATGAAGCTCGTACGCCGAAGACTGGAACGCGCTGACCGAAGTGAAGCTACCGCTGCCAATTACCTCAGAAATACCACCACCATGTTACCGGGTTAGTGTGAGGGTTAGTAAGAACACTTATTTTAGGGTTAATAAGATGTTAAGTGTTGACTAGTTGTTGACGGACTGACGAGGCTAGGTTGGGCAGTCATATTTATACGAGAGCGCGACCGCGCCCCGCCCACTGTGTCACGTGGGTGTGTTGTGCAGAGTCAGTATCCATTTATTGGCCAATCAGCTTACGCTATTTTACAAAGTTAGGGAATAGGTAATATTTATTGTGGGACATTGATTCTTATAACTATGCACAAAAAAGAAGTAAAACATATAAAAGTAAAAACATAAACACACGAAATGGAAATAAAACAGTTATCACACAAACAGAATATAAAACAGAATCGTCAATTATTTACACGTTATTTTATGCCTAGACCTACTTATACCTATTCGCGACAGTTCTCCCCCACGTGTGTCAACACCGTATATAGTAGAGGAGCGTGTAGGAATAAGCCTGGAAACTGGGCAGCGGACGTCACCTGCGCTCGTGTGTACAATGGCTACTCTTATGTGGCCATCTGGGCCGTGAAAGAGTTGTGCGATTTCGCCTCTAGACCATTTACTTTGTGGCACGGAGCAGTCGATTACTGTGACGCTGTCGCCTACGTGCAATTTCTGTTTCTTGCTGTGTGAGTCGGGTTTATCCGTAGCTGCCGCGTTATATACTAGTGGATTCGTTTGAGGCCTTTCTAATGGTAAGTCGCCCACGGGAACCTTGAGGTTGGCCCCGCTACAGGTCCGACACCATTGGCGCTTACGTGATTTATAACGAACACTACCGCGCAGTCCGACTATGTGATATCTATGTTTCAGCTCGCTAATTAATGTCGAGTGATTGCTGTTGCACAGAGTGTGAAAATGATGGATCAACAGTTTGGCGAAGTCTTCCTTAGCGTGCAGGACGGGTACTTGCTTGCTTCCGACGTCTGTCACGATGACTCCGTATTCATCTAATTTTACTGCGATCGCTCGTAGCGGAGATTTTGTCGGTAGCGCGTGCCCAGCTTCCAGGGACTCCATCTCTTCTGGAAAGGCTTCATATTGGCTCCGTTTGATTAGCGATATTTCCGCAATAATCAAATCCCCTTTGTTCATCTCTGTGTCTATTTTCTTAGAGAGCATCTTGGCATTATTTACCTCGGCGGCAACCAGAACCCTAGCCGTGGCCCTAACTAAATGCGTGTATTCGGAAAAACATTTTACCTCAGGTAGGTACTCGAATTTACTTTTAGTTTTCATGTTTGGGCGAACGGACTTCGACATGCGTCGTCGCTTATGACGTATCGCGGCGTTGTCGACGACGGGCGCGAGCGTGCGTAGTGTGGACGATCGCGGCTTATAATCGCGTTTGGGTTCGGGTTCTACAACCCACCGAGAGGTTGCTCCTATTTGAGCGGGTTTGTTTCGGTCGAATAATGACGCTATTTCCCGTTTTGCAGGTAATATCGGAGTGGTGGGCACGTTCTTGAGCGGGTCTTGGAAGCTTTCGCTCCCCCACGCGAAAGACGTATTGCCTGCACCACTGCCAACGCTTGATATTACTGCGGGCTTATTCGACGCGAAAGAAATTGTATTTACTGCGCTCGTTGTGTTATTACCGTTCGCGGACGCGGCCGCGTTCAACCCGTGTAATAACTTATGGTGGCCTGCCTCGCATTGGCCGACGCCACACGCAACGTATTTACATTTAAATAGTTTATGATGCGCAGATTTTAAACAATTAAAACACAGCCTCGCTTCCTTCACTAGCTCCCATCTTTCAGGAATTGCTGCCGCCGTAAACTGTGCGCACGTGTCTACTGTATGTTCCTTTTCACAAATAGGGCACGTATTGCGCGGCGGAGTAGATTCGGACAATTCCTGGCGGAGTCTAGGTTCGGACGGTGTGGTTTGACTACTATCGCGATGTTTCGCGAGCGCGACGGTAGTATACTTTTTATTTTTAGGTTTGTACTCATCTTCGCGTGTATGAGTTTCGTGAATATCTGACTCCGAGCCACTACTACTACTACTATCGCGGGTAGACACGGGGGCGCGAGACCTATTAGGGAGAGTTCGACTCGATCGCTTAGATCCGCGCTCAAAAGACGCCGCATTTACAGTATAGCGCGATGTAGCTGGCCTATGTCGGTTGATGCGTTTGGCTGCAGTGCTAATTTCGTTCAAAAACTCCGATAATGCAACTAGACCGGGAGTTTGACTATTAGACTGCCTATATTTTGCCCATTCGTAACGCACAATCAGATTAAGTTTGTCCACGATTTTGTTTACAAGTTCAGGCGCGTGTAAGTACTGCTCTTGTCGCAGCGAACGTATGGTTGCGACGGCATTCGCAATATGTGCGGCGAAGGAAGCTATGTTCGCGTTGTCTTCTGACAAGCGCGGCATACGTTTTATATTATGCAACTCCGTTAACACAATTTCCTCCGGGTCGCCGAATTGCCGTTCTAGCGCCTCCATAATTTCGTACGGGTCCTGAACTGTGTACATAATTGATTTCACGGCGGTCCGAGCCTCGCCTTTGAGCGCGCGCCTAATACGACTTACGTTATTGACGGCACTAAACATGGGAGACGTGTCCTCGAACTCTGCCCTAAATGAAATCCATTCGGTTATATCTCCTCCGAATGAGGGTAACTCGGGCGGCTTATGGTAGATAGGTGCATAACTGCCGTGTGGCACCTCTAAATAACGCGGTTGCGGCCTACTAGTACCCCGCTCAATGGCGGCGGCGCGCGGCGGCGGCGCTGTCTCCTTCGGCAAGGGAATTTTACTATTCTCGATCGCGACGTCGTGCTCCTGTGGCCTACACTGTTGTCCTACCCAATTCCTAGTACGCCGTTCAGACTCGTCAGCCACGGTACTGCCTCTGTCAGAATTCGCCTCCAATTCGGCGATCTGCAGCTTTAATTTGGCAGTATCGGACTGCTTCTGAGCGACAACTAGAGCGGCTTTATGAACCTCGAGCTCGGCCATGAGCACCGATAATTGACTATCACGATCCCTATTTACCGATTCGCGACCTCTGATTGATCCACGAACAGACGGCGCCCGCGGCGGCGGCGGCGCGACCACGGGGTCTTTATTCACTAGCGTATTCGACCTACTGCGAACTACTACCGTATCTTCGAATGCGTTCGAGTGTACCGAATTGTTGTCTATCTCTCCACCGCTATTCACTTGGTTGCCGGTGGAGCCTTTGCTCCATGTATGTGTCTCGGTAGACGTGGTCTTGCCGGACGAGGGGGTAGGGGTCTCTGTGGGCGCGGGGGCAGGCGGGCCCTTAGCGCGCGGTCGAAGATTTCTCGTACTCTTCGTAGACATCTTCTTCTTTCTTGACACACACGCGGGGGGTCCCTAACTATATACAAATTTACCTGCCTAACACCTATGCCCTGACGCCACAGAGCGCAACGTCAGTGCCCCTAAGCGTAAATCCCTCGATGCACTGAATCTCCCGCAATGACAAAGTGCAATGCCTAGAGCGTTCGAAAGCAGTGTGATGGCATCACCATGTGACACATGCAACGAAAGTTGCCAGGACGCGTGAGTGGAGGAAAACCTACAACACAGCACGGTCCGACCGGCAAGCCGGTATAGTGGGGTATGGAGGGGTAATTGGGTAAGGGTCTGAGCCGAAGCGTACTTCAAGGCTCAGCGCGTTCGTTTTTCAAGCTTCTTTTTTCTATCTGAGTGGAGAAAAATCTCGACACTCAGCGCGTACTTGTTTCTTTGTTCTTTCTTCTATCTGAGTGGAGAAATTCTCAACACTCAGCGCGTACTTGTTTCTTTGTTCTTTATTCGGCTATCGAAGGACCATAATTGTTGAGCGTAGACTGTTTTTCCGATGAAGCTCGTACGCCGAAGACTGGAACGCGCTGACCGAAGTGAAGCTACCGCTGCCAATTACCTCAGAAATACCACCACCATGTTACCGGGTTAGTGTGAGGGTTAGTAAGAACACTTATTTTAGGGTTAATAAGATGTTAAGTGTTGACTAGTTGTTGACGGACTGACGAGGCTAGGTTGGGCAGTCATATTTATACGAGAGCGCGACCGCGCCCCGCCCACTGTGTCACGTGGGTGTGTTGTGCAGAGTCAGTATCCATTTATTGGCCAATCAGCTTACGCTATTTTACAAAGTTAGGGAATAGGTAATATTTATTGTGGGACATTGATTCTTATAACTATGCACAAAAAAGAAGTAAAACATATAAAAGTAAAAACATAAACACACGAAATGGAAATAAAACAGTTATCACACAAACAGAATATAAAACAGAATCGTCAATTATTTACACGTTATTTTATGCCTAGACCTACTTATACCTATTCGCGACAACTACAGTACCTTTTTGAGCCGCTCGCGCTCGTCGTCGTGGTGCGCGCCGATCCGCAGCGACTCGCGGAACATCATCTCGCGCGCGCGCATCTCGCCGCGGATGCGTTTGGGCAGCGAGCGCTTCTCCACCGCCTGGCCTTTGGCTAGCTCTTCTTCTTTGCGGGTGTTTTTTCTGAGAAACAGTACGGTGTGTTAAACAATATTTCTTAGAAGCATTTATAAGCTATCGTTCTTAAGACATTCACCATCTACTCATCAAAACGAGCTCAAAGTCAAAAATGTTGTGTTCATATAAACCAGAGTTGAATTTATCCTGTTGTAAACAGAGCTGGCAGGAGATTTGTATTGAGATGTCAAATTTCTCATATAAACCCCGAACCAGCTACTTACACAAAACCTGAGAATGGGCAGATGTGTGCGAGACAGCAACGTCGTCAGCCATGGGGCACATTAATTATTTGACAGTTATCAAACAGCATGAAAATTTGACCCCACAAAAGCTTATATTTCTGTCACATAGAGCACGATCGTCACTTTTGACGTCCTTTATTTATTTATTTAAAATGGCAGGAGGCAGGGTGAAAATGAAGTACCTGCTATACATATCTATACACAACTATATACTAAAAAACGTACTATCCGAAGATTGCAGGTTCGTGTCCTGTCACGGTCGCCATGTGAGGTGGGGGTTACGGCGGAGCTATCGCTATACTACACCACATTACTCTTCGAAGGCCGCAAAAATATGTGACACGCTCTTATGGCTCTACAAATAAGATCGTGTCAGATATTTTTGCAGCCTTCGTTGTGTAACATATGATTGCAGGTGACTGTACCTACCTTTTGATCTGCTCGAGTTCCTTGTCGTGTCGGACTAGCATCTGGTGTCGGCGCAGCAGGAACTCCTCCTTGAGCTGTCGCTTGGCCAGCTGGTGCCGCTCATGGATCTGCTTCTCTTCCAACTCCCAGAGGGCGGCTTCGCGGGTTCGCATTATCTGAGGGAAATTAAATTAGTTAAATTATTACTATTCAAAGGTGTAGCTTTGCTTAACCGCTTAGTCAGGCCCTCAGCACACGGAGCGTAAGAGACGCGTAAGCGTGTCGTAATGTCGTAAACAAGTTCAAACTAGGCCGCACACGAAGCGTCGTTGTAGCGTAGCGTATGAAATTTCTGTCGTCATTGAGCGTAATACAAGCGTAAAAAACAAAACTTTTGACATAAATAAACAAATATCTTCTTTATCTGACTAGAAAGTAAGATCGTCGATACATCTGCCGAAGACATCTGACGCCAGTGACGCCATGATTTCAACCAATGAGATTTCACTTATAAAACGATTACACTACTACTCTACGCGTCTCGTACTCGTAACGTTTTTACAATGCGTTACGCCCTATGCTGAGGGCCTAACTCCCCAGGTTAGTATTTTAGGGAGCGTGCGTAAATGTACAGAGACAGGGACGCATAGTACCTCATTTTTTTGCGTGAAAAATTATCATGATTAAGTTTCTGACGTTTCAAGCTGGTAGATCGTAGAACGCGCACGATCCCTATTGATCACGTAGATTCACGAGCCAAAATTGCTAGTGTGGTTTCACGCAAGGAACATCCACTGTTTGTTTTTAGTCCGCGTGCAAAGAAACTTCGACATACACTTTACGAGTGGAGGTCTTGAGTGTATTTGTAGCGTTTGTTCTTAATATATATCTCATTTCTCGGCCCTGTCGTGTATTAGTCGCGTACACACCTGTTGCCGCTGCTGCAGGTACTGCGTGTCGGTGAGCGCCTGCCGCTCGCGGTGGTGCTCGTGCATGCGCCGCAGCAGCGCGTCCCCGGCCTCGGCCAGCGACGCCACGAACGAGCGCTCGCGCTCCGCGTGCTCGGCGTCGAGCCGCGCTCGCCGCTGTCTGTACGCGTCCTTACGACGGTCCTTTGATACTAGCTCCACTTCCTGAGGACAAGGAATTCGAACGTTAAAAACTACGCACATGATACGACCATGAAATAAATGTGAAATATGTCTCTCCCACATGAACCTGTCATATATAAAAACTTGTTTATATTAATACCTTATAGTGTACGCTCGGACGCTCAGCGGCGACCAGTGGATCTGCACGAACACAAACAAATGCGAGGGGCCTCAGTACACGCTACTCAAATGCCGTAATACAAATGGCTAACTATTGTTTAATTCACAATTTAGCATTTAAACTATCATCCGACAGTTTCAATCGGGATGCGATGACAATTTTTTATATGGGGGCTGCCGTTCAACCCACCTACGGAGTGGCAGCTGATGTCTACGAGGGTTCATTACACATCGCCCTTAATCACTGTACGAGTTATCGAACGGGATGCGATAACTAGACGAAATTTGAGCCTATAGTCTATAAGGTCTATCTATATTCTATATACTAACTTACGCTCTTGGTACGCTTTCTGAACACCAACACTCATATGTGTAGTAAGTTAGTTTTTATTTGGGTAACTTACCCCGAAACTCCGAATCATCCCCGGACATCGGGTAATTCCGAAAAATCACACATAGTTTCATCATGGGTCTAAGCTAGCGTCCAGGTGCCTCGCTTACTGTGAGAATATGAACGAGTGAATGATGAATAATTTCTGTACTGTTACTTTTGTATAAGTGTGTTAATATTACGTAAATTGTAAGTGTAATTGGTGTAAACCGTTCTTGTAAATAAATAAAATAATAATAATAATCATATCAGACGCCAAAGGCCATTTTCGGAAGTACTCGACACTCGGATGTGACTCGGAGTTATTTTATTTTAAGTAATATGGTGCAAAAAAGGTACACGTGTTTATATAATTTTGGCAATCTTCACGGTTACGGATCCGTGTATAGCAGGGCGCTGTCTAGATGTTAATACCTGTTTGAGCAGCCTGAGCTCCTGTTTGAGCTGGTCCCTGAAGTGGCGGAGGTCCCGCTCGTGCTCGGCGCGCAGCCTCTTGGCGGCCTGGCGGAGCTCGGCCTCCAGCTGCTGCTCGGCGCGCTCGGCGGCGGCGCGCTGCGCGCGGGCGAGCGTCTCCAGGTCCGTCTCGTGCGCGCGCGCTAGTGACGCCAGCTCCGCTTCGAACCTAAAACAATAGTACATTATTGTCGAGGCTCGGAAGTAGCTACTTGCTGGCTGAGGATTCGTTTTAAACGGACGACCTTGGGAGTCCGTTTAATTGAATCCGAAGCCAGCAAGTAGCCTTCCAGCCGAGTCATATATAGTGCTTTTCTCAAAAATGGCGCAATAAATACAAATATAATAGAAATATTTTACCAAAACCAACGTTCTTATGTATATATTTTCACAGAAAAAAGTAATAAAATTTGCTTTGCCGCCGTTTTATTTTTTTTAATTAAAAATAGAAGTGTATTTTTCTGCTGAAAATACGCCAACCTATTTGAGACACCTAAATAGTCGCGGTACCAACATTATAATAATAAGTACTGATCATCTGTTTGGCTGTTTAATGGACCTATGCCTGCATTTGATATGGCCACTTCAACTTTTAAAAAATTTGGAACTCGACAAATAATGGAATTTGTATGCAACATTGCAGTCCCGAAATCGAGACTGCAATGTTTTTAACTTTTTAATTTTTTGACTGACCATTAACAACGCACTTCGCGATCTACTTTTTAACCGGCAACGTCGACTTTGCCGTCCATATTTGAGAAAAACATTTAACATTCTAATACTGAGTTAAACGCATGCTAAACTGACATAAACAAAATATAACATTATTTTTTTCACCTCGAACTGAATTTCAGGTAAACGACACTGTTGAATTTAAATAGTGTCGTTTCCCGCGCACGCGCACTTTACCATACTTTACTTTATCATATCAGAAATTGGCGCATGTGGTAAAACTACCGACCAATTTTTTAAACTCCTTGACTCGTGGTAAGCAAATAATTAATCAAAGGCAACTGAAAGAAATCTCTATTAGGGATAAGTTCGCCTTTGTACATAAACTTACATTTTTTACTCTGTTATGCCTATTTTGTGTAAACTGACAAACATACAGTTAGTTAACATAATACAGAATGCAGACGGAATGGACAGTTGCGTTCTCTAGATGTAGGAGGTGTTTTTAAAGAGCCGAGGTGCGAACGAGTCCTCACTGCACACTCACAACTAAATACCTCTCCAAAGCTTTAGCTCGCTCACCAGGCTTAATGTATGACTCACCGCTTGTCCTGCTGCTCGCGCAGCTGCTGCTCCTTGGCGCTGAGGTCCTGGAACTGCTTCTGTTCCTGCTTCTGCAGCATCTTGATCTCTCGCAGCTCTTGTTTGCGCAGTGCGTGGTCGTCCCAGGTGCGCCCGCTTTCCTCGTCGCCCCATATGACCTGAAAATTGGGGTTTTAAGAACGTCGTTCTACAAGCAATTATATCAGTCATTAAACTAGTTAGGTACAGTTCGTACAAAAGGTACAAAGAATGAAATGAACGGGCTTTGCCCTAACATTGACGTGTGAGACATTTCGTTTCTTCGATACAAGAACAATTTCATTAGCCGGGTCCACACAGAAACACAATACAAAGATATCTTACATCAGCCACGATGTATGACAGATATATACAGAAAAAATGCTTATAACATGAGTATAAAAATCTATAATAATTTACCTGTTCAAATAAAATCACTTGAAGGCAATAAGTTTAACACAACTCTAAGGAAATGGCTTCTTGATCACTGCTTCTACAACATTAGTGATTATATTGCCTATAAAGAGTAAAATGATGATTTCACTAATTGTAAATAATGTTTAATTTACTGTTGTTCGTTCTTTATATTTTTAGCCTAATGTATTATCTTTAAATTTAAATTAAAATAATGTATGCTTGAAAAATTCCTGTACCTTATAGTTTTTTATTTGCATGGTTTAATTCATTATTAACGATGTGTAAATTTGCATGCTGTTTAAACAGCTGAAGAAGGTGAAACGATTGTATGTAATGTACATTTAACCTAAGACAATTATTGTACCCTTTTTCTGCAAATAAAATTATTTCTATTTCTATTTCAGAGCGAGCATACGCGCGAGGTAATGTCCTCGCGCACAAAACGGCCAGTGTAGACGTGCCTCGCGCGCGCCGCCTCGGCCGGCAATTATCGTATAATCGCAATAAAAAGACCAATACGAACGTGAATATTATCCTAGTCGGTCCTATCCAACAAGTCCGTAAAGTTTAACCGTTAAACCTTATCTGAGGGCCTACCGCGAACAACGTTCGACGTGTTGGATCCCTGTCATACTTAATTCCGAATTTACAAGTGCGACGGAGAGGCAACACGTCGAACGTCGGCTGAAAATCGAATGTCAATCTGCCAGTGTCACATGTAGCTGCTAAATCGCCTCTGCTTTAAAAAGCGATATCTTACTTTGGAAGTAGTGGTGGTGACCATCACGCCATCTATCTCGAACTTTCTCGTGCGTTTCCTCGTCTTCTTCTTGAGGTTAGCCATGTGGATGTCTTCTTTCGACCTAAAAATATAAATTTAAATGTAAAGTCGACTTAAATACATACAATAAAGAGATTATTTTCATTCACAAAGAGATATCACTCTAAATAAGAAGACTAACACAATGATTTATTTTTACTTTACATTACACTGATTAAAAAATTCCAGGATTTTTACACATTATTAAACTGTACAACGGGACTTAGTCGCGTATTTAAGTTTTAAGATTTACCTCCGACGTTTCGAGGACGGCGTTGTCCCCGTGGTTTACTTTACATTGTTAACACTACAAAAATCTTTTTGAAAATTGGCAGTTGTTTTTTTAATTCGTGTTCTAACATTGGAACCTCATGATCTCATGAAACTATCACTGGAACATTTTTACTGAAGCGTCTTATGCGTTGAGCTTTGTACGTTTAACTTTAGCAATATCATACCTTTGTATCCTGTTGTTGGGTTGTCCATCTTGGTTCTTTCGTCGGAGCACCACTTGCTCTTCTTGGTTGCCGTTCTCTAGGACTTGGTTGTCTTGGTTCACTCTGTAAAATGGACACAACATCAGTTTGGACTTTTACTACGCCACTCGAGTAGTGTCACGTACAGATCGATTCACAAGAGCTGGGACGAATGGAATGAATGAGTGAATGAAAATATCTATGTGTATATCATACCAATAAAATGGTGGCTCTGACTGTATACCGATACAGGTGTCACATGTCACTCATACAATGAAAGCTTCGTTCATTTCATTCTAGCTATAGGGCGCACTTGAAGTTCCTACAAGCCAACTTGTTTGGACAGGGATCACTTAACTTTCTTAGCTTGTATGCATAGTATCAGCGACCCAATCGTGATGTACCAGCGCGAGTCAATAGCGCAAGTAACTCGCGCAAATGACATAGTCCATGTTTTGATTTGATCATTCACATGTGCGTGTGCACATGTGCACCTCTCTCTCGGTGTATATTAGAAAACCAATAAATTGATAAATTGCAGTAAGCCTTTCAGACAGTTGCAGTAATGAGTGAGTATTTAGTATTTAGTATTTAGTGAATGCGGTAGTGCAACAGTATAGATACATGAGGCCGTTGTTGGCGCCGGGGTTGGAGTAGCGGCGCGAGTGCGAGTCGTGCGAGTGCGAGGTGGCGAGCGAGTCCGCGTCGGCGCCGCGCCGGGACCCTTCCGACGCCACCGACCCGCTGTCAGACTGCGATCTCCTGCTGGAAAACGTACATACATGTCAATTACTCCACACTTTTTCAAGAACACTTAAACTTAGGGTTGCCCACCTTTTCAGGGGGCATCCATTTCGGCGAATATTCGATCCCCTCCCTCCGTCTAGGCATTTAACCTAACGTAATAGGAAATATTACGCGAAACTCTGCGTAGGGGACGCCAGGGCGCCACTACCACAATCTGAGGATCTACGTGAAATAAGAACATTTCTTTAACTAACATCTCTGTCACTTGCATTTTCGAGCGATAAAGAGGCAGATAGTGAATTTTTGGATTTGCGTTTCCCGGTAGGTGCTCAGTAAGCAAACCGCCTTGATGCATCAATGTCATATTCTATTATCTCTGAAAACTTGTCAAAAACCTGTTAAAGGTACAGTATGTATAAGTTACTCTATGGTTTACTAAAAAGGCTAGTCCTGCACTCTGGTGGCAGAACATTGCAGTAATATCCCCTATAAAAATGATGGATGCATAATGGTTACCCCCTCGTGAGTGTGTAGGATATTTGCTGTTTAACTGAAGGGATATTACAGATGTAAATAAAGAGTTACCTCTCGAAACTGTCGGGACTGAGCCGTGCGACGCGCGAGCCGGGCGCGGCCGAGTCGCGCACGCGCGGCTCCTCGCTGCCCACCGTCACTACTGATACGTGCGATGTATCCTGAACACGAACAGATACACGTCATATTAATACATATTAGTACATTATGATACAAGTGTGCTAAGTTGGTTATTACACACGAGGCGATATTGTGCGCGCGAGCTGTAAGCGAGCGCGCAATAAGAAAGCCGATGTGTGTAATGACCAATGCACACGCGTTTCATACGACGTTTTTCAACACACTTGCGAGAAAAAAAAAGATACTCGTATTAATCAAATTTTAATAGTTAAAACAGTTAGTATTGTGTGTTGCATCTGTCATACTGCCGGCCGCCCCTCGCCCCGGCCGCGGGCGGCGCGGCGGGCGGGCCGGCCGGGCCGCGCGCCGCGCAGGCGCGAGGAGCGCGCCGGTGCCCGCCAGTCCGACCAATTAAAGAAGGCTCCCTTTCCATGCATATTATTAGCAATCAGTTACCTTTTTAACTCAGTCGGTTAATATAATGAAAAAGCACGAGTGGAATAATACACTGAAAGAGCACGCGTGTTTAATATCTAGGATTATGAGCCAAAAATCGGTGGAATAAAAACGTCGTTTTGAGCAAGTGTGTTGAAAATTACATTTCTTTACAGACACTACTGACTCAACTTTTGGTCAAATGTATAAGAAGTCAAAAACCTCCGGAACTCAAGGGGTTAAACTACGATATCGTTGACGTTGCGGCACACTTTGTGATGCCTCCCGCCTTTAGCTATTCTCAAAAGTTTGCCGACCCCTGCCCTAAGACGAGGCCGTGGGGTATTCACATTTTGGAAACCCGTCGACCATTCTCCCTTTGAACGCTTTAAGTCATAAACAGAAACTTCACTTACACGCCAAGGTCACGGGCTCAAGCGAGCATTTGTAAACCTTACTTGAAAGTGTGAAGGATACTTTGACAGCGTACGCCATAAGACTAACAGGTGTTCATGACGTGGGCACACGCCTTTAGTTGTTGTTGGCGTTCGATAGGTTAAATACTCACATTGATATTGACATTGTTGATGCTGTCGTCGAAGACGCCCGAGTCGCCGGCGGCGCCCGGGCTCAGTATCAGCACTTCGCTGCTGTCCAACCTGCGCCCTCGAGTTTTCTCTGCAAAAAATAATATACCTTGAAAAGAAAAAGAGTCTACATGATAGATTTCACCCTCCAAGTACTAATGCATTAGTTAATAAATCACTATAGGTGTGCCTACAATAATTGAAGATTTGCCTCGATTTCTACCGAGTCCCGTCACCCGTTATAGACCGCGGGCCAGGAACAGATTTCCATGACCAATCGCCTCCGGGGCAAAAACTCATATAGTGGTTAACGGCTATGTATGATGAACCCTCGTGAACGTCAGCTGCCGCTCCGTTGGTGGGTTGATGAATGGCAGCAAATAAAGTCTATAAAAAAATTTAGTCATCGCCTCCCGCTTGATACTTTGTCAGATGATAGTTTAGAAGCTATTGTGAATAAACAAAATCGTCAGGCGATTGTATCGCTGTGGAAAGACCGTCAGCTGGCCACGATAGTTACCCGTATATGAATTAGTGCAGTCCAGCGAGTCGAGCGACGAGGGAGCGAAGCAGTCGTCGTCGGACGAGGAGCCGGCGCCCACGATGACCACCTCGTCGGCGATGGGCGGCGTCGTAGAGATCGTCACCGCATTGGGCGGGAGCTGCAAACATATTGTCATTTGAGATTTTTAAACAAATAATGACATGATGTTTTAATACAACGAGAAACTGGGATTCTATTTCGTATTCCGTTACATGATATGTTGTGTATTATTCATCCAACATCGAAGTTGTGGAGTTAAAGGAGTGATATGTCGCTCGGTCGTTTATAGTTGGACATGCCACACCACACATGCCAGAACCGATGGCTGAAGGGGCAAACTGGTTTTTAAATGGAGACCGCATAACCGCAAACACAGTTTTGTAACTAGGCGATGATATTCGTAGAAAAGCGGAAATTAATTGGAGATGGAGGGTGAGGTAAAGATAGAGTTCAGTGGCGTTCATGGGTGCGTTATACTAGCGCAAAGATAGATATAACTCCGTAATAGATGGATACAGTCTAAGGAAAAAACGTGCCTCGAAAATCAAGAAAATTTGATTCTCGTTCAGAGGGCGCTACTAGTTTTGGCCTACAGTCGTATAGATGGCGTTGACGGTTTCGTTTGTTATTTAACAATTTTAACGCATATCAGTGAAAGAACATGGGTCAAAATCATAAAAATAATTAATGCAAATAAAAAAAAATCATTTATCTATATTTAAATACATTCTATCGTATTTTTATAAATCTTCATTTTTAGTTTTAAAGTGTGTCGACAGATGGCAGTGAATTTACTGGGGTTACAAAATTTACTATGACAGTACCGCTCTAGTATAAGTTACTCTATGACTAGCGTTGGTCACACAGCTAGCATTATATTTTTGTTATTCTGACTGTTGTTTGTTGAATGTCTGTTGTGTGAGGCCTATATCCAGAAGCGGATTGACATTGGATGTTGATGGTAGTACTCACGGGAGCGTTGGCGGCCAGCACGGGCGGGTGCGTGGTGGTGACGGTGACGAGGCCGGCGGGCGTGGCGGCCAGCGAGTTGGGCTCCACCGGCTCCACCACCAGCGACACGCGCTCGCTCACGGCCACCAGCACCGGCGTGGCCACGGTCACCACTTGCTGGGCGACGGCGGGGAGGGGGGGCGCTGATGGCTTGTGAATCGGCTCTTTGGGTTGTGGCGGCTGCAAAAAAAAAGTCTGGTTCTAATACTGTCACTAATCGCAGTGAAAGTTGATCTACTATAATTTTAAGGGTCACACTTGAGGTTATAACTGGAGCAGCGGACCGCGAAGCAAGTTGCGACTTCGTTTTTTATATGCATCCGCGCATGATCGCATGGACTGACACTGCACGGATTTGCGGTGCGCCGCCGTGGTTGCAGCCGCAAGTGTGTACGTGGCCTAACAACAAAATCATTAAATTAGGACTTTGTAAGGATACTGTTTTTACAGTTAACTCTGAAACATGATATCTGTAAGTTACATAATAGAAAATGGTTATATTACTTCCTAATAAATCCCAATGTAAATATTTGCGGAGTTTGATTTTTCTTTTTCTTTTCCAACAACCCCACTCGCAAGGCCGTTTCAATATAATTATGAAATATAAAGCTATGCAAGATTTCAATTTACTATGAATAATATTTCAAAGGTAAAAATACGTAAAACGTCGTAAAACTCACCGTAACAGGCCTAATTTCTACAGCATTTGTCTCTATACTCTTACTCTCTTCCCTCTGCCGTTCTCTGCTCTTCTCTCTCCTCTCTTCCCTAGTTCTATTCTCAATTTCTACAACCGCCTTCTCTACCGAATTCGTTCTGGAATATTTCTTTCCTTCGCTGGAATCTGTCCTGATATATTTTTTTCCTTCTGTGCTGGAATCGCTGATTATGGAACTAGGTCTGCTCTTAACTCTAACGTCTTTTTCGATGGAATTCTGCTGTACTGTTCTGGGTGGTTCTTTTTCTAAGCTCGGCTCGGGTTTCGGTTTGTCTTTTGTGTCTTTTTTCTCTGGCGTTTTGTGTTTTTCTTCTACCACTTTCTCCGCTTCCCGACACACCTACAAAAATAAATTAGTTGAGTATCAGACGCCCTTTAATACATACCGTAGGATGCAGCCTACTTGACATACATATAAACCTTTATTTAATCAACAAGAACAAAATAAATTCTTTTTAGATAGTATTTCAGTAGGAATTATTCTCGATTATAATATTCAATACCAAAAACTTCCATGAGACACAGACATATTAAATATATTAATAACGGGTCACTCACGTGTTTTAAGTCGTCGTGTGACATGTCGAGCGTTTTCGACTTAAAACACGTTAGTGACCCGTTATTAATATATTTAATATTCAATACCATTTATATTTGTTCAAGTTCAAATTTAAACAAATAATTGTAAAAGTAATTTAAACAAACAAAAATTCTACATAAAAAAATTGTAGTCGAGCATTATTTAAGTTTTTGTTTTTAAACAAATAAATAAACGATATGCGGGAAAGAGTTGACAGCGCTAATGTTGTTGCCACTTAAATATTGAATGTAATTAAATGTAGACATCGAATTTCGAATTCGAATCGTAAGTAGGAGGGCACCTGATCGACTAGCAGCTCGCCGGCCGCCTGCTGCGGCGGGGGCGGCGCGGGGGGCTTGCGGGGCGCGGCGGGGGCGGGGGCGGTGGTAGCGGGGGCGGCAGCGGGGGCGGGGGCGGCGGCGGCGGGCGCGGGGGAGGCCGGCGGCGACGCGCCCGGCGGCAAAGGCGCGGGGCCTTTCTCTTTCTTTGGGGCCTGGGGAATAAACAACTCAATGTTAAACGTTTTGTTGAAGGGTTACAAGCGTCCAAGTGAGCTTGTGTGGTGATTTAGGGACAAAGTAATCTGGAATAGTAGAGTTCTGATCGCATATTGTAAACGGTCGCTTGCCGCTTGTAAACGGGCAATATTTTTACTGCAATATGTGGCCGACAACCATTGGATATTTGACCCTCGGAAGAAGAGAACGCCGACAGATCGAGGGTAAAATGGATGGTAGTGTACTCACGGGTTTCCTGTCAGCGGGCACGTGGTCGTCGGTGTGGGGGCGCTTGGCGGCGGCGGCGGCGGGCGGCGCGGGCGCGGGGGCGGGCGGTGCGGGGGCGGCCGCGCGGGGGGAGGGCGGCGCGGGCGCGGGCGCGGGTGCGGGTGCGGGCGCGGCGGCGGGGACGGGCGTCGCGCCGGCCGCCGGCTCTTGCTCGGACACTACAATACAGATCAACTTATAACAATGTAGACAGTGTCGACACCAAAGTCAAACGCATAACCCCCAACACAGATTAGATTTCTTAACTTCTAAATACATGACTTAATATATTAATAATTCATAAACTTAATCTTAACCCCTCGAATGCCAAGCATCTTGTTTATAAAACATCCCAGAAATGTTTGCCCCCTTCATACCTTTTATAGGTAATATTAACCTACCATTTTCTGCCATCGCTTCCGCCGAAGAACAAAACGGCCATCTTCAAAAATAACTACGAAAAGCAATATTTTTATTACAAATTGCATTACTTACTTTTGACGTCCGGCGTGTCCGCCGACCGCACCGAGGTCGAGTCATCTTCCATCTCCATATGCATCTGAGAGCTGCGATGTTCCTATAATGAAAAAAAAATAAAAAAAATTAAACAATGACACAAGCTTGGTAAAGTACTTTATTTACAATTTTTTTCAGTACCTTCACGTATTTCAAAATCATAGACAGATATATATTACAACACATAAAGTACTGTAAAATATTGCAACAACAGGCGTTCCCCTCTGTCGATATTAGTCGGCCAATGGTCATACACAATGTATGTACTGACGTTTTTTTTTTTTTTTTTTTTTATTACAAAAAGGCAAGCACTTGACCGCAATCTCACCTGATGGTAAGTGCCGATGCAGTCTAGGATGGATCATGCTTACCTAAAAGATGTCTATTCACTCTTGATTTAAAAAGTGACGTTTATCTGACATGGCTATTTTTACGTTACGTATACATTTAACGTTCCCCTCCCCCGCAAAAATTGGCAGACTTTTTTGTACAGAAAATTACAGACAAGGGGTCTCCGTTTGGTCAGATCATCTAAGTGCAAAACCATCTAATCTAGCTGTCAAATTAGATTAGCACATTAGCAGGTATAATGTTGACACTATTATAAGCTGGCCCATCATTTCTTGGTTTGTTAATGCGTTACATTGATACATCACTTTCGTTTGACATATTGAAGAAAAAAAACGACACTACTTTGAAAATACATCAATCATACTGATACTCAAAGTTGAAAGGCAGTAACTCTGTATGCATCCCATATACACGGTGGCTAAAAAATAAGTGCATTCCTGTTGCCAAGGAGGTTTTGGGATTATACTGAGCAACTTTTACTATAAGACCAACCCCGAAATCGCGAAAAAAATTTGTTTGTTTCATACATTTTGTCTCGTCCATTTTCTATGGGAGGGTAATTTTTTTTTTCGCGATTTCGTGGTTGGTCCCATAGTAAAAGTTGCTCAGTATAATCCCAAAACCTTCCTGGCAACGGGAATGCACTTATTTTTAAGCCACCCTGCCTAGATACCACATTTCTCTTTTGTGACAGAACAAGATACGAGTATTTTTTTAAAGCAGTGCCGAAATGCAAGTAATACATCTCGATGACAAACTTCTAGGTGAATTATGTTTTAATTATTTTTTAAGAACAATGTAAACGAATTACTTTGTATAAAAGAATTTTTTTATGCAAAACGACTTTTTTGAGTGTAAATGCACACAGGAATATAAATCTTATGTACTTCATCATAAGGTTGTAGTTGTACCTTCGACGCAGGCGGAGATTCTTGCGGCTGGGCGTCCGATTCGCATGCAACGTTACCACACAAACATCACATTAACGTTATTATGATGGTTACATACAATTATTGATATGTTAGTAATAGTTGATACAATACAATACTAAAATCAAAGACAATAGTGTATAGAGAGTTACTGGCATGGTAAATTATGTAGCCACCGTACATTTACTGCCATCTTTCGATAGAAGATTAAAACTTTTACAATGCCATTTGACTTTGATCCTTATTATTTCACTGTTAAGTATTAAATTTGTAGTAGGCCAAAGGTATGGCGCCGTCGTTCGAAAAGATTGCACCATACCTTTGGCCTAGTGTCGAGTAGATGACGTTACTTTTTGATTTTTAACAAATTAACACATATCAGTGAAATAATAAGGATCAAAGTCAAATGGCGTCCTAACAGTTTTAATCTTCTGTCAAAAGATGGCGGTAAATTTACTGTGGCTACATAATTTACTTTGACAATCCGCCTCTATTTCAAATTCTCTGCTAAAATCAATCTTTATGATCATTCATGATTCATGAGCAGTTGTACAGTCGAAGGCAAAAATATCGATCCAGACAAATGGCTCAAAAATATGTGAACACGACTTTATTGTCTAAGGTGTAAGAGCGTACACATATTTTTGAAACTGGGAATGTATATATATTTATGCCCTTGACTGTACATTCGAAGAAATAACCCCGATCCATTTCGTACTTCGTCACATACAATTTGAAAGTCGCTAGAAACCTCATACTATTGTCAGTGACAAAAATTAAATTCTGACTGTATATACAGATAAATATATGGTGCAATCGCCTATATAAATATCAAAATTAAATACTAACCAATTCTCTGGTATTGCTCCCTGTTCGGCTTTTGCTTGCCCTTCCTCGACTTAGTCTGCTGCGTGTGAATTTTACGCATTTCGGTATAGTCAAGGAAAGTCGATGTTAGTAAGCGTGCGATGGAAGCAGAACACAGTGTTAATATGTTAGTGAAATACATCAATTATGCTATAATAATAACATTTTTAAATATATTTTAAGAATTTATATAAATGTATTTTATAGGGAATATTACGCGAAACTCTGCGTAGGTGGCGCCACTACCACAATCTGAGGGTCTATCGTGAAACAAGAAATCGAAATTACGTTTACAAACACCTATGTCACTTGCATATTCGAGCGATAAAGAGGCAGATAGCGAAATTTCGGATTCGCGTATCCCGGTAGGTCCTCTGTAAACAAACCGCCTAGATGCATCAATGTCATAGTTTATTATCTCTGAAAACCTGTCAAAAACCTGTTAAAAGTACAGTATGTATAAGTAGTAACTTATACATACTGTACTTTTAACAGGTTTTTGACAGGTTTGATAGGCTATGGTTTACTAAAAAAGCTAGTGCTGCACTCTGGTGGCAGAACATTGCAGTAATATCCCCTATTATGTAAATGTTACTAGATACACACAATGTAGGAGGTAGGAGTAATAGAATACCGTTATTTTATGATTGAAATAACCTGAGTCGAACTTGAAACCGTTCAAATAATCGTCTTGCAGGCTAGGGAATAAGAATCAAATTGTAATGACGATATTTTTAATTTTGGTATATTCATCTCAAATAATTTCTTTGTACATAAATTTATTTCTAAGTGACGAATGTTATGATTTATCGCACTTAAACTATCGTGAGACATATTTCAAAATATTTATCAGTACGGTTTTTACTCACTATTATTTTTAGTCGCTTTTGGCGACATGTTTAGTGCACGACGTACAACCGCCGCGGACACTCGTGCCTGAGGATGGATTCCCAAAGAATCCGAAACATGTCGCCAAAAGCGACTAAAAATAATAGTGAGTAAAAACCGTACTGATAAATATTTTGTTATGATTTATGCTAGTATTACGGTAGTTAATTAACGAATTTTACACCATTTATACACATTGAGGCGACTAGTACTGTGTAGACCAAAAGACTAATCCCATGATTAATACCGCAACCAAAGAATTATATGCAATTGATTGTAAAAGATGAGTAGTCAAGACAAATTTGTTTCTAATTTGATAGATGATGTAGGATGTAGATGGCGCTGTACATTATGCATTAACTCTGGTTGTTAAAGTTGACGTTACCTAAAACCATATGACGCCATACAGCGTCTTTATCAGCTATCAAAGTCGAGAAAAAAAACTTAGAAAAAAGAAACTATGAATCTTTGATACACAGAAGCCTTTGTGATGCAGAATTCCAGAAAGACGATAGATCCATATAAAGGCCAACACTGCGACATGAAAAGATATGTTTTTATACACAGACCATGTTATTTAAAAAATGTGTATATACCTCTGAATCATCATCCAGCAGCTCCTCCTCGACCACCTCAGCCCGGTACTCGAGTAGCAGGTCCCGGAGAGGCTTCGCGTCCAGGTTGCCGGAGACAAACTCATGCTTGAGCAGCTCGCTGGAGGTTGGCCTCTTTTCAGGGTCCTGTGATCATAGAAATAGTGTTAACATCGAAGCTAATTCAACTGAAAGCATAGTGGCGACATCTGGATTAATAGTACATTATTGTCGAGGCAGGTATGTAGCCACTTGCTGGCTGAGACAACCTCGGGAGTCCACTTGCAATAGATTGAAGGTTTTAAAAATAAAAATTCCTTGACACCTTGACTGTTCTATATAAGATCTCTCTGTATCTTGCAGGATGTGCAATGGCATCATCTCAAAACAACAGTTTACCTTGACTAGTGCTTTAGCGATGAAATCGTTGAAGGCGTGGCTCCACTTGCTAGACTGCTCTATGTAGGATTTCTCTGTATCTTGCAGGATGCGCAATGGCATTGTCTCAAAACAACAGTTTACCTTGACTAGTGCTTTAGCGATGAAATCTTTGAAGGCGTGGCTGCACTTGCAGGGCTGCTCTAAGTAGGATCTCTCTGTATTTTGCAGGATGCGCAATGGCATCATCTCTAGACAGAATATTTTACCTTGACTAGTGCTTTAGCGATGAAATCTTTGAAGGCGTGGCTCCACTTGCTAGACTGCTCTATGTAGGATATCTCTGTATCTTGCAGGATGCGCAATGGCATCATCTCAAAACAACAATTTACCTTGACTAGTGCTTTAGAGATGAAATCGTTGAAGGCGTGGCTCCACTTGCTGGGCTGCTCCAGCGAGGGCGGCTCGCTCTTTTGTATCTTGAGGAGGACGCGCATCGGCGTCATCTCGTGGTTCGGTGGCTCCATCTGCGCGAACTCGATCAGAGTGATGCCTAGCGACCAGATGTCCACCTGACGGCATACAATGAAAAGTTAGTAAAGAAGTGCCATATCCAACGTTGGCGGTACTGATTTGCCTTCATTGCCAGATTGCATTATCAATTTATCACGTTCACATTAGTATTGTTCCTCGTGGCATTACACAACTAGTAACCATACCAAATATGTACTTCAATCGAGAAGATGACGCGCCAAGCACTAAGCAACAAAGTTAACATCTTAGGCCCAGCCATACAAATGAAAAATTCAAAATTTGCTAGTGAAATTTGAACCTATAGTATAGAAAAACGTTTATTTTGTTTCGTTCTGAAATTGAACGATACAAAATGATTTAATGTACTGACCTTGAAATCGTACGGGTTGTCCCGGAACGTCTCACATAGCACCACCTCAGGCGCCATCCAGTACGGCGTACCGATAAAGGTGTCGTGCTTTTGTAATGTGGACTTATTCTTCGCCGAGACGCCGAAATCCGCTGTGGAACATATCCTTTTGTTAGTTTAACATTATAAGACATTAGCAAAATGGAAATATGTCTATTGACTCAAAAATTAGTTTCCAGATGAGTCAATAAGGCCAACGAAGTAAGGACCAGCCGCACAGAAAATGGACCAAGTAAAGAATGTAGTAAGACTTAGGGACTTCTGAACCAGTGAAGTCCGCATGGTGGCGAGCACGTTGCCGGCCTTCAGGTCGCGGTGTATGACGCGCCGCGAGTGCAGGAACCCAAGGCTGCGCGTCATCTCGCGGCACACGTAGGCTATCTGCTCGCTGAGGCCTTAAAGCTCGAACATGTAGTAGTATGTTACCCAGCTTGACGCCGCCCTGCATGGTGGCGAGCACGTTGCCGGCCTTCAGGTCGCGGTGTATGACGCGCCGCGAGTGCAGGAACTCGAGGCCGCGCGTCATCTCGCGGCACACGTAGGCTATCTGCTTCTCACTGAGGCCTTTTTCGAGCTCAGACATTACGGAGTCGAGTGCGCCGCCGTCGCAGTATTCTAGTAGCATCTGGAATTATAAGTAAAGGAAATTATATAAAAATGGTTCTTGCAGATAGAATACAGATGGTTTATTTATTTATTTATTATTTATTCAGAGCCCACTGTGTCCCACTGCTGGGCAAAGGCCTCCCCCCTCTTTTTCCACTCGTCTCTGTTTAATGCTATATCCGGCCAGCCTGTCAAGAAGGAGTCCAAGTTATCCCGCCATCGCCGACGAGGTCTGCCGGATCCCCGGTTAGACTCGTGGGGCTCCCACTCCGTGGTTAACTTGGCCCACAAGTCATCTGCGCTCCATAGCTCTCTGGCAAACCCCGAGTTTGGACTTCTGAGCTTCCGTCAAGGACCAGGTCTGAGCACCGTAGGTGAGAACTGGAAGTACGCACATGTCCATAAGCCTACGCTTGAGTGACAGAGGTAGGTCTCCCTTCATCAGGTGTTTCATTGACTAATAGCTCTTCCAGGCGTTTAACAGATGGTTTACCGCGAAAATTTAAATATCGTTCACCGGCTCGCTATTGTTCTTGCATAGTCAAACGATAGAGGCAAATAGACGAACGAAGTGGTTCGCAGTAGACAGGCCCTCAGCCGGGCTAGCACATGATTGGTGTGAGAGTATCTCGCCGCGACATAGACTACCCGTCCCTCTTTAATTCATACAGTTAGTAAAAGACGAGTAGTCTATCTCGCGGCGAGATACTGTCGCGCCAATCATGTGCTCGGCCTACAGGTCGGTTGATTATCCTAATATAAAGCGTGCATAGCGATAATTTCATCTCACCTGCCAACGGCACAGTCAGTTGAAACTGAACTTGTCTAAGACTGCTATATTCTACCAAGGTCTAATTTTGGAGGATTCATTAATCTCCAGTTCAGTCAGTCAACTAAAGGTTTTTTGAATGACATCAGCGTTTCGAAAACAGCGACCTATAGAATCTAGCACCAAATATTGACCTTGTATCCTTCCATAGTGTTTATCGAGTGTTGTCATTATTATGACGAGACGTGTCTTGATATTATTGTGTACTGTCACTCGTTGTGTTGTTGGTTTCGTCCTTAACAAACTAAAATGGAGTTGGGCGGGACATGTTGGTAGGCAGAGTGATGGCAGATGGACTAAAATGTTAACAGAATGGTGGCCGCTTTCGAATGAGAGAAGCCCCTGGCGTCCGTTGGCTCGTCGGGTGGACGACATCCGGAAGATTGCGGGTCACTTCTGAATGAGATTAGCTCAGGACCGGGACAAGTGGACTGGAAGAGAGGCCTATGCTCAGCAGTGGGCGATAGAGGGCTGATATGATGATGATGACTGTCACTCACCCATAGCTTGTTCTCGATGAAGTACGCCTCGTGCAGCTCCACCACGTTGGGGTGCCTGCACTCGCTGAGGATGTCGATCTCGACGGTGAAGTCGGCAAGGTCGTCCTCGTTGTCGAGAACGCACATCTTGGCGGCGGCGAGCTGGCCGGTGGTCTTGTGTTGCGCTTTGTACACCTGTGACATTCGCGAGTCATTTTAAAAGATTCAAAAGCTTATCGCTCTTGTTCACTGGTAGAATGGTGGTGATTATCTAAGTATTCTAATACTAGACGGACCTGAAGCCCTATTCTGAACTTGAATATGAATGTACTAATTGTCTTGTTTGTGGACTGGTGTTTACGAATCTTTCTTTCTATTTCTACTAGAGAGCCCTCGCGTTTTGTCGCTAGTGAAAGTTCACGAGCGTTTAAGTGGAACGGTCTTCGCCACCCCCTTTGGGATCGTTGGCAGAATGCTATGGCCAACAAGGGACACTTCGTATTAGAGAATAGACGTGTAATAAGTTTTTTTGTAAAAAAAATGATCTTTGATGACAAGCTTTTATCGCTGACTGTACTTTTCTTTCATCAGACAACTAATACTCATCGAGACAATGGGGTTGGCAACTGTCAAAGGTTTGCAGAGATGGCGCCATCATAGCTTGCCCCTTTTTCTATGAGAATTGGCTTAAAAGGCTGGCATACATGGCATTAAAAAACAAAAATTTGACACAATTCTAGGGATTGACAGGGCAAGCTATGCTGGCGCCATCTGCTAAAAACTTCGACCGGCCAACCCCATTCTATCAAACCTAAACACAATTAGGTTACGTTGTTTTATCACAAAGTTCCTATGGTCACCTCCTGTTTTCATTATCAGATCAGCTCGATGATACCATAATGTTGCATTGTCACCCAACTCACTTCTGAACCTATGTGAAATTTCAGCTCTATCGAATAATGGGAAATGGGAAGAAGGGGACCCTGAACATACATATAAACATTGCAAGTCAAAGGTTTATATAGATGGCACCAGCATTAGGTTTTACCTGTCTCTAGTTTTGTTCATACAATTCCAAGAAAAAAAAACTAGAATTTCACACAGTTGTAGTATTGACAGGCAAAACCGAAGTATTTTACAGGTGTAATAAGTAAAATACTTCGCCCGGAGAACCCTTTTAAAATCAATGTTACCTTCCCAAACGCGCCATCGCCGAGCTCGCCCACCATGTCCCAGATCTCGGTGGGGTCGCTGTTGTCGCGGATGTTGTTAAACACCTTCTTCTTTTTCGCGTCATTGCCGCCGCCGAGGTGGAGCACCTGAGGACACGTCATATTTCACATATTAGTAAGTGATATGGTGTAAAGAGCCAAGTAACTTTAACTAAGCCTTCGCAATGTGGCACGGATAGTGATGCAGGCATGGTTAGAGCGTTTTCACATTCTTCAATCCGATATCGGAGTGGCATATGGCCTCAAGTTTTTCTATTTTGGTGGTTATCTTTTGAATAATGAATAAATAAATATAAAAAGGCGCCTTTTAAATTATTACTTCTTTGTGGTCGTATCCGACATTCAATATCGGATCGGATAGCGAAGAAGTGCAAGTTCTGTTTCACTATCAAAACGCGTTAATGCGTCGCGGCGCGTTGAGCTTGCGCCGGCGTAACACCGCTGTATAGCAAAAGTTTAAGTAGTTGGGTGTATTTGGACTTACCTTCTTAAGGTTATTAAAGAACGACATTTCTGTAGTGGCGCGCGCGGCCGCCTCAACCGTCTGTACTCATCGTGTAGAAGCGCGCGCGCTCCTCTGCAACAAACATAAAAATTAATATCAAGAAAAAAACAATAGTACATCGATCGAGAGTCATTTTACTGGACGTTTTCTTTTTTTGACGGGCATAAAAGTAACCGTCAACGAACTTATACGAAGTAGTCGAACATGTAAGGACGAAGTTATGTAGAAGATTTTGATGTCTACTTTTTAGCCAGCTCGCAACGTTGAAGGTAATTTTAAAGCGTGTTTACACGCGAAAACGTCCTTCTTAGTAAATAACGGGCGAAGTTATGGTTCCTTAAAGGCTACTAGACTGATTGTAATTGCATCAAATAATACAGATTTTTAGTAAGCCTGTTTTAATTCGTTACTCGGCGACGGCTGTTGTAGTATTAACGAATATGAGTTTTATTACGTTTCAAGAGAGCAATAAACAACCCGAGGATCGTCAAAGGAAAGCACCCCATTACGAGACTCAAAATCCATATACTTATTAATATTACTACATGTAACTACAATTGGCGAGAGGTCGCACAGGATCGAGAAAAGTGGCGCTGTCTTGTGTCGGATGCCAAGTCTCATTTTGGGTTGCTGAGCTAACGGAGTAAGTAAGTAAGACTCATTTTACTTAACACTACAGATCTATAGAACTTATTATGCAATTAAATATCAGTTCTTTTGTCGTAGTGTATTAAACTAGTCTCCCTTTTTCAGGTTTGTTTTTGATAGGATAGGAGTATTTATGTCGTCTCGCCTTGTTGGTGAATGCGTGCATATCAAATATCAGAGGGGTGCCTAACTGCGTATGGCTCCCTTGTGATGCCGCCGGTAATAACCCATTTACTTTTATTGGTATACCGATAAATTTACCCGGTTAATCGTCTCTGTTAGTGTCGGTGGACGATTTTACCAAACTGATGGTGAAAGGAGGGGTATGTTGTTAGTTTTTGTTTATTTGGTATACGTATCGGCACCTGAGTTGAGGAGAATCACACAATAACATGTCATTCGTTTGTTCCCAACTTTTTTGCAATTAGTTTATTGTTTATTGTCATTTATTGCAGTAGTTGTAATGTTGCTCAGCCAACTATAACACTATGAGAAGTAGTTATTTTTATTATAGTCTGATATGGACTAGGTAAAGGCTTGGCTGCATGATTCTAATTAGTATTATTTTTAGTAAGTAATAATGTAATAAAAAAAACTAGTCTTAGTCTGAAAACTCAGTTGCCTTCTGATAGTAAATCATCGCCAAAATTCTTTACCGTCAGCCTGAGATAAGTGGTACACTAATACACTATGCAATGTCTGTGGCTTTAAATAAAATTTATCTAATTATAATTCAGATAACGGTTGAATAATGTTAAACAATGAGTCTAATTTGACATTTGTTTGACTAGCAAGAGAACAATGTTAGTAATAGTGATAGTATGATTCACTTTTTGTGATAAGCACGCCGACTTAACTTCCGTTGATAACGGTGTACGTTACGATACTAATTAATAATACTCGTAATTATATGTATAGTGATAAGAGTATCATCGTTTTTGTCAATTATGTGTTAATAAGATTTTTGGTAGCAATTGTAGCAAACATTAAAAAGATGATTAAATAACTATTGCTATAATTATAGATAATATATTGTCTACATATTCATATGAATATATTTATCCATAGATATTTATATTTCTGTGTATATACCTAACGGGAAATTTCCTCGAGAAATTCAGGTCATTATTAAATCGTCAGTTAATCGATTCCTGGGTGCAGTATTGTATAAATATGAAACAAATATTACCACAACACAATTGTCGCGAATAGGTATAAGTAGGTCTAGGCATAAAATAACGTGTAAATAATTGACGATTCTGTTTTATATTCTGTTTGTGTGATAACTGTTTTATTTCCATTTCGTGTGTTTATGTTTTTACTTTTATATGTTTTACTTCTTTTTTGTGCATAGTTATAAGAATCAATGTCCCACAATAAATATTACCTATTCCCTAACTTTGTAAAATAGCGTAAGCTGATTGGCCAATAAATGGATACTGACTCTGCACAACACACCCACGTGACACAGTGGGCGGGGCGCGGGCGCGCTATCATATAAATATGACTGCCCAACCTAGCCTCGTCAGTCCGTCAACAACTAGTCTACACTTAACATCTTATTAACCCTAAAATAAGTGTTCTTACTAACCCTCACACTAACCCGGTAACATGGTGGTGGTATTTCTGAGGTAATTGGCAGCGGTAGCTTCACTTCGGCCAGCGCGTTCCAGTCTTCGGCGTACGAGCTTCATCGGAAAAACAGTCTACGCTCAACAATTATGGTCCTTCGATAGCCGAATAAAGAACAAAGAAACAAGTACGCGCTGAGTGTTGAGAATTTCTCCACTCAGATAGAAGAAAGAACAAAGAAACAAGTACGCGCTGAGTGTCGAGATTTTTCTCCACTCAGATAGAAAAAAGAAGCTTGAAAAACGAACGCGCTGAGCCTTGAAGTACGCTTCGGCTCGGACCCTTACCCAATTACCCCTCCATACCCCACCATACCGGCTTGCCGGTCGGACCGTGCTGTGTTGTAGGTTTTCCTCCACTCACGCGTCCTGGCAACTTTCGTTGCATGTGTCACATGGTGATGCCATCACACTGCTTTCGAACGCTCTAGGCATTGCACTTTGTCATTGCGGGAGATTCAGTGCATCGAGGGATTTACGCTTAGGGGCACTGACGTTGCGCTCTGTGGCGTCAGGGCATAGGTGTTAGGCAGGTAAATTTGTATATAGTTAGGGACCCCCGCGTGTGTGTCAAGAAAGAAGAAGATGTCTACGAAGAGTACGAGAAATCTTCGACCGCGCGCTAAGGGCCCGCCTGCCCCCGCGCCCACAGAGACCCCTACCCCCTCGTCCGGCAAGACCACGTCTACCGAGACACATACATGGAGCAAAGGCTCCACCGGCAACCAAGTGAATAGCGGTGGAGAGATAGACAACAATTCGGTACACTCGAACGCATTCGAAGATACGGTAGTAGAACGCAGTAGGTCGAATACGCTAGTGAATAAAGACCCCGTGGTCGCGCCGCCGCCGCCGCGGGCGCCGTCTGTTCGTGGATCAATCAGAGGTCGCGAATCGGTAAATAGGGATCGTGATAGTCAATTATCGGTGCTCATGGCCGAGCTCGAGGTTCATAAAGCCGCTCTAGTTGTCGCTCAGAAGCAGTCCGATACTGCCAAATTAAAGCTGCAGATCGCCGAATTGGAGGCGAATTCTGACAGAGGCAGTACCGTGGCTGACGAGTCTGAACGGCGTACTAGGAATTGGGTAGGACAACAGTGTAGGCCGCAGGAGCACGACGTCGCGATCGTGAATAGTAAGATTCCCTTGCCGAAGGAGACAGCGCCGCCGCCGCGCGCCGCCGCCATTGAGCGGGGTACTAGTAGGCCGCAACCGCGTTATTTAGAGGTGCCACACGGCAGTTATGCACCTATCTACCATAAGCCGCCCGAGTTACCCTCATTCGGAGGAGATATAACCGAATGGATTTCATTTAGGGCAGAGTTCGAGGACACGTCTCCCATGTTTAGTGCCGTCAATAACGTAAGTCGTATTAGGCGCGCGCTCAAAGGCGAGGCTCGGACCGCCGTGAAATCAATTATGTACACAGTTCAGGACCCGTACGAAATTATGGAGGCGCTAGAACGGCAATTCGGCGACCCGGAGGAAATAGTGTTAACGGAGTTGCACAATATAAAACGTATGCCGCGCTTGTCAGAAGACAACGCGAACATAACTTCCTTCGCCGCACATATTGCGAATGCCGTCGCAACCATACGTTCGCTGCGACAAGAGCAGTATTTACACGCGCCTGAACTTGTAAACAAAATCGTGGACAAACTTAATCTGATTGTGCGTTACGAATGGGCAAAATATAGGCAGTCTAATAGTCAAACTCCCGGTCTAGTTGCATTATCGGAGTTTTTGAACGAAATTAGCACTGCAGCCAAACGCATCAACCGACATAGGCCAGCTACATCGCGCTATACTGTAAATGCGGCGTCTTTTGAGCGCGGATCTAAGCGATCGAGTCGAACTCTCCCTAATAGGTCTCGCGCCCCCGTGTCTACCCGCGATAGTAGTAGTAGTAGTGGCTCGGAGTCAGATATTCACGAAACTCATACACGCGAAGATGAGTACAAACCTAAAAATAAAAAGTATACTACCGTCGCGCTCGCGAAACATCGCGATAGTAGTCAAACCAAACCCACGCCGTCCGAACCTAGACTCCGCCAGGAATTGTCCGAATCTACTCCGCCGCGCAATACGTGCCCTATTTGTGAAAAGGAACATACAGTAGACACGTGCGCACAGTTTACGGCGGCAGCAATTCCTGAAAGATGGGAGCTAGTGAAGGAAGCGAGGCTGTGTTTTAATTGTTTAAAATCTGCGCATCATAAACTATTTAAATGTAAATACGTTGCGTGTGGCGTCGGCCAATGCGAGGCAGGCCACCATAAGTTATTACACGGGTTGAACGCGGCCGCGTCCGCGAACGGTAATAACACAACGAGCGCAGTAAATACAATTTCTTTCGCGTCGAATAAGCCCGCAGTAATATCAAGCGTTGGCAGTGGTGCAGGCAATACGTCTTTCGCGTGGGGGAGCGAAAGCTTCCAAGACCCGCTCAAGAACGTGCCCACCACTCCGATATTACCTGCAAAACGGGAAATAGCGTCATTATTCGACCGAAACAAACCCGCTCAAATAGGAGCAACCTCTCGGTGGGTTGTAGAACCCGAACCCAAACGCGATTATAAGCCGCGATCGTCCACACTACGCACGCTCGCGCCCGTCGTCGACAACGCCGCGATACGTCATAAGCGACGACGCGTGTCGAAGTCCGTTCGCCCAAACATGAAAACTAAAAGTAAATTCGAGTACCTACCTGAGGTAAAATGTTTTTCCGAATACACGCATTTAGTTAGGGCCACGGCTAGGGTTCTGGTTGCCGCCGAGGTAAATAATGCCAAGATGCTCTCTAAGAAAATAGACACAGAGATGAACAAAGGGGATTTGATTATTGCGGAAATATCGCTAATCAAACGGAGCCAATATGAAGCCTTTCCAGAAGAGATGGAGTCCCTGGAAGCTGGGCACGCGCTACCGACAAAATCTCCGCTACGAGCGATCGCAGTAAAATTAGATGAATACGGAGTCATCGTGACAGACGTCGGAAGCAAGCAAGTACCCGTCCTGCACGCTAAGGAAGACTTCGCCAAACTGTTGATCCATCATTTTCACACTCTGTGCAACAGCAATCACTCGACATTAATTAGCGAGCTGAAACATAGATATCACATAGTCGGACTGCGCGGTAGTGTTCGTTATAAATCACGTAAGCGCCAATGGTGTCGGACCTGTAGCGGGGCCAACCTCAAGGTTCCCGTGGGCGACTTACCATTAGAAAGGCCTCAAACGAATCCACTAGTATATAACGCGGCAGCTACGGATAAACCCGACTCACACAGCAAGAAACAGAAATTGCACGTAGGCGACAGCGTCACAGTAATCGACTGCTCCGTGCCACAAAGTAAATGGTCTAGAGGCGAAATCGCACAACTCTTTCACGGCCCAGATGGCCACATAAGAGTAGCCATTGTACACACGAGCGCAGGTGACGTCCGCTGCCCAGTTTCCAGGCTTATTCCTACACGCTCCTCTACTATATACGGTGTTGACACACGTGGGGGAGAACTGTCGCGAATAGGTATAAGTAGGTCTAGGCATAAAATAACGTGTAAATAATTGACGATTCTGTTTTATATTCTGTTTGTGTGATAACTGTTTTATTTCCATTTCGTGTGTTTATGTTTTTACTTTTATATGTTTTACTTCTTTTTTGTGCATAGTTATAAGAATCAATGTCCCACAATAAATATTACCTATTCCCTAACTTTGTAAAATAGCGTAAGCTGATTGGCCAATAAATGGATACTGACTCTGCACAACACACCCACGTGACACAGTGGGCGGGGCGCGGGCGCGCTATCATATAAATATGACTGCCCAACCTAGCCTCGTCAGTCCGTCAACAACTAGTCTACACTTAACATCTTATTAACCCTAAAATAAGTGTTCTTACTAACCCTCACACTAACCCGGTAACATGGTGGTGGTATTTCTGAGGTAATTGGCAGCGGTAGCTTCACTTCGGCCAGCGCGTTCCAGTCTTCGGCGTACGAGCTTCATCGGAAAAACAGTCTACGCTCAACAACAATATTGACTATTGTGATTGTGATAGATTGGCCGTTGATGAGTTTTTTGTATTTGTAATTTCTCTATAATGGTAAAACATAATCATAAATAATAAGATCTTCCATGAGCAATAAAGCGATTTCTAATTTTCTTACATAAACCAAGTTTCACCAAGTTTTTCACATAAATAAATGCAAGTAATTCCACCATTTGTTTTTCACTCCAGCATTATGGCATTTTTTACGAGGATGTTATGAAACATGTCAGTAAACAATGACGGACGAATGGCGAGTTAGCATGAGCTCGTAAACGCATTGACGTGTCTCATTTACTCATTATTGTAAATAGATGTGACGTATACATTATATTCAATTATCCAAGTAACCTCATACGCCCAGTGGCGCAACTGCGTGGCATGACAGACAAAATGATACAGAGCCTAGCAACATATATTATTAAGTCAAAGTGGGAACTAGCCATAGGCAGAATAATGATATTTTCGATTTGATTTTTAATCGAGAAAATTTAATTTTACCGTGTTTAAACGTGTTTTTAACGTACTTCAAGATTTCGAATTAAGAGGGAACTTCTTAGAAAGTGTTTTTTGTACCTAAGTTCATATTTCATTCCTTTATCAGGTCAGGATCTGATCCCGGGGTAATATAGGGCAACTCTTCAACTATTATAGGCACACCTAGTCACCTATGTTTTTTCATGTCGAAAACCGACATTTCTTCTTCCTCGCGTTATCACGGCATTTTGCCACGGCTCATGGTAGCCTGGGGTCCGCTTGACAACTAATCCCAAGAATTGATGTAGGCACTAGTTTTTACGAAAGCGACTGCTATCCGACCTTCCAACCGGGAGAGGAAACGATCTCACGATCTTTTGACTGGTAAATATCAAATGATATTTCGTACATAAGTTCCGGAAAACTGAGCCGGGGTTTGAACACGCGACCTCCGGATTGAAAGTCGCACGCTCTTACCGCTAGGCCACCAGCGCGTCGAAAACCGACATTTGATGAAGTAAACCTGTATACATACATGCTGTACATGCCTTTTGTTTTGAGTAGTTTATCTTACAAAATCGTGAAATTACTAAATAATTTCGCTCTAATCGAAAATATCAGTCTAAGCTAAGCAGAACGGAGCTTATTTTAGCTATAAAGTTAGTTGTATAGGATTCCACGGACGTAGAGAGGGTTGGTCGCAAATACCAATGACTCGAGACGTTAGTCACGGTGATGTCATGCCATCCTTCCAGCGGCGGCATAGTGCGGCGCGAAGCGGAAAGCGTAAAGACATCACTTTTACGTTTTACAACGTCACACAACGCTTGATCTTATTAATGTACACCTAGCCGTAAAATAGAAATAGTTTATTCGTGGCATTAATACACAGATAAAAATAGGAACAAAAAAACAAACTTACATATAACATTACAGTTAGGATGGCCAGGCAACGCTGGCCTTCCATCGGGGCCATGAACAAGTGAAGCACGGAAAGTACACAACATTTAAAAAAGGAATAAAAACAATAGCAATAAAACATAGCAGTTAATTTTTTAGCATTAAGTACTTATGTTGCTACACCCTTCCAGGGTACATGTTCACGTAAAATGGTGTAAATACTTAATATGTTGTCCATGTGTGTAAATAAATAAAGTAACAAACAAATATAAAATAAAAGAAATGACGGCGATAAAAACTTAAACGTGAACGCGACCAAATTTGACATAAATGTCGGGCAGCTGGCATAGCATGGCAGGAAGGCAATGTGTCCATGCAATTTTGCAGCTCGCTGTAGAATAACGTCTGATTGCATTAAAGTCGAGGAGTAAAGGCCAGTAAACACGTACATAAAGTAATGTAATACAGCATGGCTGCGGCTACCGGAGTTAGCCTAGAACTGTTTGACATGATGCCAACGGCCGCTTTCTATCACCGCACCGCTCGCCATCGGCAGGGTGTTCATCCTCACACCCTAGCACCTAAATGGTCGCGTACTGTGCGGTTTAAGATGAATTTCCTCCCGCGTACGCTTCGGCTGTGGAATGAGCTCCCTGCCGAGGTTCTTCAAAAAAGGAGTGTACAGGTTTTTAAAGGGTCGGCAACGCGCGTGTAATATCTCCGGTGTTGCAGGCGTCCATAGGCTACGGTAACTGCTTACCATCAGGCGGGCCGTATGCTTGATTGCCAACGACGTGGTATAAAAAAAAAAGTTATAGGTATCAAAGTTTGAAGAGACGTGCAAGAAACTAATGAAAACACACGGGTAAACAAAAACATCATCAAACATCGTATGAAGATAACAATTCCAAATTGAATGCCTGTACAATTTGTGTTTGTGACATTTCAACACTGTGCGCTAGCGGAACGCACTCCAGTTATTATAGAAACCAAATTAGTACCGTATTGGTATTGAAGTTTGTTTCTGAATCTAGTATATCTATGTCTATCGCCTCAGCGGACAGTCAAGTCAATAGACTACTCGACCTTGAGTGAGTCGCTACATTCGCTGTCGCTACGATCACCCGATCCGCAGCCTAATCCAATTGAAGCACGATGGAAGAGGCTTGACTCTTAATTGGCTTATCTTGAGACCGTGAATTAATTGTATTTGTATAAAGTACGGATATTAAATATGTGTAGGGAAAGATCATATACTCTAATCATCCATAATTCGAAATGTGTAACTATTTTTTATATGTTGTAGGTAATTGTATGTATTGCCACTTCATCATTTGTTCTGCTTCCTAGAGATCCTTACGTAAAAATAGTAAAATTGTATTAACTTAGACTACCGATCTCACTAGTTACTCAGCTTGTACTAATTTCAGCATGACCTTGTTTATACTTAATATGTAGGATAAAAAAAACCGGCCAAGTGCGAGCCGTACTCGCCCACCGAGGGTTCCGTACTTTTTAGTATTTGTTGTTATTGCGGCAACAGAAATACATCATCTGTGAAAACTGTCTAGCTATCACGGATCATGAGATACAGCCTGGTGACAGACGGACAGCGGAGTCTTAGTAATAGGGTCCCGTTTTTACCCTTTGGGTACGGAGCCCTAAAAAGCAAGAACTGATACCTGCATGCCGTGTTTGCCGGTAATTGGGTTGATAGGATACTCTTGCAATCTTATTTTATATCTTGTTATTAATAAGTATTTATGTATTGCACCTGTTGCCAAACCTAAATAAATGTAGCTATTAAAGTGGATCCGCAGTCCCTCAAGGTTAAGTTTGTTTAAATACAATAGTAGATTGTAAAACAAGGGCATAAAGCGATCCATTTTTATCCGAGGCACACCTATTTTTAGAGAAAATGAACAAATCAGTCCAACACCATTTTGGCTGTTACCGGCCAAAACAGGCTTTTTGTGTGTCTCGGTTGTCGATTTCTAAATAAATATAGATGCACAAATTATACTAATCACAATGCGACCACTTTTATGGAATACCGGTTTCTGTGCTCTATGCTTTACCTATTCCGGTTACTGGTAGTGAGAGTGAGAATATCTCGAATGCATTTTGTAGATAGGTGTTTATCTAAACGGGGCATTAGGGAAAATAATAAATTTGTACAGTGTACATCTTTTTAGGGTTCTCCGTCGTCAAAAAGGCAAAATCTTTGAATCGTGATTTACCAGTGTTACAATTTTTCAACTCATCATTCGCTTGCCCTTGTCCCATTCACTTGGGGTCGGCGCAGCATGTCTTTTTCTTCCATACATCTCTGTCACCCGTCATCTCATCATTCACTTGCGTTAGTTTCATATCATCTTTCACACAGTCCATCCACCTTTTCCTCGGTTTTCCTCTCCTCGTACTTCCCTCCACATTCATTCTTAATACCTTTCTCGTCATATGACTTTCATCCCTCCGCATCACATGCCCGTACCATGCTAGGCGATTTGCCCTTACTTTTTCTGTTATGGGTGCAACTTTCAGGCTTCCTCTTATATACTCATTCCTTATCCTATCCATTCTCGTCACGCCACACATCCACCTTAACATTCTCATCTCCGCTACATGCAATCTCTTTTCATCCGTCATCTTTAGGGCCCAACACTCTGATCCATACATGACGACAGGTCTTATGATCGTTTTATAAATTTTACCCTTCAACCGAAGGGGCATACAGGCGTTCCGGGTTTGCGGGTTCCCGTAACCTGTCGCCATTTCATCCATCCTGTGCTAATCCGGTTTTTCACGTCACGGTCAATATCGCCATCGCACTGTACGAGCGAACCGAGGTACTTGAAGTCGGAGCAGACCGGCAATGTAACGCTATCGAGTTCTATGGCAGCAAAACTGGAGAGACCGCCAAAATCGCAGAACATGTGTTCTGTTTTAGATCTGCTGATCTTTAGGCCAACATTCTCCAATTTTTGCCGCCATTTCTCAAGTCTGCTCTGCACCTCTAGTTCGTTTACACCTACAAGCACAATGTCATCAGCAAACAGCATACACCAAGGTGCCTCCTCCTGTACAATTTTTCAACTATAGCTAGATTAATAGAAAATACATAAAACACGTTGTTTATAATTAATTACCCCATCTGTACCCAGTTACCCCATTTGACGGTACACGAATTCTTCGTATGTGTTAAGGTGGCGACTGAAGCAAAGTTACCGTTGCGGCACTACTGCTGCGGCATAACGCGGGAGATGTCATTGACATCTCCCGCGTGCTTCAATTACTGCTTAATTGAGTGATATATCTCTCAGCGGTATTCAACTGAGTGTTTCGTGTTGTTAACACATTGTAAGCGCCGTTTAGCAGCTACAACAGCTCATCTTGTTACGTGTTATCTTGTTTTACGTGTGCGATTAACTTTCCACCACCGTGCGTGCGCCCGCGCCGGTCGCACGCAGCTCGTGCAATGGCCGCCATGAACTAGGTACAGTCGAGTTCATAAATATCTTTTCAACACACTTGCTCAAAACGACGTTTTTATTCCAACGATTTTTGGCTCATAATCCTAGATATTAAACACGCGTGCTCTTTCAGTGTATTATTCCACTCGTGCTTTTTCATTATATTATCCGACTGAGTTAAGAAGGTAACTGATTGCTAATAATATGCATGGAAAGGGAGCCTTTTTTAATTGGTCAGACTGGCGGGCACCGGCGCGCCCGACCGCCTGCGCGGCCGGGGCGAGGGGCGGCCGGCAGTATGACAGATGCAACACACAATACTAACTGTTTTAACTATTAAAATTTGATTAATATGAGTTTCTTTTTTTCTCGCAAGTGTGTTGAAAAACGTCGTATGAATCGCGTGTGCATTAGTCATTACACACATCGGCTTTCTTATTACGCGCTCGCTTACAGCTCGCGCGCACAATATCGCCTCGTGTGTGATGACCAACTTAGCACACTTGTATCATAATGTACTATTACAAGTCAATGTTCCAAGAAGAACGGAATTTCCGTAGTAAGTTACCCATTTCTTTACAATATAACAGTAGTACCTACAGAAATACGTAGGTACTACATTTCCCCAAAGATAGATAACTCTGTAATTATTATATCCTCTTTAATTTCACTAACTTTGGCATCGAATGATAATATTTCGGGGAAATAAAAAAGATAATATGAATCATAAGAAACTAAATAAATATTATGGGACATCTTACACAAAAAAACCTAGCCCCAAACTAAGCAAAGCTTGTACTATGGGTGCTAGGCGACGATATACATATTTATATACATAGAAAACACCCATGACTCGGGAACAAATATTTGTGTTCATCACACAAATAAATGCCCTTAGCGGGATTCGAATCCAGGACCATCGGCTTCACAGGCAGGGTCACTACCCACTAGGCCAGACCGGTCGTCACTTAATAATCAGGGAACATTTAAATTTTAAATGACTAAGTGTCGTGTCGTATAATGATAATCTCGATTGACTTTTGGATTTTTTGAACCATTTTCGTATTAATTTAAAGTTTTAACGGACTCAGCCTTTAAATGCCTCCATTCCCATCCACAATAATGTTATATTATTGAACAGAACCGAACTTTTCAATTCAACAACCAAAATTCCCTGATCAACTAGACTTCTCTCGACGACAGTACACTTACACTACACACTACAAAGTGCATTTTATTGAACATACCAAAATTTCCCTTTTCACGTGCCGTGTGTGTTCGAGTGTACGCGCACGTACCATCGCGTACTAAGTATTCGTGAACCTTATTGCCAAAGACATAAGACCTACCTATGGTTAATAACGGTACGAACACCTGAGCCGGTGACACGCTTTCAAACGTTCGCTTTTGACCATTACGGCCAATCCCTAGGCGAAAAGGAATGCGCATTTGTACATTTCACAGGCCAGTTAGTATCAACGCGTAGTTTTCGTAAACTTTAGATAGCTTTAACGCTTAACTTTACTCGTTTTAGACACGATCTTGTAAGTTTGAAGCTGCATGTATTAACATTGTAGCAAAAATTTCGCTTTTGATCAATACAGCCAATCCATAGGCGAAAAGGAATGCGTATTTCGTAAACTTTACTATAGAAAGTATTTAAAACATTCGTGATAAACTTAAAACTAAAATTACATACAGAAGTATAACTAAAACTATAGGAATTTAGAAAATAGGTAGAAGTTAAAGTTTACCACGAAAATGGTATCGCCTCAGCACAATGCTGACCCGAAAGTCAGCGCTGATCTTCCGGCGGGACCATTTTGGGCCACGATCGCAGCCGTACGGCACGGCACGCCATTCGCTTTTGCCATTACGCCAATCTCTAGGCGAAATGGAATGCATTATGTACATTTTCCAGGCTTACTTACTCGTTACTTGTTTTAGAGAATCTTATCAGAAGGCGATGGATGCATAGATTTTCTCATCTCCTTAATCCATAAACTTCATTCATCATCATCATCATCATCATGTCAGCCGATAGACGTCCACTGCTGGACATAGGCCTCCCCCAAGGCTCGCCACTCCGACCGATCCTGTGCCGCTCGCAACCACCGAATTCCTTCGACCTTCACCAGGTCGTCGCTCCATCTTGTTGGAGGCCTACCGGCAGTTCGTCTTCCGTACTCCAGAACCTTCCGGCCCCACCGGCCATCAGTTCTGCGAGCAATGTGCCCCGCCCACTGCCACTTAAGGTTTGCAATTCTGCGAGCTATGTCAGTGACCCTAGTTCTACTGCGGATATCATCATTTCATACTCTATCACGCAGAGAAACCCCGAGCATAGCTCTCTCCATTGCCCTTTGCGTGACCTTGAGCCTTCTTATGAGGCCCATTGTTAGCGCCCACGTCTCAGATCCGTATGTCATCACTGATCATAAACTTCATTATTTTCTTAAACTTTCCGACTCTACTCGACTAATATGTCATCTCACCTTCCTCGCGTTAACTCGGCTTTTTGGCTCATAAGAGCCTGGGGTTCGCTTGGCAACTAATCCCGAGAATTGGCGTAGATACTAGTTTTTACGAAAGCGACTGCCATCTGACCTTCCAACCCAGAGGGGAAACTAGGTCTTGTTGGGATTAGTCCGGTTTCCTCACGATGTTTTCCTTCACCGAAAAGCGACTGGTAAATATCAAATGATATTTCGTACATAAGTTCCGAAAAACTCGAATTGGTACGAGCCGGGGTTTGAACCCGCGACCTCCGGACTGAAAGTCGCAAGCTCTTACCGCTGGGCCACCAATGCTTTCTACTCGACTAATATGTATTGGTTTAAACACTTATTGTAGCTCACGAGCATCACTAGCATTTCCTCCGCATCCTAACTGTCCGTTTTAATATTCAGAAGGGTAATCGACCATTACTTTGCATGGCAATGAGGTGCGAATCGCTGTGTTACGATTTATTCTGGTAGACATGTCTACAGGGCAGTCTTAAAATATGCTGGGGCTGGGTTTGATTTCTTGGGCACTCAATAATTTGGGGCCCTTTTGGAAAGTAAAGAAAGCGAATCAAAATGACACCCGACCCGACCAGACTCGGTCGGTCACTGTTACTGTCTGTCCTCCGGGGCCCCCTGAGGAAGGGGGCCCTGGGCACGGGCCCCGTGTTCCCTTATGGTATGGACGGACGGGACGGTCGGTGGTGCGCTGGTGCATGTCTAGCAGAAATAAATGTTATAAAGCGCGCGCGCGGTTTGCATAAAGTTTGATGATTAACTGGACATTTTAGAATATACATAGGTCGTTCGCCATATCATGCGAAGTAGAAATTAGAAATATAAAATCTTATACTAATTCTTTATTTCTTTATTTATTTTAGTCACATGCACAAACTTACAGCTAAGATGCCAAAAAGATTATGCGGTAGAGATATTAGATACAAAACGAATTAAAAGAAACAGAGGAGAGAATGCCAAACTTAGTGCGGAAGTGTAAGTATATTTATGATTATGACAACAACTGATGAAACGAAACCGTTTTTATATGTTTTAACTTTCTATATATTTATCTATGTCAACGTTATAGATCATATTTAGGGCAGTACAGTTTAAACCTACGAGAGCCCATATTATCGTCCACTGGACCATAAAGCTAATCTGCAAAACAAATACTCGAACAACGAACAACGGTATCGTATCGGCCGCAGACATATAGTAAATAGACACCAGAACGCTCTATCCGCGCAGTGCCCGTAGCTAAATGATTTGCAAGAGTTGCAAGACGTACCTGTGCATGATCGATAACACAATACATAATCGTGTTAAGGATGTGGATTCGTTCAAGTGCTACCATAAATTTAATTTTCTCAAAAATGGACGGCAAAGTCGACGTTGCCGGTTAAAAAGTAGGTCGCGAAGTGCGTAGTTTATGGTCAGTCATAAAATTAAAAAGTTAAAAACATTGCAGTCTCGATTTCTGGACTGCAATGTTGCATACAAATTCCATTATTTGTCGAGTTCCAAACTTTTTAAAAGTTGAAGTGGCCATATCAAATGAAGGCATAGGTCCATGAAACAGCCAAACAGATGATCAGTACTTATTATTATAATGTTGGTACCGCGACTATTTAGGTGTCTCAAATAGGTTGGCGTATTTTCAGCAGAAAAATACACTTCTATTTTTAATTAAAAAAATAAAAAGGCGGCAAAGCAAATCTTTTTACTTTTTTCTGTGAAAATATATACATAAGAACGTTGCTTCTGTAAAATATTTCTATTATATTTGTATTTATTGCGCCATTTTTGAGAAAAGCACTATATATGACTCGGCTGGAAGGCTACTTGCTGGCTTCGGATTCAATTAAACGGACTCCCAAGGTCGTCCGATTAAAACGAATCCTCAGCCAGCAAGTAGTTACTTCCGAGTCTCGACAATAATGTACTATATCAGAGTTGCTTCGTCGAATATAGAAATAAACACAATGTAGGGTAAATCGTCAAGTACTGGCCACCGGTTAATAACGGGCCACCCTAAACTAAATCCATACCATAATTTAGTTCAGAATTTTTTGTTTCGATTTTAATTGTAATATGCCGCCCACCAACCACCTGGATACAGACAGTCCAAAAAGACTTGCTGACGACGGGCTTAACGCCAGAAATGACGCAAAACCGCCAAGTTTGGCGAAAAAGTATCATTCGGGCTGACCCCGAATAGGGATAAAGGGGATTGATTGATTGATTGATTTTACTTGTAATACAGAATGAATTCGAATGAATTTAGTCTGGCAAATGAGATGATGCACAGAAAAAATAAGAACGAATAAGAGCGTTCGCACGCGTTCTAGGTGCGTGGGGTGTCTATTTACATATGAATGTCTGTGGCATTGTTAGATAAACGTGGATTCCATGTGAAAACGTTATCTACACGTGTATTTTATTATTTCTACATTGTTAGTTATATTGTACATGTTTAAATTATTAACTATAACTTCGAGTTATTTTTAATGAATGTACACATGGATAAAATGTGTAGTTGCATGGAAAATGGACCCTATCTAGGTACAGCCATCAAAACTATTAGCTTGCCACCCCTGTATACATATTAGTATGCAGGGGTGCTAAGCTAATAGTTCTGCGGACTGTACGTTATACTTAGAATTAAAAAAAGTTCTTTTCGAGGTCGGTTTAAACTATTAAATATTACATATTCGAAAAAAATTCTAATTTGCCTTTGCAGTTGACCTGCAAATTTAAAGGTTTTGAAAATATTAGCAAAAGTAATAAAATTATGACGATATTATGCAAGAGTGAAGGTCGGACGTCGGACGGACGTAAATAGATTCTAATTAATTCGATATTGTAAACGTTTAACCAGGGGGGTGTCACTGCGCAGTTTAGGTATATTTGGCCGGCGCACCGCCCGGGAAGGTGTATGGCAGTGGGCTGCCGCTCGGCTCGCACGATAGTCGTGTCACTACGTGGCGCTCGCGCAAAATTGAAAATACGCAATGGCTTCGAAACCTAAATCGCGATCTAATCTGTAAACTGTATAAAAGATAATGTTCTGTTTACGGATGTCTGAATAAACGGAAGAACAAGGAAGCAGAAAAAACATATTTTTTAAATTCCGGACTATATTGACCGACATATTTTCAAAGGTTTCTGTGGCATACTTCCGTGAGAATCAGACATACTATCTCCGGCTAAAAATTTTATGTTTACAGAATCAACGTTTGTAATTCCTACATATTTAACTTAAAAATAATAAATCAGTAGGTAGGTACAAAAACTTGTCAAGTGACAACCCCGTGCCGACACTCGCAGCTCGGTCATAATAGACGGAGAGCTGGTGGAAATTTGGAGTAGGTCCTTGAGGCAAGCTGAAAATTTGCCTGATGCTTCTCCTATCTTACCCTACCTCAGCACTACAAGTCTGGCTGCAGGGTAGCGGGTCTAAACCAACCTATAAATTTTTAAAGAATTTTTTTTTTGGTGCCCAAAAAAGGTTCTTGAGGCAATCTGTAATTTCTACAAGTGAAAATTGAATATCTAAATAGTCATAAAAAATTATGCCAGACGATTTGGCCGGGTCTTTAACCTTGCCAGACGCGTGCAAAATATTTTTTCAAAAAATTCAAAAAAGGTTCTTGAGGCAATCTGTAATTTTTACAGGTTAAAGTTAAGTATCTAAATAGTCATAAAAAAAATAAGCCAGACGATTTGGTCGGGGCCTTCTACCTGCCAGACGATCTAGAAAGTTACGTATGGCACTTACTCGCACGCAAAATTAAGTTTGTTATCCTGTATAAATGTATGCTAATACAAAGTTAATTTTGTAGTGCAGAAAATTAAAGATAGAAAAGTACAAATTTGGATGTACGATGTGATTGTGAGTATATATTTATGATAATTATGGGTATGAATAGGGTGTGGGCATAGTACATATGAAATTAGCGACAATATGTCCAGCTGTATCTCTATTGTAGATACATGGGTAGTTCATTAGTTATGACGAAGGCCTAGGCCGGGAAATATTTTTATTTTATTTTAATGTAAACATGGCGTGCATGGCTGTGTTCATGATTTTTTTTTCATCTTTCATATATCATATAATATAATTAAATAATTTATTAAATAATTAATTAATTATTTTAGGGGTTTAATATAATTTTAGTCTAATTTAATTTTAATTTTAATCTTAACTGTAATATAATAATTTTATGTAATGTTATAATGTAATGTATTATGATCCTAAGTTGATTGAAATAAATGAATAAATGAAATAAAATTAATTACATCACACGTTTAGGGGGGGAGGGGGTCAAGAAAATGTGACATGTTGTGAGGGAGTCACAAATTTTGTGACGTCACTATAAGTTATTTAAATTATTTTATTCGCTGTACAGTTAAATAACAAGTTTTTGGAACAATAATCGTTTTTAATCGTTTAATTTTCTTGACATGCAATGAAATATCGTCCTCATGTGCGTCAAAACAGCCTTCAAAGTATCACGTTTCGGGCGGAGCAACTCGAGAGAACTGTAAAGCGAGGTTTAGACTAGCAAGAACTTGCATGCAATTTACGTTACATTACCGACTACTAAGGTAAACTGCATTCAAAATGTTTATCAGATACCGCAATGTAATGAAAATTGCATGCAAGTTATTGCTAGTCTAAACCTCGCTTAAAGGAATTTCATACGAAATTGAGTATTTTTTTTTTATTTTAATGTAAACATGGCATCTGTGTTCATGCGAACGGGCTAAACAGCTGAAATTTGTTTTAGTCGGAGCGCAAAAATAATCAAATTTTCTTTCCCGCGTAAGCAACCCTTAATTTATATTTAAAATAAACGCAAAAAAAAACAAAATCTTTATAGGGCTGTATCTGCTAAAGCATGCGTCGTAGCGCAAAAATAATAAAATTTTCGTTCCCCTCTAGGTAACCCTTAATTTATATTTGAAAAAAAAAACCAAAAAGACAAAAAAATCTTTATAGGGCTGTATCTACTAAACCATGCGTCGTAGCGCAAAAATAATAAAATTTTCGTTCCCCTTTATAAAACCCCAAAGTAATATAATAAAGAACACAATGAAAATCAAAAAAGAAAAAAAAAGAAAAAAAATATATAGGGCTGTATCTCCTAAACCATGCGTCGTAGCGAAAAATAATAAAATTTTCGTTTCCCTCTAGGTAACCCTTAATTTATATTTAAAAAAAAAAACAAAAAAAAAATCTTCATAGGGCTGTATCTTCTAAACCATGCGTCGCCAAAAATAATAAAATTTTCGTTCCCCTCTAGATATGATCCTTAATTTATATTTGAAAAAAAAAAAAAAAACAAAAGAAATATCTTTATAGGGCTGTATCTCCTAAGCCGTGCGTCGTAGCGTAAAATAAATCAAATTTTCGTTCCCCTTTAAAAAACCCCAAAGAAATATAATAAAGAACACAATGAAAATCAAAAAAGAAAAAAAAAGAAAAATAAATTTATAGGGCTGTATCTCCTAAACCATGCGTCGTAGCGAAAAATAATAAAATTTTCGTTTCCCTCTAGGTAACCCTTAATTTATATTTAAAAAAAAAAACAAAAAAAAATCTTTATAGGGCTGTATTTCCTAAACCATGCGTCGCCAAAAATAATAAAATTTTCGTTCCCCTCTAGATATGATCCTTAATTTATATTTGAAAAAAAAAAAAAAAATAAACAAAAGAAATATCTTTATAGGGCTGTATCTCCTAAGCCGTGCGTCGTAGCGTAAAATAAATAAAATTTTCGTTCCCCTTTAAAAAACCCATGTGATAAATAAAAAACAACAAAAAAACGTTATAGGGCTGTATCTGCTAAACCGTGCGTCGTAGCGCAAAAATAATCTAAATTTTCCTCCCCTTTAGAAAAGCTTTAGGAGTTAATATAAAAAATTACCAAAAAGAAAAAAAAACAACTTTATAGGGCTGTATCTCCAAAACCGTGCGTCGTAGCACAAAAACAATCAAATTTTCGTTCCCTTTCAAGGAACCCATAAGTGATATAAAAAACACAATGATAAAAAAAAAAAAAAAAAAAACGTTATAGGGCTGTAACTGCTAAACCGTGCGTCGTAGCGCAAAAATTATGAAATTTAAAAACAACGAAAAATAAATATATATATATGGCTCTAGCTTCTAAACCGTGCGTAGTAGCGCAAAAATAATAAAATTCTCGCCCCCTTTTACCCCACACACTGAATAACCTATGAGTACATGAAACAATCACCATCATCATCATATTTGTATTATTATATGTATTATTCAAGCATTAATAATAAAATAACAAATTCACACATTATAATAATTACAACACATTACTATTCTGTATTTAAATTGTACATGTATTTATTAAAATTACAATACATTCTTATAAATTCGGTCATATTACATTTACTATATCCCTACTAATACTCAGTGTACATAATTATCATAAATATACAAATATTCATAATCACAATCACATCGTACATCCTAATTTGTACCTTTTACCTTTAATTTACTGCACTACAAAAATAACTTTGTATTAGCATACATTTATACAGGATAACAAACTTAATTTTGCGTGCGAGTAAGTGCCATACGTAACTTTCTAGATCGTCTGGCAGGTAGAAGGCCCCGACCAAATCGTCTGGCTTATTTTTTTTATGACTATTTAGATACTTAACTTTAACCTGTAAAAATTACAGATTGCCTCAAGAACCTTTTTTGAATTAAAAAAAAAATATTTTGCACGCGTTTGGCAAGGTTAAAGACCCGGCCAAATCGTCTGGCATAATTTTTTATGACTATTTAGATATTCAATTTTCACTTGTAGAAATTACAGATTGCCTCAAGAACCTTTTTTGGGCACCAAAAAAAAAATTCTTTAAAAATTTATAGGTTGGTTTAGACCCGCTACCCTGCAGCCAGACTTGTAGTGCTGAGGTAGGGTAAGATAGGAGAAGCATCAAGTAAATTTTCAGCTTGCCTCAAGGACCTACTCCAAATTTCCACCAGCTCTCGGACCATAAAACTGCGGCGCGCAAAGAAGATTCACGGTTCGTGCGCGGTTATAAGTTTCAATTTTGCTTACAGGCGGCGAGTGTAGGTATAATTTTATACCTAAATCTGGCTTTTGTGAAGGAGTGAATTTTCTGTACGGTAGTACTATTAATTATTCTGTGGTTTAACAACAGTTAATAACAACAACAGTTTATACAAATACGGTTGCAAACAAGCATCAGGCCTGATTGTAAGCGTATGCTTGTTAAGAGGAAAGGGGACGGCCGTTTCTCCATACAAACGTAGTCCCCATTTTCCTCTCTGGATATTGACATTATGGAAAATATTTTTACATAATTGGATGTATATTAACCATAGCTACGTTTGACTATTTTCGATTTTTTGATTAATGGTAAAAATTTAGAGCGAAAAACAGATTTCATACAATTTTTTAAATGCTCGTAACTCTTATATGATAATTAAAATTTCGAACAAAAAAAATTAAACGTAGCGGCATAGCTGTGGTTGATATACAACAAATTGAGTCAAAATATTTTCAATAATGTTAATATCCAGAGAGGAAAATGAGTAGGGTAGGGTAGGAAACAGTGGCTCGGAAAAAAAAATAGCCGGGTACAGTGGCTCACTCAACCTAATTCCAACATGATAGAGGCGATATTTGGGCGACTGAGCCACTGTTCGAGCTGAGCCACTGTTACCTACCCTACCCTACTACGTTACGTTTGTATGAAGAGGCGATTTCGCGCGGGTCCTCCACTGTAACACTTGTACACTTTTTTTTGTAAGAACTCATGTGGGTAAAATATATATAGCAAAGCACTTCCAATTTGCGATTCCCATCTTACCTTCCAACCCCTCTCGACAACCTGCCTGTGTTCATCATTATACCTCGGCCACATACTCGACGAGTGGCATGGGAAGTAGCGAGGGAAGTAGGCAGAGACGTAGTGTGGCCGCGCTACTCGTCATCGGCCGCCATACTGCCCTGCTTACTTCCCTCACGACTTCCATACCACTCGTCGAGTGTGGCCGGGGTATTATAAATGGCGCTATATTTACGTCTCTCACGCTGTGTAGGCGTTCAGATCATTAAATTCTGATTATAGCATCACTTTAAAATAGACTAACAAAAGCAAAGACAAGCGAAGCACTTTTATGACCTACAAACACTGGAAATAACTAATTTAGATGACATGTTAAATATTGGCGCCTCTTTACGTGACGAGAATGGTAAATAATCACGCATAGCGTCTGAACTAAATACCGGACAAGTGCGAGTCGGACTCACCCACCGAGGGTTCCGTACTTTTTAGTATTTGTTGTTATAGCGGCAACGGAAATACATCATCTGTGAAAATTTCAACTCTCTAGCTATCGCGGTTCATGATATACAGCCTGGTGACAGACAGACGGACAGAGAAGTCTTAGTAATAGGGTCCCGTTTTTACCCTTTGGGTACGGAACCCTAACAAAGAGCAGTCTACCAAACAACATTCTACGCGAAAACATTTCCATCTGAACCCTTAAGGATGGTTGGCAGTCCTCAACTGTGCATTTCTCCAGAAACTTCCTACTTCGCACAGCTAAATTGTTTAAATATATTTGTTTGTATTATTTATATTTAGTTCTGCTGTAGTTAAGTTTCTCTGAAGTGAAATGTGTAATTTCTTTGAGAAAATAAAGTTCTACCAACCTAAATTGTGAAATGAACTGTCTCCTGCGGTATTTCCGGACCGATATGACCTTCAAATTTTCAAGAAAAGAGCGTACTCCGTAAATGTCGGCAACACACTTTCAAGTCTTGATACCCCTCAGGTGTTGTAAGTGTCCATGGGCGATATATTCGACGTCTTTGGCCGTCACTATCAATAATATCAATAGGGAATATTGCGCGAAACTGCGCCCCTGGGCGCCACTACCTCAATCTGAGGGTCTATCACAAAACAAGAAAATAGAAATTTCGTTATTTAATATTCGAGCGATAGAGAGGCAGATAGCGAAATTTCGGTTTCGCGTTTCTCTCTTCGCGGTTCTCTGCAAACAAACCCTTGCCTGTCTGCCTTGGTGCATCAATGTCATATTTTATTATCTCTGAAAACTTGTCAAAAAACTGTTAAAGGCACAGTATGTATAAGTTACTCTATGGTTTACTAAACGGGCTACTGCTGCACTCTGGCGGCAGAACATTGCAGTAATATCCCCTATTTGATACGGTCTATTTCCTACAGTAATTGCAACCTTAGTGACATAAGTGCATTTTTGACAATCGAGAAATAGTAGCTGTATTGTATTTATGTATACCCAAATTAAATTTATATTTTAAGGGTCCCCGGCAAGCTCAATTCCATACAAACGTAGTTACGCTCATATTTTAAAACGAGTTAGGTACTACTTTGCTCTGAAACTTTGTACTTACAATAGGATAAGGTATATTCTATGTCTAATTAGTTTATGTAGTTTCAGACACCATAGTTAAAAAAATTGTGAAAAAATACAGCGAATTTAAGTTTTTTACACAAAACTTGTTTTTGCTCTATTTAGTTTGTTTTATAAACTGGAGCTATATAAACTAATGACAGACCTAGATATACCTCATGTCATTGTATGTAAAAAGTTTAATTACAATCCAACACGTAGTTTTAAAATGAGAACGAAACTCCGTTTGTATGGGAAGGTGAAATTCGGCCGAGCTCGCCGGGGACTCTTAAAGCAATAATCTGCTTGGCCCCACGGATATTTGACACCGGACTGAAACAGAATGATAATAACATACAAGCGATAATAGCTTCCGTCGCTCATAATTTATTACCAAGGTTTATTTGTAGTTTATTGCATAAAAGTATTGATAAACGGGTTTAAGGACGTTTTTATGTTTATTTATTAAATCAATTTTACGGACATTTTTGGTCTGTTATTTGTTTTATTTTATTTCAGATGGGTGAAGATGAAAAAACAACGCGTCAATAGTATCTACATTATCTGACAGCTAAACAAAAAGAAGAAGGCAAGATAGAAGCGAGAAGAGGCCGCGGAAAACCACGAGCAAGCTACACACAACAACTGAAAGCGAAAGCAAATGTCGTGTCTTACAGGGACCTAAAGAACCTGGCCGAGGACCGAGAAAACTGGCGCATACTCCACCGACAAGAGCCATGCTCTGAAATTATGAATGAATGAAACAAAAAGATATGAGTACCTGTATGTAGAACATTAGACGCGAACTGTAGAAATTATCTCTATGTATTTGGAAAATATTTCCAAGGAGGCAAATAATTTTGGATCGTTGTTATATCCGCTACCAAAGATACTCCGTAATAGATGGATACAGTCTATGGAAAAAACGTGCCTAGAAAATCACGAAAATTTGATTCGCGATCAGATGGCGCCACTAGTTTTGGCCTACTCTCGTATAGAGGGCGTAGACGGTTTCGTTTGTTATTTATAATTTTAACGCATATCAGTGAAAGAACATGGGTCAAAATCATATAAAAAATAATTAATGCAAACAAAAAAATTATTTATCCATGTTTAAATACATTTTATCGTATTTTTATAAATCTTCATTTTTAGTTTTAAAGTATGTCGATAGATGGCAGTGAATTTAGAATGGTTACAAAACTTACTATGACAGTACCGCTCTATCTTATTATATCCTCTTTGCCGCTACTATTGATGGTGACTCTGAGTCGCCATCAGATATATTGGTGACGCCAAGGTGCTCAAAAATCTCTGAAGAAACACTTTAACGTATTGACAATAGAGGCGTGTACTGATATTTGTGAGCGACTCTGCCGCTCCGATATATCTGATAGCGACTGTACAAGTGAAAAAACTGACGATTTCTAATTGCACCTCCACGTCGGTAGTGCCGATCGACATCCGACAAAATTGCACGTTTTACTTCAAAACGACACAAACTCGTATCTTAGGATGTCGAGAAAGTGCGTAAATAGGACATCGCTCGGAGCTGGGGAGCTGCACCGGCTATCACTGATAACACACTCAAGATAACGGTGTTATCTTGTCACGTGAGATGCGTCTCAGGCTCGCAGCTCTCAGAGGAGTCACTTGTGTGAGAAAACGATCGTACCCTGGATAGGATTGCTAGGTACCGCGGCATGATCTAAGTGAGAATATGCAAACCCCCTTGTTCATAAAACTTCAAACCTTTGTTAAAAGAACTAGAACTATTCCGAAACAGACCCCTATACGCCGCCGCAAAATATTATAACAATCTACCAAACTACATTAGGTCAGAGGAGAGGGACGAAACGTTTGCAAAAAAGTTGAAGGCATTTCTTATTAATGAAAACTATTATGCAGTTGACGATTTTTTAAATGATTCCGATATTTGTGCCAACTAATGTTACTGTGTAAATAATTATAATTTTTATTAATTTAATATTTATATTAGCACTAGTCCTAGTTTTAAGTTTTACCTGCCATACCCGTTCCGGGTCCATGAGATACTTTTTACATGTTTTTAACATCTTGTAATTACCATGGTGCAATAAAGAAATAAATAAATAAAAAATTGTCTCTTTCAGCGTTCACGACGACCGTGTATTGCGTACTGCGTCGTGAACGCTGCTAGCACCAGGGACCGGCCCGCTATCCCTTATCGGGGTTTTATAAGGGTATTGCATAAGGCTTAACTCACCATACCCTTTGCCAGACGAAACCCTTTGTTTTGGTTTTAAAAACCCTTATATAAAGCTACCACATTTGAGTAATCGGTAGCCCAAATACCCTTACAAAACCCTTATCATCCGCTCACCAACACCTTGCATATTGCTTATAAGGGTTAGCCTTATAAAGGGCTTCCCTTTTAGCATATAAGCGTGCTAATTTAAGTCGTCTACCTTGTTCATAAAGCACACATTACTTCGAATCCGAGCGATCGTCGGCGGCGACGGCGGCGTTCTTTGACTAGCAAGTATTTTGTTTCCTTTTCATACACTACCGTAGATATATACTAATCCTGTCTCTTTCACGCAAAGGGGAACCTTTATAAAAACCGCTTAAAGATAAGGGTAACCTTTATTAAGAGCTAGCCTTATTTTTGGTTAGCTTTTCGGTAAGGGTTAGTCAAAGGTAAGGGTATGAATGGGCTTGCAGCTCAAAAGGGAAAGTCTTTCAATGTGTTAGCCGTGTTTAAGTGTCGCCCATTGAAAGGGTTTTATCGCGGAAAGGGTTGTCCGGTCCCTGGCTCGCACTATTAGTGCTTGAGAAAGGAGACCTAGGCTCTCCGAAACATGTCGCGCGAGTGACTAAAACAAGTGAGTCTAAACCGTGAAATTATTTAATGTTAGTATGTCTCACAACAGTTTAAATTCGAATATAAATCTTCCTCTTGAATAACTATATCTATTTAAAAAAACGCATCAAAATCCGTTACGTAGTTTTAAAGATCTAAGCATACATAGGGACAGACAGCGGAAAGCGACTTTGTTTTATACTATGTAGTGATTCGTAACTATGCAGTGACCAAGCTGGTGTAAGCTTTGACATATCACCTATCCGAAGCAGTAGCGCGGCACGGTTCCTATACCTACACCCAAGATTATCAACTTACATGATAACATGCATGATATAGGAGAGTTAACCCCTTATTCATGAAACCTAACCTCTTATACGGGCTGTACACACTCGTCAAGAGACCCCCGAGACAGGCCGAGAACGAGTGTGTACATGCTGCTCCCTCCTCGTCTCGCTGTTCCTCAGTGTAATCTAGCCGTGGGCGAAATCGCATCTGCGAGGTCCTTTTCTTTCATTGTGCCCGAAGGGGCCTCGCGCGAGGCCCCCCTTGAAGCGCGAGGCCATGCCACGCCACTACGCCACTGCTGTTCCTTGTCTCGTCTCTCGCTTCTCGACTAGTGTACAGCCGACATTACAAACCTCTGTTAAATTTCTGTTTGCTTCATTCTAATAAACATAAAATTCAAAATGTGGTATTTTTTATAAAAAGGGACCTTGTTGTCGATGGCGCTTACGCCATTATAAACGACGCTCAGATATAAATACAATGAAGCGCGACGCTGTGCGGCGTAAGCGCCATCGACAATAAGGTCCCTTTTCATAGAAAATGCCCCAAATGACTGATAGGGACAAAAGACTATTAACGGTTTGTTCTTCTCTTTAGGTCTTTGGTTATTGCCTAAAAGAGGAAATCCTAACAACAGTAATATTAAGGTTTATAAATATAGAAATAAACCGGCCAAGTGCGAGTCGGACTCGCGCACTAAGGGTTCCGTACCATTATGCCAAAAACGGCAAAAAAATCATGTTTGTTGTATGAGAGCCCCACTTAAGCCCCATTTATTTTATTCTGTTTTTAGTATTTGTTGTTATACTTGTTATGTTATAGCGGCAACAGAAATACATCATCTGTGAAAATTTCAACTGTCTAGCTATCACGGTTCATGAGCTACTGCCTGGTGACAGACAGACAGCGGAGTCTCAGTAATAGGGTCCCGTTTTTACCCCTTGGGTACGGAACCCTAAAAAAGGCAAAAATTTAAATATTACTATGTGGGGTTAGCCCAGGCCTGCAAATTGGAATTTGGAAACGTTTTCTAAGCAAGAATCACTTTATAATTTAGCGCCACTTAACAAGATGCTGTGATAACAGTCGCAAATATGTAAAACACAAAAAAAAATTGTGCTTTTATTCTAACACAAATTATTAATCTGTATTTATGATTGCCGAAGTTATCCCATTTCTGAAACATCTAATTACAATTACAACTTTATTTATGTGTAGGTACAGTTGCTATCAGATATATCGGAGCGGCTAAGGCACTCACTAACATCTGAACACGCCTCTATTGTCAACGCGTTAGTGCGTGTTCAGATATCTTTGAGCACCTCGGCCGCTCCGATATATCTGATGGCCACAGTACATATAGCATAGCTATTTAACCTAGCTAATGATATTTGCATATATTTACATAAATTCTTTAGGTGTGTGAATGCAGATAGACAAATGTAATCACAATCAAAAATGGCCTTCAGTGTATCAGTATTAATTTTATGAATAAATAACCTTAATAACTAATAAGTAAATGCTGTTGCTTCCTTTAACAATTTGTCTTCATTAGAGCTTAGTCAGAGTACACATAGTAGTGATGTGACAGTACTAATAACCTATATTAACACTGTACAGGCACCTGAAATAATATGTTACACACCAAAGACCGCAAAAATATCTAACAGAATCTTATTTGTAGAGCCATAAGAGCGCCTCAGATATTTTTGCGGCCTTCGAAGAGTATATATTATTGCAGGTGACTGTACGTGGGTTTAGGCAGCTATGGAAGTAAATAAAAAACCACATTATTTACCTATGCGACTGAGTCAGGGAGGAAACATATTGTTTTGTTTCTTCCTTTTGTTGTGTACAAATGTAATGAATAAATGTGTTTATTCTTATTAACTACATATGTTCTTTTTGTTTTTATATACCATGACAGTATCTTGTGGACCGCAAATTACATACCATGTAAATACTAAACTAACCTACGTTTTCTTTATATACCTACATGGAAATAAACAAGATCATAGTGTACAGTCGCCATCAGATATATTGGAGCGGCAGAGGTGCTCAAAAAAGTCAAATATATCTGAACACGCACTTAACGGCTTGACAATAGAGGCATGTTCAGATATTTGTGAGCACCTCTGCCGCTCCGATATATCTGACGGCGACTGTACATAGATTAAAATAGTTTTTTTTTCATGAAATCATAGATATCATAATAGGAATTATATCATGTTTGTCTGGCAATATTAATAATTTGGCAACAGATTCGCATTAAATATTTTCAATGTAAGATTCACTATCATTTGTGGTTAATAATATTTGCAATGAATTAATTGAACGACTAACACTACGATTCGATGGTATATCAACCTTCATTTAAAAAAACTGGACGTGCGAGTCGGACTCACCCACCGAGGGTTCCATACTTTTTAGTATTTGTTGTTATAGCGGCAACAGAAATATATCATCTGTAAAAATTTCAACTGTCTAGCTGTCACGGTTTATGAGATACTGCCTGGTGCCAGACAGATGGACAGACGGACAGAGGAGTCTTAGTAATAGGGTAATTACTCTTTGGTTACGGAGCCCTAAAACGAATTTTCAAACAAACGAAATTCAACCCTATTAAAAATACACCTTGGCTATAATCTTGTATGATGGGCGGTACGAGGATATAGTGGAGCAAGGAAATTTATGTTTAAAATATGCCTAAACGCAAGACCTTGGATATGGTCTGTGATTTAAAAATAGCCACTTTTAAGATGACAACATTTGTCTTTTCTTGTGTTTCTCATGTAAAAGGAAAAGGAAGATAAGGAAGCAATCAATTAGATTCTTGCCTACAACTCTAATAGTTCATTTTTATATAAACAGGACCACCCATCATAATTATGTACCTACGTCAGCGGGGGGACACTCCTCCTTTCGGTCAAGTCTGAGTTTGCTTTGTTCGGCTCAGCATTGCTCCGAGCAATTATTAGGGTTGGCACAATTTGACTTCCCTTTGCATGCACAACCACAGATAAGATAATGACTTGAATTTTGACAACCCTAAGTAGTCCAAAATAGTGCCATACATTAGAAAGGGACAGCAGATTTCGACCCTAAATCGCTGTCAAACTTTGGGTTTGTAGGAAGTGTCCTTTCTGTACGGTAGTACTATTACTTATTCTGTGCCTACATTATGTACAGCATCCTTAACGTGGCCAATTTGGGGTCCCCTTGTTTGACATAATTATTGAAAAATGATTGTCATATTATCATTAGTCATAATTCTGAAACCGTTAACTTTTCAGGATTTTCCACAGGTTATCCAATTGATAGGTTAGGTTAGGTTTGTTTTATGGCAATCCTGAAAAGTTACGAGTTTCTGAGAAAAACCAAAATGTAACTAACGAAAATGTGGACAAACAAAATGTTATGACTTAAAACTATATGGGAAACAATAGAGACCCCGGCCAATTTATTTCACAAATACAAGCATGCCAACATAGGAACATGTTTGAATATACAAATATTAATAGGACTGGTTAACCATGCCGATTAATAGAAAAGTACAGATTAATTGTCAGCTCAGTGGGTAATTAACATAATTCAGACATTATTAGTGTATCTAGTACAGTTTCAATGAAATATTGCAAGATTAACAGTTGGAAATTTCAAGGATAATCTTCAATTGTGTTTTAATAATTATTTGACACAAGGTATTTTTTATGTTGTGGATATTAGTTACTTTTGGACTTTATTAAGAATTATTGCGCTAATGGTATTGACAAATAAAATTAATTTTATTTCTTTTTGCTTTTAGTAGTCTAAATTATAGTATGTAAGTATTCCTTAAGTAATTATGATAACAATCTATTATTTAATCAAATTGAAAGATTATTATTTAATTTCTCCAAGGCTACAAGTGAAGGACCTGAATGAAATGGCATTTACTCGAAATTACCTTAGAGAATGTGAAGGTATTCATCCAGAAAGCGAATTTGTAGTCAAATCACACACAACACCGCAATCCAAAGGTGAAATTGCACACAAACACTGCATTATACGCGGAGAAATCCGTAGGGGACGCTTCACAACTAATTGAATTAACCACACGTTTACCACCGATGTCAGCTTCGCAAATATAGTTTAAGCAAACGGACGGAGGAGCGGCCGCGGCCAGAATGAACCATTCATGTAAAATGACGACCCGGCCTCGCCTAGCGAGTCTTGCGTCCTCGAGAACGACAAAAAACCTGTTCCACCGATTCACCTACTGAACTAAAGAACGCCGTTTCCGGCACGCACTAAATTAATACCCGCCAACAAGCAATGATATAATTAAAGTAATCTCTATGTTTTCCCTGCACAAATAATGGTAATTTAATCGCAAAGTACTAAATATGATAGGTGAAAGGAGACATACCTTTGCAAATAGTCGTGTATAGCGACGATATGAAACTTAAGTCAGATTATTTTAGGCACTTAAATAGTTTGACACTATATTATTGTTCACTTGTAATCCTTTTCACTGATATTAGTGACACCCACGATAATTAAAACTGTCCAGTGTGCGGCGTATATGCGTTATCCCGTGAAAGACGCCATTTTGATTTCGTCAACTAAGTTGACAAAGACAAGATAGATCATCTACGTTTCATTTCATCAGAAATGACTACGACATTGTTGCTTATTTTTTTTTTTCATTTTACTATTATACCCAGTTTATTTATATTTATCCACAGGAACTAGGTAATGGTTTCAGATTTTATTAAACACTCCTTGTGTTTACCAATTTTAGTAGTAGTAATAACTTTATTAGCAATGCGATTAATGGAAATCACGCTTATGTTTCGTAATTGCTGTTAATATCAATCTATATTATGAGCAACTAAATTTACCAGTTCCTATTTATTTTATCAACAAATATGTAGCAATCGTAATTAATACTTAATTGGCAGATTATTTAAAGATTGTGGTCGCTTTTTTCCAGGTAAAAAATATGTAGCTCTAGTTTATGGTAAAATGTTACCATAGTTAAAAAAAACTTCTAATATTGAGGAAAATTCATTTACTACTATGCGAAGTCGTATCAATAAATTATATTAATTTTAAATTTAATATCGTCCCTCAATGAGATTCATTATTTGTAGTGTTAGCAGATTTCCATGAGATTATTATTTTATTCAAGAACGATTGTCAGAAACATTGACTTAAAGTTTGGGTAATGTAGTCCACAACAGAGCAACACTGAAAAGTAGTTGTCAAAAAAAAATAAGCAAAGAACTTGGCAGCTGTAGCGAAATACGTGTTTTTATTCAATAAATTAGCGAAAATGGCAGTGTAAAACGACGGTGAATGCATAACTAAATGTGCAACGTGTAATCATAATGTCGAGCCGTCGTTCGATACTCGGTTCGACATTGGACGCTCTACCCGCGCCCACGGATCCACTTCGCGAATTGTTTGAAGCTTGCAAAACTGGTGATGCTGCGCGAGTAAAAAAGTTAATTACTCCTCAAACGGTGAATGCCAGGGACACAGCTGGTAGAAAATCTACTCCGCTACACTTCGCTGCAGGTATTTACATAAATTATATGTGTTTGTTTGTGTTATTGTCGTAAATATCAAGTTTATTCATAAGTGAAAGGAGAGGTGTAAGGAAGTTGTTAAATTTGGCCATTGCATAATTAGTTACGGTTGTGATTGCACTGAATTTAGTGCTGTATGCGGTCCGAAACTATTGTTGGGATGTAATTTGAGGGTAACTGCTTGCTGTTATGAAATATCTGACACAAATTTTAAGTTGGTATATGGTTGGAGAATGCTAGAATGTGTTTATAGAATGATAGTAGTTGTTTTGTTTATGTTATTTGTGTATACATGTTTGTGTGGTCAGGCATCAACTTATGTGCTGTAGAGTTAGAGCATGTGCTTAAAATATCAATAGCTACATTGGTTAATTTATTTTAATTTTAAGTTTCCTTTATGCAGTGGTTACACTGTGTACTGCTAATAGCCCGAACATAAGTAACGGGAACAAGCCCGTTTAAAAAGCAAGTTTACCATTCTATTTATATGGCTCAAATTCATAAAACTGCCCATTCGGAGAAAACACGTTTTGTTATCTGAGTTATCTCCAAAGAAAATACCACCCTGATTGTTCTCTGAATGAGCTGCCACATAAATTTGACCCTTAATACTATCACGATAGTTGCTTTTTAAATGGCATGGCTGATTTGGCACATGCTGAAGACCTCTTAAAATAAACAAAGGCTTTTGTTTAACATATTAGAGCTGGAGTTCCACTGAATAATGTTTCAGGTTACGGTCGCCGAGAAGTGGTAGAGCTCCTAATAGGTGCTGGAGCAGCGCTACAGGCTCGAGACGATGGCGGGCTCCAACCATTACACAATGCATGCTCCTTCGGTCACGCTGATGTTGTCCGCGCGCTGCTGAGTGCTGGCGCGGCACCGGCAGCCAGGGATAATTGGGGATATACTCCGCTGCATGAGGCAGCTGCGAAGGGGAAGGTTGATGTTTGTATCGGTGAGTTACTAATCTGTTTTTCACATACACAGACAAAAAAAAAACACTTTGCCGTAACTTTAAAATTACCCCCTTGTCAGAGTTACCCCATTGGTGCTTAACACATTCACTGCCAAGAATACGTATGTGTGTTCATTTTGTTCAAGAAACGGGGTGGCCGGCACAGAGGTGTTAAATAAATAAATTCCATAAAAGTGGAAGTGCAAGTACCACCAGTGGGGAGTCACTCCTTGTTTCGGGCAAACTCGGCTCCGTTCGGCTCTGCATTGCTCCGAGCAATTATAGTTGGTCAAACCAAATTGTCAGTAAACAAGAACAAAAAAAACTATACTCATCCTTTTCTTTTGAGTGCTAGTTTGAAGTCTATGTTTGAAATGAGACAGTCCTTTGACAAACTATATTAGGGTTGGCACAACTTTCCTCCCTTTGCGTACACGACACGTACACGAAGTTTGACAACTCTCAACAGATAGTGCCATACATTAGAAAGGGACAGCATGATTCGTCCCTGAATCGCTGTCAAACTTCGAGTTTGTAGGAAGAGTCCTTTCTGTACGGTAGTACTTTTAGTTATTCTGTGGTACCGCCCAATGTACATTACAATAATTGTACTCTGTGTCAACGGAATTCGAACTTTATAAATACTTTCAAGTTTTGTCTCATAAAATTTTCGAAAAAATAAAATTAAAAATACAGTTAGATTCAAACTTCCCTAGCTATAATTTTGTATGGTAGTCGGCATTAGGTAAAGAATAGTTCTAAGCCTAATGTCATTTTTTTCCATTATGAAGCCAACTTTTTTTTTAAATGTAATAGAAAGCAAACGAGCAGACGAGCCGCCTGACGGGTAACAGTCATCGCCGCCCATGGACATAAGCAACATCACAGGAGCCACTTATGCTTTGCCCACCTTTGGGAACCCTAAATACCAACTTATTAACAATATCCTATAGATGTTATTGTAAACTGTATAAGGAAATAGTAATATCTGATTACAATTTTTCAGCACTTCTTCAACATGGTGCGGACCCGAACATCAGAAACACGGAAGGAAAGACACCCTTAGATTTAGCAGATTCAGCCACCAGGCCTGTTCTTACTGGTAAATTTAAAAATTTAACTGTTTATTATAATCGTAAAATCTATTCTGTATCTGTGTCTATGTGTTCTATGTCTATGTCTAAATATATGAAACCTTTATACGTTGTCAGTTTTAAGTAGGGCTCGCGGTCGAATCCGTGTTTCGTTTACACGTTTCGAATACCCGTTTCCGAATAATACGTAAACGGTTTTCTGGCCCGTTCCACACGTTTAATTAAGAAACGTGTAGTTAAGACCCGTGTACACGGATAAACGGGTATTCGAAGATACGTATCTTATTTATCCGTGGCTCCGGACACGTCCTTGACGATAGTAGCGAAGGAACGAACGCCAGCTACAAATGAATAGACAAAAGATTCAGGACGAGTTTCTGTCATATTTAACCTTATTCCGAGGGTCATAGAGTCGAAATTCAATAAACGGTTTAGAAACTCCTTTCTTGAGCAGGTAGTTTTTGCTTGCAATAGGTATTAAGAGTATTCACGCTTCTTATCAAAGTATAGCATTTTATATAGCACTTTAAATAGCTACTTTTTTTTACGTTGCGGCTTAGCAATATAATAAAAAAACCTGCTAGTACCTATTTAAAAAAAATATTAGAACCATCGAGTTCAGTATGTAGGCAGGAAGTCAAACTAATGTTCGAAATTGGCATTAAGTAAGTATTTATAAAAAAATACAATTTTAACTTGCTTCTTTATTTTTAGTTTAATTTAAGAACATGATATGAAATTGTATTTCTTGTCATATAATGTAGGTACACCTTATAAAACAAAGTCCCCCGCCGGGTCCGTATGTCTGTCTGTATGTTCGCGATAACCAGACCTCACCTATATGAATGAAGTTTTTCTTTGGGAATGTTTATGTGTATATTTTGTTAAGGTTTTGTTTAAATTGGTAGAAATATGACGATGTTTGCTAATGAAGTTAGAAAAAATCACGCTGGCTTAATCGAAAACGCTGCCCAATCTAATATTTGATATCAATGTATGATGGACTTGTCTCTCTTTCATTGGTCTACAAAAAAGTGCGCGATGGCTGTCTGTCTATATTTTAAGAATAATTAACCCATTATTAACTTCTAAAAAAACCGGACAAGTGCGAGTCGGACTCGCCCACCGAAGGTTCGATACAACTACATCTGTAAAAATTTCAACTGTCTAGCTATCACGGTTCAAGAGATACAGCCTAGTGAGTGGTGACAGACAAATGGACATTGAACTCTTAGTATTATTAGGCTTCCGAAGTGAATACTTGTTACAGAATGTATTTTATTATGCTTGACTCTCCATGCGAAGCCGGGGCGGGTCGTTATAGTTTTTAAGCTCCTGATGACGCTCCTCGGTACGGAGTGAAACATGTCGAGCGTATTCGACTTAAAACACGTGGGTGACCCGTTTTTAATATATTGAATATATTAATAAACACTTTAAATCAACTTGATAAAATTGCACCTTCTCAATAAATTCTAATTGTTTTTACTTTAGGTACCTCTTACCACAGTAAAACGCTTTTTAGTGCGGTGCAGCTACAAAACAATGGAAAACATTTTCTTGTGCAGATGTTTTGACCTTATTACAACGACATAAAGCTTGTAATTGGCGGTGACACTTGTGATAATAGTTTGGGAACCTACATGTTTTCGACGATGACAAACAAAAGGATATTGGAAAACAATGGATGGATGGACCACCGGTCGGCAACGTGCGCATTTAAGTTTATTACCTGAACGCTAGTGCGAAAGTGACCAAAGTGAATTATGAATGATTACCAATTTAAAGATCTATCTTAATGTAATTAGCAATATTATCGCAAGTTATCCAAGGTAGTATGGGTTTTTATGGTTCTTGGGTAAAATTACTCGATAATCCCGCTTTTGTGTACCTACTAATAACTTTTTTGCGCCGTTGGCAGGTTTGTTGTTTTCGCAAAGCAGTAATAGATCCGAGATAAAAATAACCACGAAATAATTAAACTGTTATTTTTAATTAATATTGTATTCTGTCTGCACACCTATTATTAACGAAAATACTATACCATTATGTAATTATAAAAAAAAAACTATGATCGGTATCAAATTTTTGTAATTAGCTTAGAAGCAATCGGTTTTATTAAATGATATAAATAGTTTAAAATAAAAATTATGTATACCTACTATTAAACATAGGAAGATTAGGAAGATGGCACAGTACCTATGTTTTATCAATACGGTTAAAAACAATTAAAAAAAAAGTAATTGTGAGGTTTTATGAAACCACGATGCAAGTGAAACTTTTTTCGGATTGTAGGCATTTAACTAAAAAAATGGGAAATTAATTCGATTTACGGTATTATAATCGCGGTTTTAATTTAATCTTAACTTAATAAATTGGGGCGATAGAATAAAAGCTTCACTTTAAAAATCGTACGACAAACGAATTCATCTGAAGTCAACATAATAATAGTGGACCTTGTTACCATTGTACATTGGCTCAAACTGGTTCGGAGTATTCAGACCCGTTCGGAACGGTCTTAAGTACCCGTGTAAACGGAGATACGTGTCTGAGATACGTTTCTTGGGAACGTTCCTTCGAAACGTTTTCGAATCCCGGCGGTTCCGTGTAAACCGGGTTCTTAGTACCGCCGGGCTTAAGAACACGGGTATTCGTTTCGGCGTGTAACACGGATACCGGGAGCCCTAGTCACAAAATATACTGGTTTCGATCTCTTAAAAATGTTTATCAGGTCGTTTCGTGGGAGAGTGTAATTCGGCTATATTTCCAAAAGTTACAAAGATATACGAAAGGCAGTGATATTAAAAGATCCAGGAGCTTGCGGAGCATCGTAGGGTACTAAATTTTCGTAAATCGGTTGGTAACATTTTTGGAATATTGAAAATGGTGGGTCGTTTAGAAAAAAAATTTTTGGAATCAGTTGAAAACCGTCAGCAGTTACCTGAATCTTTGTATGTGTACAAATAGTACTTTGTGATCCTACTTCCATAATAATTCTACCTCCTTAAGGAGTGATTTCTTTGATAGATTGATAGAAACTATCCGATGTCCTTTCCGGGGACTCAAATCTAGTAAAGTATAAATAGTAGGCATCGCTAACTGGCTTTATTCACCAAACTGATTTTGTTCCTTTAATTACGACAGGCGAATATTGCGCAGCAGAAGTGCTAGAAGCGGCACGTTCAGGCGCGGACGAGCGGCTCGCGGCCCTCCTAACGCCTCTAAACGTGAATGTGCACGCTGGGGATGGTCGCCGCTCCACCCCCTTACATCTGGCTGCTGGTTATAATCGCGCACGTGCAGTGCGGTTGTTATTGCAGAGAGGGGCGGACACACATGCTAAAGACAAGGGGTAAGTATAAGTGTCGGCGTACTTAGCACAGTACTAAATGCTAAAAAAGTGAATGAATGAGTGAATGTGAGTAAAATAGTAATTTAAGTGCATATAACTCCGCCGTCATAAATGCCTTGTTGGTGTGTGTGATGATGAAGATATTATCAGATGGCAGGATGCTGACTAATCTTTTATTATAACATAAACATCAACGAAGACGGTTGAAGTTTTGTGAATTTTACCAAATTAATTTTAAAAGTACGGCACAATGAAAGCATGATTATAGCAAAGAGAATATATAGGATAGGATAGAGGGGTACTATCATAGTAAATTTTGTAGTAGTCACAGTAAATTCACTGCCATCTATCGAAACACGATTAAAACTAAAAATAAAAATATCAAAAAAATTATTTATATATGGATAAATGATTTTGTTTATTTGCATTAATTATTTTTATTATATTTTGACCCATGTTCTTTCTTTGATATGCGTTAAAATTGTTAAATAACAAACGAAACCGTCAACGCCATCTATACGAGAGTAGGCCAAAGGTAGTGACGCCATCTGATCGAAAATCAAATTTTCTTGATTTTCGAGGCACGTTTTTTCCTTAGACTGTATCCATCTATTACGGAGTTATATCTATCTTTGCTAGTAAGCAAATTTGGACTTAAGATGCATTACTTAATGTGATCTCATATATGTACTTCATTATAAAACACAGCTAGAGCACACAAACACTATTACTATTAGTACTATTTACGTAACATTTTGACATAAATTTGATATTTATTCTGGCATTTAAAATTGACGATTGACAAGTCAGAACTGGTTGGTCTGACAATCTGTAGCTTATTCAACTGTAGTGTGTGCTACGCCTTACCCTCACACGTGGCATAGCTAATACTATACTATATAAGCCCGTACATATGTTATCATCATCATTCTCTTGCCCTTGTCCCATTCACTTGGGGTCGGCGCAGTATGTCTTTTTCTTCCATACCTCTCTGTCACCCGTCATCTCATCATTCACTTGCGTTCGTTCCATATCATCTCGCACACAGTCCATCCACCTTTTCCTCGGTTTTCCTCTCCTCGTACCTCCCTCCACATTCATTCTTAATACCTTTCTCGTCACATCACTTTCATCCCTCCGCATCACGTGCCCGTACCACGCTAGGCGATTTGCCCTTACTTTTTCTGTTATGGGTGCAACTTTCAGGCTTCCTCTTATATACTCATTCCTTATCCTATCCATTCTCGTCACGCCGCACATCCATCTCATTCTCATCTCCGCTACATGCAATTTTTTTTCATCTTTTTTTCTCGTGCATATGTTATATTAGACACAATAAATCTACTCGTATACACAAGACCAAGTAGTTCTCCTTTAACGATCCACCTACATGGCGACCCTGCCAGTGCGGCCTCGCACTGGCGGCGCGCCACGCCAGCCAATACACATAGTAATCCAAGCCAGGGATCAGATACCGGTATTTTTTGTATGCAAACGAAAACGGTATTTTTTCGTTCTTTGTTAATTATTTCATATCTAATTGGACAATCTAATAATACGAAGTTCGTTACCTAAAAACACAACTGAGTTCTACATTTCGAGTATAAAATGTTGCCAAAAACCTGTTCCGATCCCTGGTCCAAGCAAGTAGTTTCATTGAACATCCAACATTATAGTTCGTTTTTTTAGCATTAGAATTTAGAAAGTAGATAAGCGATCTCGACGTGTCTTTTTTTTATTAAAAATCACTTTTATAAAATAGGTCACAGCAAATAGGTCAAATAGGTCGCAGTTTCTATCTGTGGAAACTTGTAATTGGCTCACTGCTTCTATGTTATTACCCAACGTGTTACTTTAGCTGTAAGTTTTCCTAATAAATAAAATAAAATAAATAAATAAATAAAATAAATATGTATGTTACAATTATAAATCATATACGATTTTTTACATTCTTTTGCTTTCATAAGTAATATAAACTAATTTTATAAAAATGTTTTACAATATTTTTAATAAAAAGGCACGTCAAGATTGTTTACCTTTTCTAATGCTAAAAAGAACGAACTTATACACTACAACCATTTTCCTTTCTAGTGGCTTGGTGCCTCTTCACAACGCCTGCTCATACGGCCACTACGAAGTGACGGAGCTGCTAGTCCGCGCTGGTGCCGACGTCAATGCTACAGATCTCTGGGCCTTCACACCGCTACATGAGGCCGCTAGCAAGGCGCGGCTAGAGGTTAGTAGCGACATCTACTGTCGAGTAGACGTTGAGTACACTATGAGACGGAGCTGCTAGTCCGCGCTGGTGCCGACGTCAATGCTACAGATCTCTGGGCCTTCACACCGCTACATGAGGCCGCTAGCAAGGCGCGGCTTGAGGTTAGTAGCGACATCTACTGTCGAGTAGACGTTGAGTACACTATGAGATGGAGCTGCTAGTCCGCGCTGGTGCCGACGTCAATGCTACAGATCTCTGGGCCTTCACACCGCTACATGAGGCCGCTAGCAAGGCGCGGCTAGAGGTTAGTAGCGACATCTACTGTCGAGTAGACGTTGAGTACACTATGAGACGGAGCTGCTAGTCCGCGCTGGTGCCGACGTCAATGCTACAGATCTCTGGGCCTTCACACCGCTACATGAGGCCGCTAGCAAGGCGCGGCTAGAGGTTAGTAGCGACATCTACTGTCGAGTAGACGTTGAGTACACTATGAGACGAAGCTGCTAGTCCGCGCTGGTGCCAACGTCAATGCTACAGATCTCTGGGCCTTCACACCGCTACATGAGGCCGCTAGCAAGGCGCGGCTAGAGGTTAGTAGCGACATCTACTGTCGAGTAGACGTTGAGTACACTATGAGACGGAGCTGCTAGTCCGCGCTGGTGCCAACGTCAATGCTACAGATCTCTGGGCCTTCACACCGCTACATGAGGCCGCTAGCAAGGCGCGGCTAGAGGTTAGTAGCGACATCTACTGTCGAGTAGACGTTGAGTACACTATGAGACGGAGCTGCTAGTCCGCGCTGGTGCCGACGTCAATGCTACAGATCTCTGGGCCTTCACACCGCTACATGAGGCCGCTAGCAAGGCGCGGCTAGAGGTTAGTAGCGACATCTACTGTCGAGTAGACGTTGAGTACACTATGAGACGGAGCTGCTAGTCCGCGCTGGTGCCAACGTCAATGCTACAGATCTCTGGGCCTTCACACCGCTACATGAGGCCGCTAGCAAGGCGCGGCTAGAGGTTAGTAGCGACATCTACTGTCGAGTAGACGTTGAGTACACTATGAGACGGAGCTGCTAGTCCGCGCTGGTGCCAACGTCAATGCTACAGATCTCTGGGCCTTCACACCGCTACATGAGGCCGCTAGCAAGGCGCGGCTAGAGGTTAGTAGCGACATCTACTGTCGAGTAGACGTTGAGTACACTATGAGACGAAGCTGCTAGTCCGCGCTGGTGCCTATGTCAATGCTACAGATCTCTGGGCCATCACACCGCTACATGAAGCTCGCAGCAAGTCGCGGTTAGAGGTAAAGCTAATACAATTTGAGCTTAATGATTAGAGGTGCCTAGCGACATCTAGTGGTGAGTAGCGTCACTAATTCACAACGGTCTAATTAAATCACCATTATAAAATAAATAACAAGTGTTACCATAACTCCCCTACAAAATATTATTTAATAAAGTAAGCACTTTAAGCTTACCTTCTATACCTTCACCGGAGAAACATGAAATTTATAGTAAATAAATAATTACTATAAGACATGTTACACAAATAAGCTCAATCTTAAGCTCAATGAGGCTTGTGCTGTGGGTAGTTGGGTACTAGACAATATATACTATAACATATAGGTAAATACTTAAATACATAGAAAACATCCATAACTCATGAACCAATATATATGATAAACACACAAATAAATGCCCTTACCAGGATTCGAACCCGGGACCTCCTGCTCCGCAGGCAGGGTCACTACCAGACATAGAGTAACTTATACTAGAGCGGTACTGTCATAGTAAATTTTGTAACCCCAGTAAATTCACTGCCATCTGTCGACACACTTTAAAACTAAAATTGAAGATTTGTAAAAATACGATAAAATGTATTTAAATATAGATAAATGATTTTTTTTATTTGCATTAATTATTTTGATGATTTTGACCCATGTTCTTTCACTGATATGCATTAAAATTGTTAAATAACAAACGAAACCGTCAACGCCATCTATACGACTGTAGGCCAAAACTAGTAGCGCCCTCTGAACGAGAATCAAATTTTCTTGATTTTCGAGGCACGTTTTTTCCTTGGACTGTATCCATTGAGATAATGAAACATCGATAAATCTGTTATCGATAAGTAATAGATTAATATTTAAAAGATGTAACTTCTACTTGCTGTAGGTAAGTTACCGAGAAATTTCAAGAATGCAAATCAATTACAAAGCGGTACATAATTTCTTTATTGCATTTATTTAGTATTTAAAAATTAAAACGTAAACATGTAGTATACCGTGCCAAAAGAATAGAAAACTACCAATATATCAAAAAGAGAAGAAGATATCGAACGTGTTGTGTATCGCGATAACTAGCTTCTTATAACATGTTATAAATGGGGTCCCTTTGTTTGACATAATTATTGAAAGTCATAATGTAATGATTGTCATATTATCATTAGTCATAATTCTGAAACCGTTAACTTTTCAGGATTTTCCTCGGGTTATCCTATAGATAGGTTAGGTTAGGTTTGTTTTATGGCAATCCTGAAAAGTTACGCGTTTCTGAGAAAAACCAAATTCTATAAAAAGGGACCTTATTGTCGATGGCGCTTACGCCATTATAAACGATGCTCCGATATAAATACAATGCCGCGCGACGCTGTGCGGCGTAAGCGCCATCGACAATAAGGTCCCTTTTCTTAGAAAATGCCCCATATGACAATCATTACATTATGACTTTCAATAATTATGTCAAACAATAGAGACCCGTTATAAATATCTATAACGTTAAGGTAACATCGATAACAGACATGTCGATATTTCATTTTGTCAATCACTTTATTTTGCCACAAAGACTATGTCTGGCTCACTACTGAATAGACTAGGAGGCCTTACAGTATTGATATCTATTGTGCATTGTTTTCAGGTGTGTTCGCTCCTACTCAGTGAAGGCGCGGACCCTACGCTACTGAACTGCCACGGCAAGTCTGCATTAGATGTAGCACCCACCAGAGAACTGCAGGAGAGGCTAGCGTGTGAGTATTTAAACTTGAACAATCATAGTCAGTGCCGGCCCGAGTCCTTGATCAGGGTAGAGCGAAATTGGGTTTTGGCGCCCTTCGTTGAAGCTTCTTACCTAAAAGCAAAGATAGATATAACTCCGTAATAGATGGATACAGTCTAAGGAAAAAACGTGCCTCGAAAATCACGAAAATTTGATTCTCGATCAGATGGCGCCACTAGTTTTGGCCTACACTCGTATAGAGGGCGTTGACTGTTTCGTTTGTTATTTATAATTTTAACGCATACCAGTGAAAGAACATGGGTCAAAATCATATAAAAATAATTAATGCAAATAAAAAAATCATTTATCCATATTTAAATACATTTTATCGTATTTTTATAAATATTTATTTTTAGTTTTAAAGTGTGTCGACAGATGGCAGTGAATTTACTGGGGTTACAAAATTTACTATGACAGTACCGCTCTAGTATAAGTTACTCTATGCCTAAAAGCAAAACGAACCGTATTTTGGGCCCGCGTCATACTCGCTTATTTTAAAACTTTTTTTTTCTCATTTGCCATTTTGGCGCCCCCCTTGCCATCTGGCGCCTAGAGCGGCCGCTCCACTCGCTCTACCCTAGATCCGGCCCTGATCATAGTCATCATCTTCCTCGCATCCCGGCATTTTTTGCCACGGCTCATGGGAGCCTGGGGTCCGCTTGACAACTAATCCTAAGAATTGACGTAGGCACTAGTTTTTACGAGAGCGACTGCCATCTGTCCTTCCAACCCAGAGGGGGAACTAGGCCTTGTTAGGATTAGTCCGGTTTCCTCGCGATGTTTTCCTTCACCGAAAAGCGACTGGTCAAATCAAATGATATTTCATACATGTTCCGAAAAACTTATTGGTACGAGCCGGGATTTGAACCCGCGACCTCCGGATTGAAAGTCGTACGCTCTTACCGCTAGCCCACCAGCGCTCAAACTTAAACATCATAGTAATAATCTCTTATAATTAAAACAGTCTAACAAAGCACCCAACGTCCACAATACAAAAAAAAACAACCCTCATATGCATGATTTCTTCTTTTTGCCTGAAATTAATATATGTGTTACATAATTGTTTACTGATTCTGGGTAAAAAAAACATTGATTTTCACAGCTAAATCAGTGTTAGAATTTCGATAGGGTAAATCATAATTTATGTAAATAAACAATTATTGGTAAAAGATATATGATAAATCATAGTACCATTAGATATTTACACTATTTTTAATATACCTATAATAAAGATTTTAAATATAAAATAATTGCAAACCCCAAAAAAAACCGCCTAAATTACATACTAAAAATCATCAATTTTTCCAAATTTTCCCAATTATCCGCCATTTCGTCTTAAAGCATATGTTTTTTTTTTAACTAAAATACTGCGCAAATTTAAATAAAACAACGAAAAGTGTATTAATTTACGATCAAAATAATTCGGTTTCTTTTTTAGGGTTCCGTACCCAGAGGGTAAAAACGGGACCCTATTACTAAGACTCCGCTGTCCGTCTGTCTGTCTGTCCGTCTGTCACCAGGCTGTATCTCATGAACCGTGATAGCATAGAAAAATATAAGAAAAGAAAGAGTGGTAACTCTATACATCAGTTTTCTTACCAAGACGCGCCTTATTTCGTAGTCGACATCTAGCGTCGAGTAGCGGAACTCACAGTACTGCTACTCGACAATAGCAATAGATGTAGCGGCAAACAAAAAATCTAATGCTCAACGATTTTTCGGAACTAGTTTCATTTCAACTCTTACGGTTACTCTGGTTATAATATTAGCTGAAAATCGTTGAGCATAAGACCTTTTTGTTCGCCGCTACATCTACTGTCGAGTAGCAGTACTGAGAGTTCCGCTACTTGACGCTAGATGTTGACTACGAAATAAAGCGCGAAAGCTGATGTATGGAGTTACCACTTTCTTTACTTATATTTCTCTATGGTGATAGCTAGACAGTTGAAATTTTCACAGATGATGTATTCTGTTGCCGCTATAACAACAAATACTAAAAACAAAATGAAATGAATATATAAGTGGGGCTCCTATACAACAAACGTGATTTTTTGTTGTTTTTTTTTTTCAGTTGAGTACAGAGGGCACTGCTTGCTAGAAGCGTGTCGTTTAGCAGAGCCGGCCAGAGTCAAAAAACAGTTGTCATCACTCAACAATCAACCTGTAAGTGTTTTACAAACTTTTTTATACAACATCTCTGTTTCCTATCACTGTTCGGAAATAAGTTGCGTGTATAAGCGCCACTTGCACCATCCCACTAACCCGGGGTTAACCGGTTGGGCCCGGGGGTAGGCAGAGACCACGGATTTCCACTTGCTCCGATCCTGACAAACCTCTTTCGCTTCCTTCACTTTCATAACATTGCTCATACACGTTCGCCGGTTTAGGGTGCTCTTGACCTGGCCTTTCTTCTGGATTTCCCCGATCTGATCAGAGAAAGTCCGCCTAGGTCTACCCCTTCCAACTCCCGCTTCTACTTCTCCCTCATACACTCTCTTTGTTAGCCTTCTTTCACTTAGTGCCAGTTGCACCATTTCATTTCATTTCATTTATTCGTTGCAACCATGGTATTACAGATGTTCTTAAAATAATGTGAGTACAATCATGGACCCTACTAGGGCGTAGCAACATTTAATATCTATTTATTTCTAAGGTAGTCTTACCATCCGCACTTGACAGACTGATCAACGTCACCCGGAGCGCCGCAGCGGTTTACTATGAAACTTTCCATACAATAAAATTTAGCGAACTCTTTAACGATGACAAACAGTTTGGTGCAACCGACCCTTATTCTTTCCAGACTATAGAAAAATCTTCCAGTATCGGAACTCTCAGTACTGCTACTCGACAGTAGATGGAGCGACAAACAAAAAGTCTAATGCTCAACGATTTTCAGCTAATATCATAACCAGAGTAACCGTAGGAGTTGAAACTAGAGTTCCGGTTATTCTGGTTATAATATTAGCTGAAAATCGTTGAGCATAAGACTTTTTGTTTGCCACTACATCTATTGTCGAGTAGCAGTACTGAGAGTTCCGCTACTTGACGCTAGATGTCGACTACGAAATAAGGCGCGTTTTGGTAAGAAAACTAATGTATGGAGTTACCACTCTTTTTTACTTATATTTCTCTATGTTCTAGACATAAAATGATAAAGTACGTGATAATTTGCAGATAAACCCAGAGAGTTCGTCATCGAGCCCGGGCGCGGGCGCGGGCGCGGGTGCGGGTGCGGGGTCGGCGGCGGGGGGCTCCGCGCCCTGCTCGGCGGAGGCGCTGGCCAACTTCCAGCACCTCGCCAGCGGCGACCGCCCGCTGCACGCCGCCGCCGCCAGCGTCTACCCCAAGCGGAAACAGGTCATTCTCTAACAAAACGATTCAATAACTGAAACCCATCGAGCAACACCGGCTTCCGACGCGTCGGAAGGGAATCATTTATCATATTTAAATACATTTTATCGTATTTTTATACATCTTCATTTTTAGTTTTAAAGTATGTACAACCAAAGAGGATATAATAAGATAGAGCGGTACTGTCATGTAAATTTTGTAACCACTTTAAATTCACTGCCATCTATCGACATACTTTAAAACTAAAAATGAAGATTTATAAAAATACGTTAGAATGTATTTAAATATGGATAAATGATTTTTTTATTTACATTAATTATTTTTATATGATTTTGACCCATGTTATTTCACTGATATGAGTAAAAATTGTTAAATACCAAACGAAACCCTCAGCGCCCTCTATACGAGAGTAGGCCAAAGGTAGTGGCGTCATCTGATCGAGAATCAAATTTTCGTGTTTTTTTATTTTATTCCACGACGGTGGCAAACAAGCATACGGCCCGCCTGATGGTATTTGGTAAGCAGTCACCATAGCCTATGGACGAGCAATACCAGAGATATTACAATGCTTGTTGCCGACCCTTTAAAAACCTTTTTCATACTTACATAATTGATTTAATACAGATAGAAACTACAAAATACCAAAAAAAACATAAACTTCCGTACTAATTTACTACTCGTATAACCCGCTAGATGTCTCTGTTACATCCACACAATTTTGTACATCGCGGTGTTAAGATTTTTCTGCGAAACATGGCGCGGCGCCATCGATGAAATAAAAGCGTAGATCGAGGGTACAGGTTCCCATCAGATATAGAAGTTCAATAACAATGGAAGATAAGAAGTTAATCGATGAAGCCCTTCCTAGACGGAGTAGACGGTCGCCGACATGACATCGACAAGCTAGTGTAGTGATGGATCAAGTCGACCTAGACCCCGATTTACACCCAAACCGGGTTTGGCCAAAATGGCCAAATCGAATTAACTTCTATAGTTATTAGGGTTCCGTACCCAAAGGGTAAGAACGGGACCCTATTACTGAGACTCCGCTGTCCGTCTGTCTGTCACCAGGCTGTATCTCATGAACCGTGATAGCTAGACAGTTGAAATTTTCACAGATGATGTATTTCTGTTGCCGCTATAACAACAAATACTAAAAACATAATAATATAAATACTTAAATGGGGCTCCCATACAACAAACGTGATTTTTTTGCTGTTTTTTTCCGTAATAGTACGGCACCCTTCGTGCGCGAGTCCAACTCGCACTTGGCCGGTTTTTAATTTAAGTATCAGTAGTTCAAACCGCATCGTGTAGGCCGTGTATTAGTCGCTTGTTTTTGAGTCGACCAAATCGATTTGTCAATTTTACGATGACCAATGTTCGAACTTCGATCCTTAGGGTGGTATTCCACCCGTCCAACTTCGCGGTCCGATGTGCATTTGCTTAATGAGAGAGTGAGACGCAATGCACACCGAACCAAGAAACCGGACAGGCGGAAGCGGAACACTACTCTTATATAGACTTCTGATTTGACAGTATGGGCCATTAAAAAAGTTTTATTCGCCATTTTTATTTGGAAAACTTTGAATCGTTGCTAGTATACTTAATCAGAACTCAGGATTTTGTTATTGCTATTCCATTATTGCACGCAGGCTTAGCGGGAACTATAGAAAAAGCGTTTTCCCTAGGGAGTTATGAAGTTTCTAGTGTTATAATTAATAGTTTTTTGTCATTATACTTCATTTTTACATCGCAAGTGTGATGAAAAGCATTGTGTTGTAACTCGGGGCGTAATAATATTGCAATCTCGTCGATAAATCGCTCCGGCAAGCCGTCGCGATTTAGCTATACTCTCGTTTGCCATATTTGACTTACGCCCCATGTTGCACAATGTACTATTTGTAATTTTTACAGGTGATGGAGTTGTTAATAAGAAAGGGCGCCCGAGTTAACGAGAAGAATAAGGAGGGACAGACGCCGCTACACATAGCCACAGAGCATTCGCACCTAGACGCTATGGACCTTTTGTTGCGGCACGGTAAGGGTCTCTACACGCCACCCACGCAACAACAGGTGGAGATGTTAATAAGGAGGGACAGACGCCGCTACACATAGCCACAGAGCATTCGCACCTAGACGCTATGGACCTTTTGTTGCGGCACGGTAAGGGTCTCTACACGCCACCCACGCAACAACAGGTGGAGATGTTAATTAGGAGGGACAGACGCCGCTACACATAGCCACAGAGCATTCGCACCTAGACGCTATGGACCTTTTGTTGCGGCACGGTAAGGCATCGCATCCATTATAGGGTATTACACTGTATTTATAATAAATTATTTCACACCATGCATGAAATAAAACATCAGATAATTATTAGAAAAACATAGATAGCAGTTATTTTTAGACACAATTTCTGTTTTACCAATCAGATTGAAGTACAAAAAGTAGGTGAGTTGACCGTGACGTTTCATATAAATTCCATGTTAGCAAATCGTTTTGACAGTTCTAAAAAAGAAACTGTTTTGACTAGTAGGAGAATACGCTATTGCGTTGTTTAGTTTTACATATAATTTCATGATAATATGTATGTTAGTTTTAAGGTATTACGGGCGAATATTTACCTAAATAAATAAAGATATTCATTCATATAACCGCTGTAATTGTTAGATAGTGGAATTATTTTAAAAGTGAAGCCTGGCCAGTAATATATGATCATTGTCAAGGGGGCGCTGTTCATTCTCATGTATAGGGTGACAGTTCAGTATAGTATGAAAAAATTAGTCCCGGTGAAATTCCGCAACATGGCGCATGATTCCTGGTCAGGCTTTATAGTTATTAGATGTTGTCGTGCAGGTGCTAAGGTGAACGCGATGGACGGGCGCGGCATGAGCGCGCTGTCTGTGGCGGCGCGCGCGGACGCGGCGGCGGCGTGCCGGCTGCTGCTGGCTTGCGGTGCGCACGCGCAGGAACCCAGCTATCCCGCGCCCATGGGTGAGCCTCTTATACTCTGTCTCGTTCAATTATATGCTGAACAGTTTTTTCACCATCCTTACATAAACTACCTATCACTCATATAAATAATTATTACTATAACGATCGTAATATTATTTTCATCACTATTGCTCGAAAAAGATCTTATTTCATGCAGGTGTACTAAAGGACAAAGGCCTATATTGTTCCCGCGTGAGTTGTGGATTCTGAAAAAAAAAAGGTATAACTCACTCGTGAGTTATACCTTTTTATAATTATGTCACTAATTCATAAGAACCAAGTAGGTATAAATGAGTTTTACTTTGAAAATACTGACGTTTACAAATTATTATTTTTTGTTTATGCTTTAGAATATTTAATTTGGTTAATTTAATAGGCGTTTCAAATATTTTTACACAGTTTTAAAATGTGGCTGAATGCCGATGGGTCTGTGCCTCCGATGCCTAAACTGCCAAAAAATTTCAAAATGGCGGACGAATGTTTGAATTGTCATTGTATTTAAGAATGATTTCGCTTAATATTTAGTTTTTCTTCGCAAGTGTGATGAAAAACATTGTAACTCCGGGCGTAAGAATATTGTTACTCGAGTCTAATTCACTCCAGCCTGCGACTGTCGTGAATATATTAGACTCTCGTACAATATTTCACTTACCCCCCACGTTGCACAATGTACCATTTCCAGACGCATGTGCGAACGCGGCGGCCCTACGTCTGCTAGAAGCGGCTCGGACAGGCGACGTGGAAGCGGCGCGAGCGGCTCTAGACGCGCGCCCTAGATTGGTCAACTGCAGAGACGTCGACGGCCGCCACTCCACCCCGCTACACTTCGCGGCCGGGTGCGTATGCGTACACACAGACAGATACATATCTACTAAAGGCAACCCCTACAGAGAGATAATCAAGCCATACCAGGCGTGACTCACTCCGCGATTTCGTCGCGCCGCTACAAGTACATGCGGCCGCCCCCAGTTCTGAGGTCTAGCCATAGTAATTGCCGCGCGCTACGGGACGGACGCCTGTTCGCGCATGCGCCGCCTAGGGGTCATATCTGTCGTAATAGACGCGTTTTGTTAGAGAGTGAATCTTCTGTACCTAGTACTATTATTTATTCTTAGGCCATACATGTAAAAAAAAAAAATCCATATCTCAACTTTGTCACGTAATATTATTTTAATGAAAAGTCTATTTTGAAAGAAAGAAGGAAAGAAAAGAAAGAAAGAAAATACATTTTCTCAAAAATGGACGGCAAAGTCGACGTTGCCGGTTAAAAAGTAGGTCGCGAAGTGCGTAGTTTATGGTCAGTCAAAAATTAAAAAGTTAAAAACATTGCAGTCTCGATTTCGGGACTGCAATGTTGCATACAAATTCCATTATTTGTCGAGTTGCAAACTTTTTAAAAGTTGAAGTGACCATATCAAATGAAGGCATAGGTCCATTAAACAGCCAAACAGATGATCAGCACTTATTATTATAATGTTGGTTCAGCAGAAAAATACACTACCATTTTTAATATAAAAAAAACGGCGGCAAAGCAAATCTTTTTACTTTTTTCTGTGAAAATATATACATAAGAACGTTGCTTCTGTAAAATATTTCTATTATATTTGCATTTATTGCGCCATTTTTGAGAAAAGGACTATATATGACTCGGCTGGAAGGCTACTTGCTGGCTTCGGATTCAATTAAACAGACTCCCAAGGTCGTCCGTTTAAAACGAATCCTCAGCCAGCAAGTAGCTACTTCCGAGCCTCGACAATAATGTACTATTATTGTATAACCTCATTTTGTATTTTGCAACAAAACTCATTCTAAATTCCGGAATAGATTTGTTTTGTTCATCTTAGGGAGATGTCTGATACTGTGGATTTTGTTAGGGTCGGTTGCACCAAACCGTCTAGCTGTCACCGTTAATGCGTTCGCTAATTTTTATTGTGTGGGAAGTTTCATAGATCTCTGCTGCGTGACGTTGATCAGTCTGTTAAATGTGGTCGGTGCAACTGGCCCTTAATCAATTAATATATGTCTCCTTGCAGGTACAATAGGTTACCACTTGCTCAACTACTATTACAAAGAGGCGCCGATGTCCACGCGAAAGACAAAGGGTGAGTGTTCAAGAATGTTCAAAAAGTCGTAAAAGGACCGAAGGAAGGAGGAAGGAGGTCGTATATGTTCTCGTGATGATAAATAAATACTATAAGACGTTATAACATATGTGGCTTGTGTTGTGGGTACTTAGACAACACAAGCCACAATTTAATTTTTTAATTTAATTTAATTTTTATTCATAGACCAACTGAGATCATTGTTGTTAGTACACATAAAGCTTAAATATATGGTTAGTATTATACACTATATAAAGAATGTCAATAAACTTAATAATAAATTAATTAATAAAAAATTTAAAAGAAGTGAAATTAAATTAAACAAAATACAATAAAAACAAAATTCAAACACAATGCAATTTGGATGATGTTCTTAGGGATTGTGGTTGTAAAAACGACATTTTGACATCACTGAGAACATGTTACTCGTTTTTTGCCCTTCAAAGCTGAGTACTGAAGGTTTAATCTATCCCGAAACCAAATGCTTATAACAGTGCCATCTAGCGGACAAAAAATAAACTAAAACATCTATTTTAGCGGCCTCGTCCCCCTCCACAACGCGTGTTCATATGGCCACTACGAAGTGACCGAGCTACTAGTGTCGTGCGGCGCCGGAGTGAACGCGGCGGATCTGTGGCGGTTCACGCCGCTACACGAAGCGGCGGCTAAGGGCAAGGCGGATATCGTGCGGCTGCTGCTCAAGGTATCACTTCTACTTGCAACTTTACAGTACTTAGCGCTCAATGATATGAATTTGAACACTTGTCATATCACCATTGCCATAGAGTATCTTATACTAGAGCGGTACTGTCATAGTAAATTTTGTAACCCCAGTAAATTCACTGCCATCTGTCGACACACTTTAAAACTAAAAATAAAGATTTATAAAAATACGATAAAATGTATTTAAATATGGATAAATGATTTTTTTATTTGCATTAATTATTTTTATGATTTTGACCCATGTTCTTTCACTGATATGCGCTAAAATTGTTAAATAACAAACGAAACCGTCAACGCCATCTATACGACAGTAGGCCAAAGCTAGTAGCGCCCTCTGAACGAGAATCATTTTTTTTTTTTTTCGAGGCACGTTTTTTCCTTAGACTATCCATCTATTACGGAGTTATATCTATCTTTGCCATTGCTTACGATTAAACAGACAGCGGCTAGTATTTTGTTGTAATAAGAGTTTTAGAAATATACATTAAATGTTATCATTGGCGCTCGGCTATTATTACTCGTAGTTTTTTATATCTTCGATTCGATCGACCACTAGCGCCATCTAGTGATCTCATATTTCGTTTACCTATATTAGGTAAACGTAATACGGGTGCGTACATTATGCGGTAACTTTTGTCTGTCAAAAATTGTGGTTCACCACAAGCACAACATCAACACAAACGTTTCATTGCGTTTCTATTGCAGCACGGCGCGGATCCGACCCGACGGAATCGAGACGGACTGACTCCCTTACAACTAGTTCGGAGCGGAGACTCCGACACGGCCGACGCGCTGCGCGGCGACGCGGCGCTGCTCGACGCGGCCAAGCGCGGCGAGCTGGCCCGAGCTAGGTGTGTGGTCTAGGGTTGGATGGTCAGATGGCAGTCGCTTTCGAAAAAACTAGTGCCTACGTCAATTCTTGGGATTAGTTGTCAAAGCGGACCCCAGGCTCCCATGAGCCGTGGCAGAAATGCCGGGATATCGCGAGGAAGAAAAACTACTACTACTAGCGACATCTAGTATAAAATTGTAAAAACGCCTTGATTCAACATTTAAGGTTGGTACGTATTCCACCTTGGTCCAATGTGCATTGCGTCTCACTTTCTCACTAAGCAAAACGTGAGACGCAAATACACATTGGACAGGTCCTAATATACGGATCGATGTTGCATAGAGAACGGCGAGTTACAGAAACCAATGAAAAAAAATCGTGCTATTGTACTAAATATGAATTTTAAAATGTGCCATTTTCAACCAAAAGGGTACTTATTGTCGCTTGTCAGTAAGGCGCTTTTTCCATATAGCTTCAATTAGAAATCAACCTTATCGACAAGCTACAATGTGGTACCTTTTGGTTGAAAACGTCACAAATAGTGTCTTTTTACAGGAAATTAATAACGCCACAGAACGTGAATTGTAGAGACGCTCACGGGAGGAATTCCACACCACTACACCTTGCCGGTAAGTTTTAGGCTATTCATAATAGTTTGGCCATGGAATTGTCTCATTTCAAACATAGACGGTGGTCTTTGTATTACGCTGGTACTAGCACCCAAAAGAAAGTGATCAGTATAGCTTTTAGGGTTCAAAGGGTAAAAACGGGACCCTATTACTAAGACTCCGCTGTCCGTCTGTCTGTCACCAGGCTGTATCTCATGAACCGTGATAGCTAAATAGCTAGCCTTTTGCGTAATGGTACGGAATCCTTCGTGTGATTTTGTTCTTACTTTTTGATAATTTGGGTTTGCCAGACTGATTCTACCTTCAGTCAATGCAAATGTCTCCACAAAAGACAGGGCGAAAAATCAAAAGGAAGAAATTATCTCATTATCCTTTTTTGGAAGTCGATGTTAATAAAATATACCTAACAATAAAATCAATTAATCATCGTTTTAGTTTTAACCTTTTGACCGCCAAAGACGGTAAATCACGTCGTCGACATTTTGTGCCACTCACGCCGCCGACGTCATTTGCCGTCCAAACTTAATTTATCAAAGACTCTTTAATAAATAACTATATTTCTTTGTTTGTATTTGCATTATTTTATTTTGCCCTTCTACTTTATTGTATAACTTTATTACAATTCAACTATGAATAGAAGGTTAAAAAAAACAACTATGTTATATTACGACTTACCCAGTAAATAGCATAGCTAGCCACGCCAAAAACGGCACTTGACGTCGCCTAGTGATGTGACCGAGTCATGGAGGAATAATATTATTATATGAAAGTAACAATCTCCTAATAGAAATCGTTTCGCGCAGTTCCGACAAACACGCTAGCGCCATCAATAATAGATATGGCTTAATCCCATACATTTTGTAATAGAAGTTGTTTTTGCTAAAATAACTGCTATTTGTGCTGTTACGGTACTTGTTTTCGTGCTTTTTTTTGAGTGATTGAGTGATTTGAGTGGAAGTTACAAGTACATTTTGACATTTAAATACGTTATTTAAAGGTTTTTAGTAGAGCTAAAAGCCAGAATTATCTAATATTATATTGTAAAACACCTGTGTAGTGGTTCTTCTAATCTAAGTATGTCAAAAACGAAATCAGTGAAAATATCGATATCCTGTTTTGTAATCACTATTGTTCTCTAAGGTTTTATTTTGCTTCATTGCGGTGTCACGTCGAGTTACGTCAATGCTTGGCGTTCAAAAGGTTAAAAGGCCCCGCTTGCGCAGGGCATCAAAAAATATCTATAGACTCATTTGAGTGTTCCCCTCCACGGAAATCTTTAGTAAAAGGCGAAAGATTTATTCGTTTTGAAGGGAAACCAGAGTACAGAGAAATTGCGTACCGCGCCACCCCATATTTCACAGAAAAATCTTAACACCGCGAAGTAGGAATTTTCGTGTACGTAACAGCGACATCTAGCGGGTTATTCAGTAACTAAAATCGACTTGCCTTGTCACATTTTTTCAATCCACAGTCATGTGACGTGAATATAATTTCTTGCTTTCGGGAATGGTTTCGTAAAGTTTCTCAGTATGATCATATTCTATTCAATATGGCTAGGGGTTGAAAAAGAACCACCTGTAAATCTATATGTGCCATTCTCAACCAAAAGGTATTAAGGACTTATTGTCGGTTGTCAATAAGGCGCTATTTCCATATAGTTTCAATTTGAAATCAACCTTATCGACAAGCGACAATGTGGTACCTTTTGGTTGAAAACGTCACATGAAGTTGATGTAAACTTTAACTTACCCTTTGATATGCCTCACTATCATAAATTCAGGTTCTCATGCCTACCTTTCCTTCCAGCCGGCTACAACAACCTAGAAGTCGCCGAGGCGCTCCTGGAGGCCGGCGCGGCAGTCTCAGCGCGCGACAAGGGCGGCCTAGTACCACTCCATAACGCCGCCTCCTATGGACACTTGGAGTTGGCTGCGCTGTTGCTGCGGGCCGGCACGCCGCCGAATGCCGCCGATAGATGGGGCTTTACTCCTTTACACGAGGCAGCGCATAAAGCGCGCACGCAGCTGTGTGCGTTACTGGTGAGTATCTATTTAATTTATAGGTCAGAAACGCGCATGTGACAACCTTAAAATAGGATATCCATAGACTACGAAGACCGCTTAGCGTTGCTTTTTAGTCTCCATAGGCTACGGTGGCCAAAATCGAGAAAAAACTGTCCAGAAACGGAATTTAGCAAGAAGCAAGTACCAGGAACTCATAAGTTACGAGAAGGTGTCATTGACGCTGAGGTACAGCTCGAGGCCGGCGCGGGTGTATCAGAACAACAACACAAAATACACAACGCTGCCTCATACGGACACATACCTTGGGTTCCGAATCACGCTCACAACGCTTACGCCGCCCGTAGATGGGGCTTTACACCGTTACACGTTTCATTTGCTAATTGCAATTTTATTCAAAAACTACTAATTTTTCAAAGGTGTTTGAAAAAGGCATTCAGGAAGGGCAGGCTACTGTGATCCTTCTGAAAACACGATAGTGTTTGAAAACACCGTGTTTGCTCAAATTAAACATTGGACCAAAATGTTTCGATGTCGGTTAGTTAGTTAAGTATCCCCTTTATTCGTAATACCTTGCGCACTGCACTCGCAACTTAACTTCTCAAATGTAACTTTGTTAACAGCTGGCCCACGGCGCCGACCCGTACCTCAAGAACCAAGAAGGCCAAACGGCTCTAGACCTGGCCGGGGCCGAGGACGTCCGCTCCCTCCTGCAGGACGCCATGACGTCCGCCACGCGCGCGCCGCCCGCCGCGCCGCCCGCCGCGCCGCTGCCGCCGCCGCAGCTGCCCGTGCTGCTACCTAGCGGCGACACAGTGCCTCTACCGCTGCCGGTACGTCCGCTCCCTCCTGCAGGACGCCATGACGTCCGCCACGCGCGCGCCGCCCGCCGCGCCGCCCGCCGCGCCGCTGCCGCCGCCGCAGCTGCCCGTGCTGCTACCTAGCGGCGACACAGTGCCTCTACCGCTGCCGGTACGTCCGCTCCCTCCTGCAGGACGCCATGACGTCCGCCACGCGCGCGCCGCCCGCCGCGCCGCCCGCCGCGCCGCTGCCGCCGCCGCAGCTGCCCGTGCTGCTACCTAGCGGCGACACAGTGCCTCTACCGCTGCCGGTACGTCCGCTTCCTCCTGCAGGACGCCATGACGTCCGCCACGCGCGCGCCGCCCGCCGCGCCGCCCGCCGCGCCGCTGCCGCCGCCGCAGCTGCCCGTGCTGCTACCCAGCGGGGACACAGTGCCTCTACCGCTGCCGGTACGTCCGCTCCCTCCTGCAGGACGCCATGACGTCCGCCACGCGCGCGCCGCCCGCCGCGCCGCCCGCCGCGCCGCTGCCGCCGCCGCAGCTGCCCGTGCTGCTACCCAGCGGGGACACAGTGCCTCTACCGCTGCCGGTACGTCCGCTCCCTCCTGCAGGACGCCATGACGTCCGCCACGCGCGCGCCGCCCGCCGCGCCGCCCGCCGCGCCGCTGCCGCCGCCGCAGCTGCCCGTGCTGCTACCCAGCGGGGACACAGTGCCTCTACCGCTGCCGGTACGTCCGCTCCCTCCTGCAGGACGCCATGACGTCCGCCACGCGCGCGCCGCCCGCCGCGCCGCCCGCCGCGCCGCTGCCGCCGCCGCAGCTGCCCGTGCTGCTACCTAGCGGCGACACAGTGCCTCTACCGCTGCCGGTACGTCCGCTTCCTCCTGCAGGACGCCATGACGTCCGCCACGCGCGCGCCGCCCGCCGCGCCGCCCGCCGCGCCGCTGCCGCCGCCGCAGCTGCCCGTGCTGCTACCCAGCGGGGACACAGTGCCTCTACCACTGCCGGTACGTCCGCTCCCTCCTGCAGGACGCCATGACGTCCGCCACGCGCGCGCCGCCCGCCGCGCCGCTGCCGCCGCCGCAGCTGCCCGTGCTGCTGCCGAGTGGGAATACCGTGCCGCTGCCTCTACCTGTACCTTAGGGTGTTATACCACCTGTCCAATTTTATTGTCCAATGTGCATTGCGTCTCACTCTCTCGTTAATCAAAATGGGAAACGCAAATACACCTTGGACCAAGATATTGGATAGATGGAACACCATTCTTAGATATGTCTAATATTTCGCTCATGACGCAGAACCGTACCTTAAAATCCAAGAAAGCCTGACCACGCATTTGCTCTTCGGCAGTTTTCTCAGGGATTGGGGCATACCTTATATTTTTAGAAAGCAGTATTGCAACTAAAATATTTTCTTCTAATCATTTTGCTCTGTGCAGGTGGTGCCGAGCAATTACTGGGCGGAGGGTTCCCGAGGCAGTTTAGAGGACGCGGCGGGACGACCTGCCTCGGCCCTCTCCACGTCGGAATCTTTACAAACTTTCCTGTCGAGGTATACATACAGAATTGTATGCTAATAGCAAGAAAAAAAATTGGAGACTTTTCACCTGCATATGGCTTTCAATGCCCAAGTGTCATTATCGAATGTGCTGTTATTCCAATTTCAACCTTGTAAATTAGAGTATATGGTGGCTATTTGTATGCATGTTTTGTTACTTGCTATTATTTATATTTAATTATTTTAAAATGGGTCGCTCAAGTATTATTAAGTCGCTCGCGCGTCGCGTTATTATTAGTAAGTAGTTGTTAATACGTGAGTGACCCATTTTAAAATAATGTAATATGTTTGGGTCTCACGGGAGTTTTATAATTAAAATTGCTATTATTTGTTACTAGCGATAGCGGTAAACGTAAGAGAACAATGCCATTGTTCTCAAGATAATCTATCAAGTGCTAAACGGTCAGCTTAAAAAGTTTCAACATGTTAAAAGCATTAATAAAATCATAAAGTAACTTATACTAGAGCGGTACTGTCATAGTAAATATTGTAACCCCAGTAAATTCACTGCCATCTGTCGACACACTTTAAAACTAAAAATGAAGATTTATAAAAATACGATAGAATGTATTTAAATATAGATAAATGATTTTTTTTATTTGCATTAATTATTTTTATGATTTTGACCCATGTTCTTTCACTGATATGCGTTAAAATTGTTAAATAACAAACGAAACCGTCAACGCCCTCTATACGAGTGTAGGCCAAAACTAGTGGCGCCCTCTGATCGAGAATCAAATTTTCGTGATTTTCGAGGCACGTTTTTTCCTTAGACTGTATCCATCTATTACGGAGTTATATCTATCTTTGATAAAATGTACCCAAATCGTATAGTATATTATATTGGCCACAGAAAGGACTCCCGTTTTCCAGAACTTTTTTTACAGTGACAACAGTTTTACGCTTCATCACTACATAGTATAAAACAAAGTCGCTTCCGCCGTCTGTCTGTCCCTATGTATGCTTAGATCTTTAAAACGGGTCTCTTGTTTCCCATATAGTTTTAAGTCATAAAGTATTGTTTGTCCAAATTTTCGTTAGTCATAATTTGGTTTTTCTCAGAAACGCGTAACTTTTCAGGATTGCCATAAAACAAACCTAACCTAACCTATCTATAGGAATTATAGGATAACCTGAGGAAAATCCTGAAAAGTTAACGGTTTCAGAATTATGACTTAGTAATGATAATATGACAATCATTACATTATGACTTTTAATAATTATGTCAAACAAAGGGACCCCTTTTTAAAACTACGCAACGGATTTTATGCGGTTTTTAATAGATAGAGTGATTCAAAAGGAAGGTTTTATATGTATAATACATCAGAATTGCACCCGTGCGAAGCCGGGGCGGGTCGCTAGTCTACAATAATAAAAACTTGTTTCAGTATCGGGCTAGAGCAGCTAGCACCAGTATTAGAACGAGAGCAGATAACAGTAGATATCTTATCAGAGATGTGTCACGAAGATCTCAGAGCCGTGGGCGTCGCGGCCTACGGGCACCGACATCGACTGCTAAAGGCGGCGCGGCAGTCTGCGCAGGCGGCGTCAGGTGAGAACACTAGCTTATATTTATCACTAATATTGTCTTCGGTTACCGCGATAGTTACTCATGAAATAAAACTATGAAAAAGGCATATCGCGCATATAACCTTACCCACCACCGTTACCACGAAACTCCAACGCTGTAAAGGGTTCGAAATGTCGGGATGTATTATAAATTCAATATACGCGATATAATCCGTTTTCCTAGTTTTATTTTATACTTATCACTGTTAAAAATGTAACAGAAAAGTAGGAGCTATCTTGAATTTTCGCATTTTTGTTCCCATCGTGTTGAAAATCCTTACTTGGCTCCCAAATGACCTTAATATGAATGTTCAATAATTTCACGGTTTAGACTCACTTGTTTTACTCACTCGCGCGACATGTTTCGGAGAGGCTAGGTCTCCTTTCTCAAGCACTAATAGTGCGAGCAGCGTTCACGACTTCACGACAACCGTATATTGCGTACTGAATTTTTAAATATTTTTCTCTTTTTAGAATGGTACGGCGGCACAACGCTTGTCGACGTGACGCCGACGTCGAGCGACGAGTGCGGCGAGAGCGAGCACGCGATAGTCGAGAGGGAGATGCAAGCATCCGTGCGGGAGCACAGAGACCAGGCGGGCGGGAACTACACACACTATAATGTAGTTAGGGTATGTACCACTCAAATGTGACGTTATCTACTAAAACCGGCCAAGCGCGAGTCGGACTCGCACATCGAGGGTTCCGTACTTTTTAGTATTTGTTATTATAGCGGCAACAAAAATACATCATCTGTGAAAATTTCAACTGTCTAGCTATCACGATTCATGAGATACAGCCTGGTGACAGATAGACGGACAGCGGAGTCTTAGTGATGGGGTCCCGTTTTTACCCTTTGGGTATGGAACCCTAATAGGGATTATTTTGTTCTCAACTCGTTTAACGCTACACGCCACACCTATCTAGTGCGGCGCATCACCGTGAACCTTATCAGGATGCGCGAAGGTTGATATTGGGCTGTTTTGTTAAAGCTCAACACGGTGTCTCCACTCGGATTGTGAGCGTCAATAGGCTACGGTAACCACTTACCTACTATAAGGCGGGCATTATGTTTGTATCGCCAACTTCTTAAGATTGGATTCTTAAGAGTCCCCGGCAAGCTCGGTTCTCCATACAAACGTAGTTACGCTCTCATTTTAAAACGACTAGCTCGATTGCTCTGAAACTTTGTACTTACAATAGGATAAGGTATATCTATGTCTGTAATTAGTTTATGTAGCTTCAGATACAATAGTAAAAAAATACAGCGAATTGAAGGGTTTCATACAAAATTTGTTTTTGCTCTATTTCGTTTTTTTGTATGTACTAGAGCTGTATAAACTAATTACAGACATAGATATACCCCATGTCATTGTATGTGCAAAGTTTCATTACAATCCAACACGTAGTTTTAAAATGAGAACGAAACTCCGTTTGTATTGGAAGGTGAAATTCGGCCGAGGTTGCCAGGGACTCTTAAACGCCCTCAAGTTATCTATCGTAATGAATATACTATTGTAATCTTTTCAGATACAAAAGATAGTGAACGGCCGTCTATGGGAGCGCTACCAGCACCGGCGGCGGGAGGTGTCCGCGGAAGCAGGTGGCGCTAACGAGCGCATGCTGTTCCACGGCTCGCCCTTTATCAACGCCATCGTGCAAAAGGGCTTCGACGAGAGACACGCCTACATCGGTGAGTACAAACTACTCGTAGTAATAAGATGAGCAAGTCGACGCCATCTTGAATTTTTGTATTTTCTGTCCGATCGTATTGAAAATCGACGCGACAGTAGGTGGGGTCAGGTTAGAACACTAGTTTACTAGATCACCGAGGCAGAATGCGGATATACTATCAGAAGTATGACGATACGAGATGAAAAGTGGGCGCCATTTTGAATTTATGCGTTTTTAGCCGGATCGTATTTTAAAAGCTTGAAGGTGATATTCCACTTGCGAAGAGAGCTCACACGAAAATTAATAATTTCATATAATGGTTTATGAAACGCATAGGGAGCATGCATGAACTGTAGGGGGCAGCACCTGCTTTAACGTGAAGTGTCAATGTCAAGTTTAAGTTTCCGATTTATGCAACAAGATGGCAGATCCTCCAACGCGCTCGGTCCCTATTCTACGCGTTTCTTCAGCCATTCGTTTTACAAGTTACAGGTTATTTTACAGACTTTTCGATCCTAAATCTATTTTTTTATATATATCTATATATTTTTTATCAATTTTTTTTTATCAACCTTTTTTTTTCAGGTGGCATGTTCGGCGCAGGCATATACTTCGCGGAGCATTCTTCCAAGAGTAACCAGTACGTGTACGGTTTTGGCGGTGGTTCCGGGTGCCCCGCGCACAAGGACCGCAGCTGTTACCTGTGTCACAGGTATTATACCTAGTATTTTTACCTGGTATTTTTATTATCTAAATTTATTTTGTATTAAGCAGTGAGCGTCTGCAATTATGCTATTAAGCTTAGAAATAAATTAAAATTATTTATAATGTAGTATGGGGTATGGGGTAGCGCATCGTTACTGGTGAATTTCCAATCTGACTTGGAACTCCGGTAGCCGTTTAAGAAGTGTAATACTCTTACGGTAGATGTCGCTAGGGTGCCTCCCTAAGGCGCATATGGTGGAAATATTCGCTGTCCTCGAGTGAGGTCTCGGTAGCTCAGTTGGCAGAGCATGGACTAGTCAAAGTGATCCCGAGTTCGAACCTCGCCCGAGACAGTGAATTTTTCCACTTTTTAACCGACTTCAATTTCATAGAAGGAGGAGGTTCTGTATTCGGTTGTGGCTATGTGTTTTTTTTTTATTTATTCTCTCCTTTGACATAACATAACACTTATTCCATATTCGCAGACATCTCCTCCTCTGCCGCGTGACGCTCGGACGCGCGTTCCAGCTGTCAGCGGCGCTGAAGATGGCGCACGCGCCGCCCGGACACCACGCCGTGTCGGGCCGCCCCACGCAGGGCGGGCTCTGCTACCCCGAGCACGTCGTGTATCGGGGGGAACAGGTATATATACGTTCCAGCTGTCAGCGGCGCTGAAGATGGCGCACGCGCCGCCCGGACACCACGCCGTGTCGGGCCGCCCCACGCAGGGCGGGCTCTGCTACCCCGAGCACGTCGTGTATCGGGGGGAACAGGTATATATACGTTCCAGCTGTCAGCGGCGCTGAAGATGGCGCACGCGCCGCCCGGACACCACGCCGTGTCGGGCCGCCCCACGCAGGGCGGGCTCTGCTACCCCGAGCACGTCGTGTATCGGGGGGAACAGGTATATATACGTAACAAGTATTTTGGAATAGGCATAGACTAATAACACTAGACGCACAATCCCCTTGTTGAGCGCGTAACCAAACCGCTGCTTATTTTCATAGTCGACATCTAGCGTCAAGTAGTGGATTTATCAGTAACTTGACACTACATGTGTCGGGACAAACGAAAAGTGTATTGCTCAACAATTTACAACTAATATTACAAGCGGAAATAGTTGAAAATAGAGTTCCGGTTAATCCGGTTATTATATTAGTTGAACATTGGTGAGTAATGCTCAGAGAGGAGACTTCGTTTGTCGCGACATCTAGTATCAAGTAGCAGTACTGATAAATCCGCTACTTGTCGCTAGATGTCGACTACGAAATAAAGCGGCGTTTTGGATACGCGCTCATCAAGGGAATTGGCGGTGTAGTGTTAGTGGTGTGTGCGGAGTATTTTGGAACTATTATTTTTACTAAATATTATACATCTAGTATTTACTCCGTATCTTAGAAATAGATACAGCCAAAATCATGTACTCTTACATTACAGAATCAATATAATTAGTTTTCGACATATCATTATCATTTATTTCATTACAAATTATTCAAGTTTAAATCGAAAGGAAACGAATGAAATGAAATAATCTACTAGCATGAAGTTATTAATTATTACCTATACGTATATGTAACGTATACGTGTATGTATGTATACGTGTGTGTAAAAATATGGACACTTTGTGTCTGAAATAAATATTTTCATTTTTTTTTTCATATGTCTCATAATTAATTTTGAGTTCTTTCAGATATTACAAAAATAGACACAAGTGACTGATATGATATCAGGGTGCCTAGCCAAGATGCCAATCGTTCGCTCCGCAGCGAACGATACGCTGATGTATCTCTGTCGCACTAATATGTAAGAGTGATAGAGGGAGATTTCCGTATTGGTATCTTGGCCCTTGACCTTGACCCAGGTTTACCCTACGTCTTTACTCTATTACTTATGTGTCTATACTACATAAATATATGGCTGGTATATTAATATGTAATAATACGTATATCTCGTTTGTTTCAGGCTTACCCAGAATACCTAATAACGTATCAAATAGTCGACGGCGAGGGCAACACGGGCGCAGTATAAATACCAAGTATTTCTACCTGGTACCAAGTACCTAGTGCGACCTAGTATGTACCTAAATTAAAATATTTTTTGAATATTGTTTAGTTGAAACTACTTAGTTTAGAAATTAATTTATGTGTCGTTTTCAAACAAAAGGTACCAGTTTTGTAGGTTGTCAATATGCAATTAAAAATCATCATTATTGACAACTGTGATACCTTTTTGCCAAAAAAAACTTCACGAATTGTCTTCATTCGTCCGACTGATGGACAAACGAGATAGAAGAATAGTGTTTCGTAGTCCCCACGCTAGCCTAGTGCGGGATAGAGATATGTGGCTTTCCATAAGAGAAGGCTCCTTATGCACATGGAGCATAAGGACCCTTTAGGCGTGGAACGACACATATTTATTGACTGATTTTAACGACTTTGAAATTCGGCTTTTATCCTATGTTGTGTACATCGCCTAATAATAAAAAATCTTACCCTGAAAACTGTTTGTTAACTAGTACGGCTACCATCAGTTGACATTTGAAGTTAATGCTAGCGACTGCGTGAACTCGATCGCAGTCCATGTCGCTGGCACCAAAGACTTATATAACTCCGTAAGTAATATGAATAAAGTCTAAGGAAAAAACGTGCCTCGGAAATCAAGAAAAATTAATCGCACAGATGGCGCTACCCGACCTTTGGCCTATTCTCGGCTAGATGGCGTTGACGGTTTCTATTGTTATTTAACAATTTTAACACATATCAGTGAACGCACATGAGTAAAAATGATATAAAAATAATAAATACAAATAAAAAAAACATTTATCCATGCATTTTTATACATTTACATTTTTAGTTTTATTCGTGTGTCGATAGATGGCAGTAAATTGACTGTGACTACAAAATTTACTATGAGAGTACCCCTCTATCCTATCTATTCTCTTTGCTGGCACTGTTGTATTGGTGCGATCGAGAGGGACTGTGATCGAGTTCACGAAATCGCTACCGTAAACTTCAAATGCCAACTCATGGTACGTGTACAGATAGCGTTATACCTCTGTATTAGCTTATTTAGTTTTGATTTTAACTAAATATACTTATTCGGACATAACATAATGAATCTGTTATTAATAAGAAGGGAACGAGTTTCATTTATTAGCGCTTTACTCATTTTGCAGTATTGTGGTTCTAAAACTGGATTTTCCATTGTAAAAGGTTGTGTATATTGTTATTAGTTGTATATATTGAATCGAGAAAATCAAGCATAATCGCACTTAAACTATCGTGAGACATTTTCAAAATATTTATCAGTACGGTTTTTACTCACTATTATTTTTAGTCGCTTTTGGCGACATGTTTCGGATTGTCCGCGAGTGTCACGAGTGTCCGCGGCGGTTGTACGTCGTGCACTGTCCGCGCCGCCCGCCTCGTCGCTCGTTGCGCACGCGCTGATGGTGCGAGGTCGGGGAGCGCAGGGCGACTTGGCCCCATCAGCGCGTGCACAACGAGCGACGAGGCGGGCGGCGCGGGCAGTGCACGACGTACAACCGCCGCGGACACTCTTGCCTGAGGATGGATTCCCAAAGAATCCGAAACATGTCGCCAAAAGCGACTAAAAATAATAGTGAGTAAAAACCGTACTGATAAATATTTTAAAATCAAGCATATACTATGATTGGGATAAAGCTGATTACCAGAAATATTAACTCTTTACGAAACGTCAAAACGATTTTTAGGTACTATGAATTAACTAAAAGCAAAGATTGAATGTGCAAGATTTGTAAATTCTATGAAAAAATCGTGCCAACAGAGTTGGACAGCTGAATAATATGGCGTTGTACTGTACGCTGTACTTTCACGTCTAATACAATTAATGAATATTTGCTATGAAATAATGAAACTGATGAATATGTTAAACTAGTGACCCGCCCCGGCTTCGCACGGGTGCAATGCTGATGTATTACATATAAACCTTCCTCTTGAATCACTCTATTTAAAAAAACCGCATCAAAATCCGTTGCGTAGTTTTAAAGATCTAAGCATACATAGGGACAGTCAGACAGCAGGAAGCGACTTTGTTTTATACTATGTAGTGATCTTGCTTTTCCGTAATGATACTAATGATTTAATGACACTTAAATAATTAATTAATTAATTAATGAACAATTCAATTTATATATAGTAAACTAGCCCTATTATGAATACCACTTCGGTGTTACCGTATTTCGTTACAGTTAATATTAAACATAATTATTTCAAGTTTATTTGCTGTTCTTTTTTTAGACTAGAGTCCAATACCTATTAAATGTATTAATTTTATTTTTCAAAACGAAATATAACATTTTTATTCTTTGTTTTTAGCTAAATGATTTATCAAAATTGTAACTCTAAAATATTAAACAATTTGTAGTTATAGCACAAAATCTGCTCAGATACTTTTAAATAAAAATAAATAACTAAAATTGTGCAAGTATAATGCTAGGACTACGATTCTAGTCTATTTCCATATGGATCTTAACACATTCGCGGACACGAATGCTATAGCATATGCTGTAGCATTCGTGTCCGCGAATATGTTAAAATAATGTAAACGTAAAAACCATGTCAGACGTGCTAAAGCTAATGACATAGTGATACAAAATGTTAGAATGATTTTGTTTTTAATAACAAAACTTCCGTGAGACACAGACATTAAAATTATTAAGTATATTAATAACGGGTCACTCACGTGTTTTAAGTCGAAAACGCTCGACATGTTTCACTCCGTACCGAGTAGCGTCATCAGGAGCTTGCGTCGACGTTGACGGACCGGCGCAGACACGCGTCAGACAGACTGCGCCGGTCCGTCACCGTCGACACCTCGGTACGGAGTGAAACATGTCGAGCGTTTTCGACTTAAAACACGTGAGTAACCCGTTATTAATATATTTAATATGATTTTGTTTTTATTTTTTTTGCTTCCGTACCCAAAGGGTATAAACGGGACCCTATTACCAACTATCCACTGTGAACTGTCCGTCTGTCTGTCTGTCTGGCACCAGGCTGTATTATAAACCGTGATAGCTAGACAGTCGAAATGTTCACAGGTGTAATTCTGTTGCCGCTATAACAACAAATACTAAAAAGTACGGAACCCTCGGTGGGCGAGTCCGACTCACACTTGTCCGGTTTTTTAATGGTATAGGAGGCAATGGTAAGCTATAACATCGGCACTTACCATCAGGTGAGATTGCGGTCAAATACTAAACGCAGAAGGGTTGCAAGTGCGTTGCCGGCCTTTAAGATGGGAGTACGTTCTTTTTTTGAAGGTTTCATGGTCGTATCGGTCCGGAAATACCGCAGGCGACAGTTCATTCCACAGTTTAGCTGTGCGAAGTAGGAAGTTTCTGGAGAAACGCACAGTTGAGGACTGCCAACCAACTAAGTGGTGAAGATGGAAATATTGTCGCGTAGAGCGATGGGGGAAAGCAGCTTTCACGTTATTATAATACAATTCATATGGAATAGACTACATAATCAGTGCTCCTACAATGGGGTTGGCCGGTCGAAATAATTAGCAGATGGCGCCAGCATAGCTTGCCCTGTCAATCCCTAGAATTGTGTCAAATTTTTGTTTTTTTAATGCCCTGGATGCCAGCCCTTTCAGCCAAATCTCATAGAAAAAGGGGCAAGCTATGATGGCGCCATCTCTGCAAACCTTTGACAGTTGCCAACCCCATAGCTTTGTGCGATGTAATAGATTTTTAACATTTGTCTTAGACACACTTCTAAAATCAATAATTATTTGATGGTGGTAATATCACGCGTGGCCTAAGTCCTGTGCATACTGGATGCATGTGCGTAAGCGTGCACATAATCGTTGTAATCTACAGAGCCGTGTGAGAGATGGCACACCGCTTGCGTGCACGGCTCCACCATTTTAGCGCACGCACGTGCACTCAGTACTACACTGCGCGCACGCAGCCGCTGTGCTCTGGCCTTTAATCATATCGAGTTAGCATTAAGGGTGTCATTTCACCTGTCAAATTTCTTTGTCCAATGTGTATTGCGTCTCACAGTTTGCTTAATGAGAGAGTGAGATGCAATGCACATTGGACCAACATATTGGACAGAGTGCAATATCAACCTAAGCCGATCGCCGGAGAATTCGGAAATTTGAATATTTATCCTCTCAAATGATTTTTACGTCTAAGATCCTAATCTGTTAAACAAAAGCCATTGTTTCTTTTGTGAGCGCGGTCGGCCATTGTGTGTCATTATCTCTGAGCGCGTGCCACCGCTCGCACAAAAGAAACAATGGCTTTTGTTTAACAGATTAGGGTCTTAGACGTAAAAATCATTTGAGAAGATGCAGACTATACAATGCATTTGTAAAGGGCCCTCCACACTCGTGCGCGAAGCCGCGTAGTCTGGAGCGCGCTTTAAACGAACTTGTCTCGAACTTTGTTGAGGAGAAAAATCGATAATATCAAAGTACTATTCAGTAAAATAATATCTATGAAATAAGAAGTCAAAAAATATTGTAGTATTTAAATTTTCCATAGTATGGAAAGAATATTTTTTTGCATAATATGTTGTAACATTGTTGTATTTGAAATTGTAAGATCGGTTTTCTTCGAAAAGCATTATTTTTAAAGTTATTTACTATATGCAATTAATCGCATTGGTTTTTTCCAATTTAAAAATAGGACTATCCTGTAGTGCCACTAGAAACTAGCTGAAAATATACGTACACCTTTATTTAGCTAAGCATAAGAAAAAATTATATGCAATCTTTAGCTTCTACTGTCACAAATCACAATTGGTTGGTTTATATTAAGTATTAGTAAATGAGATTAAAATCTGCCGTTTGCTCATCTCATACAGAGGACGCTTTTCGAATCTATCAAAAGTCTGTAATAGTTTATCTATTCTTATTGCAATTTAAATTCGCAAAAAATATACAAATTTTCAGCAGTGATAAAAATATTAATCAATCAAACACAATATTGAAGTATTTTTGCTTTCAAGTTCTTTAAAGCAAAAACAAAAAAAAATTGGGCTAGTTTTTTTTAAAACTCCAAACCACTCGAACACGTAAGTGGCGACTTTAAAGGCCTGTGCACACCTGATGGTGCGTAGACGTGCACTTTGTAATATACAGATCCTTAAGAGAGGCGGCAAACCGCTTGCGTGACGAGTGCGTGCACGGCTCTAACATTTTAGAGCACGCCCACGCAGCCGGTGTGATCAGCGCCATCTGCGTTAGGCTTTGCAAGTAAATTTTAGTTTTAGTATTTTTCAACGCTATATTTTGGTTATTTGCGAGAAATTGCATATAGTAAAGCAATGTTTTGGTAATTTATCGATATGTGTATATACGCGTTCATAGTGTAGCTGTTTAGGAGGTAAGGGATGGAGAAATACATTTGAATTTTTATTTTAACATGTGGTTTTATTTCCAATATCCGATAAACAATTATACATGACGATATGTTATACTGAAATTACTCACTATAGTTTAGACGCAGTTAGTCGTTGCTTTCTACATGAATGACATGAATGTTTTTACCTTAAAATTAAATTTGTGTAAAAAAACAATCAAAGTTAACCCTCAAGAAAAATATTGATGTATCCATATGAATATCAAAAGGTTTTTTTACTATTCCACCATTTGCTAGTACCCACCTAGTACCTAATGTACAACTTAAAAAAAATGATTGCAAAACAGAGATGTTTCCTATCACAATAGGGAATATTACGCGAAACTCTGCATAGGGGGCGCCACTACCACAATCTGAAGGTCTATCGCGAAACAAGAAAATCTAAATTTCGTTATCTAACGTCTCTGTCACTCTTGCATATTCGAGGGATAAAGAGGCAGATAGCGAAATTTCGGATTCGCGTTTCCCGATAGGTCCTCTGTAAACAAACCGCATTGATGCATCAATGTCATATTTTATTATCTCTGAAAACTTATCAAAAACCTGTTAATGGTACAGTTACTCTATGGTTTACTAAAAATGCTAGTGCTGCACTCTGATGGCTGAACATTGCAGTAATATCCCCTATTATAGGTTGATAAAAACAAATCTATAAAGATTTTAAGACAATACAATCATCATTTTTAGTATGAAAGCTGCAACGACTTTAGCTTCTTACCTCTAATATTTTAGTATAAACATTACAATTGACAAATTGCTTCATTCCCTAACGGGTTTTTGAATTGCTAAGGTTCTAACTCCTACTACTGTATGCATAACATGACTAGGACACTCAACGGATCTAGGTATACATCACAGATTACTAAGTAAATACTACGTGTATACATATCGTAAAAAACGTATTAACTTCAAGGGACCCTTCCTAACTTACTGTAACAGACGGGCGTACCAACCCGACCGCGACCATAGTTCGGCCAGTATATCTCTTTCTCGCTCTCACATATAGTTGCATTCTTAACAAACGTACGGCGGACTGCCTTCCACTGTATCGAACAGACCTCGGACCGGAACCGGAACAAGGTCGCAGTCCAGTACGCCCGTCTGTTATATCATTAGGGGAAATGTAAAGCTCGCTCGAGACTACGCGGCGCGAAGCCGCAAACGCAAGTGTGGAGTCGATTTCGCTGATTAGCGTACTAGACACCACACTCGCGTTCGCGGCTTCACGCCGCGATTCGCGCACGAGTGTGGAGGGCCCTTAAAAAGACTCGTAAGGCCTCATAACACGAGCGCTTTTTCAACGCGCGTTTTTTATCAAGATATTGGATTTTCAACTTTAAGCCTTGGTACTTAAATCGAATTTAGCGTGCGGGCAGATTGAAGCGCTTTTTAAACGCGCGTTGAAAAAGCGCTCGTGTGAATGAGGCTCAAGTCTTTACACTCATAAATCGGGCCTGACAGATCGTGTAGTGTATTACGCCTTAAATATTGTACTATTCTCTTGTTTATTGCATGTAGTTTATTGACAACATTAGGTATTCAAGTTTGTTAGAGCCATTATGGTGGCATATTAGCCACTTTACTAAATTGTAATGGCCTTTGATAAATACAGAGAATAATTATTTGTTTTACAAGGGGACAAAGTTGTAGTTTAACCGCTCGTGCTAATATTGACACCCGAGCAAGCGAAAGATTCTAAAATTGAACCACGAGCGTAGCGAGTAGTTAGAAGTGGACACTTGCGAGGGTTTCAAGGTACTCGTAGTTTGCACAAAATTTGCTACCGTGAAACGTAAAACTTTTCACCACACCAACGCAAAGAAACCACTAACTGTTCTGTAAAACACTACAATAAATACTTTTGGACATATTCTATATTCAGTAAATTCTGGCATTTTAATATCATCTACTATTTTCTCTATCTTGAAGCGACATAACCTATACACACATCTAAATACAAGGATTCAAATCCCCCGTCATATTTATATGCGAACACGTGACTTTCTGCCCACTGGGCACAGCGATACGAAACAATTTCCCTTGCGGCATACACACGCACACTTTAAACTGTCCCGTACTGGGTTCCGTACGGTTTAACGGTAAGGCTATTGGTAAATTTCTTACCGGTATATATACACCTTCCTTACCGCTGAGTACTACAGAGCCGTTGATAGATTTAAGGTAGATGTCTTGGTCGGCGGACCAGAAGAGTTCCTTGGATTCCATTCGGGTGCCTTCGGAGCCGCGCAGATGGGCTGAGGAGTCGGATTTGAGTTTCAAGTCTTGGTCGGTTGGTGAGGATATGCGTTTGGTTGAGATTTGCTGGAAGAGAAAGGTGTTTTTATATTATTGACCTATTAGTCAGGTATTAAATCCTGAGGGCATACTCACGTGACGCTACTATTTGTGGTATTTTCTATAAAAAGGGACCTTATTGTCGATGGCGCTTACGCCATTATAAACGATGCTCCGATATAAATACAATGCCGCACGACGCTGTGCGGCGTAAGCGCCATCGACAATAAGGTCCCTTTTCATAGAAAATGCCTCATTTAAGATTTGTGATGATACTAAATATTATAGTTTCTGTTTAGTCAGAATTAGACGGCCTAGAGGTTCTGGAGATGTGACGCAAGAGTTTAGGAGGATACTCTGTTATGCCAGATTAAGTTCATTCATCAACATTTAAAACCAATCTGTAGCCTCAGTTAAATTAAATTCTAGTATCTTAGGACATACAATATAGGTGCAGAAGAACATATCTAAAGTTAAACCAAGCTAACTCTGCAACGAATTTGATAGCACAGAGCGTGGAAGTGTTATCATAAACAGCAAAAGTCTATGAAATTACGACGTTTAAAATTGGTTTAAAACAAACATGCACAGTGTGCTATCAAATTCGCTGCAGAAGTTAGCTTGGTCTTACTAACTAAAACTATAAATAAATTCTCGTTTCCTTAACGTCTAGTTACCTTAGCGTTAAGGTTTTTGACGCCATCGGGTATGTTCATCTCCCGGGCGGCGGTGCTGAAGACAGTCTCCCCAGACACTGGGTCCAACAGCCGCATCGCGCCGACGCCGCGTACAAACACACCGGAAGAGTTCACCGCCAACTTCGTTTCCGTGCGAGATAATCTGCCGACATTGAGGAGAAACGCGTATTTTGAAGTTCGAGGTGGATTTTGCATAAGGATAAGTTTCACGAGTTAAGTAATATTATGGGCACAAGCGATTCAAAATAAAGTTTACGCGAAAGCATCAAGGGTTACTTCCCAGGTAGCATTTATACGTCATTATGACGTCATTGACGTCATAATGATGTCATAATGACGTCAGAATTACGACATTACGACTTCTCTGACGTCACTGCTACCTGGGTTATCATCACTGACGTCAGCACCTGATTGTGATTTGTTTGCATGGAGATGGACGACTGTGTACCGTGAATGTCTGAAGTATTGTGAGACGATCGATGATAGGCCTTCCACAGTCGGTGTATAATACTATGTTATGTGATGTGTTATTATGTATTTTGTATCTTATACCTACTTTTGTGTAATGAAACATTTTGTTAGTGACATGGAAGCATGGAACGCATCCTTAACGCCGGCTGGAGGTCTCCCGCGTTTTCCATCTGTCACTGTCATTATTGTCAATACATGCATGATGATGCAATTCTTGGCGCATTGGTATTTTTAATGCTGTAATGCCGTGTAACCATAACTGCATTAAATAAATCATCGTTCTTAGTGCTGTATGCACGACAATCACGACGGCCTTAGACGTTTTTGGCGACAAAAGGCTTGGTTGAAAAAAAACGAACAATAGTAGGTAATGAATGAATTGACTACACCGGGGTTCCTAAAATGTGAGCCGCGGGGCCCTTTTAATCTATCTATTTCGAATAGCACCTAGGTTAGCGCGCCGAGATTAAATTTTCAACTTGCAAGTGCGTCGCGGCATGAAAAAGATTGGGAGCCCCTGGATTAGGCCTTATCACTTACCTACTCGTCAGTGGTAGAATGTCGGCAAAACCTTATGTGTGCGAAATGTGCCATCATTTATAACTAACCTAGTCTGCAATGTGACTCGCACGGTGCCGTTCTCGCTGGAGATTTGGACAGGCTTGTCCCTGAAGCCCTCGAGCAGCCCGTCACGTTTGTAAACATGTTCAAATCCTGTGTCACCCAGCAGTTTGATAGCGTTGTGCTCCGGGAGAAGCTCCATACTTTCCATGCCTATAAGAAAGAAATCAGAAATTTTGTTTTCTGTTATCAAAGACATATCACTCCGACATACAACACACATACGATACGACATATGACTCCGTATAAGATAATTAAAGTTTAAGGAAAAAACGTGCCTCGGAAATCAAGAAAATTTGATTCTCGCACAGACGGCGCTACCACCAATACCAACCTTTGGCCTATTCTCGTTTAGATGGCGTTGACGGTTTCGTTTGTTATTTAACAATTTTAACACATATCAGTGAAAGAACATGGGTCAAAATCATATAAAAAATATACAAATAAAAAATCATTTATCCATATATACCTATATATGTTTTAGTTTTAATCGTGTGTCGTGTGTGTAGATGACAGTACCCCTAGAGGGGTACCCCGAGAGAGGAGGGGGGGAGGATAGATCCTATATATTCTCTCTTTGCTGTTATACAGTATGCATATCATCTGTTGTAGATGCTTGTTGCGGCGCTTGTGGATTTATGGGACACCGCATCGCCGTTGATGGCTATAAAGTCCCATATTAGCGCGGCATTTCTTGCCACATCGATCGCACACAAAACGCGAGGTGGTAGAGCACGACGAAGACTTTTCTGCTTAACGTTCTCCAGCCAGTCATCGTGCTTTGATGTTCCGACTTTATGTCGTGACGCCATTGCGGTTTCATTTCGGCACGTTTCTCCCAACCGTCGGTCCGAATGCCAAAACTGTCCATGTCCCGCTTTTTTTAATTTATTTTTATTAACGTACTGCAACCCTATGAGGTACAGTAGAACATTACGGCCCAAAGAATCTGGAATTTTCTGGATTCAACGGGCATTAGTAATGAACTTTAAAGGGCCGTCACAATAGATCACTGTTTGGTCGACGTGACACTCAAAGGTCCACGACGCCCCAAATAAAATAAAATGTCCCGCTTACTCGTACATGAGTTCTTAAACCGTAGAGTTGGACGCCCAACAGGTCTTTTTAGGGTTCCGTACCCAAAGGGTAAAAACGGGACCCTATTACTAAGACTCCGCTGTCCGTCTGTCTGTCACCAGACTCACCAGGCTATATCTCATGAACCGTGATAGCTAGGCAGTTGAAATTTTCACACATGATGTATTTCTGTTGCCGCTATAACAACAAATACTAAAAAGTACGGAACCCACGGTGCGCGAGTCCGACTCGCAATTGGCCGGTTTTTTACACACAGACACAGTATGACACGAACACTTAATGTCATGAATAATAATTATAAACGGCTACGGGGCATATGTATTAGTTAAATTTCGATTAACAAATGTCGGGGTGTTAGGTACCTATAATTATTGCGAGCCCACAATTTTATTTTGAGACGAAAATGCAGACTGCAGACGGAACGGTATTGAAAATTGATGGTATTGAAAAGCGTTTCCGTTTCGCTTAAGATATTAAAACACATCGTGACATCACTATTGTTATTATGTTTGCGACCTTCACGTTGTTCATTACTTAAAATTAAAACCCACAGCGGCGCACGCAGGGCCGGATTTCCGCCTAAACCTAGAGGGTCCGGGTCTAGGGGTCCAGGCAACCTAGCAATGGTTTTGAGACGGACAAAGAACGCCCTAAATCCCAAGTGCCATTCAGTCCCCTAGGTCTCTAAATCCGGGCCTGGGCGCACTGGGCATTTATCAATTTATACGTACGTGGATTTGATTTCACTTTTTATTAAATTATGACCGCTTCTCCGACAGTGACATCTTACGCTTTACTAAGGCCTGATTTCCTCCTTCGCTGAAGTCGGTCGCTGACGTCGGTCGAGCGTACCGTTGGAAGAAAAATCTGCCGCGGACGTCAGTGTCGGTGTGCGGGGGCCCATAGAACATCGTGTTAATTCGTACGCTCGACCGACGTCTGCGACCGATGTCAGCGTAGGAGGAAATCAAGCTTAAGCGGAATTTAAAGCATGTACTCTTAGAGCTTGTTGTGCGAACTACTTACGAATGAACTAACGAACTAAATGCATCAATGTAAATAGCTATATATAGGTACTTGAAACTATTGGAACGATGATATTGATCAACATCATAATTAGCTTTAATGTAGGTCACTGCCCCTAATTTACAAAAATAAATACCTATATACTTATTATACTTACAAAAAGCAAAAAGTAAAGCCTATGGTTTTCGGGCCTAGTTAAATAGGAATAGGACATCGCCGCCTTTCATACGTGAAAGTCCCAGTGTAATATGAAAATGAAACTATTAAGAGAAAGGTAACATACCTTGTCCGAGTCTCAAAACGGCTAGAATGGTGAATGTGAGAATTAGGTTCCCGATGGCGAGGATGAACAGCAAACACACTAGCGTCCAAAATGCAATAGTCTTCCGTCCTTTATACACCGACTTAGTAACATCGTTGCCGTTTTTATCGGAGTAATTCTTTGTCCCACTAACATTGGTTTTGTTCCCAAAAACCAGACTCTGGGCGGGCGTTTTAGTAATAAGTGCCTTTTCAGCGCGATTTCTTTCTAAAGTACTGTCGGACATAGCGTCGGATAAAGGCGAGACGCCGCGCAGATTGCTCAACATAGCGACTGCCTGTTTTATTGAAAATACACCCGAAACATTAAATTTATAAATAGACTAATGTTTCCCTAAATTTGACAATCAAATATCGAGCGAAGATGCACGCTTTCTATTGGTCAACGATTTGACCAATCACTAAGAAGTGCGCTTGTTTGGATTCCAGGAATCGGCAAATTATTAAATAAATCGAACACTCGATTAAGGAAAACGAACGAATAATCGGTACAAATTTGCCTAATCTGTGGAAATCATGACTGTCATATTTCAATGCTGCCAACATTCAGCAGTAAATAAATTTGACAATCTGCTTTGTAATCATGGCGTCAGAACGCTACAGCTTTTCTCTTACAACTTTTAGGTAATTTTCTATTCATTTACGCAAATCTTCCCACGAACAACCCTGTGATTTTATTTTTCAATGTAGGCGTCATCGGTATTTGCGTATAAATAAGTGTATTTGCATGTAGTTTTCAAAGTTATAAGTGGTTCAATATTCATCGCGTAACTTTTGTACAAAAAGTTTATAATTTTCATATTTTCCTTTCAGCCCTTCAGGAAAATTAGTGCAAATTGAATATGCTCTAGCCGCTGTAGCTGCCGGCGGCACGTCCGTCGGTATTAAAGGTAAGATTTTACTTGCGAATGAGGTTATGTTAGCGTCTATGGTAATTATTTTGTTCGTCATATTTACCACATTTAGAAATTGTAAAAGTTACACATGACTTATTTTGTCTCACTAATTTATGCTTTTACTTAGATAATTGAAAAAAGGATGTCCTTAATAAATCTTGTTGCTAAAATTTTGTCATGTCATCTCATCATCCAAACGAAGTTGGAGAGGATAATATGTAATATAATTTGTTTGCGTTCATTTCAGCGTCCAATGGCGTGGTAATTGCGACAGAGAACAAGCACAAGAGCATCCTTTATGATGAACACAGTGTTAACAAGGTGGAAATGATCACAGGCCATATTGGTAAGTTGCTGAACGTTTACGTTTCAGAGCATTACTTAGTCTGGTAGTACTATTAGACTATAAAACTCTCGTGAGACTCAAACATATTAAATTATTTTAAACCGAGTCACTCACGTATTATTAAGTCGAATAGCTCGAGGGTGCGCCGTGTACCCTGACCAGTGAAGACGCGTCGTGCTCCGTGAAGACGGTCCTCGTAAATTGGACCGAAACATGTCGAGCTATTCAACTTAAAAATACGTGAGTGACCCGGTTTAAAATATAGACACGACATATTTTATTACATCTGAAATGATGTCTTATATAGCTCTAAAAAAATTATTGAGAAAAAAAAACATAATAATAACAGCATACCTTCAGATCCACAGCGCAGGCTTCCTCATCATACAGAAAGCTCATCACACTACATCGTCACACTATTACATAGTTTCTCAATGCAATTTTAACATATTGGCCTTTGCCTAACCAGGGGGGTGTCACTACGCAGTTTAGGTACGTTTGACCGGCGCGCCAGCGGGCAGGCGTATGGCAATGGGCTGCCGCTCGACTCGCGCAAAATTGAAAATACATAATGCCTTCGAAACCTAAATCTTTAGATATTGTTCTGTTTACGGATGTATGAATAAACGGAAGAACAAGGAAGCAGAAATAATTTATCTTAAAAATAATAAATCAGTAGGTATAGGTACAAAAACTTGTCGCGTGACAACCCCTGTCGATACTCGCAGCTCGGTCATAAAACTGCGGCGCGCAAAGAAGATTCACGGTTCGTGCGCGGTTATAAGTCAATTTTGCTTGCAGGCGGCGAGTATAGGTATAATTTTGTACCTAAATCTGACTTGTGAAGGAGTTATTTTTCTGTACGGTAGTACTATTAGTTATTCTGTGGCCTAACTTACCTTATTTTGCAGAATTAATTTGCAGTAAATAAATACTTCTTGTTCCTACCACATACAAAATAATACTTAAATAGCTACATGAAAATCAGTCAAGAAGTTAAAATATTACTTTTTTTTTCAGGAATGGTCTACTCAGGCATGGGCCCTGACTACCGGCTGCTGGTGACCCAAGCGCGCAAGATGGCCCAGCAGTACTACCTCATGTACCATGAGCCCATCCCGACTGCTCAGCTAGTACAGAGAATTGCCACTGTCATGCAGGAATACACACAGTCGGGGTAAGATAATTTATTTGGTATTAAATTTTGACATGGCATAATTACTTCAAGATAAAAAAATAAAAAAATTAGGGGGCATGTTACACAGATCAAAAACACCCATGACTGACTTTAAAACAGAGACGAGAGGAGACGCCCCTGCACATCCACACAGAGTGCTCTTGCCTAATGCATACTCGTGACTTAATCCTGGGCGGACATATATTGCGCCCGGAGGAGTTAGTCTCGAGATCAAAAAGATCCTGCAGCTGTTTGAAGTTGCAGGTTTGGATCGAGAGTAAGTAGTAGGTGGCGATCACAATAGATCAGGGATGGTCGCAGTGATACATAGGCTTTGGAGCCTTATATAGCCCCTAACACAAAGAAGAAGAAGACTCGGGAACAAATATTTGTATTCACCACACAAATAAATGCCCTTACCGGGATTCGAACCCAGTACCATCAGCTTCACAGGCAGGGTCATTACCCACTAGGGCCAGACCATTTGTCAAAGCAACACAACCAAAATCAAAAGATATATTGATTGATTATTTGTTCTATAGTGTAATATCAAGGGTCTGCTAGGCTTCTTGGGCAAGTTGGGTTGGCAAGAATAGTGCTGACAACCCATCACGCAAAATAGGTGCAATATAAATGACATGCAATATAAATGCGAGTACTCCATGCCCGAGGTGCGCTTTACGCAAAGCGCAGTAAGGCGTGCACTCTTTGCCCTCGACGTCAAGAAGTCCAGTGGGTCAGACGGTATTCCTGCTGTTGTGCTAAAAACGTGCGCTCCAGAGTTGACTCCGGTTCTGACGCGACTATTCTCGCTCTCATACCGCTCAGGGAAATTCCCGTCTTCCTGGAAGATTGCCTGGGTTCACCCTATACCAAAAAAGGGTGACCGTACCGACCCTTCCAACTATCGGCCTATTGCGATCACCTCCCTGCTCTCTAAAGTAATGGAGCGTGTGGTAAACAACCAGCTCCTTAAGTACCTCGAAGACCACCAGCTAATTAGCGACCGGCAATACGGGTTTCGCCGTGGTCGCGGCGCGGGAGACCTTCTTGTTTACCTCACTCACCGATGGGCCACCGCCATAGAGAGCAAGGGAGAGGCACTGGCTGTTAGCCTGGATATCGCAAAGGCCTTCGATAGGGTTTGGCATAAGGCACTTCTTTCCAAACTTCCCTCGTACGGGCTTCCTAAGGGGTTGTGCACATGGGTCTCCAGCTTTCTATCTGGGCGTAGCATTTCAGTCGTCACTGACGGAATATGCTCGGATTATAAGCCTATAAACGCTGGAGTACCCCAAGGATCTGTACTATCGCCTACCCTGTTCCTTCTGCATATCAATGATATGTTATTAACTAACAATATTCATTGCTATGCAGACGACAGCACTGGCGATAGCTGTTATACAGGTCGTGCAAACGCCCCCCCTGAGCAGGTGTCGGAGTGCAGGATGCGACTTGTGTCTGAGATCGAGACGTCCCTTGAACAGGTCTCCGAATGGGGTAGACGTAACCTCGTCCAGTTCAACCCCAGTAAGACACAAGTCTGCGCGTTCTCCGCCAAAAAAACCCCATTTGTCACGGCGCCAAAGTTTCAGGGCATTCCCCTTACCACCGCTAAAAGTATCGGGATACTTGGTGTCGACATTACGAACGAAGTCCAGTTTCGTAGTCATCTGGAACAAAAAGCCAAACTGGCCTCCAAAAAGCTTGGGGTGCTTAACAGAGCCAAACAGTACTTCACACCGGGTCACCGACTTTTGTTATATAAAGCGCAGGTTCGACCCCATATGGAGTACTGTTCTCATCTCTGGTCTGGCGCTCCACAATACCAGCTCCTTCCCCTTGACTCCATCCAACGTCGGGCAGTTCGTATTGTCGGCAATTCCGAACTTACTGACGGCTTAGAACCTCTTAGTCTTCGGAGAGACGTTGGCTCTCTTTGCATGTTCTACCGTCTGTACAATGGGGAATGTTCCGAAGAACTTTTTGATCTGGTGCCATCGTCTCGTTTCTATCACCGCACCTCCCGCCAAAGGAGCAAAGCTCATCCTCACTTCTTAGACACATGGCACACCATGAATAAGCGGGCATCCCGCTCGTTTCTTCCCAGAACGTGCAGAATGTGGAATGAGTTGCCTCCTGAGGTATTTCCTTTGTGCTACGACATGGGATTCTTCAAGAAGCGGGTATTTAGGGTTCTCAAGGGTCGGCAATGCTTAAGTGGCTCCTGTGATGTTGCTTACGTCCATGGGCGACGATGACTGCTTCCCATCAGGCGGCTCGTCTGCTCGTTTGCTGAACATCACATAAAAAAAAAAAAAAATGACGTCAAGTTGCGGAAACCAAGCCCGCGAAAACCTAATAACCTGGCATATTTAGGCAGTATTGATGACAGCTTTGGATTTGCGGGCAAGTCTAGTATCGATGACACTGTAGGTATAATACGCGGCAGGCCATATGGAGGTGTAGCGTTATTATGGAAGAAAAGTGCGTTCGACTCAGTGTCCGTGATTGACTGTGCTAGTGATCGGCTCGTAGCAATTAAAGTGCAAGTTTGTGATCGTTCGTTTTTAGTGTTTTCGATGTACATGCCCGTAAACCATGCTGACAATTTGAGTGAGTTTACAGAGTGCCTGAGTGAAGTGTGTGCTATCGTTGAGAGCGTCGAGTTATGCTCAGTTTATGTTCTAGGTGATTTCAATGCGCATCCCGATAGCTTGTTTGGCCGGGAGTTACTAAAGTTTTGTGAGGACCAGTCTTGGTTGTGCGCGGATATTGTTAAATTAGGAGTAGCATCCGATACTTTTACGTACGTGAGTGATGCATACGGTTGTACGCGCTGGCTTGACCATTGTTTAGTGACCGAGGCAGCGATGCAATCAGTGACGGACGTTAAGGTACATTACGGACCAGACTGGTCTGACCACTTAGCCTTGGAAGTCAGCTGTGACATAAATATTTTGAAACCTGTTCGTGTTCCGCCTAGCAATGTGTATAATAATGTATTGTGGGGTCATAGGGATGCTACTCAAATTGAAAAATACCATTATTTATGTAATGAGGGTCTTAAATGTATAGACTTCCCGACGGAATTAACCGAATGTTGTGATGGTTTCTGTGGCAACTGTGAACACAGAGTAGTGATAGACCGTTTATATAAAAAGATTGTTAATACGATGAAATATGCGAGTGAGGCTAGTGCTTCTGTGTCTAGTTGCAAAAACAGGAAAAGAAAGTGTGTGGTGGGCTGGAACAGGCATGTGTATCCTGCTCACAAAGAGGCCAGGCACCATTTCTTGTTATGGGTATCGCATGGCAAACCATCGAATGGGCCCTTTTATGAACGGATGGCAGAAACTAGGCGCATTTTTAAGTCTAGGCTGAAATGGTGCCAGGATAATGCTGAGCGGATAAGGATGGATGTTTTAGCCACGCACCATAATAGGAAAGATTTTAAAAGTTTTTGGAAACAGACGAATAAACTAAACCCTAGATCGTCTGTCCCTCTCAGTGTCGATGGTTGCAGCAAGCCCGCTGACATAGCGAATATGTTCAAGGACACGTTTTTGGTTAAGCCGCTAAATAGTCAGGCAAGTACTCGTCGGGCGGTGAATAGTGTCACCGGTGGGTCTGGATCGCCTATTAAGTTCGACGCGGCAGGGGTAGCTTCAGTCGTACGTAATATGACCAGGGGCAAATCTCCTGGTCACGATGGAATTAGTATTGAACACCTTAAGTACGCTGGAGTGCACCTGCCGCGTGTGTTAGCGATGTTTTACACAGTGGCGGTTCGTCACTCGTATCTGCCTGGCGAATGTATGAAAACGGTGGTTGTGCCAATAATCAAGAACAAAACTGGTGATCCGACGGATAAAGCCAACTATAGACCCATATCACTAGCGACCACGGTAGCCAAGGTGTTGGACAGTTTGCTTGATCGACAGCTGTGTAAATACCTCAAGCTGCATGATGCCCAGTTTGGTTTCCGAGCTGGGTTATCGACTGAAACAGCAATTCTTAGTCTCAAGCACACTGTCCGATATTACACCGATAGGAAAACACCGGTTTACGGGTGTTTTCTTGACCTATCTAAAGCCTTTGATATGGTGTCTTACGACCTACTTTGGCATAAGCTGCGTACAGAGACAGACGTCCCGGAGGAGGTAATAGGTATTTTTGATTATTGGTACAACAACCAAACGAATGTTGTCAAGTGGGGCAACGTTTTTTCTGATGAGTACAGGTTGAGGTGCGGGGTGAGACAGGGTGGGTTAACCTCTCCGCGTCTCTTCAACCTGTACATTAATGCGCTCATAGAGAGTCTCAGTAGTACCAGGGTTGGTTGCGCTATTGCCGGGGATATGGTAAACAATATTAGTTACGCGGACGATATGGTGCTGCTGGGGCCCTCTGTTTGTGCAGTCAGAAAACTTCTGAGCATGTGTGAGGAGTATGCCGTGGCTCACGGACTCAGGTACAATGTGGCTAAGAGTGAGATTCTAGTTTTCCAGCCGCGCGAGCATAAGGTGGATAGGGTACCGGAAATCTTGCTGTATGGTATACCTCTAAACAGAACCAAGAAATTCAAGTACCTGGGTCATTGGGTCACGGAGTGCCTCTCGGACGATCCAGACATTGAGAGGGAGCGCAGGGCGTTGGCTGTCAGGGGTAACATGGTGGCGCGCAGGTTTGCACGTTGTTCAAGGGACGTTAAGATAACCCTATTTAAGGCATATTGCCAGTCCTTGTACACGTGCAGCCTGTGGGTCAACCATACTCAGAAGGCAATCAGCGCCTTGCGCGTTCTGTATAATAACATACTGAGGATGCTGTTGGGTCTTCCCAGGTACTGTAGCGCTTCTGGGATGTTTGCGGTTTCACAAATAGATGGCTTCCAAGCCATAATCCGGAAACGAACAGCTTCCATTATGCGCCGAGTGCGTGGGAGCTCCAACAGCATCCTGAGTCTGGTGGCAGACAGGCTAGATTGTCCGATAGCTGGACACTGGCATAGTCTGCATGTTAATATTTAAACTTAATTTTAGCGTTGACATTTAAATTTATTTTTGACTGCGCATAATGAATTACTATTAATTTTTAATCTTAATTTTAGTATTATTATTATTATTATTTTTTAATCAGAATTTAATTAATCTATTATTATTAGTACCAGTATCCATTGTTATGATCAATCTATTAAATTTAAATGTCAAGATTTATTTATTATTAATTTTAACATAATTTTAATTTTATAATTTTATTTTAATTCTTATTATAATTGCAACTGTTATCTTATTGTGTTATGCTTATTATGTATATGGACCAATGTTGTCTGCAATAAATGATAAATAAATAAATAAAAATAATAAATATATTACATACAGAGTATAAAGGATGACATGGTCAGATGTGTATAAGTATAAAACCAAGGTAGCAGGAAAAATTATTTGACACGTGTTGCTACAGTCTGAAACGCTCCAACCCCTTGTTCTGCACGGCACGCTACATGTACAGTCAGCTGCAGAAAAGAGGCACCCCCCCCTCCATAGAAAGTTCTGTAAATTGATATGGACGTGGGGTACCTTTTCTCTGCAGCTGACTGTACATCTCTTCTTTGGCTGTTCCCTAAATGCTGAGGATTGTGACATCATGTCCTTCTGTTCAATACCAGATTCCAGCACAGGCGTCTGTTCAGCACCAAGCACATGTATATTTATATTATATTTAGATCTTAGGAAAGAACTGTTTATGAAATATCTGAGTTAGTATATAAGGATGGATGATGTTATTTGAGCGAGCATCTAGGCTGAACTTCGGTCCTCGCGGTCTGAGGAAGGGGTCCCGTTAGGTGATCGTGTTGCGTTGTCAGCAATTTGCAGACTTTGTAGCTAACATTATGTATTATTTGCAGTGGTGTGCGGCCATTCGGCGTGTCGCTGCTGATCTGCGGGTGGGAGGGAGGGCGGCCCTTCCTGTTCCAGTGCGACCCCTCGGGCGCATACTTCGCGTGGAAGGCCACTGCCATGGGCAAAAACTTCAATAACGGGAAGACGTTCTTGGAGAAGAGGTGACGGCTTGAATCATTTATAGATTTTTACCCGACTGTGGCAAAGCAAAAGGGGGGTTATGTTTTTTTTAGTCATATTAGAAGTAGTAGCAGTTAAAACAGTTTGCTTAGTAGCCAAAGGTAGATATGAAAGGGTATAGGTACTTTTATAATATTAAAGCAGTATAAATACTAAGTTGTTACTCAGAGGAAAAGGTTGTTAAATAAATTTTCACGCTAAAATGGGTTGAGTTGGATGAAAAAGTTATAAAAACACTATATTAAAAGCTATTTGTTTCTGGCACAGGTATACTGAAGACTTGGAGTTGGATGATGCTGTCCACACCGCCATTCTCACGCTGAAGGAGGGCTTCGAGGGGCAGATGACTGCCGACAATATTGAGGTAATTGTACCAAAGAAAATAGCTTGACTAACGCATCTTAGAAATATATTTTTCTCAAAATGCACTGAAATATAACAAATATTGTAACGAGCTAACGACTATAGGTGTGGCCAGTCAAGGGGAATGTAAAGATTTTAGACAGATCAAACACTTGCATGAGATTTTCTTTCTTTCTTCTTTTGGTTGATTAACTGAATTCATTGTACTCTTTAGTTTGCAATGTATCAAATATTTCTTGCAAGTTCTTGCGCCGTGTAAATAGGGCTTAACGGAAATTCTCAAAGTAGGTGTCGATGTACGGACCCTTACATTATATGGTCTAGTCTAAAGTTACATGTTTAATAATACATTTCTACAAAAATGTTGCGCCGTTTAGGTACCGCAATCCAGCTCCACATACTTTTTAGGGTTCCGTACGTAAAACGGGAGCCTATTACTAAGACTCCGCTGTCTGTCTGTCTGTCCGTCTGTCACCAGGCTGTATCTCATGAACCGTGATAACTAGACAGTTGAAATTTTCACAGATGATGTATTTCTGTTGCCGCTATAACAACAAATACTAAAAACAGAATAAAATAAATAATTAACGCTCCCATACAACAAACGTGATTTTTTTACCGTTTTTTGCGTAGTGCGCGAGTCCGACTCGCACTTGGCCGGTTTTTTGTTTACGAGTGTAGGTGGTTATTTAAGTCGCAAATAATGTATGTATTGTGTACAGGTGGGGATCTGCGATGCGGCCGGGTTCCGCCGCCTCGAGCCGGCGCACGTCAAGGACTACCTCGCCAACATCCCCTAAGATTTATTTATTGTGCATTAAATGAGTTTTATTTCTAATGTTACTTTTTTTTTGAGATCATTCACAACTGTCCTCATTACACCAAATTCGCAATTTTAAAGCCTTTATGTTAAAACCGTGCTACACGGTGACCAATACGAGCTTCCAACAGTCCAAGTAAAACGCATAACCTAACTAGGATCCTAAAAAAATGTTCCTAGTAGGTAATGCAGTCAGACTGTAATGTTTACTTGCTTAAGAGTACGCAGCAAGCTCGGCCAAATTTCACCTACCCATACAAACTGATACAAACGGAGTTACGTTCTCATTTTAAAACTACGTGTTTGATTGTAATAAAACTGCATATACAATGACATGAGGTACATCTAGGTCTGTAATCAGTTTATATAGCTCCAGGTTATAAAACGAACGAAACAGAGCAAAAACAAGTTTTGTATGAAAAACTTAAATTCGCTTTATTTTTAGGGTTCCGTACCAAAAAGGTAATAATAGATAGGTATACCTTATCCTTTTGTAAGTACAAAGTGGGTTAAGGACGCAGCTATAAGTTAGAGCGAGAAAGAGATATTTTGACGGCACCAAGGTCGCGGTGCGGTAGTCTGTTACGAAATTTTAGAGGTTAAATTAAAAATGAAAAGATTACTGAACGAACCGTGACCGTCTTGATTTGATGACAGTTGACATCTGGTAAACATAACCTAAAAACTATTTAATGTTTACTTCTGTAAATATCATTGAAATACGGGAAATTCCACTGTTAAAATTTATTTAAGTGTATTAAAATGTCAATTGATGCTTATTTTTGTTTTTGCTGTTTATCAACCAATGATTTGATAAATTTATACAGTGATAAACCCGATACAAACTATGCCGAAATGCTTAAAGACCTTTATTCTATTCAAGTAAGTTTTTCATGATAATTTCTTCTTTATATTGCTCAATATTTACACTGTTGGCATAAAATATGAGTATGTACATGACAATTAATTGAATTTTCTTATCTTATAATACAAGAATGGACATGTCGGCGGAGTTCCACTATTCTCATGATCATCGGATGGTAACACGTTCTCATGTCCATTCATTATGATAGTAGGATAGAGGCAGTAGAGAAGAAACAGACTTTTCACTTAATAACTCACTTTTTTCACGAGTATAGATAGCTGTTACACAGTCAAGGTTTAGCATAAGAATGACCTTATGACCCAAAACAAAGGCATGCAAACAACTTAAATAACCTTTCCAGCCCCACCCCTCTAGGTAGGACTACCTGAGATCACGCCACACCACCTGCGTTATAGTCGTTTATCGATATAATTCCCAATTATTAATATTTCCGAGATTTTCTCACGATAACAGGTATTAATAATCATATTTATTTAATACAATAATCTTGTGATTATTTTAATATAAACACGGTCAGCTTCTTATATTAAAATTATAATTAAACAGTCAATTGACTATGCTTTCTTTTAAATCATTATATTAATCCTTAACTATCGATTTAAATATAAAATCTAATTAAAATTATTTAAAAACATGCATATAAACAATCATCAAGGATTGCCGCCCACAGACACGTCATCTCATCTTAATGTTGTAATTATTCTAGCCTTTACAAGAAGATTACGAAGACGACAGTTTCGTGTGTGAAGAGTGTGCTCGGGCGCTGCAGGAGGCACGGAAGTTCCGGCGCCAAGTTCTTGAAACCCTCAATGCTCTGCAGGTAAACGGATGTAAGTGTTGTTTCTCTCTTACTTTGCTATCTGCATGAGTAGGTTCGCCATAACCAATACTAAATAACATATTAAACTTGTGTAGAGGCACATATTTACTCATGTTATATGAAATATTCCTTTAAGATGAATTATTTGGTTTAGAGATGGGCCGAATAGGGACTTTGCCGAATACGAATATTCGGTTCAGTTCATACCGAACAGAATATTCGGCCGAATATTCGGTTGGGCTAAATCTGCCTAAAACGCTGAAAACAAGTTCATTCAGGTCCATGGTCTGCACTCATAACGTTTTGTTCCCTTCTCCTCCCGACTGACCAGGAATGTTTAATGTTTATAAAAAGAAACAGAAAAATCTCATAGCCAGCAGACGCCCCAAAAAAAATTGTTTATTTGGTAAATATTAACCGAACAATTACCAACTATTCGTCCCGTCTCTAATTTGGTTAATGTAATGGATCTGATTTGAGATAAAAGTAAACCAAATTCTAACCAGACACTTAAACCTGACCAATATAAACTCCAGATTGCCAGTGAACTAAAAAAATCTGGGAAAGGTATGGAAGACATACTGAACATAACTACATGTTATCTATTTTATTTTCAGTAATTGAACTGGATAAATCAGAAAATTGTACACTAGTAAGGAAGGTCTCCGGAGAATTTGTTTTAGAAGCAGATGTCAAATATAATGTTGAGGAAAAAAATCTGACTGAAGTCGATAAACAAGGTAAGATACAATTGAATAATATGTCATGTTCAACTTTCACTCTGATGGTTATGGTTTCAAATCTGACTGGTACCGTAGCAAAAGAGAATTAAGAAGGCAGAGTGCTCATACCATACATCGGTTTTGTTACCAAAAAGACTATTATACGTAGTCTACATCTAGCGTCAAGTAGCAGAACTATCAGTACTATATACATGGTTATATACAGATATCATACATGGTTATATTAAATTTTCAGACATAAAACATCCAGATGATCCAGAGTCTGGAGAAAAAGATGAAAAACAACCCGGCATAGCACTAGAAAGAGAGAAGCGCATCACAGTAGCCCGGAAACGAAAGAAAGAGCCAACTGTCAAGAATGAGGTCCAATATGAGGTCACGGAAGATTTCAAGTGTGCCGAGTGTGGGATGGTGCTGCCCAATGCATATGTGTACCATGCGCATATGAATAAGCACTTCCCGAATCACATTTGTGAAACTTGCGGGAAAGGTAAGAGGGGATAATCATAAACCTATGTAACTTCAAACTTTTATTTGAACACTTTATTGTGTTTTGTGTGATAGGTTACAGTAAAAAAAAAAGTTGTAAGGTTTACATAAAGTCTTCTCTCTCTTTCTCTCCTAAACGATTTCGGCCACAGCGACTGCATTATATTATATGTCTAGAAGCGGGAACTGAGCTGGTCCGCCCGCTCGTGCGCCCTCATGTGACTGCAGTATCCAATCTTCGTTTGCAGTGCTCATCCACACCGAGGGCATGTCAGGACTCCGACAACGTAGCGATAGGTTAAGACTGTAGGTGGTCGGGTCATTAGAGCATCTCGCTTATTGTCATGGTCTACCCTCCTTCGCTCTTCGAAATCATCAACTTTTTTTACAAATTTTTTTTACAATTACAATTTTTTTTTGTTCAACGGTCTTTTTGTGAAATTCTTAGTATTAAATTTGATCTGTATAATAATTCAATATTATTATGGAATAATATTAACATCAATGAATTGCTCTGATAATTAGCTTAAGATAATATATATGTACATATTTTTCACCATACATAAGTGCTTGTTGCTAGGCCTACACTACATGAATAAAGTATATTTTTGAGTTTGAGTTTGAACCTTCAGTTGCACCAACCGTCTCCGGTCCGGACGCTTCGCCTTTGCGCTTCCCACTCAGAGGGGTCAATATTACATCGCCTCATTTATTTATTTATTTATTCTCATGTGTCTTTCTGAACACGACTTTTACTAATGATTCGGTAAAGTTATGTTCTAATGTATGGGGAAGACAAAAAAATTATAGCCAGCATGAAATGAATGTAGTACGTTTGGGTATGGTGCTTTACGCACACTAATGTCCCCAAAAAAAAACTGTCAACCGGGACATTCTTCATGCTAAAAGGGGGGTTGCGTCAGAGGGAGGGGGGACACTAGTGTGCGTAAAGTACCAAACCCAGAGGTATCATACTATAATCATTTCAAGCTAGCTATAATTTGTTTTTCAAAAAGCACAATTTCACCGAATCATAATAAATAGTATTTTTATTAGGTTTCCTGACAAAGAAAAGACTCAAACGCCACATGCCATCTCACATCAAAGGCCCGTTCAAGTGCGAGCAGTGCGACACGGAGTTCAACAACTACAACTCTTTGAATTCACACAGGTAACATTATTATCGTAGATACTACAACTGATAAATTATAAATAAAATAAATATTTTAGGACATTCTTGCACAGATTGACTAAGTCCCACGGTAAGCCCAAGGAGGCTTGTGTTATGGGTACTCAGACAACGATATATATAATATATAAATACATAGAAAACACCCATGACTCAGGAACAAATATCTGTGCTCATCACACCAGGACCATCGGCTTCACAGGCAGGGTCACTCACTAGGCCAGACCGGTCGTTAATAATACCTCTTTAAATGGATCTTTATAGAGAACACTAAATATAGAATAATAAGAATATACAAAAACTAAACCCCCTACATTTTGGAAGTTGGATAAAATAAGTAATAAGTTTTTTTTATTATGCCGCATTTGCATAGTCAGACCATTAAATTCCGGCTGTAAAATAGTGGCAGATTTGAAAAATGAAAATAAATAAGCGCTAAAGGTCATTTATTTTCATTTTTCAACCACTCCGTAACCAAAAATGGAATAAACCCTTGTCATCATCACTACACCTTATAAAACAAAATCCCCCGCCGCGTTAGTCTGTATTATTATTATATACGAATGCACAGGCAGCTTAAAATAGCTGATACGTGCATATCAATGTCCTGCACTTGTGTTTGTGTGTATGTAATATGTTCGCGATAAACTCAAAAACTACTAAATTCATTTTCTAAACTAAATGTATTTTCATGCGGTTTTCACCTATCAATAGAGTGATTACTGAGGAAGGTTTAAGTGTATAATTTGTTAAGGTTTTGTGTAACCCGTGCGACGCCGGGGCGAGTCGCTAGTGTTTTTATATATTGACAAAATGATTGACTTTATTGTTTTGTGACAGACAACGCAAGCACAAATCGGTGGAGCTGTACGCGTGCCCGCACCCGCACTGCCCGTCTCGCTTCCCCACGCTGACGCGGCGCGCGCGCCACCTCGCCGCGCGGCACGGCGCACGCGCGCCGCACACCTGCTCACTATGCTCCAAAGATTTCTTACTCGCAGGTTTATATTACAATATTATTTAAAATTGAATTTAGCGCGGAGCAGGTACCAGGGCCTCATGAGTTACGAGGAGGTGTCGTTGACCAACCCGCCGGGGGCGCCGGGCCCGGCGGCCGGGGCGCGTACGAGTATGAAGGTATCGCGGGCTGCGGCAGCTCGCGTATAGCTGTATACTTTTGGTTTGTTTACCTATATGATTCTACTAGTTGAAAGTATTATTTTTTTGTCTCGTAGAAAAAGTATTGTATACAATAGTGATATAATCAAGCTTTTCAATCTCGTACCTTAACTTAAGCAACTCAGCAAGCTTCGTGGCTTAAACACGGTACTCGACTGAAAAGCTCTCTATTATATCACGATTGTATAAAATACTATTGTATAACACCTTTCGTGAGCAAGATAAGCAATTTCTCGCTAGCAGATTATATTCTCCTAAGGCCCAGCCATACAAACGAATCATCCAAAATTTGCCACTGAAATTTGAACCTATAGTGCGGGGAATAGAGTTGATTTTGTTTTGTTTGAAAATTGAACGAAACAAAACAAATGCAACTGTTCCAATAGAAATGACATTTGTAACTTATCTAATAAATTTAAATTGATATAATTGATGAATGAAAAAAATTGAATATGATTTAAATCTCTTCGAACTAAATAAGTATTATAGGTAGGACCTTGGGCCATAGCAGGATATTACAGTAGTTTGTGTGACAGACATACAGATTAAGCCAAAGCGTTAAAATCTGTAGGCGAAGACCTTAATATTAGTAGTAATAAAATTAATGTGTATGACTTTTAGTGTAATACATACATTACATATACCCATGTTTAGGTAATAAAGCAAAAACAAATCACTACATAGTATAAAACAAAGTCGCTTTCCGCTGTCTGTCTGTTCCTATGTATGCTTAGATCTTTAAAACTACGCAACGGATTTTGATGCGGTTTTCACCTATCAATAGAGTAATTCTTGAGGAAGGTTTAAGTGTATAATTTATAAAGGTTTTGTGTAACCCGTGCGAAGTCGAGGCGGGTCGCTAGTAATTCAATAAACGGTCGAAAGAGATGGCTAAGAAGGGTGTACCCCAGAGATCTATATTAGGACCATTCGTATTTCTCCTTCTAGCGTTGCCCCGGCATTTCTGCTGCGGCTCACTTAGAGAGCCAGGGGTACACTCGGCAACCTAATCACAAGAGTTCAGCGATATTTTTGTTTGACATGTAAATGAAATGTACATTTAGAGTTTTGACACCCACCCGCTATCTTCAGTCACCCGTGAACATGATGCATGTAACTGCGTCGAAATATCGGGAGCTCACAAATAATACAAAAGGTAATCACGGTCTATATCCCGGTCAATATAAGTCTAGAGATGTACATTTATCAATAAATCATCTGAAATATTCTTCTTTGTTTTTCAGGAAACCTGTCAACACACATGCGCAACAAGCACTTCAAAGAGAAGCGCCACTTCTGCGTGGAGTGCGGCGCCGGCTTCTTCCAGAAACAGGAGCTGCGCGGGCACGTGGCGGCGCACACCGGCGCCAACGACTTCCAGTGCGCGCTCTGCGATAAAAGGTAAAAATACCCCGAATAGTGGATTTAATACTCAATACCGAATATTCGGCCCCTCTCTCGGCCGAAGCGCCGAATATTCGGCGAACACGGCGATACTTGACGCGGCGTGACATCCGCCGCGCCGTGTTCGTACACGCCGTCATATAGAACCTTGTACTGTCGCTCTGTCGCGGCAATACTAACGCGGCGCTAGTGGCGCCAGTGTCGCTTGGCTCGGAACCGCACCTTAACATTTGTATATTTTGAGTCACATTTATTTAATAATAAATGTGACTCAAAATATTGTTTGCAAACAACGCACGTTTGCTAAAATTTAATTTTTGTTGCTCAGCTATAATTATTAGTAACTAACAAATGCTCAAAAAATAGTCTTAAAATAGTCGTATTTATGTAACAACTTTCCAAGAAAACATTTAAAGCATTAAATTTATTGGTTTGCGGTTATCTTTATTGTGTAATTTATCTCTTTAGGTAGGTGTAAGAGATAGTCGGTATTCGGCCGAATACCGAATATTCGATTACAATGCGCTTATGAACGTCAAATAAAGCTACGCCGGCTCTAACCCTACAACTCTGCCTCGAGAAGATTTAAATCCCCGCCTCAATAAAAAATAGTTTTTTTTTATAAAAAAAATAAAAGGTGTAAGGTACGTTCTACTGAAAGGTGTTGTTTGAATCACTTCCTTACTACACAGTCTTAGGGTCGGTTGTATGTTGTATCAAATCATCCGTCATCGTTAAAGTGTCCGCTGCTGACTGACATTGGTCAGTCCGCTAATTGTGGACATTGTGGTTGGTGCTACTGGACCTTAGATATAGATGTGTATAGTTTTATATGCATAATTATAGTCATTTTAAGTTATAAATACTTTTGTATGTATGCTGCTATAATATTAATAAAAAATAATCATTTTCCCAGTGGTGTATGTAGCAACACCATCATTCCCGCTATATTATGTCTGTTTAAATTAATTTGACATCTAAACATTAATTCCAGTTATCCTCGCAAGAAAGCGCTGGACGTCCACATGAGGGGCCATCGCGACGAGCGCCGGTTCCACTGCGAGCTCTGCGGCAAGAAGTTCCTGCAAAAATGCACCTTAATCACACACGCTAAGACACACAATCGAACGACGGTACAGAAGAAACCGGACGTTTTATAACCAAAGGGTCATGCAAAAATGCACCTTAATTATATTCAATAAGACACACAATCACGTGGAGGTACTAAATAAACTGGACGGGTCGCCTTAGTAAAACAAAAGATATGGCGCGCTACGCGAAACATGCGACGGAAGATTTGGCGCTAGTGCGAGTTTTAAGTTTTTTCTCAATAACTCTGAAAGTATAGGTACTTCTGATTAATTAATTTTTTTCTAGTCAAATCCCTCGACAATACCGGGTGTTTCCTGTAACAGGAGCAATAAATTAAACTGTAGGCTGTACTCCTCAAACTGACCAACATTTGTTCAACGATTTTTTAAAATAACTTGTGTTTTGATTTTCATTACAGTTTATTCTAAGACGCAATGTATTGCAAAATTTGTTATGTTTAAAGGGTGACAAGCAACGTCAAACACACAGATGGCAGCGTACATTGAAAATAATATTTAATTAGTATGAAAAAGGTATGATCTAAAAATTTCATAATCATAAAAAGTTGCTTAACAAATGTTGGTCAGTTTGAGGCGTACAGCCTCCAGTTTAATTTATTGCTCCTGTTACAGGAAACACCCGGTATATCACCAGTTATTTTATACTAAAATAATACTGTTATGGTTTATTTATGGTATGCAGGGTAACAATATACAATTGAAAATAAATTAAAATTAGACATGTTTTCGTGTTTTTTTTACCGACCCAACTTCAACCTTATAAGGTTTTGCTTAGCGCCACTTGCAGCACCCACTATCCCGGGGTTAACGTACTGGTAATCATGATACCTCCAGGTTTAACCGGCTAACCCCAGGTTAGTGGAAGCAACTTATACTAGAGCGGTACTGTCATAGTAAATTTTGTAACCCCAGTAAATTCACTGCCATCTGTCGACACACTTTAAAACTAAAATTGAAGATTTATAAAAATACGATAAAATGTATTTAAATATGGATAAATGATTTATTTATTTGCATTAATTATTTTTATGATTTTGACCCAATGGCCGCGTGGGGCCGCATGTACTTGTAGCGACACGAAAAAATTAAAAAAAAATTGTCCTTATGCTAAAAGGCGGTATCTCAAAAAAGAACGAACTGGAAATAGAACTTTGAGATACCGCTTTTTAGCTAAGCAGGGTACCCATACCCACCACGGCTGAAGAATATATCTCGAGTCCAACCCAGAGATGGCATTATTATCAGCATTACGTTACTCATCTTAGAGATACTATACCATGGCTGTCACTGTCGACATCGTGCCACAAGATTCTAACAGATGGCGTTAGGGAGCTAATACGCAATTTGGTAGAAACCTATATCGCGCTTACGGAGTTTCAATTGTCAGTTGCTATATATATAAATTTCGACCAATTCTCAGTGGACTTCGGTCCTCAGGCAATCCAGGCACATACCACATGTCTTTAGTGAGATAGAAAAAGGAGAAATGTGGAAATGAATGGCCGACCCCTTCATGCCCTATAGTGAAATTATATCAATTACATAAATAGAGTTGATGTGAAATGATGTGTTGTGTGAATGATGATTAATAATTAATAGTGATTGCCTTTTTTAAAATAGAACATACATAAAATGTCGAACACTGCAGATGGCCTGCCGCCGAGAGAATATAAACTAGTGGCTCTATGAGCTTGTTTATACACCTCGTCGCGAGCAGAGCTTAAAACTGAATAAATGTAAAGCCTGACCAGGAATATATGATCACGCGCCATGTTGCGGAATTTCACTGGAACCAATGTTTTCATACTATAGATAGATAGATAGATAAATGATTTATTTGTGCAGCTGCAATTACACACAATATTAATTTACAAACACATCAGAAAAATAAATACTAATTACTACTTACCAAAGATAGATATAACTCCGTAATAGATGGATACAGTCTAAGGAAAAAACGTGCCGCGAAAATCATGAAATTTTGATTCTCGTTCAGAGGGCGCTACTAGTTTTGGCCTACAGTCGTATAGATGGCGTTGACGGTTTCGTTTGTTATTTAACAATTTTAACGCATATCAGTGAAAGAACATGGGTCAAAATCATCAAAATAATTAATGCAAATAAAAAAAATCATTTATCTAAATTTAAATACATTTTATCGTATTTTTATAAATCTTCAATTTTAGTTTTAAAGTGTGTCGACAGATGGCAGTGAATTTACTGGGGTTACAAAATTTACTATGACAGTACCGCTCTAGTATAAGTTACTCTATGCTACTTACTAACAAATAAATAAAATTATAACGAAAATGCCCTGATAAAAATACTGATATACCCTATACTGAACTGTCACCCTATACATGCACAACAACAGCGCCCTTTTGACAATGATCATATATTACTGGTCAGGCTTTATAAGAATTTAGATAATCTAATACAAAGAATATAATACTCACTAGAAGAACGATAACTCCATTAAAAAAATGTCTCTTTCTAAAGTTCGTTTATAATAAATAAATAAATAAATTTCGTTTATTTTCAGACAACTCATAGGTCCATAGCATTGTTAGTAAGTTCTTAACTAAAAATTAAAACTAAAATTATTAATACTAAATACTAAAAAACTAAGATACTACAACTAATACTTTATACTACTAGCATTTCTCAAATAGAACCGTTTTTCCCCTGAAGGGTAAAAAACGGATATTTAGGTTCCTGCCGAAGCTTGAACCACGCCAGATCATATGTGGTTCAAGCGGGAGGCAAGGACACCTAAATAGGAATGAAAATATTTATTTATATCTTAATAATAACTGTTTTGTTACCTTTTATATTTAAAGAATTTCTAAATATAATAGAAATCATTATCTCTTCACATATTTATTTATTTGAGAAATGCTAATTTAAAAACATCAAACCAAAAGAAATTCCCTTGCTGGGATTCGAACCCAGGACCATTCGTATTCTATATAAAATTATTGGGTACAGTCGGAAAAAACTAACTCTGCGTGGGATTTACAAATTGAGGAAATGTCATCATTGATATCAAGTTAGGTAAAACAAGAATAAAGTTAAATAAGAATTTATTAAAGATCTCATACAATGTACTTATAAGGTCTCATGTCATACTTATTTAAAGATCTCATACTAAAATTAAAGTATTGCTTAAAGTTTGGTTCAAGCCGCCACGCCATCTTGCTCTTCTTCTGAAACAAAATATAATAGTTAGAGAATAAAAACAGTAAGTAGAATAAAGCTTGAGTTCCTCACTACGCTTAAGATTTCACGCTAGAATCCCTCGTTACGCTCAAATTCTATTCAGAAGTCTTTCGTTTCGGTCCGGAACTCGTCTTGTTTGCCAAAATATTGCATTTCGCCCCCTCGCTTGATAATAATAAATTACTGTGTACGCGTGGTTAAGTGTGTACCTTTGTCGCCAGTATCCATGGGCTCGGGCGCAACGCTGTAAGCGGGGGCGAGAGGGGAGACAACCACTCCGTCCCAGACGGTGATCTCGGGTGGTTCACTGTGTACGAGTGGCTAAGTGTGTACCTTTGTCGTCAGTATCCATCGGCTCGGGCACGTCGCTGTAAGCGGGGGCGAGGGGGGAGACAACCACTCCGTCCCAGACGGTGATCTCGCCGGAGATGTCCTTGCCACCTTCGAAGAGCTGCAGGCCTAGGACGTAGCGGTGACCGCCGCGAGCCACCACACGCAGGAGTCTGCAATGTTGAAAATTATGTTCAAATTAGTAAAATTACTAAAGACTCAAATTGATTAAGCTAGGGTTGGGTCAGTGGCGGATTAGCCACGTGGCAAAACAATAGATTTAAACTCCCACGCACGGATCCGTGTCTAAGCATACGAGGGGCTAGGTTACGATGTGTGAGACAGAGAGGGACAGATACTCACGTCTGCGCAGTGGCGGCGGCATTGTCTTGCGCCTGCAGGTCGAGCGCGGTGTGCGCGCGCGCATGCGCGGCCTCGCACGGGTCCGAGAGGCCGGCGCAGCCTGGTAGGAACAGGCCTCCGGCTAGCAGTGACAACGAACGTCTAAACAACATTACACAGGAATTTAATCATTGTCACGTACGATAGGCATTGCAAAATATCGCAAATAGGGAATAAACAGTATTAAAATATATATACCTGAGAAAGAAATTGGGACCTAGAATGTAGTAAACATAATTCAGGGATTCTAAAGCAAAAAAAAAACCGAGCACAGTTTTCTACTTCTACAAAATGATCCACCTTTAAAGCAAATAAAAAGTAGCGAACGAGGCGGATTCATTGGAGTTCCACAAGGAACCATTCTAGGCTTAAATCTCTTCCTTATGGGTATAATTAAACCTGACCAATCCTTTGGAGTTACACAAAACCTAAATATCTTTCTTGTGTATATTAATTAGCTTTTCAGTGTACGTACCTAAACGCCTGGGCAATGGGCAGCGCCTGCCGCTGCGGGTTGTTCATGATGCAGTGGTGCGCCAGCAGGTCGATCATCCACGGGGTCAGGGGTTCGAGTCCGGCGTGGCGCGCGCACATATCGCGGAGCAGCCGGATCAGCACCTTATAAGTGAAAAGGAGAAGAGAGATGTTAACGTGTTAAATGTGTTGTTTAAAAACAGATTGGACAAGTGGCTTTTAAACAATAAGTTAGACTGAGCCTGATGTTACTTAGTGATGTGATATGACTTTACAAACTTTGAATTATATAATATTGGACACTGTGTGACATAGGCTCATCAGCTAAATAGCTGCTCGCCTGTAACTATATAATAATATAATATAATTAAATAATATGTATGTTGAATTTGAAAAAAATATTGTCTTCATAAAACAGTTTAAAATGGTCTTCATCAACATCAACAGTTCCACTTCACCCGAGTTGCTATAAAAATACACAAATCACTATAGTGAGCCTATGGACACCGGGCGGACACGCCATACATCAAAAATCACTTGTGTTTCTATATGTGAACGGTACGTCTGTACACGCGGCATGCGCCATAGTGTGAGTAAGTTGCTTAAAAACAGTACTGAGCAGCCGGCAAACGGCCGTCAATCTGCTGTCGCGGGGCGAGGTCATTTGAGTCGGGGCGGGGCGGTGCGTGGCCTTTCTGTATGATAATACTATTACTTATTGTGCTATGGATCCTATGATATCTCTATCTGAAAAATTCTCCCTCCTCCTTGGAAACCAACTTAAAGGTTCTAAATTTATAAAAATGGATATATTATAACAGGTTGTATAATGTATACCTTAATGGAGGAGTGGTGCGCGTTCTCCTCGAACCAGCGGCTGTGGCGGATGGCGGCCAGGTGGCTGCTGATCACCTTGTACTCCAAGTGGACCTGCATAACAAAAAAATAACAAATTTGGTTTAGAGCAGTCCCGCCAGAAATGAAGCCTATTTCTGTTTCATGTTGTGAAAACTATAAATCATGTTCCTTCTTATATGTTAAAAGAAAGAGAATGGACCTGGGTTACACCCCTGGGGTACTTCCAAAGAAAATAAGAACATGCCTACTAACTAAAACAAACTCCAATTTCAACATATTGAAAGCAATTTGAAAGGCAATCATCAAACATTTCGAATGATTAAACATTAGTTTAATTTCCTTCCAAGTTCGATTCATAAATGCAAAATGGGGTTACGTTACAGTATACAATGTCAAAGGCCTTTGATAGATCTATACACTTATAGCAAAGATAGATATAACTCCGTAATAGATGTATACAGTCTAAGGAAAAAACGTGCCTCGAAAATCAAGAAAATTTGATTCTCGTTCAGAGGGCGCTACTAGCTTTGGCTTACTGTCGTATAGATGGCGTTGACGGTTTCGTTTGTTATTTAACAATTTTAACGCATATCAGTTAAAGAACATGGGTCAAAATCATAAAAATAATTAATGCAAATATAAAAAATCATTTATCCATATTTCAATACATTTTATCGTATTTTTATAAATATTTATTTTTAGTTTTAAAGTGTGTCGACAGATGGCAGTGAATTTACTGGGGTTACAAAATTTAATATGACAGTACCGCTCTAGTATAAGTTACTCTATGCTTATAGTGTATACATGTAATTATTGTACTTGTAAATAAGTATTGTTAAATATTGCATGCCTTCTCCAATAGAACGTAACACACGCTTTTTTTAATTTAATTTAATTTTTATTCATAGACCAATTGAGATCATTGTTGTTGTTTAATGTTATCATTTAATGTATTTGAACTAAGTTCTTGCAATAAAGAATTGATTGATTAATATAAACCAACTGCAAGCATTGGATCAAGGTAATTTGTGAGAGCAGTAACATCCTTAGTTAAATGACTTGCTCGTTACCTTACTGGTAAATAGTCACACTTGCAGTAACTGAAAGAACTCCAGACTATACAAACCTCGGGCTCCAACTTTCTCAGGTTGTGGTGCAGCGTGGTGACGAGCACGCGGACGGCGGCGGCGGCGCCCTGCGCGGTGAAGCCCCGCTCGTGGCAGGAGCACGTCACAGAGCCACCGCCTTCGGCTGCGAGCAGCTTGTTTAGCTCTTCTGTCACCTACAAAGTGTCGAATAAGAAAATAAATGCCAGTTGTTAATTACAGCAATTTTTGTTTTCATCCACTTGAACGGCAATTCAGGCAGCATACTGCTATTATAACAATCTTAAAGTTTTTAAAGTGTGAGCAAGTAATGTACTCAGAAGGAATAAAACTAGGCTACATATAATACCTTGTTGGAGAGCCCCTCAACAGCCTCCTTGGTGGGCAGCGTCTTCATGATGACCACAATATCAGCCACATTCTTGCTCGCCATCATAGTGCCCTTTTTGTAGGAGCCCACTTGCCTCACTTCTTCCAGTTGCTACAACAATGAAACTGCTTACAACACACTTATTGCTTTTAATTGATATTTAAGAGGGCATGCGGAAAATAATATCATATATAAGTATAGCATCACAATTATTATGTATAACTTTGCATTTTTTTACGTGCTAATAAACGCTTCGAATAATTTTCTAGACATCATTTGAAAATTGAATCTAACGAGGTATCACACATATTTTTAGGAGTAGTATCACTATTTTTCAACATTTTGAACTGGTCAACTAGACTACAATACAAATACTCTTTATTGCACACCTCATTACAGAAAACAATACAAAGAATACAGAAAAGAAGTGACAGACTATTATAAAGTTTAAAATCTGCTTCACATTGAGCTCTGCATGCCTCTTATTATGTTGTCTTTCGCTTGAAAATATGCAATACCAATCTTGTTTTTACTTACACAAGCAGCAAAGTCTCCCGGAGCCACCACCAGGTTGTCGAGCACCGTCTGCAGCTTGGTGACCAGGCTGAGCACGGCCGACTGCTCCGCCGGGGTCGGGCACAGCTCTGCATGCCTCTTTAACAAAGCCTGCAAAAATTGACAAATCAATGTTTGGGGACAATTTCACAAGGATTGACCAAGCTTCCAACTAAGCAAAGATTGTAGGTGACAATTTACGTCTTTCTATTGATAAATACATTAAAAATGTTCTTGGAAGCAAATTTTGCCTTGTTACACAAATAAATACCATGACTAAGTGAAATTTAAAGATACTTTTAGATATCAAAGCTGATAACAAGAGTTAGAATTTTAGAGTTAAGAGTTTTGACATTTAAAATAATACTTGACCAGTCTCGGCTATCAAAATAGCTGCCAACAAAGCTTCATCTCCCCAATAAATATTTATGCTATACAACTCTTATCCCACCACACTAAGAAATATTAAATAATAAAAGTGTTTAACATGCACCCATGCAAATACTCACTATTTATTTTAGGAAACATGTTGATTTAAATCTAAAGTAATATGAACATAGAATCATGTTATGGTTATTACGGTACCTGTGTAAGCGCAGAGTCATCAGGGGCAGGTTTACATCTAGGGAAAGCAGGCTCGGCCATTATCAGATCAAAAGGAGGGCGCAACAGCAGCACCCTCGGCCTGTTGAACGGCGGGCGTCCCATACCACCGCGCCCAGGCATACCACGACCTCCTCTACCCGTACCGCGAACCATTTTCACTGATACGCGGAAAACAAACGAAAACTAGTGAGAGTACGGCTCCGACACGACCGCTCAATAAATCACACGATAATACTGTCAGTAAATGATTTTACTCAAATATGTAGATTGCGACGAGCGTATTGGTTAGTACTAATGTACTTTATAACACAATATTCCGTCAATTATTAACGTTTACACAGGAAAGCTAAAATGCTAAATTGCAAAAAGAGACGCGGTCTTCCATTGATTCAACCTCATCCTCGATTCAACGGAGGTTAGGAGAAATGTTGCCGGTTATTATTAAAATTTACCCCATTTCTATTTGTAAAGAATAAAATACTACTATTAGCTGATTATTATTAGCTTGTACTTATAAGTAATATTTAAATCTTCCAATAAAAATATACAGCACTTGTTAAAAATAGGAAACAAAACATTTAAAATGAAATTTTGGCAAATTGTATGATAATTACACCCTTGGATAAAGGTAGAACGTAGTGATCTAGTGATTATATGCTCTTTGGATAAAGGTAAATCACATGTAAATCATGACATTTAAGCTGGAAACATTTTTAGCCATTTTTTGCCAGTGACAAAATCATTACGAACGCGTTCATTAATATGGAGTTAGAAAATGTTATCATTACTAAATACCGATGAAAGGATTTTTTAAATTAGATACAAAATGAGAACAAAATAAACTAAGCATTGCATTGTTTTATTTATTAGTAACTTGATGAGTTTCTGTTTAACAAAATGTAAACAATAGTGACTCGATATTTGAATGCACCTTTTTTTGACAGCACAAATATTCGATAGCAAAAATGACGTGGAGAGATAGGTTATAAGTTTGTTGTCGATAAATTAACTAATGTAATAGCTTATTAGGAACCTACTTCAATAATTAAAGTAATAGCAATTAAGTATTAATCACGATGATTGAGATAAGCGATGTACAAAGTAAGTAATAGTACCCGAATATTCACTAACATACAACGTTAGGATTTGCTCCAGTTTTGAAATCAATTTTAGTTATTACCAATTATTATGTTGTAATCGTGACATATTATCAATTCCAATTAATCTTCAGTAGATGCCTTTTATCTGTTACAAGCAATATTCATTAAATGTATTCGTATTCATCATGAATAATAATTTTACTTCTTGTTCGCCTAAAAACATTGATGACTAGACATTCATACTAACGATTCATATTGTCCTTGTCATCATGCTTTCAGCTTTTCACGAAATATATCAAATCCTAAAAAAACCTTACCTTAAGGCTCTGTCACACAGGCGCGTTTTGCGGGCGGAGTGTGATAAAAGCGCGATGAGAGCGCTCCCGTCGCGCCGGCGTCCGCTCACGCCCCGCCTGTAAAACGCGCGTGTGTGACGGAGCCTTTACCTTACTTATGAATAAATCCATGAAAGGCATGTTGCCCTGAAAATTTATATACTACATTCAAGATTGTAGCCATTGCAGATTGTAGGTGACTCATTTGTCTAAACATAACATAAGCTAAGTAAAGAAGTCCTAAATATCTATTAAGCTATATTTTTTGGGAAAATGTTAAACATACTGTTCTAGTCCTAAAATAAAGCAAAGCTTAATAATATGCAGGTAAAACAGATAAATATATGCTTAGACACATAGACAATACCCATAACTCAGGAACAAATCGTCAGGTGCCCAAAACTCACTAATTGCAAAAACCAAAGATAGATGAAGACTTATAACTGTAATAGATGTATACAGTCTAAGGAAAAAACATGCCTCGAAAATCAAGAAAAATTGATTCTCGATCAGATGGCGCCACTACCTTTGGCCTACTCACGTATAGATGGTTTTGACGGTTTCGTTTGTTATTTAACAATTTTAACGCATATATCAATGAAAGAACATGGGTCAAAATAATATAAAAATAATATACAAATAAAAAAAATCATTTATCCATACATTCACCAATACATTTTTTGATATTTTTATTTTTAGTTTTAATTGTGAGTCAATAGATGGCAGTGAATTTACTGTGGCTACAAAATTTACTATGACAGAATCGCTCTATCTTATTATATCCTCTTTGCAAAAACTAAAATAAAAATCAACCTACTTTCATTACTAATATTTTTCACTATGGCTCTGAACTTGTGATAGCAATTAGTGTGTTTTGGTTGTCACCAATAGAATACAAAAAATACATGATAATACAAAAAAAATTACAAAAATGTGATTTCATAAATTTCCAGAGATTGGTGTGGGGCTGGCAGGGTTTGGCATGGCCTTCCTGTTCCTAGGAGTCCTGCTGCTCTTTGACAAGGGACTGCTAGCTATAGGAAACGTAAGTAATATTCTTCATATCAAACATATTAATAACGGGTCACTCACGTATTTTAAGCCGAAAACGCTCGACATGTTTCACTCTGTACCGATGAGCGTCATCAGGAGCTTGTGTCGACAGTGACAGTGGCAGTGAGTTAATATGTTCAATATGTCTGTGTCTCACGGAAGTTTTGTTATTAAAATATTCTTCATCTATATAATAATATAAATCAGCTTCTGTCTGTTTGTCCTTTACTATTTCTGGGCTAAACTGATTAACCAATTTTGATAAAATTTGTCACGCTGAAGGCTGGGCTTCAATTTTATTTAAATTTAGTTCTTTTAAAAACAAAATTCTTCTAAATAACATAAATGTGAAATTTTATATGTTTAAATGATAGGATGATTGTTATTAATTCATTGGGTACAGGTAAACCATTTTTAAAATGTGCATTGTTTCTCAGAGGACTTATGAATAAAATGAAATGAATGAAATTAAAACTTATACCTACCTACATACATATAAATATACCTTTAGATGCAATCAGGCCCAGATTTAAAGACTTAGGGCCCCTAGGCAGGTATTTAGGGCCCCCCCTCCATCTCAAAACCATTGCTAGGTTGTCTTTTGGGCCTATGCGGAAATCCGGCCCTGGATGCAATGCACATGAACACAGCATAAGTGCCAATACAAATGTGAAATACAAGTTATGGAGTACTAAATACTTTTATGATGCGCTGTTATATTTTCAATATTTTGGTATGTATAACTCAAGTAAACCTTTTCTTATTCCAGATCCTATTCATCAGTGGTCTAGCCTGTGTGATCGGGCTCCAGCGGACATTCTTCTTCTTCTTCCAACGGCACAAGATCAAGGCATCTGTAGCATTCTTCGGAGGCATCACTGTAGTGCTACTGGGCTGGCCTATGGTAGGCATGATCGCTGAGATCTACGGGTTCTTACTACTGTTCAGGTTAGTGACGTTATGGTTAATGGAAAAACATCAATCCTAAATATAGTTTAATATTTAGTAACAATACAATTTAGTTGTACAACACTATATGACGATTAAACATTAAACACCTTGACACAATAAGAAGAAAATTGATTGATTTTCCTGTATACTTTTCAAGCTTAGGACTGTCATGTCATTCTTTTATCTCTTTCGCACTTGCGCCAGCGTCATTGTGAATCATTTCGTTTCATCTGTTTTCCGTTTCACTCAGTCAATCAACTCACCAATCTCACTGAAGTAAAGGACCTAAAGACCGATAAAGAGTGTGCAAAGAGATTTAGTTCCTTTCGGTCCTTCACAGGATTTCATTCTTGACAGTTAGTTCATGACGGACACAAACCTACTTTGACACAATGTTGTCTGATGTTGTATAAAGTAGCAAAACTAAACATTGTGGTTTTTGTTATTTTCAGAGGTTTCCTGCCAGCTGCCATCAACTTCCTCCGCATGGTGCCCGGGTTTGGTCTGCTGCTCAATCTGCCTATCATAAGTGGGGTAAGTGTAGAAAACAGTGGCGGCCTTCACCATCTTTTGGGCTAAGAAAAAAATCTGCTCGGAAGTTGCGCGAGAGTTCTGTAAGACTTTAGGCCTCGGGCGACTACCCTGCTCGCTACCCCAAGAGCGTTTTCACATTGTCCGATCCAATATTGGATATACTTTGTCCGTAACTTTATTTTTAAATGTCCATAGGCTTCGGCAGCCGTGTACTAGGAACATACGTACTTATTTGCCACCGAAGTATTTATTACACCACTTTTTTACAGATCGTCAACCGGATAGCAGGCGACAACGGGCGAAACATGGTATGATAGTGTGTTACCAAAGACTGCTAGTGTCGGACTGTACATATGGGTGTGCGGATATATCTAAGGGCCTGGCAAAGTGACAATCTTATAGAAATCGAAACGTAAATAGGCGGGCCCACACAGAACTGGCCGCCTCTCGAGTTAATTGCCGCGCGAAGCAGCTCGGTCGGCGGAGACGTGCCTCGCCCGAGCCATTGCAGTCGCGAGTGCGATTACTTGGCCCGAGGCAAGTCTACACAGACCGAGCTCCTACGCGGCAGCTCGTTCTGTGTGGACCCGGCTAATAATGGTCACGTGACGTTTCATTTGCATCTGTCATCCAGATTTCTTTTTTCGACTGGCGATTGTCAATAAACAATTGTCATTCTGGCTACGGCTCTTGATCGTTCAAGGCCGAAACCGTGACAGGGGGTTGGTTACATATTTGGTGCCCATGACCAGGATACTTAAAGAAATGTTCTTACATTTATTACTGTACCATTTTCCTTTAAATTTTGTAACATTATTCGGTTTCAGTTATGAATGTGTCAATATGATTTGATCCTAAACATAACATTATGATGCAAATTTATATGAGGTGTTAAAATACTAGAAAATAAGTGTTAGGTAGGAAATCGATTCCCTTTGAAATAGTCGATTATGATTATACAATATTATTATGTACTATTCGCTATGATACCAATGCCGCGATAGCAATATGATAGCGATACCAATCGCTTCTATTACAGACCTGCCGGCGTAGCCAAGGTGACAATCGCTATCGCTTCGACAACGAAACGCTTTGTCTCTCTATCACTCTTCCATATTAGTGCGACAGTGACAGTTGCGTTTCGATCGCTACGGAGCGTTAGCGATTGGCGTGTTGGCTACGCGGCCTGTGATTTTATTCACAGCGATTATAAAAGTGTCCAGAATTCCTCGCAAGTTTTCGCCTGATAACGACGAAATAACATATTATGTTTTTAACTTTATTGTGACACCACTTTGTGGTATGAAACATATGCTTTATGTCCCGTTACTTTTACGAAAAACATAAAAACTAAAGTTTGAGTAAATTGTACACTTATCAAACCTGTCTCATCTAATATTTAATATAATTAATATTGGTTCATCAGAACAACTATCTCGCTAAAAACTAGTAAATTTATGATGTAGTTTTGAATATCAAAAAAGGTATGGACTTGGTAAATACATTTGGGTATTAATGGTTTTTGGTTCGCTAGGGATGCTAGCTACGCTTTATATTTGTGTGTATATTTATATTATATATCGTGTACTCTACGATTGGGAATATTTCGGGCGAAACTGTATGTATTTTATATCCTTTAGATATCGACAACAATTTACAATACAATGTACAATTTTAGTGTGTTGGGTTATTTGACTCCCACCCTGTGTTATATATATTATACTCTCCCTATGTATTTTATGCGTTGTATGTACGAATGAATAATAAGTAATACCTAAGGCCAGGATTACACTTGTAAGTTTTACTTACGTAAGTAGGGACAAAGCTATTTGCTAGAATGAGATAACGATATTCATATCTCATTCTGTAGTATAGCTGTGTCCCTACTTACGTATGTAAAACTTACAAGTGTAATCCTGGCCTAACGGTTTAAGAGTCACCCACCCCACACAAGCGTCTCCTGAGCGCCGGCGTCTAGTCAACTCTATGGCTGCTGCTCGATGCAACGTCGGCGCAACTGCGCAGCGACGCCATTTCGTAACTCAGTGGAAGATTTTGTAGGACACACGCTGAAATGATGCTTATATTGTACAGAATAGGGAATCTGTTTATCCACCAAATTTTATCGTAATCTGACGGAAAAAATAGAAAAAAAAATCGGCCCATTTAACAGCAAGAGTAAGTACATAATTTACACTGAAGCCATAGAGAAATATAAGTAAAGAAAGAGTGGTAACTCCATACAATCAGTTTTCTTACCAAAACACGAGTTATTTCGTAGTCGACATCTAACGTCAAGTAGTGGAACTATCAGTACTGCAAATAGAGTGCCGGTTAATCCGGTTATAATATTAGCTGAAAATTGTTGAGCATTAGATTTTTCGTTTGTCGCGACATTCTATTGTCAACTAGCAGTACTGATAAATTCCGCTACTTGACGCTAGATGTCGACTACGAAATAAGTCGCGTTTTGGTAAGAAAACTGATGTATGGAGTTACCACTCTTTCTTTACTAATATTTATCTATGCTTGAAGCATATTTTTTCAGTTTATTGGTCATCAAACATGAATCAGAACATGGCATTACTAATTTATAAAACTTAGGAATAAGTTTGTTCCATTAAAAAAAATGTTAATAATGTTAAAATACAAGCTATTTTTTTAAACTACATGTATTACTTACGTATAGTCAAGTGTAAAAATATGGGTGCACACATTTTACTCAAAAATATGTCCCATAGTTCTTATGTCGGCGAATTAAGAACTAAGGGATATATTTTTGAGTAACTTGTATGCACCTATATTTTTACACTTGACTGTACCTATAAACTTTAAAGTTGTATGATGGACTTTCTAATAGATATTTTATAAATGTAAATATACTTTGGCCATGGAATAGGTATTGTGTATATTATTATAGTCATAATTGTAGGTAACCTTTTAAATAATATAATTGTCTTACAAAATGCGGCTTTTATTTGGTTTACTAATGGATGGGCCAAAAACTTTTCCCAAAATATCACACCCCAAACTATTTTACCCATGAGGCAATTATAATTATAATTTTGCCCGCGCTCTTACATGCACGGCGCCTGGGGCGCCCGTCACAGTCTAAGGAAAAAACGTGCCTCGGATATCAAGAAAATTTGATTCTCGCACAGATGGCGCTACCACCAAGACCAACCATTGACCTATTCTCGGCTAGATGGCGTTGACGGTTTCGTTTGTTATTTAACAATTTTAACACATATCAGTGAAAGAACATGGGTCAAAATCATATAAAAATATTAAATATAAATAAAAGAATCATTTATCCATAACTACTGCAAAAGTTTGTTGGGAAGTAAAATTTGGCGAAAGTTATTTGGCCCAAACGGAAGTATACCCTTTTATTTGCATGCAATACCTAAATAGTTAGCATTTCCAACAATTTACCACAGGCCTTGACATGAAAATGGTCGCATTTCGAACGCACACGCCAGTGTAAGCTCATAGTAAGCTCGTATACGAGTGTCCGGATTTTTGAAGCGCAAAATGTAGTGCGCGTATACGGTCGTTTGCTGAAACGACTGTGTACGCGCGTAAAAATACGTTATTAGGGTTCCGTACCCTAAGGGTAAAAACGGGACCCTATTACTAAGACTGCGGACTGCGGAGTCTTAGTAATAGGCTTCATCCGTCCGTCTGTCTATCATCAGGCTGTATCTCAGGAACTAGCTAGACAGTTGAAATTTTCACAGCTGATGTATTTCTGTTGCCGCTACAACAACAAATACTAAAAAGTACGGAACCCTCGGTGGGCGAGTTCGACTCGCACTTGTCCGGTTTTTTGTTTAACCGCCCTAGTGACGTTTGCTCAAGGCTATCGTTATCGCCGCGAGATTGTGGTCAAATGCTTATCTTTTTCTAATAAAAAGATACGCTCAATCATCGCAGGCAAGCATGACTGCTACGCAGTTTTGCTACACAACACAGCTGTAAAACGCTACGGCGCCGCGTAGCACACGTAGAACAGTTGCAAACGGTCGTAGTGCTACGATACGATAACTTGGATTCTCCGGAGGCCGATTCTGACTGAACGATTTATTACGGTTTAGATCTGGTTATAATAATACGTTGGCGTTAATTTACGCTGATTGGTGCGCGAAATACTGAGGGCTTACCGCGAACACCGAAGTTAGCAAATTGCGGGCTTCTTTATCTTTTACTCTAATTAATGTGTAATTTTAGAGTGACAGAGAAAGATGCCCGCAATTTGCGAAGTTCGGTGTTCGCGGTAGGTCCTCTGGTTTTATAATGGGATTTGGTATGTCATCAAGTCATCATCTAGCTTTGTCCCGGCTTTTTGCCACGGCTCATGGGAGCCTGGGGTCCGCTTGGCATTACGGCCTGGCCATTGCGCTACTTGTTTCGGCTAAGGCGACAACCATAGGTTGGAGCAAGACACAGTGATCGGACCTTTCGTTCCCACCTATGGTTGTCGCCTTAGCCGAAGTCGTGTCGGGTTTCGAAATTAGTGTCATTCATGTTGAAATTAATTTCACGAAAGTAGTTTCGATATATGCGAAAGTAATTTCGTGATATAATTAGTGTCGTGAAATTCACAGTATCGCAGTCCTGACCAGTAATATATGATCAAATATTGTCAAGAGGGCGCGCTGTTATCCTCATGTATAGGGTGACAGTTCAGTATAGTATAAAAAAATTAGTTCCAGTGAAATTCCGCAACATGGCGCGTGATCATATATTCCTGGTCTGGTTATTTCGTGAGATGATTAGTGTCGTGAAATTCACAGTATCGCAGTGACCAAGCCCCCATCGGTATCGAAGCTACACGTCCGCACAGAGGCACTTTCGCGACACTAATTTTTCACGTCACATATACACTACGAAATTAGTTGCATGACACTAATCGTGAAGGGCACGAAATTGATTTGCTTTCATGATATTAATGCATGCATTACTTATTTTTTATTTTATTTTATTTATAATAGTTATTTGTTATACAAGGGTGCAAAGTTGTATTTTACCCGCGAGTGTTTCAACACACGAGAAGTAAAATACATTTGCACCCGTGTGTAACACAAAACTTTTCCCCTCACTATAGCGAGGAAAGTGCAACATCCACAGGCGTTAGATCATCTTCATCACTGGAATCACTAATTTTTTTTACGATATCATAACAGAAAACACTAGAAATCTGATTTTTACGTGAGTCGGTGAGAAGAACAGTAAAAATTTTGTTGACAATGTTGACATTTCTGTTCTGACGTATGAAATGTCAACGATGCGTTTTGAAATTGCATCGACTCAACTTGTGCGTTCAGAATTATATTTAATATCATTATAAAAAATCTAACGTTTCTTATGGAATTTTAAGGTTTATGACTTAAAATTATTAAATAAAGCTAAATTTGGTATTTTTTATTAGATTCTCAAACCATTTATTTGATGTTAATTAATATCGAACGAACCATTATTATGAGCGTTTTACGTTTTGTTATCTGTCAAGCTACTTAAACACGCTCCATCCAAGGTCAAATTACTTTCCCCACTAGTGGATAAAATGCGTTTTTCCCCGCTTGTTTTAAAGGATAATAGACGGCTTTCCGAGCTAGTGAGGGGAAAAGAAACAAACAGTCTCGTATATGTAACATTAGGTACAAGGGTAGTTAGTAATATTGTACACTTACAGTTTCCTTTACATTAGCATTACGAAAATTTGACGAGGCCGTGACGTACAGCTGAGATCATGTTCCACAAATGGACTCGCCGGAAGATCAGCGCTGGCACTTGGGTCGGCATTATGCTGAGGCGAGCCCATTTCGTGGTAAACACTGCAAATATGTTGTTTTTTTTATTTTCCTTGTAATGCTACTATGTAAGTTTATCACGAAATAAATGATTTATGAAAATATTAAATTACATGTGAAGTGTCACAAAAAACAATTTCACGCCACTAATTTCGTAATGTATTATGTAAATCCCGCTTTAGGGTGTTGGGCATCCAACTCGCGCTTATTGGTGCGCGTGCAAGTCAGCGTGCACTGTCAAGGTCATTAATAACAGGCAGGCGGCAGGTTTCATACGCAAATAACTACTTAAAATGTAATAAGAATATTTTGAAATCATCTAAAACTACTTAATAATATTTATTTTTTATTATTAAAGTCTGAGACAACGCTCTTCAGCGATAAGACCGCCTGTTGTCTACCTCTATCCTTAATCAATTGTTTCTGTAAGCTGTATATTTGTGCCATTTTCAACCAAAAGGGTACTTATTGTCGGTTGTCAATAAGGCGCTACTTCCATATAGCTTCAATTCGAAATCAACCTTATCGACGAGCGACAATGTGGTACCTTTTGGTTGAAAACGTCACATTTTACTGAGGTGTGTCAATGAAGAGTAGTCTATCTATATAATCATATTTTTTAAATTAAAAAATGTGTTTTATTGTAGGTACGTGTTTCTTTTCAGGATGAGCCCTAAAGCCCTAACAGACACGGAAGAAAAAACATTCCTTTTATATATCAAAGACAATAAATTCAATATTAATAAATTATTTTGCATTTAAACCATCTTTTTTTTTCCTTATTGATTCCATCGGTGTGTATCTATGTCAATAAAAGTACTCCTTTTTTTAAGTCGATTAAAACATCAATAGATGATGCAACCCTGCTAACAGGTAGGTATATAGTGAAATAATGTTATTATTGTTTGATGTTTGGTGCACTTCAACAGGAAAACAAATCTATCAGGCTTCGTACTGAAAAGATCAATTTAAATCATAAAAATATGGAAAACAAAGTGACGTTCATACGATTAACTAGTAGGCCTATACCTATTTCTATTAGGTGTGGTCGTACAATAATATAGAGATATGTAATATAATTAAATATTATAGGACATTCTTACACAGATTGACTAAGTCCCACGGTAAGCTCTAGACGGCTTTGTGTTGTGACAGACAACGATATATATAATATACCTATACAAATACAAATAATTCAAAGGGATAAGGGGGTTCGCATTTGAACTTCTTACTAATTTTATGTAATGTTTAATATGTATTTTTGTACATTAATGAATTTACTTACTACGGGTATATTAATATAAATACTTGAATACATAGAAAACCCCATGACTCAAGAACAATTATAAATGCTCATCACTCAAATAAATGCAATTATCGGGATTCGAACCATCCACCATCGGTTTCATAGACAGGCGCTGAGCTTGGTCTAACTAACCTAATCAAATTTGACGCTAGATGGCGCTGTAACATGTGTAAACTAGCTAACGGTTTAATCACGTGGCTTCTATAAGATAATTTTAATATTCCGGTTTTTTTTTGTGCTTCAGGCCAAATTGATTTATATGGACCAAAGATTGATATAACTCCGTAATAGATAGATACAGTCTAAGGTAAAAACGTGCCTCGAAAATCAAGAAAATATGATTTTCGTTCAGAGGGAGCTACTAGCTTTGGCCTACTGTCGTATAGATGGCGTGGACGGTTTCGTTTGTTATTTAACAATTATAACGCATATCAGTGAAAGAACATGGGTCAAAATCAAAATCATAAAAATAATTAATGGCATTTTATCGTAGTTTTATAAACCTTCATTTTTAGTTTTAAAGTGTGTCGACAGATGGCAGTGAATTTACTGGGGTTACAAAATTTACTATGACAGTACCGCTCTAGTATAAGTTACTCTATGATATGGACTAACGATCCATCATCACTCCACTATCCACCATTTGCAGCGTTTTTAGGGTTCCGTACCCAAAGGGTAAAAACGACCCTATTACTAAGACTCCGCTGTCCGCCTGTCTGCCTGTCTGTCACCAAGCTGTATCTCATGAACCGTGATAGACAGCTGAAATTTTCACAGATGATGTATTTCTGTTGCCGCTACAACAACCAATACTAAAAAGTACGGAACCCTCAGTGGACGAGTCCGACTCGCACTTGGCCGGTTTTTGTTTTTTGGCGAACCGCTAGCACTAGCAAACGAATGGCATCTTGGCTAAGCCCTCTGGCGATTTGCCACATCGTCAGAGATGTCGTGCGAATAGCTGCACTCTCGCCGCACATTAGGTAAACGTTCAGGCAATTTTCTTATTAAAGTGGCCATGTCGTGCATGCATAATAATGTTTTACAAGCCTTATTAAATCTCGAGCTGTAAATTTGTAATTAACTTGTAAAGTTGGCAACGCCAGAGTTATTGTGCTTTTAAATGGCGGCGTCAATGTAGTCGCGTATTTTCATACAACATTGCTGGCCTAGTAAAGGGGGCGTTCAAATTTTAGGTAACGCAATTTTCTAAGATTTTTGGATTTGTGTAACGCACCGTAACGTCTTGTGTTACGTACAGGGGCGTAGCTAGAGGATATGGCGCCCGGGGCAGTCACCAAATTTGCGCCCCCTGACGACTGACAAAAGTTTCCCTGCAGCTGCCTTTTGCCCATTTTGGCGCCCCCTCTTGGATGGCGCCCGGGGCACTTGCCCCCCCCCCAGCCCCCCTAGCTACGCCACTGGTTACGTACCACCTAAAAGTTACGTAACACCCAAGTGACCACATTTACCTAAGTCACAATTATGTTCAGCAAAGTATAATTATAAAATTAAAAAATAAGCGAGCGTGTATGAGGAATGTTATAAAAATGAAAGATTAAGTGTCTAAGCGAAAGAGGTATGTCAGGATCTTAGCAAGTGGAAATCCGTGGTCTTTGCTTACCCCTCCGGGAAATAAGCGTGATTATACATATGTATGTACCTATTTTATTTTATTAAAAATAAACATTGTTACGTAACGCTTTGTTCCAACCCTCCCTCGTAACGCATCGTAACGTTTTACGAGACCCCCTCCCCCCCCCCCCCAAATGCGTTACGTAATATTTGAAGCTGCCAAAGTGCACGTCATATGCCTTAAAGTATGTTGTAAATAGAACTTTTTACATCACTTATTCGGAAAAGGGCTTTTACTTCTACATTTTTTGTCTTCTTATGGCACTTCATGTTTATTACTCCCAGAATGAGGAATCTTTATAGCGGCACAAGAAATACATCATCTGTGAAAATTTCAACTGTTTAGCTATCACGGTTCATGAGATACAGCCTGGTGGCAGACAGACAGAGGGACAGGACAGACCTTTGGGTACGAAACCGTAAAAATCGGCCTAGAAATAAGAGCGCACTTCCTAATACTAACGTGCATACAGAAGTTAGGTAATCTAAAATCAATATAAATTAAGCTAATGAGTCAAACATGTATTGTATAATTCTGCAAGTATAAGGAATAAACAGATGTTTTTTTTTTTACCTTTAATAACAATGGACACAGATTTTTAGAATGAACATATCATTTTAAATTGAGTTTATTAGATAATAAATATTTAAAATTCAAACGTAGGTATTGAAACTTTTTATTAAACATATTGATAACTAACCTGTTTAATATATTTCAACAAATAAACCAACTATTTAAACAAAAAATAGTTTAAATTAACATATTTTTCCTAAATCAGGCACAAATGATAAAGGTTTCATTCATAAAACGCTTTAAGACACGTCTAGAAAATAACTGCTTACCATCAGGCGGGCCGTATGCTTGATTGCCACCGACGTGGTATAAAAAAAAACTAATTCTGAATACCACTGAAATGTAAGTTTCTAACCACCAAATAATAATCTTAATATCATGCATTTTTTTAAGAGCATTGCGCCGTAAAAAACACTTATAATACTCCAGAAAACGCTATCAAGATTCAGCAAAAACCGCACCAATAAAACGTCAAATTCAAACGAGTAATGAAATCCAGGCTGTCATTCGGAAAACATCGATAAATCTAAAGCAGAGGGCAGCACCGGGCCAGTGCCTGCCCGCGCCCTGGGCAAAGCGGACGCCTCAACGCTCCTATATCGATTAGAGAAATATTCCTCTATTGAAAATACACGCGTCCCGCCCGTGGCGCTCCGCAGCCCTAAACATGAATAAAAAACCTAGAAAAACGTGTAAATGTAAATACAGTGTGTAATTAAAAATATAAAGGACTAGGGACCTGTTAGTGAGTATCACTTGAAATGAGTGGTCCTTTGTAAAATATATTGTTTTGTTTAATGATTTTTATGGTGGATATTTGTGGTTTTGATGTTAAAATGTGTGTGATTTGGAGATTCCGATTTGATAATTGTAAGTTGTTTGAGGTTACGATTTATCAATGTTTTTTTCTTATTTTTTCCCTAATTTATTTTTTTATAATCCGGCTTTAACTCTGTTTTTGCAATCCTGCTGTTTGCTTTATTTCACAAATATAATTAGCATTTTATTTTGTTAAGTGCTTATTTAATTATTTGCATGCATAAACATTATTAACAAAGGTTTTTTTTTAATTTAATTACTGTTGTTTTTAATTACAATTTGTGAGAAATGTGTTGTTTTTTCTGTATCGGATTTTTAGCGGTGACTTTTTTGTCATAATGTACTTCATTTTAGGTATTGTATATTTAATTAGTTAAGTACTGCGGAAAGGAATACCACTCTGGTTTAACTATGCTTTTGGATCAAATATTATGTAAGTAATTGTGATTTATCTCTAATAAATAAAATAATGATAAATACATAGCGTCAAAAATATTTTTTTTTGTATATTTAGTTACCTGCGGAACATTCAGTGTATAATTTTATTACCGAATCCGTTTAAGGGCATATTTGCTCCGTGTTCTGAGTAGGGCAAAGGAGAAGAAAAAAATTGACGCAAAACTTACTTTCTTACTTACTGCTGTGGCGCGACGACCCGAAGTGGATCTTGGCCTCCGACACCAAAGCCGTTTCTGTCCAGACGACGGCGCCGAGTTCGCTGAGGTCTTTCTGCACTTCGTCTCTCTAGCAGTACCTAGGGCGTCCAGACGGTCTTCGGCCACTTGGTACTCCAGAGTACGCCCTCCAGACTGCGCGATCTTCCCCCATCCGGACTACGTGCCCGAGCCATCGGAGCCTGACGGCTTTCGTTTCTCCAATGATGTTCGGCTCTAAAAAGGGTTTTTTTTTCTATGGGGTACGTCTTTCAAGCCGGCTAACCGTCCATACAAAGGCCAAAAATATTTGCAGGCATCCATAGGCTAGGAGTCTGCTTACCATCAGGTGGGCTGGTGGTTGGGTGGATATATTAGTGTCGGTCTAAAAGTTGATTTGCCCGTTTATTAAAACTGACATACAGAACTCCGTAAGCATAAGCAAAGAGGATATAATAAGATAGAGCGGTACTGTCATAGTAAATTTTGTAACCGCTGTAAATTCACTGCTATCTATCGACATACTTTAAAACTAAAAATGAATTTATAAAAATTCGTTAAAATGTATTTAAATATGGATAAATTACTTTTTATTTGCATTTTTTTTTAAATATGATTTTGACCCATGTTCTTTCACTGATATGCGTTAAAATTATAAATAACAAACGAAACCGTCACCGCCCTCTATACGAGAGTAGGCCAAAAGTAGTGGCGCCATCTGATCACGTTTTTTCCTTAGATCCATCTATTACGGAGTTATATCTAAGTATAAGCTTGGCTTGGCATAAACTTTGTATGAAAGTTGCTCTACATAGGCCATGTTAGATTTTGTGGCACGACGCTGGCAGTGACAGAGGAGACGCTAGGATGCCACAGACACATTCCCTGTGGGAAGGTCTCCAAAAAGGTGGACTGAGTAAGGTGGAGTGAGCGGATCGAGATCACATAATGATTATTCCAGTAAATAATATTTTGAGATGATCGGTACTGATAGTCCGCCTAAGCCAACTTGGCACCAATTTAAATAGAACTTATTCATATTCGGCCCGATTCGAGATACGTCGTACTTTAAGATACGTCAAAAATGACGTCTAGATTAAATATGTCAGTGTCAAAAGTGGCGTTTTTGTTTGAAGAAACGTTGACGTATCTTAATTAAAGTTCGAATCGGGCCGATTATCATAGAAATGTGACATTAATTATGATAATATTGCCAAACTTTGTCAATGCAAATTTTCAGATTTATCTTGGTCCTACTTTATTTTGGCGCGTAATTCAAATTTTATATGGGAGGAAAAACCCTTCACGCCTACATTTTTTAAATTTGCCGCCATTTTCTACTGACGTAAATGGTTTGCAAAACTATATAAAAGTTAAAAAAACAGCTAACAGAATTCATACGTTAAAAAACAGCCACCCGAATTCACACGTTAATAAAAAAAAACAACTGAATTCAGTTCCTCTTCCTTGTTTTGAAGACCGTTAAAAATATCTCTAGTGGCATTGATACGTTCCTAATTCGAATCACTGTTGAAAATAATGCATTCTATTTTCAAACTTTAGTCTGCCGGTGGTCTGCCCAATCGTCAGTCGCAGATCAGTTGAATACCTAGGGATGATACGATGAATTGATGATTGATAACCAGAGCCGGGAATTCTCGTAGCATTTTTGAGCTGCCATAGGGACTTCCGATTATACATATGTATATCGATAAATACAGAATACAATATGTAATATATGATTACGAGTAGAAGTAAACAACATGCAGTCTTATCGCGAATAAGCGATCTCTTCGATATAACCTTTGGATACCAACTTATAGGTCTTTCAAGCTCAAACATACTCAAACATATTTATTGCTCATAAATTTTCAAATTACAAGAATACAGACCCTGTAAGGGCACAGCAATTTATTTTATACTTACTTATACAAAAAAAATTTATACTACGTCGGTGGCAAACAAGCATACGGCCCGCCTGATGTTACGCAGTCTCCGTAGCCTATGTACGCCTGCAACTCCAGAGGAGGATTAATCTTATTAATTACATTGCAAAAAAAAAACTAACATTCTACGAATAGGGGTCACAAACATTTTCTGATAAAGTGAATATTGTCGGAAATAATGGCCCTCTAACTTTTGAACCATGGGTCCAAAAAAAATTAAAAAAAAAAGCGTGATAATAGATTGCTTTTACTATGACATAATGCTGGAACAAATAACCGGTTCCTGAAAGGTTTTACTCTTACTTTTTTCGGGATTATAAAAATTCCACTTTATTCCTCCTAGCAGAGTATTGTTGGTTCAAATTATGTTGAATACAACTTTCTTATTTGGAAATGTACAACTACCGTAACTATACAAGTACATAGTTATTATATTATAGGTTTAGCCAGTTTAGCATAGACTCGAGATCATCGCAAATAGGTAGGCCTGTCAAACAAAACACGCTCTGATTGAATATATCTGAAAAATAAATTATAGTAATGGAAGTACAAAGGCGAACTTATCCCTATAAGGGATCTCTTCCAGCTAACCTTCGAGTAGATGAGTGGAAAACTATAGCCAGGTCAGATAGACAAACTTACAGGATGTACAAATTAATATTTAAAAAAAGAAATAACACTAAAGATTAAAATACATAAAATACATATTAGCATACATACATACAATACTAAATATATATTATAATATATATAAATATCACAAGTGTAAGAAAATAAAAATAAAGGTTAGTACTTAACCAGATCACGCTGATTGGAAAGCCAAAGCTTCTTCAGATTAGCCTTGAGTGACGCTACAGACTGGGACTGTTTGAGCGACAGGGGCAACTCGTTCCACAACTTCACAGCGCGAACCGTGAAAGAATTTGCATACGATCGCGTCTTATTAGGAGGAATAGCAAGCGTGAGATTAGAACTCGATCGTAATTGAAATAATCTATATTTTAACGAACGTAATGATTTTATCTCATTTCAGTAATTTCCAAAATTATGTGATGGTACTAATTTTATTGTCTGATGTTGACACTGTAATATTTTCTAGAACTGCACGTGCGAACCCTACAAAATAGGAACCCCGGGCACTAAATAAGAAAGCCTCAGCCTCATTTGCTATCAAAGCAGCAGGTAAACGTCTTCCAGACTGAATATTGTGATTGTGACAAGACCTTGCATTATTTATTAGATATAAAATACACAAACACAAAGTTGTTTAAACTTGTCGGGCTTAAAATGATTGCAAAAGCAGAACGGATTTCCTGCCAGGTAGATAAGTTGCAAACGTTTTCATAATATTTTTCCCGATGTTATACGAACCAGTGAGCACGGCATAGCAGACGGAGGCATGTTCAGATTGTAATAATAGCTTATGAATTTCATAAACTTTTTTTTGTACTACGTCGGTGGCAAACAAGCATACGGCTCGCCTGATGTTAAGCAGTCTCCGTAGCCTATGTACGCCTGCAACTCCAGAGGAGTTACATGCGCGTTGCCGACCCTAACACTCCTCTCCCTCGAGCTCTGGCAACCTTACTCACCGGCAGGAACACAACACTATTAGTAGGGTCTAGTGTTATTTGGCTGCGGTTTTCTGTAAGGTGGAGGTACCTCCCCAGTTGGGCTCTGCTCTAGATCTGGAATGACATCCGCGTCCTGTGCCCTACCACACAAAGCGAGATGTCATTCACAGTGCCCATACCTCTCTTTTGGACGTAGTTTATTAAGGACATCCCGGGTCCTGGACGTAGTTTAATGACATACCCGGGTCCATTTAAGGACACCTGTCAACCTGTCATTACATTTAGAACATGCCTATGATCTCGTGGCTACCGGGCAAATCAGCTTTTGTTTTGGTCTGACCAAAGGATTCATCGTGCCAAGCGGCTTCGCCTGAGACTAAAGTGCGCCTTGTAGCAAAACCGTCTCGTGTGATGCGGAAGGGTCCTGGATTTTCCCTAATCCCCCCACACATTCCTACCTCTCTAATTGCCCAAGTCAGGTTCAAAAAAATAAAACTCAATGCGCTTACTAACCCTACTATTACCTACCCATACCCACAGGTGTGAACCGCGGTATAAGTTCCACCAATTCCAGGGATTTGGAGCTAAGTCCGGTATTCCCAGAAGCTTTGGCCCCGGATTCCCGCCAATGTGAGCGAAACAAATATTTGCAGCAAACGAAATAAATCGGCCTGTAGCTACGTGCAACTAGGGTTAGCAGCACCTTATACTCGTATACATAGAAAGTCGTAAATATTTTATACTCATATTTAGTTATACGAACGGGTCTACCGCAATTTAGTTTCATTGTTGTAAGGTTAAAACAATGAAATTAAATCGCGGTAGACCCGTTCGTACAATTAAATATGTGTTCAAAACGCGAGAGTTTAGAGTGTTATATTTTATACTCGTTATTAGGGTTCCGTACCCAAAGGGTAAAAATGGGACCCTATTACTAAGACCCCTCTGTCCGTCTGTCTGTCACCAGGCTGCTCATGAACCGTGATAACTAGCTAGACAGTTGAAACTTTCACAGATGATGTATTTCTGTTGCCGCTATTACAACAAATACTAAAAAGTACGAAACCCTCGGTGGGCGAGTCCGACACGCGCTTGTCCGGTTTTTGTCTTGAGCCTGTTAAGGCTTACGGTCTTATCCATCCATAGTATTATTAATCATAAAACTCCCGTGAGACACGAACATATTAAAATTATTTTGAACGGGTCACTCACGTATTTTTAAGTCGGATAAACGCTCGACATTTGTTTCGATTAAAATTTCGAGGATCTTTCTCATGGAGCACCGCCTTTACTGGTGAAGAGCGCGACGAGTACACGTCGAAACATATCGAGCGTTTATTAGACTTAATAATACGTGAGTGACCCGTTTAAAATATTTATAAATATTTTAATATAATTTAATATCACGGCACCTTATAAAACAACGTCCCCCAACGCGGCGCCGCGTCTGTCTGTTTGTTTGTATGTGGTTTGTATGTAAGCGATAAACTCAAAAACTCCTGAACTGATTTTCATGCGGTTTTCATTTATCAATAGAGTGATTCTTGAGGAAGGTTTAGGTGTATATTTTGTTAAAGTTTTTTGTAACCCGTACGAAGCCGGGGCGGGTCGCTATTAACATTACTATAATATACTTCAATGTAAGTAATTTATCTACACACATACGAGTATCATAAACCCTCTCCGATGCGTACCGAAACCGCAAATTACGGACAGCATAGACATTTTTTATTGTTAGAACAAATTTCTTATGAATTGTTGCGCAATAATAAGTAAGTAGGTAATATTAATAACGTCGATATAGATTTAATAATGAAATTTCTAACAATACTAATAAACACAAATGTCTAAATAACAGATTTGTTGGGCACTACGTATTCCCATTTCTTCTCGAATCAAAATTTAGTATCAGTACCGGGAAATATATCCCAAAAATATAGGATTACTTCTTACACTGGCAACCCTACCACGTAGCCCGAACGGGACGTCACGTATTACGTACAGCCGTGATAAAATAAAACTAATCTTACACTGAGGGCCTACCGCGAACCACGTTCGACGTGTTGCCTTCTTGTCACACTTACGTACGAATTTACAAGTGCGACAGAGACGGAACACGTCGAACGTGGTTCGCGATAGGCCCTCTGAACGCTACCAATGTGTTTACGTTCACAAGTAAATGAATAAGAATAGCGAATAAATGTGTCGATTATTGGTTCATTTTTAATCCCTAACGCAAAAAGAGGTTTGACGCCAATATCTGTCTGATTGTGTCTGTGGCATCGTAGCTCTCCAACGGATTGAGCGATTTCGATGCTGTTTACGCAAAAGCGAGTTTGCTTGCGGTAGTTTTTTATGTTTGATAGAAATCAATCCAGCAGTTTGAAAATTATCAGCTCTAATCGAATTTAAACTATCGTGAAACATATTTCAAAATATTTAGATCAGTACGGTTTCACTCACTGTTATTTTTAGTCGCTTTTGGCGACATGTTTCGGAGTCTTTGGGAATCCTTCCTCAGGCACGAGTGTCCGCGGCGGTTGTACGTCGTGCACTCCGAAATCCGAAACATGAAACATGAATCGTAGATCTATCGATTATTATAATAAAATAGGGAGTGTTTGTTTTTTTAATTTTACTTGGATCGAGTCCCGGGCGAGGCAAGCGAGTTTTAGAAAATATTTGAATGCAGTTTTGTTTCTTTTTAAAAATAAAGGAATGTCTCCTTTAAGAAAAATAAGCCAGCTTAAGGATTTAAGGTAGTTTCCTTCCAGGGCCCGACTTATCTTTCCACACTGTATAGCGTAGGGGGGTCATTCTCAAAAAATATGTCTGCAGTCACGACTCATACAAAATTTGTGAAAAGAGTCGTGGCAACTAGACGCTACCACAGACATATTTAAAAAAAAATATCCAGAGTTTTTTTTAAATGTTTATTTTAATAGTTATAGACCCATTACTTAGAAAGTTACAGAACATTCAGAATATTCAAGAATAGATTCGAGGGCCGTAAAGGACCCTCGAATCAATTCAACGTTTATTGGCAATCCAGTCGGGCCGAGAATCGCGAATCCGCCGGCAATGGCGGCAATTAATGTATGCGCGGGGCGTAGACCTCCTCTCATGGACTCTGGATCACAAGCCTAGAATGTACAAGATTTCCTGTTATCAAAAGTGCGACGAAAATCAGAATGATGTCAAAGTGCCATTGGAAGTATTGAACTCAGAATTATTAAATATGTGACTGCGTAAATTATTTACTATCACAATTTTAATCTAACACGAGACTTAATCGCGTAAAAAACTTACGTTTATTTATTGGTCGCGCAGAAAGAAGTTGTTGATACAATTCCTCGCCAGTCTGCCTGTGACCACGAACGTAACGTCACGTCCTAAACGTCAGGCCATAAATAAACGTAAGTTTTTTACGCTATCATGTCCCGTGTTAGTTTAAAATTATGAGTGAAAATCGTGTTAGTTTAAATAAATATATTATTTACTATCGTAATTATTGTAACATTGTAACAGTAGATCTTTATATTCCAAGATATAACCCACTACGTCTCTTAAATAAATGCATATTTTCGTATCTTCTAGTTACGTTTTGTATCGGGCTACCCGAGTATGTGCGGAGTGGGCACCGCTGGATGATGTGCTCCATGGTCTGGTCCTGGCCGCAGTCGCATAGCCATAGCGCGGAGTCACGGCCTGATACTCTTTGATAGAGAAAGATAGTCTTATTGCGATTCATATAAGAGAAAATAGTGCCATGCTTTGGCCTTATAATCGACCGGGTGGCATCATAGGTAGGAGGCAATGGCGAAATAGCGAAATTTATAAGAGTGAAAAAGAATAAATGGCAGCATAGGTGCTGCCCAAATTTTATACGAATAATCTTTCTCTTCCCCCGGTCGCTCGGTGGCGCGTCTATAACTACTTGTATATACTATGTCTATGCTCCAACCCCACTTATGCCGGAAGTAGTTGCATCATCCGTGCCCGGCTCTTAGGCGGGTTAAGCGACACTATTAGCTTCCTTGGCAGGTTGGGCCCCTTGTTCATAATAATCATCTTTGACAGACTCTAATGAGCAAGTGATCTGTGGGACCGGGACATGCCTATTTCCGAACTCATCAATGGAAGATTGTTAGGTTACGTTGGTTTGATTTGTCCTCTATTTTTAGCCAGATATAGGTCAAGAAAATAGAACTTTCGGGCAAGATTCGAACCTGCGACCTTTTGGAACACCAGTCGCGCCTAAGTCCTAACCAACTGAGCTACCAAAACTTAGCATTCCACATCCGGCTTATCATGCCAAAGCACATCCATATTCATATTTATTTATCATCATACTTCAGACTATCGCTAGGTTAGGAATACCATTGCATTATGAGTAATGTTTTTATTTTCCTATAATAGTAAAAAACCGGCCAAGTGCGAGCCGGACTCGCGCGCCGATTGTTCCGTACATTACACAATTGAAACAATGTATATTTTATGTGAAACATGAGTGAAAGGTAAATCGCGGTTCACGATTTATGACGTATTAAAAAAAATTACTTACTAGATCTCGTTCAAACCAATTTTCGGTGGAAGTTTGCATGGTAATGTACAACATATATTTTTTTTTTAGTTATATCATTCTCTTATTTTAGAAGTTACAGGGGGGGGGGGACACATTTTACCACTTTGGAAGTCTCTCTCGCGCAAACTATTCGGTTTAGAAAAAAATGATATTAGAAACCTCCATATCATTTTTGTAGACCTATCCATAGATACCCCACACGTATGGGTTTGATGAAAAAAATTTTTTGAGTCTCAGTTCCAAGTATGGGGAACCCCCAAAATGTATTGTTTTTTTTCTATTTTTGTGTGAAAATCTAAATCTTAATGCGGTTCACAGAATACATCTACTTACCAAGTTTCTACAGTATAGTTCTTATAGTTTCGGAAAAAAGTGACTGTGACATATGGACGGACAGACAGACAGACAGACATGACGAATCCATAAGGGGTCCGTTTTTTGCCATTTGGCTACGGAACCCTAAAATGCTCTTGTACCGATTTAAACGTCAGAAAAACATTCAAAGTCGTTATCACTACACCTTATTATAAAACAAAGTACCCTGAGGCGTTTGTCTGTCTCTATGTTCGCTATGAACTCAAAAACTACCGAACGGATTTTCATGCAGTTTTCACTTATCATTAGAGTGATTCTTGAGGAACGTTTAGGTTTGTAATTTCTTAAGGTTTTGTGTAAATTGGTCGAAATAACAATGTTTGCTGATGATGTCGAAAAAAAATACGCTCTGCCTCTACATCTGCGAAGCGGGTCGTTAGAACAAGAATTACAAGTACTTATAAGTACCAAAGTTTCAGGGCATTCCCCTTACCACCGCTAAAAGTATCGGGATACTTGTTGTCGACATTACGAACGAAGTCCAGTTTCGTAGTCATCTGGAACAAAAAGCCAAACTGGCCTCCAAAAAGCTTGGGGTGCTTAACAGAGCCAAACAGTGCTTCACACCGGGTCACCGACTTTTGTTATATAAAGCGCAGGTTCGACCCCATATGGAGTACTGTTCTCATCTCTGGTCTGGCGCTCCACAATACCAGCTCCTTCCCCTTGACTCCATCCAACGTCGGGCAGTTCGTATTGTCGGCAATTCCGAACTTACTGACGGCTTAGAACCTCTTAGTCTTCGGAGAGACGTTGGCTCTCTTTGCATGTTCTACCGTCTGTACAATGGGGAATGTTCCGAAGAACTTTTTGATCTGGTGCCATCGTCTCGTTTCTATCACCGCACCTCCCGCCAAAGGAGCAAAGCTCATCCTCACTTCTTAGACACATGGCACACCATGAATAAGCGGGCATCCCGCTCGTTTCTTCCCAGAACGTGCAGAATGTGGAATGAGTTGCCTCCTGAGGTATTTCCTTTGTGCTACGACATGGGATTCTTCAAGAAGCGGGTATTTAGGGTTCTCAAGGGTCGGCAACGCTTAAGTGGCTCCTGTGATGTTGCTTACGTCCATGGGCGACGATGACTGCTTCCCACCAGGCGGCTCGTCTGCTCGTTTGCTGAATATCACATAAAAAAAAAACATAAAGTTAGCTTATACATTTTTCAGCATCCACGTTATAAAAACATTAAAAACATGGAGAAAAATTCTATTCACTAAAAAGCGCACTACTTTCCCCCGAGGCTCATTTTCTATTCATTTCGGTTGTTCTTACACGGCCTTTCGCGATTTTTGCACTCCTTTTAACACTTTTTTTGCGAAGTGAGGTCAAGTGTGCTTTAGGCGTGTTGTATAAATACTGATTTAAACTTTCACGATTTTTACTCATTATTATTTATCTCCACGGGACTTAATCGAAACCTCGGAGGTAAATTTAAAACTATTTTTCGCGATTAAGTCCCGTGGAGATAAATAATAGTGTTGTATAAATGTTGGGTATAAAGGGCTTTTTCGCACAAAATCACATCAACTGTACACTTTTGTATTATCGTAAGGCCCAATGTGCATTACAATGTACACTCTGTTTCAATCTAATTTGAACCTTACACTAACTGAATTAAGTGGCATTTCTTTTTTTCTTTTTTTTTTAATTTTTAGGAAACAAACAGTCACATACAGATAAGTTTAAACTTGCAGATATACAATAAGAGCTATAGTTCCATTAATTATAACATACTGATATTGATAACAAGTAGAAACAGGGCTTGTTCGGTTCTTTTGTTTCATTGTTTTCTAAAACAAACGAAAGTCACCCTAATCTTCTATACAACAAGGTACGAATTAAAAATAGGGAAACTTTGTATGGTGGGCCTTACGAGGTTAAGGCCCCGTGGGTTCAGGTTCTTCTCACACTTACAAAGCGTAAACTTAAGCGAGATTTTGATAGCACAGACGGTGCAGGTCCTATTTTAAACGTCATAATTTCATAGAATTATTTTATAACAACATTTGCACAGTGTGCTATCATAATCGCTGCAGAGTTAGTTTGGTCTGACTCTAAAAACATATTTCTCAATTATTTTTTAAATGCAGCCCAACCAAAAGAGACTTGAAGGGACCTTACGGCCTACCTATTTACCTATTTACGCACTTGTAAATTCGTATGTGACAGGGAGGCAACACATCGAACGTGGTTCGCGGTTTTTTCGCTTCAACCCTACTGACTTTCGATTAACAGATCAGTGAAGGTAGACCTTACTGATCTTAGACCAATAGTCCGACACGCAACATTCACTGTTTGCATATGTTGCCTGTTGAAGCTTAGTAGTAGTGCCCTCGATATATTTCTACAATGAGGGCTAACGCGTATGAATTCGCCGGTAGGGGCGCTAGTGTAGATGGTGGTCTTTTCCATAGTTCGAAATGTCAAATGTCACTTGTCACTTCAATGACTGACAGCTGTTCTTTAATCTTTCGGACCACCATCAACAGAGGCGCCAACTGGTGGTGGTGAGCAAAAAAACGATAGCCCTCATTTCTTGTCGGACGGTAAGTCCGTCTTTACACTGGCTGGGGTCATATTTAATCCTCGCAGTCAACAGATATCATCGCAACCCTTGGCCATAGGTTAGTATATGTTATTACTCTTGGCTACCCGCCAACGGTTTAGGTCGCACATTGTACGAGTTTAGGTCGAATATAAACCTTATTCACACGTACGAATATTCGTAAATTGTGAGAACGTATTTGAGGGGATCATTGACGCGCGATTGATTGATTGCGCGGTGTACAGCTGCAGTCGAAATTACGCTCTTTAGTCTCTATACTGCACTTCGCTGTACTCGGCTGCACTGTGGGTGGACTGTACGCAACGGTCGCTCAGCTCTCTGCGCGTCCAGTATAATAATGCTTTCAGGGCGCTGCTGGGGTTGTCACGTTTCTGCAGTGCATCGACCATGTTCGCGGAAGCACGCGTAGACAGTTTCAATGCTCTGCTGCGGAAAAAGATGGCATCGCTTCCACAGAATGCGTGACAGCCCGAACAGCCTCCTGAAGACAATAGCTGTAAGGAATGAGTGCTCAATAATACGTCGTTATTAGTGAGTTACGAGTACTACATAGTTTTTACGTTTTAGTTTGTAGAATACTAACAAAATGGATCTTGTTATCTAAATAAATAAACGTTTTATTATTTCTATTGAGCTAGCGTGAGTTCGCTACTCACCGATCTAACATCTACCCAATTACTTCTTTTGAGCGTCGGCGTCCAGTCAACGCTATAAAAAAACCGGCCAAGTGCGAGTCGGACTCACAGTAAGTAAGTAAAGTAAGTAAGTACACACACGAAGGGTTCCGTACCATTATCTTTAAAAACGGTCACCCATCCAAGTACTGACTCCGCCCGACGTTGCTTAACTTCGGTCAAAAATCACGTTTGTTGTATGGGAGCCCCACTTAAATCTCTATTTTATTCTGTTTTTAGTATTTGTTGTTATAGCGGCAACCGAAGTACATCTGTGAAAATTTCAGCTGTCTAGCTATCACAGATCACGAGATACAGCCTGGTGACAGACAGACAGACGGACAGCGGAGTCTTAGTAATAGGGTCCCGTTTTTAACCGACTTCAAGATTTCAAAAGGAGGAGGTCATCAATTCGGTTGTATGTTTTTTTTTTTTTTTTTTTTTTTTTAAATGTTCTGGACCGATTTTGAAAATTCTTTTTTTGATTGTAAGTATATACATACAGATTGGTCCCGTTTTGGTCAAAACGCAGTTCTGATGATGGGATCCATGAGGAATCGAGGGAACTCCTCAAATGAGAAAGGCATACATATAGTGATTTTTGTATTTTCATCAACAAATCCAGCTTTTACATAAAAAAGTGACATTTGATGAAGTGGAACTGCTGATGATGATCAGAATGGAACTCTTCAACGACACATAGTTCACGTTTGGCGATTTATTCTCTTCGTTATGGACCCAACCCCAAACTTGGACCTGGACTTTTTTTTGAACTGCGATCCTCACTGAACCGAACTGCTATCAGAAAAGTGGGTTAGGTTAGGTTAGAACTGTGACCCTTATAGAAACGAAATGCTACTAGAAACGTGGGTGGTTTTACCTCATTTTAGTTAGGCAAAAGATGCTGTCTTTTTCATTTCATTGTCTGGAGTGCACCATCAACAATAAGTAACCTTTCAACGGCATCCCTCATTGAAGTCGGTTTTTTTTTCTTAAAAATTATTACCCTTTGGGTACGGAACCCTAAAAAAGGTGTCGTTGCACAGTTGCACCAACATTGCGTCGAGGCCGTCGAGCTGCAGCCATAGTGTGGACTGATGATGATCCTTCCGGCCGATTTCGACCATAGCGACCACTTCGACTCCTAGTTATCGGAGTTCATTATTCGGGAGTCTCAATTGCGCAGGATATATTGAGGTGCGTAAGCGTTCGCGCACACACAGACACACATTCGTCTTCCCTCTCCCCGAATCAGTGGAACGGAGAATCGCTACGACTGGAGAAAATGATGAAGTTTGATATATTTGAAATAATTCAATGTTTTTAAGAATAATAATAACTGCATCAATAAATTGCTCTGATATTTAGATTAAAAGGATTAAGGTAATATTTAAAACTTGACAATTTAAAAGTGCTTGTTGCTAGGCCTATTTGAATAAAGAATATTTTGACTTTGACTTTGATGTCAAGATGATATGATATGTCTGGCCGACGGTAATTTTACGCCCTCTACCGTCGCCCTGGGCCATACCACAGTAAGAATAATTGTAATACTGTGGTTGACCAACTTAGATGCCAACTCGGAAGACGTCAGTGTGCGATCTCTTTTACAGTATTTTGGCATAGTACTATGTATATCTATGTATTAACATTGCCTGCGTGTAAATGTGTCGCAATACGTACATGTGTTGATTTTTTTGACCTTGTGCTAGAGAATGTCCAGTGCGTGCCACACGCAGGGGTAGTTAGCATTTTGCAGTGTTTTGGTATTAGGGCAGCATTATAAAGGTTAAACTCTTATTCTGACAGCAGTCAGTTACTGCAGGGTTCTCCGCACTTAAAATGTGACGTTTGCAACCAAAAGGTACCACATTGTCGTTTGTTGATAAGGTTGATTTCTAATTGAAGCTATATGGAAATAGCGCCTTACTGACAAATATATTAATAACGGGTCACTCACGTATTTTAAGTCGAAAAACGCTCGACATGTTTCACTCCGTACCGAGGAGTGTCATCAAGAGCTTTAAAATACTGTGACAAGAATGTAATGATTCACTCTCCGCGATCGTACTACGAATAACTGATAATAAAACCGGCCAAGTGCGAGTCGGACTCGCGCACAAAGGGTTCCGTACCATTAGGCAAAAAACGGCAACGGCGGTACGGAACCTTAAAAACTGTCAGCTGTTAAAACTGACCCATGGTAACCGTAAAATGAATCCTGCACCGATCAGGGCAAGTATAGTATCCCACTAAGTCAGATACCTATACATATTACATAGAGTAACTTATACTAGAGCGGTACTGTCATAGTAAATTTTGTAACCCCAGAAAATTCACTGCCATCTGCCGACACACTTTAAAACTAAAAATGAAAATTTATAAAAATACGATAAAATGTATTTAAATATGGATAAATGATTTTTTTTATTTGCATTAATTATTTTTATGATTTTGACCCATGTTCTTTCACTGATATGCGTTAAAATTGTTAAATAACAAACGAAACCGTCAACGCCATCTATACGACAGTAGGCCAAAGCTAGTAGCGCTTCAGAGGGCGAGAATCAAATTTTCTTGATTTTCGGGGCACGTTTTTTCCTTAGACTGTATCCATCTATTACGGGGTTATTACATTCCACATATTATAGTGATTAATGTGCAGTGCAATTAATGCAATTAATGTTATACATTTTTCATGCACAGGGGTTAGTTCCCATGGAAAAAGACAGCTAGGTGGCCTTCGGTCGATAAAATAGTACATTGTGCAACATGGGGCGTAAGTTAAATATTGCAAACGAGAGTATAGCTAGCAATATCATAGATTCGAGTTTGCAATATTATTACGCCCCGAGTTACACACAATGTTTTTCATCACACTTGCGATACAAAGATAAAGTATAAAGACAAAAAACTGTTATTTATAATACTAGAAACTTCATAACTCCCTAGGGAAAACGCTTTCTCTATAGTTCCCGCTAAGCCTGCGTGCAATTCCACATTTACTGAGCGAGTGTGATGAAAATATAATTAATCGGCATTTGCCTTTGGACTAGCACTACTGGGGGCCTAGCTAAGATCGCATCGCAGAGAAACGAAAAAAAACGCTATCAGTCTCAATCGCACTAATATGGAAGAGTGATAGAGAGACAATAGCGTTTCGTTTCGTTTTCTGCAAACGAATGACATATTGACCGCATTTAGGGTTAGAACGCACTGCGGTTATTTTTTTGCGGTTTCAGTCTTATGAAGCATGCCGTACGTTACACTTTTTGCGGTTCGAAAACCGCAAAAAAATAATCGCAGTGCGTTCTCAGCCTTACATATTCTGAGTCGCGAAACGAAAAGCAAACGTGAATATACGACGCACGAGAACCTACAGATTTTATAAATTGTGGAAAATTTGGAATATTACGACATACCTATCTGTGTCTGGTACTTTAATGTTCATGTCTATATATAAATATATATAATACCTATATCTATGTATAATTGGATGGCGGCGGCTAGGTATATGTGACTCTTAAGGAATTCCGAAACCTATTCTACAATCAGGCGTTTTTTAAAATTATTACTACCTTCAGCTAAATTTAGTTTTCACAGCAATCTACATAAAATATCTCAACTCAGTCTCAACGCATCGTAAGTATTTATTTACCTTCATTCCAATTCCTAAAGTACATTTCATACTTATTCCATTCTAGAATTTAAACTTCTAGCAATAAGTTCTACAATCTCCTGTAAAAAAATTGTACTTACGTCATTCTTGCTACAAGAGATGTTGACGTCATCAACGACTTTGTCGGCGCGTTCCAAATTCGAATTGAAATTTCATCGTTGTCTTGATTTAGCGGTTGGTAAACAATAAACATGTTGACTCTGGATTTCAACGCGTGGAATGAAACTTTGCATATTGAGCAGAGACTAATCAATCCTATAGGGCCCTCCACACTCGTGCGCGAATCACGGCGCGAAGCCGCGAACGCGAGTGTGGAGCGGCGGGCTTATAGAATAAGGGCTATCGTTTTTTTGCTCACCAGTTGGCGCCTCTGTTGATGGTGGTCCAAAAGACTAAAGAACAGCTGTCAGTCATTGAAGTGACAAGTGACATTTGATATTTCAAACTATGGAAAAGACCACCATCTACACTAGCGCCCCTAGCGGCGAATTCATACGCGTTAGCCCTCATTGCATCGCTATAGTTTGGCAAGCCATTGCCGTCAGTAGAAAATAGGGGCAGATTAAAAAATATACAAAATTTGAACATCTCGCCCTTTTCTACATCCAGTGAGTTTGCCAGAGTAGAGTAGGTATATTTCTCGAACTTAAATTATGTATCTCAGATTTTTGAGTAAAATTATATTGGCATTCGGTAGACAGACAGACTGATATGACGAAACTAGAGTCAGACCAATCTAACTCTGCATGGCATTTGCAATGACAATGTCATTATTAGTGTCAACTTTCTATGGAAATATGACGTTTATTAGGTATAATGACTATGATAAAAGTTAGCGTAGGATGGTATCCCACCTGTCCATTTCTTTGTCCAATGTGCATTGCGTCTCACTCTCTCATTAAGTAAAATGTGAGACGCAATACACATAGACTAGAAATGTATAGGTGGAATACCATCCTTAAACGGACTCTACATAGGTTTTTATTTTGCTGTATCAGCAAAAGTACCATGAAAAAATAAAACATAAAAGTGACAAACGTTTCCGAATCTGAATTTAACTAACCATAGACGATAACCGTCAGAGCTGAGCACGCAGAAACAAATGACAGGCGTTCCGTTCCATTACCGCCCGGTTTGCAGCGTTCAGAGCCACATGAACAACTCCTTTCGGGTATTCTCGGCTCCGTTCGGCTCAGCATTGTTCCGAGCAATTATTAGGGTTGGCACAACTTGACGTCCCTTTTCGTGCACAACCACAGATAAGATAATGACTTGAATTTTGACAACCCTAAACAGCCGAAAGGGATAGTGCCATACATTAGAAAGGGACAGCATGATTCGTCCCTGAATCGCTGTCAAACTTCGGTTTTGTAGGAAGTGTCCTTTCGGTACGGTAGTACTATTATTTATTGTATGGTTATGCTCTGATTTTAACGCATTCCCTGCCAAGGTTTTCGTAGTGCTACACGTGTAGCAGATCCTAGCGTTTTCTCGCTTTGTAGAGGCAAGCAACTACGAACAGAACGCCCGCCGAGCGGGTGGGTTCTCGGTAGAGATGTCACGACTCACGAATAATCGTCAACTATTCGGTATTCGGCCTATTCGGCCACTTTGCCGAATATTCGGTATTCGGCCAGGTGCACACCTACCTAAAAAGAAAAATTACACAATAAAAAATAACCAAAAACTAGGTATATTTAATGTAAAAAATGTATTCTTTTAAGTTTTACAAAGACACTATTTTCTTTGTAAAGTTTTACAAAGAAAATAGTGCAAGTAGAAATTTTGTACCAACAAAACCTAGTACTACAGATTAGTACAGATACAGTTTGAGAAGAAATTGTAGAAATTAAAAAAGTGGCAATACTGTAATGTCGTCCCGTTTTAGATTGATTTGAAAGGTACAACACAACAGTATTGCCAATTTTTAAATTCTACAATTTCTTGTCGGATCATATCTATATATAATTATATATGTTACGTAAATGCTTATGCTATTTTATTTAACTTAAGCATACTATCATGATACTGTCGTTTTAAAATGAGAGCGTAACTTAGATAGTATGTCGGCGGCTACGTTCGTGTGACTTTTAAGTTGGCAGTATGTAAGACACATTGAATTGGCCATCCGATCCGTAAACCTCATTACAAAGGAATGAGCCCTACCGATAGTCAGTTAAGTTGGCAGCATGTGCGAGTCGTGATAATTTGCATAGTTCGTGGCGCCCCGCCAACACTTTAGGCTGTTTGATAACATGGAATTTAGATTCCACATTTGGGTAAACTTTGCATATTTTACTCGGATAGTAACTTCGAGACAAAATGTTACGAGCCGCTGAGTCAAATAAATTTTAGAAAAAGGTCCCTTCTGTTGACACAACAATAAAAGCATTTTGAAACATTTATCACGTTTTTCTGATTTGTGCCTAATAGTCAACTTAGTTATTGCATGTTAATTGTACTTTTGTGGACATCTGTCATTGGCTATGTTTTCTGTTCACTATGATTTGTATTAATTTTTGTATTGCTGTTGATGCCCCAAATAAATAAAATAAAATAAAAAATTATCCTCGCTGTAAGGGTACAGCTGAAAAATTAGCTCTTAATTTTCTACTTTGCGATGCGAACTTTGCGATGTCTACAAGATCTAAGCAGACATAGGGACAGACAGACAGCAGGAAGCGACTTTGTTTTATACTATGTAGTGATAAACATGTACATAAATATCTCAATAACATTAAAACCGCAATCCGGAACCGCGTAAATCTCCTCTTAAAACTGTTGGCTGTTTGCCATTTATTACCCAAATCTCACTTACTCTATCATTATTTAAAATAACACATTTGTTCGCGTGTATGCATTTGGTGGTGCTGTTCCGGTAAAAGTTACGGGGATACATTTTTAGAAGTAGAATTTTTATAGTTCTTTCAATTTAGAGAAGAATGCAACTTACAATTATGATATATTTACGTAGTAGTGACGTTCACTATGGAATGAAAGCCGAAAGCCGCCTATTTTTGCAGAATATTTTTTGTCACTCGAATAGAGTTGTGCATGCTCGTTCACTGAAAAGATCGCTCCCAACTAGTACAATCTCACAACTGTACTAGTTCGGTCTTTTAGTACACAGAGAGAGTCGACGTAAGTTTTAGTTCGGTCGGATGACTGGGATGAGTCGGATCACTCGGATCGCTTTGCTGTCATTGTCACTCCTCGGTCCTCGCTCCCATTCTTCCCGTTCGCGTGTAGTGTACTAAAACGTACTAAGAGCAGAATCATTAGGAAATAGTTCGGTCTAGTACAGTGGAGGGAATCGTGTCTTTTAGATTTTAGTACATGTACTACACAAGCCTACACTCGAACTGAGTGAGCGAGTGTTAATACTTAGTTCGATTAAGAGTAGCACTAAGTAGGTACTTTTTATTTAGAATGAAAGGAGAGTAAATTACACATATTTTGCAAAATATGACTATCATGACCGTTATTTATGGAACCGGGCGTTAAATATCAAAATGGAATTTATGCGCTAAATCCATGTACCTACTGACATTTCATTCTAACGTAAAAGCTTAGCTAGCTCTTGAGCTGTCACGACAATATTTTGCACTTTACGCGACTAAATATACATTTGTTGTGGCGCAAGATCCGTTTGTTTTTGCACAATGATAAGATTTCTTGTGTCTGATGGCCTTGTTCTATTTTATTTGGGGTCGGCCTTTCTAAAACTCTCTACAGCGCGGATCGTATGCACCATGTCATTCTCCTACCGGGCTAGCACAGGAGAGTGGCGCGATAGAATCTCGCCCGCGGGTAGTCCGCGGGCCTGTCCCGGGTAGTCTATCCCGCGGGCGAGATACTGTCGCGCCACTCCTGTGCTAGGCCTACTGTAAATTATAAATCGTCTCCGTAGATTTGACTTCCATATCCTCCATAGTCAATTCCACCCCCTTTTCAAGCCCTTAAGAGTAACGAACACACGCACGCACTTGTTTGTATTTTGTATTCGCTTTAAAAGCTAAAAACAGAAATAAGGTGTCATTGTATTACTTAAATACGATGGTAAACGATCCATTAACATACTGAGCCTGTAAGGTTGGTCCTGCTCTTGCTCACGCCTTTTGAATCACTTGTATTAAAACCACACAGTATGGTCCAAGATAAAAGGGCCAATTAGATCCACACTTGCGAACGGGCCCAATGTCGTCGTTTTTCGTTTCACGAAATACCAGAACATCTTTAACAACATATGACATGTAAAAAATAGACTTATATTGACCGGGATATGGACCGTGATTACCTTTTGTATTGTTTTTGAGCTCCCGATATTTCGACGCAGTTACATGCATCTTGTTCACGGGTGTCACCCGTATCGGGAGCTCGAAAAACAATACAAAAGGTAATCACCTAATCACGGTCCATCTCCCGGTCAATGGTCAATATAAGTCTAGTGAAACTAACCGTGAATCATTCAAAATGTAAAAAATACTTTGTCTCTAATTGCCAGAAATGTTCATGTTTGATATTTTTTGCATTTGAAAAAAAAATTTTTTTTCATGTATTGTTAACGATGTGCTACTTGATATTTGGTGAAACAGAAAACGACTTGCTCAGGCCCGACATCGGGCCTCGGGCCCATTCGCAAGTGTGCACTGTGGATCTAATTGACCCTAAAGTCAAATAGGTATCTTCGTTCAGAAGTGACTATTATTTAAATGTCGTAGTTCTATAGAACACTCTAGCAGCTGCTTTTGTCCAAGGATTGACGCGAATACGCTAAGTAGACCCCATCGGTCGATAAAATTACGGCATCACAGACATAATGTGAGGTAGTAGGTTAAATGGTTGGGTAGTAAGATAATTAGATTGTCATACTAATTAACTTCACAAGTGTGGCGTACTTGGCAAAGTTTCAAACAAGTGGCAACGGGAAAACCTGTAGAGATGTTATAATTCGTTTTATTCCAGTTTAGCACTCCTGACTTGCAGGTTTAAAGTGTTAAAGTCATGTCTCACGGCAAAAACAATTAAAATAGGTAATTATTTATAACACAAGTGTGGAAAACAAGCAACTTCAATGAATACTTTACAACAAGAGTACCTACCGAATTGACTTTCCGCGGATAACTCTCGCAATTTAACGTTTTGGAAACATTAAACAATAAAAAAATTGCTAAAACTAAATAACACTAATACGAAAAAAATAGATTATAGCAATTTGATGTAGTAGGGCTCGATCAACCCGCGCAGTGAACATTTACTTATTTGCACATGTGCGGAAAGTGGTGCTTTCTGTGCCTATTGTAGATCTATGTTAAAGAAGCACTTTAAATTTTCAGATCGCATGCATGCACCAGTACAGTACATTACGAATATTACGATACAAGTGCGAAAAGTAAGAAATTCGCAACGAGTGGCGATAAATTAAAACACGACTGAAGGGAGTGTTTTTAAATCAACACGCGATCGAAATTGAAATCTTTATTTCAGGCTTGTCGGCCCATATTATGTTAGTTTATAGTTCTTAAATATATTAGTAAACACACATAAAAATGTACAATGAATAAATTAAAATAAAATGAAATTAAAATTATAAATAAATTATTTTCAATTCAATAAAATTTGATTTGATTAAAAATTACACATCAATTAAATTCCATTAATTTACATTAAAAATATAAATAAATTAAATTAAAATACATTAAAATTATAAATTTTAAAAACACATCACTTGACATATTGCCAAACCGCTTGTCCAACCCAGTGTTTTTGAATTGGACAGTCAAATCTGCCTGCAATCAATTTCAGAAATGCTGTTGTGGCTATTGGCTAATGATAAGGTTATAATTAAGTACTCAATAGTGTTTATGACGTGTAAAGTGTACTGTTTATATTTACCAATAAAGTCTGTATTTCTGTATTTCTATTTCTTACACGGCTCCACAAGGTTTTACAGTACGTACCTACATAAGTGAGCTGAGCTAAAAAAAAAAGCTAAAAACTAAAAAAAAAAAGCTGTGTAGTAAGCTAGTAACGCCCTTTACATTTTCAACATAAAAGCATTTATTTCGGATAAAGTGCTATTTACCGCACTAGTGCAGAAAAGTAGCACCATATGTACTGTAAAGATCGTTACTCCATTTAAAAAGAACGTATCTATTATGAAGCGCAGCCGCTGAGCCATCAGTTTTAGATACTAGGTCAGTTGAATTTGTGACAGTTAGATTTAAGTAGATACGTATGTAGGTATCTCATACCTCAAACTGAGTCGCAGAAAAGCATACTCAGAGGCAAAACTCATAACAGTGAAGTTCTGAGTAGGTTGAACCTGTGTGTCCCGGATAGGTACGTCTGGCGCCGCCGCCGACCACGGCTGCTAGTAAGGCTCCGCTGACTCGAGCATTGCGCACCCTCAACTTAATAGCTAGCCGAAAATATTGACTTGTTTTCGAGTTCTATGAATAAGTTCACAAAGTCGGCATTATACATTATATTTTATAAGTAGGCGTAACGATATATGTATTTAAGGAATAAATAAAAATAAAAGTAGCGTCAAATGAGGGCTAACGCTTATGAATTCGCCGCTAGGGGCGCTAGTGTAGATGGATTCTTTTCCATAGTTCGAAATGTCAAATGTCACTTGTCACTTCAATGACTGACAGCTGTTCTTTAGTCTTTTAGACCACCATCAACAGAGGCGCCAACTGGTGAGCAAAAAAACGATAGCCCTCATTCAGGAATCCGCAAATACCATGCCAATAGCATAGCCAAGTAATTTATCTATAGAACAATAAGAAAACAGTAGTAGAAAACGTTTAGCATATCAATTTTAACTGCTTTCCAAATTTCCAGTTTTTTTGCGACAAAAACCAATATAGCTGACGACATGTGCGTTTGCGCCGTTGTAGGTTTAAAGTTATTAAGAAGTAATAATAAAAGCATGCGTTCATATTCTTCCTTCAAACGCGTGAACTAGCGTAACCCAGGTGGGTAACACATAGGAACGAAATCTGTCCCCGATTTTCAACACAAGGTTATGTTATATAAAATATACGTTAAAACCGTCTAACAAACATTTTGATAATAAGTTTTTGTTTGTATAAAAGACGTCATTTAAAAAAAACACGCTGAGCCAATTAACAGAAAAGTTATGAATTTTTAATTACAGTCGAGTGTTGCAAGGACATAGCAATTTTGTATGGCAGAAAAAATACATTTTGATATTTATTTTTTTAATACTATAGCAATGGTTTACTGTTAAAGTGTAAAATTCCTGTCAGCATTTGAGTTATAGTGTAACTCAAATGCTAACATGTATAGACCAGCGGTAGAACAAAAATGGGTTTAGATAATATTAAAGTTTTTTCTTTTTCGATATGTCATTGTTAGCATGTTAAATAAGACTTTCGTAAAAAGTTAGAAATTTTTAGGGTGAGCGTTCGGATATATTGAAATATTTTAATTTCTGCAAATAACTTTGTAAATATAGAATTAAAGTTACAAAAAACTTTAACATATTCAATACCACTTTAATTTATACACAATATTCGGTTTTTAGAAATCTGGAACATGTGCTTTCTGGTGAACTTAAAAACATGAATTATTTTGTAAATAAATAATTAGAGTAGCTGATATTGCAAAATTACGATATTATGGATCAGCTTATTATACTTGTAAAAAATTAGAAATGTAGACAATGTGCTTCTCTAGATATTGATTTCTGGTTAAGCAGTATAGCCAATATTGAATTAAAGTTTGTAGAGTTAATATTAAACGGTCATGACAATGATCTTAGTTCCCACACAAAAGATTAGAAATATAAAAATTGTGCGTCACTAAATACTGATACGTATGCATTCCGTGCTTATATTTACGTTACATTTCAAACGCGCGGCATGTTCGCGCGCGCCGCGCTGTGCGCCGCCGAGGCAGCGATCAAACGGTATTGATATATAGGTAGATCAACGGTATATAGATCAACGGGCTAGCGGGTAACCTAACCTTGCTAGACGCGTGCAAAATAATATTTCACAAAATTCAAAAAAATGTTCTAAAAGCAATCTGTATTTTTAACAGGTTAAAATTAAGTATCTAAATAGTCATAAAAATAATAAACCAGAACATTTGGTCGTGTCGTGTCTTTAACCTTGCCAGGCGATCTAAAAAGTATGGCACTTACTTGCACGCAAAATTAAGTTTGTTTACTATACAAATTGTATGCATTACAAAGTTATCTTTGCACACAAAATTAAGTTTCTCTACTATACAAAGCGTATGCATCGCAGTTATTTTTGCACGCAAAATTATGTTTGTCTACTAAACAAAGTGTATGCATTACAAAGTTATTTTTGTAGTAAATTAAAGACCACTAGGTAGGATGTACAGTCAGCAATACTATTCGCTTAGCACCTTTGCATACAAACCTATACAGGGGTGGTCTCTTTTCTCTGCAGCTAACTGTACAATGTGATTGTAACTATGAGGATGGTGTATATTTATGATGTATGAGGACATTTCTATTAAAAGTTATGTTAGATTTTGAAATTTTTATATTGAGTATATCTACTTATATAAAAATTTGAATTTTGGTTATGGAATTTTATATTATATAACATACAAAAAAAACAACAATAAACAAAAAAAAATATATAGGGCTGTATCTCCTAAACCGTCCGTCGCAGCGCAAAAATAAAAAAAATTTCGTTCCCCTCTTTCAATATACAAAAAACACAATAAATAAATAAATAAATATTATAGGACATTCTTACACAGATTGACAGTCCCACAGTAAGCTCAAGAAGGCTTGTGTTATGGGTACTCAGACAACGATATATATAATATACAAATACATAGAAAACACCCATGACTCAGGAACAAATATCTGTGTTCATCACACAAATAAATGCCCTTACCGGAATTCGAACCCAGGACCATCGGCTTCACAGGCAGGGTCACCCACTAGGCCAGACCGGTCGTACAATGACACACAAAAAGAAAAAAAAAACTTTACACGGCTGTATCTCCTAAACCGCGCGTCGTAGCACAAAAACAATCATCAAATTTTCGATCCACTTTAAGAAACCCTCAATTAATATTAAAAAAAAAAAAACAAAAAAGAAACGAAAAAATCTTTATAAGGCTGTATCTCCTGAACCGTGCGTCGTAGCGCAAAAATAATCTAGTTTTCGTTCCCCTTTGAGAAACCTCTAATTAACATACAAAAAACACAATGAAAAACAAAGAAAAAATCTTTATAGGGTTGAATCTCCTAAATCGTGCGACGGAGCGCAAAAATAATCAAATTTTCGTTCCACTTTAAGAAACCCTTAATTAATATAGGTATAAAAAAACCACAAAAAATCCGTATAAGGCTTAATCTCCTAAACCGTGCGCCGTAGCGCAAAATAATAACATTTTCGTCCGCCTGCAGTGGACCCTTAATAAACATTAAAAAAAAAAAACAAAGAAAAAAAAAACAGAAAAAATATTTACAGGGCTGTATCTCCTAAACCGTTCGTTATAGCGCAAAAATAATCAAATTTTCGTTCCCCTATCAGAAGCCCCTAAGTAACATACAAAAATCACAATGAAAACATAAAAGAAAAAAACAAAGAAAACAATCTTTGGCTGTATCTCCTAAACCGTGCGTCGGAGCGCAAAAAAAGTAAAATGTTCGTTCCCCTCTAACAAAGATAGATATAACTCCGTAATAGATGGATACAGTCTAAGGAAAAAACGTGCCTCGAAAATCACGAAAATTTTATTCTCGATCAGAGGGCGCCACTAGTTTTGGCTTACTCTCGTATAGATGGCGTTGACGGTTTCGTTTGTTATTTATAATTTTAACGCATATCAGTGAAAGAACATGGGTCAAAATCATATAAAAATAATTAATGCAAATAAAAAAATCATTTATCCATATTTAAATACATTTTAACGTATTTTTATAAATCTTCATTTTTAGTTTTAAAGTATGTCGATAGATGGCAGTGAATTTAAAGCGGTTACAAAATTTACTATGACAGTACCACTCTATCTTATTATATCCTCTTTGCCTCTAAGAAACCCTTTTTTAATATGAGAAAAAACAAAAAAAAAACGAAAAAAATATTTACACGGCTGTAACTCCTAAACCGTGCGTCGTAGCGCAAAAATAATCAAAATTTCATTCCACTTTAAGAAACCCTTAATTTATATTAAAAAAAAATCTTTATAAGGCTGTATCTCCTAAACCGTGCATCGTAGCGCAAAATAATAAAATTTTCGTTCCATTGCAGTGGACCCTTAGTTAACATTAAAAAAAAAAACAAAAAAAAAACAGAAAAATATCTTTACAGGGCTGTCTCTTCTAAACCGTGCGTTGAGGCGCAAAAATAATTTAATTTTCGTTCTTGTTTGAGAAACCCGTAAGTAACATTCAAAAAATACAATGAAAACCAAAAAATTAAAACATCTTTATAGGGTTGTATCTTTTAAATATTAATAAGGGTTTCTTAAAGTGGAACGAAAATTTAATTATTTTTGCTCTTCGCTCCGACGCACGGTTTAGGAGATACAACCCTATAAACATTTTTTTCTTTGTTTGTTTTCTTTTTAGTTTTTCATTGTGTGTTTTGTATGTTACTTAGGGGCTTTTCAAAGGGGAACGAAAATTAGATTATTTTTGCGCTACAACGCACGGTTTAGGAGATACAACCCTATAAAGATTTTTTATTTTTTTGTTTTCTTCTTTGTTGTTCGATTATGTTTTTTGAATGTTACTTACGGGTTTCTCAAAGGGGAACGAAAATTAGATTAGTTTTGCGCTACAACGCACGGTTTACGAGATACAGCACTGTAATAGGACATTTCGATGCTAGTGCGGAAAGTATGTCATTATTGGACATTTCCGCACGTGTATCGAACGACGTTTTTCAATACAGTTGCGAAAAAATAAGAAAAACAACAAGTAAGGAATTCGAAACTTTTATATTATTAATTCTGTGACATAATTGACATTATGAAGAGGTGTTTTTTTAGCTGGGTGTTATTATTATTGAAACCACTTCAATGAAAGATTTTTTTTAAATGCATGTTCTATAAGACAATTGTACATATAAAACATTGTACTATTATTACCCAAATATCGTTAATTACGATTATTTGTGTATCGTACATTTATAAAAACAATATCGAATGTTGCCTTTGGAAATTTAAAGCAGAAATAAAAAACGCCTCTCCTTTGACAGGCGTTCCGTTCTATTCAGACAACTTATTAAGAACGGTTTTTCAATATTCAATATATAAAAAAATAGACGTGTTATAATGATGAAGAGGTAAGTAATAAAATATAAAATATTTATATTTTTCGTATTCTTACTTTAACAGTAGGTTTTTATGTTGATTACTGAGTATTGAGTATTGAAATAATCGTTAATAACGATATTTAGGTAATAATAGTACAATGTTTTATATTTGTAAAACAATACAATGTGTATAATGTTGTATGAAGTGAGTTCAATAATAATAACAAAATCCATTCTAGTCGAATAAAAGCTATAAAAACACCTCTTCATAATGTCAATGTCAATAATTAGAGTTTTGAATGATTCACGGTGGTTTTGAAATATCGGGAGCTTACAAATAATACAAAAGGTAATCACGGTCTATATCCCGGTCAATATAAGTCTAATGTCAATAATGTCACAGAATTAATAATATAAAAGTTTCGAATTCCTTACTTGTTGTTTTTCTTATTTTTTCGCAACGGTATTAAAAAACGTCGTTCGATACACGTGCAGAAATGTCATTCTTCGAAAGTATGTAAAGTATGACATACTTTCCGCACTAGCATCGAAATGTACTATTTCTGTTTTTTTTTTCTTTTTTTTTAATGTTAACTAAGGGTCCACTGCAATGGAACGAAAATTTGATTATTTTTGCGCTCCGTCGCACGGTTTAGGAGATACAACCCTATAAAGATTTTTTTCTTTGTTTTTCTTTTTAGTTTTTCATTGTGTTTTCTGTATGTTACTTAGGGGTACAAAGGGGAACGAAAATAAGATTATTTTTGCGCTACAACGCACGGTTTAGGAGATACAGCCCTCTAAAAAAAAATTTTCTGTTTTTTTTTCTTTTTAAATGTTAATTAAGTTGAACGAAAATTTTATTATTTTACTCTACGACCCACGGTTCAGAGATACAGCCTTATAAATATTTTTTTTGGTATTTTTTTTTTTTAATATTACGACGCTCGGCTTAGGAGATACATCCGTGTAGAGTTTTTTTTTCTTATTGTGTTTCATTGTGTTTTTTGTATATTAAAAGTGTTTTTAAAGGGGAACGAAAATTTTATTATTTTTGCGCTACGACGGACGGGTTAGGAGATACAGCCCTATATTTCTTTTTTTGTATATTTATTTAATATAAAATTCAATAACCAAACTTCAACTTTATATATAAGTAGATATATTTAATATAAAAATTTCAAAATCTAACATAATTTAATAATAGCGTCGTAGCGTAAAATAATAAAATTTTCGTTCAACTTAATTAACATTTAAAAAGAAAAGAAAAAAAAACAAATTTTTTTTAGAGGGCTGGTATCTCCTAAACCGTGCGACGGAGCGCAAAGATAATCAAATTTTCGTTCCACTAAGAAACCCTTAATTAATATATTAAAAAAAAAACACAAAAAACCTTTATAATTCTGTATCTCCTAAACCGTGTGCCGTAGCGCAAAATAATAAACATTTTCGTTCGCCTGCAGTGGACCCTTAATAAACATTAAAAAAAAAAACAAATAGAAAAAAAAAAACAGAAAAAAATATTTACAGGGCTTAAATAATCAAATTTTCGTTCCCTTAACAGAAGCCCTTAAGTAACATACAAAAAACACAATAAATAACATACATCATAAATATACACCATCGTCATAGTTACAATCACATTGTACAGTCAGCTGCAGAGAAAAGATACCACCCCTGTAAAGAAGTTTGTATGCAACGGTGCTAAGCGAATAGTATTGCTGACTGTACATCCTACCTAGTAGTCTTTAATTTACTGTACTACAAAAATAACTTTGTAATGCATACAATTACTATAGTAGACAAACTTAATTTTACGTACGAGTAAGTGCCATACGTTACTTTTTAGATCTTCTGGCAAGGTCAAAGACCCGACCAAATGTTCAGGCTTATTTTTTTGTGACTATTTAGATACTTAACTTCAACCTGTAAAAATTACAGATTGCCTCACGAACTTTTTTGGAGCCCTAAAAAATCTCTAAAAATATAAGGGTTGATTTAGCCCCGCTACCCTGCAGCCAGACCTCCAGTGCTGAGTTAGGGTATGATAGGAGAAGTATCAGGCAAATTTTCAGCTTGCCTCAAGGACCTACTCCAAAATGTCTACCAGCTCTCGGACCACTAAGTAACTACAAATAATCAGTCCACATAACAAACATTTTGTACTCATTTTGAAGTCATAATTACATTAATTTCACGTAATATCGGCATCTAATTTATGTGCACGGTAAACAAACTAATGAATGACAAGAAAAGTCAAGCAGCGCTTACAAAGCTGAGCGGGGGGTGGGGCGACCGGGCGAGGTACCTATAGGTATAGATAGATACGAATGCTACGATAGGCTCCCGCGTGCCGCGCCGGCACCTTGACGGACCAGCGCGGCGTATGTATGAATTTCGCGCCTTTTTAAATAGATTTGGCTATAACAATGGAAGCTACACACAGAAATTTCTTACTTTTCATAATATGGTTGCATATATTATTTTATAGTATGAAACTTATCTTTATAGACTTTAATTCAATATTGGACCTTACAGGACAAAAAACGCATATTAAAATTTAAGCAGCAATCCTATTTTTCTAATTTTTCGGCTTTGTCTATTAACTTAAGAATTTAGAGATATTATTGTGGATTTTTAAAACTTTAATTCAATATCGACAAAATAATAAGCTAATTTTAGTTTGACAAAGAAGCACGTTAAATTTTTTTCTAAAAATGTAACAGTTTAAAGAGTCATACATAATTTAAACGATGAAGCTTAAACTTTGCACTTTAATTCAATATTCAAAAAGCATCAATCAAAATATATAAATACCTAATTTATACCTAACGCTCGTTCTAACTTTTCGTCTTAAATTACAAATATACTTAAAAACATGTCCCCTGCCATATAAGCATCACTTTTCCTTCTTTAGAATTATCATAACTTTAAGGTCAAAAATATGGTCCCACTATCGGTCTATGTAAGAGTGTTTAAAATGATTGTATGTGCGATATTTATTTATTGACAGATATTTTAATGTTGAGGACATTTCCGATTTTGGAAAGTACACTTTATTTTGCAATTCACTCAGCTATTGCTTTCCCGCGCTTGACTAGTATTTGGCGCCAAATAAGCGGAAACGAACTCAAGTAGGCATAAAAGATAATGCTGTGTCTATGGTTTTAAAAATAACGCTGAGCGCCAGAAACATCTGTGTTTATACTGTTTATTACTTCCTACCTATACTTTATTGGCGTTACATTTATACGTGTAAAGTAGTGAGTTTTGTTGATTTGATAAGTAAAAAGTATAATTTTTAATGGCTCCGAAATCTCGCAAAAAAAGTTGTCTGATGTGATGCCGCTGATTTCTATGGGGCAGGCAATTTTGTTTCTCGATTTCGGCATTGATCCCATAATAAAAGCTGTTCAGTATGACCTATAAACTATAAAGACACTACGCAGAGTATGGTTAAAATTTCACCCTGTATAACATAGTATATATTCCATCTGTATATGAATAGTATAACCAAGTATAACACTGGCAGGAATAGAGACAGTACTGACAGTATTAACTAACATACATATCAACGTTTATGTTTTATTTATAATAAACATCAAAGCACCATTTCATAAAACATAATTTTTAATCACCATCTTTAATACAGTCAATACTTCGTAAACTGAAAATTCGTGAAATTTCTCACAACTCGCATGTTTTACGATGTAAACTTAGTACTTGCATACTAGGCGCCATTAATTTATTACGTAAGACGATTTAGGGGGGAGGGGGGTCGATCATGTCTTATTTTTTCTTACATGGAGGTGGGAGGGAATCTTGATACTTATTCTAACGTAAGATCATAAAATATGTTCAAAGTTAAAATCACCAAAAAATAAAAAGTACTATTACTTTTCTTTTTAGGTATATATCTAAGTAGAAATAAAAGTTCCTAAAAATGTTTGAAAAATAAAAATAAAAACAGACCAAACGTATATATATTTATTTTTCCTTACATACGGGTGGGAAGATGTCAAAATCTGGCAAAAACCGTCTAACGTAATAAATGAATGGCGCCCAAGCTACATTGTTAATAAGATGTAAAATAAGATTATTGCTATAAAAACATAACGAGGTAATGTCGTTAAGTTTTACGGGTTGTGAAAAATTTTATAGCTCAGGAAGCCAAGAATAACATTTTGAAAGTTTTATTGTGATGTTACTGATGTTCATATACGATGTCCAGATAGAGATGGGTAGGGGTGAGTAAATACTGAGTAGTACTGAGTATTTACTCAGTATTTACTCAAAGCATACAGTAAATACTCGTATTTACTCATTTTGGTGAGTAAAAACGATTATTAACAAAATTTCAATATTTTGGTGAGATTTAAGTACTAAATTGGTTTTTATTTAATTGTGTTAACGTGTATTAATGATATTTATGTTATAAGAAGCTTATTACGCTTAGTTTTTGGCAAAAAGGTGATTATCAGTGGGAGGTAATTTGGAATTTAGCGCATATAGACGTGATAAAGTATAGTTAACAATTTTGTTTTAAATAAGAAGGTACTTAATTACTTTCAAAGTTACTTATTTACTTACGTTCTAGATAAGTGCATGTTGCAAGCTGATTCACATATTATACAGTTTTTAACCAGTTCTTTATTAAAATAAAACTGCGACGAAAATACTTTACAATATAGCTCTTACCAGATAGCGCGGCGATTGTTACATAGTATGTATAGTAGTTCTTACGGCTAACTCTTTGTCTATTGTAAGTAAAACCGCACGTGCTACTACCTGCAAAAAAAGGTTCGGTCATTGGCATATAATTCTAATAGGGTATTTGACTACTAGTCAAATCAGTTTCTTTTTTCGAACTGTCAAAACGATTTTGCTACTACGGAATTTATATGAAACACTAGCATGTGACGTCACAATCAAATTACCTACTCTTTATTGTTTTATACGGGCTTTAAAATAGAAATTGTGTCTAAAAATAACTGCTGTCTACGTTTCTCTATTAATCTTCTGGTGCTTTATTTTATGCATGGTGTAAAATAATTAATTTTAAATACAGTTAAATACGTTATTGGCTTATCAATATTCGGGAATCTAAAATATTAAACACGAACTTTCATTGGGCATATAATAATATAATTTGGCTGTGTATAATATTTTAGCGCCCATAATTTATATGAGCCTAAAATATATAGCCGTTTTCTTTTTAAAATGTGGTCTCCTCCTCCTCCTTTCATCGGTTACCTCATCACTGAGGGGCGTGGTCACTTCTAGGTAACTTCTAGCTTCTCTTGGACAATTTGCCGCCACTTCTTTTTGTCTGTTGCCGAGTGTAGGGCACCGTGGAGCGTTACATCAAGGGCTAAGCGAATTTGGTCTGTCCACCGCATTGGGCTCCTGCGTCTCGGCTTATCGCCTTCGATTTTACCAGTGATCACCAGCTTTTCCAGGTTATCACTGTCTTTCCTGGCAATATGGCCAAAATTCATAAAAATACAACTCATATTGATTAATTTAAGCCTCCTTTTTTGTTGCCAATTTATTAATTTGAGTACCCATGGCCAAAATGGTTACTGAGTGGGACCCACGGAACACCATAGACGGTGCAGGCCGGGGTTCAGGTAGACCGAAAAGGAGATGGCGGGGCGACTTGGACGCATTCTACCCCAAATGGTGGGAAAATGCCGATGACAGGGTCGAATGGAAAAAAACGAGGGGAGGCCTTTGCCCAGCAGTGGGACACCAAAGTAAGCTAACTAAAAATAAAAAAGCACCCATTTCTATTTTTTAAACTACCCAAATTCGATTAATTAGTTGGCCGGTTAAATACGTGGCAATTACAATGGAAAACTATTAATTAGGGAGGAGGGGGAGAGGAATTACAAACTTTGTGACGTCACTTTAACTTCACTTGTAGTCGAAAATTGTTTTGATTGTTTGTATTCGTGATACAACTAAATAACCTAGTTTTTGAAACGGTATATCGTATCGGTTTCGTGTCATAAAATTTCTAATATTCCTATTATTTAAAATATTTTTATTAAAATAACTATATTTCATTCAATTTGCTAATTTCTTTGAAAACAAAATTGACAAATATGTGAAGTCACACGAGAGGGAACTGGATTGCCAAATGTGAAATCACTAAATTCGTGTAATGTAATTTATGGATGACCCCCTAGGCCAACGCTCAAAAACCAGTGTAAGTGCGCTCTCCGATAAATATATATTTTATATCGGATAACGCACCTTTGTTACGCATCTTGTTGACATATTTTAGACTGGTTCTGTAGCGTTCGACTCGCCGAACACAGTACAGTAGAAATTGTATTTCAATAACCGGTTAAATTGACCGAACCGTTTTTTATTGAGTGAGTAGCACGTGCCGTTTAACTTACAATAGACAATGAGTTAGCTGCAAGGGCCAGCTTGAAAATTAACGACTATACATAGTACAGCCGTATAGTATACGCGGTCAAAGTTAGCTATTCTTTTTTTTTGCAGGTAGTAGCACGTGCGGTTTTACTTACAATAGTCAAAGAGTTAACCGAAAGGGCCAGCCTGAAAACTAACGACTATAATTAAATCATATTTTAACCACACTAAATACATAGTTACGGTATACGGCAAATACGGGTATTTTAGGTAAATATTTGGTGGGTTTTTACTAACTACCCATCTAGTTGCGGCCAACTGTTGCTTAAAAAGCGTCGTTCCACGCTGGGTTCCACTCTCCCATTAAAATAAGTGACTGAGGACTGGAATAAAATCCACAGGTCCGCCTTTTAGAATCCTGAATCCCCGTACACGCCAAATTACGTGTTTACGCGGCACTTACGTCCTTTTATGAAGAGTTTTTTAATGAAAACTCAAAAATGACTCGACCGATCATGTTTAAAATATTTTTTTCTCAAAGTGTTTTCTAGGGTCTATTCTCCCGCTATTTTTTCATATTTTATTAAACTTTGTTCCAAAAGTTATAGAGGGATGAACATTATTTTGGCCTTTGGAAACGGTTTTTTCCCAAAAGTAATAAATTTATCTAAAAAAGTGCGTAATAACATTGAAGTTATTTTTAAAGACCAATTTAATGATGTGCCACACGTTGGTGGTTTTAGATTTTTTTTATTGTGACACTTAGTTACATGTATGGAACCCCCTCTTAAAATATATTTTTTACTAATTGGACTACTAAATCCAGTACAAAATACACCTTTATTTCAGATTTCTATACCCTGCCAGCAGTGTCAGCACTCTAAATAGTTTATACCCACCAAATTGGGTATAAACGAGTAAATACGGGTAAATTGAGTAAATACTGAGTATTTACTCGGTATTTACTCTTGAGTATTTACTCACTACCCATCTCTATGTCCAGATAACATAGTCATTTACATTCCCGAAAGTAAAGAAGGAGATATTAGGACGCAGAGAAGGACATACAGGCCAATTCGAACGACGACTGACATCAAGATAGGTACCATCTAACTGATGTCATTCAGTCAGTTTAATGATTACATAATTTGTACTTTATAGGCCAGTTGTAGACAACGTCACGCAGCAGAGATCTATGAAACTTCCCACACAGTAAAATTTTGCGAACGCTTTAACGGTGACAGACGGTTTGGTGCAACCGACCCTATATATGAATTAAACCTTACCGTTTGTCCTTTCCTACTAAGGGCCTGGCACTCTTTGATAGAGAAAGGTAGTCTTATTGCGATTCCTATAAGAGGAAAGAGAAAATAGTGCCATGCTTTGTCCTTATTACCGACTGGGTGGCATCATAATAGGTAGGAAACGATGGCGAAATACCGAAATTTATAAGTGAAAGAAAAAAAATCCTATGCTGCCCAAATTTTATATGAATATTCTTTCTCTTACCCCCGGTCGCTCGGTGGCGCGTCTATAACTACTTGTATTTACTATGTCTATGTTTCCTACCGTTGAAAATGCTTACGGAAACGAGGCCTTAGGCCTTAACGGTCGCGTGTTTGTGTTCTTCGTCAGTTTCCGGCTTTATTTAACTTTACATCGTATACATTTGTTGGCAAGAGACAGTTTATGTTGCTCGTGTCCTCTTTTGCAAATAAAATAGCGTGAAATATGTTCATTTGTTTGCAACGAAGCTATAAAAGGGTTCCTAGTAGACTACGGAACCCTAAAAAGGAAGAGCAAATGAAATTTATTTGAAAAAATATTCTAAAGTTCTTCCAGCTTATAAAATGTCAAAAAAAAACCCGCGTTGGCGCGAACCAAACCATAAATCATAAATCGGTACCGAAAAAGTCGTAATGTTTTTTAACCACAGATAAAATGATGTTTAATGGCGACCGCAAAATGGCGCCTGCCCAGGGGATGTTATGAAAAACAAATCTGAATGTTTGGTGGAATAGATTTTTAAGTGTTATTTCTGTTATCCGGTCAAGATAGGATAGTTAATCAGTGTAAATCTTTATGGAAAAACTGTATTAAGGACTAATGCACCGTTCATTATTTATTTGACTCTCCGACTTAATTAAACTCGTCTCTCGTAGCTTAGTTTTAGGACTAAATCTAGTTATTAGATCAGTTAGATGTTGACTTAGTTAACAGAATACAAGTTAGTCGCACGTAGGTAGCCAAGCCTCTTCTATTAACCGCCTCAAATCAATGGTAGGCATATACTTTAAGCAGCGTACTACGTAGGCGAACAACACGCGAACGCGAAGCGGCGCGGCGCGGGGTGAATCAATCAGTTTGATTCCCATAGAAGTGCCCTACGTGGGCGATCTCATTGCGAACGCCGTGGGCCCGCCGCGCCGCGCCGTTTCGCTTCGCGTTCGTGAGTTGTTCGCTTACGTAAGACGCAGCGCGTTAGTCTAATATCAGTAATATCGAAGTAGAATAATCATAAATTCAATGTTGCACCGTTTTCAACCACTGGCGCTTGCAACCCCGCCTTAACTGACATGTGTTGCCACAGCTTTTTTATTAAAAAAAGGTTGCTTTTACGAGCCCATTAATGTTTATTGCAGGTTACAGGGGAGGATATTGGAAGATGTGTGCGCTTAGTGTAAATGTTAGCTTGAACTTCGCTTGACACGCTGCCGCGTGTCTAGATATTAAAGTACCTACCACATAGGTAATAACTTGGCAAAACTATGATTTCATGGCACGCCCATTTCTCACGTATTCATTCATATTTACATATTTTACTACAAATTATCACAGTGCTTTTTATTGTAGAAAGTCATTATTTCAAAATTCCATGGAAATTAAACTGCTGGGCCAATGCGGGTTGAGAACACCTTGTTTTATTGATAGTGAAATTAGTGAATAACGAATGATACTTATAGGTACTCGTATATGTGTACCATCCAGAAGTCGAACCCACGACGTCCGAATTGAAAAAAAATCACACGCGAAAGTATTCATTTTTTTAATATTACCATTATATTATTCAAAAAGTTAATCTAGCCGTTTTTTTGGCCTGCATCTTCAAATGGTGTCGCTATACCTATTTAGACACGGATCAGGAAATAATAAATACCTACTGAATAAAATATCACCCGTTCAATAATGATTAATGAAACTTTTTCACAATGGCAACCCCGTTATAACCACAAATCACAACTTTTAGCGGCGGCCAAAAATGGCGTCCGGCCAATTTCCGTAAGAAATCGTAGTAGTTTTCAATTAAATTAGTTTTGGTAGTTAAATGTTACACCGCAGAGTTGGGATGTTTTATATATCTTCATTCTTAATATTGTTTATAATGTTTATTTATTTAATGTTATTTTTTACTGTCTTTTATTAGTAATAAACTGTGTAACTACAAACTATGATGCAATTTCGACTTAATAATTATGTACCGTTCGGATGTTAAAATAAAATAGGATTGTAGTCTGACAAATTTCTCAGTAGAAAAGTAGGAAAATTTTAAAAACTTAGGTAGGTGTGCGTATTAATTTCGATTTTATATAAAAACTGTTTTTGCCAGACTATGAAATATGCAATTTTCAAAACGATAGTTGTCAATGCCATATGTGTATACTCTGTATGTAGGGTAGGGCAGGAAACAGTGGCTCGGAAAAAATTGCCGGGTACAGTGGCTCACTCAACCTTATTCCAACATGATAGAGGCGATATTGGGGCGACTGAGCCACTGTTCGAGCTGAGCCACTGTTGCCTACCCTACCCTATACTCTGGCAAGCCAAGTTTGTCAGCAGAAAAAGGCGACGAATTAAAAAAAATTAGGTGGAATGTACTCCCGTAATTCTCTCGATCTCCCGATTACATTTTGCTGACAAAGGTGGCTTGCCAGGTTATATTTTTTTTTAGATAAACCTAGGTGTAATGTCATTAAGACAACTTTGTTTTTTTTTTTATATCTTTTGTAACTTCCCTTATATTATTTCGAGCATCGAGACGTGTGTTTTGTGTTATAAACTGCAAAATAAAATGTATTTAATTAAAATTTCATTTGTTTCAGAACGTTCCTGCCCTGCAACCATCCAGCGTAACCTCAAAACTGTCAATTCATCGCCAAAATGTATTTAAACTTTACCATATAAAATACCTAACGCGTTACCACGGTACCTCGCTCTTTTCTCACTTTACTTACAAAATGTTTTGAATTTAAATTCAAAAATAGCCAATACAAACTGTGTTGGGCGCGTCTTGTCCTTGTTGAGCTTATTTTATGAGATTTTTAAATACATACATACACATTTTTATCACACACAATATCAGTATTTTTCGGATATACTTGCCATTGTATCAAGCGCTGTTTAGCAAAAATACTTCAAAAAAGTCCTCTCTTAAGTCAAGCAAAGACTTCTTTCCACTTTTAAAGCTCCTAAGTACCTGAGTTTTATGTGCAAATAATTGAAATTAAAAATGGCGACGCCTCCTGAGTCTCCCGTGGAGGAGAATGCGTACGAGTTGGAGCCAACGCGGACGCCGAAGGTGATACCCGTGGCGCTGGAGGAGCTGTGTCGGCAGACCAAGTTCTCGAAGCAAGAGATACGTGTCATGTATCGGGGGTTCAAAACGGTGAGTTGATGCTAATTCATTATTGATAAACAAAACGTATCATCTAGGTCCGGTATTTGGATACCGGACCGGTATTAATACCGAAACTCTCTTTATCAATCCCGGGATCCCGGTATTTGTTACGAATTCGGAGTTTTATAAAAAATTGGGATTAAAAAAGGCTAAATCTTACACCATATAAGTTCTAATAGTAATAGCTTTAAAGGACAATGGACAATCAAATAATATAGCTATCTGCAATGATTACATTTTGCATTTTGTTACTTGTAAGGGCTAATCACAGCCAGTCACCGGTTTCGGCAGAAGCAAAAGGCCTAGTGTGAAGCCAGAGCTACAGGGTCAGTCCCATGCCATGAGCCGTATCGCACTTGCACAACGACACAACGACGCTTATGAAAATTATAACACTTATTTCATTTATTTAATGCAAAAACCATGGTTATAAAAGGTGTTACATAGAGATTTGGTACATGGTCACCCTGCAAGGGCGTAGCAATGTCTTAAAACTAGTTAAAGCTAAAAAGTTAATTTATACAAAACACTGCTAAGCAACGGTCGTAGCACTACATCGTAACCGAAAACACGATTTTCCCAGTACATAGCGAAAATGCGTTGTAAAGGCGAAAACACAACGTGTCGTGATTAGCGCTAAATTAGTTAATGAGGTATACTTACCTCACTACCCTTACACTTCAGTACCCTGAATGTTATCTAGAAACCTAATTTAACAAAAAGGGAAAAAATATATAAAAATACTGAAAATCAGTCCTTTGACCACCAAAGACTTAATATTTACACAATTTGCGCAGGATCGATCGACATTAAATCGCCGAAACTTTGAACGTCTCCCGATTTCCTGTCGAGAACCATTAGTAGCACATCCGGTTCCGGCGGAAGCACGTCAGCTGTCACTCCTCACGTGTTTTAAAAGGTTCTTTATATAGCGTTCGTTTGCTAACGAAAGGTTCTTTATGCTGCCGCGTTTGTTAAAGGCAGGTTATATGAAATGTGACTGCAGTTCGATTTGAGTTTGTCAGGTACAAATTGGATACATAAATCATTTTTAAAATGCATAATCGCACACACACACAGTTTGGCTTTGGCTTTGGCATTTGTGTGCGTGGTATCTATAGAGATACGTTACAATTTGGTTACAATTATAGCTATTTTAATAACAAAACTTCCGTGAGACACAGACATATTAAACATATTAGTAACGAGTCACGTTTTCGACTTAAAATACGTGAGTGACCCGTTACTAATATGTTTAATACAATTCTAGCTTGTGAAGAAAACGTAGATTATACAACGATATAAAGTAACCCATTATATCCGAGGCAATAAGTCGAGGTTAAAATGGACATTATATATTCTGTTTTTCCCTTCCACTGCGAGGAAAATATACAGAAATATCAATAATATTATAGATTAAACAAATGATCAGTACTCGGCCCCGCGTGGGGATGTGAGCGCGCCGGCCGCCAGCTGCTGCGATGGTAGTTTGTTTTGTATGACAGTTGCAACAGCACCAGTGTTTTTTGTTCACTAGTTAAGGTTTTTGGTAATAAGCCTTAAATTGGTGTGGTTGTTGTGAGTGGTACAGTCAGCGTCAAATGTATCGATCCAGACTACGCGTCTAAAATATCGACCATTCTCTAATAGCTCAACAAAGATATTTGTCTCTATACGTAGAAGAATTAGACTGTGGCTGATACTCGAACTGTAGGGTATATGTACTATAGTGTAGAGATATATGTATCCCTATTTGGAAAAGTACCTCATGAGATTCTTTTGACGCGTTGTTTCATCCGTTACTATTGATACTGACTGTACTCCGTTCTATTGAATAGTCGAACATAACAAAGGCCTATTGTTCTGTTAATGTTGACTGCACAGTACGGAGTCGGACGCAGTTTACTATTAATATAAATTGCAAATGCATTTGGGCCGTGGTTACGACCATTTACTGCGGGTTTATGTGCTAACTTTATTAAATATTCAATATAAACCGGGGATCGCTACTGGCATAACAAAAATCAACATATCTACCTACTTTGTACGGCAGCTCTAGAGTAAGGCTAGGTTCACACGTTAATTTTCCCGAATACCGTATACGAGATTTAGGCTTAGTTTATAGCCAAAGTACAGTCTGGCAAAAAAGAGTTGAAATTAAAAAGTGGCAACACTGTAGTGTCGTCCCTTTCAAATCAATCTAAGAAAAACGGGACGACACTACAGTGTTGCCACTTTTTAATATCCACTCTTTTTTGCCAGACTGTACTCACAACAAGCGGATTGTCCACCCTACGGTGCAAGAGCGAGGAGTCTTGAATATTTACTAGTCTTTGTCTACAGTAATTATTTCCACTCGCTATATTTTAATCTTGGCACGTTACAGCGAACGCAGCTGACAGGTAACAAACTAGAACGATACATCAAACACGGCTCCATATTTCCTAAACGGGAGTTCATTTTTCAAATCAACCGTCGAGCTTTTATACTCAGTCTGCCGTAGGTTGTGTATAGCCGGTGAAACAAGTTTGTCAGTACAAAAAGGCGAGAATAGTAGATTGTGTTACAAGGGAGCAAAATTACATATTTACAGCGAATATTGAATATTGAATCATAAACGAAGCGAAGGATACTATAATAGAATCCCGAGAGTAACGAGGGATTCTAAAGTAGAATCCTGAGCGTAGTGAGGGATTCAAGTGTGTTACGCCCAGGATGGAAATAATTTTGCTACCATGTGACACATACTGCTTTTCACATCACCTATTAGGTAATTATGATGTCTAAAAATATTATTTAAGCTAAAAAAATAATATGCAAAAAATGTAAAAATAGTGTCCTAGAACAGAAAAGTGTTACTTTGATCCCTCCTAGCAGGGAAGAAAAACCCCTTTTTCGAATTGGTGATGTGAAAATACAATTTTTCTATGGGACGATTATCCTTCACGCCTACGTTTTTTAAATTTGCCGCTTTTTTCTACTGACGGAAATGGCTTGACACACTAGATAGATTCAAGAGGGCCTACGGTGAAAAATTATGATCGAAATTTCTTAATCTGCCTCTCTATCGCTCGAATATGCAAGAGTGATAAAGAGGCAGAATATAACAAAATTTCAATTTTCGATTTTAGCGGTAGACCATGAATCTAGTATAACTGGATCGGTCATGAGGAGTGGGGGAAAATGACCGAACGGGATAGTCTTATGTATCTTTCAGTAGGAGTAGCAGAGAAAGCGCTGTTATTGTTTGTCCTTGTCATAGTTTCACTTTTCCACCGCTGCCACAACCGAGGTTGTGGCAAACAAATAAGTACGTGACATGTCATGTTTGTTCGTTGCTTGTTTAATTATCGTTGTTTTGTATGAAATTGTGCTTTCTCTTATGAAATATAGTGATGGTTAGCGTTTTGAATGCTTGAACTTTGATAAAATACTGGTGAATTGTTCTGTAATCGGCTGTAATAGCCGCTCTGAGCAAAAATATGAGATCATAACCTTTCACACGTAAGTACGGTATTTTACACCTTCCTCTTAACGCAATATGTGAGAATAACATCGAAAATTACGTTACACTCAAAGCAATGTAGAGTCAAACGATTTCAATAAAAATATCACAATTATTTACGCAAATTAACAAAACATTATTTGTAAAATTATCCGCCCAAATTACGTAGGTAGGTAGGAGTCTGAGGTCAGCCGTTTTTAAACTTCTTCTTAATTTAGCTGCATAACAATCATGTTAGGGATACCAGATGAAAATATCATAATTTTATGGGTAATTTTGACCTCGAAGTTTTTTCTTACTTCTAATTCCAAAAAATAAATAAACAAATGTTGTGAAGATTAAATGTGGTGTACATTAATTGGTGTGATTGCGATTTGTGATTTCTTTAAATTAAAACCCATAATACATTTTATTTTACGTTTTATTTACTAAACATGTTTAGTTTTGTACCACCTGCGCGAATTATAGGAGGTATTTCATTGTTTATACGCCTCAAAAGAACGGCCCATTGACATTTTATTTAACAATTTTTTAATACCGTCAAACAAGCTAACTTTGCCTCCAGGGTAATCGCCCCAACGTGATATCAAATATTGGGGTAATTTTTACCAATATGGTATCCCCACGTTTATGACGTCATCTATGTCTATCCCTTACGGGCGCACGCGTATAGCTGGTCTATGTAATGCTAGGTCTATGCGGTAGACCCTCAGGGTGGGCCCCAGATCCCAGTGTTGCCATATTAAATATTTGAAAATCCTTATATAAGTCTGGCAAACTCACTTTTTTAGTAGAAAAAGGCGCGAAATTCAAATTTTCTATGGGAAGACAACCCTTCGCAAAGCTACAAACTTTTTTATTAAGTAGGTTATTTTACCCTTTGGTGGCCATTTTATTTAGCATTGCATTTATGGATGGTATAGAAAGGATCGCAATCTCTTATGGCAGAATTGTTGTAAAAGTGACCGCGTTAAGCTTTAAACAATAGTTCCTAATCTCTCCGGTGACGCTAGTTAGGCTCTGGGACATGAGTATAACATGAACCATATAAGGCAACAAATAACCCGACCAAATTACGTAGGTTGTTTTTGGTAGTATTTCGGTGTATGGTGGCGCCGCCTAATTACTGTTTTTTGATGGACACTTTTCATACATAGAGATTTGGCTCCTTTATACAGTCTCCATGATTGCATTTATTAAAGAAAGCCTCGACATGACAGCGAGTGATTGATGAGAGGCGACCGACACCCTAATATTAATAGCTGTAATTATTTTAAATTACGTTACTTAAGTCGAGTACTCTTTTCAGACGTTTTACAACAAGTTTGTGTAAATAATTAATCATAAAATAATTAATTCGGTAATCTCCCATAGAATTTTTGAATTTAATTGTTTCCAATGTCAAGTGATTTATTACATGCGTTTTTATAAATTGTACATACCTAACAATACTTTGGCGAACCCACTTGGTCAGTCAGTACCTAGAAATAGGCGTGAAATTCAAATTTAATAAGAGAGGACAACCAGTGCCGGCCCGAGTCCTTGATCAGGGTAGAGCGAAATCGGGTTTTGGCGTCCTTCGTTGAAGCTTTTTACCCAAAAGCAAAACGAACCGTATTTTGGGCCCGCGTCACACTCGTCTTTTTTTTTCTTTTGTCATTTTGGCGCCCCCCTTGCCATCCGGCGCCTAGAGCGGCCGCTCTACTCGCTCTACCCTAGATCCGGCCCTGAGGACAACCCTGCGCACTTAATTTTTTTTAAATTTGCCGTATTTTTCTACTGGCGAAAATGGCTTGTCAAACAATACAATATACATGCAAGCCGTCTTTACTTAAGATAATAGTCGTATTGTACGTACTCGTAGCAGGAGAGAATAAACCGGGGCCAAGTGCGAGTCGGACTCGCGCTCTAAGAGTTCCGTACCATTACGGAAATAAACAGCAAAAAAACACGTTTGTTGTATGGCAGCCCCATTTAAATATTTATATTATTATGTTTTTAGTATTTTTTGTTATAGCGGCAACAGAAATACATCATCTGTGAAAATTTCAACTGTCTAGCTGTCACGGTTCAGGAGATACAACCTGGTGACAGACAGAGAGACAGACGGACAGACGGACGGACAGACGGACAGACGGACAGCGGAGTCTTAGTAATAGGGTCCCGTTTTTACCCTTTGGGTACGGAACCCTAAAAAAAGCCATATAACTGGGATGAAACACTCGTTCTACACAGAACAACCCTCAACATTCACAAGCGAGCCTCATTTGGGAAAAGAACTCTTTGAAAATTTTCAAGTTATAAATACAACTTGCATAACATTCGGACTTTCTTTGCCGCGAACTGTCAAGATGACACGACTCCTATTTTTGGCGCCAACGGTCGACGACATCCTCACCTACTGCCCTTTTAGTTCAAGCAGAAATGAGAACGTACAAACGTCGCCTTCTAACACGCTGTTTATACCTCTACCGATCTCTTTCTAATTCATTAGCCTAGTAGCTTTTATGACTGTGTTATTTCGAGATTGTTTCATCGTTCAAATGAGCTGTTTTATTTCGGCGTAAACACGTTTTGTTATGTGAAATGCTGAAATTGCAGCCAGGTATTACTTTTATATAATTTTTACTTTAGGCGTTTGGTACGCTTTTGCAATTTGCTTTGATTAAATATTTATATATACCTACCTAGTCGGCAGTTGAACTGTTTCACGTTCGCTATGACGTCTGAATACTTTGAATATAAAACTACTTACATTAGTAGCGTCCGGAATTTTTCGCAAATATGGGCACTTTTATACTTTTCCATGGACGTCCGTAGCTGAAGCTCTCCAAAGCACGTTATAATTTTAAAGCAGAGAACCTAAATGTAATATCATATGCAATTGGTATTCGTTTACCGCGATCGGCAACGGAATTTCCATATTTAAGTAGGTATAAGGCCGGCAACGCACTTACAACCCCTCTGGTGTTGCGGGTGTCCATGGGCGGCGGTAATCGCTTTCCATCAGGTGATCCGTCTGCTCGTTTGCCTCCTATTTCATAAAAAAAAAAAAAAAAAGGTATATATCAGGGATGTTGCGAATATTCGCATCCGCATCCGCAACGCGGAACTTCCGCATTATTTTCAACATCCGCATCTGCATCCGCATAAAATTGATGCGGAGCTTAATGCAGATGCGGATATGGAACAGGTAGGTACAGGAACGTCTTAGCGGCGGCGTAAGTGCTAGGTAATTTCGTCATTAGCCAATAGGAATCTCGTTTCGTTTTTCGGATTCGTCGATTGAGGACTTTAGCCTATGACGGACAGCGACAAGAAGTGAAAAGTTTGTTTTATTTGGACTTTAGTATAGTAATGCGATTGTGGGGCACCTATATTCTTGTTCAAAGACTAAAAGTTTCGTTTTTTTTTTTAAATAAAAATTACTAAAGTGTAATATTTGACGTTTTTTATGTGCCTAATCTCGACATCCGCATCCGCGTCCGCGGATGTCAAAAAATCGGCATCCGCAACATCCCCGGTATATATACCCAGGTAGGTTATTTTAAACGTCAAACTTCTATGAAATTACGACGTATAAATAACACTTGCACTGCGTGTGCGATCAAAATCGTTGCAGACTTGTCTTGGTCTAACTCTAGCTACTATAAAATAACGTTTGGTCAATTTCTATAAAACTAATTTAACATGTGCAATATGGTAAAATCGTGGTAAAATCCGCTCGTATTAACCGTGAAAAATATGGTACATCTTGCTGGGACCAGTGTTTCTAAAACGCCACATTACACGCAAAGTCGTATTAAACGGATACTATATTTACTAATCGTTGTGTAAATAAATACAAAACAAATCCTAGTCGTCATCACGCAAAATTGGGGCGAGCAAAGCCAATTTAAATCAATAATTCCCGCCGATCTAATAAGCAGAATGATGTAAAATCAATTGACATTCCTGTGTACATGTGACTTTTTAAATTGGCTTAGTTTACAAGGCTTCTGAACCAATTAGAATCGCATCACATGATAAACAATGTAAACACGGGATTTGTACAGGTTTTTATTCGTTGTCGAGTTATGAAATAGCTCCTACCCACAAATTTGTCTGCGTAGAATGGTGATAATACTGATGATGATGATGATTAATAAAAACTACTAAAGCAACTCAAACTATCTCCATACCACATGTTATTTAAAAAGGTCCAGCGCATGGAGACTGTATAAAGGAGCCAAATCTCTATGTATGAAAAGTGTCCATCAAAAAACAGTAATTAGGCGGCGCCACCATACACCGAAATACTACCTAAAACAACCTACGTAATTTGGTCGGGTTATTTGTTGCCTTACATGTTATACTCACGTCCCAGAGCCTAACTAGCGCCATTGGAGAGATTAGGAACTATTATTTAAAGCTGCAAGCGGTCACTTTTGCAACAATTCTGCCATAAGAGATTGGCATCCTTTCTATACCATCCATAGTCCAGCGGTTTAAATGTGAATAGATACATACAGACACACAGATAGAGTTACTAACCCGAAGGTTGTCTGGAAAAACCCTTAAAAGGGCGGTAAATCTTCATCGTAACTATAAAAAAAAACTCTTATAACATAACACTAAGGCCTCATTGTCACGAGCGCTTTTTCAACGCGCGTTAAAAAAGCATTTTGAATGATACAAATTATTGTCGCTTGTCAGTAAGGCGCTATTTCCATATAGCTTCAATTAGAATTAAACCTTATCGACAACCGACAATGTCCTTTTGGTTGAAAACGTCACAAATGGAAACATGTGTATTTATTAACACGATGGCGGTAGAGCTTTTTATCAGGCGTTGTTGGATTTTCAACTTTAAGCCTTGGCCTTTTAATCGAATTTAGCGTGCGGGCAGACTCAAGCGCTTTTTTAACGCGCGTTGAAAAAGCGCTCGTGGAAGGGTCACTAAAACTTCATCTCTTTATTCAACTTTACTAAATTTTTCCAACAATATTTAAACTTTCCACAACTTGCAAATCTGTAGGGGCATAGCACACTGCGTCCGATTCGTACGTCGCTCCGAAGTTTGAGTGAGACAACGCGATGCACGTATTATAGCGATATCCCGCTCGCAGGTCGGCACCGTCAAGTCCGTGCGAATCGGACGCAGTATCAGGGGTCCGAAACCTTTCGGGTATTCTCGGCTCCGTTCGGCTCAGCATTGCTCCGAGAAATTATTAGGGTTGACACATCTTTGACGTCCCTTTGCGTACACGACCAGATGAGATAATAACTTGAATTCTGACAATCCTAAATAGCCGAAAGGGATAGTGCCATAATTAGAAAGGATCTGCATTCGTCCCTGAACCGCTGTCAAACTTCGGTTTTATAGGAAGTTTTCTTTCTGTACAGTAGGTACTATTATTTATTCTATGGCAGTGTGTGGCAGTGTGCCATGCCCCGTAGAGTTGCCAGCATGTTGCCAGTCTAAAAATGCAGTCACAATCACTACGTTTGACGGCTCATTTGAATCATTGTTTCAATCCCATTACTGGTCTGTAAACATAATCGCCAGCGACATAAATACTTACGTCAGAATTTACTACATATTTGCTTAACTCGTAATTGAGTTTTCAGGAAGCGTAAATACCCTTTAAAAAGACGAGGTTATTTCCTAGTCGAGCCGTTTTAAAGTTTTGTTTTATTTAGTATTTAGACGAACGAAAACCATACAAATGGAGCCCCCATTTTGATTCCTGAATATTGTTACACAATTTGATCTCAGTGAAAGAATCTAATTTCATACCCATTTTGTATAACCCTTCATGACATTTGCAATGTCAAAGGGCCTGGCAGTGGTCTGGCCACAATCCTATAGACTTCTCCATACCCTAGAGTAACTTATACTAGAGCGGTACTGTCATAGTAAATTTTGTAACCCCAGTAAATTCCCTGCCATCTGTCGACACACATTAAAATTAAAAATGAAGATTTATAAAAATACGATAAAATGTATTTAAATATAGATAAATGATTTTTTTTATTTGCATTAATTATTTTTATGATTTTGACCCATGTTCTTTCACTGATATGCGTTAAAATTGTTAAATAACAAACGAAACCGTCCACGCCATCTATACGACTGTAGGCCAAAACTAGTAGCGCCCTCTGAAATAGAATCAAATTTTCTTGATTTTCGAGGCACGTTTTTTCCTTAGACTGTATCCATCTATTACGGAGTTATATCTATCTTTGTCCATACAAACGTAGTCCCCCCCCCCCCGGATAAGATTTTAAAAAAGGCAATTTCGCACGTGTCCTCCACTTTCGTCTTAACACATTCAGTGTCAGCGCGAGCTACGCGCTACGAGCGTAGCCGATAATACGGGAAAACCGTATACCAAACAGAGAACCCACCTAGCGGGTCGTTGGCAGTGAATGTCCTTTATTGAATAATCTCCACCATCAAAACCATTTTACTGAATAATCTCCACCATGAGGTAAGAAAAAACCGGCCAAGTGCGAGTCGCACCCGCCCACCTAGGGTTCCGTACTTTTTAGTATTTGTTGTTATAGCGGCAACAGAAATACATCATCTGTGAAAATATCAACTGTCTAGCTATCACGGTTCATGAGATACAGCCTGGTGACAGACGGACAGCAGTCTTAGTAATAGGGTCCCGTTTTTACCCTTTGGGTACGGAACCCTAAAAAAAATAAAAGGTCAGTAGGTATAACATGTTGGCGCCATAGTCAGCACGTGATGCCCTACTACGGTCTACCATTGTTATGTGTGTATATTATAAGTGTTCCGGACGTTTGTATTTTAGTTTTTATTTTATTTTGGGTAGTTCCATTTCATAACTTTGACGATAAACAGTAAAACCCACGTCACCCCGTAGTCCCTCGTAATTGGGGTGAGATGGGTTTTCATACAAAGGTGATTTTGGAAGATTGTTGGATCGATTTATTTTTATTATGAGTATTACTATAGCTCTATTTTAAATTGGAATACATTATTTTTGTAGCAGTAGCCTTAAAATCCCATCTCACCCCCCTTTCATACCTTCTCTCCCCATTCATAACCCAACTCTTCCCGCGAACTCTACTCACCCCATTTTACGGTATGGGGATGACGTCGGTCCCTAGGCATAAAGGGGCCCACTGACTATCAGTCCGCCGGACGATATCGGCCTGTCAGTTGTTCGGAACTATCAAATTTTTGTTCTAACTGACAGGCCGATATCGTCCGGCGGACTGATAGTCAGTGGGCCCCTTAACACTCGCCTATAGACGGTATTCTCTATTCTACAAGCCCATTTAATTGTCTCAGCCGGTATGTAGATAGTCATCGGTCTACGATAAACCACGAAGAAAATTGTACAATTTTCGAGTAACAATAGTAGTAACGCGCTAGCATGTGAAGTCGATAATGACTCCATGTTTGAGCACTAATGAGGTCGTTAGGGTCACGGGCAATGATTTCTTCCAGCCACGTAGTTATATGATTTAGTAATTAGGTTTGACCGAGGAATCGGATCACAAGGCGAATCGGGTCAGACTAAAAAAAATGTTGATATTGAAAATATTGCTTATGACTGGCATCGCAGACTAACATTCACAGAAGACAATTTTAGTGCACTCATATCAATGCAATATTTCAAATATCAATGGATTTTTCATCATGATCCGATTCACCCTGTGATCCGATTCTCCTCGGTCTACCCTACCGTAAATTAGCAGTGAGGGGTTAAAAACTTCTCAATTTGGTAAAACTAAAAATGTACAGCGCCATTTTAGTGCACTCATATCAATGCAATATTTCAAATACCAATGGATTTTTCATCATGATCCGATTCACCCTGTGATCCGATTCTCCTCGGTCTACCCTACCGTAAGTTAGCAGTGAGGGGTTAAAAACTTCTCAATTTGGTAAAACTAAAAAATAACGAGTTAAAATATGGGCTAAATCCAACTGTGATTTCAAAACAGGCTATTTCCTCGAGTGACATACTGACATACACAGTGAAACTGTATCGAGCTGATTTTGTGCTGTAGGGTAATTTTTTGTAAAGAGGCCTGACAATGGGTGCTATCATCCTAGTTATAGCATCTGTGGATGCACTAGTAAGTTACCTATGGATGGTATAGAAAGGATCGCAATCTCTTATGGCAGAATTGTTGTAAAAGTGACCGCGTTAAGCTTTAAATAATAGTTCCTAATCTCTCCGGTGGCGCTAACTAGCGCCACCGGAGAGATTAGGAACTACCGTCAAACAAGCTAACTTTGCCTCCAGGGTAATCGCCCCAACGTGATATCAAATATTGGGGTAATTTTTACCAATATGGTATCCCCACGTTTATGACGTCATCTATGTCTATCCCTTACGGGCGCACGCGTATAGCTGGTCTATGTAATGCTAGGTCTATGCGGTAGACCCTCAGGGTGGGCCCCAGATCCCAGTGTTGCCATATTAAATATTTGAAAATCCTTATATAAGTCTGGCAAACTCACTTTTTTAGTAGAAAAAGGCGCGAAATTCAAATTTTCTATGGGAAGACAACCCTTCGCAAAGCTACAAACTTTTTTATTAAGTAGGTTATTTTACCCTTTGGTGGCCATTTTATTTAGCATTGCATTTATGGATGGTATAGAAAGGATCGCAATCTCTTATGGCAGAATTGTTGTAAAAGTGACCGCGTTAAGCTTTAAACAATAGTTCCTAATCTCTCCGGTGACGCTAGTTAGGCTCTGGGACATGAGTATAACATGAACCATATAAGGCAACAAATAACCCGACCAAATTACGTAGGTTGTTTTTGGTAGTATTTTGGTGTATGGTGGCGCCGCCTAATTACTGTTTTTTGATGGACACTTTTCATACATAGAGATATGGCTCCTTTATACAGTCTCCATGAAGTTACCTATTAAAACGTGTTAAAGCATGTTTTCTTTTACAGGAATGTCCGGAAGGCGTTGTACAAGAGGACTCCTTCAAAGATATTTACGCCAAGTTTTTCCCTCACGGCAGTAAGTATACACCAAAATTTTTATTGCGTGGAAAATTAGTGCTGGTAGGCTGAGGGTAAGAACGGGTGGCTTTCAATCCGGAGGTAGCGCCTAGCGGGTTGAAACCCCAGCTCGTACCAATGAGTTTTCGGAACTTAGTCGTTTATTTCTGGAGTGAGAACCATCGGTAAAATAAAAAAAACCGGCCAAGTGCGAGTCGGACTCGCGCACCGAGGGTTCCGTACATTAGATAATTTTAATTTAGATTTTTTATGTGAAACGTGAGTGAAAGGTAAATTGCGGTTTACGATTTATGACGTATTAAAAAAAAACTACTTACTAGATCTCGTCAAACCAATTTTTGGTGGAAGTTTGCATGGTAATGTACATCATATATTTTTTTCAGTTTTATCATTCTCTTATTTTAGAAGTTACAGGGGGGGGGGACACATTTTACCACTTTTGAAGTGTTTCTCGGGCAAACTTTTCAGTTTAGAAAAAAATGATATTAGAAACCTCAATATCATTTTTGAAGACCTATCCATAGATACCCCCCACACGTATGGGTTTAACGAAAAAAATTTTTTTGAGTTTGAGTTCCAAGTATGGGGAACCCCCAAAATTTATTGTTTTTTTTTTATATTTTTGTGTGAAAATCTTAATGCGGTTCAAAGAATACATCTACTTACCAAGTTTCAACAGTATAGTTCTTATAGTTTCAGAGAAAAGTGGCTGTGACATACGGACGGACAGACAGACAGACAGACATGACGAATCTATAAGGGTTCCGTTTTTTGCCATTTGGCTACGGAACCCTTAAAAGAAGCTTTACTATAATCGATATACCTAATATATAAACGTTAGTCTGCGAAGGTTGCGACACGCATCCCTACAAGCATGTACATAGTAAAAGAGGCGGGGCCGGTCAAATGATTTTAGGCTTCACCGGAACGATCCTTTGGTCCGTACTAGGCCCTACTACCCAACCCAACTAGCGGACGTCCTTCCCATTCCTTTCCCCTGCCCAACTCCAGACTTTTAGCTAGATTCTTGTCGTTAGTTATGTATAGGTTGGAGATAGCATATTATTGCTATATTATAAAATTAAAACTAACCTAATAAACCTAAACTCTATACACTTATAAAAACTTAATAATAACAAACTAGTCCCGTCAAAAATTACCTTTTAAGTCCCGAACTGTTCCCTACCTGGCCCTTGTCGTTAGTTGAGGTTTTTATAAAACCCTGACACTCTTCAAGTCCCCCCACAATCCTCACAATTGACCATAATTCCTGACAAAGGATCAAAAATCCTAACATGACAGGGGAAATCCTGACGTATGGCAACCCAAGGTATATCCCTAAAGCCCGCTCCAGACTACGCGGCGCGAAGCCGCGAACGCGAGTGTGGAGTCGATTTCGTTGATTAGCGAACTAGACTCCACACTCGCGTTCGTGGCTTCGCGCCGCGATTCGCGCTCGAGTGTGGAGAGGCCTTAAGGTATTAAATCTCATCAGGTACGCTATAAAGTGTGATTTCCCTTAGATTGTCTCGTTCGAACAATAAAAGAGTAACTACATTATGCATAAGATCAAATTAAGTAGTCAGGAACGCCTGCAAGCCAGACACTAATCCGATTCCCATTAATGACACTGACCTAAATGTCACTTAGCGCATCCGCAGATATTGCATTATGAATATTATGGTTTTAACATTGTACTTCTTTATAGAAGAAGAACTTAGAGAACAGGGTGTCACGATCAGTAGGTATATATTAGACGAAGGATAGGGTACCTTTGGTCTGTGTACACCGACTACATGCAGTGGCGAATTAAGGACATTAGGGGCGGCAGCAAGGCGGCAGTCTATATGATGCGTGCTGAGAAATGGATGGCTAGTAGTTTATTTACTACAGGGTCTGGGGCCTAGACTGCAAATGCGCCACTGACTGCGTGTGCGTAGACGTGCAATTTGTAATATACAGATGTGCGTGCATGGCTCCAACGATTTAAGGATGACTCACGTTAGACCGGGCCGTGACCGGGCCGGAGCTTACGGCGCTTACTTTTCTATGACATGACAGGTGATCACGTGATGCTTTCCATAGAAAACGAAGCGCCGGAAGCTCCGGCCCGGTCACGGCCCGGTCTATCGTGAGTCATCCTTTAGCGCACGCGCACGAGTAGGTAACGTCTGAGCACACGCAGCCGGTGTGAGTAGACGTATGGTCTATTTCTAAATGATTATTTTGTTACAGATTCAGCTCTATACGCCCACTACGTGTTCAAAGCCTTTGACGTTAACTGCAGTGGAGCCATCAGCTTTAGGGTAAGGGGGGTCATACAGTGGCGTAACTAGGGGGGTGGGCAGAGGGGGCAAGAGCCCCGGGCGACATCCAAACGGGGGCGCCAAAATGGGCAAAAGGCAGCAGCGGAGAAACTTTTGTCAGTCGTCAGGGGGCGCAAGTTTGGTGACTGCCCCGGGCGCCATATCCTCTAGCTACGCCCCTAGGGTCATATAAATTCCATACTTAGTAGCAAAATCGTTTTGACAGTTTAAAAAAAGAAAATGATTTGACTAGTAGTAATACCCTATTATGTCTATACAAATTTTCGTGGTCGCGCATAGCCATTTACCAAAACCACTAAATTTTACCTCCATCCCATTGTAACCTGTTCGTAAATTGCAGTTCCATGAGGAAAAACGGACGCAGTTCATTATTTCGCCGTTATTTTAGTTTAATCGATAATGGTTCAGTAATAAAGCTGTCTCTCGAGCCTACATTCAGCTACAACCAACGTAATATCAATGCAATTTATTTTAACTACATTTAACTCTTAATTTTATGTTTTGCCTTTTTTACAAGGACGTTTAGGACTATTCAGCGTCTAGGAAACTTAAAAAAAAAAAATAGTTTATTTACCAAAAAATTATACATTGTTTTATTAACCTATGATCTCCACACTAGGCTAGGCCTGTCTTTCGGAGTCAGTTGAGACAATTCCAATTTTTAATTCACATCTCCCTACTCCTACTTAAACTCACTGTCTTGACTTTTGTTGTCCGAAATTAAGAGTCCGCAGCAAGCTCGGCCGAATTTCACCTTCCCATACAAAGGGAGTTTTGTTTTCATTTTAAAACTACATACGTGTTGGATTGTATGAAACTTTGCACATACAATATCATGAGGTATATCTATTATCAATGCCTGTAATTAGTTTATTTTATAGTGTGTAAATCTAATACGGGCGATAAATTAAACCAGACATAGAACTCATTAGTGCAATCATTAATTAAGATGTTTTTTTAAGCTACACTTAACTGTGATCCCATAATTAACTTTTGAAAATGTTATCAGCAGCAATGTACTGTAAACATGGTTGCGTTACCATAATATCTATTCGAAACGATTACTACGCATTTACAAACTTACCTAATATCTGCAGGAACAATCACATGTTAGTATTACACTGCGTTTAATGTTTTGTGGTTATTTTAGTAGACTAGACTACTACTAGGCATGTTAAAGATATTTATTTATTATTTTTATCAACAAAGAACTGACTTCATCTACTTAATGTCATTTTAATCAGTCACGATAACATCACTTGACGTGATGATTTCTAATACTGAGCATAGACATACTTTGATAGCACCTTTTCTGAAAATGCATTTCATGTCAGTACCCAATCTAATACCCTAATACTATGTAAAGACAATTATTATGATATCACTTAGTATTTCATTTGTCTGATTTTGTTATACCAGCTGGTGGGAAATAAGCATACGGCCCGCCTGATAATTGTATTATTACCAAAATTGATTTCGAGAATTAACTAAACAGTCTAAACACCACAAAGTTTGGTATATTGTTTCAGAACGTGACAAACTCTTTGGTAAAGTTAAATGTTTTAAATTTTATTTTAACTTTGATTTGACAATGTCAGTCATTCAATACAGAAGTAATCGTAAGTAATAAAAATGCCTCGTTTAACAACTTTTACTGCTCCCGAATTAATGGACATGATTTTAATTTACGGTGAAGCATTACAAAATGGTAATCGAGCGTTAGCTCTGTACAACAGAGAGCGATTCCCTGATCGAATTGTACCAAGAGAAGAGACGCTCGAGTAATTGTAAACGCGATACAGCGAGTTCGCGAAGTACACGATGAAGTACCAGTTCCATTACAAGACCGAATCCTATTATGAAATACAAGGAACACACGTGGAGAATGTATCTGCGGCGAAACCGGCAAAACTAAACTGTGCTTTTAATAGGTAGATATTAAAATTTATTTTTGAAACTAGGTATTACGTTTATCAGATAAAAAGCATCATACTTGGTTATTAATAATAAATAATAACTTATTATTTACCCACTCATGACAATTAAGGACAATAATGACATTACATACGCGATATGAGCTTTTGAAAGTAACTGTCAACGAGCGTTTAACGCGGGTGTGTTTGCATTACATTGCGGGCCTAATTATTTTGTATGGATATATTCATATTCATATCTTTATTGCTATCATGTTCATTAAAAATTAAAATTTAAATTTAAATGGAGCTAAGACGGAGCTAAGACGGATATGGAAAACTATAGGCCAGTTACTTTGATATCTGTGTTCGCAAAAATCTATGAGAAAGTGATGTTTAGCAGATTATTAAACTTTTTAGAACGCTATGATATAATTACAGAGGAACAGCATGGCTTTCGCAAAGCGAGATGTACTACATTGGCGACATTTAAACTTGTAAAACATGTATTAAATGCAATTGATAATAAGATTCCTGTAACGGTTTTGTTTTTAGACATGAGCAAGGCTTTCGATTTTGTTTGTCATAAGCGGATGGCGATTAAACTATACAGATACGGTATACGTGGGCCAGCTCTTGATTGGATTAAGACATACCTCAGTGACAGAAATCAATGTGTCGAGACCCTAAAATATTGCCAAAAATCTAAAACTCTAAATTCTTACAAGTCATCTTTAATGTATAATAATTATGGAGTACCGCAAGGCAGTATTTTGGGACCTTTGTTATTCTTATTGTATATAAACGATTTACCAAAATGCTTGCCCAATCATGATTGTCTACTGTACGCAGATGACACATCTATTATTGTAAAATGCGAAAATTTGTCAACTTATAACGATGACTTAAACAGAGCACTAATAAGCACAGTAGAATGGTTAAAACGAAATAACTTAAAAATAAATGTAAATAAGAGTACTTATATCCAGTTCAGTACAGCAAGAGGCAACACACAGAAACTGCATATAACTTTAAATAATGAGCCTGTAAAAGAAGTGCAAAATACAAGGTTTTTAGGCATAACAATTGACAGCCACTGTACTTGGACGGACCATGCTGCATGTGCGATCCAAACTAAATAGTTTTATTTTTGCACTAAGACGAATTAGCCAAACGGTTTCGACCCAAGCAGCGCTACTCGCTTATAATGGCTACGTAAATTCTCTCTTGCGATATGGACTTGTAGTTTGGGGAAACTGTATTGACAAAGACGCAATATTTATAACACAGAAGCGTTGTATCAGAGCCATATTTGCCTTACACTATATGGGCTCATGTCGCTCTTATTTTATAGAAAACAACATACTCACTTTCCCTAGTATGTACATTTTTGAAGTGTGTGTTTTCGTACACAAATATAAATACTTGTTTGTGGAATTCCAAACAATGGGTCCCCGCGCGACAAGAACACAGTATAAGTTTACGTTACATAGACCTTCTGTTAATTTGGCACTTTCCTCGAGAAACTCTTATATTATGTGCATTCGTATTTATAATAAATTACCTGACATTTTTAAGAATAATAATTTGAATATATTTAAATCACAAGTACATGTTTGGTTAATACAGAGATGTTTTTATAGTATTAGTGAATTTTTAAATAATGAAATAATGATTTAATGGGATTTTATTGTGTTTGACTTCGATTTTATATTATTTTATTTTATTTCATTCTGTTACTGCATGATGTATTGGGTAAGATTTTTGATTATGATTTATGGTTGTATTAATATTAATGCTTGACATCATTCATGTAAGAGTAGCATAGGAAATGTTTGTTTGTACACCTGTAAAGGTAGAGTCTTGGTGAGTCCACATAAAATTGTTACATTAGTAATTACTGTGCAATGTACCCATTTCTCACAGACAATAAAGATTATGATTATGATTTATTATTATATTGCAATTCTAAGTAAAAGTTATCTAATTACATTTCTTATGTCCTATACTAACCACCGTTAAAAGATTCGCCCGTATTAAATTTACACACTGTAGCTAGCTCCAGCTTATACCTAAATAAAACAAACGAAATAGAGCAGAACCAAATTTTTGTATGAATAACTTAAATTGGGACTGAATTAATTAATATTTAAATTAATTACAGGCATATAGGATATACTAAATTTAGTTCTATTAAGTCATACCATAGTTTTGTAGCTATTGGTCACACTGCAAATCTGTTCCTATTCGTCATCCATTCAAACAGTTCTAACTGGTCACAAGCAGCATACCTAAACATTTTGGCAGTGTGACCGGTTAAAACAAAATTTTGGTGTAACGAGTTGATGCCTAAATCGTACCCGGTACCCGTGACGCCATAAAGTTTTTAGAGTACCTCATGTTTTCAAGCGGCAATATATTTTCTAGGGACATTTTTTCATAATATATATATTAAAAGGCGAATATGCTTTCCGATTATATTGACGCGTACGCCGTAACGGCAATACTTATATGTATAAACGTTCTGGGGCCCGTTACTCAAAAGCTTGTAACTTGTAATAAATACAAGCGACCGGATATCACTTTTTGACAGTGTTTATTAGAAAGGGACTTCCACGTGTATTACAAGCTACAAGCTTTTGAGAAAGGGCCCCTGGCCGCTATAGGCACGATAAATCACGACGCCTTCGTTCTTGGTTTTTAGCTCTTAAGAGTCCCCAGCAAGCTCGGTTCTTCATACAAACGTAGTTCCGCTCTCATTTTAAAACGACTAGCTATAGATTGCTCGGAAACTTTGTACTTACAATAGGATAAGGTACATACTTGTGACGGATTGAAACAAATAATATTGCTTTTGGCGGTATGACCGGTTAGAACAAAATTTTGGTGTGACGATTTGATGCCTGAATCCTTAGAAGAGATGGGACACAATGGTCTAAAGTCTAAACGCATCAAACTAAGTATCTTATTTTTTTATTTGACACTGTCTGGGTCTGTGCCATTTATTTGTATACCTAAATTAACAAGTTTAAGTCGCCAATCTAATTTCAATACATTATCTTCTCAATTAAGAATTGACCCGCTGGCACTGTTCCTACTTTGAAACCGTAGCTTTGCACGCACTCTTAAAGCAAACGGTTAAGTTTCCAGCTTGAAACGGTGCCAGATCAGATTCGTAATGACAGGTTTCAGTGCAATTTGGGGTCACGGTGTATAGGGTAGATTCTTACTTACTGCTGTGGCGCAACGACCCGAAGTGGATCTTGGCCTCCGACACGAAACAAATAAAATTATTTACACATAAAAAACATAAAAATTACACACGGGTCCAGCAATGTGTGCAGTAGGGAAGAGGCCCTGTCTCAGCATATTACGCTTTACTATCGAATAACATTCACAAACATGTCGATGCCATAAATAACTAGGCTAGTTAGTGTAAAACTCAGAACTGAGTTAAAAAGCCGACAAACTCCGCTCCAAACTATGAAACTGCACAATGGCTAATTGTTAGTCGCTGCAAGTTTCGAGTTGCAGCTTGTTAGGAAATTTATATTTATTGCACTGGCGTGACACCGTTCGGCGTGGTATTCAATTACCTATCTAAAGTAGCAAACTACTTTTTCATTTCTCACGCTCTGAAAGAGGGTCATTGTTGTTCTAAAAGGTGTGCAGAAAATAATACGTGTCTGCACTAGAGCATTTTACGTTCGAAGTACGATTTTTTTACTTTTTTTACGATAAGCAATTGAAATTTGAATTTAAATGGATTTTTTATACAATTTCCATTATGATATTTGACTCTCCGTTTCATAAATAACGATACTTTTGCCTAAATTGTTAATTGAAAGTACCCTCAAGAAATACTATAAAAATGTATACTTAGTCATGTTTAAAAAACACATTCATTTTACTTTTCTCGTATTCGAAATGAAAAGTAGAGTGTTTAACTCGGGTGAAAGGCATCATTTCATCCCTTGGTTAACAATCTACTATTACAGAATTTTATGTATTTTAGTCATAGCTAACTTTACCCAAGACTAAACTGTCAATCTTACGAATAGTATTAAATTATTGTTTGTTTTTTATGGCCCAAATCTCATAGAACGAAACGAGTGACAGGTGCAACAGTTGACAGTTGCCAATGTTGCCATGGATTTCTTATTCCCTATCATTTTCCACAGGAGCTCCTAGTAACCCTATCGACCCTCCTCCGCGGCTCCGTCTACGAGCGGCTCCGCTGGGCCTTCCGTCTGTACGACGTGGACGGCGATGGGGCCATCACTCGCGGCGAGCTGGCTGAAGTCGTGGTAGCAGTGCATGAGTTGCTGGGGCGTCGGGCGCCGCCTGGGTCGCCTCATGCGAGACTGGACGACGCTAAGGCTAATGAACAGGTACGGTGCCATCACATGCGGGGAACTAGTTGAAGGCATGGTAGCAGTTCATGAGGGAGCGCCGGGCGCAGCCAGGGTCACCTCATTTCTGGCCGCCGAGTTTTTGGCCGGTCCCATATTGATTTAAATCTTCTCGAACATTTGTTATAGGGTTCAAGCCGGCTTAGCTTTATTTGACATTCATAAGCGCAATTGTAATATGCCTAAATCCTTAAAAAATAAACTATCTTTATCATGCGAGATTGAACGATTTCGCGTTCGCTGACAGAACAGCAATATTAACACGAGCTAAGTAGTTACAGTACCTAAGTAGTTAGGATACTACAAGCAACAGTCAAACCCCGATATTTTTTTTGCAATTTAGGTCAAATTTACAGGAAAATCTTTCTACATATTTTCGCTTAATAGTAACACCAGCACCACGGAAGTCCAATTTGTGCTTGGGATGTCCGATTGAATAAAGTAAGTATTTATAGAAATATTAATTTTACGTTTAAAAACGATCTAGTTAAAAATATACCTAATAAACTTGTTGACTCTTAAGTTAGCTAACTAACTCGCGAAAGCAAAGCAAATTATTTAAGCTGATCTCACAATAAACTGTCTTGCTAAGAGCATAGTAAACTAACGGCTAAACTAGCTTGGAAGGAAGCAGCCGTCTGGAAAATGGCGGACTTTATGTTAGCGCTTGACTGGGCTGGGTATTCTTTATGTAAACTTCAGGATATAATACTTAAGTCCCCAGCAAGCTCGGTTCTCCATACAAACGTAGTTACGCTCTCATTTCAAAACGACCAGCTAGATTGCTCTGAAACTTTGTACTAACAATAGGATAAAGTATATCTACTTATTTCTGTAATTAGTTTATACACATACCGTTGTTATAAAAATACAGCGAATTTAAGTTTCGCATACAAAACTTGTTTTTTCTCTATTTCGTTTCTTTATAAACTAGCACATGATTGGCGCGACGGTATCTCGCCACGAAATAGACTACCCGTCCCACTTTAATTAATACAGTTAGTAAAAGACCGGAGTAGTCTATCTCGCGGCGAGATACTGTCGCGCCAATTATATGCTAGGCCTGCTGGAGCTATATGTGGCTTTCCAGCACAGAAGGGTCCTTATGCTTCAAATGCAATAATCATGATCATAACCATTTATTTCGTAAATGCACACAAAACATTACACGTCAGAAACAGTTAAAGAAAGGAAAAATACATTTTCTATCATTAAAATAAATAACAATGAAGAAAATTCATTTAAAATCAATTACAATATAATACAATGTCAGTGTTAAGTTAGTAATAACAATAAACTTAATTTTGAAAATGGCAAATATCAATAAAACACAACAACAGCTGATTTCCAGCGGGTCTGGATTAGCGAGGCTCAACTAAAATTTCTCGATAGTACTATAGAGGGGGCTTGCATTTACATATACCTACGCCCTTACGCATCCATGACAAAGTTCTCAGTCACATATTTTTGACCCAGAATCTGTAAAATAACGGAATTTTTTAAACCCTTTCCAGGTTGACCGAGTGTTCCACAAGCTGGACCTGAACCAGGACGGCGTTATCACCATCGAGGAGTTCCTCGAGTCCTGCCTCAAAGATGATGTGATCATGCGGTCACTGCAGATGTTCGACACGGCGCTATGACGGCAGACTGACACGCACGCGCGCTCCGACTTCAGGTCAGTTCCAGCTGATGATGAGTCTTTGAGTCTTGCCTCAAGGATGACTTGATCATGCAGTTTCTGCAGATGCAGACGCACGCGCGCTCCAACTTCAGGTACACTGAGTGTTCCCCAGGGTACAGTTCTAGGGTCTAATCCAGCTGTACAGTAATCTTCGAGTCTTGAAGGATAAGATCATGTAGATGTTTAACACGACGCTATGATGTGATACTAAGAATAGGTCAGTACCTATTCATACCGTTCTTCAGTAATCTAAGGTAAATTTCTGCGTAGGTTTGTCGAAGCTTTTAGCATTGACTGAGATTTATTATTCTAATAAACGCTCCATAATATATGGACGGCTCCACTGGAGACAGTAGTTTATCCCGGAAACTCCATGTTCCAGGACGGAATCCAAGCGTCCGCTGCCCCGGCACGTGTGCCGCTGCACGCGCGCGCCGCTGCACGCGGCCGCCGCGGCGTGCTGGTCGCGCGCACGCGCGCTCGCGCGCCGCCTGGCTGCACTCCAGCACCTGTACCACGTCTGGCGACCCAGGATTAACGCCAAGCTGTTTCTGGCCTTCTAAGCGGACGCTCGAGCGGAGCGTGCATGTTGGTCGCATGCTCCCTCGCTGCGCTGCAGCACTTATACCACGTGTGGAAAGTTTAAAACCCAGGCGTAATGTTACTGTTTCTGTCCTTCTAAGGGTGGAGTTGTCGTTCAAGCGGAGCGTGCGGCGCGGCGTTTGGCGACCCAGGCTTAATACCAAGCTGTTTATTGCCTTGTTGGAGTAGACGCTCAAGCGGGGCGTGCGGCGCGGCGTCCATGTTATGGCGGGGGTCACTGAAAGCAAATTGGTTAACACACATGGATATTTAGCGGTCGGTGACAACGTAGAGCGTGCACGCTCGGAACGTGTGTTTCGTGACCGAGGCGTTAACCGCAAACTACTTAGGCACCGCATTATATGAAGCGTTTATAAACAGCGTAGGGACACCATACATAGGTGAAGTTTCACTAGTAAAATGCTGCGCAAGTAGCACTATTGAACTGCTAGGTACTTATACTACAACAATGACTATTAAAACCCAATTTTTGTAGATATTTTAAATTGTAAACGTCGATGCAACTGAAATATCAGTCGCGTTCCCATACTAAATTAGTACGGAAGCGCCTATCCGTGGGAAGCTGGTAACCGCTCGTTGCCCTAGAGACTCCATAAACCTTGTAGTAAAACATATTGGGATGAATTTCGTCTGTTTTAAAAAGTAATGAAACAAAAGAAATGCTACATTATTAGGTTTATGAAAGGTTCAAATTATATTGAAACAGTGTACATTGTAATTCACAATTTCATTAAACAAATGAAAACTTACGCTTCAGTATACGCTACTTTTGTTACACGCTTTATGCTCCGCCGAACGCTCCGCTACGCTCGCCATGAGGCCACTATTTCCTAAGTTACATCGCTTTTTTCGTGTCCACAAATAAACGGTTTAGCATGCTGTTATATCGCTACAATACATTTTGTTTTAAACACCTACACTGATTGTAAATACTAAATACTATCTCAGATACTAAAATGACCAGCCAGCCTCCTAAAATGACCAGTAGCTAGCTGCAGAAAAACGGGCGCCCGATTCTGATTGACGGTTTGGATCGTATTTTGATACGACTTTGAAGATCGCTCACGCTGGTACATGCGAAATGAAGTGAACGTCGTACGTGGGGCGATCTGCAAGGTAATATCAAAACCAGTTCGAGACCATAACAAATTGCAGCAAGGTTAAAAAAACAGACAGCTCGACGAACATAATTGTAGGTAAAGAATAAAGAAACATAATTTATTTAAAATAACGAAACGATCCAAATAAAAAAAAGGAACTAAAGAAACTAAATATGAGTCAATCTAGCCCTTATTTTCCACCTATTTTTATTTCTTGACTGACCAAAATAGTAACAGAAGAAGAAAACAGAGTAATGCTTTACCTCATGTTAGTAACAGCGTACTTACTGAAAAGAAAACAGAGTAATGCTTTACCTCATGTTAGTAACAGCGTAATTACTAAAAAGAAAACAGAGTAATGCTTTGCCTCATGTTAGTAACAGCGTACTTACTAAAAAGAAAACAGAGTAATGCTTTACCTCATGTTAGTAACAGCGTACTTACTAAAAAGAAAACAGAGTAATGTTTTACCTCATGTTAGTAACAGCGTATACTTACTAAAAAAAACCAGAGTAATGCTTTACCTCATGTTTGGGGGTTAAGGAAATAATAATTTTAAGAAGGCGCGCGGTTAATAGTTATAATAAGGTTTAATTAATTTTATCGTTAACATTTAGTTATCCGAAATATTTTATAATTAGTTTTTAAAAATTAATAGTGACAAGTATTAGTGAGTTGTATTAGCAATATTGAGTATTTTATAGATAATGCGAATACCCATAGACATACGTTGAAAAACTAACCGCGGTATATTCTAGTGAAACATAAATGCCATACTAGTTAATAACAGAAAGTACAGAACCCTTAGTATTTAGGGACTAGTGAAACTTAATCAAAGTAGACATAAAATAATACTATGGGTTAATTTAGAATTTCAGTAGAAATGTTTAATTTTTTTAGGAATAACATCATGTTATGTTTATCCCAAAATTAAGTAGTATTGAGTTTCGCGGCCGCGACCGAGAGAGGGCGTAACACATACCTATCTACCTCGCTTTCGAAAGAAAGACAAGTTTATCGTAAGATGGGGACGGTTTGTGGGACATACCCTGTCATTTGTAACTGCGTCTCTCTCGGCCAGCCGACGGCTGCCGAGCCACCAGCAACAGGGTAGAGCTCCAAAGAGCAACTGGGTACCGCTTATATATAGTCTAGCAAACCAATTTTAACAGTTTTTTAAAGGCGACGAAGAAAAATGTACCAGGTTTCCGATTGAACTTCAAAAGGGGTCCTCCATTTACATTACACGTTTACGGGGGGAGGGGGTCAAGAAAATGTGACATGTTGTGACAAGGGGGAGGGAAATCACAAACTTTGTAACGTCACTTTAACTTATTTTATTCGCTGTACAGTTAAATAACAAGTTTTTGAAACGATAATATAGTTCATTTAATTTATATGTTATACCGTATAACATATAAATTAAATGAACTATATATATATTTAACAACAATATAATCCCGGCTTGTATATATATCTATACGTAAAAATGATTATAACTTATACCGTTTGCATTCCCTATTTGCCAAATGTGACCAATTGTGACAAGGAGGAGGGAAGGGGTCAAAAAATCTAAAAATTCATGTGACGTAATTAATGGATGAACCTAAATGGCGAAGTCGTCTCGAGATATATTTTTTTATGAGTGTAATATTGATAGCTTAAATATGCAGTTAACTAACGTGGAAGTAAGCAGCGAATGAAGAATTAATCTTGAAAGGCGTTTAACTAATCTTTAGTCAACACCCGGCAATCCATCGTGGCTATTTCTATCTGGTTAACTGGTTATCTATCTATCTATTTGTAAAGTCCAGCTATCACTTTACTTAAAGCATACAACAAGCAATTATACCGAACAACGTCGTGCTCTAAGAACATTTTTGACATTGGCGAAGTCATCATTAGATGTACGCAATTTTTTTAAAGAAATTGGTAAAAAAAAATGTTGGAAGGTGGAAGCTTCCATTGAGTTTTACTGAAAAATTGGTTTGCAAGACTATATTTTACTAAAATTTACAAAATTTTTGGATGTGTTTACCACGAGAACTATATTTTTGAAAAGTGAATAATTTTAAATTGCGTTCAGGCTTCTGTCCAATTTCATAAGAATTTTTAACAGTTGGTGTTTTTAAAATGAGAGCACTGCCTCTTGAATTTTAATGTACTTACTGCAACTACCTATATACACTGACTCGCCAACGTTTATTTATTTAACTAAAATTAAATATAAAGAAATAAATATATATTGCCCTAACTGACATTTAGTATAACTACACAAGTTTTAAAAACGTTATTATTTGGTAAAATTGTCATGTATTTATTTAATATCTAAGCAAGTGTATCATGAACATCAAGACTATAATTTACTAAATATCAATAATAATTTTAAATTTCAAGCAATCGTGAAGTAATAATATGCAATTTTAATCATATCATCCGTATTTTGGCTTTTTAGGTGTATTTTAATATGTTTTATGGTGAAATAAATGGGTATGAGTCTATGAGTCTAGAAATTATGCCTCGTGAGCTCAAACTTAGCTCAAGATGACGAATCATAATCAAATACAAAATGATAAAAAAATAGTTTACGATTGTCAATGTTGTGTAAACAATTGATACGTTTTAAGAATATAATTTGCATTTATACGTATTTACACTTGAAAACTTGATATTATTTACGACGATTGGTATAAGTGCGACTGTGGGATTAATGCGTCTATTTGAGTTCTTTTTCTTAACAGCGTGAATTACAAGAGCTCCCGTCATCTAGTGATATAAGCCCGAGTTACTTGGAAATAAAACGTAAGAAAAAGGCGTTCAGACTAATCGTTTTCGAGAAAAACGAAATAGTCGCAAAAATCCCATAGTTGCAATTGACCCCGTAAACCGTAATACTTGGTATGACCTTATAACCTTGTATTAAGCATGACTATGGAATTGATTTGGGAATTTGATTAGTGGCAGAAGTTTTTTAAGAATTGTTATATCGACCTTAATGATCGTCACAAATATTGAATCCACAAATACTTTCGATCATACATATACATACATAAGAAAAAGAAGCAATTGATATTCTGTAATGCATTTTGAATATTTTAGCGCAGAAGTTCCTAAGTTAAATATCTTAAGGTAAGGTATGGTTTGTTTTACGCTAATTTATAACTATTTGAGCATCTTACAGACTTACGGGCATAAAAAGAATACTCGGTAAAGTCAATCGGTGCAAATGGCCAAATGCATCGTCGAAACATAAAGTACCTTACGGGTATCAAAGCGCACGTTTCTTATGATATCGACCAAACTGTGTACTCCAGAGAAATCTAATATATTTCATTACACCGGTAACTGTGCTCGTAAGTCTATGTAAATATGCATTTTATATTTTAATATTGAAATGTATCCTTGCAATTATTTTTCCGTATTGTCACGTGTCGCTAAGTCACAGATCTTTTCTTACTTTAAAAACATTTCTAACATAGTAGTAGAGTTACAAATTATCTTATGAATAGTTGAAATTGATCTATTGGTATTATGAATAAATCAAGAATTGTTGACTGATTTGACAATTTGTAGATGTGAGCAGTTTCTATAGGGCAAGATGATTTTTTGGTTCGGCTTTTCTGTAACTAGCATGTTTGTTTTCATGTCCCAAATACTTTTAAATATGTATAGGTAATACATTCGATTCCTTATTAAAATCTTAATGATTCACACTCAATGTGAAACAATTTAAGATAGTATGAATTTATTTACGGGATTTGATCGTGCAGTCGCCATCAGACATACCGGAGCGGCCGAGGTGTTCTCGAATACCTGAACAAAGCCTCTATTATCAAGACATCAAAAGTGCATGCTCACATATTTTTGAGCGCCTTGGCCTCTCTTATATATCTGATGGCGACTGTACCAGCGTTGGTATGTAAGAAATTTGTATATATAAAGCTATTATTGTCTCTCCTAAAGATCAGTGTTCAATGTCTAAACGTCGCAGTCTTCCGATTTGGTTAGATTTGTATTTGAAAGGCAATTATAGTTTTATGTTTGTAAAGCTAGTGTAAGGTCAGGCAGGGCAGTCGCAGCTATGGAAAAAAATCAGTAAAAAAAATACATTCGGGGCAGATAAAAAAGTTTAAGGTGCAGGATTACTTCGACAATGGGGTAATTTTGAAATTCGCTAAAATCTTCTAACCTAGAACCACTTCATACTTTGGCAACACTCACGCTATTTCAATACTTGTCAAAGCATCTTACTGTTGCAACAGTAGACAGTGCTTCTAGTTAAAAAGATATTAGTGATTTTCGAAATATGCCCGCTTTCGAAGTTACCCTACAGCATCTTATATTCGGAGGAATTACCTTATTCGATACACTTGTCCCCACTTACCTTACATTTGAGAATTACTTATAAATAATCTGAGAGTTACCGAAAAGCCGTACCTTCTGTAGTAATAATTACATTAATTAAATAAGTATATATTTAATTTATATCTAGACGACGGTTATCATTACTATCAGTGTTGACGACATTGGTAATGTATGAGTAGTGTGATATGATGTGAAAAGTGTGTGTTATATGCATTTTTGAAAATGGAAGGAATTGAAAGATTCACACGCTTCTGGTAAGCTTCCGTAGCTCAGTTGGTTAACAACGATCGAACCGGTCGCAAGCTCGAGTGGCTTAAGTCTCGCCCAAAGGGGTAATTTTTTTAATTTTCCGTTTGATATATATTTTTTTGAAAATGTTAGGTCGGGGCAAGGGAAGTTCGGTTGTAAAGAATTATTTCAAAATCATTTTGATCCTCTGAACCGACAGTTTTAGTGACAAATATATAGTTTCTATTTAAATTTCATATCGTCTCAAAGTTATGTGTAATGGATTTCTATTGAGTTGAGAATTGAGTCATGTCGGTTTTGCCCCATGGCATAATGGCTCTTTTGGCCCGTAAGGTCAATACGGATAAGCGTGGCATACCATACGAGTAAATGAGGCCAGCGAGTTTATACATTTGCTAGATATATACCTATTTGTGTTTAGTGGCCAAATAAACACTAATCAATGTGTAAACAGGTCCAAATGTGAAGGCCAGTCACACTTATCCCGCAGCCTTACATACCCGTATTGACCTAATAATCCTTCACAATTAACAATTTATAAAAGAGTTTTACTGTGTTTTAAGTATTATTTATGAATGAACGAAGTGGATTGATATTTCTCTTTATTGCTGAAATATTACACACATTTCACAGAATTTTACTCAATAGTACAGTAATTATGTTCTATTCACATAAGTATGATTTATTTATAGCGCGTAATGTAGGACTTTTAGGGTCCATTTTGATTTTAAATACGAATAGCTATAGAATTCCTGAATAATAAGTATTGACATTCTTTACTATTGTTTCATAAATATTTGTTCTTTATCGGCAAAATATATAAGATAGGATGGGATAAGTGTGACTTTTCTCGAATTACAACAAGATTAAAAGTGCGATTTTCATGACGGGAACTCTTTCCCTGCCAGAGTTTTCAAATAACGTCAATACCCAATAAAGCAATTAAAAAAGTCGCAATTACCCCAAATCACCTAAAGTCATTAAATTGTTTTCAATACTTTTACCTAACTCGTACCTGGTTGTACCTACATATTTTGTGTAAATCCCATGGGAATGGATGATCTTTGACATATAGTTGTCGGCAGAGGAGTTAAAGTCAATGATTATACACACAGCTACACTAATAATAATAAAATAAAATATTCAAGAAACTTAAATTAAATCAATTTTGCAGTTAGCTATCATACATTAAAAGAATTTCAGTACCGTTTAGTACCTTGTCACAGTGACAATTAGAATGAGGTCCCACGACTCTCATATAGATTATCACTGTGACAAGGTACTAAACAGTACTGAAATTAATTTATTTGACTGTACTCACTATTGGTAAGGAAAAAGAACAATAATTTCAAATTCCGCTGTCATTAGATGGAGTCGAACTCTACATGGCATTTGCAATGACAAAGTGTGGCATTATCATCATTAATGACAAATTTCTATAAAATATGGCTTTAATAATGACACCGCTTCACTTTGTTCAATTCACATTGGTGCAGTTATCTCAGACGGACCCTAACATGTTGTTGCGACCTCAACTCTAGTACCGATACCTGAGGGTCTACCGCCAACATGAAGAAATCCAAAAACGTTATCTGCCTCCCTCTCGCTTAAATATTCAAGAAGAAAGGCAGATTTCGTACATAAAGTTTATTCCTCATACACTATGATTTCCGTTTAAAAGAAATAGAATAGGGAATATTACGCGAAACTCTGCGTAGGTGGCGCCGCTACCACAATCTGAGGGTCTATCGCAAAAGAAGAAAATCGAAATTTCGTTATTTAACATCTCTGTCACTCTTGCATATTCGAGCGACAAAGAGGCAGATAGCGATATTTCGGATTCGCGTTTCCCGCTAAACAAACCGCCTTGATGCATAAATGTCAGTCATATTTTATTATATATATATCTCTGAAAACTTGTCATCAACTTGTTGTATGTATAAGTTACTCTATGGTTTACTAAAAGGGCTAGTGCTGCACTCTGGTGGTAGAACATCGCAGTAATATCCCCTATTCGATTTCGTTTCTCAATGGTACGTAGGCTCTCTGACGCACAGTTGAAGAATCATGAGTCCGAGACACTTCGAATATGTATAGCATAGAGTAACTTATACTAGAGCGATACTGTCCTAGTAAATTTTGTAATCACAGTAATTCACTGCCATCTGTCGACATACTGTAAAACTAAAAATGAAGATTTATAAAAATACGTTAAAATGTATTTAAATATGGATAAATGATTTTTTTTATTTGCATTAATTATTTTTATGAAAATTGTTAAATAACAAATTGTGTATAGCTATATTAAGTATAGCTTTTCGTCTATCAAAATAATGATGTTAAAAATTTAATGTTTTCTAGATATTTGGAAAATTTTAAATGAAAGTTTTAATGCCTTTTATAGAGTGAGAATGGAATGAATCTTAAAGTGTCCCGCGTAAAATAAGTACCTACTTACTGTAAATAATTACTACTAATTGTCACTGTGTCGAGACGTCCACGTTACTCTGATAGTAAACAGTTCTTCATGTTTCACGAGTGTTTCATTCCAACTAATTTATTACCCAATCTTCCTGTTTTTGTATACTACGTCGGTGGCAAACAAGCATACGGCCCGCCTGGTGGTAAGCAGTTTCCGTGAATCTAGTATAAAACTGCATTAGGCATGAGTGGTGGGGGAACTGTCAGAACGGGATAGTCTACCGTATCTTTCAGAGAAAGCGTTATTATTGTTTGTCCTTGTTACAGTCTCATTTGACCAACTATATTATCAACATTTATAAAAGGAAAAAAAACATGTTCAGCTGTAGTATAAACCGCAAATCATTTAAGGCTATTTAAATGGACTGCAGTTTTTAAAGAATAGTAATTAGAAATTAGCTTCCTAATAAAATTACGTATCTATAGTTGGTCAAACCAAATTGACAGTAAATAAGAACAAAAAAAAACTATACTCATCCTTCTCTTTTGGATGCTAGTACTAGTGTAAGACAAAGAGTATGATTCTCTCTGTCTATGTTTGAAATGAGACAAACTATAAATGCCTGGAAAATCCCCTTTTGTGCTTATGATAGTTATGGTTTATTGTATCTAATTTTACATTACGTTATGGACAAGAGCCTGACACTCTTTGATAGAGAAAGATAGTCTTATATTGCGATTCCTATAAGAGGAAAGAGAAAATAGTGCCATGCTTTGTCCTTATCACCGACCGGGTGGCATCATAGGTAGGAGGCGATGGCGAAATACCGAAATTTATAAGAGTGAAAGTCAACTCCTACCTATTTTATAAGTTTCTATAGCTTTAGTATACTTTTGTATGTAATTTTAGTTTTAAGTTTATCATGAATAAAACATTTGAATTTGAATTTGAATTTGAAAGAGAAAAAATCCTATGCTGCCCAAATTTTATATGATTAATCTTTCTCTTACCCCCGGTCGCTCGATAGCGTGTCTATAACTACTTGTAGTATAGTATAATATACTATGTCTATGGTTACGGATTATGAATGATGAAGATGCGAGGTCATTAGCGATGTATTGACTCGATTGACCGAGACAACGAAATGAGGGCTATCGTTTTTTTGCTCACTAGTTGGCGCCTCTGTTGATGGTGGTCCAAAAGACTAAAGAACAGCTGTCAGTCATTGAAGTGACAAGTGACATCTGACATTTCGAAATATGGAAAAGACCACCATCTACACTAGCGCCCCTAGCGGTGAATTCATACGCGTTAGCCCTCATTACAACCTTACGTCATTGTGAAAAGAACTGGTTTCATCCTAACCATTACTGTCTTTTTTTTAAAACAATTATGGCCGACATATGGCCGACGACCATTAACCGTCGCACCGCACCAATGTCATTGTGCGACGCATCCATAAGTAAGAGCGAGGAAGCGATATCTGAGTCAATATTGCGTCGCACAATGACCTTGGTGCGGTGCGATGGTGTGTTATGCCATTACTGCCACTTGCTGTCACGAAGGCATTTTTTTAAATACTTGAAAAATTTAAAATATATACGAGTTTATGGCTAGTATGTATAAGTAATTGTACAAATTTATAAAAAAAGATCATTTATTCAACTAGGATGCAGGAAAATGTATTGATAATTAGTATGTATTGAGACGCCTTACTTTAAACTATGACTAGGAAAAATGATTGAACATTGCAATGACACATCTTAAAGCATACTGAAGAAGAGGCAGTATGGCCTATGGTCTTAGCCTGTCCAGAAGGACGAATAAAAAAAAAAGCATGCATATAATGAAACGTCAAAAAAGTCTTTGCATTGTAAACAATGTAGTGTAATTTCTTATTTTATAAGAATTTTAATTAAATTTCGATAAATTCAAGGCATAATAATGTCTAAATTAGTCCACGTAGTAGACGGCGAGGCTTCTGAATCGGATTCCGAAATAGAAATTGGTAAATCGCCGGTAAGTGTAGGTATTTGTTGACGTAGCCACAGTTTGGAGCAAACTAATGTTTTCTAGTAAATCTCACTGTAACTAATAGTAATAGAAAGTATATTTATGTTCTACATTACTAACACTGTCTATCAATACAGTTATTGCCATGTTTTGTTGATAGTCACTGTACATACTCATACTACATAGTTTGAAGATCACATTGATTGCCAACTTTTAGGAATGAACGCTTTAACCTCTGGCGTCCCATGGTCCTTATACTAGTACAAATGACCTCCAATATCCAATGAAATATAAATCATTAATAAAATGAAACAGAGTTTAATAATAAATTTAAAAGTGGAAAAATTACTGCCTTGGCCAGCATTATCCAGAGGCCGTGAGTTCAAGTTTCACCCAAGGCAGTAATTTTTCTACTTTTAAATTTATTCTAAGCTTAATAGCATCGATCGCAGACGTTTCTGCTTGTTAAAAATTAATATAGAATGGGTAGCACATCGTAACTGGTGAATTTCCAATATGACTTGGATCTCCGGTGGCCGTTTAAGAAGTGTAACACTCTTACGGTAGATGTCGCTAGGGTCCCCTAGACCCATATAGTGGGAAGATTTGCTGACTATGGATGAGGTCTTGGTGGTTCAGTTGGCAGAGCGCTGGAGTATCTATCCAGAGGCCGTGAGTTCAAGTCTCACCCAAGGCAGTAATTTTTCCACTTTTAAATTTATTCTAAGCTTAATAGCATCGATCGCAGACGTTTCTGCTTGTTAAAAATTAATAGAGTTTAATAATATAATATAACTTTTGTTTTGTTTTGGTCAATTTTAAAACAAATCAATTTTAAAATAAGTAGGTAGTACAAACTTTAGAATTAAAGATGCAAAGTATAATTTTTGATTTTATTCATAATTTTTGAATTAGTCCAACAGTAGAAACACAGTGACCTAGAATTGCCCACTTTGGTGTAAAATTTCTAATATGTCTTTTTTCAGTCCCTGAACCTGCAATCAACGGAGGCATTTGTTGTTGCCGGAGAAGCCCCGGAGTCTGATGATGGTAAGACTCACAGTTGTTTAGGTTTGCCAGATCCATCCTAGATTTAGAGTAAAACTTTAAAACTTTAACATTTTTATATGTAAGTATTTTGTATCAGTCATTGCGCTAGTTTCCGTCCAGGCTCTAGCTTTCATCCACTTGACGGAGTAGTGAATTTTCATTTTTAATTCGAAACTTGCGAAATATCATATTTATGTAGATAGATATATTGTTTAAGAAGTACGGATCGCAATAAGTCCAAATTTGTGCGCCAAGGTAGGTTTATATTCAAATTTCGTCAAGTGGACGAAAACTAGCACAATGACTATAGATGTTTAATAGTGTTCATTTGTATTTCATTTGCGATGTTTTACAGTTAGTCTTTTCCTCATGTTGGTGGTAAAAAAAAATTGTTTCATTTTTAGGTAACGACTTCGTATTATTATTTCCCAATTAGAAATGAAATAATTAACAAAAAGAACGAAATAATACCGGTTTCGTTCTCATACAAAAAATACCGGTATCTGATCCCTGCTTCTAACTCGTTAAACTTGGGGTTTAATTTTGGAATGTTTTGCTTGCTCGGTTACCCTTTGTAAAACAAGCTGTTATTGGTTGACAGAGGGCAGGCTGCCAACGCCTGTAATGCTGCCAGAGCTAGATGTGCCGCTGCACATGCCGTTCCAGCCCCTGAACAAACTGCCTGGCTCCCTGCTGCATCAGAAGTTGTGTAAGTATGTTATGTATAATTTGTAAAGGTTTTGTGTAAATTAGTTGAACTACCCGCGCGAAGCCGGGGCGGGTTGCTAGTAGATCATAAAAAGCAACTTTTTGCCGCTTATACGCAACTTAAACAACTTGGTTTTCAGAGACGTTTTCAGTATTCGTAATCCCTTACCTTATTTGTCCAGGGGAATGCAACGTGTCCCTCCGAGCGACTCTGGAGGGTCTGGTGAAGCACACCACCGACATAGCAGTAGAGAAGCTGACCAGAGCTGACAAGATGCTGCTTAATGGACAGGTAATATTATCTGGTTACTCACAAATGTACAAAAAACTAGCTGTTCCATACAGTGAGCGCTAAAAGTGGCGCAAAAACGCCAAGAACACCTAAAGGCGTCGTAACTATTAGTCGCAAACAGCGCCATGAACACATCACTATAAGTGTTATCTGGCAAAGTAAACTTCACACTTTAAAGTAAGGTTTACATTAGCCCGCTTGAGACCGTGACCTTGGCGTGTGAGTGTTGTTTTTGTTTATGATATAAAGCGTTTAAATGGTTAAGACGAGTGAGGAGACAAGTAAATTTAATTATTGGTTGATTGATCCTTATCTACGGGAGCATTGGTAGCCTAGCGGTAAGGTTGCGACTTTCATGCCGGAGACCACGCGTTCCAACACCCGGGCTCGTACTAATAACTTATGCACGAAACATGATTTAATGATTTCCAGTCGCTTTTCCTTGGGGGAAACCATTGCGAGGAAACTGGGCTAATATCAATTTGCCTAGGTTCCCCAGAAGGTCATAAAAACTTGAGCCTTTTCCAATTTTTGCCCACTATCGGGACGGCACGGCAAGGGATCCTTCGGCATATTACCAAGGCGTCCTCAGGCATGCCGAGACGTCATCAGTCATGCCTAGGCGTCCTTAGGCATGCCGAGGTGTGCTTGGGGATGCTGAGGCGTTCTTAGCATGTCTGGCATGGCATGTCTAAGACACCTTAGTATGCCTGACGGATGCCTCGGCAATATGCCGAAGGATCCCTTGCCGTGCCGTACCGATAGTGGGCACCGGGCCTTATGTTGCCGAAAGTACAGGCTCCTTAAGTAAGAAATGGCAAGTGGCCGAGCTCTAGTTAGTTAAATAGTATCATTTTTCGTAAATCGACAACCATTTTGCGTGGAAAACAAGAAAGCCCTACTCTAACTATAAATATTTGATTTTAATTATCTATTCTATTTGTTATTATTGTTTATAGATTTATTTTATAAGACTACCTTAGAAATAAGTAGATATAAAATGTTGCTACGCCCTAGTAGGGTCCATGATTGTACTCACATTATTTTAAGAACATCTGTAATACCATGGTTGCAACGAATAAATGAAATGAAATGAAATAACCACCCCAGCTCATGCAGGAAACCTAGCAAGGTTTTCAGGTTGCTAACTGCCTCCTTCAGTGTACAGTGTACACAAAGCCCCTAGGGCCCTGCTTGGTGCTTGCAGTCCAGAAGAATGTGTTTTGTTGTTTCGTCTGTTTCCATGCACGCTCTGCATATGATCTGTATTACCCATATTAAGAGGAAAGGGGACGGACGATCTATTCTACATCAAACATAGCCCTTATTTTCCTCCCTGGATTACAGAACATTACATTAGATTGGACATTATGGAAAATATTTTTACAGAATTTTATGTAGTTTATTCATAGACCTACCCCGACCGTTAGTTTTTTCGTTTTTTAGTGTTCCGTGCAAAACTTTGTTTTGACAAACGGAACACTTATGGGATCACTTCGGTCTTTTTTAATTACCTACTATAAAAGTTAGGAGACTTAGGAGCGAAAAACAGGTTTCATACAAATTTTGAAATGCTCCTAACTTATATAACAATGAAAAAACAAACGGTCGGGCATAGATATGGTTAAAAAACATCAAATTGTGTAAAAATATTTTCAATAATATCCTGAGAGGACAATAGGGATGGAAAGGCGGTTTCTGGGCGGCCTGCTTTCACTGACATGCGTTAAAATTTTAACAAACGAAACCGTCAACGCCATCTATCCGAGAGTAGGCCAAAGGTAGGGGCGCCATCTGGTCGAGAATCAAATTTTCTTGATTTTCGAGGCACGTTTTTTCCTTAGACTGTAACCATCTATTACGGAGTCATATCTATTTTTGGCTAAAACATAACAATGTTTTTAATTTTTAGGAAAGTATGCGCGCTACAAACGCAAGCCTGACGCTGGCGCGGGCGCGACTCAAGCAAATACACACCGAGCTAGAGAACGCTCACTGCAGCAGCGCCTTACCCACTGTTAGGATACAATCTACCACAGAACACACACACACATAATAATATCTCTTACGAATAATAAATCGACTGAGCGTAGCGAGGTCTTTAGATCAAATAAAGCCTGCTTATTACTTAGTTAAAAGGTTATATTTAAACGACTTAGGCCAAAGTACAAGGGCTTTATAACCTGTAGACAGTCTTGTCGCGTTGGCGATTAGTTAAATTTTGTTATTATAAATTTTAGTTACATATTTTTTGAAATGTGTAAATACCTACCACCTACGTGTAAAAATGTTTCCTTATAATAGTTTACGAAGTTATGTGGTTATAACATATTCTATGTTTTATTAAAAACAATAAACCATGGTATTTCCTTAAAGTCGATTATTATTTTATTACGTCAAATTCCGCAGACTTCACTGGTTCGGTCACCTATTAAAAATGGGAGAGGATCGGGCTGCCAAAAGGGCGTACTTGGGAAGACCAACTGGTGGCCGCCCGGTAGGTCGGCCCAGATACCGCTGGGGAGACAGTGTAGAAGCGGATCTGCGACAGCTTCAAGCCGATAATTGGCAGGAAACGGCGCAGGATCGGGAAAAGTGGAGTGCTCTCGTTTCGGAGGCCAAGACCCTCTGGGTCGTTGAGCCATATTAGTTAGTTAGTTACGTCAAATAACCTAAAATAGTTTGTCATTGGATGTTATTGGCTGTCCTTAAAGTTTCTTTGCGTAAGCTATTAAAAGTGAGTCACCCGTTGACCACGAACGCTGTAAAGAGTTCGAAACGTCGGGATGTATTATAAATTCAATATACGCGATATAATCCGTTTTCATAGTTTTATTTCATAAGCTATTAAAATTAATTGTAGGTAAATGTACAATAAACTTATTTCTTACCTTTTGAGTCATTCGCTACGCTCAAGTATCCTATTAGACCTAGAGAAACCTTCCCGTGCTGATTTGGTACACCAAAACAGCACTGAGATATATCTCAGTTCGATATTGAATGGACTGCAAAAAGTCTTATTAACATAAGCTACTATCTAAATGGTGGTGTCGTAGTCCCAGGCGGCCATTTTGTCATCCACCCAGCGCCGCAACATGATGGCGGACGCGTATATCTGTCTCACTCTAACTAAATACATATATACCTAATACAACCTTATCATGCCGATGCCGCATAATCCCTAGCGTTTCTCAGTTAGACATTTAAAGGGGTCCTAAAAGTGCTGGGTACCAATACTACCAATATCTTAAGAATTTTAAAATTAAAAACATTGCATTACCTTTTGAATTTTATTCACATGTTATAAAATCACAAAAGCCCAACTCAAGCTGAATAAGTGGTAGTGTCAAAGCCCCAGGCGGCCATTTTGTCGTCGACCCAGCGGCGGAACATGGCGGCGGCGGCGTACACGGCCGGCACGTCGCGCGCGCCGCAGCCGATGCCCCACGCCACGAGGCCGGTCAGCTTATAACGGTCGTTGCCGATGGGGCATGCTAGAGGAGCGCCGCCGTCGCCCTAGAGGGGAAAAGCAAGAGGTTACCTTATTCATAAAACTTTACAAGCCTCAATTAGTCAATTGGCTTTCCATCAGAGTAGCACCCCTTCTCTGATGGAAAGCCACAAATTATGTTTTATAACTTTCTTACAAATATATAAGTTAAAATGACAGATTAAGACAAACTATTATATCTAATTGGGTATTTGACATCCATACTAATATTATAAATGCGAAAGTCTGTCTGTGTGTTCCCTCTTCACGCTTAAACCGCTCAACCGATATAGATGAAATTTGGCATAGAGATAGGTTGAGTCCCTGAGAAGGACATAGGATAGTTTTTATCGCGAAAATCATCCCTTAAGAAAGTAAAAAGCGGGGTGGAATCGAGATAATTAACGAAGTGCCTGCTAATTTGTGTGCATAATATGCAAATTTAGATTGCTATGAGAATTTTTCCAGGCGCTATTCTTACTCTAGCTGCGGTTACTAAGTCCACGCAGACGAAGTCGCGGGCAAAAGCTAGTTTAGAATAAATTATTTAACACAATGAATGAAATGGAACACCAAAAGATTAATAGAGAAACGTAGACAGCAGTTATTTTTAGACACAATTTCTATTTGCAAGCATAATGGGAATTTTTGGGCAAGTGTTGGTGCAGGGTGGGGATGAAAAATAAATTAATATACCAAACTTTCTACTTTAAAACCTGTATAAAGCTATAAAGAGTAGGTATTTTGATTGTGGCGTCAGATCAAAATCATTTTGACAGTTCGAAAAAATTGGCCAATAGCATGTCGGGCCATGCTCGGTGTAGGGTTCCGTAAATATAATACTGAACGCACAAGTTGAGTCGATGCAATTTCAAAACGCTTCGTTGACATTTCATACGTCAGAACAGAAATGTCAACATTCTCGACAAAATTAGTCAAAATTTTTACTTAAAAACACTTCTCACCGACTCACGTAAAAATTCAGAATTTCCAGTGTTTTCTGTTATAATATCGTACAGAAATAAGTGATTCCAGGGATGAAGATGATCTAACGCCTGTGGATGTTGCACTTTCCTCGCTAGTGAGGGGAAAAGTTTTGTGTTACACACGGGTGCAAATGTATTTTACTTCTCGTGTGTTGAAACACTCGCGGGTAAAATACAACTTTGCACCCTTGTATAACAAATAACTATTTCCTTAGAACTTACTTTCAATCGGAGTCATAATAATCCATAGCAAAAAACATTAATAACGTATTTAATGTCGTAATAACGTTTAACTGTGGCTGTACGTGGTTTTACTGTGAAGGGGAGACTTTTTGCGATAACTCAAAAACGGATGAACTGATCATGTTCGTTATAGTTTTCAGTTAATGTCTTTCTTAAGCTCTATATCTACAATTTTTTTATTTTTATTTTTTTACCCACGGTTCAAGTTAGAAGGGGGGGGGGACACATTTCTTTTTTCGGAGCAATTATTTCCGAAACTATTCACTTTATCAAAAAATGTTTGTGTAAGACCCCTATTCGTTTTATAAGACGTATCCAACGATAACCCACACTGTAGGGTTGAAGCGAAAAAAAAATTACACCCCCAGTTTACGTGTAGGGGAGGTAAGTAGGTACTTACCCTAAAAAAATGATTTTAATTTTCTGCACCCCCTTGTCTCGGATTCCCTCTCACTTCTAGCCCGAACCTACCACCTACCTTGCAAGTATCCTGGCCCTCCTCCCCACCAGCGCACACGAAGCTCTGGTGGAGTCGGAAGCGGTGTCCAAGCCGGGTCCGCTGCAGCAGCTGGTTGCAGATGCCGTGCGGCACAATGGGCAGCTCAACTTTCTTCAGTATCACAGCGTATCGGCCTTTCTGACCTGCAAGAATATATTTTTTAAATTAAAACTATGCAATGCAAACCGTAACCGCTTTCGTAAACCACCCGGTAATTCTATGGTTGCTCTTACTAAAATACCCAATTATTCATGAATGAAATGTCTTGATATTTACCATACCTTGTTTTTAGGTGAAGGCAAACATCGCGATCGTAAAGAAATTGCTGTATTAGAAGGTGAGATGGTAATTGCTTTCATAAAGGTATCGATTTAGGCATAATTGCCTTGTGATGAATACATCTCTTCCCCATTTATTGGGACTATTGGCCACGCACTCCCGGCTGTTGCAGCTCTTGTCCAACCCTGAAAGACGGCAATCCTATAGATATGCCCTACTGCCACGGTTACGAGGGAAGCTTACCGAAGGCATCCTTTCCCCAACCATTGGCTACGCACTCTCGGCTACTCTCGAAGCTGCCGACAGATACATGCACCCTATATGCCCCAACCGCTTCAACTATGCTCAGCAGTATTGCGAAGGTTCTTACTAAAGATACCTTACCCAAGGCTAAAGCATACACTAGATATTTAGTTGTGTGGTGGTTCAAACGAATGTTGCTTACCAAAGACATCTTTGCCCCAGCCATTGGCCACGCACTCTCGGCTACTTTCGAAGCTCTCGCCCTGCTCTGGCAGACACAGGAGCCCTATATGCTCAGCCAACTCCACGGGCTGCGACAGACGCAGCAGAGCCATGTCATTCTTTAAATTCTTGCTTTGGAAATCTGAAATGAGAATTTTCTCTCGACCGTTATTAGGATCAATTTTATTTTCGTGTCTTTACTGCGGAGATCATAAAATAAATGGGCTTTGTTCAAACCTTTTACTTCTTAAAAGCTATAAGTATAATAAAAGCCGTAACCCCCTTTTAAACGCCACGCCTATCGTGCGCGGCGCGTCATCTTGAACCTTGTCGTATTGCACGAAGGTTCATATTGGGCTGTAGCCGCGCGCGCGCGTCAGTTGACAATGACATCTTTGGCGGTCAAAGGGTAAAAGCCTAATCTTCTTACTGCAATAAGCATGTTGAAACCTTCTACTCCTTAAAAGCTATATGATGAAAGGCTTAATAAAATGTGAGTACGCAAATCGTGAAATACCTGAGTGTATGTATATTTCAGCTACGTCCCGCTCCTGATGAGGAAGACGCTCCTTGGCTGTCTGCGTGTCCCACTCCCCGGCGCGGATACGCAGCGTCCCCGGTGCTTGGCTGAAGACACGAATTCTAATTTGAGTACATGCCACCAAAGAGACTTAGGGCCAGTTGCACCAACCAAAGTTAACAGACTGATCAATGTCACGCAGCAGAAATCTATGAAACTTCCTATACAATAAAATTTAGCGAACGCTTTAACGGTGACAGACGGTTTGGTGCAACCGACCCTTAGTGAGCTCCTTCTGGCCGAAGGGTGTAAATCTGCCGTATCCTACTACGGAACAGGGCCCCTATTCGGAAATGCACAGCTGTCTGTTTCGGCATCCACATCAGTTCAACAGTGGAATGATTCGCCAGGTGACTCAATAAAAAAACTGTTGTGTTAAGACTATAATTATTGTATGTATGTTAGTCTGTAAGGTATACATATCTATAACTGTGTCTGTGAGGTATACCTTTTAATAACCGATAATGAGGCTTTCGCGAGTGCAGCTATACAATCGGTATTGGAAATTATCCATTTTATAGCGCGGCAAGGACTTGACGGATGAGCAATCGCCGTAATGACGTCGCATAGTGGGGTTTTCCAAGTTATGTCTGTTTTATTGTATTAAATCCTTTATTTGATGATGATTGGTGTATTACTTTAACACTTTGTTGCAAGACAAAAAAAAATGATTTTTGATTTGAGTAGAAAGATTCAAGCAATTAGTGGGAAAACAGATGAGACGCGCGCCACCGGGAACGGAACAGTGTTTTACTCACCCCGCAACGACGTGGGCTGCCGTGATAACCACTTGTGGGTGTATAAGAGATCCCACGCCGATGTATCCATTGGGGCCCATCAGCGCCACCACCCACGGGAACTCGCCAAACTGGGCTTCCGCTCCCTACAAACAAATAAGGGCTGGAGTTATACTCGTACCTTCAGGTTCACTGGTAGAGAACGCCTTCACTTAGGCAAAATGCGCCATTTGTGTTTTCTTGTACATATAATCACGCCTATTTCCCGGACGGGTAGGCAAAGACCACGGATTTCCACTTGCTACGATCCTGACATACCTCTTTCACTTCCTTCACTTTCATAACATACCTCATACACGCTCGCCAGTTTAGGGTGCTCTTGACCTGGCCTTTCTTCAGGATTTCCCCGATCTGATCAAAGAAAGTCCGCCGAGGTGCAATTCTTCTGGGAGATCAGATTTAAAACATATAGATCCTAAGGAGAATTAACTAAACAAGACTGAAACCCCAATCCCAAGAATTAGCGCAAGAGCGAGTTGTTACGAAAGCGGCTACCACAGATGGCAGGTCACAGGAGGCAGAGGGTCAGAACCTTCCATTCCAAAGATTCCAGCATTATTGGATGCTACCAGGAAAACGCTAAAATAGGGGGGTGTTTATGTATTGGGACTGAACTCACACTGCCCCCAATCACATTGAAGTCTATCCCCTTCCGGTTTCGGTGGCCGCATCCGACAGGCGGTGCCGGAGTGGGTGGCGGTGTCGGAGCCGGCCCGGTGCGCGGTATCTTGCAGCAGCGCTCTACGCTTTCCTGGCAGTCATCCTTGCCAAACCTGAAACCATATATACATGTACAGTCGCCATCAGATATATCGGAGCGGCCAAAGTGCTCACAAGTATCTGAACACGCCTCTATTGTCAAGGCGTTAGGGTGCGTGTTCAGATATTGTGGACACCTTGGCCGCTCCGATATATCTAATAGCGACTGTATAGGTACATACATACACATGAAACAATAGAATTAGACCTGTTTTCTTTGCTCTTAGTAACATTTTGACTGGAATTAATCGCCGTCAAGAAATACTTATATATCTATAGGACCGTACCTGATATCTAGAGACCCCCATCCGGTAACAGAGGCGTTATTAGCATCCACTCCATTGAGCTGATCATCGCACAGGTAGTATGGAACGCATTGGCACGACTCTCCAGCGCCATCTGTGAATGTGGACGTCGCGTCGGTAGAACGGACTGTGTACTGTTGATAAAAAAATATTAAGCTTGCAGCCTGGTTGTTAAACGGTTCCGCCACATTTGATGACGTGTTAAATCATATATGCTATTAAGGGGATTCCATGCCCTTCGATTTGAATCCCTTAGTTTTCTAATGTTTTTTGTAGCTTATCATATTAACAGCAATGGATTTTAGCAATATAGTATCCCATATTTACTTCAAAGTTCATTGTTTTCGAAATATTTGGCATCAAAGTTGAACAATTTTAGGCTAAAAAACTGGTTTTCTGGCCATAACTTTTGTGTTAATTAGTTTAAAATTAAAACCTTAGACAAATTTTTAGAGACGTCTAAGACGAACCCAAATATGTAGATTTCGTATAAGTAAGATCTTTCACAGCAATCGAGATACGAAAAAAGTGTTTTTTTAGACAATGTTTAAAACAATCATAAATAAATAAGTATTCATTTTTTTCACAATCCGGTAGACAAAAATGGAGATTAAAGATTGGATAACCGATAGCCGCTTGTCTTATAATTCTATATGTAGTGCAAAAGTAGGAGATATGATTCAAAACTTGTAAAAAATCGATGAAAACCTCAGGTAGCACTGGTTCTTTAGTTTCTGATTATGGAAACTGTTAGAAAGGAAACTTCTTAGACCATTGACCTAGAACCATGAAATTTGGCAAGTAATATCGTCTAAGTCAAATTTGTACGGAACCCTCGGTGGCCGAGTCCAACTCGCACCTGTCCGGTTTTTTTTAAATAACTGGCAATATTTTGCGATGTGACGTAAGTATATAAGTCATAGATTACTCACTACTCTTGCTCGAATATGCAAGAGCGATAGTGATGCAGCTATAACGAAATTTCGTTTTTCGCGGTAGGCCCTCTGAGCAAAATTAGAGACCAACTTTGGGTAGGCGCCATGGGACCAACAACGAAATGTTGAAAAAAAAATTGACCCATAGAAAATATCAACATTTGACCAGCCAAAATGTATGGAAAAAACTAATTTTTTTTCGCGATTTCGGGGTTGGTCCCATGTCCCATAGTAGAATTTGCTCAGTATGACCTATATGTATATTCATCTCGCAAAATATTGCCGGTAAATTAAAATAAAAACGTTATAAACGTTCACTTTTATAACATGATCTAAGCAGAGAATAAGTATCTAATAGTATTATCATACAGAACGGCCACGCACCGCCCCGCCCCGACTCGAATTACCTCGCCCCGCGACACCAGATTGACGGCTGTTTTCCGGCCGCTCAGTACTATTTTTAAGCAATTTACTCACACTATGACACATGACGCGTGTACAGACGTGCCGTTCACACATATAAACGCAAGTGATTTTTGATGTATAGCGTGTCCGCCCTCTGTGATCTAAGTCCCAAGCTACTCTCTAAAATTGGCTGGTAAGATTGTAGCATAATTCACAAACATACGTCTTCAAGGCCAAGTGTGGTAGACCCCTGCTGAGGGGGAGGGGTGCCGAAGATCTCCAATAGTATCGCGTTCTCGTCCGCCTTTGTTTGGGGGTGCGCGAGCGCAGCTGCCACCGTCAGCAGCAACAGGTACATTTCTGCAACGTAGCTCAAAATTCAATAAGGTTTTTGTAGAAAAAAAAAAACATTTTTGATACAAGCTTTTATCATTGACTGTAATGCTTTTCTTTCAACAGGCAACTAATACTAATTGATACTATTCTAACAAACCAAAACACAATTAGGTCAATTAGGTGGCGTTGTTTTATACCTACTTTTATCACAGAGTTCCATGGCCACCTGTCTTCATCATCAGATCAGCTCGATGGCACTATACTATTGCATTGCCAGTGCCACCCAACTTACATACAAAAACTCAATGACGTGAGAAATTATTGAATGACACAAGACCGGTAAATTTACTTTGGATCGTTGTTTCGTCATTAAGTATGTGCACATCGGATTTCATCGCGGTTTTTCCTTAACCGACAACTCAGATCGCGAATATCTTGACCTTATGATAAGATGCACTTAATTAAAACCGTTTTGAGGTGTAGGTGTAATTACTAGCAGTAGGCGACTTAGCCAGGTTGGAGACATATCTTTTCAAGCATAGGTCGCTTTTTTAGAGCATAACTCGGCGAGAGACACATTCGTTTCTCTTGACACATTTTCCTTTAGCAACGAACGAGACTGTCGATTGCGAAACAACTTGACCTCATGACATATTAAACATGCCATCTTATCTGGCTATACAAAGGTTTTTAATTTTATTTGGGATATTCGTACCTACAACTGAAGGATATTCTTAGCCAAGTGGTAAAAGGCATGCGGCATCGATATTTGTTATGTCTGACCATATATCTAGTCTATGATGTAAATATGTAGATAATTTGATTATAGGTTCAACCCCAAACCGAAAACGCCGAAAATTATCAGACATATTGTATAAAAAAGCTGATTTTTTCGCGTTTTTGGGGATGCCCCTATAATAAAAGTTGTTCATATTCACCTTTCAGAGTATGGCCGCTGACCATAACAAAATCATCCTGTATAGTTTTTAAAGAAAAACTATATTTAGGTCGTACTTATTAAAATGACACTTTTATTTAATCTAACATGGGATAATACAACACAGTCTAGTAAGTATCTTACTGAATTTGCTGTTTGTCTATGAATACGTCTGACGCTGAACTATTTATTTAGTATAATAAATGCACATGTTATCGCAAACATTGAAGACGACCTCTCGCCGGACCGGTTGACTGAACTTGAACCTAATCACAATGCTGGCCGTGTATTTAGTTGCTATTACTGCGCGGACGCAGAGTCGGGGGACCAGTATATTCTGACCCCGAGTACGGCCGAGTTCACATTACACTAGCCACCCGCCCCGGCTTCGCCCTGGTTACACAAAACCTTAACAAATTATACACCTTCCAGAATCACGGTACTCTATTGATAGGCGAAGGCTAAGGCTTTCTTATTTACTGGCCGAGCTAGGTATGTAGGTACAAGTATTTCTGTTCGACGGGGCCGGAAAGCGGCAACTTCGTTTAGCGCAGCGGGCCATAAAGTTGACGCTTTCCGGCCGGAGGGCAGAAAACATCTCTACAAGGCAACGTCCCAAAAATATATTTGTTGTCACTGTTGTCAGTGTCTTAGAGGCGTGTAATAGTTATTTTGACCACACCGCCTATGATGATTTTGAATGATAAATATTTAATGACGTTCATTTGGATTTGATTTTGTTTGATATCTTGCAATTCATAATTTTCTTCGTGTTGGTGTGGTGAAAAATTTTGTGTTTTACTCGGCGGCAAATTTTGTTTAAAACCCTCGCAACGCTCAAGATTCCACTTTTCGAACAACAACCTTGTTATTTAACCTCTCATGCTAATATTGATACCCGAGCAAGTGAAAGATTCCAAAATTGAACCACGAGCGTAGCGAGTAACGTTGGTTTGAAATGTTTGTGAACTCGACCGTGGATTGATGATTATGATTGATAAACCCATACTATGCCCAAACTATGTCCTTCTTCGGGCCTCAAACTATTTCCAAAGCATCTCAATCGGTAAACAATCGGCGTATCTTTTTCCGATCCTTAAGGATTCTACAGAGTACAGACATTTGCTGTTGCAGGCAGGCATTTGTTAATGGCTTGCGATTTTAGATAATTGCAATGCAAATGCAATGTATTGCAAATTGAATGAGATTATCCGTGTCGTTTGTAGAGGCCGTAATAGGTACTGGTTAGGTGGAGGCTGCAACTAGCTCCATGAGCAATTAAATGATAACCTACGGTCTGAAGGCTAGCAAAAAACAAGGTCGTTTTATAGGGAATTAGTGGCATTACTTTTTAAAAAAACGTGTATCTACTATACACTTCCCACCACGAAAAACACCCCGTTACATTACGAAGCTGATTCAATTATATACCCTATTATTATGAAATAAAGTACATTTTTGAACAAGTTTTCCAACGTAACAGAGGTACAATTAATTATAAAAGTAAAAACTAGTTTTGATGTGATGTTTGATAATGATAAGGTAGCATAACTTGCAATAACCGAGGTGACCTACCAAATAACTTTTTACCTGACTAGTTCTAGACTAGACTAGTATATTTCTTATGTTTACCTTTGTATCTGTCCATTTATTATCACGTAATTTAACCGCAATTATGTCGTTTTTAACGTTTTGATTCTAAGACCAAACAGAATTTAATCTTAATTGCTTAACGATTTGAGACGAATAATTTGATCTTGATTGGTCGTACGAAAATACTTATTATGACGCAGGAAATAACAAAATAAACGACCAGTATTTTGCTCATTTCCAGTAGTAGGTAGGTATTTATACTAATTAGTTAAGTAAGTAGGCAAAAGTGATTTGGTATGTTTTCAAACATGGGGCCTACTGCGAACTTCGAAATTTGTGTATCTCTCTATAACTCCAATGCAGATCGAAATGAGTTTGAGATGGACGCATTTAGAATTTCGATGTTTGCAGTAAACCCCCAACTTTTCTCTAATAAGACCAAATAGGTAGCCACTTTTTAGCTGGACACACACCATAGTGAGGTACCTACATATCATTACATCTTTATATACATATTTATAAACACAAGTAAAAGGGCAGTGGTTATCAAATAAGACATTAAAAGCTCAAACTCACCGACAAGATAGTCTTATTTTTTAAACTTATAAATTCATCACTAAAAAACCACAATTATAAAACACTCAAAACCACAGACTGTCCTTTTTTCCTATTTCCTACATTTATTTCCTTATTGTAGTTAATGATTGTTGATATGTTTTTAATGAGCGAGTGACCGTCCACGCGTCGGAAGATGGACTGATGATGTCAGTGAGACGACTTTGTGTGTGTTTATGTATTATTATAAAACCCGGTTTTGCCCGCTACGTCACATCGCGATTTTTAAGAAACAACGTTTTCTGTGTGAAATATTTATTTAAATATCTTTTTGATTATCTTCCTGTTATGTGAACGAAGAAACACGGATAACATATAAGAACCCACTTATTCATCGGTTATTTTAGACAAATATTTTTTAAAGTGTTTATTATGAAACGGTAGCCATACTACTACTATGAACATTAACTGACTACTGGTGTACGATCGAGTTTACCAAGATCTTTACAAGACAACATTTCAATATGGTACACTGTGTATTAACTATTAAGTGCGGTTTAACAATAATTTATTTACGTGAGAAAGAAGAAAGGAAATAAACAAAACTTCTGCTTAATTTTACAATTAACTACAGGCAGTTAGGTACTGAGCTTCCCACGTCGTTAAATAAGGAATAAAAGATATTAATTGGGACATTTTATATGAAAAGAGACCTTATTGTCGATGACGCTTTTACGCCACACAGCGTCGCGCGGCATTGTATTTATATCGGAGCATCGTTAATAATGGCGTAAGCGCCATCGACAATAAGGTCCCTTTTCATAGATAACGTTACAATTTGTTTGTAAATAAACTAGTTACTTATTATCATCGTCACAGTCTACTTGCTTCTAATGATAATACTAATGGTATAGTCGTTCGATTTTTAGCTGACCCCAAACGGTTAATCCATTGTATATTGTTAAGTAAAACCGCACGTGTCACTACCTGCAAAAAAGGGTCGTGTAATGAGGGCTACCGCGTTAAATTTCGCCGCTAGGGGCGCTAGTGTAGATGAAGGTCTTTCAAAATGTCAAATGCATATAAGTTTTGGGGGTTTTAGGCGTATTATCGGGAATTTTCACTCCATATTCATAACTGTGGTTAATCTTTGTCCATATTTGATTAATTATGGTAGACAATAGATACTTATAGCTCAATAAATGTTAGTGGTTTAAAAAAAGTGCCAACTAAAATATATGCAAAATTAAACAGGTTGAAAAATGGCACATTTAGACGTTAAAATACTTTTGTGTATATTAAACGTATTGATTTTATAAAAATAAGCATAGAAGAATTTTGAGATCTGTTTTTCTGGACCTACATCTACAGTGGCGCTAACTGGCGAGCACAAAAACGATAGCCCTCATTCTAATTGGCACCTGAGCGCGGGCTAGATAAACGCTAAACCAGTGTAGGTGTGCTCTCCGATAACGCGCCTTTGTTACGCATCTCGCCGATGACACATTTTAGACTGGTTCTGTAGGGCTCCGACGTATCGAGATCAAGTGCGGGTAGTTGCGAAAAACTCGCGCGCCTAGAAGATGTTGATGTTAACTTTAGCCAGTCTTCTCCGAGACCACGGGGACAACGCCGTCCTCGAAACGTCGGAGGTAAATTTAAAATTTAATTTTACGCGGTTAAGTCCCGTCGTTGTGGATTTCCATCTCCAATCCAATTGTCACTTTTGAACTGTCAGCTAACTTATATTAGGTTAGGCATCAAGTCAAAACAGAATCCCAAGCGAAAAGAGATAAAGTGATGGGACGACTTAACGGAGAGGTACGAAAATGATAATTCAAAAAAAGGACATGTGGATTTTAATTTTTTTTTTCATATATTTTTTACAAACACCTATTTTAAAAAAGCAAATCAATACTAGTTTTTATGGAAACATGTACCTTTAAGGTATTAATACTATAGCACACTTATAAGTTCAATAATTCATTACCACTTTGACCGCCACAGTCGGCTATAGCCGACACTAGTGTAAGCCGTTCGAATTAAAAAACCGCAAATCGATGTACAGGTTAGCCGTTTGGCACACGCATACTAGAGGTCAAAACAACATTTTTGACCCGCAGTTTCTAAAAAAAAAAATCCGGGGGGGGGGGGGGTTTCATACAAAAAAAATAATGTTTTACCACTCCCCCCCGGGAATTTTTTTAAGAACAAAAATTTTTTTGTTTTGACCTCTAGTATGCGTGTGCCAAACCAAACGGCTAACCTGTACATCGATTTGCGGTTTTTCTTTGTAATTGGAGTCGAGCGGCTTCCGCTAACACAGGTTACTGTATAAAATAAACCCTAATACATTCCAATAGTTTACTTTTGCGTGTTATATAAAATAGTTGTGACGGTCAAAAGCGTATATGCGTGAAATAATATAAAAATAGGCGCATCACAAAAATTTTTTTTTAAATATACCTAACTATGGATTAATTCATGGTTATATTAAAACTTATTCTAACGTGTATAAAATGTATAGAAACAAAAATGGACTAGTTATTATATATCTTGAAAGGTAAATGATTCCATATGTATATATATTACAATATTTAAATGTGCCATTTCCAGGCAAAAAGGTGCCACATTAGTAAGTCCCTTTTCTGGAAACGACACTAACAAATTTTTACCTGTCGACGGATTTGGATCGAGGATTTCGAAACGACAGAGATTGTTGGCTTCCTAGGGCATAGGCCGAATTTTAAATCTAGAGCGAAGCGAGGGACCCTAGATAGAACCCTGTGCCTAACTAAGGCTTCTATAATAGTGTGTAGGCCAATGTAAATCACTAAGTGCCACTTACACCATCCCATTAACCCATTCAGGGCCAGCGACTCAGCTTATGGGTCATGCTCAAACAGTTCCGCAGGGCCAGTGACTCACATGTGAGTCATGAATAAATTCTGTTTTAAACATAAACGAAACGTAATTTGACGTAATAACGTAAGTGTCATATAAGATAACAACCATTTGTATAAGGTATATTAGGATAAATAAATATAAACACGTTTTTTTTTAATGAAACAGGGTCTTAAATATTCAACCAAATATTCAGTTAAACCGTTAACCCAGAGTTAAATTGTACTTGTAACCATGGTAACCCGGTTTAGTGGGATAGTGCAAGTGGCGCTAAGTGTCGTTATTGTCTAGTTATTCTTTCATAGTATGAAATTAGCCTAAAATCTCTGCCAATATCTTATATCCTTTTAAGAAGGCCCGAGACCTAAATTCGTACAAATCAGAATATTTCAATCAACTATATTTGGGTTCATCCATTAATTACGTCATACGAAATTTCGAGATTTTTTGACCCCCTCCCCCCCTCCTTGTCACACTTGGTGACATTTGGCAAACCCCACCCCCTCTGGTGTGACGTCACATTTTTTCAATGAAATAGGCAAATTATTAAGTACATATAACTCAAAACCGATTAGGAAAGAAAATTAAACTATTAAAAACGATTATCGTTCCAAAAACTTGTTATTTAACTGTACAGCGAATAAAATAATTTAAATAAGTTATAGTCCCCCTTCGCCCTTGTCACAACATGTCACATTTTCTTGACCCCCCCCCCCCCCCCCCCCCCTAAACGTGTGATGTAATTAATGGATGACCCCTTTTTTTAATAATAACAGAGTAGCTTTTACCTTTGTTTGTTTTAACCCTTTGTATGTCAAACACCTTAAAGGTGTATTTAGTCGTTCCCAAAACCTTTACGCTGTCAAATTAATATTGCACATGCAAGTAAGGTTTATTTATAACTGGCTTTTGTCCGCGACAGTCTGCGTGGAATCAGTAACAGCGGCTAGAATAAGTTTAGCGCCTGGATAAAGTGTAATAGCAATCATTCAATTTGAGCATAAGCTTAATTGCTTGACATTAATTATCAGGCAATTCATTAAATCTCTCAATTTCACGTGTGTGATATTATTCACGGACATAAGGGTAAAACCAACAAAACATAATTACATAAGTGTTCAATTTTGTACATAACGGTATATGAATGGATGGCTTAATTTTTACAAAAAATATGTTGCATCTCTTTCGTTTTGTAAAATGAAAGAGACGCAACATATTTCCAAATACGGCCTTGGACGTGATTGTATATCTGTATAAGTATTTACAATACATTTAAGCTAGTATATTTTGCGCTATATATATTTGTAATATTACATTGTCACTAAACGAATAATACAACACCATAATATCAGAGAATAACATTATAAATACGTGTATTAAAGTCAAAATTGAGTAATTAATAAAATATTCATAATTTTAACACATTCGCGGACACAAATGCTATAGCATTCGCGTAGTCTTTTGTTTCCTTTGGCCTATGACACATGACGTCTCTTACCGTCCGCGAACGTGTTAAGTGGAAAAATTACTGCCTTGGGTAAGACTTGAACTCACGGCCTCTGGTGAGTTCAAGTCTCACCCAATGGAGTATTTTTTTTCGCTTTAAAATCTATTCTAAGCTTAATAACATCGTTCGCAGACGTTTCTGCTTGTTAAAAATTAAATATTCATAATTATAAGGTGTTTTTGTTATTTATATTTGGGGCATTCTCTATGAAAAGGGACCTTATTGTCGATGGCGCTTACGCCGCACAGCGTCGCGCTGCATTGTATTTATATCGGAGCATCGTTAATAATGGCGTAAGCGCCATCGACAATAAGGTCCCTTTTTATAGAAAAAAAACACATTTAACCATACTCTCAGGGGTGAATTATGTAGGTCATATTAAACAACTTTTACTATGGGGCCAACATCGAAATCGCGAACATAAAATCTGACCAGCAACAAAGTGAATTGTACTAGTAACAAAACAAGGTTGATTTTTGTTTGATTACTTTTATGGAATTATTCGTTGTGACGTTTATTTAAGCCTTTAACCCTTAACACGTTCTAATAAAGTTTAGCCTTAGCGTTTTTTTTTGTAAGATATTAAAATTATTACAACCCTATTCTCTGATAATACCACAATATAAAACTCACACCTAATTTAATATTACAAGCAGTGCTATAATTCATTTATATTCGCCATTAACACATTCATTGCCGACGCATTACGATTACCAAGTGTCGTGACGCGAATTCGCGTCTTCGGCAATGAATGGGTTAAAAATATTATTAATTTGTCACTCGTTCCTTCCCCAGTTTACGAATTAGGCGGGGTATTTCAAATATCGGGTCTATTTTGCTTGGGTTAAGGTAAAAAATGCAATGGATGAGTCTTTTGAACGCCAAGAACCCGTATAAACACGTGTGTCGCTTAACTTCAAACTCGAATAAATCCATTCGACCCTCTCAGCAAATATCTATCCTATTACCTTTACTTAATACCAAAATCGCATAATCTCCCACCCAACCCCATCCTGCGCTCTATTGCGGACAGGTTTGACTGTCCATACTTGAAGCACTGCTGTGAGATGCATGTTTCTTACAGCCCATATTTTGTTTAACTTATTAATTATGTACTAACATTAGGGATAAGAATTAATATGGTAACAAATTTGATGAGTCATGTTACTTGAAATAAATAAAATTTATTTATATATTATAATCTGACAGATAGATTTACCCGATTTTGAAGTTAAGCGACACGTATAAGCGTAATGGCGAACGCTTTCATAGTTACCTTCACACTTAAAAGTAAGGTTTACATTAGCTCGATCGCTTGTGACCGTGACCTTGGCGTGTGAGTGACTTTTTTGTATGACGTAAAGCGTTCAAAGGGTTAACCATTAATCGATCAACTAACTTTAGTGTGTAGTGGGTTTTATTAAAACAAATTTCACCATTCAAACAGAATGTAATAGCGGATATTACTCCCAAGGGAATAATTAAAACTTCATTACTTAATAATTAATTCATACGAACCAGTCGTTTGTTTTTAATCAAGGCATTAATGAGATACTGTAAAATATACTCTCATAATTTACCTAATTCATTTTATTATGGACATAGAAAAAATTTTTTGATCATTTAAATATACCATACAAGTGTGACCATTAGTAAGTGTGATCATTACTATTAAGTAGGGCGGCGGAACAGGTTTTAGGTTAATTTTCTTTCATGTCATCTCGAATATCCGAGACATACATACATACATATTATGTATGTATGTAAAGCCTGACCAGAAATACATGATCACGCGCCATGTGGCGGAATTTCACTGGAACAATTTTTTTCATACTATACTGAACTGTCACCCTATACATGAGAATGAACAGCGCCCTCTTGAGATTAATCATATATTACTGGTCAGGCTTTATGTCACTTTATTGCACATAAACAAGTTTATAAGGATATGGGTAAATATATTATCAATGCAATCAGTATAATGTCCTGAACACAAGTATATGAGATGACCAGCGCGAAAATGGTGGGCGTTGTTACTAAGACGACATAAAGTCGGCAGTACAAGCTTTTTTTTTCTTTCAAATTTACCATGTAGGGTACCAAATGAAAGGGCTTTGTGAGTAGATCACAAATATATAATATAACATACCGTAACATTTTCACTACTTGGTCTAATAAATTATTAGAAAACGTTAAAAAGTTTCATTTCACAATCCAGTTGATTTTGAAGTGGTCTAAATTGAAACCGCTCTAATTCTCGCAAACATCTAACCTCAATGTTATGTAAGCTACGGATTGTTTTTTCATGATGTATTGTCTGTTGGTGATCCCAAATAAATAAATAAAAAAAATAAAAAAATTGGAATAATCCAGTCATTTTCAATTTAGAGCAGTTCAGTCAACTGGACTGAAAATGTTACAGTATGTTATATATTTGTGATCTACTCACAAAGCCCCCTCATTTGATACCCCACATGGTATGATTAAAAAAAAAAACAAAGTTTGTACTGCCAACTTTTTGACGTCACAGCAACTACCCCCACCACTTTCGCGCTTGTAATCTCATATATTTGTGTTCAGGACATCACACTGAATGCACTGATACCAAATATACCCATATACGATATGACATGAGCGAAAATCGATTTCTAGAAGACTTTTTCGAGAAAATGGCAATCCACTAATGACATACGCCAGGGGTCACCAAATGGCGGACCGCGGTCCGCATCCGGACCGGCAACCTATTTTATTTTTTTCCTTATTTAATAAACTCAAGGAAAAAACCGACCGCGATGGTCATTTTATTTTATGAACCGGACCCCTGAAGAAACTAATTGGTGACCCCTGACATGCGCTGTTAACAACCTATCAATATATTATAAGCACATCGATTTCCAATTCCTTCAATATCGATTCAATTATTAATGTGTCGTTTTCAATCAAAGGGTACCACATTGTCGCTTGCCATAAGCATAGAGTAACTTATACTAGAGCGGTACTGTCATAGTGAATTTTGTAACCACAGTAAATTCACTGCCATCTGTCGACACACTTTAAACCTAAAAATGAAGATTTATAAAAATACGATAAAATGCATTTAAATATGGATAATTGATTTTTTTTATTTGCATTAACTATTTTTATGATTTTGACCCATGTTCTTTCACTGATATGCATTAAAAGTTGTTAAATAACAAACGAAACCGTCAACGCCATCTATACGACAGTAGGCCAAAGCTAGTAGCGCCCTCTGAACGAGAATCAAATTTTCTTGATTTTCGAGGCACGTTTTTTCCTTAGACTGTATTACGGAGTTATATCTATCTTTGCCATAATGATGCTCTGACAGGTATTCGTATAAAGATACAATCCAATTTCGTCCTTATGGTAAGCGTCAATGTGGTACCTTTTGCTTGAAAACGTCACATATTTTTATTAAGTTCCATGTGGAGTCCAAAACGAACCCTCGAACTCAAAGCATTTGCTTTTGACACTTTAAACTCTCGCGTGTTGTACAGTCGCCATCAGATATATCGGAGCGGCCGAGGTGCTCAAAAATATCTGAACACGCACTCTAACGCCTTGACAATAGAGGCGTGTTCAGATATTTGTGAGCACCTTGGCCGCCCCGATATATCTGATGGCGACTGTACACATAATCAATGTCATTAACGGGTCTAACGCGATTAAATTTTATTATTTTACGTTTTTCCGACGTCTTCCGTAACCTCAGCCAGGCGTGTCTCACTCCGCGATTTCGTCGCGTCGCTACAAGTACCTGCGGCCGCCTCAATTTTGAGGTTTTGCCATAGTAATTTCGGGACACCGCTATGGAAGGGATGCCTGCACGCGCTTGCGCCGCCTTGCGCGTAGTAGTCACGTTTTGCTAGGGAGTGAATCTTCTGTACCTATTACTATTATATATTCTGTGCCTCAGCTGGCTGAAACGTCGGAAAAAAGGTAAAATAATGAATTATTTGTTTTTGAATCTACGCCAACCAAAACAAAGTCGTAAAGAGATCAAGAAGATTTAAAGAAAACCCTCAAAATTCAAGCACTTGATTTTGAACCTTACTCCAAACATAACAGAGTTTTAATTCGGCTCACTTGACAAGTCGATTCTTAAGTTTCATTTTATCATTTTCAATGTTCGTTACAACTAGATGGCGCTACGCGTCTAAGCGACAATGACTTACGTATAGTCGTGCCGTTCTCGAGGACGTTCTCGCTCGAGAATATTCCCCATAGTACACGGAGAACGTTCTCGAGAACGGCACAACTCTGCTCTTACGCTAGTTAACCTAATGCTATAATACAATTTACAGGTTTTCGTGTAAGAAGTGAAGCAGAGTAGCTTCATAGTGCTTTGCGGCGTGCATCGCGCGGAGGGAATGGCGTTCCCCTGGATATACCTGAAAACAAATAATCAATATAAGTTGATATGATCGTAGAGTAATATAAGTAAATAAAGAAAGAGGTAACTCCATACATCAGTTTTCGCGCCTTATTTCGTAGTCGACATCTAGCGTCGAGTAGCGGAACTCTCAGTACTGCTACTCGACAGTAGATGTCGCGGCAAACAAAAAGTCCAATGCTCAACGATTTTCAGCTAATACCCTGACCCAGTCCCTATTTTAAAAAAGTTCCCGTTAGAAAATATTGAGACATTTCTTTTACTGTTAGAAGTATTAGAACAAATTAAATTATTTACAGAAAATACTTTAATTTGTTTTTATTTTAAGTAGAAACACTACTATATAAATTATAAACTGAAATAAATGTCATATACTTCGGCCGAATCTGTGACGAATGGCACAGGCACCTGCCGCGACAGCAAAGGACGCTAGTTCGATTACAGCCTGGGGCACTGGAGGCCTTGGTCACTTTTTCTTAGTATATGACATTTATTTCAGTTTACATTTCTTATACTTACGTGGAATTTTTCATCTTACCTGGACCCGATGAGGTTTGCCGAGCCGGACCAGCTCGGACAGAAGCGCCGCCGTGTGGCAGAAATGGACGTTCTCGTCGGCCAGCCCGTGGATGATTAGTAGACGGCCCTCCCTGTACAGGTACAAAATAGGTTGTTAACCAAAGGATGAAATAAAAAAATAAGAAATTAATGTTGTGTGACAATCTTGCTTAAATCGACCTAGCTAGCGCTACAGTTAGCTCAATGAGGCTTGTGTTGTGGGTACTAATTGTGCCGTTTTCAACCAAAAGGGTACTTATTGCCGGTTGTCAATAAGGCGCTATTTCCTTAAAGCTTCAATTTGATATCAACCTTATCGACAAGCGACAATGTGGTACCTTTTAGTTGAAAACGTCACAATTAGATGACGGTATATATAGTAGATAGATATAGATAAATACATACAAAACATCCTAAAATTCGGAGAAATAAGTAAGCAAATGCTCACTCCATACATCAGTTTTGTTACCAAAACGACTATTATTTTCGTAGTCGACATCTAGCGTCAAGTAGCGGAATTAGAATTGCTACTCGACACTAGATGTCACGTGTGTAGCGACTGGCGAAGTGTATTGCTCAAAAAATTACAACTAATATTACAAGCGGGAGGAGTTGAAAATAGAGTTCCGGTTAATCCGGTTATAATATGAGTTGAAAACTGTTAAGACTTTCCGTTCGTCGCGACATCTATTGTCGAGTAGCAGTACTGATAATTCCGCTACTTTACGCTAGATGTCGACTACGAAAATAATAGTCGTTATGGTAACAAAACTGATGTATGGAGTGAGCACTATGCTTAGTTTAGGTCCGGCGGTCGCGGGTTCAAACCCCGGCTCGTACCAATGATTTTTTCGGAACTTATGTACGAAATATCATTTGATATTTACCAGTCTCTTTTCGGTGAAGGAAAACATCGTGAGGAAACCGGACTAATATTCCCAATAAAACCTAGTTTACCCTCCGGGTCGGAGGGTCAGATGGCAGTCGCTTTCGTAAAAACTAGTGCCTACGCCAATTCTCGGGATCAGTTGCCAAGCGAACCCCAGACTCCCATGAGCCGTGGCAAAATGCCTGGACAACGCGAGGAAGACGATGACGAAGATGATGAGCCATAGTTTAGGTACGGTTTAGAACCTCGAAGTGTACTCACTGGTCTGGGAAGAAGGGCGCGTGCGCGAGCACGGAGGCGCGCGTGTAGGCGTGCGGCGCGCGCGCCGGGAGCCCCATGTAGCGCTCCGTGTAGGCCGTGTCGTACAGCCGCCAGCACGTCACCGGCGCGCCCGCCACGCACAAGCGGAAGTGTACTCACTGGTCTGGGAAGAAGGGCGCGTGCGCGAGCACGGAGGCGCGCGTGTAGGCGTGCGGCGCGCGCGCCGGGAGCCCCATGTAGCGCTCCGTGTAGGCCGTGTCGTACAGCCGCCAGCACGTCACCGGCGCGCCCGCCACGCACAAGCGGAAGTGTACTCACTGGTCTGGGAAGAAGGGCGCGTGCGCGAGCACGGAGGCGCGCGTGTAGGCGTGCGGCGCGCGCGCCGGGAGCCCCATGTAGCGCTCCGTGTAGGCCGTGTCGTACAGCCGCCAGCACGTCACCGGCGCGCCCGCCACGCACAAGCGGAAGTGTACTCACTGGTCTGGGAAGAAGGGCGCGTGCGCGAGCACGGAGGCGCGCGTGTAGGCGTGCGGCGCGCGCGCCGGGAGCCCCATGTAGCGCTCCGTGTAGGCCGTGTCGTACAGCCGCCAGCACGTCACCGGCGCGCCCGCCACGCACAAGCGGAAGTGTACTCACTGGTCTGGGAAGAAGGGCGCGTGCGCGAGCACGGAGGCGCGCGTGTAGGCGTGCGGCGCGCGCGCCGGGAGCCCCATGTAGCGCTCCGTGTAGGCCGTGTCGTACAGCCGCCAGCACGTCACCGGCGCGCCCGCCACGCACAAGCGGAAGTGTACTCACTGGTCTGGGAAGAAGGGCGCGTGCGCGAGCACGGAGGCGCGCGTGTAGGCGTGCGGCGCGCGCGCCGGGAGCCCCATGTAGCGCTCCGTGTAGGCCGTGTCGTACAGCCGCCAGCACGTCACCGGCGCGCCCGCCACGCACAAGCGGAAGTGTACTCACTGGTCTGGGAAGAAGGGCGCGTGCGCGAGCACGGAGGCGCGCGTGTAGGCGTGCGGCGCGCGCGCCGGGAGCCCCATGTAGCGCTCCGTGTAGGCCGTGTCGTACAGCCGCCAGCACGTCACCGGCGCGCCCGCCACGCACAAGCGGAAGTGTACTCACTGGTCTGGGAAGAAGGGCGCGTGCGCGAGCACGGAGGCGCGCGTGTAGGCGTGCGGCGCGCGCGCCGGGAGCCCCATGTAGCGCTCCGTGTAGGCCGTGTCGTACAGCCGCCAGCACGTCACCGGCGCGCCCGCCACGCACAAGCGGAAGTGTACTCACTGGTCTGGGAAGAAGGGCGCGTGCGCGAGCACGGAGGCGCGCGTGTAGGCGTGCGGCGCGCGCGCCGGGAGCCCCATGTAGCGCTCCGTGTAGGCCGTGTCGTACAGCCGCCAGCACGTCACCGGCGCGCCCGCCACGCACAAGCGGAAGTGTACTCACTGGTCTGGGAAGAAGGGCGCGTGCGCGAGCACGGAGGCGCGCGTGTAGGCGTGCGGCGCGCGCGCCGGGAGCCCCATGTAGCGCTCCGTGTAGGCCGTGTCGTACAGCCGCCAGCACGTCACCGGCGCGCCCGCCACGCACAAGCGGAAGTGTACTCACTGGTCTGGGAAGAAGGGCGCGTGCGCGAGCACGGAGGCGCGCGTGTAGGCGTGCGGCGCGCGCGCCGGGAGCCCCATGTAGCGCTCCGTGTAGGCCGTGTCGTACAGCCGCCAGCACGTCACCGGCGCGCCCGCCACGCACAAGCGGAAGTGTACTCACTGGTCTGGGAAGAAGGGCGCGTGCGCGAGCACGGAGGCGCGCGTGTAGGCGTGCGGCGCGCGCGCCGGGAGCCCCATGTAGCGCTCCGTGTAGGCCGTGTCGTACAGCCGCCAGCACGTCACCGGCGCGCCCGCCACGCACAAGCGGAAGTGTACTCACTGGTCTGGGAAGAAGGGCGCGTGCGCGAGCACGGAGGCGCGCGTGTAGGCGTGCGGCGCGCGCGCCGGGAGCCCCATGTAGCGCTCCGTGTAGGCCGTGTCGTACAGCCGCCAGCACGTCACCGGCGCGCCCGCCACGCACAAGCGGAAGTGTACTCACTGGTCTGGGAAGAAGGGCGCGTGCGCGAGCACGGAGGCGCGCGTGTAGGCGTGCGGCGCGCGCGCCGGGAGCCCCATGTAGCGCTCCGTGTAGGCCGTGTCGTACAGCCGCCAGCACGTCACCGGCGCGCCCGCCACGCACAAGCGGAAGTGTACTCACTGGTCTGGGAAGAAGGGCGCGTGCGCGAGCACGGAGGCGCGCGTGTAGGCGTGCGGCGCGCGCGCCGGGAGCCCCATGTAGCGCTCCGTGTAGGCCGTGTCGTACAGCCGCCAGCACGTCACCGGCGCGCCCGCCACGCACAAGCGGAAGATGTTCGGCCGCGTCGCCAAACCGAGGAGGGATAAATAACCACCTGAAAACGAAACACGATCAACATAATGGGCCATCCGTCAATTACATCACACGTTTAGGGGGAAGAAGGGGGTCCATGTTGTGACATACATGGGGGAGGGGGAGTCACAAACTTCGCGACGTCACTTTTAACTTCATCTGTGACCAAAAATTTTTTTAATATTTTTATTTGCTGTACAGTTTATGAACTAGTTTTTGCAATGATACCTAATCGTTTTTATTTATGTATTTTAGGGTTCAGTACCCAAAGGGTAAAAATATTTTCATTTTCATTTTCATTTTCATAGGGTCCCGCTATGAAAATGAAAATATTTATTGATAACAATTGTTATATGTCGTTTTTTTAACTAAGACTCCGCTGTCTGTCTGCCCGTCTGCCTGTCACCAGGCTATATCTCATGAATCGTGATAGCTAGACCAGGGGTCACCAAATGGCGGATCGCGGTCCGCATCCGGACCGCCGACCTTTTTTTTTTGCTTATTTAATAAACTCAAGGAGAAACGGACCGCGATGGTCATTTTATTTTAAGAACCGGACCCCCGAGGAAACTAATTGGTGACCCCTGAGCTAGACAGTTGAAATTTTCACAGATGATGTATTTCTGTTGCCGCTATAACAACAAATACTAAAAACATAATAAAATAAGTATTTAAGTGGGGCTCCCATACAACAAACGTGAGGTTTTTTATTCGAGAAGAGAAGATAAGAGGCACTAACCGTAACTCCAGCCGTGTATAGCGACCCGCTCCATATCTATGCAGTCTGTCTCTTTCGCCAGCCACTGCAATACCTCCACCTGAACAACAATTGTATTTTATTAAATAATAAATTGTTATCTCGTGGCAAATAGTCTTCTACATTAGTAATAGTAGTTTATTGTACAAAAATAATAACAAATTAGATGTTTGGAGCATTTTTTTAATGCTTTTTATAAATCATGCCTACGCACTTCTCGCTTCACTCGTCGTCGCACGTAGGTTTTTATTCTTATCTGTATTTTCAGGTGACAGTCGCTAATCGCAAAAGATTGATTTATTGACCGACCATGAATTTAGTATTAGTATGGATTGGGCATGAGTGGAAGGTGGGGGGGGGGGGGGGCTCACAGAACGGGATAGTCTTATGCATTTATATTTATAATATTATATATTTTATGCCCCACCGTAAATTTAGTATGGTTTATAAATAAATAAATATTATATGACATTCTTAATTTCTTACACAGATTGAATAAGTCCTACAGTAAGCTCAAGAACGGTTGTGTTGTGGGTACTCAGGCAACGATATATATTATATAATATACAAATACATGGAAAACACCCAAGACTCGGGAACAAAATATTTGTGCTCGTCACACATATAAATGCCCTTACCGGGATTGGAACCCAGGACCATCGGCTACCCACTACACACTAGGCCAGACTAGTCGTCAAAAGTGTTTATGGTGGGCCGCAAATAACCAGACCATTCATTTTGTCGCATTGCGTATGTTCTGTCTCTCACAGACGCACGCATTTAGCACATATATAGGATCCTACCATCTATGGTTGTGACCCTCGTGCGATGGACGCCCCTGTTTATAATAAGGTCTACTAAGCCTACTATGCCTGCTTTTGGTGGTTTGCAGCACTTGGGCTACTACGAGGCCTATGGTTTGTTTGCAGCACTCGGGCTACTGGGAGGCCTATGTTTTGTTTGCAGCACTCCGGCTACTGCGAGGTCTATGTTTTGTTTGCAGCACTCGGGCTACTGCGAGGCCTATGTTCTGTTTTTCGTGGGCCGGATTGAGTAGAATTTATTATTTTGGAGGAACGAATTGGCAGGCAGATGTAGTTTTTGGAGAACCCTGCCTCACACTGTTGAAATACGAGTAGAATTCACAAATGGACAATTACCTGATCGTCCAGCTCCACCTGCCCCATCTTGCCCCGGATAGCCCCCTCCCAGGCGCGGCCGCGGTGCTTGGAGCCCCGCGAGTCGATGGCCACCACGTTGAAGCCGCGCGCCGCTAGCATATGCATGCGCAGTTGTCTGATGCCCTGACAATAATACACTATTTAAATTTGAACAAATATTTAGAACAAAACTTTAAACACTTAAAGCAAAAATTTCTAAACCATTTTTTTATAATAAGTACGAAAAATAAGATTTTTTTTGTCCCATTTCGTAACCATAATTGGTAACCAACGTCCCGAAACGAAAAAAGTTATCCTTAATTCTGACTTCTGACAGGTTAAGCTTAGAATAAATTTAAAAGTGGAAAATTTAATAAGGCAGTCATTTTTCCACTTTTAAATTTATTCTAAGCTTAATAGCATCGATCGCAGACGTTTCTGCTTGTTAAAAATTAATTCTGACAGGTTATCAAATCATCATCATCTAATATATATATATATCTAATGGCAACTGTAACAAAGGCGTGTAATGATATACACTCACAAGCAACGAAACGGAATCACTTCACAAACACATGCTACTCCGCTCAATAACTTTTCATAGAAAATAATATTAAATAAAAGCTGAAAATATAACCAATTAATCGCAAAAAATTGGCAGAGGTAGTAATGATACGGATCCTCATCATACGCATACGATGGTAAAAACAGGATCCTAAACAACCACAGACGGCGGTCTTTAAATTTCGCTTCGCGCCACAGATAGTGGTAACGACAGGATCCTATACCAACACAGACGAAGGGTTATAAAACAGTTTCATTTTCTTCTTCCCGATGGCATGAAAATTAGAAATTAAGGTGGTTCGACTAGGTTACCCAAAGCTTAAACCCCGCTAGATGGCGTCACTTTCGCAAATTTTCAGGTTTTATTTTTTTGTGGAATAGTGTTGGTATCTGTATACTTAAAAGTATGTTTAGCGCACTCTTTACATAAATATTGAACTATTATAATAAACATTGAATACTTCATTAGTGCAAAAAACACTTTTAAAGTCGACAGAGTGTTTCTGTCATGCTATTTCCTACTATTACTCACACATGCAAACAGTGTTTCCGTGATGCTTGTAGTAGACAATTTCATGCAGTGTAAGTATGCTGCAATGGCGTTGCGGTATGTTCGTGGAAATACGTGCAAGAGGATTCGGGTTCGAGACTGGTACGACAGGGGTACTTTTTTTTGTCCTTTTTGTGTTATCTTATGTTTCTTATACCTTTTATTCTTCGAATTCTTGTCCGATTCCGATATAACCGAAATATATTTCAGTGATATCGGAAACGGCTCTAACGATTTCGATGAAATTTGCTGCAAGGGGTTCGATCTAGCTAGGTCTTATCTCTGGGAAAACGAGCATTTTTGAGTTTTTACTTATGTTTTCTTTTTCTCCCAGATATTCAGTATTATTAATAAATTAGTTTATAACGTTTTATAAAAATATGTGACGTTTTGAACTAAAAGGTACCACATTGTCGGTTGTCGATTAGGTTGATTTCATTTTGAAGCTTTATGGAAATATGACAACAATAAGTAGGTACCCGTTTGGTTGAAAACGCCACATATATTGAAAACCTGACTTTCACAAATCTCACCTTTTTGGGTTCTTCCAACTCAGAAAGGATGGAGAATACTGACGATTCTTAGTAGCACTAGCCCAAGGAAGTCCAGGTTTGTAAGTGTTAGGTATCAGTTTTTTTTAAAGGGCTAAATATAGTTCTACAAGTAAAGCAATCCCTTACTGCCCAGCCTCTATAGTATTTTTCAAACTGGAAGGGTACGATGATAGATTTCATCTCCATACAATTTATAACCTAATAATGCCAAATGTTGCAAAATTATATTGAATTGAGATCTATCATCGTACCCTTGCAGTTTGAAATAGTTATTTACGATACAAGTGCGGAAAAGAGAAAATTCGCAACTCGTGTCGATTAAAACACTTCCTTCGGTCGTGTTTCAATTTATCGCCACTCGTTGCCAATTTCCTACTTTTCGCACTTGTATCGTAATGTACTAATAATAAAGTAGTAATTGTAAAATAAAATTAAAACTTTTTTTATATATTTTTTTGGATTCAAGTAGGTACAGTGAGTAACAACATTGCATGGCCTTCTAATTATAACTATTATAGAAAACGGGATATTTATCATGTTTATTTATATTATTTATTTCTCGATATTTTGGCCGGTCTTGCAAGACCAGTCGTTGTGGAGATCCCTGGTGAGGCCTATGCCCAGCAGTGGATGTCTTGTTGGTGTAGATGGATTCACACAACAAATGAAATAACATTTTTTCATATTTGTTATCCGTAGTTGTCCCTGTACCTGAAAGAAAAATAATATCATGATAGCACAAAATCTCTAATGTTATAGGAAGAAAGATGATGCAACAATATGGATTCTAATAAAGTTATCATTTACTTACCTAGTAATAATTGTGTTTTTCATTCATATACAAAATTCCATAATTTTCATCCCCAGGAAATGTTTTATTTTACTTTATTGCAGTGAGGATGTCCTGATTTTTTCTGGCTAATGAAGGAAAACATTTTATTTCCAAGAATGCCTCTTCATTTTGCACAATACCTAAAAAAAACCTAGAGTTAGTGGCACATTGACTATTCGGCAACCAAAACAGTAATAATTACATTATATAGGTATTGTTCACTGCTTATATCTACCATTACGGAAGAAGTGAGAATTATTTTCTAAAAAGATCGGCACGAGAAAATTACAATGTACAATGAAGGAATGAAACTGTACCTACCTTACGAAACTTCACCATCATGAATTCCGCTTCAATTGAGTCTGATTTTTTCTGGATTTTCGCGGACCAGAACACCGATGATTTTTGTAACTTGATTTAGACGTTGCTATCATTTTCAATTTATACAAACAAATTGACACAATAAACATGACCCTATGTGTCAGTGTCAACACTGTCAAATAAAAATGCACTAAACATGACGGCACTGCAAATCCTGCCAGGTCGGCCAGGCAACGTCGCCAACGTCATAGAGTGGCAACGCCGCACGCAACGTATTTGTACACGACATTTGTGACACACACATACGTAAAATTGATGAAAAAATTACGTTGATTTATGTATGATTTCTGTATGAAACAAAGTTTTTCTATTAATTTAGCGCAAACGAATATTCAAAAGTAGATAAATGAGCAAATATTTGTGTAGTAATAGTGTGTAGTGCCTTAATTAAAGCAGATTGAATTTTGTATGAAAATCGAACCACCTTAAGTTACTAAGCGGAGACGCCAAACATGTAATGTGATTCCGTTTCTTTGCACGCGAGTGTATTTGGCCACTTTGGCCGACATTATTTATTTGATGCCGTATCTTACAGCTATTAGATACATACAGCAAAGACCTATGTAACTCCGTATAAGATGAATACAGTCTAAGGAAAAAACGTGCCTCGGAAATCAAGAAAAATTGATCCTCGCACAGATGGCGGATGGATAGTGCCATATATTAGAAAGGGACATCATGATTCAACCCTGAACCGCTGTCAAACTTCATAGGAAGTTTCCTTTCTGTACGGTAGTACTGTTATTTATTCTGTGGTAGAGGGTTGATTTAGTTTTCTGCCGACAAACTGTTCTGCAGTTTTGCAGATAAGTGTTATTATTACTCTGTAATCTCGTTTTTTATGGATTAAATAAATAAAAATAAAAAAACCGAACAAGTGCGAGTCGGACTCTCCCACCGAGGGTTCCGTACTTTTTAGTATTTGTTGTTTTAGCGGCAACAGAAATACATCATCTGTGAAAATTTCAACTACTATCGCGGTTCATGAGATACAGCCTGGTGACAGACAGACGGACAGCTGAGTCAGTTTTTACCCTTTGGGTACGGAACCCTAAAAAAACCCGCACGGGACGTGGCTCACCTTATAGCTGTTGGTGACGGTCTGCACTTCAGGGCCGCCGTACACGTGCAGCACGGTGGGCCCGCGGCCCGCACGTGCGCCGCGCCACAGCGTGCAGTAGGCGGGCAGACCGCACGAGAGGCGCGTCGTGAAGATCTGCGGTGGCGGCACGCACACACTTGTGCTTAGGGCGTGCTCTGAAAAAAAAAACCATTAGTAGCGAATCGAAATAATATCGTAGTTTGCCCCGAAAACGCCACGCGGTATAATAGCAATATGCAATAATATTCTTTTTCATTTTTCATGCTCAGAAAGAGGGTCATTGTTGTTCTAAAAGGTGTGCAGAAAATAATACGTATCTGCACTAGAGCATTTTACGTTCGAAGTTAAATTTTTTTATTTTATTTGTTTTGACTTGTTATACAATTGCCATTCTGACATTTAATTCCCCATTCCATAAATAACGATACTTTTGCCTAAATTGTTAATTGAAAGTACCCTCAAGAAATACTGTAAAAATTATACTTAGTCATCTTTTTAAAAAAACATGCATTTTACTTTCCTCGTATTCGAAATGAAAAGTAGAGTGTTTAACTCGGGTGAAAGACATCATTTCAGCCTCGGACTATTGGCGCTCTCACTGCGTTCGAGCGCCAAGACACCTCGGCAGGAATGAATGTCTCCCTTGGTCTAATCTACTATTAACCTTTTCTTTACGTCCAAAATGTACCCCTAGTTGCCCATAACACCTCACTTCAATTGGCCAGTAAAAAATAATCTTTTAAGTCGTCCACTCCTCCGCCATTCATAGAAATTAAGATTCTAATAATATATATTTATAGTATGAAATAAACTATAAATATTTTTTTTTTCATTTTTAGGTTTCCGTACCCAAAGGGTAAAAACGAGACCCTATTACTAAGACTCCGCTGTCCGTCTGTCTGTCACCAGGCTGTATCTCATGAACCGTGATAGCTAGACAGTTGAAATTCTCACAGATGATGTATTTCTGTTGCCGCTATAACAACAAATACTAAAAACAGAATAAAATTAATATTTAAGTGGAGCTCCCATACAACAAACGTGATTTTTTTGCTGTTTTTTTCCCTAATGGTACGGAACCCTTCGTGCGCGAGTCCGACTCGCACTTTGCCGGTTTTTTACACACCTTTGACGAGTATAGAGGCTTCACTGGAATCATTGTCATCGTTGTCACCGTCCCCGGAGCGACTGTCCCACGACCCGTTGTAACTTCGGCTGTCAGACGATGTTTCTGCAAAACACAAAGCTGTCATACTCATGTAAATGGGCGTTTTTGTTATTTTTGTACATTTATATCGCCGCTATACTTGCTCAACCTCGTATCTGCAACACTAATTTGATGACAAAAACGCCCGTATTACGAATGAAAGAAAAGCGACATTTACATCAAATGATTGTTGCAGATATGAGGTTGAGTAAGTATTTTTTTTTAATAGCCTGTAGTATCCCACTGCTGGGCGAAGGTGCCCTTTGATTTCCATGACTCCCGTTGTTGAGTAAGTATAGCGACGATATTTTTTTAGTTACATTTTGATATGTTTTTTCTCTGCAATGATACTAGTTTAAAGTGAACCGCTTTTAAAATCGCGGAAAGACGAGCTAATAATTAGTAATAAATTGTGACGTTTTCAACCAATAGGTACCACATTGTCGGTTGTCGATTAGGCTGATTTCAAATCGAAGCTATATGGAAATAGCGCCTTATTGACAACCGACAACAAGTACCCTTTTGATTGAGAATGTCACAATTTACCGCGCTCCATCCATGAGCAGTCCTTGCGCAACTAAAGTGGGTGTCAGTGTGTGCGCTATGCGGTACGCGCGTGTAGACGGCGCTGTACCTACTGTTAACCGGAAAATCGAAACTTACGACAACACTAGCGCAAGTGTCAATCGGTTGACAGAGTGGGAAAAGAGAGACCGCTTGCGCATGTAATGGCGTCGGTAGCTTAACTAAGCTGGATTTCGTAAAAATACGGTTAGTGCTTTTAAAATCTTCATACCACTGATATTGCTTGATGTTATTACTGCTAGTGTGTTCCTGTACAAAATATCTGTAGTCGGCCATAATCGATGAATAAACCATCGATTTATCTACATACCGCTCGGCGCTCGGTCCATAAGAAGTCCTTGCGCGATGAGCGTGGGCGCCGGTGTGTGCGCTATGCGGTACGCGCGTGTAGATGGCGCAGTACTGATATTGCTTGACGTTATAACTGCTAGGGTGCATTCCTGTACAAAATAGAAAAGAGAAATTTAACAATTATACATAATGTTAAATTTTATATTAGCTTATAGAGAAATGTTCACTTTGGTCATAAGTTTATGCTATATAAAAAAATCGGCCGAGTGCGAGTCGGACTCGCGCACCGAGGGTTCCGTACTTTTTAGTATTTGTTGTTATAGCGGCAACAGAAATACATCATCTGTGAAAATTTCAACTGTCTAGCTATCACGGTTCATCAGATACAGCCTGGTGACAGACAGACAGACGGACAGCGGAGTCTTAGTAGTAGGGTCCCGTTTTTACCCTTTGGGTACGGAACCCTAAAAACAAACAATTAACGTCGGGCAAGAGCCTTCTTATAAGAGCCTAAAAAGTAAAAATAAAATCCGATTTTGACCACAAAATCAAGTTCACGAATGTTCCGTTCTATTACCCTTTGATCGCCAAAGACGTCAACTGACAGGCGCGGCTGCAGCCCAATATCAACCGTCTAGTATTCCGATAAGGTTCACGATGACACGCCGCGCACGAAAGGCATTCAAAGGGTTAATAATTTAATTATACAAAATGTTATTTTTTATATTAGCTTACAGATAACAGATAAACCAACTTGATTTCAGTTATAAATTCATCCTATAGAAATACAACCAATCAACATCGGACTACCGCCTAAAACTTGACCACAAAATTAATTTCACAAACGTACTACGTACAACGTACGTACGTACGTACGTGTATGTACTTTCATCTGAAATGTACTTACATCATAATTAATGTCATTACCGGGTCTAACGCGATTAAATTTAATTATTTTACCTTTTTTCCGACGTTTCCGTGACCACAGCTAGTGCAACCTAGTTGAAACGTCGGAAAAAGGTACAAATGTGGTATTTTCTATAAAAAGGGACCTTATTGTCGACGGCGCTTACGCCATTATAAACGATGCTCCGATGTAAATACAATGTCGCGAGACGCTGTGCGGCGTAAGCGCCATCGACAATAAGGTCCCTTTTCATAGGACCAACAACACTACCAACACTACGACCTTAAAGATTTCCATAAGATGCTAGAACGCAATAGTAACAACCGTCTGAGAGGTCATCAGTATAAGCTGGTGTCTCACAGGTCCTACAATAATCCTCATAGACACTTCTTTAGCAACAGAGTGGTCAACGCTTGGAACAAACTCCCAGAGGATGTAGTAGCGGCCCAAAGTGTCAATGAGTTTAAGAATAAATTAGATAAGCACAAAGAAAATTCTACTCAACACTGAGAACTCGGTTTATGACTCTGGATACAGGCATTATCAGTTGTTTAAACTGCCTGCCTGCATTACAAATAATAATAATAAGACGGTGAGTGGCGACACCGCGGACCCCTATTCCGGAGAGCCCTGTCATCTGGCCCTCGCCTCTGTGCTTGCCTTGACTGGCCGGCCAGAGTGGAGTCGCAAGAGCGGGACCTATGCTCCAGGTTGGAAGTGTAAAATGTCATAACGCCGGCGGCCTGCTGAACGGATCACCGGGATCTGGCTACCGCAGACTCACCTCTCGACGGCCTCCAGCCGCTCTGAAGTGTTGCCCTATTGTCGCACTGTGCGTGCGGCCGTTGTAGGGCCAACTAAATGAGTTGGCGAGTCACCACCTGTCTTACACAATTTTGAGACTGATTGTCACGGCAGGTGTCCGCTAGTCTCCCCCCATAGCCCATTATCCAGTCCATCCAACATTCAAATCAATAGCCCATGACCTAAGTTCCCATCGCAGCACAAAAGTGCTGCACTGCAATAGTTTTTGCACCTGGCGGGGACCATCTCTGGATGTATCACATTGTGCTTTCGGGGATGGTATCCGCCACGTGTATATCTTGCTTTTAGATTAAAGTGTCTTAAAGGGCCTTTGCGCTGTTGGCTTCGGCCCCACGTACGCCTCCCAAAAGTCCGGGACCCCATGGTCCCGTGATATGTAAAAGACATACAAATATGAATAAATATTATTCTATTCTATTCTATTCTAAATAATAATAATAATAAAATGCCCCAAATAATGAAATTTAATCGCGTTAGACCCGGTAATGACATTAATTATGTGTACAAAACGCGAGAGTTTAAAGTGTTATATTGTACTTACATCGTCCATGTCGACGGCACACGAGTGTCCGACGGTAGTCAGTAGAGTGACTTGGTGTGGCCGCGGCGGCGCTAAAGGAGCGGCATACAGGTGCCTTTCTAAAGGCGTCTCCAAGTATACTAGGATGTGTGGGACTTACATCATCCATGTCGATGGCACACGAATGTCCGACGGTAGTCAGTAGAGTGACTTGGTGTGGCCGCGGCGGCGCTAAAGGAGCGGCATACAGGTGCCTCTCTAAAGGCGTCTCCAAGTATACTAGAATGTGTGGGACTTACATCATCCATGTCGACGGCACACGAATGTCCGACGTTAGTCAGTAGAGTGACTTGGTGTGGCCGCGGCGGCGCTAAAGGAGCGGCATACAGGTGCCTTTCTAAAGGCGTCTCCAAGTATACTAGGATGTGTGGGACTTACATCATCCATGTCGATGGCACACGAATGTCCGACGGTAGTCAGTAGAGTGACTTGGTGTGGCCGCGGCGGCGCTAAAGGAGCGGCATACAGGTGCCTCTCTAAAGGCGTCTCCAAGTATACTAGAATGTGTGGGACTTACATCATCCATGTCGACGGCACACAAATGTCCGACGTTAGTCAGTAGAGTGACTTGGTGTGGCCGCGGCGGCGCTAAAGGAGCGGCATACAGGTGCCTTTCTAAAGGCGTCTCCAAGTATACTAGGATGTTTGGGACTTACATCATCCATGTCGACGGCACACGAGTGTCCGGCGGTAATCAGTAGAGTGACTTGGTGTGGCCGCGGCGGCGCTAAAGGAGCGGCATACAGGTGCCTTTCTAAAGGCGTCTCCAAGTATACTAGGATGTTTGGGACTTACATCATCCATGTCGACGGCACACGAATGTCCGACGGTAGTCAGTAGAGTGACTTGGTGTGGCCGAGGAGGGGCTAAAGGAGCGGCATACAGGTGCCTCTCTAAAGGCGTCTCCAAGTATACTAGGATGTGTGGGACTTACATCATCCATGTCGACGGCACACAAATGTCCGACGTTAGTCAGTAGAGTGACTTGGTGTGGTCGAGGAGGGGCTAAAGGAGCGGCATACAGGTTCCTTTCTAAAGGCGTCTCCAAGTATACTAGGATGTGTGGGACTTACATCATCCATGTCGATGGCACACGAATGTCCGACGGTAGTCAGTAGAGTGACTTGGTGTGGCCGCGGCGGCGCTAAAGGAGCGGCATACAGGTGCCTCTCTAAAGGCGTCTCCAAGTATACTAGAATGTGTGGGACTTACATCATCCATGTCGACGGCACACAAATGTCCGACGTTAGTCAGTAGAGTGACTTGGTGTGGTCGAGGAGGGGCTAAAGGAGCGGCATACAGGTTCCTTTCTAAAGGCGTCTCCAAGTATACTAGGATGTGTGGGACTTACATCATCCATGTCGACGGCACACGAATGTCCGACGGTAGTCAGTAAAGTGACTTGGTGTGGCCGCGGCGGCGCTAAAGGCGCGGCGTACAGGTGCCTTTCTAAAGGCGTCTCGCGCAGACCGGCGAAGTATACCAGGTTCCGGGTTTCGTCTACCTGTGGAAACGATTACGTGTAGATATCAACCAGCGGTATAGTGACCGTGCGCGTTGGTCTGCCATCTTAAACGGAAACATAAACATGTACATTGCCAAAACAAGTGCTACCATCTACCATTCTCGTACGTTTTCTTGTGTATAGTAGGTTCTGCCATCTTGTGGGCTACATCGGAAGCGTAAACTTCACATTTACGTCTCGCGCCAAAAATCTGACGGCTCCTATGCTACCCCCTATAGTTCATGCACGCGCTGTATATTAATATGGTCCAATACTTTCCGATACCAAATACCAAGTTAGCTATGTGCAGAAAGGGACCTTATTATCAATGTATTAGAATCACAAATAAACTACCCGACAGTATAAAACAGGAACCGAATGATAAACCGTTTAAAAATACGCTTAAAAAGCTTCTTCTAGAGAAAGCATATTACACAATAGACGAATTTCTAAATGACCAAACACTGAAATAATGCTATGTACTTACCCAAATTGAATTAATTAAATTTTATTGAAATATTATTGTAAACATTTATTGACATTTATGCATTTTCTAAAATGACATATAGTTAATTAACATTAACTATATTGTTTCACATTATTTAAATCTATTTATAAATTAACCTGGACATTTAATATTTAGCATCATTATTTTATTATTTTACTAATTTTCTAAACGAACTTGACATTTAACGTTGCATAAACGTCGATAAAATATAAAGTTATAAATATAGATTTAATTGCTATTTGTATGAGATGCATGTAATTTTACCTAGACTTAAGAAAATTGAGTGCCCTGACAGGGTGTCATGTACCTACCATCCTCAAACTGTAACACCTAATGTATTATGAACATGACTGCAATACAATAAAGAATAAAGAATAAAGAACCAGGGGCGACTTTTCTGTGGATATTATGAAAATAAACAATTTGGATACATCTTACTAAGACTTGTATCATGCTACTTTTAATAACTAGAAGGCGCGGACATGCCTGTGAGGGCAAGAAAATTAGGTTTAAAAGTCCATTCATTTTATGACGTCCACAGGAAAGACGCATAACCTAAACTGTAATACATTCAACATAAAAAATAGACATAGCAGTAATTGTCGAATTTGAAATCAATAGAAAAAAACATTGAGTCGTTTAACTTCAAACTTGGATATATCCAACTGTATAGTAGATACATATTTCCTAAGAGGGTAGAGTGGATTTATCCGAGTTTAAGCGACTCAATATGGTCGAAAAACTTTTGATTGGAAATAGAACGAAACAAAAGATATGCAACTTTGTTCCAATTGAAAATGGTTAGAATTGCATTGAAGTAATTAGAACTACAGTATTTATTTAAAGCCATGAATCCCTAAGCATAACGCCAAGTACTCACCCATATCTTCCTACCAAGGACCTCCCACTCGCCAGCGGTGATGGGTTCCTTACTAATAATATTCGGTCCGATCGCTAGGATCTCTTCCTCAGTTATCATCTCCATTACGCCTGTAAAGATGGTAGAATGTTTAGTTACTGTTGGCGGATGTCGGAGGATCTTGAGGGAGTCGGAGAAAAAATAAGCGTATGGAGTTTATTGCGAAAGTAAAATAAGTACCTACATCTCAATTCACTAGCCTAAATTAATTATTATTGATTACAGCGTCAGCTATGGAACTGGAATGTCTATGCAATTATGTACCTTTATTGGATGCGTATTATTGCGTATCGATTATCGATAAGCCATCTAGGGTTCGAATAAGTATAAAAAGGGTCAGATAGATGGCGCTGTTAACTTCACAAGTTAACAGTTACGTTTAATATTGAATCCAAACTAATATTATAAATGCGAAAGTCTGTCTGTCTGTTTGTTACCTCTTCACGCTTAAATAAACTAGTTGAAATTAGTTTGAGCAAATTGAATTATTATTATTACTCTAGCTGCTGCTGTTACTGATTCCACGCAGACGAAGTCGCGGGCAAAAGCTAGTAAAAACATATTTTTAACCATAAATGCAGTCTTTCTCAAGAAAAAATAACTATCAGTCAGTCAGGCTTAAACTTATTAATCCTTTAACCGCCAAAGAAATAATTAATAATATAATTATTATTAATGCTGTAATTTAAGCTTGTACCTACTACTGTTTTTTTACTGTTTTTTTTTTGTATACTTACTGCGACAATAAATGACTTTTTATTTTATTTTATTTAAAGAAGACAAGACGTTTTGTTAGGGAGTGAATCTTCTGTACCTAGTACTATTATTCATTCTGTGACTTTACAGAAAACCGCAGCCAGAAAACTAGAAAACACTAGCACTAGAGCCTACTCATAATGTTGTGTTCCGTTAGGATCGGCAACGCGCATGTGTTACTCTGGAGTTGCAGGCGACCACAGGTTACGGTGACCGCTTACCATCAGGCGGGCCGTATGCTTGTTTGCCACCGATGTGGTATAAAAAAAGGTGTCCGGTCTGCTCAAACCCCATATGAACCGAATAGGGCCCGGTTCTAATGAGGGTGGGTAATGGAATATGTCATGCACGTTGATCCATACGTCACTGTTACTGCTAGATGACTGACAGGGACAGAACTTACTTCTCACTCGCTCAGGTGGTCCTGGGGCTATCCTACACGTGATGAGGTAAAGGTGCAAGTGCCCGGTCTGCTCAGAGCCCCATATGAACCGAATAGTGCTCGGTTCTAATGAAGGTAAGAAGTGTAGTATATCGTGAACGTTTATCCACACGTCCGGCGCCGTCTCTTGGACTAGGATTTGTATTGGCTGTAACAAATAAGGTTATAAAGTTTATGTGTACCAGTGTTGGGCAAAAAGTAATTTAATTACTAATTAACAATTGCAATTACAATTAGTAATGAAACTTAAAAAAATATTAATTACGCATTCAATTAACAATTGCAATTGCAAAATGTAATGGTTAATTAAATTTTTAATTACATTTTGAAATTAAAATTTGTAATTAATTACTTTACTCAATTACGATTACTTTGATTGGATACCATTATGTAAAATTCTGTTTCAATATTATGTTTGTACTAACCCTAGATTTAAGTATTAGTATGTATGTTACTAACACATTATGGACTTATTTGTTCGAAATAAATTATTATTGATTGATTGATTGAATGCAAGTTTTCGATCATTTTTATTTCCAAAATCAGATGAAAATTTTGAATGAGCTTTAAATTTGAATAAGCAACATTGTAAATATTTTAATTTATATATTTAAAAAATACAAATTAGTACCTATTGTTGCGAGATTTTGGTTTTTCAAAATTTCTGTGTTATTTTTTTTTCGAACGTAACACCAACTTTTTATTACTTCTTATTTAAAGGAGGATTCCAGGTAATTAAATTGCAAACAATTTAATTACATGGAATTAAATTAGTAAAAGTTAGTGACTAAATAAATGACTAAATGACTAATTAAATTACGCAAGTATATAATTACGCCCAACACTGATGTGTACATAATTTAATAAATTTATGACGACCGGTCTAGCCTAGTGGGTAGTGACCCTGTCTTCCGATGGTTCTAAATCCTGGGAAAGGCCATTTTAAGTCATTAATTATTAAAGGGCAGCAATTTTGGGTGTAGAAGTTGCACCCATACGTACTTATCTAACCCACCAACGGAGCGGAAGCTGACATTCACGATGCTTCACCACTCCTTTAAATACTGTAATACTCCTTTAAGTTTTCGACTAATAATAAAACATCTATTGCTACATTACGGCGTGAACATTCATCTGTCTTAACACTTGAAATCTAACCCCGGAAACCTAGAAAACGACTCCTAACAGATTCGTCTGCCATTTAGAATACCTGTTCGGGGTGTTCCTGCGCGGTTAGCGGGGCGCGCGCGGGGGCGGCGGGGTAGTGCGCGGGCGAGCAGAACTCGCGCACGGGGATTAGTGCTAGCTCTAGTCGCTGCTGCTTGCGGTCTAGAAGTTGCACCCATACGCTGTAAGATAAATACTATTTTATATTTTATAATTCCTTTACTCAAAATATTAAATAAAATATACTTATTATAAAATCAGAATGAAGCGCGTAAAAGTATCCAATCTTATTCGTCGGCAGATATTGGAAATGTACCTATAGTATTTTTCAAACACGATGGGTACACTGACAGGTGTCATCTCCAATATCTCCATCCAATTTATCCATACTAATATTATAAATGCGAAAGTCTGTCTGTCTGTCTGTGTGTTACCTCTTCACGCTTAAACCGCTGAACCGATTTAGTTGAAATTTGGTATACAGATAGTTTGAGTCCCGGGGAAGGACATAGGATACTTTTTATCCCAGAACTCACCCCTCAAGGGGGTGAAAAGGGGGGTAGAAATTTGTATGGGGAATCAATAACCGCTGAACTGATTTAGATGAAACTTGGTATGGGGATAGTTTGAGCTGTGGGACCTTTCCCACATATAGAATAATTTTATCCCCGAAATCATCCCTTAAGGGTGTAAAAAATGGGGTGGAAATGTATAGTGTGGACCAATTTGGGGGTGAAAAAAGGATGTATTAAAAAGCAGATTTATTTAAGAATTAAGGTACCCAAATTACTAATTCCACGCAGACGAAGTCGCGGGCAAAAGCTAGTAGCCTATAAACGCCAAATCTCACAAAATTGTATTGAATTGACAGCGTATATAAGTAACCTTGTTGTTTGAAAACTAAAGTCTACCAAAAACGAAGTGCAGGCTAGAGAAAAATTAATGTCTTGTTCTGCACACTTACCCTTATTCATAAAACTTTACGGGCCTGATTTAGTTAAATTATGTTTTATTCCTTTCTTACAAATACATAAGTCAAAATGACAGATAAAGACAAACGATTCATAGCTAATTCAGGCCAGTAACGCGTTTATGAATAACACCATTAGTGAGTATTGTATAATCAGCATAATTAATGTTATAGTTGCCATAATGTTGTATCCATACTAATATTATAAATGCGAAAGTGTGTCAGTCTGTCTGTTACCTCTTCACGCTTAAACTGTTGAACCGACTTAGTTGAAATTTGGTATAGAGATAGTTTGAGTCCCGGGGAAGGACATATGGTAGTTTTTATTCCAGAGATCATCCTTTAAGGGGGTAAAAAGGGGGGTGGAAGTTTGTATGAGAAATCGATAAAAAGCAGATTGAATAAAAAATAAGCTACCCAAATTACTAACTCTATTACGCAGACCAAAGATAGATATAACTCCGTGATAGATGGATACAGTCTAAGGAAAAAACGTGCCTCGAAAATCAAGAAAATTTGATTCTCGTTCAGAGGGCGCTACTAGTTTTGGCCTACAGTCGTATAGATGGCGTTGACGGTTTCGTTTGTTATTTAACAATTTTAACGCATATCAGTAAAAGAACATGGGTCAAAATCATAAAAATAATTAATGCAAATAAAAAAAATCATTTATCTATATTTAAATACATTCTATCGTATTTTTATAAATCTTCATTTTTAGTTTTAAAGTGTGTCGACAGATGGCAGTGAATTTACTGGGGTTACAAAATTTACTATGACAGTACCGCTCTAGTATAAGTTACTCTATGCGCAGACGAAGACGCGGGCAAAAGCTAGTAATAAATAATTAACTAAAAGATTAACTTACTAGTTCCCACAGGGCGTCCATCCGACGCGGGCCAAGTATTCGAACCACGGGAAGGTCTCTTTTAACGACTGCCGGAGATCGTACCACCGGATATCCGTCACCTCTACCGCGTCGTTCGTGTTTTCTGACGCTGAAAAAAAATATTTAAAAGCCTAATTATGAAAACGGTAAGACGCGTAGTAAACTATTGACCGCCACAGACGGCTGTGGCCGTCATCACAAGTTTTACCAAGGATGCTAACGCCGGCTACAGCCGTCAGCTTCGCCAACGCAATAGGGACTTAAAAGTCGTCGTCAATAGAAGTTGCAAATAATGTAAAGAAACCATTTTACCTTCATAACATCATAATCTCTTTAAAACGACAACCATGACTTTATCAACACAATGGCCACGCGCTCGAACACAATGGCCACGCGTTCACATAAAAGAAACAATGGCTTTTGTTTAACAGATTAGGATCTTTGGCGTAAAAATCATTTGAGAAGATTCAAACTATACATGACGTCAATGACCGAGGGAAACGAAGGATTCATTTTCTTCTTGGGCTTAAACACTTTCGTATATCGCCGCTATACTTACTCAACCTCGTACCTGCAACACTCATTTGATGACAAAAACACCCGTATTCCGAATGAAAGAAAAGCGACATTTCCATCAAATGATTGTTGCAGATATGAGGTTCAGAAATTATAGCGACGATATCCGGATGTTCTCCTCTACAGGACGCATTTCACAATCGATTCTCGGGAAATTTGGTGAGCAGATTCGATAAATATACACGGTGGCTAAATAATAAGTGCATTCCCGTTGCTGAGGTTCTGGGATTATACTGAGCAACTTTTACTATGGGATCAACCCAGAAATCGCGAAAAAAAATTGTGCTGTTTCATACATTTTGGCTGGTCCATTTTCTATGGGAGGGTAAAAAAATTTTTCGCAATTTCTGGGTTGGTCCCATAGTAAAAGTTGCTCAGTATAATCCCAGAACCTTCCTGGCAACGGGAATGCACTTATTTTTTAGCCACCCTGTATATTTTTTTGGTGATTCAGTGTTGTTTTTTAGGGTTCCGTACCCAAAGGGTAAAAACGGGACCCTATTACTAAGACTCCGCTGTCCGTCTGTCTGCCACCAGGCTGCATCTCATGAACCGTGATAGCTAGACAGTTGAAATTTTCACACATGATGTATTTCTGTTGCCGCTATAACAACAAATACTGAAAAGTACGAAACCCTCGGTGCGTGAGTCGGACTCACACTTGGCCGGATTTTTCCAAAATGGCGGAGCCATGGGCTTCGTGAGATCTACAACTCACAACGTCCCTAGTAATACTTACATTGTGAATCAGAATTTCCCTCGTAGTAATAATCGAGGACCGTGGGCGAAGCTTTCTGCAGCTTGAAGGTGACCAGACGCAATATTGACTTGGCGTTCGGAGTGCCCGCTCTTGGGAACCTGGAGAGTACAAAACATACAATCAATGAAGTATCTAAATACGTAAATGAGGGATACCGCGTTTAATTTTGCCGCTAGGGGCGCTAGTGTAGATGGAGGTCTTCCAAAATGTCAAATAAGATAAGATAAGATAATATTTATCCATTTAAAACTTACGCTAATTGGTTTTATACAATGGTAAATATACAATTTATACTTAAATACTAGTACATTCATAGATTCAACTCAAAATAGGTAGGTAGGTAAATGCATATGTTTTGGGGGTTTCAAGCTTTTTTTATCGGGAATTTTCACTCCATATTCATAATTGTGGTAAATCTTTGTCCATCTTTGATTAATCGTGGTAAACAATAGATATAGCTCAATAAATGTGTGGTTTAAAAAAAGTGCCAACTAAATTATATGCAAAATTAAACAGGTTGAAAAAAATGGCACATTTAGACGGTAAAATACCTTTGTGTGTATTAGAACGTATTGATTTTATAAAAATAAGCATAGAAGAATTTTAAGTTTTGTTTTTCAGGACCTACATCTACAGTGGCGCCAACTGGTGAACACAAAAATGATAGCCCTCATTAATCCAGGGTAGCGTTGGGGGCCCCCAGTACTAAAGGAAGGACGCTTAGCGCGAAACATTCCGTACATTAAAAAAAAATTAAATTATTTTCTCAAATGATTTTTACGCCTCACACCAGGGCCGGATTAGCGGGCAGGGATAGAGCGAGTGGAGCGGCCGCTCTAGGCGCCGGATGGCAAGGGCGGCGCCAAAATGGCAAATGAGAAAAAAAATAAGTTTTAAAAGACGCGAGTGTGACGCGGGCCCAAAAATACGGTTCGTTTTGCTTTTGGGTAAAAAGCTTCAACGAAGGGCGCCAAAACCCGATTTCGCTCTACCCTGATCAAGGACTCGGGCCGGCACTGCCTCACACTCTAATCTGTTAAACATAAGCCTTTTAAGTTAAATAAAGCATGGCTTTGATTCTTACCTGAATTCTTCTACATCACCACTGCTGGACTGTGAAGAAGGGAAACTGAATATCTTCACGTTACTCTCGTCTACCTCTTCGTACACTATCCTGAACACATCATCTAAAACAAACAAAACTTAATGGATTACCAAAATGCGTTAAATAATGCAAAATAGTGCAGCAATACTGAAACTTTCCTGCCTGCCGCAAAACTGCCGGAAGCGCACCCTTTTCCATTTATTCCTTTAATATAAAATTTGGAGTATCGCTCGCAGACATATCTGCATGTTAAAAAAACCGGCCAAGTGCGAGTCGGACTCGCGCACCGAGGGTTCCGTACTTTTTAGTATTTGTTGTTATAGCGGCAACAGAAATACATCTGTGAAAATCTCAACTGTCTAGCTATCACGGTTCATGAGATACAGCCTGATGACAGACAGACAGACAGACAGACGGACAGACGGACAGCGGAGTCTTAGTAATAGGGTCCCGTTTTTACCCTTTGGGTACGGAACCCTAAAAACTAAAACTTTTTTTTACGTAGTTAGCAGATAATCATACGACCCGCCGGATGGAAAGCGATTACCATAGCTTATGGACGTAATAGTAAGACCTCTAGTGGCCCACCATACGAGAAAATAAAATCAATGGTATCAGATAATAAAATTGAATTCGTTTTCTTTTAAATTTGAACGAAACACAACAAAAGCGAGTCTGTTCCAATTTCATAATGATTCAAACATTGGAGGTAATTTGTACTAGTATCAGGACCGTAGGACGCTAGAGGTTATATGAATGATCTGTGTATGACTTTTCGAATTGGTGCCGTGACCAACATACACAAATCTAGGTTTTCGAGGGCTTGGTTTCCGCAACTCGACGTCATATATTGCGCCTATTTTGCGTGATGGGTTGCCGGCACTACTCTTGCCAACCCAGCTCTTCCAAGAAGCCTAGGAGACCCTTGATGTTGCCGACGACTTCTGGGAGAGACCCCGGCGAACCGAGGTATTGTGTCCGGTATTCTGCCACCCCTGGACATTCGAGGATGACGTGGGCGGCTGTCTTTTCTGCCTCCATGCATGCCCTATACCTATACAAATCTAGTGTAATACAAAAAGTTCTCACCGTCTGAGCACGGTTGCCACCAGAAACCCGTATACCGGGAGAACTCCTCCTGAGTCACGTAGCACGGCACGCCGGCTTGCCTGGGGTCGTCGCTTAACCTGTGAACAAATAAATAACGAACTTACTAGAAGACATATGTGACGTTAGACTTATATTGACCGGGATATAGACCGTGATTACCTTTTGTATTATTTGTGAGCTCCCGATATGACCAACAAGTGTGAATGCGACCGTTGGTAACGTTGAAAGTGAACGCAGCCGACGCGCAAGAATGAGGGTAGACAGAGCGCTGTCTACACAACTTTGACACCCACCCGCTATCTTCAGTCACCCGTGAACATGATGCATGTAACTGCGTCGAAATATCGGGAGCTCACAAATAATACAAAAGGTAATCACGGTCTATATCCCGTCAGTATAAGTCTAGTGAAACTAACCGTGAATCATTCAAAACTCTAATATGTGACGTTTTCAATCATAAAGAATTTTTGGACCCGGGTATGTCCATAAACTACGTCCGGACCCGGGTATGTCCTTAAACTATGTCCAAATAGAGGTATGAGCACTGCGAATGACATCTCGCTTTGTGTGGTAGGGCACAGGACAGCGGATGTCATTCCAGATCTAGAGCAGAGCCCAACTGGGGAAGTACCTCCACCTTACAGAAAACCGCAGCCAAATAACACTAGACCCTACTAATAGTGTTGTGTTCCTGCCGGTGAGTAAGGTTGCCAGAGCTCGAGGGAGAGGAGTGTTAGTGTCGGCAACGCGCATGTAACTCCTCTGGAGTTGCAGGCGTACATAGGCTACGGAGACTGCTTAACATCTGGCGGGCCGTATGCTTGTTTGCCACCGACGTAGTATAAAAAAATAAAGCACCACATTGTCGCTTACCACAAGGACGAAAATTGCTTGTATCTTTATACGAAAAACCTGTCAGAGGGTCCTTATGGCAAGCGACAATGTGGTACCTTTTGCTTGCAAACGACACATATAACGTACATGACAGCCAAGTCAATTTGTAAAATATAGAGTTAGGCCAGGATTACACTTGTAAGTTTTACTTACGTAAGTAGGGACAAAGCTATTTGCTAGAATGAGATAACGATATTCATATCCCATTCTGTAGTATAGCTGTGTGTAGTAAAACTTACGAGTGTAATCCTGGCCTTAGACCAAGCTAATGCTTATTGTGGCACTGTCACACTTTGTCATGTCAAGGTCGGTGCGGAGTTAGTACTCTATGTATATGATCGTCAAAATGTGTTACTCGTACAATGAAAATTAAATTAAATAAAATATGATGTGTTTAGATAGAAAAAGAAAACAAGGACCACCAAAAATGAGATGGGAAGACGAAATTGTAAAATTCACAGGGAGACATTGGACCAGACTGGCGAGAGACAGGGAAAAATGGAAAGGGATGGAAGAGGCCTTTGCCAAACGGCATACAGACCAAACCGAAACCGATGTTGTCTGAAACATTAATATCATGTTAAGAGGCCGTAGTCTATTTTGGAGCAAAAATGTAAAATTGATAGATTTAGTCGTTGAAAATATACACGTTTTGTTACGTAATATCTAAATAACAAGTATTGGTTTATATTAGCACGATTTCTCATCTTGCCTATTAATAATGAGGTCGCGAGCGTGCGTCACCGGTAATGCATGAAGAGAAGGGGCAGTTTTTAAAAAATCATCAAAAAATCATGGTGGCAAATTATACAAATTGATGTATAATAATAGTTTCAGCAAATGTTGTAGATTGTTTAAGTATCAAAATTACGTTAAAATTAAGTCGATTTTCAGAGAAATTGTCACTTGTTTTGAAGTAATTTCTGGAGAAAATTGATTTCGTCTAACTTTCATTTACACTACTTCAAAGTCATAATAATAAAAATGTAGTCTGATAAACGTGAAGGACAGGATATGTGTAATACAAAATTACCATGTTTAGCAGTCCAAACTTTACGAAATTTACGAAATTTAATAAGAGCGACAAAATCAGTGCTTTATGCGCGTTTACCTAAACGTCCATCAGAAAAGCAAACATTACTAATTTAGTGAGTCTGTTTTCAAAAAACTGATCTGATAAAAGGTAAGATAAAAAGACGTGCTAATAGAAACCAGTACTTGTTATTTCAATTAGGTAACAAAGGGTGTAAAATTTCACGGACAAAATCTATTACTTTTACATTTTTGCGACTAAAATCGACACCGGCCTCTTAAATTATATACTTGGATAAGTTGTGTACAATAATATTTAAACTCTCAAATTGTAAAAAAATATGTCTGAATAAAAGGCTTATATTATTATATTATATTATATTATATTATTATATGATGTGTTTAGTTCATTTCATTCTGTAGTGAATCAACACACTTTTAAAAAGAGTCTGTCTAAGACAAGCGTAAGAGTGGAAACGCGACCGTAAACGAATAATTCCTGTGACAATAACTTTCTCACTACGAAGTCGATGCAGATTTAACTTATAATAATATGAAATAAAACTATGAAAACGGATTATATCGCGTATATTGAATTTATAATACATCCCGACGTTTCGAACTCTTTACAGCGTTCGTGGTCAACGGGTGACTGAGGAAAAATTACAAAATGCAAAAAATACCCACATACTAAAATAATGAACAATCATAGACTACAAACTTTAAGGCTGGTTGTACATGCAAAATCGGTTCATAAGGCTAGTTATACACTATAATTATTTTTCAAGTAAAGATATATATATATACGCGATAAAAATAAACTATGCCGGCTCCAACCCTACACCACGGACCCGAGAAGATTTAATTCCCTCCTAAATTGTAGGAGGGTATCCCAATATGGGACCGGCAACAATAATAATAATAAAAAATAATAATAATAATATAATAATAATAAAAAAAAGCCTTGTATTTCGAGTCCAAGTTAATTACATTAAATAAGTCAGTTTCGTTACAGTAAAGCATTTATAAATATAATTTTATGTATTTTTAGTATGTCAATTTAAATAAGTCAATTTTTCACATATATTATTAAGTAATTTGATATTATAATCTTATAACAAAAATTTAGTTTGCGGACAAGAACCCCTCATCGGGTGAAGGCCTCCTTACTTACACGGACCTAATTTTTATCTTTCATAGAAGTCCCACTTTTCACCTCGCACCTCGAAAATGGTCGGATTATACGAGTAGTAAGAAGGATATCCTACCTAGTACTGTCAGTACTGGCATATGTGAGCCGCTGTGGGCGCAGGCCCGGACCCGCGAGCCAGATGTCCCCGCGAGCCGCGTGAGCGACGAGGGCGGGGCTCCTCGGGCACATGGCCGGCGTGAGCGGTGCTCCGCTGCCGAGGTGAAGAGCCCGAGGTACCAATGGAGGCGTCTAGAACATATCATATCATAATATATAGTTGGTCAAACCAATTTGTCAGTCAGTAACAACCAGGAAAATTATATTCATCCCTTTCTTTTGGGCGCTAGTACTAGTGTAAGACAAAGATATTATAATTCTCTTTGTCTATGTTTGAAATGAGACAGTCCTTTGACAAACTATAGTTTGAATAAACAAACAAGCGAATGTCATTTCATTTTGCTTCTTAATTTAGTATTAGGTAAATATGCTACATATAAAAGGCCATCAGAAAGAAACATGGTTTCAATAGGCTTAAAAACATTTTAACACACTTTATCACTGTAATAGTAGCGGGTATTTGAGCGTTGTTTCCACGCATTGCAAGTTTTAGCTGAATTTGTTTGCGTCTAACGCACACTCTTGCCATTTGTCGCGTAGAATTAGTGTAGGGGAATGTAATAGCCTAAGGAAAAGCCTTTACTTAACAAACGAACAATAACGTAGACGAAAAATTACTCCCACATGAGCTTTGGAAGCGATCGCGTAACTTCATACTTGTCAGAGTGTAGAGTGTAAAAAATACCATTTTATAAGTATAATCCTACTATGCACTCTTTCACCCTGCAGTGCCATACGGCTTGCGACACTGGGGTCTTTCCTTACAAAGCTATCTAAGAATTAGGTTGGTTTCCTTCTCCTTCATACAGTAAACTATTTACCTGTTTCACAAGTATACTAGTACTATACACACTTCGACTCTCGGTCGAGATACGGCACGGTAGCCTGGGGAATTTCTATAGTCCTTCACATTCTAATGACCTGATTACCTTCCCCTTCATCACAAATAAACAGCGACGAGGAGCATGGGAAGCTCGTAAGAGTACGTTGTCGCTCCCATAATAGTTGTTTGTCTCTGGATTATTTGGTGGAGTTCGTAACTAGGACTCTGAAGAGGCGTTTTTATGTGACACGATAAACTATTTACCTGTTTTACATGTAAACTACTACTCTGCACCCCTTCACCTTGCATCGCGACACGGCATGCTACTTTGGGCTATTTCCTTACAAAACTACCTAAGGTTAAAGTTACTGTAAACACTTATTAATACACTTTTACTTTTCACCTGAATATGGCATGCTATTCTGAGGTATTTTCTTACAAAACTAAGACTGACCTGGTTACCTTCCCCTTCATCACACACGAACAGCGACGAGGAGCATGGAAACAGCACCCGCCCGCTAGAATGGAGCTCGTAGGAAGCGATACCGCAAGCAGCCACACGTTGCCGCTCCCATAATAGCTGTTCTTCTCTGGACCATTTGCCTGAGTTTACTCCTAGTGCGACATTGGACTCTATAAGTGGCTTCCATTCCAATCTGAAAAGTAGATACGTAAGTATATAACGTGTGTGGGTTTCCAACCAAACGTCGCAAATTCGAGCCCTGGTTCATATCTTCTCAAATGATTTTTTCGCCTAAGACAGTAATCTGTTAAACAAAAGCCAAAAGCTCTATTGTGACGGGCTCTAAGCTTCCAACTTTGGCACGTGGCAAAGCAACAATGCCATTTAAAAAGCAACTGAATCGCGATAGTATTAAAGTTCAAATCTTTCTGACAGCTCATTTAAGAGAATACACAGCGCTAGAAAGATTAGAACTTCAGTACTATCGCGATTCAGTAGCTTTTTAAACGGGATTGTTGTTTTGCCACGCGCCAGAGTTGGAAGCTTAGAGCGCGTCACAATAGAGACAATGGCTTTTTCACCTCAGCAGCTCGAACAAGCCTACTTTCGTCACTCCAGGGAGTAAAACAATGTAGCTTTTTAATTTAGTGAAGGCCATGAACTTCATACTTTTATTACATTTTTTTTTACGGTACGGTACGGTACGGTATCGTATCGTACATATTATAATAATTTTTTTTTCTGTTTATTCTGTGTAATTCGAAATACATTTTAACCTTTAATATGTTTTCACTACTGAGGTGAAAAATTATGTGTGCAACACGAGAGCAAAGTTATTTTACATCTCGTGTTTTTGAGTCCCTCGCTACGCTCAAGATTCTACCTTAGAATCACTCGCTTCGCTCGTGATTCAATTATGGAATCTTTCGCTTTCTCGGGACTCAAAATAAACACTCGCAAGAAAAACCAACTTTCCTCTCTTGTTGCACAAATAACTATTGTTTAACAGATTACTGTCTTAGACGAAAATATCATTTGAGAATATGAAGACTATACCAATAAGTTTCTCGAAACTTAACATCATGGAAAGGCTAATTGTTGTTATGTTAATATGTTGTTGTTTCACCTGAAGGTTGTGTGAAAGTGATCATTCTTGATAAGACTATTTCTTATCATTTTGTACCTAGTTTCAAAGCAATAATGGTTATTTGTTTTACAATTTACAAAACTAATATTAAAATTAACATGTAAGCACTAACTACCTGAAATAAAACAATATGTATAATTAAGGCTACACTTAGTTAAGATAATCTCCAAATATAGAGATTGTAACTGAGTTATGACTGTACCTTAACATTAATTTTAGAAATAAACAGTGCTAATATTGATGCGCACGTATTTGCAAAGTGGAATTTTGAGCATTTTGAGGGTTTCAAAGGACACTTTGTTCTCGAGTGAATCACAAAAACTTGCATCACACCGATGCAAAGAAAATAAACTGTAAAACATTACAAATTGAATTTAAATTAACGTTATTAAATACTTATCATTCAAGAACATTACTTAAAAGTTAATTGTACCAGCCAACATGTGGAAACAACTCAAATTTTACATCAGGTTATTTTGCCAGTTTTGTGGATAAAATAAAACGAAACTTTCTTATCAGTTTTTGAAGTATAAAGAGAGCCTTTATGAGCTGGTGTGGTAAAAACATTAAATTTATTGCACAACAATCAGAGTTTTTTATTTATTATCTTATAACATGAATGTCATATAACTGAAATAATATGCTAAAAGTATGTAAACCTTATCTGATATAACTGATAATTTACTAAGTAACAAGATAGCACCCGGGTATGTCCTTAAACTACGTCCAAAAGAGAGGTATGGGCACTGTGAATGACATCTCGCGTTGTGTGGTAGAGCACAGCACAACGGATACCATTCTAGATCTATAGCAGAGCCCAACTGGGGAAGTACCTACAGACAAGTACCTACAGAGAAGTACCTTACAGAAAACAGCAGACAAATAACACTAGACCCTACTCATAGTGTTGTGTTCCTGCTGGTGAGTAAGGTTGCCAGAGCTCAACGAGGGTGCGAAGTGTTAGGGTCGGCAACGCGCATGTAACTCCTCTGGAGTTGCAGGCGTACATAGGCTATGGAGACTGCTTAACATCAGGCAGGCCGTATGCTTGTTTGCCAGCGACGTAGTATTTAAAAAACCCGGCAAAGTGCGAGTCGGACTCGCGCACCGAGGGTTCCGTACTTTTTTAGTATTTGTTGGTATAGCGGCAACAGAAATACATCATCTGTGAAAATTTCAACTGTCTAGCTATCATGGTTCATGAGATACAGCCTGGTGACAGACGGACAGACAGACAGTGAAGTCTTAGTAATAAGGTCTTAGTAAATCTGAACTTATTTATACATAAATCGTCTAGATTAAGTATATCATAAGTGTGTAAAAATAATTTGTAAAAAAAACCCTTGTTGTGGCAATAAATTATTTATCTATTTATCTATCTATCTAAATACTAAAAACAGAATAAAATTAATAATTAAGTGAGGCCCGTGACGTGTAATTAAGTGAGAAACGTGATTTTTTTGCCTTTTTTTGCGTAATGGTACAGAACCCTTCGTGCGCGAGTCCGACTCGCACTTGGCCGGTTTTTCTGCTCTATACAGCACAACCAGGCCAAGGTTTGAACCCACAATTTTTAACCACAACACACATTGAGTTTAGTGGTTTAAGTACAAAGGAAAACTTAACCCTGTAAAAAAATTAGAATCTACTCCTCACCTTTTCACTTATAAAAAACAAAAAAAAAAGATGACGGACAAATTAAAAACAAAAATGTACATGTACAATGCTGTGGCTCCAGTGAAAACGGGTGCAGATGTAGTGCATAATTATTTTCCATTGTACTTTCATGGAAACTTACGAACGTGTCTTGCTATTTCAGCCAGTCTCGGTACAAAAAGTACTGATGTTGACTGAAGTAGCATTACAATATAAATGTTTCCAAAAAAATAGAATGGAAAAAAATTATGCACTACGTCTGTACAAGCCTCGTGCAGCTCAGATGAAAAAGGGTAGAATTTTCATATTATGACTCTTTACTTATTTGATTTTAATCAGTCACAAAAAAATAAAAAGCATATACACGGTGGCTTAAAAATTAAGTGCATTAACGTTGCCAGGGAGGTTTTGGGATTATACTGAGCAACTTTTACTATGGGACCAACCCTGATCTCACAAAAAAATTTGGCTGTTTCATACATTTTGGCTGGTCCATTTTCTATGGCAGAGTAAATTTTTTTTTTGCTATTTCGTGGTTGGTCCCATAGTAAAAGTTGCTCATTATAATACCAAAACCTCCCTGGCCAAGGGAATGCACTTATGTTCAGCCACCATATAATATATGTCGGAATCATGGGCGTATCTTACTATCGGCAGCGCATCAGAACCTTCAATCGTGGATGACGAGGGCTTTCAATGAAATACGATATTCAACTCACAGTCTTTACTACACAAGACTGTTTACAAATCACAGCACGTTACATTTCTTATCCAAAGCAAACCAGTGGATTAGACCCAGGAACCGCCAACGTCGTCATCTCCTCCCGTTCGTGCTCATCAGCAGATAGATTGACAGCCTCACTTCAATTGTTCTGGATTCTATTGTTTAGGCAGCGCCGCAGCGGCAGCGCACTCTATGACGACTTGGCGGAACAACTGCGTCGAACGCCACTCAAGTGTACTGTAACACCCTAGTTTGCTCTATTTGTCAAAGATTGCGCGATAACGCCTATGAAAGGCAATAGATGGCACAATTCAGTCATTCTCCGACATATATATTTTTTTTTTTATGATGAATAGGCAGGCGTTTGACCACAATCCCACCTGATGGTAAGTGATGATGTGGTCTACGGTGGAGCACGCTTACCTATGAGATACCTATTAACTCTTGCCTTGAAGTAAATAACAATTTCTAAGTACTTATTATGTAAAATGTTGCATCACCAAATGACACATATATATGTTAATCTGACTTTCTTTTGTGTTCAGAATGATGCAAGCAATTTAAAATTTAAAACAGTCAATTACAGACTTAATTGTTAATTTGATATTGTTTTATTATGTTACTCATTAATATTAGCAAAGTAACCTAATTAATTAGTAGTAGAGAGCTACAAGTTGCGGAAAGTGTGAAAATAGTCTGAAGAGATCACTTTCTAGCGATAAGACAGCCCATTCTTTTAGCTCTACCCTTAAGATTTGTAACTTACTTTTTTTTTTTTTTGTGGTGTGCAATGTTATCATAATTATGTCATTGACTGTACCTACAATTTGTGAAGATGAAAATATTAACAAGACAAATTAATTATTAACGTGGTTAAAACTGCTGGTTGCTAAAATCGGATGGTGCCTACGGGCATAAATCTGGGAGTCCTCTACAGCAACAGCAGGCCACATAGTAAATAGAGGTTAATTTTTAATATTTTTTAACAACACTAAGATTACAAATTAACAATGACCCAGCACACAAAACTCTAATTCAAACGCACGATTTAAAAATGATTTATTAGAAAAATATGGAATATAGTACCTGGTGTTATTGGCATGCGGAGATGGAGTCACATCAGTGTATAGCAAGGTAATCTCCCAACCGTTCTGCGGCGTCCTCAGAAAGTAGATCCTGGTCTTCCCATTACTAAGTTTCCTAAAGGAAATAGCCATAGGAACCATCGTGGAAAGAGAGGACAATTCCTTCCTCAAGTCGTGTACAGCTTGTCTTACTTCCGACCAGGTGTACCTTTTTGACGGAACCCTCACAAATTCACCCGCTGCCGCCCCATCCCCAGCTTCCCGCACTTCCATTTTGTCAGTTTCCATAAGAAAATCTAACAAAATAATAATTTATTCACAGCTACAAATCATGATGATATAACAAAAACTCAAACAAAGACTACCACGCTTCCGTGATGTTGACACGGCGATAAGTCAATTAAACTAATTTGAAGACTACTTAAACAACGTAACAGTCATTATAAATAGTAATTAGGTGATAATTGATTAATATTTGTCTAAAATTGAGCCAACACACTCGTTTCTTGACGGCCAAAAAATCTTCCGGTGTCTTCAATTCAAGACAGCCAACTTGAAGACTATTTGACAGTCAGTTAATGCGACTTGCCAGCGTAAGAACTTAGTACTCCCCAAATCTCAAAGGAAATTATTTGTAAAAACTAAAATATATCCCAAGAAATAGATTTTCACGTCACATAAATAAAGTAAGTATGGAATTTCATTCGTCAAAATTTAAAGATAGTAATATTGTGCGGAGTAAGTTAGTTGTTAAAGCTACAGCTGCAGGTTCGTATTTATGGTACAACCTTTATTTTCTTATATATTTTTTCCTGGCAATGTATTACCTCTGTGAATGTTCAAAAATCATAATTGAATTCATTTTTTTTTTTAATAACCTACAATTAAGATACGAATAATTCACAAAACACTACAAAATACATTTAAATTACAAGGCTTTCGATTAATAGCCGTTATGCCTCAACTTTCAAAGTTGACTTACATTGTATTGAAATATTAAAGTTAAGTATCATTATACATTTTCGAACGAACCTTAATGCATTGACGCATTGACGTGTGGTTGACGTTTCATGTAATGATACCCACATAAAAAAAAATTGGAACGTGCTTTACCTTACTTTATAAAAAAAATAAGGAAACTATGAATGTTTGTATAAATGGAATTATAATATATAAAAAACAAATATCGACATAAATAATGAAATCAACAAAAATAATATATTTTATTCGTCTCCGGATGTGACAAAATACTCGTAGCACTTGGGTTTTACTGCAGTTCCGGCAACAATTGCCGCCGAACTGTCAAGAGAGGAAAACATGTCGTTATAGCTATATGCGGTTGCATATCTTATTTTTCGCGTTTACGCCTCCGAAAAAATGGTTTTAATACCAAAAGAGTTACGGACTTGTGGTTTAATATTGTGTATATTAGTAAACGTGCACGCTTTGGTAAATGCACCAACAAAACCATGGATTGTGTCGTTTAAAGTGGTAGAAAAATTGTGCGTAGAAAACAATTGTAAATATTTATTAAATGTGCGTGGTGGTGAGTTCTTGGGACATTATTCATGGAGATTAACCCCTAGTGAAGGCTTACGAGGCGGCAACTGTGATGTGATTAGTTCTAATTACGAATTGCGTAAAGTTAAGACTGAAGAATGGAGAACTGAGATAGAAATGACCGTTCCTCATGTTGTGGGGAAAATATACTTTTGCCTGCATGATACGGAGGGGAAATTTCGTCCGTTTGGTGGAGAATGGGTGCACCAAGGCACCGAATTGTATTTGGATCCCAGAAGCGACGAGGCGTCGCGCTTTGTCGCAATAACGTAAGTTTTTATTTAAAAACATGGTTGAATGACTGTCTGCTAATTCAATTAATCACAGAAAATAGTTTTGCTACAAGTAACACTTCCGTTCGATTCTATTTAATATTCTTAGGGTTGTTAAGAAGTCACATCAGTTATAATATTGTCTTCGGTTACCGCGATAGTTACTCATGAAATAAAACTATGAAAACGGATTATATCGCGTATATTGAATTTATAATACATCCCGACGTTTCGAACTCTTTACAGCGTTCGTGGTCAACGGGTGACTGAGGAAAAATTACAAAATGCAAAAATATCACATCAGTTATTTAATCATATGGCAGTATATTATACAGATACAGAGAAATCGTTTTATGAAGATTTTCTGCAATAATCCAATGTTTCACCGTTGTCTTTCTCTCTTTTACTCTCTCAATCTTAAAGTTAAAGTTTTCTTCTATTCCTTTGACTGAACTGAATTGGTATGAATTAAAAAAATATGATCAGCAGTCTACTATTTAGGTATTAAATGGAAAGTATTAGGTATTAACAGTGTGGCACGCCATAAACTTCTCATTCAGACTATGACATAATACCATAATCATTTATTCTATCATCTTATTTTGAATAAATAATGGAATTAGAAAGAAAATACATTTATTTACCAAATACAGTACTAGTTACAATACATGAATTGTGGTTCCTTCATCCTCTCCGGTACCTGGTAAATACCTAAAACAAAATAAAAGCATATGTAATTTCATGAAATAAAACTATGAAAACGGATTATATCGCGTATATTGAATTTATAATACATCCCGACGTTTCGAACTCTTTACAGTCGGGATAATAATAATCCGTTTTCATAGTTTTATTTCATGAGTAACTATCGCAGTAACCGAAGACAATATTACATATGTAATTTATTATTACTTAAGTGCCACTTAACTCAACCATTAACACTATTGCTGCAGCAATTTGTTTATCATAATGCAAGTAAAAACATACAGCTTCAGGCCGAATCAACCTGTTGCCGCTGCAAACATGTTAAAAAACTCTCTTTTCTCAGTCTATAAACCACATCAAATATCAATAACCAGCACTAATTACACCACATAACTATAATTGTCACATAACCAAACCACATTATCAAGGGTGCAGTTAATTGAAATCAAGGGTGCCCTAAATTCGCCTTAACTAAATAGCATTAAAACATAATACCACCATTATTACCAGTGCTTCGCGAAAGAGCGGAGTGTATAACTGAGCCAGAACCCTTTTGTTTTGCTGCAACGCAGTTATTTTTTTTTAAGTTTTGTTTTTTATCTTAATGTTGCTTTTTTGTATCTCTTCTGTTTCTTTTGTTTTTTATATGTGTGTATTGTGGCAAACGAATAAATGGTTTATCTATCTATTCCATTTACGATTCGTATAAACATTTACGTTATGAAATAAGTTTATGTATAATTATCAAAATTAAAAAAAAAACATTATGCATAGTCATTAAGTACGAGCACAGTGTAAAAAGTATACAGTGGACCGACGACTTACATGTACCGAACTACTAACAGTGGAAAATGTATGTAGCTCGGGTGCGCACGGTACACCCCTCGCACCCCGCTCAATTGTCCTGTCTAGACGGCTTCGTTGGACGACTGTATTTGTATTAAAACTATGAAATCGGATTATATTGCCTATATTGAATTTATAATACATCCGGATAGTTTGAACTCTTTACAGTGTTCGTGGTCAACAGGTGACTGAGGAAAAACTACAATGTGCAGAAGTACCCACATACAAAAATGTATTGTATGTCACATGTATTTGTATTGTTTTATATGCAGTGGTACGGGTGGCTAAGTCAGGTTATTTTAGAAACTTAATATTTTTACTTTTTTAAACTATCTTTACACAGATTTATATATTGTGAACTAGCTTCTATCCGCGACGTCGTCTGAGTGGGATAATGATGATGATTGATAAAAAAATCCTATGTCCTACCTTGGGCCTCAAACTATCTCCATACCAAATTTCATGTACATCAGTTCAGCGGTTTTAACATGAAGAGGTAACAGACAAACAGTTATTTTCGGATTTATAATAATACTAGTATGGATGTTACAGGATTCTATATTCATAATCATAATCATTTATTTACACATAAAAAGGGTATTATATTACCAGTCACAATTTCGCATTATCTCATGCCACTTGCAAACCAACAATATCAAGGTCATACTGTGATGTTTTAGTACTTAACTGCGTCATTATCAGTAGCTCTGCTGAAATACCTACTTTCATTTGACCATTGGTTTGCCTAGACAAGATACAGATACCTATACCAGAACGATACGGCCTTAAAACCTTAAAGAAAAGGGCGTACTCCCATCTCAAAGGTCGGCATTGCACTTGCAACCCCTCTGGTTTTGTTGATTCGTCTCCTCGTATCGTTTGCTTTCTACCTAAAAAAACTAAGGAATAAAATAAGGACTGTATCGTTTATTACAAATACAACTTTACTTTGCCGTTTTTTTTGGAATTACATTTTTATTTAAAAATTACACGTTTAATTAGTGCTTTCATAAGGTACTCATTACGTCCTGGGAGCTCGACGTAAAGCATATGGTTTAGACAAAATTTACTCAATTCTCCAGAGTAATAATTAAGCTTTTGGACAAATACTACAAGAAAATTTACGGTGTGCGAACAAAAAGATATTATATTACACAAAAAATCGTACTATGCGAACCGCAATTACACGTGATTCGTAAAGCGAAACATCTTCTGGGCATAGTGTAATCATTTCTTTTAGTAAAAAACCGGCCAAGTGCGAGTCGGACGTGCCCACCGAGGGCTCCGTACTTTTTAGTATTTGTTGTTACTTATAGCTATAGCGGCAACAAAAAAACATCATAAATTTCAACTGTCTAGCTATCACGGTTCGTGAGATAAAGCCTGGTGACAGACGGACAGACAGACAAAGAGACGGACAGACAGTCTTAGTAACAGGGTCCCGTTTTTACCCTTTGGGTACGCAACCCTAAAAATCGACTTCAATATCTATCAATAGAAAAACTTTCCTTACCAATTTGGAGCCGTATGCAATATCCACGGCACGGCGCATCTTTTGTATAAACCATGCCCTTACATAGTTACATTGTTCTTCGCATACAGACGCTACATAAATCATCTGTCAAGATGTTAAAGGCCTTATGATGATGACATAGTTGCAATACGAAACGTAAGAAACCGAATTGAATATCTGTTCGAAATCTATATTAGGCACTGGGCACTGTTAGTTGCTGGCCAGATGATACCGATACTTCGCTTCGAGTCATGCCAATACCTATATGTGGTATTTTCTACAAAAAGGGACCTTATTGTCGATGGCGCTTACGCCATTATTAACGATGCTCCGATATAAATACAATGCCGCGCGACGCTGTGCGGCGTAAGCGCCATCGACAATAAGGTCCCTTTTCATAGAAAATGCCTCATACAATTTATGACGGTGCGTTTTAACGTTTTAACTGTTAACGAATAATTGTGGTATAGTCATCAGTAGAAGCAACTAAGCGGGCAAGGTGGTTCAAGCTTTCAAATAGACTCAAAAAATCAGCGGCGGAAAATATATTATTTCGAAAATAGTTCGAAGACGAAGCTCGCCGTACATTTTTCTTCGGAACTGACACGATAATATCACTAAAAATTATCCCTTCTCCATAAATACTCGTATACCTCGCCCACGTCACTACATAGTTTAAAACAAAGTCGCTTTCCGCTGTCTGTCAGTCTGTACCTACATATACATAGCTTAGATTTTTAAAACTACGCAACGGATTTTGATGCGGTTTTTTAATAGATAGTGATTCAAGAGGAAGATTTATATGTATAATTTGTAAAGGTTTTGTGTAAATTAGTTGAACTACCCGCGCGAAGCCGGGGCGGGTCGCTAGTCTTTGAATATTACTACCAACTAGCTTTTGCCCGCGACTTCGTCTGCGTGGAGTTAGTAATTTGGGTAGCTTATTTTGTATCCAATCTGCTTTTTATCGATTCCTCATACAAACTTCCACCCCCTCTTTTCACTCCCTTAAAGGATGACTTCTGGGATAAAAACTAAAACTACCCTATGTCCTTCCCCGGGACTCAAAATATCTCTATACTAAATTTCAACTAAGTCGGTTCAGGGGTTTAAGCGTGAAGAGGTAACAGACGGACACAATTTCCAGCTATTAAAAACCATTATCAACAAGCGCGCCGTACAGTTGAGTCACTTAAAGCTGCGTTTCCACCAGGAATGTGCGAGGTTGCGTAGCTAGGAATGTGTTTGTTAAGAACCAATAAAATATTGTCCACTAGAGCTGCGCTGAGCGAGGATAGGTAAATGAAGTGATTGTATTGGTTCTTAAAAAACACATCCCTCACTACGCATCCTCGTGATCTCTGGCATAAACGCAGCTCAAGGCACAGTTATTTTGTTCAGACTTCTATAGTTAAGCCCGGTTCACATTTGTCTTTCCACACACGACACGACACGTCAGACAAATGTGAACCGGGCTTTATTCTGGTTCGTTGTCGAAAAAGGACTACTTCTGACACAAAAGTCACATGACTTCACTTCTAATTTATACAAGACCCGAGCAAAGAAAGGCAAAGCACCCGCCCTCTATAACCCAAGAGCCGAGTCATTCGCTACGCACACTTACGCGTATCAAATAGGTCAATCGACAGTGTCCTTGGTTACCTGAATGTAGGGCTGTCTTTCGATCGGTCCCCGACTTTAGGCGTTCAGGCAAAACCCGGACACTTCTTTATGCGTCATGAGGACTCCGATATTTTAATTAATTTTATAATCGTTAGAAAAAAAGTGGACATCACTCTACCTCTTGAATAATGGTCTCTATGATAGCTCCTTTTAGTGTATTTTGGTTGGCTTAATTTAAAAAGTAACCATATTCTTCTTCCTCGGTTCCTCATGGCTGAGGATCGCGACCACATGAGGTCGTTATTTTGTGCACCAAGGCTCTCCATTCTGCACGATTTTCCGCCTTCCTGATAATAGGCGCCTGTGTTGATCCCTGGCAGGCCTACTTGACAGTGTCTACCCAGCGGGTTGGTGGATGTCCACTACCCCGTCCTCCATCCACCATGCCAACCATAATGCTCTTTTCAAGGTAGTCCGGCTCCCGTCTGGCCACGTGTCTAAAGTAGCTAAGGATCCGCTGGAGGCAAATGGCTGATAAGCGGCACTGGATTTTCAATTCCGTCAGGATTTACGCATGAGTACTAAGTACGAGATGAACCATTTTCTGCGATGTAAATAAATAGGTCATTTCATTCTCCAAATTTCGTGGTTGATCCCATAGTAAAAGTCGGTTAAAGGTTAAAACAACCTGTGTTTACGTAATATCTCTAGGATAACAATAGCTTATTATGTTATCGCATATTTGTTTAGTTTTCAAAAGGATGCTAATGCTACCTTCTTAAATATTCACATTCGTGGTTTAAAAATGGCATCGGGTCTGACGAATGTTATCGTGTGCCCTTATCTGAAAGGCTGCCGACCAAAATAAACATTTTTGGTACATAATGCGCTGTAATCCCGGGACTAAATATACATACATTACAAGCATATACCTTCGCAGGGCTTTGCACGTCTATTTACTAGAGTCTGGCTAATGAAAGTTGAACCTGAAAAAACGCGGCATTTTCAAAAAATCTGTAGAAGGCGGCTCTTTGATTACAAGTATTGGATAATTGTTATACTTTTTATGATTTGTAGAATATGAAAATTATAAAAAGTATAATTCATTAGCCAGACTTTAAGAAGATAAGACTTTTTGCGATAACTCAAAAACGGCTGGACCGATCACGGTACGCTATAGTTTTAATTGAAAGTATTTATTAAGCTTTTATAATTTACGATTTTGTTTCATATTTTATTGGACCCATGGTTTAAAAGTTAGAGGGACACATATTTTTTTTCTTTCGGAGCGATTATTTCCGATAATTTTCACTTTATCAAAAAATTGTTGTTGGAGACCTATCGAACACACCATACACACCATAGGATTAAAGCGAAAAACTATTAAAAAAACATATATTTTGTATGGGAGGTTCCCTTAAAGATTTTTTTTGTAGTTTTTATTCTACCGATCTGTCGCCAGCATGATTTATGTATGCATGCCAAATTGCAGCTGCTCTTTCTAGCGGTCACTAACGATCACGGCGCACAGCCGCGGACGGACAGACAGACGGACATGGCAAAACTATAAGGGTTCCTAATTGACTACGGAACCCTAAAAATGGAATAACCTGACAAAAAAATAAAATAAATGCACCAATGTGCAAATAAATGATTATGATTATGAAAAATCCGGAAGTCACCCTAAAAATCTTGACATTTCCTGACCGGTTATTTCTCCAAGAATAACCCATCCAAAACTATATGCTGTAGCTACAGCACAACCTTCCCATTCCTCTGCCCAACTCCAAACTTTTAGCTAGCTCTTCTAGTGGTTATTTGAAGATTTGAAGTTTCTAATAGCAAAGATAGATATAACTCCGATGCTAATAGAAAACCCTGACCATAGAGTACTTATACTAGAGCGGTACTGTCATAGTAAATTTTGTAACCCCAGTAAATTCACTGCCATCTGTCGACACACTTTAAAACTAAAAATGAAGATTTATAAAAATACGATAAAATGTGTTTAAATATAGATAAAAAAAAATTTATTTGCATTAATTATTTTTATGATTTTGACCCATGTTCTTTCACTGATATGCGTTAAAATTGTTAAATAACAAACGAAACCGTCAACGCCATCTATACGACAGTAGGCCAAAACTAGTAGCGCCCTCTGAACGAGATTCAAATTTTCTTGATTTTCGAGGCACGTTTTTTCCTTAGACTGTATCCATCTATTACGGAGTTATATCTATCTTTGCCCTGACATTTGCCATGCCCTGCCCCCCGCAATTCTGACAAAGTGTGCATTTATTGCAAAATGCCGGGAAGCTTCCTAGACTAGATTATGATTTATGGCTATATTTTTTGCCATTTCTCGACTGACAATAGTCACTTATGCTGTACAAAACACATAAACATTACGATTCCGGTTACGATAATAAATATAGCAGTAATATTGTCTTCGGTTACCGCGATAGTTACTCATGAAATAAAACTATGAAAACGTCTTAACTTCTGTTGTAATTTTTCCTCAGTCACCCGTTGACCACGAACGCTGTAAAGAGTTCGAAACGTCGGGATGTATTATAAATTCAATATACGCGATATAATCCGTTTTCATAGTTTTATTTCACAAATATAGCAGTGTTATTTCTTTATTTATTAATAAAATCTTAAGTGTTCATTTTTGGCACTGGCTCAAACTTTTATAGTAAAATTTCACTACGATCCTATAAAAAGCGTCTACTTACTAGCCAAGGTTTTGTATTTCATTGCCTATTGGTGGACGATTGCGTCATATATTTGAGAGCGATTATTGAATCGTGTGCGTAGCGAGGGATTCAGATACAACCGAGACTGGTGTAATTCTTGCTTTTTTTTGTGAATTTATGGTAGTAACGTTTTTAAAAATGCAGGTTTTTATATTGGTATCCGCGTAAGAACGGTGACGATATAATGTATTTAGAAATATAAACTGTTTGTGAGTTTTTCGACTGAAACCCACAAATGTAGTATGTTAAGATACACTTAAATGGTATATAAGTCTAAGTGTTATACCACGCCACGAGTTAAATAGTTCCTGATATTGGTGATTTTATTTAATAGTATGTCATACATAATTCACAAATATATCGAAAATACATAAGGTATGTCATGTCACAAATTGATTTCCAAGGTTCTTTAGCCATTGAGCTGCGTCAGAACAGAAGTGAGTGAGAACAGGTCTTCGGGGCTTCCAGGGTAGACTCTCATTGAGCGCTCCTGTGTTGGACAGTTTACGATTCGGCGCCACAAGTTAAGATGTTAAGTTTACGTTAAGAAGTCGTATCTATAAATTTCCCACATCATTCACCCAATATCTGAGGCATAATGTTTCCCAAGCAGAACTATATTGGTGAAAGATGGATAGTGTAAAGTTTGAGCAACTAGACGCAGGGCTATTTATGGAACTGGCGGCTTGCCAAAGAGATATCATAAACGTAGGGATGATAGTAATAAATCCCTACTTTGTACATTAAAACGAGTCGTAAAAATAGGAAATTAGAAAGAAACATGGCGCTTCGTGCGAAACTTGCGACGGAAGATAATGGACACCGACCTTTTATAGCAATAACAGAAAATATATTTCTGTTTTAAATTTTGTTCGTCATGTTCCTCGGCTATATCACTAGTAATTTTACACGAAAATTACACTTATATAGTTTTCAGGGTAACGAATTTTATGACCACCATTTTACCAAATAGCACAGTTGAAATGCAAATACATACTTCATCATTCGCTTGCCCTTGCCCCATTCACTTGGGGTCGGCGCAGCATGTCTTTTTCTTCCATACCTTTCTGTCACCCGTCATCTCATCATTCACTTGCGCTAGTTTCATATCATCTTTCACACAGTCCATCCATACTTAATACATACTTCGTGCGTCGAAAATCGAAGTTCGAAAAATGTTTATCTGTATCTCCTCTGTAGAATCGTAGTCGAGATTTGGATACATCAATTTTGGTTTACGAAGTTCGCAGTAGATGTGATCGCTTTATGAATACCCCGCCAAGGGCCCCTCCCACCGGGTGAAGGTGGCTGGCCTGTTCCCCTCCCCGTTTTTAGGTCACGTACTAATTGTTTGCGACTGTTGTTCTGCTTCGGCATGGGAATGAACACTTGTACACAACCACATAACAACAGAAAGTGTATATTTTAGCAAGCCAGGTAGGCAGGGGAAATTCAATCTTAAGTCAATAGCTTATGCTTATATTATGTTTTGACACTTTTGACGACCTGTCTGGCCTAGTGGGTATTAGTGACCCTATGAAGCCGATGGTCATGGGTTCAAATGCTGGTAAGGGCATTTATTTGTGCGATGAGCACAGATATTTGTTCCCGAGTCATATGTGTTTTCTATGTATTTAAGTATTTATAGATATTAATTATATTATTACATATATCGTTGTCTAAGTACCCACGATACAAGCCTCATTGAGCTTACTGTGGGACTGAGTCAATTTGAGTGATTATGTCCTATAATATTTATTTATTTATTAAATTATCTAAGACTGACTCTATGTAGGTAATGACTCTGTCATAGCTCATATTGTACAGTCGAAGGCAAAAATATCTATCCAGACAAATAAATAAATAAATAATAATAATAAATAAATATTATAGGACATTCTTACACAGATTGACTAAGTCCCACGGTAAGCCCAAGGAGGCTTGTGTTATGGGTACTCAGACAACGATATATATAATATATAAATACTTAAATACATAGAAAACACCCATGACTCAGGAGCAAATATCTGTGCTCATCACACAAATAAATGCCCTTACCGGGATTCGACCCCAGGACCATCGGCTTCACAGGCAGGGTCACTACCCACTAGGCCAGACCGGTCGTCAAGGCCAGAATGGCTCTGAAATATGTGAACACGACTTTATTGTCTAAGGTGTAAGAGCGTACACATATTTTTGAAACTGGGAATATATATATATTTATGCCCTTGACTGTACAGCTAATAATAAAATTGCTCCGTTCCATAATGTAAACAAAAACTCCATAAACTCTTGCCAGTATCGTATCCGCGATGTGTTTACTAAATACTGAAATATAATTTAAATTCAATAACCTTGTCCCACTGAAATTGACCGTAGTTTTTATATCAGTCGATCAAAAATTATTTGTTTACATAGTAATCTAATCAATCATGTTTACGGTTAACGTAAAACGAATTCGTAAATGTACGTCATTCAGAACATACGACTTGCGTGTTTACTCGTAGTGTTTACAGAGAAAAGAGGCTAGGAATACAGGTTGGGTTTTAAACGAAGAATAGTTATTAATCCAATTATGGGTCTCTATTGTTTCCTATAAAGTTTTAAGTCATAAATGTCATAATGTATTGTTTGTCCGCATTTTCGTTAGTCATAATTTGGTTTTTCTCAGAAACATGTAACCTTTCAGGATAACGAAAATCCTGAAAAGTTAACGGTTCCACAATTTCTATTTCATTTTAATCAGAGACCAACTGAAATCATCAGCTTAAATATATGGTTAGTATTGGATTACCACGACACTGAATTCCTCCTAAACGTGTTAAAATAATTAAATATTTATATATTACATTCACATCACATATGTTAAATTTTTTATACATTTTTATAAAATAAAAAAAAATTAAGAAGTATAATTATCCTCTTATTATAAACTTTTAAGATACGACACACGAAGATAAGAACCGCGCTTAAAACTATAGATGCTCTCAACCAAGCTCAAAAGTTGAAATGGCGATGGGCCGGACATGTGGCACGACTTAAAGACCGCAGATGGACGAAAATCGTCACCCTATGGAAAGGCCCTCAAGGCAAGCGACGCAGTGGAAGGCCACACTCACGCTGGGACGAGGACATCATTAAAATAGCTGGACCAAACTGGCATCAAACCGCACTTGACCGATCAAAATGGCAAACTTTGGAAGAGGCCTTCACCTGAGAGGGGTTCCTGTTATATACAAATTATTTAGTAAATATTTATAAGCAACTAACAACCAAAAACTAGTATTTAAGCAAAAAAAAATTTTTTTACTAACCATCATAAAGCAAGAAATCGTTAATAATGTATCTGTAATAATTTAGCGGGAAATAAAAGGCTTTTTATTTTATTTTATTATTTTATTATAAACTTTTTAGTATGCATTTTTACACACACACACACACACACACAAATACACATACATACAAACAAACACTCGCTCACACGCAGCTTAGAAATAATAACATATATGTTAAAGTATGCACAGCTATCTGTAAGTTTCAAAGTAACTCTGTACAATTTGTACCAATATATACCTAGATTAAGAAACTAGTATAACGAAACTGGGTCCTGTAACACAGGGTTTCCTAGCTCAGGACACAGGGCCGTGATTTATTGTATACTCAAATTTGCACAATAAACTTTTTTCATTTTCTTTTTTTTTTTCATTATGACTAATGATAATCTGACAATAAGCGCTGGTGGCCTAGCGGTAAGAGCGTGCGACTTTCGATCCGGAGGTCGCGGGTTTAAACCCCGGCTCGTACAATGAGCTTTCCTGAACTTATGTACGAAATATCATTTAATATTTACCAGTTAGTTGCTTTTCGGTGAATGAAAAACATCGTGATTCCTCATCAAATGATGTATATTAAACAAATCAAATGATGTAAAATAATAATAATACCGCTGTAATTTAAATTTGTACCTACTACTGTTTTTTAGGATTCCGTACCCAAAGGGTAAAAACGGGAGACTATTACTAAGACTCCGCTGTCCGTCTGTCTGTCCGTCTGTCACCAGGCTATATCTCATGAACCGTGATAGCTAGACAGTTGAAATTTTCACAGATGATGTATTTCTGTTGCCGCTATAACAACAAATACTAAAAAGTACGGAACCCTCGGTGCGCGAGTCCGACTCGCACTTGGCCGGTTTTTTTTTATTTACTGCGACAGTAAATGACTTTTTTTTTATATTTTCCATAATGTGAATATCCAGAGAGGAAAATAGGGACTACGATTGTATGAAGAAGCGGCCGTCTAAAGTCAAAACATTACACAGTAAGAATACGATCTGCCTGATCTTAAGGGGCCCACTGACTATCGGTCCGCCGGACGATACCGGCCTGTCAGAACAAATATTTTACAGTTCCGAACAACTGACAGGCCGATATCGTCCGGCGGACTGATAGTCAGTGGGCCCCTTTGCAATCGGCCGCCGACATATAGATATGGATTAGTAATTACATATTTTTAGGGTTCCGTTCCCAAAGGGTAAAAACGGGACCCTATTACTAAGACTCCGCTGTCCGTCTGTCCGTCCGTCTGTCTGTCTGTCACCAGGCTGTATCTCGTGAACCGTGATAGCTAGACAGTTTAAATTTTCACAGATGATGTATTTCTGTTGCCGCTATAACAACAAATACTAAAAAGTACGAAACCCTCGGTGCGCGAGTCCGACTCGCACTAGGCCGGTTTTTTATTCTATTTGATTATCTTACTTAACTTTATATTCATTAAGTTTATATTTCTGAGCGAAGTGTTTTGACTGTGTTATTTTGTTAGTCTATTTTAGTCTCCCACGCAAAGGCCTCCTCTTTTATAAATATCCGTCTAAAAATGGAAGTAGACATCGTATGTTACATATAAATATTAAAGGATTTGTCACACTGGAAGCGTTCTGCGGTCAGCGGTCAGGTCAAACCCGCATTATGTATGAACAACATTGACAGCAACCTTTGAAGTTGAAGTTTGACCTGACCGCTGCCCGCAGAACGCATCCAGTGTGGCAAATCCTTTATAGTAGGTTAATTTTAAACTTCGCCACCTTGTTCGGTCTTGACAACAAGTTTCCAAAAAGTTTGAAGAAATCTTTAAAATTTCACATTTCATTACGGAAATGAAAAGTTCGATTCCCATACAAAAATATGAAAAGTATCCGAAATTTTTCCATGTGGAAATTTCGCAATTTTGGAAACTTTCCAACGGCCCATGAGTAGAGTTGACGAATCACCCTGTAGCATATTTTCGCGTTGCGTGCTAACCTACAATTTGGAAACAAATGTAAATGATAATTAACCTTGCGTAGTTAAGTGTTAGGGGTGTTTTTGGAATGACAGGGTTATGTTCCCTTGAAAGGGGTGTAGTTAATCTTAATAGGAATTTTTAATTCATGGAAATTATAAACAGTGTGACCTTAACAATGAATGTGTTTACGTTGAGTCTGAAACATACTTTTCGAGATTTTCGCAATATGAAATACGGACACAATGTTGTTTTTAGTTATAACACAGAATAAGTAATATTATTATCATAAAGAACGGCCACGCCCCGCCCCGCCCCGACTCGAATGACCTCGCCCCGCGACAGCAGATTGACGACTTTATGCCGACCGCTCAATACTGTTTTTAAGCAACTTACTCACACAATGAAGCATGCCGCGTGTACAGACGTGCCGTTCACACATAGAAATGCAACTGATTTTTGATGTATAGCGTATCCGCCCTGTGGTTATAGTAGAGCTTATATCGGCTGATGTTCATATATTATGTGCATTTCTATGTAAATGTTTTTCAGTATTCAGTATTCATCTTTATTTGCAAATATCAACATAAGCCATGCAAAAACAGTAATAACATGTTACATTAACACTAATCATGCACATAATTAACAATAAAATCATAAACAATAAAATAAATAAACAGACAAACAAACAAAAAGGAGTCCTAGAAGAAACACATTACAGACAATTAAAAAATAATTAGATTGCTAAGATTAATTGTACAAATAAAAACAAATGTCAATTTAGTGTAAGTTGTCAATTAAGTCCAGAATTTAATACTAGTATATTGTTCAATGTCAATAAAAGGATTACATTATATCTTATTAATTGAATTGGATGGATAAAATAAATTTAATCAATTTTTTTGCATAATATTCATCTAGGCTGTAAAAGGGCCTACACATAAGATAGTTTTTAAGTTTCTTACTAAATATTTGCACATTTTCAGCTGTGATATCCGACAGATACTATTTTTATAGTGTGTATAATTTGGCGTTGGTAGAGCTAGTTGCATCCTGCGCTTTAATGGGTAATTTATTGAGGTTGTGCAATAAAGAGGATTTGTATTATATTGTATCGGTGCACTTTTCGGCTTGAATAATAATAAATAATAAGACATCCTTACACAAATTGACTAACCGCCACAGTAAGCTCAAGAAGGCTTATGTTGTGGTTGTGTGGGTACTCAAACAACGATATCTATAATAATACAAACACCAGAGGGGTTGCAGGTACGTTGCAGGCATTTAAGATGGGAGTACGCTTTTGAAGGTCTCAGACTACTATTGAACCGTATTCTTGATTTCTAATTCTTTTTCCTTGTCCACAGCTCAACAGACCTCAACCAGCAAGTCCAACAGTGGGACCTCACACACGACACAGACATCAACTATCTTCCCAACACTCCTGCCAAAGAAAAAGACGTCGAAATCTTCAACAAAACCAAAAACTTTGAAACAAACCTAATTAGAAGAAAACGAGATAACTTTACTAATCAAAGGACGAAAAGGAATGTCACCGTGTCAGATACTACGACAAAAGAGACAGATGTTGACATGGACTTTTACAATGTTAAAACGGATTGGGGTAAAATAAAGATTGATGGGCTGAGAGTGGAGGAAGCTGATAAGGATCCGAAGATTGTGAATGGGATTCCTAGTGTGCTGTCTGATTCGAAATTTACGTTGAGGTAAGTATAAGTTAAGGATTTCATTGAAGTAGAACGGTGTATAAATCCCTTGGTATATGGAGGTTTTGGTCTCCAGTTGAGGCAGTTACAGAAATGTTAAGTATGTGTAAGCAACCAAAGCCTTATGCCTCGGCCACGATAAACGCTTGAATTTTCTGGCATCGGGGTAGTCAGTCCTATTGAAAGTTCCACAAGACCCTCCCGTTTAAACGTATGTAACTTATAAGTTATAACAGTTATTACGACCCGGCCACGACATTGCGCGGCGGCGGCAGCGGCGAGCGGCAGCCATAGGTTGGAGCGAGACACAGAGATCGGACCTTTCGTTTCCACCTATGGTTGTCGCCTTAGCCTAAGCTAGTCGCGCAATGTCGTGGCCAGCGCATAAGTGTTATAACCTTGTCATCTATGGTTATATTTGCTTTGAGGCAGTCATATTGTGTAGTTGCCTGGTCGTGTCTGTACAGGATATTTTTTAAACTAAAATCATTGCTAGCTAAATGAATAGGTCATACTGAGAAACTTATACTATGAAACGAACCCGAAAACGCGAAAAAATATTAGCTGTCATACACTTTGGCTGATCAAAATTGATGTCAATGTTTCTACTTAATTTATTTCGTGATTGAACACCTCGCCCGCTTAGCAACTTCTGCTGCTGATTGTACCATAGTAAAATGTGGTATTTTCTATAAAAAGGGCCCTTATTGTCGATGGCGCTTACGCCATTATTAACGATGCTCCGATATAAATACAATGCCGCGCGACGCTGTGCGGTGTAGTGTAAGCGCCATCGACAATAAGGTCCCTTTTCATAGAAAATGCCCCAAATATGCTTTGCAACATTTGGCTGAGGGTTGAAAAAATTCCCAGTATATCGTCGTCGTGTCGTCTGACTGTACATTTCTCATTGGGTTGTTCGCAGATTATTCGGACAAGGCTTTACCACTCGCACAGTGATCGCGTTCACAGAGGAACCCCTGGAGTACGGCCAACCTTGCAAGTTCCTCGTCAAAAACGGAGAGTATATGGTGAGTACTTGTACTACCTTGCTGGTCAACTATTCTGACAAGGCTTCACCACCCCGCACAGTGATCGCGTTCACAGAACCCCTGGAGTACGGCCAACCTTGCAAGTTCCTCGTCAAAAACGGAGAGTATATGGTGAGTACTGGTACTACCTGGCCGGTCAACTATTCTGACAAGGTTTCACCACTCGCACAGTGATCGCGTCCACAGAACCCCTGGAGTACGGCCAACCTTGCAAGTTCCTCGTCAAAAACGGAGAGTATATGGTGAGTACTTGTACTACCTTGCTGGTCAACTATTCTGACAAGGTTTCACCACTCGCACAGTGATCGCGTCCACAGAACCCCTGGAGTACGGCCAACCTTGCAAGTTTCTCGTCAAAAACGGAGAGTATATGGTGAGTACTGGTACTACCTGGCTGTAGGTCAGCTATTCGGACAAGGCTTCACCACCCGCACAGTGATCGCGTCCACAGAACCCCTGGAGTACGATCAACCTTGCAAGTTCCTCGTGAAAAACGGAGTGTACATGGTAAGTGATTAGGTGAATCAACCTTTTAGTGTTACTAATTACGGTGACGCTTAGTTGTCCAGGGGAAAAGCCTCTCTTAAAATCCTAATTTTATGGTATTTCAATGACAACATGATTAGTCACTAAACAATGTAATAAAATATTTATTTCCACAAACTGGGCTACTACTCGTATTATATCTCCAATTACATTTTTATTTGAAAAATTTTGACACACACACGCTCCAAGATTTTTTTCAGTTCTACCAAGAAAAAAAGTGCCCCTAATTGCTTCCATTCCATCATTTACTATGTATGATGGACAGTACGAGATATGTATAACAATATGGGACACTTCTTTTCTCCCGTGAGGACTGAGAGAGCTCGTAATTCCGAGTAGTTATTTTTTTAAGTGTCCTTGTAGACTAATCAGCCTCAATATTTTATATTCAGTAACTGAATGTTACAAAAACCAAACAATGTGACATTGAGACTCTGAGAAATATTGTTTATTCCAACCGAACGCGACCGTAAAGCGACTTGCTACAAGTTAGACCTAAGGCTTAGAACCCACTGCGATTAATTTCTTGCGGTTCAGAACCGCAAAAGTGTAACATACGTGCTTCATAAGCGCACGATTTGCAAGATTGAAACCGCAAGAAATTAGACTGAAACCACGTTCTATTTAAGCCTAACTAGTTACGCGCGCATTAATACGACACTACTTAAAATATGGAGTGACATCTATTCTTGTCCTATCCCCTCCATGCATTTTGTGCGTTAGTGTCAAAATAATCTTTTTACAGGTAATCCCAGAATCGATAGAGAAAGACCACGCATCAGCCCTCTTCGAGGTGACCGCACCAGCTCACATAACAGACGGGCACCTCTACATCTGCGCCAAAAACCTTCGTCCAGGCATCACCAGCCCGTCCAAAGACAAGGACAACCATTTCCACCAGGGCACGGAGTCATGGAAAAGAGTGGCTATACATCAGAAGCTGTTACCGCTCTGGGTGACTCTGACGCTGATACTGATATGTCTGACGTTCTCGGCGCTATTTTCTGGCCTGAACCTTGGGTTGATGTCGCTCGATCGCACGGAGTTGAAGATCATATCTAACACTGGGACCGAACAGGTGAGTTATTTATTTAAATTTTAAATCAGGCAACAAGGCCCATAATTACAAATACCTTACATACATATAATTCATATAAACTTAAAACTAAACACTATCTATGCGACAAAACGCCGTGGCTCCGTTGAATCAGCTACTCTTGTGTCGGATTCGGTAATTTGCCCCGGAACCTCCGAAACACGACACCCTTCGGCCAGAAGTCGGTGCACTCGATGCCCCTGCAGCGGTCGCGGCACGCACACCATAAAATAGTTGAAGTGCACGTAGTGGCGCGATCGAAGCTCAAACACCCTCAGCGTAAGAAAAGTACAGCTTTAGCTTGTACCAAAAATGAAATTATTGCTAAAAACTTATTTTAATAAATACCTTTTAACAGGAAAGGAAGTACGCCAGAGCCATAATGCCAGTCCGTGACCATGGAAACTACCTCCTCTGCTCCATTTTACTCGGGAACGTGGCTGTCAACTCCACCTTCACCATACTTCTCGACGAGCTGACTTCTGGACTCTTCGCCGTTATCTTCTCTACGCTAGCTATAGTGCTTCTTGGAGAGATTACTCCTCAGGCCATCTGCTCAAGGCATGGGCTGATGGTTGGGGCGAGGAGCATCGTCGTTACTAAGGTTAGAACATTTAATTTGTCTTAATACTCCATCCTGTTGCATGAGCTGACGTCTGGACTCTTTGCTGTGATCTTCTCTACCCTGGCCTGGCTATATAGGTACATAGTGATGTTTGGAAAGCTCACTCCTCAGGCCATCTGCTCAAGACATGGTTTGATAGTTGGGGCCAAGAGCATTGTCATCACTAAGGTTAGAATTAGAACCCCTTAAAGTTTTCTTCTTCAGAAATGTGCCTTAATTCCTTCATTCTGATGGATCAACTGCTTCGCTGTCATCTTCTTTACCCTGGCTATAGTGCTGCTTAGAAAGATCACTCCTCAGGTCATCTGCACAAGGCATGGGCTGATGGTAGGGGCCAGGAGCATCGTCATCACTACGGTAAATGTGAAGGAATTTAGGAGCTGGGCAACCAGAAGTTAAGGATTTTAGTTGGCTACTAGGTTCGTTCATTGAATACAGGTTCGTTCATTAAAGGAAGCTACGCTAAAGATTCCTCTATGTTCCTAATACAGTGAACGAGTAGACATAAGAGACCAAGATCAGTACTCAAATAAAGCATGGACAAGTCACTTGAAGTACAAACTGTAAGTCCACATTGGAACTATAAATTGTATATACAGATGTCAATCACAATGAAAAAATGAACTGTGATCAACTCTGGCCAACGTAGGACTCGAACCCACATCTTTAGATTGCCGGTCCAACGCGCTACCAATCCCGCCAGCTGACCATCCGTCATTCACCGCGAATTGTAACATTGCAACCGTGACACTAGCGTCATCTGTAAATTAAGGTTTATTGCATTGTGGCTTCTTGAAACAATCCATAAACTCGCCCGTTTTTAAAATAATTTCGATATTTTATATCGCAGGGTGTGATGGCGTTAACCGCTCCACTGGCGTTCCCCGTCAGCAAGATCCTGGACTACCTGCTGGGTGAAGAGATCGGGAGCGTGTACAACCGAGAGCGACTGAAGGAGCTCGTCAAGGTATGGAATGTATGGAAACAATGTTGTTGTCTTTAATATCTCTTGCTTATATTATTAGTTAGTAGTAGTCAGGAATAATGCCGAGATCGAGGAGTTAGTGGCCGAGCCCAATATCATCGGCGAAACGATAGCCCACAGACTACGCTGGTTTGGTCACCTACTCAGAATGGGAGAGGATCGGGCTGTCAGGGCGTTCTTGGGACGACCGACTGGTAGTCCTCCGGTGGGTCGGCCCAAGTATCGTTGGGAAGACAGTGTGACGGCGGATCTGCTTCAGCTTCGCGTCAGTAACTGGCAGGAAGTTGCACAGGATCGGGACAGGTGGCACGCTCTCGTTTCGGAGGCCAAGATTCTCTTTACTGAGCAAAAATAGTTAGTTATATTATTAGTTAACGGCTCCACTTCCACTGGTCCGGTAAGTAAGATCCTGGACTACCTGCTGGGTGAAGAGATCGGGAGCGTGTACAACCGAGAGCGACTGAAGGAGCTCGTCAAGGTATGGACTGTATGGAGACAATGTTGTTGCCTTTAATATCTTATGGTTATATTATTATTTGTCTGTCTTTGGCGATTATCACACTGCCGTCGCATGTCGTTGCGAAGTGCGAAGCGACGAATTCGCGTGCGGCGACGACGGTACGATGGTGCGGATTTCTGCGTATCTTCGTCTGAAGCTGCGATTCGTGACGAATCGCGTTTATGAACAAAAATCCATATGGTACTATGAACCTTCGCTGCGGCGCGCGGCATCTCCGTTCGAAAGCACGAATCGTCGTGCGATTCGCACCTTTGCACGGAGAGGCGCAGCCAATGTGTTACCATGCGGTTTTTGCATACACATCGAGATTCTAACAGTTAAAAGTCGCAGCACCGGACGTCGCTCCGAAGTGCGAAGTAGTATGATAACCGCCTTACAAAAATGGCTAATGACCACCGCAAGGGAACTCGCTTTCACCTAAAAAAATCGCATCGAAATCGGTCTATCCTTTAGACAGCCACGATGCCACAGACAAACATTGACGTCAAACGTATAATATATAAAGAAAAACCTAAATGTTGGTGACGTGACTTGATGGCAAGCCGATTTCAAAGGCACACGTTTTCGCTTATTAGGGCCTTCACCACACCGGGCCCTCGGATTGTGAACGTGTTCTTGTCACGCGTAAACACTTGGAAAACTGCGTGTTATTAACTCTTAGCGACATTTAACCTCTTGTCTGTGTAAGTGTATTAATCTGACCAAATTATTAGTCAACATTTTCCGCTTTTCTCGAGAACGATTTTTTCTGATCTATACAGCACGAACGAGGTTTGAACCTACGTTTTTTAACCACCACACACACACACACACACACGAAAAGTTAAGTTTATTCTTTGCGACCCTACTTTTACCTACCTGTTTTTGCGACTACTTTTAACTACCTATCTTTGCGACCCTACTTTTACCTACCTATCTTTGCGACCCTACTTTTACCTACCTGTTTTTGCGACCCTACTTTTACCTACCTATCTTTGCGACCCTACTTTTACCTACCTGTTTTTGCGACCCTACTTTTACCTACCTGTTTTTGCGACTACTTTTAACTACCTATCTTTGCGACCCTACTTTTACCTACCTATCTTTGCGACCCTACTTTTACCTACCTATCTTTGCGACCCTACTTTTACGTACCAATCTTTGCGACCCTACTTTTACCAGTTTTACCTACCTATCTTTCAACTCTGTGGCAACAAAATAATAGTATTTTTAACCCCCGCCGCAAAAAGAGGGGTGTTGGTTACTTTATCCGCTTTGTATGTGTGCTTATCTATGTGTCTGTTAACCGCTAAGTTTAAACTTTTAAAGCTATAACTAAATAGCCTATTAAGCTACCGTTAAATGGTACCCCGACGTAACATGGTAGCGTCTTTTTAACAAGCAAACCTTATCGTGCCATCCATCAATTTCTATAGTTAAAATGGATACAGGTGAAATGGATGTGTGATAGATGTAGGTGAATATTAAAGTACATGTAGCCTCAATCAAATCATAATGGCTCGACGATAGATCCGACCACGATCCGACTGTAGTATTTTGACTTTTTAAATGTTCGTTTTTAATATTGTTTTCGGTTACCGCGTTAGTTACAAGTGAAATAAAATCATGGAAACGTTTACATGATGATGGAGAGATGTTCGTTTAAAAAAAATTACAATATTGCTGCTGTATTGTGCATATGAAGGGTACACGGAAAGAACATGTCTAGTCACTTTTTAGGGTTCCGTACCCAAAGGGTAAAAACGGGACCCTATTACTAAGACTCCCCTGTCCGTCTGTCTGTCTGTCACCAGGCTGTATCTCATGAACCGTGATAGCTAGACAGTTGAAATTTTCACAGATGATGTATTTCTGTTGCCGCTATAACAACAAATACTAAAAAGTACGGAATCCTCGGTGTGCGAGTCCGACTCGCAATTGGCCGGTTTTTTTGGAAAATGAAATTTTACTCTCAAAATTTAGAGCCCTTAATGAACTTATTAGTTAGAACTTCTGTTACCGCTGCAATTATAAATATAACTCGTTTTTGTCTCACTTTAAAACCACCTATACACGAAAATAATATGGTTAAATACCCACATCGTTCCTTTCAAACCGCGATAACTCAAAATGTTGTCAAAGTACCCTTCATATTATAAATACCTACGGCTACTTCTCTCATACGTTCCTTTACACAGGTAACGACCGAGATGAACGACCTCGACAGGGACGAGGTGAACATCATCTCCGGAGCCCTGGAGCTCCGCAAGAAGACGGTGTCGGACGTGATGACCAAGCTGGAGGACGTGTTCATGCTGCCCATCACTTCGGTGCTGGACTTTGAGACCATGAGCGAGATTGTTAAGTCTGGTGAGTACACAAATCACTAGCACATAAGACATCGAGATTACCACACATAAGCGCGTACAAATTTACCATTGGAGCGCAGTGGCTTATTTGAGTTACGCTCACAATTATGATATTTCGATTTTCGCTTTTTAGGGTTCCGTACCCAAAGGGTAAAAACGGGACCCTATTACTAAGACTCCGCTGTCTGTCTGTCTGTCCGTCTGTCATCAGGCTGTCTCTGATGAATAGCGATATTTCAGTTGCCGCTTTAACAACAAATACTAAAAAGAAAATAAAATAAATATTTTTTGCTTTTTTTGCGTAATGGTACGGAACCCTTCGTGCGCGAGTCCGACTCGCATTTGGCCGGTTTTTTTTTATAAAAAGGTTTAACCTGGGCAAGTTTAGTCTGCCAGATACTCCCTACTTACGTATCTCCATAACTAATAATGAATGCTAATGAGTTCTAAAAAAAGCATAGTACAAGCTACTCGCGAATGCTGTGTCTGGTCTGTGTGCGATGTTAGTAGTTTATGTGACTGCTACATAATGAAAGGCATTAAAATACGAGTGTGGGTTTATGAAACGAATGAAATTAGTTTCATAAAAGGATCACACGAGTATTTTAATGCCTAATTATGTACAGTTACATACACTGCTTTATCTACAATCTACATCAATATCAAAACTACCATAAAGCTTCAACAACAGAAAGTAATTTTATACTTACAAATTAAACGTCAAATTTTTGTGTAATCACGTTGATTTTCTTTTGCTTGTACCAAATACTAGTGTTATATATTATTTTTTTATATAAATAATACATTAATCAGCACATGTACGACATGGCCCTCTATGTCATCATGACATCTCACCGGCAGATTAGATGGCGCTGATCGCCGCCCATTCGCCGCCGCAAAGTCGCGTTCTGTGTTTTAAAATAGGGCCGTGTCGTACAGCTGCGTTCGTTCGTGGCCCTCAAAATGGTTTCGCCGGAAGATCAGCGCTGACTTTTGGGTTAGCATTATGCTGAGGCGGGACCATTTCGTGGTAAACTATTTATTTTTATGTTTATATTTCTTTGTTCTTTTATACTTTTGTATGTCATAGTTTATCACGAATAAATGCGATGATTCTGATTCTGATTCTGAAATGGCGGTAATGCAAACTCTTTCGCGCATAACACGCATCCGTTGTTTTTTTTATTCAGAGACAAACTAGAGTCGGGGGCCGACTGCCATATCGTTCGGTATCAAGTAACATGCGAAATTTTACAAAATTGTTTGCAACTGACACTTCATTGGTAGTAAAACGTCATCTCGACTAATATTAGAATAGAGGCCAAAACAAATTTCATTGTTTTTCAGAGATGTTCTAAATTTGAATGTAATTAAGGTATCGGTTATCGATAACGTAAAGTTAAAATTACAATGCACCCACAGGTACAGGTTAATATAGGCCGTTAGCTTATCGGTTCTGAATATAAATTGTGTATATATCTTGACATCTTATTATTAAATTATTTTCCCAATGACTTTTAAATAAATACACGACATCCATTTTGTAATTTGACTTTTTATATAAAAATTTTAACTTATCGATATTAGTTTTATTTATTCATGGACATTTTATTATTTAATATTCAAATTGTTACCAACTTATTATTAGTTTTTTTAACAGGAAAAATTACCCACTGTTTTCATTTCTGTCGTAATATTTTCTATATTGTACTTTTATTTTATGTTAAAATTATTAAATTGTCAATTATTTGCATGTCGTGTCCTCGACTGAATACTGATACATGTAAACCTTTTCTGTTGTCATCTTATACACGTATTCTGGCAAATAAAGAAATTCTATTCTATATGTGCCATTCTCAACCAAAAGGGTACTCATTGTCGGTTGTCAATAAGGCGCTATTTCCATATAGCATGAATTTGAAATCAACCCTATTGACAATGACAAGCAACAAAGTGGTACTTTTTGGTTGAAATCGTCACATATTATAGGGAGTTTATGATATGGATGTAGATAAACATTTATACAGAATGTCTCGGCGTCCATAATGGCAGTCGTAACCTTGGGCGCGAGGGGTTGTTATGCAAATTGACGTAGGTAAGGAAAATTGCGACGACAAAATGCTTTATGGATGACGCTTTTTCACAACGACCAAGTTTTCTTTTATTTCACTTCAAAGCTAAAAACTTAGAGGATATAACCAAACGGAGTATCTATTATATTGTATCTCTTTTTGTATTATTGTATTAGTTTATGCAAAGATAGATATAACTCCGTAATAGATGGATACAGTCTAAGGAAAAAACGTGCCTCGAAAATCAAGAAAATTTGATTCTCGCTCAGAGGGCGCTACTAGTTTTGGCCTACAGTCGTATAGATGGCGTTGACGGTTTCGTTTGTTATTTAACAATTTTAACGCATATCAGTGAAAGAACATGGGTCTAAATCATAAAAATAATTAATGCAAATAAAAAAAATCATTTATCTATATTTAAATACATTCTATCGTATTTTTATAAATCTTCATTTTTAGTTTTAAAGTGTGTCGACAGATGGCAGTGAATTTACTGGGGTTACAAAATTTACTATGACATTACCGCTCTAGTATAAGTTACTCTATGGTTTATGTAAACTATGTGTAATTTATTTTTCGCCATATTTTATGTCTCTATCCTTTATGTTGCTTTCTTTTTGTCTGTTACCTTCCGTGACTCTCACCTGATGGTCTCATCGGAAGATCAGCGCTGGAAGTCGCCAGCAGCATGCTGAGATTGGGCCATTTCGTGACACTTTATTTTCACTATGTTCTTTTAATGTATGTCTATTGTGTGTGTGTTTGCGAATAAAAACTGTTCTATTCTATTAACAGGCATTCCCCTCTGTCGAAATAGTTGGCCAATGGTCATACACAATGTATGGACTGACGTTTATCTGACATGGCTATTTTGACGTTACGTATACATTTGACGTTCCGCTCCCACGCAAAACTCGGTAGACTGTTTTGTACAGCAAATTACAGACGTGGTGTCCCCGTTGGTTATATCCTCCTAGGCTAAAAAGCTTAAGTAATCCTCCTGCACACTGTGTGACTGTGTGTCTATGTAGTTACAAAACGAATATAGAAATCTAACTTCCGCTCGCGACTTTAACTGCGTAGATTGACTAGATTTCGTCCAAATCCATAGGCGTCCATAGGCTACGGTGACTGCTTACATCAGGCGGGCCGTATGTTTGTTTGCCACCGATGTGGTATTAAAAAAATCGTTTCAGCGGTTTAAGCGTGAAGAGGTGAATATACACTTTACTCGTACAATTATTTACGCTTAATTTAAGCATAATCTTTATTATTACGTCTAAATATACACGGTGGCTAGAAAATAAGTGCATTCCCGTTGCCAGGGAGGTTTTGGGATTATACTGAGCAACTTTTACTATAGGACCAACCCCGAAATCGCAAAAAAAATGTATGAAACATTTTGGCTGGTACATTTTCTATGGGAGGGTACATTTTTTTCGTGGTTGGTCCCATAGGAAAAGTTGCTCAGTATAATCCCAAAACCTCCCTGACAACGGGAATGCACTTATTTTTTAGCCACCCTGTATAAAAAGAGTCGCGTTATATAGAGACTGATGGAAAACACACAGTCTAACTATTGAAGGCCCTTGAAATTCTAAACATATTCTTCAAATGTTGAAAATGGAATTGAAAATTAACGACTTTACACGGTCGAAGTCTCGGAGGCTAGAATAATATAAACTGTTTAATTTATTAATTTAGTAATATTTTCCCAGGCTACTCTCGTATACCTGTGTACGAAGGCCACCGCGGTAACATAGTGACGGTGCTCTTCATCAAGGACCTGGCCTTCGTGGACCCCGACGACAACACGCCGCTGCGGACCCTCGCCCAGTACTACCAGAACCCCTGCAATTTCGTCTTTGAGGATGTCACGCTTGATGTTATGTTCAAGCAGTTCAAAGATGGTATGTCTAGAATAACGTTCCGTTGCTGTATAGACCTCTGCGAGATGTACATACCTTTTTACAAGCTTTTATTTAGGTTTAGACCTTTTTACAAGCTTTTATTTAGTTTTCGACCTTTTTACAAGCTTTCAAAAGTCAAAGTCAAAAGCATTTATTTGTTCAACATAGGTAAGGTACACAAGTACAGGTCTCACATAATCATTGTATCACTATGTTGTGCCGTAAGGCGTACAATTTTCCATTTATGGACTGTGGCTGCATGCTGAGCACAGTTACCATTACTTATCAAAATCATCTAACAAAAATTCACTTACACTATAATATGCTTTGTCAATTAAAAATTTAAATAACTTACTTTTATTTAGTTTCAGACCTTTTTACAAGCTTTTATTTAGTTTTCGACCTTTTTACAAGCTTTTATTTAGTTTCAGCCCTTTTTACAAGCTTTTATTTAGTTTCAGACCTTTTTACAAGCTTTTATTTAGTTTTCGACCATTTACAAGCTTTTATTTAGTTTCAGACCTTTTTACAAGCTTTTATTTAGTTTCCGACCTTTGTACAAGCTTTTATTTAGTTTCATTTGTCCCTAATTTTACCTGATGGTTATGATATTCCCCTTTTTTCAGGTCACAAAGGGCACATGGCGTTTGTCCATCGCATCAACAACGAGGGCGAGGGTGACCCGTTCTACGAGACCGTCGGTCTGGTGACCTTGGAAGACGTCATAGAGGAGATGATACAGTCGGAGATCGTGGATGAAACTGACGTGTTTAGTAAGTGGACTCCATTTAAAAGAAATAAGTGAAATATAGCACGAGTCTATATATTCACGATAGCCGCAGGCATTGAATTTAAGACTCGAGTAACAATATTCTTAGCCCCGGAGTTACACACAATGTTTTTCAACACACTTGGGAGGAAAAAACTAAATTTTAAGCGAAATCATTCTACGGTGACATTTCTAACATTCGTCCGCCATTTTGAAATTTTTTGGCAATTTAGGCATCGAAGGCACAGACCCGTCGGTATTCAGCCACAATTAAAAATTGTTTAAAAATATTTGAAACGGGTATTAAATTAATCAAATTAAATATTTTGCAGCATCTATACCTACTTGGTTCATATGAATTAGTGACATAATTTAAAAAAAAAAACTATAACTCACGAGTAAGTTATAGCTTCAGTACACCTGCATGAAATAAGATCTTTTACGAGCAAGTGTGATGAAAAATAATTTATTTTCAGTTTCCTCAGATCCATAGATGGTTAGTTACAAGACATTTATAAAACTACATTAGTAAACTACTAGTATTTACTATACCTCGTTTTTTTCCCTCTGACTAGGTGGTCCTACTGCCTTTGTCCTACCAATCGGACCACATGAACTTTTTTTTCCGTTTGGTCCGATTGACTAATCGAACTATTGAAACTATATTTTTCTCAGGCCACTATAGAAACTGTCAAATCAGATCACGCGTTCTATTCATGAGTATCGCGACCTTTTTTTTTGTCGTAGTGGGAATGCACTTACGCACGGTGTGTCGGCCTCGCCGCTCCTTTTCCCCCTCTTGGCGAGAGGGGGGGAGAATTGGCCCTACCCACTAAACCCACTCCGGCGTTTCACCCTCTTTGCCGTTCGTGAGGTCGCACTGGGATCGATAACATTCCACCACGGACCGCATATGGTATATATATATGGGAGTATCGCGACCTGCATACTGCATAGAGCCTAGATAGGTGCGACGACGAGCGAAGCGAGGAGGAGTGTGTTAGGTCAAAACCGAAATCTTACTGATAACTTTAAACGATCCTAGTGTTTTCAAATCATCATTAATACTTTTTTTAACCAAACAGTGGACAACAGAACGAAACGCCGCCGCAACAAGCCAACCAACAAGCTGCAAGATTTCGCGGCGTTCGCGGAACGGCACGAGAATCAGCGCACGCACATATCGCCGCAACTCACATTGGCTACCTTCCAGTTCTTGAGTTCTAGTAAGTATAAAAACTTAAGATAAGTTTTTTAGGGTTCCGTACCCAAAGGGTAAAAACGGGACCCTATTACTAAGACTCCGCTGTCCGTCTGTCTGTCACCAGGTTGTATCTCATGAACCGTGAAAGCTAGACAGTTAAATTTTTTACAGATGATGTATTTCTCTTGCCGCTATAACAACAAATACTAAAAAGTACGGAACCCTCGGTGCGCGAGTCCGACTTGCCCTTGGCCGGTTTTTTAAATTCAATTTTTGATACCCACAAATTTAGTTCTCATTCTTCGATCGCTATGATTATATCAGCTCGATGTCATCATCATATAGCATTGCTATCTTTAATAAGTATATCAAGTTTGAGCATTATAAAACGTCAGAAAGTGGTTGTAATTATCTCACTTGATGGTCTCATCGGAAGATCAGCTGTGGATGTCACCAGCAATATGCTGAGATTAAAGTGCCACGAAATGGCCACTTTAATCTTATTCTATGTTTTATTGTTATAATATGTAATGTTTGTTTGTGCTTACGAATAAAATTTTATTCTATTCTATTCTAATGTAGCTTCCAAGATATGTTTCAAACTGACGTGCTAACTAATACGGCAAATTGAATTAAATCAAAAAAATTAGTATAGCGCAGGCATAAAATAAATTACGTATTACAGATTTAGTGCATAACTATTTTCCATCGTATTTTCACGGAAACGTACGAACGTGTGTTGCTATTTCAGTCGGTCTCGGTACAAAAAGCGCTGACTAAGGTTGACTGAAGTATCATGACAAATACGAATGTTTCCGAGAAAATACGATGGAAAACAATTATGCACTACATCTGTACTTAAGTTAACCTAACCTTATTAGGGTTCCGTACCCAAAGGGTAAAAACGGGACCCTATTACTAAGACTCCGCTGTCTGTCTGTCACCAGGCTGTATCTCATGAACCGTGATAGCTATACAGTTGAAATTTTTACAGATGATGTATTTCTGTTGCCGCTATAATAGCAAATACTAAAAACAGAATAAAATAAATATTCAAGTGGGGCTCCCATACAACAAACGTAATTTTTTTGCCGTTTTTTTGCGTAAAGGTACGGAACTCTTAGTGCGCGAGTCCGACTCGCATTCGGCCGGTTTTTTGTCTATGTTTTGTACTCATTTACATTGGCGCAATGATAATATTCCGCAAAACTGTTTATAATTTCAACCAAACTTTGAAATAATCGCTCTAAATCGTGTGTTTAGGTGTGGAGGCGTTCCGTCCCGATACAGTATCGGAGACTGTGCTCCGCCGTCTCCTGAAGCAGGACGTGATACACCACATCAAGCTAAAGGGCAAGAGTAAAAAGGACACCAGCACTTACGTCTACCAGCAGGGGAAGCCCGTAAGTTATATTAATATTTTAACTGTGAAAGGATTTTAGCATAGATATTTGTTCCGCAACCTCACAAAAAAATTACAATCATAGCTTATATAACCTCGATTTGGATAAAGGATATGTTTTATCCACGAAATCATCCCTTCCCCCAAGGAATGGGGTGGTAGGGTAAATTGGGGGATAAATTTAGTACAGAGATCTAGCACAGATGGCAGAGGAGGGAGGACCAGCAGGGGAAGTTTGCATTTTTTTCCATTTCCACTCATAAGCCACCAATGCCACCTTCAAATTTAAAGTAAGCGTTTCGTATCGAACATAATGAAGGAAAATGTACCTTAACATCTGTATAATTAATTGCTTAACATCGCGGTCAGTAAGCCTACTTTCTTCTTCTTTGTGTTAGGGGCTATATAAGGCTCCAAAGCCTATGTATCACTGCGACCATCCCTGATCTATTGTGATCGCCACCTACACCTACTACAACTCTCGATCCAAACCTGCAACTTCAAACAGCTGCAGGATCTTTTTGATCTCGAGACTTTAACTCCTCCGGGCGCAATATGTGTCCGCCCTTTCTCTCAAGTCTACTTTATTTACACATCTGAACAGTGACATTATTTGACGGTTTTTGTTTACAGGTGGACTACTTCGTGCTAATCCTGGAAGGTCGCGTGGAGGTGACGGTGGGCCGCGAGAACCTCGTGTTCGAAGCTGGACCCTTCACATACTTTGGCGTGCAGGCCCTAACGCAAAACATCGGTGTTGGTAAGTCAAAATAAAACTTTATGCTCTTGTGAATAAGGTATATTTTCTATAAGGCCGTGTGGAGGTTACAGTGGGGCTTGAGAACCTCTTACTCGTATTTGAAGTCGGGCCCGTCGCATACTTTGGCGTAGGCCTTTATTCATAATATTAAGCTTTATTGATATGTTAATAGAGTCCATTGTTGTAGAAAATGTATAAAATAACGTATTGCACATTCAAGGTCATTTAGTAAAATTTGTGTTTCTTGTTCAGCCGAATCTCCAACCCCATCAGCCATGGGCAGCCTCCAAAACATCAACATGGACTCCATGCTGCGCCACACTTTTGTGCCTGACTACTCGGTCCGAGCAACAACCGAGTTGTTCTACCTGACAGTCAAGAGGGCACTTTACCTGGCTGCCAAACGAGCTACCTTAATGGAGAAGGGAGCGCTATCTAAAGGCGCTACTAATGATCAGTTAGACAACGAATTGGATAAAGTAAGTGTTTTACCTGAAGTGAAGAGGGCAGTTTACCTGGCCGCTAAATGAGCTACCTTAATGGAGAAGGGAGCGCTATCTAAAGGCGCTACTAATGATCAGTTAGACAACGAATTGGATAAAGTAAGTGTTTTACCTGAAGTGAAGAGGGCAGTTTACCTGGCCGCCAAACGAGCTACCTTAATGGAGAAGGGAGCGCTATCTAAAGGCGCTACTAATGATCAGTTAGACAACGAATTGGATAAAGTAAGTGTTTTACCTGAAGTGAAGAGGGCAGTTTACCTGGCCGCTAAATGAGCTACCTTAATGGAGAAGGGAGCGCTATCTAAAGGCGCTACTAATGATCTGTTAGACAACGAATTGGATAAGGTAAGTGTTTTACCTGAAGTGAAGAGGGCAGTTTACCTGACTTAAACGTGCGCAATCTAAAGACGTTACTAATGATTAACCGGATAATGAGTTAGACAAAGTAAGTGTTCTACCAAAATCCCCTACGCCTATTGGCTATCTGGAGGCTTTTGTGACATCATCATGAACTTATTCGACTTGAGAACGTTCTCCGTTTACTATGGGGAATATTCTCGAGCGAGAACGAGCCAAACACAAAAGCTGTCACTCTGACGCCACGTCACCGACGTGTCAAAACTGAAATTGAACTATACGCTTACGTTGGTCTATGTTGCTCTGTGGTCTGTGACCGATTAATCCGTCTTTGGCGTTGGACCTGCGGTGCCGATATATCCGTCATTGTCGTCCAAAAGGTTAATTTTGGCGTCGACGCGCGTTCAGGATGATGCGCCTCACACGATAGTGACCGTGCGCGTTGGTCTACCATCTTGTGGCCTAAATCGGAAACATAAACATGTACATTGCCAAAGCAAGTGCTACCATCTACCGTTCTCATACGTTATCTTATGCATAGTAGGTTCTGCCATCTTATGGGCTACATCGGAAACATAAACTTCACATTTACGCCTCGCGCCAATAATCTGACGGCTCCTATGCTGCCCCCTATAGTTCATGCACGCGCCATATATTAATATGGTCCAATACTTTCCGAACCAGGGGCGACTTTTCTGTGGACATTATGAAAATAAACAATTTGGATACATCTTACTAAGACTTGTATCATGCTACTTTTAATAACTAGAAGGCGCGGACATGCCTGTGAGGGCAAGAAAATTAGGTTTAAAAGTCCATTCATTTTATGACGTCCACAGGAAAGACGCATAACCTTAACTGTAGTTCATGCACGCTCGCTATAGGCTTGGCTTAAGGGTTAACTATGCCTGGGTTAAATGTGAAAATCCTACCGAGTCCCTCCTAATCCGTTCCTTATTTTCCAGCAAATGACGACTTCTACATGCATGGTTACCAAGCACTTAGTCAAATGTGCTAGCACAGCATTTAAGGATGACCCTTCTTCCAGTAGTAATAAGGTTTCGTATTCTAAATATAATTCAACCTCTTAAGGCCCACAGTTCTGCCTATAGAACAGTAGAAATAGCTTAGTATAGTAAAAGAGTAAAAGTATATTTAAATAAATAAATTTTTAACAAGCAGAAACGTCTTTTAGAATGGGAAGCAAATCGTAACTGGTTAATTTCCAATATGACTTGGAACTCCGGTGGCCGTTTAAGAAGTGTAACGCTCTTACGGTAGATGTCGCTAGGGTCCCCTAGACCTATATAGTGGGGAGATTTGCTGACTGTGGATGAGGAGCGCTGGAGTATCGATCCCAGAGGCCGTGAGTTCAAGTCTCACCCAAGGCAGTATTTTTCCACTTTTAAATTTATTCTAATTATATTTCAATGAAATTAAAACCAGGATGTCAGAAGCGAGACTTGCATTTCTGATGAGTCCTTTAATTTTAAGACAAAAAGAGTACCTTATTTTCATCGCCTCGGGATGGTCTTTAGGAGTATAGAACTAAATAAAAACTTTTATAAAAAAAAAGATAAACCGACTTCAAAAAGGATGAAATAAAATATGATCCTTTTTAGGGTTCCGTGTTTAAGTATATGCGTTACCAACTGATATGTTTGAAGTCGGTGCCAAGCCAAATTTTGAACCATATATTCATAGTGATTTTGGTGCAATTCGATAAAGGCTGCGGCTATATAAGTATGTACGTTGGATTGCCTAACGCAGCGTACTACGTAGGCGAACAACACGCGAACGCTAAGCGGCGCGGCACTGCGCCGTAATTAATCCTTTGATACCTCTAGAAGTGTCCTACGTGGGCGATCTCTTTGCGAACGCGAACGCCTTGGGCCGGCCGCGCCGCGCCGTGTCGCTTCGCTTCGCGTTCGCGACTGTTCGCCTATGTAAGACGCAGCGTTACACGACGACAATAAACGAACTTTCTGTAGGTATTTAAGAACACACCTCAGAACAGAACACACGGTTGAACCTTCTTGGCGCAGTTCGTACCATGCTTGTCGGCACATTAGTGTAAATCTTAAATAAAGTGTAAATCTAATGCGTTTATTTGTCATCGTATTTTTTAAAGAGCATTTCTTACTAATTCTTGAACAGTCCATAGCACGCAAGTGTGGGATTGGGACTAAGTTATTTTCTGTCGCTTATCCAGAGGACTACATTTCAAAATATAAAACAATTCAAGGAACTTTCATGCCAAATTTCAGCTAAAGCGGTTCAGTTATTTAGCCATGAAAAGGTAACAAAGAGGCAGACAGAATTACTTTCACGTTTATAATATTTGTACAGTTATAATGGGATTTATATACATAAAGCTCATTATTTTTGACTGGTATTGTTACTACTTGGCTTGGCACCGACTTCAAACATATCAGTTGGTAACGCATATACTTAAACACGGAACCCTAAAAAGGATCATATTTTATTTCATCCTTTTTGAAGTCGGTTTATCTTTTTTTTATAAAAGTTTTTATTTTTTCATTTTTAGTTTTGACATTGTTAAGAGCGTGACGCAAGAATGAAAAACATAATCATGTTTAACTCTAAATTCGTAAACTTTATTAAATAATCAGAATTTTCCCCGAGTCCGTCTGGGAAATCATTTCTGTCACTAAATCTATTCTCCGCCCCGCCACTGGCCCAATCCCTCAAACCCCCCGATCACTCAACCTCACAGCACATCAACCCCTGATCACTGAACCCCTCGACCCTAAACCACCAACCCCAGACCCCTTAACTCCTAACCCTAACCCACAATCCCTTAACTCCCAACCCCTCAGTCCCCGACCCATCAACTCACCTCCCCTCAACCCCCAAACCCCCCAAATACTAATACCCGCTACCTTCACCTCTCACACCTACCCCTCACTTCTCAGTCTCTTTGGTTGTTTCCAACACTACCTACATCAAAAATCATAATACACATACGAGGGAAGTTCCACATTTCGTCCGTAGTCTTCATCATCAGTAGCCTTACCACGAGATTGACATTGATATATTCGCTATCGTGTGCGTAACTTACTGTTTATGCATCTCGCTCGTACTGGAATATTAGTGTACAAAGTTACGAAGACGCTAGCGAATATTTAGTGTCACACTCGTGGTTAGGCTACAGTTGCACTACATCAAATTGGTGGTTTTTGGGAGGAAATGCTTGAGTTACTTTAGAAAACACCGAAATCACCATACACATGCCTTTAAAAATTGAGGAGTTCCCTTAATTCCTCACGGATTCCATCATCAGATCAAAACAAAAAATGTTACGAAAACACCTTGGATGTAACTTCTTTCAAACAGAAAAAGAATTACTCAAATCGGATCATGGGTGCCGGAGTAATCGCTGAAATCATTATCATCAAAACAATCATCATCATCAGCTCCACTTCATCAAATTGGTGGTTTTCGAGAGAAAATGCTCGAGTTGCTTAAGAAAACACCCAAATCACCATACATGTGCCTTCAAAAATTGAGGAGTTCCCTCAATTCCTCATGGATCCCATCATCAGAACAGCACCAGATTAATGTGGGACCACCTTGGAGGTAGTTCCTTTCAAACAAAAAAAGAATTGTTCAAGTCGGACCACGGGTGTCGGAGTAATCGCTGAACATCCTACATTAAAAAAATCATCATCACTATCATCAAAACAATCATCATCATCAGGTCCACTTCATCAAATTGATCGTTTTCGAGAGAAAATGCTCAAGTTGCTTATGAAAACACCCAAATCACCATACATGTGCCTTTAAAAATTGAGGAGTTCCCTTAATTCCTCAGGGATCCCATCATCAGATCAGAACCAGATTAATATGGGACCAACTTGGAAGTAGCTCCTTTCGAACAAAAAAATAATTACTCAAATCGGACCACGGGTCTCGGAGTAATCGGTGAACATACATAAAAAAAAAAAAAAAAAAAAATAGCCACAACCGAATACAGAACCTCCTCCTTCTATGAAATTGAAGTCGGTTAAAAATGACAGTTATTGCTGTTCTATACTAAAGGTGTGAGTTTGAACACGGGAACGTTGCCAGAACTCAAGGAGGGTGCGGAGTGTTAGGGTCAGCAACGCGCATGTGACACTTCTGGAGTTGCAGGCGTACATAGGCTACGGAGACTGCTTACCATCAGGCGGGCCGTATGCTTGTTTGCCACCGACGTAATATAAAAGTGGATTATCATTTATTTCAGGCATAATACACCCATATGTGTTAGTAACTTACATAGCTAATAAAAATAGTACAATTACAAAACAAATTAAATTATATTAATTGTTTTATTGTTGATAAAACACTAATTGAATGAATTTGAATTTAATTATTAATAGCCTATGACCTCGCATTATACCTAGAACACCTCGCTTTCGGCTCGGCCAGCTAAGTCGCTACTTCATGACTGAGGCTGACTTTTTCAACTTTTTTCATGATAGCTCGTATTTTTATCCCCTTTTATTAGAAACTAGTTAGAAATAAATTAACACTTTTATTACAAGTTACAAGAAAATAATTAAAGGTTCCCATAGTAATGTTTATTTACTTCTTTCCAGACCCCAACTCATGTAATACAGCTAAAACAAGTTACAATACATAATTCCTCAGAAAAACTATCGTACGACAAACACCGTCACAGCGGATCAAAACTAAATAAATTAAATTACCAAGCCAAAAGTCTACCAAGCACTAAACTCGAAGAAGACAAACAAACAGAACAATACGATAAATACATATACCGTCATGCTAGCGGTTCCAAACATTGGCCAAATAAATTCTCTGACGCTAAAAGTTTGCCAAACACAGCCAAGTCTAATGAAGAAGTAAAGTCTTTTGCGTACTTATGCCCTGACAGATCGAAATGGCCTTCGTCAGATTTCGATTCGTACGAAATGGCCAAGTTGACAGATGACGCTAACAGTTGCGTGGAGTGCGTGCGGAATAACTTTTGGATGAATAAGTCCGTTTTGAATAAGAGTGTGGACAATTTGAATTATGGTTAGAAGTTTTAACATTCTTTTCGTAAATGTTAATATATTTTTCCTTTTTTATTGTGGGACGTACCACATTATTACAATCTATATATTGTATATACAGATGTCAATCACTATGAAAAAATCAACGATCCAAGGATGTGGGTTCGAGTCCCACGTTGACCAGAGTTGATCATCGTTGATTTTTTCATTGTGATTGACATCTGTATATACAATATATAGATTCTTTTCGTAGTTATGCTTTTAGATATAGTAGGTTTAAAATCCTTAAACTTGTTGTTTTTAGGGTTCCGTACCCAAAGGGTAAAAACGAGACCCTATTACTAAGACTCCGCTGTCTGTCCGTCTGTCACCAGGTTGTATCTCATGAACCGTGATAGCTAGACAGTTGAAATTTTCACCGGTGATGTATTTCTGTTGCCGCTGTAACAACAAATACCAAAAACAGAATAAAATGAATATTAAGTGGGGCTCCCATACAACAAACGTGATTTTTTTGCGTAATGGTACGGAACCCTTAGTGCACGAGTCCGACTCGCACTTGGCCGGTTTTTTTTACAAGCTTTTATTTAACTATCAATGTTTGTTTGCTTATAATAAGTTTGTTCGGGACAAATCTCCCCCCAAACATGGATAGGTAGTTTTCCCCTTTTGGATTTTATTATTTGACATTATTGTCAATGCTGGCGTTAAAAAATACCTACCTGTTGTTAAGTTTTTCTAGGACAGTTAGACAATGTAGTACACAAGCAACTCCAAAATATTTTAACCCTAGTACCTTCTAGACCAAGGTAAAAAGAAGAAAACCACTTTCCACACCGACTCCTCGCTCCTCACCTTCCACAATTTGTCCCCGAGCGTCTCGAACCTTGGACCCCACCCTGACCAGCGCTCAGAGTTGGAGAAGAAACGGATAGAGATGGATGAACTAGTTTTAAGGAAGCTGTCGAGGATATTGAGAATATTGGAGAAGGATCAGACTTGATTTGAAGGTCTTATTTTGTGGGTCTCTATTGTTTCCCAAAAAGTTTTAAGTCGTAATGTATTGTTTGTCCGCATTTTAGTTAGTCATAATTTGTTTGGTTCAGAAACGCGTAACTTTTCAGGATTGCCATAAAACAAACCTAACCTAACCTATCTATAGGATAACTTTACAGAAATCCTGAAAGTTAACGGTTTCAGTTTTAGGACTAATTATAATATGACAAACAATACATTATGGCTTAAAACTTTATGTAAAACAAAGGGACCCCCTTATTTTGTTAGTTTAGAAATAACTTTTTAGGGTTCCGTACCCAAAGGGTAAAAACGCGACCCTATTACTAAAACGCCACTCTCCCGTCTGTCTGTCTGTCACTAGGCTGTATCTCGTGATAGCTAGACAGTTGAAATTTTCACAGATGATGTATTTCTGTTGCCGCTATAACAACAAATACTATAAAAGTACGGAACCCTCGGTGGGCGAGTGCGGCTAGCACTTGTCCGGTGTTTACTTTTTTATTCCCGGTGTAGGAACCAGTAACGAAACTATACCAGTCGCGCCGAAAGATGATCCCCATAACAGTTTCTTCAAATCACTTTTGCTTGGGCTTAATTAAAAAAAATGAAGAAATATGTTTTTACCGTATAACTAAAATGTTAAATTTCTAAATAAATTAATGTGGTAACTCAGGTTAGCTTACAGAAGAAGTTTACGTAACAGCTTATTATTAGTTACGTGAAATTCCCGTTCTAGAAACTAGTGACAGTTTTTTAACAAGTAACTAAATGTGAAAAAAGGTTTTGGTAAATGTAGAATGATTAAAACTGACAATAAATTAATTGATACTGAATATCCGTTATTTTGTTTGCAGTTGCTGCAATCAGTTGATGAGGATATAAGCATCAGTGGGGAACACAAGACTCCATCAAGACAGGTATACAATATATTATACACAATATCTACAATATAACAATATTGTCGACTTGTACACAAAACACTTTAACAATGCGAGCACAAAACATGGTGCTTATGTATAATGTAGATTTATTCCTACAATTTACATATTCGTAAAAATAAATAATACAAATTTGTCGCTTATTTGGGGGCACAGCAGTGCCTCCGCCAAGTCGAATCCTTTTCTCGAAATATGTTTTCTGGTGCACAAACTTGTTAAATCTACAATCTTGTCACTTATAAATTGTAATTGTAAGTTTTTTGATATAGGGCCCAGCTTGCAATCGTAAAACTATACATTTGTAATATGTACCTCTCTCCCCTCCAGGTATCCCCCAACCCCCTCCCCGTGTCCGCGTCCCCGCACACGCGCTCCTCGTTCGCCGCCCGCACGGACGTGTGCTCCCCCGAGCGGAACGGGGACTACGTCGGCGCACGCGACGAACAGGAGAAGCTACTCCAATGACCGGATATTCAACCTTGTGGTGATAGCAGTAAGAGCGATCTGGCTATTGTTGTTACTTACGACCTTTAATTACTTAGCGATATTCAAACGTTCGTCACAGGTAGTATTGCGATCATGTAAAGAAATTTTACGTGATGAACAATTTCGCAACTATGTAGTTACGAAAAAGATAACTCGCTCGTGTCTCGCTCTGACTGCTACCCGAATGGAACGGAGTCTACCTAGATCGGAGCACGCGACGAACAGAAGAAGCTATTCAAATGACCGGATATTCAACCTTGTGATGATAGCAGTAAGCGCGATCTGGCTATTGTTGTTACTTACGACCTTTAATTACTTAGCGATATTCCAACTTTCGTCACAGGTAGTATTTTACGATGTGAACAATTTCGCAACTATGTAGTTACGAAATAGATAACTCGCTCGTGTCTCGCTCTGACTGCTACCTGAATGGAACAGGGTCCACTTAGATCGGCGCACGCGACGAGCAGAAGAAGTTGACCGGATATTCAACCTTGTGATGATAGCAGTAAGAGCGATCTGGCTATTGTTGTTACTTACTAAAAGAATAATATTATTTTTATGCTAAGATATTATGTTAAAACTAAAAACTACAAACCACATTGTGATTGCGTTGAGATAATGCAACCCCACAGTGGAGTCGGCCACCCTTCGGCGAAAACTTGTTGAAGGTTCGACACGTTCGGAGACGTTCAGTCGGAACGAGTGTCGAGATTCCAACTGAATAATCAATCAATCTTAACAACCTATCGATTCGAATCAATTTTAAATGCAACGCAGTTGGCTATAGTAGTTACTTGAGACGCGAATGGGAGCATGATCATAGTATAAGTATGTTATCTTCATACAAATGCACCGCGCGCGACTTGTATGTGTGCGCCATAAGTATCTATGCGTCGCCGCACGCACACTCAAACAAAATCTCTACGCGCACTGAGAAACGGGTCGAGATTTTGTTTGAGTGTGCGTGCGGCGACGCATAGGTGCGTTGTATGAAGATAACATACTTTGCCCTGTTTATACTATGGCATGATGATCATGATCACTGACGTTCTTTTACGTGTTGGTCGCATTACGGAAAGCATTAGAGAATGAATAGAAGAAGTAGTTTAAAACTATTTATAAAAAAAAAGTATTTTTGTTTGTACAGTCGCCATCAGATATATCGGAGCGGCCAAGGTGCTCACAAATATCTAAACACGCCTCTATGAGGGCTACCGCGTTTAATTTCGCCGCTAGGGGCGCTAGTGTAGATGGACGTCTTTAAAAATATCAAATGCAAAGAAGTTTTGGGGGTTTCAAGCTTTTTATCGGGAATTTTCACTCCTAATTCATAATTGTGGTAAATCTTTGCCCATCTTTGATTAATAAACAATAGATACTCGTATAGCTCAATAAATGTAATTGGTTTAAAAAAAGGGCCAACTAAAATATATGCAAAATTAAACAGGTTGAAATAATGTCACATTTAGACGTTAAAATACCTTTGTGTATATTAGAACGTATTGATTTTATAAAAATAAGCATAGAAGAATTTTGAGATCTGTTTTTCTGGACCTACGTCTACAGTGGCGCCAACTTGTGAGCACAAAAACGGTAGCCCTCATTGACTCACCTCGGCCGCTCCGATATATCTGATGGCGACTGCGAGTAGAATAATTAAAACAACATAATAATATTAATAATGTCGTAAAGTACATTAGGTTAAATTGTATTATTATAAAAAACCGGTTTAATTCAACTACTTAATCGGTTTACCAGTATTTTTACTGTGACATCTAAATACCACTGTATTTTAAATTGATTTAAGTAATTTACTTTTTAAAATAAAACTATGAAAACGGATTATATCGCGTATATTGAATTTATAATACATCCCGACGTTTCGAACCCTTTACAGCGTTCGTGGGCAACGGGAGACTGAAGAAAAGCAAACACAACACAACAATGTACAATGTGCAAAAACACCCACATACAAAAATAAAGAACCATAGTAAATTATAAACTTTAAGGCTGGCTATACATGCAAAATCGGTTCATAAGGCTAGTTATACAATACAACTATTTTCAAGTATAAATATACGCGACAAAGCTACGCCGGCTCTAACCCTACACCTCTGACCCGACAAGATCTCTGAACTTATTTAATCCGTTTTCATAGTTTTATTTCATGAGTAACTATCACGATAACCGAATACAATATTAATTTACTTTTTATCCTATATTTTTTGGTTTTTAACAGAGTTGATTCATACTTAAACCGATCTTCCAGTACTTTATCCTTTTTTATCACTTTTCGTATTACATCATTGAAATTCAAAATACAAATGTAGGACTGTAGTATTATATAAAAATGCCAATAAAAATTATACCGTAAACTGTAGTATTAAAATTTTTCCAAATTTTTACAAAATCAATAACAAATTTTAGAATAGCGTAGCGTATCTTTGCTAACTGTGGGTACAGATGTGGCGAATAATTGTTTTCCATCGTATTTTCACGGAAACGTACGAACGTGTCTTGCTATTACAGTCACTCTCGGTACAAAAAGTACTGAGGTTGACTGAAGTAGCATGACAAATACGAACGTTTCCGAGAAAATACGATTGAAATCAAAATAGTAAAGTACCATAACGAAATTAAAATAAAAGTCGTACTGAAGTACATTATACAAGGAATTATATGTAGGTATGCACTGTTAACTATATAAAAAAGTATTTTACAGTACATATGGTGCTACTTTCTCGCACTTGTGCGTAAAAGAGCACTTTTCGTGCAAATGTCGAAAGTTTAAAGGGCCATATGTACTGTAAAACGTTGTACGATACACGTGCGAATAGGTAATTCGCAACTCGTACCGATTTAAAACACTCCCTGCGGTCGTTTCGAATTTCCTCTTTCCGCACTTGTATCGTAAATAACTAAAGTATTTGTTTGCACTAACGTAAAAAAGAATTGTACTTAATAGTTTCTAGTCTCAAAATACTCTATGAAAATTATTCATTTAGTTTCGCCCTAAAATATGTCAAACTTATGCTTACTAATTTATGAAATATTCAAGTTATATTCAAATAATACGTCGTTATAGCAATAAAAAGTATTTTCCTATTTCAAAACTACTACCTTATGAAGACTTTTTTTATATTTTGCTATGTACGAAAGTATCAGATCAAAGTTCGACATCGAGAAATAATTTACTTACTTACCTATAAGTACCCGATGAAAAACTTTAGGTGATTTATTTAAAGTTCCTATTATATTAAATTTAATATGAGTTACGATACTATAACAATTTGTGCGCAGTGTGTTCATCGCTTCATCTTACCATGCGATTTCTATAACTACGCTATTACACGCAAATCTTTAATGTACAATATACTTTTTCACCTCAGCAGCTCGAACAAGCATACTTTCGCCACTCCCTGGAGTGAGGAAAGTGCGACTTTCCTCACTCCAGGGAGTGAAACAATGTAGCTTTTTAATTTAGTGAAGGCCATGAACTTCATACTTTTATTACATTTTTTTTATGGTATGGTACGGTACGGTACGGTACGGTCCGGTCCGGTCCGGTCCGGTCCGGTCTCGTATCGTATCGTACATATTATAATACTTTTTTTCTGTTTATTCAGTGTAATTCGAAATACATTTTAACCTTTAATATGTTCTCACTACTGAGGTGAAAAATTATGTGTGCAACACGAGAGCAAAGTCATTTTACATCTCGTGTTTTTGAGTCCCTCGCAAGAAAAACCAACTTTCCTCTCTTGTTGCACAAATAACTATTCACCACACCAGCTGCCAAAAACTAACGAGAAAGTTGCATTTTATCCACATGTTATTTTAATGCAAATTTTGAGTTGTTTCCTTATGCTGGCTGGTAGAATTGACTTTTACAGCATAAGTGACGAACTTATTTTTCAATTTTTTTTCCAATAATACTGGTCTTTGAAATGTGTAATCGTAGATTTCGGAACTATTGGCCACTTACTAAAATCACCTATACAATGTTTATGTCCAATAACTAATATATAAGATGACATTTAGTTTTTTTTCGTTTCCTGTAAATTCATGTCTAGTGTTATGTTGTTTTTGTAAACATGCCTTCATTTATATTGTCCCACCGAAATTCACAATCATACTGAATGTGCTGATACCAAATATACCCATGTCCGTGACGACATGAGCGAAAAGTAACCTAAAGCCTGTTCGGCCACCCTACTTATAAGTTTCTTATTTATAGTTCAAAATGATTAGTGTTCCTGGAAAACTAGTAATTTACACTACTTTGGGAACAAATCATATTATTTTATTATATATTTTGATTTGTGTTTTTAAGTAGTCACATTACTTCAGTCTATTACAGTTTTTCATTATTATTTATAATCTTGCTTGTTGTTTTAATCAACACTATCCAATTTACCAATGATTCTAAAGTGCTAACCTCTATTCAATACGTCTATGTATAATTATTCAAAATATTTAAATTATAATTGAAATAAATATAAGTACACTGTTGTTTTATAGTTATAGAGAGCATTAAAATAATACGATAGTAACGATCAGAACTATGAACATACCAGTGAATCGCCCGGTGACTATAATTGTATATTTGTTATTTTCACATATGAAACCTATGAAAATTAACATTATTGACATCATATAAGAAAACTATAAGATTGAATAATTGTGACGTTTTCAACCAAAAGGTACCACATTGTCGCTTGTTGATAAGGTTGAAGCTATATGGAAATAGCGCCTAACTGACAAGCGACAATAAGTACCCTTTTGGTTGAAAATGGCACAATTACTTAGACTAGGCCAGGGGTCGGTAAACCGCGGCTCTTTAGAGGTAGGATTGCGGCTCTTCAAGCGGCCAAAAAAGTCAAATTTTGAGTTCTAAGACCACTGAAAACAACATTGATATTCCAAAAATTGGTGATTTCTACTGCGATTGGCTCTTGTTCTCAAAAGTTTGCCGAGCCCTTGACCAAGGCTCGGAACCGGTTTTTTGTTTTTTCTTCATACAAAAAATACCGGTATTATTACGTTATTTTTCGTTCTTTGGTTAATTATTTCACTTTTAATTGGACAATCTAATAATACGATTACCTAAATACATGATTCAGTCCTACGTAAAGAGCATAACATAATAATATTGGGCTATTATGGGATTTAAAAAAAAACCGGTTCCGAGCTCTGCCCTTGACTAGACCTAGCTTTCTCTAGTGAGGGAACTGTCGGCATATGCCGTCTACGCGCGTGCATCTTTTACTTTTTTGCGCGCAATAATGTCGACATAGCAATTGAATCCAATATTTTGATTAAGACAAACAGTCTTGAGGTGCTCTAAGAACAAATTAAATTATTTTCTACGAAAATATTTTAATTTGTGTTTTTTTAAGTAGACACACTACTAATTAAACTATAAACTGAAATAAATGTTATATACGAAGGAAAAAATGACCAAAGCCTCCATTGTCCAGAGCTGGAATCGAACCACACTCTCTGCTCTGCTCTGGTGGAGCTCTGGACACTGGAGGCTTTGGTCATTTTTTCCTTCGTATATGGCATTTATTTCAGTTTATTGTCTTGAGGTGATTGTTACTTAACGTATTATTTTCTTGCCTAGATTTTGCACCCACGTACTGTTAAACGGCCTAGAAATACTTATGTAATAAGTGAAAATGTAGATGACGGCGGTAGTATTAAGAATTTGCCTTTGCCCTTGACATCTAGACTATTTCATTCGATATTACCATACCAATATGGGATGGTTGTACACTTGTGCAGTCAACTTTAATGATAATGTTTACAGCTTATCCAATGGGAACGCAACACAGCGAAAAATGTGTATTTCCAAGGCGCTCGTACAGTTTACGAAATAGTAGATTGTGTAACAAGCAAAGATAGATATAACTCCGTAATAGATGGATACAGTCTAAGGAAAAAACGTGCCTCGAAAATCAAGAAAATTTGATTCTCGTTCAGAGGGCGCTACTAGTTTTGGCCTACAGTCGTATAGATGGCGTTGACGGTTTCGTTTGGTTTTTAACAATTTTAACGCATATCAGTGAAAGAACATGGGTCAAAATCATCAAAATAATTAATGCAAATAAAAAAAATCATTTATCTATATTTAAATACATTCATTCGTATTTTTACAAATCTTCAATTTTAGTTTTAAAGTGTGTCGACAGATGGCAGTGAATTTACCGGGGGTTACAAAATTTACTATGACAGTACCGCTCTAGTATAAGTTACTCTATGGTAACAAGGGAGCAAAATGACATATTTACGGCGAGGGCGTACATTGAATCCTAAACGTAGCGAAGGATTCTATAATAGAATCCCAAGAGTAACGAGGGATTCTAAAGTAGAATCCTGAGTGTAGTGAGGGATTCAAGTGTGTTACGTCCAAGATGGAAATAATTTTGCTACCATGTGACACATACTGCTTTTCACATCACCTATGAGGTAATTATGATGTTTAAAAATATTATTTAAGCTACAAAAATAATGTGCAAAAAATTCTTTAAATAGTGTCCTAGAACAGAAGTGTTACTTTGATCCCTCCTAGCAGGGAAGAAAAGTGCCACTTTGATCGCTCCTAGCAGGGAAGAAAAACCCCTTTTTCGAATTGGTGATGTGAAAAATATATTTTCAATTATTAAAAACGACCAAGTGTACTAACGCTGTCATTTCAACTCATTAAAATATCGTTATTTTAACTCGTATTTGTGTGCGTTTCCTCAATAAGATTATTTAAGATGGGGCTTAGGTTGCTTAGGTGTACTGAGGTGGGATTTATATATATTCTGACGTAAATTGAAAAATATCCCAGTAAGGTGTATTTCGGAATAATTTCGGAAATTGGGTAATCCCAAAAAAACATTAAAAAAATCACTTATATTCCGTTACAATAATAATCCATTTTCGGAATTATCCTCCATTATTTTCAGAAATCAGAAATCATCGCATTTATTCGTGGTAAACTATAAATGAAAAAGTATAATAACAACAAAGAAATATAAATATAAAAGAAATAGTTTACCACGAGATGGTCCCGCCTCAGCATAATGTATGCAACCCATAAGTCAGCGCTGGTCTTCCGGCGAGACCATTTTGAGGGCCACGAACGTACGCAGCTGTACAGTCGCCATCAGATATATCGGAGCGGCCAAGGTGCTCACAAATATCTGAACACGCCTCTATTGTCAAGGCGCTAGGTGCGTGTTCAGATATTTGTGAGCACCTTGGTCGCTCCGATATATCTGATGGCGACTGTACGACACGGCCCAATTTTAAACTGAACGCGACTTTGCGCGATTTTAGTGTTTTTTCCTTTCGGAATTATCCGAATATGCCTTAATTAGCTCCATGCATGAATTTATTTATATTTTTGGATTCATAATTTATATCGTTGGAACACCGGAAATGATAAAAATACTTTTGTAAACCTTAACATTATTTTATTAAAAAATATTTTAAATGTTGAAAATTTTTGAGCGGTTGAAACGCTCATAATTTTTGGCGCGAATTCGACAGAGCGCGATGACGTCACACGTTGGGCGGCCCAACTGACGTTTGCTACTAATGACACTAATTGTCGAACGCGTGACGTCACGTGGCGTTTCGAGCGTTTCGCTCACTAGCTTTTCGCGGGCAAATTTTTGTACTTTTTATTTATAATTTTAAGTGATTAAATGGTAATTTAAAAACGGAAATGCATTTGTAACATGATATAACGGTAACAAACATCCGAATAAAACATATTTCGTTCAAATATAAACTTCATGCATGAGGCTAATTATTTACGCAATGGAGTCAAGGGCAACGGCTAGTAATGTAGATAAACTGCTATTAAGTATAAGTGAATGTTATAATACAACGACAATAAATCTTACTTTTTGTGAAGTGTTGAAATTGTCGTTATATTTCTGTGTTGTTTTAACCGTCTATATTTCGCTTTAATGTTGTTAATTTAATAAAATACATGTGCGTGTTTTGGTTATTATTATATTGAGAAAAAGTCCAGACCTGTGACATTTGACAAAATGATTGTTTACATTGTAACCGTTTTTTTATGCATTTAATTCTCGTATTAGTATGTTTCTATTTCCTGTGTATAATAAAAAGTAATAATCAGTAATTACGTTACTACGTACAGAAATTTGTACAAGTACATATCCACTGTTAACCCTTTAAACGCCAAGTGTAGAATACTACGTGTAAACCATAAAGAAATAAGTAACCTTAGACTGCACACACTCCGTAGGTACATAGATATAGGTTAGGGTAGGAAACAGTGGCTCGGAAACAAATTGCCGGGTACAGTGGCTCACTCAACCTAATTCCAAATTCCAACATGATAGAGGCGATATTGGGGCGACTGAGCCACTGTTCGAGCTGAGCCACTGTTGCCTACCTTACCCTACCATTTGTAATAAACCGGGCTTTGCGAAAAGTTATTTGTAATAAGATGTAAGCTTATAAATTATTAAGTTTGTAGCGAGTCAACTTATTAATTTTACGTTTTACCATAGCTCCCACCTCCCATATACAACTTATTATTATTAAGTAAGGAAACTCATGTCTGGAGTGAGAACTCACTTACTTATTTCTCTATGGTGTAAAAAGTGTAAATGTACATAATTTGCTCCAGACGCCAACTGAAATACACTAAATATCACTACACCTTATAAAACAAAGTCCCCGCCGTGTCTGTCTGTGTGTATGTATGTTCGCGATAAACTCAAAAACTACTGAACTGATTTTTTTTCACCAATCAATAGTGATTCTTGAGGAAGCAGGGCGGGCAGGGCAAGAGCAGGGATTTTTTTGACGTGGTAATACGTCTTTGGCGTTTAAAGTGTTATTAGTGTATATCGAATACAAACCTTATTTGTACCATTTTCAATCTAAAGGGTACTTAAAACTTACAACCCCTCTGGTGTTGTGGGTGTCTATGGGCGGCGGTAATCGCTTACCATCAGGTGATCCGTCTGCTCGTTTGCCTCCTATTTCATAAAAAAAAATACTTATTGTCGGTTGTCAATAAGGCGCTATTTCCATGTAGCTTCAATTCGAAATCAACCTTATCGACAAGCGACAATGTGGTACCTTTTGGTTGAAATCTACACATTTATCCAAACCAGCAATGAGCCAAATATTTAGATCTGAGTTTATATTACCTGTAAGAAATAGTATTGTCTTTTTAAACTTTAAACTTAGCATAATTGGTATATAAGCACGAATGCGTATGTGATACTGTAGAGTAGATATTTACATATAAATTAAGAGGAAAGGGAACGGCCGCTTCTCCATAAAAACGTGGTCCCCAGTTTCCTCTCTGGGTATTTACATTGTGGATAATATTTTTACATAATTTAATATATATTAACCATAGCTACGTTTGACTTTTTTCGATTTTTTTATTAATGTAAAAATAACGAGCGAAAAACTTACTTAACTCTTATAATAATTAAAAACTTTAAAAAAATCAAACGTAAGGGTATAGCTGTGGTTGAGTTACAACTTTGTGTGTCAAAATATTTTCAATAATGTTAAAATCCAGAGAGGAAATTGAGGACATTTGTATGAAAAGGCGATTTCGCGCGGGTCCTCCACTTTCGTCTTAAACGGGCAGTCATTAAAATGATTAAAATAAAGTACAAAAATGTGTTTTATGATTTTACAGGACATATGGTGCTACTTTACCGCACTAGTGCGATAATTAGCACATTACGTACCTATAACTATGTCGAAAATTTAAAGGGCCATATGTACTGTAAAACGTTGTACGATACATGTGCGAATAGGTAATTCGCAACTCGTGTCGATTTAAAACATTCCCTCCGGTCGTGTTTTAATTTATCGCCACTCGTTACGATTTTCCTATATATCGCACTTGTATCGTAATGCACTATTAAAGGTGTATTGTAGTGCAGCCACAGACAGGTCTTTTATGTGTATTTAAACCTATTTTGTTTTCGAATCATAATATTGTTTAAAAATATATTAAAATCCTCTCTTTTCTAAAACTACAGTTTTTAGTTACCTACATTTAAAAAGGCACAGTTAAATAACTAAGTCGGTAAATTCAAGGTTATGCTGGTATCATAGAGAAATATACCTATAAGTAAAGAAAGTGGTAACTCCATACATCAGTTTTCTTAACAAAACGCGAGTTATTTCGTAGTCGACATCTAGCGTCAAGTAGCGGAATTTATCAGTAATGCTAGTTGACACAACTAATGCTCAACAATTTTCAGCTAATATTTTAACCGGAAGTCTATTTTCAACTCCTTCTGCTTATAATATTAGTTGTAAATTGTTTTCGTAGTACAGCTGTAAAAAGTAAAGAAATAAATTCATTTCAATTTTTCGTCAGTAGCGACACTTGTGACATCTGGTGTCAAGTAGCGGCACTGATAGTTCCACTACTTGACTTTAGATGTCGACTACGAAATAACTCGCCACCATCACCATGCCATCGCCATGGACATCATGATTGTATGATATGATCAGTCGCCTTTCCCATTAAAAAAGAGTTCCACCGATGATAATAGTACTTAACATATTCACTGCCATCGCGAGCTACGTGCTACGAGCGTAGCCGATAACGCTGGAAAAACCGTATACTGTAGCGAAAAGCGCCTACAAACACAGATACACAGAACCCGCCTAGCGGGTCGCTGGCAGCGAATGTGTTAAGCTTTATACCCTCTACTTATATTTCTAGAGTAGGCGCATTTAACTGGCCCGACTAACGTATTATTTATTGAATTATTTAATATGCCTGTATTGTTTGATTTAAATAAAAATTAACGTAGACTTCGAAATGTTGAGAAACTATAAACCACTTACGAATGATCCTAAATGGGAAACATTGTTGCCGTCAAGTAGGACAATGCTGTACATGTATAATTAATAATATTATATGTTTTTGTATAAATCATTGAATTCATTGATATAAATAATTGTAAGAATAATTATGTCGTATTGTTTTAATTAGAGAATTATTTTAAATATATGCGTTTAGCATAAGATGTTTTTTTCTGTCTATGACCTTACCCTCTTACGGCGAAAAATCAGAATGGCTCTAACCTAATCGTCTTCGTAGCTCGACGCTCGTAGCCGATCCCAGCGTTTTCCCGCTTTGTAGATGAAAGCGACTACGAATAGAGAACCTGCGGAGCGGGTTCCCGGCACTCAATGTGTTAAAGCGCCGCACACGAAGTCTAGGCGAACGCGCGCACTCTTACCCAGGCATACGCGCTTGATGGAGATGTGTCCAGCAGTGGATGCCTACCTCGCAAAATGGCTATACTGCAGAAAAACCTGTGTCTCGGTGCGATAATAACAATGTACCTAATTGTATAATGAAACGATTAATATTGTTTAGCTATCTACCTACATTGCTGCGCCCATCTGGGTTTCATGTGTCATTTGTGTACCTACCTATACTCTTAAGTACTTGTAAAACCTGTAATGTACATGTGAAATGAAATAAATAAATACAATACAAAACTACAACGCTGCAAGAAAAATGTATATACAGCAGAAAGCCAATGGCGCAAGACTCGCAAGAGGACAGGAGGATTTGTACAACACTTTACAGTCCATATGAGCCATATTGCCTTTGAAATTTTCGGCATACGCACGTATAGTGCATTTTTCTATTTTTTTATTTTATTTTAGACAGGCAGCTGATGCTGTGCCTCTAAAATTTTGCGTTCTTTTTGGGACATCCGCTATATAGAAAAGCAACTATAAAGCAATAATGAATATTTATTATTTAGACATATTTCAAATTAAATGTTAATATATTTTTTCCTTTTTTATTGTGGGACGTACTTACCACATTATTAGAATCTATAAATTGTATATACAGATGTCAATCACAATGAAAAAATCAACACAGAGTTGCAATGACTAAATTTGCGTTGATTGACGGATGGTCAGCTGGCGCAATTGGTAACGCATTGGACCGGCAATCCAAGGATGTGGGTTCGAGTCCCACGTTGACCAGAGTTTGATGATCATCGTTGATTTTTTCATTGTGATTCACATCTGTATATACAATTTATATATCATATTTCAAATTATAATTTCTCCTATCAAATACGTTAACAAACAGAAAGCCTTCCTCCTCTATCTAAATTGGCATATTTCCAAAAATAAAAACAACATTGAATAGGTATTTAGTTATACTTTATTTTATATTTGCATTCAAACTTTCGACACCCTATTCATCGGAATCATCATCATCATCATCCGCCGCTTCTGCCACGTCCACGTGGAACTTGTACTCCTGATCGGCGCCGAGATACGCGTCCGACATGAAGTAGAGAGTGTACGCGTGCCGGCCGGCCGCGCCGCACACGAAGTCCAGGCGGACGCGCGCACTCTTACCCAGAGATACGCGCTTGATGGAGAGGAGACTGTTTGTTTTTGGCGCCCCGATCACCACCCACCAGCCTTCCTCGCGTTTCTGTAAAAACAGACTGGTTTATACAAAAAAAATCGGACAAGTGCGAGTCGGACTCGCCCACCGAGGGGTCCTTACTAATAACAGCAAAACGCACTAAGTCTTGAGTAAACGATTTAAATTGAACTGGATACACTACAATGCTTCAGACCGACGCTTTTGTGGATAAGTTCAGTTCAGTTCTTGGTTCTTATGGCATCTGTCCATTGGGACAATTTTGCCAGCATCAAGGTTGTGGGAGCAGAATTTCAGTATCAGAATTTGATCCAGTCCGTGTAGATGTTTGATCGGTTGAAGAATCTAAGGCGGGAAGCCATTTTGACAGCTCGCTTCGATGACAGCCCGCGCTGTCACTTAGGGCACGTTCCGAACCCCGCTAACAGTACTTTTTAGTATTTAGTTGTTATAGACAAGAAGAGAAGTGTAACCTGCGGGAAGAATGGCGCGATGACGGGCCCCACCACGTCGTCCTCGCGCTCCAGCGCCACCTCCACCACGATGGGCTTGCCCACGCGCAGCCGCCGCTCCTCCTTCACCTGCACACACAATTACTCTTTATGGGCATTTTCACTTAAGTGTACTATTTGCTTTTTTTCGAAAATCCATCAACTTTTGGGTTATTTCTACTCAGAATCACGAGGACTATCGATTTAAAAAGAAAAAAAATACGTCCCCAAAAAAATGACAGTTTTGTAACGCATTTTCACATACATTTTGTATGGACCGTTACAAAACTGACACCCAAAATTTGTATGAAAAACTGGGGACACTTTTTTTCTTTGTCTCATTCAATAGTACTCGTGTTTCTAAGTCTAAATAACCCAAAAGATGATGGTTTTTCGAAAAAATGTTAATGATACCATTTTTTCTGAAAACCCCCTTATCACAGCCATTCTCAGTGTGCTCCGCGGATCCCTAGGGCTCCGCAAAGCCTCTGTTGGGGCCCCGCGAGAATACTTGTAATAATAAGAAAAAAGTGGCAAACGAATTTTTTTCAATTGGGGCTCCGTCAAATATTTCGCTTTCCAAAAGGTTCCGTCACCAGGACAGCTTTAGAACCGCTGCTTTATCATATCAAATCATTGACAGAAACAGGGGTTACTTTGCGGAAATCCATATAAATTAAAACAAAAATATGTAATAATATGGCCAACAATTCAAGAAAGCTAATCCCGCTAACGGACGTCAACATCTCCCAGCATCAACTGATAAATGTTACGCCGCTTTTCGGTGAAAGAAAACATCGTGAGGAAACCTGACTTATGCCGATAAGGCTTTATATTCCCCTCTGGGTTGACCGGTTGACATAGCAGTACTAGTGCCTACATTAATTCTTGGGATTTATTACCAAACGGATCTAATCTAATCTAATCTGAGGCAAAAAGCCGGGACAACGCGACTGAATATGTACCAGGGATGTTGCGGATGCCGATTTTTTGACATGGATGCAGATGTGGATTTTTAAAGGCTCACATCCGCGGATGCGGATGTCGAGATTAGGCACATAAAAAACGTCAAATATTACACTAGTAATTTCTGTAAAAAAAATTGATACTTAGTATTTGAACAAGAATATAGATGCCCCACAATCGCATTACTATATTAAAATCCAAATAAAACAAACTTTTCACTTCTTGTCGCTGTCCGTCATGGGCTAAAGTGCTCGATCGATAAATTACAAAACACGAAACGAGATTCCTATTGGCTAATGACGAAATTACCTAGCACTTACGCCGCCGCTAAGACGTTCCTGTAGCTACCTGTTTCACATCCGCATCAAGCTAATATATAATAATCTAAGCTATACTTTTAATTAATATCATCGGCTTGGGATCACTCATTTAACTTTAATTTCAATTAATTTAATGTAGAGTTTATTATTAATTTCAAGCTTATGTTCAACACAATAATTTATTGTTATGAATAATAAAGAATAAAGCTCCGCATCGATTGTATGCGGATGCGGATGTTGAAAATAATGCGGAAGTTCCGCGGTTGCGGATGCGGATGTACCTCGTAGACGAGCTCCACGTTGGGGTAGCGGTTACAGAAGCGAGCCACATCCGCCATCTCGGCGGGGGACAGTTGCAGCAGCTTGGCGCGCGCCGCGTCCTCCAGCTCCATCACGTCGAACACTGTTTCTACACCCTGTGTACAAATTTGTACATTAGCATACAAGTGTGCTAGTGCTACGTTGGTCATCAGTCATCACACTCGAGGCAATATTGTGCGCGCTAGCTAAAACCGAGCGCACAATGAGAAAGCCGATGTGTGTAATGACCAACACACGTGTTACACATGTTTTTCAACACACTTGCGAGGAAAAAAAGAATAAGTCCCAGCTACTCTAAGAACAAATTAAAATACTTTCTTATGAAAATATTTTAATTTGTGTTTTTACAAGTAGTCACACTACTATTTAAAGTATTTAAACTATAGGCAGGTCTTTGCCCAGCAGTGGGACACAGTGGGCTCTGAATAAATAAATAAACTATAAACGCAATAAATATCATATACAAAGGAAAAAATGACCAAGGCCTCCTGTGCCCGGGGCTGGAATCGAACCAGTGTCCTCCGTTTACGCGACAGATGCCTCAACCGCTCGTTTTTCGTTTAGTCCCAGCTACTTTTTTTCTTACACGTACAGGCTGATTCACTGCAACTTTCATTGCAAGTGACACCTGTATACAGTCAGAGCCACCATTTTATTGGTTAATGTGATATCCACATAGATATTTTCATTCACTCATTCATTCCATTCGTTCGAGTTATTGTGAATGGACCTATAAAGGTATATATATATATATATATCTTTGGTAGCATGTAATATACACACCTTGTCAGTGCACCGCTGCACCACCTCGGGGCTGAAGTGCGGCAGCTGGCGCAGGTACGAGTCCTTGGCCCACATCGCCTGCGTCACCATCTGGGCCAGCTCCATGGCCGCCACGGCTGGGGAGAGCCAGCCGCTGGACGAGACCACGTCCACGCACGCTTGGATCAGTCGGATCGCCTGAAATATATTACTTCATTCATATATTTATTTCGAGAAAATTTACCTTTAGAACAAAAACGTCACTCACACGCCAAGGTCATGGGCAAAAGCGCGCTAATGTAAACCTTACTTGAAAGTGTGAAGGTTACTATGACAGCGTACGCTATAACACTTATAATAATATAGATGCCCCTATCTCTTTTGGACGTACCTAGTTTAAGGACATACCCGGGTCCAAACGACCGGACGGAACGAAAAGACGGCACGTAAATAAATGTATGGAGGAACCTGGTCTTCAGCAGAAGGACATTATGTCACGATCCTCAGTGTCGAGGGACCGACTGAAGAAGGAGAAGAAATAAATATATTCTATTATCCATACTAATATTATAAATGCGAAAGTCTGTCTGTCTGTCTGTGTGTTCCCTCTTCACGCTTAAATCGCTGAATCGATTTAGATGAAATTTGGCATAGAGATAGGTTGAGTCCCTGAGAAGGACATAGGATAGTTTTTATCCCGAAAATCATCATCATCATGGGGTGGAATTGAGATAATTAATGAAGTGCCTGCTAATTTGTGTGCATAATAATAATAATATGCTCAAGTTGTAATTATTGCTATGAAATTTTTTCCAGGCGCTATACTGCTGTTAATAAGTCCACGCAGATGAAGTCGCGGGCAAAAGCTAGTATTCTATATACCTTTGTGAGCACTAGTTGCGTGTCCTGTTGTAACTCCTGCGGTAGTTGAGTGCGGGAGAGATGAGCTTGAAGTAATACGTGCGCTTTCACGTGCGGGTCGTTGTACTTGACGGTGCCTGAGGTGGAAGTCGGCTTGTGTGGGACTCTGCACAATACAATAACATGTCATGAATGTTAATTAATATTAGGGGAGATTTTGTCGACCAAACTGGAATCATTAAAAATATATACAAACATTTCCTTTTTACAAGCTTTTAACTATTTGCATTGTATGTACCTAAGCTGAAAATTGTTGAGCATTAGATTTTTTGTTTGCCGCTACATCTATTCAGACGATACAGACGACCGGTCTGGCCTAGTGGGTAGTGACCCTGCCTGTGAAGCCGATGGTCCTGGGTTCGAATCCCGGTAAGGGCATTTATTTGTGTGATGAGCACAGATATTTGTTCCTGAGTCTTGGGTGTTTTCTATGTATTTATGTATTTGTATATTATATATATCGTTGTCTGAGTACCCACAACACAAGCCTTCTTGAGCTTACTGTAGGACTTAGTCAATCTGTGTAAGAATGTCCCATAATATTTATTTATTTATTATTGTCGAGTAGCATTACTGAGAGTTCCGCTACTAGACGCTAGATGTCGACTACGAAATAAGGCGCGTTGTGGTAAGAAAACTGATGTATGGAGTTACCACTCTTTCTTCACTTATATTTCTCTATGCTATGTATGTTTGTCGGGGTCAAATCTTTCAAGTTAAATTTGACCGACTTCGCGGTTTCCGATGAAGCTGGAAATTTGCATACATATGTTAGTCGGGTGACAATGCAATATTATGGTACCATGGAGCTGATCTGATGATGGAGACAGGAGGTGGCCATAGGAACGTGATAAAACAACGCAACGTAATTGTGATTGGAATTTTTTTGAATTGTTTCGATGAGTAGTTGTCTGTGGAAAGAAATGTACAGTCAGCGATAAAAGCTTGTACCAAAAAAAAATAATTTTTGGCAAAAACTTATTATGATATAGGAGGCAAACAAGCAGACGAATCGCTTGATGGTAACACCAGCAGCGCCAGAGGGGTTGCGAATGCGTTGGCGGCCTTTAAGATGGGAATACGCTCTTCACTTAAAGGTTTGTAGTATAATACATACATACATACATACATATAATCACGCCTATTTCCCGGAGGGGTAGGCAGAGACCACGGATTTCCACTTGCTACGATCCTGACATACCTCTTTCGCTTCCTTCACTTTCATAACATTCCTCATACACGCTCGCCGGTTTAGGGTGCTCTTGACCTGGCCTTTCTTCAGGATTTCCCCGATCTGATCAGAGAAAGTCCGCCGAGGTCTGCCCCTTCCAACTCCCGTTTCTACCTTTCCCATATATACTCTCTTTGTTAGCCTTCTTTCACTCATTCTTTCCACGTGTCCAAACCATCTCAACATACCTTTCTCAATTTTTGTCACTACATCTTCGCTCAGTCCACACTTTTCCCTTATCACACTGTTCCTAATTCTATCTTGTAATCTCACACCACACACACTTCTCAACGCTCTCATTTCCACTGCATTCACTTGGCTCTGATGCCTCTTCTGCCATACCCAACTTTCGCTACCATACATAAGTGTAGGCACCAGCACCCCTCTATGCACAGCCAAACGTGCCTTTTGCGACACCTTCTGGCTGCTCATAAAAGCGTTAAGTGCCCCATTCACGCGATTTCCAGCACTCACTCTCCTTTCAATATCTTTATCATGCTTACCGTCCCTAGTGAATAATGTTCCCAGATACACAAACTCTTTCACTTGTTCTACTCTTTCTTGACCAATCAAAATTCCACAGTTTGTCATATATTCCTCCTTTTCAAATACCATAACTTTCGTCTTACTTACATTTATTTTCATTCCTTTCCTTTCAAAAGATCTATGCATTCTAGTTACCATCTCCTGCAACTCTTCACCCGATGACGCTAGCAATACCAGGTCATCAGCGTAAAGAAGACATTTGACGGGTAGCCCACTCATTCTCAGCCCACATTTATTCTGTAGTATAACTGTTAGATAAGAAGGGAAATGCTTTCATCAATAATTATATTGCATATGGGATTTGGTGTAGAGTAAACTCACTTGTTAGCCAGTGCCTTGATGATGTTCTCCTCCCTGTGCCTAATGCAGAGCTCCGTGTACTCCGCGGCTGACGAGATGATCTCCAGCAGACCTCGGATCTTAGTCTTGCTAGTCAGGGACAAGCTGAACAGCTCTGTTAGATCAAATATAACATTCAATATTATTATCAGAAACACGGAACTGCGCTCCAGAACTCGAGTTGTAGATGTAGCTTAAGTGGGACTGGGCGGGACATGTCTGCCGCATGCACCCTGAAAGGTGTGCCAAAATGGAGTGGGACCCACGGAACACCATCGATGGTGCAGGCCGGGGTTCGGGCAGACCGAAAAGGAGATGGTAAAAGTAAGGCAAAAGGAGATTTAATAAGTAGAATTAAAAAGAAAGAGGAAGAAAAGACAGCCATTGGCACGCTGGTCGGACGACATAATTAAAATAGCTGGGGCCAACTGGATATGGGAGTACCAAGACCGAAAAAAATTGAAGAATCCGGAAGAGGCCTATACCTCTTAGGAGGGTTCGGGAGTAATTTTTCAATGTTATAGAGAAATTAGGTTTAAATTTTAGATTAAGTTTTATTACCCAGAAATAAAAGGCATTTTTATTTTATTTATTTATTTTAAAAGAAAGTAAATGTTTTCCGGCCAATTAATTTCTATGTAAATATAGTTTTAAAAAGTATATGTAATAGGGCCACCTCTTTGTTTCATATTTGTCTATTGCAAAACTTATCTAGTGACCTATGTAGTGGTATGAAGGGATCATACCCAGGTTGAGCGGTTGCAGGTCCATGTCTTCCTCGATGGCGATACAGTTGGACTGCTCCAGATCTGTCAGGGTCGTCTCCACCAGCTCCGAGAGGTGGTCTGACAAATGTGACTCACCGATGGTGGTATAGTTGACGTAGTAGTAGGAAGCAATCATGCCCAGGTTGAGCGGTTGCAGGTTCATCTCCTCAATGGCGATACATTTGGACTGCTCCAGATCTGTCAGGCTCGTCTTCACCAGCTCCGAGAGGAGGTCCAATGTGACTTACCGATGGTGGTATAGTTGATGTAGTAGTAGGAAGCGATCATGCCCAGGTTGAGTGGTTGCAGGTCCATGTCTTCCTCGATGGCGATACACTTAGACTGCTCCAGGTCGGTCAGGGTCGTCTCCACCAGCTCCGAGAGGTGGTCTGATAAATGTCTGTTGACAAAACACTCATTCAGGGCCACTTGCACCATTCACTAACCCTGGATTGACCGGTTAAACCTGGAGTTACTATGGTTATCAGTACAATTTGACACTGGGTTAACGGTTTAACCGGTTAACCCCGGGTTAGTGGGATGGTGCAAGTGGGCCTTATTGTGTAACCAAGGGTTTGAAATTCATATGCTCAGCCAAGGGTGACAACTAGAGATGATGGACTGAAAAAAATGATGATGGGTGCGCCATAAGCCTTCGGTAAGAAATGCATATACCTGGAAAAATTCGACCTATGCCGCCGTGACCCCGGTGGCCGAATGGCTCAGGCATCTGCCGCAGAGGACGCTGGTTCGATTCCAGCCTTGTGCACTGGAGACCTTTTTCACTTTTTCTTGGTATATGACATTTATTTCAGTTTGTAATTTATATAGTAGTGTTTCTACTTGAAATAAAACAAATTAAAATATTTTCTAAAAATAATTCATAAGTGCTTGTTGCTAGGTGAATAAAGTATATTTGAACTTTGTTCTAATACTTCTAATAGAGAGATGATGGGTTCCGTACCTGTGAGTAACACCCTGCAGGTTGTAATAATTTGGGTTCATGGTGAGCCGGCGGTAGAGGAAGGTCCAAGTGAGATAGTCCACGGCATCCTGCTTGTTTTCTATGGTTTTAGTCACGATCTCGGCGTTCATGTGGTCGTGCAGTCTGTGGTCCAGGTGACTCTGTAAATCATAGAATGATTAGTGAATTCTAGTTAATTTTTAGGGTTCCGTACCCAAAGAGTACCCTATTACTAGTCGCAAACCTCGTAACTTCTCCGAAGGAGAATGTGACAAAAGACTTTAAGGTTTTTTTTACTCGCGATGAGAAGTAAAAGACTATATTATAATAGTATATACCTCCAGCGGGAGACAGTCCAGTAGTAGCTTGGTGAAGAAGGTCTTGTGGTGCGCGCGGCACATGAGCACAGCCACGGAGTGGTCATCCTCTGAAGAAGGGCAGGCGCGGCCCAGCATGTGGAGGACGGTCGTGATCGGGTACTGCTCGTATGTATGGAGCTTGCCGTTGTAACTGACAATAAAAAATAAACATATTAGGAGTCAATTCAGCTTTTTAGAAATTTTACAAAATGGCGCAGCCATAAGGGTTCGCGAGGTAAGCTTATAAACAATTCACTATCTTGGGTGGGATTTGAACCCACGCCCACCGGATTGCTAGCCCGGTGCTCTTCCATCTGAGTTACCAAGACCTTACCCATTACAGCGAATGTTTCCACCATATATGAGCCTTAGGGAGGCCCTAGCGACATATTTACCATAAGATTGTTGTACTGTGTTTTTCCACTTAAATTGTTTCTCAGCTTAATAGCATCGTACGCAGACGTTTCTGGTTGATATTTATGTAGTCATTACTCACGTGTGTGTGTCGCACACTATCACAGTGTGTACATGGGCAGCGAAGGCCCACGCCAGCTCGGCGGCCACCACGCACAGCTGGACGGCGCCGCTGGACACCAGGAACTGCACCACGCGCCGGTCGTCCGGGTCGACGCCCTCGTGCAGGTAGGACACGCCGGCTCCGAGCGTCTCCTTTAACATCTACAATGGAAGGTTTCATATATTTTGTATTATAGGACATTATGAGGTCCAGAAAGACCTCTGTGTGACATCCAAGCGGCTAAATGGCGTCGGATCGCACAGGACAGGACCGACTGGCGAAATCTAGTGTTGGAGGCCAAGATCCACTTCGAGTCGCCGAGATAGGACATTATTATACAAATTGACCAAGCCCCGCAATGATAGGTTGGTATTCCAGCTCAATTTTTTTTTTTTTTTTTTTCAATTTATTTAGGTAAACAAACAATCACTACAAGGGAAACTTAAATATAGTAGTTTTAACACTATTTACAGTATGTGTGACCAACACCGTTCACCACTTAATAAATACAATAATTTTGATTATTCGGAGCTTATATACCACTGGAGCTTAAGGCTCCGGGAGACATTGATAAAAGAAAATATAAGTATTATTAATACATTATAAATTCATGAAGAAGATAAGAAAAAAAAAAAACCTTAACGCTAACCAGTTAACAGTGAAGTGCATGCAGTATTACGTTATATAAAAAAAATAGGTACTAACTTACGTTTTATATATGTATATAGATATTACATTTAGTTACTAAGGTCGAGCTTGTATGGCATCAGATCGGTTTGTGACGAGTTGGTATTACCACGTCACCATACTGCTGCATTTCGAGGTAGCTTCAAATATACAGCAACGAAATGCTGGAATAATATACCTCCACCCCTCAAAAACTTAAATACAATAAGTAGTTTTAAATTGCGGTTTAAACAATATCTTTTAGCAATACAAAACTCGCTACCTCTTGGTACTAAACCCACGCCGTCATATTTAAAATGATTATATCTATGCACCTTATGTCTTTATTTATTCTTATCTATATTAAGTATTTTTGCACTCATATCTATCTATCATAAGCTTATATACTTCCTTTAATACATATGTAATTATTAAATTCTGCTTACACACTATACCAGCAATTGTTCTGTCCAATTTCTAAAACATAGTTTACACTCATACATACATGTTAACATAATTCTAAGCCATTTAGTTTTCGACTAACAGCGAGTAAGGGATAATGTATCAAGGGTCTGCCTGAAAACCAGCGTTGTAGTAAATACACTGCAACATTATGCTGAGGCAAGCTCCTATTTAACACGCATGAATATTTCTCTCTGATGTGCAACTCAATTTCTTAGTTTTGTAAGTCTAAATTTAAGGTTTATCTGTAAAAAATGTACTACGCTATCTGTTAACTCTGCCATTTCATGTGATGTTGAATAAAAATGTTCTATTTTATTCTATTCTATTCTATTCTACTATCTCTAAGTACATCTATTACAAGCTTTCTGTATACACTAGTACTGCAGCCAAAAATATCCAGATGGTTAAAATGTGTGTTATAAGTATGGACGAGCCTGCGGCCCAATGCGTATTTGCGTGTCACATTTTGCTTAATGAGAGAATATAACCTTAGATACGCTCTAGAGTCCAGACTGGCGAATGTGTTCCACCTACCTTATCCTGTATTTTATCGAGATACTTCTGCATCTCGTCCTGATTGGCATGCAGGAACCTGGCAGGCCTCCCCTGCGCGGCGGCGAGCGCGAGCAGGTCGGCGGCCAGCAGGCGCGAGTCCCGGCGCGCCGGCACGAACACGGCGGCGGGCCGCGAGCCGGCGTGGCGCGCGATGGCGTTGTAGATGGGCTTCGTCATGGACGACAGCCGCGACGCGGCGTGCGGGATGTTGAAACCCTGGATACACGTGCAGTTCACATACCGTGAGGTTTCAAATTATACTAAATCTACTTTCCCCTCACTAGCTGGGAAAGCCGTCTATTATCCTTTAAAACGAGCGGGGAAAAACGCATTTTATCCACTAGTGGGGAAAGTAATTTGACCTTGGATGGAGCGTGTTTAAGTAGCTTGACAGATAACAAAACGTAAAACGCTCGTAATAATGGTTCGTTCGATATTAATTATCATTAAATAAATGGTTTGAGAATCTAATAAAAAATACAAAATTTAGCTTTATTTAATAATTTTAAGTCATAAACCTTAAAATTCCATAAGAAACGTTAGATTTTTTATAATGATGTTAAATATAATTCTGAACGCACAAGTTGAGTCGATGCAATTTCAAAACGCATCGTTGACATTTCATACGTCAGAACAGAAATGTCAACATTGTCAACAAAATTTTTACTGTTCTTCTCACCGACTCACGTAAAAATCAGAATTTCTAATGTTTTCTGTTATAATTTCGTAAAAAAATTAGTGATTCCAGTGATGAATATGATCTAACGCCAGTGGATGTTGCACTTTCCTCGCTATAGTGAGGGGAAAAGTTTTGTGTTACACACGGGTGCAAATGTATTTTACTTCTCGTGTGTTGAAATACTCGCTACGCTCATGTTTCAATTCCACACTTGCGGGTAAAATACAACTTTGCACCCTTGTATAACAAATAACTATTCCTCTTCTTCCTCGCGTTATCCCGGCATTTTGCCACGGCTCATGGGAGCCTGGGGTCCGCTTGACAACTAATCCCAAGAGTTGACGTAAGCACCAGTTTTTACGAAAGCGACTGCCGTCTGACCTTGCAACCCGGAAGGGAAACTAGGCCTTATCGGGATTAGTCACCGAAAAGCAACTGAAATTCAAAATGGCGGCCATTTTTTACAACTGACTACGAGTTCATATTAAGCCTTCGTATGCGCCTGTCAAAAAATTGCTACTGAATTAATAACTGATATTAGAAATTATAGTCCAAATTGTCTGGGACGGATACGGGACAAGGCATAAGAAAGGTTAAGGTACCTTTCGGATCCTCAAAATCAATTTACATCATGATTAAAACAAATTTTCCGTCGGATGTATCGTTTACTGCCGTCTGACTTTGCAACCCGGAGGGGAAACTAGGCCTTATTGGGATTAGTCACCGAAAAGCAACTGCATACAAAATCTAATTACTTCCCAAAAATTGCTACGCCCAGTTCTACGTGGAATGTGGTAGACGCTGGCCCGAATGGAATGAATAAGTGAATAGAAATATCCATGTGTGTAACAGATAAACTAATAAAATGTGACTCTGGCTGTATACCGATACATGTCCGTCACACAATGACAGATACAACTCGTTTCACTCATTCCATTCATGAATCGACGTGTACGCATCATTTGAAATGCATAACGAAATCTAGACCCTGAAATTTGTTTGACTTGTCATACGCAACGCAAATTTGGAAAGTATGTTTCTAAGTATACGATTTTCAGGGTCTTTACTCTTAAAGTCGCGTGCGTCCGCTAGAGGGAGCGACAGAGCCACTATGACCTGTAACTGACCTGTATGTGTAGCTCTAGTGGTAACGGTCTGACACTGGGATGGAAGTTGAAGGTGGCGTTGGAGTTACATCCGAGCCACTGCGCCACGTCGCGCGCGTCCGCTAGAGGGAGCGACAGAGCCACTATGACCTGTAACTGACCTGTATGTGTAGCTCTAGTGGTAACGGTCTGACACTGGGATGGAAGTTGAAGGTGGCGTTGGAGTTACATCCGAGCCACTGCGCCACGTCGCGCGCGTCCGCTAGAGGGAGCGACAGAGCCACTATGCGGATCTGACGACCTGTAACCGACAAATGCGTTAAAATCTCCATGACATAACATACATGTCAGAGACCTACTGTTGTGTCGTTTGAGAACGTCCTCAGTTTTGTATGTGAAATATTCTCGAGAGCGTACAAGCAGCTTACATATATGACAATAATGTTGGTATTCCATCTGTCCACCCTAGTAGGATTTTGGTCCAGTGTGTATTTGCGTCTCACATTTTGCTTAATGAGAGAGTGAGACGCAATGCACATTGGCAATGGCACTACCAGCAAGGTTTGGTAGATCAGACACTGCATTTTCGGATTTTTAACATGATCATACTAAAAATAAAGAAATTCAAAATGGCGGCCATTTTCAACTGACTACGAATTCGTATTAAGCCTTCGTATGCGCCTGTCAAAAAATTGCTACTGAATTAATAACTGAAATTAGAAATTATAGTCCAAATTGTCTGGGACGGATACGGGTCAAGGCATAAGAAAGGTTGAGGTACCTTTCGAATCCTCAAAATCAATTTACATCATGATTAAAACAAATTTTCCGTCGGATGTATCGTTTACGATCTACAAGCTGAAAAACTGAAAAAGAGCAAAAATTATGCACCCTGGGATTGCGCATGCGCAAACTCGGATTACACGCATTTAGGGCCAACTAAGAAGGTATTAAAACTATTTCCAGCTTGCTGGGAATTTATTCTTCGAAAAAATCTAATTTAATTGGCCTGTAAGCCAAACTAACGCAATAGTTGACTTACCGATCTGCGAGGATATGTACCGCATCCGGGAGCACACCACCTCCAACACCGGGCCTTCGTCCCCTCCGAGCAGTTGCAGGGCATCCACAATGAATAGGGACACGGATTGCACACTCTTTCGCACTTTCCATCTAACAACGAAAAAAGGTGCATTAGTTTTGGATCGCAGATTGTATTTGGAGGGCAACCCGAACCCGTCCGAAATCGGTAAGCTGATGAACATCTATGATACTTATAAGACCTATGTACACACACAGCTTTGACAATAAAGAAATCTTATCTTATCTTATCTTAAGGGCTTCAGGCGGGGAAAGCCGGTCAGGAGAGAGGGTCAAGCCGAAGCTCACTAAATCTCACGTTGGGGAGAGGGGGGTGTTTTGGCAAATACCACGTAATTTTTTTTGGGCAAAAATAGTGTAAAAGTTTAAGAGCATCAGATTAATTTAAGGGGATCCCATGCCCCAATGACCTTCGATTCGAATCCCTTAGTTTTCTAATGTTTTTTGTAGCTTATCATATTAACAGCAACAGCTTTAAGCAATATAGTATCCCATATTTACTTCAAAGTTCATTGTTTTCGAAATATTTGGCATCAAAGTTGAACAATTTTAGGCCAAAAAACTGGTTTTCTGGCCATAACATTTGTGTTAATTAGTTTAAAATTAAAACCTTAGACAAATTTTTAGAGACGTCTAAGACGAACCCAAATATGTAGATTTCGTATAAGTAAGATCTTTCACAGCAATCGAGATACGAAAAAAGTGTTTTTTTAGACAATGTTTAAAACAATCATAAATAAATAAGTATTAATTTTTTTCACAATCCGGTAGACAAAAATGGAGATAAAAGATTGAAGAACCGATAGCCGCTTGTCTTATAATTCTATATGTAGTGCAAAAGTAGGAGATACGATTCAAAACTTGTCAAAAATCGATGAAAACCTCAGGGCTTGTAAACAAATCTCACGACACCAGGGGTGGGTGGTCAAAGAAATTTTGATGCAGCAGTTTGATGAGTATCAGTTATTTTCCAAAATAATGTACCTAAGGCATTTTTGGCATAAAATTGATTTACACTTAGGGCCACTTGCACCATTAACTAACCCGGGGTTAACCGGTTAAACCTGGAGTTACCATGTTTACCAGTACAATTTAACACTGGGTTAACGGTTTAACCGCTTAACCCCGGGTTAGTGAGATGGTGCAAGTGGCCCTTAGGGGGTTTATTAGATTTTATATTTAATATTCATACTTATATAAGTCCAAATTGAAGGTTTGCCATCGAGCATAGCTGACGTAGGGGAGAAGACCGCTAGGCTGAAGTGGGACTGGGCAGGTCCCGTCTGCCGAATGCAATCGGATAGGTGGGCTAGTATAGCCACCAAGTGGATGCCGCAAAATAAGCGCGGACGTGGCAGACCCAGACGGAGATGGCGGGACGACTTAGACACCTTCACTAATAACTGGCCGGAAAAAGCTCAACAACAGGAGTCATGGAAATCAAGGAGCGGCGGGACACTATAACAGGCTATAAAAATATATATATAAGGTGTAATCAAGGGCCTGACACTCTTTAATAGAGAAATATAGTCTTATTGCGATTCCTATAAGAGGAAAGAGAAAATAGTGCCATGCTTTGTCCTTATCACCGACCGGGTTTTTTTAAATGGTCGGGTTATGGCAGCATAGGTAGGAGGCGATGGCGAAATACCGAAATTTATTAGAGTGAAAGAGAAAAAGGATTATGCTGCCATACATTAACCTGTCAATACATGAATATGTCTATCTCTTACCCCTGGTCGCTTGGTTTCATGTCTATAACTACTATACCTATACTATGTCTATGGGTGTAATAGTGACTAACCTGCGCGATAGCACGTCCCATTTCTCAGCGGTTGTTATGATGATCTGTCCCCTGTTTAACAGCTTGTGGTCGGTCGCTGTCTCGCCAGTTAGTTGCACCACCTGTTAAAAAAGCATAGTATAAGCATAGACCTTGCATTACATAGATGTGCTATACGCGTGCGCCACTGAGGGACATAACATACCGTCGCTATACTTACTTATCTGCAACACTCATGACAAAAACACCCGTATTCCGAATGAAAGAAGCGACATTTCCATGCTTGCCATTAGTTACATGCTTTTGAGAAACGGGCCCCTGGGCTAGTTATAGTGTAATTACGGCTACCATATTTTCGTTGCTTAGGTAAGACACGAACAATCATTTTTGATGTTTTTTCGGGTGTACAGTACACGACAAGATTTCTACCGGTATTAAAAGTAACCTTTTCTCGAAGCGCTTTCTTGTATTATTTTAGGGTTTAATTGCCAAAATAGCAGATACAAAATCTTTATACTTATTTATTTATTTGGCCGATAAACTGGCGTAGTGTAGTATGTATGTATTTCTCGATAAATGTTTCGCAATCGCAATATCCTTGTTTTCCACGGCTTCTAAGCAATAGCGACGTTACATGCTGACGTCACGACGTAATGCTTATTTGTTAGAAGCGTTTCGTCAGTAAAGTGCGGGTGCAAGACTTTGAAAATCATTTGTGACTTTTGTATTGCTTTAAGACAATGGGTCCCATACAGACATTTGATCCTCAAAACAAACCTGATCGACTGATACCATTAGTTAGTTAGTATTGCTGGGCATTTTCCGCAACTCGACATCCAATGTGCCTATTTTGCGTGACACGAGGTAGCGCTACTCTAACCACCCCAGCTCCTCCACGAAGCCTAGCAAAGTCTTCAGGTTGCTAGTTGCCTTCTTTAGTGTGCATGGATTCCCTAGGTATTTGCTCCTATATACTTCTACCTGTTTACAGTCTAGGAGAATATGTTTTGTTGTTTCTTCTTCTGCCATGCACGCTCTGCACGTGGGGCTGTCCGTTATACCCATATTATGTAGGTGTTTGTTTAGTGTGTTATGTCCTGTTATTAATGACTGATACCATGAATAAAATATTGTGGAATACCCTATTGTGTGTTGTGTGACTGACCTTTAGGTTGAATCCGTCGGGGGTGGCGAACTTATGGTACCAATCAGAGAAGACAATGTCAGCCAGCGCGTCCTTGGGCAGCAGATACACGACTCTGCCCGCGGCGTTGCTCGACAGCAGCCGCAGTAAAGCCAGCTCCGCGATCACGGACTTGCCGGAGCCGGACGGCGCTCCGACGAACACGTTGTCGTCCGTGTTGTAGACCGCGTTGAACACCTGGACAGTAATAGTACATTATTGTCGAGGTTCGGAAGTAGCTACTTGCTGGCTGAGGATTCGTTTTAAACGGACGACCTTGGGAGTCCGTTTAATTGAATCCGAAGCCTGCAAGTAGCCTTCCAGCCGAGTCATATATAGTGATTTTCTCAAAAATGGCGCAATAATTGCAAATATAATAGAAATATTTTACAGAAGCAACATTCTTATGTATATATTGTCACAGAAAAACAAAAAAGTAATAAGATTTGCTTTGCCGCCATTTTATTTTTTTAATTAAAAATGGAAGTGTATTTTTCTGTTGAAAATAAGCGAACCTATTTGGGACACCTAAATAGTCGCGGTACCAAGATTATAATAATAAGTACTGATCATCTGTTTGGCTGTTTAATGGACCTATGCCTTCATTTGATATGGCCACTTCAACTTTTAAAAAGTTTGGAACTCGACAAATAATGGAATTTGTATGCAACATTGCAGTCCCGAAATCGAGACTGCAATGTTTTTAACTAAGTTACAACACACGAAATGGAATTTGATTTAAAAAATCACTGGAAATCAAAGTGACATTTCCGAATACGCTTGTGTTAGTTGTTACGAGATGGGTACGATTTGGGCGCAGTCTTAAATAAAACCGGCCAAGTGCGAATCGGAATTTGTTGTTATAGCGGCAACAGAAATAGATCATCTGTGAAAATTTCAACTGTCTAGCTATCACGGTTCATGAGATACAGCCTGGTGACAGACAGACGGACAGACGAACAGACAGACAGCAGAGTCTTAGTAATAGGGTCCCGTTTTTACCCTTTGGGTACGGAACCCTAAAAATCACTAGAAATTCAAGTGACATCTCCGAAATACACTTGTGTTAGTTGTTACGAGATGGGTACGATTTGGGCGGAGTTTTAAAAATATCACGTTACTATGTATGTGTATCTATATATATATTATTTTAATATGTATGGTATATTGTTTAGTGTTTTTTCTGCTACTACGTACGTTTGTATGGAGAAACGAGCTTGCTGGGGACTCTTAACATGAAATAAAATGCTATTACATATATCATAGAGTAACTTATACTAGAGCGGTACTGTCATAGTAAATTTTGTAACCCCAGTAAATTCACTGCCATCTGTCGACACACTTTAAAACTAAAAATAAATATTTATAAAAATACGATAAAATGTATTTAAATATGGATAAATGATTTTTTTATTTGCATTAATTATTTTTATATGATTTTGACCCATATTCTTTCACTGGTATGCGTTAAAATTATAAATAACAAACGAAACAGTCAACGCCCTCTATACGAGTGTAGGCCAAAACTAGTTGCGCCATCTGATCGAAAATCAAATTTTCGTGATTTTCGAGGCACGTTTTTTCCTTAGACTGTATCCATCTATTACGGAGTTATATCTATCTTTGCATATATTTAATGTAATACTATTAATACAAAAGAAATACATATTACATATAAATAATGCATACCTGTGTTTGTACTGGGTTGAACTGTTTGAACGTCTCTTTATATAATTCCTCAAATTTAGGGTTCCGTAGAGCAGAGACAGGCAACGGTTGAAGATCCAACAGCTCGGTAGGTGGCATATTCTTCTCGGGCAAGATTAGATGTTGAAAGGAGACGGGTAGCTGTGTCTCTGCTGCTATCCATCTGGTAACAAGAAAAAATAAACTTTACTCGTAAGCTGCACAAGATTTTCAGTTACAAGTTTTGATATGCAAGTTTGGTACAAGCTTTTATAGCTGACTGTACTTTCCTTTCCACAGGCAACTAATACTCATCGAGACAATTCTAACAACCCCAAGCACAATTAGTTTACGTTGTTTTATGACAGAGTTCCCATGGCCATCTCCTGCATGTCCCATCATCAGATCAGCTCCATATCATCTTAATATTGCATTGTCATCCGATTTACATACATTTGCAAAATTTCAGCTCAATCATTTTTTTGTAGGGCGAGACTTGACAAATCTGTTTAAAAAAAAATATGACAAAAAAAAAAACATAAGAAAACTACTAAAGAACTAAAATATCATGACACTAAATCATCGACAATAAAAAAACCTTCATGATCTGCGACACAGGAACTTAGTATCGAAAAAAAACCGGCCAAGTGCGAGTCGGGCTCGCGCACGAAGGGTTCCGTACCATCACGGAAAAAAACGGTAAAAAAATCACGTTTGTTGTATGGGAGCCCCATTTAAATATTTATATTATTCTGTTTTTAGTATCTGTTGTTATAGCGGCAACAGAAATACATCATCTGTGAAAATTTCAACTGTCTTGCTATCACGGTTCATGAGATACAGCCTGGTGACAGACAGACGGACAGCGGAGTCTTAGTAATAGGGTCCCGTTTTTACCCTTTGGGTACGGAACCCTAAAAACGGTACCTATTACGAAGACTCCTCTGTCCGTCTGCCCGTCTGTCTGTCACCAGGCTGCATCTCATGAACCGTGATAGCTAGACCCTCTTACCTGTCAGAAACGACCCTGAGGAAGTATTGCGGCGGCAGAGGCTCGAACACAGGCACGAACAGTTTTACCTAAAACAAGTCAAAAAAACACATCACTTTAAAATATTACATATAATCATACAGCTACACTGCTTATATGATTTTTTTTGAATACCTATGTCCCGGTATAGATTTATACCTAAAAACACTAATAATATTATTCTAATACTGGGGCCCATTTCTCGAACGGTATTAGTGTAATAATATTAGTGTGTTGCCATGGTAACCTATACGAATTTACAGGTACCAATTTCTCGCACGGTTGTAGACTAATAATAATAATAATAACTTAAGAAGAAAGATAAATAAAGAGATAATAATAAAAGACGTTTATTCAAGAAATTGTAACATAGGTACATAATAAAAGTACACGATAATGCTTACAAACTAATTGAATAATATTAGTCCACGAACTGTTGAATTGTATGGGTTACCATGGCAACACACTAATATTATTACACTAATACCGTTCGAGAAATGGGCCTCTGGCATAAGCGCTAATCTAAATAGAACATTAGTTACCGTATGTTCGTCCTTGCAGTACTTCTCCTTGAGCAGCAGGAACTCGTGGTGCAGCACCACCTCCGAGTCCACATCCTCCACCAGGATCCAGAACGCCTCCGATTGACCGTGGATCTGTAAACATAATACACCACAAGTGGAGGTCAATAAGAGACCATTACTTTTATTACTCGGACGTTTTTTAAAATAAATATTGAAAACCTGATTCTTACAGATCCTGGTGCTTTTGGGTTCTTTCAACTCAGAATAACTAGCATATTCAATCCTGATAATAAAAAAAAATGTCCCAATTTTTTTTATGAAAATTGTACATTCCACTACGTCACGCACATAAAAGCGAAAAAAAATTTACACTAAAACGTGACCTAATGGAACGAACATTTTGGGACATATCTTTTTAGGGTTCCGTACCCAGAGGGTAAAAACGGGACATTATTACTAAGACTCCACTGTCCGTCTGTCTGTCACCAGGTTGTATCTCATGAACCGCGATAGCTAGACAGTTGAGATTTTTAAAGATGATGTATTTCTGTTGCCGCTATAACAACAAATACTTCAAAGTACGGAACCCTCGGTGGGCGAGTCCGACTCGCACTTTTCCGGTTTTTTTTAATGGCAGGATGGAGAATGCTGTCGATTCTGAGTAGGATGAGCCCAAGTATGTCCAGATTTGAAAGAATCAGGTTTTCAATATTTATTTTAGAAAAAGCCGACTTACCTTTTCATCCCAATGGAAATCAGGCGTGATGGTGAGCTGCACTCGCAGCGTGCTTCTCGTGATCGGCTGTATGTGTGTAGAGAGCTCTAGTTTCGGGAACTGGTGGACGTATTTGTGTATCATTTTCCCGAGTTTCGGCGCTCGAACAAGCTCTCCTATCTCGTTGGGGCCGAGCTCGTACAGTTTTTCCCAAGGGAAATTCTTCTTTTCGAGTTTCTTTATCACCTGTGAGTGTAACAAACAGTTGTAAGTTATCTGCGAAGCGAAGATAAATCTTAGGCTGAGTTGCACCAACCATTTGACAGGCCAATCAACATCACTCAGCAGAGAACTATGAAAACTCTTATACAATAAAATTTAGCGAAAACCTCTATCGGCATATTGCAATTTCAACGTTATTTTATTTCATTTTATGTATTTCCAACGTCAACACATTTAGAATAGCAGGTTAGATTAAAATTAGTATGCTAAATGGACATTTGGGGTACATATATTATGCGAAACGTTGTAGTCAGACCAAGCTAACTCTGCAGCGATTTTGATAGCTCAGACTATGTAAGTGTCATTTTAAACGTCATAAGTTTAAATTAAACAAAACCATTTGAAGTCGCCTAAATAAAAAGAAGGTTAGGGAAGCTATGATGGTATGAGGTATAGTGAATATAGATTCGTAACAAAAATCAGCCAATAATATAATAAAAAAAGGGTTACCTCCTCAGGCATCTTTCGGAACTGTCGTAGCGGTGACATGGACTGCCACATGCGACGGTCCACCATCTTGCAGAGGGCCAGTGTCTTGTCGACCAGCTGGGCCCACCCTGTCAAATAATGTATGTAGTTTTATTATAAACTGTAATAGATATCATACACTAGAGAAAAAGTGACCAGTCCACCGGTGGCCGAGGCGGGAATCGAACCCGCGTCTTCAGCTTATGCGGCTAACGTGCTGACCACTAGAACACGGGTGGCCACGGCGGTACCCGTCTCAAATTCTCTGGTGTATGCTATCCTTGAAAGGCTAAGCGCCTTTGGCCAACGCATTTGCGCCTAGCGCCTAGATATATACTAGTGTGACTACTTAAAATACAATAAAACCGGCCAAGTGCGAGTCGGACTCGCGCACCGAGGGTTCCGTGCTTTTTAGTATTTGTTGATATAGCGGCAACAGAAATACATCATCTGTGAAAATTTCAACTGTCTAGCTATCACGGATCAAAAGATACAGCCTGGTGACAGACAGACAGACGGACAGCGGAGTCTTAGTAATAGGGTCCCGTTTTTACCCTCTGGGCACGGAACCTTAATTCAGACGACGCAGACGTTTCTGCTTGTTAAAAATTAATTTAGAATGGGTAGCACATCGTAACTGGTGAATTTCCAATATGACTTGGAACTCCGGTGGCCGTTTAAGAAGTGTAACGCTCTTACGGTAGATGTCGCTAGGGTCCCCTAGACCCATATAGTGGGAACATTTGCTGACTATGGATGAGGTCTTGGTGGCTCAGTTGGCAGAGCGCTGGAGTATCGATCCAGAGGCCGTTGAGTTCAAGTCTCACCCAGGGCAGTAATTTTTCCACTTTTAAATTTTTGTAGTTGTTATAAACTTATAAGCCCTTTCCATAATGGGCCATCTAACAAGAATGAAAGATAATATGACTTGGTACAAAAGTTCTTGTAAGAAACTGTGCTACTATTGTCGCCTGCCTGACGGGAATCTTCTCTTCTTCTTCTTCCTGCCCTTATCCCACGTTATGTGGGGTCGGCACAACATGTTTTTCTCTTCCATTCTCCTCTATCTTATCTTGTTGTTATTGCCTGACGGGAATAACAACAGCAAATATATCGAAATGGCGGCTCTTCTGAAGAAAATTGAAGATTAAAGTTCTAGAGAGGTCTTAAGATCAACCGTTCCAAGAAAAAAGTAATGGTTGTAGACAGGGCAAATATTCTCTCAGTTACCGAAGCACTCGGCGATTACCAAAAAGCGAGCTAGTCAGTATATCTTGGGTTGATAACCAGTGCCGGTGGTTGTACCGCCGAGATACGTCGCAGAGCTGTCATGGCTAAGAGTTCTAAGGCTAACCTCGACAAGATCTGGAAGAACAGAGGTATTCGACGTGCAAATAAAGTGCGCTTGCATGCTCTCGTCTTTTCAATATTCCAGTATGGTACCGAAACGTGGCGTCTCAAAAGTGTGAAGTGGCAAAGGTTGGTGTTTTTGAGATATGGTGTTAACGAAGACTGCTGCTTATACCTTGGACAGCTAGAAGAAGAAAAAACCCAAACTCTGAGAGCTCAATATCGCCACTCACCTCTTCACAACATGCCATGGGCGAGCCCTTAGATTCCTCGGACATATTATGCGGTTTTCAACGCATGATGTGGAGAAACACATGTATTTAGGCCGATGGCAAACGTGCTTGAGTTGGAGCATGTGTGAGAAGGTCGAACGCAATGAAGAGGTCGGCTTGCGGCAGTCTGCACCGTGCAGTCCACGCGGCTTATGACCGCGCGTAATGGAGACATATTACATGTGATCGCGTTCCTCAGCAATGAGAAAACGAGAAAGATGATACGTCTCAGTAAGCCTGGTGCTTGTACGACAAGAAAACCGTTAAAAGGAAGCCATAGCAGTCCACTGTGTCCAGCAAATTTAAAGGATTTTGGAGTTCTGTTTTGTTAAAATCCGTCATTTTTAATACGATAAACCATGGATATCATGAGAAAATGGAGAGTTACAGATCGGATCGTAGGTCATTGGTACCAGGTAACCCTTTAATCCAAGTTACCAGGGAAATCAAGTTATTATACCTATCCGATATTATTCATTTACAAATCCTATTTTACTCACAGCCTATTCTAAACTATACTTAGTTCACTGGAATCATCACTGATTGATCAAATTTTCAAGAAAAACAACAAATTCATGATTTTTCTTAAGAAACCTAAAAGTCATGGTCACGCCGATTTCACGCCGAAAATACGCCGCCGCCGCCAATTTTTTGGCAAACGCCGCCGCCGATCATTTTTTAATCGGCGCACACGTCTATCGTGTAATCACAATAAGTTTTTCTTTTAATTTAAGCTGTTTAATAAATCTCTCTTTGTAATTTACCATGTATGTTGTGGAAATGAATAAAGTGTTTATCTATCTATCTATCTATCTATGTACGTACCTCTGTGCAGCACTATCTCAAAGATGGCCCGCAGCAGGCGACTAGCTGACTGCGTGACGTACACCATGTCCGCCATTAGAGCAAACCCTTCTAGTTTCAACTGCGATATGTACGCTTGTAGCAGCACATTCACTTTGGCTGACGGTTCCTCTATACTTTCCTTTATTGGGATTGGTACCTGAGGACAAAAAAAAAATGTTGGTAATTTGGTAAATAGGGTATTTGACTGTACTTAAAGTAAATTATTTTTTAATACAGTTGCTCAAAAAGTGCTACTTTACGTAGCTGTTTAGCGTGCGGAAAGTTGGTTTTCGAGAACTAGTGGTTTTTACTTTACCAGCTTTTTTTAAATTTAATTTTGACCGCAGTAGGGTAAATATGAGTTCCAGCGCACAGGGAGTGGGGTGGGGGGAGGGACCACACCCAAGCCACGCCCCTTTAAGTCCCAAGCCACGCCCTTTTTGGCCACGCCCCTTTTGCCCAGGTTTTTTTTTGAAAACTTCATTATTTTTCGACTGTATTACAATGATGTTACAGGATTAATAATATAAGTTACGAATTCCTTACTTGTTGTTTTTCTTATTTTTTCGCAACTGTATTAAAAAACGTCGTTCGATACACGTGCGGAAATGTCATTCTTCACTCGTGCTCGTGAAGTAATGACATACTTTCCGCACTAGCATCGAAATGTACTATTACACCATGCAAGAAATAAAGCACCAGAAGATTAATAGAGAAACGTAGACAGCAGTTATTTTTATAAACAATTTATATTTTAAAACCCGTATAAAAATATAAAGAGTAGGTTGTAAACTTACCCTTTCCATCAGCTTATGCAATTCCAATTTTTCTTCTTCTCTAACGGTTATATTCCTGAATTCAGCCGACAGAGAGAACACTCTAAACAGCTCGATCTCTCCTAAAGTTGGTTTCAGTAGTTGGTTGTAAGACTGCATAGTTTCGTAAGTGCAGTAGAAGTGGGAGGCGATGCGGCCGAGCTCGGTGGGTTGAAAATGGCCGGATTTGCGCTCGTATTTGATCAAACCGGCTCTGAAAAATATAAAGGGGTTAAATACACGTAAAGGAAGACCAAACATTGCCAATCGGGAAATAATTCGTGTATAAGCCAATTTTGGCATAGTTGTAGGGAATGGTGTAATAAATAACATACTAAAAGTACCCGAGGGTGGGGGTGAAACTAACGGGTAGGGGGAGGGGTTAAGGGTCCATTTTTATAGGTTTTCGTAAATAACTCGTAAACGGTAGCCCATAGCAAAAAATAGTCTGGTACGTAAATGATATATAATTTGGGTGTCCCAAAAATAGCACGTCAAACGACCTTAGAACAAATTATAAGTAACTTTCCCACTTTAATATATTTTGATTTTCAGTCAAAGTCAAAATATTTTTTATTCAAATACTAGGCCTAGCAACAAGCACTTTTAAATTGTCAAGTTTTACAAAAATTACCTAAATCTAAATATCAGAGCAATTAATTGATGCAGTTATTATTATTCTTAAAAACATTGAATTATTATAGATATGTCAAACTTAATAATAAGAATTTCACAAAAGGATTGTCAAACACCACCATTTGATATATTCTTCTTCTTCTTCTTCTTTTAAAATTATGGCTTCAGCCCAGTGGGACTATTTCGCCAGTATCAAGGTATTGAGAGGTTTACAAACGACAAAAATTGTACGGTTGTACAAGACAGTGTACGGTGATTTGTTAGCTCTTGTAAATCGATAGCTAGACTTTACAAGAAGCACGTGGACTACCGGCCGTTGACTCCAAGATGGTGGTTAAACGCGCTTCAAAATTAATTCTCCATTCACTGCACACTACCACATTAGTTTACTGTATAATAAGCTATCGATATTACACTTTAAACAATATTAATAAGCAAAAAACAAAGTAATTAATCACGATGCTAACTATCAAGATGGCGCTCGAACCGGAAGTCCCCATTTGATATATTGATCCTAGCAAAAAAGTGTACTGAAGTGTAGCCGTCAAATAACCTATACTCTACAAAGTGTTCACGAGGAAACCGAAAGATTTTAACCACGTTTTTCTGAAGCCAAAAGAAGGAAAAAATGTAATAAGTTTAGGTCAAATTCGCAAAAAAAAAATTTTTTTTTGAGGTTTTTTTTTTAAAATTTTTCAGATGTATTTGTACATAAAAAGTAAATATTATTGGTAAACTTGTCACTTAAAATGGACTTTTACTTTTTTTTTCGTAAAACGTATTAGTTTTTACAAGGTGTTACTTGTCACTTTTTGACATCTATCAATAAGGTTACTTAGACTACGTCCCACAGTGGCAACATCGACATTAAAAATGCGTTTTGCACTATGTAAAAATAAAAACTTGTTTTTTTTAATTGGTATTAACTCTGAAACTAGGCAAATTACAGAAAAGTTTATAGGACTTTTTAGTCTTTAAATATGATCAGGACTACGCTGTTAAAATTATTCTGTATCCTTATGTTACACCGTGTATAGTAAAGTAGGTACTTACTTGTCTAGTAAGCTGGCGGCGGTGTGTATCAGATCAGCTCTGTGCAACTCCAAAAATTTGTCTTCTTGTAACTTTTCAGGTGGTATGCCATATAATGCGGGCTCACGCTTCATACGAATTTGTAGATACGTGTAACCTGTCATAAGTAATATTGGTTATGCCAGTACTTTATTATGGAGCAAGCATGCTGAGAAAATGTAAGCTGTTAAGCCCGCTCCACACTCTCGACAAACTACACGAGATGATTTTGCCGGGACATTTGCCGAGGCCCGAGACTGTGCCAAACTGAAGCCCGCTGCCCGCTCCACACTCGACAAACTACACGAGATGATTTTGCCGGGACATTTGCCGAGGCCCGAGACTGTGCCAAACTGAAGCCCGCTGCCCGCTCCACACTCTCGACAAACTACACGAGATGATTTTGCCGGGACATTTGCCGAGGCCCGAGACTGTGCCAAACTGAAGCCCGCTGCCCGCTCCACACTCTGGACAAACTACACGAGATGATTTTGCCGGGACATTTGCCGAGGCCCGAGACTGTGCCAAACTGAAGCCCGCTGCCCGCTCCACACTCTCGACAAACTACACGAGATGATTTTGCCGGGACATTTGCCGAGGCCCGAGACTGTGCCAAACTGAAGCCCGCTGCCCGCTCCACACTCTCGACAAACTACACGAGATGATTTTGCCGGGACATTTGCCGAGGCCCGAGACTGTGCCAAACTGAAGCCCGCTGCCCGCTCCACACTCTCGACAAACTACACGAGATGATTTTGCCGGGACATTTGCCGAGGCCCGAGACTGTGCCAAACTGAAGCCCGCTGCCCGGCTGTAGAGTATTTGTCTAAAAACTGAAGCGCGCCGAGAGTGTAGAGGAATAGTTTCGCGCTAACACAAAAGGTCACGAGTTCAATTATTTTATTAAATATTTTGATTTGTTTTTTTAAGTATTACTATTACTATATATAAATTATAAACTGTAATCGATGTCATACATTATGTTATTGTCGGTGGCGAGGTGGCCTAGGGGTTCATGGCGTTAGCCGCGATTGCTAAAGACGCCGGTTCGGATGCGGCCTTTATCACTCGAGGGCTTCGTTATCTTTAGGGTTCCGTACCCAAAGGGTAAAAACGGGACCCTATCACTAAGACTCCGCTGTCCGTCTGTCTGTCTGTCACCAGGCTGTATCTCATGAACCGTGATAGCTAGACAGTTGAAATTTTCACAGATGATGTATTTCTGTTGCCGCTATAACAACAAATACTAAAAACAGAATAAAATAAATATTTAAATGGGGCTCCCATACAACAAACGTGATTTTTTTTGCTGTTTTTTTTTTCGTAATCGTACGGAACCCTTCGTGCGCGAGTCCGACTCGCACTTGGCCAGTTTTTTTTAAATATATGACATCTATAGTTTAGTGGTTAAAGAAGCTTACCAAGCCATGCAACGGCGTCGCGGACGCTCTGAACGGAGCCCAGCACGATTTCTGCGTTAAGCATGTCCGGCAGTTTGCCTATCATTTGAGACTCGATGGGTAGCTGCTGATTTAGTAGGGACAGGTAGTATTGCAGCTCCGAGTGGTTTGTGATCAGGATACCTGCAAGAAAATAGGATTTCACCTCTTGCTCGTAAAGTTTAACTTTAAGTCGTGCGTAGACGACATAAAGTTGCTTATTATTGTCTAGACTAGAGCATAAAGTAAAATCATCTATTCTGAGTGGGGTCCTATTTTAGCGTCCAATGTTTTTTGTCTGTATGTTTCTGTACGGGTTGTACATCTGAGCTGATATGATTCTTGATCTTGATGGTTGATTGATATCTTGATGGAAACACTGATTTAGGTCTTTATTTATAACCAAGGTATATAATGAGTACTAGCTAGGAGCACATATGTACGTAAACTGAACTATAAATCGAATTAAAGCGTAATCGCATAAACAGCAATAATTATTATAAGTCATTCATATATTAAATGCTGACGCGATAAATGTGCGATGCTTGCATTGTACAGTTTCCTTTTTTCATATATGTAATCTGTTGTGGCGTTAAATAAATGTATTTTCTTTCTTTCTTTCTTTCTTTCTATTATGACCCTTATTGGTTTAGCAATAAAGTCCTGCATCTGCCATACAAACTGCCAGCCCTAACGACCTTTTGCCGACCGCTCAGTACTGTTTTTAAGCTACTTACTCACAAAATGACGCATGACGCGTGTACAGACGTGCCGTTCACACATAGAAGCGTGATTTTTGATGTATAGCGTATCCGCCCTGTGACTGTACATCATTGGACCTTATGCCTCTTGTAATAAGGTTTACGAACTGTCAGATAACATTGTGGGCGATGGTGCTGTAATAGTACATTACTACAGAGGCCGGGAAGGAAGGGGTTGCCGGCCGAATAGAATATACGGCCGAACGTAGTGAGGCCGGATAGTTATGAGGTCGACAACCCGTTTTCACGCCGATGCATGTATAGTGCTTTTCTCAAACATAGACAGAGAATCATACTATCTTTGTCTTACTCTAGTACTAACACCCAAAAGAAAAGGATGAGTATAGTTTTTTTGTTCTTATGTACTGACAAGATTTGCTTGACCAACTATATCAATCAAATATCTTTTTTTTTTTTACTATTGCAGCGTAGCAAAACCGTCTCGTGTGACGCGGAAGGGTCCTGGATTTTCCCCAGGCTACCATCCCCCCACACAGTCCTACCGCTCTAATGGCCCTAGTGCCATAGAGCCCGTCAGGTAAAAAAAAAAAAAACAAAAACAAAAAAACAAAAAAAACATCTTTTTAATAGGCGTATTGGCAGAATGTCATAAACGAACCAAAAAGCAAATATTGCTTATAGTTTTTTTTTTATGGCTGAATGCCATGATGCTGCGCCACAATTATATGTGAAATAGAAATTAAAAAAAAAGCCACTTCCCGGCCTAGGCCTGCAACTTTGTATGAAATTTCATTACAGACCTCTCGTCTAGCCGCGCCTGAAACGTGATACTTCCCAGCCTAATATAAAGAACGTAATATCAATATTACATAGCATGTATGAGAAAAATTAAGTATAAACTCTTACCTTCTCCTTTAGTATCATACTGCGGCCGGCCAGCTCTGCCCAACATCTGCAACACGTCGAGGGCACCGAGCTCGCTCCAGCGACCCTTTTCTGGGGAGTACACCTGGGTCCCTTTCACTATGACCGTGTGGGCTGGTAAGTTGACACCCCAGGCAAGGGTGGCAGTTGATACTAGGACCTGAGGAAATTAAAAGGGTTATATAATATAGAAGCATGTGGCAAACTACCAATCTAGATATGACTAGAGATGTTTTTTAAACTGGTTTGTATTTACGGTACCCAAGTGAAGTGTAATATTATGTTTATTTATCTGATGCAAACTTGGATTAGGATTTTCCGTCCACTGAAGCCTATTTGCCATGGAGACTATATAAAGGAGCCAAAACTCTATGTATGAAAAGTGTCGATCAAAAAACAGTAATTAGGCGGCGCCACCATACACCGAAATACTACCAAAAACAACCTACGTAATTTGGTCGAGTTATTTGTTGCCTTATATGGTTCATGTTATACTCATGTCCCAGAGCCTAACTAGCGCCGCCGGGGAGATTAGGAACTATTATTTAAGGCTGAAAGCGGTCACTTTTGCAACAATTCTGCCATAAGAAATTGGCATCCTTTCTATACCATCCATACTATTTGCGTAGACTAAAATGACATTTCATGTGTTGCTAGTTTTTGACGTCTTATAAATAGTGATGTGCTACAACCGGTACTAACCGAAAATAAACTATTGGGAGGTACTTATATTTGTTGATGAAGTGTCTGTAACACAATGAATGGATAATCCGTGACGTGCTAAAAGGGGACACTAGGAGAGGTATTAAAAAGGGTGAAATAGTGTAGGTAAAAATGTGAGGTGAGGGCTTCTTAAGGGGTGAGTTCTGGAATAAAAAGTATCATATGTCCTTCCCCGGGACTTAAACTACCCCTATACCAAATTTCAACTAAATCGGTTCAGCTGTTTAAGCGTGAAGAGGTAACATGCAGACAGACACACTTTCGCAATTATAATATTAAGTATGGATTTCCTATCATGTAGCGAGTAGATTTCATTTATTGTTTATTTTATTTATTTATTTAATAAGCAGGCAGGCAGTTATGGCAACTGATATGGCCTGTATCCAGTAATCATAAAGATATATATCATGAACGAGTATTGTGAACGAGAACGAGTGTGGTGTTATGCTTGTCTAATTTATTTATTTTGAATCTAAAATTAATTTAATATTTATCGGTTATTCACAAACCGGAATCAAAGTTCAGCACTGTTTGTTTTAAGCCGGTATCATTATTTCTACGTTTGTCATTTGTGGTTGTCATTTTAGTCTACGCAATTAAAAAATAGACTTTATAGTATAACATTATAGTCACCTGAATATGTCTGTCGGCGAACAGATCCTCTACTAAAGTACGGTCGACGCGGCTCATACCGGCGTGATGGATCGCGAACCCATACGGGAGGAGTTCTCGTAGTTCAGGGTTCTTTACTTGATCCGCTTCTGTTCTAAGTACTTCTGTGCTGGCTGAGCCTTCCCTGTTAGACAAAAAACACTGTATATCCTTGTAGGGCCTTGGGTTAAAAAAGGAGGATACTCTCAAAATTATATCCTTTTTTATGATCAGAAGATTGCATTTAAAAACAAAAGAATAGCATCTGGGTTCAATTGAATGTGGAATAAAAATTAAAATAAGTAAGTAAACACTTTATTGTACGAAAAAGAAAGGAATCATGATTACATCAGATAAAAGCAGTACAAAGGCGAACTTGTCCCTAAGAGGGATCTCTTTCCAGTTAACCTTAAGAAGTAATTGAAATGTATATATATTAAATACGCAAAAAACGGCAACAAAATCCCGTTTGTTGCATGGCAGCCCCAATTAAATATTTATTTTATTCTGTTTTCAGTATTTGTTGTTACAGCGGCAACAAAAATAGATCATTCTGTGAAAATTTCAACTGTCTAGCTATCACGGTTCATGAAATACAGCCTGGTGACAGACGGACAGACAGACAAGGAATCTTAGTAGTAGGGTCCCATTTTTACCCTTACGGTACGGAACCCTAAAAACCGGCCAAGTGCGAGTCGGACTCGCGCACCGAGGGTTCCATACTTTTTAGTATTTGTTGTTATAGCGGCAACAGAAATACATCATCTGTGAAAATTTCAACTGTCTAGCTATCACGGTTCATGAAATACAGCCTGGTGACAGTGGTAAGTACAGATTGTTTTAGCTAACGAAATAAAAGGTTTACCTGAGGAATTGTCCAAGCGTGTCCTTCTCTAAGCACATGTCTCGAATAGCCCTCGCTGTTTTTCCTGTCTCCTTGCGCGAATGTACAAACACGAGAATCTGAAAGAGAACAAATATTAAGAGCCCATTAACGTGCTCACTAGCGCCACTGGTAAATAATTGTGATTATAAACTGTAATAAATGTCATATATTAAAGATAAAACCGGCCAAGTGCGAGTCGGACTCGCGCAACGATGGTTCCGTACTTTTTAGTATTTGTTGTTATAGCGGCAACATAAATACATCATCTGAAAATTTCAACTGTTTAGCTATCACGGTTCATGAGATACAGCCTGGTGACAGACAGACAGACGGAGAGCGGAGTCTTAGTAATAGGGTCCCGTTTTTACCCTTTGGGTACGGAACCCTAAAAAGTGACGAAGCCGTCCAATGGTGAAGGCCGAATTGTGATTATTTAAATTTACCGATAGATATTTAAAAAAGGGGGCCGCTATGTACAAGGTCCCGTGCGCGTTGGATTGGATGGAGGGTCTGCCATCTTGTGGCCTGAATCGGAAACAAGTGCTGTCATCTACCGTTCTCGTACATTATCTTGTGCATAGTAGGTTCTGCCATCTTGTGGGCTACATTGAAAGCATAAACTTCACATTTCCGACTCGCGCCATAAATCTGACGGCTCCTGTGCTGCCCCCTATAGTTCATGCACGCTCCATATCGCGTCCGGAGGACTCGAGTCCCGAGTTAAGAGCCCGTTATCGACTTTAGTCGCAAAAATGTAAAATTGATAGATTTAGTGGCTGAAATTGTACACCTTTTGATACGTAATAGTACTGGTTTCTATTAGCACGTCTTCTCATCTACCAATCAATACTTGTTATTTAGATAGTACGTAACAAAACGTGTATAATTTCAACGACTAAATCTTACAATTTTTCATTTTTGCTCCAAAATCGTAACCGGGGTCTTTGGAATGAATCAAGATGAAGTGTTACCTGATTCCTCCCTGCATGCTCCATGGTTTTCTCGTAAACGATGTCGTTCATCACTTGGAACCGCTTCAGGGCTTTCTTTTCTGTCACACCGATGTACTGTTGCTCCAACGCTACAGGCCTGAACACACAAAAAAAAAAAACATTTAACCCGCATACATATCAGGAGTTTTTCTTCCTCGGGTTATCCCGGCATTTTGCCACAGCTCATGGGAGCCTGTATGGGGTCCGCTTGACAACTAATTCCAAGAATTGACGTAGGCACTAGTTTTTACGAATGCGACTGCCATCTGACCTTCCAACCCAGAGGAACGGCGACTGTACCTATATTTTTTGAAAGGTTAGTTACTTAGAATTATATTGAAATATTTAAACGTAACGATACTTTCGGGGATCCAAAATAGGTTTACTAGTTAACCCAATAAAAATGCAATGACAATATAAAATTAATCTATAAAATATTATAATTTCTAACAGGACAAACAACTATTTAGAATATAAAAGTTCTTTTATGTAGCAAATAAAATAAAAATACAAAAAGATCGTGGCAGCGGTGGGATTCGAACCCACGCCTCCGAAGAGACTGGTGCCTTAAACCAGCGCCTTAGACCGCTCGGCCACGCTACCGTTGGCAAGGCGGACGAAACTAACTGCTACCCGTTACGTCATAATATTTACGATGTAACCAATGTAACGTAAAATGGGAGATAAAAATCTATTTGCAATGAACGAAATTACTTTGTTGCCCTCAAATGTAATTTATTTTAAGATTTAAATATGCTATTTATACAAACTTTTTATAACTTACATTACAATATTCTTATTTAAGTAATCAACTATGTATGTAAGTTGTCGAAAAACTTTTCGACACCAGTTGCCACCGGTTACCAGTACAGTTTGACACTGGGTTAACGGTTTAACCGGTTAACCCAGTGTCTTGTTCGAGCTGCTGTGAAAAATAATTTTATAGAAGTTTGACGTTTAAATAACACTGCTATAAAAATCGCTGCAGTTATTTTGGTATGACTAGAAATAATATATTTACCTGAAAGAATTGTCGAAGTAGAACAGCCCTTGGTCAGGATTCACTCTAAGGAAGTCGGCGACATCCCTATAGTTCGGCAGTGTAGCTGACAGACCCACCAATCGGACCTAGGAAAAGAGACATCATTCTTACACAAATCAAAATTACGTCACACCACAAATATTTGTTTGGGAGGGTCGTATGATGATAGTATTATAGAAAAACCGGCCAAGTGCGAGTCGGACTCGGCGAATACGGCGTTGCGTGAACAAGAGATTTCCTTTGGCAAGATTGGTCCTTAGGACCCAAGGATGGATTTAAGAAGTGGAGCCACTAAGATTTTTGATGTAAATTTGGGGAGGGAGGGGGTCTCACTTTTTCTTGATATCTACATCAGTTAAGCTAGTAGGCCAAGTTTTGTATCGTTTTCGTAAAAATCAGGGATGCCGAATTCATTTATGATATGAAAGTGACACCATTCCGAATAAAAAACACAAAAAGTATGAAAAAAATACTTTTTTTTTAATTCCTCTTCATCCTTAAACTGCTGAACCAATAGATATTTTGAGTCCCAGGGAATAGCATAGGATAGTTCTTATCCCAAAAATCATCCCTTAAGGGTGCGAAAATGGAGGTGGAAACTTGGATGGGGATTCAATAACCGCTGAACTGATTTAGATAAAATTTGGTATAAAGATAGTTTGAGTCCCGGGGAAGAGCATAGGATAGTTTTTATCCAAAAAAAATCCGTTAAAAGTGAAAAGGATGGTGTAGAATTGTATGAGCAATCAATAACCGCTAAACCGATTTAGATGAAATCTACGTCTACATCTTTGATTTAGTTGAAAATGATACTAAACTTGACATGAAATCTAAACTTAAACATCGCCTACGCTTAACCCCCCCCCCCCCTGCATCAAAAATCTGGGCGGCTCCACTTCTTAAATACATCTTAGGAACACAGATTAATTCTGCCAAAGGAAATCTTTTGTTCAGATAACGTATTTGACCTTTTTATGGCCTGAGCACACTCAACTAATAGTGGGCTATAGTTGCGGACGTCGGATAACGTCTATGGCGGTCAAAGTGGCAATTGGATGGTTATATAATTACCGGCTCTTGAGTCTGCTCGACCGTCCTCAAGGTCCTGGCGACCAGCGCCTCCAGCACTGGTCCTCGTTCGTCGTGAAGTAGATGCACTTCATCGATTATGATCAGCCGCACCAGATTCGTGAAAGAACGCTCACCACCTGAGAAACAACATTTGTTGCTTTAGCCACAGAGTAAGTAATAGTATTATCATATAGGACGGCCACGCACCGCCCCGCCCCGACTCTACCCGCCCCGCGACAGCAGATTGACGGCCGTTTGCCGACCGCTCAGTACTGTTTTTATGCAACTTACTCACACAATGACGCATGACGCGTGTACAGACGTGCCGTTCACACATAGAAACGCAAGCGATTTTTTTGATGTATAGCGTGTCCGCCCTGTGCTTTAGCCATGATAATTTGACTATTTAGAAGAGTATAATTGACTTAAAAAAATTTGGCTATTTCATACATTTTGGCTGTTCCATTTTCTATGGGAGGGTGAATTTTTTTTTTGCGATTTCGTGGTTGATCCCATAGTGAAAGTTGCTCAGTATAATCTCAAAACCTGCCTGGCAACGGGAATGCACTTATTTTTTGGCCACCCTGTATATGTGGCCCTCACAGGGTCCACGTGGAACTACCCTGACTTTGTAATACCTATAATACCATGGTTGCAATAAATAAATATGATATGATATGATATGTATAACGCCATTATAAAATAGGTGAAATATGTATAAATAAAACTATAACTTCGATGACTATCGAAAGCAAACAGGATTCGCTACAAAAAGATCGTGGCAGCGGTGGGATTCGAACCCACGCCTCCGAAGAGACTGGTGCCTTAAACCAGCGCCTTAGACCGCTCGGCCACGCTACCGTTGACGTGGCAGACGAAATTAGCTGTCACAAGTTACGTCACGGCCATACTATCATCTACGTAGGTATATGAGATTAAATCTCAACTCAGTGCCATATTATTTTTTTAAAGTAGGTCACGAAGTGCGTAGTTTATGATCAGTCAAAAAATTAAAAAGTTAAAAACATTGCAGTCTCGATTTCGGGACTGCAATGTTGCATACAAATTCCATTATTTGTCGAGTTCCAAACTTTTTAAAAGTTGAAGTGGCCATATCAAATGAAAGCATAGGTCCATTAAACAGCCAAACAGATGATTAGGACTTAATATTATAATGTTGATCATCATCATTCGCTTGCCCTTGTCCCATTCACTTGGGGTCGGCGCAGCATGTCTTTTTCTTCCATACATCTCTGTCACCCGTCATCTCATCATTCACTTGCGTTAGTTTCATATCATCTTTCACACAGTCCATCCACCTTTTCCTCAGTTTTCCTCTCCTCGTACTTCCCTCCACATTCATTCTTAATACCTTTCTTGTCACATGACTTTCATCCCTCCGCATCACATGCCCGTACCATGCTAGGCGATTTGCCCTTACTTTTTCTGTTATGGGTGCAACTTTCAGGCTTCCTCTTATATACTCATTCCTTATCCTATCCATTCTCGTCACGCCACACATCCACCTTAACATTCTCATCTCCGCTACATGCAATCTCTTTTCATCCCTCACCTTTAGGGCCCAACACTCTGATCCATACATGACGACAGGTCTTATGATCGTTTTATAAATTTTACCCTTCAACCGAAGGGGCATACGGGCGTCACAAATGGTTTCCGTAACCTGTCGCCATGCAACTATTTAGGTGTCTCAAATAGGTTGGCGTATTTTCAGCAGAAAAATACACTTCTTTTGTTAATTAATAAAATAAAAAGGCGGCAAAGCAAATCTTTTTACTTTTTTCTGTGAAAATATATACATAATAACGTTGCTGCTGTAAAATATTTCTATTATATTTATGTTTCTTGCACCATTTTCGAGAAAGGCACTATATGTATATGACTCGGCTGGAAGGCTACTTGCTGGCTGAGGATTCCCAAGGTCGTCCGTTTAAAACGTATCCTCAGCCAGCAAGTAGCTACTTCCGAGCCTCAACAATAATGTACACTATTATGTATATGCACAGATATAAATATACCATAGATGACGCAAATGCATCTACTTCGCGTGTCCGAACCCCGACCAAGCGCCGAGGTTGACCGTCGCTCTTGACAGTCCACGCGCGTCAGTTGTTGCAGCCGGACGTCCGTGAAAACTTAAAAAATGCGTGATAATTAACAGCAACAGCCCAAAAATTGCGAGCACCCAAAGGCAAGGACATATTTATATAGATATATTAAGTAACTGTAAAATTATATTATGCGTAAATTTTGCATGAAAAAATCGGCTCGCTTGGTTTCAATACAAATCGCGATATTTGCGTCATCTAGCGTATATGTTAAATCTGTGTGTATATGCGTCGCCACAGGTAGACTTCAAAACTAACCTTTTCTAGTGATGATGTCCCACTTTTCTGGCGTGCAGACGATAAGCTGAGTAGCCTCAATTTGTTCCCTGGTCAGCTGGTGGTCGCCGGTTAATTCTGACACCTTCAAGTTGTAGGGCGCTAAACGTTTGCTGAAGTTGCCCACCTAGACGGGAATATACATTATTTATCTACACTGGAGTGACAGAAAATGTCAATCGATATAAAGATGATGGTTAAACCTGTTACAAAAGATATTCAAACGAAAAAAATGGAATTAAAAAAAGTTAAATCCACTCAGGCAAGATTTCAACTCACTACCTACCTACCTACCTACCTTGTGGGCTACCGGCACAATCATGGCCTACTCTCTATTTTTTCATTACATATCTTAATATTTTCTCATTTATACAGGCATTTGTGCAGCTAGAAGTTATTTGAAATATGATAATGCACTCCTGATCGATTTCGGCCACAGCGACTGTGTGCTCTGGAGTAGGCAATTTTTAATTCGCATTATTAGAGTGTAGCTGATCTACTCTTATATATCATTCCGTTAGCAGGCGTTTCTGCTTAGTATAGAATAGGGGATATTACTGCAATGTTGCTCAAAAGCGGTGTGTCAGGGCTGTTTTTTATTTAAACCGAAGTGCATTGTGTCGGTCTTTCTTCATACAGCACAATTAGTAGTTACATTAGTATGGCTATATAACAGTGACTCACCATCTCCTGTACTAGAGAGCGCATAGGAGCCACATAGATCATCTTGAAGTCGGACGCGTTGACTGTCCCGTCAGCGTTGACGTGTTTGCCGACTTCGCGAAGGATACACAGTAGAATTAGTATGACTATATAACAGTGACTCACCATCTCCTGTACTAGAGAGCGCATAGGAGCCACATAGATCATCTTGAAGTCGGACGCGTTGACTGTCCCGTCAGCGTTGACGTGTTTGCCGACTTCGCGAAGGATACACAGTAGAATTAGTATGACTATATAACAGTGACTCACCATCTCCTGTACTAGAGAGCGCATAGGAGCCACATAGATCATCTTGAAGTCGGACGCGTTGACTGTCCCGTCAGCGTTGACGTGTTTGCCGACTTCGCGAAGGATACACAGTAGAATTAGTATGACTATATAACAGTGACTCACCATCTCCTGTACTAGAGAGCGCATAGGAGCCACATAGATCATCTTGAAGTCGGACGCGTTGACTGTCCCGTCAGCGTTGACGTGTTTGCCGACTTCGCGAAGGATACACAGTAGAATTAGTATGACTATATAACAGTGACTCACCATCTCCTGTACTAGAGAGCGCATAGGAGCCACATAGATCATCTTGAAGTCGGAAGCGTTGACTGTCCCGTCAGCGTTGACGTGTTGGCCGACTTCGCGAAGGATACACAGTAGAATTAGTATGGCTATATAACAGTGACTTACCATCTCCTGTACTAAAGAGCGCATAGGGGCCACGTATATCATCTTGAAGTCGGACGCGTTGTCCCGTCAGCGTTGACGTGTTTGCCGACTTCACGAAGGATACACAGTAGAGTTACATTAGTATGGCTATATAACAATGACTCACCATCTCCTGTACTAGAGAGCGCATAAGGGCCATATAGATCATCTTGAAGTCGGACGCGTCGACTGTCCCGTCAGCGTTGACGTGTTTGCCGACTACGCGAAGGATACTCAGTAGAATTAGTATGACTATATAACAGTGACTCACCATCTCCTGTACTAGAGAGCGCATAGGAGCCACATAGATCATCTTGAAGTCGGACGCGTTGACTGTCCCGTCAGCGTTGACGTGTTTGCCGACTTCGCGAAGGATACACAGTAGAATTAGTATGACTATATAACAGTGACTCACCATCTCCTGTACTAGAGAGCGCATAGGAGCCACATAGATCATCTTGAAGTCGGACGCGTTGACTGTCCCGTCAGCGTTGACGTGTTTGCCGACTTCGCGAAGGATACACAGTAGAATTAGTATGACTATATAACAGTGACTCACCATCTCCTGTACTAGAGAGCGCATAGGAGCCACATAGATCATCTTGAAGTCGGACGCGTTGACTGTCCCGTCAGCGTTGACGTGTTTGCCGACTTCGCGAAGGATACACAGTAGAATTAGTATGACTATATAACAGTGACTCACCATCTCCTGTACTAGAGAGCGCATAGGAGCCACATAGATCATCTTGAAGTCGGACGCGTTGACTGTCCCGTCAGCGTTGACGTGTTTGCCGACTTCGCGAAGGATACACAGTAGAATTAGTATGACTATATAACAGTGACTCACCATCTCCTGTACTAGAGAGCGCATAGGAGCCACATAGATCATCTTGAAGTCGGAAGCGTTGACTGTCCCGTCAGCGTTGACGTGTTGGCCGACTTCGCGAAGGATACACAGTAGAATTAGTATGGCTATATAACAGTGACTTACCATCTCCTGTACTAAAGAGCGCATAGGGGCCACGTATATCATCTTGAAGTCGGACGCGTTGTCCCGTCAGCGTTGACGTGTTTGCCGACTTCACGAAGGATACACAGTAGAGTTACATTAGTATGGCTATATAACAATGACTCACCATCTCCTGTACTAGAGAGCGCATAAGGGCCATATAGATCATCTTGAAGTCGGACGCGTCGACTGTCCCGTCAGCGTTGACGTGTTTGCCGACTACGCGAAGGATACTCAGTAGAATTAGTATGACTATATAACAGTGACTCACCATCTCCTGTACTAGAGAGCGCATAGGGGCCACATAGATCATCTTGAAGTCGGACGCGTTGACTGTCCCGTCAGCGTTGACGTGTTTGCCGACTACGCGAAGGATACTCAGTAGAATTAGTATGACTATATAACAGTGACTCACCATCTCCTGTACTAGAGAGCGCATAGGGGCCACATAGATCATCTTGAAGTCGGACGCGTTGACTGTCCCGTCAGCGTTGACGTGTTTGCCGACTTCACGAAGGATACACAGTAGAGCGACATTAGTCTTGCCGGCGCCAGTTGGCGCACAAACTAGGAGATTAAAGTCTTCATCGAGCGCTGCTGCGGATATGCGGCTCTGTATAAAAAACGAATTATTAGTCTAAACTAAACAAACAGCTTAATACGGTAAAAATCGAATATTGTAATAGTAGATTGTGTCACAAAGGAGCAAAATGACATATTTACGGCGAAAGCCATATCACCATGGCCAGCTGACGGTCTTTCCACAGCGATACAATCAGCTGACGATTTTGTTTATTCACAATAGCATCTAAACTATCATCTGACAAAGTATCAAGCGGGAGGCGATGACTAAATTTTTTTATAGACTTTATTTGCTGCCATCTCTCAACCCACCAAGGGAGCGGCAGCTGACGTTCACGAGGGTTCATCATACATAGCCGTTAACCACTATACGAGTTTTTGCCCGGGAGACGATTGGTCATGGAAATAAGTAATGGTAACTGTGCTCAGCATGCAGCCACAGTCCATAAATGGAAAATTGTACGCCTTACGGCACAACATAGTGATACAATGATTATATGAGACCTGTATTTATGTACCTTACCTATGTTGAACAAATAAATGCTTTTGACTTTTGATATCTGTTCCTGGCCCGCGGTCTAGAATTCTAAACAAAGCAAAGGATTCTAAAGTGGAATCCTGAGCGTAGGGATTAAACTGTGTTACGCATAAGATGGTCTTGAATCTTGAAAATCTAGGAGAGCTTGAAACTGACCTGTATTCTGTTTAAAGTCTTGAACCCTTCAAACGCTGGTTGCACGTATTTCGGGAGCTCCTCGACCGGCTTCAAGGTTTCGCCCGGTTTAAAAGCCGTGGGCTTCAGGGCTGGCACGTGCACTTCTTCGTAACCTAGAAAGATTATTAAAATATAAATATTCATATAAAACAGCAACATCTTTCTTACTTACTAGCGAGCAATAGCTTCGCACGGGTTACACAAAACCTTAAATTATATACCTAAACCTTCCTCAAGAATCACTCTATTGAAAACCTAATCTAATGAAAACCGCATGAAAATCCGTTCAGTAGTTTTTGAGTTTATTGCGAACATACAAACAGACAGACAGACAGACGCGGTGGAGGAGTTTGCTTTATAAGGTGTAGTAGTTCAAGGAAGATAAGGAAATAGTTATAGTCTGCATCTTCTCAAATAAAAAAAATTGGGGAAAAAATGGTTTAATATACCCCAATAAATATAGTAAAAAATTGGATTTTTAATAAAATGATTTTGTCGCCAAAAACCCTAATCTGTTCAACAAAAGCCTTTGCTCCTTTTGTGCGTGCCCATTGTTGGTGAGCGCGTGACCACTGTGTATCAGCGAGTGGATGCGTCAGCATGCGCTCCACAACAATGTATGTCATTTTGCGTTGTTACAACAATTTTTTTTATACTACGTCGGCGGCAAACAAGCATATGGCCCTAATGGTAAGCGGTCACCGTAGGCTATGGACGCCTGTAACTCCAGAGGTTGTGGATCCTAACACCCCGCACCCTCGTTGAGCTCTGGCAACCTTACTCACCGGCAGGAACACAACACTATGAGTAGGGTCTAGTGTTATTTGGCTGCGGTTTTCTGTAAGGTGGAGGTATCTTATTTCCACAGTTAGGCTCTTCTCTAGATCTGGAATGACATCCGCTCTGCTGTGCCCTACCACACAACGCGAATAACCCTACGTTTTCATAACTCTGAGGAAGATTTTGTAGGACATATAGTACATTTGCGCTTATATTGTACAGAATAGGGAATCCTATGTATAACAGTTTACCTTTTCTCTGTTTCCTGAAGGATCCAGCTGGTAGCTGACACCTCTTATTGGCCATGAAGTGAGCTCCAGCGGCAAACACCAACTCTTCAAGCTGCAGCATCTGCCTGTTGCCGGCCGCTTGCCCGCTGCCTGCCGCTTCGGCCTTGTGGCGCTTACGGGGCGCTTCAGATTGCTGGGCGCTCTGCAATACATCATTATATATAAACATATATACAATACAAATCCTCTTTATTGCACAACCTCAGAATAAATGTCCATGGAACCACAAATAATACATGAAGACTGAGGATATACATGGTGGCTAAAGAATAAGTGCATTCCCGTTGCCAGGGAGGTTTTGGGATTATACTGAGCAACTTTTACTATGGGACCAACCCTGAAATCGCGAAAAAAAATTTGGCTGTTTCATACATTTTGGCTGGTCCATTTTCTATGTGAGGGTACTTTTTTTTTCGCGATTACGTGGTTGGTCCCATAGTAAAAGTTGCTCAGTATTATCCCAAAACCTCACCGGCAACGCACTTAGTTTTTAGCCAGCCTGTATATGATGGCTGCGTTTGATAGAATGTCAAGTATTGAAATAGTCTATGCTTGATCGTGTTCGACTGTGATACAGTGACTTTTATTTCAATGGCCCGAACAGCTGCTCAAAATGGGCTGGCATCCTGAGCGGAACCGTCAGTCAGATTTGAATTGCAATTTTTTTCGTAATCAACCTTACTACATTCTTATTATTAATATTATTTATGAATTGTATCGTTTTAACTAAGGCGTTTATTGAGTATCTTTAATTTACGTGATCGTTTATCTCTATGCGACGTATACATATATTAGCTGACATTGCGTAAGAAATATAACTATCTTCCCATACAATGCGTCAACCAGAGACCAAGGCAAAAGACCAAAAGGAAACTACCCCATCTATTCTACTTAATTTATCTAATTTTATATTTTGCTTTTGTATTAAAATGATGGGCCGGCGGCCGGACACATAGGGCACTGAAACTTTCATTGTAATATCTGGAATATATAAAAAAAACAAGTGCGAGTCAGACTCGCCCACCGAGGGTTCCGTACTTTCTAGTATTTGCTGTTATAGCGGCAACAGAAATACATCATCTGTGAAAATTTCAACTGTCTAGCTATCACGGTTCGATACAGCCTGGTGACAGACAGACAGACAGTGGAGTCTTAGTAATAGGGTCTCGTTTTTACCCTTTGGGTACGGAACCCTAAAAACCAAAATTACTGACCTCATCATCACCCTTTCCAGTCTCCAATTGAGCCAGGATCTTCATGAGATGTGGCTGCCGGCTCATTTCGTCGCGTAGCGCTTGCCGCTCGCTTTCAGATTGGGAGGAGGCGAGCTTCGTGCAGTACAACACTGTAAACGTAATGATTAACAGATAGTTTTCATGAATTTATATTTCTACCTTATTGAAATAATCCTTAGTAATCTTTGAGTTACAGCAGAAATCAAATGTTTAACAATCAATTGAAGTGTTAATCGATGGAGCGTATTTTTAAGCGTAGTTATCACTGATAGAACGAAAAACAATATTTTCATCACACTCGCTCAGTAAACGTGGAATTGCACGCAGGCTTAGTGGGGACTATAGAAAAAGCGTTTTCTCTAGGGAGTTAGTTAGTTAGTTTTGCTGGGCATTTTCCGCAACTCGACATCCAATGTGCCTATTTTGCGTGAAACGAGGTAGCGCTACTCTAACCACCCCAGCTCCTCCACGAAGCCTAGCAAGGTCTTCAGGTTGCTAGTTGCTTCCTTTAGTGTGCATGGATTCCCTAGGTATTTGCTCCTATATCTCTAGGGAGTTATGAAGTTTCTAGTATTATAATTAAGTTTTTTGTCTTTATACTTCATTTTTGTACCGCAAGTGTGATTAAAAACATTGTGTGTAACTCGGGGCGTAATAATATTGCAAACGAGCATTTTTGCAATATTTAACTTACGCCGCATGTTGCACAATGTACTATTTATTGCTTTTGATTCAGACCACGTTAAGTTTTCACGTCACGTCAAGTATGGAGCTTAACTGGATATTTTTGCAGTTTTTCCGCCAAGTGTGTGCAAAGTTAGTTTGGTCAGAGCCGTCAGAGTAGATAGATTAAGTGAACAATAGTATGTTGTTTTATAAATAGGTTCGTGTCCGGAATTTCCCGCAGATGGATCTGAACGGGTTACGGCGATAGTTACTCATGAAAGAAAACTATGAAAACGGATTATATCGCGTATATTGAATTTATAATACATCCCGACGTTTTGAACCCTTTACAGCGTTCATGGTCAACGTCGGGATGTAGTATAAATACAATATTTGCGATATAATCCGTTTTTATGGTGTAATTTTTTGTCAATCATAGTTATACAAACTCTGTAAAGTCTGAAAGGCGTCCTTTGACTCACCGGTGTATCTGTATTTGGTCAGTATCTTGACGAACTCGAAGCAGTCGTAACCGAGCATCAACACTAGTCTATTTTCCAAATCTCTGTCGTCAGCAGCGTCATCTAGCGCCTGAAACAAAACAATATGTTTGTAAATGTATTACGGAAGTTAAGGGGTCATCCATAAATTACGTCACACGAATTTCATGATTTTTTTATCCCTCCCGGGGCTCCTTGTCACATTTGGCAACACTTGCATTTTATTTGTTTTTTTTTTTTATGTGATATTCAGCAAACGAGCAGACGAGCCGCCTGATGGGAAGCAGTCATCGTCGCCCATGGACGTAAGCAACATCACAGGAGCCACTTAAGCATTGCCGACCCTTGAGAACCCTAAATACCCGCTTCTTGAAGAATCCCATGTCGTAGCACAAAGGAAATACCTCAGGAGGCAACTCATTCCACATTCTGCACGTTCTGGGAAGAAACGAGCGGGATGCCCGCTTATTCATGGTGTGCCATGTGTCTAAGAAGTGAGGATGAGCTTTGCTCCTTTGACGGGAGGTGCGGTGATAGAAACGAGACGATGGCACCAGATCAAAAAGTTCTTCGGAACATTCCCCATTGTACAGACGGTAGAACATGCAAAGAGAGCCTGCATGTTGAGTTGACTGTTTATATGTTATGGACTTATCACTTACCTTAAGTACTTCGCTGGATTTGGCTTGTGACAGCATAGCATCGGGGAAATGCCTGGAAAGCCGTCTTTGTAGCCAATAGGCATCAATGTCCATTGGGTGGATGACTGTGTCGCGACGCTTGTGTGACTGCTCTTCTGACAGCTAAAAAATACAAGATTAGGTTAGTTTCTTGGACTCAAGATCAAATTTCCTACCAATGTTCAAAACAGTTTGCTGAAATTATTTAATACAGACATTTTTTATGTTTTAAGTATGTACAGTCGAAGGCAAAAATATCGATACAGACAAATGGCTCAAAAATATGTGAACAACGTCTTTATTGTCTAAGGTGTAAGAGCGTACACATATTTTTGAGACTGGGAATGTATATATATTATTACTACTATTATTAATTAATTTAGTACTTAACATAGTTTTTAGGTTTTTTTTTATACTAACACTGTTATGGATCAATGCAGATCTGAAATAAACGATTTTTATTTATTTATTTATTATTTTATTTATATTTATGCCGTTGACTCTACAGCTGTAGTGCATAATTGTTTTCCATCGTATTTTCCCGGAAACGAATTCAGCATCAAAAGCTTTTTTTAGACCAACCTAGGTCACGATTACAACCTAGGGTACACTAGATGAAAAATCCCACAACACAAGCCTAACTGAGCATACTGTAAACTAGGTTAAATAGTGTATGATAGTTATATAACATTTATCTTATACCTTTAAACAAGCAATTCTTGTATTTTAATATATTTCGGCGATCTCGGGAATGACTCTAAAGATATCGATGAAATTTGCTATATGGGGGTTTTTGAGGGCGAAAAATCCATCTAGCTGGGTCTTATCTCTGGGAAAACGCGCATTTTTGAGTTTAAATATGATTTGTTAATATGATTGTAATATTTACATTAGCGTGTATGGCGTTGCGTTTGCCCTCGCCATCGCTGTCCTCTTCTGCGCTACTCTCCTTCTCTTTCTCATTGTCTGACCCTTCTCCGTCTTCTCTGTCTTCCTCGCGTACCTGCGGAAAATATTTTATTATGTAATGTTACAAAATAAATAACAAAAAAATAGAAATCTACATCATTTATTCATTTATTTTACTAGTCAAATAAGTAACACAGCATTACAGTAAAACAAAGGCACTGTGAAACTACAAAATAAAATATAATTTGAAGAAGCAACACCTATACATGAAAACAAAATACAAGTTAAAAAAACCAATATAAGTCTAGTGAAACCAAAGATAGATATAACTTCGTAATAGATGGATACAGTCTAAGGAAAAAACGTGCCTCGAAAATCAAGAAAATTTGATTCTCGATCAGAGGGCGCTACTAGCTTTGGCCTACAGTCGTATAGATGGCGTTGACGGTTTCGTTTGTTATTTAACAATTTTAACGCATATCAGTGAAAGAACATGGGTCAAAATCATAAAAATAATTAATGCAAATAAAAAAAATCATTTATCCATATTTAAATACATTTTATCGTATTTTTATAAATCTTCATTTTTAGTTTTAAAGTGTGTCGACAGATGGCTGTGAATTTACTGGGGTTACAAAATTTACTATGACAGTACCGCTCTAGTATAAGTTACTCTATGGTGAAACTAACCATGAATCATTCAAAACTCCTAAAATACAAATTAAACATTGGATTTGGGCGACGACGAGCGTGGCTTCGTTGCGTCGTCTGACTCGGCGTAGGATTATGAGTATGCGTCCCGTACTTTTTAATAATATCCAGTCACAGATTCATAAATAACCTATACACCTACATGCTACATCGCGCTCTTCAAACGCTTCATAATGCGATGTGATAAGTATGTGTAATCCACTGTATACATTTCTCCTCACCTCTCCGTAGGCATCCTCGTCATCCTCCTCAAACTACACACGCAAGAGAGATAGGGTCATTGTTATCAAGTGTATTTCCCCTCACCTCTCCGTAGGCATCCTCGTCGTCCTCATCCGAAGACTCTTCAAACTGCACATTGATGCCGTATGTCTCGTCGATCTCAGTTTTGCCCTCCGTCGGCGAGCTGATGTTGAAGTCTGTTATTTTCTTGCCTGTCCAAAACCAGTTGGATTAATTAAGGACACAATTGATATATTACATATATTAAACCACACACAATAGGGTATTTGACTACTAGTCAAAACAGTTTTTTTTTCGAACTGTCAAAACGATTTTGCCACTATGGAATTTATATGAAACACTAGCATGTGACGTCACAATCAAAATACCTTCTCTTTATATTTTATAGGGGTTTTATAATAGAAATTGTGTCTAAAAATAACTGCTGTCTACGTTTCTCTATTAATCTTCTGGTGCTTTATATCATGCATGGTGTAAAATAATTTATTTTAAATACAGTCAAATACCCTATTGATAGCAACAAGTGCGAGTCGGACTCGCGCACGAAGGGTTTCGTACCATTACGCAAAACACGCCAAAAAAAATCACGTTTGCTGTATGGGAGCTCCCCTTAAATATTTATTTTATTCTGTTTTTTAGTATATGTAATTATAGCGGCAACAGAAATACATCATCTCTGAAAATTTCAACTGTCTATCACGGTTGAGATATAGCCTGGTGACAGACAGACAGACAGACAGCGGAGTCTTAGTAATAGGGTCCCGTTTTTACCCTTTGGGTACGGAACCCTAAAAAGCATGAGTTATCAAAAACATGTCGAGCTTTTCGACCAATTTTGACTCATTTAGTGATTCATTTTAATATATTTATCTGTCCGTGTCTCACAGAAGTTTTACACAAGAGCTTAAAAAACTTTGCCCCTTGTAAAACAAATGAATAAATAAATGAATATTAGCGGACATCCTACACAGATCAACCTAGCACCAAACTAAGCAACGCTTGTACTATGGGTGCTAGGCGATGATATATTTATATTTATTCAACATTACATGTCATACACACTTATATACATAGAAAACACCTCGGAAGTAGTGTTCATCACACAAATAAAGGATTTTCCAAGTCCATCGGCTTCACAGGCAGGGTCACTACCCACTAGGCCAGGCCGGTGGTCTAGGTACATAGTTTAACTTTTTGAGACGATTAAAGAGATGCCATATGAATGTATGAGCTCTTGTCACAGGCATTGGTGTAGTACGTATTACCAGGGGTGCGAAACTCCTCGCTTCGGGCAAACCCGGCTCCGTTCGGCTCAGCATTGCTCCGAGCAATTATTAGGGTTGGCACAACACGACGTCCCTTTGCGTTCACGACCACATATAAGATAATGACTTGAATTTTGGCAACCCTAAATAGCTGAATGACTTGAATTTTGGCAACCCTAAATAGCCGAGAGGGATACGGTCATCGCTGTCAAACTTCAGTTTTGTAGGAAGATTCCTTTTTGTACGGTAGTACTATTATTTATTCTGTGATATTACCAACAATATTGTTTTCTTACCTAAGTTGACAAGCAGGGCAAATCTGTCATCGGGAATAGATCCAAGGAGCAACTCTATCTCTTTCTTCTTCTCAGGATCTTTCAGTCTGTCATTCTTGAGCACTACAAGTACCTGTCAGAAAATATATATATATATGTATTAGCCTTAGCTTCACATGACCCCCTGCCTGTAATCAAAACTTGCAAGCTGAATTACAATTACTCCCATTATTTCATTGAGCTGAACCTTCATGTGTTGTTCTCAAGTAAAAGGTACCACATTGTCGCTTACCATAAGGGTGAAATTTGCTTGCATCTCTATACAAATAACCTGTCAGTGTCCTTGTGGTAAGCGACACTGTGGTACCTTTCACTTGAGAACGACACTTTTTTTTTTTATTGAAAAAAGGCAAGCATTTGACCTCAAGCTCACCTGATGGTAAGTATAGTTATATAAGTAGCATTTTTTATGTTTTAATCCAAGAACTAGATTAAATTTGCAAGGGCAGACTCCAACTAAATGGTTAAAGTTGGCTTGATAGAAAAAAAGTCACGAAAACATGTCTAATATTAAATATTAGGCATGTGGGGACCCTGGCACAGGGCAGACACGCTATACACCAAAAATCACTTGCGTTTCTATGTGTGAACGGCACGTCTGTCTGTACATGCGGCATGCGTCATTGTGTGATAAGTTTATTAAATAAAAACAGTACTGAGCGGTCGGTAAAAGCTCATCAATCTAAATAAACTATTATATTCTATTCTATATTTATTTTAAATTATTTATTGGCACAATTATTATAAACAGTTTAAATTTCCATTGTTTATGCACCCTCTTAAGCCAATAATATTCCTCACCTCATCACAGGCTCCACAAAGAATGTCTCTCGGCTGATCTCCGAGGGAACCCTGCATGAAGGACAGCAGCAGTTCATATGCATGTCTAGTGTGCTGGGCTCTGGGACGGTACACTGCTCCGGTGTTCTCGTCTGCCCAGGCGGCGCGGTTGCCTTTGGACTTTGATAGCTCATATGATGCCTCGTCACGTTTCTGTCGTCTGTGGAGATGGAATATTATATTGTATAGTATAGATACAATAATATTAACTTATCACAGTGAAACAATACAGACAAATATTTAATTAATTTGGAAAGCCATGCTGAAACCATGCTGTATGGGTGTATTCAGGTTATTTCTACGGACTTCAAAATGTAACATTATTTCCAAATCATCCGTAATTTCACCCTATTCGACCTTTTTAGGGTTCCGTACCCAAAGGGTAAAAACGGGACCCTATTACTAAGACTCTGCTGTCCGTCTATCTGTCACCAGGCTGTATCTCATGAACCGTGATAGACAAATACTCTGAACCCTAGATGGGCGAGTCCGACTCGCGCTTGGCCGGTTTTTTTGAAATTACTGACTGACTAACTAAAATTACTGACATTTGTAAGTATTTTGAATTACGGAAAAACCTTTATGCTTCTAATAGACTGACAAATTCCAGCTTATCAACAAGTGGCAAGTGGGTCAAAATTATTTTCCTTGTCTTGTTTTTGTCTCCTAAAAATGTGACGGAGTGGAGCTTTTTGTATGGGGTTAAATTTAGTTTTTAATTTTTCTCAAGACAATTATAGTCTACAGCTAGAAACACTCAACTATTTTTATTTATTTGATAAAAGACAAAAATAGAAGCATTACAGAGTAGTCAGAAGACAATGAAAAGAATTTTAACCCAAGTATGGCAATGTTTCAAGAATTAAACAAATCTACTTTACAAGTTCAGTGTGATCTTACTACCCGTATTTCACTTGTCCAGTTTCCTGGTCCAATGTGCATTGTGTCTCACTCTCTTATTAAGCAAAATGTGAGACAGTTCACCTATAAACAAAATATTCTTGCTTGCTTGGTGCTTTATTAAAATAAGTAAGATGTTTACACTACTCACTTCACTTTCCGCTCCTCAGCCTTATCTGGCTTCGTGCGCTGAGCACGGTCGCCCATACGCGTTCCTAAGAGCTTTCCCGACAGCGAAAGAACCTCTCCCGTCGCCTCATCACGGCCGCGGCGCTCAATAAGCCGTACATCGGCTTGAAGTACGAGATTTGAATTCTACAACACAACAAACATAAGTGATGAATGCTTTTACGACGTGAACTTATAAGAGACATTCTATTAAAAAGAACGAAGTATAAAAATTAATAATTATTCGTAAATAATTATGTAAATTGTAATCTGTTTCTGTTGCACAATAATAATGAAATTCGTTAGTGTAAAAATCAAAATAACATACCGCTTTGTACTCGTACTGCAACTGTCTAGCCGCAGCATCCGCCATGCTGCTGGTTTACTTATAAACTACCAGAAAACACAAAAATTAACTTATTTACTTAATTAATTCTAATTAAATTTTATTTTCGAATACAATACGACGCACAGCACAAACTATTTCGCGTCAATCGAACGAATTGAGGTTATGATTGAAACGCCATCTTTATTTACAATATGACAGCTGAATGTTTCATATTGCAATACCTAATTATAGTTTGTCAAAGGACTGTCTCATTTCAAACATAGACAGAGAGACTCATACTATCTTTGTCTTACACTAGTACGAGCACCCAAAGGAAAAGGATGTATAGTTTTTTTTGTTCTTATTTATGACAATTTGGTTTGACCAACTATAATTTTCTTTTCTTCGCAAACGTATTACTGCGAAATTTAATTTATTCTAGTTTAGTAACAAAATAGTGATATAAAAATTAAATGTTTATACATGTCCGTATAATATAACATATTAATTCGTGATAATTTAATATAATTATTTATTATACTGAGTGACATGTAAAATACTAAATTTTATTAATAAATATCTGAATCTGAATTGATCTGAATCTATCAAATAAAGATGTTATGTTTATTACAGTGTATTTAACAGAAACTAGAATAGTATCATGGAGACATCGTCAGTCGTCAGTATTGATTGACCACCCTAATTTTGTTGTGTTGGCAGCATTGCAAATCTATTTATATATTTTGAGCGAATGAATGAATGAATGCATGCTTGCGTGTTTGTTTGTTTGTCAACGAAGTATTGTCATATTCGTATTTTTCGAGGGGGGATAGAAACATAGAAACGCAACGCAACGCAAATTATATTTTGTGCTTCTACTTGCGGTCTTGCGCTCCATTTGCACGTCAGCAACAAAAAAGGAAGCGGCCACTTTTACAAGACATTCTGAGATTCGATATTTAAAAGTAAAATAAAATCATTCAAACCCATTATCGTTTTATCGTTAGCTGAAAATATGCTGTTAAATAGGTTACCTAGTAACCTAGGTACAAAATTACTGATACAATTTACAAATCTCGTCGTAAACATATGATTCATCATTGAAGCATTGCTATAGGTGTGATGTAATATCACAAGGTCAACGTTTGTATTTGGTAATATTTTTGCAACATTTAGCACAACACAAATCATACTGATTGACGTAGGGTCAATGACCTCTCTTAAGGGTTGTCACTTGAAAGATAGGTATTCTACACGTCTGAGATAAAATATATAACTAAAATAACAAGTCATAATTACAATGTTTAGGGATTGGTACTTGGTATACTGCGCCTGACTTGCGGAACAAGAAAATGTTTGCGTAGCAAAATAATAAATGTTTTTGCTTAATGCTCAGAACAGAATGCTTCAGTCAAGGCCTGCTGTCGCCCCGCGCGGACGTGTGTGATAGCGCATTGCCTTGTTTCAATATCAACAAATAAATACTATTTTAGATTATTTGCCGTAATCGTGTTGGACGCAGGGCAGGGCCTTTATATGGTGTATCGTATCTATCATTGATGTGTATGTAATAAGTAGATTTTTTATAATTATACAATTTTATTGTTTGTAATCATCACGGGTCAGTTCCTATGTTTATTTTAATCGTATAAAAACGTATAATCGGCGTAGGAAGATAACGAATCTAAAACAGTTAAGTATCTTAAAACAGAAAAGTTTTGAGTTCGTGGCAGCCCTGAATCGATGACGCTTGAAGTCAACGTTCGCAGCGAGAACGAAGCAACGAACAACGCGAGCGACGAGCGAGCGAAGTAGAAGTGAATGAGTTTGTGTGGGGCCCCCTTGCCTTGCTTACTTGCTTGACTTGTGTGCGCTGCGCACTCTACTCTACACTCGCCAGTGACAGTTGCCCCAGGAGAAACAATAACAAAAAGTGATTAAAAACCAATAAACAAGATGGCGGCACCATCAAGTGGTAGTGGTAATTTAGTCGAGGAATTTGAAGAATCATTTCAGGTAAGCAACGACGCTAGTCAATTTTTAATTGTACAAATGCTAATAATTGCGTTTTCATTCATAACCTCCTAAAATTATTCTGTGTTGACAACTGTCAAAATATACTATCGCTACCAACATACAGGATCTAATCATACCGTGGCCGGTGTTGCGTTCAGTCGAAGCTTCATAAGCTAAATTCATTCATTTATCCCAAAACGCCAAGAACATTAGTGTGTACGTGACCCGATTTGACTTATGCATCTTTTACTGCTTGTGAAGGGATTTTTGTTGGAAGCGCATCATCTCGTCGGCCATTTTACTGATAATGTTTTCACATTGTTACGAAAGATTTCTCGCGTGCTGTTAAATAGAACAAGGGACTAAAACAGTGATTTACAGTGGATTTTCATAAACAGTGTATACGCTAATTGACGTTATAATGGAAAGTAGTTTGAGACTGTGCAGTGAATGACGAAATTGTGTTGATTTTGGGACTCGAGTGTTTCTGAAAAACACCATGTCTACGGTTGGGGAAGACGCGTGCAGTAGTGGGGGTGTTCCAACAATACAAACCTTCCGCCCTACGTGGGATGAGTTCAAAGATTTCAACAAATTCATCCAATATATGGAGTCAAAGGGGGCACACAAAGCTGGGCTTGCCAAAGTTATTCCTCCGCCGGAATGGGTCCCCCGTAAGGCTGGATACGACCTCAGCGATCTCAACATCACTATCCCCTCGCCCATTTGTCAAGTGGTGACGGGCAAGCAAGGTTTGTTTCAACAAATAAACATACAGAAGAAAGCTATGACAGTAAAGCAATTTTCCATCCTGGCTAACTCCGCCAAGTACTGCACCCCGCGTCATTCCAGCTACGAAGATTTAGAGAGAAAATACTGGAAAAACGTTACTTACGTGGCTCCTATATACGGTGCAGATGTTAACGGCAGCATTACTGATCCAGACGTAAAAGAATGGAACATTAATCACCTCGGCACCATTCTGGACTTTGTCAACTCTGACTACGGCATTGAAATCGACGGAGTCAACACGGCATACCTTTACTTTGGTATGTGGAAGACTACATTCGCTTGGCACACTGAAGACATGGACCTATATTCCATAAACTACTTGCATTTTGGAGAGCCGAAAACATGGTACTGTATTCCCCCGGAACATGGGAAACGCTTTGAGAGAATTGCTTCTGGTTTCTTCCCTACATCAGCAAAGACTTGCCAAGCCTTTTTAAGACACAAAATGACTCTGATCTCACCGCAAATCTTGAAACAGTACTCAGTTCCAATTAACAAAATAACACAAGAAGCTGGAGAAATAATGATCACTTTCCCATATGGGTACCATGCCGGCTTTAACCATGGCTTCAACTGTGCCGAGTCAACCAACTTCGCAGCTCCGAGATGGGTTGAATATGGCAAGCGAGCGACACAATGTACTTGCAGCAATGATATGGTCAAAATATCCATGGATACTTTTGTGAAGCGATTCCAGCCTGACAGATATGAGTTATGGCTCAAAGGTCAAGATATTGGCTGCCACCCAGAACAGCCCGAGAAGATGGTCCCAGCCCCGCATCCTTCAGGCCAAGACATATTGTGCAATAAGAACAACACAGAGCTACCCGAGTCATTTATCGAGGCCGAAGAGGAAGGATTGAAGAAAAAGAAGCGCCACCCGCTCCATCTTAAAAGAGCGATGGCTAGTAAAAGCATTTCTGAAGGCGCTATTGCTGTTTCCATTCTCGGTGAAGATGTTATGGATGATGCAGAAATGACTATGGCAGAAGGTGACCTTGATATGATGACTTCTATGAAGCGCCGACATCTGCCAATGGAACCTGATGACACGCAACTTGATGCCCTTGAAGATATCTGGCTGAAGGGAGATGAAATGGACCCATCTGAGGCACAGCTACCTGATATAGGTTACATAGACTCTGACAGAGATTCTGATTATGAAGAGCCTAAGAGCAAAAAAGAAAAATCGAAAGGGAAGAGCAGAAAGAGTGGTGGAAAGAAAGAAACTAAAGCCAAAGTTAAAAATGAGACAGAAAAAGATGAAGAGACTGGCGAGGAGAAAAAGAAAACTACTCCAAAACCAAAAGTTGGGCGTAAGGTTAAGACCAAGAAACTATCCAGTGAACAGCTTGAAGATATGGCTGCTCTTGTTTCCACTTGGGAGTCACCTCCACATGAAGCTGCTGTCAGTCCAAAGACAGAGGAAAAGGCTGACCACACTGGAGATCCATTACATCTAGGCCCACTACCACCTCCTACTACTAGTGAGACTCCAGTCCCACCAGTGAAGAAAGAGAGAAAGAAACGAAAACCGGCAGAAAAGACAGAGAAAGTGGAAAAACCAAAAAAGGAAAAAGTCAAAAAAGAACCTGTAAAAAAGACTCCTAAACCGAAAAAGGAACCAGTTGAAGGCGAAGTTCAACGCAAGCCAAGAAAACCACGGACACCCAAAAAGAACCCTAACTTTGAATACAACTCTCCTTTACAACCAATAATGTCTAGTCCAAAATTGTATGCCCATCACAATCCACCAAAAACTTACCAAGCAAACCCACAAAGTCAAAAGGCCTACACAACTCTACCACAGAATCTGAACAGTCTAGAATATAGCCAGAAAACTGCACCGTCCACAGTTCAAAGCACACCAATGAAGACCTACACCAGCACAATAATTGATCAACAACGCGTCCCAGCTGTGGTGCAGCCTATCAAAAAGGACCCAAATGAATTTGTAAGCGAATTCCAAAAATTCTTGACTCAGACACACAAATCACCGCCACCATCTTACCGCAATACCAGCTCTAAGCGAAAATCGGCAGAAAAGCCGCCACAAAAGACGAAAACACCAGAAAAACCAACAGAATGGCCGCATCCTATAGGTCAATACAATGACACCATGTTTATGGAAAACCCAGTTGATTTCCGAACAGCCATGCAGAATGCAGCCGATAGATTGCAGCCGCCAACACAACAGCAGTTTAATCCTGACAGATCTCAATGGCGACCAGAGTTATTCTACCAGCAAAATATGCAGCAACCGCAGCAAAACTACCCGCCTATGTATGGCCAGTTGCCCTCACAGTCACCATATTACAGAACATTTCATTCACCATACTACTTTCCGTAATAGTATTAAGTAACTTAACTATAGCGTTTTAAATTAAATTAAATTATAATGCACTTAATGTGTTAAGATGTATGTCAATGTAGAGCCACCGAATGGAGTTAAGTTGTATCAGATGTAAAATTCCAAATTTCTTATACAAAAACCTTTTTTTGTGTCTTTTTATACTCAGTATCACAAGGAAGAAATCAAAGTGTTTTTGTTCTGATATATAATTTTACAAAAATGGCAATACATTTTTTTTCGTATCAGAACACTTCTAGAGATAGACCAAGTTAAGTCAGCAGCGATTTTGATAGCCCTGACTGTGCAAGTGTTATTTTAAACTTCAAAAAAAAGTTATCTTGGTCTAACTTTAGCTAACAAATCAAAGTTGGTCACTAAGAAAAGCTAAAAAATTGAGTTGTAAAGAAGGTTTTTGCTATAATTTTTTTTGGATAATGCTTACATCAAATGATTTTAAAGTGACCTAATGTGGCTTTCCATCACAGAATCCTTATGGTTTACGTCCAATAAGGTCCTTTTTATCTGAAATTCCTACAGAAATTCTGATCTACATGAAGCATAAGGACCCTTCTGTGATGGAAAGCCACATATGTGTTTAGCTTTCATCATAATTTATACATGTTACTTCACACATAGCGCTAGGAGTAGCTGTAGGTAGATGTAAGGTTAGCAAAAATGTCTATGTTGATAAATAAATAATTAAAGACTTCTTAATTATAATTATATTATGTGTGAGAGTGGAATTATTGATGTAAATTTTAAATAAATCTTGTATTAACTAATCTAATAAATGATTCAGTTTTAATGTCTATCTGTTTATTATTCAACTTGTTAGTGACACCTATTAAATTTTTTGACTTACTAGGTAGATAGGTAAAGTAAACCAAATTGATTCCTAGGCCACTATAGAACCTTTTCGCTTTAGCTACTAGACGAAAGACGATACGTCAGATATATACAAGATAAGCAAATGGATTCATTATGACATGGTTCTATAGTGGGCTAGGAATCATACTGGTGAACTGTACTTTTTATGTACCCGTAAGTATAACCTATGACAAAACAGCCTTGATGTTGAGTTGAGAGTACTCTAACGTAAGTCTCTTCCTAATATGGTATGAAATAATTGACGACCGGTCTGGCCTAGTGGGCCTGTGAAGCCGATGGTCCTGGGTTCGAATCCCGGTAAGGGCATTTATTTGTGTGATGAGCACAGATATTTGTTCCCGAGTCATGGGTGTTTTCTATGTATTTAAGTATTTATATATTATATATATCGTTGTCTGAGTACCCATAACACAAGCCTCCTTGGGCTTACCGTGGGACTTGGTCAATCTGTGTAAGAATGTCCTATAATATTTATTTATTTTATTTATTATTATTAATTAACTAAGTATAATATGTGTGTATGTATCAGAGTTGGGAAAAAATTATTATCTATTTACGAATAACCTGTAAGATAACTAAATCATCTTTTATTTGAACTAAATAATCCGTCATTTGTTATTTTGAATTTATCTAGATCAGTTTCATTTTTATCTAGATAAATAAAATTAGTTAGGATTTTAAATAAAAGATGAATGTCAGTAGCACAGTGTCAGTGTGATGGTTTGACCTGACGTGACATTCTATAAATTTATTATTATAAGTTTAATTATAGCTTACTTCAATAACAAACGAGGCCAGTTATCTTCATCTAGATAATTTATCTAAATAAAAAGTCGTCAACGCACTATTTGTGATTGAATTTATCTTCGAATAAATTTATTTGAAATAATTATCTATTATATAACGCCCAATTCTGGTATGTATGTTCGCGATAAACTCAAAAACTACTGAATGTATTTTCATGCGGTTTTCACCTATCAATAGAGTGATTACTGAGGAAGGTTTAGGTGTATAAGTTAAGGTTTTGTGTAACCCGTGCGAAGCCGGGGCGGGTCGCTAGTACCATAATAAAAAATATTATCAACACAAAAAAGATGACTGAAAATTATACCAGGATCCTTATCACACAGACAAGAGATTAAAATCATATTTTTAAAGTATTATCTCCGATTTTATCTTGGTATGATTAGGGAAGCACGCTCTGAATAGTCGAAATGATTATATTTTTCATTCCATACGTAGATATACCTATAGATAGGTATTATAGATAACAGTAATGTAGGTATGTACCTACTTATCATTATCAGTTATATCTTTCCACTCAGCTGGTGGTCCTCGATTCTCTCATTACCTACCTTTAATTTATACCACGTCGGTGGCAAACAGTGGCGTAACTAGAGGGGGGGGGGGGGGCAGAGGAGGCAAGTGCCCCGGGCGCCAAAGTGGGCAAAAGGCAGCAGCAGCGAAACTTTTGTCAGTCGTCAGGGGGCGCAAATTTGGTGACTGCCCCGGGCGCCATATCCTCTAGCTACGCCCCTGGTGGCAAACAAGCAAACAAGCATACGACCTACCGGATAGTCAACGGTCACCGCTTTGGACGCCCGCATCTTCAGGGGTGTTGGCTAACAGAAAAGTTAGACCTTATGGTTTGTATAAATTGTGTTGTGCAACGTGGGGGGTAAGTGGAATATTGTACAAGAGTATATATATATTAAAGACGAGAGTAACAATATTCTTACCCCAGTAGGCCGAGCACATGATTGACGCGACAGTATCTCGCCGCGAGATAGACTACCCGTCTTTTACTAACTGTATGAATTAAACGGGGACGGGTAGTCGCGGTATGTCGCGGCGAGATACTCTCGCGCCAATCATGTGCTAGCCCGGCTGGAGTTACACACAATGTTTTTCATCACACTTGCGAAGAAAAAACGAAATTTCAAGCGAAATTATATTTAAATACGGTTATCAAAATCGTTGCAGACCTCTCTTTTTCTAACTCTAAAACTCTATTTACTTAATCTGAAGCAGGATCAGAATACGCTTGCAGCTATGCTTGCAGTGTGCAGTGCTACGGCGTAGCACAATGTAGCGCGTAGCGCTTTTGAAGGAAATTGTAGCTCTATTGCACAATATACCACGAGCGCTCCGCGCTTATCACACTAATGCCTTACCACGAGTTTGACACTGACTATTCGCTACTGATTCGGTTTCGTCAAAAATTCCTATGAAAATATGACATTTATCAGTGACAATATCTCACTTTCTTCTGTCAGTCTTAAAAAATTTAGCTTACGGACTGTATTTGTCCCGCAGGCATGTCTGAACGTGCTGACAAAGCAGGAAGCATCACCCAGCGTGGAGAAGGAAGAGGTCAAGGTGGAAGTGGAGCGGTTTATAGACCTCGCCAGGCAGATGGAGGCGTTTTTCCTACAAAAGAGGTATATAGGCTCACAACTAAGGCCTGCGGGCCACATCTGGCCCACTGATCCATATTTAAGGGCCACTAAATAGGTAATGTCCTATAACTCTTTATCATTTAGTACAGTCAGCGTCAAATAAATAGCGACGGCCAAATATATCGTAACACCTTTGTTACCATACAAATAATTAAACATGTGTATCGATTTATCTAGCCGTTTACGTGCCACAAAAAATCTGGATCTGAATTTCCCAAAAAACTGGTTTACGTATATGGATTTTAATAATTCAATATACTTTAACAAGCACTATATATAATGCATTTTTTTCGTTTTAGGGTTTCGTATCCAAAAGGTCGGTCTCTGTCACCAGGCTTTAGGTATATGAACCGGATAGCGATAGCTAAGACAGTTGAAATTTTCACAGATGATGTATTTCTGTTGCCGCTATATCAACAAATACTGAAAAGTACGGACCCCTTGGTGGGCGAGTCCGACTCGCACTGGTCCAGTTTTTTAGGTCCTTAAATTAATTCCGTAGGTTCCTCCTCTCGGCGATGAAGCCCGAGCTCCTCGTTCGTGAAGACAACAACGAGTTGAAATGCGAGCTGCAGCGTAAGGAAGAGCTTCTTCGGCGGCACTACGACAAAATCAGCCAATGGCAGACCTTACTGGCTGATCTACAGGTAACAGATTTGCAAAATTTAATTTTATCGTAGCCGGAAATCGGAAAAATTGGAAGCGCTGGTGGCCTAGCGGTAAGAGCGTGCGACTTTCAATCCGGAGGTCGCGGGTTCAAACGCTCGTACCAATGAGTTTTTCGGAACTTATGTACGAAATATCATTTGATATTTACCAGTCGCTTTTCGGTGAAGGACTGATCCCAACAAGGCCTAGTTTCCCCCTCTGGGTTGGAAGGTCAGATGGCAGTCGCTTTCGTAAAAACTAGTGCCTACGTCAATTCTTAGGATTAGTTGTCAAGCGGACCCCAGGAGCCGTGGCAAAATGCCGGGATAACGCGAGGAAGAAGAAGGAGTAGCCGGAAATCGGTATATGGAATAAATATTCGCTATGGCTTCTAAGTACGAAACGGTTTGATCGCCAAATATATTGCATTCAATATTTAAATATTTTAGTGAGTACACAATACCCCAGGTAGCAAAATGACGTCAGCGACGTCTTAATGACGGCATTATTACGTCATAATGACGTCGCTGACGTCATAATGACGTATAAATGCTACTGGGGACACATTGGATACATTGCTGCTTAGTAAATTTTCAAAAAATAATTACGGGGTCATAATGTGTAACTTAAAAAAAACTTCTTAATTAATGATTACACGGATGAATTCTATATCTGGTTTAATTTATTGCCCGTATTGGATTTATCTTATCTTATACCTTTATACCTACGAGAAATTCTTGTACATATCTATCTACCTATGTATATTTATATATTTCGGGGATCTCGGAAACGGCTCTAACAATTTTGACGAAATTTGCTATATGAGGGTTTTCGGGGGCGAAAAATCGATCTAGCTAGGTCTTATGTCTGGGAAAACGCGCATTTTTGAGTTTTTATGTGGATCCTTTTATATGTCTCCCAGATATTGTATAATTAACTTGACCAGTCCGCGACGCGAATATAAGTAAAACATAACATTCGACATCAACGAGCGTTTGGTTCAATGCACTTCATTTTGGAGAGACTTTGACTTTTATTAGGGTTCCGTACCCAAAGGGTAAAAACGGGACCCTATTACTAAGACTCCGCTGTCCGTCTGTCACCAGGCTGTATCTCAGGAACCGTGATAGCTAGACAGTTGAAATTTTCACAGATGATTTTCACAGTGCATTAGTACCTACTGTAATGCTGTGTAATTTTTTTAATCAATAAATAAAATGTATTTCTGTTGCCGCTATAACAACAAATACTAAAAAGTACGGAACCCTCGGTGCGCGAGTCCGACTCGCACTTGGCCGGTTTTTTTATTACAAGCTTTTATTACTTTCACCTGTCCCGTTGTCTGTCTGTGTGTGGGTCTTGCAAGTTTTTGACCCACTTCCCGGTTTCCGATGAAGCCGAAAAGTTGCATGCATATGTAAGTCGGGTAAAATTGACAATGTAATATGGTACCATCGAGCTGATCTGATGATGGAGACAGGTCATAGAAACTCTGTGATAAAACAACGCAACCTAATTGTGTTTGGGGTTGTTAGAATTGTCTCGATGAGTATAAATTGCCTGTAGAAAAAAAAGTACAGTCAGCAATAAAAGTGTACCAAAAATGAAATATTTGCCAAAAACTTATTAGATTTAAGCTAGTTATTAATTTCGTTTACGTAGTACCTCTGTATACTATATCTTGTATGTAAATAAATGGATTTAATTGATGCAAATTTTGAGTTGCATTCTCATAACGTTCATTTGTTTTTTTTTTTTAATGTTTTACTACGAATGCGATTTGCCAAGAACTTTTTATTTAATACAAATAAGAACCTACGTAGTTTTTTTTAACGTAGAAAACGTATTAGATATATACAATATAAATGATAGCTAATCTCTATTATATCACGATTGTATAAATTTTACGTGTAAGTTAGCTTCAGATGTCTGCGATTATTTTTAAATCCCTGCTGCTTTTACTAGAGTAACACAGTGTGTGTTTCGGCAGGGTCACGCAGTGTACAACAAGTGCCAATCGGCGCCACCCCTGCAGCAGGCAGCGTCGCCGATGCAACCATGTGGAGTGCAGCAAAGCGTCCAGGTACGTTCCTATCCTGCATTTAGAAAATGACGAGAAATGACGAACGGTGTAGTGACCCTGCCTATGAAGCCGATGGTCCTCGAATCCCGGATATATCGTTGTCTGAGTACCCACAACACAAGCCTTCTTGAGCTTACCGTGGGACTTAGTAAATAATAATATTTATTTATTTAGAAAAACCTCCGGCCTCTACGGCCTTCCAACCTAGTCGATAAGGACATTTGTGTAATATTAATAGAATAGAAATAGTTTTTATTCGTAAACACACAGACAATAGACATACATTAGAAGAACATAGTGAAAGTAAAGTGTCACGAAATGGCCCCATCTCAGCATGCTGCTGGCGACTTCCAGCGCTGATCTTCCGATGAGACCATCAGGTGAGAATCACGGAAGGTAACAGACAAAAAGAAAGCAACATGAAGGAAAGAGACATAAAATATGGCGAAAAATAAATTACACAAAGTTTACACAAAGTAATACAAAAAGAGATACAATATATTTGTTGCTCATCGCCTACTACCTACAAAGTTTTGCTTAGCTTGGGGCTAGGTCTATCTGTGTAAGATTGTCCCCAAATATTTATTTATCTATTTACTTAACCCCATAGGCTCAACAGATGGCAGCAGCGGCCGCGGCGCAGCAAGCAGCATTGCAGCAACAGGCTCTGCAGCAGCAACAGGTACCGCGGCCCCCGCTCCCGCCCGCATACCCCGCTGTACCCCGGCGGTAGCGACCTCAAAACACACATATCAGGATTTCACCGATTTCAGTTCATTGGAGTTAGGGAAGTAGGAAAGTCACAGAGTGAAAGACAATTTTTTAAATTGAATTAGGTAATAGCCGAGCTGTTTTTTTGAACTTTAACTTTTTTGTAGGCACTCATACACATAGCATTTTTTTAAATGATGTGTGCATTTGTGTTGTACATCATAAAAAAAATACTTATCTATATTGAAAAATGTAGTAATCATATTGAATAGGTACCTATAGTCTGTCAAACAACTTTGTCAGTAGAAAAATGCATGAAATTCAAGTTTTCTATGAGACAATAACCCTTTGCGTCTATTTTTTTTCCGCTTTTATTTTACTGTCAGAAATGGCTTGACAGACTATACATATAAGCTTTATTATTCGTTCACCTCTCAATTTTCTTTGTAAATTATTACCTATATAATACCTATAAGTATCTGTCCAGTAAGGTTTATAAATATATTGTTAAGAATTAAGATTACTTTTTGGTTTTATTTGTTTTCCTTATTTCTCAGTTTCTTTTGGATTGATTTGTTTGCCGACAGTATAAGGTATGTATTTTTCTTTTTATTTTCAAATTTTTACTTGTTAGCCATTGTTTTATTTTAATTTTTTAAACAAGTTAATAACTTTTACTACTCTTAATTTTCTTTGCCAATTTTGTCTGAATATTTATCTTACAAATAAAATCATTAGAAGCGTAATATTCTTATTCTACACAACCTCTACTAAACTAGAAGTGGAAACACTTTCTACTGTCGCAACAGTTTTATAAAATATTTGCGATTTTCAAAATTACCCCGCTTTCGAAATTCATCAAATGCATCTTACATTAGATTAAATAATCTTTTATTATTATTGTGGTGTTGTGAGCCTTTTGAGTGCCACGTTCGACCAAGCAGTGATCTTTTGTGACGGCCCTTTCAAATTTGAACCGTTGAATCCAGGAAATTCCAGATTCTTTAAGCAGTAATGTTTCTGTACCTCATGGGGTTGCAATACATGTCGCCCTATTAGGTACTTCTTTTTGACATATATTAGTTGTCTATAATGCATTAACAGTGACGGAACAAGTTAACATTTGTTTATAAATACAGATGCAAAGCAGCCTGGCCCAAGGGATGTTTCTGGCCGGCGCTGGTGGGCGCGGCGCGTACGCCGGCGCGGCGCTGCAGGGCCCGCTGGCGTATCTTGAGAAGACTGCCACTAACATAGGTATGTTTCGCTTTTCATTTGGCTTGTCCTTGTAAAGAATAATTATAAATAAAAATGTTATTGAAAAGTCAACCGCGATACGCATCCTCAAAGTGAGTACCCGTACCTTACTATCCAATAATGGTATATTAGAGAGGGCAAATAAAGGTGTCAATAACCTCGTGAAGCCTCATGTCATAAATGTATGACACAGTGTTTGCATTCTGTACAAACAGTGCTAAAGTTAACATTTTGTTTGACCCGTGTTTGTTGCAGACATGGTGGGGCTGGGCGACGGACGCAGGTGACGCGGCCGCGGGAGGGGCAGGGGGCGCGGCCGCGGCAGAGGACGCGGTATGTGCCTATTAACCATAGAGTAACTTATACTAGAGCGGTACTGTCATAGTAAATTTTGTAACCCCAGTAAATTCACTGCCATCTGTCGACACACTTTAAAACTAAAAATAAAGATTTATAAAAATACGATAGAATGTATTTAAATATAGATAAATGATTTTTTTTTATTTGCATTAATTATTTTTATGATTTTGACCCATGTTCTTTCACTGATATGCGTTAAAATTGTTAAATAACAAACGAAACCGTCAACGCCATCTATACGACTGTAGGCCAAAACTAGTAGCGCCCTCTGAACGAGAATCAAATTTTCTTGATTTTCGAGGCACGTTTTTTCCTTAGACTGTATCCATCTATTACGGAGTTATATCTATCTTTGCTATTAACAAACACCACATTATTATGCGTAAACGTGCGGCATCCCTGATGCGACGCGTGTGCGCCGGCCCTAACAGCCTCTACGTGTAGTGGCCAGCCAGCAGGCTGGATTGCCCGTTCCAGCACCACTGGATGAAATTACATGTCCGGTGACAGCGGGCAATCTAGACTGCGCATTTGATAGGTATTTTTAGTTTTAGTTTTTTGTTTTAGCCTTAAGTAATACTAACATTATCCTTGTTTTGTTATTTGTTAAGTACTAACCAATGTTTATGGATGCCTAATGTGTCTGAAATAAAGTTTTTCAATTCAATTCAATTATTTGGGCCGACGGTAGCACGGTCGCATTTTTATCGCCTGTCACGTTCTAATAAGAATGTAAGTGCGAAAGTGACAAGTTTGGTGACAGGCGATAAAAATGCAACTATGCTGCCACCGCTGGTCGTCCTTCGTATCAGTATCATATATAGGCGGATAAAGTAGCAGTAAGTAAAGCACTAGTTTTTTTTCTAGGCCGAGGCGCATCCCCCGAGTATGGCGGCAGCATGACGCCGCCGTAGCGCCCCCTCCCGGCGCGGCGGCGACAACGCACTTTTGCTCGACATCACCTCGCTATGTTGGCCAACATTGCGCTGTATCAGTTTTTTAGCGATAATGATCTGGATACTGGTTCTTTAAGTTCAAAAAGTTTGCCTAATATGCAATTATCCTTTCATATTAGGGTCATTAAATCTATCATTTTCACATTTATTGCTAGGAGGGACAGAGATATGTGTATGTTGTTTTCCTGTCTCTCTTAGCAGCAAGAAAGGTAGCAAACCTGTCCGGGGAAATGATACATCTTTTACCGTGCAGGAGCTTTTTTAACGATAATTACTTCGATCTTTAAGCCAGGAGTCTGGTATCTTTATGCCTCTCTATCTCCTTTGCATATTCGAGCGATAGAGAGGCAAAATAAACGAAAGAATAAGGTTAGCGAGTATAACGCTGGCCTTTTTTTTCGCGGACCGGATTGTATGGCTTTATTTTTTCTGATTCCTTCCCGTTAGCCAAAAGTCCGAGCCTAAATTTGACAACCAAAAAACGACCTTAAGGTTTTTAATTCAAAATTTAATTTTGATTGACAGGTTAACAACAACCACAACAGCGGCCGTAGCACGGTCGCATTCTTATCACCTGTCGCGTTCTAACAAGTATGTAAGTGCGAAAGTGACAGGAATAGTGACAGGCGATAAAAATAGAACCATGCTGCCACCGCAGGTAATATTTACTTTCTCAGCCTCCATATTAATTACGTTTATTAGTGTATGATAACAACATAGGTACAGCTGCTCAGTTATGTGTAAAGACCGTGTCGTTATACCTATTTATCAACATAACGCCGCTATACTTACTCACCCTCGTATCTGCAACACCCGTTTGATGACAAAAACACCCGTATTCCGAATGAAAGAAAAGCGACATTTCCATCATGATTGTTGCAGATTAGAGGTTGAGTAAGTATAGCGACGATAAGTTATCAAAAGCTATTTTTTTACAACTAGCGAGGTCATGTAAAGCGTTCACCTCATACCAAATCACTAATTATAATCAGATAGAATATAAATCAAATATTTACCTAAATGGTAATAATATACACCGTAACCGCGCTGTTTTTTTTGGAAGTTACGAGATATTATAAACTGGCTGTTTGAGACCCGTGGGGTTTGGAAATGAACTGAATATTATATATAAAACGTTTTATAATACGTAAAACGGGGTGACTTTGAACACTGGGAATTTGAAATTTTATATTTCATGTTTAATTGTCTACCTACCATAATAAAGCACGATAAACCAAGTTAACCAAGAATATATAATGATGATTAAGAACAGTTTTTACATTTCGTTTCCAAGGGATCTAACTAAGTATACCAACCAAAAAACAACCGAGGTTTTTGGGTTAAATAACTTGGAATTGAATTTTTAGTCATTACGGACGCAATATCGCGTTCTCAAGCCTCAAGGGAGACCAATCTAAACAAGTAGCTCCTGGTACCTGTTTCCGTTACACTTTTCAGACTACTCTAATCTAATCTATGAATCATAATGTAAGATATCTTTCTTTCTCGCGTTGTCCCGGCATATTTGCCACGGCTCATGGGAGCCTGGGGTCCGCTTGGCAACTAATCCCAAGAATTGACGTAGGCACTAGTTTTTACGAAAGCGACTGCCATCTGACCTTCCAACCCAGAGGGGAAACTAGGCCTTGTTGAGATTAGTCCGGTTTCCTCACGATGTTTTCCTTCACCGAAAAGCGACTGGTATAAATATCAAATGATATTACGTACATAAGTTCTGAAAAACTCATTGGTACGAGCCGGGGTTTGAACCCGCGACCTCCGGATTGCAAGTCGCACGCTCTTACCGCTAGGCCACCAGCGCTTCATAATGTAAGATATACGAACAAAAATTTCGACTTCTACAGTTTTAGAAAACCCCAGGTCACAAATAACCATACCATATATTGCAACAAAAATCGTTGCTGTTACAGATTATAATTTTGTACACTTCTCGACTACCGTATCCTTTAAAGTGTTCAGTTCTTACTTTTTACATCATTTCTACTGTACATAAGCAAATATTGTATTTTACTTCACAAAATAATTTATTGGGGAAAATCTGGGTTGCATGTTTGACAGAATATGTGCCATTCTCAATCAAAAGGGTACTTATTGTCGGTTGTCAATAAGGCGCTATTTCCATATAGCTTCAATTTGGAATTAACCTTATCGACAAGCGACAATGTGGTACCTTTTGGTCGAAAACGTCACACTTAGCTTTTGCACATAATCACACTTATAACCAATGAGCTAAGTATCACTGAATTATTGGCATCATTAAGATGCAATAGATGTCCTGTGCATAATCACTTGTAAAAAATAGTATTAAGACATGTAAAATGGGGTGAGTTAATCAATTTATTGTTATTAAATTTCTAATTGGTCCGTTTAACATCAGTATTATGATTGTTTTTCGGGACCGATGAAAACTAATGAAGAAAATATATTCTATAATACTTTTAAGACTATGTCTAAGTAACCCCGTTTATACTAATGGATAATGTCACCCCATTTTACCAAAGCAACAGTAACAAATAATATAAACATAACCATAAACTATTATCTAGTCCCAAATAAAAGCAAAAAGCTATAATAATAGCAGTTTTATCGGAAAACATCAATATGGAGGTAAACACCAGGAAGAAGAGTATGTAATCTTAAGCAATACTTATATCATACATTCATTAAAATAAATATCTGTATGGAAAACTGTGTTTTCTTTATCTGTTATCTCTCAATCACCTTGGGTCTTCTGTTAGATAGGTACATAATCGAGAAGTAACGCCTAGTTACCATTTGCATTTCTCCAAATAACATCTTTAGGCACATTATTTATCGACTGCAGGGTAAAAGTTAAGAAATCGAACAATTTTATCTTCTAAGAATGAAATTAATGTTTAATAATAAATAAAAACCGGCCAAGTGCGAGTCGGACTCGCGCACGAAGGGTTCCGTACTATTACGGATAAAAACAGCAAAAAAATCACGTTTGTTGTATGGGAGCCCCACTTAAATATTTATATTATTCTGTTTTTAGTATTTGTTGTTATAGCGGCAACAGAAATACATCATCTGTGAAAATTTCAACTGTCTAGCTATCACGGTTCATGAGATACAGCCTGGTGACAGACAGACAGCGGAGTCTTAGTAATAGGATCCCGTTTTTACCCTTTGGGTACGGAACCCTAAAAAACGATGTGTGATAAAACCGATAAACAATGATGTGTAGTTTACTTTCCAGCAATAAAGGAAGTATGTCCCACATTAAAAAACTTGTAATAAAAACAATCTTGATATTAAAATAATTTATTTACATTACCAATTTTGACCACAGTTTGTCCTTGGTACAACGATAACATGGAAAATTGTAATTTTAAAACTAACACAGGACTTAATCGCGTACAAACATACGTTTATTTATGGCCTGACGTTACGAACGTGACGTTACGCTCGTGGTCACAGGCAGACTGGCGAGGAATTGTATCAACATCTTCTTGCCGCGCGGGTTTTGCGAACTACCCGCACTTGATCTTGATTATTATTGATTAAGTTTTAAAATTATGAGTGAAAATCGTGTTAGTTTAAATCAGTATATGGAAAATTGTACCAATGCCTGTTTATCCGTCTAGGTAACTCTGCAACTCTGGCTGTGTGTATCTGATTGACATCCCTCTCTACTCACTCGAGAACAATATGTGTCGTTCTCAAGTAAAAGGTACCACATTGTCGCTTACCATAAGGATGAAGTTTTCTTGCATCTCTATACGAATAACCTGTCAGAGCGTCCTTGTGGTAAGCGACACTGTGGTACCTTTTACTTGAGAACGACACATATAGTCTACAGATCCACTGAGCGAAATTAGTGATATCGATAACTTTAGTCGCACATCTGTACTAAAGTTATCGTACCGTATCACGCCTAATATCGGCTTATTAGCTTTATCAGAAGTGTCAAAAGAATAGGTCACATCTTAGAGGATATGACCAAACGGAGTAGCCATTAACAGGCGTTCCCCTCTGTCGAAAATAGTCGACCAATGGTCATACACAATGTATGGACTGACGTTTATCTGACATGGCTATTTTGACGTTACGTATACATTTGACGTTCCCCTCCCACGCAAAAATTGGCAGACTTTTTTGTACAGCAAATTACAGACGCGGCGTCTCCGTTGGTTATATGTTATATATTTTGGTATAATATCTGACAGTGACATGCACAATATGCCACACGATAATATCTGTTCATGTCACCTTTTGATCTACGCATTTCACTTAGTCACTTTATTACACACTGTCACGCCGCCAATTTGCTGATTTCTTCGTACTGCACGTCTTTTATCACCCTTCCTGATTGCGAGCCGTTGGTTATCTGAAAAAGTAATAATTCGTTTGTTAGAGTGGTTCAAAAAGATGGCGGGACGACTTGGACGCATTCTACCCCAAATGGTAGGAAAATGCCGATGACAGGGTCGAATGGAGAAAACGAGGGAGGCCTTTGCCCAGCAGTGGGACACCAAAGTAGGCTAGTAAAATAAAAAACGAGTGGTTCAAAATGAAGGGTTCACGGAAAGAACATGTCTAGTCACTTAAGTAACATCAAAGATAGATATAACTCCGTAATAGATGGATACAGTCTAAGGAAAAAACGTGCCTCGAAAATCACGAAAATTTGATTCTCGATCAGAGGGCGCGACTAGTTTTGGCCTACTCTTGTATAGAGGGCGTTGACGGTTTCGTTTGTTATTTATAATTTTAACGCATATCAGTGAAAGAACATGGGTCTAAATCATATAAAAATAATTAATGCAAATAAAAAAATCATTTATCCATATTTAAATACATTTAAACGTATTTTTATAAATCTTCATTTTTAGTTTTAAAGTATGTCGATAGATGGCAGTGAATTTACAGCGTTTACAAAATTTACTATGACAGTACCGCTCTATCTTATTATATCCTCTTTGGTAACATTTTGAGTAATTGCGGTTTAAAAATTTGGAACCATGTCAAAATGTATGGTGATTCCGTGACGGTCTTTTTTGACTAAAAACAAAGCTGTGTTACATATATTATACAGTGGTAGCAAAAGATATAACTAACATTTTGAGATGAAAATCTCATTTTCCGTAAAAAATGACTAGACATGTTCTTTCCGTGTACCCTTCAAATGTAGAATCTTGAGCATTGCCCGAGGGTTATATCTTATCTTATGGTTTTCGGGGGCCCTTGCGGATACACTTCAACCCATAGGGATCTTTTGTGCAGTTACCCCCTTAATTGGGTAATTGCCCGAGGGTTAAACAAAGATTTACAACACAAAAAAGCGAGGAAAATATTAATAGTAAAACATAAAAAAAATCAAATGAACGTTATGTTATGAGAATACAACTCAAAATTTGCATCAATTAAATCCTTTATTTTACATGCAAGATATAGTATACAGAGGTATTACATAAACGAAATTAATAAATAGCTTAAATCTAATAACTTTTTGGCAAAAATTTCATTTTTGGTACAAGCTTTTATCGCTTTTTTTTTCTTTCCACAGGCAACTAATACTCATCGAGATAATTCTAAAAACCCCAAACACCATTAGGTTGCATTGTTTTATCACAGAGTTCCTATTACCACCTCCTGTCTCCATCATCAGATCAGCTCGATGGTACCATAATATTGCATTGTCACCCGATTTACATATGTATGCAAGTTTTCAGCTTCATCGGAAACCGGGAAGTGGGTCAAATTAATATAAAATTAAAATAAAAAGTTTGTAAAATGGGCCCTTGAGACATTGTACTAAGTATGCTGGCGGCATTTCCTCGCTGTATCGCAATGTTGATACGTTGTGCGAGGAAGCCGCCAGCTCTTCGGTCACCAGTTAGAGCTCGTTCCCACTATGTCGGATGTCGGAACGATTTTTAATCGGGTGTCGTAGCGGCAGAACATTTTGTATGAAGCTATTCACACACGAACGATAACGATTTTGTGTCGGATCAGACATAACATTTCGTATGTTTTGTCAGCCCTCCGTTCGGAAAAAAATCGTGTCGGCGACGCTGTTCACATGATGTCGAATGTCGGGCCGACCCCGCCCGCGCCGCACCCCCTGTGCCTCCCGCGCGTCAAATGAGAACCTCAAATGGCACCAGCTGCGGTCGTGGCCGACAGCCGACTAGTGTGAACAGAGGCGCCGACACCCGATTAAAAGTCGTCCCGACATCCGACAAAGTGGGAACGAGCTCTTACGTCAGCTTGTGCGCGCTGGGACCCCATGGACCTAGAGTTTCAACTCCAAATGGAACAAAAAAGCTTGTGCTGCATCAATTTACTTTCTCGTCAGTTGTTTGAAGGACACGAGCCTTTACGAGCTGTTGTGAAGAAAATTATTTTTGCTCATCAATAAAATCGATTAAATACCAATCAATTTTTGTAATAAAAATAATTCATAAGATTACGATTACCATCAGGTGATCTGTCTGCTCGTTTGCCTCCTATATCATTAAAAAAAAACGATTCTTACAATACAATAAATAAAATAAAAAATAAAATAAAAATAGCCTTTATTCCACCATAATTAAGTACATTTTTTTTTTGTATTTCCTCTGCATGCATAAAGATTCTAGTTGCACATTATTGTATTGTATTTAGAACAATACAATACAATACAAATTATTTATTGTTTCTTGTAATATAAACAATCGATATGATTTGTAAAGATCGACTTTAAAAATATTTTAATCGATTATACAGGGTGTCTCTGACCGAATTTAAACTGTTGTGAGACATACTAACATTAAATCATTTTACGGTTTAGACTTACTTGTTTTAGTCACTCGCGCGACATGTTTCGGAGAGCCTAGGTCTCCTTTCTCAAGCACTAATAGTGCGAGCAGCGTTCACGACGACCGTGTATTGCGTACTGCCGCTGCCGCGCGCCGCGTCGCTCGCTGCATCCGAAACATGACGCGCGAGTGACTAAAACAAGTGAGTCTAAACCGTAAAATGATTTAATGGTGTCTCTGACCTTAAATTCATGGCTCGATTCTACTCGCTAAACTGAGCTACTTTTATTATGGGACCGACCCCGAAATCGCGAAAAAATTTTTGGCTTTTCCATAGAAAACGTCGACATTTGATCAGCCAAAATGTATGAAAAACCCATTTTTTTTTCGCCAGAAATCGCGAAAAAAAAAATGGGTTTTTCATACATTTTGGTTACAGGTTGGTCCCATAATAAAACGTCGCTATACTTACTCAACCTCATATCCGCAACAATCATTTGATGGAAATGCGCTTTTCTTTCATTCGGAACACGGGTGTTTTTGTCATCAAATGAGTGTTGCAGATACGAAGTTAAGTAAGTATAGCGGCGATATTTTACGCTCACGATGATATACACGGTGGCTAAAAAATAAGTGCATTCCCGTTGCCAGGGAGGTTTTGGGATTATACTGAGCAACTTTTACTATGGGACCAACTTCGAAATCACGAAAAAAATTTGGCTGTTTCATACATTTTTGGCTGGTCCATTTTCTATGGGATTTTTTTTCGCCCAATTTAATCCCAAAATCTCCTTGGCAACGGGAATGCACTTATTTTTTAGCCACCGTGTATATCACTCATTTCGCTCAGTGGATCTGTAGACTATTTTTAATGAATTTTAATTATTTTAAAAATAGTTGTACAGCATAACAGTATGAAATATACAAAGTCACTGCAAAACTACAAACAAATTAAAAACAAAAACAGATAAACTAATAATATTATTATACAATAAGCACATTCAAACTGTTGAAGGACGCTCATCCATCTTCTCACAGAACCTCAACAATTCCTCTCGCACTTCGCTCCACCTGCCAGCAAATAAATCACACTCGGGCGCTACTATGTGTCGTTCTCAAGAAAAAAGGTACCACTAGCGGCGAAAAGTAGCTCAATTTAGGGAGTAGAATCGAGCCCTATGATCAGAGACACACTATAGGTATTGCCCATCCCTACCTCCACTAGACAGCAGAAGTTATCCGTATCTATCTCCTTCAGGACTCCTTTAGCGCCGCGGTGCGGCCCGTTCACGAACAACACGCTGCGACCAGGGGAGGGTATCACCGTCTCCAGGTGGTTCTGAGAAAAAGTCAAATTACAGGGGTTAATCAAGATGCAGTGGGTTCAGTCAGCAGTAAAAAAACCGGCCAAGTGCGAGTCGGATTCGCGTTCCAAGGTGTGTACATAACATAATTTAAACCGCAGCCAAATAACACTAGACCCTACTCATAGTGTTGTGTTCCTGCCGGTAAGTACGAGTAAGGTTGCCAGAGCTCAACGAGGGAGAGGAGTGTTACGGTCGGAAACGCGCGTGTAATATCTCCGGTGTTGCAGGCGTCCATAGGCTACGGTAACTGCTTACCATCAGGCGGGCCGTATGCTTGATTGCCACCGACGTGGTATAAAAAAAAACAATGTATTTCTTATGTGAAACGTGAGTGAAATGTCTTTAAAAACCCCGTAGGGGTCGGATCAAAAACTAAGTAATTAAGTCCGACTCACGCTTGACTGCACATTTCTAATAGGTTTTCCTGTAATCTATAGGTAAAGATATATTTTGCGTTTTTATTTCAAAATTTTTGACCCAGTAGTTTCGGAGATAAAGGGAGGGGAATGGTCATTTTTTGCCTATTTTCTTGAATAACTTCTAAACTGTTTATGCTAAAATTATAAAAAAAATATATTTGAGATTCTCACAATGAGCTCTTTCATTTAATATGTAACACAAAATAGTTTGAAAAACTTTATTTTTTAATTTTCTCATTTACCCCCAAAAGTGGCCCCCGTGTTTAAAATTCATTTGTTTACGTTACATATCGTCTTTGGATCACAAACTTACATATGTATACCAAATTTCAACTTAATTGGTCCAGTAGTTTCGGAGAAAATAGGCTGTGACAGACGGACAGACAGACAGACGCACGAGTGATCCTATAAGGATTCCGTTTTTTCCTTTTGAGGTACAGAACCCTAAAAACGGACTCGCCCACCGAGGGTTCCGTACTTTTTAGTATTTGTTGTTATAGCGGCAACAGAAATACATCATCTGTGAAAATTTCAACTGTCTAGTTCAAGAGATACAGCCTGGTGACAGACAGACGGACAGAGTGTCTCGACGTATTTTTTGGGGCGAACTCGAAGGATCGATTCGAAGTTCCCACAACTCACCTGGTCTAACTTAATCCTGGCGGCTTCATCCACCAGCTTTACTAGGGCTCCATACTTTTCTATCACCTTTTCGACGACTCCTTTCCTCTTATAGTACTTCTCCCCTAAAGACTTGGTCACGATTTTCACAAGAATGCCTTCGGTTAGCCAGTAGTCTCTCCTGTAATAAATTAATAGTTACAAGTATGTTTAGTTATGTATGTAGTTTTAGTTTCACCCTGTCCTAAATTTAGCTTTGTAACTAGTATTATTGTTATTACCTACTCATTAGTAACTTCTTTAAATTTAAGTATAGGGTTATTGGCATTTCGCACAAATCATGTCACTGATATTTCGTGTCTGGTTTGGTTACCTACACGCCTAGTGTAGGAACCGGTACAACCGTCATTGTAAATGCATAAATGTACATAAATTGTCCCTTAGTTTTAAGACCAGTTAATTTTGTTTCTGCCTACTTCTTTGTGTACAATAAATGATTTTTACTTTACTTTTACAATGATAGGTCCCTTACAACAAAAATATATGTAAAACCGTATAAGATGTCTAAAGAAAGAACGTGCTTAGGAAAATCAAGAAAAATTTATGTTCGAATAGATATGCCCCACACCTTTAGCCTATACTCGTGTAGATGGCGTTGGCGACACCGTTTGATATTTATTAATTTTAACAAATCAATGAATTAGGTAACAGAGGTTATACAAAGACAGCCTTATCGCTAAAGAACGATTTCCTCAGACAACTATTGAGTATGGAGATAAAGTAAACAAAAGTATGCAGTAGCTGGCGCAGAAACAATTTAGACAATTAAAAGATAAAAAATCTTACCGTTGATTTTTTTCCCTGGCCCGTTGCTCCATCTCCATGATCTCATCCAGGGCATTTTTCTTTCTGGAAGGTTCTTCTTTTACTTTCTTGCTTGAGGATTCTTCTTTGCTTTTGGATTTTAGTGCGGATGTGAGAAGTTCTGGTTTCTTATCTGCATTTGAAATGAATTTATGTTAAGCTCTGATATTAAATGACATTGTAATGTATTAAGAATAATATCAAAATATTCTAAAACGAACAAGTTTCGGAACAAATCAAATTATTTTATTAAATATTTTTATCAAATTATTTTATTAAATATTTTGATTTGTGTTTTAAATAAATAGCGTGTTGCGATAGCTAAAGATGCCTGTTCAAATCCGGCCTTCACCACTGGAGGGCTTCGTCACTTTTTATTTAATATATGACATTTATTACAGTTTATTATGTATGTATATAAACATACAAACAGCGACACTCTTTAACTGTCCATCGTTATGCGTTTTGTAATGAGGTTTACAATATTGGCTTGGATTCCGAGTCATAGCGGAATATCAGGTAATGAAATGGCCGACCAGTGCGCCAAGGAAGCAATAACGATTGGCAGCTACAGGTATGACCGATGCTTTCCTCGTGACATTAAGGCCCAAGCTCTAATCCACTTGCGAGATACCTGGAACACCCGATGGCATACTACTCAATTACAGATCGCTAAGCATTATCGCGGAATCCAACCAAATATTCCCCATAAACCGTGGTTCTCTGGTACTCGGAAGTCCTTGCCAAAGAACATTACTTCAACGATCGTTCGCCTCCGACTGGGCCACGTTTGCACCCCCGTTCGCTTGAAAAAAATGCGTGTTCGAGACCACTCTCTATATGAATGTGGTCTGGCGGAGGGTACTCTCGAACACGTATTTTGGAATTGTAATCGTCTCGTCACCCCCTTGTATGACATCCTCCCCCCTATAATTCCCCGTCCCGTTAACATTAATTTCCTCCTTACATTAGTTACCTCCCCTTTTGTGAACGTTTTAGCTAAACACATTAAAAACAATAACCTGTATTTGTAGTAGTTAGTTTTAATAATATACGTTTGTTTTGTCCTGGTAGATCTACATTTGATTCTCATCTGAGTGAACTGCGTCGTGGATATTCACCGGCCAATTGTCTTCATAAAGCACGTGCCTTCCTAAACCTTGACGTTGGCGGAATCATCGACAATATCGATGGAGCCATAATACCCAAAGATTGATTGATTGAATAAGGTTTACGAACTGTCAGGTACCATCGCCCACACTGTTAACTGACGGTTCGTGAACCTTATTACTGTTAGTGTGAACGGCGCCGCAGGCGCCCTGCATGTAGAAGCGCGAAGTGAGGAGCTGTTGGAAGTTGTATGAAGGAGCGCGCGAATCGGGCTCAGCCCGATTTGTTCGTGTGAAGGGTGCCGCAGGCGCCCTGTATGTATTCGCGCGCTAAATGTCCACCACAGTAAACCAAGACAGACAACTGTGGAAATCCTTGAAGGAGGCCTTTACAAATGGCACACTATATTGAGAGACATTTTATAGTGTATAAACACTATAAACTAATGGTTTAAAGGTAGTGAAGAGTAAAATGTGTCTTAAGAACAGGTTTATATGCTAAACAAATAAATAAAATGTAGCAAATTCATCTTTAGTTTTCCGCTTAAGGTTGAGACTCCCCCTTCCTCCTCTCCTGACTGCTCTCACGCTTCAACTCGGTGTAGGAGGGCATGCTGTGTCCCTCTCCTCTGCCCCGTTCTTGCTTCTGGACCCGTAGTTATTGAACTCACCATCTGCTTTCCTCTTAAGGTTGAGACTGAGTGAGATCCTCTCCTGACTGCTCTCTCGCTTGAACTCGGTGTAGGAGGGCGTGCCTTCATCTCCCTCTTTCCTGCCTCGCTCTACTTGTTTCTGGATAAACTCTAGCATTCTTTCCTGTAACAAAAATTAAATTTAAAAAAACCGGCCAAGTGCGAGTCGGACCATTACGCAAAAAAAACAGCAAAAAACCACGTTTGTTGTATGGGAGCCCCATTTAAATATTTATATTATTCTGTTTTTAGTATTTGTTGTTATAGCGGCAACGGAAATACATCATCTGTGAAAATTTCAACTGTCTAGCTATCACGGTTCATGAGATACAGCCTGGTGACAGACGGACAGACGGACAGATGGACAGCGGAGTCTTAGTAATAGGGTCCCGTTTTTACCCTTTGGGTACGGAACCCTGAAAGCAATACTTAGCAATACAATTATTATGAAAAAAATAACAGCTTTAAACTTAAGGGGCCCACTGACTATCAGTCTGCCAAATTTTTGTTCTTACTGACATGCCAATATCGTCCGGCGGACTGAAGATCGGTGGGCCCATTTACAGCTTAAACTCTCTAGCCAGATTCTGTCTGCTCGCACGTTTCACAGTCCAGTCACCATCAGATATATCAGAGTAGCCAAAGTGCTCAAAAATATCCGAACAAGCATTTTAAAGTCATTTAACATGGGTTTTGAGGAGATATTTGTTAATACCTTGGGCATACTGATATATCCATGGTGACTCCATGATATAGCGAGAATGCTACACCCACCACCCACCATGGTAAACATTGTTAGGGTTCCGTGACCCAAAGGGTAAAAACGGGACCCTATTACTAAGACTACTCTATCCGTCTGTCTGTCACCAGGCTGTATCTCAGGAACCGCGATAGCAAGACAATTAAATTTGTGATTTTTCGCCGTTTTTTGCGTAATGGTTCGGAGCCCTTGGTGCGCGAGTCCGACTCGCACTTGGCCGGTTTTTTTTATAACCCAGATACTGAAATGACAAACAGGTTGTCCCAGTTCTGTCATTTTACTACAAAATAGTTACAGAATTATGATGATTGGGTAGCAAATTTAACTCATGAAATGACATTTTAGTACCCATACCTGATCATCCTTATCCATCTTCTCTTTCTTAGCCTTTGCTTCCATGGCAGCAACGGCCGCAGGATCCCGATCGATGTAAGCCACGAACCAGCCCTTCTCCGTCTCATCCACCACGCACTTGCCCTCTCGGCCCAGCCACTTGACAAATTCTGTGAGCGTCTCCCATTGTGTGGCGTTCATGTGGAGGTGGTCTCTGGAATGCAAAACAGATTGATTTGTAGCAAGAAAAGTTGTTAATATTTTTCATGCGTTTTATAATGAGAAAACGTCTTTAGCCTAGAAAATAGCCGGGTCCACACAGAGCCAGCACATTGCCTCGCGCACAAAATGGCCAGTGTAGACATGCACATCTTTAGACGTGCCTCGCGGGCGCCGCTTCGTCCCAGGCATGTCTACACTGGCCGTTGGAAATTGCCTCGTGCGGATGCTCGCTCTGTGTGGACCGCTAATCACCAAGCTCTTTGGAGATACAATGGCAGCTTTTCATAGGAGTTTGTAGACATATGAGCAAATTTTTTGCTCTCGGAGTTACCTTTAACAGGTGTTTCTACTATCCAAACTACAAGAATGTGTATCCATGGGATATAGCACACATTCAGATTAATAAAACATTCTCTTCAGCTTCAACAAAGGGCAGCTCTAGGCTTGTGTAGTACATGTACTAAAATCAAAAAGACACGATTCCCTCCACTGTACTAGACCGAACTATTGCCTAATGTAATTCTTGCCGAATCGTGTGGTAAATGTGTGGAACTCTCTACCAGAAACTGTTGTTAGTGCACCGTTAGTGAACACTTTTGAGGAGTGACAATGACAGCAAAGCGATCTAAGTGATCCGACTCATCCAACCGAACTAAAACTAAACGTCTCTCTGTGTACTACTGTACTAAAAGACCGAACTAGTAATGTTGTGAGATTGTACTAGTTGGGAGCGATCTTTTCAGTGAACGAGCATGCACAACTCTAGGCAGCTCTACTCAATTTAGAACTCCATTAACCAATGTACTTAGCTGTCTTGTCTGTTTCCATTTATGTTTACCTAATTTGTTATCTGGATAATAAATATTTTGTCATTAAGAAATTGCCTTACCTGTTCGAAATATAATCCTGATAAACTTTGTTTGCATTCACCCGCTTCGTCCCAAACTGCCGCCTCAACAGCTCTACGTAACCGTCAGCGAACTCCTTAGAAAACTCGTCAATGTATTTCGAAGCGTTGTCAGCAAACAACAACAGTTGCCTTTGGTGCGACTCCGACATAGTATGACACTTGAAACCATTCTCGTCACGGCACTGTTTTTGGCACATCTGGCAGTACCAACGGAGCTTCTGGAGGCCTTTAGCTTTTATTTTGTTCGCTATGTACTTTGGTGTGCCTTTTTCAGCCTTTCCACCCATTTTTGATGGGGTCTTAGTCTGTTAAATACCAGTAGATTCTAAGGTGACCCTTACGGCTATAATTAAGATAACAATATAAAATGGTTTTGGCTATATTTTGATGCAAAAATAATTAAAAATATCGTAAAACCAGCACAATATCCCACACAATGAATAATTTACGAAACGAATCAAACGAATACTACGTCACGCCACCAACTTCACTTCAGTCAAACTGACAGCGACAATGCAGCGACAGCGATGTCAACCCAGTGTTGCCAGAGTACTTAGACTTAAAAGTGCGATTATGGAAGGTAGAGGTGAGGAAATGAATCTTCGTGTATCAAAAAGTGACCGTAAAAAATAGTAAATAGGCGGCGCCACCATACACTGAAGTATCTAGACCATACACCTAGTATATTATATAGATGTGCACCCGTGCGACCGTGAGGGACAGAACGTACTTAATGCGACAAAATTAAAAACACGTTTTAACATTCCTGACAACAGACCAGAAACAACCTACGTAATTTGGTAGGGTTATTTGCTGCCCCCCCCCCCCCATTTCATCTCTACTTTTTATCAAGCGGTTTTGGATTTTCAACTTTAACCCTTGGTCTTTAAATCGAATTTAGCGTGCGGGCAGCTTCAAGCGCTTTTTTAACGCGCGTTGAAAAAGCGCTCGTGTTTAGGGTCACTTATGGTGGGTAACAAATAACCCTACCGAGTATGGATGGTATAGAAAGGATGCCAATCTCTTATGGCAAAATTGTTGCAAGTGACCGCTTTCAGCTTTAAATAATAGTTCCTAATCTCTCCGGTGGCGCTAGTTAGACTCTGGGACATGTGACGCCAAAGGCACAAAAGGGGATATGGAAATATTATCATTATTATATATTATATATTATTGATATCGATTCTTACTATTAATCTATCAACCTAGGTTTTAGCGTTAACATGTCGGTGGTAATAATTATAATTTCCAAGTCCTACCTGAACGTCCAGTCCTGTGTCACCGCTTTGGTGGTCTATAATTTGCTTCCCTACGATATGATATTTTCCTCTGGTGCCTGTAGATTATTTCCACCGCCTGTTGATAGATTGAAATATAAGCACTAAGCATAGACCAGGTTAACTCAAGATTTTAGCTTCAGTATACTACAATGAATATGATATACTATACATAGCACTTGGGATCCCATTTACCTGTATTCGTAATTACTACGATCAGAACTTTTACTGTGACTGTTATATCTTAACCTAGTCTAATACTTAGCTCAAGTTCATCAGCTTTTCAGGATCCAGGAATCAGGTTCCACACACTTTGTCCACTTGCACAAACTTGTCCTTTCAACCACCATTTTCTTTTTTCTCGTCTAACCAATGGCGCCAAATGTATCTGTCAATTATGTCATCTAAATGTTACTAGCTACAAATTTATAAGGATTAGTTCACACGACTTACCACAGGTTCGCGATGATACGCGACAACATGAGTGTAACATGAACCATATAAGGCAACAAATAACCCGACCAAATTACGTAGGTTGTTTTTGGTAGTATTTCGGTGTATGGTGACGCCGACTAATTACTGTGTTTTGATGGACACTTTTCATACATAGAGATTTGGCTCCTTTATATAGTATCCATGCTACCGAGCTATAGCTCATCTATAGGATCCTACCATCTATAGTCAGATGTCATGCAGACGTCACATGCAAGTAAACTGTCAATTATATATTTTATTATATTTCAATTTCAATGATTTCATAATTAACCTCTTTGTTATTAACCTCGGTTTAACAGTGCGGTTGAAGTACATTTCATTGTTTTTGTGCAAATTTATATTATAAAATGGTATATAAATGGTGTATAGTGCCACTATGCACAAATACTACTTTAAAAAAACCAGACAAATTGTTTGTTTCCGTTCCTACAAAACCCGAAAAACGGAAACTTTGGTTACAATTAGCTCATAGAGACCCAAAGAGCATTTTATCACATACAAATGTTTTTATGTGTGAAGATCACTTTAATGTAAGTAATATTTAACTGTAAATAAATATTGTAGTTAAAACAGTGGCTTTAAATTTTAATGTATCGAAATAAGATCGAACACCGTGAGATTGTGCACCCGTTAGTTTACAATCAAACGTACGTTAGGTTAGTTTGTAATCTTCCTATCGTCTGTTTATATTTGACTAGGGAGATAGTAAACATACCCTCATAAAAATGGCTCGTTCAGCAATGCTCCCCTGTTTTTTAAATTTTATGTTGTTAGATAAGATAATATATTTAGGGGTGGCGAGCGGGGCAGCTGCCCGCCTGTGGCCTCGCGCTTGAGGGAGCCTTGCGCAATAAGCAGTATTTTTTACTATTTGAAGTATTAGAACCAAGGCTCGGATTTTTCTTCATACAAAATACTGGTATTATTACGTTCTTTTTCGTTCTGTCGTTTATTATTCAATTTTTAATGAGACAATCTAATAAATACGAAGTTGTTACCTAAATAATTCATGATTCAGTCCTATGTAAAGAGCATAAAATAATGTTTTCCATCTAAATTTAAGCCATAGACCGGGACTCTTTCCACTTTTCTGTAAGAGCCTCCAATGCCTGCTAAAACCGGTTTACGGGTATCTATGCACCCGTGAATGGGTTCCAGCAGGCGTTCTACATGACATCAAAGGTCTCCAAACGGGCCTCTACGTGTTGCATCTATATCCCTATGCACGCCTTATAAATACCTGGGCTTGAAAGGCCGAGAGTTTGTAACGGAGATACAAATAATTATAATAATTGGAAAAAACAGATCTAATGGAAAGTATTATATTTAAAATCCTCGCTCACACTTGGGGTCACATTCCTAGCTCTCTGCTTCCTGCCTCAGCCTTGCCCTTTGACACATATGGCCATTGGTTCATGACCAAGCTCAGTTCTCCTGAAGCTTGGCCTTTAGGCTGTTACCAAGACATTTTCCTGATACAGCCTATCCATTAAACAGGGGCCTCGCAAAGATCTGCCGCCCGGAGACTTGCAAAGGCTAAGGCCGCCCCTCTTCAAATACTAATAAGTTTGCTTTCCAGATGGAAAAAGATACAATTAACTACATGAAGTATAAAATGGGCTTCAGTCAAAAAATACTTTTGGCAAATGAGGCAGTGCCTACTAAATTTCATTGCCAGAAAGATAGGAGAATTAGTGACATTAGTACTTCTCTCCAAGAATATGCGAACGTTCAACCAGGGGTCACTGTTAAAAAGGAAGAAGATATAAGGCCTATGCCAGTGGGTATGTAAACTTAAATTATAAAACCTAAAAAATGCTTTATAATGGGTACTATACACCATGGGCTCGAGTAACCCAACAGACTAACCACGCATTCCTGAGGTCATAAAGAGCAAAAAATGTTATATGACTTTTGGTAAAATTTGGCAAAACATAAACATTTTTTTAATACAGTTGCTCAAAAAGTGCTACTTTACGTAGCTGTTAAGCGTGCGGAAAGTTGGTTTTCGCGAACTGTTGCTTTTTACTTTTCCAATTTTTTTTAATTTATACTTGTTCCAATTCATGACTACTTATTGATGAGTGTTAATATTAGTTTCCTTTAAACGTTGTACTCAACATAAAAACCTACTGTTAATGTAAGAATACGAAAAATATACATATTTTATAATTTAATTACTTACCTCATCATCATTATAACACGTTTATTTTTTAATATTGAATATTGAAAAACCGTTCTTAATAAGTTGTCTGAATGAAACGGAATAGCTGCCGAAACGCCTGTCAAAGAAGAGGGTTTTTTTTTACTTTTACTACCTACTAAGAGGCGTTTTATGTTTTCAAAGTTTTTATTTCTTACTTGTTGTTTTTATTATTTTTTCGCAACTGTATTAAAAAACGTCGTTCGATACACGTGCGGAAATGTCATTCTTCACTCGTCCCGAGTCTTGCCACTCGCCTATGGCTCGTGGCAAGATATCTCGGTTCTCGTGAATTAATGACATACTTTCCGCACTAGCATCGAAATGTACTATTGTGTTTGTGTTTTCTGCAAAGACACATTATTTCTTTTTACATAATAGGCCAGCAAATGAATGCCCAAAAAAAATTATAGAGGGAAATGCTTGGAACACAATTTTTGACTTCATAGCTTTGTTTGGACTAGTAAGGAGGTGAACATCTCAAAAGTCCCCGCCCGTAACCCTGGTGCTGGGCGGGAGAGGGGGGTTTGAAGGTTCCATTTTTCGGTTTTTCGATTATGCGTCTGAGCGACTTGGCCACTTATACAAAATGAAAAGAGATTTAATTTGTTACAAGTTTTATTAAGTCAAGTTTTTCGATAACTTGTAGTTTTTGAGATATCCGCTCCTAAAAAAAGGGCTTTCTTTTTTATCTTGATTATCTACATCAGTGAAGCTTCTAGGCCGGGTTTGGTACCGTTGTCGTATAAATCGGGGGTGCTAAATTAATTTATGGTATCAACATTGACACCATTCCTAAGTAAAACAAATTTTAAAAAAATGTTTTTTTTTTTTACTCCTCTTTACGCTTAAACCGCTGAACCGATTTCGTTGAAATTTGGTAAAGAGATGGTTTGAGTCCCGGGACAGTACATAGGATAGTTTTTATAACCAAAATCATATTTTAAGGGTGTGAAAAGTGGGGAATCAATAACCGCTGAACCTATTTAAATAATATTTGAGATGGTCTACATGTTTGATTTAGTTGAAAATGATACCAAACATGACCTCAAACCTAAATTTAAACAGTATTAACCTCAGTAATTCAACTTCGGCGAAGAAGCTGAATTCCCCTCACACCAAATTTCACACCTTTAAAGTATGATTTTTGAAATAAAAACTATATTATGTCCTGTCTCGGGACTTAAAACATCTATTTACCAAATTTCGACTAAATCGGTTTAGCGGTTTAAGCGTGAAGAGGAGTTAAAAAAAAAGTTAGTTTAAAGTTTATATGTTTTTACTTCGGAAAGGTGTCAATGTTGATACCATAAATGAATTTAGCACCCCCGATTTATACGAAAACGTAACCAAACCCGGCCTAGCAGCTTCACTGATATAGATAATCAAGATAAAATGAGAGCCCTAATTAAACCTTCAAGAGCGGATATCTCATACTCATACTCATTTAATCATTGCTTTGTGTGTACAAAAAGATCTTAAGATTATTATTATGTTTCAACACTACCCTGTAAGGGCACTGCAATAAAAATTACAAACTAATCAACTACTTATCTTAATAACACTATTAAATACTTATGTTTACATGTAATGGCCTGCCGTATATCTCAAAAACTATACAAGATATCAAAAAACTTGACCTAATAAAACTTGTAACAAATTAAATCACTTTTCATTTGGTTTAAGTGGCCATGTCGCTCAGACGCATAGTTTCCGAGATATAATCGAAAAACTGAAAAATTGAACCTTCAAACCAGGGACCGGACAACCCTTTCCGCGATAAAACCCTTTCAATGGGCGACACTTAAACACGGCTAACACATTGAAAGACTTTCCCTTTTGAGCTGCAAGCCCATTCTACCCTTACCTTTGACTAACCCTTACCGAAAAGCTAACCAAAAATAAGACTAGCTCTTAATAAGGGTTACCCTTATCTTTAAGCGCTTTTTATAAAGGTTTCCCTTTACGTGAAAGTGACAGGATTAGTATATATCTACGGTAGTGTATGAAAAGGAAAGAAAATACTTACCTATCAAAGAACGCCGCCGTCGCCGCCGACGATCGCTCGGATTCGAAGTAATGTGTGCTTTATGAACAAGGTAGACGACTTAAATTAGCACGCTTATATGCTAAAAGGGAAGCCCTTTATAAGGCTAACCCTTATAAGCAATATGCAAGGTGTTGGTGAGCGGATGATATGGGTTTTGTAAGGGTATTTGGGCTACCGATTACTCAAATGTGGTAGCTTTATATAAGGGTTTTTAAAACCAAAACAAAGGGTTTCGTCTGGCAAAGGGTATGGTGAGTTAAGCCTTATGCAATACCCTTATAAAACCCCGATAAGGGATAGCGGGCCGGTCCCTGCTTCAAACCCCCCCCCCCCCCCTCTCCCCCCAGCACCAGGGTTACGGTCGGCGACTTTTGATATGTTCATCTCCTAACTAGTCCAAACAAAGCTACTAAGTCAAAATTATCCTTTGTCCTTCCCCGGGCCTCAAACTATCTCCATACCAAATTTCATCTAATTTGGATCAGCGGTTTATGAATGAAGAGGTAACAGACAGACAGAGCGACTTTTGCAATTATAATATTAGTATGGATAAAAAAATATATATTCCTAGGTTTTTATTTTTAAATACTATTTAATTTACTATCTTTAAGTATCTTTGTTTATTTTCTTTCAAGTGTTTATGTTGGCCTATAGTTTCTCTGACCCCACCTAACCTAACCTTAATTGTATTCTACAGTATCAGTAATTTCAGTGTTGGTTCGCTGTGCACTGGCAATACCAGACACTCTGGAGAGTGCAGATTGTGTGCGGGTGAAGACTGAGCCTTTGTGGGACCTCTCAGCCTCATGTGTGCCTGAGACAGCCAGGCCGATTGAGCGGGCGGTGAAGTTAGAGCGAGTTAGCGATGATGATGACGAAGCCACATGGGACGCCATTGAGCCTCAGACAGCTGGGCTGATTGAGCGGGCGGTGAAGTTAGAGCGAGTTAGCGATGATGACGAAGCCACATGGGACGCCATTGAGCCTCAGACAGCTGGGCTGGTTGAGCATGTGATGAAGATAAAGGGATGGGATGACGGTGACAATGCCTCTTGGGATGTCGAGGGCTTCTGCGACCCAGAGGCACAGGCCGGGCACATTGACCATGTCGTGAAAGCAGAGGGAAGTGAGAGTGAGGGTAATGAAGCATTGTGGCGCCTGTACAATAACCACGAGGTTAAGAAAGAACTTGTGTTGGGTCCCGAGGAGTTCCAACGGCCCAAAGTGACCTTAGTGTGTCAAGGTTTGTTGTTTAAATAATTAAATGTTATAGATTATTGTTACACATTGACTAAGCTTCACAGTAAGCTCGAAGAGCGTGTGCTGTGGGTACTTAGATATTGATATAAATGATATATAAATATTTATGAATATTAATATACATAATATAACTGTTACACATACGCTAACTCCCACAAAAAGAGGGATATTATAAATTCGACTGCTTTGTGTGTGTGTCCGATTTGAATGAGGTTTTTTTAATTGTATGCAGGTTTTCTATCGCTGGTTCTTAGACGTTTTATCAAAATCGGTTTATCAATTTCATTGCGTTTGGGGCTTTTGAAATTCAATTAAACCATGTTGTCCTTATTACAGGGGGTGGGATATTGTCAAACCTGACATGCTCGGTCAGACTGGAGCAGATGCGAGTGGACATGAAGAGCCATACATGCAGCATTAGTCGGCACACATACAAGTTCCGGCAGTGTTTCCTGAGTTATGAAGACTATTGCACAGAAGAGGGATCTACTAGTAATAAACTTGACAGTAAGTTGCAATTTCTTTATTTTTATTTTATTTTATTGTAATTTTTATTTAATCATATGGCATTATATAGATACAGAAAAATCATAAATCTAACTCCAGAGAATTCATTCACTTTATAGACAACTAGTGACCAGCCCCGGCTTCGCACGTTTAGTTCCAACTAATTTACACAAACCCTTTACAGATTATACATATAAACCTTCCTCTTGAATCACTCTATCTATTAAAAAAACCGCATCAAAATCCGTTGCGTAGTTTTAAAGATCTAAGCATACATAGGGACAGACGGACAGACAGCGGAAAGCGACTTTGTTTTATACTATAGAAGACAGGACAATAAGTTACTCTATGGTTTGTGTGTCATCTCTCGGCTCTTTCTACTAAGAAAAGGGAGGACCCTACGCACTACGCCCACACCACTGTTTACACTCGCGTTTCGTGACGCGGCTCGCACGCTAATGTAAACCGGACTTTAGGAGGCGTCCTGGGATCGCGAATATTCTGTCACGATAACCACCACCACCACCCCCCAATGAGTTCATTGAGTATCTCTGCCACCTATGAGATCATTTACAAATACATATAACTTCTTGCTGAGCTTTATACTAAGTGTTTTTAATAAAATCCGTTACATTCGGCATTCGGTACATTTAAGTGATTTAAGGAAATTAAATGGCATAGATCGTGTGATGTGGGACGTTGAAACGATACTACTTGCTCGGAGTATGGATCGATATTGTATTGAATAACATAATGTAAGCTTATATAGGGCTAAACTAAAGGAGTGTGAGTGTACGAGTAGAGCGCCCACTACAATCGTGTTCAATTAATAAATTAGGATATTTTCATTTACATATTTTTATTTTAAGAAAGAAAGAAATACATTTATTGGTAAAAACCTTTCTACTTCTTCCTCGCGTTATCCCGGCATTTTGCCACGGCTCATGGGAGCCTGGGGTCAACAAATCCCAAGAAACGACGTAGGCACTAGTTTTTACGAAAGCGACTGCCATCTGGCCTTCCAACTCAGAGGGGAAACTAGGTCTTATTGGGATTAGTCCGGTTTCCTCACGATGTTTTCCTTCACCGAAAAGCAACTGGTAAATATCAAATGATATTTCGTACATAAGTTCCGAAAAACTCATTGGTACGAGCCGGGGTTTGAACCCGCGACCTCCGGATTTAAAGTCGCACGCTCTTACCGCTAGGCCACCAGCGCTTCCTTTAAACGTAAAAACCTTTCTACATATTATTATAGCGCCACTTCAGTTACAAAAAAGAACTTACTCACTATAAAACTTCTAACTAGACACTGGATAATTTTTAAAGTAACAGGATATACAAAATATAGATAGGTAGTACACCAGCAAAAGAAAAAGGAGTAACTATAAAAAAATATTGATACATTTAATTATTTCATAAAAAATAATAGCATTATAATTAACTCAACCAAACAATTAGCCTCATGCATGAAGTTTATATTTGAACGAAATATGTTTTATTCGGATGTTTGTTACCGTTATATCATGTTACAAATGCATTTCCGTTTTTAAATTACCATTTAATTACTTAAAATTATAAATAAAAAGTACAAAAATTTGCCCGCGAAAAGCTAGTGAGCGAAACGCTCGAAACGCCACGTGACGTCACGCGTTCGACAGATTAGTGTCATTAGTAGCAAACGTCAGTTGGACCGCCCAACGTGTGACGTCATCACGCTCTGTCGAATTCGCGCCAAAAATTATGAGCGTTTCAACCGCTCAAAAATTATCAACATTTTAAATATTTTTTAATAAAATAATGTTAAGGTTTACAAAAGTATTTTTATCATTTCCGGTGTTCCAACGATATAAATTATGAATCCAAAAATAAAAATAAATTCATGCATGGAGCTAATTGAAAATTATGATATGTCATTGATAGCCCGAGATACTAACACTAATATTTTTCTTTCGTTTTAAGTAAATGAAAAAAATAATAATTGAAAATTGATTCTACGAAAAGTTAAATAATTCTTATCTAAAGAGGCCTCATCAAATTATCTAGTTTAAAAATTAAATAATCTACAGATTTCTAGTCTTTTTTTTACTGTATGGAAATATCAGACGATGAAATTAAATTAATGTATTGAGAACCATTCCATGCTTTCATAAATTAAGACATTCTCAAGCACAGGCATAATGTCTGATGTCACCAATGTTAATATATTTAATATAATATTATAATATATAATAATTATTGAATTATGACCGCATATTCTTAAACTTTCTCCAGCTTTTGCTATAAGATTTCAACTTTCACGATTTTTGCTCATTAATAATGAGTAAATATCGTGAAAGTGAATAATAATGAGTCATTATTATTCACAACGACGGGACTTAATCGCGTTAATAAAAGCGTTGTCCCCGTGGTCTTAGAGAAGAGGGTGTCTTCTCCGAGACCACGGGACCACGCCATACTCGAGTCGGTGGTAAATTTAAAAGTTAGAATTTCATTATATTTCCAAGTGTAATAATCACAAAAAGACTTGGAATTTTTTTACACAAGATCTTCCCTTTATTTCCCCCCCCCCTTCACCTTCTTTCCTTTATTTTACTTATAAACCCCCATTCAGGGGATATATATTTTTTAAATTAGTGTGTAATAAAAATAGTTTTAATATAAATAACCTAGCTTTTAAGTAACAAACTAACAAATTTGGAACACCGTTTCTGAATAAAGAAATTATTTATTTATTTATATCCTAACAACAACCAAAAAAATTGAGGTTATATTAAATGCATTGAGCGATAGTTGTTGAAATTTGTAGCGATGTCTTAAACTATACGAGTAATGTATACACAATCGGAAATAGTGTACATGAATAAATAGTGTACACAATCGGAAATACCTTAATTATCAATTATTTCCGAAATGGAGTTAATTAGAATACCAGTGTTTGAGAAATTAAGTTAATTTATGCTCGGGTCAGGAATGCACCCTTTTGCACGGTGTTAAAGAAACAAGGCATATTAATTTGTACACTAAAATTTCAGGACAAACTCAGCATATCAACGATCCTGACCATCCAGGAACCAAATCTTCAAGGAACCCACTCATTCATCAGAAAACGCTTCTTGAAAAACCACACAAATGCGCCTACTGCAATTATGCTACTATTGATAAGATTAATTTAAGAAAACATGAAAAGACACATAGTAGAAAGAAGCAGTACATTGCATCTCAGGAAATTGATTTATGGGCACATAAAACTATACATACTGATAAAAACATTTATCAATGTGCCCGTTGTAGTTTTACTACACTTTATAAATATCATTTAAAAATACATGAAAGGACACATACTGGTGATAAAACACCTTTCAAATGTACCCATTGTACTTTCACTACTGCTTATAAGCAATCTTTAAAAAAACATCAAAACACACATAGCGGGGTAAAACCTTACAAATGTAACTACTGCAGTCACACTTGTACTCAAAGAAGTAAATTGAAACAGCACGAAATGATACACACCGGAGAAAAACCATACAAATGTAAGCACTGCAGCTATGCGAGTACGCATGGCTTTACTTTAAGAAACCATGAAATGATTCATACAGGTGACAGACCTTATAAATGTACCTTCTGCAGTTATGCTACTATTAGTAGACCAAGTTTAAAACGTCACATGAATACACATACATAACGTGACACTTAAAGAAACACAACCTAGGTATAGTGTTTAGATTTCAAACAGTCCCCTTTCGGCTTATCCTTTGTCTATTGTTAAATGAAACCGCACGTGCTACTTACTAGCATAAAAAAATGGTAGGGCCGTTTTAACCGGTTATTGAATTACCACTCTATGAAGATTGCAATAAGGTTTAAAATGAACTAATGGGAAAACATATTCCATAGCTGTGTGGTCTTTGCGGTTACTGAGTGCCGGCAAGTCGAACGCTACAGAACCAGTCTAAAATGTGTCATCGATATGCGTAACAAAGGCGCGTTATCGGAGAGCGCACTTACACTGGTTTTTTTAGCGTTGGACTAGCCTGCGCTCAGGTGCCATTTAAAATTATGCACGAACCAGGTAAGGGACAGGGACGGATTGCGATTAAAACATTTTGATGGATTCATTATATATGTATAGGTCTAGAGTTAGACTAAGCTAACTCTGCAGCGAATTTGTTATCACGGAGCGTAGTAGTGATTTTATAAACGTGAAATGTCTATGAAATTATGATGTTTAAAATAACACGTCCATCCTCGCTATCTAATTCGCTGCAGTTAGCTTGGTCTAACTCTACCATTTAAGACATTGACTATCACACAAAGAAAACATGTAATATCTATAGGCACCCGCTAGGCGGGCCACTACGACATAACAGTAGTGTAAATTGCGGGCAAATGATAAATGATCACTTGATCACTTAGAATACTTATGAGTGGATGGTTGGCAGTCCTTAATAGGGTAGTTGACACATGTTGAATTTTTTTTTTTTTTTTTTTTTTTATATTTTTTTTTTGTTTTTAGCAATTAATGCATGTTAGCCATTAAGTATTAATTATAATGCCAATTAGCACGTAAGGTTTAGCTGTTAGTGCTGATTGAATGCAAAATAAATAAAATGAAATTATGATTTTATAACTAAATCTAGTTAAATAGATAGAAAATGAGCATTATCACAATAAATTGGAAACTTAAAAAATATATGGGAATATTAAAAAATACAAGACCTCAAGAAGAAGGAAGGGGTAGACCTCGGCGGACTTTCTCTGATCAGATCGGGGAAATCCTAAAGAAAGGCCAGGTCAAGAGCACCCTAAACCGGCGAGCGTGTATGAGGAATGTTATGAAAGTGAAGGAAGCGAAAGAGGTATGTCAGGATCGTAGCAAGTGGAAATCCGTGGTCTCTGCCTACCCCTCCGGGAAATAGGCGTGATTATATGTATGTATGTATGTACAAGACCTCAAAGTTCCGAAAAAACTTTTTTAAACTTTCAAATAGGAAAAAAATAACGGTACCATTCGATTCCTTACATTTTATTTTAAAAAAATACTGTATAGGAACAACTAGCATACGTAAACGCCGACAAAATCACAATTTCCTTGTTTTCCATACATCGAAACGGCTTCTAAGCAAAGTGACATAGTGACGTCACGATGTGCTGCAATTTGTGTTAGAGCGTTTGCTCAGTAAAGTGGCGATGCCAGACTTTGACCATCATTTGTGACTTTTGTATTGCTTTAAGACAATGGGTCCCATACAGACATTTGATCCTCAAAACAAACCTGATCGACTGATACCATTAAAAAAATTTGTCAACTATCCTATTGCGCGTTTTTCCAGAAACTTCCTTGTGGTATTCCCGGACCGATACAACCTTCAAGAAAAGAGCCCATCTTAAAGGCCGGCAACGCACTTACAACCCCTTTGCTGTTGGAGTTGTCCATGGGCGACGATAACCGCTTACCATCAGGCGATTCGTCTGCTCGTTTGCCTCCTAGAGTTAGAGATTTTAATGGCACGGACTGTGCAAGTCTTATTTATACCGTTTATACCTCAAAATTTGTTGCGGGTACATAGTATACGTGCTAATATAGTAACGTTCACACGAGCATTCTGTTTGCGGGATACTGCACGCTACAGAAAACTGGATCCTGCAGAAAACCGTACCCGCAAAAAACTGGACGTCGGTGGGAAAGCGGCCTAACATGACACTAGCACAGCTATTAAAATCGCTGCAGAGTTATCTTGGTCTAAACTACATACTTATCATTTAAAAAAAACGTTGATAGAAAACGTACATCGAAACTTAAATCATCTGTAATCTTTAATAACAAAACTTCCGTGAGACACAGACATATTAAATATATTAATAACGGGTCATTCACGTATTTTGAGTCGAAAAACGCTCGACATGTTTCACTCCGTTTCACACAGCTTGCGTTGACGGTGACGGACCGGCGCAGACTGCGGGCCGCATCCCTCCGCGCCCGATGACTCGTGAATACGTGAGTGACCCGTTATTAATATATTTAATACATCTGAACGGCTACCATCAGTTTGGCAGTGACATAAACGCCATCGAGAACGTAATTTACTTTCTCTGCACCTCGCTCGCACCAATAAGCGAGTACGAGCGAGATGCATAGAAAGTAAATTACGTTCTCGATGGCGTTTATGTCACTGCCAAACTGATGGTAGCCGTACTGGAATGTGCCGAGTCCTACACCGCTACAGAAAACGATGTCGCCAACATGATTTTTAGCTTATAAGATTTTTTTTAAATTGATGTTTGTAATATCTTATTTGAATAAATGTATGGAAAAGGTCACGTGACCTTTCGTAGCATCCGTCATCCCGATAAATTTACATACATTTTCTATTAGTTTGTCGATTGTTGTATAATTTTTCTCAGCCTGTAACCATATTTGTACACCATATCACAGAACAAAGAGTGTTATTATTATTTTTTCACCTCAGCAGCTCGAACAAGCCAACTTTCCTCACTCCAGGGAGTGACGAAAGTGCGACTTTCCTCACTCCCGGGAGTGAAACAATGTAGCTTTTTAAATAATATAGTGAAGGCTATGAACTTTATACTTTTATTATGGTATCGTATGGTATCGTATCGTATCGTATGGTATGGTATGGTATTATATTACATATTAAAGTACATTTTTTTTCTGTTTATTCTGTGTAATTCGAAACACATTTTAACCTTTAATATGTTCTCACTACTGAGGTGAAAAATTATGTGTGCAACACGAGAGCAAAGTTATTTTACATCTCGTGTTTTTGAGTCCCTCGCTACGCTCAATATTCTACTTTAGAATCACTCGCTTCGCTCGTGATTCAATTATAGAATCTTTCGCTTTCTCGGGACTCAAAATAAACACTCGCAAGAAAAACCAACTTTCCTCTCTTGTTGCACAAATAACTATTTCCATCTTATTCTAACAGTATTCTGACCCTTTCGGTTTAGCCCATGGTTGACTGGTAGAGAATGCCTTCTGGCATTAAGTCCGCCATTTGTACTCTTCATGTATTGTGCAAAGTTTAAATAAATAAATAAATAATAGTAAAGTCAAAGTCAAAATATTCTTTATTCAAATAGGCCTAGCAACAAGCACTTTTAAATTGTCAAGGTTTACAAATATTACCTTAATCTAAATATCAGAGCGATTTATTGATGCAGTTATTATTATTCCTAAAAACATTGAATTATTATAAATATGTCAAACATAACAATAAGAATTTCACAAAAGGATCGTTAATTACCAAAATTGTATAAAAAAATACTAGTCTAGAAACTTTGTAGAATAAAAATCTAAATGTCAAAAAATACGGATTACCTAATATAGGTATTCATTGAATTATCAATTTCATCATTATTAACATAATAATAAATAATTAATTATTTTCAATCACAATCCCACGGTGTTTCATCATTCATGTAGTCTTGTGTGCTATAATAGGCTTTAGCGACAAGTTTACGCTTTACCAAAGAGGATATAATAGGATAGAGCGGTAGTCATAGTAAATTGTGTAGCCACAGTAAATTCACTGCCATCTATCGACACACGATTAAAACTAAAAATTAAGATGTATAAAATACGACAAAATGTATTTATATATGGATAAATGTTTTTTTTATTTGCATTATTTATTTTTAATTGATTTTGACCCATGTTCTTTCACTGATATGCGTTAAAATTGTTAATAACAAACAAAACCGTCAACCCTATCTATCCGAGAGTAGGCCAAAGGTAGTGGCGCCATCTGATCGAGAATCAAATTTTCTTGATTTTCGAGGCACGTTTTTTCCTTAGGCTGTATCCATCTATTACGCCTATTACGGAATATCTTTGGTTTTACATATTTTTTAAATAGTACTACCGTACAGAAAGGAAACTTCCTACAAAACCGAAGTTTGACAGCGAGTCAGGGTCGAATCATGCTGTCCCTTTCTAATATATGGCATTATCCCTTTCGGCTATTTAGGGTTGTTAAAATCTTATCTGTGGTCGTGCACGCAAAGGGACGTCAAGATGTGCCAACCCTAATAATTGCCTAATAAATGCTGAGGCGAACGGAGCCGACTTTGGCCACAGATTAATAAATAGTTACTACGTAACAGATACATCATTCCCATACAAAAGCGAAAATACCTACTCTATAATAGCCTACAAAATCTTAATAATAATACCTGCTGCTCAGGACGAGAAGAAATGTACCATAAGTATGGCGCACAAAGATTCGAGACTGCCTTGCTCGCCGTGCGAGCCACGTGCCAACGCGTCATCGTAAGAATGCGCTAGGGTTGTACTGTTACTTATGTTATTATTGTAATAAAACGAATGTTGCGAATCAACCATATTTTATATTAGTCAATCAAATATTTAAAAACAACACTTATAATACCTGACTCAAAAAACTCCTTAATTTACGATTTATCTACTTATGTTCAAAGAAATAAATAGTGTCAAAATTCATAAAGATAGATTTAAAATACTACTCACCTTTCTTCGTCTCTCGGAAATGAAAAAACCGGCCAAGTGCGAGTCGGACTCGCCCACCGAGGGTTCCGTACTTTTTAGTATTTGTTATTATAGCGGCAACAGAAATACATCATCTGTGAAAATTTCAACTGTCTAGCTATCACGGTTCATGAGATACAGCCTGGTGACAGACAGCCAGACGGACAGACGAACAGCGCAGTCTTAGTAATAGGGTCCCGTTTTTACCCTTTGGGTACGAAACCCTAAAAACGCCATAAATGATTTCGAAAATAGCATAGAGTAACTTATACTAGAGCGGTACTGTCATAGTAAATTTTGTAACCCCAGTAAATTCACTGCCATCTGTCGACACACTTTAAAACTAAAAATGAAGATTTATAAAAATATGATAGAATGTATTTAAATATAGATAAATGATTTTTTTATTTGCATTAATTATTTTTATGATTTTGACCCATGTTCTTTCACTGATATGCGTTAAAATTGTTAAATAACAAACGAAACCGTAAGCCCCATCTATACGACTATAGGCCAAAACTAGTAGCGCCCTCTGAACGAGAATCAAATTTTCTTGATTTTCGAGGCACGTTTTTTCCTTAGACTGTATCCATTTATTACGGAGTTATATCTTTGGTAATAGGGTGCCGTTTTTACCCTTTGGGTAAGGAACCCTAAAAAACGACAAATTTTCTTTTGTTTTTTGACTTTTACACCCATCTACTGCACAATAATTACGTGGTTTCGGCATTTCGAAGCGTAAGCGCGGGAAACGTGCGGTGCGAGCGCTCAGGCGGGCGTTCGGCGGCCCTCTGTCGATTATATCGTCGACGATACGCCGAGCGGTAGGCATATAGCGCGTGGCTTTGAGCGAGTGAAGGAGGCCTGCTTTGGCCGAAGCTAGGAGTTTCGCAACCCTGTTGTTAGTCGCGATAGCTAAAGACGCCGGTTCAATTAATACATAGTTCGAATCCGGCCTTCATACCATTGGAGGGCTTCGTCACTTTTTCATTAGTGTATGATATCTATTTTAGATTATAAAAACAAAATAAAAAACGTATACTGATTCGATTTGGGTGATGAGTTGATGACGTCGGTAATAGCTTTCTATGGCGGTCCTGTGAGGCGAGGAATTGTATATATTACATCTAGCTGCGCGGGTTTTGCGAACTACCCGCACTTGATCTTGATTATTCACTTGTACTCTACGCTAGCGCGCACTGACATACGGGGCCCTTCACACTACCTACTACACAGTGTACCATTGTTCTGTGTCTGAGCACTAGCCACCTGGACGCTTCGGGCCTTCGGCCCTACGCGAGCTCGGCCTTTTACCTACTATTGTTCCGTGTTTAAGGAAACCGGGTGCTTCGGTCCTACGCGGGCTACGCGGAGCTCGGCCTTCGGCCTTCGCATTTAGACACTTGTGTTTGAGCAATAAGCCCTCCCGTTAATACAATAACTTTCCACGGCACGTTTCACGTAAACCATTGCAGCTGTGTTGTATGTGACCCTTATCAGTCTATCCCCATTTTTTTCTGCTGACTAATAAACATGGAGACGGTATGCAACCTATAAAAAAAAGTACTAAAGAATTTTTTTTAAGCGGGAAATAACAACCTCAAACTGTTAAAAAAAACTTATCAAACAAACCACGTGACGCAACCCAATTCGTTCATTCGATCGAAGCAACATGTTGCCGTGAGTTCCATTTTCCATTCGCTCTCTGATCTCTCATTCGGCCAGTGGCAACCGCGGCGTAATGGCGTGTCTCAGTTTATTACGGACTAGTGGTTTATTTTTATTGTTATTCTTAATAACAAACGCCTACGCGGTGTTCCAACCATGGATATTCGCAGTGAGTGTGAACAAAAGCAGTTGTGCCGAACAAAAATGTGTTTTAAAGTTGAATTTGGAAGTTTCGAACGTGGATTCGTGGTCGTTAACCCCAGAGCCGGCGGTTCGTGGTGCGCTGTGCAATCCTACAATCACCAAGGATGTTGTAGACACAGAATTAATTGTTGAGAAGAATGATAGAATGTTTTTCTGTGCCAAAGTCGGCGAGCAGTGGCTTCACCAAGGAGTTGATTTATATTTGGACGGTGACGTCATAGGAATCAGGTATGTTGGTTACTTCGCTACGATTTGCTTCGCTGGTTCTTAATCATAGTGTGAACATAAAAAAAACCGGCCAAGTGCGAGTCGGACTCGCGCACCGAGGGTTCCTTACTTTTTAGTATTTATTGTTATAGCGGCAACAGAAATACATCATCTGTGAAAATTTCAAGTGGTTAGCTATCACGGTTCATGAGATACAGCCTGGTGACAGACAAACGGACAGCGGAGTCTTAGTAATAGGGTCCCGTTTTTACCCTTTGGGTACGGAACCCTAAAAATATAACCCTTTCGCGTTAGGTGATAAGCTTGTTTTTCTTGTGGGTAGACAGACAAAACAAGTTAAAATAATAATCAAACTTAAAGTTGACAAAATATATTTTGCAACGGTTCGACATACAAATCAACTACCTATAACACTTATTTATCATTTGCAACCTCTCATGGTTGATAACGGTTTACGCTCAAAAGTTGATAATTTGTACAGTATCAACGTATCAACGGTGGGTGTATGAAATATTGACATTCAATATTTGTTATTTGACTGTGATAAGCTCCACCTAAATAATTTTTATTACTGGGCTATAACCGCGAAAATCGAAGTTTGTAAATTTTGAGCAACTGCCTGTCGCCCTAATTAGGCATTTCGGAGGTTAACAACATTAACATTTGTGAACTTCGGTGTTCGGAATTCGAAATAAATCGGTCGGTACAAATAAATGCGTTCGAAAATCATTCGAGTTTTGAATTCATAGTAGAAATTACTTTGTATGTAATAGATTGTTTGTTCAGTTGACTTATGCTAATTTAATTTTTTCGTCGCAACCCCGTTATTCTAACATCGACCTTGGTACATGAGTCATAAGAGTTAATTTCATTATACACGCCTCATTTTACGGTCGCCGTATTGAAAGCGGTTTTTTGTGATGTTATGTAATGTCTATGGTCTGGTGATTCCCTTAATTTTTTTTTACATTCCAGAAATAATCGAGAATCGAAATTTTGTTATAGATGTTGTGCTCTCTGTCGCTCTTGCTTATTGGAGTGATAGAGATTTCACGGTTAATCAGTCTTGCAACGACGTGCTATCAATAGGTATAATAAAATGTAATAAATTAATAAAAAAACTCGGTGGGCCGTATGTTTGTTTGTCACCGATGTATTGTAAATACTGTATAGGTATAGGTGTAGCTTGTGGACGTCGGTAACTCGAATAATAGTATCTTATTACAATGGGGTTGGCCGGTCGAAGTGTTTAGCAGATGGCGCCAGCATAGCTTGCCCTGTCAATCCCTAGAATTGTGTCAAATTTTAGTTTTTTTTTAATGCCCTGGATGCTAGCCCTTTAAGCTAAATCTCATAGAAAAAGGGGCAAGCTGTGATGGCGCCATCTCTGCAAACCTTTGACAGTTGCCAACCCCATTAGTGACCGACTAAAATCGGATACCTGCCGAAACCGAAGCGTTCGGTTTTGCTACAGTTTCTGCCAAAACCTAACCCGGTCTAATCATGATTTTTATTTAGAAACCAAAACCGAGGTTGTACACTACCGAAAATACAGTCTTAAAAGTTTCGACGCGGTGGAAAGTTTAGCAGTTCCAGTTCATGATTGTTATGCCGAAACCTACCGAAAACGACACTTCGGTCAGACACTAATTACAATTTATATAGGTAGCTACCTTTTTTTGCTTATGTATAGGTACTATACAAAACCTTTTATTTACTCATGAATTTATAGCAAGAATAAAATAAATAGTTTTAATACATAGACAAATATTTGAGTTCAAAATAAACATTAATTTAATATGCGTTATCACCTCAAGTTCTTTTTAAGGTTCCGTACCCAAAGGGTAAAAACGGGACCCTATTACTAAGACTCCGCTGTCCGTCTGTCACCAGGCTGTATCTCATGAACCGTGATAGCTAGACAGTTGAAATTTTCACAGATGATGTATTTCCGTTGCCGCTATAACAACAAATACTAAAAACAGAATATTTAAGTGGGGCTCCCATACAACAAACGTGATTTTTTTTTGCGGTTTTTTTCTGTAATGGTACGGAACCCTTCGTGCGCGAGTCCGACTCGCACTTGGCCGGGTTTTTTTTATTTACATTTACCTATAACGAATCGAACGATAAAGAATCTGGGCGTGATTATGGATCGTACTCTTTCCTGGGGTCCGCAACTTAATGAAGTCGGTCGTAAAATTTTTGCCGCTGTGGGATCTCTTAGGCGTCTCCGCAACTTTTTACCACTTTCCACTAAAACCGCGCTGGCCCAATCCCTTCTTCTTCCCATTTTAGACTATGCCGACATCTCTTATCTCGATCTTACCGAAGAGCAATTGAACAAGATTGAACGGCTTCAAAATGTGTGCATTCGCTTCATTTTCGGGCTACGAAAATTTGATCATGTCTCCAGCTTCCGGTCACAGCTCAGGTGGTTACCGATTCGTTTCCGACGTAATACACATATCCTGTCTCTACTCTATCGCACTTTATTTATTCCAAATACTCCTGAATACCTTAAAAAACGGTTTAGTTTTCTTTTGTCTGTTAGGTGTTCTCAGAATCGCCTTCTTGCTGCCCCTCGGTCATCTAGTAAGTTCTACAACAAATCCTTCACTTTCCAGTCTGTAAGATTGTGGAATGCTTTGCCCATTGATATAAGACGTGCTCAATCCCTACCCATTTTTAAAAAACTTCTAAAAGAACACTATTTAAAATCTCTTTCTTAGTCTTGGTCCTTTCACTTACACATATATATTTTTCTTTTTGTTCACGCTACCTGGTCGTTATTCTTCTCTTGCTTGAATTCTCATTATGTATTTATGTATTTTGTGTAGGTTTATGTAGTGTATTATTGTTGCTTAAATAATATATGTAGTTTATGTAGTTTATTTTTCATTGTTTGTTATTTATACTTAGGTATTTGATTTGTAAACTTTACACCTTTGTTATTTTGCACTGCCCATTAACTTATTTCTAGCCAGTGAATCGCTATCTGAAGGTTGTCTGGAAGAGATCGCTTTTTAGCGATAAGTCCGCCTATTGTTACCTACTCACTTATGTCCTGTCATTGTTTGTAACATGTATTTTTCTTTGTAGTGCACAATAAAGTATTTTATTATTATTATTATTATAACTATTTATGTTACACACGTGCATACACTTTACATAGGAGTATTCATTAATTCGCTGTTTTCCTTGAAGGCCCGTTTACACTTTGTTAACATAAATTTTACTTTTTAAGTCTACATTTGCTGCTCTTCTAGCCCATTAATTATGAGGTAAATTTGGACTATTCCATAAAATAAAGAATTGCCGTAGGCACTCGATTTTACGTAAGGACCGCCAACTGACCTTCCAATCCAGAGGGGAAACTAGGCCTTATGCCCTTATTGGGATTTTTTAGTCCGGTTTGCTCACAATGTTTTCCTTCACCGAAAAGAGACTGGTAAATATCAAATGATATCGACAAAATATCGACGTCTGATCGGTCAAAATCTGTGAAAGTAGCCAATTTTCAAATGACAGAGCCTCAGTGTTGGAACAACATTGCAACTCGAATACGGCATACAACCTAGAAGTACACTTTTAAGCGTAAGTTCAAACAGTATTTATTAACAATCCAAAAGCTGGCAAATACCTAAAGCTCCCAAGTCCGTTTTAAACTAAGATTTAATTTGCACGTAAACTTAGATTAAATTTGTATGTTATCTTGTATATCGTCAGGTGACAACCAAAACTCACTAACTATACTACCACAAGTTAATAGCTATAGTGAACCATATTAAAACCTTAATAAGGTTGATTTTTGTGTAATTATTTTTTAGTAATTAGTGAGATCTATCTATTTTCAATCGCGATTTTCATAGGAAAAGTTACTTAGTATGACATATTATTTATTTAAAATTTTAAATCAGGCAAGGCCCATATTACAAATACCTTACAGACTAACATACATATGTATTATATAGACTTAAAACTAAACACTATCTATGCGATAAAACGCTGTGGCTCCGTTGAATCGTCTGGTCTTGTGTCGGATTCGGCAGTTTGCCCTAGAACCTCCGAAACACGACACCCTTCGGCCAGAAGTCGGCGCATTCGATGCACTTATATACCTACCTACAAATTATAATTCTATATATGTATTCGCCTCGTAAAATATAGCCAAGGGTTAAAAAAATACTGCATTAGAATCAGTACTCTAAAACTACCCTACAGTCCAAAACTCCCAACTATGGTCCTAAACTAACTCGAATATCTTCGAATAGGCATGCGTTATAATGCAAAATTCATACTGTCTGTCTGTCTGTCTGTGTTACCACTCCACGCTTAAACCGCTGTACCGATTTAGTTGAAATTTGGTATAGTTTGTGTCCCGGGGAAGGACATAGGGTAGTTTTTATCCCAGAAGTCATCCTTTCAGGGGGTTTAAACGGGGTTGGAAGTTTGAATGGGGAATCAATAAAAAACATATTGGATAATGCTACCCAAATTACTAACTCCACGCAAACGAAGTCACGGGCAAAAACTAGTAATTTCGTAAATGAAAGAAAAAACTCAGGCAATACCGGAAAGAAGATTGGTATTGAATATTGATACTTGTGGCACTGTAGTTGTACTACTGTACAGCTACCACCTGTTTGACACTGAAATAATCGCTAGCGCGTGCGTAACCTACTTTCTATGCATCTCGCTCGTACACGTTAACGAACATGTCAGTTTGAAACTGCTAAGGCAGTCATGGTAAGGCTACTGGACACGGAGAGTCAAGCTCAGAATATTCCGGTCAAACGTAAAAACCGTATTGCTGTATGGGTGCGAGACGTGGAAGGTCACAAAAGACATCTCGCGCCAGCTACAAGTCTGTATTAACCGCTGCCTCCGCCGCATTCTCGGTATATACTGGCCCGAGAAAATTTCCAATATCAACCTGTGGAGATGCTGCAATGAGACTCCGATCGACCAGCAGATCAAGCGCCGGAAATGGAGTTGGATTGGGCATACACTCCGAAGGGATCCTGAACACATACCGAGGCAAGCCCTAGACTGGAATCCCCAAGGAAAGAGGAAACGTTGCCGTCCAAAGCAGACCTGGCGCCGGACTATCATTGCAGAGGCGAAGGCTATTGGGAAGACTTGGAGCGAAGTCAAGCACGAAGCTCAAGACCGATCCAGATGGCGGCGCACTGTGGACGCCCTCTGCCCCACCTAGGGGACATAGGACAATAAGTCAAGGCAGTCATGGTAAGGCTACTGGACGTTTGAGTATTTTTATGGTAATCTAAAATCTGTATACGCACAGATGAATCTGTATAAATGAAATGGCAAAACGGCGTTGTGCAATAATTGCAATATGATTGGTCTGCGCACGTGCCGCCCACGTGTCCGTTCCGTTGGCAGATAACCAGACGCCGCACAGACGATGTTTACTTTTAGATTTTTTATCCGTCCCCGTCATATTTTATTTATATTCCGAGTCATATTTAATGGTGGTTCCACATTGGCTGTTATATAATGTTATATAACATTGTGTTTTTATTTATTTATATCAATCAGACGGCACTAACAGATACCCCCTACGTGCTATTTGGCATTATATTACTTATTATCTAACATGCATTAATTACTTTTAAATAGAAGGAAAAAATACAATAATTGGCAACACGAATAGAGCCGTTAATTACCGTAAATAAAAAAAAATTATTAAATTGAATTGAATCAATAAATTATACATATAATACCAAATACAGAATTAGGAATAATAAGTTGTGTGACAGGGACAACAGTGAAAATTTCAACTGTCTGAGATATAGCCTGGTGACAGATGGACAGACAGACGGACATACGGACAGACAGACGAACAGCGGAGTCTTACTAATAGGGTCCCGTTTTTACCCTTAGGGTACGGAACCCTAAAAAAACTATGGAATTTGTATAGGTAGGTACAGTCGCCATCAGATATATCGGAGCGGCCGAGGTGTTCACAATATCTGAACACGCACTCTAACGCCTTGACAATAGAGCCGTGTTCAGATATTTGTGAGCACCTTGACCGTTCCGATATATCTGATGGCGACTGTACATAAAAATAAGTATATTTGTGGTATTTTCTATAAAAAGGGACCTTATTGTCGATGGCGCTTACGCCATTATTAACGATGCTCCGATATAAATACAATGCCGCGCGACGCTATGCGGCGTAAGCGCCATCGACAATAAGGTCCCTTTTCATAGAAAATGCCCCATTTTAGAATGATATAAGTAGGTATAGTTTGAGAGTTATGGTATTATAGGTTCTGTTACTATAGTAATAGTAGGTGTAGAGTAGAAACTTACTGATTATTAATCAGTAATTAGGTAAACTGATTAGAGGTTTAAAATTCCTTTATTATATACCTAATCTGATTTATTTCCGTCCCCAATATGTAGTAACTACGAAAAAAACTCGTTTAAATCAGTGCGATATTGTACCTACTAATACTGATAAAAAGACGTACTTTTTTTAAATTTGTGATATGATATTATCAATTTGTTATGTAGATAAACGTTTAGTTTTAAAATTATCACTATACTCACGCGACAAATGAAGTATTAACCTTTTGGACGCCAATGGCGGATATATCGGCAGCGTAGGTCCAACGCCAAAGACCGTTTAATCCGTCACAGACCACAGAGCAACATAGACCTACGTGCATGTGCATAAAGTTCAATTTCAGTTTTGACACTTCGGTGACGTGGCGTCCGAGTGACAGCTTTTGTGTTTGACACGGCGTCGAGAAGGTTAAATATCTTTCAATCAATTTTATTACCTACCTAGATATAATTAGATATTCAATACAATACAAATACTTTTTATTGCACACCTCAATAGAAGAAAATAACACAAAAAATACAGCAACACAAGTAGAGGTAAACGACAGGTCTTATCGCTAAAAAGCAATCTCTTCCAGGCAACCCTTGTCATTATTAGTATTATCCGACAGGTACGACTGTCGAATATGGAGGCACCTGGTGGTCTTAACTGGGCGACCTGTATGTTGACCTGTATGGTGTTTAGTTCTTTTTAGTTGTAGAATAACTTATTTAATTACTAACACTAGTATTAGGTACTTAGCTTAAGACAAACTAACAAAATGGATTGTTATGATCTGCAATAAATGATTTATTTAATTTAATTAATCACGTTGTCCCACCCTAACACATGGCGCTTTTTAGGGTTCCGTACCCAAAGGGTAAAAACGGGACCCTATTACTAAGACTCTGCTGTCTGTCTGTCACCAGGCTGTATCTCATGAACCGTGATAGCTAGACAGTTGAAATTATCGCAAATGATGTATTTCTGTTGCCGCTATAACAACAAAAATACTAAAAACAAAAAAAAAAATTTTTAACTGGGGCTCCCATACAACAAACGTGATTTTTTCTTGCCGTTTTTTGCGGAACGGTACGGAACCCTTAGTGCGGGCCCGACTCGCACTTGGCCGGTTTAAATCTTGACATTAGAGCTTTAGTAAGTCTGATAACGAAATTGTATGTTCGTCAGACCCGAGGCCCTACAGCTAAAAACGAATTCGACATTTCTGTATCTGCCTCTCTATCGCTCTAAGATAGAGCGATAGAGAGGCAGATAACATTTCTTGATTTTTCGATGTTGGCGGTCCTTCTGCTGCTAAGCGAAAGTAGGGCAACACTCAAACGATCGGCCTCACCCTTCAATCACTTATGTTTCACGCTCATTGTTTCTCGAAATAACTGGTTCACTCTGGATGGATATCGACCCGTCTCGCTTAATGTTTGGGTGGTTCCCTTCTGCATATATTACCGAACATACGAAGTATACAAACTAATTTGCTAATAGCCAGAAAGACAGAAAATGTAAGTGCAACAATTTAGAATTATTTCCAGCTATTCCCACTGAGTTTTTACCACGGGATGATATTAGTATTTTTTCATAGACATAGTATACACAAGTAGTTATAGATGCGCCACCGAGCGACCGTATAGGCAAGTATTGTTTTTTTTTATACTACGTCGGTGGCAAACAAGCATACCTGCCTGATGTTAAGCAGTCTCCATAGCCTGTGTACGCCTGCAACTCCAGAGGAGTTACATGAGCGTTGCCGACCCTAACACTCCTCTCCCTCGAGCTCTGGCAACCTTACTCACCGGCAGGAACACAACACTAGAGGGTCTAGTGTTATTTGGCTGCGGTTTTCTGTAAGGTGGAGGTACCTCCCCAGTTGGGCTCTGCTCTAGATCTGGAATGACATCCGCTGTCCTGTGCCCTACCACTACCACACAAAGCGAGATGTCATTCACAGTGCCCATACCTCTCTTTTGGACGTAGTTTAAGGACATACCCGGGTCCAATTGGTTTTGTGTATATTAAATATTCATTTATACAAATTTTGTACATGGTACCTAGTTAACAAACAAAGACTACCAATATAACCCTATTGCCCATACCAATAAGACAACTCATATCACATTGTAAAATAAACTTTATTGAACTCAAATAAAGTCGTTTATCGCTTAAACGTCCATTTATACAATACGTGGAAGGCAAACAAGCCATTTCGTTCAGTGCCTATTGTTTTCAACATGAATTGCCTTTTTGAAGGAAAAACGAGTAAAACGAGATATAGTGTAATTTATTAAATCACATTTAGAAACGGGTCTATCGCGAATTTATTTTGTTACCTTTATTTACCGACGTTTCGACACAGGTTTCACTGGTCGTGGTCGCGGCTAACTGACGTCCCAGCAAAATGTCAAAACAGAGATTTGTGTGACTACCCCACGGTAAATAAAGGTAACAAAATAAATTCGCGATAGACCCGTTTCTAAATGTGATTTAATATGTGTTTAAACCGCGAAAGTTTTAAATGTTATATAGTGTAATTTCTTCAGAATTTTTGTAAAGATTTTCCTTAATTTATAAATAATTTCATATTGCTCTATTGTTGTGTTTTTTTTGTATAGTTAAATGGGCAATTTAAGTAGTACACTAAAAATCCAAGTGTGAAAAAAATTAGTTTTTTTTTAAAACTGCTGTAGGTACTTTTAGACTGATATAATGTGCTTTACACTGTAGTACTATTGCGAAATACTTGTAATTATCATGAGTCAAAATACTCGTGAAATACTCATTAAGAAACATTGCACGCTACTCACTAACCTTGCCAATGAAACATGTCCTTAACTTTCATCCTTATTCCTTTTCACTTAAAATACAATTTCGAATACAGATATTAGTGACATGCGTTCAATTGACGGTATTAGCTGCCAGAATTTTCCAACTAGTGACGTCACAATCTCGCAATATGACGTCATTCGTAATCGAGTCGCTATATCGGTCCCGCTTAGCTGACGCATACTGTCACTTTTAAAGGTTATAATTCTCGTTTTATTAATGTTTTCACGACTTTTTTAGGGTTCTGTATCCAACGGGACCCTATTACTAAGACTCTACTGTCCCTCAGTCTGTTATCTGTCTGTCTGTCACCAGGCTGTATCTAATGAGTCATGAACCGTGATAACCCGACAGTTGAAATTTTTACAGATGATGTATTTCTGTTGCCGCAATAACAACAAATACTGCTGACAGACAGACGGACAGCGGAGTCTTAGTAATAGGGTCCCGTTTTTACCCTTTGGGTACGGAACCCTAAAAAAGGAGTTACAAAAGTTGGTACATTATATGTATTTGTGGGAAAGTCCATCCTCTTAGTCGTCCATGCACAGCTTGCAAATCTTATCTTACTTATCTTATCTTAGATTTTCTTATCTGATGACGATTGTACAGTATAATGCAGGGTTCGGCAAACTTTTGAAGAGATGAGCCAATTGCAGTAGAAATCATCAGTGTACGAATATTAAATACGAATGTCAAAGAGCCGCAAAAGTTGATTTGATTGGTCCAAGTCCTATAAAGGATGACTCACGCCAGAACGGTTCGGGTCCAGGCCGAGGCGTCGGACATTTCAGTTTTCTGTCATCAATTCATCACCGATCTATCAATCCATCATGCATCAGTGTCGGAAGCCCGGACCCGAACCGTTCTAGCGAGAGTTATCCTCAAGGGTCCCCGGCTCGGTTCTCCATGCAAATGTAGTTCCGCTCTCATTTTAAAACGACTAGCTAGATTGCTCTGAAACATTGTTTTTACAATAGGATAAGGTATATATCTATGTCTGTAATTAGTTTATGTAGCTTGTGATACCAAAGTTAAAAAAATACAGCGAATTTAAGTTTTTCATACAAAACTTGTTTTTGCTCTATATCGTTTGTTTTATTAACTGGAGCTATATAAACTAATGACAGACCTAGATATGCCTCATGTCATTGTATGTGCAAAGTTTCATTACAATCCAACACGTAGTTTTAAAATGAGAGCGGAACTACGTTTGTATGGGAAGGTGCAATTCTAACTACTCTTTAGTCTTAGGTGTTACTTTTTTGGGTGTCTTGAAGAGCCGCAATTGCAGGTTGAACGAGCCGCGGTTAACTTAAGTACCTATAGCGAGAACTCCGCTTAGCATGATTCATTGATGATTGCGGTGACTAGTATCCACGTATTATTACGACTATACTCGGCTTTACCCACGTGTCCTGCCTACCTACCTTAGAGGAAAGAGGACGGCCGTTTTTACATACAAATGTTAACGATAAGTGAAGATAAATACTGGACTTTTAAAATAGGTACTTTATTAAATCAAGTTGATTACAAAATACGTAATAGTGTACAATTCAAGTAACCCTAACGAAAGTCGCCGCAACAAGAGAGCTCTGAAGGTCGTGCAGCCCCTTTTATCGGTTCAGTATCCCCACCGAAGTCGGCCGGTAGACGGGGCGGCGGCCACCTGGGCCTATGACGCAGCTCTCCGATAGATGGCGCTGTAGCGGCTCCTCGTAGTGTCTTCGTGAGCCGCTAGGTGGCGCGTTCAGCGCTTGGCGCCATGGTTGCCAACACGGCCCTCCTGCAAGGGGCCCGCCTCGGGCACCTCACGAGTTAAGATGAAATGCTGTAACACACACAAATCATAATTAGCATATATTGTACATTTATTTGACGGAAAACATCTTGGCTTGCAAAGTTTCTTCATTACTCCGTTCAAGTCCCGAATTCCAGGCACCGACTAAAGGGCTGTAGCCGCACTTAGTTTTTTGGCCTTTGTACATCGGAATAACTTGCACTTAAAGGGCATTTCGCCGCACTTAAGATTTTCAAGCTTAACTTGGATGGCAGTTATGATAGAAATATTTGCAAGTCGTAATGATCCCGTAAACAATGCATTTTATCTTGACTCGCCCTATCATATATTATTGTAAGTAAAAATGTATAATATATTGTAGAAATAAAGTTTCTATTTATTTTACTACAGGCGTTTTATTTTCCTTGCCAACACGGCAACTCAAAAACTATAGGCATGCAAAAAAAAAATGAACTACAGTTAATTTCGTATCTTGGAATAATTGGGTTAATAAAATATTGTAAATCTTACAAGCAAAACTAAACTTCAAAAATGTTTATATCTACAATATATATAAAAGACAATAAATGACCGTAATACATACTTTTGATTTGATTAAGATAGGTCCCATTCGTCAATTTTTATCCATGGTTTTATATTCTCTGCCGACGTAATGCCAGTATACTTTTTAGCGGTTCTCTCACTACCTTTTACATCCGTCACCTCATATCTATCGTTACCCAATACTTTCTTAACTTGAAATGGACCTTTGAATGTAGGTAACAGCTTTCTACTTTTGCCGTCATTATTTTGACTTTGGATTCTGATTAAAACTAAATCACCCTCAGTATACTTCCGTGCTTTGATTCTTGATCGATCGAATCTCTGCTTTTGTGCTTCAGCGTCAGCTCTAATATTTTCATCAACTTCCTCGCGCAACTTTGTCACGTCTAATAATTGTTGAGAGTCATCATCCGGAGCTAAACTATCACTATCCATACGCAATCGGTAACCGAAAAATACCTCACTCGGGACCGCTTTAATTGTCTTATGGAATGTAGTGTTTAAGCCCTGCTGTAAAGGTTTGATATACTGGTCCCACCTATCATCTGACGTATCCGCGCCGATTGTTTTTAAAGCCTCTAAAATTGTTTTATTGAAACGTTCCACTTGTCCGTTTGAACGTGGCATCCCTGTTGCTATAGTATGCAAATGGATGTTTTTACTTACACAATATTCAACGAATTCGTTCGAAGTAAAACATGACCCAGCATCCGTTATTATTCTCTTAGGGTTACCGAACGATTTTGAAATATTTTCTAACTCGTTTATTGCACAAGATGATTTTGTTGATTTCACCGCCGAAATAAAAACAAATTTTGTAAATGCGTCAACGACTACCAGTAAATACTCATTTTTAGTTTTGGTTTTCACAAAAGGGCCTAGGTGGTCTAGGTGTAGTGTGTGGAACGGTTGAGCGTATTTGGGGAGTGGATATAATTCTCCTTCTTTAGGTCCGCCTTTGTTTTTATAATATATGCAGTTTAAACAATTTTTTATGTATTTTTTTACAACGTGTCTCATTCTTGCAAACCAATATTGACAACCTATTCGCTCAACCGTTTTGTCTAGAGAGAAATGCCCCAGGTCGTCGTGATTACACTTAATTATTTGCCATATACATTTTTTTGGCACAACCCAGCGACGACCGTGGGCAGTTCTTCTGTACACTTTTCCACCTAGTAATTCATATTGGGAAAAAATAGTTTTGTTGCTAGCCAAGTCACCCGATTCAATAATGCTTTTAATTCTTTGTAATTCTGGGTCCTGTAATTGTACCGAAAGCAACCAATCAGATTCCGTTATTGACATAATGACCTCGGTTTCCGATTTTTCTCCGGATGGCACGGGGTTGCGACTTAATGCATCCACGTGCTGCATCCGAGTGCCTTCGCGATGCACAATATCAAATGAAAATTCTTGCGTGGATAGCACCCAACGGGCAATCCGGGGAATTATCTCTTTTTTGGATAGGGCAAATCTAACTGCATTGCAATCGGTGACAATTTTAAAAGTTGACCCCAATAGGTATAGCCGGAACTTTTGCAGGGAACAAACGATTGCCAATAGCTCCAATTCGAAAGAATGGAATTTTTTTTCATCTAAAGTAGTCTGTCTACTATAGAAATGTACAGGCTTTTCGCCTTCGCTTGTAACCTGCATTAATATTCCGGCGATGCCATCTCTACTCGCGTCTGTATATAACACGTTTTCTTTGTTAGGATCAAACATTGCTAAAACGCTATCTGACGTTAATTTATTTTTAAGCAACTGAAACGTCTCATCATGAACTGGCTTCCATTCCCAAGTCGTGTCATTTTTCAATAATTTAGTTAATGGGGCCGAAATTAAGGCACAGTCTTTAATGAATTTCCTGAAATAATTTATCAAACCGAGAAATTACCGCAGTTGATGGACGGTTTTAGGAACGGCAAATTTGTGTACAGCTTCTAACTTCTTCTCATTCGGCATAACGCAATCGGGTTTAATTTTATATCCGAGAAAATCAATCTCTTTTTTGAAAAAGTGACACTTCTTTAGGTTTAAAGTCAGTCCGTTTTCCTTAAATATTTTTAGAACCTCTTCTAGAAGTTTCAAGTTCTCCTCAACTGTTTCAGTTACTAGATAAACGTCATCTAAGTAAAGAATAACATTTCCAAACCGTAAATTCCCCAAAACCTTATTCATCATGCTTTGAAAACAGCTAGGTCCATTGGCTAACCCGAACGGGACACGTAAAAACTCCCAATGCCCGTCTTCTGTGACGAACGCGCTTTTAGGTATTGATTCCTCACTCATCGCGATTTGATAATATCCGCTTTTCAGATCTAAACTTGTAAAACATTTATGGCCTTGAAGTCTGTCTATCAGTTCCTCAATCCGTGGCATGGGATACTTATCCTTAACTGTAATTTTATTCAAAGCCCGATAGTCAATGCAGAGCCTTTTTTCACCGTTTTTCTTGTTAACAAGTAAAGCTGGACTGGCATACGGTGATTTGCTTTCACGAATAATGTTATTTTCTAAAAGTTCATTTACCATCTCCCGAATTTTTTTTCGGTCTGGAATAGAGGCTCTAAAAGGTCTGCATTGAACTGGTTGAGGACTGGTTAGGTCAATTGTCATTTCATGCCCGTTGACTTTACCTAGATCTTTAATATTTGACGAGATACAACCGTCATACTTTCTGAAAAGCGCTATCAATTCGTTCTGGTGAGAATCAGTATCTAACTCAAGATCGGTCACTGTATTACAGAATTCTTTGAATGAAGACGCATAGTCAAACTTCAGTGAATTCCCTACTCGTGAATACATTAAATCATCGCGTTCGGTCACGTTCCTGCCAATCAGTATGTCGTAATCCGCTAAATCGTCCATAACGTAAAAATCTATTCCTGTCAAACAAACCGCATCGATTTTCAGATCAACTGTTATCTTGTGCGTAACTGTATCTGTGTTTTGTTTTTTAAAGCTATGCAATGTTACAGGCAAGGGCAGCCTAATTTTCTTTATTTCCTGTTTCTTAACCAAATCTGCAGAAATGAGTGAACAGCTACCACCCGGGTCGACAAAAGCTTCATGTTCAAAATTGTTAATATTAATATTCTTTATAAATTTGTTTCGCGGATTGTGGGTAGACACGAATTTTGTTTCATGTTTCTCCATTTTAACTGCATTCTTTTTATGGTAACATTCATTTTCTAAATGCCCCTGCTTGTTACAGTAACTGCATTGCTTTTTATTTGCAATTTTATTAACAACAACATCACAATTTGCTTTTGTATGGTTACCGCCACAATTATAACATTTGATCTGTTTTCGTTGGTGCGTGTTATTATTACGTGCGGTGGTGGGTCGTTCAGATACGTTAGGTGAAACTGAAGACCCAGACGAAGAAACGTTTTGACTTGTCGACGGTTGTGTTTCAGTTTTCGACGGAACGTCTCGAGAAATCGCGCCTACATTTTTCGCGTTTTTAGATGGTTTATATACGCGACCATGTAAAAAACTTGCTAAATTGTCACTGGTTCCGAAATTAGTAGCTTCGATAGCTGCTCCTATACCGCAATCTCCTATATTACCCACAATAATAGAAATTATATCTTGTTCCGAAAAACCCAACGATAACCTATCAATTTTGCATTTCTGTTCGAAAAAGAACTCATAAAGAGATTGATTATCGTTAGGTTTATTCTCGACAATTTCCTTTAATAGTTCAAACATGTTTATACGCCGTTGAAAACTAGATGTTAACTTTCTATTCCAATCCTCCCATTTCCACGAGGGCCAAGAACAATCGGTGCGCAAGAGAGAGTCGTACCATACTTTAGCGGGACCTTTTAATTTGTTTAAAGCCTGATACCGGATCATTTCGTCAGTCCATGAAAAGGTTCGCGCGTAGTTCATGATTATATTGAGCCAAGCACATACGTCATCATTTAGTGGATTAAACTCTGGTATCATATTATTTAAGGTAGGAACATTATTTGTACTCACTGTTTGGGTATCAGTTCTATGTGATACCTTATTTCTCTTTGGTGGTGGAGGTGACGGAGTTCTCCCTGTAGACACGCTAATGGCGCTGGATGAACTCGAACTTGACCGTTGCCGCTTCCGTTTAGCTTTCGAGCGTTTACTACGTTTACCCATTTGGACGAAGGTAAGAACACTTCTGATGTTAACGATAAGTGAAGATAAATACTGGACTTTTAAAATAGGTACTTTATTAAATCAAGTTGATTACAAAATACGTAATAGTGTACAATTCAAGTAACCCTAACGAAAGTCGCCGCAACAAGAGAGCTCTGAAGGTCGTGCAGCCCCTTTTATCGGTTCAGTATCCCCACCGAAGTCGGCCGGTAGACGGGGCGGCGGCCACCTGGGCCTATGACGCAGCTCTCCGATAGATGGCGCTGTAGCGGCTCCTCGTAGTGTCTTCGTGAGCCGCTAGGTGGCGCGTTCAGCGCTTGGCGCCATGGTTGCCAACACAAACGTAGTCCCCATTTTCCTCTCTGGATATTGACATTATGGATTTGATGATTATTGTAAAAATTACGAGCGAAAAACAGAATTCATACTTTTAAATGCTCCTAACTCTTATAATAATAAAAAATTCGAAAAAATCTAACGTAGGGGCATAGCTGTGATTGATATACAACAAATTGTGTCAAAATGTTTTCAATAATGTTAATATCGAGAAAGGAAAATGAGGACCACGTTTGTATGAAAAGGTGATTTCCCGCGGGTCCTACACTTTCGCCTTACATTTAGAATATTTAGGGAGTTTATCTTTTTCCTTGTTTCTATTGAGAATATATTAAATTAATCATATTTCAAACGCTAATACGACAATGGAGTCCCTTTGTTTGACATAATTATTGAAAGTCATAATGTAATGATTGTCATATTATCATTAGTCATAATTTTGAAACCGTTAACTTTCAGGATTTTCCTCGGGTTATCCTATAGATAGGTTAGGTTGGGTTTGTTTGATGGCAATCCTGAAAAGTTACGCGTTTCTGAGAAAAACCAAATTATGACTAATGATAATATGACAATCATTACATTATGACTTTCAATGTCGACAATGTCTTTCATGGCTTTATATATGTTGCAATTTAAGAAAGTTTTGATATTGTTTTTGTTATTCTGTCATCTTATCTATTCAAGTATTTATCTCAGAATACGCAGAGATCTTCATCTCACACACATGATTGACATATCCAGATATTATCTTGTATTATTGAAAAGCAAAGCATTATTTTTAAGTTTCCATTGTCGTTTCCTATCAAAGATTCTCATCTTGGTTATGCTCTTAGGACCCCAAGTCATTGAAATATTGCCCCATAATACCCATGCCTAATGGCAGCTTTTGAAGTTTTCTAGTCCTAACAATCGCTTAGCCGCTGACGGGCAGACGGACATGGCAAAATTAAACCATATCCCTTCGCGCTTTGAACACATATATAACATTTATAATCGGGTCTATTGCGAATTTATTTTGTTACCATTATTTACCGACGTTTCGACACAGGTTTCACAGCTAACCTGTGTCGAGATGTCGGTAAATAAAGGTAATAAAATAAATTCGCGATAGACCCGATCATAAATGTGATTTAATATATATCCCTTCATTCTTTAACTTCGAAAATGTTCGATCCAATGTGCGCCGTCATCGATTTGTTTACCTACATGAAAGGCGAAGCTTTAACCGTTTCAGCGAAATGCGAACCTATACCGACATACGGGCCAAGGTGAAGTTTACATGTATGCGTTAACACGTCCATTGTTAGGACTGTAGCTTCCAAACGGTAAGCACGGAAATACAGTATTTCTGTCTCAAAACTACACGATAAAGTTATTGTGGTAAAACAAGGCATTCTTATTTCCTGGCTGTCATTATCATCATGTATTTAAGAGTAAGTCTCTTCTCGGTGGAGCAATTACCATGTTTCGCGGTCCTCTGCCTTCTCTTTGACAGCCTGATACGACACGACGTTGTTTTTCCTTTATTTGATGCATGTACGCTCTCCTTGGTCTTCTCTCCTTCCTCTTTGCTTCAACTTTCCCTTCTATGATTCCTTTTATGATTTTGATTCTTTCCTGGCTGTACGCCCCCTCAAACCTTGTCAGCTTTGTTTACCTACCAGGCATGTAAAAGGCGAGTTTCAGCTATTTCGCGAACGAACAGGCCAAGGCAACATAATGTAAACACATATCCATTGTCAGCTTCCGGATTTTATTGGTTGCTACATTTGCTACAGCTGTTGCACAAAATAAGTAATAGAATTAGACCAAGCTAACTGCAGCGAAATAATTCGTCATCCACTTAAATAAGTTATTGGTAAAAAAAAAATTTTTGGTACAAGCTTTTATCGCTGATTGTACTTTTACTAATACTCATCGAGACAATTCTAAAAACCCCAAACACAACTAGGTTGCGTTGTTTCATCACAGAGTTTCTATGTCCACCTCCTGTCTCCATGATCAGATCAGCTCTTTGGTACCATAATATTGCATTGTCACCCGATTTACATATATTATGTGAGTACCTATGTAAGTTTTTAAGCTCAATCGTAAATCGGGAAGTGGGTAAAATTTTGCTAGGTTTGCTTGAGCGCGGTAAGTGATTCATGACATGTAATCATTGCTTAAAACTGCTAATGACAAGTATGATTCGTGTTCATAAGCAAGATTAACTTATCTACACGTGAATTCTTCACAAATCAGTTTTTTTTGTCGGTCCGTGGATCAAAGAATTTTTATATTCAATTCACTGTGGGCATCGCATCACTCATGATAAGGTTTGATTTATCATAATTGATAAACAACAGTCAATTTATCGAGATAGCCTTGATTTAATTTGTAGATTTGTAGTTTAGTGTACAATCCACGTACATTCTGTTATTTAGATTTGGTTCCTAAGTGTAAATATGTCACATTTACGTGTATACATGGTGTCGCATTCTGTACAGTAAGCTGCAGAGATAACTGACCAACTGGGTGGGGGACTGGGGGTCAACTATCTCTGCAGCTGACTATACAGTATACATATCAAACGAAAGATAATAATAGAGGACTTACCGATTTTCACCACCACCAATTTTCAGCGAAAATTATTGGTCTCTGAGAAACTATCGATGCTAAACCGTGCTAACCTAAGTTTTTAATTAGGTTATTTCACAAATAATTAAATATGACCTTACAAAATGGTGGTCAAGAGAAGAAAATCTACCACATATTAACCAGATTTAACTGAAAACTTTTCTGATAGTCATCAATCATGCACCATTTGCTAACCCGGGGTTAACTGATGGGTAAGCCTGGATTTACCATGGTTATACCAGTATAATTTGACAGTGGGTTAATGGTTTAACCGGTTAACCCCGGGTTAGTGGGATGGTGCTAGTGGCGCTAAGTGTGTGTCTCTGTTAATTATATTTTCAGGTTGTGCAATAAAGAGGATTTGTATTGTAATGTAATGCTAAATTTCGATGATTTCGCCTAAACCATTAACTTTCGCTGAACATACCTGCCCGGGGGTAAAATCGGTAGCTCTTTCTTCATTTAATCTGTATTGAACGCAACACCATGTATTTATGTTTTCCCCTCACTAGCTCGGAAAGCCGTCTTTTATCCTTTAAAACAAGCGGGGAAAAACGCATTTTATCCACTAGTGGGGAAAGTAATTTGACTTTGGATGGAGCGTGTTTAAGTAGCTTTTGACAGATAACAAAACGTAAAACGCTCATAATAATAATAGTTCGTTCGATATAAATTATCATTAAATAAATGGTTTGAGAATTTAATACAAAATACTAATCATAAGAAACATTTGTTTTTTTAAATGAAGTTGAGTCGATGCAATTTCAAAACGCATCGTCAGAAATGTCAACATTGTCAACAAAAATTTTCTTACCGACACATAAAAATACACAACTTCCAGAGTTTCCTGTTATATAATATCGTATTATCGTAAAAAAATTAGTGATTCCAGTGATGAAGATGATCTAACGCCTGTGGATGTTGCACTTTCCTCGCTATAGTGAGGGGAAAAGTTTTGTGTTACACACGGGTGCAAATGTATTTTACTTCTCGTGTGTTAAAACACTCGCTACGCTCAGGATTCTATTTTAGAACCACACGCTTCGCTCGTCGTTCAACTATAGAATCCTTTCGCTTGCTCGTGTTTCAATTTCACACTCGCGGGTAAAATACAACTTTGCACCCTTGTATAACAAATAACTATAAATATACACTTGATTAACACAGTATACTCTCTATTAAACACAACAAGGCTTGGTATTATAAATCATTCAAACAGTTAGTAAATACTCGAAAGGCGAATGTAAATAACTAAATACACGATTTTGTTAAATACATGTACACAATGGTGTTCAAATAAAGATCTTCTATGTATGTAACTGAATAGTGTTTATTTTGTTTACCTATAACATATCTGTTGGGCTACATTAGAGATATACATAGAAAGCATTAACTTTTAAAAGTTAAGGATGTATTAAGGTGCATTGGGTTAACTTCGAAAGTAGGATAATTTTAAAATTTCTAACAATACGAACGATTTTCTAATTTTGAAAAAAATTCTAAATATAGATATTTTCCATGAAACACTATGTAACTTCAAACGATTATCATTAAAATGTATTCAGAAGCCATAACATCGTTTTTACATATTGTTCTCCATATTGTTCCACATATTGTTTTTACATAACTGCAAGTTTTTTGGCACTATTTATTAACACACCGTTATGACCGTTAATGTTATTAACTATTCAAATGGATAATTCGTATAAATACTTTTAAATTTAATGTTTTAATTATGGATGGTATAGAAAGGATGCCAATCTCTTATGGCAGAATTGTTGCAAAAGTGACCGCTTTCAGCTTTAAATAATAGTTCCTAATCTCTCCGGTGGCGCTAGTTAGGCTCTGGGACATAAGTATAACATGAACCATATAAGGCAACAAATAACTCGACCAAATTACGTAGGTTGTTTTTGGTAGTATTTCGGTGTATGGTGGCGCCGCCTAATTACTGTTTTTTGATGGACACTTTTCATACATAGAGATTTGGCTCCTTTATATAGTCTTCATGGTTTTAATGTTTAGGTTTACATAAATTTAATTAAGGAAACTGTAAGTCTACAATATTAGTAACTATAATTGTATCTAAAAATGACAAAAAAAAAATTGTATCTAATGTTACACATACAAGACTGTTTGTTTCTTTAGACTTTTATTGACCGGGATATAGACCGTGATTACCTTTTGTATTATTTGTGAGCTCCCGATATTATCCCGATATCCCTGTCAATATAAGTCTAGTGAAACTAACCGTGAATCATTCAAAACTCTGTTTGTTTCTTAGTACTTAAAAAAAAAATATTACAAATTGTACATATCTATAAAACTTGTACTTTATTAAATCACATTTACAATCGAATCTAAAGCGAATTTATTTTGTTACCTTTATTTACCGATGTTTCGACACAGGTTTCACTGTAGTAAAAGTACTTTAGCAAAAATGCTTATCAAGGCGTCATGTTTACTGTTGACACAGATATGAGTTTCACCGAAACATATAAAATGGGATGCGAAACATATAATATATATGGGGTCAAATTGGTAATTCTTAAGGTTCTCTATCAATATCCGCAATGAAAGCAACACCGTGTACTTACGGGAATTTATTTTATTACTTTTTATTTATTGCAAAGGGAAACAAACAGCACATAATCACACATATAGTTTAACAAATTGAGTTGACACAACAGCCAGAACAGTTTCCACTTATAGGTAACACAATTATTGCTCTGAGAGAAACAACATGCAGTACATGCACATTCGTAAATTAACAAGGCAATTACAAACTAAAACTAAAACTAAGATTATACAATTTAATGACAAAATTTATGAACAAGTAAATTGTGATTTATCTTGTATAGATTAAGTTTTTATTTTTATATATAGGTAATACTTTAAGCTATATGTATCACCTAGTATTAGCACAATGTCAAAACTTCAGCGTAGGAAAATGTTAATTAAAAATTGGAATTGTCTCAACTCTGCCGTGTCAGACGTATCTCTGCTATCTTTAGATAGCAGAGATACGCCTAACCAGTGCAAAATGAAACTAGACACTATGCTTTACATAATACTTAAACAAAATTTCAAAAAATGTCTTTAGTTACTGAGATATTTCATGTTTTAAGATAGACGTTTTCGAATTTTTGGACATTGAGTTATGCGTATCTCTTCTAACTCAAGTTAGAATAATTATGCGTAACTCTTCGCAGTTTTTTTACGGCAAACTGGATATCTACTATCTCGAGTTATCATAGTTTCGCGTAACCACACGCAGGTAGTACGGCGATAGGCGGCTCGCGGTGAGGCGGGGGGCGGGGCGCGGAGGGAGCGGCTGGTCGCTCCTTGCCACGTGTATTTGTTTATTTGTGTAGTTTCAAGCAAAAGGTCGCTTATTATAAGGACATTACGTAATATTGACCCGGTTAAGTTAGCGTTCCGGTGTTTTTTTATGTTGTTTGTTCAAAATATGATAAATTAGTCTTTAAAATGAGTTCTTTACGAAGCCTTGTTACGAATGTGTAGTGAGAGAAATGTGAAGGCGTGTCGGATAACCAAAACAGCGTTTGCCTATGTTACACCAAACCTGAGTTCCAATAGGTACAGCCGGGGTTCAGCATCAGCTCTATCTTAGGTACTGCTCTCCCAAGTGCTCATCAAGGCGTGTCGGATGACCAAAACAGCGTTTGCCTACGTTGCACCAAACCTGAGTTCCACTAGCTACAGCCAGGGTTCAGCATCAGCTCTATCTTGGGTACTGCTCTCCCAAATGCTCATCAAGGCGTGTCGGATGACCAAAACAACGTTTGCCTACGTTGCACCAAACCTGAGTTCCACTAGGTACAGCCATGGTTCAGCATCATCTTTATCTTGGGTACTGCTCCCCCAAGTGCTCATTAAGACGCGTTAGATGACCAAAACAGCGTGTGCCTATGTTGCACCAAACGTGAGTTCCACTAGGTACAGCCAGAGTTCAGCATCAGCTCAGCTCTATGTATACTAAAACCTTCTCCAGAATGTAAAAATAACTTTTCTGAAACCCGCATCAAAGTCGGTTTAGCCAAACGCGAGATAATCGCGGACAAACATACGGGTCAAACTGAGAACCTTTTTTTAAGGCGGTTAAACATTTTGGAGTAACTGACCTTCTGCCGTTAATTCCGACTTTTACACTTACTGGGATTAAATATTAAATAAAGTACATACAAACAAACACACACACACACATACATACATACATACATACATACATACATACATACATACATACATACATACATACATACATACACACATACATACATACATGCAATACATGCATACGCTATTAAACATAAGGCTCTTTCCACCAATCGATTGATCTACTTTATAACCAATGATGTAAGGACTGATGGAAATCGGGCTCCTTGTATGTAATGTGAGTTAGCATATTATAAAATGGATTATCTTGTGTAGTCTGGTTACGCGTTTTACTAGGAGCACTAATACAACGAACTCTTACAACTAAAGATAAAAGAACTACGCGTGACCACCTCAATGTTCCCCATGCCCTGGTTACACGTTTTACTAGAAGTTGATACAATGTAGTCTTCTAACTTTAGATAAACGAAAACCTCAATAAGCCCGCGAGCCGTGGCCACGCGAAATAGTATGAGCGCTCATACAACGAACTCGTCTAACTTTAAGTTAACATAGTTACGCGCAACCACCAAATGTATGAAACAGTGGTTACGCCAAACTATGTTTATGGGTTTATTTCAAAAACTATGTATTTTTACAAAAAAAAAGTAAAGAAATAGTATTCTTCACGTCTATTGAAACACAAAACACATATTAAAAATGACTTAACTCAATAAACTCACGAAATATATGAGTTTATTAGTTTTCACGCTCACCGAAAACTTTAAAGTCGATTTACTCAAAACTGTGTTTTTTGAGATAGCAGAGATACGTCTGACACGGTAGAACTGACTCCACAAATTTTTGTAAATAAACTATTTTTATTTAATTATTTATTTATTTTTATATTAAAAAAAAAAGAGAAAGAAGAAGAAATTTTAAACTGATTTACTACATTAACACGCATCAGCTCCAAGAGCTGCTAGTGTAACAAAATAAATGGAAAACAATAATAAATAAAAATTAGTGCTCGTTGTTTAGTGATTGTTTTTTTTTTTTTTTTTATACGAAGATAGTAAGCGAATAGCATTTTATTTTGCGTTAACATGGATTACCTTATCACCGTTCGAGTTATCGAGGTTCCACTATCATCTAGTTCGGAAGTAAAGTGCCAGAACACAAGCTGCTACTAAATTGATGATTCCCCGGCAAAATGCTACCAACAACCTTGGTTGGTTAATGGAATGGCCAGGAATCTATTGCTTTGGTCACGCGAGCTTAGTGCCATCATAAATTTAATGCTTACTAGTAAATGGGGAGGTTAGAACGCGATTTCTTTTCCAAATATTTTGGTGAGCCAATTCACTAAAGTTGGCGTTGGCGAGAATGAGTAGCAATCATAAGATTAATCAGTGACAGAAATTACCTGCATGTACTGTTAGCATTTTATGTTCTGTACTATTTTTATATTAGACATAGACATAGACATAATTTATTGGTAATAAGGTATTACAGGTCACATTATCCTGACATAACATAACAGCATCCTGACCATGATTGCGGACAGGGTTGATAGCCTGTATATAAATAACTGCTGCATGATTCATGTGCGCAGGAATGGGTAGGTGGGCAGATTTTCTTTAAAGTGGTTTTTGAGAAAATCTGCTTACTTATTTATTTTAGAAACTAGAATTTTATATAGTTAGCTAGTCAGTAAATAATTATGTATATACTAACATTAGCCTTAAGATAAAACTGTCACTAACACAAATTGATCCAAGTTGGTCCTTAATAAATGAATTTATTTATTATTATATTTATTATATAGTATTATTCCAAGCTTAACAACGTAACGGCTTAATAAAACAATATGGCTAATACTGTACCAACATAAGGTGATTGTAATATTAGTTCTAATGACAGTTATTGAAAGCCCGCCAAAAAGCATACTTTGAGCGTGTAGGGCTGATATATGTTATCTGTGACAACTGAGCTTTGCCTGTCAACTTGTAAAGAAATACGCATGGAGACTATATAAAGGAGCCAAATCTCTATGTATGAAAAGTGTCCATCAAAAAACAGTAATTAGGCGGCGCCACCATACACCGAAATACTACCAAAAACAACCTACGTAATTTGGTCGGGTTATTTGTTGCCTTATATGGTTCATGTTATACTCATGTCCCAGAGCCTAACTAGCGCCACCGGAGAGATTAGGAACTATTATTTAAAGCTAAAAGCGGTCACTTTTGCAACAATTCTGCCATAAGAGATTGGCATCCTTTCTATACCATCCATAGAAATACGGCTTAAATGAGAAAACCAGATTTGTAAAACTAATAATAATTAAAAACCTGTCAAGAAGAACATCGTTTTTATATTTGTAGGCAGCATACGAATCCCCAGAACGAGGCTCACAAGGTGGGCTATCAGTACCATGTGGTTAACTCGGTATAGCAAAGTTGCCTATAAGGTCTCGCAACGCTCAAGATTCCACTTTTCAAACTCGCTACGCTCTTGATTCAATTTCGAAATCTTGCGCTTGCTCGGGTATCATTTTGTAAAACAAATAATTATTATAGGTTAAGTCGCAAGTTTTCTATCGATGTCAAGTGGTCTCTTTCTTTACCTACGTATATTTAATTACACTTGAAATGAATTACTACGTTACCCCATATTTATTTCATAATCGAGATATTATTTCTCAAGTGATAAAAATTGTGCCATCCCATCAATTAAGGTATTTGCAATTGATAACATAACACTAAGAGCCATTTAAACGTGTTACTTTGTGTTGTAATTTCTATACATGGTGGCTAAAAAATAAGTGCATTCCCGTTGCCAGGGAGGTTTTAGGATTATACTGAGCAACTTTTACTATGGGACCAACCGCGAAATCGCGAAAAAAATTTTGACTGTTTCATAAATTTTTGGCTGGTTGGCCCATTTTCTATGGGAAGGTAAACTTTTTTTTCGCTATTTCGTGGTTGGTCCCATAGTAAAATTTGCTCAGTATAATCCTAAAACCTCCCTGGCAATGGGAATGCACTAATTTTTTAGCCACCCTGTATAAGGGCAGCATTATTTGCATTGTTCTTCGTTTGAGAGTCTTGAGTATGCAAATGCATATGGCGCCAGATTCCTACCAACCTACCCACTATCAGTTAAAATTAGATATACATATATTGCCTACATTAAATGAAAAATTACGTTATACTTGTGTTATCATACGATTATTAAAAAGTTACATAACATTTACGTACCATTTCCCGCGCTTTTCCAAGCGCCATTTTTTTACAATTGCTCATAAAGTCAGCGGCGCTCGGCATTCAGCCAGTAGACGATGTGACGTAACGTTTATTTTCAGAACGGGCTCATTCCAACCGGTAAATACCGGTTTTTATAATAACGGTTCAAGTTCACACGAAACTAATGGGTTTTGTTAACTGTGTTGTTGTTGGCTAAACTGAATGTGTAGCAATTTGTTTTGTGTTTGGGACAATCAATGGGTCTATTTTTAAGAGCCCATTTACCCATTAACGTGCTCAATAGCGCCACTGCTAAATAATTGTGATCATTTAAATTTAACTATAGATATTTTAAAAAACGGGGCCGCTACGTACTGTAATTTTGTATTTAAGTACCTTTTGAATACATCAAACTAGTTTTTATGTTGCTGGATTCGTCGATTTCGTCGATCTATGAACTCAAAACAAAAACGGCCGTTATAACTTCGGACCCATAGATTGAAGAATCCAGCAACGTAAAAACTATTATAATGTATTCAAAAGGCACTTAAATACAAAATACAGTCAACGAGGGAGAGGAGTGTTTAGGGTCGGCAACGCGCGTGTAATATCTCCGGTGTTGCAGGCGTCCATAGGCTACGGTAACTGCTTACCATTAGGCGGGCCGTATGCTTGACTGCCACCGACGTGGTATAAAAAAAATACAGTATGTAGCAGCCCCCTTTCTTAAATATCTATCGTTAAATTTAAATAATCACAATTATTTAGCAGTGGCGCTAGTAGCACGTTGATGGGCTCTTAATCGACTTCAACAAGGCGGTTATCAATACGCGGGTTTTGTTTGCTCTTTTTATTTATTATATATTGTGCCATCACTCACTCACACACTACAGTTGGTCCTATTGTCATCGGATTAGGTTAAATATTGCTACTGGACCGCGAGCCACGCGCAAATTTCGGGCCCGCCACCAACGGAGCGGCAGCTGACGTTCACGAGGGTTCATCATACATAGCTGTTAACCACTATACGAGTTTTCACCCGGGAGGCGATTTGTCATGGAAATCTGTTCCTGGCCCGCGGTCTGTACCACCAATTTAACACTGACACATTCGCTAGCGTATGCGTAACTTACTTTCTTAATGCATCTCGCTCGTACTCGCATATTAGTGCGAGCGAGATGTATAGAAAATAAGTTATATAGGATTAAAAAGAACACAAAAGTAGTCATGCGGTTCTAGAAATCAGGCATTTAATGCGATAAAATATTGACGTAAATAATGAGTATACCTAATTATTATCATAATGATAGTTAAGATTACATGATTAACTGATTATATCGCATAAAGTACCCGATAAAAATCATGCTTCCATTATTTCTAATGCTGAAAAACCGGACAAGTGCGAGTTGGACCGGCCCACCGAGGGTTCCGTACTTTTTAGTATTTGTTGTTATAGCGGCAACAGAAATACATCATCTGTGAAAATTTCAACTGTCTAGCTATCACGGTTCATGAGATACACCCTGGTGACAGACAGACAGATAGACGGACAGAGGAATCTTAGTAATAGGGTCCCGTTTTTACCCTTTGGGTACGGAACCCTAAAAAAGAGATAGCTGTCTTGTCTCACTCGCCAGTCATTAGTAGATCAATGAGCTAGTATTACAACATACATAATACACGATGCTCGTTTAGTTTAATGGTTTAACTAATTTGCCAACTCATTGGAGTAATTAAACAAGCTATGGGTAGCTAGTCCAAATATAACGGGTTGGTAGTGGTGTAAACAGCGCTCAATTTAATGTTGCCAACTTGCAATTGACCAAATTGTAAACAATTTATCCTTTTAGGCGCCATTAATTTATTACGTAAGACGATTTAGGGGAGAGAGGGTCGAACATATCTTATTTTTTCTTACAATTTGCGTCGCGCTGTCGGGCAAAAATATGACTTTTTTTTTTTTTTTTTTATAATTTATTTATTCACTTTAAATATTCATACAACTTTTGCCAGTATGCCACTATTGTAAACCTCTTTGGTTTATGTAATAGTTGGCGAGTTCGCGCGGTCCGATCCGCGTTTGCTTAATACTATTAGGTATATAATTATATTATACTATTATATATATATAAAACTAATCTATACACATCAAATCTCTGCATCTATTTTATACATTACTCTAGACTTAGGTAGTATTTTTTTAGTCTTGGCATACATCTGCCGTGGTTTTCAACAATGTTAATGAGATCATACAGTACATTTTGCACGTTTTTTTTTATGTGATAGTCAGCAAACGAGCAGACGAGCCGCCTGATGGGAAACAGTCATCGTCGCCCATGGACATAAGCAACATCACAGGAGCCACTTAAGCGTTAGTAAACAAATAGTTGCGTGTGCCGTAGCCATTATTATAGTACGTAATAATATTAAGTGCTAAAGATATTCCCACTCAGGTTATTAAACAGATTTGTATTAAACGATAAGTTTGGTGTCGCGTGACTGTTTCATGTTATCAAGTAGGTAGGTACGTTATCACATTGATGTGTGAGCGAGACATCGCTATATAATTGCTATATATGTGAATTAGGAAACTATAGGTCTATAAAAAAACAATTTGTAGCTATTAGCTAAGTTGCTCATGTTTATTTTAAGACTGTTTGTTTCTCCATAAAAAAATGCATAACGCTATCACTCACATCCATTGTGTATTTTCATTTTTTTATATACCATGTCGGTGGCAATCAAGCATACGGCCCGCCTGATGGTAAGCAGTGATGGTATTTGTGGGCCCGGCAGCCAAAAATTGTAGGAATTTGTAAAAAGGAAAGCGGAGGCGGTGCAGCCGAGTGGATCTGACGTCCTACTTGAAATCCGGAGTTTTTTTTTTAAACGAATTAGTTATTCGGAGCTTACAAATATACGGACGGAATATCATTTGATACCACTAGCTTTCCGGTGAAAGAAAACATCCTGAGGAAACCTGCATATATCCGCGAAGGAATTCAAAGATGTATTGTATGTATTGTATTGATTGATTGGGGGGACTATACATATTATAGTATTTGTCTACGTGTCAGTGTGATAAAGACAGTGACCGTCGCTTTCAATCGCGTGGTGTTAAGTGACACTTATTTGTGGTATTTTCTATAAAAAGGGACCTTATTGTCGATGGCGCTTACGCCATTATTAACGATGCTCCAATATAAATACAATGCCGCGCAACGCTGTGCGGCGTAAGCGCCATCGATAATAAGGTCCTTTTTCATAGAAAATGCCCCATTTTATCACCTGGATTATTGCAATCCAAAACTCGCCTGCTGGTTATTAATCAGATTTGTATTATTAAACGATAACTTTTATGCGCCATTGCGTGACTGTATTTCCATGTTATCAAGTAGTTAGGTTTTTATTTGCCTTAATTTGTGGACATGGCAGCGAAAAATTTTAGGTGTGGCTGTTACATTTTCTGTTACATACATATATAGTATATTGTACATTATATAGAAATATAAATCATTTAATGGAACAAATTAAATAAAAATATAGTAACAAAACTTATAAACTAAACGTAACTTATAACGTAATTATATAGTACATTGTTAAAGGCTAGAAAGTGACAATTATATTAGCTGGACGAGTCCTTTAGGTGGGCCAGGACAGATTCGTATTAAGGCAGTTGGGTTTTAGGCCAGAATCTAAGTAAGTACGACTCTGTTGAGGTCTGAGGAGATTTTTTTTTTTTTTTTTATACCACGTCGGTGGCAATCAAGCATTAGCATTTGCTATAGGTATGTTTCTGAATAAAGCAGTTTCGACATACGACTTATGATATGGAAGTCACTTTCTCTTTAAACCAATTTCTGAGTAGGACAGATTCGAATAAAGGGGTCCCGTGACATGACAGTACTACGTCAGATTGGTAACGAGTTGGATTAGGACTAATTCTGTTTGATATAATTATAAGACATTTACATTGTGTATTTTGCATGTCGTTTCACGGTTAAATATGATGGCTCCAATGAATAATTAAGACCTGTTTATGTTACCATATTTAATGCAAATAAAAACTATCAACTATCAACTAATGCAGTTTCTTATCTCATCCGATTAGCAACGATTCGATTAAGAAATTGAACAGAATCTTTTAATGATGAATAACGTCACACTAAATCAATAGGTAGGTAGGTTAGGTTCGTTAGGTTGCTTTAGATGCCCGAAGGGCAAACCGCCAAGAAATAGGAGCCCCGCATAGCGGGGCTCCGTCGACTCAGGGTAAGAAGGAAATGTTCAATGGACAAGTATCTATTTTGGCATAATGGTACATATTTTGTGGATAATTAAAAAAAAAAAAATATAACAGAATCCGATCAACATCGAATCGGTCGTACTCGGAATTACACATACTAAGATTCCAATATGTAATTTTCTGTCCTACTCAGAATTCGGTATAATGAGAATCTGAAGTGCTAGGAATTTAAGATTTTAATAACCTAACATTTTAGGAACTTGGATAACTTCGAAAATGCTCTATTCATAATCAAACCTATTTAGAATCCGAATTAAATAGAAACTGGCAACCTTAGAGTCGTACTTACTCAGATTAAGGCCTAAACCTCAACTGATTTAATACGAATCTGTCCTGGCCCGCCTAAAGGGGACGAGTTAGTTTGTGCAACGGATAGGAATGGAAGATATTATAAGAGTAATTTTACGGGTGACGATAATTCCTTATTCGTTCGTGCTCGTTTGCAATATTTAAACTACGCCCCATGTTGCACAATGTACAGTAAGTAACTGTTCTTATTTCCACGATGCAAAACCGCCAAATTAATTCACACGGACACTTTGCATTAAATAACATGCGTTGGCGATTCTGACGAAGTGAGTCTGTCTCTCAAGACTTTTAGTGAGTCACGCAATGATCTATAAGTATTTACTCGTATACACTGTGTAACCCAAACCCCTTGTTCAACATGTGAATTTCTGGTCCCCAAGTTGACCTTTTTTTGGGTAGTTTAGTGTTGTTTACTCATATCATATCATATCTCCGTTGACATTTTGCTGGGTCCACGTCAGTTAACCGTGACCACAGCTGGTTCATGGCTGGTTCAACCCAGCTGAAACGTCGGTTAAGGTAAAAATAATGAAATTATATTGCGTTTGTCGTTTAATAATATAATAATAATATTGATTATTTCAAGTTTTAACCTCATACAATACAATAAAATAAGGTAACATAAAATTTAAAAATAGAATACAATACAATGATGCGGAAGCTATAAATAGATCCTTTGTTAAATTATACCTTAAATAAGTACATATTATTTTCCATTTTCGTCCAGGTGCACGGCCGTCCAGTGTTTTAGGATGTTATTGCTCGGGTTGACAGTAAACAGCGCCAGAATATCATTTTCCTGCGAGTTTTGCCATACGTTTGCCGAGACCGAAGCTATGCGGGACCGCATGATTGCATAAAAATCAGGTACTCCCGCATTAACAAACATGGTCTTAGCACTGCAGTAACGAGGTTGTTTCGTTTAAATCACTAAATACCAGAAAAGACGTTTGTTTTCCTGCAATATCGTATATGAAAACAATGTCCAGTCAGGTCAACGCACAGTGGCCTTTTGTTTCTCATTCATATATACCAATCAGTCCAATTGACGCCGAGAGTTTGTGGAACTAAAAAATACAATTGGGATGTGGACTCATGCCAAAGGGCATTATTTAGCGTGTGACGCGGGTTTTTTGGCTGGCCCACAGCAAATACTATCGTGTTATAAGAAAATTATGCTTGATGTGAAAGTCTAGTATAACGAATAGTCAGAATTTGGTCAGAATAACCAAAGATAGATGTAACTCCGTAATAGATGGATACAGTCTAAGGAAAAAACGTGCCTCGAAAATCAAGAAAATTTGATTCTCGTTCAGAGGGCGCTACTAGTTTTGGCCTACAGTCGTATAGATAGCGTTGATGGTTTCGTTTGTTATTAACAATTTGAACGCATATCAGTGAAAGAACATGGGTCAAAATCATAAAAATAATTAATGCAAATAAAAAAATCATTTATCTATATTTAAATACATTCTATCGTATTTTTATAAATCTTCATTTTTAGTTTTAAAGTGTGTCGACAGATGGCAGTGAATTTACTGGGGTTACAAAATTTACTATGACAGTACCGCTCTAGTATAAGTTACTCTATGGAATAACGAATTCCTCCTGCTTCAAATTACCGTCCCAGTCATTTTTGCAGTTTTGAATTTAGAACCTTCTTTTATTCCGTTATAGTTCAAAATTAGATTTCTTTTAAAATGACATAGGGACTAAGGAGGATAAAACGCAGGTTTGCGTTTATGAGTGCACCTGATAAAATCGTAATATCCGCAACCGCAATTTGTTTATTTATTTCAGCTGTTTACTATTTTTTTGAATAGTTAAAAAAATTAACAAATTTGATTAATATCCTTAGCAAATACGCCGGTCCTAGCTGTCGTTGGCTTTAATGAATTAATCGTTGGAAGTTAGAACTCAATCTCACTCACTTTCACTCTTAGTTGTCATGTCAGAAGGCGTGATATATTTATCATCACTCTCACTATCACGTCATTACGCGACATATCGTCGCTATACTTACTCAGCCTCATATCTGCAACAATCATTTGATGGAAATGTCGCTTTTCTTTCATTCGGAATACGGGTGTTTTTGTCATCAAATGAGTGTTGCAGATACGAGGTTGAGTAAGTATAGCGGCAATATATCATCAGTCGTATGTCAGGGATGTACAAACAAAACAATAATGTCTCACACGCTTGTGCTTATCAGTGGGAAGTGTAATACCGTGACTCAGAGACAGCTATTGACAGTACACTTAATGGATAATTGGATATACCTAGTGAAGACTTCAGAGAAATGGCAAAAAATGTAAACAAAGTAATTACTTTTAAGGCCTGCGTACACCGGATTCGTAGTAATTACCTATGGCTCCATAGATAACGTTAATGATTTCGCTAAATTCGTGTTAAGAACATATTCAATATTTTATAAAGTACATTTTTTTTTATGAAATAGGAGGCAAACGAGCAGACGGATCACCTGATGGTAAGCGATTACCGCCGCCCATGGACACCCGCAACACCAGAGGGGTTGTAAGTGCGTTGCCGGCCTTTAAGATGGGAGTACGCTCTTTTCTTGAAGGTTTGAAGGTCATATCGGTCCGGAAATACCACATGAATTGTCGCCTGCGGTTTTTACGGAACGATATGACCTTCAAACCTTTAAGAAAAGAGAGTATTCCTATCTTAAAGGCCGGCAACACACTTACAACCCATCTGGTGTTGCGGGTGTCCATGGGCGGCGGTAATCGGTTACCAATTACCATCAGACGATTCGTGCGCTCGTTTGCTTCCTATATCATGAAAAAACCGGCCAAGTGCGAGTCGGACTCGCGTTCTAAAGGTTCCGTACATTACACAATTTAAACAATGTATTTTTTATGTGAAACGTGAGTGAAATGTCTTTAAAAAACCCGTAGAGGTCGGATCAAAAACTAAGTAATTAAGTCCGACTCACGCTTGACTGCAATTTTTAATAGGTTTTCCTGTAATCTATAGGTAAAGATCTATTTTGTGTATTTTTTTCAAAATTTTAGACGCAGTAGTTTCGGAGATAAAGAAGGAGGGGGAATGGTCATTTTTTGCCTATTTTCTTGAATAAATTCTAAATTGTTAATCCTAAAATTATAAAAAAAATTATATTTGAGTGATCCTAAAAGGGTTCCGATTTTTCCTTTTGAGGTACGGAACCCTAAAAACACTATAGAATAGTCAGATAATAACATGCGTATGTTCATTTATTCGTTATCTGTGGCTCTGCTCTGACTCACATATCAGCTAACACAATTAGCGCTATTCCAAACATGACGCTGTCATACTTATTAGTTTCTGAAAGCGCGCTAAATGTTTAAACTAATAATGGGTTAGCTGCATATGTGAATGGTACAGTCAAGTGTAAAAGATGGGTGTAAACAACTTACTCAAAAATATGCCCATAGTTCTTAAGAGTTCCCGGCAAGCTCGGTTCTCCATACAAACGTAGTTATGCTCTCATTTTAAAACGACTAGCTAGATTGCTCTGAAACTTATCTTTATTGAAATAATGTGTGTAACAGACGGTCAAAATGTCTGTCCTCAAAGAATTGGGTCATTCTCGACGAGTTGGGTAAAGCGAGTAAGTATTTTATTGCGTGCTCCTTTTATTCATAATGTCACAAATGTGTTAAGTGGGGCATTCCAGAAAAGTGTCGTGACGCTATTTATATTTATTTAACACTTCTGATAAAGTTAAGAAGCCGATATTTGGCATGACAACGTTTGATAACTTAGCTAACGGTATATTTATACAGATTTCTGCAGGTTATTAAAATAGCTGCCATATATATATACTCGTCACGTTCCGAGTACATAGTTCTTTTTGTGGAATGCCTCTCCCTCTCTTTACGCATTAGGATTTTTGTATTAACACTTTGTTTACTTTTTATTCCTATATTTATTTTTATTCCTAGATTTGTTGACATCATTAATACAGAAAATTTGAAAGGAATCGTGACTCGCGTTACATTGTCTTGGAATTTACCAATAAGTGCTTAATTTGGTATGGACCACAAAAAAAGTGCGATTTCGACGTTTTTACACTACCCACCTACCTAAATACCTACCTACCTACCTACCTAACTACCTAAATACAAATTATTTGTGTACAAGAGAAAAGATGCCACAATGTTCATGACCTATTTCTTATTTTAAAATACGAATGATATTTTTAACTGAGGAAAGAAATGAGAGAATGTTCTCAAGCCGACGTGTATAATTTTAGTTTATTTTGTACCTACTGTGTTCGGTCCAATTTAAACTTAAAAAAATGTACATCCAAGGGTATGGAAATAAGGGGTGATTGATTGATTACCCACCGAATTTATGTATGGGCGCCCCCTTAAATATTTATTTTATTTTGTTTTTTAGTATTTGTTGTTATAGCGGTAACAAAAATACATCATCTGTGAAAGTTTCAACTGTCTAACTATCAAGGTTCATGAGATACATCCTGGTGGCAGACGGACGGACAGTGGAGTCTTAAGGATGACTCACGTTAGACCGGGCCGGAGCTTCCGGCGCTTACTTTTCTATGACATGACAGGTGATCACGTGATGCTTTCCATAGAAAACGAAGCGCCGGAAGCTCCGGCCCGGTCACGGCCCGGTATAACGTGAGTCATCCTTTATAGTAATAGGGCCCCGTTTTACCCTTTGGGTACGGAACCCTAATAACTATCAAATAATGTAAAAATATTTTCCATAATGTCAATATCCAGAGAGGAAAATGGGGACTACTTCCCCCCTTCGGACCCCTTTCGTCTTAACTCACGAATATTTAGAACATTTACTGTGTTACGCTGTTAGTCCATGGAAATTGAGTTCTAGCCTCGTTGAAACATGTCGCACGAGAGACTAAAAATACGTGAGTTAAAACCCTAAAATTAGTTTAATGTTAGGTAGTAGGACTCACGACAGATTAAGGTCGAACTGAAATAATATTTACTTGTTATTCCTATCCTGATCTTTAAGTTTACGTATTGTCAGGGGCGTAGCTAGAGGATAGTTACCCGGGGCAGTTACCAAATTTGCGCCCCCTGACGACTGACAAAAGTTTCCCTGCTGCTGCCTTTTGCCCATTTTGCCGCCCCCCCTTGGATGGCGCCCGGGGCACTTGCCCCCTGTGCCCCCCCTAGTTACGCCACTGCGTATTGTCACGATCTCTTGGACAGGTCTCCACGGAAGACCAGCGTCAAGATACCTAAAGCCGCACCCGCACTCCCCGCTGGCTCCGCAGAAAACCAACGCCGTTGGCCACGCTAGTCGTGCCAGCTGCATTGCTGAGTGGAGACCATTTCTGTTTCGCAAATCTAATATCTCTATTTCTACTGTTTTGTTTATCTTTGCCTTGTATTTGCTATTTGTGTTATATTCTATTCTAAAGGTAACTTGCAGTGCCGGCCCGAGTCCTTGATCAGGGTTAGAGCGAAATCGGGTTTTGGCGCCCTTCGTTGAAGCTTTTTACCCAAAAGCAAAACGAACCGTATTTTGGGCCCGCGTCACAATCGCGTCTTAAAACTTTTTTTTTTCTCATTTATACTTTATATTAATGAAAGTGTCATAATAGACTTAAGCAATATAGTAAGCGTCCTGAATAAATTTATTTTCTTTCAATAAAAGCGCGGGCAATTTTAATCTTTAGTCTTCACGTGAATTCAGATCACGCAGCATTTAAAAACAACTCTTTGTTTCAGCAAGCGGCTGGAAAACCTAGAACTCCTGGATGACTTTGCCGACGTCGACAACAACGTCAGTGACGTCGATGATGTCAATGGTCTGCGGAACGACGTCGACGTTAACAGGAACCGTGACGCCGTCAGCGACGTCGTGGTTGAGACCTGGGCTTATCTGCCAAATAAGCTGGTGGATATCAGTACGGTACGATGTTATTAAAATTGTATTTAGTCTCAATAGAAGATTAATATAAAAGAAAGATTAGGCTAACGAATTCTAAATCTGAGGCCGTGGGTTCGTACCCTGGCTTAAACCAATGAGTTCTTCGAAATGTATGAATAATTTAATAACCTTATCGGCGAAGAAAAATAACTTGAGGAAAAACCGGAGTAGTCCCTTGAAAGCCTAGTTTCTCTGGATTTTTGACCGCTTATTGAAAACGACATCGAGAGTAGTCTGCGGAATGACGTGGACGTCAAAGGACCCGTGACGCTATCAGTGACGTCGTGGTTGAGTTGAGGTCTGGGCTTATTTGCATTGTCACTGTCAGGGTCCTCTAGGCGCTAGCTGGCGCGGGTGCACGGAGCGAGCGGGCGCGCGTACTCGGGTGCCATTGTAAGTAAAATCCGTCACACGCATCCGCGCCAATTCTGTTAGCGATGCTCATATTATTTTTCGCTAAGCCCCTCACCCGCTCCGTGCAACTGCGCTAGCGGGCGCCCTCAGCGCCGTGTCACAAGATTGTAACAGATGGTTTTGCATTTCTTATATAAAGCTTACGGAGTTACGAATTTAAGTTGCTATAAATAACAAAACCCAACTCCTTCCCAACCCTAACCCACTCTAATCTCACTGGACTTCGGTTCGCAAATATAACACCCGCCTAGAGAGAGTAGGTACTCTCTATGGCCCTGTATCTACTTTCCACAAGGTCATATAAATAAAATTAAGAAGCATTGGTAGAGCGATTAGGATTGCTTCTAAGTTGGAGGTGTGGGTTCGAACCCCGGCTCGTGCTAACAGTGAGTTTTTCGAAACTTTGCGTGTTAAAAGTTGAATGTGCTATTCGTCTTTTATGTTTTCGACGTTCGAAGATACTAAATTGGTTTACACAATTAACAAATTAAAACTATAGTCTGTCAAACAACTTTGTCAGTAGAAAAAGGCTTGAAATTCAAATTTTCCATGGGACGATAACTATGAGACTATATTTTAAATTATTTTAAAACGGGTCACTCACGTATTATGAAGATAATTTAAAATGTTTGAGTCTCACGGGAGTTTTGACTATATTTTTCAGGATTTATGGTTAACGTTTCATTATTGGTGCCACGTTCATTATATGGGTGTTTACTATATTTTTTATTACAGGTATCAGAACCCAGCACCGATCTCAACTCTGAATGGGGAGAAATCCAAGAGATAGAAAGCGAAACCCTTTCAAGACATAAACGTGATACTGAAAATTCTACAGTCAACCCATCAGACACCAGTCTCGGCCCTAAAAACGCAAACGTAATCAACAATATCAAACTAGTAGGTTTTAGAATTGAAGAGTCTGATAAGGAACCTAAAATTGTGGATGAACTTATACCTAGTGTGTTGAGGAATACTCAGTTTCAATTGAGGTTGTTTGGAGAGAATTTTGTTAAAGGAATGGAAATTGCGTTTACGCATACGAAGTCGGCGTATGGAGATGAGTGCGTGCATTTATTAGATGAGACATATAAGGTATGTATTTTAAATTAATTTTTTAAACACTTCTATTTGTCAATCAAATAACGAAATTTTGGTGTTTTGCGGTAGGCCCTCTGGTCCGCATATACGTAGTGTTTAGTGTTGTGTTGCCGGCTGTAGCGTGCAAATCCAGTCTCCCCGACATGGGTCACAAGAATGATGCGAGCACAGGCCGTTCCCCTCATGGGCCACCAAAAATGTTGCTTACACGTAACTTTAATATCATTTAATTTATTCTAACCTCATTTTCAGTTAGAAGTGGACTCCGAAGAAAACGCCTTCATATCCCTGGTCGCACCTTATCCCGCAGACACGCCCGAAGGGCATAAATTCTACTTTTGCATCAGAGACTCCCCCTCAGGCCCCTTCAAGCACCAAGGAAGCGACACTTGGAAAATACTTGGAACCCACCACAAATTGCTACCTCTCTGGGTTTCTATCATCTTAATCATCATTCTTCTATTACTAGCTTCACTGTTCTCAGGCTTGAACTTAGGTCTGATGGCTTTAGATAGAACCGAGTTGAAAATCATAGCGAATACGGGAACAGAGAAGGAAAGGAAATATGCCAGAGCGATTATGCCTGTCCGAGCGCATGGAAACTATCTCCTCTGCACGATTTTGCTGAGTAACGTGGCTGTTAACAGCACTTTTACTGTGATTTTGGATGACTTGACGTCTGGGTTGGTTGCTGTTATAGGATCTACGTTGGCTATTGTGTTTATAGCTGAGATTACCCCGCAGGCTGTTTGCGCTAGGCATGGGTTGTTTGTTGGTGCTAAAAGTATTTGGATTATGAAGGTGAGTTTAATTATATTTTTATTCAAATACTTACCTATCATCTCCCACGACTTGATTTACGTAGAATTAGTATTTCCACAATAGTTCTTAAAGGATGATTTCCGAAACTCGAACTATCTCCATACCAAATTTTATCTAAATCAGTTCAACAGTTTAAGCGTGAGAGGTAAGAGACATACTGAGTTTCTTTCGGAATTGTAACATTAGTAGGTATGGATGATAAGTAAGGATTACATTTTATTACACTAATCAGAGGCTCATAACAAAACCTAAATGCACTAATCTGCATTATTACACAGCTGCGACGTCATCAAACGCCAAGCGTATGATGGATTAGATTATCCATGTGATAAAATAAACGTCACTTTTTAACACTCTGCGACTGAAAGAGACAGGAGCTGTAACTATCACGCTCTCTCACGTAGACTGCGACCATCATATACTGTTTAGTCAAAAGATTAGCCATTCTTATCGTTAAACAACCTTGTAAAGACTGTTAAGATTTGTACGGCCTTGTAAACATTTATTTAACTCTTAAGTATCATTTTTAAATATAGATGTTGTTTATCTTAAATGTAATCATTTTTACGGCTTGAAATGATGATGTCATGTCATAATTCTCGCCTCAAGTTCCATAATGTCGGATGTGAAAAAAGTCAACATTCAGGCTACCCGTTCGCTTAAACTTGGCCGTGACTTCCCGGCCCGCTTCCCCGCATCATCCCCTCTGACGCCTTACGGCCCGGCCACGACATCGCGCGGCGGCGGCAGCGGCGAGCGGCAGCCATAGGTTGGAGCGAGACACAGTGATCGGACCTTTCGTTCCCACCTATGGCCGCCGCGCGATGTCGTGGCCGGGCCGTTAGTGTAAGTGTAAGGCCTGAGTGGACGCTCGAGTTGGGTGTAATGGGCGTGCAGCGGGGCGAGGGCGGGGCGGGTCGTCAAGCACCAAACGATATGCCTGCATAAAATTTAAAGTCACTTACGGCGTCCACAAAAACGAAACATTTTGAGAGGCATAGTTTTCTGCCTCACGGGAATATATGTAGAAAATCATCAAATCCAACCTTATGTACTTTCTACATCTAGCGATACTACATTTATTTATATTAAGTTAAACCATTCTTACGATATATGTCGCTATGCGCCTCCCTAAGGCGTGAAAAGAAAAAACGAAAAAATGGAAAGATTTGCACGCTTCTGGTAGCTCAGTTGGTTGAAAGCGATCCGACCTGTTCCGAAAGGTCGCAAGTTCGAGTCTTCCCGGAAGCAGTGAATTTTTCTTTATTAATTATAAAGAATTATAATTAACTTACATATAATTTATTTCAGATCGTGATGGGTATTTGTGCCCCATTGGCGTGGCCGACGAGTAAGCTCTTGGACTACTTCCTAGGCGAAGAGATAGGCACACATTACAACAGGGAACGGCTAAAGGAGTTGGTCAAGGTAACTCTACTGGAATTCATTCAACCTAAATCAATAAAAGTATAAATAAAAATGTCATCCAACATTTGAATATGAATATTACAATATTATTGCCCTGCAATGAAAGTATGTATAATTAAGGCCGTTCCATCGGCTTGCCGCTGTCTCTGTCACATTTCGCAAGAAACAACGGGAAAGATCATGCGCGCCAAGTGTCAATTTTGATCGAATTTTGTCGATTTTTATTTATTTTAAAAACGTTACCTTACAATATCGAAATTCGAAAGCTATGAAATTACTGTTTAAGTTAAGATTGTTTTTTCTTCGTTTTTTGTTTATAGTATCACATAATAAATAACCGAGTAAAGTCTGATTAAAAGTCCGAGTTAGAGGTTACTTTGGGAATTAATTGTATCGAGCGAAGTGTCATAATTCGTGTATCGGAAGCTATGTTATTAAAGATAATATAGTCAAGAACTACATAAATTTTTTCCACGTCTAGGAATATCAACACCTCTTAGAAAAACATGATCATATAAGGAGATTTTTCGCCTTCTGGCTCAGGGAACCGCCTTAATAAACATTAAATAATTTTACGGTTTAGAGTCACTCGCGCGACATGTTTCGGAGAGCCTAGGCCTCTGACCTTTCTGACCTTTCTCAAGCACTAACAGTGCGAGCCGCGTTCACGACGGCCGTGTATCGCGTACCTACGCTGCGAGGGAGGGAGGTCTTGCGCTGTCGTTGTAGGCGGGCATAGTGGTGGGTTTGGGTCACCTAACACTTGTAGCGACACACAGCACGAACTCACTAGTACAAGTGTTACTAGGTACAATACTTAAAAAAAAACTATCGATTTTTTTGTGCAGGGTACCGCGAAGTTCTGAATGGATATTTAAAGTTTGTTACTTAGCGGTACCCCGCCGTGACTTTGAATTTCAACAAAAAATCTAGTTTTTTTTGTAGTAATAGGTAGTAATTTGTAAGAGGTTGTTTGGGATGAATTTTGTTATTACTAAGGATAATTATAGAATAAGATTTAGATGTAGACTTAAAGCCTGACCAGTAATATATGATCATTGTCAAGAGGGCGCTGTTATTCTCATGTATAAGGTGACAGTTCAGAAGAGTATGAAAATATTAGTTCCAGTGAAATTCCGCAACATGGCGCGTGATCATATATTTCTGGTCATTCTTTAAATTAAACATGCACAATATGGACAATTAAATTGAATTGAATAAATATTTAAGTGAAAAAAAAAAACCAATCTATATATATATATATGTATAATATTATTATTTTTTCTTTTATCAAAGATAGATATAACTCCGTAATAGATGGATACAGTTTAAGGAAAAAACGTGCCCCGAAAATCACGAAAATTTGATTCTCGATCAGATGTCGCTACTACCTTTGGCCTACTCTCGTATAGAGGGCGTTGACGGTTTCGTTTGTTATTTAACAATTTTAACGCATATCAGTAAAAGAACATGGGGTCAAAATAATAAAAATAATTAATGCAAATAAAAAATATCATTTATCCATATTTAAATACATTTTATCGTATTTTTATAAATCTTCATTTTTAGTTTTAAAGTGTGTCGATAGATGGCAGTGAATTTACTGTGGTTACAAAATTTACTATGACAGTACCGCTCTATAATATTATATCCTCTTTGCTTTTATGCTTGTTTTCTTATTGTCTTTTTTGCGTAGGGATTTTTACAGCTTATTGTGACTCTGGTTTTTTATTCTATAAGTATCTACTGTTCCAGGTGACCAATCACGTAAACGACCTGGATAAAGAAGAGGTGAACATCATCTCAGGCGCCTTGGATCTGAGGAAAAAGAAGGTGCAGGATGTGATGACCAAGCTGGATGACTGCTTCATGTTACCCATTACCAGTGTGCTGGACTTTGAGACCATGTCCGAGATTGTCAAGTCAGGTCAGTGTTGCTATGAAATTTACTGGAGTCGAGGGTCGGCAAACTATTGAAAAGAGCTAATGGAATTTGAAAAATCCTATGGGATCAGGGATATATTTGTGGTTTTCATATTGAACTTGTTCAGTAAGATTATTATTATTATTATTTTTATCACTTCATCTTTCTAGATGAACTGATGCCTACTGAACTAAAAATCATTACGTATCGCTCGGTCTTTCATAGGGAATTGAAAATATTTTTATTGGGAGGTTGCTTTTACACCTCTCTCTCTCTCTCCTTAGCATTATTATTCCCATCTGATTGTGGGGTCTGCTTTTCTTGTCTTTTCTCTCCAGGTTGCTTTTACACCGCAGATGAAAATTCTCACTCTCCCGCAGATTAAAGATCTCACTAAGTTCTTAATAATTATAATTTTAGTTTTAAGGCATGTATTTCAAATACAATACCTGTATTGTTTATTTGAATAAATGCATGACTATGATCCTTTTATCTCCCTGTATATAAAATATCACCAGTCTCATCTTTGTATCAGATGGCGTAAATTAACTTTTTTTTGTAACCGGAAGTGGTACATTTTTTCGTGCTTTCGTCCAATTCTATTTTTTTAACTATTTTTTCCAAACTTAGCATCACTTTTATGAACATGTGCCATGGGGCAAGTGTTATTTATACGGCATAATTTCATAGAAGTTTAACGTTTAAATAACACTTGCACTGCGTATGCTATCAAAACCGTTGCAGACTTTTCTTGATTTAACTTTATTCTTGTATCAGATGACGTAGTAGATCGTATGGTCCCCGCCCGTAATCTATGGGTCACTATATTTGCTTGATATATATACATATATTTATTTATTTAGACCATATGGGAGTCTGATTATTAGTGATACATAGGGCAGATCAACGGTTAATCAATTCATCTCTGCCTCAATGCAAACAAAACCCATCTTAGAACATACCTACCTATACTATTCTACCCTATCCTATTCTATTCTTACCTATGTTGAACAAATAAATCCTTAAAAGGAATGGGGTAATAAACGTACCAAATCTCCACCCCTGTTACATTCTCTCTCTTATCACACTCTAAATAAAGTCCACATTCGCAGGTTACTCCCGTATCCCAGTATACGAAGGCCACCGCGGCAACATAGTGACGGTGCTCTTCATCAAGGACCTGGCCTTCGTGGACCCCGACGACAACACGCCGCTGCGGACCCTCGCCCAGTACTACCAGAACCCCTGCAACTTCGTATTTGAGGATGTCACGCTTGATGTCATGTTGAAACAGTTTAAGGAGGGTAAGTGTCTAAAGTAACTCCTTATGCGTCAAAATCCCCTTTCTTTAACTCTTTACGTGAAGGACCCTCCACACTGGTGCGCGAAACGCGGCGCGAAGTCGCGAACGCGAGTGTGGACTCTAGTTCGCTTAAGCGGGTTTGACAAAAAATAACTCCTTTATTTTGTTTATTTTGTTTATTTATTTTTTATTTTATTTTCAACTATAAAACGATTTAATGATGGTTTTCATAGCGCTAAGCAGCCGGCTAAATCGTTGTTGTGAAAGAACAGATTCGGATTAAATTAACTAAGCATTATTTGTATTATGTACGGTAAATACCCCGTTTTCAATAATACGTACAGAGTTTTACAAATTAGTTAGTAATTCAAGTAGGTCTTGTGTTATATAAACTTAAAAAATATAGCATAACTTTAAAAAGTATGATTTTGAACGGGTCAATCACGTATTATTGAATAGACGCTCTCCATGTTAAAAAAATGTCTTAAAAGTATGGCTAATTTTGAACAAAAATCATCAATATACATATTAAGTACAACTCGCCGCAAGTAGGTCGAGAAAGCTAAAATAACTAACTCATTTCATAATTTGTTTGTGCCAAAACCGTCCGCATTTAACCGCGATGCCGCGGCTGGAGTTTATTATTATTACTCATATCCCTGATTATCATATAAAATATATGTTTCTTACTTTTTGCTACACTATCGCATTGGGCAACTGCTATGATAGCTGTACCGTTATTATCACCACCTGGTGGTTGTTTTATAAAACACAAAGTCCCCCGCCGCCGTGTCTGTTTGTGTGTATGTATGTTCGCGATAAACTCAAAAACTACTGAACGGATTTTCATGCGGTTTTCACCTATCAATAGAGTAATTCTTGAGGAAGGTTTAGGTGTATAATTTGTTAAGGTTTTTTTGTAAATTGGTTGTAATATGACGATGTTTGCTAATGATGTCGGAAAAAATAACGTTGTCTAGGAGTTTTAAACGGAAACGTCGCCTAATCCGTTTGATATAACAACAGAATGTATGGTGGGATTGTCTCTCTTTTATTGGTCTACAAAAAAGTCCGCGATGGTATATAACAATAAGAATAACATACTATACCCATTATTAACTTCTAAACAAAGATCACATATAATGTGGTATTTGCAAAGCTATTTACACGAATACAGTATTAATCATTATCAAATTAAATACTTTAGTTGAGCATTTTATACAATTTAAATGAATATCTTAGTTATCGTAAATTGAAAATTTCACCCGTAAAATCCACCGGGCAATTAAGTATTTAGTATTTTGCAAACAGCATGGGTACGCTGACATATGTCATTTCAGTACTACTTTGCGAGATTTTGCGTTTCGAGGTTATAAATTATATGGAATAAGTAATATGGAGATGACATCGGTCACCGTACCCATGCTGTTTAAAAAACCGCCGCACCAAAAAGTGACTCGATTCGCGAACGAAACTGTTTTAAGTCAAGGGCCTGACACTCGTTGATAGAGAAAGATAGTCTTATTGCGATTCCTATAAGAGGAAAGAGAAAATAGTGCCATGCTTTGTCCTTATCACCGACCGGGTTTTTTTTTCATGGTCGGGTTATGGCAGCATAGGTAGGAGGCGATGGCGAAATACCGAAATTTATAAGAGTGGAAGAGAAAAAGGATTATGCTGCCATACATTTAACCTGTCAATACATGAATATGTCTTTCTCTTACCCCTGGTCGCTCGGTTTCATGTCTATAACTACTATACTAAATATGTATGGATATAAGTAGTAAACAACGCCTCAACTTCAATCGATTAACGTCCATCACTGTCTGCATGCCACATGTCAATAAAACTAATACCAACCTTAACTGACCCTTATTGTCTGCACAGTAAGGTGATAATCCCAAGTTAACATGGACGATGGTACACAGACGGCCGGATTGTCTGGCATATCGCCAGACGATAGCGTAATTTTTATATAGTTTATCTAATTTATGACGTGATCAATCTCGGATTAAAGCTGGGTTTTTATAGATTTTTAAAATGCGAGGTTTGAGCTGTGTGCCAGATTTTTATTCAGGTATGACGAAAGTCCTCAAATAATGTTATCCACAAATAATTTAAATTCAAATTGTAATTTGTTCTTCGAAACCGCTACACCGGTTGTTATGATACTTTGTATACTGGTTCTAAATACCCTAATGCATATGTATATTTCGGCTTTGTCCAATGGCTAAGGACACCCTATACATCCGAACGTTATCTTAGGCACCGTACCGCACCGGTAAAGGCTGTGGCCAAAGTTTTAAACAATTAGACACCAATCGAATAGTAAAAGTATACTCGGATGACCATTCCAAACGAATAAGCTTTTTCTATGATTCTCATTTGACGAAACCCTCTGTTTTACTGTACCTATAAGGTCTATTTCCGTACCTAACGTAACCCTTATTCCCCAGGTCACAAGGGTCATATGGCGTTCGTCCAACGCATCGACCGCTCCGGTGACGGCGACCCGGTTTACCAGACCGTCGGTCTGGTGACGCTTGAAGACGTTATAGAGGAGATGATCCAAGCGGAAATCGTCGATGAGAGTGACGTCATCAGTAAGTATCTTCTTCCCTCATGCGTAGAAGAGTAGTGAATAGACTAAATAAGGTGGATTTATTAAGGGGCAATGAAAACATGTCTGCGGACAGGTTTTCGGTAGACACATTCGCTGTTTGACGCATCTGTCCGCTAAGCTAGCTAAGGATGTCTACATTATATCTGTCGCTGAGGCCGGGTGACGATTTTCGACAGAAATTAAATTAAAATAGAAATAGAATAGAATAGAAATATGTTTTTAAATTCTTAAACACATCATCATCATCATCATCATTAATTAGGTATTCTCTTGTCGGTGGAGTATCTTCCAGCTTTCCCTATCCTGCGCCAGCTCTTTGACTTTTTGATACGACACGACCCCTACTTTTTCTTTCACTTGATCTAAAAAGCTGCGTCTGGGTTTTCCTCTACCCCGCTTGCTTCCTATCCGCCCCTCCAGGATAGTTTTAAAGAAGTAGTCGTGTCGTATTAAGTGTCCAATCTTAAACACAAACGAGACAATTTCCACATAAGAAAAAACGTTTCTTAAAGTGCCACGAAATGGCCTCGTCTCAGCGTGTTACTGGCGATTTCCAGCGCTGATCTTCCGTTGAGACCAAAATAATTCACAATCAACGGTTTATTTATAAAGTTGTGGTTTCTTTGTTTCTAACATTATTCTATTTACTTTCCAGCTGACAACCGTACCAAGAAGCGTCTCGCGCGCCCGCTGAACCGCTTCCAAGACCTGGCTGCCTTCGCAGGCCACCAGCCGCACCGCGTCCACGTGTCTCCCCAGCTGGTTCTGGCTACCTTCCAGTTCCTCTCCACCAGTGAGTACCTTGTATCCTTGGTACCTTCAGTGGTGTAGCTAGGCGTGGGCGAAGCAGCCCCTCGCCAACGGCCTCGTAAAGGGGGTAGCCCCCTTTTACGTAAAGTCGACACACTTGCTTTTAGAAAATGCCCCGATAAAACGAACTTACGAACTTTTTTGTACAATAAAGTGATTTACTACTACTACTACTTACAGGCCCTGAGATGATGTCGCTACAAGGAGCTTACATATGACAAAACCGGACAAGTGCGAGTCGGACTCGCCCACCGAGGGTTCCGTACTTTTTAGTATTTGTTGTTGTAGCGGCAACAGAAAACTTCAACTGTATAGCTACCACGGTTCAAGAGATACAGCTTGGTGACAGACAGACGGCCAGCGGAGTCTTAGTAATAGGGTCCCGTTTTTACCCCTTGGGTCGTCACCTTATAGTCAAATAAAATGTCAGTAACGATCATGTCAACAACTAATTTAAAAACATTATTTTATCATTATTTATTGGAATGCTACGCAATTCATTTTCTTGTTATTGACTTAAATGTTTTTTGTATAAAAAAAAAATTCTTGCATCTTTGACAAGCTTATTTTGTCATGTTTGTGGTAAAATCAAGGGCTTGACACTCTTTGATAGAGAAAGATAGTCTTATTGCGATTCCTATAAGAGGAAAGAGAAAATAATGCCATGCTTTGTCCTTATCACCGACCGGGTGGCATCATAGGTAGGAGGCGATGGCGATATACCGAAATTTATAAGAGTGAAAGAGAAAAAATCCTATGCTGCCCAAATATTATATGAATATTCTTTCTCTTACCCCCGGTCGCTCGGTGGCGCGTCTATAACTACTTGTATATGTCTATGGGTAAAATCGTTGCAAAATCTTTGCTTCTTGTTTAGATCGGCAACATTCGATGACTTTCAACGTATGTTATCATTGTTATCAAAGTCTCCTAGCCAGTAAAATACATTAGTACCTACCATTGAAAATCAACATGGCGAAGGCCAAATAAAATCTTGTCAAAGTCTAACGAAACACTCATGAGTGACTTCTACAGTGTACTAACTTAACTTTAATGCAATTGGTGCGTAATGCAATTGGTTAGTTTGACACATCTGTCAAAACTGTCAAAATTGACAGTTTGACAGTTTTTGTCATTTTTAGTGAAAATTAACATGTTTTGTTAGTTTGGTACTAAGTGACATAGTTTAGTGTTGTTTGACATATCAGTCAAATTTGACAGATTGACAGTTTTTGTCATTTTCAGTGAATATTATCTTTTTGGGATATAATTTAGCACCAAGTGACATTGTCCCAAGCTGTACGGTTACCCTGTACTCTGTACCAAATGTAATGACGAAACATAAACAAGCGAGTATAATTTCTTTCTAGTATAAAATAATTCTTTTATAATACAAAAGTAAGTACATTTGCACTGGATTTAGTATTTTCGTACCAAATAACAATAATTAGGATTTTAAGTTAGTGTCGTTATAATTGTTTTCAATATGCTTCACGGAGGATCAAGATTGTTTAATCCATCATTGTAGTGCGAGTGAGAGGGAAAACGTGGTAGAAGGGATCGGCATACTGAGCTCGCACAGCCCGCCGCAGCGCGTAAAATACCTAAACTCGCTCAACGCCGGAATGTAATATCGCTCTTAAACTTTCCAGGCGTGGATCCATTCCGTCCAGTGATGATATCGGAAACGGTGCTCAGAAGGCTGCTGAAGCAGGATGTGGTGAAGCACATCAAGTTGCGAGGAGACGAGGACAGGACCGACCCGAAGGCCTACGTCTTCCAAGAGGGTAGACCGGTATGTTCATAAAATGTTCCTTTAAGTGTAGTTCGTTCGCGTTAAGAATGCAGTAAACTCATCATTATCTGCCACCTAGCAATGCCGTAACAATCAAATCGTTATAGAGTCTGGCTAATAAAAGTTGAACCTGAAAAAATGCGGCAATTTCAAAAAATCTTTAGCAGGCGGCTCTTTGATTACAAGGATTGCATAATTTTTATGGTTTTTATGATTTCTAGAATATGAAAATTATAAAAAGTATAAAAGTTATGCAATCCTTGTAATAAATAAGCCGCCTGTTGCAGATTTTTTGAAATTGCCGCGTTTTTTCAGGTTCAACTTTCATTAGCCAGACTCTAAAAAGTCCACCGGTGGCCGAGGCGGGAATTGAACCCGCGTCTTCAGTTTACGCGGCTAACGTCTTGACCACTAGACCACCAGGCCGGCCGGTGGCGGGGTAATTTATATTTATATAGTGTGACTACTTAAAAACACAAATCAAAAAATACATCATAAAATAATTTGATTTGTTCCCGTTGGAATTAAATCACAGTGACCAGTTGAAGGCATACTTTTTAATTAGAAACGATTTGACTGGATACGAGCAACGCTAGGCCGGCGCCGGTGTTTTTGGGCTTAATCTGTTAAACCCTTTAATCTGTTAAACAAAACGTATTTTTTCTTTTATGCAGCGGTTTGCTACTGTTCTCTCATGAGTGAACGGGAACAAGCTCGTTTAAATAGTTATTTGTGCAACAAGAGAGGAAAGTTGGTTTTTCTTGCGAGTGTTGATTTTGAGTCCCGAGAAAGCGAAAGAGTGACGAGTGAAGCGATTGATTCTAAGTTAGAATCTTGAGCGTAGCGAGGGACTCAAAAACACGAGATGTAAAATCACTTTGCTCTCGTGTATTAAAAGTTAAAATGTCCAGGGAGTGACGAAAGTAGGCTTGTTCGAGCTGCTGAGGTGAAAAAGCAATTTTACCTTTTTATTTATATGTAAAGCCTGACCAGTAATATATGATCATTGTCAATAGGGCGCTGTTCATTCTCATGTATAGGGTGACAGTTCAGTATAGTATGAAAAAATTAGTTTCATCAAAATTCCGCAACATGGCGCGTGATCATATATTCCTGGTCAGGCTTTATATGTATGGTGCAATTAAAAAATACGTGGCACTGGCAGGTGATTTGTCGATAGAATTCTTCGTAACGTGGTTACCGGCTCTACCATCGCTGTCCAAACACATTGTACAGTTTAATCTTGCCTCTGTTTCCAGGTGGACTACTTCGTGTTGATCCTGGAGGGCCGCGTGGAGGTGACGGTGGGACGCGAAAACCTCGTGTTCGAAGCTGGACCCTTCACATACTTCGGTATCCAGGCCCTTACGCAGAACATTGGTGTCGGTGAGTCAAAATAAACTGTTCGCTGTCGTAAATAAGGTCCGTTTTGGAATGTGACGTTTGTCAAGAACCAAATTTTTGGTAACTGGGCTCTTTATATACTTGGGTCAGATGCTGGCAACAGGGCCTGCCTTACTTGAGAAAGGAATTTGAAATTTTATACACCAGTTAGTAGTTACCTACATTTCATAATCGTCACTTTTAATACCAAGCGATTGATAAAGAAAAATACTCATTATTGCGCTACTTATCATGTCGATAATTTCGTCCATCATACGTCTGCCGACTTTAAATCGGTTGTAATCTGTCTATAATACAGAAATTCGCTCTATACGGTATTAGCCATAGAGTAACTTATAACTAGAGCGGTACTGTCATAGTAAATTTTGTAACCCCAGTAAATTCACTGCCATCTGTCGACACGCATTAAAACTAAAAATGAAGATTTATAAAATACGATAGAATGTATTTAAATATAGATAAATGATTTTTTTATTTGCATTAATTATTTTTATGATTTTGACCCATGTTCTTTCACTGATATGCGTTAAAATTGTTAAATAACAAACGAAACCGTCAACGCCATCTATACGACTGTAGGCCAAAACTAGTAGCGCCCTCTGAACGAGAATCAAATTTTCTTGATTTTCGAGGCACGTTTTTTCCTTAGACTGTATCCATCTATTACGGAGTTATATCTATCTTTGGTATTAGCAGTCGTGGCCGAGTGGTTAAGGCGTTTGACTCGAAATCAGATTCCCTCTGGGAGCGTAGGTTCGAATCCTACCGGCTGCGCGATTTTTTGTTTTATTTACAAATGTAGGTGCTGTATTTTTTACCCTACTACGATGTCGATCGATTCATTTTTGTGACACGGATTATATAGGTACAATCTTTATCCATTTACAAGAAAGGAGCCACCTCTCAAAACATTTAACAAAATTGGACATATAGTGGACTCCGGTCACGGTAATTGCAAGGACTTGGCAGTAACAATGCATACATATCCCATTGAAATGCCATAAAGATGCCACAGGAAAACTTAGCAAGGTCTGAGTGGCCATGTCACGAGCGGTCATTCTGGCGATTCAAATGTTCTGTGGTTACCTGAATGTTTTATCTTTTTTCAGCTGAGCCCCAATCCCCGTCGGCACTAGGTTCTCTCCAGAACCTGAACATGGACAGCATGTTGCGGCACACGTTCGTTCCTGACTACTCGGTCCGAGCTATAGCTGATGTTTACTATCTGACCATCAAACGGTGAGTAATACTCCACTACAACAGTGTTGAGACCCAATAACCCTCGCTGGGTTCTCTCCAGAACCTGAACATGGACAGCATGTTGCGGCACACATTCGTTCCTGACTACTCGGTCCGAGCTATAGCTGATGTTTACTATCTGACCATCAAACGGTGAGTAATACTCCACTACAACAGTGTTGAGACCCAATAACCCTCGCTGGGTTCTCTCCGGAACCTGAACATGGACAGCATGTTGCGGCACACGTTCGTTCCTGACTACTCGGTCCGAGCTATAGCTGATGTTTACTATCTGACCATCAAACGGTGAGTAATACTCCACTACAACAGTGTTGAGACCCAATAACCCTCGCTGGGTTCTCTCCGGAACCTGAACATGGACAGCATGTTGCGGCACACGTTCGTTCCTGACTACTCGGTCCGAGCTATAGCTGATGTTTACTATCTGACCATCAAACGGTGAGTAATACTCCACTACAACAGTGTTGAGACCCAATAACCCTCGCTGGGTTCTCTCCAGAACCTGAACATGGACAGCATGTTGCGGCACACATTCGTTCCTGACTACTCGGTCCGAGCTATAGCTGATGTTTACTATCTGACCATCAAACGGTGAGTAGTACTCCATTACAACAGTGTTGAGACCCAATAACCCTCGCTGGGTTCTCTCCAGAATCTGAACATGGACTGTATGATGCGTCACTATCTATCGCGAATTCGCGATACATTCTCGTTACAGCCGCGATACAATATCGATACAGTAAAATTGAAACCAGATAATTAACCGTAATCGTTACTTTTACAACTCAGACAGTTGGTACCAAAACCAGGTGAAGGTGTAAAAATGTTATTATTCGCGAAAGCTTGAGATATTGGTTCAAATTCAACCTAAGTCAATTTGCGAAGCTGTGTTTCTACTTTTAAATAACACAATTCAGAATTTTCTTTATTTACATACAAGATATATACAGTGGTACTACGTAAACGAAATTAATAACTAGCTTAAATCTAAAATAGGCCCTTGAGGCATTGTACCAAGGATGCTGGCGGCATTTAAATTTACCAATAAATTTTATTTAAAAATTTCCAGTTCTATGTACCTGGCGGCGAAGCGCGCTACTCTGATGGAGAAAGGTGCGCTCACGAAGGGCAACACCAACGAACAGATAGAGCCAGAAGTTGACAAGGTATGATTTGTCCTTGGTTGAAATTATTGTTGCATGCTCAACCATACTCAACCTTATTTATGAGAGCCACAAAGACGGTTTTGTCTTGCCTGGTGGGTCACCTAAAAAGTTGAGTATCGCTGCCACACATCAATGTTCCGCATAGGCTATCCCGCTGAAGCACATCTTTTTTTGTAACATGATGGTTTCTTAAGGAATATAGGTCTTCAATGATTTTGATAGCACACGCAGTACAAGTGTTATTTATTCGTCATAATTTCATAGAAGTATAACGTTTAAAATAACACTTGCACTGCGTGTGCTACAAAATCGTTGCAGACTTGGTCTAACCATAGAGTAACTTATACTAGAGCGGTACTGTCATTGTAAATTTTGTAACCACAGTAAATTCACTGCCATTTATCGACATACTTTAAAACTAAAAATGAAGATTTATAAAAATACGATAAAATGTATTTGTATATGGATAAATGATGTTTTTTATTTGCATTAATTATCTTTATGATTTTGACCCATGTTCTTTCACTGATATGCGTTAAAAATTTTAAATAACAAACGAAACCGTCAACGCCCTCTATACGATAGTAGGCCAAAACTAGTGGCGCCATCTGATCGAGAATCAAATTTTAGGGATTTTTGAGGCACGTTTTTTCCTTAGACTTCCTGTATCCATCTATTACGGAGTTATATCTATCTTTGGTCTAACTAACGTTGCAGCTTCCTTCAATCCCAATGTGACGTTCTGACGTTATTCAATGCAAATGGTCAACTCCATAAAGTTTTATATTACAATTAACTAGTTTTATTAGGTAAATTACTAAGTCACACAGAAATAAAAAAGGGATTCTCTTTCCGGACTTTGACAAAAAAAGCTGAACATAATAATGTTGTTTTTGCAGTTACTTCGTGACGAGGGCAGAACCGAGTCTCTCAGGGAAACGGACGCGCAACCTCAGGTACGATTACGGCATATGATAAATATATAAAAAAAACTGATCTGATATACTTAGGTACAGTCGAAGGCAAAAATATCGATCCGGACAAATGGCTCACAAATATGTGCACACGACTTTATTGTCTAAGGTGTAAGAGCGTACACATATTTTTGAAACTTTGGGAATATACCGGGTGTTTCTTGTAACAGGAGCAATAAATTAAACTGGAGGCTGTACGCCTCAAACTGACCAACATTTGTTCAGCAACTTTTTAAAATTATGAAATTTTTAGATTATATCTTATTCGTACTAATTAAATATTATTTTCAATGTCGCTGCCATCTGTGTGTTTGACGTTGCTTGTCACCCTTTAAACAACAAATTTTGCAATACAGAATTCTTAGAATAAACTTTAAAGTGTAATAAAAATCAAAACACAAGTTATTTTTAAAAGTTGCTGAACAAATGTTGGTCAGTTTGAGGACTACAGCCTACAGTTTAATTTAATGCTCCTGTTACAGAAAACACCCAGTATATATATATATATATATATATATATATATATATATATTTATGCACTTGACTGTAAATATATGTGCGTCTACTAGGTTAAAATCCAAGGGTATGAATGTACATATCGTTCTTATATAAATGTATTTTTGTGCACGCTGCAGTCTTTGGAAGTGCCTAAGACAAGATATTAATGGACCTTGGTTTGTATAATAAAACTATTTTTCTACTCTTCGACGTAATGGTTAAATTAAGATTTCGTGTACCAAACTTTAATTGGGTACTTTTCATGTAGCCTAACTTAACTATAATATTCATTTCGAAACGGTTTAGTCAACTATCATGAATTTGACCAATCAAGTGGCGCCGCGGTCCAGTGGAAAAGACACTAACGCGCGACTATTTTATTAGTAATACCTATTCATATATTATCCACGCGTTGATGTCTTTTGTACTACTGAGATACTTACCTAATTTTCTTTAATTATTTAGATTTTATAGTAGAAAATGTGAATGCAAATAGTGATATAATCAAGCTTTTCAATCTCATACCTTTATTATGCCACTCAGCAAGCTTCGTGGTCTAAACACGGTACTCGACTGAAAAGCTCTACTACTGTATTAATTACACATTTAACGTCTACTTTAAACCCAGCTACACCCTAACAGCATTTAGACGTCATAATGACGTCAGCGACGTCTTTATGACGTTATTATTACATCATTATGACGTCGCTGACGTCACTTTGCTACCTGCCTACCTGGGCACCTACCACTAGGCCATTTTAGCCTAATCTGTTTAGCCTAGTTTTGTTTTCCCGAATGCAAATGTAGATTTATGATTTATTTTCAGGAGCCCTCACCGGCCAGCCCCGCGACCTCCAACCAGAAGGAAAACCCAGAGGAGGAGGCTCTACTAAAGAAATAGACGTCGCGGCCGACCTCAATAACAAGCATACTATAAAATAAAACTATGAAAACGGATTATATCGCGTATATTGAATTTATAATTCATCCCGACGTTTCGAACTCTTTACAGCGTTCGTGGTCAACGGGTGACTGAGTATATAATATATATCTTTACTTGAAAAATAATTATAGTGTATAACTAGCCTTATGAACCGATTTTGCATGTACAACCAGCCTTAAAGTTTGTAGTCTATGATTGTTCATTATTTTTTTTAGTATGTGGGTATTTTTGCATTTTGTAATTTTTCCTCAGTCACCCGTTGACCACGAACGCTGTAAAGAGTTCGAAACGTCGGGATGAATTATAAATTCAATATACGCGATATAATCCGTTTTCATAGTTTTATTTCATGAGTAACTATCGCGGTAACCGAAGACAATATTAAGCATACTATAGTCTGCATCTTCTCAAATGATTTTTACGCCTAAGACGGTAATCTGTTAAACAAAAGCCATTGTTCCTTTTGTGTGAGCGGTCCGCCATTGTGTGCCATTGAGTGAGCGCGTGCTACGGCGCGTGCCATTGTCAGACACAATGGCCGACCTCTCGCACAAAAGGAACAATGGCTTTTGTTTAACAAATTACCGTCTTAGGCGTAAAAATCATTTGAGAAGACAGACTATACCTCAGATTACAATAGTCTCTGAAATTATGGACAAACCAAATGTGTCTCTACTAAAATACCGGAGGTATTTCATTTGTCCATAATTGTAAAATTAAAAATCGCGTTTTTAATACACTAAATAAAATGTGACGTTTCACGGAAAAGGTGCCTTATGGCGGCAGGCGCTTACGCTGTTATTCACGACGCTCCTATTCAAATACGCTGCTAGGCGTCGTAAGCGCCAACCGTCATAAAGTACCTTTATCCGTGGAACGTAAAAATTTATTTAGTGTGTTTAAAACGCGATTTTTAATTTTACAATTATGGACAAATGAACCCGTGGGACGTCAAATTGTGTCTATCGCGCATTAGAATAGGACCAAGCTAACTCTGCATGACATTAACAAAGAAAAAGTGTCGAAATGTCATCATAAATGTAAACTTTCTGTCAGTCTGCACAGTTAGCTGAGATGGAGTCTAATTTGTTTACTTTTACGAACTAACGTCTAAACATATTGCAATTGATAACATCGATAAACACGTAGAGATATAAAATCATGACAATTTGAGCTAAATCATTGATTTATTGCCCTGTTTGCCTAGCCATCTAATTTCGTCACTAGAAAAAGGCAGCAAATAATGTAGGTAGGGGTTAAACCTGCCGTGCACCATTTTGAACTTTCGCGCCGCGCCTGTACTGATGAAAATGATTTGCCAGACTATTGTAAAATTGAGGTCGTCGCTAGCAACACTGCTTTATGACTGGCAACCTTGCATTGCGTCAAATAAAGAAAAAAAATACTAACACAGCTCTCACTCTGGGTTCACATACACGAGTAAGGGCCTCTACACACTTCACCGATATTTGCATGCGATTTGCGTGTGTATCCCCGTTTGTCCCCGTTCCACGTGACTGCCGCCATACATGAGGCGGGGACATCTGGGAATGATTTGTATGCAGCGCCTATTCTCATCTGTGCCCGGTGGGAACAAATGGGAATACACCTATTTGCGTTACATTCCGGCCCATTGATCGATCGAATGAATTCGTTGCAGTTATGTGTGTCGGCAATTATCTAAAATCGCATACGATTGGTTGCAAGGTGTGTAGAGGCCTTAACAAGGGGCAATCGACAACTGTAGAATGTAGTTATAGTATCGATTTAATAGCATTTGAAATTTAACAAAATAGTTTTTAAGTTATAATTATTTTAACTGTACTTACTTTTTTATATGGCAACACTTTCGCAACACTTTCTTACATGGAGACTATATAAAGGAGCCAAATCTCTATGTATGAAAAGTGTCCATCAAAAAACAGTAATTAGGCGGCGCCACCATACACCGAGATACTACCAAAAACAACCTACGTAATTTGGTCGGGTTATTTGTTGGTACTTGTCCCAGCCCCTAACTAGCGCCACCGGAGGGATTAGGAACTATTATTTAAAGCTGAAAGCGGTCACTTTTGCAACAATTCTGCCATAAGAGATTGGCATCCTTTCTATACCATCCATACTTTCTTATTTTGGTTGGTGCAATTTTCGTTTAGAAATGAACTAACCCATCTTATTGCTGAACCAATACAGTATTTAATGATCGAATGGATTTTGCTTGTTTTGAATTAAAATATTTATTGAATATCCATGAATGAATATTTAAATGTTGAATTGTTTTATTGTATCGTCAGTACATTCAAATTTTATACATGTTTCGACTATATCTACTTGCGTAGTTTTTGAAAATATGTAGTATTTGAATGATTCTGTATTGAAATGTGAATAGTACAAATGGAAATTATGTTTTTATAATTATGTTGAAGCTATACAAATTAATAAATCACGAAATATCTGACACTAATTCTTAAGTTGTTTTAATATGTTCGCGTATTTTTTAGCCACCATGTCGAATATTAAAAAAAAGCAAAGCGCAAATATGCTTTGAAATGTTTTAAAATATGATGTAAATCCAACAAATCTTATGAAACTGCCTTTTAATTTAAGTAAAAGTAACAATTTTACATATTGCTTGACATAGAATAGATATTTTATAAAATGTTACTTTGAATTTATGGGAACATAAATTTTTTTGAGACCAGTAAGGACGCCGAGCACTAACTAACTATTTACATTGACCCGCCATTTTCTATCTCTGTGGCACGCGCGTAGTTATTATATATTACCTACTGTCCCTCTAATAATGCCGGTGGTCAATGACACTACGAGGTCGACAGCAATATAATTATGCGCGTGCGATAGAGATAGGAAATGTTTAGTGTATAATGTGTTTACGTATGTTTTATTTAATAACTTAGAGTTAAACCAAGATAAGTCAGCAACGATTTTGATAGCACACGCAGTGCAAGTGTTATATATATATACGTCATAATTTAATAGAAGTTTGACGTTTAAAAACTTTAAAATAACGGCGTGTGCTATCAAAATCGTTGCAGACTTATCTTGGTCTAACTCTATGTAGCTTTGAACGTTATGACATCTAGATTTTTATTCATATTGTCAAAGAGGATATAATAGGATAGAGCGGTACTGTCATAGTAAATTTTGTAGTCACAATAAATTCACTGCCATCTATCGACACACGATTAAAATAAAAAATAAAAATATAAAAAATGTATTTATATGTGGATAAATGTGGTTTTTTTTATTTACAATATTTGCATTAATTATTTTTATATTATTTTGACCCATATTCTTTTTAAACAATTAAATACAAATTAAATAATAACCGTCAACGCCATCTATACGAGAGTAGGCCAAAGGTAGTGGAGTCCATCTGATCAAAAATCAAATTTTCGTGATTTTCGAGGCACGTTTTTTCCTTAGACTGTATCCATCTATTACGGTGTTATATCTATCTTTGATATTGTTTTATATTTAAAATAGTTCATAAAATTTAAAAACAATGTGCCTTTACCATTCTTTAAATACTAAAAAAACTTATGAATGACGCTCAGACAAGTTTGTGTTCCTATAATTAAGAATAAATACTATATTAGTAAAATACGTAGAAGAATCGTAAGTGGGTGCATGTTTTTTTATTTATTAGATTTTTATATTCAACCAATATTTTTAAAGGGTCCAAATGGCGCTTGTTTTTTTTATATACGCATTGTATATGGGAAGAATATTTTAAGTCCCTTTTGAAATATTGTTTTATTTATAGTTCTAACTTCCATAATAGTGCCTTTAAACTTGAAAGAAATATTTAAATGGATTTTGAAGCGAAAATTACATTTTTATTGTAAATTTTTTGATAGAATGTATCGTTAAAAATATAAAAAGTACTTACGCTAAAGTAGATGAAACTGTTATGATATATGGAAAATGAGCTCATGAAGATAAGTAATGATGACAGTACTTTTTTGTACTTTGCAAAAAAATGTGGTATTTTTTCTAAAGTCTCGAAAAACGACATTTCGTAAGCGAAATTTCCATATATTATTAATTGTATGTAGATGTGTGATCCGCAATTAAAATTATCCATAAGTAAGGTGCTGAAATGTTCAATATGAAAATATATCAGTTTTTGAAACTTGAATTGTTGTATTTGTGTCCCAATGTGCCCTAATGAAAGTTATGAATGAATGAATGATTACCCCCAAAAGTGGCCCCCATCCCCCGTTTAAAATTCATTTGTTTACGTTAGGTACATGTCTGTCTTTGGGTCGTAAACTTACGTGTACCAAATTTGAACTTAATTGGTCCAGTAGACAGACGCACGAGTGATCCTATAAGGGTTCCGTTTTTTCCTTTTGAGGTACGGAACCCTAAAAAACGTAAGTACAATTTCATTTTCTTTCGATCTTAGTACTTACCTACATACTTGTAATGATAACCAATCTTATCGCGAGTATCATTGTCAATGATTGACTGCATCGGCACTTACCATCAGGTGAGATTGCGGTCAAATGCTTACCTTTTTTTAATAAAAAAAATAAAAAAAAATTAAACTGTTAACAAAAAAAAGTAATCGATTAGTTCGATCAAAAATAAAATTACGTTCATTTCGAAACAATGCAAAACTAATTACACTTTTAATGATGCTTTTTGGAACCATGTTCGCGATTTTTTCTATCGAGCGAAAGTTGTTTAATCAGGTATCGAATCGATGAAGTTACTGGAGAAAGGCCTCAAGATTTCTTTTTATATTTTTGTCGAACGTATAATAATACCACAAAAAAATACAAATGAATTTATTTCATTACTTTTTACTTTTTTTATGATCTATAAAAGCGCTACGATTTTTAAAAACTGCTGGGCACCTTAAATTATTTACAATTTTTTCAGTCACCTATAGATATGTACATATATGGGACATTTTCTATGAAAAGGGACCTTATTGTCGATGGCGCTTACGCCGCACAGCGTCGCGCGGCATTGTATTCATATCGGAGCATAGTTTATAATGGCGTAAGCGCCATCGACATTAAGGTCCCTTTTTATAGAAAATACCACATATATACGTTTGAAAAACAATTCTCCTTCGTCACAGTCGGGTAACAAAGGGTCAAGCTCATACAATAGTAACTAAATAAATACGGTACACATAGAACTATGCAATAATTCAAACAATAGTGTACCGTAGCTTTGTTTGACACGCGGGTAAAGATCATTGTCCCCAAACTAAAACAATGAATTTTCCATAAAAACAATGCATTAAATAAACAAAAGAGAAATTTTGGAAATGTTCCGCACTGTGCAGATAGTATATATTTATTTAAGATAATATTTTTATACTCAACTTAGGTAAATACTTAAACATTGGTTTGTGTTTTCTGTATTATATGTGCTATTCTCAACCAAAAGGGTACTAAATATTGTCGGTTGTCAATAGGTGTTTCCATATAGCTGCAATTTGAAATCAACCTTATCGACAACCGACAATGTGGTAACTTTTGTTTGAAAATGTCACAAATATATAAATTATAAACTAAAATATATATCATATATTAAAGAAAAAGTGACCAAGCCACACGTACGTACGTACCTATTATCATAGAGTAACTTATACTAGAGCGGTACTGTCATAGTAAATTTTGTAACCCCAGTAAATTCACTGCAATCTGTCGACACACTTTAAAACTAAAAATGAAGATTTATAAAAATACGATAGAATGTATTTAAATATAGATAAATGATTTTTTTTATTTGCATTAATTATTTTTATGATTTTGACCGATGTTCTTTCACTGATATGCGTTAAAATTGTTAAATAACAAACGAAACCGTCAACGCCATCTATACGACTGTAGGCCAAAACTAGTAGCGCCCTCTGAACGAGAATCAAATTTTCTTGATTTTCGAGGCACGTTTTTTCCTTAGACTGTATCCATCTATTACGGAGTTATATCTATCTTTGCTATTATAAATGTGCAGTCAGGCGGTCGCGGGGGTCGCCGGTCGGTCAGTCCGCGTGGTAAAATCGAATACTCGACCAATTAAAGAAGGCTTCGTTTCCATGCATATTATTAGCAATCAGTTACCTTCTTAACTCATTCGGATAATATAATGAAAAAGCACGAGTGTTATAATATACTGAAAAAGCCCGCGTGTGAAATCAGAAGCCAAAAATCGATGGAATAAAAACATCGTTTTGAGCAAGTGTGTTGAAATAGTTATTTTCGATACAAGTGCGGAAAAGAGGAAATTCGAAACGAGTGGCGATAAATCGACACGAGTTGCGAATTACCTATTCGCACGAGTATCGAACAACGTGTTACAGTAAATATGGCCCTTTAAACTTTCGACATATGCACAAAAAGTGCACTTTCCGCACTAGTGCGAGAAAGTAGCACCATATGTACTGTAAAAGATCTTATGATTATTATTATGTTTCAACACAACCCTGTAAGAGCACTGCAATAAAATGCAAACTAATCAACTACTTAACTTAATAACACTATTAAATATATTTACATGTAATGGCCGGCCGTATATAAGGGCGGCAGAGAGGTGTACGCTTACCTACGCTCAGTGAGTTAGAGAAGAACATGAATGAACCTACTGGGCCTTAAGTTACTACTCTGATGATCCTGCTACCAAAATGGTTACCAAGATCACATGGACATCATTATAATGTGCATCTTTAATAAATGTCGTTGCGGACTCCTTTCGATAACCTGCACTACTTACCTTTTTACATATGTTACAAGTATATGATTTGACGTTGTCATGGTACCTAGAGAAATAAACATGTCAATTGAAAAATTGTGATATTATTTGAGAAAAATATCAAATATATTACTAATATTACAAATAAGTAAAAATACTTAAATGTGTTCGTGTTACCGCGCGTCGGTAACAGTCATTAAAATGAAAACTACAATCATTTAACTGAAACAAAAGGTATTTATTATCTTAAAGGTATTTAGTATTAATATGGGGCATTTTCTATGAAAAGGGACCTTATTGTCGATGGCGCTTACGCCGCACAGCGTCGCGCGGCTTTGTATTTATATCGGAGAATTGTTAATAATGGCGTAAGCGCATTCGACAATAAGGTCCCTTTTTATAGAAAATACCACATATATTATATAGGCCATAACACAAGCCTCCTTGGAGTCCTTGGGCTTACCGTGGGACTTAGTCAATATGTGTAAGAATGTCCTATAATATTTATTTATTTCTTATTTATTTATTTAAAATATTATCCTTTGGATTTTAAACACAAACGCAAACGTTTCTTAAAATTATCAATAATTTGCCGCAGTAATATTGTCTTCGGTTACCGCGATAGTTACTCATGAAATAAAACTATGAAAACCCCGAATCCTCCCGTGGCGTCCCAGGTAGCAGTGACGTCAGCGACGTCATAATGACGTCATTTATACGTCATAATGACGTAACGGACGTCATAATGACGTATAAATGCTACCTGGGGTGGTCACCCGTTGACCACGAACTACGAAGGCTGTAAAGGGTTCGAAACGTCGGGATGTATTATAAATTCAATAACCGCGATATAATCCGTTTTCATAGTTTTATTTAATTTGCCGCAGTATTTTTTTTCTCAAAACTGTAAATCTCTTATAAATAACAACTCTAACAACTCTATAACATTTAAAACTTTCGCGGTTTGAACACATATTTTAATATTTACCACCACCACCATCACCACAACCACCACCACCAACACCACCACTTGGGGACCAGTGATCCAGAAGTTAAAGCCAAGGGATCTATCTTCGGATGTGTGCGCGGATGTTGTGAGTGTTGTGTGTCGGACTATTGACAATAATTAACTTTTATGTGTAATGGGTGGTTTGAAAATGTGATGTCTACCTCAAACTTTATATGCACTTTTCGTGGGGTAGTCACACAAATCTCTGTTTTGACATTTTGCTGGGACGTCAGTTAGCCGCGACCGCGACCAGTGAAACCTGTGTCGGGACTTCCGGTTCGAGCGCCATCTTGATAGTTAGCCTCGTGATTAATTACTTTGTTTTTTGCTCATTAATATTGTTTAAAGTGTAATATCGATAGCTTATTATACAGTAAACTAATGTGGTAGTGTGCAGTGAATGGAGAATTAATTTTGAAGCACGTTTAACCACCATCTTGGAGTCAACGGCCGGTAGTCCACGTGCTTCTTGTAAAGTCTAGCTATCGATTTACAAGAGCTAACAAATCACCGTACACTGTCTTGCACAACCGTACAATTTTTGTCGTTTTTAAACCTCTTAATACCTTGATACTGGCGAAATAGTCCCACTGGGCTGAAGCCATAATTTTAAAAGAAGAAGAAGAAACCTGTGTCGAAACGTCGGTAAACAAAGGTAACAAAATAAATTCGCGATAGACCCGTTTCTAAATGTGATTTAATATGTGTTCTAACAACTCTAGATTATGTAATGAAATATTAAAACACTGTCAGGTAATTTACGCCATTTTGTTAATCACTACACTCTTCATTTAAACTGAGTGTACATCATAAATATTTAATTAAGTTTTCAGCGATCTGAGCAAACAGCTATTATTAAATCTAAGAGCGGAACGAACAGAAAATTTCTCGTAAGAATATACTAGTAGGCTTGAGTCGGTCATGAACTAAGAACTGTTAAGAATGAAATCCCGTGAAGGAACTAAATCTTTTTGCACACTCTTAATCGGTCTTTAGGTCCTTTAGTTCAGTGGGAGTGGAGAGCGCTTGACTGAGTGAAACGGTAAATGGATGGAACGAAACGGTTGGCACTGTCCCTGGCACGAGTGTGAACGAGATGATTGAACGACGTGACACTCCTAAGCCCGTAAAATACGAAGGAAAATCAAATATTTTTCATAAATCTGATATTTGTTTTTTTTTTTTGTATTGTTAAGGTGTTTTAATGTTTGATATCGACAAATCGTATTGTACAAGTTAAATTGTATTCAGTTACTAAATATTGGAAAAAATCCAATTCCCGGCTCTCGACAACCGAAGTTCACTAAAGGAACTAAAAGACCGAACTAGTTCGTTTGACCGATTGACCGAGAGCGGAGCGCTCTCTGTAGTGACCGAGCAGGCACAAGCCTATATACTAGTAGACCTAAGCACGTAAAAGTAAGTTTAATTTAAGACGTGTAAAAAACTGTCATAAAACTCATAAATGGTATTAATATATGAAAAATCGGCCAAGAGCATGTCGGGCCATGCTCAGTGAAGGGTTCCGTAGTTACTATTCTGCCAGAATAGGCTCAACGGAGGCTATTAGCAAAGATAGATATAACTGCTATAGATGGATACAGTCTAAGGAAAAAACGTGCCTCGAAAATCACGAAAATTTGATTCTCGATCAGATGGCGCCACTAGCTTTGGCCTACTCTCGTATAGAGGGCGTTGACGGTTTCGTTTGTTATTTAACAATTTAACGCATATCAGTGAAAGAACATGGGCCAAAATCATAAAAATTATTAATGCTAATAAAAAAAATCATTTATCCATATTTAAATACATTTTATCGTATTTTTATAAATGTTAATTTTTAGTTTTAAAGTGTGTCGATAGATCGCAGTGAATTTACTGGGGTTACAAAATTTACTATGACAGTACCGCTCTAGTATAAGTTACTCTATGATAATAGGTACGTACGTACGTGTGGCTTGGTCACTTTTTCTTTAATATATGATATATATTTTAGTTTATAATTTATATATCTGTGACATTTTCAAACAAAAGTTACCACATTGTCGGTTGTCGATAAGGTTGATTTCAAATTGCAGCTATATGGAAACACCTATTGACAACCGACAATATTTAGTACCCTTTTGGTTGAGAATAGCACATATACTACAGAAAACACAAACCAATGTTTAAGTATTTACCTAAGTTGAGTATAAAAATATTATCTAAAATAAATATATACTATCTGCACAGTGCGGAACATTTCCAAAATTTCTCTTTTGTTTATTTAATGCATTGTTTTTATTTGTTAAAATTTACAGTACCGCTCTATCCTATTATATCCTCTTTGCTATTAGTAAGTATCATGTACATACAAGCATAAGGGAGTAAGTACCTTAGCAGCACACACGTCTTTTTACTAAGAAAAGAAGACTTTTTGCAATAATTCAAACACGACTTGACCGATCATGTTCGCTATAGTTTTCGTTGAAAGTATTTATAAAGCTTTTGATTTACTTTTACGATTTTTTCCTATTTTTTGGACGCATAGTTCAAAAGTTAGAGGGGGGGACATATTTTTTTTCTTTCGGAGCGATTATTTCCGAAAATATTTACTTTATCAAAACACGGCCAAGTCCGTGCCATTACGCAAAAAAAGGCAAAAAAATCACGTTTGTTGTATTTACTTTATTCTGTTTTTAGTATTTGTTGTTATAGCAGCAACAGAAATACATCATCTGTGAAAATTTCAACTGTCTAGCTATCACGGTTCATGAGATACAGCCTGGTGACGGACAGACAGACAGACAGACAGCGAAGTCTTTGTAATAGGGTCCGTTTTCACCCTTTGGGTACGGAACCCTAAAAATGGTTGTTGGAAACCCTTATTTCTTGTACCCCACACCATTGAGTTAGTGAAAAAAAAAACGTTTTTATTTTACCGTTCTGTCACTATGTAAGATTTATGTATCCATACTTTCTAGCACTGATGGTCACGGAGCAAAGCCATGGACGGACAGACAGACGGACATCGAGAAGCTGTAAGGGTTCCTAGTTGACTACATAACCCTATAAAAAGTAGATTGCCACTGACATATTTTTTTTCTATGACAACTTGTTTCTTTCTATCAATAATATTATTAGGGTTCCGTACCCAAAGGGTAAAAACGGGACCCTATTACTAAGACTCCGCTGTCCATATGTCCGTCTGTCTGTCGCCAGGCTGTATTTCATGAACCGTGATAGCTAGACACTTGAAATTTTCACAGATTATGTATTTCTGGCCGCTACAACAACAAATACTAAAAAGTACGGAACCCTCGGTGGGCGAGTCCAACTCGCACTTGTCCATTACATAACACCAATGCCTTAAAATAAAAATGGCCGGATAGAGCCTAAAGGACTGCTTATAACATGTAGAGCCGCGAGCGTGCGCGATAGAGCACGGCGCAGACAGGGCGATGAACCTGGAAGAGATTTGGCGATAAGCCCTGCTTTCCTTGTTGTGAATTAGTTTTAACATATTACGTATTTACTCTATTTAGTGAAGTGGCGATGTCGTTAGCTAAGGCATTTCACTTTTCATTAGCCTTTATGCGAAAAAAATACGCGTTGATGTAATGTTTTGAAAAAGTGGCCATTATTAATATGTATTTTTGTACAATAAAGAGTTTTTTTAGAAAAATTTTAGGCCATTTAATGAATATATTTTTTTCAATTTCAACATGGTCTAATTCAAATGAGCATTACTATTCTCGTATTTAAATCGTGATAGAATATTATAAAATAACCGTATTTATGTCAATCTTTTTTTTCATTAACACAAAATATATTTTTTAAGGTAGGTATTATATAGGTATTTTTATTTTTAGTTTAGTTGTTTTGTTTTTTTAAGTACCTAGTAATCCTGTTAATGTATTTTTTATATAATTTTACTTCGCTATAACTGATTTTTTTTTAAGTTAAGTAAACCTACTCCGAGTAGAATCAAAATCTTAATGAGTCCCCGTGGTTGACTGACGATACATAATGTTGTTGACAAGCTATAATTTCCAATCTACTTATAACTTAAATATAAATAGTCTAACTCCTTAACTTTGGCATAAAACTGTCACAAACCTAGCCCTATAAAACGTACAGCTGTCAAAATCATCACCGAAGCATTCCAGCCGCGAACAGGTTAAAGGCAATTAAAGCCGGGACCGAAGCCCTACGAGGGGCTGCGTTGCCCACTACGCACCCCACGGCATCTTTCTCTCTCTAACATACAAGGATAGATAAAGAGAGGCGATTACGGAATTGTGACGTCACGTCGGGGGGGCACGCCAGTGAGGCCAGTGTTCGGCCGGACGCAAATCGAGGCGCACGCACGCCATGTTCAAACGGTGAACAAAATATTGACAATGTTGTTCGAGAGCCCCAACGCTAAGTTGTACCCGGCCTTCAACATACCGCCGCCTGTAAGATTAAGGTGAGGATATAAGAGTGATAGTGAGAACAGTGCGTCGGTCCGCAACGCTCCGGCGGACAGCGAAACGTCGATACGAACAAATAGCGACTCCATGCCGTTTGTCTGCCGGTATTTCTGTACTATACCGTTCAGCATCCTTAAATGCAAAAACATGTCTAAAACCCGGTGTAAACAACCAAATCAAAGCAAGGGTACATGTAGCTTCGTATGCCCGAGGATACGAAGCTACATGTACACGAACATCGCGTGCATAAGAAAGTGTTTCGAGTTTAAAACGAAGAGTAATAAAAGATTGATTTTATGTGAAAAGATATACACGCAAATTGGTAGTGTACTGGCTATCGTAAGATGTGTTGAAAAAGCCGATTGAATCGTATAACGTTACTTGTTTATCCATTATCCATAATGGAATGTGTAACTCGATCATGTCTGAATGATTGACGCGACGTTCAATTTGATCCAATAACGAGACTGCGCGAAGTGGTCGTCAGGTGCCAAAATATGACAATTATAATTATATCCGTACAAGGTTATGGTCTCAGTGTAGTCTAGACTCTAGAGCGTCCGTCGTACAGTCAGTTTCGTACCTTGTCAAAGTGGCAATCAACAGGAAAGTTGCTAGGGAACTCAATAACTCATACCAGTCACTGTAACAAGGTACGAAATGGTACTGATATTAAATTCCTTGATCGTTACCGTCTAGGGTTTCATTCGACCTGTTTAAATGAATCTCGTGATATGACCACTTTTGTGAAGTGACGACAATACCGGCGAACTGTGGAACTCGTTCATATCCCATCATTGATGATTTTTGAGGCCTCATAGGCCTCAAAAATAAAAAATCAGTGGAAGCGTACTGGGCCCATAACCTATTAGAAAACAAGCTGAGAGCTGTTAACGACACATTCTTTTATTGCAACGGTAAGACGGAAGTGGAAGTAACATACAGTATGTAATGCCAACATACACACACAGTTTATTTGATGCTACTAGAGTAAAATATATTCATCCTAACAATTATGCTCCAAATATTTAACCATAAAAATCCAAATTTAACTAACATTTTTTTTGGACGAAATGCAAATAGGGATCTAATTAGAACTGCTTTTGTGGAAACACCCATGCCTATTGTAATCCATGTATATTGGGTCTAACAATCTATAAAATCCATACAATCTACTGTCAATGTTGACGCGAGTCATTATTTGGTAGAGTTTTCAGAATCTAGTTGCGAATTAACAAATTGCAGGGTTTGCAACCGCCTTATAACTGTCCGCAATGCTGTTGAACTGTTCAGTGGTAGGGTTATCAGACGCCATTTTTAGGGTTTCGTACCAAAAAGGTAAAAAGGATCCCTTATGGTGCGACTCTGTCCGTCCGTCTGTTAGTCATATCCTAGCTATCGATTTGTTATGTACAATGTACAAGGCTAACCCAGACACATTAAAAGATTTTTTTAAAGCAATCCTAACAAAACGCAAAAAGCAAAAACAATATAAAGTAGAATGTTAACCAAGGGACGAAAGGCACTCATTCCTGCCGAGGTAGTTTACGAGCTAGCTTTTCCAGGTTAGATATCACTGTCTTTCCTGGCAATGTGGCCAAAATACACAAGCACGTAATGCGTAAGCAGACAGTAGACAGCCTGGCTATGAGTCAGTTCATCAAGGGTCGATGCATTTAGAGCGAAGTAATGGAAAATATGACAAAACTAAATTACTATCGACATAGAGTAACTTATACTAGAGCGGTACTGTCATAGTAAATTTTGTAACCCCAGTAAATTCACTGCCATCTGATGAAAACTAAAATTGAAGATTTGTAAAAATACGATAAAATGTATTTAAATATAGATAAATGATTTTTTTTATTTGCATTAATTATTTTGATGATTTTGACCCCATGTTCTTTCACTGATATGCGTTAAAATTGTTAAATAACAAACGAAACCGTCAACGCCATCTATACGACTGTAGGCCAAAACTAGTAGCGCCCTCTGAACGAGAATCAAATTTTCTTGATTTTCGAGGCACGTTTTTTCCTTAGACTGTATCCATCTATTACGGAGTTATATCTATTTTTGCTATCGATTAATCAAATCATCCCGATATATTCATATTAACAAAATAGCACCATTACAGCAGCTTCGTTGTTATGTTGAGTAAGTAAATATATCTTAGTAATACTTCTGTAAGTTTTGGCAGTGGCAGTTGTGGGGTGTGCTGGGTGCAGTGGCATCACAACCAAGTGCACTTCATCATCATTAATTTAAGAGCCTGGCTCTTGTCGGTGGAGCAATTTCCATGTATCTCTTTCCTGAGCCTTTCGTTTGACCGCCTGATACGTCACGACGTTTATCTTTTCCTTTAGTTGGTCCATGTATGTTCTTCTTGGTCTCCCTCTCTTCCGCCTTCCTTCTACTTTCCCTTCCACAATATTTTTTATGAATTCGTCGTGTCGTAACAGGTGCCCAACCATCTTCCCTCTTCTGCTCTCAATGATTTGCAACGGGGACCTCCTCTCCTGCACAAGGTTAAGAACTTCCTCGTTAGATTTTCTCTCGGTCCAACTAATCTTCTCCATCCGCGCCAGCACCACATTTCAAAGGCTTCAAGTCTTTCTCTGTCCCTCTGTGTCATTGTCCACGTTTCACACCCGTATAACGCTATGCTCCAGATGTACACTTTGATAAGCCTTTTCCTGAAGTGCACTTACCGCTGTTATTTTTGGATATTCACCTCGAAATGAAGCCTGTTTCGGATAAATAACAACCTACATTGGAAACTGTATCCTTTTTCGTTAACTGTTGTTCGATTGTTTATTTTTAACACCGTTAGGTATACAGCGAGTTCTTTGACTGATACGAGTAAGTATGACATGAAAGATATACAGACAATGGAGGCAAAAAAAACATAGGAACTTAAGCCTCGAAAACACTATTCTTTTCATATTGTGTTTAGATGTAACTTGAGATGACTTGAGCCACCTGAACTATTCTAGAAAAATTGTATAAAATATTCTTGGTTTATTTAACCACGATGGTACCCTTCTTTTGGAGAACCATAGTCTCTTAACAAAACCTTGGCAGTCAGTTATTTTATGAAAACTGATTTAAATTCCACTTAACTATGTGCAATAGAACCTTGATTATCCAAACTACTTGGTGCGGAGACTAGTTCGGATAATCGAAATGTGGGGTTTTTGGAACGAGATAAAACAAAAAAAAACCTTTTTACAAAACCAGAACACTATATTAAAATTGTATGTACAAATTAACTTTATAAAATATAAAACACCTAAATACCTGAACAAAAGTTCCGATCATAGAGGGTTCGGAGTTCGGATAACTGAGGTTCTATTGTACCGTAATGAATGAAGTTGAGTAATATATCTCTGTCATTACCGTTCTGAACGAGAGTAAGATTTAATTATCCACTGCGATAAACGTATGACATATCTATATCGCTGCCGTACGGTATCCTCATGTTGGATATCTTTGATAACGTTTCTTCCTTTCATGGCAAAATTCAATAAATCTATTGATGAAGCTATATCCAAATATGTATACCGAAAACTTTATAGCCAATAACGCGCATTAGATAACAATCGCTGTTGAAAGAAAACTTCTATCACACCATAATACTATTATTTAAGTTTCGATTCGGTGGGATAACGTCCATAAACTATGTCCAAAATTTAGGCCAAGTTCTAAGAACAAAATATAAATATTGGTACAAATCAAACCAAATCCTTTTTACTAGCAGCGTTTTGAATCCTAACGAGGCAGTTCCTAGATTTGGGTATTCAAGTAATATTCAGAATAAAATTAGTAAGAGTAAAAAAGTAGTTTGAATTATTTTTGCCACTTTCACTTCAGGCACTCTCTTAAAATATTCATGACAAGGAGTGGAAATAGTAAAAAAAAGCAAACGTGATAAAAAAGTACCATTAAATCTATACTTTCTCTCATTAAATTTTAAACGCTAACTGTTTATCCAAAGAAAATTACATAATAGAATTAACGATCAAAAATGTCCACGAAATAAAATTAAAATGTTAAGTAAAACATTTCCTAAAATTACGATATTTTTTGTCCACCGTAATCTCGGTGAGCACTGAACCGATGAACGCAAGAACGTTTCAACAACTTTCCACGATTCTTAACGCTCGATTTGAATTTAGGCCTTTGACATTTAGATGAAATGATTTTGTAACGCGTAATAAATAAGTCTATAAATTTTTAGTCATTTTGTGCAGTCAGGAGAAAACTCGGTTTGATAGGTTTATTGTTTATAAAATGAAATAAAACTATGAAAACGGATTATATCGCGTATATTGAATTTATAATACATCCCGACGTTTCGAACTCTTTACAGCGTTCGTGGTCAACGGGTGACCACGAACCACTAACGCTGTAAAGAGTTCGAAACGTCGGGATGTATTATAAATTCAATATACGCGATATAATCCGTTTTCATAGTTTTATTTCATGAGTAACTATCGCGGTAACCGAAGACAATATTATGTTTATAAAATATTTAATTAACTGGTCAAAACCGGTTTTTAGAATGAACGCAAAATGAAAATAACGTTAATTACCTAGTACATGACATGACAACGGTTCGAACTGGTATTCGGGTGTTGTAAATCTGTTTCGCGCTCGTCATCATCTTTTATGACTGCATGTATGTTTCAACATCATCCATCTGTAATAAACCATAGAGCATTGCATATTTTTTCAGAAAAAATACATTTGGGAACAATCTTACACAGTTCGACTTACTACGGCTAACTAGGCGTCAAAAAGCAAATGAAATTGTTATAAAAAACAGATCCCTAAGATTTAATTCACAAATATATCAGTAATATTGTCTTCGGTTACCGCGATAGTTACTCATGAAATAAAACTATGAAAACGGATTATATCGCGTATATTGAATTTAAAATACATCCCGACGTTTCGAACTCTTTACAGCGTTCGTGGTCAAGTTTGTTGCCGGTCCCATATTGGGATACCCTCCTACAATTTAGGAGGGAATTAAATCTTCTCGGGTCTGTGGCGTAGGGTTGGAGCCGGCGTAGTTTTTATCGCGTATATATATATATATATATCTTTACTTGGAAATAATTGTAGTGTATAACTAGCCTTATGAACCGATTTTGCATGTACAACCAGCCTTAAAGTTTGTAGTCTATGATTGTTCATTATTTTAGTATGTGGGTATTTTTGCACTTTGTAATTTTTCCTCAGTCACCCGTTGACCACGAACGCTGTAAAGAGTTTGAAACGTCGGGATGTATTATAAATTCAATATACGCGATATAATCCGTTTTCATAGTTTTAAATATATCAGTATTTGGACCTAGATCCTATACAAAGCGTCTGCAGTGGAAAGTCACGAAGCGCCCACAATAGGTTCCGAGCAGCTACAGGTAGTCCGGTGTTCGAAACTAGGTCGATATGAAACTAGCCATCCGTGCTATTAAATTGAGAATTTATAAAAGATTGCACAACTGAGCCAAGCCAAAGGGATTACACTTATTTCCACTAGTAAACACCATTACCAATGGTAACAACTGAGAAAAAAGAGACAACTTAGAATAAATTAAATAAATTATATTTTTTCGGTAGGTAGTCGTTTAAGAAGTGTAACGCTCTTACGGTAGATGTCGCTAGGGTCCCCTAGACCCATATGGTGGAAAGATTCGCTGGCTATGGATGAGGTCTTGGTGGCTCAGTTGGCAGAGCGCTGGAGTATCGATCTAGAGGCCGTGAGGTCAAGTCGCACTCAAGGCAGTAAAATTTCCACTTTTAAATTTATTCTAAGCTTAAATTCCCAGTCGTTACCGCCAATTCACTTTTGTTTTTCTCAGTTGGTCCCAGTGGTAAAAGGTTACAAATCAGCTGTTATCAGTGATAACAACTTTGTTTAGGTATGGGAAACGCCAAAAGAAACTTAAACAATTTGGGGCTCTTCAAGGCAAGAGTTAATAGGTATCTCATAGGTAAGCGTGTTCCACCGTAGACCACATCATCACTTACTATCAGGTGGGATCGTGGTCAAACACCTGCCTATTCATCATAAAAAAAAAAACAATGTGTGGAAATGATCACGCCACTTTTCGTTACATCTTCTGTCATCCCGAATTCCTGATACATTTTCAAGATTGGATTGGCATTTTCAGTTTTGGGCATTCTAAGTCTTAAGTCTTAACCGAAATTTCGGTTAAACTTCAAAACGAAGTTTTCTTGAGAATATTTTTAGTTCTTTGCTCATTCATGTTGTTTTTTTTTTTTTTTTTTTTTTTTTTTTTTTTTTTTTTTTTTTTTTTTTTTTTTTTTTTTTTTTTTAATACCACGTCGGTGGCAATCAAGCATACGGCCCGCCTGATGGTAAGCAGTTACCGTAGCCTATGAACGCCTGCAACACCGGAGATATTACACGCGCGTTGCCGACCCTTAAAGTATAATATTGATATGCACTGAATTAACGTGGAGGTGTGCAGCTAATGAAGAATTAGTATTGTAACGCGCTTAACCATTCTTTAGTCAATAGTGTCAACACCCGGCAATCCATCGTGGCTATTAATAAAGTCCAGCTAGCACCTCACTGTCTACTAGCACACTTTTGACATTGTCGAAATCATCATAACGATGAAAGTCATTTTTTAAAAGAAGAAGAAGAAAATATTAACCCTAATGTACGCCGCAGTAGACACATCATTTTCGGGTAGAAAAGAAAATTTAATTTTCTATTGTTGTATACTTAATTACTATTAATAGCACTTTCCTACAAGCAAATGGGAAAATATTGAGGCCCAGAAAGATGAAAAGGCAATGAAAGTAGGAAATATTCTTCTAAAAATGCGGCAAAACGTCTCCGATAGCATCTCATTTGGGAGAGAGGTTCCTTGGCAATCGTTAGAAGTGTCGCTTTGTTGATGAATGTGTGACATATCGTACTTGGTATCTTAAGTCACTATAAGTAGGCTACACTTTAGTATAGTTCCAGAATTACGGAATCCCGAAATACAGGAATAATGGACCGAATTTAACGATATTGCAATACCAGTTTAAGAGGATCAATATCGAAATATGTATCGAATTTCCAGTATTTAGTTTGATTTTGTTAGAAATTAATAAAATTTAACCTTCAAAATATTTAGATCAGTACGGTTTCACTCACTATTATCTTTAGTCGCTTTTGGCGACATGTTTCGGATTCTTTGGGAATCCTTCCTCAGGCACGAGTGTCCGCGGCGGCTGTACGTCGTGCACTACTACCACTACTATAGTGAGTGAAACCGTACTGATCTAAATATTTTGAAATATGTCTCACGATAGTTTAAGTTCGATTAAATTTAACCTTGTGTAATATTTTTGCGCTATACTTAGCTATTATTAGCTATAGCATAGCGCTGTCAGGCTGTCACTCATACACTGGAGCGACATGCGAATTAGTACCAGTGTGATAACCTCGTAGGGCGATATAATAAAACCATTTACTGACATAAGCATATAAGTGCCAATTGGTTCCTTTTCCCAAAAAAACGACATATATGCGATACGGAAAACTATCGCTAAAATCTTTCACCCTGTAGCACTCCCAAATAGGTTTCAATAGGACCCTCTGGACCCTCGTCAGGGCTGGAAGGCCCGATCAATACTTCCTTGTGATAAGGGACGTTTAGTCGTCTACGTTGCTTGTGGTTAATGAGAAAAATCGCGGGTGACTCTAACGAACTGAACTGGAAAGACGATAAATGAAACCAATTAAACCTGTTTAATTCCTGTAAGGGCTCGGCAGGACAGGCTCAGCCTAGTGTCAGAGTCACTGTGAAAAATTTGTTAACAATGTAAGTAAGTAAGTAAATATTCTTTATTGCACCAAAATTATACATTTTACATACATGTAAAACTACAGAGAAATATTTAAAGAAAAAATAGAAACAGGCGGTCTTATCGCTAAAAAGCGATCTCTTCCAGACAACCTTTGGGTATGTTTTCTGGCAATAAATATTTTGTATTTGTATTATTTGTATTTGTAATTATTATCGAGCAGAAGCGTCTGCAATCCATGCTGCAATTTTTTTAAATTTAAGGAAGAAATGGAAAAATTCGCTTGTTTCTGGTAAGCTTTAAGCGGTATAAATGTGACGTTTTGAACTAAAAGGTACCACAATGTCGCTTGTTGATAAGGTTGATTTCTAATTGAAGCTATATGGAAATAGCGCCTTACTGACAAGCGACAATAAGTACCCTTTTGGTTGAAAATGGCACAAATAAAGACCAGAACTTGTGTGCTAAAGTTAGCAAGGAAGCACCAGACGTTGCTTAGTGCCCATTGATTCAACAACTACAAATCCAAATTTAATCAAAAGGCATAACTTACGTTAAATCACTGTGGCGCTTAAGTTCTTCTTCTGGCTTTAGATGCAATGGGAATGCGACCTTGTGTTAGTGTAAGTAGAGATCAAATTTGAACTGATGGGTTAAAAGTTAGTTTGCCTATTGATACTCCTACATACGGTTGCCTGCATTGGCGTAAAGCTTGCGGTTTCAAATGCGATTTTTTTAAATCGTAAAATGTACAGACTTGGTATCGTGGTATGAAGCAAATCTAAAAATGATTAAGATTGTAAAAATATAGTTATTCAGATATATAAGTGTTCATAGGAAACATTAATAGTTTTCAGTTTAACGTACTCCTCAAAATAATACTTTTTGAAGTGCAGGGCGTACTAAAGACAGACATAAAAAAACCGGCCAAGTGCGAGTCGGACTCCCCCACCGAGGGTTCCGTACTTTTTAGTATTTGTTGTTATAGCGGCAACTGAAATACATCATCTGTGAAAATTTCAACTGTCTAGCTATGACGGTTCGTGAGATACAGCCTGGTGACAGCATACGGACAGACGGACAGCGGAGTCTTAGTAATAGGGTCCAGTTTTTACTCTTTGGATACGGAACCCTAAAAACAAACATACACTAAAGGGGCATTCCTCAAAAGTCGGGAACGTGACGCTTTTGACACTTGATAAAGCTAATAAACTGATATTTGGCATGATACGTTTAATAAAATAAAAACTAGATCTTTTTATGGAATGACCCTGGAAAAATATTATTCGTCAATCATGCAATGAAGAAAAGTTCTTGCACTAACGCAGTGACCAACTCAATATTTAATTAAAGTAATAACTTTGCTACGGAGTTGATAAGATATTTAATTTTCACTTTCCAGCCAGGCTAGCTCGAGATTTTTAAAATTGCATCAGCAATAATTAGGTTTTTAGGGTTCCGTACCCAAAGGGCAAAAACGGGACCCTATTACTAAGACTCCGCTGCCTGTCTGTCTGTCCGCCTGTCTCATGAACCGTGATAGCTAGACAGCTGAATTTTTCACAGATGATGTATTTCTGTTTCCGCTATAACAACAAATACTAAAAACAGAATAAAATAAATATGGGGCATCCATATTTCAATTAACGCTCGGTCAACTATCCGTTGGTCTGCTCATCTGTGGTTGGTCAGCACTAGGACGTTTAAGTTAGCGTAATCAATGAATTGAATGAATTAATATGCTAAATGACCATGTTAATGCATAGCGTGTTAACTTAAATTACTTTCATTTGTTCATACATTAAATAACAATTTTACTATTACTTACGCTGTGATTATATCATCAAGTATATTACTGGTATAATTGTTTAATTTAATCAAACTACTAATAAGTGTACGAGCAATGAAAACTGGAATTTATATTCAAATAGTACCAATTCTTATTGCATTACTTCATTTCAATGTAAAATGCATTGAGATATTTGTAAAAACTTACTACTTTTACGTACTTTGCCAACAGTTTAAATTTGATTAAAAGCTAGTATATTTGTCCGGGTCTCGAAAGGTTAATCTCCAGGAGGGGGCTCCTGAATGTGTAAGAGCAAAGAGAGCAAATTCTACGATGCACAAACGTTCGCGCGATGTAGGATATTCGCCGGTCGTAAAAGCACCATCTACCAGGATATTGGGTAAACAAAATACATCACATTTTATACAAGTATTTTCACTATTGTTTCCTGGTTAAGGCAAGCTTTGCCCACTATTGTTGACTGGAGGCCTTTCGTCGCTGTCCTTGAAGCGCATGCGCGGGTCAGTGGATCGAATAAGAGCAAAGAGAGCGTCTGCGCTGCGGCGCTACTTCTGATACTCGAACGTTTCTCTCTATCCTTTCTATAGTCTGTCAAGCCATTTCTGCCAGTAGAAAAAAGCGGCAATATTTAAAAATAATATAGCTCGGGTTCGAATCCTGGTAAGGGAATTTATTTGTATCTTTATCATTTATTAGTACATATTTATATATAACTATTTATTATACTTATCATCGTCTAAAGTCTGTTTTTTTTATTCCGTAGACTAAAATGACGTTTCATGTATATGAGATGACATTTCTTAGTACCACATGAAATGTCATTTTAGTCTACGGAATAGAAAAACAGAATATAGTATCCACAACACAACCCTTATTGAGCTTACTGTGCCCTATTTATTTATTAAGCTGGTATTATACGGTGCTACCGCATTATACGGTTGTATAAGTCAATTTTTCATCAAATTAAAACCAATAAAAGATCGATTTCGTAATTCAACCCAACTGGGAATCAAACCCGCTTTTACATCACCTTATCAGCTGTTACTTAATTGATGATTGTTTTTTTATTAATCGTTCATAACGCCCGAGCCCTAACAGTGGTAACGCCGCGCATCTGTCGCGTTGCCGCTCTGCGCGCGCGTCGGTAGGGTTGTTAACTTTATCCTCTACGGTCCCAATGAATACCTTCAATGAAATTTAAATCATTATTAAATGAAACAGTATTGCTTTTGTTTTGTTTCGTTCAGACAAATTCAATTATATTTTCTAACTAGCGACCCGCCCCGGCTTCGCACGGGTTACATAAAACTGATAAAACCTTAAAAAATTGTCACCTACTTTCCCCAAGAATCACTCTATTTGATAAGTGAAAACCGCATGAAAATCCGAGCAGTTTTTGAGTTTATCGCGAACATACATACACACAAACAAACAGACGGGGCGGCGAACTTTGTTTTATGAGGTGTAGTGATTACCAATGATTCAAATTTGGCTGCCAATTTTTCTTGTATTGCTTATTTTTTTGAACCATTTGTATGTATTATTTATTTATTTATTATTTTAAACTTTATTGCACAATATAACAAATAAAGTACAAATGGCGGACTTAATGCCTAAAGGCATTCTCTACCAGTCAACCACCAGGCTAAACAGAAACAGTGATAGGTGCAGGCATTGAACAAAAAAAAAAGCAGAATAGGTCCCTTAAAACAAAAAATATAGCGATAAATAATACACACTACCGAAAATAAACTTACATATACATACTATACTATGTAGGTAATCCTCATATTGTTTCTCATGCCCCTTGCACAATAAAGTTTGTTTCTCTTCCCTTATAACAATTTCAAATTCCTGGTTTGTCAACATTAAGTCTTCATTTTATATAATCCTGTTATCTGAAAATTATCTGAAATTTATTAACTAGGATAGGCAAATTTACACGTTAAATTTACTGAAATACTAAGCTTCAAATTAGAAGAGATGGCGGTTCTATGTGATCCTCAATTAAAATTAGAGAATTACCTAGTCAAAATTACTGGAGTTTAGCATATTTATGTCGCTCGAGTACATAAGCAATTACCTAAGAAATTATGCTAAAAGCGTATGATTTATACGACGTTTACGTTGTATTTAACGTTTTTGTGAATACCACGAATAACACCATTAATGTAATACATATATTTAACAATTACCTAAAACCCAGGTTTATAAAGGACTGTAAGGCGTTATGTTAGAATAATTAATATAAATAATTTAATTATTCTAAGGAGACTAAATATGACCACTATTTCTTCTTTCAATAAAATAAATAATTGTAAAATAAATATTTTTTTCTTTTAAAATATCATATATTAATAGGAACCACTGTGCCCACTAGTCTAGCAATGGGAATAATATAAGCGGCAAAAATATTAACATTATCAATATTATCATATAACGGGATTGTACCGCTTAAAAATAAACTCAAAATTACTTCGTGCTTCGTACGATACGTTTCAAGCCTCCACCATTATGCTATCATATTTTTAGGAACAATATCCGTAATAACGGAAATTGTTCCTACTCGTCATAGTCCTATCCCATCCTCGTCGCCATGTGAAATGTATGGAAATTATTCGTAAATAAACATGAATAAAACTCTAGATTCTAGTCAGGACAAATAATATATTTTCTGACACATGACATTCTTAGTATCATCGAATCAACATAGATAATCATGCGGGAGAGGGTTTATTACGTCTACGTCTTTTATAAAATGTCAGTAAAAATTAAAATTACATACAGTCATGTAACTGAAACAAATCATATTAGGTATCTTTAAAATATTCTGCTTTGGGTTTGATACACGAACGCAAAGCTTTGTTAAAAGTTAAAATCATCAACAATATGCACATTAAAAATAATGTCATCATATTTTTGGACCCGCAATATTGCGTGTCAACCCTAGCGCCGCCCTGCGCAAGAGTTTGTTTGCGAAGAGCGGCAACGTCGCGAGATCTAGTCCGTCCACCCCGTCCCCTGTTGCACTGCACGTAACTACCGCAGATCTGATGGATTCGAGCTATTGAGAAGAAAGTTTATAACCAATCAGAAATACCTTTCTTTTTCTAAGTCTACATATTGGTTTTTATGAGCTGATTTTCAAACTTAAGAGTCACACGATGCATGAAGCTGTCACCAAAAAGTCATACACATACAATACAATAGAATCGAATCAAAATTAGATGTTTTACCTATTAACTATTAAGTAACCCAGCTTTGGTTTTAGTTGGAGTCTGCTGTGTAATTTTTCTCATGGAGAAAATTAAATATCAATACTACAATTTTGCGTTACATCTTGCATGCTTACTTGAAAGAAAGAAAGCAAGATAGAAAAAGCATATTATTAGCACAACATAACATAAGACTAAAATAAAACTAAAAATAATTACACAGAATGAGGTTGCGCTAAATGGTCCTTTGGTATCACGGTGTGAGCCAACATGGCGCACTCCGCGACGCTGGTTTTCAGTAAGGCCCAGTAGATGGACTAGATGGCACTCAGTAAATGGGTTATACCGAAGTGAACACAATGTAAAAAATAAATAAGGGAAAGCTTAAATACAAATAGCAATCAAATTACTTAATTACGGTTATATTAGATCCAGGAATAAACCCAAGAGTGAATGAAAAGAGTTAATAAAAGTAAACCGCTAATTGTTTACACGAGATTCATTATAAACAGTCTTGTTTACGCAAAGCTCTTCAATAACATTCACGCGACGAATATAAACATTCCGTGTTGCTTTTAGTCTGTATAGACGCGCTCTTATGATTATGAATTCAATCTTTTCGCCGCCACGTCAATGAAGTCATAAAGTGGCATGAATCAACGCCAACCAACTTCTTCTTCTTCGTTTGCCATGCTCTAAAGGACGTCGGCGACCACCTTTGCCATCTCTCTCCTGTTCTTAGCCATTTCTGCCAGCATGGCCGCGTTATCGACGTTCGTCCATTTTTTATGTGGTCAAGCCTGCAAGCAGGTGACCCTCCTTCTTCCCCTTCCCCTCTTGCCATCAATTTTTCCTTCTAATATTAGTTGTAGTATATTATATTTGTCATTTCTGTATATGTGTCCAAAATATGATATTTTCCTTCTTTTTACCGTGATCAAAACTTCTAACTTTTTATCCATTCTTTTAAGTACTTCCACATTCGTAACTCTATCGGTTCAGGAGATTTTTAGCATACGCCTATATAGCCACATTTCAAATGCTTCTATTTTCTTTTCCATAGCTTTATTTAGAGTCCACGTTTCGCAGCCATAGAAAATTACTGATAGTACATAGCATTTCACAAGTCTCCAACGAAGCTTTAGGTTGATATCCTTGTTGGTGTAAATAGACTGCATTTTTACAAAGGCATTTCGCGCAATCTCTATCCTGACACGTATTTCCTGCTCCTTGTCCCAGTTCTCGTTCAGCCAGCAGCCCAGATACCTGTACTTTCGTACTTTTCCTATCGGTGTATTATTTAACCTTAAAATGTGTGGAGCTTTATTAGATTTGCTTACTACCATAAATTTAGTCTTGCTCATGATAATTTTCAACTTGTAATGATTTATTTTCGAATTTAAACGGTTTAATATATGTTGTAATTCTTCAGCACTATTTGCTAGCAGGACGGTGTCGTCTGCATATCTTAAATTATTAATATACTTCTCACTACATTTAATGCCTATATCAACCCCATCAAAGGCTTCTGAGAAGATACGTTCGGAATATAAGTTGAAAAGGCTCGGGAATAAAATACATCCTTGGCGGACTCCTTTTAATATTCCTAAGTCTTCGGTGGCTATATTTCCGACTTTGATGTGAGCAGTTTGATTCCAGTACAAACTTTTAATTATTCGAGCGTCTGCTGTCAATATCTGTTTGATAATTTACTTCCATAAGTAGCTGGTGATTTACGGTGTCGAATGCTTTTTCGAAATCGATAAAGCACAAAAACACGTCTTTTTGATGTTCCAAACAGTTTTGTATTATAAACAGTATTGCACGTATACAAACCTGACCAAAATCGCGACTCAATATGAAGTCATGGCAAAAGGTTAAAAGATAAAGAATTCCTCCTTGCATATTGACATTATGGAAAATATTTTTACACAATTTAATGTATATTAATCATAGCTAGCCGCTTCGTTTGAACTTTTTCCATTTGTTTATTGTTGAAGTAAAACTTCTTTAGGCGCGACTAGAGGGTACCTCAGATTTTTTTCTGACGGAAGTCACGGAAGTAACGCTCAGTAGTGACACACGCACAATAACCACACGTCAAAGTGCCAACATAGAGATATTTAAACTTCATCGTCAAAGAAGTTTTACTTCAATACAAAGATTACACGCACACACTTTTTTTATAAGTGAGGGGCGAAAAACTAATTCCATACGAATAGTTATAAGCTCTCTCACTCACTCTTATAATAATTTAAAAATGGGAAAAAATCAAAGGAAGGGGCATAGCGGTGGTTAATATTATACATCTAATTGTGTGAATATATTTTCTATAATGTTAATACTGGAGTGGAAAATGGGGACCCCATTTGTATGTAAAAGCGGTTCTTAAGTACGGTGTCCCGATATTTTTGAGCACTTAGTCTTTTCGCAAGCATCGTTTACTCCGCTCTTTCATGTCACCCGGTTCATATTAATAAAATCTATAACGGAGTTAATAAAATATTTAGACTGACGGCAACAGATGCGCTCACCGCCAAGCCAATTTAAACCTTATTCGTTATACATTAGGGTTCAAGTTTAGAGGGCTTTTGCTCTTATATTCATACGCAGAGTATCCCAAAGTGTTAAAAATCCATGGATGGGCTTTGATAGAATTATTTCGAAGACTAGGCTGTCTGATTCTGGCAATTTTTGTGAAAAAGAGCATAGATTTTGCAGAACAATTTGGGGTTTTTAGGAAAGGGGTTCTTGCGGGACATTTTTGGGTGTCGATAAGGTTGTTTTTTAATTAAATCCTACCTTACTCGTTCTACTCGTTTGTCCATGGACACCAGCAACACCAGGGGGTTGCGTTGCCGGCCTTTAAGATGGGAGTACGCTCTTTTCCTGATGGTTTCTAATGTTGAGCGTACCGAAAAAAGAACGTGACGCATTATGGTTACGTATGCCACTTCTTATCATAGTACCTAATAAGTTTAGATAACATTTAAAACCTGACATTCATGTTACAATGTGACAATAGAAATCGTGGGAAAAACGAATCCTGTACAAATAATAACAACACCCTTTATTAATATAATCGTTATTTTTTAATTATTACATAAATTCCCACGCTTATTTTCCGTTTCTCTTGCACTCATAAGAAAGATTTAGAGAAGGAAAGAGGGTTATAGTAAGGACAACTGCTTTCTGAGGCGTTTCTTTTAATTTATACCCTATTTGAGATCTCGAATCAATGAGTGGGTTGAGGTTCGCAACATATTTCAGTTAATAAAAATAGGTTGGATAATCCGTTTTCTATCATAACTATAACGGGGAACTCCGAGGAAATGTTTGAATTCATCTCTGCAGTTTCTTTCCGCCATCGCTATACGCGACAACATTACCACCCTCACCACTTAGATGATTGGCAGTCCTCAACTGTGCGTTTCTCCAGAAACTTCCTGCCTCGCACAGCTGAACTGTGGAATGAACTGACGCCCGCGGTTATTCCGGACCGATACGACCTTTCAAACTATCAAGAAAAGACCGTACCCCCATCTTAAAGGCCGGCGACGGACTTGCAACCACTTTGGTGTTGCTTGTGTCCATGGGCGATGGTTCTTGCTTACCGTCAGGCGAGTCGTCTTCTCATTTGTGTCCTATATCATTTATTAGGGTTCCGTACCCAAAGGGTAAAAACGGGACCCTATTACTAAGACTCCGCTGTCCGTCTGTCTGTTAGCAGGCTGTATCTCATGAACCGTGATAGCTAGACAGTTGAAATTTTCACAGATGATGTATTTCTGTTGCCGCTATAACAACAAAAACTAAAAAGTACGGAACCCTCGGTGAGCGAGTTCGACTCGCACTTGGCCGGTTTTTTAGGGTTCCGTACCCAAACGGTAAAAACGGGACCCTATTACTAAGACTCTACTGTCCGTCTGTCTGTTTGTCCGTCTGTCTGTCACCAGGCTATATCTCATGAACCGTGATAGATAGACAGTTGAAATTTTCACATAATGTATTTCTGTTGCCGCTATAACAACAAATACTAAAAAGTACGGAACCCTCGGTGGGCGAGTCCGACTGTCACTTGGCCGGTTTTTTAATAGCTATGAATAAACTTGCTACGCGAATTTCATAAAAATAGATTAGGCAGATTTTCTAGTAGTCAAATTTTATGAAGAAATTGCTGAGATACCAAGCATCCCTATTAAAAGCAGCTCTTATTGGCCTTTGCGGGACCCCGAGGGCTTAACGAGATTACGAGCGAGGCTAAGGGTGTTATTAACAACCCTGCATGATATTAGAAGACCAGTTTAACAATGACCCACATTGTAACCTCTTTTCTGTGTATGATAAGGATCGTGATTCGTGATCCAATACTTAGTCACCTTTATTTTTTATTTTTTTAGAAATAGTTATTTGTTATACAAGGGTGCAAAGTTGTATTTTACCCGCGAGTGTTTTAACACACGAGAAGTAAAATACATTTGCACCCGTGTGTAACACAAAACTTTTCCCCTCACTATAGCGAGGAAAGTGCAACATCCACAGGCGTTAGATCATCTTCATCAACTGGAATCACTCATTTTTTTACGATATTATAACAAAAAACTCTGGAAATTCTGTACTTTTACGTGAGAAGTTTTTAAGTAAAATTTTTGTTGACAATGTTGACATTTCTGACGTATGAAATGTCAATGATGCGTTTTGAAATTGCATCGACTTAACTTGTGCGTTCAGAATTATATTTAACATAATTATTAAAAAACAAACGTTTATTATGGAATTTTAAGGTTTATGACTTAAAATCATTAAATAAAGCTAAATCTGGTATTTTTTTTTAGATTCTCAAACCATTTATTTAATGATAATTAATATCGAATGAACCATTATCATGAGCGTTTTACATTTTGTTATCTGTCAAGACTTAAACACGCTCCATCCAAGGTCAAATTACTTTCCCCACTAGTGGATAAAATGCGTTTTTCCCCGCTTGTTTTAAAGGATAAAAGACGGCTTTCCGAGCTAGTGAGTTTCAAAAGTTTTTTTTCTGTTCTATACAACACAACCAAGGTTTCAAGGTTTCTTTCTTCTTTTCTTGATGGACTTGAGGGCGGTGTTGCCCGTAGCCAATGTCACGTAAAAGGGTAGGAACAAAATAAATGCTCTTAGAGCACGACGCTGTTCGGTGGTTGTTGTAGTTGTCTCGTAAAACCGATAGCTGGATTTTACGAGAAGCACGTGGACTACCGGCCGTTGACTCCAAAATGGTGGTTAAACACGCTTTGAGATTAATTCTCCATTCACTGCACACTACCACATTAGATTATTGTATAATAAAGCTATCGATATTACACTTTAAACAATATTAATGAGCAAAAAACGAAGGAATTAATCACGAGGCTACTATCAAGATGGCGTTCGAACCGGAAGTCCCAACCAAGGTTTGAACCAGCGATTTTTGAAGATCACACACGTATGAAAGGTTGAACGGTGTTTTTTAACCATTAGCTATAATTTGCGAGGTGAATATATGTGACTTTCCAGCCGAAAAGGGTCCTTATTCTTATGCTCCATGTGCATAAATACCTTTTTCTATGGAGAAGTCCTTGCACATGAAGTATGAGGACCTCTCTCTGATAATATAGGTGATACTGAGCAGCTTTTACGTTGGGACCACGCCTGAAACCGCGAAATATATTGGCTGTTTTACACATTTTGACAGAGCAGTAGGTACATTGATGAATGCCAAACGAAAAAAAAAATTGCCACAACCGAATACAGAACCTCCTCCTTCTAAGAAATTGAAGTCGGTTAAAAAAGGTATGGGATGAGAGATGCTACGAAAAGTCACGTGACTATTTCCATACATTTTATTAGTTTCAATTCAATTCAATTCAATTCAATACATTTATTTCATGTAACCAAGACACATTTTAATAGTAACACTTACAAAACTAAGGGGTAAGTATGTAGGTACAGCTAGACTTAAATTTAAAACAAAATAACACTAGGGAGAATGCAATCCCTCGCAGTGTGACAAGTAGGGACAGTCAACCATGTCTGCTATCAATCGCAGAATGCTGTTGGGACTGCCGCGCACCCGGCGCACCAGGTTTCGATTAACGTTTTATATTAACAATTGGCATCTTAGCTAGGCCCCCAGGTGTCGACTTTTTCTATGGGAGAGCTAAAATTTTTTCACGATATCGTTTTGGTCCTGTAGAAAGCGCAATAAATATATATTTACAGATGAGCAAGTAACGGAAAGTTTCCAAAAAGTTGGAAAAGTTCTCGAAAATTTCAGGAAACAAAGGAAACTTTCATTTCGTAAATGGAAAATCTATTCCCATACAAAAATATGAGGAGTTACCAAAATTTTTCCATGTAGAAATTTCATAATTTCAGAAACTTTCCAACGCCTCATCAGTAATAAATTTATCCCACAAAGTATAAAAAAATAACACTGAAAGTGAGGGGTCAAATAATACTAGGTTCGGAGAGAGTACAGTCGAATACAGAATGTTCGGAAATCGAGTAAGCTCGGATGTACGGAATTAACCGAGTTTCGAACGGAAACCTCGCAAATTGATCATTACGAAGTTTAATTACATTTCCGTATTACTTATGGGTTGATATTTTATTTTTCACAGCATCTTAAAATAATAATAATTCAGCCTATATACGTCCCACTGCTGGGCACAGGCCTCCTCTCATGTGCGAAGGGCTTGGGCTATAGTCCCCACGCTAGCCCAACGCGGATTGGGGACTTCACATACACCTTTTGAATTTCTTCGCAGCATACTAAATGGGTTAATTTTGTTGTTCTTTTTTTGCTCTAAAAAATTGTAAAGGAGTGAGTTTTTATATGAAACGAAGGTTTTCAATCCAAGCTAACGTTGCATAGACGTGGATGGAACAAAGTGAGGGAATTAAGCGTCATATTTTCATAGATCAGATCAGATCAGTCAATTTGTGTAAGAATGTCCCTATAATAATATTTATTTATATATTTATATTTATTTAATGATGACATTGCCATACTTTGCCTTTGTAAATGCCTTGCAGAGTTAGTAGTCCGACCCTAAATATTAATTAAGTAGGTACGTACAATCGAAGGCAAAAATATCGATCCAGACAAATGGCTAAAAATATGTAAACACGACTTTATTGTCTAAGGTGTAAACGCGTACACATATTTTCGAAACTTTGGGAAGTTACATATATATTATTATTATATTTATGCCCTTGACTGTACCTACCACAAAAAAAAACTTACGCTTAATGGTAACTACAACAATTTGTATTTGTTTTGTAAAGCAGACGCTTTTCACATAGATTTCCGTACATTGACCCGCCTGGTGCTATCTCTTTTGCACGCGCATAATTATATTGCTGTCAAACTGGCACAGTGACATTGACAACCGGCAACATGGGCGGGACAGCTATATAATTATGCGCGTGCGATAGTAGAGATAACAACAGGCGGGTCAGTGAACAAAAATGCCGAGTTAAAAAATTCGTATAGATAATTATCTAACTTTTTTTATACCTATAGTTTTAGAATAACTATATTTTTTTTTATATAGACATACCTAGCCAAAACATGAAGGATCAAAACTTAGTTGAAAAAAAAGGTTAAAAATATATTATTTTGCTAATTCACTGGCCATTCAGCGAGGTAATGGCGCCAGTATTTTTAGCACATTTGGTCCGGGGGATAATCAGAGTGGGGGGTAATATTGTATTTGTTAAGTTATTTAGTTTTACTCATATTTAGGTTCATTTTAGATTATAATTTGTACGTTTACTTAATTGTTACCCCTCTTTGATGAATGCATTTGTTTTGCTTGTTTCAGGTATGTTCCACATATTCGTTGCCATTAGCTGCATCCTGAAATTCCTGCATCTGTAAAATTTCATCACAAATGGTGTAGTAGAAATTTGTACTGTATTATTACTTTATTACGAAAGATTTTGCTTTTGCCCATTAAGATAGTTGCGTCAAAGAAGGCCAAAAACTATGAAAATATGAAAGTAGTGTAGGTACCTTTAAAAAATTATTTAACGTAATGGTGACTTGAATAGTAAACTGAACAGTGACTTGAATGGTAAATTTAAAATAATGGTGACTTGAATAGTACATAATCGCCGTAAGATATCACAAATATCTGAATAAATGTAGTAGAAAGACATACTCATTGTTTATATCAAGGGCCTGAAACTCTTTGATAGAGAAAGATAGTCTTATTGCGATTCCTATAAGAGGAAAGAGGAAATAGTGCTATGCTTTGTCCTTATAACCGACCGGGTTTTTTTTCATGGTCGGGTTATGGCAGCATAGGTAGGAGGCGATGGCGAAATACCGAAATTTATAAGAGTGAAAGAGAAAAAGGATTATGCTGCCATACATTAACCTGTCAATACATGAATACGTATTTCTCTTACCCCTGGTCGCTCGGTTTCATGTCTAATGATTTTTATAAACATCTTATGTGGACTAGCTGTCTATCTCTATTTCAATTTTGACATATAGGGTCGAATTGAAAAAAAAAATAGTTCTATATAGTTGTCAAGCAAATCTTGTCAGTAGAAAAAAAGCGCGAAATTTAAATTTTCTATGGGACGATATCCCTTCGCGCCTACATTTTTTAAATTTGCTTTTTTTCTACTGACAAGATTTGCTTGACCAACTATAGTTATTTATTTTCATATTTTTATTACATATAGTGTTTAGTTTGATGTCCAAATTACTTCAAAGATGTCGCTGTTCCCGACGCAAACTAGATAACAGTAGTATTACTTAGAACCTATATAAGAAACTGTCACATATAAAGTCGCTCGCTCCGTAATAAGTATTAAAAATATCACTAACTGACCTGAGGTTTAGGGTAAAGAGAAATAGGGCCGGGAAATTGTCCGGCCGACTCTAATTCCTATGTTAAAAAAAAAAAAAAACTGACCTGAGGTATACCGCGCTTTAAATATAAAATGTGTTACAATTCTACAACTAGGTGTAACTCATAACGCACTACAATCATTTTTAAGACTCGACAACCTTAAATTTAAAATGACGTAACATCAATGCAAGTTAAAATTCTTACCCTTCTTTCAATCATCGGCCATGATGGATGGATAGTCTTTTTTTCCAGGGTTGCCAGAGCGGAAGTGAATTATCGTATTTTAAGTGTACAAAATCGACAATACCGATGAAAAAAATATCGTACGCCTGTCATAAAGGTGCTGTCCTTAAAATTACTTGCAAAATAAGCTAATATGTCCAGATTGTCTAGTATAATATTTAAGATAAACACAATTTTCAATACAACACGTGGTGTGGTCTTCCGTGACCACAGCTAGTGCAACCTAGCTGAAACGTTGGAAAAAAGGTAAAATAATGAAATTTAATCGCGTTAGACTCGTTAATGACATTAATTATGAACCCATTTTTCATTTAAATTGCGCAAAAATCAGTAAAAAATTTGAGCATTTATATGTAGTTCGAAACGGCTTAGAGGAAATTATGTCATGCTTGACGCCATTGCCTAACATTACACCCAAGGAGCCAAACACCAAAACTGTGCCAATTGTAGCCTACTTTAATTTATTTTTCAGTGAAATTAAAATTATCGTACACCTGGCAACCCTGCCTTTTTCTATAAAACCAAAGAAATGTTCCCGTTACCTCATTGTCGAAGTGTTTTTTGTGGTTATGAGACTTAATGCAATGAAATAAAGTGTTATTTCGAATGGCGACGAAATATAGATTAGTAGTTGTTAAAAGCTTGACATTAAATTTTTGGTTTTAGTCTATTTTTAAGTTGACCTAGTGGTTGTTTTTTTAATGGACTTAAAAATGAAGTCGGAATTGAATAACATGCCTGTAGTTGTCTTAATAATATCGCAAATTCGAATCTTGAGCTTTCATTTATCATAAATATCATTAGTTTCGTTTATCTGATTGTCTAACAGAAATTTAATAGTTGATATTATCTGAGGTGATTTTTACGGCTTAGACCTTAATCTGAAAAGGCATTGTTTCTTAGTAAAGTCGATCGAGTAGATCTCTTTTTATTCGTTAGTGAAGCAAATATGTTTCTGACCTACGGATAGCGATAATTACGAATTTAGAAAATATGTTTAAGTACCTAAATATGCTTGTATAATTATTTCATGCGTATTTATTTAAAATATGATTAAAAATACTTAAAGGTATCGTACCGTTGTAATACTTAAGTAGGTACTTTACTTTTTCCAATTATGAATATGAATTTATGACAGAGAACTTTACGTTTCACTTCATTTCATTTGCTCTTTTTTTAATATATTTTTTAAAAGTCTTTATTTACATACAAGATATATACAGTGGTACTACGTAAACGAAATTAAAAACTAGCTTAAATCTAAAATAGGCCCTTGAGACATTGTACCAAGGATGCTGGCGGCATTTCCTCGCTGTATCGCAATGCTGATACGTTGTGCGAGCAAGCCGCCAGCTCTTCGGTCACCAGTTACGTCAACCAGACGCTTCGCGATTTCTGCAAACAACTTGTGCGCGCTGGGACCCCATTGACCTAGTTTCATTTTGCTCTTTTTTAATTTTTAAAGATATTTACATACTCTAAATATAGGTAAAATTATAGTGGTGGTCAATTTATATATGTACAGTTTCACTATATTTTGCCAATTGGCGTACAAAAACATTGAATTTAATACTAAAAACAACATGCTCAACGAGCAGGACGAGTAACAATACTAACAATGTATTTTTATAGATTGTAATACTACAGATTTCAGATTTCAGATGATTTATTGATAAATGTACGTCTCATTTACATGTCAAACAAGAATACAAAATATTCAAAAATAAACATTAAACACAGCTAATAGCTATTGCACAGCTATGACAATTCAATAATGAATATCAGGTTCATACTTAGTTTACAGTTAATGTGGATGCTAAGATATTTAACATAAAAATGCGTATTATCAATATATATATATATATTCAATAAACATCAATTAGATGCTAATTAAATATAAAAAAACTTACCTTAATTTAAAATAATCCTAATCTCAATTTTTTTTCGAGAAACGCAGCACTATTTATGATTTTATCTACACATAAACCGCGATTTCTAATTAAAAAGCATGTAAAATGTAAACGTTTACGATAAAAGCACCGGAACTATCAAACTGCTGGCAACCGCTCAGACAGACTGACAAACAGATGATTTATCGTTACATTCATACATTAGTTTATATGTTGACTGAAACAATTTGTAAGACTGTATCGTGAAACATATTATATTTCACTAGTTAAAGATTACTGCCGAATGTCTAATGGGGAAATGGTTCTCTGGTGGTTCTCTGCCTCTTCGCCGAAAATTGTATTGCAGAATTTCACTTGGCAACCAACTTTTCGCCAAAGTTTCATTTGGCCGAATTTCATTTCCCAACTTTACATAATCCAACCTAACCTAACCCAACCTAGTACGTCATTTTCATTTCCCAACTATGGGGTTGGGAAATGAAATGGTTGCGAAATAATTATTTGGTAACGATTGGTTTGTCAAATGAAACTTTGACGAAAAGTTGGTTGCCAAGTGAAATTCGGCAATACAATTTGCGCCAAAAAGGGAGTACAGCGGGGAAATACGGCAATGATCGCGCACGGCGTGGCATAATTTTGTATTTAGCTGAGACGTCTGCGAACGATACCACAATTCTTAGAAATTATTAGTGGAAAACTAACAGTCTCGGGCGATACTCGAACTTGATGACTGAACGATATGGTGGAAACATTCGCTGTCAACGGGTAAGTCTCGGTTGCTCAGTTCGTAGAGCGGTTCGTAGAAACTCACCCGAGACAGCAAGTTATGCACTATTCCTTTATTTCTAAGCATTGCCAACGGATCTAGTATTAAGTAGGTATGGATTGGGCATGAGTGGTGAGGGGAACTGACAGAACGGGATAGTTTTATGTATTATGTATCTTTCAATAGAAGTAGCAGAGAATGCGCTATTATTGTTTGTCCTTATCACAGTCTCACTTTTTTTTAATTCCCCATCGTAAATTTAGTATGGTTTATGGTGGGCAACTAATAACCCGACCAAATTACGTAGGTCGTTTTTTTGGTATGTTGTCAGGAATTTTTAATTTTGTCGCATTGCGTATGTTCTGTCCCTCACGGGCGCACGCGTATAGCACGTCTATTGAAAATACATATACTAGATCTATGATTGCCAACCAGCTATTAGCTAGTGGAAAATCCACACATGATAATGAAAACCGCAGCAGTAATGCTGCAGCTGCTGTCCGCATGTCACCTTTAAATTAAACACAGTATATAATATAAGATGTAATAATTTCGACTACTTCAAAATGTCGGCGGATGTTCGAAAATCAGCTATAATTCGTGCATATTTTATTATTCATTAAATTTTTATATAGAAATAATAAACTATTTGCAGTAAGGAATGTAGTTAACAAGCAAAATTACAAAAATCTACAATTCCTATATAACGACCTAACCTTGTCCTTTATCCAAAGCTCATCTGCCTCATAAATATTTAAACACAAAGGCTTATAAGCTTCGCATTAGGCTTAACTCACTTAAATTACGTGGTATAAATACGTAGATATTAGGTTAGGTTTATTTATTTATCAATAAATAACTGTTTAGTGTGAAATATTTTCACTATTCGTCATTTAAGAGAAAAATTGGAGTATTTTTGATATTTCATTGATACCTGTGAAATTTCTACCATTTTTCCCCTTAAAGTTGAATTTATTATGAAATAAAACTATGAAAACGGATTGTATCGCGTATATTGAATTTATAATACATCCCGACGTTTTGAACCCTTTACAGCGTTCGTGGTCAACGGGTGACTGAGAAAAAACTACAAAGTGCAAAAAAAATACCCACATACTAAAAATAATGAACCATCATAGACTATAAACTTTAAGGCTGGTTGTACATGCAAAATCGGTTCATAAGGCTAGTTATACAATACAACTATTTTCAAGTAAAGATATATATATAGTTATATACGCGATAAAATTGCGCGATATTGAATTTATTATTCGTCTTTTGTATTTTCGACGTGTTTAATAAATAATACTGCAATTGGTGTCACTATAATTAACAAGTTAATGTGTTACCAGTGTTTAAAATCGGATGTCAGATCTTATTTTACGGGATTAATATAGGGACTTATAGTACATATTATTGCTAGCCTTATCAAACTAACATAACACATAACCTCACCATTATATAAGTAGAGCAAAAACTATAAACACTGAAGCAATGCATTATACCATAACATCTAAGAAAAGTCCCAAGTTATACCGACTTATTCCGCGTTAGGTCGTTTTATTTCTACATTATAGCTAATGGCGTAACCTTCATAGAACAATGAGACAAAAAACTAGATAAAAAAGAAGGTCGAGCTGAGATGTGTTTAAGAGCCTGGAGAGGAAATGGGTTTGACTACCTACTCTATATTTGCCACTATGGTTAAAAAGTCCCTAAGTACCTACTTAGGGACCTAAGACGGTACCTATGTGTTCCCAAATGGGAACAGATAGGATGGGTAGGATAAATATGTCCATCCAGAACGGATAAAACGGATAAGTACATAGGTGCTGTGCGTTTCTCTAGAAACTTCCTGCCTCGCACAGCTAAACTGTGGAATGAACTGTCGCCTGCGGTATTTCCGGACCGATATGACCTTCAAACCTTCAAGAAAAGAGCGTATTCCATCTTAAAGGCCGGCAACGCACTTACAACCCCTCTGGTGTTGCGGGTATCCATGGGCGGCGGTAATCGCTTACCATCAGGTGATCCGTCTGCTCGTTTGCCTCCTATTTCATAAAAAAAAGGTGCAGTTTAGTGAAACACCTTTTTGACATTTGTGTTAGTTAGAAAGGGACAAGGGACAAAATTGGATTAGTTTTATCTATAAGGGGGTAAATATGTTTTTACTCACTCGATAGAACTGTGATAAACGGAGAGTTTTACTTTTTATACATTTATTGTTTGGTCTAACTTTATTCAATAGCGTAATGCGCGGTAGGTAACCATTTGGAAGAGTGTTTCAAGGTGACTGATACTTTTGGCGTGTATTCATCCGCTATTAGAGTCAGACCATGCTAACTATACAGCGATTTTGATAGCACAGACTGTGCAAGTGTTGTTTTGAACCTCATAATTTCATAGACGTGTAAAACAAAAATCGCTGCAGTTTTAGCTTGGTCTGACTTTATTGACTGTACAAAAAACTTTTCAATAGACAAAGTCATATACATAAATGATAAACAACCAGTCAGCATTACGCTCAGAACAACCCCGAACAATGTACTTACTTACGCATCCTCGGTGATCTGCCACGGCCACGGGGTCGGTGACCTGCGCGTGCGCCGGTTCACTGCGCATGTGTGGACACTTTCAGGGCCAGTGTAACCTGACCCCGGTACCCGTAAAGCTTAGGTTCGGATTGCGACCGCAACGTTGCAGAGAGTGGAAATGGGCGATTTACCTAATCGTAAGTTTTCTTGATTGATTTCACCAGCCCATAATTTTTTATATTCAGGCCGCTAAGAAGTTCTTAAGTGGTCACGTTTTTCATTGCTGTCTTTCGGTCTTATAAAGTGTTCATATACGTGATGGCTTTCCTTTTGCACAGTTCCATTATCTGTACCTAAGCGTAAGATCAGAATGTATCGTGAAATGGAAATATAAATAGAAATATATAGAAATTATTTATGTTAAAAATATAAAAGATGTTAATTGTGATATACTCCTCCTATCCTCCCCATCGTTTTCGATGACGGCGACCCTAAATAAACATTATGGACGTTGTCTATCGTGAGCCCTGATGTGGCTGGCCAGGCCGAACTTGCTCTTAAATACTCTATTGCACGCGTGACAATAAAGTTGGCCAGCTGCGTTGAACGTGTACACGTAGGAGGGCTTAGCTGTCTCTTTCCGCAACTGGCGTTTTATGTATAGGCTTGTGAGGCGGTTATCTTCAAATGTTTTGACACCGTTCTTCTTCTTATCGTGTGAAGGGATTATAACTAAATAATATTTTGCCAATATCTTGCCACCTCTAACGCCAGGGGGGTAGCTCTTATGAGGTCTTCTGTAGTGCACGTAGTTGGGCACAGGGAACACTGCATCATATGTTGCGTTGTTTGTAGGTCGCCACATTCGCATAGTACATCACCCCCATCAGTCCCGGGTTGATTCCCCATTTCAGAAGGTTGTCTTTGGATCGGCCCACTCCTGATCTTAATCTATTTAAAGACTTAATCTATTTAACACCGTTATGGATGGTAGACTGCCAAGAGGACCTTTTTCCAACAAGCTCGCTCCCAACGCTCAGGGTCGACGGCGCAAGCGCTCAGATGCCGTCCTGCTGCTGACCACCGTGCTTCCGCTTACCTACCGCCAACTCAGAGTAGAGAAGCAGTGATAAGTCCTGCGGAAAAGGACTTATCACCATTAACATCTTTATGGTGTACAATATTTCTATAATATTTTATGGTGTACAATATTTAATATCATGCACAACATGCAGTCAAGTTATTTACAGTATTAACATAAAACAAGCCTACAAGTTATCTGCTTTGCCCGATGGTTGACTGGTAGAGAATGCCTTGTAGCATTAAGTCCGCCTTTTGTACGATTGTATTTTCTTTTGTCCAAGTAAAGTATTGGATAGCTAATTAACAAATAAATTAACTGCCAGATAAAATTTCCTACAAAAAAAGCACTTTATCCAGCAGATAAAGCTTATTTGGAGATTGTGAAACGCCAACGATGACTTTATTCGTCAGATAAGTGGCAAGTAGCTTATTCAGGATTTTACTTGGACATTGTGAAACAGGCCCTAAATAAATAAAACATATAACACAGTATTTTATACATTGAGGTTCCCGTGCGTGCCCGTGCTTTGAATTGACAGCTATAAGATCTCCAGTAAACCAGACCGGATACTGTCTGCTGGGCTTGCTGGACCTTCTCCTCCTGAGTATGCACGAATCGAAAATGCCGTAAATCAATTTATAAAAGAGGTCTACGGCGACATTGACCTCTCGGGCTTCAATGACAGTTATCCAAGATACATTGGCAATTAGTTGGCAAAGAAGCTCAGCTATAATGTTGATGTCGTTGTACGGCTTCGTACATTCTAATCTACGGTCTCAAACTCTGGCTGTTGAAAGTTGACGTAAATTCTTTTACATATTAGATTATTTTTAACCGGGTCACTCATGTATTATTAAGTCGAATAGCTCGACATGTTTTGGTCCAATTCGGGTCGTGAGTGACCCGGTTTAAGATAATCTAATATGTTTTGAGTCTCACGGGAGTTTTATAGTTAAAATCTTTTACCTCAAAATAATAATAAAAAATAACAAAAAAAATCAAAAAGTTACATTTAAATTGGTTGGCCTAAGTCGATCGCTCGCTTGCAGGTAGGCGGTGATCAAGCTGCACAGCGCGTGTTATTACTAAAACGTCCAATATAACCTGACCTGCAATTACGTGAACTAGATACGGATTTCAAGGTCGTAACAATTTGGTTCAATCGCGGTCAGTAGATACGATAGGGTTAGGTTGCTCTGGTTCACTGCGGTTTGCCATCGCTTATTTGAAGACCGGTTTGGCTTATTTAGTAGTATGCCGGCCGATGGTCCTGGATTCGCATCCCGCAAAGATATTTGTTCCAGTCGTGTTTTTTCTATGAAAACATTTTGTTCCAGTGAAATTCCGCAACATGGCGCGTTATCATCTATTCCTGGTCAGACTTTAAAGCATGGAGACTATATAAAGGAGCCAAATCTCTATGTATGAAAAGTGTCCATCAAAAAACAGTAATTAGGCGGCGCCACCATACACCGAAATACTACAAAAAACAACCTACGTAATTTGGTCGGGTTATTTGTTGCCTTATATGGTTCATGTTATACTCATGTCCCAGAGCCAAACTAGCGCCACTGGAGAGATTAGGAACTATTATTTACAGCTGAAAGCGGTCACTTTTGCAACAATTCTGCCTTATGAGATTGGCATCCTTTCTATACCATCCATACTTTAAAGGTTGACGACACTCAATAGAATCCCTCATAATGCTTATAAAACACACGGAATGTTTTAAATTGAAAGCACACGCGAAAAGCATAATCTCTTTACGCGCTTAAATAAAAATAAAAAAACAAAAAAAGTAAACAACTGCTATGTCATTCACATAATTTTTCTCATCGCTTCACAATCAACCAGAATAAGTAAGACCTCCGTATACGAATAGCTGATACTGATACCGAGGCCACGTTTATTTAGTTAAACTTAACCAAGTGTGACCATTTGCAATGGGTAAATAGGTAAACATTTACGCTGCGGAGTACTTCAAATGAAATGAAGTTACATTTTGGAACGACACCTTTTCTTTGCTTGCCATTGGATTATCAACCTAATCAAGAAATAAACAAGGTATTTTTTCTTTTTAACTCTCTATGGTCTTTGTACGTTTTGGACTTGTTTAACTTTAATGTGGTTTAAAAGGAGTAATATTGCACTTAAAATGTATGTATTTGTGTCGTTTTGTTTCTGAGGATGTTTTTAAGGTCACGGTCGTGAGACAATGATGTAAAATAAAAAAAAGAGTTAGTCTCTGGATCTTTGGAAGTACTTGGTAACACGAAGTATGTACTTACTTATTAAGTGTGAGCCTACTTTTGGTTTTCCATGGAATTCTGATGTATCTGATACTAGTTTCATTTTAGTTTATATCCTTATAATATAAACTAAAATAAGTTAATGGAAAAAAGAAAAACTAATAACATGTGCGATAATAAGAAAAATATAAGTCAAATTACTTAACGAGTCAAACCCGCCGCTAAAAAGCTGATCCCATGCAAAAGTTACACTTTCATTTTTTAAACGACATTCTGAAATAAGGTCAATGTGGCCAATTCCGTCATAAGGACAATTCCGTACACGAGCGGTTTTTTAAAACAACCTACACAATTGATATTTTTCATCGACATACTCCTAGCAGCGATTGCTTTGTGTGGCGACTAGGTTCGTGTGATTCTTATAATTTCTACATAGCAAACCGACTGAATGTTTATTTATCCGTGAAAGGTAACCGAGTTACTTTTCCTTTTCTACGTAGGTATAGTCACTATTAGGGAATGGATAATGTGGATTAGGTGTCAGGAAGTCAATACATAATCCGATGAACACCCGAAAGCGTTAGCTAAACCGATAAGCATCATTTTAAATTCATAAGCCAATTTGCAGTTTAAACGAAAACAGTGCTATAATTGCTTTGCAGTGCAATAACACTTTAATGCTATTGAAAGCAGTAAAAGTGTGTTTACAAATTTATGATACTGTAACATGCGGTGAGGTACTGATGGGATATTGCCAGTTTTGTTTAGGTTTTGAAACGCATATACACTGATATAGTAATAGTAACATTAATATATAGTATATATTAATATATATAGTAACAGTAATAGTAAAAAAAAACAAATCAAAATATTTAATGAAATAATTCGATTTGTTCCTTAATTTTTGGAGACGCTTTTAATCCAAAAGGCATTCTTGTAATTTGATAAAGTCCAAGCAGAATTGTAAATTGATTGGCTCAATTGATATGAACTGAATGTTTACAGACATACGAATGATACAAATGCGTTATTGTACGACATTCAACAATCGTGACACTGAATGTGACGTAACTGTCGTTGTGACACTGGCTAACAACGAATTAGACTAACTAAAGGGGTCTGACTAGACCTCTAAAATGACCTCACGTGTATTGTGTCGCTGCACGCTTCCGCGAGAGATCAACAGTAGGTACTGCTCGCAGTTTGGCAATGTGAAATACATTTGGTAATGTGGCATTGCAAGATGTTTGTCTTTTATTTAAGCCAATTACAACTTTTTTAAATAGCAGGATATTGTGTACTGTCAGGGGGGTGTCACTGCGCAGTTTAGGTATATTTGGCCGGCGCACCGCCCGGGAAGGTGTATCGCAGTGGGCTGGCGCTCGGCTCGCACGATAGTCGTGTCACGTGGCCCTCGCGCAAAATTGAAAATACGCAATGGCTTCGAAACCTAAATCGCGATCTAATCTGTATAAAAGATAATGTTCTGTTTACGGATGTCTGAATAAACGGAAGAACAAGGAAGCAGAAAAAACATATTTTTTAAATTCCGGACTATATTGACCGACATATTTTCAAAGGAATAAGTACTTCTGTGGCATACCTACTTCCGTGAGAATTAGACATACTATCTCCGGCTAAAAATTTTATGTTTACAGAATCAACGTTTGTAATTCCTACTTATTTATCTTAAAAATAATAAATCAGTAGGTATAGGTACAAAAACTTGTCAAGTGACAACCCCGTGCCGACACTCGCAGCTCGGTCATTAAACTGCGGCGCGCAAAGAAGATTCACGGTTCGTGCGCGGTTATAAGTTTCAATTTTGCTTGCAGGCGGCGAGTGTAGGTATAATTTTATACCTAAATCTGGCTTTTGTGAAGGAGTGAATTTTCTGTACGGTAGTACTATTAGTTATTCTGTGGTACTGTGACTGGAACGGAACCGCGTGAACTTATTTTAAATAATAAAAGTAAACACGTGACCAAGTCTCGTTTTCAGTTTCTCGTGTTACCGTAATTCACAATATAGGCAGAACTTTTCCTTAAAAATATCAATCATAAAAATAATAACGATGAAATAAATTGAGTTAAACGAAACATATCGAAACATTGTGTTTATGTCACTCAATATTCGAAATATGGCAAAAAAAAAACATGGCAGGCGGCAGCTCATTTTTTATTAGGATTTTACGTTTTTAAATCTTTATTATAATATGTACAGTCAGAAATTAGCAAAGTAACATTGTCAACTTGTCAAGACAAACAGTCATATAATATAGCACGTTTTACTTGTAATGGAGTAATGGACAGCCGTGGCATTGCTCGTGACCCTGTCGGGGCATCGAACCGACGACGGCTTTTTGCAACCGACAATAAAATTGTGAATATTTTATGTGCGACAGTGTTGCCAACTCAGAATTTGAAAAAATGCCAGACTTATGTCTAAATTATGCCAGAAATATGCTAAATAATTTTGAAATGTAAAAAAGATGCTAAAATATTATAGGTAACTAAAAACCGGCCATTATGACATGACATTGACTATACCATAGATAACACAAAAAGATTAGTGAGTGTAGACGAGACAATTTTTCGCACAATCTGATTGACAATTTAATTGGTAACGCGTATGAAAAAAAGGTCGCGGTGCGGTGCGGTAGTCTGTTATGGCTTATTATAATTCCTCGTATGTATAAAATTTCCTTTGACGGTTGTGCCATGGATTGTCTATCACTGCCAAGTCGGTTTCAAACTTGGCTTAGGGACATAATCACTTGATTCACTAAATTATGCTAAAAAAGATGCCAGATGCTAAATGGAAATTTTCGATGCCAGAGAGTGTGAAATTATGCCATATCTGGCACCAATTATGCCAAGTTGGCAACACTGATGTGCGAACTATTATCAAGTTTAAAAGTTAAATAAGACACTGTCAAATATATTGTACATATATAAATTAATCTTTAGATTTAAGATAATTGCCTTGCCCTACCAGGGCCCATGTGAAACTATTATATATGTAACACCTGTGTACCATGGATGCAATAAATAAATATGAAAATAAATATGAATATGAATATGAATATGAATATGAATATGAATATGAATATGAATATGAATATGAATATGAATATCACTAATATGATGTTTAAGCTATTTATATTGCGTCTTATTTTTAGGGTTATTTTAACTTATTTATTTACATCCCTCTCTCTATATATGTGCCATTTTCAACCTAAAGGGTACTTATTGTCGGTTGTCAATAAGGCGCTATTTCCATATAGCTGCAATTCGAAATCAACCTTATCGACAAGCGACAATGTGGTACCTTTTGGTTGAAAACGTCACATATCTCAGTAGATTCTCTAACCTACTTTACCATTTTTACGTCTCTGTTTAGCGCTATGGTTGACTGGTAGAGAATGCCTTTACGCAATAAGTCCGCCATACTAATACTACTTTTATTTTTATTTTGTACAATAAAATTTAATTAAATAAATCCGAATAAATTTAGATGAAACGCTGAACGATTTAGATGAAATTTGGTATGGAGATTTAGAGGCCCGAGGAAAGACAGTTTTTATTAATAATCATCGCCCTAGCAGGCAACTGTTGATACTTATTATTTTTAATTACCACCTTTGTACGTACACAGTTATACAATAAAACATTATTCTATTCTATTCTATTCATCATGTCACGCAGACGAAGTCGCTAACAAAACTAGTACTTAATTAAAATACAAATATACAACAAATACATACCATGAACCATGATACTTGCTTCAAGGGTTAAGCGTCTACCACTTTTGCGGCTTTATTTAGGTAAAAAAAGTAAAATTCCGTTCAATGTAAGACCAAATCCCAGGAGGGTAATAAATCACAAGTGTACCTAGAATACAGTCCGCAATATTTATGGCGTCCCGCGCGGTGGACAATAGCGCTCTCGGTAAACTAAACTTAGTCTAAAAAAATTCGGCTAACATTTTGTACTACAAACAGTTTGTACGTCGATTTGTGAAATAAGTACAAATTCCGCTATTTTATAAATAGGGGGTATTACTGCAATGTTCTGCCACCAGAGAGCACCACTAGCCACTTTAGTATACCATAGAGTAACATAATACATACTGTGCCTGTAACAAGTTTTCAGAGATAATAAAATATGACATTGATGCATCAAGGCGGTTTGTTTACAGAGGAGAGGACCTACCGGGAAACGCGAATCCGGAATTTCGCTATCTGTCTCTTTATTGCTCGAATATGCAAGAGTGACAGAGATGTTAGATAACGAAATTTCCATTTTCTTGTTTCGCGATAGACCCTCAGATTGTAGTAGTGGCGCCGAGTTTCGCGTCATATTCCCTATTCTATAAATAAAAATAACAAAGTGCAAAGTTAGCTTAGACAAACTATGTTAATTTGCGTGTCACAAACTACTATTACTTTCACGACGGCCGTGTCACAGCCGGAATCGAGGTTCCGCGTAACGCCAGGAACGCACTGGTGCGTCACCTTCAGCCGACCGTCACGACAATGGTACTAAACGGTTATGTTCGATGACTTCGAAGTATCGTCATTAGTGAAGTAAATAGACCATTGTGTAGTGCCCAACCTTTTTATAGTCTGGAAAACACAACTTGTCAGTCAGGAAGAACCGAGAAAATTATACTCATCCCTTTCTTGTGGGTGCTAGTGTACTAGCGTAAGACAAAGACAGCCCTGGGCCAAACTATACGTTTGCTACTCCGAAAAACACAAGGAGCGGTGTGGCACCGCCCGCCGCGGCGGCACGCGGTCGAATTGCTTGACATTTTGTATTACGGTGTAGGTATAATCCCCGCCTAGAGCGCTGCGGACATACGACGAACGGGATACGATACGGGGGGACGGTTTTATGGAACTTTCAGTAATTTTCAAACTTCAAATATCTTTATTGCCAATATATTACATTTACATGGAATAGGGCACAGCAATTGAATCTTATACCTACATAAGCATATACAGTTTAACCTTATACATAAGCAAACATATACATAAGCATTGCACAGACATTCGAATAAAACTATTCATTAAAAATAATTAATAATAGTATTATGCAGTTTCAACTACTACTATTTATTCCGAGACATGTCACCAAAAAACTCTTCCAGTGAATAAGTCATGGATGTAAGTAAAGGGAGGTAGATATGGTACCAGGCGCACGATCGTGAGCCATCAAATATAGGTTCCGGAACCTATATTGAGTTAGTCGTACAGTGACGCCAATGTGTCAACATTGTCACAACCATCTAGAAAATTATACGAAAAAACGCCGTGTTGCGCCTTTTTCGACTGTTTTAACAGCTCGAAACATAAAAACAAATCTCACGGAATCACTTTCCATTCCTAAGTACTGTTATAATATTTAAAAACATTATTATTTGTAAATAATTTTAAAATTATCTTTGTTATTGAGTGAGAGAGATAGCTAAATAATGCATTACCCATGTGAGAAACACGTTTATCCGAGTGTCAAAACTGTCAACTAGACATGCCCGCTTCAGGAATAAGCTGCAATTGTATAATCTCTTCCCAAGCGTGACTTTTCGGTCGAACCATTTCAAGTGAAACCTCGAGATCCCTACTGCCTATGCGTAACCAGAGATCATATCTTTATACTGGTTTTTTTGCGGCGATACGTTAGTTTAATATGGCGAATACTTGACCAGGGTTTCAGAAGTATAAAACGAGGGTCAATTTCATGCTTTAAAATATGATACTCAATGATTCGATATTAATCTCAGTGCAACTCGCTCGCTCATATATTTGCGTGAGAGAGACGGACTAAGATTAGATAATATCAAATCGAGATATTTTTTAAAAATCTAAATAACTTAATGTCACCTTAAGACGACAGTGTTATATTGTGTTAACTGTATTCGGTTATCCCTGTTACTCGTTGTACACATATACATTATAACGGTGTGTAGTATTTGCAAATGTGTGGGTGCTGGACCAGATTTTAGTTTTGTCAACTATTAACGTCACATATCTACCCCTTTTTACCTACATCTATGGAATAAGTAGTAACTCTTATCCAATAAGTATTTTTGTAAAATGGTCTCAAATGACTTTGGATTTCCTATTGATTTGATTTCATGATTTAGATTTAGATTTATTTATTTCATTTATTTAACGTAATAAATATAAGAGCCTCGGTAGAGAGTATCATTTCGTTCCATTTGGAGTTGAAACTCTAGGTCCATGGGGTCCCAGCGCGCATAAGTTGTTTGCAGAAATCGCGAAGCGTCTGGTTGACGTAACTGGTGACCGAAGAGCTGGCGGCTTTCTCGCACAACGTATCAGCATTGCGATACAGCGGGGAAATGCCGCCAGCATCCTTGGTACAATGCCTCAAGGGCCTATTTTAGATTTAAGCTAGTTATTAATTTCGTTTACGTAGTACCACTGTATATATCTTGTATGTAAATAAATTTATTTCATAATATTAAATTACATTATAAATTATTTTAACTTAATCTATACGAATTTATATTATGATCGTCACTTATTATATACCTAACAAATGTCAATACAGATAAAATTCATCACAAAGTCAAATAAATGTTGGGAAATAAATATACGATGTCAATAATAGCATGGTTACGAAAAAGATGTCAATATGGCTAGTTAGATTAAATATATTAATAACGGGTCACTCACGTGTTTTAAGTCGAAAACGCTCGACATGTTTCACTCCGTACCGAGGAGCGTCATCAGGAGCTTGCGTCAACGGACCGTCGTGAGTGACCCGTTATTAATAAATTTAATATGTCTATGTCTCACGGAAGTTTTGTTATTAAAATGGCTAGTTATACCTAGGTATCTCGTAACAGACAGACGGACAGACGGACAGAGGACCTCATGTGGTATCTTATTATATATTTTTATGCACATCGTATGGGGTCAAATGGTATAATGTTAAGCTGGATGTAGGTAATGCAAGGTCGTTATTTCGTCAAAGGTTTAGTGGCTTTGTGTGTCGGTCTTTAGCTTGTGAGAGAAATGGCTATGCGCTCTAGTAAACTTACAAACTTCAAACTTTAATACTTTCTTTGCAATCGGTGAATGGAAAACATAATATTTATCCAGCAGCAGACCACAAAAAAAAACAAATACCAATGCACCAATCAATCGTGACCACGACAATATTTCAGCACCACGCAACAGAAGAAAGTTGAACTCGTTGTATAAACGCGGAACTATGCAAGTCACTGTTGCAACTTGTGTTTAGTAGAGGTAAACAAACATATATTTTTTCCCCTCACTAGCTCGGAAAGCCGTCTTTTATCCTTTAAAATAAGCGGGGAAAAACGCATTTTTTCCACTAGTGGGGAAAGTAATTTGACCTTGGATGGAGCGTGTTTAAGTAGCTTGACAGATAATAAAACGTAAAACGCTCATAATAATGGTTCGTTCGATATTAATTATCATTAGATAAATGATTTGAAAATCTAATAAAACATACCAGATTTAGCTTTATTTAATGATCTTAACTCATAAACCTTAAAATTCCATAATAAACGTTGATTTTTTAATAATTATGTTAAATATAGTTCTGAACGCACAAGTTAAGTCGATGCAATTTCAAAACGCATCATTGACATTTCATACGTCAGAAATGTCAACATTGACAACAAAAATTTTGGTTTAAAACTTCTCACGTATAAGTACAGAATTTCGAGAGTTTTTTGTTATAATATCGTAAAAAAATGAGTGATTCCAGTTGATGAAGATGATCTAACGCCTGTGGTTGCACTTTCCTCGCTATAGTGAGGGGAAAAGTTTTGTGTTACACACGGGTGCAAATGTATTTTACTTCTCGTGTGTTAAAACTCTCGCTACGCTCAGGATTCTCTTTTAGAACCACTCGCTTCGCTCGTGGTTCAACTATAGAATCCTTTCGCTTGCTCGTGTTTCAATTCCACACTCGCGGGTAAAATACAACTTTGCACCCTTGTATAACAAATAACTATTGCATGGATACCAAGTAGAAACCTACATGCTAATATTAAACATTTTAATACCCAACTAGGCTTCGTTAAGGTGTGCGATATATTGTAATGTAAAGGTATGGACGCGAGAGTTGAAATCACGCACACAACAACAACATCATGTAATGACAGCGAGATTTTGAAATGAGTATTTTTTTTTTCGTACCGATAGCAATTAGACTCGCCATCGCCAACTGCAAGATAGACCAAAAAGTTTCTTCGAGTTTATTTTTATTTATCGTGCGCTTAAGTCACACTGTCACATTCATTCAATCTATGGATGGTATAGAAAGGATGCCAATCTCATAAGGCAGAATTGTTGCAAAAGTGACCGCTTTCAGCTGTAAATAATAGTTCCTAATCTCTCCAGTGGCGCTAGTTTGGCTCTGGGACATGAGTATAACATGAACCATAAAGGGCAACAAATAACCCGACCAAATTACGTAGGTTGTTTTTGGTAGTATTTCGGTGTATGGTGGCGCCGCCTAATTACTGTTTTTTGATGGACACTTTTCATACATAGAGATTTGGCTCCTTTATATAGTCTCCATGATTCAATCAATACTGTTTTTAGGGTTCCGTACCAAAAGGGTAAAAACGGGACCCTATTACTAAGACTCCTCTGTCCGTCTGTCTGTCACCAGGCTGTATCTTATCTCATCAACCGTGATAGCTAGAAAGTAGAAATTTTCACAGATGATGTATTTATGTTGCCGCTATAACAACAAATACAAAAAAGTACGGAACCTTCGGTGCGCGAGTCCGACTCGCACTTGGTCGGTTTTTTTGATTAATACTCTGTGTAGCTGTGTAATCATTCACCGCAACTGATCTGGCGATACCTATGTATGTTCAATTTACACTATTATTCACAACGACCGAAAAATTAAGTTTTAAATTTACCCCCGACGTTTCGAGGACGGCGTTGTCCCCGTGGTCTCGTGGTGCGTGGTCGGTAAAGTGCGGATAGTTATGTCAACTTTAGCCAGTCTTCTCCGAGACCACGGGGACAACGCCGTCCTCGAAAGTCTCGAAACGTCAAAGGTAAATTTAAAACTTAATTTTACGTGATTAAATCCCGTCGTTGTGAATAATAATGAGTAAAAATCGTGAAAGTTTTAATCAACGTTAAATTATCGCCTAGTGCATATCAAACACGATCGCCTTGGATCGGCTTGGTTTTGTGCCTGTTAAACAAACAGGCCAATTCGAACGTGCACTGACATCAAACCGATATTAGAATGATACTGGAATCATATCATCTGCCATTCGCGCGGACGTGTCGCTTGCACTAACACTTGCGAAATGAACGCGCGAATGACAGCTAAAGCTAACTGATATGATTCCAATATCATTCTAATATCGGTTTGATGTCGGTGCACATTCCAATTGGCCTGACAGTCAAGTATGAATGTGTTCGGTCACGCGTGGTTGAAGCGGTAGGAATTCGTCATGTTATTGTGTTCGATCGAAATGATCATTTATAATGGCCGGGAGTGTGCGAGTATTTTAAAACGCAGTATCTACACAGATCAGTGACGTGGTATCCATATTACTCGATTCTAAAGGGGCCCACCCTGTTAATCATAATCATAACCATAATCATTTATTTGCACATAAAAAGGGTTTTACATAGATATTATACAAGTTACATGGTCTAGCCTTTTGGTTAGTTTGGTTTTTGGTTACATGGAGACTATATAAAGGAGCCAAATCTCTATGTATGAAAAGTGTCCATCAAAAAACAGTAATTAGGCGGCGCCACCATTCACCGAAATACTACCAAAAACAACCTACGTAATTTGATCGGGTTATTTGTTGCCTTATATTATGGTTCATGTTATACTCATGTCCCAGAGCCTAACTAGCGCCACCGGAGAGATTAGGAACTATTATTTACAGCTGAAAGCTGGTCACTTTTGCAATAGTTCTGCCATAAGAGATATTCGTCCTTTCTATACCGTCCATAATTGGGTGGTTGTACGGTAAGTATTGTGAATTTGATGTTTATGGAAACAAATTCCACAATACATTTTAAGTTAAATATAAACTCGCAAAAAGGTAGAGTTAAACAAAAATATAGAATTCCTTGACCTCGAGGTGTCATACGAGGGATTGTCAATTTGCGAAGAATAGGTACTACGGGAGTAACGAGAACGGGGGAGCCGGCTTAGCGGGCTTACGGGGCGAGACGGGCTTTGGGTAAAGCTGGGTGCACACCGACGTTTTTAGAAGTTTTTTTTTCAGTTCAGTTTCAACTGTCATTATTCATTTTTAATCATTCCTGCCTGAGACTACGACTGCTACCTAGGGCCCTCCACACTCATGTGCGAATCACGGCGCGAAGCCGCGAACGTAAGTGTGGCGTCGATTTCGCAGATTGTTCACGCCTTCGCGCCTAGTTCCCCGTTTTTTGTCGGTTTATCGACCCGCGTCAAAGGAGGCGCGAAGCGCGAACTGGCAAGACTCCAAATTACACACTATTTTGGCTCATCGGATAAATATTAATTATTTTATATAAAGCGGCTATATTTTACAGTTTTACAACAAGACAAAATAAAAAAATAGCTACAGCACTTATGGATACCGTAGATAAATGATAGTTAAACTCGATCAGCTGATGCTTTTCGCCATCTTGGCGCGAACTAAACTGCGAAATCGCCGTGAAGTTTGCGAGTGTGGAGTCATACGTCAACGTCGCGATATCTCCGCAAAGTCGTGCCGCGATTCACGCACATACCTAGTCTGGAGGCGGCTTTAGACCTTTGAGTAAAGCTGAATGCACACCGACTTTTTAAGAAGTTTTTTTTTTTCATTTTTCATTTGTAATTTTTTCTGGGGTTTAATTAACGTCGCTACCTCAAGGATGTACTGTCAGCATCAATAGCTAGTGGCGGATGATACAACGCACCAAAAGACAGTGTATGCTACCATCTAAGACTTTATAAAGATATACAAATAAGCGACAGTTCGCTTTCAAAAGTACCTATTTGAAACAGTTCAATTGTTCTATATAGGTTATAGAAGCATAGGTCCAACTGTACCTGTGGCTATGCGTGTTGTGACTCGTCCGTATACAAAAAGAGATCGAGGTGTGCAAGATTTGTCTTTGACGTGTGTCATTTTCTATGTATTAGTGTCGTCATTACAGATATGGATGGTATAGAAAGGATCGCAATCTCTTATGGCAGAATTGTTGTAAAAGTGACCGCGTTAAGCTTTAAATAATAGTTCCTAATCTCTCCGGTGGCGCTAGTTAGGCTCTGGGACATGAGTATAACATGAACCATATAAGGCAACAAATAACCCGACCAAATTACGTAGGTTGTTTTTGGTAGTATTTTGGTGTATGGTGGCGCCGCCTAATTACTGTTTTTTGATGGACACTTTTCATACATAGAGATTTGGCTCCTTTATACAGTCTCCATGATTACAGATTGGATTTTGTATGTAGTAAGTGAGAAGTGCGACTGTACACGTTTCCCCCCGCAAAAAATGGCAGAATGATGTGTACGGTAAGATATCGCTTGAGCTTCTCCCTTCCGACATGGCGGAAGCCGGCGTTGCTCGAAGGCTATCAGAGACTTGACGCGTAGGTAGTCATCGGATCCGTTACTTTCGATACTGACTGTTTTGTTTCAGTCTGTTGCTTGTCTCTATTGAATCATAAGTCTATAATGATGGATAAAAATGCAAATGTGTTACACGACATGCAACGGTATATTTATTAGTAAAATGTTGAACCACCAACTAGATCGTACGCGCCCGACTGTTTCAAAACCTGTAGTAATTAGGTATCGTAAAATGATCCCACGTTGCTCCCCTGTGGGTAATTATGCTCCTATGCTGTAACGTTACTTACGATACGTGCCAAAAATGAATAAAATCGCAAGGAGTGGTGAATCTTAAAACAGGTCACCAGATTTAGTAAAAAACACCAAAAAATCGTTTTTACCACCAAAAATAATGAATGATCACCAAAATTAGAACTCCTATTTAATGTGAAATGATTACTAAATTTGTACCTTTTTTATCCTTTTCAAACAAATAACACCAAAATAATCATTATTAACCTAAAAATAGTAAATGATATTGATCACCAAAATTAGAACTATTTTAATGTGAAATCCAAAATTCCAAAATCAATTTTTTTTAATCTTGCTATCCTATTAAAGCAAATGACTCCAAACGAATCATTGTAAACACAAAACTATCAGGAATATGATGTTGATTTTGGACCGACTACTTGGTTTGTTTGTTTTCTGGAGGCAACCATGACTATCTAATATACCGTATTTATAGAAATTATTAACTCAGAAGTTAAAAGTTAATAAACAGCTATTTGCATGCTACTGTAACTCACACGATTCATGAACAGATTTTGTATATTTGGCTCCTGTTTACTTTCCTCATATTCGAAATGAAATGTGGAGTGTTTAACTTTCGTACATTTCACACTCGAAATATTGGCGCTCGAACGAAATGAGGTCAAACTAGATAGCACCTAAATTAATATTATTATGCTGATTTTAACATTGGCTATATAGTTTATACTGTAGTATTTATATTTGATATTGAAACGTCACTTAATAAATACGATGATTAATTAAATTTAAATTTATTGCAGATCAGAACAATCCATACATTTTGTTAGTTACCTAATAACTAGTGTTAATTTACTAAGCTAACCTAAAACTTAAAAATAAAATAAAAAAGAACTAATGGACGTCAGTTTTCGGAAATCGTCGTAAACAGTTAATTGTCCTTTACTTCATTTTGCATGCACCAATTAGTGTGAGCAATCATCAAGGTCGTATCAAAATAAAATCAGAACTGTAACTAAAAGAAAAAAAATCTTTATTTTCCGAGGCATGTTTTTTCTTAGACTTTACTTATCTTATACGGATTTACATATATCGTTGATTGTACTCAACTATACTTATATGCCAGTGCCATTTCCGGTGTTCCCATTTTCCCCCGCCTCACGTTACCACTGCCATACTTGAGGCGGGGACCAATGGGAATGATTTATATGCAGCGCCTATTCCCATCTGTGCCCGGCGGGGACAAATGGGAATACACCCCTTTTTTAGGCAGTCTGTACCCAGCCTTACCACTTACCACACACTTAGAAATATAAATATGACTCTTAGTAATAAAGTATGGGTGTACCCAGATAAATATCATGTTTAACATCGCCAAGAAAGTGTTTTGTCAAACAAAATGTAGCTCATATTTCAGCCGTACTTACACAGCGAAAATAAGAATTTACCTTTTGTTAGTGAGAGTAAAGAATGTAATTTAGAGCTGAAGTAGTCGGAATAATTTGTTCAGGTGATGTTTTTATTCTGTGAAATCTTGATCGTGAAATCATAGAGTAACTGATACTAGAGCGTTACTGTCATAGTAAATTTTGTAACCCCAGTAAATTCACTGCCATCTGTCGACACACTAAAACTAAAAATGAAGATTTATAAAAATACGATAGAATGTATTTAAATAATATAGATAAATGATTTTTTTATTTGCATTAATTATTTTTATGATTTTGACCATGTTCTTTCACTGATATGCGTTAAAATTGTTAAATAACAAACGAAACCGTCAACGCCATCTATACGACTGTAGGCCAAAACTTTTCCTTAGACTGTATCCATCTATTACGGAGTTATATCTATCTTTGTAACTAGTGTTAATTTACTAAGCTAACCTAAAACTAAAAAATAAAATAAAAAAGAACTAATGGACGTCAGTTTTCGGAAATCGTCGTAAACAGTTAATTTTTGTTTACTTCATTTCGCATGCACCAATTAGTGTGAGCAATCATCAAGGTCGTATCAAAATAAAATCAGAACTGTAACTAAAAGAAAAAAATCTTGATTTTCCGAGGCATATTTTTCTTAGACTTTACTTATCTTATACGGATTTACATATATCGTTGATTGTACTCAACTATACTTATATGCCAGTGCCATTTCCGGTGTTCCCATTTTTCCCCGGCTCACGTTACCACTGCCATACTTGAGGCGGGGACCAATGGGAATGATTTATATGCAGCGCCTATTCCCATCTGTGCCCGGCGGGGACAAATGGGAATACCCCCTTTTTTAGGCAGTCTGTACTCAGCCTTACGACTTACCACACACTTAGAAATATAAATATGACTCTTAGTAATAAAGTATGGGTGTACCCAGATAAATATCATGTTTAACATCGCCAAGAAAGTGTTTTGTCAAACAAAATGTAGCTCATATTTCAGCCGTACTTACACAGCGAAAATAAGAATTTACGTTTTGTTAGTGAGAGTAAAGAATGTAATTTAGAGCTGAAGTAGTCGGAATAATTTGTTCAGGTGATGTTTTTATTCTGTGAAATCCTGATAGTGAAATCATAGAGTAACTTATACTAGAGCGGTACTGTCATAGTAAATTTTGTAACCCCAGTAAATTCACTGCCATCTGTCGACACACTTTAAAACTAAAAATAAATATTTATAAAAATACGATAAAATGTATTTAAATATGGATAAATGATTTTTTTTATTTTCATTAATTATTTTTATGATTTTGACCCATGTTTTATCACTGATATGCGTTAAAATTGTTAAATAACAAACGAAACCGTCAACGCCATCTATACGACAGTAAGCCAAAGCTAGTAGCGCCCTCTGAACGAGAATCAAATTTTCTTGATTTTCGAGGCACGTTTTTTCCTTAGACTGTATCCATCTATTACGGAGTTATATCTATCTTTGGTGAAATCAAACATGTCGGTGCAAATTTGGCGTGATCTTAGTCTAGCCGTCGCTAATCTTTTAATTAACTATTGTGAGGTCAAAACCATGACCTAGCGGTAATATCTTATCCCTTGTAAAAGTACCCCCGATCACTACCAATTTAATCAAGCCAATCGCCCCCTACCCCACACGCCGTACAGGCGTGAACATACGAGTACGAACTAATCAGTGACGATGGAAATAGCAGGGAAGAGTATTGCCAAAGATAGATATAACTCCGTAATAGATAGATACAGTCTAAGGAAAAAACGTGCCTCGAAAATCAAGAAAATTTGATTCTCGTTCAGAGGGCGCTACTAGTTTTGGCCTACAGTCGAATAGATGGCGTTGACGGTTTGTTATTTAACAATTTTAACGCATATCAGTGAAAGAACATGGGTCAAAATCATAAAAATAATTAATGCAAATAAAAAAAATCATTTATCTATATTTAAATACATTCTATCGTATTTTTATAAATTTTCACTTTTAGTTTTAAAGTGTGTCGACAGATGGCAGTGAATTAACTGGGGTTACAAAATTTACTATGACAGTACCGCTCTAGTATAAGTTACTCTATGGTATTGCTGACTGGAAACTACTGTAAAATGGGGTGAATAGAAGCAAAACTGACACTCAAACCACGATAACATGTTATTTTTAAATATGCAAACTGAATAGTGTATATAAAGTGTTCCGGAAGTTTGTATTTTAGTGTTTATTTTGTTTTGGGTAGTTCCATTTCATAACTTTGACGATAAACAGGAAATCCCACCTCACCCCGTAGTCCCTCGTAATTGGGGTGAGATAGGATTTCATACAAAGGTGATTTTGGAAGATTGTTGGATCGTTTTTTTTTATTATGAGTATTACTGTAGCTCTATTTTAAATTGCAATACATTATTTTTGTAGCATTAGCCTTAAAATCCCATCCTTTCATCCCTCCTCTCCCCATTCATAACCCAACTCTCCCCGCGAACCCTACTCACCCCATTTTACGGCATCTGTAAATAAGAATGACATATATATTCATTCTGTTATGTTACAAGCTTTTATTCTTTAACATGCAATGTATGTTTGGATACTTTGGGCGGGTCAAATCTTGCAAGTTAAATTTGACCCACTTCCCGGTTTCCAATAAAGCTGAGATCTTGTGTTTGGGTTTGATAGAATTGACTCGGTGAGTACTAGTTGCTTGTTGAAAGAAAAGTACAGTCAACGATAAAAGCATGTATCAAACATGTTTTTTTTTTTTACAAAAAATCTTATTTTGTCACAAAACAGCCTTTTTCTTCTATAAAATTAACGCGCAACTTTACTTGCCGGTCGATAAGTGGTAAACTAGTAAGTGTAAGGGCTAACCGGCTACATACATCTATTGTATTGATATACTAGGCGCGTAGAAAACGGTCTATATACGGCGAGCCGGTCTGCCTAGTTTCCAATCTGGTCTAGACTCGCCGAAGAAAGTGAGGTAAGGTTTAGAAAGAAGCGGGAGCGGTGGCGGAGATAATCTACTGTAGTCAGGGGCACATTTTTTTAATGAATAGGTATTTAGGTAACTAAATAATACATTACATGACAATAGTCTAATGATACTCCGAGAAAAAAATCCTGAAAAAAATTAATAGCTGATAGAATATTATTAACAAGCAATCCCGTATTTATTCAAGTTCTCGGGATTGAATAATAAATAAAATATGTAAAAAAATGTATTCTACATAAAAGTCAGCTAAAGATACAACAATGTTTCATTGTTTTTAACTTTACTTTCGAACGAAATTCATTAACTCTAGTTCTTAGGCCTTGTACGGTTAGCATCAAATAGACCAAATAGGTCAAAGTGGCCAAATATATCAAAACACATCTTTGTTACCATAGAAATAAGGATGTGTTCCGATATATTTGGCCACTTTGACCGTCAATATCTATTCGATGCTGACTGTAGGTGCTTCCAACTGCTACTATTGTTTACCACAGTTCAGTTAACACTTACCACATCTATAGAGGCTTAGATGATCTAAACTTTGCCACTAAATGAATAAGAGCTATATTCGAACATTTCATGTCTTTATAGCCGTCCGTTAAATTGATCCCGACCTCCGGATTTATATCCCCAGTATCGGAACTCGTTTAACGATGTCCCTTACTCAGCACGCACCCACTTTCTTCTACCATAGACAAATAGAGCACGGCCCTCTAGATTGCTTACAACTATCCGTAGGTACGATTAATAGGTTAGTAATTTTGACGGACAAGTTTGGGAACAAATCAAATTATTTTACCAATTTGAAGAACTGGCATTGAAGTTCATCTCCGTGCTAGGCTGAGAAAATGAAGCAGCAAAATAGTTTCAAATCAAGATTAGATTATTGAAATTTCAATGTAAAGAGATGCGCTAATTTTACTAAACGCTTTAAAAATATATCGATAAAATGAACATGAATAATCGAATTTATTCGCTGGTCACTCAGGCACTGTTAGTGCTTGAAAATGGAGACCTAGGCTCTCCGAAACATGTCGCGCTAGTGACTAAAAATACGTGAGTGAAACCGCTAATTTAGCTAATGAATAATGCATGTGTCTAATCATCAGATCATGCCAAGGACCTCTCTCTGTACCTCTCGCCTCAAATGATGAACCGTATTACAATCCATAAATTACAGTTAATTTATTATATGAAGTAGCTGTCACATAAAATGTTTGTAGACATTGTTTGGAAACTGACATCAATTTATTCAGAAATGTATTAAAGAGAAGCCTAAAAGAGACTTGTATTTAGGGACCATCATCATAAAATCTTTGGCTTCGTTAGTTTTGATTGTTTATTCCATTCCTGTACCTATTTATAATTAATGTATGATTTATTATTGTTTCAGGTATTGTGGCAATGCAGTGCAGCTCCCATCGTAGTACTAACATATAATACTTCTTTGGTTTCGTACCTATCTATTCAAAACATTTAAAAGAAACTGTTAACCAAAAGAAAACTGTGGTATCTATGTAAAGTCTGACCGAATATATGATCACGCGCCATGTTGCGGAATTTCACTGGAACTAATATTTTCATATTATACTGAACTTTCACCCTATACAATGAGAATAACAGCGCCCTCTTGACAATGATCATCTATTTCTGGGATATGGAGTTACTGCCTTTAAACTTTAAGTAGCAGTGTGGGATAACAGATTTTAGAGTAGTGACGATATGTAACATAAGTAACAAAGATAGATATAACTCCGTAATAGATGGATACAGTCTAAGGAAAAAACGTGCCTTGAAAATCACGAAAATTTGACTCTCGATCAGATGGCGCCATTAGTTTTGGCCTACACTCGTATAGAGGGCGTTGACGGTTTCATTTGTTATTTAACAATTTTACCGCATATCAGTGAAAGAACATGGGTCAAAATCATAAAAATAATTAATGCAAATAAAAAAAATCATTTATCTATATTTAAATACATTTTATCGTATGTTTATAAATCTTCATTTTTAGTTTTAAAGTGTGTCGACAGATGGCAGTGAATTTACTGGGGTTACAAAATTTACTATGACAGTACCGCTCTAGTATAAGTTACTCTATGATAAGTAATTAGGGAGTCGGACCAAGTTAAGTCTGCATAAACTCTGCATGGCATTTTCAATTTTCTATGTAAATATGAAGTTTATAAACAATTTCAAAGTTAGCTTAGACGGACAGTACTTGTTAGCGGTGGACCAAAACTAAAATAAAACTAACCTATCTCAATACCGAATGCGGAAAAAATGCAGTTATTACCTTTCTCAATTTTTGTCACTACATCTTCGTTCAGTCCACACTTTTGCCTTATTAAAATATTTGTAAAACACTAAATATCAGATATAATTGGGTGTCAAATGTTCTTCTGGGTACTGAATTTCGGTAAAATGACATTGCGGTCAAATAAGTCATCGGTATTCCAAATGTATGTAAAACCATAGAGAGTAACTTATACTAGAGCGGTACTGTCATAGTAAATTTTGTAACCCCAGTAAATTCACTGCCATCTGTCGACACACTTTAAAACTAAAAATGAAGATTTATAAAAATACGATAAAATGTATTTAAATATGTTTTTTATGTGCATTAATGATTTTTATGATTTTGACCCATGTTCTTTCACTGATATGCGTTAAAATTGTTAAATAATAACCGTAACCGTCAACGCCATCTATACGACAGTAGGCCAAAGCTAGTAGCGCCCTCTGATCGAGAATCAAATTTTCTTGATTTTCGAGGCACGTTTTTTCTTAGAGTGTATCCATGTATTACGGAATTATATCAATCTTTTGTAAAACATAACATGACTTATAAAAGCTTGGCTAACCGTTTTCGATCAAGTGAAAATCGAAATAAATATCATATACAAAGGAAAAAATTACCAAGGCCTCCATTGCCCGGGGCAATTGAAAATCAATTGAATTGGGGCAATTAATTGAAGTGAAAATCGGATAATAATTTGCGACTTTCCTCACTCCAGGGAGTGAAACAAAGTAGCTTTTTAATTTAGAGAAGGCCATGAACTGCCACTTCATACTTTTAGTGCTTTTTTTTTGTATTATTTTGTGTAATTCGAAATACATTTTAACTTTTAACATGTTCTCACTACTGTGGTGAAACATTATGATAATAATATTAACTATTTCATAACATCGATAGGTTACCATACCTACAATCTACAATTCTACATGCTCCATATTTGATGTAGCACTTGACATAACAAAGTTTGCTACATGGAGACTGTATAAAGGAGCCAAATCTCTATGTATGAAAAGTGTCCATCAAAAAACAGTAATTAGGCGGCGCCACCATACACCGAAATACTACCAAAAACAACCTACGTAATTTGGTCGGGTTATTTGTTGCCTTATATGGTTCATGTTATACTCATGTCCCAGAGCCTAACTAGCGCCACCAGAGAGATTAGGAACTATAGGTATTATTTAAAGTTTAACGCGGTCACTTTTACAATAATTCTGCCATAAGAGATTACGATCCTTTCTATACCATCCATAGTTTGCTACCTACTTATGTCAAGATGTTTTACACGGATGAAAAATGTCAACTATCCCCACTAATAACTAAAATATGCAATTTCCCCTCGCTGCACATCTTGTGTAAGTTTTCCAATAAATTTCTGAAGTATTTAGTAATTTGAAGCGACGAGTGCCGCCGGAACCGGATGTTGCCTGTTATCGCCGGAAGTTCAAAATCAATATGGCGGACTTTTTAAGGGTTGACAGAGAATGGTTATTTTTTCAACACCGCGAATGGAGGAGTATTTCGTGTTTTTAAAATTTTGCCGTGTGTAGGTTGAAATATACATTTTAAGGAGTGTTTCAGTTGAGTAATAAGTGTTCTGTTATAGGTTAGGTAGATGTAAGAATCTTAACTCTTATTCACATTTAACTTCGTGATAGTTATAGTCAGACATCGGATTTTTTTTTAAATCAATATGGCGGAATTTTTAAGAGTTAATAAAGAAAGTTACTTTGTTATTTTTTCATCACCACGAATCGAGGAGTTAGTTTTTGAGAGAGGATTGTAAGTAACTTTAATAACATTTGGTCGAACTTTTCGTGTTTCTTAAAAGTTTAAACGTCTGTATATAGGTATTTTTAGCAGTTTGTTAACGCCTCGTCTTTGTTCGGGCATCTTCGGGAGCCGTCGCCGACGCAATGCATGGTGCGGGGCGCGGGGCAGCGGGGCCGGCATCGGCCATTCTCTATTTCTCTCAGCAATAATAATAAATAAATAATAATAAATAAATAAATATTATAGCACATTGTAATGTTGTCACACGCGTCGGGACGAGTGTGGCAGCATGTACGATCTCCCTCGGTCCAGACGGGACCTCGGGTTATGTCTCGACAGCTCAGGGATGAGAGGACAGAGGGGTGAGTAAAGAAACACTGATTTATATCTCTACAATCTACGGGCTTTTATGCCGGTTTATTTATAATGATCAAACGGGCATGCTAGAGCCTACGCTAATGCGCACGGGACGGGATCCCTTATTCGGGATGTTAATGACGGGCGCGAATCCCTAATCTACCCGCGACAACCATACGGGGTTGTGCTGGTCCTCGGGACGGTCGGCAGGGCCAGGCTTACGGTGTACGGAACGGGATCGGGGTTGTACCGAAGGGATAGAGTGCTAACGCGTAACCACACACTGCGCTACTATTCCTTCGGGCGGAGTGACGGGATCTCGGGGCAAGGACAGTGTGCTGGGCGTCTACCACGCTCCCGGCACTACTGTCCCCAAGGGTAAGGTATAGAATCCTCTAGCAAGGTACCCGGGCTGACGCGTGAACCACACACCGCTCAACGTACCGAGGAAGAGGGGGAGGGAGTCTCTAGGGAGCTGACGCGTGAACCACACACCGCTCAGCTAGAGTGCAGTGCCCCTAGCAGCCGATCCGCGACTGCGAAGAACACTCCCGATCGCTGCGAGTGCGCGGGGTTATATACGGTTCGGCGCGCGGGGTGCGCGGCGCGGTCGGCGGTAGGGCGCGGCGCTCGGACAGGCGGCCGGTTCTGCGTGGCTGTGTTGTGGTGCCGCCTTGTATGTGTGCGTGCTGTGGCGCGTCATCACAGTCCCGTCCCGGCTGAGGAGATTTTTACCTGTAGGGGAAAAATCACCTGTAATCGTGTTTATTTATATTACTAAGTTACGTTTACTTAGCTTGGTTAAAATAAAAATAAAATATTATTTAGACGGGAGAAAAAAAATGTGGGCTGTATTTTACACAATTTATACGGGGTTGACACATGTCGCTAGCGGCGACTAAAAATATACGCGGGTGTCTAATAATTCCTGTTTTTATGTTCACTTGTAGTGATAATTATTTTATTTTATTTTATTTGAAAATATGTTACATGACTTTACAGAAATCCAATGCGCCATGAAACTTAAAATTAACATTAAACAAACAGGTTATTAAAAATAACAATCAGGTACAAACAAATATTTACAAATAACACAATTACAAATAACTATTACTAATTAAACTTTGACGGATGTAGGCCTCGCATCCATCACCTCACAGAATCTCAGGCATTCATTTCTCACAGACGCCCATCGCCACGCAAACAGGTCGCACTCGGGTGCTGATGCCAAGAGAGCATTCAACTGTGTGAGGGCACGGAGCAGCGGAGAGTTGAGGCGCGACACGGTGCGTCTCTCCGGCAAAGCCAACAGATCGCGTCGCCGCGGTCTGAGGGCTATCCTGGGGATGTCCGGTACATGTAGTCGCACGAGTCGACTCACCAGTTCTGGGCAGTCTGAATCACCGCGCAGGGTCCGACACGCAAACGTCAATAAGCTAAGGTTACGTCTCACCTCCAAAGAGTTGTAACCTAAGGCCCCAAGGAGATACTTCGTCGGATAGAGAAACGGGTAATAGCTAAACATTTTTTTGTATAAAAACCTTAAAAAGGCTTTTTGTACCTTTTATACCTTTTGTACCTTTTATTATAATCCTCTTCATACCTTACTATATTTCTGGTTGCGGTTGCTAGGTCCCCTTACCAGTCCACTGATGGTAAGGTGCCATACTTATCGTCCTGTGCTAGCAGCCCGCGCACAGGTCGTCCGGTTCTGGTTCTGCCCTGGGGGCGGTTCCTGCGCTCCCGTCGGGCAGCTGGGCTGCCGTTATCCTGGTTTCGCTGGTGACGGCTGGTCTGGTGTCGCGAGTGACGGTGGGTTTGTCGTTCCCGCTTCAGCCTCGCTACTGGGTACGTGGAGTTCCGACTGTACTACGCCCACGCCGGGCCATAGCACTATGTCGGCAGTATTCTATTTCTGAAATTTCGGATAATTTTATAGTTAGGTTTCGCGCTTGTAGGTATGTTTTGTTTCTAGTTATTTCAATTTTATTTTATTTCTTGCTATGTTATATTTATATCGTTTATCTTTTTCGTAATAGTCCGTTTGTACCCTTTTGGAGACATTTTCGAGGGTGGGTTCACTTAATCTGTGATATTCTGGGTTTTAATTTTGAGTTTTTTTTATTTTCTAAAATTTTGGTTAGACCTTATGCGGACTGTGTACGGTTCATTTCCGTGCGCTCGACATAGTTTGTTTACGAGTTGCCGTGTTCTACGCTCCCTGCAAGAAGCATTGAATGACCAGAGAGTTATTGTCGTTATTTATTTCGCGGTTACGGTAATTTTAGTATTGTATCTCGTTGTTGGATTTTACTCTTCTGTAGGTAGTTACTCCTATCTTTGGTTATAATATCTCTCGGTTGCCGGCTCTCGTGTGCGGTGCGACTTATAATGCACCCTATTTCTATTAATGATTATGTCGGCTTTCGTTTGCGTTCTTGTATGCTATTTTGCATGGTACCTAGTACCTATACCTAACTGCCGGTTGTGTTGTCACGGGACGGTTATGTTTTATTTAGTTGGCGTAAAGGTTTCATATTCTTTATATTATGCGCTGTTACAACTTTACGTTTGCGGTTTTTTTTTTTTCTTGTAGTAGGTATATAACTGGAGATTCCTATTCTAGAATGATGTATGGTCGGTCTTATGTACTTAGGAGCCAAGTTAGCGGAATAGCTTTTTTTCGGCGTTCGATAATGTGAAATTTCTTCTTAATACTTGGTCACGTATTTTAGGGTTCCTCGGGCGTTTGTTTTTGTCGTAATAACTTCTTTGTATTGTTGATGTTTTTTCTTGGTTTTTCCGTACTATTTCATGTCGTTTTTTAATTTCTTTAACCTGTGGTTCCGGGAATGAGTTTTGATTGTTCTGAGGGTTCCGTAGTTCTCTGCTATATCGTAGGAATGCGGGTGTATATTTTGTTGACGGTTGGACGGGCGTATTTAGGGCAAAATTAAATTCGGTTCGGTATTTATCCCATGTTGTATTCTTATTTTCGATGTATGTGGCTATGTTTTGCTGTTGTTTGGGGTTCCGCGGGTAATATTTCTGTTTAACTGGTTCTGAGTGGTTCCGTTTTGTATCCTGTAATTTGTTGTTGTGGTTCGTTCTGGATTTTTCTGGAGTATGCCTTGGTAACTTAATATCTTGTCGCTCCGGCGGTATTGCCTCATTATCGGTGTCGGTTACGTCGTGTTGCGGCCATCTTAGGGTCATTCCAAGCCGTCGTAGTACGTCCATGCCGATTATTATTTCGGTTACTGTAGGTAACACTCGTACCCAGTGCTTGAATTTGGCGTTTTCTACTTGTAACTCCACCAGGATACTCTTTTTGGCTTCCGTTCTGTGTCCGTTTGCTAACACGATCGGTATTCTAATATCTTTTTCTAATATTGCTTCGCCCTTGCACTCGTTGTATGTTTGTTGATTGATATACGTGTTCGTGGAGCCGGTGTCGATTAATCCGCGGTATTTCTGTCCCATTATTTGTATTTTTGTGTACGGACGGGTGTCTTCCCTTGGGCTGTCAGACACGCCTAGGGCTTCGGTTTTCCCCCATTTCTTGCAGCAGTCTTTGCTAAGTACACCTAGCTTTCCGCACTTGCTGCAGAATACTTGCCGTCTGCCTCTGCATGCCTCCGCATCGTGTCCTGGCTTTCCACAAGACCAGCAACACGTCTTCGAGTTGTAATTGGGGTTTATTTTGCCGTGATCTTCGCAGTCCTGTGTCCTTGATTGGCACGAATCATGTGGCCTACTTGGGCCTGCGGTATACGTCGTTTGCGGGTTACTTTCTGGAGTTGCTGTTTCCCAGCATGTATCGCTGTCTCCCTCCGATGCTGCGGGCTCCGTTTCGGGTGTGTTTAGTGTGAAGCTTTCGTACTCCTTTGCGAGCATTATTAAACTTGTGAGGTCCGTGAAATCCTGTTTTTTAATATACATTTTATAACTTTTCAACATGTTTTTATGTATGCGGTGTAGTTTCTCTGGTTCGGTGAGGCTTCCGTGTCTTCTTATTAAAGTTTGTAGGTCCGTCACGTATTGTGTAAACGTCTCCCTATTTTGTTGTTTTCTCGCGACTATCTTAGCGACGAGTTCTTCCTCGTAATTGCTTGGAAAATAATATAATTTAAAACAACTTACGAACTCTTCCCATGTCGTCCATTGTTCTGCGTTATTCCTGTGCCAGAGGAGTGCTTTTCCTTGCAGGATACGAGGTAGTGCCGGTAATATATTTTTTTTTTGAATGCCACTTGCTGTTACGAGCTCTTCTAGCCTCTCTATGAAGTCTACTGGACAATCGGTCGTTTTGAAGGAGAGGTTCCACTCTCTTATGAGTTTCGTGATTGTTTTCGCACTGTTGTCGGACATGTTTCTTGACTTACTTTGTTTCGGTGTCTGGAAAGCGGCTTCTTCTTTTAGGGTCTCGACTAACCCTTTTCGGATTTCTTCTACGGTTCTGGTTCGGCTCTGTCGGTAACTGCCTCTATCAGCTCCGAGTTTTTTAAGCGGTATACCCAAGCTGTTGCTTTGTAGCGGACTTGTGGTATCTGTCACGTTAACTTACCTGTGTTAACTATCGTGTGTCGGGACTGTATTTCGGGCGGGTGGGATACGCTATATTATGTTTTTGTACGGATTTATCTTTTAATAAAAATAAAAACAACTTTAAGATGAAATAACCTGAGTCCTCTCGAGCGATTGAGCTCTTACGCGAGTTTTTGAGTTGGGCGCCAGATGTAATGTTGTCACACGCGTCGGGACGAGTGTGGCAGCATGTACGATCTCCCTCGGTCCAGACGGGACCTCGGGTTATGTCTCGACAGCTCAGGGATGAGAGGACAGAGGGGTGAGTAAAGAAACACTGATTTATATCTCTACAATCTACGGGCTTTTATGCCGGTTTATTTATAATGATCAAACGGGCATGCTAGAGCCTACGCTAATGCGCACGGGACGGGATCCCTTATTCGGGATGTTAATGACGGGCGCGAATCCCTAATCTACCCGCGACAACCATACGGGGTTGTGCTGGTCCTCGGGACGGTCGGCAGGGCCAGGCTTACGGTGTACGGAACGGGATCGGGGTTGTACCGAAGGGATAGAGTGCTAACGCGTAACCACACACTGCGCTACTATTCCTTCGGGCGGAGTGACGGGATCTCGGGGCAAGGACAGTGTGCTGGGCGTCTACCACGCTCCCGGCACTACTGTCCCCAAGGGTAAGGTATAGAATCCTCTAGCAAGGTACCCGGGCTGACGCGTGAACCACACACCGCTCAACGTACCGAGGAAGAGGGGGAGGGAGTCTCTAGGGAGCTGACGCGTGAACCACACACCGCTCAGCTAGAGTGCAGTGCCCCTAGCAGCCGATCCGCGACTGCGAAGAACACTCCCGATCGCTGCGAGTGCGCGGGGTTATATACGGTTCGGCGCGCGGGGTGCGCGGCGCGGTCGGCGGTAGGGCGCGGCGCTCGGACAGGCGGCCGGTTCTGCGTGGCTGTGTTGTGGTGCCGCCTTGTATGTGTGCGTGCTGTGGCGCGTCATCACAACATTCTTACACAGATTGACTAAGTCCCACGGTAAGCCTAAGGAGGCTTGTGTTATGGGTACTCAGGCAACGATATATATAATATATAAATACTTAAATACATAGAAAACACCCATGACTCAGGAACAAATATCTGTGCTCATCACACAAATAAATGCCCTTACCGGGATTCGAACCCAGGACCATCGGCTTCACAGGCAGGGTCACTACCCACTAGGCCAACCCGGTCGTCAAATCAATCTTGCGACGGACGGTCGAGCCCGTCCGCTTACCGTGAGATTATACCACCTCCGTATCACCAAGTTAATATTATACGTGAATGTATTGGACTATGAGTGTCATTTAACTCACCTCATCCACGACCCCATGATCTTCTCGTCCACCCCTACATGCGTGGACACAGTTTAATAAAGTTCCTTTTAGGTTAGGTAAAAATTAAAAATCGTAGTTTGATTAGTAAACTTTGTGATAGTTTTAGTATCTATGTAAGTAAGAGTAATTTTGCCAACGAGATTTTTTATTGTCACATCCGATAATAACTAGCCGACTATTTATGTAGTAATATTACTATTACCTATGTAAAATTTTCATTTGATATTCTACCGCAGTTCATCATAGCTAAACTTATTATTTTCACAGTCATCGCCATATTTTTCACGGTAATTTGGGGCATTTTCTATGAAAAGGGACCTTATTATTGATGGCGCTTACGACGCACAGTTTCGCGCGGCATTGTATTTATATCGGAGCATCGTTAATAATGGCGTAAGCGCCATCGACAATAACGTCCCTTTTTATAGAAAATACCATATTTAACTTTTATGTGACACGTTCACACTGACACTGCAAAATTTGTGCAAAGTTAGCTCAGTCCAACTCTATAGCTTGACGATAAGCGACCATCTTTAAAATCCATCCTCAACAATAGGCACTACGACTTAAGCCGACGGTTAAAACGATCCATAGTGCCATTGGCACTAGATGGCACTTCCGCCTACAGTGCCATTCCCACTCGGAGGACAATAGACGCTTGTCCAGAGAGTGCTTGAGCCTTATCGATTTCTGTTCAGCTTTTTTCTGCTTTCCGCGTGTTGCAAGGAAACAGTCAGCCATTGTTGTCCTGTCCCTAAAGTTGCATAAAAGGTGTAGATAGGTAACGTTAAACTTCCCAACTATGTATAGTCCAAAAGCTGCCAACTGTTTGGTGTTGTTGTTATTCACAACAACGGGACTTAATCGCGTAAAATAAGTTTTAAATTTACCTCCGACGTTTCGAGGACGGCGTTGTCCCCGTGGTTGCGCCTAGAAGATGTTGATGTCAACTTGAGCCATTCTTCTCCGAGACCACGGGGACAACGCCGTCCTCGAAACGTTGGAGGTAAATTTAAAACTTATTTTACGCGATTAAGTCCCGTCGTTGTGAATAACAATGAGTAAAAATCGTGAATGTTTCATCAGAAATCAGTGTTTGGTGTTGCGTTTTTTTTATTGATTCGGAAAATTTTGTTTCACTTGGTTGCAAAGTTAGTTTAACCCTCGTGCCTTAAAACCCTCACTTAAGATTACACTTTTAGAACCCCTAGGTAAGTTCGTGTTTCAATTTGGAAATCATTAGCATGCTGTGCCCCTTTGTAAAAGGAATACCTAATATTAATGTTTTACTTGTTACTTAACATAGTGGTTTTATTGATATATCTACTTACTTATTTTTGAAGAAATGTACATACGTCAACATAATTGCGTAAAAAGCCATCTGCCTCATAAAAACGTCTATAAAGTCCTTTCATTATATTATGCAACGCCCGATCCCGAAATACCCGCGGCCATCTTGGATCTATTGATCGAGTCATTAAGATCCTGTAGATCATTGATCTTGCGCACGTGTGTCCCGTCTCACTTGCGCGCGTCCTCTTTCACGGGTGTGAGGGAGATAGATGCATGTTTGTTAGTGTCGCGGCGCTGCTTGATTGATGTGTGACGTCAGTTCCGTTCTTTTTTATCTTGTTTTTGTTTGCTGCGATATTATATTGATACAGATGCGGTTTTTAAATTATCAAAAAATAATATTTTTTTATTTGGATAAAGATAATCTGGTGGTACTTTAGCAATTTCGGATTTTCTATTTGGAAGAGTACCTACATACATAAGTATTAAAGGCTGGCAGATATTTTGGCGCGTGGTATCATATTAGAGTCGGAGCAAGTTAACTCTACAAGCCATTCTATGAAAATGTGACGTTCGTAATGACACCCCCTCACTTTGTTCCATTCAAGTCGCTGCAAAGGGTTACATATCAGTACAGAAAATCGATTTACCTAATGTTGAATCACCTATGCTCGTTTCACCTATTTTTTTAAATACCTAATGATCAATTAACCTAAGCTACACCTAATAAACGAATTACCTAATGCACAATATTGTCTTCGGTTACCGCGATAGTTACTCATGAAATAAAACTATGAAAACGGATTATATCGCGTATATTGAATTTATAATACATACCGACGTTTCGAACCCTTTACAGCGTTCGTGGTCAACGGGTGACTGAGGAAAAATTACAAAGTGCAAAAAAACCCACATACTAAAATAATGAACAATCATAGACTACAAACTTTAAGGCTGGTTGTACATGCAAAATCGGTTCATAAGGCTAGTTATACACTACAATTATTTTCAAGTAAAGATATATATATATATATACGCGATAAAAAAAAAAAAAAAAACGGGATGTATTATAAATTCAATATACGCGATATAATCCGTTTTCATAGTTTTATTTCATACCTAATGCATGTTTAGGTGTTTCGCCCATTAGGTTGTTTGAGCTTAGGTATTAACCTAGGTCAGTCAATATTTAGGTAAAATGATCGTTAGGTAATTTAAAAATAGGTGAATCGAGCACAGGTGATTCAACATTAGGTAAATCGATTTTCGGTATTCTTATATGTACGTACAAAGTTAGCTTGGACGGTCTCCAATGACTCTAAAACGCATGTGACACCATTGTTGTTGCTAGCGATCAAGGCTATTTTAAGCTCTTGTCAATATACTTGTTTTCTTATTTTTCACTGTCATATAGAAATCGGGCCAGTGAATAAAAATATCCATATTCTTACAATATATCCATTTACATAAGCCTGGGGAAAGATAATAAAAACCCATCGAAACGCGAGGAAACACGAATTCTTTGACCTATTTCAGAGATTTATCACCTACAGTATCGTATAAAAAAATAAGGGCAATTTTCTCACAAGTAACGACCAACTGAGAGATGTAACTAAACGTTACTGCCGCTTACGACCTTTTTCTTCATCCACCAATACGAACAAAGTTAAGTTACGATTCGAAATGTCGTAAGTGCCGATACATGTAGACTTATATTGGATGATCTGAACAATTCATCATTTTGTCGGAAATGCCGAAGTAAAACATAACAATGAGAGACCTTTATTTGTTCGTCAGTTAAGTGGCAACGGGAAATCACGAAAAATATAATAAAGAGGCCGTTTTATATACCAAGTAAGTACAATGCGGAAAAAATTATGCGACCTGGAGGAAAAGTACCTTAAAACCTTTAGTTAGCTCATTTTACTTAAAGGAAATATTTTTTTATTTTTTTAAAGAAACAAAACTGCATTCTAAGTTTTTTTTTAAATTCGCTTATCTCGCCCGAAAATCGAACCGACTATAAGTTCCAAAAAATAAAACACCATCTATTTTATTCTACTAGTCGATACAGATTACAGTTAATGTTAATGATAACATTTTTCCAAAAAACATTAGGTCTTACACTTGTCTGTCGTACAAAATATCCATAAAATCGAATATACTCAAGAATATTTTTAGACAAGCTAAAAAGTATATGAATGCAGTTTTGTTTGTTTCTAAAAAGTAAAAGAATGTTTCCTTTAAGTAAAATGAGCTAACTTAAGATTTAAAGGCACTTTCTCTCCAGGGCCCTTTATTTTTTTCCACCCTGTGTATTCGGTTTTAACGTATATCGCCAGGGACTTTAGGCTAGACTTAGTGACAATCGTTTCTAAAAAACTAAAAAATGAAACTTGAATAATATATGTATTTATTTATTTAAACTTTATTTCACAAAATAAAGATAAAGATAAAAAATGTTTTTATTGCACAGAACGTATACAATTGTAGAACATAATACATATCACAAGTTACTAAACAGAGTTGGTGCATAACTGACTTAACATTCGGAGGTTCCAGGAGTCCCCGCACTAGGCTAGGCCTGTATCGCGGGAGACCAGATGTACTTTTTTATGTCATTTTTTTTTTTTTTTTTAATTTATTAACGTTTCAAAGGCTTTTTCTTGAAGCCCCAGCCCTCTCCCAGCTAACCTTCGATTATATATGATTTGATCACGGATACCATCATATTTCCAGATACCAAAGCTTATTGTCTTTCTAAGAGCGGTTTTCTTTTGTACGATCCGATATCGGATGTAGGAATCCAACATCCGATATTGTCGGTCCGACTTTGGGCATTGACTTCTGAGGGTCTACCGCGAAAAACGAAAATCAAAATTTCGTTACCAGCCTCTCTATCGCTCTTGCATATTCGAGCGTCAGAGAAACGGATAAAGAAATTGCAATTTTCGTTTTTCGCGGTAGGCCCCCTGTACCTACTTCACCATTGTGATTAAATTCGTGTAAAAATATTTACAATTCAAATATATTGCTTCAAAATAAGTTAACTTTATTGATCTGTACAAAATCTACTAATGTTTCCTGCTATCCTAAAACATATCACAATTATAATTTTGGAAAACACCCAACACGTTGAGCGACGGTATCTACTAAACTTACAATCAAATATAAATTCTATAGCCTACTACTTAAAGTCCATTTCAGATTGACAGTCTTTCTGACCATCGTGTGCTATAGTAAAATCAACTGCACGTGAATACGTAGTGCGCTCTCTGTCACACCTACCCGCCGTAGGTAAGTGCGACAGAGAGAGCACTACGTATTTGCGTGCAGCGAGTGTTTGATTTTCCTTTAGCAAATCTATCTAATGAGCTGATTCAATGGATATTGTGACGTATGTATAAGTCATTAAGTTTGGTTTTAGGTTAACCGTGGCGCGGGCCAGCAATTAATGTTGTGGGCGTAAATCATATGTTATTTGCGATAATGGTTAGGGTTGTCACTGATGAAGTTTTTATGAATTGAATTGGAAATTATTCACCAGTAGCTCTGTGAGCTGTATACGGTGTATACCTACCTCGCGAGCATAGCTTATAAGTTATAACTGAATAAATGTATGGCTCCGCTATTTTGATAACTTAAAAAAACTGTATCGATACACAAAAATCGGTTAAAGAGGAGAACATCCGGACATACGAAACCATTTTTGCCCAAGCTGAAACGGAGACCTTCGCTAACGCTCGGTCAGTTACATAACTAAAATCACATTAAAAGGTATGAAGTCAAAATGGTCTCTTCGAAATGTAGTAGGAACGAAAAACTTTTTGGTGTTTATATGGTTCTTGAGGTACAACCCGTTGACAGACGGACGAATAAACCGCGATCTTAATTGATTTATAGTAGGGTATAGAATAGAATAGAATAGAAATAATTTATTCGTTAGCACACACAAATAGAAAATTATACAAAACAGAGAAACATAAAAAAGAAAAAAGTGTAAAGTATACTGGGTATAATGTCAAGACTGCTAGGTAAATATAATTATTAGCTGAAAGACTCTTCGGGCGCATAAGTTATAAAGAAGGGGGTCATCCATTAATAACATCACACGAATTTGATGATTTTTTGACCCCTTCCCCCCTCCTTGTCACACTGGTCACATTTAGCTAACCCCTTCCCCTCTGGTGTGGCGTCACATATTAAATTTGGCAATATTTTTTCAACGAAATGAACAATTTCAATTAGTTTTTATTATATTAATATATTTTCACAAAAGCAATGTTAGAAATTTGTAACACGAAGCCGGTTAGGAATAAGAATATATCCATTAAAACGATTATCATTGCAAAAACTAGTAATTTACCTGTTAAAAGCGAATAAAAAAATCAAACCCATTTTCGTTACAGATATAGTTAAAGTCACGTCACAAAGTTTGTGATTTCACCCTCCCCCTTGTCACAACATGTCACATTTTTGACCTCTCCCTACCTCTATACGTGTGACGTAATTAATGGATGACCCCTTAGCAGTGGTCTAAAGTTCAAACCCTAGCTCAAACCAATGAGTTTCTTGAAACTTATGTAAGTACCAAACATTAAGTAGGTTATATTTGATTTTAACCAGATGTTCTTGGGTGGTTGGGTTGGGTGGTGTGGTTGGAGATCGAGGGGGGAGACTGTATAGATTAATTACCCAAAATTTTTGTTCCCCAATAGCTTTTGTTCCATTCGCGTTTTTCCCCATTCTGCTTTTTAACCAGGCGTTTATATTTTTAGTAGTTCATTTAATCACATGCGTATCTCCCAGTCGCTTTTTTCCCCAAAGAGTAATATTTCCGAGAACATGCCCTTCTTACCCCGAGCCGACGGAGCCCCGCTACGCGGGGCTCCTATTTCTGGGCGGTTTGCCCTTCGGGCATCTGAAGCTACCTAACGAACCTAACCTACCTATCTATCGACTTAGTGGGACTATCGTGAAAACATTACTCTTTGGGGAAAAAAGCGACTGGGACATACACGTGTGATTAAATTACCTACTGAAAAAATTAACGCCTGGTTAAAAAGCAGAATGGGGAAAAACGCGAATGGAACAAAAGCTATTGGGGAACAAAAATTTTGGGTAGCTAATCTAAACAGTCAGGGGGGAGGCCTTTGCCCAGCAGTGGGACGCCATTTAGGCTAGTTATGCATGTAATGACCTTACAGTTAATTTCGATTTCTAATATTTCTATGACACTTTAAATATAGTCTGCATCTTCTCAAATGATTTTTACATCTAAGACTAATCTGTTACACAATAGCTTCTTCTATGCGAGCGGTCGGCCATTGTGTGCCAATGTTAGAAACAATGGCACGCGCCGTGGCACGCGCTCAGTGACAATGGCACACTATGGCCGACCGCTCGCACCAAATAAATAATGGCTTTTGTTTAACAGATTAGACGTAAAAAATAATTTGAGATTTATACTATAGACACCAACGAGTGACGTAAATGTTAAATGACTCCGTCGTCAACAGTTAAGAAATTTAACATTAATCCCTAATCTGAACGGAAACTTTCTAAGTGGAAATTAGCATGAGAATATTCTCATGAGTTTCCAGATTTTTTAGAAAATTTAGTGTCAACCCTACGCTTGATCGCAATAAATCAGTTCGCTGTGACGAGCGACGGACGCAGAATTAGCGGCGCGTGCGCCGGGCGGCGGCGGCGAGCACCTACGTGTGTCGCTCCGTAGGAAAAGGTCTAGATTCGGACCACATTCGGACCGAGCTAACTCTGCACGGCATTTGCAATGACAAAGTGTGGCAATGTTATCGCTAATGTCATATGTATATGAAAATATGCCGTTTATAATGACACTCCCTCACTTTGTTCTGTTGACGTCGGTGCAACTGCAAAGTTAGCTTAGGCGAATTCTACCCTTCTAAGACCATGCGTAGGTACAAATTATTAGGGTTATTACCCTAAGGCTAAAAACGGGACCCTATTACAGACAGACGGACAGAGGAGGTCCGTCTGTCTGTCACCAGGCTGTATCTCATGAACCGTGATAGCTAGACAGTGAAAATTTTCACAGATGATGTATTTATGTTGCCGCTATAACAACAAATACTAAAAACAGAATGAAATAAATATTTTAGTAAATCAGCTACAAAATAATAAAAAGGACCGGCTTTACGAGATCAGTGACGATTCGATCCTGCAAATAAAGTTTTGTTTCGTAACGTAAGGGATAATCGCCTAGGGAACCTTTTTATACAGAGTAACACATTTATTATGACTACAATAAACTATAGAAGTCAGATGTACTGGTCGTAAACAGATTTGATTTCATTTAATGATTTCCTGACGTACAGATGTAGTGTATAATTATTTTCACGGAAACGAATGAACGTGTTTTGCTATTTCAATCAGTCTCGTTACAAAAAGTAGCGACGTTGACTGAAGTAGCATGACAAATACGAACGTTTCCGAGAAAATACGATGAAAAATAATTACTATGCACTACATACTCGGGCGTGATATGTTACATACTAAAGTATGGTATTCAAATCACATAGATAATACGAAATCGGACTAATCTAATGTAAGCCTTGAATACAGGGTTATCCGCGAAAGAAGTATAAAATTTTACAAAGGAGACAAAAAGACAGAAATAGGTTGGAAGCTTTTGAAATGTGGTGTTGGCGGAGGATGAAAGAAAGAAGGAAGAAAGACGAATGAAGAGGTTTTGAGTATGGTAGGAGAAAAGCGAAGCTTATTAAATACCATAAGGAATGGGAGAGGCAAGATGTTAGGACACCTGATACGAAACGACAACTTTTCCTAAACATTCTGGAAGGCAGAATTGAAAAGACGAGAGGCAGTGGAAAGCCTAGAATCATAATATCAGCCAAGTGAAAGAGAATGCATCGTACGAGCAAATCAAAAAACAGGCTCAGGAAAGAAAGGATTGGCAATTACTCCACCGACAAGAGCAAAGCTCTTAAGTTATGATGATGATGACAAAGGATATATGTAGAACTAAAGTAAATGAAATGTTTTTGTATCTAAACCCCATATGAATTGGGTAAATAAATAACTAGCAACCTTGACGCATCATGAAAATCGATTTCAAGCTGATAGAATCACATTATCTATCATTAACCCAAATAGGACAATCATCATACGTTTGATCTATTTCTGGCAACATTTTAAATAGAATAGAATAGAATATCATTTATTTCAGTATAAGTTATACAATATATACGAAGAAAGAAAGAGAAAAAAAAGACTTATAACTAACTTGTACACTGTATATAATTACACTGAAAAAGGTGAACACTCATAATGCCAGGTCCTACAGAAGTAGAACGCTGACGCTGGTCTTCCGTGGACACCTGTATGGAGCGTAGTTGCGCGCAGCTACCAACTACAGTAAAGTTACTAAAATAACTTAAGTTACTAAGATAACTAATTTTATACGTCAAAAACAAAGTAGTTTTGTAGACTCTACAAGATATCACCAAATATAGTGTTATAAATAAAATTCGTTTATTTTCAGACAACTCATAGGTCCATAGCATTGTTAGTAAGTTCTTAACTAAAAATTAAAACTAAAATTATTAATACTAAATACTAAAAAACTAAGATACTACAACTAAAATGAGTTAGTATTACTTAATAACATTTTAATTTGGACAATTCTAAAATTCAAAATTAAAATTAGCATTGCAAAATTAGGTACGTCAGATATAGGTTATATAGACATAAAATAAATTAATAGGATCATGGATTAAACTAATAAAAATAGAAGTAAAAAACGATAATAATAAAACATGTCAATCCCAAATTAAATTTAAAGTTTACCAATTAAGGCCGTTCCATCGGTTTGCCGCTATCTCTGTCACATTTCGCAAGAAAGAACGGGAAAGATCATGCGCGCCAAGTGTCAATTTTGATCGAATTTTGTCGATTTTTATTTATTTTAAAAACGTTACCCTACAATATCGAAATTCGAAAGCTATGAAATTTAGATTTAAGTTAAGATTGTTTTGTCTTCTTTTTTTGTTTATAGTAGCACATAATAAATAACCGAGTAAAGTTGGATTAAAAGTCCGAGTTAGAGGTTACTTTGGGAATTAATTGTATCGAGCGAAGTGTCATAATTCGTGTATCGGAAGCTATGATATTAAAGATAATATAGTCAAGAACTACATATATTTTTTCCACGTCTACGAATATCAACGCCTCTTAGAAAAACAGGATCATATAAGGAGATTTTTCGCCTTCTGGCTCAGGGAACCGCCTTAAAATTAAAATTTACCAATTAAAATTTACAAACGTCGAGTGAAGACCGATCCATCGTTTTAGCATGGGTGAATCCCACCTATCGGCAAACACCTTTAGAAGGCTGCTAGGGCTCCCGCGCATCCTTTCTAACAATGAGGCGCAGCGCTTCCTCATGATCGCATGAAAGCCATCAATTCCGTTATACTATAGGGTAAGTAATATGACAGATTAAGATACAATTTTAAAAGATCGAATAAGCTCCAGTGTATTTGAGAATCTTCAGGAATCAAAATTGCAATACATTAATTAAAACGCATGAAATATTTAAGCCAAACGGTAGATCTAGAATAGTTTGCAGTTTCGTGGAAACATTAATATAATGTTGCGTCGCCAGATATTTCTAGACCGGCCATTATAAATACCATAATATGCTAGTGATATAGTTAATACACTTAATACAGACTTCTTCCTGTGACTGTATGGTTATCGAAAAAAAAGTTTGTGTATTTGCTCCCAAATCCAGTCCGCTATTTGCGTGTTTATGTTATAGGAGGCAAACGAGCAGACAAATCGCCTGATGGTAAGCGATTACCGTCGCCCATGGACACCTGCAACATCAGAGGGGTTGCGAGTGCGTTGCCGGCCTATAAAATGAGAGTATGCTCTTTTCTTGAAGGTTGAAGGTCGTATCGGCCCGCATCGCGGACAGTTCATTCCACAGTTTGCTCTTCGAATATCACATAGTATCGACCGAAACTGGATTTTTTCCTGAAACCGAAACCAAAGGTTCAGTTTTATTCTAATTTCGGCCAAAACAGAAACTGCCCGAAGATGATTTTTATGCCGAACCTGCCGAAATCGAAGCTTTGGTCGGGCACTACCGAAAATTCATGGGTAACTGTGTAAGATTTTATAATAAACTTCCAAATATCATCACTGAATTATCTGTTAATAAATTTAAAAAATATGTAAAACGTAAACTTATCTCTAAAGCCTATTATAGTACACAAGACTACATGAATGATGAAACACCGTGGGATTGTGATTGAAAATAATTAATTATTTATTATTGTGTTAATAATGATGAAATTGATAATTCAATGAATACCTATATTAGGTAATCTGTATTTTTTGACATTTAGATTTTTATTCTAGAAAGTTTCTAGACTAGTATTTTTTATACAATTTTGGTGTTTGACGATCCTTTTGTGAATTCTTATTATTAAGTTTGACATATCTATAATAATTCAATGTTTTAAGAATAATAATAACTGCATCAATAAATTGCTCTGATATTTAGATTAAGGTAATATTTAGAACTTGACAATTTAAAAGTGCTTGTTGCTAGGCCTATTTGAATAAAAATTATATTGACTTTGACTTTGACTTTGAAATACACTTTCGGCACGGCCTAAAGATTCAGTAGGTACATTTTTGACCGAAATAGAACCTTCGGCCAAAACATGACTTTTGTGCCGAAACCGAAGCTTCGGTTGGGCACTGTACTATCTGGGGAGACTATTCTTATCAATCAATCAATCATTTATTTTCAAATCTACAGTAACAAAAGGTGTTAGAATTATTCAAGTACAATGTGTACTTTTCTTGCAAGCAAGCGTGCAAATATGTGGTATTTTCTATAAAAAGGGACCTTATTGTCGATGGCGCTTACGCCATTATAAACGATGCTCCGATATAAATACAATGCTCGCGACGCTGTGCGGCGTAAGCGCCATCGACAATAAGGTCCCTTTTAATAGAAAATGCCCCATATAATGTCAACTCTAAGCACGCAAAAAATAACAAAATTGAAATAAGACATTTAAATAACTAATTAGAAAAAAACTAGACTTATATTGACTGGGTTATAGACCGTTATTACCTTTGGTATTGTTTTTGAGCTCCCAAAATTTCGACGCAGTTACTGCAATTTTTACGGGTGACTGAAACTAACCGTAAATCATTCGAAACTTTTAATTAAAAAAAGTCAGTTAGTAGCCATAAAACAACAAAAACAAATAGAAATGATCAGGAGAAAAGAAAATTATAATAAAGTAAACGGAAAAAAAACTTAGAATAAATTAGACAGCACAAAAGTGCTTCTTATTCGCGTGTTTTTGTAAACAAACATGTTTGACCTAATGGTTGACTGGTAGAGAATGCCTTTCGGCATTAAGTCCGCCATTTGTACATTTTTTCTTTGCTTGTGCAATAAAGTTTAAATAAATAAATAACAGCACATTTACAATAATCGCACTTAAACTATCGTGAGACATATTTCAAAATATTTATCAGTACGGTTTTTACTCACTATTATTTTTAGTCGCTTTTGGCGACATGTTTCGGATTCTTTGGGAATCCATCCTCAGGCACGAGTGTCCGCGGCGGTTGTACGTCGTACACTGCCCGCGCCGCCCGCCTCGAGCGACGAGGATAGGAAAATAATAGTGAGTAAAAACCGTACTGATAAATACATTTACAATATTATTTAGTAGTAATAATTTTCGGTCCATTACCCGCTCTGACCGCTCTATCGATCCGCCATTTCCCAATTACAAGTAAGTCAACTAACTTCCACAGCTCAGTGACAGAACCAAAGTTTAAGGCTTGACACGAGTTTGCTCCAAGTTGAGGCAAATATAACTCCATCCATCTACTCGTACCTACCTATATGTGACAGTATCTCATCGCAACAGCCTTCAACAGATGGCACTAGTATCAACACCCTATATACCATTTACGACAGATATTAATTTATAATTATTGCATCAGTTGTATTCAATGTGAAACAAACTTGTGGTTCGAATGACAGCTAAAAACAGATGCGGTACGGTTCCTTACATAATGCGGTAAGTCTGGTTTCAGATGTTGACGATTGATAAACTAGTGACACAAAACTAACTAGTAACTACTTGTATATACTATGTCTATGCACAAAACATATATTCTGGTGGCAAACTTGAGAGCGCCATTTTTTCCGTCGTCTATAGCAATCAAAACCTATTAAGGCCATAGAATAAATAATTAAGGAAACATCCTACAAAACCGAAGATTGACAGCGGTTCAGGGACGAATCATGCTGTCCCTTTCTAATATATGGCACTATCCCTTTCGGCTATTTAGGGTTGTCAAAATTCAAGTCATTATCCTATCTGTGGTCGTGCATGTAAAGGGACGTCATGTTGTGCCAACCCTAATAATTGCTCGGAGCATAGCCCTGTTAAAGCTATGAAAACTGCTTCCTTATTTGTCTTCTATTGTTTAACTATGTACCCCTCCCCCCACCCCGCCAACCTGCATAAAACAATCTTACACACCTCTATTGAATGTCTCTTTCTAACAAATAGAAATGTCACAATGACGGATAAGGCTAAACGATTAACAACGGTTACCTACTAGATGACAGTTTTTAAGTTGTTGTTTATAGTTTGCTGTAATGCTGTAGTTTTTAGTGAGTTTTATTTTATTTAATTTTTATTCTATTCTATTTTACCGTTTTTCTTTTTATGTTTTATTGTATTGTATTTGCATTTTAAAACTAAAACTATGTAATGGGTCTAATTCCCTGAATAAAGAAACATTAATTCATTCATTCATTCATTCAATGCAGTTCTACAAAGCGCAATCAAACTTTGATAAGTTGGATAATTACCTCTACCAACTCCACTAAGATATCTTCGACCCTCGAGCACTCCTGGAACTCTAGAGATCTATATTAAATACCGAAATAATACATAAATCAATAAAAATTTCTTGCAAAACCCAGTCTTACAAACTCGTAATCATATGCAAAGAATCCCGCGGGTGCAGCGACGTAATCGTAAATTCCTTAAAATTATAACTTAAATTAAGTTCGGGGTTCAAAGCTAGCTCGTAAATAAGCTTGGCGCGCCGCCAGGCGTTGCCTGCCCGTAAATAATAAATGCTGGGGTATTATGAACGGTTTAATGTTGAATGGAGTTTCTACGGACGCAGTGCACATATCAATGCAGTTGGTGTGCAGTTGCACACAATATGTCCGTCAACAGAATAGGCCAAGAAAACAAATAAATTTTCATCTTGGCTAGGCTTACTCACTATCAGCATAGAGTAACTTATACTAGAGCGGTACTGTCATAGTAAATTTTGTAACCCCAGTAAATTCACTGCCATCTGTCGACACACTTTAAAACTAAAAATGAAGATTTATAAAAATACGATAGAATGTATTTAAATATAGATAAATGATTTTTTTTATTTGCATTAATTATTTTTATGATTTTGACCCATGTTCTTTCACTGATATGCGTTAAAATTGTTAAATAACAAACGAAGCCGTCAACGCCATCTATACGACTGTAGGCCAAAACTAGTAGCGCCCTCTGAACGAGAATCAAATTTTCTTGATTTTCGAGGCACGTTTTGTCCTTAGACTGTATCCATCTATTACGGAGTTATATCTATCTTTGCTATCAGGAACACAAAACTACATCTAGACACGCGGCAGCGTGCCAAGCCAAGTTCAAAAGAAGAGAATACAGTAAATAATTAATTACAAAATACGGATTACAAATTAGGAAGCGTTAGCAGCTTTTCTAATTTAATTTACCTGCTATTTTATATACAGGGTGTCCCTAGCCATTGGACAAAGCCGAAATGTGCAAATGCATTGGGGTATTTAGAACCTGAATACAAAGTATCATAACAACCGGTGCAGCGGTTACGAAAAAATTAACAACTTACGATTTTTTACTTTGGAGCAGCCTGTATGTTAGTAGCTCCTGAGGTAATAAATAGTATGAAACCTTCTTCGACCTTATTGAATTTCTTTTTTATTTATGTCAATAATAAGATTTCGACTTTTGACAAATGTCATCATTGCCGCATATTTTTGGAACAAATGGTCAAAAGCTCTGCCAATGATTAATACAGTATGTTTCTTTTTGTTGTCGATTTTTGGAAATAACTTTTGTTTGAAATTTTATTTTTTAATCTTTTGTTCTAATAAAAAAAATATTAACGTTAGAGCAGAGCATTCCTGAGAAGTAACCCTACGTGGGATTTCAGGGTTTGTCCAATGGCTAAGGTCACCCTGTATATTTTTCATATTTTTGATGGCGCCATATGCCGCCGTGACAACGTGGTTGACGTGCGATCGAGTTATCCCCGATCACCATTCATCAAATGGACGCGTGGCGCCATCTGCCGTTATTAATGACACTGATGGCTTTTTAACTAATTACTAAAATAAAAAAAACAAAAAGCGCTGGTGGCCTAGCGGTAATAACGTGCGACTTTCAATCCGGAGGTCGCGGGTTCAAACCCCTGCTCGTACCAATAAATTTTTCGGAACTTTTGTACGAAATATCATTTGATATTTACCCAGTTGCTTTTCGGTGAAGGAAAACATCGCGAGGATACCGGACTAATCCCAACAAGGCGTAATTTCCCCTCTGAGTTGGAAGGTCAGATGGCAGTCGCTTTCGTAAAAACTAGTGCCTACGTCAATTCTTAGGGATTACTTGTCAAAGTGGACCCCAGGCTCCCATGAGCCGTGGAAAAATGCCGGGATAACCCGACTGAAAATAAAAAACGTTAAGGCGGGATTCCACCAGTGTGCGGCACAAGCATTTTTGTACTGAATATGCCTGTGCCGCACAGTGCCGCACTCTGGTGGAATCCCGCCTTTACATTGAGAAAGAGTATGTCGGCCCGGTCGGTATGTATGTTTTATTTAAATATGTTACTATGTTATTTATACTAAGCTTAATACACAAGCTCTTTTGATCCGAATAAGTAAGAGGTGTTCCAAAATTTCGATAATTTTTTGAAAGAAGAAAGAAAGAAAAGACATTTATTGTAAAGACCTTCAACAAACAGCGCCACCTCAGTTACAAAAAAGAACTTACTCACTAAACATTTAAAGCTAGGTACAATGGTAGTTATAGAAAAAGGAGTAAGGTAAGGGTTAATGAATAACAACAAATTTTGGCGCCGCTATAGTGGCTACAAAAGGACGCCACTCAGCATATGCTCTGGTATAAATAAACACCACAGCGCTGGTTTTCTGTGGCACCCCGTTTTTCGTTCCTTCCCTTGCGTTAGAAAACAAAGTCTATGAAAATAGGTAAGTGAATGAAAATAAAAAACTTTGGGACACTTTTTCTCCTATTAAGATATATCATAAATGTTTTATTTTACAGCAATTCACTTGCAAATACGTATTTATACATATACATACGTGTTTTTAAGTATACAAACGCCCTGACATATGTACGCCAGCCTATACAAATAGCCGCATTTGGTCTCAGACGCAAAAGGTCATATCGTTGCTCTTCATACCCGCCTCATATTATCTTCTGTACTACGAGTGTGAGGTCTGGCCTTGTGGGGTCATTAGTCAAACACAGGTGCCCGTTAGCTTCAGGAAGGAGTGTGTTCCGGAAAATTATTCTATGTACATTGTACAGTGGCTAGCAGATATATCAGGAGACCTAACCAAAATGACAATCTTTTGCAGAAAACGAAACTAAACACTGTACCTACTATATCACTTTCTTACATTATTTACTTTTATCAAAGAGGACATAATAGTATGGATGGTATAGAAAGGATCGCAATCTCTTATGGCAGAATTGTTGTAAAAGTGACCGCGTTAAGCTTTAAATAATAGTTCCTAATCTCTCCGGTGGCGCTAGTTAGGCTCTGGGACATGAGTATAACATGAACCATATAAGGCAACAAATAACCCGACCAAATTACGTAGGTTGTTTTTGGTAGTATTTCGGTGTACGGTGGCGCCGCCTAATTACTGTTTTTTGATGGACACTTTTCACACATAGAGATTTGGCTCCTTTATACAGTCTCCATGCATAATAGGGCGGTACTGTCATAGTAAATTTTGTAACTACAGTAAATTCACTGCCATCCATCGACACACTTTAAAACTAAAAATGAAGATTTTAAAAATACGATAAAATGTAGTTAAATATGGATAAATGTTTTTTTTTATTTGCATTAATTATTTTTATATGATTTTGGCCCATGTTCTTTCACTGATATGCGTTAAAATTGTTAAATAACAAACGAAACCGTCAACGCCATCTATACGACTGTAGGCCAAAACTAGTAGCGCCCTCTGAACGAGAATCAAATTTTCTTGATTTTCGAGGCACGTTTTTTCCTTAGACTGTATCCATCTATTTCGGAGTTATATCTATCTTTGCTTTTATCTTAGCGTTTCGCTTCGTTTTATGTATACGATTGTAGCTAGGCCTCCAGAGCGGGCGAGATGCTCTAAAATATCTGAACACGCACTCTAGAGCCTTGTCAATAGGGGCGTGTTCGTTCAGACCCCTTAATTTAGATATAGAGGTCAAATTTTCGAGTTATGGAGGCAAAAATTGTAATTCCTGTGACGGGAATCATTATTTACTTCTTCATAACAAGGGGGTTAATAGTTACCTAGAGGTTGTTTGTTTTAAAGGGAAGGGAAGGGAAGGGCGTTTTATTTCGTGTAAACGAGGATTTCGCCTTCGGGGTTCGAGTTATCGAGGTTCCACTGTATCTTAAAAATTGCCCTTGCTCGTACAAATCTACGATTCCCCACAAATGTATTAACATAATGCTTTACAAGACATTCCTTTTTCAAAAACGTTCTCTGTTAATTTGGTTCTCTCGGCGCTTACTTCTTTTTCGTTTTGCTGAACTGTGCCGATTGAGTTCCATACAATCCGGACCGGTCTTTGTGCGGAAGATGGATGGTGCTTGATGAATTTTAATCTTGTACTGCAGGGTTCGCAATGCAATAGGAAAATGTAGTGTATATACATGTTCTAGTGTTTGCAAGTAGATATTTTATGTAAAACGTACTGTACAAGTTCAACACGTAATTTTGTTGTGTAGAATAGAATATATTTGTTACGTCACATGATGGACGAAAAAAGGACTCAGCGTAATGCCACGGCTAGCCGCAGCATAATGCCATGGCTAGCCGCAGCATAATGCCACGGCTAGCCGCAGCGTAATGCCACGGTTAGCCGCAGCGTAATGCCACGGTTAGCCGCAGCATAATGCCACGGCTAGCCGCAGCATAATGCCATGGCTAGCCGCAGCATAATGCCACGGCTAGCCGCAGCGTAATGCCACGGCTAGCCGCAGCATAATGCCACGGCTAGCCGCAGCATAATGCCAAGGCTAGCCGCAGCATAATGCCACGGCTAGCCGCAGCATAATGCCAAGGCTAGCCGCAGCATAATGCCACGGCTAGCCGCAGCATAATGCCACGGTTGGCCGCAGCGCTGATTTTCGGTAGGTGTATTAGTTTTATGTTAAGTGATGGATGATTGAATGTAGTAGTTTTTAAGGTATTTAATTATGGATGTATTTATTGACACGTAATTAAGTATGAACACTGAGGTTCTTTTTGATTTTGTCTGAGTTTTATCTTCCACTAGCGATTGTTACACAAAACCTTTACAAATTATACACTAATACCTTCCTCAAGAATTACTCTATTGATAGGTGAAAACCGCATCAAAATCCGTTGCGTAGTTTTAAAGATCTAAGCATACATAGGGACAGACAGACAGCGGAAAGCGACTTTGTTTTATACTATGTAGTGATTAATAAAAATATCTTGTCATAGAACTACGACATTCAAATAGTCGCAACTAAACGAGGATATTCGAGTCCAAAATTATATTAATTATATATGTATAGTCAATGTTATAGGAAATTTTATCAAGGAAATCAATTGACATATACAGCGGCGGCAAAAACGACGCCGCGGTAGTTGCAGCTCTACCGTTGACATCCGATTGTCATGATTGTGATGATGTTGCCAGGCAGAGTGATGGCAGGTGGACCAAAATGTTGACGGATTGGTGACCGCTTTCGGATGAAAGAAGCGCCTGGCGTCCGTTGGCTCGTTGGGAGGATGACGTCCGAAAAATCGCGGGGCACTTTTGGATGAGACTAGCCCAGGACCGGGATAAGTGGCGTACACGAAGAGAGGCCTATGCTCAGCAGTGGGCGATTGAAGGCTAAAATGATGATGATGATGATGATCAACTCTATTTACCGATTCGCATTTTGTCATTAATGTCATAATTTACCTAAAATTGTAGAAAACGCATACCGAAACGCTCAATTTATCTCCATACTTTCCTAATAACTCAAAATCGCCAAACAAAGCAGGCCATAACTCAACGGAGAGTAGGTAAAGGGTTGTTTTCTGGCCTCGTGCGGTAAACGCGTTATAAATGACGTATTGTCTTCATTTTGCTGAGCTTAATTACCAGATGGGGCCTGACTGGACTACAAAAGTACAAAAAGTGGTAGTCTCTGTTTGGTGCTATAGTTGACTGGTAGAGAATGCCATTTTGCTTTAAGGCTGCCATTTGTGTACGGATGTACAAGTAAAATGTACAATAACTGATCGACATCATTAAAATGTAATTTTGATGACAGTCGCCATCAGATACCGGAGCGGCCGAGATGCTCAAATACCTATATCTGAACACGCACTCCAGCGCCTTAAAAATATTTGTGAGCACTTTGGCCGCTCCGATGTATCTGATGGCGACTGTACGTTCGAATTAGCCTGGAAGTTCGGTATTGCGGTATTTGATTGATAATTGTAAGTAACAAATATTACATTTAGTAAAAAACGTGTAAGAAAAAATATTCTTAAATTTTTTTGTCGACGTATATTTGAGCCATTCAATATTACGAGTAACATTAAGCATATCGGCTCATTTTGGACACAAATTAAAACTTAGCCACTAAATAACACATTTTCAATTTGAAATTCCTATAAATTAATTGAATGCCTTAAATGCCGCTTGAATGGGCATACCATACAAATTTATGCTCCCATTTATCAAAACTGGGGAGAATAGAGACAAAAGGCAGAGTCCTATTGTCGTTGAAGGTGAAATAGATATGAAACGCAAACATATATTTGTTATAGATACATATAGGTAGGTAATGGGAGTTGAAATATTTAGATGATTTATTTTATTTAAAGTTATACGTACACTGCACTATTTTTTTACTTGGGAAACTCTGTTAATACTTAAATTCACGACTCAGTTTAATTATTTGTTCGTATATTGTTGGTTTCAACATGATACTTGTTATGAAATAAAACTATGAAAACGGATTATATCGCGTAATATTGTACATTCCGACGTTTCGAGCTCTTTACAGCGTTCGTGGTCAACAAGTAACTCGTTTTATTTTATGAGTAACTATCGCGGTAACCGAAGACAATATTATGATACTTGTTACTTTCAACACCATAGACATAGTATATACACGTAGTTACAACCATACGTACGTATACCGTAGTTACGTGGTTACATGAAACCGAGCAACCAGGGGTAAGAGAAAGACATATTTATGTAAAGACAGTGTCATGAATGGCAGCATAATCCTTTTTCTCTTTCACTTATAAATTTCAGTATTTCGCCATCGCCTCCTTGCCATGATGCCATAACCCGACCATGAAAAAATGCCCGGTCGGTGATAAAGACAAAGCATATGGCACTATTTTTTCTTTCCTCTTATAGGAATTGCAATAAGACTATCTTTCTCTATCAAAGAGTGTCAGGCCCTTGTTCAACCCTTTGTTATGACGTGATTTTAGGTTCAATAGGAGTTATCAAAAAATGCTTCCCTAAACGACGAATATTGTTGACGACGTCTCCTGCGTCACTTTCTCTCTATTATTGTTTACGTTACGTTCGATAATTATTTATTCGTACGGCTAGTTGCCAAGCCGGTGTTTATCAAACGATGTCATCATCCCGTTGCGACAGACGGACAGACGGGAATAAACTGCACAGATAACGTCGATACACTCACCTGCAATATCTTGCACAAATAAAATAATAATTGAAATAAAATATCATCATACGAAAGAAAAAGTGACCAAAGCCTCCAGTGCCCAAGGCTGCAATCGAATGCTAAAGAAAGCGAAATGCGAAAGATGCCTAAAACCACTCGGCCACCTGGAACACAGCGGCATGGGCAGGCGTGTTCCGCGATTTCGTCGCGTCGCTACAAGGACCTGTGGCTGCCTCAATTTTGGGGTTTTTCCATAGTAATTGCCGCGCACCGCCACGGAACGCACGCCTGCATGCGCTTGCGCCGCCTTGCGTGAAGTAGACGCGTTTTGTTACTGTTAGGGAGTGAATCTTCTGTACCTATTAGTAGGTACATTAAATATTCTGTGGCATAGGCCGATTTTGGCCCTCGTCTATACAATTTTCTTAAGGGCTTGCGGCGCCCTAACACCACAGTAGTTAAAATATTTTCATTATAAAGAATTTAATTCGTGTCTTCATAGTACAGTCACCTGGAATAATATGTTACCAACGAAGGCCGCAAAAATAACTGACACGATCTTATTTGTAGAGCTATAAGAGTGTGTCATATATTTTTGCGGCTTTCAAAGAGTAGCATATGGGTGGGTGGTGACTGTACGAATAAAATATTTGACAGACTACCAATAAAAACAAATCTGTGGAGGTCAGTGACGAAATATATATAGACGAAGCTCTTAGTAAATTTATAACGGTTGATATGACTGACATTGAAAGTTATCCCTTTTTCAATAAAGATACTTCGCGCGCAGCTTTCAATAAAAACCGGCCAAGTGCGAATCGGACCGCGCACAAAGGGTTCCGTACCATTACGCAAAAAACAGCAAAAAAATCACGTTTGCTGTATGGGAGCCCCACTTTAATATTTATTTTATTCTGTTTTTAGTATTTTTTGTTATAGCAGAAACAGAAATACATCATCTGTGAAAATTTCCACTGTTACTACTAGCTATTCAATTCAATTCGTTTATTAATTTGTAAGACAACAGTGATCTCATTTTGTTAGTAGTGTATATAAAATAAAACTTAAAAACTATGTTAAAACTTAAAAGTTATGTTAGACTTAACTAAATTAATTAAAGTTAATATTATTGGGCAACATACATGGGCAGCAATCATCTCCAAAACGCCGTTTGTGCTGTCCCTGGTTCTACGCAGCAATGAGGCCGCTTTCTTGCGTATAATTGCCGCAAAGCCGTCGATTCGCGCCTCCGCAAACATGGCGGAAGCGCTGCAGAACCTAGGTAGCCCAACCAGCATTCTGAAGGCGTTGTTATACACCAATCGCAGAGCATTGTATGATTTTTGGGTATAGCTGACCCAAAGGCTGCCTGTGTAAAAGGATGAGCAAATCTTAACCGCTTTTGAACATCTAGCAAACCTTCGGGCCAACATGTTCGCCCCTACACACAACGCTCTCCGTTCTCTCTCCATGTCCTCCCGGTTCATGAGATATAGCCTGGTGACAGACAGACAGACAGAGGAGTCTAAGTAATAGGGTCCCGTTTTTACCCTTTGGGCACGGAACCCTAAAAACCGGCAAAGTGGCCGGCCATAAAAAAAAGTGCGAGTAAACTAATTTTTCCGAGTGCAAAATAGTCATTACAAATTATATATATGAGGTACTTTAAAACTTAAATGTAGACATTAAAAAAAACTTAATTGAAGTTATCTACAGAAACCTATCCAATTGACAGACGACAGACAACTATAATAAAAATAACTAATATGATTATATAAACGCATTAATCTCACGGACTATACGACAGGTGGGTGATGTACTGCTGTCGCCGGGAGTAATTATGCCAACGCCAATTAGCTAATGTATGTAGGTCTGTCTGTGCGACTAAACTATTTGCCATTCTAAATCAGTGGTGATGTCTGGGGGCCTAGCAACGACGACAAGCGTACCTCGACAAATGCCAAACGAATTTTAAAAAAAGTCTCGGGATGACAGATGCCACAAAAAGTCATGTGACTATTTCTATACATTACTTATGTTACCATTGGCGATTGTCATCTGGCTAGGCCTCTGCTATCAGATACAACGAAATTTAAAAAAAGTCTCGGGATGACAGATGCCACCAAAAGTCATGTGACTATTTCCATACATTACCATTGGCGATTGTAATCTGGCTAGGCCTTCTGCTATCAGATACAACGAAGTAAACGGCGTATTATATACATAAGAAAAGCTATTTTTTGCCATCGTAAGAAGCACAAATCTATAGGTAGGTAGGTAGGGTGGGTAGGGTATCATATGAGTATCTAATGTATGTATTTATGAACAAGCGTATCTACGGAATAAAAAATGCTGTAGAATATTATGAAACTGATTTCCTGCTACAAATCATTTATTACAACATACATCAATGTGCTAAAAATACGTTTGTCCATCTGTCCGACGTCCGTATCTCGATAACGTTAATTGCAGAATTTGGAGCAGATGTACGGATTTAACTGCCAGGAATCTGCCAAATGCTGAACTCTGGGGAATCCGATTAATTTGTTTTAGTCTAGATAAGACAACAACGGAACTAGTGAAAGTAGTAAAGTCATAATAAATATTCAATAAATATTCTATTCTATTCTATTCTATTCTATTCATAAGTAAATACCCTTTGTGACAAATGCCCAAACAAACATTAAAATATTTCTATCTTTTTTGACTCGTGACGCGCAGGAGACACGATTGATTGATTGTTATAAGTCATTCCAAATAACATTAGACTTTATACCGGGTGTTTCCTGTAACAGGAGCATTAAATTAAACCGGAGGCTGTACTCTTCAAACTGACCAACATTTGTTCAGCGACTTTTTAATATTATGAAAATTTTAGATTATACCTTTTTCATACTAATTAAATATTATTTTCAATGTACGCTGCCATCTGTGTGTTTGACGTTGCTTGTCACCCTTTAAACATAACAAATTTTGCAATACATTGCGTCTTAAAATAATCTTTAAAGTGTAATAAAAATCACAGAACCAGACATTCGAAACCTTTTCTGTGAACTTGTACAGCAAACAACCACGATATAGATACAACTTGAACGAATACAAATGCAAATTGTAAATAATGTGATATTAATGACACCTAAAAACGAGCATTGTTGACCTCTGCCTCTTCAGTGTAGGTGTTTTAATACGGAAACTTTCTTCATTGAGGTAAATTACACTGATTTGAAAGTCGCAAAAAAGATTGAATAAGAATAAGAATAAGTTTATCGTGTCAAACACGAATAAATTGTGTCGAATTGTGTTGGTGAATAAATTGGGTGGAAATCGTAGCTTTGCAGTATAAAAAAAATGTAAGTATCGATAGACTAGAAAGGGCCTTGTGTCCCTTGGGCTACCCGTGAGAAATGTGTGGCGTAGGTTGTGGGTTGTAGGGTGAATTCTATGTGGGGTAGTTGGAGTCTATCTTTATTCGATTACGTGAGACCAAATTGCCAGTACCGTACTTTGAATCGCGGGGAAACTTTGATCATCTTTAAAAAAAAAATAGGGAGTTGAGAATTTTATGATGTGATTGATTGGAAACCTTAAAAGAATAACTACATATATATATTATGATGAGGGTCATTCTCTGAGAATATGTCTGCGGTTGCGTCTAATTGCCACGACTCTTTATATTCATTTTCTATGGGTCGCGGCAATTAGTTCGCAGACATATTTTTATGAGCATAATCGATGAAAGTGTTCAGAAACCATTTCCTTTATAGTTTAAAAATCGAAGATCAATGTTTCCCCGCGACTCAAATTACCTCAGTTTACGGGTATCAGAAGTTTTTATGCTTACAATATTAACAGGATTTTAAAGGCTTGATTTACGTCGATGTATGGCACATATACTGGTGCAACATTCGCCGGTAAAACTCGGCCCAATGACTGGAAAGATAGCGCGCGCGCTGGGGCATATACACCCGCGATAATACTATAGCCAAGTCAATGTGTACGGAAAAACTCGATTCACTAATTTCTCGTTAAGCTGGCGAAGTTGTCGATTCACGTGTTTTTCGGGTTGGGGAAATTTTTAGGTTGTACCCACTACCAAAGAGGATATAATAAGATAGTGCGGTACTGTCATAGTAAATTTTGTAATCACTGTAAATTCACTGCCATCTATCGACATACTTTAAAACTAAAAATGAAGATTTATAAAAATACGTTAAAATGTATTTAAATATGGAAATAGTTATTTACGATACAAGTGCGGAAAAGAGGAAATTCGAAACGAGTGGCGATAAATTAAAACACGACCGCAGGGAGTGTTTTAAATCGACACGAGTTGCGAATTACCTATTCGCACGTGTATCGTACAACGTTTTACAGTACATATGGCCCTTTAAACTTTCGACATATGCACGAAAAGTGCTATTTGATGCACTAGTGCGAAAAAGTAGCACCATATGTACTGTAAAATTATTTTTTTATTTGCATTAATTATTTTTATATGATTTTGACCCATGGTCTTTCACTGATATGCGTAAAAATTATAATTAACAAACGAAACCGTCAACGCCTTCTATACGAGAGTAGGCCAAAGCTAGTGGCGCCATCTGATCGAGAATCAAATTTTCGTGATTTTCAAGGCACGTTTTTTCCTTAGACTGTATCCATCTATTACTGAGTTATATCTACGCACTGAACTCAGTTAGTGGACCGATTAACGATTTAGAAACATCCCATACTAAGAAATTTAGCTAACGCTCGAACAGTTCTAGAACGGTTTTGTGCGGCCGACCCTTAGTCTCTGTCTGTCGTAAACTCTTCTTCTTCTTCTTCCTCGCGTTATCCCGGCATTTTACCACGGCTCCTGGGAGCCTGGGGTCCGCTTGACAACTAATCCTAAGAATCGACGTAGGCACTAGTTTTTACGAAAGCGACTGCCATCTGACCTTTCAACCCAGAGGGGGAACTAGGCCTTGTTAGGATCAGTCCGGTTTCCTCACGATGTTTTCCTTCACCGAAAAGCGACTGGTAAATATCAAATGATATTTCGTACATAAGTTCCGAAAAACTCATTGGTACGAGCCGGGGTTTGTACCCGCGACCTCCGGATTGAAAGTCGCACGCTCTTACCGCTAGGCCACCAGCGTTGACTGTCTGGCGTAAACATTAAACATAAAATGGGTGAATGATTTAACGTTCTCAGATATCGCGACTGAAATTCGGCAACGACATCAACGCAATTCATCAAGCGAATTGACAGTGACATCAACATTAATTTAGTCGCACTATGAACTGAATGTTTTCCTGTAAAAAGAGGCCTAAGCTCAGGTCACAGGCCTCCTATTAAAAGAGGACTTTAGTGATATATGTAGAATTTATTTTAAGCCATTACTAATCATCTATTATTTTGTTACAGGTAATTTCCTCCTGAACAACCCCGTACTGAACGACGTTGCCTTTTGGTAAAATCAATGGAACAGGCTAAGAATTTCATGCCGCCGGCGGGTCTCTATTGTTTGACATAATTATTGAAAGTCATAATGTAATGATTGTCATACTATCATTAGTCATAATTTGGTTTTTCTCAGAAACGCGTAACTTTTCAGGATTGCCATAAAACAAACCTAACCTATCTATAGGATAACCCGAGGAAAATCCTGATAATGGTTTCAGAATTATGACTAATGATAATATGACAATCATTACATTATGACTTTGAATAATTATGTCAAACAAAGGGACCCCGCCGCCCGGCATATACATGGTGATTACCCTATTTTCAATACTTAGTATTTACAATGTAAATGCCCATTTTAGCTTGAAATCGGTCCACAATGTATGTTATTTACATCAAAACCCAAATGTAATAAATTGAGAGCAATTACCATAAATATAACTGAAACTAAACTGAAGCACTCAATGCATTTAATATGAGTGCAACTCGAGCCTGCTCACTGTCAGGCGGCCTCGCGTATATATAGCGCCGCTGGTTTGATTCCGGCCTTGTTATCATTGCTTGCATGAGCATTACTTCTCGGGGAAACCAGTGAAACGATGTATAAGCAAGCTGGTGCAGTCATAGTCAGAATGTAGGCTTCAGTTTTGCATTTAATCCTACACCAAGTCAGACGCAACGGAGCCACACTGTTATGTTGTCGCCCAAATCTAATGTTTAATTTGTCTTGTTTTTATTTGTAGTTTTGTTTTGGTTTCTTGTATTCTTATTTTGTAGTTTCACAGTGTCTTAGTTTTTACTGTAATGCTGTGTCACTTATTTGAGTAATGAATGAATAAATAATGGCTGACTCCAAACGAATCATGGCTGAGTTTTAATAAATCAATACATTTTAATACACAATTTGAGGGATAAAGCTGTTGCATTGTTGGTGGCCGGCGACTGGTAGCGCCGCCTTGGTATCCCCGTTAGATATGGCCCTTAGCCTCGCCACTGTTATGTAAGCAATTGTAATAGCATTACCTGACTGACAGTTTGGCACGCCATCTGTCGGTCGAGTGTCGGTAACCCGACGCACTTAGGTTTTTAATTAATGCTGCAAATAGACCGTTAAACACACATTATAATTAAACGCTTTTAGATCTAGGTCACATTGGTCAACATCGCCAAGTAAAAATTTAAATATTTTTTCTTCGGCACCCATCCCGAACTTTGCCTTATCATTGTTTTATTATGAAAATTATACTAAACTTATTCCAAATACTAAATGTTGAATACGCCTACGAATACAATGATACAATTTATAGTTGAACTAGCGACCCGCCCCGGCTTCGCACGGGTGCAATGGGTGGGTATTATACATATAAACCTTCCTCTTGAATCACTCTATCTATTAAAAATACCGCATCAAAATCCGTTGCGTAGTTTTAAAGATCTAAGCATACATAGGAACAGACAGACAGCAGGAAGCGACTTTGTTTTATACTATGTAGTGATTATGATTTAATGCTCGTTAGGGCGAAGTTATGTACCAAGGGTGAATTAAAGGTACGTATTTTTGATTTTCAATCAAAGAGGATATAATATTATAGAGCGGTACTGTCATCGTAAATTTTGTAACCACAGTAAATTCACTGACATCTATCGACACACATTAAAACTAAAAATGAAGATTTATAAAAATACGATAAAATGTATTTAAATTGGAAGAATGATTTTTTTATTTGCATTAATTATTTTTATTATTTTGACCCATGTTCTTTCACTGATATGCGTTAAAATTGTTAAATAACAAGCGAAACCGTCAACGCCCTCTATACGAGAGTAGGCCAAAGGTAGTAGCGACATCCGATCGAGAATCAAATTATCGTGATTTTCCAGGCACGTTTTTTCCTAAGACTGTATCCATCTATTACGGAGTTATATCTATCCTTGTTTTCAATGAATTCCTACATGGTTTACTACTCATACTATTTTTCACCTTTGTGTGTAATTTCATTCAATTCGTTCATTTGCCTCTAAATCGCAAGACCTAACAGGAGACAAGAATTCCAATTTTCCCCTCTATTTAAGTCCTATTCTCCCCGCGGAATAAATTTCCGTAACAATCCCGTACGGGGGGGCGCTTATTGCGAGCCCAATTTATGGGGTCACCGGTTCGAATCCTGGGTGAGTATATCGCCTAAAGCGGTTAGGTGTCACATACAAGAAGCATGCGTTTGTACGTAAAAATATATCGGGAAAGTTACACATACCTACATTACATACATCTAATAGGGTATTTTTAGTTTCAGCAAAGACAGATATATAGTTGGTCAAGCAAATCTTGTCAGTAGCAAAAGGCGGAATATTTAAAAAATGTAGGCGCGAAGGGTTACCGTCCCATAGAAAATTTGAATTTCGCGCCATTTCTACTGACAAGATTTGCTTGACCAACTATAACTCCGTAGGTGGATACAGTTTAAAGAAAAAATGTGCCTCGAAAATCAACTAAGAAAATTTGATTCTCGATCAGATGGCGCCACTACCTTTGGCCTACTCTCGTATAGATGGCGTTGACGGTTTCGTTTGTTATTTAACAATTTTAACGCATATCAGTGAAAGAACATGGGTCAAAATAATATAAAAATAATCAATGCAAATATTGCAAATAAACAAAAATATTTATGCATACATTTTTTTTTTTGTTTTTTTTTTTTTTGTTTTAATTGTGTGTCAATAGATGGCAGTGAATTTACTGTGGCTACATACTATGACAGTACTATCCTATTATATCCTCTTTGGTTTCAGCAAAGATAATAATAACTCCGTAATAGATGGATACAGTCTAAGGAAAAAACGTGCCTCGAAAATAAAGAAATTTCGATTCTCGTTCAGGTGGCGCTACTAGTTTTGGCCTACAGTCGAATAGATGGCGTTGACGGTTTCGTTTGTTATTTAACAATTTTAACGCATATCAGTAAAAGAACATGGGTCAAAATCATAAAAATAATTAATGCAAATAAAAAAAAATATTTATCTATATTTAAATACATTCTATCGTATTTTTATAAATCTTCATTTTTAGTTTTAAAGTGTGTCGACAGATGGCAGTGAATTTACTGGGGTTACAAAATTTACTATGACAGTACCGCTCTAGTATAAGTTACTCTATGGTTTCAGTAATAGAGTATTTGACGACCGGTCTGGCTTTGTCTATAGTGTAGTGATCCTGCCTATGAAGCCTTTAATTAATACAGGGTGATTTTGTTGTCTGACCATACTTGTGGGTTATATGTTGGTCATACTGCGTTTTCGGGGTTGGCTCCATAATAAAAGTTGTTCGGTTTGACCTATATGCACCAATAAACAAAATCACTGTGTATATTATTTTTACATAATTTTATGTTACACGTTAAAACAAGCGATTTGCTCTTTGATAGACCTAAAATTTAGACAAATATTAAATTGGTTCCGTGATTTCTTGGTAACTCCAGAGACATTTTTGGTAACACCAGAGACTTGAATAGTGTCCGTCTAAAAATTGATTCGCTCCTTATTCATTTTATAACATATTGTGTTTTTTTGGTCACTCGTTTGACGTATAATGTATTCTTAAATCTAACCCCTTGAGTCCCACAGATGCGATATCGCGTCCAAAATTACAACATTAATTCTAAATTTAAACTCATGTTCGTTTTTTGATTGCCAAATTTAAACCCCTGGGACTCCAGGGGAAAAAAAATCAAATGCGAAAAAAGTATCGCCCACGGCAAAAAATACGCTTTTTAAAGGTCGATTGACGTAATTACGTTTCGGCCACGTATTTATTAAAAAAATTGAACCCGACTTCCATCGATGCTATACCGAGAAAATTAATTTGAAGTTCTGAAATTTAATAATAAATACATAATAATTTTCGTTAGCCTCCTCGTAAACAGTTTATAAAATATCCTCGTAAATAATTTAGGCACATAGGTAGGTACATATACAGGTAGGTACAGTACCTACAGTTGAAAATAGAGTACCTAGTATTGGTAGTAAGTACACATATATGTACGTAACGTACCTTCACCTAGTCGACATGCACCTTCCAAATTAAAGTTTTAACTGTTTTCACAGCCGTTAGCAGAATAATAAACTCGCGTGAGTCAAGAGACATTCTTTGCTTAATTTCCTTCTTCAGATACCACGGGTTCTCGATCCGTTTCTTTTAACATATTCTTTTCAGATTTTGACGTTTTTACATTCCGGAGAATTCCATTTGAGTGTTGCTTATGAACTTTGATTTTTCTCAGAAATCTTTTCGGTTTGCCACTATACATTTTTTAATATGAGTTATTTTGTTATTTCGGAATATCATTTATACTTTATACTAAGAACTACGTTTAAGTACTAGATTTTTTCTAAATAAAATAGTAGATTTCATAAGTGAATGGCTCATTGGATATTACATAAAATTTATACAGCGATTGTAAAATTATAATACCTAATCTAGAAACAATTATCAGTCGCTACTCGCTACAACACTAAGTTTGAACAGATTCACTGCCAAGAACCCGCTAGGTGGGTTCATTTTATATTGATTTAAACTAACACGATTTTCACTCATAATTTTAAAACTAACACGGGACTTAATCGCGTAAAAACTTACGTTTATTTATGCCCTGACGTTTCGAATGTGACGTTACGTTCGTGGTCACAAGCAGACTGGCGAGGAATTGTATCAACATCTTCTTGCTGCGCGGATTTTAAAATTATGCGTTCATTTTGTTTTGGAAATGAGGCGCTTGGCACTGAAAGTGTTAAGTGAGTTACAATCGAGACTATATTTCGTAGTAGCGCATTACTTACAAACTTAAATGTCCTCATATACCGTCTAATACTTTTCTATAGACAGGTACATAATATTTGCTGATGAGTAGTCTGTGAACGTTTATGGTGACTTGAAGCTTAATGAAATTCTTAACGAAGACACTAGAAAATTACATTCCACGGAGAAGAAGTTTTAAATCACATTTAGAAACGGGTCTATCGCGAATTTATTTTGTTACCTTTATTTACCGACGTTTCGACACAGGTTTCACTGGTCGTGGTCGCGGCTAACTGACGTCCCAGCAAAATGTCAAAACAGAGATTTTTGTGACTACCCCACGAAAAGTGCATTTAAAGTTCGAGGTAGACCACCCACCACACATAAAAGCGAAAAATCTAAATGTGATTTAATATGTGTTTAAACCGCGAAAGTTTTAAATGTTATAAGAAAAGTTTTATTCATAAAATTAAAACTGTAAATACCTCTTTTTATTTTTCCTGACAATTCCAATAATCCGGCAGTTTCACCAATCATAGAAGAAAATTTTAGGTACTGATTATCGCGCGCCTACTGTAAAATGTGGTTTAAATTCAAATAAAATGATTTTGAAAATCAGCATTTCACTCCCCGATTTCAATAAATTTGTAAAAGTCTCGCGCATCTGTTCTGAGGGCCCACTGCGAACCACTTCGATCTTTATTTGCCTCTCTATCGCTCTAATAATCAAGAACGGAAAAGAAGCAGAAAACGAAATCGTTATTTGCCGTAGCAGGCCCTCTGATCCCGCATAACTTAAGAGAAGTATTTGCGTTATCTTTCAAAAACCGCCACCTCGTCATATTACGACTACTTCACTCGAGAGCTCTTCAAAAACCTGACGCATATCACACCCTATTGGCATAGAGTAACTTATACTAAAGCGGTACTGTCATAGTAAATTTTGTAACCCCAGTAAATTCACTGCCATCTGTCGACACACTTTAAAAATAAAAATGAAGATTTATAAAAATACGATAAAATGTACCTATATTTAAATATGGATAAATGATTTTTTTTATTTGCATTAATTATTTTTATGATTTTGACCCATGTTCTATCACTGATATGCGTTAAAATTGTTAAATAACAAACGAAACCGTCAACGCCATCTATACGACAGTAGGCCAAAGCTAGTAGCGCCCTCTGAACGAGAAGGGTAGAATCAAATTTTCTTGATTTTCGAGGTACGTTTTTCCTTAGACTGTATCCATCTATTACGGAGTTATATCTATCTTTGCTATTGGTTATTTACTGGATGAGACAAAAGGTTATATTTCTGTGTAAGAGAGGACTTAATCAAGGAATCAGGATTTTATTAATGCTAATGACATCTCAATAAATAAGAAGCGAGACATAAGGGAATGTATGTATAGAGAAAAGGCATCCCCCTGCATACAAATTTCTGTAAATTTGTATGGACGTGGGGTACCTTTTCTCTGCAGCTGTACTGTACATAAAAAAAACCGACCAAGTGCTAGTCGGACTCGCGCACGAAGGGTTCCGTACCATTACGGAAAAAAACAGCAAAAAAATCACGTTTGTTGTATGGGAGCCCCATTTAAATATTTATATTATTCTGTTTTTAGTATTTGTTGTTATAGCGGCAACATAAATACATTATCTGTGAAAATTTCAACTGTCTAGCTATCACGGTTCATGAGATACAGCCTGGTGACATACGGACAGACAGACAGCGAAGTCTCAGTAATAGGGTTCCGTTTTTACCCTTTGGGTACGGAACCCTAAAAAGAAAACATTGAGAATATGCTTTAAAACTTTAATGTCGGTTAAAAAAATACTTACGTCTTTACAGTTCTGTGACGTCATCAAACGTGACGTATCTTCCAATAAACCCTCGAGAATTTCATATTTTAACCGAACAAAGACACCTACAGCTTCAAAAGAAGCTCTTTAAAAACGCTTATGCGGTTAGATCTCCTCGAGGGTTAGATAAGGCCTTAGATTCTTCGGCAGACGCATTTTAAACAAGCTGGGGTCTGCATTTTACGATCAACTTTTACATCTGATTTATATCTGTGAATCTACAAGTCAAGTATGCTCGCTCGCACTTACGCATAATGAAATACATATTTAAAAGGCGGCGTAAAGCCAAGAAATTAGAAAGGAACAAATTTTTTATCACAACTACTCTGATAATTTACTTCTATTTAAAAAAATCTCATTCGTTTTTTCAGCTACTAATTACTATACTTAAGTATCACTATTGCTACTTACTTTATACCAAAATTATACCATAGAGTAACTTATACTAGAGCGATACTGTCATAGTAAATTTTGTAACCCCAGTAAATTCACTGCCATCTGTCGACACACTTTAGAACTAAAAATGAATATTTATAAAAATACGATAGAATGTATTTAAATATAGATAAATGATTTTTTTTATTTGCATTAATTATTTTTATGATTTTGACCCATGTTCTTTCACTGATATGCGTTAAAATTGTTAAATAACAAACGAAACCGTCAACGCCATCTATACGACTGTAGGCCAAAACTAGTAGCGCCCTCTGAACGAGAATCAAATTTTCTTGATTTTCGAGGCACGTTTTTTCCTTAGACTGTATCCATCTATTACGGAGTTATATCTATCTTTGCTTATACTTACTGCTTAATTAATACTACACGGTAACGATATAAAACTGAATTTTTTTTATAAAAGACAGGTTTTCGTGGTTTTTGTCTAACAAGCAAACTTTAACCTCTTAGGGCCACTTGTACCATCCCATTAACCCGGTGTTAACCCGTTTAACTGTTAACCTAGTGTCAAATTGTACTGGTAACCCTGGCAACTCCAGGTTTAACCGGTTAACCCCGGCTTAGTGAATGGTGCAAGTGGCCCTTATGGTCAGGCTTCTAACTATGTTAATAAAAGAGGGATGGGTAGTCTATCTCGCCGCGAGATACTGTCGCGCCAATCATGTGCTAGCCCGGCTGTTATGATAGCTGTATCGTTATTATCAATAATTAAATAAAAACCGGCCAAGTGCGAGTCGGACTCGCCCACCGAGGGTTGCGCACTTTTTAGTATTTGTTGTTATAGCGGCAACAGAAATACATCATCTGTGAAAATTTCAACTGTCTAGCTATCACGGTTCATGAGATACAGCCTGGTGACAGACAGACGGACAAATAGACAGACAGACAGACGGACAGCGGAGTCTTAGTAATAGGGTCTCGTTTATATACCCTTTGGGTACGGAACCCTAAAAAACTAGGTACCTACAGATTCGTTGTTTTCAATCATGAATCTGGCCGCTGTCCATCGGACTACGCAATTTCCCTGCAGGATAATGTCCTTACATTAATTAGTCATGCACGCGTGCGGCAGTCACCTTGACGGGGCTTAATGGGCAATTAGGCTGCATATGTCAGAAACAGCTACCGACATAAGTGTTGTAAATAGAAGCCAAGTTTAAACGCTGTAGCGATAGCATTTCAGGGGGACTAGCCATGATGACGACAGAAAACGACAACGAAACTTAAGGGTCTCCGGCAAGCTCGGTTCTCCATACAAACGTAATTCCGCTCTCATTTTAAAACGACTAGCTAGATTGCTCTGAAATACTTACAATAGGATAAGGTATATCTATGTGAACCTAGCTATCACGGTTCATATTTGATATTTTCACAAATGATGTATACAAACACCGAAAACAAACAACAAACACTCAAAAGTACGTAACCCTCGGTGGGCGACTCCGACTCACACTTGTCCAGTTTTTTCCATTCGCTTGGCATTTGTCGATGTACGATTGCTCTAGTTGGCAAGCACTAGGTATTGGGGGCCTAGCCAACATGACAAATTGTTGATAAAAACGCCAATAGAAAAGAAACTTCAGTATGGAAATAGACAATCCTGAATAGTTAACGATAACCAAAAACCGGCCACGTGCCAGTCGGACTCGAGCACGAAGGGTTCCGTACCATTACGAAAAAAACGGCAAAAAATCACGTTTGTTGAATGGGAGCCCCACTTATATATTTATTTTATTTTGTTTTTAGTATTTGTTGTTATAGCGGCAACAGAAATACATCATCTGTGAAATTTTCAACTGTCTAGCTATCACGGTTCATGAGATACAGCCTTACTGTCAAAGATTTGTTAAACCTTTTAATATTCTGTCAGTGCTGCCAGTATAAACAATTAAAACTGTTTAAGGCATACACTTACCTGCTATTTTGTTGAGGATCGCGTTCGACGCGACAACTTTAAAACACCCTATATGTGTACAAATTAGCTCCATGCATGAATTTATTTTGATTTTTGGATTCATAATTTATATCGTTGGAACACCAAAAATGATAAAAATACTTTTGTAAACCTTAACATTATTTTATTAAAAAATATTTAAAGAAAATTTTTGAGCGGTTGAAACGCTCATAATTTTGGCGCGAATTCGACAGAGCGTGATGACGTCACACGTTGGGCGGCCAAACTGACGTTTGCTACTAATGACACTAATCTGTCGAACGCGTGACGTCACGTGGCGTTTCGAGCGTTTCGCTCACTAGCTTTTCGCGGGCAAATTTTTGTACTTTTTATTTATAATTTTAAGTAATTAAATGGTAATTTAAAAACGGAAATGCATTTGTAACATGATATAACGGTAACAAACATCCGAATAAAACATTTTTCGTTCAAATATAAACTTCATGCATGAGGCTAATTGTACAACGCGCGCAGCGTGTGACTAGCTTTACTATAGTCCGTAAACACACCTATTATAAACACTTCTCGTTAAGCCCACACCCAGCAGTGGGCAAATACAGATTGTTTGCAGCCTCTAGACACCCCATTATGAACACTAGCCGTAAAGTTTATGGTCTAATGCCATAGAATATGTTGCACAGATTGTCCTGTCTACTCTATAAACGTTTAGTGACCAAGCTGAGTTGGCAGCGAGTTTGATAGCCCACACTGTGCAAGTGTTATTTAAACGTCATAATATCATAGAATTTTGACGTTTACAATAACACTTTCACAGTCTTGGGTCTAGGCTATCCAAATCGCGGCCAACTTAGCTTGGTCTAATATAAACACACATTCCTAATCAATTAACTTGAATAACTATCAGCTTGACAATGTCAAATATTGTACCCTCCGCCAGGGGTGCGAAACTCCACCTTTCGGGTATTCTCGGCTCTGTTCGGCTTAGCATTGCTCCAAGCCATTATTTAGAGTTGACACAACTTGACGTGTCTTTGAAATAGAAATAGAAATAGTTTAGCTTAATAGTTTAGTTTAGGTTAGCCTTGCGTGCACGACCACAGATAAGATATAATGACTTGAAATTTGGCAACCCTATATAGCCGAAAGGAATAGTGCCATTAGAAAGGGACAGCATGATTCGTCCCTGAACCGCTGTCAAACTTCGGTTTTGTAGAAAGTTTCCTTTCTGTACGGTTCTATTTATTCTGTGCCACCACTAAAAAACCGCTCCCATACAATAGATGTTATTATTATTTTTTATTATTTTTATTCATTACATGTTACGCTCTTTTAAAACGACAAGCTAAAATAACATGAAACTTGGTATGAACATTATAGTAACATATATCTATGTTTGGTATTAGTCTTTGTTGCAAAAAATTGCACGTGACGTTTTTGTTTGAGGAAACGTCACTTTTGACACTGACACTTTTTTGACGTATCTTAGCAACGTGCAACTGGCACTAAGTACACCATCCGCACTTGACAGACTGATCAACGTCACCCGGCGCGCCGCGGCGGTTTACTATGTAACTTTCCATACAATACAATTTAGCGAACTCTTTAACGACGACAAACAGTTTCGTGCAACCGACCCTTAAAGTTCGAACCAGGCCGAATGTGTCGTGATTAGCGCTGAATCACCGAGTGAACAATCTGTGATGTGACTATCTATCGTATTCGTAGCAGTCTACGAGTTACGCCGTAGAGCCTGCGTGTCTACGCCGCTACGCGCTACGGCTCCTTAACACATACTTATACATATGTTGCGTATGTGTGCGTGCTGTGCGTGCAGTAAGTTTGTGTGTTCTTTCATCATTAAGATCACGGTGGAAGAGGATATAATTTTTTGTATTGTATTATTGTGTTTGAATGTATAGGATGTATTGTTTTCTCAAAGAGAATTAAGAAGACACAGTGCTCACTCCATACATCGGTTTTGTTACCAAAAAGACTATTATTTTCGTATTCGACATCTAGCGTCAAGTAGCGGAATTATCAGTACTGCTACTCGACAATAGATGTCGCGACGAACGGAAAGACTAATGCTCAACGATTTTTAGCTAATATTTTAACCGAAACTCTATTTTCAACTCCTTCTGCTTATAATATTAATTGTAAGTGAGCAATACACTTTTCGTCAGCCGCGACACAAGTGACATCTATTGTCGAGTAGCAGTACTGATAATTCCGCTACTTGACGCTAGATGACGAATACGAAAATAATAGTCTTTTTGGTAACAAAACTGATTTATGGAGTGAGAACTCTATGTCTGCCAGTTAATTCTCTTTGCTTATACCAAAGATAGATATAACTCTGTAATAGATGGATACAGTCTAAGGAAAAAACGTGCCTCGAAAATCAAGAAAATTTGATTCTCGTTCAGAGGGCGCTACTAGCTTTGGCTTACTGTCATATAGATGGCGTTGACGGTTTCTTTTGTTATTTAACAATTTTAACGCATAACAGTGAAAGAATATGGGTCAAAATCATAAAAATAATTAATGCAAATAAAAAAAATCATTTATCCGTATTTAAATACATTTTATCGTATTTTTATAAATATTTATTTTTAGTTTTAAAGTGTGCCGACAGATGGCAGTGAATTTACTGGGGTTACAAAATTTACTATGACAGTACCGCTCTAGTATAAGTTACTCTTTGCTTATACATAATATATGTTGCGTATGTCTGCGTGCAGTAAGTTTGTGTGTTCTTTCATCAATATTATTAAGACCACGAAGGTTCGAATCCCGGTAAGGGCATTTATTTGTGTGATGAGCACAGATATTTGTTGTTGTATGTATTTAAGTATTTATATATTATCAAAGAGGATATAATAAGATAGAGCGGTACTGTCATTGTAAATTTTGTAACCACTGTAAATTCACTGCCATCTATAGGCACACTTTAAAACTAAAAATGAAGTATTATAAAAATACGGTAAAATGTATTTAAATATGGATAAATGTTTTTTTTTGTTTGCTTTAATTATCTTTATATGATTTTGACCCATGTTCTTTCACTGATAAGCGTTAAAATTATAAATAACAAACGAAACCGTCAACGCCCTCTATAAGAGAGTAGGCCAAAGCAAGTGGCGCCATCTGATCGAGAATCAAATTTTCGTGATTTTCGAGGCACGTTTTTTCCTTAGACTGTATCCATCTATTACGGAGTTATATCTATCTTTGATATTATATATATCGTTGTCTGAGTACACAAGCCTCCTTGGGCTTACCGTGGGACTTAGTCAATCTGTGTAAGAATGTCCTATAATATTTAATTATTATTTATTTATTTATTGTGATATTGTGTTTGGATGTATAGGTAGTAGGTACTCGTATTCGACGACCGGTCTAGCCTAGTGACCCTGCCTATAAAGCCGATGATCCTGGGTTCGAATCCCGGTAAGGACATTTATTTGTGTGATGAACACAAATATTTGTTCCTGAGTCATGGGTGTTTTCTATGTATATAAGTATTTATTTATCTAAATATGTAAGTATGTAGTTATATCGCCGCCTAGCACCCATAGTTCAAGCTTTGCTTAGTTTAGGGGCTAAATAAGTTGATCTGTTAGTTTTATTTACTTTTCATTACTAATTTACAAATAAAATTTATAAATGGCGGACCTAATGCCTAAAGGCGTTCTGTACCAGTCAACCATAGGGCTAAACAAAGATGTAACAAAAACACACATGGAAACACACACACACACTTTGCTACAGAAACGGTCATTTTAATTTTGAACATATGCACAGTAAAAAAATGTTAACGTATTTTTTAAGCCAATGTGTATACAGGATGTCCCTAAAACTAACGCCAAAACTTAAAGGGCTTATAGAACAGCTGATGGGCTACAATTTTAAGGAAAATTACCCTTAATGGTTGAGATATCTCACTTTTATAACCTTTTATAACCAGGATTCACTTTATAACCAGGATTCACTTTATAACCAGGATTCACTTTATAACCAGGATTCACTTTATAACCAGGATTCACTTTATAACCAGGATTCTCTTTATAACCAGGATTCACTTTATAACCAGGATTCACTTTATAACCAGGATTCTCTTTATAACCAGGATTCACTTTATAACCAGGATTCACTTTATAACCAGGATTCTCTTTATAACCAGGATTCTCTTTATAACCAGGATTCACTTTATAACCAGGATTCACTTTATAACCAGGATTCTCTTTATAACCAGGATTCTCTTTATAACCAGGATTCACTTTATAACCAGGATTCACTTTATAACCAGGATTCTCTTTATAACCAGGATTCTCTTTATAACCAGGATTCTCTTTATAACCAGGATTCTCTTTATAACCAGGATTCTCTTTATAACCAGGATTCTCTTTATAACCAGGATTCACTTTATAACCAGGATTCACTTTATAACCAGGATTCTCTTTATAACCAGGATTCTCTTTATAACCAGGATTCTCTTTATAACCAGGATTCTCTTTATAACCAGGATTCTCTTTATAACCAGGATTCTCTTTATAACCAGGATTCTCTTTATAACCAGGATTCTCTTTATAACCAGGATTCTCTTTATAACCAGGATTCACTTTATAACCAGGATTCACTTTATAACCAGGATTCTCTTTATAACCAGGATTCTCTTTATAACCAGGATTCTCTTTATAACCAGGATTCTCTTTATAACCAGGATTCTCTTTATAACCAGTATTCACTTTATAACCAGGATTCTTATAATAAGCCCTTTAAGTCTTGGCGTTGGTTTTAGGGACATTCTGTATATCCAAAAGGTCATGCTGAACCACTTGTAACCCCAGGCTACCCTTTATATTACTTCCCAGCCCGGATCGAACCTGCACCCCACTTCCACTGTGTCACGACACTCGATATAGCGAGCGAAGCCGTAGGACGGATGTAGGAGTAATCCCGAAGCCGTGCAAGGCAATATCATATGATGCGTGAAATACTTCCTATACATAGGTAAAACTTTATTAATACCATAAACATAATTAATACTAAACTTACAATAAAAAGTAACCTAAAATTTAAACTACCTACAAAACTAAAACTAATACCAAAGATAGATATAATATAACTCCGTAATAGATGTATACAGGCTAAGGAAAAAACGTGCCTCGAAAATCACGAAAATTTGATTCTCGATCAGATGGCGCCACTAGTTTTGGCCTACTCTCGTATAGAGGGCGTTGACGGTTTCGTTTGGTATTTATAATTTTAACGCATATCAGTGAAAGAACATGGGTCAAAATCATATAAAAATAATTAATGCAAATAAAAAAATCATTTATCCATATTTAAATACATTTTAACGTATTTTTATAAATCTTCATTTTTAGTTTTAAAGTATGTCGATAGATGGCAGTGAATTTACAGTGGTTATAAAATTTACTATGACAGTACCGCTCTATCTTATTATATCCTCTTTGCTAATACCTAAAAAATAAATAATACATTACATGGGTGACCTAGCCCAATATGTATATATTAGGCTATCAGTAATAATGTATTAATGCCAAAGTTGTGTTGTTTGTCTGTCTGCTACCCCTTCTCGCTTAAACCGCTGTTTTCCAATATCCTTTCCAAAGAGTATAATAATATATATTTAAAAAAATGTACGAAGTTTTAGGTCCCTCACTTAAAAACAGTGTAGTACCCGACACAAACTTCTAAGCCCCTTTAAAAAATACAGAAGTTACTTTTTCTTTTTCTAATACAATGGCTGTTTAAGAAGTTTCAAGTTCCTAGCTTAGAATAAAACTTGTACTACATACAAACTTTCATTCCCCTTTTTATGCCCCTCAAGGTTGAATTTCTCAACATCGCTTCTTGTTTCTTGGTGGGCATTTTCACTTAAAAGTGTACCATTAACTTAATTTCGAAAATCCATCAACTTTTGGGTTATTTCTCTTTAGAATCACGAGGACTATTGATCCCAAAAAATGTTAGTTTTGAACGCATTTTCACATAAATTTTGTATGAAAAACTGGGGACACTTTTTTTCTTTGTTTCATGTCTAAATAACCCAAAAGTTAATGGTTTTTCGAAAAAAAGTTAATGGTACCATTTTTTCTGAAAACCCTCTTGTACACAATATAAAATAAATGTAAACTAGCTTTTGTAGTTTCGGCTCTGCGTTGATGAATAAGTCAGTCACTGACATACGCATTAATATTTTTATATATACATAATATACATATTTATTATATGTGGCTTTCCATCAGAGAATGGTCCTTATGCTCCATCAAACACATATCAGTACAGTCTTAGAGGATATAACCAAACGGAGAAGCCATTAACAGGCGTTCCCTTTATCGAAAATAGTCGGCCAATGACAATACACAATGTATGGACTGACGTTTATCTGATATGGCTATTTTGACGTTACGTATACATTTAACGTTCCCCTCCCCCGCAAAAATCGTTACTTTTTAGGGTTCCGTACCTCAAAAGGAAAAAACGGAACCCTTATAGGATCACTCGTGCGTCTGTCTGTCACAATTAAATTGAAATTTGGTATACATATGTAAGTTTGTGACCCAAAGACGGACATGTAACGTAAACAAACGAATTTTTAACATGGGGTCCACTTTTGGGGGGTAAATAAGAAAATTCAAAGAATAGAACAGAATTTCATTTAATCAAGTAGGATTTTACAATCTCTTTTCAAAAATAAAGTTTTTCAAACTATATCGTGTTACATATCAAATGTGAGAGCTCATTGTTTGAATCTAAAATATATATTTTTTATAATTTTAGGATAAACAATTTAGAAGTTATTCAAGAAAATAGGCAAAAAATGACCATTCCCCCCCTTTATCTCCGAAACTCTTAAAAAAATCTTATTGGCCTGTATCTGTTTTTTTCCCCAATAAAGAAAATAAAATAAAATAAATAAAATAAAACTACTGGGTCTAAAATGTTGAAAAAAATACACAAAATAGATCTTAACCTATAGATTACAGGAAAACCTATTAGAAATGTGCAGTCAAGCGTGAGTCTGACTTAATTACTTAGTTTTTGATCCGACCCCTACGGGTATTTTAGACATTTCACTCTCACATAAAAAATACATTGTTTAAATTGTCTAGTGTACCCTTTAGTAGAACCCTTGGAACGCGAGTCCGACTCGCACTTGGCCGGTTTTTTTTACAGAAAATTACTGACAAGGCGCCTCCGTTTGGTTATATCCTCTAAGACTGAAGTGGACAACGTTTTTTATCGCAAACTTCGTGAAGTTAGGCACTCTTACGTCAAGATTCGGGATGTAGGTTGCTTGAACAACTTATAACAAACCCGTTAACTTGAAACGACTGTCAATAACTGACGTTACGTTACTTACAGTTATAAGAAGCTTGTAGTGATCTTTTATATGGGCGAACTAGAATAACTAGATTAATTTTTAACAAGCAGAAACGTCTATATATGTCGCTAGGGTCCCCTAGACCCATATAGTGGGAAGATTTGCTGACTATGGATGAGGTCTCGGTGGCTCAGTTGGCAGAGCGTTGGAGTATCGATCCAGAGGCCGTGAGTTCAAGTCTCACCCAAGGCAGTAATTTTTCCACTTTTAAATTTATTCTAAGCTTAGAATAACTAGGTATAGAAATTTGACTAGAACTCAAAGATTACCCAAGTGTAGTCCGCGAGCGACTCAACTGAACTGCGCCCATGCCGCTTGACAACCGCGCAAGATGTTTGACGTATAGAATTTTATGTTTAACGCCCGACTCAAAAAGAGGAGTGTTATATTTTATATTTTGAATTAAAACTTCTTTAGGCGCGACTAGGTCAGGGGGTAACTCAGTTTTTTTTATTTTCGCGTTTCGCGGTAGGCCACCTGTAAACAAACCGCCTTGATGCATCAATGCCATAGTGAAAACTTGTCAAAAAACTGTTTAAGGCATAGTATGTATATTACTCTATGGTTAAGCATGTGTACGAGTGCTGAACTCTGGCGGCAGAACATCGCAGTAACACTCCCTATTGCAAGAAATTATATATTGGGTAGGTAATAATCAAAGCTGTGGGCGGAGTGTATTTATGGAGAAGGCATAACCGTCATACCGTGTCAGTCATGTGGACTGTGTTTTGAAGTAAAATGTACTAAGAGCTTCGTCTATGTAACTATATTCCGTCGCTAGTTACGAACTGTTACATTGTCTGTCCCTACACATAACACATAACCTTCTGACATTACGCCCAACCTCATTAAATCACGGTATTGGCCAAACTGTTGCTTGGAAACGGTAATTGGCTATTTCTGACATGCTACGGATGGTCTGATACGTTTCGACGAAGTCTTTATCAATTAGGATAATTAATGCTTTAATTGTAGATACAATATATTATATTGAACTAACTTAGCCTTCTCCGCCGATTTGCATTTGTCGTATTTTACGTGACACACAGATGTACACCTACAATGACGCTTAAGTACACTAAGATATTTGAAATGTGCAAAATAAAAGTCAACAACACAAACAAATGAAAAAAGAAAAAAACGTTACCACTTTTGAGCTTCATCTGATTATAAAAAGAACATAATTTCACTGTCTGAACGATGCTAGTGAGCAACTGATAATAATGATATAGGTACTGATATAGGTGATGACATGGACATGGAGAGAGAGAGGAGGGCGTTGTCGGTTCGTGGCGGTATGTTGGCGCACAGGTTCGCTAAGTGTAGCACGGAGGTCAAAATTACTTTATTCCGAGCGTATTGCCAATGTTTTTACACTGGCGGCCTGTGGGCTAATTTTAAGCAGAAGTCCTTTGACTCTCTGAGGGTCCAGTATAACAACATTTTCAGGGCCCTGGTGAGGCTCCCGCGATACTGTAGTGCCTCTGGCATGTTTGCGGACGCGCACGTAGATGATTTTTATGCCATTATGCGGCAAAATATAGCATCAGTGGTACACCGTATACGTGGGAGCTCCAACGGGATCCTGGAAATGATAGCCAACAGGTTAGATTCGGTTGTTTTGGGACGGTATATCGAATTGCATGTTCACAAACATGCAGTTCGATAGATCGGCCACAATAATTTGTGTGTAGTTTCATGTGTGTAATTTAGTGTAGGTACTGTTCTGTAACATAACATAGCCTGTAAGTTAATACTAACAACTATGGACTGTAACTGTCTGAAAATAAATATTTTTTTTTTTTTAATTTTTTTTTTTTTTTTAATAGGTGCCCTACGATTGGTGTCGATGGTCACACTACGGGTAGCGCGTCCCGAACTGTCAGACGAGGATCGCCGGCCATAACGGCGTCGGAGTGTGATTTACCTAAGCTATGCCTGTTTTCAGTGGTTTTATGTATTAAATCCTTTATTTAATGATGTATGGTGTTTTCTCCTCTAATAGTACTTACAAAATACCACTTGATATTTAGGTAGGTAGTTCGGAATTGGTCCCATAGTAAAAATTGCTTAGCGACCTGTATATTCACCTCGCATAAATTGGCTAATGGTTTTAAAAACACCCCAAAGTTTAGAAGACCTTTTTCTCTAAGTATTTAATTGGGCCATAAACGTAGAAAACTAGTACTATAAGTAGAAAAAGTCGAAAAAAAATCTTACATAATTTGAAATACATGAAGTTTTAACCCGCTCGCCGCCATCTTGGTAAAACTCGTACCCACTGCGGCATTACTCGACTTTGTTGTTATTAAAGTTTGCAACTTTGACGTTGGAAGGTCGCATTTAGCATTAATGGCAGAGTTGCGATATTTTTCACAATAAGAAGACTAGTTTGTGAAGTTATTTGGATAAATTTTTGCACGCAGCTGGGGCCGACTGCGGCATTTTATGCTGAAACTCATTCCAATCGTTACCTTGGTAGGTACTGCTAAGATTTTAAAGATCGTCAATAACGGTGAACAATGAACCCGACCAAATTACGTAGGTTGTTTTTGGTATGTTGTCAGGAATGCTAAAGCATTTTGTTAATTTCGTCGTATTGTGTATGTTCTGTCCTTCACGATCGCACGCGTACAGCCCATCTATAGAAAATCCTATATTTGAGTATGTCCTTACCATGATGTGATCTGTGGCCGCATAACCCGTTGCGCGCGCGCATCGCCGCCGCAGCCTCGGCGCGCGCGTCGCATTACGGTGTCCGGTGGCCCTTTGTATCATTCTGCAAACCGGTTTGTTTGTGGTAGGAATAACTAGAGCCCGATTCAGATTAAACGTTTTGTTTTTATTATTATTAGTTTGATACGGCCTTAGCGATCGCTCATCGACGCACGCAGGACAGTTTATTAGTTGTTGTTTAGGCTAAGCTACGGCTCCCTATGAAGATAACCCATTGGGATGCATTTTGGATTCCTTATCGTAGTTTGCAAATGCCGGTCGTCACAAAGACAATGCACGGCAATAAACTTTACCTGAGTTAAAGTTTTTAAGTGCCATGCTATTGGTCATCACTTATAGGATATCGCCTGATCGTCTGCAAGACGTTTAAACGATTTTTGCCCTTGGTGGTTTACCGGGAATGTCCTCGATTGTACCTTCTGAAATCCACGTAGGAAAAGTTGCAGTCAAATCTAGTTAAGAATAAAATCAGGTCGATTCTAATATAACAATTTGTTATGGATGGTATGGTTGTTATGGTTTTGATGCGACTTTGACAAACGTATTAGTGATTGGCGCGCATCTCACGCAAGACAAGACTCACTTAATTTCGCATGCACCAATCACTTTGTAAAATCTGAATCAGGTAAAAACTAGTAGCTCGTAAAATAGGCACCGTTTTAAAATTCAGTCTGCCGTCGGATTTAGATGGTCTGGATATAGGCTAAATCAATACAAGGAACGGGACTGGGGATCTAACACTAGACTTGTCTCATGCATGAAGAATCATGCGCGAGAGGACTGGGCTAAGTCATTAGATATATCGGAGCAGCCAAGGTGTTCACAAATATCTAAACAAAGCCTAGAGGCCATCTTGATAAACTATTATCTTGATAATCTATTATAAAGTGCATGCTCAGATATTTTTGAGCCCCTTAGCCGCTCGGTTACATCTGATGGCGTGTACCCACGCTGACCCAAAGCGGGTTGGGCACTACACATACTACCTTTGAATTTCTTCGCAGTTGTATGCAGGTTTCCTCGCGATGTTTTCCTTCACCGAACTTCCTTTACATTCCGTAGGTACAATATGTTCCGAAAAACTCATTTGTAAAAGCAACAATTTAAACCCCCAACCTCCGATTTGAAAGTCAAACGTCAGATCCACCGGCTACCACCACTTGAAGAATACAGGTGGAAACTGATAACAATTCAAATTACCTATTGCGAAATCAAAATATGAATACACGCTTAATTCCACGCAGCGTCAGATAGGACTAAAACAATCATCACAATCACACAAGACACATCACACACAATCGAAACAACACGATATAAAATTAGCACAACACAATGACAACACAATACAGATGTAGTGCATACCTAATTGTTTTCCATCGTATTTTCACGGAAACGTACGAACGTGTCTTGCTATTTCAGTCACACTCGGTACAAAAAGTACTGACGTGACTGAACAAGCATGACAAATACGAACATTTCCGAGAAAATACGAAGGAAAACAATTATGCACTACATCTGTACATTCACTTTATAAACTATGGATGGTATAGAAAGGATGCCAATCTCTTATGGCAGAATTGTTGCAAAAGTGACCGCTTTCAGCTTTAAATAATAGTTCCTAATCTCTCCGGTGGCGCTAGTTAGGCTCTGGGACATGAGTATAACATGAACCATAATATAAGGCAACAAATAACCCGACTAAATTACGTAAGTTGTTTTTGGTAGTATTTCGGTGTATGGTGGCGCCGCCTAATTACTGTTTTTTGATGGACACTTTTCGTACATAGAGATTTGGCTCCTTTATATAGTCTCCATGTTATAAACTTTTGCACGCTGACATAATATTAGACAGTTAACAGAGTCTTTAGTTGCTAGGCAACGTGTTCCTTTATCAAAATGATTGTCTTTTTACTTTTACTAACTTGAAGCCTGACCAGTAAATCCAGTAATACGTGGATACTGTATAAAGGAGCCAAATCTCTATGTATGAAAAGTGTCCATCAAAAAACAGTAATTAGGCGGCGCCACCATACACCGAAATACTACCAAAAACAACCTACGTAATATGGTCGGGTTATTCGTTGCCTTATATGGTTCATGTTATACTCATGTCCCAGAGCCTAACTAGCGCCACCGGATAGATTAGGAACTATTATTTAAAGCTTAACGCGGTCACTTTTACAACAATTCTGCCATAAGAGATTGCGATCCTTTCTTTACCATCCATACAGTAATATATGATCATTGTCAAGATGGCGCTGTTGTTGTGCATGTATAGGTTGACAGTTCAGTATAGTATGAAAAAATTAGTTCCAGTGAAATTCCGCAACATGGCGCGTGATATATTCCTGGTCAGGCTTTACATTCGAGATTTCAGTGTTAAGGCGGGTTTGGCACTGTGCGAAGCATATTCAGTACAAAACATCCCGCATAGTGCCGCACACTGGTGGAATGGAATCCCGCCTTTATGATACTTTTGTGATTGTTTTTTTATTTTGACTTTTTTTCTAGCACCAGATTAGATGTATTTTTTGTCGAAATACTTATGTAGTAAAACTTATAAATAAATAATAATTATATTATCTTGTTTCAGGTACTTATCATGTGCAGAAAATTCTGCCGCACACGCTATCATCATTGGCACAAGCAAATAGGAACCATACTTGAAAACATTAAGGTTACTTTAACTACATAGAGTAAAGTAAGTAAACCCATTCGTAAAATGCACGGGTCTTTACAAGTGTTTCAATCTGGATCCAAATTACGGAAGACCCGCCGGATCCGGGATCTAGTTTCGAATAACATCATACTAGATTAGATTGCAAACCCTACCCTCCGATAATCGAAGATTTTCTAGGACATACGATGAAATTGCGCTTATAATAAGAGAGAAGATTACAGAATAGGGAACTCTATCTAGCAACTTTTATCAGTCTGACGGGAAAAAATATAACAACATAAAAATCGGTCAATTTACGGTAGTTATGGTAACCCAGTTAGCCCCGGACTTGGCGCCCCGGAGTCTGCCGCTATCGATTGTGGAGGCTGTTTGCTATCGCTACCTCTAGGGTTGTCTCTAAAAAGCAGGAACATTCCCGGAAGTTTCCAATCAGAAAGATTCTTGTGGGATTTTTTCAAAAAAATAAAGCCTGTCTCTATTAAGGTCTTGACATGATTTCATTGTTTGATAAATTTAAATTTCTGATAACTTTTCCTATAGAAATTTGGCAACTTCTGAAATTTCTCCTTGGTACAATGCTACTGCTAACCCCCAGGAATAAAATATCTTCTGTTACATTTTATATTGATTATATATTTCGACAAATCAAAATCAATTGTAATATTCGTAATCTATTGTATTATTCTAGTACTTAGTTAAATAACTTCTAGCGGCCACCGATCAAAATATGCCAAGACAAATGCGATTTTGATTTTGATTAACTACAACTAACCCCTTAAACACACACAAAATTAAATAACTAAAATACTCAATGTGTAACTAAAATACTATTTAAATAATAATCCAGTGTATAGGGCATGGGACCGAATTGCGCCATTTATTACTACTTAAAATAACACAAATCAAATATTTTAATAAACATAATTTGATCTGTTTCTTAGTTATACCTCTTGAGTAGAATAATGGTCCCTATGAGAGTAATTTTTTTTATGGAGTAGCTGTTACGTAAAATGTATTGTAGATTTTTTTGGAAGTTTAGCAAACTAAATTTATTTTGAAATGTAACGTCTAAGTAATAAAAATACGGTAAAAGCAAATTTCTTCAATTATTTTTTAAATTAAGCCCTACCAAAAGAAACTTGAAAGAGATTACTTAAGTGTCCGCACCGTTGGTAGCCCTGGAGTGTGCGGTAAAAGTCGAGAGCTGGATAATGGCACTACGGTGGTTCAGAGACAACCCTGGATTGCCAACAATGACATATCGAATCTATCTTCTTATTTGTTCAGCAGAATTCCGTACTAGGTTGTGTTTTTCTTAGAATAATGCTTAGAAGATGAATGAATGAAAGAATGGCAAAGGTAGTGAAGCCATTTTAATAAAGTACAGTGCTCAGAATCACTCTTTTAGAGTCTGTGCGGAAAGAGAAGAGTCATTAGTATATATTGTCCCATACATTCCACGACTTCTCTTTTCGCACGGACTCTACCCGATTATTGTAGTAAGTCCGTCTAAGCTAACTTTGTACCAACTTGAACAGAACAAAGTAAGAGAGTGGCACTATATTAAACGTCATATTTTAGTGAATGAACAAATTGAAGTGAATATGATCCAAGTTAATGAATATAATGATATTTAACCTAAATACCTTAAAAAACTATTTGGTCTTGCAGTTGGCTTATTTAATATATAAAATATATCCATACTAGTCCATATGCATATACTATCCATACTATTATAATTTATAATAGACCCCGGGCCAGGCGCAAATTTCGTCAGTCATCTCCTCCAGGGAGAAAACTCGTATAGCGGTTAACGGTTATGTATGATGAACCCTCGTGGACGTCAACTGCCGTTCCGTTGGTGGGTTGAGGAATGACAGCCACCGAAACACGTAAAAATAGGTAGTTTGATTCTCGGGGAAGGTCAGTTTTTATACCCGAAATCACCTCTTAAGACTGTGAATATTATCTCACTTCCACCCCGAAAGTGGGTTAAATGATGCATCGCCTGATAATCGATGTGATCATCATGTGCGCATTATGCTCAAAGTGAATGATTGCCTTTATAAGGAGTGATTCGGAAAAAAGTGGCAGCATATTATTTGGGTTTTTCATTATATTTAGTTATTTTTTTTATTTAAATAATTATATTTAGTGATAATTTTGAAGCAGTGCATTTTTATAGTTATCTGTATATACTATTCTATAAAATTAAATACAATCGTATTTAAAATAAAAAGGGCGAATTCAAGTTTTCGCATTTCAACTTTTTGGACAGCGTCTTCTGCGAGAATTTATGAGGTGTTTCTCATAAACATAGTTTGATGAACCTTTAATACCTTATTAAGTTGTCTTTTGTTCAATATTAAAATTTTTGATTTGACTTCACTTTAAGGTAGTTACATGGAATTTCTACTTTTGTGTATTTGCCATTTTTACAGAAATTTGTTTCCCATAGAAAAACCTCTGTCAGAGGTTAGATTGGAGGGACTTCCTGACTAGCCAAGAAAAAATCCATTTAATTGGTATAACTTATTCGTCACATGATATTCCTAAAAGCATAAAACAAATTGTGAAAATGGAAATGCAATTGTGGCATTGTGGAAAACAGCAAGTGAAGATTGTCAAATTGCGTTGTCCAAAAATTTTCAAAGTACATTGAAAACTCAAACAATCTCATATTTTTTAATATGATTTTAAGTTTATTTTATTGTCTCTCAAAGTTTGTACAGGGAATCAATAAAAAAATGATTGGATAAAAAAAGAAGCTACCTACCTAAATTACTAATTCGACGCACACGAAGTCGATGGCAAAAGCTATTATTAAATATTTGCAGGTAGCTGATTCTCTTCTCTACAGCTTTTACATAAAACAATCCCATTGACATCTGTCAATTCACAATAACTAATTAAAAATACTATAGGTTAGTCAACAAACACATTAACATTAGACATGATGCAATTTATGATCTACGCTTATCGCGCAAATTTATGGGCAGCCATTTTGGATCCGCTGAATTTTGATGCTCATCGCGTATGGGAATTTGAAATCTATTAGTGATTGAATTATTGATTGTTAGCGTGTAGTTTGGGCTCAATTTTAGATAATAGGTTACTGACCACGCTAACATTGCACAAACTTGGCAGTAAGAATACATCCATATAAATATCCATATGTTAAGCTCCGCACTCGACGTAGCACTTGTCATGAAAACTTGACAGCATATCAACTATAGTTGGTCAAGCAAATCTTGTCAGTAGAAAACACTTTACATGCAAAAGAACAAAGGGGCTACCGCGAGAATCGAAATTTCGTTACCTACCTCTCTATCGCTCGAATATGCATGAATCGAATTTTCACGGTGCCATAGACAATATCTAAATTAATTCTGTGACCATAAACATTAAGATGCAGAATTTATGATAAATTCAGCTCGGCTGTGGTGCGCTTATTTATAATCTGGCAAACCCACTTTTTCAGTAGAAAAAGGCACGAAATTACAATTTTATTGTCCATGGGAATTGGTCGCCTTTTTCTACTAACGGAAATGGGTTGCCAAACTATAACTGATCGTCTTTTAAAAAAAACACAAACTACGTAGAAACATTTAATTTCAAAATATTTATCAGTACGGTTTTTACTCACTATTATTTTTAGTCGCTTTTGGCGACATGTTTCGGATTCTTTGGGAATCCATCCTCAGGCACGAGTGTCCGCGGCGGTTGTAGGTCGTGCACTGCCCGCGCCGCCCGCCTCGTCGCTCGTTGCGCAACATGTCGCCAAAAGCGACTAAAAATAATAGTGAGTAAAAACCGTACTGATAAATATTTTGAAATATGTCTCACGATAGTTTAAGTGCGAACATTTAATTTCTTGCTGAATAAGGTTGCATTTTATTTATAGATCTACGGTAGGGGTAAAAATCCTTTCAAACAGGATACAAAGGTTATATATAGGTTCACGGACACTGAGCGTGACATAATAGAAATAAAAATAGAATACGTGCAGATGTAGTAGTTGTGTCCTTGAACGTTATGCTGAGGGACAACATGGACGTTCGATCAAATATTGAATACCTTATGTACCTTAATACCGACTTACATTTAATGTTATTACAAATAAGTTTTCGCAAAGTTTGTTTGAAACTTACACTTATGGACAAGAGAAAGGCAAAAAAAGTATTAATTTCCAAATCTTTTCTAAATCCAGTAGTTAAAACTTTTTCTTGCGTTCCTCTAAATTTTTCCATGAGTATATTAAAAATGTGTTTGCATGTAGGTATGTATGGAGTTAGCACTCTAAGCTTTGAGTTTCTTTATGATAACTATTTTTCTGCATGAGCTATTTGTTATCTATAGGACTATAGGTTAGTACTTGTTATTCTCTTTAAAGGCCAGTCCAGACGACATGGTCAAATGCCGTTTTTTTCTGATCAAACGATCAAAAAAGAAATTGGCTTCAATCTCCGATTTAATCACCAATTTTAAATTTATGGTGATATTTGACCGCTCCAACTTAAAAAAAATGCCCCCAAACGCGAATACTAGCGTCACAAATTAGTATTCTTGCGCCCGCACCTCCATTTTATCGGTAATATTGGTCATAATCGGCGGTCGAAACCGACGAGCCAAATTGGCTTTTGCGTCCGTACGACCTGATTTGATCAGAAAATTTAATCAGATTGCCGAAACATTGTTCCCGTCTGGACTGACTGGCCTTAATAAAGTGTAACTTGGCAATACTTAAAGAACACCAACAAAAAACCCCACTGCGTACCACAGACAAAAAACCTAAACCAAAGTTGGCGCCTTCGTATCAAACATTAAACTGCGATTTAAGTGGCGCCATCTGTCGGAGGCGGTAATTAAGCCACTTGTAAAGACGTTTAGCATAATTACCAGCGGTTTTTGAATGCGTTAAAGATTGCGGGGAATAACTTTGGGTTGGGCTTTAAAAAAATTACGTATTTTGAGTGCATAATTGTCTGTCTTAGGATGGTATTCCATCTGTCCACGATATCTTGGTCCAATATGTATTTGCGTCTCACATTTTGCTTAATGAGAGAGTGAGATGCAATGACATTGGACAGATGAAATGCCATCCTTAGAGACGCCCTATTCTAGGTCTAACAACTGACAGATTTCAACATGTCATGTTTTTGTACAATAAAAGTATGGATGGTAAGAAAGGATGCCAATCTCTTATGGCAGAATTGTTGCAAAAGTGACCGCTTTTAGCTTTAAATAATAGTTCCTAATCTCTCCGGTGGCGCTAGTTAGGCTCTGGGACGTGAGTATAACATGTAAGGCAACAAATAACCCGACCAAATTACGTAGGTTGTTTTTGGTAGTATTTCGGTGTATGGTGGCGCCGCCTAATTACTGTTTTTTGATGGACACTTTTCATACATAGAGATTTGGCTCCTTTATATAGTCTCCATGAATAAAAGTTTATTAAAACAGACCACAGACCACACCACCAGACCACAGACAGACAGAGTCTATTAAGATTTCAAAAACCTAACGAAGAATGCGATGCATAATTGTAAATTTTGAATAGTTACTGTAATATAATAAAAAAACAGTATTGGCACGGAAGGTAAGTAGGTAAGTATGTTTTATTTATAGTATCAGGCCTACACTCAGAATAATCTTACCACTTACAATAGCTAAATGCAGTGACTGGTCGATCATAATTTCAAACAAAATCCATATTGAAAAAAAAACAGCTGTATCCATCCGCTATAAATCGTTGCCTGTGACGTAAACGTTTTGAGTCATAAAAGATACGTAAACAAACAAATCTCTCGTGCATAGTCGAACTCGGATTTAACAGCCGACCTTAAACGAGATACCGGATACAATTTCTTACTTCCCAATGTTTATTCTTTACCGAAAAACCTGCCCCTGAACAGTTATAAGACCGGAAAGTATTGTAAATGGTCGTTTTTCGTGTCTACCTCCAGCATTACCATTTTACAAGTAACATAAAAAGTTTGATCAACACGTAGCGACGGAAACTCTGCCTTCAGGGTTGAGTAATAGAGTTTCTTTTAGTTTGTGTTGTTGTTGTCGCAGTCTTGCATGTTGGTCGGAATCAACATAATTCAGGATTTCGGCGACTGCTGTATGCTTCGCTTTGCCAATTTGCTCGGTAAAGTTTATAGAAAATGGCGGATAGTAGGAAGTATTAATATTGTACATATGGCAGTTACGTTTTGTAAATGTTTAGTTGAAAAATAAAATAAGTTTCTCCCACTCATATTATCTGTCTTCCAGGATAAATAATAAATGCGAACAGGGTATCTTCAAGATAGCTATGTGTTACAATTTCACTTTGTCATCGTCGTCACTCAGTCGTCACTTCTTATGAGATAATTGGCAATCGCTTTTATATATTCGTTTATTAAAAAAAGTAAAAGTTTTCAGTATACGTATTTGTGATGCCTTAGCAGTCTGCAGCATTTTGACGTTGAAAACTTGAAAACCCGAGAAGAAGAAATAGTGATTGGTTAAGGCCGTTCCATCGATTTGCCGCTGTTACTGTCACATTTCGCAACAAAGAACGGGAAAGATCATTTTTTTTTTTTTTTTTTTTAATTTATTTAGGAAACAAACAGTCACATACAGATAAGTTTAAACTTGCAGATATACAATAAGACCTATAGTTCCATTAATTATAACATACTGATATTGATAACAAGTAGAAACAGGGCTTGTTCGGCACTACCTATAAATAGGAAGATACACAGAAGTAACAATTGGATACACAACTAATAAAGTACCTAAGTATCAAACATGCTTACAAACATACATACGTTACATAAGACTATAGAACAATTACAATTTTTTTTTTTTTTTTTAAACAAAGACTGCTATGGAAAAAGTAAGCTCCGCAGACCACTACTATATTTACCGAAAGACAATGAGAAGATATCTAGATTTATGAAATTAACATTGTAATCATGACAGGCTCGTCTAAAAAAAGTATTTTTGGCGAAATTAGATCTACAAAAATCGATATGGAATGTTTGGGGGTGGCGCGTGGGAATACGAGGCAATCATGCGCGCCAAGTGTCAATTTTGATCGAATTTTTCGATTTTTATTTATTTTAAAAACGTTACCTTACAATATCGAAATTCGAAATGAAAGTACTATTTAAATTAAGATTGTTTTTTCTTCTTTTTTTGTTTATAGTATCACATAATAAATAACCGAGTAAAGTTTGATTAAAAGTCCGAGTTAGAGGTTACTTTGGGAATTAATTGTATCGAGCGAAGTGTCATAATTTGTGTCACGGAATGCAGGTGTTCTTCAATGAGGAACGCGGAACTAATCAAGCCTAAATATTAACAAAACAACTTTATGGATAACTCTTGTTAAGTATCTAACGGCAACTGACATGGAAACACAATGAGGCATTATTCTTCATGGGCAGAAGTTTCAGTAACTTATCCCATTGTTGTAAGAATAATGTTATGAAGTTCGAACTCTAAACATTGTACGGTAAAAGAGGTAAGATGGAGACTAAAGTTATTATAAATTACATTTACGATACTACGAAATTGAGAACCTTGATATCTATGCGTCTTAAGGGTCTCCGGCAAGCTCGGTTCTCCATGCAAACGTAGTTCCGTTCTCATCTTCAAACGACTAGCTCGATTGCTCTGAAACTTTGTACTTACAATAGGATAAGGTATATCTATGTCTATAATTAGTTTATGCAGCTTCAGAAGCGAATTTAAGTTTTTCATTCAAAACTTATTTTTGCTCTATTTTGTTTGTTTTATAAACTGGAGCTATATTAACTTATTTCAGATCTAGATATACCTCATGTCATTGTATGTGCAAAGTTTCATTACAATCCAACACGTAGTTTTAAAATGAGAGCGGAACTACGTTTATACGGGAAGGTGCAATTCGGCCGAGCTTGCCGGGGACTCTTAAATTCAGAATGCCTAGGCCGGAAATGTATCGGGATGCTACGAATATTTCCGTAGGTATATTGTTTAAGTTTTTATTGGCGTTTTCTGTCAACTATAGTCAACTTGGATAGGCCCCCAGTTCTTCAAAATCTGTCAACTGTACGTGATAGATATCCGTGTCCATGGGAAAATTAGATAATCACATGAATTTATTTTTTTAGAATTAATTTATACTGACAGCAGTCTGTTAGAATATCGTTTATATACTGGCCGAAAATCAGTCAATTATTCCCTTTAAGTTTAACAACAACAACGGTAAAGCATGGTAAAGCGGTCATTATCATTTGTCAAGATCGTCACGTGATTTTCAGGCCACACGTTTGATGAAACGTAAATAAGTATTATGCATAGACATAGTATATACTATATACAAGTAGTTATAGACGCGCCACCGAGCGACCGGGGGTAAGAGAAAGAATATTCATATAAAATTTGGGCAGCATAGGATTTTTTCCCTTTTATAAATTTCGGTATTTCGCCATCGCCTCCTACCTATGATGCCACCCGGTTGGTGATAAGGACAAAGCATGGCACTATTTTCTCTTTCCTCTTATAGGAATCGCAATAAGACTATATTTCTCTATCAGTGTCAGGCCCTTGGTATTATGACAACTATGTTCACGGTGAATGTGATCTATGGTCAATTTTAGTTGAAAGGTGAATGTTATTGGTCTCTGAGATTGGTCTGTGGTTTGCAGCGCCATCTGTCTGTGATTGTATTTTCTGTCTGTATAACTGTAGTGCAAAATATACTCGTAGCTGATTGTTTGACCCCTTTCCCGCGTAATAGGTTTGGGAAATATTTCGTTATGTTTGAGTAGATAGACAGTAAATGCGGAAACGTTACGCCCACACTCATTCAAATTTGATTATAGTAAAAATTGGGGAAAAGAAAAACCCTGTCCATATATATATAAGTCTTCTAAGTTTTACATATTTAGCTGTATGTTTTTGGTGTCTGTGGTCGACGGTGGCAAACAAGCATGCTACCCGCATGATATCAAGTCGTCATCGCAGCCTCAGCAGAGAAAGCCGTGAGGCATTAAGTCCACCTTTTGTACTTATTTTTTGTACGATAAAGTTTAAAATAAATAAATAAATGAATGAATATACCCCATACCCTAATAGTAGTAGAGTGTAGAATCTTATTTTGTGGAAGAAATGCAGATGCAGATGTGGGGATCACATAATCTTCTTATCTAGGTATGCACAAACTGATGAGTAAAGTTTCAGTTAAAGAAATCCGATTCTAAACAATTCCACGTGAAAAATCAAAAACAATAAAAAATTCTACCAATCACGTAATACTTTGCTGATATATAAACCGAATCAGTTTGGCCAATATCACACTGTTATTCAATCACGCGTGAATTATTGACTCAATTCCATCCTCGCTTCGTAAATAATCTGTGGCAACTGTTCCATAGGCTACAGAGATTGGATGTCATAGACCTAGCATAGATAACATAGATCAGCTATACGCGTGCCCGTGAGGGACAAAACATACGCAATGCGACAATATGATTGGTCGAGTAGATTTGTACCTAGCCCACCATAAACCATACTAAATTTACGGCGGGGAATTAAAAAAAAGTGAGATTGTGACAAGGACAAACAATAACAGCGCTTTCTCCGCTACTCCTACTGAAAGATACATAAGACTATCCCGTTCGGTCATTTCCCCCCACCCCTCATGACCGATCCAGTTATACTAGATTCATGTTGGATCTTGACCTTTTTTTTCAAGGTTCCGACCATGAATATAGGATCTCTGAATAAGATCTTTGAATAAGATAAACTGAAATAAATGTCATATACTAAGGAAAAAATGACCAAAGCCTCCAGTGTCCAGAGCTGGAATCGAACCAGCGTACCCCGTTTACCGGACAGGTGCCTGAACCGCTCGGCTATCCGGTCACGGTGGCATGGGTCGAAATTTCCAAATATATGACAATTCCCGAAGGCTTGTGGCGCCCCCTGAATAAGATATTGGGAAATGACCGAACAGGAAGGTCAAGGAACTCAGTAGGAGAAGCAGAGAAAGGGCTATTGTTGTATAGTCTCACTTCTCATTTCTGCCTTCTTCTAAAGTCCGGTTTACATTCGCGTGCAAGCCACGAGCCTCGCAGCTCGGCTCGCGCTCGCCTGGCTCGCGTGAAGGAGTGGTTTTTTTGGGCACGCGGCACGCATCAAAAGGGGCTCTCGCGGGACGCGCGCTTGCTGTTTACATTCGCGTCCGTGCCGTCATACCGTGCCGTTTGTGTTTAAAATTGATTAGCTCGACGAGCTTACCAGCTGTGGCCGAGTCACGAGACGAGCCACGAGCCGAACCAACAACAGAAGGAGTTGAAAATAGCGTTCCGGTTAATCCGGTTATAATATTAGCTGAAAGTTGTTGATCATTAGACTTTCCGTTCGTCGCGACATCTATTGTCGAGTAGCAGTACTGATAATTCCGCTACTTGACGCTAGATGTCGACTACCAACATAATAGACGTTTTGGTAACAAAACTGATGTATGGAGTTAGCACTATACTTACTTATTTATCTATGATAACCTGTGCCTAATACCTGTGCTAATTCTTGGGATTGGGAGCAACTTATGCTTAGCTTAATACCTACCCTGTATGTATCAAAATGTTTATATTAAAGGTCAAATTTAATATAAACATTTTGATAAACATGACCATTTGACATTTCCCGCAGCAATGCAATCGGCAGCATGACTGCAGCAGTATTCCAGCGTGACATTACTGCCGACTGCATCGCAGATGTCTACATTCGCGGCAGCAATGCAGTCGACTGCAATTTTGCGCCGCAAAACTGCAGTAATGCTGGTATAGTCTGAATCTGAACAATACCTTTAGTCTCAATAAGGGCCGGTACAGACGGACGATTGCAACTCGACTGCTACTTGTATAGAAACAGCACGCCGACGTTGCAGTTGGAGTGCAGTTGGCGTGCAGTTTCCATACAAATTGCAGTCGGGTTGCAGTCCGTCTGTATCGGCCCTGAATATGCCGTATAGGCCGTATTATTATAAGTTTCCAAGTGTCCCATATAAAAGAACTTGCGGCGGAAACCGTGACCCCTTTTTCACTTCGGCTGCCTCGCTGACAATAGCTCAAATAAGTTGCTCTGTGGAGTTTTAATTAGGATAAAACATTTTAAATGACTGCTTTAGTTGGTAAAAGCCTACGAATATATATTTATACAAAAATAGTAGATACCTAGCGTTTTCTATGAGCGTAAGCCAACAAGAGGCGGAGGCGCTTTCCTAAAAACAAGAATCAGGCTCTACTTTGCGGAAATCCATATTAATGAAATCAAAAATATTGTTCCGCGAAATAATAACGTAGAAATAATAACCCGGTATAATTACGAGAGTATTTTTTGCATACAATTAATAAGAAAGTAGGAACATTAATTGCATGTATATAGAAATATTTATTTCATCAAATCAAATTTTCGTCAAATTTTTATTTATATAGAAATATTTATTTCATTAGTTTCGATATTTGTATTTACAAGCTTTTGATGTAACTTGCCCTGTTACTATGTTAGTATGTTAGTTTGTTAGTGTGGGTCAAATGTAGGAACTGTAGGAAGCTAAATTTGACCCACTTTCCGATATCCGATTGAGCTGAAATTTTCGCATACATGTATATCTGATGACAATGCAATATTATGATGACATGGAGCTGATCGGATGGAGACAGGAGATGGCCATGGGCTCTCTGTGATAAAACAACGCAAACTATATAATCGTGTTTGGAATTGTTACAACTATCTCGATGAGTATTAGTTGCCTTTGGAAAGAAAAGTACAGTCAGCGATAAAAGCTTGTGTCAAAAATGAAATTTTGGCAAAATAGTACATTTCGATGCTAGTGCGGAAAGTATCTCCCCGAGGATTCCCGAGGCTTGCCACTCGCCTACGGCTCGTGGCAAGATATCTCGGTACTCGTGAAGTAATGTTATTTTCATTTCTCATGCTCTGAAAGAGGGTCATTGTTGTTCTAAAAGGTGTGCAGAAAATGATACGTGTCTGCACTAGAGCATTTTACGTTCGATGTACGATTTTATTAATTTGTTTACAATAAGCAATTGAAATTTAAGTTTAAATGGATTTGTTATACAATTTCCATTCTAGTATTTGACTCTCCATTCCATAAATAACGATACTTTTGCCTGAATTGTTAATTCAAAGTACCCTCAAGAAATACTATAAAAATGTATACTTAGTCATGTTTTTTAAAAAACCCATGCATTTTACTTTTCTCGTATTCGAAATGAAAAGTAGAGTGTTTAACTCGGGTGAAAGGCATCATTTCTGCCTCAGACTCTTGGCGCTCTCACTGCGTTCGAGCGCCAAAATACCTCGGCAGGAATGAGTGCCTTTCATCCCTTGGTTAACAATCTACTATTACGCGCGTGTATCAAACGACGTTTTTTAATACAGTTGCAAAAAAATAAGAAAAACAACAAGTAAGGAATAAAAACAATATCGATTGTTGCCTTTGGAAACTTACTTAAACCAACTTAAACTTAGCGTGTAGTAAGGTAAAACGCCTCTTCTTTGACAGACGTTTCGGCAGCTATTCCTGCCTCTACCTTCTATAAATTTCCATAGCTATTCCGTTCCATTCAAGAACGAAAACTTATTAAGAACGGTTTTTTAATCTTCAATATTAAAAAATAAACGTGTTATAATGATGAAGAGGTAAGTAATAAAATATGAAATATGTATATTTTTCGTATTTTTACATTAACAGTAGGTTTTTATGTTGATTACGATGTTTAAAGGAAACTAATATTAACACTCATCATTAAGTAGTCATGAATTGGAACAAGTATAAATAAAAAAAATTGGAAAAGTGAAAAGCACTAGTTCGCGAAAACCAACTTTCCGCACGCTAAACAGCTACGTAAAGTAGCATTTTTTGAGCAACTGTATTAAATACTTATTTTATCTACAGTTGCCGTATACAATAGAATACGGAACAGTCCGTCCATATTAGCTAATCAACGCGTTTGACACATCATTGCCTCAACTCTAGGGTCGACGGTGTCCGGGCAACTGCCCCATTACCCTAAGCACGTCGCTGGCAGGAACATTAATACGGGGCATGTGTGTGACAGGAGGCATACTGGGCATGAGAAATCGTTTGCCTTTCCATCCCATGAGACTAACGGAATTTCGAAATCCCGAAATACATACCGAAACGATTTTAACAATATATTATTGGTAAATCCTGATCAAAAGATTGACTGTCAGCCACGTTCGTATAATTTGGAAATAGTTCCTTACTTTACTTTCTCTGTCTACTGTTACCTCTCTCCCAGTTACCCCACTTGACGGTATAAAATATTTTATTTTTGTAAAGCTGTTGCTCTGACGTTTAATCCTCTGTGTCGATACGAAGAAGCGGAGATGTATCCTTGTTTCCATAATGGAAGTATGATTGAATGTTTTGTGATATGTAAATGAATGTATATATATGTTTGAAGACTTGAGGTTTCTTCAGCCTCAGACCAAAAGATTGCGTACAAACTGGAAGGAAATTGAAGATAAACCAATTTGATTAACTTAAAAGAAACCACTGTTTTATTTCCGCTACGCGTTGTCTGGAAGAGATAGCCATTTTGCTATAAGACCGCCTGTTGTCTGCCTCAATTGTTTTTTTCCCTTAAGTTGTAATAATAATATTACAAAACAGCGGAAGAGTTGTCAGCTGTCGCCATTTTCTTGTTTCTTGCAACATTGTATTTAATTTAAACTGTCCTCAGTCAACCGCATTGCACGGATAATGCAATTAAATGGCGTTGAGTTGTTTCGCAAAGTTTTCAATGGTTTTCCCTCCGTTAGTCATAAGTAGGTACTATATAAAATGGACCTACACTTACTAAGATTGCAAGTTACAAATGTTTATACTTTCTATTTGGGTCGGGCCGTGTCGTACGGATGCGATCGTGGCCCAAAATGGTCTCGCCGGAAGATCAGCGCTGACTTTCAGGTCAGCATTATACTGAGGCGAGACCATTTTCGTGGTAAACTTTAACTCCTGCTTACCTATTTTATAAATGCTTATAGTTTTAGTTATACTTCTGAATGTAATTTTAGTTTTAAGTTTATCACGAATAAAACATTTGATTCTTGATTCTATTTGTTTAAAGTAGTCATTCTGAAAAATGTACCCAAAATCGTTATTTTTCATATTGTGCACATAAAAAAGCGTTTCCTCGACTATGGCCCAGATTTATCTATAATACAAGTACCTTCTACTTAAGGTAAACATGGTAGACATGCTAAATGCGCAATAGATGACACCTCGCTGTCACCTCTATTGACAATGACTTAAGTTTAAAGATGACATGTACTGGGACCGTGACGAGCACTAGTACGTTTACCTTACCTATATTTGTAAATTTATCTATTCGAGGGTGATATATAGTTTTGGTACCTACCCGCTATTATTTATATTATCTGTAACTGTAACTTTCTGTCATTTGAACAGTTAACGTGTGAAATACCTTCCGGCTGCTGTTTCCGATCGATTTCAAAGCGGATATTTAAAATACGGTCTCTTCCTTAGAATGGAAAGTGAATAGTCATTGATAGAATAGTTATGTAGTTACGATACAAGTGCGGAAAAGAGGAAATTCGAAACGAGTGGCGATAAATTAAAACACGACCGCAGGGAGTGTTTTAAATCGACACGAGTTGCGAATTACCTATTCGCACGTGTATCGTACAACGTTTTACAATACATATGGCCCTTTAAACTTTCGACATATGCACGAAAAGTGCTTTTTTACGCACTAGTGCGAGAAAGTAGCACCATATGTACTGTAAACTTATTTTACGCTCTTGGTCTGTCGACCATGTGAGTCGCAGTACGGTTATGGCGGTCTTGGTCATCTTAGTCTCTAACCGACCTCAAAAAAGAGGTTTTTAACGGGGTTGGCAAATGTCAAAGGTTCTCAATGATGGCGCCAGCATAGGTTCTACATGCCTCTATAAGTTGGGCAAGCATTTCCGTCAGTAGAAGAAGTAGGTTATGCTCCCATAGAAAGTGGATTGGCCTGTTAACAAAGTTTAGTCAGGAAAATACCCTATTACTTTAGTATCCAAACACGGAGCCACCACCATATTAGCTGCAGCAGTTTATTTAGTCTATGATCGGATATGTAGTTTAGTCTATGTCGTCTATGGTTCCATTTGCAGTTTGCTTGTCGAGTGCTTGACACGCGCGATCGTAAAGTGTCTGGGCCATTGTGTATCAGATATATTGTGATACGATATGATAACGGTAATGGCAGATGTGTAGGGATTTGATTTAGTCTACTTAGACCACGTCCGCTTGTCTGTACACGGTTTTATAAAAAAAGTCTTAAAACATTTAACCTTTTGCACGCCTTTTGCCACACCGTAGGTTCAACGCCAAAGACCGATTAATCGGTCATAGACCACAGAGCAACATAGACCTACGTGCATATGCATAAAGTTCAATTTAAGTTTTGACACTTCGGTGACGTGGCGTCTGGATGACAGCTTTTGTGTTTGACACGGCGTCGAAAAGGTTAAAAACAGACATCAAACTGCATTATACTTTAATTTTTTTTGTTTCTTCTAAAAGGCTGGCCAAGCATTCCATCCATTGAGGAAGGCGCAAAATTCATAATTGTAGGCGACTATAATTTCAAATATTTTTGCCGTAATTTTTGGTCTCGAAAATTATTAGCAAAGTATACAAGTAGAAAAAGTTTAAAGGATATCAAAAACGTCCAAACCTTTTTTCTTAAATCGACGTAAACCACCGGCACAGGAGCAAATTCCTTTCAGCTGCAAATTGAAAGGCGGCGATTTACGTGAAGCGTTTTCGACAATTTTGCATATAAATTACTCTTAATGGATACATTAACTAAACTAGCAAAAATCTATATTCTCGCGTAGTAACAGCAACTAATAACAAGATTTTATGAAAAGGATGTAACACACCGCTTTCTTTATACATGATCTAAAACTTTAAGGCTTGCTACATATGGTTGAGTTTTCAACAATACATTAGTTAGGGTGTAAAGGTCACACACATGGGCCAGTATGGAGGAAATATTTAATAAGTAAAGGTTGCAATGCATGACCACACTGCGCCATATTGGTATAATGCTTCATTAATCCGCAAGATGGCGACAATATTTGACCAAAGGTTATAAGGAATTTTAAATAAAATAGGATTTTCTTTGATAATATCATGTTGTATTTTTAATACGGATATTTTACTTTCGGAGCTGTATTCTTGGGGCTTGCTTTTCATGCAGGAAGGAAAGACCTGAAACTTTTTTATTACCTATAAAAATACATTTATTATCTCATGCAGGATTTACTTAGCAAAGTAGATACTCATTTGTTTCAAGCTCCAAGCCGCAAAAATTTTAGAAAACTTATCTAAAGCCCCTTTTACAGTAGTAAAATATAATTGTGAACGAGAACTATAGAGCAAGTTTAGGAACAAATCAAACTATTTTTTAATTAAATATTTTGATTTGTGTTTTTTAGGGTTCCGTACCCAAAGGGTTAAAACGGGACCCTATTACTAAGACTCCGCTGTACGTCTGTCCGTCTGTCTGTCACCAGGCTGTATCTCATGAATCGTGATAGCTAGACAGTTAAAATTTTCACAGATGATGTATTTCTGTTGCCGCTATAACAAAAAAAACTAAAAAGTACGGAACCCTCGGTGCGCGAGTCCGACTCGCACTTGGCCGGGTTTTTTAAATACATCTCAGTCTATTACAGTTTTTGAGAACTATAGATATAGCCCGTGTGGTGCCGGGTAAGAATAGCACCACCCCCCCTCTCTTTCCGTGGGTGTCGTAAGAGGCGACTTAAGGAAAATCCGGTGGATTGGGCAGCAGCGTCCTCCGAGAACTACCTCTATCAAACTGCGGTCGCCAACCCGCCTGCCAAGCGTGGCGACTACGGCAATCCCCCCCAAGGTACTTGGGGGAGGCCTATGTCCAGCAGTGGACGTCTATCGGCTGACATGATGATGATGATGATGATAGAGATTTCTAAATATAGATATTTAGAAAAGTATTAAAGGGTGGCGAATACTTTTTCTTCCGCGGCTATTGCTATTGACTGTAGGTATATACCTAGTAAGAATCAGAAGAAGGCATTATATTATTTTTAAGTGCACAAAAATGCGCGCATGTCTCAATATCCTGCATTCCTAACACAATCGGAAAAGGCAATAAAAATCCGCGCCATATTTTATTATATTTGCAGGCGACATGAAACCGACGTGTCGGATTTATCTCATCGTGAATATATTATTTAATTATAGGTACATAGGAAGCGGTGGTGGCCGAGTGGATATGACGTCCGACTTCCGTTTCGGAATTCCGTTCCGTTTTTCGGAACTTATGTACGAAATATCATTTGATATTTACCACTAGCTTTTCGGTGAAGGAAAACACCGTGAGGAAACCTGCATACATCTGCCATAGAGTAACTTATACTAAAGCGGTACTGTCATAGTAAATTTTGTAACCCCAGTAAATTCAATGCCATCTGTCGACACACTTTAAAACTAAAAATGAAGATTTATAAAAATACGATAAAGTATTTAAATATGGATAAATGATTTTTTTATTTGCATTAATTATTTTTATGATTTCGACCCATGTTCTTTCACTGATATGCGTTAAAATTGTTAAATAACAAACGAAACCGTCAACGCCACCTATACGACAGTAGGCCAAAGCTAGTAGCGCCCTCTGAACGCGAATCAAATTTTCTTGATTTTCGAGGCACGTTTTTTCCTTAGACTGTATCCATCTATTACGGAGTCATATCTATCTTTGCATCTGCGAAGAAATTCAAAGTGAGTCCGCATCTCATTGGGCTAGCATGGGGACTATAGCCCAAGCCCTCTCGCGCATGAGAGGAGGGTTGTGCCCAGCAGTGGGACGTATATAGGCTGAATTATTATTATTATTATATACCTATGGAAATCCTTCGAAATTCTCTGAGCATGAGCACGCGCTGTCGATACTGTGCTTATATTATATCGCAACTTCAAAAAATGTTTTTCCGATTGATATAATACGTTGCATGGAAATAAAGATACCACTTGTGGGTAACAAGAATAGTAACATAATATAATCCTTAGAGACAGGAGCTCGAATAAGCTTTGTCACAGGCATCATTAGTTAGGCTTACTGTCCTTGTGTCTTGTACCTACACAAAATATCCGCAAGTGTTACGCACAATACATTTGGTATATAACTACTTACGTCACAGGGCGGACACGCTATACATTAAAAATCACTTCCGTTTCTATGTGTGAACGGCATGTCTGTACACGCGGCATGCGTCATAGTGTAAGTTGCTTAAATATAGTACCAAATAGTACTGAGCGGGAACTGTCGCAGGGCGAGGTAATTCGAGTCGGGGCGGGGCGGTGCGTGGCCGTTCTGTATGATAATACTATTACTTATTCTGTGGTACTGGTGTAGTGCAGGGTCTCTATAATAGTACCGTTAATATGCATAATTCTTACGTCAACTAACCTGACGTTGCCGGGCTGAAAAGTGGTGCCATTTCCCCCACCAGCTCCTCAAATTTCCCTCTTACAATTCTTTTTTACAAATCGCCCGTAAGTGACTCTAGCATAGGCTGTTGAGGGAGTTATTTATTTTTTTATTTTTATTTATTCAGGTAAATACACATAATATACAACTTAATTACAAAAGTACCGTTAAACCAGTAAGGTTTGTCTCGGTACACCATCCGCAGTAGATTTGATACAATAATAAAATATAACAACAACATACAAAAGTTCGGTTATTAAATTTGATTACTTACAGTATTACCCTGTATAAAGCTATCTGGTCCTATTTATTTAGTCCGGAACAAGCTAATGCCATTATATATAAACCTGTATAAAAAAGGGTTCGGACGTTTACCTTCATATTTCGGGTAAAGGGTGTCGAAACATACCCTTTTATTAACCTAAACTCGTTTACGCACTGAGATTATTGTGTACACTATAAACGAGTGTGCTTAAAAAAACAACGTATACCTAGGTTTAAAAAAATAAACAAAAAAGCTGTATTTATTATAATTGTTTTTTTTGTGATATGGAGTATAAGCAGATTGAAAACTATAAAGTTAATGATAAGTTTTACAGTACATATGGTGCTACTTTTCTGCACTAGTGCGTAAATTAGCACATTTCGTAACTATGTCAAAAATTTAAAATGTACTGTAAAACGTTGTACGATACACGTGCGAATAGGTAATTCGCAACTCGTGTCGATTTAAAACACTCCCTTCGGTCGTGTTTTAATTTATCGCCACTCGTTTCGAATTTCCTCTTTTTCGCACTTGTATCGTAAATAACTATTCTATACGATTTTGATACCAATCATCAACGTTACACTTTATGCTTCAACGCTTTTAGTTCAAATGAAGACGGTCTTTTTTAGGGTTCCGTACCCAAAGGGTAAAAACCCTGGGGAGGGACCCTATTACTAAGACTCCGCTGTCCGTCTGTCCGTCCGTCTGTCCGTCTGTCCGTCTGTCCGTCCGTCTGTCCGTCTGTCTGTCACCAGGCTGTATCTTATGAACCGTGATAGCTAGACAGTTAAAATTTTCACAGATGATGTATTTCTGTTGCCGCTACAACAACAAATACTAAAAACAGAATAATATAAATATTTAAATGGGGCTCCCATAGAACAAACGTGATTTTTTTGCTGTTTTTTTTCCATAATGGTACGGAACCCTTCGTGCGCGAGTGAAACTAGCGAAATATTATGCGTTACTTCCCCCAAAAGCAGCCAGCAAATTAATTTGACAATCGCCTATGAAAAGCCGCACGCACGTAGCTGCCGGAAAATCAATATAGGAATTTCATATTCAACAAGTTCTCTAGACATTGTTCTGCGCGACATCTAGCGAAGTTTCCCTGAACTAACGCGGACTTAGTTAAACGTCACGTAGTTTGTGTTTTGATGTGACAAGAGGTCGCTGGAGTGTAATCAAATTTTGTAGATTACTTTTCAACTAGAGGCGTAAGTTTTTGTTATACATTTTACTAAGTATTCATTTGTCTTGTTTCAGGTACTGGCTCCAATTATTTGGTATTTTTCCTTGTGACATTGTGGCGGTAGGTAAATATTAAAAACAACATATTAGAAACCCGTCAAAACATTATGGCAGAACCATAATACTTAACGATAAATTACTGGCTTTTATGGACCTTGCAGAAAAGTCGTTTTTGTGAAAGACATTAGAGGAATCGTAAATAACCCAAATAACTTTATTTTTATGGCGGAGAGAGAAAAACTACAGAAAGACGCGTAGATACGACATTTTATATTTAATGAAAAACCAATCGTTGAATGTCGTCGAACATTGAAAGAACAGCAAAAATGTACATGGCCGGGGGTCATGATCGTTTCCTTAATTTTCACGACCCTTTATTAGTTTACCATCAATTTTATGACCAAGTAATAATGTAAACCACAGTAAAAATAAAATTATATTTTAACTTGCATTTACATGATGACTATTTAATTATTAAGTAACATAAAATTAGAAAGTTACTTAATTGAATGAAAAATCCATAGACAACAAAAACGCCGTTTCGAACCGTGACAGAACTAGAACGTAATTTTTACGTAAACGGTTGCCAACCGCGTTAAATCGTGCGAAAAGTTCAACGACACTTATTTTTTATAATCCTAAGTAAAGTGTTTGCGCAAATTCTAGATGTCTTCTCGACCATTAATCCGAATATCAAACGCAGGCAAAGTGCGACAGGGGTGAATATATGATTTATAAGGTTAGACTGCCGGAGTCGTGGCGTGGGCGATCATAAAATGCAGGGTTGCGGCTGAATAGGGGTTTATGACAAAAACTCCATAGATAATGTCTCTTGTCTCTGATTTTGACGGGTGTGGCTGTTTGAGTAATAGCTTTGGTCTAGGTAAGTGTGTTGTTTGTTTTGTTTCCGCGTTATGTCGTCGTCATTGTAATTTTAATTCAATGAGTATTATAAATTGTTCATTGTTTTAGATATTTGTGGCAGTAAAAAGGTTGAAATAGTAACAGACACGCGATTGCAAATTGAAATACTTAGCTTAAGGTTGTTTCTTCATTAGGTTTGAATTACTTAGGTTTAATTGTCATAATGGTTTAATACATTGTTATACCACCCCAGTAGCATAAATACGTCATTATGACGTCAGCGACGTCATTATGATGTAATAATGCCGTCATTATGACGTCGCTGACGTCATTTTGCTACCTGGGCAGAAATGACGTTCATGTTTAAACCATGAAATACCGTCACGATAAAAGTGAACAACGTATAATTTAATGTTAATTAATTGAGATACGACAGTAAATTAGTCGAGCGATTCAATTAAATTATCTGGAATTTGTGGAAAGCGTTTTACATTACATATTATCGCGGTTTCGTGATTAAATAATATCATTGCATATATTACTAGGTACATTATGTTCGAATATTCAAACTAGTTGGTAAATAACGTTCACGCGTGTTACTGGAGCCACGAGTAGTTTAAACTAACAAATTCCTCACCAATTGTGGTTTTGTAAAATATGTCTCGAAACAACAAATATGTCTTACATGAGTTACAGGTCGGTAACCGCCGTGAACATATACAGAATGAGCAAGAAAGAAAGAAAATAATAAAAGATAAATGAAACTACCGTTACCCCTTCACTAGTTAAACTCGTTAATCAAAACAAAATTCTATCTGTGCTCGATAGACACAATTGTACACTCAATATTGTACTTAATTACCTCGACATGTAACAATTGTTATTAATAAATATATTTCATTTCATTTCATTTCTCGTAGACAACGGTTATTTGATATATAAAGGAACTATCCTATGACTGGCTGACACAAACGACTTACATGCTATTAACAGCAAAACGCACTAGGTCTTGAGTAAACGATTTATTTTAACTCGATACATAACAATGCTTGACCGACGCTTCCGTGGATCCGGCGCCAAGCCATCTTGATCTTGACAGCTCGCGCTCATGACAACCGTCCTGTCAGTTAGGGGCGCGTTCCGAACTCCGCTAACAATAAAATACCCATCTACTGAAATTGTATCAAATAGGTTACTGGAATGTAATTTTTATACATTTATAATATTATTATTTGTAGATTAATCTCGCTTTCTCTAAATTAACGGGCTAAAGGTCTTATAAACCTAATATCCATCTCACATTTATGTTGCATATAAAACTATATTTTTGCCATCATGGCCAACGCAAATCGTAAAAACCTCGGCTATTCTCTATAAAAAAGCTTTCTCGTAAAGTCTTATCTTTAATAGTCTAAAAAACCTCGTAAATTGACCTAGGATGATTTAGAGAAGCACTCTCCAGTCCATTGTCTTCATCAATAGTTTGTCCCCAAGCCTTGTCAAACATTTTTTGCATCCAGACTTCATTAGGAAAATAATCTGCAACCATCCCTTAACTACCATGCTCTTGGCGCTATAGCTTTAAGGTAGAAAGTAGAATGGTTAGTTGTTCAGAAACCGCAAAACGTGAGTTGATTCTGATAGTGACAAGTCCTTTCTGGATGACGTGGCAATGTTCACTTACTTGACTTTTTAGGGACCCGTCCCCTATTGGCGGCTCTGGGAAATCTAAAATAGAATGTGAATTATATTTTAGTGTTTGTTAACGAACACTCTACTTCAAAATATTTATCAGTACGGTTTTTACTCACTATTATTTTTAGTCGCTTTTGGCGACATGTTTCGGATTCTTTGGGAATCCATCCTCAGGCACGAGTGTCCGCGGCGGTTGTACGTCGTGCACTCACAACAACATGTCGCCAAAAGCGACTAAAAATAATAGTGAGTAAAAACCGTACTGATAAATATTTTGAAATATGTCTCACGATAGTTTAAGTGCGAACACTCTACTTACCTACTCTATTCATAGAGGTTCAGGTCAACATGCAGTTAAAACATATCGTTTAGTTATTAGCACAAATCAATAAAAAAAGGTAATACAATACCTACGTCTTAGTTGGAACTGTAACAAACATAATAACAAATACTTCTAAAATAGTTATACACCAACTTGACAGTGACAAAGTGTAAAAATACTACATTAAACTTCATATTTTCATAGGAATTGGACATGGTGGCACTTCCACACTGTCGTTTGCCAAATCGGTTCAAAAGATTGAACAGATTAAAATACTGTCCAATTATTTTTACCGCCGCAATTGTTCAAATAAATACTTGACAACGGTGTAGTAAAATATGTTTTACCTCTGGACCGTAGTGGTTCCTTAAAATGTACCCGAGGGAATAGTAAAGATCATAAAACTAGGTCGGAGCTGTCGGAAGCTAACATAGTCATAAACGGAGTGAATTTATTACACTAGTGAAAAATTACTGTTTAACTAAGATACAGAAGTGTCCGTTTTAATTAAATTATTATTTGTCATCGTAAAATGTAATTGATAAAAGCAAGATAAGCCCTTAAATTGCTAAAGTTACTTTATGATTATGACTTTTATTTAATTTAATTTATTTATTTTGAAGATGAAACAAATTAAACTGAACCCACGCTCAACTTTCGCTTGGCCTGTTTTACAATTCTCGCTGACGAGGCGCGGATCGGATAACATTATTTGCCAAATAGATTGATGGAGCAAACTTTTTAAGGCAGGGAGGCTAGCTGATTAGATAGCTGGCGGTTTTTTGCTGATAGTGAGCCATTGGGAATGACCGGCAAAAGTAGTGCGAATTGATTCAAACATTTTTTTACGCAATGGATATCACTTCGGAATTTGATAAAAAAAATCCTAATTTTGAACGAATGATTGTTTTTCTGATGCGTCTTTTATTTATTTTAAACTTTATTGCACATAAAAAGTGTACAACAGGCGGACTTAATGCCATTATAGGCATTCTCTACCAGTCAACCATAGGGCTAAACAGAAAAGCGTCAAGGTGGTTTTCCGTGTGACAAAAAACGTGTCCCCATTTTGAATATATTTGATTTAACAAATCTATGCTAAAGTATGATCTAAAAAGGATTCTATTATTTAAAAAAAAAAATACTTTTTAGGGTTCCGTACCCAAAGGGTAAAAACTGGACCCTATTACTAAGACTCCGCTGTCCGTCTGTCCGTCTGTCTGTCTGTCACCAGGCTGTATCTCATGAACCGTGATAGCTAAACAGTTGAAATTTTCACAGATGATGTATTTCTGTTGCCGCTATAACAACAAATACTAAAGACAGAATAATATAAATATTTAAATGGGGCTCCCATACAACAAACGGAATTTTTTTGCCTTTTTTTTTTTGTAATGGTACGGAACCCTTTGTGCGCGAGTCCGACTCGCACTTGGCCGGTTTTTTTTATTGCGCAGCAAGATTTATGTTAAGCAGAGTTTATTTAATGGTTTAAAATTTAACATTACATTAGGAAAGGAAAGCATGAATTGGCTAGTTGAGAAATATTAATTCATTTCATTCGTTTTTAACCTGAACCTTGTTACTTAAGTTAGTTTCTAATTTATTTAATATTTTGTGTTTTAATATTTTCTTATAATTTTTATAAATAAAAACAAATAAAAGGCACAAAATGGTGATAAAAATCACTCCTTAAAGTAAAATCTATATTATAACAAATAATAGGACCACTAGGCTGCAGACTTCAGTAATAAATAACCTAGTCTACTTTGACATATCAAGTCTCAAAGTGCCAAAAAGGCTTTTTTGAAGCAAGCTTTAAGAGTTTTTACACTCGACTTTGTGCAAATGCTTTGTGCAACAGCTAAGTTTTCTGTAACGCTGGAAAAATCTTAAAACTACCACACCACGTAGCTTTTTTATGCTAAATGCAGTTTGCGACGGCAAAGTTATGTTTGTCACGCGTTCAGGCGGCAGCCGTATATGCATGCTATTTTTGTGAACGTGTGTGCATGTGATAACGTTTGGAATCAACGCTGTTATACAATTTGCATTTCTGTTGAAACTGTGGCTTTATTCGTTAGTGTAGTGTGGAGTTTATAAGCTGTCTATTAGACTCCTCATTCAAACCTTTAAGGCTTAATAAATACAAAGGCTTAAGTTAAAAGGCTCAACCCTTCAAAATTAATACTTGTACGTAATCATATGATTTAATTACATGCATGCTAATTAATTATTTAATATAGTCTTGGAAGTTAGATCACTTAGGGTCGGTTGCACCAAACTGTTTGTCACCGTTAAAGAGTTCGCTAAATTTAATTGTAAGGAAAGTTTCATAGTAAACCGCCGCGGCGCGCCGGGTGACGTTGATCAGTCTGTCAAGTGCGGATCGTGCAATTGGCACTTAGACTAGCCTTCAAAAATACTTGGAGCTCGTAAATTTTATATTTCGCTTCCTAATTTTCTTATATACCATCTAACTGTCGTAAATAAGCATATCTGACAGTAAGACCGTAGCTCTGGCACTCTTTTATGTGTGAGGCTTAATGTTCCAAACGGTTGCGTGGTTAAGGCTCGAATGCTTCCAAGCCTCACCTCACATGTCTATACATAATAGTTGGTAGGTATGTTTAGTTTAAATGCACATTATGCTCTATAAGCGTCATTATTAGGGTTGAGAACATCAAAGCTTAAATTATCAAACCGTTGCCAACATAAGGCTCGAAAGCTCGCTTCGCATCACTTTTGTCTGTACATATAAGTTAGTTTGTTAAGTATGAATGCATGCGCCTGTATTGTACGTCTTTGACATGTTCCCTCTGTGCACAAAGAGTGTTTGTTTAGAGAAATGGGACAATGTCAGGGAACTGTGTCAGGCTGTTGTGTTTCAATAAATTATTTCCATGCGGTGTATATTCAATTGGGAGGGAAATATTTATATGCTCGCAAATGAATAAGACTTTCTTTCACATTGGGGTGGCTCTCCCGTACCTATTCAGTGAGTTTTTAAATTATTTAATCATTAAAGCATTATTGACATTAAGTCCGTTTTTTGTGCGTAGGAAATATTTAATTAAGGAACAATACACAACAAATATAGCTTGTCAAAGGACTGTCTCATTTCAAACACAGACAGAGAGAATCATACTATCTTTGTGTTGCACTAGTACTAGCACCCAATCGCAAAGGATGAGTAAAGTTTTTTTGTTCCTATTTACTGACAATTTGGTTTGACCAACTATAGTAACAAATAAATAGGTAAGTGTACAGTATATTAAACTAATATTAAAATTAAACTATATAAAACTTAATATTGTCTTCGGTTACCGCGATGGTTACTCATGAAATAAAACTTCGGGATGTATTATAAATTCAATATGCGCGGTATAATTCGATTTCATAGTTAAATAAAACTTATAAATAAAAAAATGGTCCCCAGGTCGCCTTTTATACGTTAAGATTTTCTTTTATGCAATAGTTTAAATGAATAAACACAAGTTAAAGTCACTATATGATAAGCTGTACATTTGTAAAACCCTTTAAATTAATAAAACGTTAATATTAAGCGGTTACGCTTGGCTTTATCCTAACAAAAAATCTTCTATGGCAATGGTAATGGTACGATATACTTAAATAGACAAGTAATTAAAGTTTCTTTAATAAATATAGGGTTAACGAAGTCGGTACAGTTTTCTCATTTGCCTGTTCGTAAGAGTTAAATTGCTTCCCGGGGATAGGCAGTCGACCTAAATTGTCGGTCAAGAGACATTTGTACGAGATTTTTGTAGTTTGCGAGATTTGTTTTTTGTTTAGTTGGGATTTATAGAAGAAGAAGAATTTTGGCAGAAGAGTATCAAATTCCGGCGGTTTTTGTAATTTAAATTGAATTATAATTATGCCTTACGCAACCCCTGACACCACGGGGTTGCGAAAGGCATACTCGTAATATGTAATTCAATTTAAATTTTTACAGATTTTGAAAAGGTTGGGACACTGTTACAGACGGGTTGGCCTAAAGCAAAGGGGGTGCAAAAAAAAGACTTGGAATTTTTTTAGTAGGTACAATAACATGTCTGTTTGATCGCGATCTTCGCGGTCAACCTAACACACTCCTCCTCGCTTCGCTCGTCGTCGCACCTACCTTGTCTCTGTTACTTAAATTTACCTGTTCCAAATGATTGATTTTAATTTGTCAAGTAGTGGTTTCAACTTGCAGGTCAAATATCTCGGCCATTTTTGATTTTAGATAAAAGTTTTTCCTACAAAACATGCTTATTTTAATTTATTCTCTACGATAACACAATAAAAAATAGGTGTCATAATAACATCACTCCGATGAAAGTGTCGGCACCCCCTTTGCTTTAGTCCAACCTAACACTCCGCACCCTCGTTGAGCTCTGGCAACCTTACTCACCGGCACACTATGAGTAGGGTCTAGTGATATTTGGTTGCGGTTTTCTGTAAGGTAGAGGTACTTTCCCAATTGGGCCAGTTTTCCAGTAAAGTATAACTATCTTCATGCAGAATGTAGTCTTGGACACGACACGGTGCGAATAGTCCGTCGGTGAGGTCGGCAGTTTGGGCCCTACCCCGCTGTTGGCGGCACCCTAGGTCAGGTTTTTTATCATTATAAAAAAACATACTCATTAGTTTATGTGTATTTTGTAATATTTTTGTGTTTTTACGTTTTACTTTTATCAAAGATAGATATAACTCCGTAATAGATGGATACAGTCTAAGGAAAAAACGTGCCTCGAAAATCAAGAAAATTTGATTCTCGTTCAGAGGGCGCCACTAGTTTTGGCCTACACTCGTATAGAGGGCGTTGACTGTTTCGTTTGTTATTTATAATCTTAACGCATACCAGTGAAAGAACATGTGTCAAAATCATATAAAAATAATTAATGCAAATAAAAAAATCATTTATCCATATTTAAATACATTTTATCGTATTTTTATAAATATTTATTTTTAGTTTTAAAGTGTGTCGACAGATGGCAGTGAATTTACTGGGGTTACAAAATTTACTATGACAGTACCGCTCTAGTATAAGTTACTCTATGCTTTTATTTACTCATAAATGTATAAATAACCTAGTCTGAGAAAGAAAATTAATAAAGAGAATATTCCTTACACGTGTGTCTTGTGACTTGTCCAACGTTCGTCGGACTAAGTATCTTCTTGACTTAATTTTTCGCAGCAGCATAGCAGCACTTTAGAAGAAAGTATGTCAAAATTGCTCTAACTTACACGCGGATGTATGTCACGTCACGCCGCTCAGCACTTTACATATCCATTAGGTACAAGTATATATATCACAGAAAATGAATGCGATGATGAAATAGATAAAGTTGTTGTACCTAGGATAGTTATTTGTTTTACAAGGGGCAAAGTACAAATTAAAAAAAAAATATATTATTGGGGGGGAAGGTTAAATTTAATATAGATTAGCATGTATAAATTATAATTATAATTATTTTAATGTACTGGGTTGATACCTAAATAAATAACATTTTTATTTTATTTTTATTTTTTTATTTTTTTATTTAAACTTGTTGTTACGTCGTGCTAATATTGATATCCAAGCAAGCGAAATATACTAAAATTGGTAATAAAATAAAACTCAAAAAAATCTGTCTTCCCCTGCTGGCTCCAAAATTCCAAAACAAAAATTGCTGACTCGTACACTTCGGCAAATCATAATTATGACAATATTTGTGACGTATTCAACCAAAAGGTACCACATTGTCGCTTTGTGATAAGGTTGATTTCTAATTGTAGCTATATGGAAATAGTGCCTTACTGACAAGCGACAATAAGTACCCTTTTGGTTGAAAATGGCACATTTTTAGAACAGTAGATAGATCTTTTTGTGGTTTCGGAGCAGGCTCCAAAATTATTCAGTATGACCTACATATCCCCCTCAGAGTAATAATTTTTAATGGTTGGACATAACAAAATAACCCTTATACTTGCTATCCATAAAGTTATTACTTATTACCAGCATTTAGTTTTTCTTTACGCAGCGAACGGCGACGAATAAATTGGGATACTTTCGACGAAAGCAGGTACAGATGCTTTCGTCGAAAGTATCCCAATTTATTCGTCGCCGTTCGCTGCGTAAAAAAAAACTATTAATGTGACTGCCACTGATCCCTCTGTATAACAACTTATTAAATCTGCCATTAAAAAAACTAGAAGTCGGTTCTAATTTAACAATTTGTGATGGTTTTGAACTAGTTTCGATACGACCTTGACGATCGTCTTGGTAATAGGGAATATTACGCGAAACTCTGCGAAGAGGGCGCCACTACCACAATCTGAAGGTCTATCGCAAAACAAGAAAATCTAAATTTATTTATCTAACATCTCTCACTGTTGCACATTCGAGCGATAAAGAGGCAGATAGCGAAATTTCGGATTCGCGTTTCCCAGTAGGTTCTCTGTAAACAAACCGCCTTGGTGCATCAATGTCATAATTTAATATCTCTGAAAACTTGTCAAAAAATGGCACATATGTATAAGTTACTCTAAGGCTGCACTCTGGTGGCAACATTGCAGTAATACCCTCTATTGGCGCGCATCTCACGCACGACTTTAACTTTATTTCGAATGCACCAATCAACGTATCAAAATATAATAATATCAAAACTAAACTATAATAATAAGAAAATATCAAAATCGTAACAAATTGTGAAATCTGAATCAGTCTCCTAATCATAGTAATCATATGATCGAGGCTATTTTCTCGCTTCTACGCGAGATATAGTATATACCCATATAATTTCCCATCAAAGCGGAAAAAACCGGCTACGGCGTAGCGCTACGATATTAACGTAGCAGTGAGTTTACAGAGCGAAATACTGTAAACATTTATTTTGGAACTTTAAAATTAGAATTCGCCACGTTCCAATCAAAGGAATTAATATTTTTTAATGGCGGATTCATGGTAGAGCAGCACCTAAAGAAATAGCGGTTATCATATCATTTTTTAATTAATAAGTGGAATTTCTTCCTTCTAGGCCATCTTTGACGACCTCCAAGCCTAGTCGGTCCAGGTTCATATCCTGGTAAGGGCATTTATTTCTGTGTTTAAACACAAATATTTGTTTCGGAGTTATGGATGTTTTCTAAGGAAAAATTAAAGATGATAAATATAGAAGTTACAATAACAGAATAAAAGTAAATTATGGATAATTATAAAATAAAACTACTAAAACTAAACTAGAATAAATAAAAATACCTAAAACAAACCATGGCCTTTTGGCCCATCACGCAGGCACCATTCCCGCGCTGTATCGCGATGGCAAGCCTTTGCGCGAGAAAGCTGCCCGCGCAAGGGTCCCCCTTGGCTTCTTTCAACCGCTCCCCGAGCTCCTTGTGGAGCCCACGCGCACCCCTGCCCCATGGACTTAGTATCTCGACACCAAAAGCTACAAATTCGTAGTTGGTGCCGAGAGCTATATTTATTGGATTTAAAGCGCTCTGATGTTTTCTATGTATATAAGTATTTTCATATAAGTATATATTATATATATCGTCGTCTAATACTCACAACGCAAGCCTTTAGAGCGTTTTCACATTGCCCGATCCGATTTTGGATGTCGGAAGGAAGTAAAATGTAAGATATATGTGTTTCTCTGTATTTATTCATGCTTTTAATAAATCATTATTACTAAAATAATGCAAAAAAGGCGGACTTAATGGCAATGGCACTCTCCTGCAGCTTTTTTTCTCATAGGCGCCTTCCGACATCGGAAAGGCGCTTATTACGATAAATTCAGCCATGTCGGAGCGCCTCGTCAGCTATCGGACCGATAATATTTGTTTGTGTGCGTATGTGTAGGCAAAATGCTTGTTGTAGTATGCGTAACCGCTAAAGACGGCGGCGGCGCCCGGGCGCGCCCCCGCGGCCTGACGACGCGGATGTCGGATCCTACATCCAGCTCTTACTGAGCTTACTGTGGGACTAGGTTGATCTGTGTAAAATTGTCCTGTAAAATTTATTATTGATTTATTTTTTATCTTCCCTTATAATACCTACCTATTATTGTTACCAATACATCCCAAAATAGGTTGATACTAATTTATTATTCATCCAATCCCCGCAGAATATAACATTACAGAGGTCATAACCCCTCGTTCATTTCATATATAATTAAGTAGGTAGATATAATGATAGTTTTATGTTATATATTATATACTTGCCTTCATAGCTGATTCATACTTAGCGACACCTAGATATGTATTTTTTTATTAGTAGGATTAGTAATTTACCTTACTCCTTTTTAACTAGTTGTAATTTTATTTCTTATGTGCCTACTTCTTTCTTCTTTTAAAAGAGATCCATCAGAAAGCAAAATAATAAACAGTAATTATGTATACCTCCCAAATTACTCTATTCCTCTCTCCTTGATATTTCTTTTCGCAGCTTGAAACAAACGAAATAGGATTGCTTTTCCCCTGAACGCAAGGCTAGGGGTGATTTTATAGAACTTTATTCACCACCCTCAGAGAAAATGGCCGAGTTGGATGCAGCCAAAGATGGCGGCGCGCATGCGCGCTGAGTCGCTCAATACGTTCACCCTCCCATAGCTTAATCTCTGTCCCTATGCTCTCCTAGTCTTATTGACCTTATGAGGTTATAGCACAGCTGAATTTCAGTCACATTTATTAACTTCTAATAAACTATGTTCGCGTCACGAACATATGACTTGAATGCTGTTACAACCCACGCGTGACATATGTTAGCTTTAAGTTGATAAAAATCTATGATTTATCACTATTTAATCAGCTTGCAAGATAAGAGAAGATGACACATAAAAGCACTAGACTTAGTTGAGGCTTTACACTCACTAATGTCACTGGCACTTTACACTAGCACTGTTAGTCATCGATTTTGGGCTCGGCCGCCGCTCCCATTTCAATCAACAACCAGCTAACCTGTGAACAGAACCTGTGGACACACAATATAGCAATAAAAGAACATTCAGAATCCTCTTGATGTTAATCCTCGAAGATCGGTTGAATCTTCCAGTCGGTCCATTTTGTTGCGGTCGGTTCGTTGGTAGGGCGTCGCCTTTGCCTGTTTGTCCCGGCGCAGCAGTAGACTTTACTTACTGCTGTGACAGGACAATATGGCAAAGACGCGCGTGAGGACGCGACGTCGTCGGGCGTCGGCGAGCGTGTGGCGACGGAGACGCGGCGCGCCGCGCCCCGCACCCGCGCATGCGTACCCCAGCACCCCTCAATGGACACCCTCAATCAACTATCGATTTTCCTTTTAAAAAAAGGTTAATTCATTGCAAAAGGGATATTTATACTACAATGTTTATGTTTACAACTGCATTTTTTTACTGGGTTACTGACTTGGGGGTACCAGCCTTGCGTTTCGCTACATCCCTTAGCTTCAGCCGAAACCACTTTTTTTTTCACTTACGTCAATTCAATAGGTGGGTATGTGGGTAGGAACCTACTTAATATTTGCAATATTTCAGGTATAAACTTCTAAATTTTGATACCTTTAACGCGTTCCCGAGATAAAGGGTCTGGACAGACAGACAGACAGACAGACAGACAGACGGACGGACGGACGGACAACAAAGTGATCCTAAGCCTAAGGGTTCCGTCTTTTCCTTTTGAGGTACGGAACCCTAAAATAACGTTCATCAAAATTTAAAACTATACTTTTTTGTAACTACAAAAAATATTTATTAATTAAATATATCAATTTTAGCTTAATTTTTATCACGCCAATTGTATTCAAATTGTCTCAACAAAACCACAAGTCAGATAATGACTTCACTTAACATTATAAATACAAATCTACAAATACAACATCCACTATTAAAACAATTTCGCCCAAATTATCTTGTTGAAAATCCCGAGCGTCGCTGCCGGGTCAATGAACCCCGTCTATATGTCCCGGCCGGAGACATTGACATTGGCTGAGCCCTAGATAGCTAGTCAGGATGACTTGGCTATTGTCAACACTGTCTCCATTCAATCAAGTGATCGATTGATGCCTAACACTCAAGTGTTGGTTTAATATTATAATCAAACGCCGACTCTCTTTTTCTATCCTCTCTCTATCTGCATCTAAGGATAACTGCGACGGTATCATGGTCGCATTTTTATCACTTGTCATGTCATGCGTCACTTTCGTACTTACATACTCATTAGAACGTGACAGGCATAATGACAGATGATAAAAAACCGACCATCTTAGCCCAGCTAGTGGCTGGTGGCCTAGCTAAAATGACAATCTAACATCGACAAATACCAAACGAATTTTTTTATATATATATCGGAATGACGGTGACGCTACGAAAAGTCACGTGACTGTTTATATAAAAGTTTCGAATGGCATTTTCTATCAACGATTTTGTCATCTTGGCTAGGCGTCCTGGTAGTAAATGCTAGTCTGATTAATCTGGGTTAATACCAAGACAGGTTGATTAAATGGCTGTAATTTCTTTTAATTACCCTCGGTAGCCTATTTATTTTAAACAGTAATATGCCTCTAAGTTTACTTATAAATAAAATAAAATAAAATAAATAAATAAATAAAGTTTTATTTCAGGCAAAAAGTACATTCGTACACCCATATCAAGATACAATTTAAAAGTTAAAGGTTATACATAAAACCATTTTTAATATCCACAAATATGCCTCGCGTTTCTAATTTTGCCTCAATCCAGTAAGATTAGCCGAAACGTGACAAATTATACGCCTGTGTCAGGGTTCAGAGGCAATCGGCTGGGCTCATGGGGCTCACGTTTGGGGTTTTTTCGGTGAATAGGGTTTTTCATCTGGTAATTAGCGTCCTATTCTTTCCTTAAGATTTCGGGATAGATTTACAAAATTTGTCACGAAATCTTTAGAGGAAAAAAGACGAATATTAAGGGAACAAAGATTACTAAAATGGCGTTAGGTATAGTAGAGTGACCGAACAGGCTTTAGGTTACTTTTCTCTCATGTCGTCTCGGACATGGGTATATTTGGTATCAGTACATTCAGTATGATGACCTGAATACAAATATATGAGACGACATAAGTAAAAATCGATTTCTAGAAGACTTCAAGACCACAAACCTCTGTCAAATCTAACAAACTGTTGATAATCGTTAGAAAAGAGACGAAAAACTTTAATTTATAAGAGGTTACTAAGTTTTGTAAATAGCTGGAAAACATCTAACGATCTTTGTATGTATGCAGCTATATACCTACAGATGTTATATTACCAGTGTCCAAAGGAACCTAAATACACAAAACCTTAAGAAACGAAAAGGTCTGCAAATACCTAAAGCGAGTGAAAAGATAAATTGATGACGTCCGAGCTGATTTATGGTACAAGGAAATTTTCTAAAGGAAAAGTTCCTGGATATCCATCAAACAGCTTAGCAAAGAATCTGACCAACTGCGACTTGTATGGATAATGTAGCATTTATCATGCAAATCCGCAGCTATAACTTTTAACGAGTTTAAATTTATTTTAGTCTTAGATTATTTAAAATTTAGTAAGATATTTTTATACTCGTACTCTTAATTTAATAAAATTAACCAATAATGATTACTGCAAATTTTACAAATTAAGTCAATATTGGGCGAAAAATCGCGCGCTGACACCAGGAGCCCAGGGCAAGCTAAGAGTACCACCCTCTATGCGGAAAAGGGAAAGCTAGAGGAAATCCCTTTTGTTGAATAGAAAAAAAAACGTTCGTGCGAGAGAGAATAGCATATATATATCAATTGGCAAACTAACAAGGCGGAGCGAGATGAAACCTAGTAACCCTCTTTAGAGGTGAAATGCGCAACTCGAGAGCAATTTTTGCGAGCAGCTGGCGATTGCGAAGTCCATTTTCAATAAAATAAAAGCTGGAGAGCTTTCAATTACGTTGCTATCAATGTGCGAATGCAATTTTGTTTTTTTTTTTAACCCTACAATGCATTTGTAGGTGTAATCGTTTTCGTTAGTTCGAAACGTAATTGATGTTTGCATTTTAAAGTTTTGGAATAATATTTATTTTTTTAACATTTACTTTTCTTGTTGGGATTAAAATACGTTTTTTGTATTAAATATCTACCTAGTACACCTATACTTTAACAGATAAAAGGAACCTTAAACAATCAAGTTAACTTTTCAGTAGGTAAAGCGAAACACCTAGTAGATATATTTTTCTGTACCTAGTTAACTCAGAATAAGTAAGATGATTATAATTTCAAAACCTTGACAAGCATTTAACATGGAACCATTCTCGCCACATATATAATTATATCTGTGGTAAGCAAATAGGTATAGTTTGTCAAAGGACTGTCTCATTTCAAACATAGACAGAGAGATTCATACTATCTAGCACCCAAAAGAAAGGGATGAGTATAATTTTCCTGGTTGTTACTGACTGACTTACATCTAGAAATTGTGCAAAAGTTTTCCAATTACAGAATTTGCCAGCAATGCTGGCCCAGCATGACTAAAACGGATTACCTATAAGAATTTTTTTGTTTAGTTTTCTTTTATACTTTACGAGCTAAGTTCTCTGCTATTTAATACGATCTTTATTTGGGTTGCTGTGACAACAAATTTTGTTGAAAAAGGCAAAAGTATAGTTGGTCAAGCAAATCTTGTCAGTAGAAAAAGGCGTAAAACTCAATTTTTTTAAGGGACGATAACGCTTCGCGCCTAAATTTTGTAAATTTACCACCTTTTTCTACTGACAAGATTTGCTTGACCAACTATAAATTGAGAAAAGTAAGATTTTAATAGACGCAAAATAATTTACGTTCTACGTCAGTCCCAGTCGGATTTCGGCTGAGGATTTCGGTTTGAGTTTGACATTGACGTATCATTCAAAACACCAAAAATGCCAAAAAACTAAACTTCAGACCATAGACAAGTTTCTTCACTGTCATCTTAAATTCATTAAATTGTCATTGTCAATCAACTTATTTGTTTACGAACCTAAAAATTTCTTGAAACTTCGCAACAAATAATAATTATTGTCATAAAAAGTGAATTTGTGTGCTAGTTTAATGACTTAATCGTGGAAATGCTAACAGTATACTCGGTGTAATGTCATTTTCAATTCTTACCTACTTTTCCTAAAATCGTAACTGGCCGGTAATAAAGCGTAAACAAATGCCGATCGTGTTTTGTCATAGCAAACTTTCGCGTCACAAATTCGATCTGCTTCGCGGCATTATTGTTCAATTGTGTATTTTCTTATCGATTGTGAAGTGACAATGATGGGACTGTATTCCAGCGGGGCGCTCGGAGGCGTGGAGGTTTTGGACGGCAGCTTGGTCGGCGGCGAGCTGACCGCCCATGTCTTGAGCGCGCAGGCGGCCGCTCATGCCGCCGCCACGGCCGCTGCGGCGGCCCACCAACAGCACCAACAACAGCAAATTGCTGTACAACAGATAAGTAAGTGTTTCCTTAGCTTAGACAAACAATTTCAATCTAGTCTTTTGATTACGTACTTCACAGAGGCTTAAGTATATAAATATTTAATGGTATCGTAAACTCGCTCTTTCAGTTTGTTGCATAGTGTCCATTTTTAATCTATTTTGATTTGTTTATCTGTTAATAACAACAGGTTTTTGTCACAAAATTAAGATTCTTGCTAGTAAAACCAAGCTTAACATACTAGATTTACATCCAGTAGCTTCTTTGGTGTTTTATTTAAACTTGTCAACAAAGTATTTTTTAATCTATAAAGCAACATTCTTTGACCTCTCAAAGATAAGCAGTACCACTCCCATTAATTGTTTACCATCACAAACATAGTCAATTACAAAGTTTGTAAATTACAGTACTCACTACTCTATCCATTACAAACTTTACCAACTCAGTTATAACTTTGTAGTGACATCGCTTCGCCACAGAGCTCCACCTTTGTACCTAAAATAACATTGTAGGATGAATAGAGTAGTAAAATGGTGGCCTATTTTGTAAATTCAAAAGCTTTATTTTTTCATTTTCTCTGCAAAACTCCAGATGTCTGCCAGCGCTCTCAACAAAATTGTTTATTTTAATTTCAAACTCAATGTAATGTCTTCATTGCTAAAAGGGGAAAAAACAGGCAGGACATGAAAAATGTGACGTTCTCAATCAAAAGGTACCACATTGTCACTTGCCAGGCACGCTCTGACAGGTTATTCATATAAAGATACAAGCCAATTTCGTTTTAATGGTAAGCGACGAAGTGGTACCTTTTGATTGAGAATGTCACAAATAGTCTTTCCCCCTAGTGGTCCAGAGGCCACTAATTCCATTGAATTTTTAATCTTAGCAAGTTTTCATTTGTAGGCGATAGAGATTAAAAAGAAAATTACAAAAACATTTCAGCAATATTTTGTATTTGAACTAGTCAGATTGAAACTAGAGTTAGTTCAAAACTGTAATAGATGTCATATATTAAAGAAAAAGTGACGAAGCCCTCCAGTGGTGAAGGCCGGATTCGAACCGGCGTCTTTAGCTATCGCGGCTAACGCCATGAACCCCTAGGCCACCCCGCCACGGCGGTGCCCGTCCGAATTTCTCGACTATATGTCATCTTAGTAAGACTAGGCGTCTTTGACCAGCTCTACTACTACTACTACTACTTAAACTGCTACTACTACTACTACTACTTTGACTACTTAAAAAACACAAATCAAAATATTTAATAAAATAATTTGATTTGTTCCCAAACTTTTTAGAGTTAGTTCATTATACTTGTTGTGTACTGTTCTTGTTGTTGTGTACTGTTGTTGCATATGGCATAATCTACATGTCACCGGATTATACTTGCTGATTATGTTGCAGACTGTACTTCTCTTAGATACATATTGTACCCTGTTAAACTTTAGTTAATTTACCAGTCGCAATGTCAACTATATGTATATTTACTGTTTAGCAAAGATAGATATAACTTCGTAATAGATGGATACAGTCTAAGGAAAAAACGTGCCTCGAAAATCACGAAAATTTGATTCTCGATCAGATGGCGCCACTAGTTTTGGCCTACACTCGTATAGAGGGCGTTGACTGTTTCGTTTGTTATTTATAATTTTAACGCATACCAGTGAAAGTACATGGGTCAAAATCATATAAAAATTATTAATGCAAATAAAAAAATCATTTATCCATATTTAAATACATTTTATCGTATTTTTATAAATATTTATTTTTAGTTTTAAAGTGTGTCAACAGATGGCAGTGAATTTACTGGGGTTACAAAATTTACTATGACAGTACCGCTCTAGTATAAGTTACTCTATGCTGTTTAGTAAGTTTGTTTATAGGTCTGAGATGTTTTAGGCAACTTTCAACCCTTATTGACTTGGGATTCTTTATTTATTTAGGTTTTTAGGGTTCCGTACCCAAAGGGTAAAAACGGGACCCTATTACTAAGACTCCGCTGTCCGTCCGTCCGTCTCTCACCAGGCTGTATCTCATGAACCGTGATAGCTAGACAGTTGAAATTTTCACAGATGATGTATTTCTGTTGCCGCTATAACAAATACTAAAAACAGAATAAAATAAATATTTCAGTTGAGCTCCCATACAACAAACGTGATTTTTTTACCGTTTTTTGCGTAATGGTACGGACTCCTTCGTGCGGGAGTATGACTCGCACTCGCCTGGTGACAGACGGACAGACAGACAGACAGCGAAGTCTTAGTAATAGGGTCCCGTTTTTACCTTTTGGGTAGGGAACCCTAATAAAAATTAATCACATGCAAGAATGCAGTGCAGTTATGTGTATGGTGACACTTATTATGTCAATGTCAATATGTATCTAAGGGCTCTTACAGACGAGCGACAGTACGCGACACACTGTCGGCGACGGTCGCCGATTGCAGTCGCGGCGTCGCTGTCGTGTCACAGCTATCGGAGACGGTCGCCAATTGCAGTCGCGGCGTCGCTGTCGTGTCACAGCTATCGGAGACGGTCGCCGATTGCAGTCGCGGCGTCGCTGTCGTGTCACAGCTATCGGAGACGGTCGCCGATTGCAGTCGCGGCGTCGCTGTAGTGTCACAGCTATCGGAGACGGTCGCCGATTGCAGTCGCTGTCGTGTCACAGCTATCGGAGACTGTCGCCGATTGCAGTCGCGGCGTCGCTGTCGTGTCACAGCCATCGGAGACGGTCGCCGATTGCAGTCGCGGCGTCGCTGTCGTGTCACAGCTATCGGAGACGGTCGTCGGCGACCATCGGCGACCGTCGCCGGCCGTCGCCGATAGCTGTCGCAGGCGGTCGCCAGCGACCGTCGCCGACAGTGTGTCACGTACTGTCGCTCGTCTGTAAGAGCCCTAATGGTGTGCAAATGTACAATATAGATGGCATTGCACTATTATTTCTAGGCTTGAGAACACTAACTAATGCTCTCTGCAACAATGAAAGGATGTGAGTTTATATGGTGATTAACAGTCTTATTATTATCTTGTCTTTAATAAGTAAGTAAGTATAATAAGGAAATATTCTTTATTGCACCAATAATTATAAATTTTACATACTAATACTTTACGCTAAGGTGATTATCACACCGGCGCATCATCAGTGCAAATCTAAAAAAAAAAAATGAGAAAAGATACATATTTTTCCCTTTGACTTTATTTTTCCTTTTCACAGAAACCTCCCCATCATCAGGCCACACATCGCCCGCGCCCGCTCCCCCCGCGGCCACCTCCCCCTCTCCCAGCAAGCTGTTCGTCGGGGGCTTGAGCTGGCAGACCAGCTCGGAGAAGCTCAGGGAATACTTCGCCATGTTCGGAGCGGTCACCGATGTGCTGATCATGAAGGATCCTGTCACGCAGGTGAGATGCATGGTAGTGTTGATGTTGGTGGTGTTTATATGTAAGGGCGTTCGCTAGCTGGCGCGGTTGGCGCGATTTTACCTACAATGGCACCCGCGCCATCTAGCTAACGCCCTAAATATAAGGGCAATACCAAAGATCCCTTAAGTGAGATAATGTAAAGTTTGAAGACAATGGTTTGCAACTGTCATAGGTTTTGATAGATGGCGCCAGCGTAGGTTTTACCTGTTTCTAGTTTTGTTCTAGGAGATTTAGCTTAAAGGGCTAGTATCCAGGCCCTAAAATTAAAAAAACAAGAATTTGACGCTATTCCTAGGACCTGTCAGGTAAAACCTATGCTGGCGCCATCTGTAAAATACTTTAACCGGCCAATCGCATTTCGTGCTTCAAAATCGAGATGGCTATGTTATGCGGTATCCTCAAATCGTATGTATCTGAGTCATTCTTTCGGCAGTTAAACTATAGCTGTCTTCACATTGGATGCGAATATGGCATGTCGCTCCTGAGTGCGAGTGGGAAATCGCTCTATATACGCGTATAGCGCTGTCTTGCTCACACGCCGGAGCGAAGTGCGTTTTCGCATATGTGATAACTAATAACCGCATAACTATATTAGAGCAGCTGAGGTTCTTAAAAATAATGTAATAATGGTCTTCTTGAAAATATGTGTTCAGATATTTGTGAGAACCTTGGCCACTCCAATGTATCTGAAGGCGACTGTACTCACGGATAAACTGTATAACCGAATATGAGCCATTTTCATCCAAAAGGGTACTTATTGTCGGTTGTCAATAAGGCGCTATTTCCATATAGCTTCAATTTGAAATCAACCTTGTCGGCAAGGGACAATGTGGTACCTTTTGGTTGAAAACGTCACATATGTTAAATATACATGTACAGTCAGCATTGCCATTAGTTTGGCACCACTGCTAATAGTTTTGCTAACTGTACATATTACAAATTTACTGTAGAAATTTTGATTTGACGTATTGGAACTCCATAAATATTTTATATATTTTTTATTCATTTTATTATATATTTTATTCGTTGTTAACCTTTTGGACGCCAATGACGGATATATCGGCACCGCAGGTCCAACGCCAAAGACTGATTAAACGGTCAAAGACCGCAGAGCAACATAGACCTACGTGCATGTGCATAAAGTTCAATTTCAGTCTTGACACTTCGGTGACGTGGCGTCCGAGTGACGGCTTTTGTGTTTTGACACGGCGTCGAAAAGGTTAAGAAACACATCCCTCGCTACGCTTCATTGCATATCTCTATGCGGTGGAAATGCAGCCTAATATGTATTTAAGTGTTTTTATACTAGTCGAATGAGGCACAGAGAAATATTGAAAGTTAAAACTTATCATATCAAAAATTTAATCTTTACAAGTCTCAAAAAAGGGGAGTACACGTTTTAAAGGGTCACGGATGGAACATACTTGGAGTTGCAGGTGTCCACAGGTGTAGTTACCGCTTGCCAGGCGGGCCGTATGTTTGTTTGTCACCGACGTAGAAAAAAAACCGGCCAAGTGCGAGTCGGACTCGCGCACAAAGGGTTCCATATCATTACGCTAAAAACGGCAAAAAAATCGCGTTTGTTGTATGGGAGCCCCACTTAAATATTTATTTTATTCTATTTTTAGTATTTGTTGTTATAGCGGCAACAGAAATACATCATCTGTAAAAAAGTTATGAGCTATTTTAGGCCAGGATTACACTTGTAAATTTTACTTACGTAAGTAGGGACACAGCTATACTACAGAATGAGATATGAATATCGTTATCTCATTCTAGCAACTTACGTAAGTAGGGACACAGCTATACTACAGAATGAGATATGAATATCGTTATCTCATTCTAGCAAATAGCTCTGTCCCTACTTACGTAAGTAAAACTTACAAGTGTAATCCTGGCCTTAGATGTATTTAGTCGTTAAAGGGTTGTATACTATATTTTCCCACTAGATTTACGCATATTTCTGTTTTCTACCCGACTACGGCCAAAACTAAAGGAAGGGTTATGATTTTACTAATTAGTGTGGATCTGTTTGTCTTGTGTTTCATCGTAGAGCACTAAGCCAATTGTGATAAATGAGGTGCCATCATCATCTTCCTCGCATTTTTCCCGATTTTTCGCCTCGGCAAATTATGCCAAGAATTGGCATAGGCACTAGTTTCTACGAAAGCAACTCTTTTTTTATACTACGTCGGTGGCAAACAAGCATACGGCTCGCCTGATGTTAAGCAGTCTCCGTAGCCTATGTACGCCTGCAACTCCAGAGGAGTTACATGCGCGTTGCCGACACTAACACTCCGCACCCTCGAGCTCTGGCAACCTTACTCACCGGCAGGAACACAAGACTATTAGTAGGGTCTAGTGTTATTTGGCTGCGGTTTTCTGTACGGTGGAGGTACCTCCCCAGTTGCGCTCTGCTCTAGATCTGGAATGACATCCGCTGTCCTGTGCCCTACCACACAAAGCGAGATGTCATTCACAGTGCCCATACTTCTCTTTTGGACGTAGTTTAAGGACATACCCGGGTCCAAAACTGCTATGTGACCTTCCGGCTCAGAGGGAAAACTAGTCCTTATTGAGATATCTCCGGTTTCCATACCAGCAGTAGTCTCCGTAGCCTATGTACGCCTGCAACTCCAGAGGTGTTACATGCGCGTTGCCGACCCTAACGCCCCGCACCCTCGTTGAGCTCTGGCAACCTTACCCACCGGCAGGAACACAACTATGAGTAGGACTTCCGGTTCGAACGCCATCTTGATAGTAGCCTCGCGATTAATTCCTTTGTTTTTTGCTCATTAATATTGTTTAAAGTGTAATATCGATAGCTTTATTATACAATTATCTAATGTGGTAGTGTGCAGTGAATGGAGAATTAATTTCAAAGCGTGTTTAACCACCATTTTGGAGTCAACGGCCGGTAGTCCACGTGCTTCTCGTAAAATCCAGCTATCGGTTTTACGAGACAACTACAACAACCACCGAACAGCGTCGTGCTCTAAGAGCATTTATTTTGTTCCTACCCTTTTACGTGTCATTGGCTATGGGCAACACCGCCCTCAAGTCCATCAAGAAGAAAAAAAACTATGAGTAGGGTATTTAGGATTAAACCTTATTTCTTGTGCGTTATTCGACTGTTAAAGTGAAACCTGAACGTCATTCACATAAAGAAGGCATTTAATAAACAAAGGTAACTGAATTATAACGGATAAAAGTACATTTTAACACAATGCAATAATGTTTTCTGTGGCACAAGTAATAAAAGTATGTAGTAAGATTAAGAAACCGGCCAAGTGCGAGTCGGACTCGCCAACCGAGGGTTCCGTACTTTTTAGTATTTGTTGTTATAGCGGCAAAATTTCAACTGTCTAGCTATCACGGTTCATGAGATACAGCCTGGTGACATACAGACAGACGGACAGCGGAGTCTTAGTAATAGGGTCCCGTTTTTATCCTTTGGGTACGGAACCCTAAAAAGGATTAAATGAATACTTTTAAAAGCATTAGTAATTTTTATCAAAATATGTAACTCCAAAAGCTAATACACACTGCATTTGCGTGCCACATTCGCCGGTTGTAATCTATGAAACTATATGACACATGTCACACCACTGCCTCGCAAGCGATTTAACTTGCCGCAGAATTGTACTCTTTACCTACTTTAGAAAAGTGCCTACTAATGTGTACAAGAAGATTCGCATTTGTTTGAGCTACCTAGCGGTACTAGGTCCACTTAAGTACTAAAACTAACTAATAAGCTGTCTTTAGTACTTATTTTCGTGCATTTAGGTCTACACATGGCCAGTTTAATGTGTCAACCATGGTATAAACAAGACTTTATTGTCTATTCTCTTGAATAACCATTGTCTTGACAGCTTTCAAGTTTTAGTATCCAAGTTTGAGACCTAGCTTTCTAGTTGTTTAATAGTACTTGTGCTTACAAGTTGAATAAAGTGATATACACGGTGGCTAAAAAATAAGTGCGTTCCCGTTGCCAGGGAGGTTTTGGGATTATACTGAGCCACTTTTACTATGGGACCAAACCCGAAATCGCGAAAAAAAATTTGGCTGTTTCATGCATTTTGGCTGGTCCATTTTCTATGGGACGGTACGTTTTTTTTTCGCGGTTTCGTGTTTGGTCCCATAGAAAAAGTTGCTCAGTATAATCCCAAAACCTCAATGCCGCAATGGGAATGCACTTATTTTACCACCCTGCCACCCTGTATACGCGTCCAATATAATTACGTATCGTAACGAGCCACCACTGAGTTTTAGAATAGTCATCCCCACAGAAAACCAGTTATCCCTGACGTGAAAACTTTATGTGAATGAACGTTCTAAGTACATAAAATCGTATAAATATTACACCATCTTTGTTTTCTATAAACACGTCTCTATTTTCAATGCAGTAGAGTTCACGATGGGCTATTTTTACCTTTAGGACTTTTTTATCTGATGACGACGATGGTGTAATTATCAAATATAAATAGTTTTAAGTTATACTATTATTTTAAGAAAATGAAACATAAACAAACATTAACATATTTTGTTGTGAGACAGACGTAGGCAGGCGAAGACGGATTTTCAACTGGTTGGGTCAGTGATTCTGAATACAGTTTGGAGTCGATTTGTTGTTAGGTTAGGTAGTTACCAAGTAGGTACGAGTATGTGCGGGGTACCATAAGCAATTCGACATATCTATCGTCTGTATATCCCTTCCTACATTCGAAAACACTTTAATCTTAATCGAACTTAAACTATCGTGAGACATATTTCAAAATATTTAGATCAGTACGCTTTCACTCACTATTATGTTAAGTCGCTTTTAGCGACATGTTTCGGATTCTTTGGGAATCCTTCCTCAGGCACGTGTGTGCGTGTGTGTGTGAGGAAGGATTCCCAAAGAATCCGAAACATGTCGCCAAAAGCGACTAAAAATAATAGTGAGTGAAACCGTACTGATCTAAACACTTTAATCTTTTTTTAAACAAAAAATACAATTATGTTAGATCGGCATTATAGTTTGTATCTCTTTCTTTACTTGTTCAATTTTAATTAATTCATTGCCAACTATCAGGGCCTTTTAGAGATATTAAAGGAAGGTATTCTATGATTTTTTTATGATAACTGTTTAATAATTGTTTTAAATGTAATAAAAAATAATTAAATGTTTCAAAATTGCAAACATATGTTATTTATCGAGCTGTAAATTCTACCAAATTCGCCTAGAATTTTCCTAATACAAAAACTAATAAAGTAACTATGATCTATCTTAATACAATTATTAATTATTTTAATCTGTGAACTTCTTTTAATTCTAGTAATTTTATCGTGTATTTATTCTAATATTAAATCTGCTCACCCAAATATTTACATTATCCCGACATGACAGACAGACAGACACATTGTTTATGGTACGCGCTCTAGTTGGGCTATGGTGGACTAGGTACACTAATACAAATAGACTGGCATGCTAGAGTCACTAATTCTAGACTTGAACCATAGACTAACTTCGCTGTCTCTATCTTGACTATGTCTTCGAAACTCTGGTAGATCCCCCCTTTTCTACTGTTGGTGTTGCCATGGACAATTTTTTTTTGTTTAAAATTCTTGTTTGTTTTGTTGTGTTGGTTCAGTGAGCTTAGCACAAGCGCGCCGCGACAGTGTCTGACTCCATCTTTTTCTAACTGTATCAATTATAATAGAGGAACTAGCAGCAGTATTTCGCGGGCGCGACACTGTCGCGGCGCTCCTCTGCTAAGCCTACATTTGATTTTTAACTTAGATTCATTGATTGATAATTCTGTTACCACAATACATGGCGCCGTAGAAGCACCATGCGGTTGTCAAATTCGGGCATCATTTCGTTTTACACGTGTTATACGATTAATGCATGTTTGATTTTTATTCAATAATTATTAAAGTTAATACGGATATGTGTGGCATATGGGTAAGTGTTGCGGCTTTTACACTGTTTACACTTTGATTTGTGTTTATTGCGAGTTCATAAAGTCACTTTGATGCCACGCAACAAGTAAGGTAGCATTAATAAATAAATAAAAAGTTGTCTTCGGTTACCGCGATAGTTACTCATGAAATAAAACTATGAAAACGGATTATATCGCGTATATTGAATTTATAATACATCCCGACGTTTCGAACCCTTTACAGCGTTCGTGGTCACCCGTTGATATAATACGTTTTCATAGTTTTATTTCAAAAAGTTGTTTATTAAAAGAAAGAACTTACAGGCTCAGTGGTCCCACACTAGGCTAGGCCTGTATCGTGCTGACCGCTCTACAGAGTAACTACATACAAATTTTGGTGTATCCTCTAAAAGTCTAAACGAAAGTCTCTTATTTTACATTATATTGTTTTTCTCTTGTTTTATGTTTCTTTTTGTACAATAAAGAGTTTTACCACTACTACTACTATATACGTATGAAATCTCCATAAACACTAATCAACTAATCATTATGTAAACCGGCCCCAATGTGAAAGCCTGCCACACTTACCCGTACGTCACATTTAGTGCCAGTTGCACTATCCGCACTTGACAGACTGATCAACGTCACCCGGCGCGCCGCGGCGGTTTACTATGAAACTTTTCATACAATAAAATTTGATGACAAACAGTTTGGTGCAACCGACCCTTATTGATTGTTTATTTTGTGGTCTGTAAAATGTGTGTTACACATTGTGGCCGTTTGTTTTACCTTTCAACATGGCAACACTGACTTCTGATCTAAACTCGAACTTTAAAACAATCATTAGTTTAGAAACCAATAATCACATGAGATATATTATAGACTACACGATTATTTTGGTAGTAAAGTAACTGTTAGTGGGTTCTTCTCTGACGTGTAACACTTGCCATGCTCAACATTAGTAGATTTTGGTAACAATTGCTCGAATAGAGAAGGGTGCTAATTGTGAAAAGTCTAACCGTGTAAACAATATTATTGACAATATTTTACTTGTTTTTTTTAAATACTAGTTTTTAGGCGTAGTTATAGTTTAAACTTAAGTTTTTCTTAAAAGATTGTAGGCTAGCGCAATCAAAAGACTTATAGGCAAATAGGTATATAGGAGTAAGGTAAAACGATACAGACATTGAAGGAACGTAGAATGGGTCTAAGCTAACTTTACACAGACTTTGGTGTGACAAAGTGTGGAAGTCACAACAAACGGCATATTTTCATAGAAAGTTGACGTGTATGAAACACATACACACTTTGTCATTGTGAAGTCTGTGCAGAGTTTGCTGGGCCGTTTTTTTTCTTTTTTTTTGTCGTCATATTTGGATAAAATTTATTGGATTATTTGTTCCGTATTCTGTAGGTACATAATAATATGTAGGATAATACTGACTTACGGATGAGGATCTCTTCAAACCAGCCAAATTTTGTCCAAATATAACGAAAAAAACTACAACAAAAGAAAAGTGTGTGCGTGTAATCTTTACGCGCGCGCGATTGAATTAAAATTTCTTTGACGATGACGTTTGTCTCTATGTTGGCACTATGACGTGTGTCCTATAGCGTGTGTGTTACTACTAAGCGTTACTTCCGTCAGAAAAAGAATCTCTGTTACCCTCTAGTCGCGCCTAAAGAAGTTTTACTTCAATAAAAATCGGCCCAGCTCATTTTGAATCTAGTTGTTAGCCTAGATAAACTAAATTAGTCACTTACAAAGTCACTAAAAATAGATTGGATTATAAGAAGATTAAGTTTATTGAATAGAGATTGGACCACACATTGAAATTGCCTTTGATAATAAGTAATTTATTACATCGACAGCGCATGTGAAAGCCTTGCTCTGTATTTATCGGTGTGCTGACAGAATTGGAAATTACGTTACACGCGATCTTGGAATAGATTGTTTATTAGTTTATATTTTACTGCTAAATAGTAACGATTTTTACTAGACTAATGCAGGTGAAAGAGGTACTGTTTACAGATTTCCCAGATGTAGTGGGTTTTAAGTAGTAGTTGGGCATTTACACAATCGTTTTAATTTCAAGTGTTTTGATGATATCGAGAAATTTCAGAAGGTTGAGAAAATAGATAAAAAACATGATCATTTTTCGAAATCCTTAATACACACGAACTTACGATTTTTGAAAACGCTCCATGAGAGGCTTTCCTGGGATGATTATTAAATGTATTATGAATGTCTTTTTAATTGGTGTAACTTTTTTCGTGATCATATAATTACAGATGCTCATTAGTTAGGTGCAATCATACATACATACATACATATAATCACGCCTATTTCCCGGAGGGGTAGGCAGAGACCACGGATTTCCACTTGCTGCGATCCTGACATACCTCTTTCGCTTCCTTCACTTTCATAACATTCCTCATACACGCTCGCCGGTTTAGGGTGCTCTTGACCTGGCCTTTCTTCAGGATTTCCCCGATCTGATCAGAGAAAGTCCGCCGAGGTCTGCCCCTTCCAACTCCCGTTTCTACCTCTCCCTTATACACTCTCTTTGTTAGCCTTCTTTCACTCATTCTTTCCACGTGTCCAAACCATCTCAACATACCTTTCTCAATTTTCAAGGTGCAATCAATTTTATTTAAATCAACGGTGAATCAGTCATTTGTTTTGTTTGTTAGATTTCGTAGTTTTTAGTGATAAAGTCGGACCAACCTAACTCTGCATGGCATTTGCAGTGACAAATTGTAGCAATGTCATGATTAATGTAAAATTTCTATGAAAATATGCCGTTTGTAATGCCACTCCCTATGTTCTGTTCAAATCGGCGCAAAGTTAGCTGTTATACGGACTCTAAAAACAATTTGCGGTTCTTTCTATATTTTGTTCTGTCACATGTTTTATTTATTCTAAAATTTTGTTCTGTCACATGTTTTATTTATTCTAAAATACTGTCAGTAATATTGTGAAGGCGCGGGGTTAACTAGATAGTTTTATGTCCATTCGTTAGTCGGTCACGTATATCGCATGACAGAATTGGCCCCGTAACAAGACTACGTATTATAGAGGGTGGAATAGACATTTGAAGTATATAGACTGATAACAACTTGATCTTATGTAATTTAAGATATTTCCCGTAGAAGGCGAAAGTTTCAAAATATTAATACATTTTTTTGGGATGTGTCGCGATGTAAAATGGACCGTAATATTTTGGAATTTTCGGTTGTTGGGCGAAAAATAAGGCAATCTGACACATGACACGTTATTCGACGTTCTGGCGCCTATTTCACCAACTTGACAATTGACATCTGACACTGACAATATCCTGTACATTTCTGGTTGGATAGTAACGACGATACATAACATAATTGTTTACTTATTGGACCAGGAAAGTACGGTGAATTGTCAATGTCAAGGTGACAATTGTCAGCGTGGTGAATTAGGGGCCTGGTAAAAGTTGCCTAAAATCTAGATTAGACAATTTTATGTAACGGTTTGTGTCATATGAAAGCAGTGTCAGATATCGTCAATCAACATGACTATTTTATCACGTCCCAAAAGGATGAAATTGTTAAATATTGTCATATTTATTACGATTATCTGATTGACTCTAACAAAGATCTAATACTGTCAGTCTAAATAGACCATTTGACAGTTTCTAAGTTTATATTATATTTGTCAGAGCCCTATTCCATAATATGATAATTATTATTAAGACTTTATTTCGGACATCAATGATCCATAAATGATTGGTTAGTTACATCAAAAAAAGGATAATGCTATCAAAAAAAGGACAAATAAAACAGCTCGAAAGTTAAGATAAATACCTACTCTGACATATGTAATTAAAGTACCTTCTTGATTTGTAAGTTTTAGCAGTAGCTTGTTTTTACCCTAGGATTAATAATGATAGCTTACATCCGGTGTTTTAGTCATTAACTTTAGTATAGGCTATTTTAATGATGATCTATTTGAGTACCTATATCCTTTTCCTATAGTTTTTCAAGTATGATAGTTAAATCAAGAAGATATTTCAGATACAATTTTAGTTGGTTAGATTTGTCTAAGATTAAGGTTTTTGTGAGTTATGCTGGTATAAATTGTGGTTTTTGGATCGTACATCGCGATTGGAACTTTTAGTTATTTCATACCGTATAAAAGTATATTTTTTCAGTATTTCCTTTTCAGACTTTAAGATTTGGTCACATCTTGACAGTGTTTTTGAGTAGTTCTAGTTTTTTTTTCTGTAAAGTTTGGCTTTAAATTTTGCGATAACAAATTTTGAAAAAGTAGTTAAAATTGCCTTTTTTATGCTAAACATTAGACACTATCTATTTAGCTAATTGGCTCAATCCGAGCTTTTAAATATAGTCTTCATTAGTACTAAACATCCATCGCTATGTTCGGCCAGAGACTATAGGTGTGTCCAGATATGGCGAACGCTCTGCTAGCGCACCATTCGCGAATCGTTTGCACTCATGCATTTCTAAATAAATGTGCAGTGTGCGAGTGGTTCGCGAATAGCTCAAGAGCTACGCATTCGCCAGATTTGGACACGTCTTTATACTGTCCCAAGCAAGGCAACTGAGCCCCGCCGCGCGCAGCGTTCGCGCGGCTTCGGCTTCATCACGTTCCAGGAGGCTGCCTCCGTCGACAAGGTGCTCGCCGTGCCCGTGCACACCCTAGACGGCAAGCGCATCGACCCCAAGCATGCCACCCCCAAGTCCGCCCCCCGCCCCGCCAAGACCAAGAAGATCTTCGTCGGCGGCGTCGGGCAGGACACCTCCGCCGATGAGGTGCGCGCCTACTTCGCGCAGTTCGGCCACGTCGAAGACGCCGTCATGCTCATGGACCAGCAGACGAAGCGCCACCGCGGATTCGGGTTCGTAACTTTCCATTCCGAGGAAGCGGTCGAGCGCGTCTGCGACATACACTTCCACACGATAAAGAATAAGAAGGTCGAGTGCAAGCGCGCCCAGCCGAAGGAAGCCGTAGCGGCCGCCCCGCTGGCGCTCGGAAAAAGACTCGTGTTACGCCCCGGACGGGGCTTAGTGTACGCTACGGGCGGCGTCGGAGCCGTGCCCACTGTTGGCGCCGCGCACGCCTACCGCTACGCGCCGTACGCTCTGCCGACCGGCGCCACCGCCGCCACGGCGCTGGTGGCGCCGCCGCAGCCTGCGCCGCCGCCCACCATGCCGCAGTTCGGCGCGGCCTACTCACTGGCCGGTGTCGACATGTCCTCCTTCCAGAGCGTCGACTGGGGCGCCATGTACGGCCTCCCCATGTACATCTAAACGGTAAAGCATCTAACGAATTGAAAACCCCACCCGCCTACAGAGGTTAGGTATTTTATTTCTTATACGATAGTTCCTACGTTTTTAGTACGTCGTATTTTGTCTTGCCGGAGCGGCCACGGATCAGTATTCTTTAAACTAATTAAGGTTTACGGCTCACATACTTAGGTTAAGTCTTTACTCGACAAGCAATACTTGGCCCGATACGGGAACTATATCAAAGAATACGCATTTCGTTTTTTTTTTAAAGTTAAGTAAGAGGATCTCAGATATTTTAGTTTGCGGACTAATTTTTCTTTATGTGTTGGATTTGTAGTGTAGTGCACGGTCGTTGGCAATATGATCATTTATACTTGACGAATGTATATTGATGAATCTCATGCAGCTCTGTATATCTCTTTAGGTAGCGTCGATCGTCCGGTGACGGAACGCCATTTTGTTAATTGATTATCTAAATACATCACAAGTATCAGTATTATATTTTCGTGCCATTCTCGCAGAATACAAAATTGTGCCAAACTCTGCCATGTCATTTTCCGAACAACTGAGCGCTACCTTATTTACTGAGCTAACAATGGACGTCGAAATATTATTTCCATTTTCCTGTACTCCCACTCGATATAATGGTCGCAATCGAGCTTGACTACCCATCCTACAAAGAAATGTCTTACCTATTGTAAACGTTCTTTTTATTTTCAATAGCAAAACAAATAAATACATACTAATAATATATTCAATCTTACCGTGACTTAATTTATATTCCAAAACTGTAGACGTAGATTGATGCCACGTTTGCTTAAAAATATGCTCTCTAGCTTCAATTTCATAAACTTGACAATTGTCATCTGACGTTGACAATTTCTTTGCGTTTCTAGATCGACAAGTAGTAATTCGATGTATCTGCCACCTGTTGGCCTAGATATGGAAGGCGAATTGTCAGTGTCAGCCGACAATTGTCATGATGGTATAATAGAAACCTAGCGCTCAGTTGTAACACATTCCGTCATTTGGCACCGACGATCATCAGCTCACAATTATACTCTCGTACATATCTAACTGTGTGGAAAGCAATCTCATTACATATATATGTATTACTTATTTACGTAGCTATATACCTATGTAGTCAACCTGTGTGGTATCAGCGAACATCACATGCCTAACGCTGATATGGCATAGGCTTAGTTTAAATTAAATACGTATAGTATTAGTTCAAGATATGCAACTAACACCCTGTCGTGACAATAAGCTTAGAATTAAGCCTGTAGAATTGTCATGGTCGCCCGCCTTTGCCTGCTTCGGTCCCACTTTTGGGCGCCATTTTTAACAGGCAGCTGATCAAATGTGGTAATAATATTTATTTTTCTTAAACTTTGGAATTAGTAAGTAAAAATATATAAATATAAGTTATTGTACGTGGCAACTAAAAAAAAGTATTAAATTGGTATGAGTTGTAAGGATGGATGCTTGCGAGTCTCATTAATATATTTCAAAGATAACTAAATAACTATTATAGCTTAAAATATGCGTATTATTACCACTTTGTTTTAAAATAGCTTTATTTGGGCAGGGCCCTTTAAAAAACTGCCAAAATTATTTATTCCAGCGTACTTAATTCACGTACTTAGAGTTAAATTTAAAACAAAAAGCAATACGGTAGTAAAAATTGCAATACTGTGATTAATATAGTATTATTCGAATAAAAGACGATGATGGTTGTGTTTGTGCAATTTCTAGGTTTAGGCGGGGCGCGGTCTCGGAATGAGGGGTACTTAACGGTTTCATTTCAGCAGGCAAACTCGGGCGACGTTGGGATAAATTTATAGGATATTCCGATCGAAGGACAATGGTTTTTCTTAGAGAATGACGTAAATTCAATAACAATAAGATACAGAAACAAGCCTATTCGATTTTTTTTTAACTTAACTATCAGTAATGATTTGAAAACTAGACTATAAGCTTGAATTATACGATCATGACAATTGTCAATAGACGCTTACCACATTTTGGAGTCGTCAATTAACAATAATTATTGGCCCAGAAATGTACGATGTCTCCTCAATGTCAAATGACAATCGTCAAGTTCCAAAGAGGCTATATGTTAAACGCAGCGATTTCTCTGAAACTAAACGGGCAAATTCCTACAAAACCGCTCCACTTCGCTCGAACTGTCTTATACGATTTATCGATATAATTCTCGGCAAACTTACTATGTTTCCATGGCAATAGAGAACAGAGCTAGCGAAGTACTTAGAAACGTACATAATATCAAAAGGGTAGCTAACATGTCTTTTTACGTAATTAATTTGTCTAATTATTCAATTGATAGGTACTAACGTACGCTGCTGCTAAAATATGGTCAATAACCAATGAGGCAATGACATAATCGTCTAGCCACACCTTCAGGCAATTATTAGCCAAACTAAAACGTATTGATCGTTCACAGCACTATGATTATTAGCCAAGCTAAAACGTAATTCTCTATAGCAATGGAAATTCTTTCATATCTATTCATGAAATAAGAGAGCTGAATATAATACCACGGTTCTGAAAATCCTGAACTTAAAGATTACCTTAAGAGGAAAGTTAACGACCGCTTATCTAATCAAAACGTAGTCCCCATTTAACTCTCTGAATGACATGGGAACCATTTGATATATTATCTATAGCTACGCCGGATTCTTTTGATTTTTTTCTATTAATTGGGTCAGCCGCATTCGAGGGAAGCCAGTGCTGTCAAACTGGTTTAACTTGGCAGATATTCCGAAACATCAATTTATTAAAATGCAAGCAATACATTAACTTCAACACAATGTCTTCGGACTATAATTAACTAATATAAGAGTTAGAAGCTTACAAAACTTTGTTAGCGATTTTGTTTTCGCTCCTAATTTTTATAATAACGAAAAATAGAAGAAAGGAGGGGCATGGTTATAGTCGATATATTTTAATTGTATTACAATCCAGAGAGTAAAATGGGGACTACGTTTTTAAAGAGAAGCGGTTGTCCACTTTCCTCGCAAATAGCATTTTAGTGTTATCTAGTTAAATTGATAAAGATACTGTGGTACTATATTGTTGATGAATATATACGAGTATTTAAGTTTGTCGAAATAGCAGAATGCATGTCGTACGTAGCGTAGACGGCTGTATCTTGCTGCCGGCTCGGTGGCCTGATTTGTGAACTTTTTATTTATTTGACTTTTCAGTACAAGCTTTTATTGGATTATTTATCATATTTAAACAATTTTTGACTAAAAATAATTTCCAATTTGTGTTTTAAATATAGTCGTTGAAGGTAAAGGCTTGTAAGAAGTTGATTTAGATGTTATATTTATAGAGATTGTATTTATTTTGTTTATTTACATCCAGATCTGTATATAGATTTCTTCACATATCAGGCTCACCGAATGCTATTATCACATGTATACACATACCTATCCTTATTATTTAGCAGTATTCTTAGTATAATTAGGCTAGAACCTCCTGAGATTAATGACGCGCTGTTTCCTTCTGGCCAATACGTTTTACAATTCTATACGTTGCCATGCTATCATACAGATACAGAACGTGGTAGTTCGGACAAAATTTTGAAGCGGTAATGTTGGCACAACTGATTGCGTTGAGATTTCTCCGCTTTTCAAATGAACGCGTTGGTCACGACGAAACGGCCCGACTCTCACCAAGTGACACCTTTTGTATATTAGTATTACTTTTCCTGAAATTCTCAGTATTAGATGGTTGATATTATTGTGATGTCCTACACTCTTAGTAACCCTTGACCGCTTGCTGTCTTGCCAAAACTTAGAAGCGGTGGCCTTAGTTTTGAACTGTGTACTTAATATTTTCTTAATATATATCTCCTCTTTGAAATATCACTACTCTCAGCAGTCGTGATGTTGCAAAATTCTTAACAAATTATTTATATTTTTTTCTATACACCTGTAAGTTACACTGGTAAATGGTATGTGCCGTCGGTCGCTGCGTTTGCATTCGTTTGTTTTTGTTTGTCAGCGGCCGGCGGCGGTAGGCTAGCAGTAGTTATTTTGTATTTAGCGGACTTAGATTTTTGCCCGTACATAACTGTATGTAATGGAGCACTTAGAGTACCCAATGTGTCATTACATGGATAATATTAGAACAATAAAGTGTGTTTTATTTCGCTAGCTGCTAAGCGTGGGGTAGATATTTTGTGCTGGGATATGGTATGATCACTTTTGTTATCCATAGATAGTTTGCACGTATTTTGTTCAGTAGTGTGACGATGGACTTGCGAAATCTTTGCCCCACGTAGGGCGCCATATGTACCTTTTTAAGCGTAAGTATGGGAGGGTGGGGCTTCAAGGAGCCGGATGGTAAGTCGGTGTAGAGGAGGCATGCGTATAATATAATAGTCTAATAAGCGTCTTATAATCGACTAACACTTCCGCTGGACCCTGTACGGTAGCGTAAGGCATGGTTGGCATGGATTTATACGTAATCACGACTCTTATCTTCCAATTCATTCACTGTCAATTCTTCATAAGGCGTTTGCCACACGTTGGTTGTGAAACGTGCTATTAAAGTATTTCTTTTAAAGGTGAAACAAATTTAGGAAGATTCTGTTCGATCGCAGGTATTGTCTATGATATATCGACATGAACTTTAATGTTGAGGCAATTTTGTGTTTGAATGATCATTGTAGTTATCATTGTCTACAATATTTGGGATAAATAAACGTAAGATTTTACGCGATTAAGTCCCGTGCCCGTGTTAGTTTAATATTATGAATATTTGGGAGGTCGAAACGATCGATAGAATCTTTTAACTTTGAAAGAAATATTGGATACGTAGGCACGTAGTTTAGACCGTGTAGTGACGCTTCGCTTGAGGCCTACAGTCTTCCTCTAGAGAAGTTTATTTGCCAAAAGTATAGGCCAAAACTTAGCCAAAAACTCAATTCTTTGCTCAAGATAACGTAGAGTACTCATGTTCTATACTCATTGGATCAGGAATTTGATTTGTCAGACGCCATTTCATGTTGTATCGAGGTAAGGCACTAGCCAAGTTAAGGTTGAGACAATAATCTGAAGAGACGGCCAACTACGACGCTTGATTATTCTTTATCGCCATTAACAATACATTCCTCTCTAGTCAGTTTGTTATAGAATTATAAAAGTTATGTTATTTTAGCGGGAATCAACTTGCAGTCTAATCTTGCTCAATAGTTCTTGCCTAGTTGTACGTAGTTTGTTTGAGTAAAGCTTGCATTGAACGTGCCATAATACACATTCGCACGACGCGCACGTAGCGATGTCCCGTGCTTCGCATCCAGGTACCACTGGACCAAATGTAAACAACATTTAATATATATTCGTAAACTAAGGTAATAAGATATACATGGATTGATATACAAATTTTGGATTGGTATAATATAAAGTATGTTAAACAAAAGGTTAATATTATGTTGTGTGTTTTAATGTATGGCAAATGCTAGAGTAGTGACGTAGTGTAGCGATTTTGAAGTTTTACATACATTATAATATCGATAAGTATGACTAACCGAAAGCAATAACATTATTATTATATTCACTGGCGCGCGTTGCGGGCACAGAAAGAGATAGCAAATACAAGAATAAGTCGATTCAAGCACTGTTCAGAGAGCACAGCAGCGCGCGCTCCCATGTTAGAATATTTAATATACACAAGCATTACAATATAAAATATTTAAATATTTTTGTATAATAGGATCGGTGTATTCAGTAGCAAGTTGGTAATTGGTATTTAAAAGTTATTCGTGATAAATGTGCGAACACTTGTTGATAAGTGAGAGTTTGTGATTAACTTGTTTAACACTTAGGCATGCGCCGCTTAAAGGCGTGCGGCCATCTTGTTTGCGACATTCGACAAAATGGCGGCGCGGTGGACACGACATTAGATATTATATGTATAATAATTGACTAATTGTGTTTATGATTTAAATGAATTTGAATGCGCGTCTGTTCTGATGCTAGTCTAAAATTGTGTTACTTACGTCGTAAGTCATTTTTTACGGATGATAGATATGTAATGTGTGTCGTGTCCCAAGCGAACTCCAGACATCGCAATATCTATAAAGAGGCTGTATTGACATTCCTTTTATGTATATTTTTTGGTTGTAATGGAGTTTGCATTTTTTATTTATGGTAGATATACTCGTATTTATCAATTAACATAGTTTCTCATCTAAGATATATTAGAAATGGGCTGTTTTTTTATTTTATCACATAGTACACTAAATTGCAGTAGATAATACATTGTGCAATATGTAATCGATTTTCTCTTGTATGTGTTTCGAGGTTTCAGTAGTGGGGCGGGGTAGTAGAGTAGCGTTCGTTGTCGAAAATGGAAATAACTGGTCCCTAACATAGACTTTAAATCTTAACATAAGCGTAACTAGTAAGCAATTATTCGAATTTCCAGATATACGAAACGCCAGATTTAGAAAGCGTAGATACAACAAGGTGTGTATCGTTTTCAATGTAAAAAAGACTTGTTTCACCACTCTCATAATTGCCATCTGACATTAACAGTATGAGGTGTCAATTGTCAAGTCTGTGAAATAGACGCCAGATCATCGTTTTTCTTACAATAAAATTATCAAGTGTTAACTTGACAATTCTTCGAAAACGTTGTTTGTCGATCCAGAAATGTAACAATCAGTGTCAGGTGACAGAGTGTTAATTTGGTGTTTTAAAAGGTCTCCGGATATTTCAAGAATCTAGGAACGACAGTAAGAGGTTAATTTTATACTTCTATAATCTATAGCCTGCTCAGATGCTTAGTTTGATACTAGTTACGCTTATGATAGTAACCATTCCTAGTCCAGACAGTAGGTACTAGTGCAGTAAACATGCATTTTGTACAAGTCTATGTATTGGGAGTAAACGCTGTACCTTAGCTTTTTTGCAAATATTACAAATACCGAATGACTTGTATCAGTATTGTGTGAAATCTGTAGATTGATGTATTTTTCTTTTTGGCGACGCCTTTTCTGATTTCTTAAAAAATCTATAACGTTAAAAAGGCAACGGATGTTTTAGAAACATAAGTGTTAGTAGACGTTTAATGAAACATCTGGTTACCGTTAAACCTGGAGTTACCATGGTTACCAGTACAATTTGACACTGGGTTAACAGTTTAACCGGTTAACCCCGGGTTAGTAGGATGGTGCAGTTGGCGCTTATTAATTGGTTTAAACAACGGTTTTTTTGCACATCTGGAGACCACAGATTCAAAAAAGGCGTTCGCTCCATAGACAACTCTAGGCAATAGATACTGGGCTACTCTAGCGCCCCTAGCTAGCGCCCGCAGTAGAGCGCCGGCCGCGCGCCTCAACGCAATATGGTTGGTTCATCTTCACATAGAACAAATCTTAGTAATAAATGGTAACAAACACAGTCGGATTTTCATTTATCGCTTCCCTTCAATAGTAACAGTAAACTGAAGTATTTCAGTAGTTTTTGGAATGAGCTTGCCCCAGTTGGGCGCCAGTTAGTACAACAATTTTCTTTGGTAGTATAGTGGAGGAGGAGATAGATGCATGCAGACGGAGGTAGCAGTGGTGTGCATGGCAGCAGCAGGAGCCCTGGATTCAAGACGAAGACTTCGTGCTCGGTGAGACAATACTGACTTGACGCAACTGGTGATGGCACATGTTTGGCTGCGTGGCTATTCGGTCCACACTCCTTTAATTTAAAAGTTCATCGGTGCATCATAGTTTGAAGGATACATACTTTTACACTTATATGAGGCGGATCCTAATAGTCACGCAGCTTTTATTGTCGTTAAAATTATTGAGATTGCGTTTTGTAAAGTCGGGATAGTTGTAGACTTTATTAGAGGGCCTTAGTTTTACATGTTGTTTCTGGTTTAGATACACATATCAAACAAGCGCAAGCGGGTGACAGATCTACAGACGATTTAGCGATTAGCTACAATATTTTTACAAGTATAAATTTACAAATTTGATCAAAGTGCCTATAGTCTTTGGTCAAGAGTTTCTTAGGTTTACGCTTGTAAAAATGTTCTGAACAGATTCCATACAGAAGTAAATTGACTGTATCTCGTCATCTAAGCATTCGTCCCTTTAATTTTAGTAAGAAAGCGACGCATGCTTGTTTACATATAACGTTTTTATAGTGTATGTGATGAATACAAAACAGTATTTCCATAATCTTAGTATTTTGTGTGTCATGACAGTATTCGTCAAGGTTTTATATATGATGACTATCATAGGTAGTTCTGTCGACGCGAAATCAGTATTGTCATTCACTTTCAGATGCTGTTTCATTGCTTAGTTATTTAGTCCCCAACCCAAAGTGCATCCCAGTATAATAGTGTAGAACATAGTTTAAATACATGGTTTTGGGTGCTGGCCGTTAGTAGCTTAGATGAATGGTCTATTAAATTTTACGTAAATCCTACAAAAAATTGTGATGAGACTTACCTTTGGGAATCGCTTGTTTTTTAATCTCTGTAGTGTAGACTCCTGTAGAAAATTAGAATTAATAACATATCAGCCGAGAGACCCCCTACAAGACACAATCGAGTTGTGCCTTAAGTTAGTTTTCTATTTGAAAAACGAGAAACGTAGATCTTTCTAGAAGTAGTACATGGACCAAAGACTCGATTAGTTTGAAATATATTTTTTGTATCTCTTTTCTGTTGAACAAGATGTGATCGATTTTCGTAAATAAATCAAATTAAGATTTTTCACATGTAGTGTATTTTAGAAGTTTAAAAAAGTAACAGAAAATTTCAAGTACAACGTACTTCGTTTTGTAGTAGTACAAAGTAATTTAAGTATTGTAAATGCATCGATTTTATGTCACTTGTTACACTGACACGTCTTCCTATGAATTGATAATAATAGACTGATTGTAGTCACCCATTTCGTATGTTTTGTTTAATTATATCCCAATTGCCTGGGATGCACTGATTTCTTTATTCTACATATGTAAGAGCACTTGTTTGGATCTGTCAAATTTTCCGCCTTTTCTTGTCTCTGGCATTTTTTTTTTTTTTTGCAAGAGCATTCGTCTGAATCTAGTCAGTTTTGCCGCCATTTTATCTATGACCGTTGAATTTTTTAAAGGTCTGAAAAAGTGCTTCAGCGCCTAAGGTGCATTAAATAGTGTTTTCTGTAGTTGAAAAGTGTTCAGTAGTGTAAAACCCCAGTACAAGGAACGGTGCAGTGCCTCGTTGTGTGACAATATCATGTTCACAGTTCATTTAGTACCTGCGTATCTCGCGTAGCACTGATATCTATGAAATTGTAACATTTTCATACATTATCTCAAAAAAATATATTTTAGGCAACAAAAAACATTGGCTTAGAATAAATTTAAGTGGAAAAATTATGTGCCTTGGGTGAGACTTGAACTCACTGCCTCTGGATCGATACTGCAGCGCTCTGCCAACTGAGCCACCGAGACCTCATCCATAATCAGCAAATCTTCCCACTGTATAGATCTAGGGTATGGGAATGGGTAGCACATCGTAACTGGTGAATTTCCAATATGACTTTTGGAACTCCGGTGGCCGTTTAAGAAGTGTAACGCTCTTACGGTAGATGTCGCTAGGGTCCCCTACACCCATATAGTGGGAAGATGACTATGGATGAGGTCTTGGTGGGTCAGTTGGCAGAGCGCTGGAGTATCGATCCAGAGGCCGTGAGTTCAAGTCTCACCCAAGGCAGTAATTTTTCCACAAATTTATTCTACGCTTAATAGCATCGTTCGCAGACGTTTCTGCTTATTAAAAATTAATTTAAAAAAACATTGGATTAATAATCTTATATAGGTATTATCTTTTTTTGTTGCCTGAAATCTTTAATTCAGTAAGTTGAGAAACTTTTTCTATAAATTGTGACTTCTGTACTAGACTAGTCATTTGTGATAAATTATGAGTTTTGATAAAGTTAATTTAGGATTTTTTTACTTTTGTATACTTAGTTGTTTTTGCGTTACAAAACAAAGTTTAGTTTGTAATAGTTTTTCTCTGAACTTTAACAATTAGTTGTTTTTTCTAATCTAACGTATTTGTACATATTCTAGATTTAATGACATTGTTATTAATAATATTTGTATTTAATTATCATGTAGGTAACCTGTATTTAGGGGTGACTAGATATTAGGCTCTCTGAATTTGTCTTTAAAATTTAAAAATAGTTTCTGTATCGATTTGATGTAGTTAAAAAGTTACTGGGTATAATATGACTTTAGTACTGGAATGTTTTAGTTTGGAAAGAATGATAAAACCAGTGGTGGTACTTCGTTTCATGAAAGTATTTGGTAAAGGTACTAGCCTTTTTAATTATGTGACTTTTTACCTCGATAAACTATTTATTTTGTAGCTTTAACACGCGCCTTTGTTTTATGACATGTACTTTAAAAATCTGTGCTTTTAAAAAGGCTTTATAGCGACAACTTAAAACATTATTACTTGAAATTTTATGTTTGTTTTTATTATTTCTAATATTTTAATTTATAAAATAGGCATTCAATAATGCTACTTCCATGACTCGTAGTAGACGACCCACTGGCATAGCAGAATAGTGATTGAAAACGAAAAAGAAGTGCCCCTCGAATTTGTATATCTACTAAACAGTATATAATCGAAATTATTCAATATTTACATCGTTAGTCGTAGCTGTAATTCTGTCAAATATATAGATTTTTTACTCCTACGTAATAATTTACGGAAAATGAAAAATAAAATGTGATTTGCTGGTTACAGTTGTTCATTACAAAAATCAAGAAAATATTTTTCATTTTACGTTCCTAATTGACCTTTGTGCTAATATGCTTGGAATTCTGTGCTTTATATATATATATTGTCAATTAATCAGTCAATAAATGTTTTTCTTGGGAAGCCGATTTGTTAGTTCTCATTTAAAACGTGGCAACCGAAATGTGCCTTCTCCGAATACGAAGTTTCTAAAGATAGGCTTCAGCGACAAGCAATTGGACGTATTTATGCAAACGGGAACCAACCCACACCAAATACTCATTCAAATGTTTACTACATTGTTTTAACATTAAGGTTCGATTTTCAATGAGTATTTGGTGTGGATTGGTTCCCGTTTGCATAAATACGTCCAATTAGTAATCAATTAATAAGTGTTCCAATCTGTACAATTATAAGGACCCCTAGTACTCCGTTTAAATCTAAAGAGCTTATTATATTTTCTAAACTGACGGCAGGATCGCCGCCATACTTGAAACATGATGGAGATATCTCACTTCTACGTATTGCTGTGTCCCTGTCGTTGGAAACTAAATTCAGGAAGGTGTAAGAAACACTTTGTCAAATTATATAGGTTCGCCATGGCATACCTACGGTAGGAGTTTGAGCCACCTCAGAAACAACTGAAAGGGGTTGGCAATTGTCAAAGGTTTGCATAGATGGCGCCATCAATAGCTTGCCCCTTTCTCTAGTTGAGTTCTATGACATTTGGCTTAAAGGGCTGGCATGCAGGGCATAAAATTCTGTTTAAAAAAAAAAACAAAAAGGCAAGCTGCTAAATACTTCGACCGGCCAGCCCTATTCAAAGCTGAATGTCTATGGTTCGAAAATCAATCTAACAAACCGTTTTCGGCAAACTCAAACTTTTATTTAGCAAATAGGCCACAAGGGCACTTTTACATGTCAAGATGCAATTTAGGTTTGCAATTGACAATACACGGCACTATAGTCTAACGCAGATAAGAAGGTAATTTTGACAGTTAATTATGAATCCTTAGATATAGTTTGTCAAAGGACTGTTCAGTTGATTTCAATCATAGACAGAGAGAATCATACTATCTTAAATTTGTCTTACACTAGTACTAGCACTCGAAAGAAAAGGATGAGTATAGTTTTTGTTGTTCTTATTTACTGACAATTTGGTTTGACCAACTATATATGCTATCAGTTACTGTCTAAATTGACTTCTTAACTTACAGCGAGTATAGAAGATACCGCGAAAAAAAGGCTAGGAAGATTGACGTATCATAATTACTTATTTAGGTTATGATTTTTGGTACACCTTATAGATAATTTTGACTAAATCTACCGCGAAAGTAGGTAGGTATCGATAAAATCGAAATTTCTTTATCTGCTCGAATATACAAGAGCGATGAGAAAGGCGAAATTTAGATTTTACTGCAGTAGGCTGCGGCCTGCACCCTATTACATAGACATCAGAATTAATTTAATATTAATACCATCTATGACTTCGCATATCTTTAAATCTACCGGTGATTTCGGGCAGGCAGTATTCCAAGTATATTGCACCGACTAGCAACTTGGCAGTTTTCTAAACGGGATATTATTATATGGAAAGTTAAGTCTACCCTCTGTAATATTATTATTTAGGTATTTCAGTTAAGTACGAGAAATTTCAGAACTTCAGGTATAGGGAGAGTGAACGTGTTAATCGCATCTAAAATACAAGTCATTATAAGTAGTTGTACTTAGGTCTTAAACCTCCCGACGCAATATGTGCGACGGCGACCTTTGTCCTATTTTCATAGGCCCCTAGGCCCCCGAGCTAGTTTTTCGCGAAGATCACGGACGTAAAGTACGGAGTAAACAGTGGCAGATTTGCAGTCTTCCGCCCTAGGCCCCGGGCCCTTTCTCAGCAGCTCAGCACCCATTATATAGACTGCTGCCCCTAATGTCTTGCCGCCCTAGGCCCGGACCTACTCGACCTTAGAGGCACCCTACACTAGCGTCTCCCGAGCGCCGGCGTCTAGTAAACTCTATGGCTGCTACTCGACGCAACGTTGGCGCAACTGCGCAGCAACGTCATTCTCCATAGCGCCGACTAGACGCCGACGCTAAAAAGACGCTAGTGTTGGGCGGCCCTTAGGGCAAATCTGCCACTGAGAGTAAAGTAAATGCTATACTTTTTTCTGAAAATGTTCATCTACGTCCTACGTCTCACGGTAAACAACATCTAGCAATTTTCTTTATATTTATTTATTTACTCAGTTTGAAAACTGCCAAGTCGCTCCTAACAACGGTATTAGTCGTAGTTTGTAAAAAGATTTGCAGAGTTTTAACTTAGCTTTGTATTGTATATTTATCTACTGGTTCCCGACTGACACCGCGAGGTGGCGCTGCGCAATTGGAACTAATAAACGAATAGCATAAGTAAATGGTTTACATTCTATCATGCTGTTTTATTCAATTACCTTATCTTACTTGCGCCAATCTGATGCGTGTGCGTAGACTGCACGTGTACGCTAATATGTTGGAGCCGTGCATGCGTAACACGCACGCGGTGTGCCGTCTCTAAGTATCATTCATATATTACAACGCGCACGATCTACGCACACGCACGTGTGCACCGACCTTCCGAGGGACACAATGAACGCTATTATACCGGGTATGACCAAAAAAACATGATAAAAATTAAACTAGGCTTCCTCAAACTGACCAACATTTGTTCATCGACTTAAAAATAATGAAGACTTCCGACTTCGTATTTTTCATACTTAATATTGTCTTTAATGTACGCTGTCATCAGTGTAATAAAGTCACGCTTTAAACAAAACAAATTTCGCAATACATTGCGTCTTAGAATAAACTATAATAAAAATTAAGTTATTTTTAAAAGTCGCTGAACAAATGTTGGTCAGTTAGTTTAATTTTTTGCTCGTATTACCACAGAACTAGGATGACATAAGCATAAATTTTAGGTATGTGCGTATTACAGACACACCCTGTCTAGTCACAATATTACAAGGAAATACAAATTGAGGATTTCGGTTATATGACTTGGTTCTAATGTTAAGGGGCCCACTGACTATCAGTTCGCCGGACGATATCGGCCTGTCAGTTAGAATAAAAATTTGACAGTTCCGAACAACTGACAGGCCAATATCGTCCGGCGGACTGATAGTCAGTGGGCCCCTTAACTGTCCATTCGGAATCCCAATCCCAGATGAAATATTGGTAGTAGGCCAGGATTACACTTGTAAGTTTTACTTACGTAAGTAGGGACACAGCTATACTACAGAATGAGATATGAATATCGTTATCTCATTCTAGCAATTAGCTTTGTCCCTACTTACGTAAGTAAAACTTACAAGTGTAATCCTGGCCTAAGAGCTGTGTGCTTAGTCTGACCAAACTAACTTCTGCACTAACTTATATTCATTGAAATTTAACGTTTATGCTATCATATCGACACTGACATTGCTAATGATATGCAGTTACCTTGGGCCGATTACACTCTATAAAACAACTTGAAAAGCCTATAATATTTAATAATAAGGGTGTCCGGCAAGCTTGGTTCTTGGTAGTTCCGCTCTCATTTTAACCTTTTGGACGCCAATGGCAGATATATCGGCACCGCAGGTCCAACGCCTAAGACTGATTAATCCGTCACAGACCACAGAGCAACATAGACCTACGTGCATGTGCATAAAGTTCAATTTCAGTTTTGACACTTCAGTGACTTGGCGTCCGAGTGACAGCTTTTGTGTTTGGCACGGCGTCGAAAAGGTTAATACGACTATTAGCTAGATGGCTCTGAAACTTTGTTCTTACAATAGGATAAGGTATATCCTAATCTCTAGGTCTGTAATTAGTTTATGTAGCTTCAGATACCATAGTTAAAAAAATACAGCGAATTTAAGTTTTTACACAAAACTTGTTTTTGCTCTATTTCGTTTGTTTTATAAACTGGAGCTATATAAACTAATTTCAGACCTAGATATACCTCATGTCATTGTATGTGCAAAGTTTCATTACAATCCAACACGTAGTTTTAAAATGAAAGCGGAACTACGTTTGTATGGGAAGGTGCAATTCGGCCGAGCTTGCCGGGGTCTCATAAGCCAAGCCAAGGATACGGAGACTTGTAGTGTCATCATGAATAGGAGTTATTAGACCAAGATAAGTCTGCAACGGTTTTGATAGTTAGTGCATAGAACTTGCACTGCGGGTGCTATCAAAATCGTTGCAGACTTTTAGGTATCTGGTCAAATTTTTCTATGGGAGTTCAACACTTCGAGGAACTCTAATTACTCTGGAAGTAAGTATGAAATTAAAATGTAGTCTGTCAAACCCAACCCAACTAAATAAGAACAAAAAAAAACTATACTCATCCCTATCTTTTGGATGCTAGTACCGTAAGCCGAGCATATGATTGACGCGACAGTATCTCGCCGCGAGATAGACTACCAACCCGTCTGTTGCTAACTGTATGAATTAAAGGGGGACGGGTAGTCTATGCCGCGGCGAGATACTCTCGCGCCAATCATGTGCTAGCCCGGCTGGCACAATCTATAAAACAATAGTCATTCGACGAAGCCGTCTAGACAGGGCAATCGTGCGGGGTGCGAGGGGCGAGGGGCGGGTCGCGCACCCGAGCTGCATACATCGCCGTTGTTAGTAGCTCGGTACTACTTACTAGCGTGTCTTATAGTAAGTCTTGAGCAGTTGTGTAAAAGTGACAACCCTACAGTGTTCTTGTGCTGTGTCGGCATTTACGCAAACATCAAAGACGTCGGTCCACTGATACTTTTTACATTGTGGTTTGTGGTACTAGCTTAAAGCAAAGACATTATGATTCTCTATGTCTATGTTTGAAATGAGACAGTCCCATCCCATGGCTAAACTATAGGTACCTCCCAAATGTGTACTTAGAAGGATAACAAAGAAATTATCAAAAATATTATAGAAAGGTATATTATGGAAAGATAAAATTGCTATAATTTTTTTGACAGGCGCTTAAAATTCCACGTAGGTAGGATTTTATTTCTCAGTTGTTTCATTTGGGTGCATTGAGAACTATAGTCTGGCAAACAAAATATGTCAGTAAAAAACTAGGGTAATTGTGTCAGTTCACCGTCCAGTGCCTGTTTCCGTCCACTTGGCGGAGTTGCCACAAAGAATTGCGTATAATTTGAATGTAAACCTACCTTAACGCACAATTTTGGACTTATTACAATCCTTAATGTCGAAACAATAGATCTATTTACATAATTTTTTTTTTTTAATATATTAATTTATTTATTTTTATATTTTATTTAATTTCAGTAAACATATAGACATTTATTTACATACAAGATATATACAGTGGTACTACGTAAACGAAATTAATAACTAGCTTAAATCTAAAATAGGCCCTTGAAGGCCCTTGAGGCATTGTACCAAGGATGCTGGCGGCATTTCCCCGCTATTTTTAATTCGCTACTTGCAAATTATATTTTTTATAAAATAAACCGTAACCATTATTTAAGGCCAAATAATATTAACCTAAAATAGACAATATGAGCAATACAAACAAATATAACACATTTAAGTAAGACTACTTAAATATATTTTTTTTTGCATTTCAAAGTTGGCATCTCCTATAATTGGACGGTATCTGACGCAATTACCCTATACTCATTAATTTCTAGTACTTGCGTAAGAGAAAGACAGTATGATTCTCTCTGACTATGTTTGTAATGAGACAGTCCCTGGCCAAACTGTAGGTATATATAGTTGGTCAAGCAAATGTTGTCAGTAGAAAAAGGCGCGAATTTTAAAATTTCTATGGGACGATAACCCTTCGCGCCTACATTTTTTTAATTTGCCGCCTTTTTCTACTGACAAGATTTGCTTGACCAACTATAGAATATTTTACCATTCTGGATCTATTTTTTATTTATTTATTTAAAAAAAACACTTAGGACTAAATAAACACTTAGGGATTTGTATATATAGGTATACAAATTTTTCGCCAAACTGAAGACAGTTTGTTGCCGAATAGTGCGCTCTCAAAATTTATATTGTACTTCCTAAAGACAGTACAATATGTTAGATGTTTCTACGGTGGGCGGTGGGCGCGGACGGCACGGTGGCCCATTGACTCCCTGTCACACTTACGTACGAATTTACAAGTGCGACAGAGAGGTAACACGTCGCGGTAGACCAGGCGCGGTAATGTTGGATTTGGATCAACGACCGTAAGCTAGTGTTCGGGCAATGTTTGGTATTGAATGAATGAATTGAATGGAACCTCAGAGAACACAAATGACGTCACAAATATTGTACACTTTTTCTTCTATAAATGCTTTGTAACAATAAAAATTAATTAAATAAAAAAACTATGAAGGTACTAGTCTAACTTTAACCTACATAAAAATATCTATTAAATAAAACAAAGGTTTGAAAAATCCGTTCAATAATAATCAAAATAATGCGGAGCAAAACAGTCACATGGAGTTTTTTTGTGGTCCATTCAACATCGTTTTTATTAATAATTCATACCTAAAGCAAAACGGAATTTAAAACATCTCATTCGAAAGCGGTTTGCGTTAAATATGGCGATTAAAAAAATATTGCAAACTTTTTTATTTCCCGGTACCTATGCGTTTGCCGCCATAAAGCGTTTCGTTGCTGCAATGTTTTACGCCTAAACAATGTCGTCTAATTGCTTTGGGAGTGTTCGCGCGTTTTAATATTTTTAATGTATCTACGTGGATCCGTGTCCGTTATTTTACGGGAAAATTATCGTGAGGCAACAGTATGACCACTATAGTTTGTCAAAGGACTGTCTCATTTCGAACATAGACAGAGAGAATCATACTATCTTTGTCTTACACTAGTACTAGCACCCAAAAGAAAAGGATGAGTATAGTTTTTTTTGTTCTTATTTACTGACAAGATTTGCTTGACCAAATATATTTTAGATACTAAAAAAAACGCATGGCCCTTAATTTAATCACAAGCACAGAATAAATTAAATAAATAGTACTACCATACAGAAAGGACACTTTCTACAAAACCGAAGTTTGACAGAGATTCAGGGACGAATCACGCCGTCCCTTTCTAATGTATGGAACTATCCCTTCCGGCTATTTAGGGTTGTCACAATTCAAGTCATTAATCTGTGGTCGCGCACGGAAAGTGACGTCAAGTTGTGTGAACCCTAATAATTGCCCGGAGCAATGCAGCCGAACGGAGCCGAGAAAGCCCGAAAGGAAGATTCTTTCCGCCGCCCCCCCCCCCCCCCCCGACTGTCACAAGCCCCTATTTCTTCTTAGTTATTAGCTATTTACAAACTTTAACCCCTCATGCTAATTTTGAGACACAAAGTACAAACAAGCTAGGACTTGAAAATTATAAAACTGAATCTTGAGCGTTGCGAGAGTTTCAAGGCACGACAGGTAAAACTCTATCGCAGAGTGAAACACAAAATATTTCACCTTACTACACTACCACGAGGAAAGTAGGTACCTTACTAGGTAGTTGCTAAACATTACAGCTTTATTGTGCACAGTGCGATCGGACATTTAAAACTAAGTTCGGTTTTGCCCACGCATGGCCCTTAATTTAATTACAACCACAGAATAAATTAATTAAATAGTACTACCATACAGAAAGGACACTTTCTACAAAACCGAAGTTTGACAGAGATTCAGGGACGAATCACGCCGTCCCTTTCTAATGTATGGAACTATCCCTTCCGGCTATTTAGGGTTGTCACAATTCAAGTCATTAATCTGTGATCGCGCACGGAAAGGGACGTTAAGTTGTGTGAACCCTAATAATTGCTCGGAGCAATGCAGCCGAACGGAGCCGAGAAAGCTCGAAAGGAAGAGTTGCCCCCCCCCCCCCCCCCCACGTCACAAGCCCCTATTTCTTCTTAGTTATTTACAAATTTTTCAATTATTTCAAAAACAATTGTTTTTGATTTGTCTAACTAGGGAGAAAAACTTTAACCCCTCATGCTAATTTTGAGACACAAAGTACAAACAAGCTAGGACTTGAAAATTATAAAACTGAATCTTGAGCGTTGCGAGAGTTTCAAGGCACGACAGGTGAAACTCTATCGCAGAGTGAAACACAAAATATTTCACCTTACTACACTACCACGAGGAAAGTAGGTACCTTACTAGGTAGTTGCTAAACATTACAGCTTTATTGTGCACAGTGCGATCGGACATTTAAAACTAAGTTCGGTTTTGCGATATTCGTGCTCATCGGATCATTACATGTAAAAAGATGCAAGTCTCGCAACCCAGTTCTTCTACTACAAAAAAGTTTTGAGATGTAATGTGATACCAAGTCGGTTATTTTAGTCAGTGCCAGGGGGTGTTAAAACCGTAACAATATTAGATACTTACCTTTATTTTTTTAATACTTTAATGACTTGGCAATCGCACGGCTACATAATTAATGACATAAGGATAATTCGTCAAATATTTGAAATAATCCTAATTGAACATAGCGCCAGCCCTAATAATGACAAACAGTTTGAGCAAAGTAAAGCATTGCGTGCGATCAAATTTATATCAAAATATAATATTTAAAAATATTTATAGCAGATTGAGATAATATGCAGCGATGAAAAGTGATTTAAAGATAATTATAATTAAATTCAAAATTAAGTATCAATATCAATACCAATGTTCCTTCAAGCTACAAAAAACACACCTGAACGAATAAATTATAGTTAATTTTTAATCATAGTTGGGAGCTTTTATAGCTGAGAGGTTTTACGGTTCTCAAATTCAATAATAATCTATACATAAATATATGTGTGAAATGGACACGTGCACCCATATTGTCCACACGCGGTCAGGACATCTCTTATTTTTGCCACAAAATGGCGATTTAATGCGACCAAGCGATTTGAAATATTCTCACGTAGCTCCACAATACCGTTAGGAATGCTTTTTACGTTTTTTAAGCAAAAGTCGTGTGCATTTTGGATTTTGCGGGCAGAAATTAAAATCGTGTTATATATATGTCACCAAAGTTATTAAACCGCCCAGTGTCAAATTGTACTGGTAACCAAGGTAACTCCAGGTTACTTGGTTACCTAAGGGCCATTTGCGCCATATATGACGTGTTCAGAAAGCGCATGTTACGATCATTACCACACCACTACAAAGACTGGGTGCAGCTACATGCCCCAGTATGTAAAATTGTACTATGTTTGTACTAAGATTGTATTACGAGTAGTATGTATGTTAGTCACATGGACTTTTGTTCAAAATAAATTATTATTGATTGATTGATTACGGCATTTGATCACACACTCAATAAAACTTTATCTCGACTGATACTAGAAATAAGGTCAAATCAAATTCCTTTGATATTTGATATTCAGAGATGTACAAAATTGGAATGTCATTACATCGATAATATCGATATCGACGTTATTACATCGCAACAAAGATTTATACATATAACTCCGTATAAGATGGATACAGTCTAAGGAAAAAACGTGCCTCAGAAATCAAGAAAATTTAATTCGTGAACAGATGGCGCCACCACAATAAGTTAGGTAAACGCACATTCTGTCTTGACAAAACCTGAGGTGGATGAGCTTTCTGTAATGTGACGAAGCCTGCGCTGTGGACCTGAAGGTATCGTCAGGTGACAGTGAAAACTAACAAATTACTGAAAAATTATTAAACAAAAATCAACCTTGTATTGTATCGTAGTTCGGGCGATTTTCCGCAACTCGACGACTGGCGCCTATTTTGCGTGACATGGGGGTTGGAGGGGGGGGGGGGGTTGGGCTAGTCCCACAGATTATATAATAGTTCTTACGAACTAGTCCTGCCAGCCCAGCTCTTCGAAGAATCCTATCAAACCTTTGATGTTAAGTAGGACCTCGGGGAGGTCTCTCGGGGATCCGAGATGTTTGCCCTGTATGGAGCCACTCCACTGCATTCCAGCAATACCAGCACCATGTGAGAGGCTGTTTCTTCTGCCTCCATGCATCCTCTGCATAGGGGACTGTCGGTGACACCTGTTATATAAAGATGTTTGTTAAATAGTCCATGACCTGTTATGACAATGGTTACCATGCTCAGTCGGGTCTTAAAACTTAAAACTAGCCACAGTCGCAGACAGGATAGATGGCGCTTTCTGGAAGTACTGGAGTAGCCTACATGTTTATAATAGTTAAAGTATACATAGATTACATACATAAATATTGTCACTAACATAGGTTAAGAGTTAATAGAATAAGTTACTAATATATTATGGAAATTGAATTTCTGAAATAAATAATTATTAAATTAATTTAATTTAATTAAAAAAAAACGATCTGTATTAACACGAATCTGAAGTCGAAATTGAATGGAACGGTCGCCATCTTGATTTTCTTTATTTTCGACTCGATCGTGATGAAAATCGTTAGTATCTGAGAATCCGAGAGGCCCCTTAACACGAATCTGAAGTCGATATTGTACGAAACGGTCGCCATCTTGAATTTCTTTATTTTAGTCGCGATCTTGATATACTGACCTTATTTTGCCTTCAATAGAAAATATAAAATTGTCCAACCGATATTGTAGGGAATGTTTCCGATGTAACCACTACGTATTATATTTGTCGTATTTTCTGGCGCACTGGCTCCTAAACAAATTATTGAAAAAAACATTCCCGGTCAACGCACGATTTCCCTCGTCTGCTGGTGACACTTGTCATTTCTCCCGCCGAAACAATACGCCGAGCAATAACCAAACGCCAGATGCAAGATGGCGCATGACTGTTGATTTGACCGCTTATTTATTTTATTAAAGTTTGTTGCTTTTCCTGGTCTTACTTAGGATATTATTATTAATTCATGTTTTAGATCTGAATGCTTTAATAATAATCAAATATATATATAAGGGACCAATTTAAATCTAATCAATGACGCAAGATGCAGTACTATAAAAGACTATGCATAAGTCCTAGACTTTCCAAAATAAAAAGAGCCCTAGGAGCTTTCTCCTCAACGTTGTTTACATAATTAAAAACAGTTGTATTTGAATTAGGTATAAAACGACATTCAGCTGGCAACTGCAGATGCATTACGCAGCGTACTACGTAGGCGAACAACACGCGAACGCGAAGCGAAGCGATGCGGTGCGGGCTGAATCAATCCTTTGATACCTATAAAAGTGTCCTACGTGGGCGATCTCTTTGCGAACGCGAACGCCGTGGGCCCTTGCGCCGCTTCGCTTCGCGTTCGCCAGTTGTTCGCTTCGTAAGACGCTGCGTTACTAGCGGGAGCTGTATCTGTCAATTTCCTTGATAAAATGAGTGACGAATTTCACGAATTGAACTTCATAATCGCGGAAGCAAAGCAGCGGCGAACGTTAGAGATACTTACTCATTTTATCAAGGAAATTGACAGATACAGAGACACATACATCGATCAACGCCGCTGCAGTAATGTTGCAACAGTAGTGCAGCTGCATCTGATATCCGAACGTCACCTTTAGCCAGTGTTCCTGTGGCCCTGGTCAAAATAAATTAGTCAAACGAGCAATGAAAATGGTCTAATTTTTCTTGTGGGGTTGCTTCTCTTACTTGATCTGACTGATTATTAATAACCCATTCAGCGCTAATCATGACATGTTTTCGTTTTGCCTCTACGTAGCATTTTTGCTACATACCGAGAAACCTATGTTATCGGCTACGACGTAGCGCTATGACCGTAGCTTAGTGTTAATATTCACTATCAACGTTTTCGTAGCACTACGCAGTACGCTCGTAGCCGATCGAAACCGACTACGAACAGAAAACCCGCCGACGGGCCCGGCACTAATGTGTTGTGTGATTGTATTTTTTTCACCTAAATTTTACCAGAAGCCTAATGGGTTGGTCGTTCGAAGCATTTTACAGATGGCGCCAGCGTTAGTTTTACCTTTCAATACAACAAATAGTATCAAAATCTAGATTTTTTTCCCTGGATGTTAACTCTTTAAGCCAAATCTCATAGAACAAAACTAACAGGTAATGCATATGCTGATGCTGGCGCCATCTATAACAACCATAGAACCTGTCTCATAAACGCGATATGATGTTGAAACATTAGTCCCGTCGAATCCCGTCAGCGGTTGTGTTTAATGGCGTATAAACCAGATAAGCGCTGTTATGGTTGTGTCTAGTCTGGCAAAAAGGAAGGGTCCGGAAACATTGAAGTTAATTATACCGGAAACGTTAAGGGCGAGTTTGTTGTAGTGTTATCAGACATTAAAAATTAATTTAAAAAAAAAAGTAAAACCGACTTCAAACGGGAAAAAATAAAATATTATCTCGTTTTATATGCACTACCAAACTGATACGTTTGAAGTCGGTGCGGATGAAAGTGCTTGGTTTGTTGATGAAAATACTAAAACTGATATATGTATGCCTCTGAGATTTGAGGAGTTTCCTGGATTCCTAATGGATCCCATCATCAGAACTGGGTCTTGACAAAAACGGGACCAACTTGGGACTATACACATTAAAACAAAAAAACAATTTTCCAAATCGGTTTACCAATGACGGAGTTATGAGGTAACATACATACAAAAAAAATATACGGTCGAATTGATAACCTTTTCCTTTTTTGAAGTCGGTTAATAATGTCGAATCATGTTCAAAGCTTTAGTCATTATTCTGAGAAAACTTCTACAAACATTGCAGCATACATGTAGATGCCGGTTAAGTAGGAGCAACGAATTCAATCGAACGATCAAATGCCGCAATGTATAGCACTATGGTACTATAGTGATGGTTTTTAGGGATATGCAGTCATGGATTTCTAATGTACTTCGTATCTTGTCACATTAACAATCTGTGTGAAAATCGCTAGAGATTCTAAAGGGCCCTCCACACTCATGCGCGAATCACGGCGCGAAGCCGCGAACGCGAGTCTGGAGTCTACATAGTTCGCTAATCAGCGAAATCGACTCCACACTCGCGTTCGCTGCTTCGCGCCGCGTAATCTGGAGCGAGCTTTATTTTATTGTCAATATGACAAGGTACGAAGTGGCATAGAGAACACAGACATCAAATTTACCATACCTACAATATAGAGTTTAAAGCACCGACTTAATAGAACAAAGTGAGGTAGTGTCATTGTAAACGTAATATTTTTTTTATAGAAATTTGCCATTAATGATGATATTGCCACATTTTGTCATTGCAAATGGTATGCAGCATGCATTTGCTTGAGCTTGGCAGTTAGCAGAAATTATCCGCGAAATAGAAAGATCAACATTACGGCGATGCAAACTTGCAAACCAACAACGAAATACACCTTGTAAACTAAATCCAGTGTAATTAATTAGAGAAATCCCACTAATCACGGTACACTTGGAAGCATTTAATCTGCGCCCAGGTGTTGGTCTCAGTAATTCATCGTGCCCATCGTGGTTGATTGATGAATGCGCACGCATGCCGACGGACTTTAGTTAAATTATGAGTAGGAGTATGCGTACAAAGTACAAAACATAGCTACCGTAAAATGGGGTGAGTAGAGTTCGCGAGAGAAGGTATGAAAGGGGGGTGAGATGGGTTTTTAGGGCTACTGCTACAAAAATAATGTATTCCAATTTAAAATGGAGCTATAGTAATACTCATAATAAAAAAAACGATCCAACAATCTTCCAAAATCACCTTTGTATGAAAACCCATCTCACCCCAATTACGAGGGACTACGGGGTGAGGTGTTTTTTCCTGTTTATCGTCAAAGATGAAATGGAACTACCCAAAATAAAATAAAAACTAAAATACAAACGTCCGGAACACTTATTATATACACTATTCAGTTTGTATATGTAAAAATAAAATGTTATCGAGGTTTGAATGTCAGTTTTGCCCCAACTCACCCCATTTTACGGTACTGTGTTGTACATAATATCCGAATCATCATCATCATCCTCGCGTTGTCCCGGCTTTTGCCACGGCTCAATGGGGCCTGGGGTCCGCTTGGCAATGAATCACCGAATGGGCCCTACGGAAGACCAGCGCTGGCTTTAAGGCCGTAACACACCGTCGCACAATGACCTTGGTGCGGTGCGATGGTGAGGTACGGCCATTATAGCTAACATTATGCTGTTGGGTCCATTTCGTGATGCACACTTGATGATTTCTTCTTTTCATACTGTTGTTGTCTGTACATGTTCGTACATGTGTTGTGATCATCATGAATAAATATATTATGATTATTTATCTTATCTTTATCTAATCCCAAGAATTGGCGTAGGCACTAATTTTTACGAAAGCGACTGCCATCTGACCTTCCAACCCGAAGGGGAAACTAGGCCTTATTGGAATTAGTCCGGTTTCCTCACGATGTTTTCTTTCACCGAAAAGCGACTGGTATATATCTATTTCGTAGGTACATAAGTTCCGAAAAACTCATTGGTACGAGCCGGGGTTTGAACCCGCGACCTCCGGATTGAAAGTCGCACGGTTTAATTGATTGCAGGCAGCTTCGACTGTCCAATTCAAAAACGCTGAGTTGGGCAAGTCAAATCGGTTTGGCAATATGTCAAGTGATTGTGTTTTTAAAATTTATAATTTTAGTGTAATTTAATTTAATGTATTTATATTTTTAATGTAATTTAATTTAATTTAATTTAATTGACTTATAAATTTTAAATGTAAAGTAATGGAATTTAATGGATGTGTCATTTTTAATCAAATTTTATTGAATTGAAGCTAATTAATTTATAATTTTAATTTATTTATTTTACAAATTATGTGTGTTTACTAATATATTTTTAAGAACTGTAAACTAACAAAATATGGGCCGACAGACCTCAACTAAAGATTTTCAATTTCAATTTCAATTAGCAAAATCGTTTTGACAGTTCGAAAAAAGAAACTGATTTTACTATTTAGTCAAATACCCTATATATCCAAGTCTGTGCGGAAAGAGAGACTGTAGGTACCAAAGTATATATATAATATGGTAGGTACTGTGTACTTGATGATTATTTAACCAAAACGTAACATATCCTATAACTGTCTAACAAATGATAGACCTACCTACCTATTTACAGCCTAAAGTTGCTCTTTGTTCGAAACTACCCGTGTACACGGTGACCCGGCACGGGTACCCCGGTTTTTGCGGAGTTCCATTACCCGCCGCCAAATGACCTGTGAACTGATAACGCGGCGCGAGCGACAGGAGAGAGCGGGAGAGGAAGCGGAATAAACTAGAAGAGATGTTCGCCTTTGCACTTTCATTTATATATCTGCAGTAACCTGTCCTTGTTTCATATAATAAAGTGTTTATTATTCGATAACATACTTTCTTAATTAATGTCATTCATTACCGGGTCTAACGCGATAAAATTTAATTGTTTTACCTTTTTTCCGACCGGTTATGACATTAATTATAACATACTTTGTTACGTAATTTGGTCCAACAAGCGGGTGAAGTGTTATAGCAAAAGCTGGTGAATATCCGCTTTAGCAAAAATTTGTTCAAACCAATTTTAAAAGCGTGAAAATAGATAAGATGAGAAATTGAGAACTCAGGGCCTGTCGCCAACATCGAAAAATCAAAATCGTTATTTCCGTCTCCTCTCTATCGCTTCTGCATATTCGATCGTAAGAGTACCTTAAGTAGATAACAATTTTCGATTTTCGATGTTGGCGGGCATTCGCTAATCCCCAATATTATACCCTTGGAGTTGAAACTCTAGGTCCCAGCGCGCACAAGTTGTTGCGCAAGCGCGAAGCGTCTGGTTGACGTATAACTGGTGACCGAAGAGTTGGCGGCTTCCTCGCACAACGTATCAGCATTGCGATACAGCGAGGAAACGCCGCCAGCATCCTTGGTGCAATGCCTCAAGGGCCTATTTTAGATTTAAGCTAGTTATTAATTTCGTTTACGTAGCACCACTATATATCTTGTATGTAAATAATAGTTATTTGTTATACAAGGGTGCAAAGTTGTATTTTACCCGCGAGTGTAGAATTGAAACACGAGCAAGCGAAAGGATTCTATAGTTCAACCACGAGCGAAGCGAGTGGTTCTAAAATAGAATCCTGAGCGTAGCGAGTGTTTCAACACACGAGAAGTAAAATACATTTGCACCCGTGTGTAACACAAAACTTTTCACCTCACTATAGCGAGGAAAGTGCAGCATCCACAGGAGTTAGATCATCTCCATCACTGGAATCACTCATTTTTAGGGTTCCGTACCTCAAAAGGAAAAAAACGGAACCTTATAGGATCACTCGTGCGTCTGTCTGTCTGTCTGTCCGTCTGTCACAGCCTATTTTCTCCGAAACTACTGGACCAATTAAGTTAAAATTTGGTATACATATGTAAGTTTGTGACCCAAAGACGGACATGTAACGTAAACAAATGAATTTTAAACATGGGGGCCACTTTTGGGGGGTAAATGAGAAAATTAAAAAATAAAGTTTTTTCAAACTATATTGTGTTACATATCAAATGAAAGAGCTCATTATGAGAAACTCAAGTTTTTTTTAATAATTTTAAGATAAACAGATATTAGAAGTTATTCAAGAAAATAGACAAAAAATGACCATTCCCCCTCCCCCCCCCCCCTTTATCTCCGCAATTATTGGGTCTAAAATTTTGAAAAAAATACACAAAATAGTTCTTTACCTATAGATCACAGGAAAACCTATTAGAAATGTGCAGTCAAGCGTGAGTCGGACTTAATTACTTAGTTCTTGATCAGACCCCCTACGGGTTTTTTAAAGACATTTCACTCACGTTTTACATAAAAAATACATTGTTTAAATTGTGAAATGTACGGAGCCCTTGTTTACGATATTATAACAGAAAACTCTGGAAATTGTGTATTTTTACGCGAGTCGGTGAGAAAAGTTTTCAAGTTAAAAATTTGTTGACAATGTTGACATTTCTGACGTATGAAATGTCAACGATGCGTTTTGAAATTGCATCGACTCAACTTGTGCGTTCAGAATTATATTTAACATCATTATAAAAAAACAAGCTGTCTGTCTGTCTGTTACCTCTTCACTGAACCGATTTAGATGAAGTTTTGTGAGAAGAGTTTGAGACCCGAGGATAGTTACATAATCATCACCATCGTCAACCCAAGCCGACGAAGTCCCGGGCAGAAGCTAATATAGGAATATAGTTTTACCCCTTTTGGTGTGGAAACACTCGGCCCGTGGTGTCCCGGTGCCCTGAAATTTTTCGGAACCTTATCAAATGGCTGGTGGATGTGACTGACCGTAGGGCTGGCAGCTTCCTCGCACAACGCATTAGTATTGCAATTCAGCGGGGTAATGCTGCCAGCAACTACGGCACCTTACCGAGGGGTGAATTTTTATTTTAGTTAAGGTTTAGGATAGGTAGTATATTTTAGTTACGTTTAGTTTATAAGTTTTGCTACTATATTTTTTATTAACAAGATATATACAGTGGTACTACGTAAACGAAATTAATAACTAGCTTAAATCTAAAATAGGCCCTTGAGGCATTGTACCAAGGATGCAGGCGGCATTTCCCCGCTGTATCGCAATGCTGATACGTTGTTGCGAGAAAGCCGCCAGCTCTTCGGTCACCAGTTACGTCAACCAGACTTTAACTTTTTTATTTAATTTGTTCAAATAAAGTTATTTATATAGCTTGTAAATTGGGCTATACGCCCCCGCCGCAGGATCATTTCGGGCTGTATTTCACTTATCGCGGGTTAAGCGATTTGCGCTCCGCTGGCGCTGGCTCTAATCAACCGCGCGTACTACACCATGTGCCTCAATGCCGCAGGTGTGGCATGCGGCAGAGATGAAGTCAGCTAAATTAATAGTTCCAATTTTAAATATTATATCCCTTCTAATATTATAAATGTAAATGCGAAAGTAACTCCTTCTGTCTGTTACCTCTTCATGCTTAAACCGCTCAACAGATTTAGATGAAATTTGGTATGAAGTTAGTTTGAGGCCCGGGAAAAGACAGGATACGATTTTTATCAATTGTCACCATTCCACGCAGACTGTCGCGGGCAGAAGTTAGTATAAGTATGTACCTATATGGTTGATTCTATAAGGTTAAGGTATTAAAGTAAAGGTACTTCCCCAGTTAAGTAGGTAGGTACCGCAACTCGAGAATCGAGCGATGTTACGCGTTGAGTACCTTGATTTGACTAAAACTAGCTGCAGTGTTTTTCCTATGTAACCGTTCAAAGATGCCACAAACAGTGTCGCACAGTGTCTTCTGTCCTTAAGAGGGTCTTTTCGACGCGTGAGCAATTTCATTATCTGATGATTAGCACTTTGGAAGAATACTGTAATGAACTTAATGGAGTGCACCGATTTCTTTCACAAATCACTGAATTTTCGGCCTTAAGCGGAGTAAATAGGTCGCGATTAATATTTAATGAAGGACCTTAAAGTATTAAAAGGTTTTTGTTCTGAAAATGTCGAGTTGGTTTTTAATTAATTTAAAATATAAAGTACCGTAAAATGGGGTGAGTAGGATTCGCGGGGAGAGTTGGGTTATGAATGGGGAGAGAATGTTTGAAAGGGGGTGAGATGGGATTTTAAGGCTACTGCTACAAAAAAATGTATTCCAATTTAAAATGGAGCTTAATACTCATAATAAAAAAAAATCGATCCAACAATCTTCAAAAATCACCTTTGTATGAAAACCCATCTCACCCCAATTACGAGGGACTACGGGGTGAGGTGGGTTTTCCTGTTTATCTTCAAAGTTATGAAATGGAACTACCCAAAATAAAATAAAAACTAAAATACAAAAGTCCGGAACACTTATTATAAACACCATTCAGTTTGCATATGTAAAAATAAAATGTTATCGAGGTTTGAATGTCAGTTTTGCTCCTACTCACCCCATTTTACGGTATCTTCATAATGACTATAATAATAGGGCATTACCTATAAGTAGCTGCACAACGATTACGTAAAAAGTCACTGATAACAACGAAAACAATTTGGCTATGTATGTGTGAACATGGTGGAGGAATTAAAAGCGATCATAGCGCTGGCTGTGGCAAAAAATGCGTTCAAGTCACATATTTTCATGCGAATAACCAAAAAGCTAATAAAGCCTGACCAAGAATATATGAGGAGTGTCTTTTCAGAAGGGCTTATTAAGAGGCCGGTGTCGATTTTAGTCGCAAGATGTAAAATTGATAGATTTAGTCCGTGAAATTTTACACCTTTTGTTACCTAATTCAAATAACAAGTACTGGTTTCTATTAGCACGTCTTCTTATGTTACCTTTTATCAGAATTTTTTTTTGAAAACAGACTCACTAAATTAGTAATGTTTGCTTTTCTGATGGACGTTTAGGTAAACGCGCGTAAAGCACTGATTTTGTCGCTCTTAATTGTAAATTTCGTAATGTTTGGACGGCTAAACATGGTAATTTTGTATTACACATATCCTGTACTTGACGTTTATCAGACTACATTTTTATTATTATGACTTTGAAGTAGTGTAAATGAAAGTTAGACGAAATCAATTTTCTCCAGAAATTACTTCAAAACAAGTGACAATTTCTCTAAAAATCGACTTAATTTCAACGTAATTTTGATACTTAAACAATCTACAACATTTGCTGAAACTATTCTTATACATCAATTTGTATAATTTACCACCATGATTTTTTGATGAATTTTTAAAAACTGCCCCTTTTCTTCATGCATTACCGGTGACGTACGCTCGCGACCTCGTTATTAAAAGGCAAGATGAGAAGACGTGCTAGTAGAATTCAATACTTGTTATTTAGATATTACGTAACAAAACGTGTATAATTTCAACGACTAAATCTATCAATTTTACATTTTTGCTCCAAAATCGACTACGGCCTCTTAAACCCCACCCTCCTTAAAAAAAGAAGAAGAAGAAGGAGAAGAGAGGTTAAGCCCTTTTGAAAAGATACTCCTCATAAATGATCACGCGCCATGTTGCGGAATTTCACTGGAACGAATTTTTTCATACTATACTGAACTGTCACCCCTATACAATTACATTTACACATCATTTACATGAGAAACAGCGCCCTCTTGACAATGATCATATATTACTATTTTTTTTTTATACCACGACGGTGGCAAACAAGCATACGGCCCGCCTGATGGTAAGCAGTCACCGTAGCCTATGGACGCCTGCAACACCAGAGATATTACATGCGCGTTGCCGACCCTTTACCCTTGGTTTTACCTTACACAAAATTTGAGGCTGAATAGAATTGGGAAAATACGGCCAATGTGTGTCCTTATTTTTCATAGGGGATATAGAGATGAAATGGGGGAGGCGGGAGATGACCGAACGAGATGCTCTTATGGAACTTTCAGTAGGAGTAGCAGAGACAGCGTTATATTATTATTGTTTGTCCTAGTCACAGTCTCACTTTATAGTTTGTCAAGGGACTGTCTCATTTCGGGAGTAGACGGAGAGAGTCATACTGTCTTTGTCTTGCACTGGTGCTGGCGCCCAGAAGAAGGGGTCGTGTAGTTTTTTTTGTTCTTATTTACTGACAAAATTTGCTTGCCCAACTATATTTTATTCTACACCGTAAATTTAGTATGGTTTATCGTGGGTAATAGGTAAATAACCCGACAAAATTACATAGGTTATGTTTGGTATGTTGTCAGGAATCATAAAACGTGTTTTTGATTTCGTCGCATTGCATGATTATGTTTTGTCCCTGTTTTTTTATTTTTCCACTGACTGAGTTTTGATAGCAGTATCTAAACGCATGAAATGTCAAAAGGTCCACCTGTCACTGTCAAATTCTGTAAACCTGTTGATACTAACTACGTCAATGGTCAGCTTTTATGAACCAAACGCATAAAGGAAAATACACCTTCTGCTGTGTACTTACAGCACAGTTTGAAAATTATAATTTTATCATAATTTTTGCAAATTACCTCAGTTTGGATTTAAATAAAATTGACTAGCTAGAATGTCAAGTCAATCAGCTGTACATATTTTAGTTTTAGCAATAGTAGTATAGAAAAGTACGGTAAATTGTATATAATGCGGTTTGTATCGCAATTATTTCAACCATTATTAACCATACCAAAGAATGCGAAAGTAAAAAATACAGAAATAACTTGCAAGAGTCAAAAGGTGAGGTTATATGACTTTCAATTTGTAGCTTTATTTTAGAATGAAATACATAATAATTACTGTATATTCCTTAATCGACACCTCTGAAAAAATTATCCATCTAGTTAACACAGGTTTCATTGCATATAAGCAGGTCAACTTGGAGTTTTCAGTGAAAAACTAGTATTTTAGATCGCGTTTCTTAACTCTCGTTTTGTACACATATTTAGTGATATTAATGAATCTACCGCGAAGGTAAAAATAATTTAAATAATGCAATTGTATGGCGGCAGACCCGTTCATATAACTAAATACACATTTATTAAGTTATTTGTCAGTTTCCTTACAGAATATGCCTAATTTTAGTAATGAAACTGCCGGTTATCCTAAACTTTGTATCACCATGTTATATACTTGCTTTTTGTAAATAAATAGATTTTTATTTTGGTCTCAAGGGACAACAAACTTATGTATGTACTCATCAAATCTTGCGCGTTTTAAGTTTCAAAACTAGTTTAATAAAAATAGGAAGTATTTAAATAATTATAAACCTTCCAGCTCCTTCTAGAATGTGGTCTCATCCGGCCCACATCCCCTGGCTTCTTTGCACTGCTACCTCTCGCCCGGCGCGCCCTAGACAAGCTCGAAGCCCTTGTCAAGCGACATATAGAGGCGGCCGGCGGACAGCGGGTGTCGCTGCCTGCGTTGACAGCTGCGGGGCTGTGGGAGAAGACGGGACGGATTACGGAGGAGTTGTTGAAGGTGCAGGATAGGCATGGGAAGAAGTTTGTGTTGGCACCTGTAAGTATCTAAGATAAGATAAGGTTGATAACCTTTTTCTTGACACTTGTTGCTATGTGATTATGTGGTCTATCTTAAAAACTAAAATTTATAATATATAAAAAATTGTGTCTTTAAAATCATTGATATTGTTATATAATATTTAAAACTTTCGCATTTTGAACACATATTAAATCACATTTATGTGTAGTGGGTGGTTTGAAAATGTGTTGTCTACCCCAAACTTTATATACACTTTTCGCGGTAGTTACACAAATCTCTGTTTTGACATTTTGCTGTGACATCAGTTAGCAGCGACTAGGCTTTGATCCGCCCAGGTTTCTTGAAATAAGTTCTTACTTTTACATGTTAACTGCAGCAATTGTCGTAACTTGTAATGAACATCTTAAATAATGTGTTCCTATTCTTATGTTTTTGACATATGTATGTAAGTACTTAGCTTTTTAGTTAGGTACTGAAAACCCTTGTAGTGAGTGCTACACCTTACCCTCACTACCTCACTCGTGACATAGCCTATAGGTATAAACATCAACATCAAACATTTATTCAGCAAATAGGCCACAGGGGCTTTTACATGTCGATTTTTACAAGCAATAAAATTAACCGAAAATTACAAAATAACAATTACAAATATCAAATATGGAATCAATAAAATATTAGATACTTTGTTAGAGATGTATCCAGATTCCAGTCTAAATGTCAAATTACACAAAAAAAAAACAAAAAAAAATATACAAACAACAGACAAGTACTAAAATTGTTTAGAGATGTAAAAGTCTCTAGGTGCCAGAGATAAAATATATATAATAAAAAAACGATCATCAAATTATCCTTAGAAGTGTAAAGGGTATATAAGCATGTACATATACGACCTTAAAGATTTCCATAAGATGCTAGAACGCAATAATAACAACCGTCTGAGAGGTCATCAGTATAAGCTGGTGTCTCACAGGTCCTACAATAATCCTCATAGACACTTCTTTAGCAACAGAGTGGTCAACGCTTGGAACAAACTCCCAGAGGATGTAGTAGCGGCCCAAAGTGTCAATGAGTTTAAGAATAAATTAGATAAGCACAAAGCAAATTCTACTCAACACTGAGAACTCGGTTTATGACTCTGGATACAGGCATTATCAGTTGTTTAAACTGCCTGCCTGCATTACAAATAATAATAATATGTTATTTTAGACAATATAGATCTATACTCCGAGCAAGCAGTATCATTTCAACATCCCACATCACACCCTATTTATGTTGAAACGATAATTTAACTTTATCTAATAATTTATCTTTCAGACCCATGAGGAAGCTATAGCGGATTTGCTAGCAGACGTTGGGCCTCTGTCCTACAAGCAGCTACCTCTTTTATTATATCAAGTGAGTACCAACAGCATACCTATGCTAGTAGTCTGTGCGGAAAGAGAAGATTCGTGGAATGTATGAGAACCAATACATTCTGATTGTCACGCAAAATAGGCGCCAGTCGTCAAGTTGCAGAAAATCACCCGAACTACAATACAATACATTCTGATTGTTTTTTAGGGTTCCATACCCAAAGGGTAAAAACGGGACCCGCTAAAACTCCGCTGTCCGTCTGTCTGTCACCAGGCTGTATCTCATGAACCGTGATAGCTAGAGTTGAAATTTTCACAGATGATGTATTTCTGTTGCCGCTATAACAACAAATACTAAAAAGTACGGAACCCTCGGTGCGCGAGTCCGACTCGCACTTGGCCGGTTTTTTTATATTTGTACTGTACAAGTCTAAATAAATAAACTTCTTTTTACTCTTACTCAGATATTTTAAAAACTGGGTGGCTTGGCTTCCAAACCAGAAGTTGTGGCATAGATTAATAAATAGTTACTAGTGGTACCCCAGCTAGTAACAATGAATTTCTTTGTATAAAATTATGGTATCATTTAATATTTACTAATTAATCTTAGGTGAAATAAAACATCACGAAGAAACTGGCCCGGAAAACGCTCCTTTAGGAAAAATCCAGCGGTAGCATGGTCGCCTTTTTATCACTTGTCGTGTCATGCGTCACTTTCGCACTTACGTATTTGTTAGAACGTGACAGGCGATAAAAACGCAACCATGTTACCAGAGACATTTTATATTTTATTTTATTATGGCAACAAATAGTCATTACATCGAAAGATACAACCCAAACTACCCAAAACTGTAAAATAATTTAATATGTCTCATGTAATTAAATTTTTGACGTGTAATATGTAATCATATTATTAATAAATGAGTATGAGTATGATCATAGAGTAACTTATACTAGAGCGGTACTGTCATAGTAAATTTTGTAACTCCAGTAAATTCACTGCCATCTGTCGACACACTTTAAAACTAAAAATAAATATTTATAAAAATACGATAAAATGTATTTAAATATGAATAAATGATTTTTTTATTTGCATTAATTATTTTTATATGATTTTGACCCATGTTCTTTCACTGGTATGCGTTTAAATTATAAATAACAAACGAAACAGTCAACGCCCTCTATACGAGAGTAGGCCAAAACTAGTGGCGCCATCTGACCGAGAATCAAATTTTCGTGATTTTCGAGGCACGTTTTTTCCTTAGACTGTATCCATCTATTACGGAGTTATATCTATCTTTGGTATGATGGACTACAGTGAAGACAAACAGTGCCGAATTTTTTTACATGTGATGTTGTAACAACATAAGAGTTGATACTGAGTAGTAGAGAGAGATTCGTCGTGCCCAACAGACAGGTTTACAACATTTCAACTGGTAATCTATTACTTTGTATACATACGTATATGTATTGAATTTTGGAAACCTTCTAGATAACAAGAATGTTACCTTGCGTGATTCACACTTGATGGTCTCATCGGAAGATCAGCGCTGGAAATCGCCAGCAGCATGCTGAGATGGGACCATTTCGTGCCACTTTATTTTCACTATGTTCTTTTAATGTATGTCTGTGTGTTTACGAATTAATGTATGTCTATTATCTGTGTGTTTACGAATAAAAACTATTCTATTCTATTTTATTCTATAAGATATAAGAAAACTACGTGATAATATAATGATGATTGTGATAATTATATTTTCAGATCAGCGACAAATACCGCGACGAGCTGCGACCCAAACACGGTGTGTTACGAGCTAGGTCGTTCCGCATGCTAGACGCGTACGGGGCACACACGCTGGAACAAGCCACAGAAGTGTACCAACGAGTAGGAGATCAGTATAGGAGGTTATTTGACACTCTGAAACTCGACGTGCATAAAGGTAAATTAATAAAATCTAGGTCAAATATTAATTATACTATTTAACCTACCTATTTCCACAGTAAAGGTTTCTAGTTCAAGAGTAAATCATTTCTTAAGGGGCCCACTGACTATCAGTCTGCCGGACGATATCGGCCTGTCAGTTAGAACAAAAATTTGACAGTTCCGAACAACTGACAGGCCGATGTCGTCCGGCGGACTGATAGTCAGTGGGCTCCATTAGATTCAAGGGCCTGACACTCCTTGATAGAGAAAGATAGTCTTATTGCGATTCCTATAAGAGGAAAGAGAAAATAGTGCCATGCTTTGTCCTTATCACCGACCGGGTTTTTTTTTTCATGGTCGGGTTATGGCAGCATAGGTAGGAGGCGATGGCGAAATACCGAAATTTATAAGTGAAAGAGAAAAAGGATTATGCTGCCATACATTAACCTGTCAATACATGAATATGGTCGCTCGGTTTCATGTCTATAACTACTATACTATGTCTATGATTAGATTGCAAGAGCCTCTAGTAGAGTTTGTGATCTTGGTCTGCCTACATGTGGCCTACATGTATATCTTATGATGGGGGGTTATCAGAAGATTATTTGAAACATTGCGACTGGATGTCCATAGACTGAGGAATGATATAGTAAAACCAAACAAACCGCTGCACCTCTTAAAATCACGACTTTGATGTTTTTACGAAGACTTACTTTCATGCAGATGTACTAAGATGTAGGTATTATAAGATGAACCGACGACGAAAATTACTTGAGTAATTGAAAAAATATATTAAGTGTTTGACTATCGCCTCTCCTTTTATGTTTTACATTGTTACAAGAGCCACCCCACACTAGCGTCTCCCAAGCGTCGGCGTCTAACCACCTCTATGGCTGCTGCTCGACGCAGCGTTGGCGCAACTGCGCAGCGACGCCATTTTCCATAGCGCTGACAAGACGCCAGTGTGTCTAAGGTAAACTTGTGTTTCAGTATCGGCGCCTTGCGGGGAGATGGGCGGTTCAGAGTCACACGAATGGCAACTACCAGCAGCGGCAGGAGAAGACAAAGTGGCAGTTTGCGTCGTTTGCAGACAAACCACTGTTGAGGAGAAATGCCAGTGCGGGGGGAGCACTGAAACTGTCAATAGTATTGAGGTGGGTAATTTTATATGCATATCGTTAATGAATAGGATCAGACGTTACTTTGCGGAAATCTATTATTAATTAACACAAAAAACATTACTTTGCTAGTCCGCGAAGCGAAAGAAAAAGATAGCGATATTTTTTGTATTAATGCATATCGTTCTTTTTAGTCCCTACGAACAGGGACCTCGAGACACAGACACAATCCTTTTTATATTTCAACGTCTAGTTGTCCACCATACAAGAAGAATGACATTCTAATTTGAATCAGTATAACACAAAAGCTTTAAGATCTGTATACTACGCTCACTTGGATTCACTTTTGTCGTACGGAGTTTTGATATGGGGAAACTCGACGAATGCAAAACGGGTTCTGATTTTGTAATAAAAACGGGTTGTATGGGTTGTCAAGGGCATAAATATATATATACATTCCCAAAGTTTCAAAAATATGTGTACGCTCTTAAATGTGGAACAGCTCTCACACGCACGCACTCAAACAATCATTTTGACAGTTCGAGAAAGAAACTAATTTAACTAATAGTAGTCAAATACAAGGGCCTGACACTCTTTGATAGAGAAAGATAGTCTTATTGCGATTCCTATAAGAGGAAAGACTAAAGTGAAAATAGTGCCATGCTTTGTCTTTATCGCCGACCGGGCATATTTTCATAGTCGGGTTATGGCATCATGTGGGCATCATAGCAAGGAGGCGATGGCGAAATACCGAAATTTATAAGAGTGAAAGAGAAAAAATCCCGCAATAGGATTATGCTGCCATACATGAAACTGTCGATCATACAATATGTCTTTCTCTTACCCCTGGTCGCTCGGTTTCATGTCTATAACTACTTTTATATACTACTAGCTTTTGCCCGCGACTTCGTCTGCGTGGAATTAGTTATTTGGGTACCTTAATTCTTAAACAAATCTGCTTTTTAATACATCCTTTTTTCACCCCCAAATTGGTCCACACTATACATTTCCACCCCATTTTTTTACACCCTTAAGGGATGATTTCGGGGATAAAATTATTCTATATCCTTTCCCACAGCTCAAACTATCCCCATACCAAGTTTCATCTAAATCGGTTCAGCGGTTATTGATTACCCATACAAATTTCCACCCCCCTTTTCACCCCCTTGAGGGGTGAGTTCTGGGATAAAAAGTATCCTATGTCCTTCCCCGGGACTCAACCTATCTCTATGCCAAATTTCATCTAAATCGGTTCAGCAGTTTAAGCGTGAAGAGGTAACACACAGACAGACAGACAGACTTTCGCATTTATAATATTAGTATGGATGTCAAATACCCAATTGTTTTGTTTGCAGGTTGGCCACACGTTTATACTAGGCACTAAGTACAGCGAAGCACTAAGAGCTAACTACGTAGTGCCTAGCGGCGCGCCTCAGCCAATCGTCATGTCTTGCTACGGCATCGGAATTACGAGGTAAATACAGATAAAGTTATATTATTTTAACCTAATAAGTATCTAGGTACATCATCATCATATATGTTGATAATGACGGCCAGGCCAGAGTGACCATATACATGTCAGCGTATTTAGGTCTCTCAGGAGGAAAATGGAAACAGTATAAAAGAATATCAAATAGTGGAGAGTGGTCAGAGGAGGCCCTGAAAAAAGCGGTGGATGCTTTTATAGAAGGGAAGATTAGTTGCAACAACATTTTCTGTCCTTCAGACTTAGGAAATGAAAGTAAAAACAGTTTGTGAGAAATTATCAAACGACGGTACTTAATAGCCAAAAATTGAAGTTTTTTAGATACTGTTTCTATGAATCATTCCTATCACACCATCTTGGCCCATAGGGGTACGCCATCTTACCCTACCTAGGGGACAAGATGGGGAGAAGGCACCTTTGCCATTTTTTTTATTTTATTTAATTATCTAACTAGTTCCTAGTAAGTGTTGATTATGAAAGACTGATTACCAAAGATAAAAATAAAAATAACAAAACCTTAAAAAGAATAGCATTTTCATCTAAACGTGAAACGTTAATTACCCGGTCATGCCCCACTTTCCCCTACATGTTTGACCATACCTATTTTACCATACCATAGATATAGTATATACACGTAGTTATAGACATGAAACCGAGCGACCAGGGGTAAGAGAAAGACATATTCATGTATTGACAGTTCATATATGGCAGCATAATCCTTTTTCTCTTTCACTTATAAATTTCGGTATTTCGCCATCGCCTCCTTGCTATGATGCCATAACCCGACTATGACAAAATGCCCGGTCGGTGATAAAGACAAAGCATGGCACCATTTTCTCTTTCCTCTTATAGGAATCTCAATAAGACTATCTTTCTCTATCAAAGAGTGTCAGGCCCTTAGTTTGTATATTCGCGATGAACTCAAAAACTACTGAACGGATTTTCATGCGGTTTTCACCTATCAATAGAGCAATTCTTAAGGAAGGTTTAGTTATATAATTTATTAAGTTTTACCCGTGCGAAGCCGGGGCGGGTCGCTAGTTTCATTTATAAACTAACCTGTTTTTTTTTACAGATTATTGGCAGCAAGTCTAGAAGCACTATCCACAGACACAGCGCTACGGTGGCCTGAACCCATCGCTCCGTATAGAGCGATGCTTATAGGACCTAAGGTAATTCGTTGTCTGTCTGTATTTTGTAGTCTATGGTTTATTGTTTTTACGACCAAGCCTAGCAAAGAGGATATAATATTATAGAGCGGTACTGTCATAGTAAATTTTGTAACCACTGTAAATTCACTGCCATCTAACGACACACTTTAAAACTAAAAATGAAGATGTATAAAATTACGTTAAAATGTATTTAAATATGGATAAATATTAATTATTTTTATTATTTTGACCCATGTGCTTTCACTGATATGCGTTAAAATTGTAAAATAACAAACGAAACCGTCAACGCCCTCTATAAGAGAGTAGGCCAAAGGTAGTGGCGACATCTGATCGAGAATCAAATTTTCGTGATTTTCGAGGCACGTTTTTTCCTTAGACTGTATCCATCTATTACGGAGTTATATCTATCTTTGAGCCTAGTAAGTATTAGTGACCGCCTGTGAAGCCGGTGGTCCTGGGTTCTAATCCCGGTAAGGGCATTTATTTGTGTGATGAGCACCGATATTTGTTCCTGAGTCATGTTTTTCGTACAAAAAGGGTAAAAACGGGACCCTATTACTAAGACTCCGCTGTCCGTCTGTCTGTCTGTCACCAGGCTGTATCTCATGAACCGTGATAGCTAGACAGTTGAAATTTTCACAGTTGATGTATTTCTGTTGCCGCTATAACAACAAATACTAAAAAGTACGGAACCCTCTGAGCGCGAGTCCGACTCGCACTTGGCCGGTTTTTTTACTACTACATACTACTACGTACTAACGTACGTATTAGGTACATATGGGGCATTTTCTATGAAAAGGGACCTTATTGTCGATGGCGCTTACGCCGTACAGTGTCGCGCGGCATTGTATTTATATCGGAGCATCGTCAATAATGGCGTAAGCGCCATCGACAATAAGGTCCCTTTTTATAGAAAATACCACATATTATTAGTTAATTTCGAACTCTCTTCTGACATTATTTCCTATTTCAGGAAGGTTCAAAAGAATGGTCCGTCTACAACTCTGAGCAAATGCTCGGTTTGTTCGACAAGTTATCGTCCCTACCGGGCCTCCGCGACGACATCATATACGACGACCGCCACTCGATGACTGTCGGGAAACGAATACTTATGGCTGATAAGTAAGTAAATAAATAATAATATAGTTATTTGTGCAACAAGAGAGGAAAGTTGGTTTTTCTTGCGAGTGTTTATTTTGAGTCTTATCTTGAGTTAGAATCTTGAGCGTAGCGAGGGACTCAAAAACACGAGATGTAAAATAACTTTGCTCTCGTGTTGCACATATAATTTTTCACCTCAGTAGTGAGAACATATTAAAGGTTAAAATGTATTTCGAATTACACAGAATAATACAGAGAAAAAAAAACAATTTGTAATAGAAGTACGAACTGCCAGTTCATGGCCTTCACTAAATTAAAAAGCTACTTTGTTTCACTCCTTGGAGTGACAAAAGTAGGCTTGTTCGAGCTGCTGAGGTGAAAAATAAATAATAAATATTATAGGACATTCTTACACAGATTGACTAAGTCCCACAGTAAGCCCAAGGAGGCTTGTGTTGTGGGTACTCAGACAACGATATATATAATATATAAATAATTAATATTATATATCGTCTGCAATAGACGCAAAGGCCAATGATGAATGATAAAATACTTAAATACATAGAAAACACCCATGACTCAGGAACAAATATCTGTGCGCATCACACAAATAAATGCCCACACCGGGATTCGAACCCAGGACCATCGGCTTCACGGGCAGGGTCACTACCCACTAGGCCAAACCGTATAAGAAGGATCTCTATTTCAGTTTATCACTACATAGTATAAAACAAAGTCGCTTTCCGCTGTCTGTCCGTCCGTCTGTCCCTATGTATGCTTAGATCTTTAAAACTACGCAACGGATTTTGATGCGGTTTTTTTAATAGATAGAGTGATTCAAGAGGAAGGTTTATATGTGTAATTTGTAAAGGTTTTTTGTAAATACATAAAAAAGTTTTGTGTAATTACCCATGCGAAACCGGGGCGGGTCGCTAGTAGTTTATATAGTAGTGTCCGATTTTCGGAACTTATGTACGAAATATCATTTGATATTTACCAGGACAGTCGCTTTTCGGTGAAGGAAAACATCGTGAGGAAACCGGACTAATCCCAATAAGGCCTAGTTTCCCCTCTGAGTTGGAAGGTCAGATGGTAGTCACTTTCGTAAAAACTATTGCCTACGGCAATTTTTTACTACAAAAATTTATTATATCCGCCATTGCATATCTCTATATAAAATAAATAAATATTATAGGACATTACACAAATTGACTAAGTCCCACGGTAAGCTCAAGAAGGCTTGTGTTGTGGGTACACAGAACTCAGACAACGATATATATAAAACTTATATAAATACTTAAATACATAGAAAACATCCATGATTCAGGAACAAATATCTGTGCTCATCACACAAATAAATGCCCTTATAGACCGCGGGCCAGGCGCAAATTTCGCCTCCCGGGCGAAAACTCGTATAACGGTTAACGGCTATGTATGATGAACCCTCGTGAACGTCAGCTGCCGCTCTGTTAGTGGGTTGAGGAATGGCGGCCACCGAAACGCGTAACACGGTCTTTCCACCGCGATACAACCGGCTGACGATTTGTTTTATTAACAATAGCATCTAAACTATCATCTGACAAAGTATCAAACGGTAGGCGCTGACGCTGATGACTGAAAAGAATTTTCTTTTTTACATGTTCATGTGACCAGCTGACGGTCTTTCCACAGCGATACAATCAGCTGACGATTTTGTTTATTCACAATAGCATCTAAACTATCATCTGACAAAGTATCTAGCGGGATATTTTATAGACTTTATTTGCTGCCATTCCTCAACCCACCAACGGAGCGGCGGCTGACGTTCACGAGGGTTCATCATACATAGCCGTTAACCACTATACGAGTTTTCGCCCGGGAGGCGATTGGTCATGGAAATCTGTTCCTGGCCCGCGGTCTATTACCGGGATTCGAACCCAGGAACATCGGCTTCACAGGCAGGGTCACTACCCACTAGGCCAGACCGGTCGTCGTATATCTGGGTTATAAGTACATAGAGAAATATGAGAAAAGAAAGAGTGGTAAGTGGTAACTCCATACATCACTTTTCGCGCCTTATTTCGTAGTCGACATCTAGCTTCAAATAGCGGAACTCTCAGCACTGCCATACTCGTTACTAGATGTCGAATGTGTCGCGACTGACGAAAAGTGTGTGTCAACAATTTAATATAAAAGCAGAAGGAGTTGAAAATAGAGTTCCGGTTACTCTGGTTATAATATTAGCTGAAAATAGTTGAGCATTGTACTTTTTGTTTGCCGCTACATCTATTGTCGAGTAGCAGTACTGAGAGTTCCGCTACTTGACGCTAGATGTCGACTACGAAATACTTTTACCACTCTTTCTTTACTTATATTTCTCTATGATAAGTGGGTACATTATTATATTCGCGTCCTTACTTTACTAACCATTTACACACATTTAATTATATTATGCACATTTGTTCGCAGAATGGGCTACCCCTTAGTGATAGTTTGCGGTAAAGGTGTTTTAGAAACCCCGCCAAGGCTCGAGCTGCATTCGCGAGGCGAAACACAGTTGCTAACACTAGGCCAACTCACGTGGGTGCTACAGGGAGGATACGAGATAGTTGCTAATAAAATGTAAAACAATCCTCATGTGTTTCACTTATGTCACGGACACGCTATAAAGCCTGACCAGGAGCGGTATTCGACATGCGTTAAGTGACGTTACGTGTTGAACTTCAGTTGAATGGAAGAAATCGTGTGTTGTCGAATAGGTAAATTTGACATTAGCAATCCACAGTTAGGTGACAACGAAACCAAACCGAACCACGACGAGTTCAGAGCCATTTTAAACCGTATAGTAGTAAGAAAACAAAGTTGATTTTTGTTGAACAATTTTTTCAATGAATGTGTTTTGGTTGTACCAAATGATACTTTCCACGGTTGATGAACAAATGATTCATTCCACTGTTGAACTGATGTTGAAGCCGAAACTGACAGTTGTGCATCTCGAATAGGGCCCCAGGAATATATGATCACGCGCCATGTCGCGGAATTTCACTGGAACTAATTTTTTCATACTATACTGAACTGTCACCCTATACATGAGAATAAACAGCGCCCTCTTGACAATGATCATATATTACTGGTCGGGCTTTACATCAAAACCGGCCAAGTGCAAGTCGGACCCGCGCACGGAGGGTTCCGTGCTTTTTAGTAATTTGTTGTTATAGCGGCAACAGAAATACATCATCTGTGAAAATTTTAACTGTCTAGCTGGTTCATGAGATACAGCCTGGTGACAAACGGACGGACAGCGGAGTCTTAGTAATAGAGACCCGTTTTTACCCTTTGGGTATGGAACTAAAAATCACTTGCGTTTCTGTGTGAACGGCACGTCTGTACACGCGGCATGCTTCATTGTGTAAGTTGCTTAAAAACAGTACTGAGCGGTCGTCAAACGGCCGTCAATCTGGTGTCGCGGGGCGAGGTAATTAGAGTCGGGGCGAGGCGGTCGTGGCCGTTCTGTATGATAATACTATTACTTATTCTGTGTTTATGTAAGCTCCGCTCAGTTACAAGTAGACTTGCAGGCGTCCATAGTCTACGGGGACCGCTCACCATCAGGCCGTATGCTTGTTGGCCTCCGACGTGGTATAAAAAATACGAGTAGAGCTAGTTCCTATTATCACTAAGAAAATTAGTAGAATGATCGGGGTAGAGAGTAGGGCAAGGGGTTTTGTCCATTAATCACGTCATACTTTTTGGCTAGTTTTTTTTTTAGGGTTCCGTACCCAAAGGGTGAAAACGGGACCCTATTACTAAGACAGAGCTAGTTCCTATTATCACTAAGAAAATTTGTAGAATGAACGGGTTAGAAAGTAGGACAAGGGGTTTTGTCCATTAATCACGTCATATTTTTTTGGCTAGTTTTTTTAGGGTTCCGTACCCAAAGGGTGAAAACGGGACCCTATTACTAAGACTTTGCTGTCTGTCCGTCTGTCACCAGGCTGTATCTCATGAACCGTGATAGCTAAACAGTTCAAATTTTCACAGATGATGTATTTCGGTTGCCGCTATAACAACAAATACTAAATCAGAATAAAATAAATATTTAAGTGGGGCTCCCATACAACAAACGTGATTTTTTTGTCGTTTTTTGCGTAATGGTACGGAAACCTTCGTGCGCGAGTCCGACTCGCACTTGGCCGGTTTTGATATTTCTCTAGACACCATAATGATCATTCGTGATTTTTGACCAGTGTCCAGAATTAGATAAACACGCTTGTAACACCTGAGTTGCAACCGAGTTGAGTTCATCAGGTAGGCTGTAGGCTTGTTGGCCATCGTCATGACATAAAAAACTTTCTAACGTACTCTCGACAATTTTGCCACGACTTCCTCGCGATGTTCTCCTTCACCAAATAGCGACAGGTCAATATCAAAATGATGTTTCGTACACAATAGGTAGGTACACAACAGGGATGTCGCGGATGCCGATTTTTTGACATGCGGATTTTTGAAAGCTCACATCCGCGGCGCATAAAAAACGTCAAATATTACACTTGAGTAATTTTTATTTAAAAAAAACGAGACTTTTAGTCTTTGAACAAGAATATAGGTGCCCCACAATCGCATTACTACACTAAAGTCCAAATAAATCAAACTTTTCACTTCTTGTCGCTGTCCGTCATAGGCTAAAGTGCTCGATCGACGAATCAGAAAAACGAAACGAGATTCCTATTGGCTAATGACGAAATTACCTAGCACTTACCGCCGCCGCTAAGACGTTCCTGTACCTACCTGTTCCGCATCCGAATATTCGCAACATCCCTGGTACCTGGTACACAAATCCCGAAAAACTCATTCGATCCCGCTACCTTCCGTTTGAAAGTACCACGCCTTACCATCTACCATCCCAACGCTTTCTTGCATTAAAATGTAATACTCGCTATAGTAAAGTACCTATAATAATAGTTCGTCATAAAAGGGGTGTCAGTGGTGACCGCAATTCTGTGTAATCGCAAGTGAGAAGCAGACCCACGATTTTGTGATTAAAAACTATCTGATAAGATTATTAGCATCTAAGAGGATAATCCGTAGTTCGTCACGACCATAGTGAAATATAAGTAAAGAAAGAGTGGTAACTCCATACTGTGACTGGTCGTATCCAAATAGCTCAGTATTAAGCTCATTTTTCATTACAAAAAAACATAGAAGATGGGAAAATATACCTTTGTAAAACTGAAATCCTCTTCAGTCGCACATTTCGTTCATAATTCCACTAAGTATTCTGACAGATGAAACTTGAAGCACTTAATTCCATGTTTTATTATTTAACACTAGTGTTCTCGTTAAATTGATCCGTATTTTAACTTAGAAATAAACAAAAAGGTTCAATAACAAATTGCAGCGCGCTGACAATGACACGGAGACTGACAGCTTGACAGGATGTCGAACTGACGTTTAGGTGCTCCTGGTACAATATGACATGCAATAACGTTTTTGATACTACATTCTGATCGTAAAATTTACGTGTAAAAGATAGTTAAATCTTAATTTCCGGAAGTTGTTTTAAAACATATTTGTTATTAATAAACGTAAAACACGTTGAAGTGAGTGAAGAATTCGGAAATAAACTAAAAAATATCATAAAGTAAAATAATATATCAGATTCATACGTAATGGATTTCAGAACGCACCTTCTTTTATAATTTGTTTGGGCTCCTCAAACTGAACTGCTATCTATGTGTGCGTGAAATGTGGATGTCGTTGTAAATGTCTCTGTCCTTCTAAAACATCGCGTGCGTGAAAGGGATAGATATCGGGGAAATCGACATTTAGTGATTGTAAACGTTAAGATATAGGCCGTAAGGATTAGTAATCACAATTGGACATATGACCTTCTTCTTGAGTCGAGCGCCGTTATGTGCCATGGGGCGAACGACCTCCTTCTCAATTCTGGTATCCTGGTACTTTTTGGATAATGTTTGTCTTAATAAGTCGCCTGTCGCTTGTCGCCGGTCGCCTGTCGCCTGTCGCCTGTCGCCTGTCTCTTGTCGCCTGTCGCTTGTCGCTTGTAGCTTGTCGCCTGTCGCTGGTCGCTGGTCGCCGGTCGCCGGTCGCCTGTCGCCTGTCGCCTGTCGCCGGTCGCCTGTCGCTTGTCGTCAGTATCCTATTGTTATGTCGCCGGTCGCTTGTCGCCAGTCGCCGGTCGCTTGTCGCTTGTCGCCGGTCGCTGGTCGCTTGTCGTCAGTATTCTATTGTTATGTCGCCGGTCGCTTGTCGCCGGTCGCTTGTCCCTGGTCGCTTGTCGCCGGTCGCCTGTCGCTGGTCGCCGGTCGCCTGTCGCTGGTCGCTTGTCGTCAATATCCTATTGTTATGTCGCCAGTCGTCGGTCGCTTGTCGTCGGTCGCCGGTCGCCTGTCGCTTGTCGCCTGTCGCCTGTCGCAAGTCGCCTGTCGCTACTAAAAGGTATAAAAGGCCGGAGCGGGCACGGGGGGATTCATTCATTCTTCAACCATCGGACTAGTCGTGACTCTGGCTTTTGGGCGTAATTTTCGTACTGGTAAGCGAAGTTTCTCTGCTACTTTTTCTTTGTTTGTTTTTACTTGGAATTATCTTGGTAAATTTAAACTTAGAATTTGTGTCTGCGTTTGGTTTTACGGGGACAATATCGTCGTAACGCTGAACCTAGACTATTGTGGAGATTCTTTGCTGCTATGTATGGGTTTTATTTTATTGTAAAGTTTTCGATACTGAGTTGTTCCGAGTGCCGCCACGTTATGCAGGGACAATATCGTTGCATAGCAAGGACTTGGAATTGGTCTGTGTTTGGTTTTACGGGGACAATATCGTCGTAACGCTAAACTTGGCCTATAGTGGAGATTCTTTACTGATGTGTTGTGTGTAGTGTTGAGTGCCGTGAAGTGAAATTTTCTACACTGTATTGTTCTAAGTGCCGCCACGTTATGCAGGGACAATATCGTTGCATAGCAGGTACTTGGAATTGTGTCTAGGTTTAATTTTGCGAGAAGTAATTTTCGTAATGTTAAGCTTGGATAATGGTGTCTAAGGGAATTTCACTTCTTTATTTAGTTTGTTTGTTTTGTGAGAAATTATACTAGTAAAATTACTCTTAGTTATTTTAGTGTCTTTTCTATGGGGTCTTTTGCTATTTTTGAAGCCAGATCATTGCTTGGACTGACAGTTTGTCCAACTAAACATTCATCACGCCTGGCGGTGTTAAAGGTGATGGGTGGTTAGGAGTCTTTTAGTTCCAGGCTTGAGAGGGCCTGGCATCTCTTCTTTACCAACATAAGAGATGAACTATCTCCCAGGTCTCAAAGCCCAGCTGTTAGATGGAAGTGAGGGCATCACGTGCGTGCCATTCGGAGTAATCTGAGCTCACTAAAGTCGGCAGTAATTGGGATCTGGTCCCCTATTAAATATATTTATATATTTCGGTGCTCTGGCGCATGCTAGTGCTGATTGCGGGGAAGGATTCTGTCGTGATTATTATTATATACTTAGTCTTAGTTGCGGCAGGACTTCTCATGTGGTTGGTGCTGGTGTGTGCAAAGGGTGCCGATCCACAGATAGACACGGAATAGGGCGACTTACCTCCATTTCTTTTGGCTTGCGAGCATAGGAGGGGGAGTCAAATACACGGACCATTAGTTTTGCTTATCTCGGTTTGGTCTACCGAACTTTCCAGCTTCTAGTAGGGATACACTTGTGTATATTCCAAGGCACTAGGTCAATGGTAAGTGCGATCTGTGCTTTGGGTGTACATAGAGTAGGGCCAGAGGGTAGGACTATAAATAGGGTAGAGTCATACACTATTTGTCTGTAGGTATTTGTGTGTAGGGTCTCTTTTATGCTTGGTCTAAGATTCTGATATGGCTGATATAAATTCTTCTTTTAAAGACTTAAAAATATGGCTTCATTAACCTAAAATATGTGTATTTAAAAGGTAAAGGATTCTTTTGCCTAAATCTTTCAAACTTTTAATTTATCTGGGGAAAATATATAACATTCCTATGAAATCTTTATTTTTTATCTATTAAATTTCTGGTTTTTGGAGTAAAGACGAGGTACTGAATTTTGCAATCAGGTGTCTAAGGTATTTACAAAATAAATTCTTAAAATATCAAGATGGGTTTAGGCATACAGATCGTTCTGGGATAGAAGAATGGTTTGTTTTAGGGACCCCTTGGCAGGCAAGAGCAGTCCAATGGGAATTTGAGTGGAATAATGCTCAACTTGATATTTCAGTCTCATAAAATATAGCAAATAACATTAGTGCTTCGTTTATACATCTAAAAGACTAGAAATTTAGTCTATACTTTTAGTTCTGGGAATTGGGAAAAGGGATTAGTATCCCTAGCTTTTGAACATAAAAAAAGAAGTAATTTTGATTGACTGATGATACTTGGCGCTTCTTTCATCAGATCATCTAGGAATGCTTAGGTTGCGAAGCGTTGGTCTTAGCCCGTCTGGCTACAATGTTAGGATAGGTGACCCGAATGATGTTTTAAAACGGGATAAGGCCTTCTGACCCGCATCGAGCATGCGAAGCAGTACGTGTGAACTCACACATCGTTTAGAAGGTGATAGTATAATTATAACTTTTCCTAAAAAGCTAGGGTGTAAATGGGCTTATCCTGGGAGTGCTGCTTCGTATGTTATCCCGAAGGCTTAATAGGCGTAGCGGGACTTCACCAAAAACATTTTTAAACTCATTTTTCCAATAACATTTTTAACCTCATATTAACCATATATGCTGCAATTACCTAAATAATGTCATATGTAGTAAGCCTTTAACAGCATTTACATTACACAAATAGATTTAACAAAATTGTAATATTAATTTCATCACTACGCTCGGAATACTATTTTAGAATGCTTCGCTACGCTCAGTTTTCAATTATGGAATCATTTGCTTCATTCAGGATTCGATGTGCGGCCTCACCGTAAATATGTCAATTTCCTCCCAAGCTACACAAACTACTATTTCTACTACTGTAACTATTAAAATATTCTTTGAATTATTCTTTAGTTTCATAATAATATATCTTCAGTACCATAAATATAAATATTCCTTAAAATATAGGTAATAATGAATAATACCGGAGTCCAAAATTTAGTCGATACTCATTAAAGAATCTAGGGTTCCGCGGTACACTTCGAGGGGGTCTAACTACTATCTAGACGATCACATGGCCAATTTTAGGGGTAGATTCTTAAGAGGTGTTTAGCATAAGAGTAGATTTTAATAGTAATAGTTGGGGTGGTGACATTTTGGTGGAAGCCGTGACGCAGGATTTAATTTACCTGGGTTACTATGGGTTTTCAAAATATAGTTATGCAAAAGTAGCCTTTGGCTACATTTTGTTGACGTGAAATGGAGTGGGTACATTTAATTTTGGACTCTGTTAGTATTGTAGATTTAAATAAGTCTTGAAACATTGTTTATTATTAAATAGTTGCTATTTTTGTCGTGGTTTTGAATAAAAGTCATGAAACAAATATTTTATTATGCAAAGTTTCCATGTACACATAGAAATTAAATAAAAATCCTTGAATTGCTGATTCATAAAAGTAAACTAGTTCTACTATTTTCATTTCTTTTCCAGCCGTAGGGTGGGGATTCCTTTTCATATTCATGAGCTAGGATGTGTGTCGTCATGGAATCAATTGTAGATTCATTTTCTTGCGTTCTTGATGTCTGAAAAACAAAATAGCATAATTAAAGCTCACATAGTATAACTTTCACTTAAAATGGCTATTTTAAGCAAAAGCTTTCATTTATTTCCCGCGCGTCATAGATTCGTTAAGAATTTAGCTCCTTCGCAGGTATCAATAATAACAATGAAATAAATAAATAAATATTTCAGAACAGTTTCACATATCAATCTAACCTCAGTGTAAGCAAACGTGGACGGTCTATAGCGTTGGAGGGTCTGCCATCTAGTGGCCTGAATCGGAAACATAAATATGCACATTGACAAAGAAAGTGCTACCATCTACCGTTCTCGTACGTTTTCTTTAGTATAGTGGGTGCCGCCACCTTGTGGGTTACATCGGAAGCATAAGCTTCACATTTACGTTTCATGCCAAAAATCTGACTGCTCATGTGCTGCCTCTATATAATTGCATTGCCCTCTAGTTCATGCACGCTCCCTATACTAGGCGGCGTAGTGCATACCTATATCGATAAAGTACATACATAAATAAATAAATAATATTCAAGACTTGGGAGCACATATTTGTGGTAAAATACACGTAGGTGCATGCCTCTGTCAGGCTACATTTATAGACAGGATCGCTACCGCCATTGCCAATAGTCTAGAAATAAGCTTACCTAAGATAATCTAGGCTAAGATAACTACTTGTGTAAGAAGTAGGTATGCTTTAGTTGAAAAATTATGGGGGCGTGTAATTGTCCACTTACACGCAAAAATACTAAGGAAGAGGGGGCGTATTCTGTAACTTTCTTATTCTCCTATTTTGAATTCCGACAACGCGTTTGCAATCCTTTTGGTTTTGCGGTGCGACGGTTAACACTTACATTCAAGTGGCTCGGCTGTTCTTTGTCTTCTATATTGGGAAAAAGGTAGCTATTCACAATTTATCAGTTGAGCTTGGCTCTAAGAGACAATCACATATGTTGTTAGAACTAAGTTCACGTTGATTGGTGTATGTAGACATCATACATTTGCTACTATAGGATGAACGTGTATCTATGGATGTATGAACAAGGATTTGAGTGGGTACGCCTGACAAGCAGTTATCTAACGCACATGTTAGGAAATTTAGTCTAAAATATCAAGTAATAGTACATCATACAATTATTATTAGAAATTTAGTGGGACATACACATATGTATGGACATTTATCTATATACTCTTTAGTACGGAACCCTAAGTCTCAATATTTACCAGGAATAGCGTTGAAATGTGTATAGTTTACTGTTATAGTCATTACAATTATCTATTGGGCATCTGTGAGCTGCTATGTTCTCGCTCAAATAATTTCATGAAAATCGATTAATATATGTAACGCGCTAAAGCATCTGGACGAACGGTGTGCATACATAAGCATAAGTTGTAGTGTATGTATTATCATAGGTTGATTTAGGATTACAGTACTGATCTGCTGATGGTAATTTTCAATCATGTTCTGATTACAGTAAAATAATAATATATAGTTGTTTAAGTTAGCATTCTAAGTACCTAACATGGAGAAAGAACATTAGGCTCATTTTTCTGTAGTATGCAGTGCAGACGGCAGCTATCGTTGCAGCAAAATTCTTGAAATACGGCCATCGAACTGGAGTATTGAAGTATCAGTAGCCCTTGGTAGCCTGAAATAAAATAGACAAGTGTTAGAAATCTCAGTTAATGAAGAGTAAAAATAAGTAGCTTTAGAGTCAGTTTTAGCTGGGCAAAACAACAATATTTTTCTTCAGACATCCATTCGCGGGGGCGCGTCATTACTTTTAAGTCTTGTGAAGTATAGTGAAATATGAGGCTACTTCAACAAAACCAGTCTGCATTTAGTCAGGTACGCAATCGCATGTACTCTCCGAATTTCGGCAATGTTATGATAACTTAATAAAAATATATACAATTACATCCATGGGAAATTTTAGATTTCATAGGCAGTGCTTAAATTTTTCAAAATCCAAAAAAGTTTGAGAATCTTTGCCTTACAGGGCTCATTTCCAGGGTTAGGTCATAGATAAGCTAGATTAAGTGTATACTAAGTCGACAGAGTTAGCATAAGGTATGTTAGGCTAAATAACAGTTTTCATCTCTCTGCTTTTTCACCGGGAAGTCACAGTTCAGGTTTTTGGAATATTAATTTCAGACTTAAGTCATGAGTTTTTTTTTAAGCCTATAATAATAAGTTTTGTATTTATATAATGAAATAAGATACCTTTCATAAGAAGAAGCAGTCGGTAGATGTACATTGAAGTCAACTGAATAAACAACGCTGTGGCTCAGACAGTCCTCCGAGAAACACTGAAATTAAAAATGTTAAAAGTTAGTTCAAGTATGCTGTATTTATTAGTCTAATTAAGTGTTTATTATTCATTAGAGGTAGGGTCTTCGCAGTTAAGTAAAGAAAGTAAGAATAAACAATCCAGATTTTCTTTTTTTGAACAAAGGAAAACTTAAGTTTTTTTTATTTTCTAAGTAAAACTTGGTCTAAAAATTGTGTTCTGAGTGGCATAGTAATTAGTTATACTCGTACTTACTAGGGAATTGTCGAAACATCCAGAAGAACCCATGAAAGCAGCAATGGAAATTTTCTTCGCTCGACTTGAAATACCACGGTCGGCTGGCAACTAGGTTGCTTGCTGAAAAATTCGGCATATAATGGTAAATTTATTGCAAAAAGAGGAATAGTTATTACCAGTAAAATAAATGAGTAGATAGTTAACATTAAAATGATATTTAGTGTCCACTCCGCAAAAATTAAGGTGCTCATTCCAAAAACTCAGTCACTCAGTTTAAAATGATCAATGCATAAGCAAGCAGGAATAAATTGTGGCAACAGATAGTATAGTTTAAGAATGTGTTTCTGAAAATTGCTTCCAATATTTAATTAATTCAGCAGGGAAAAAGAATACATGTCAGTAAGTGAGCAAGTATGTAATATTGATTAAGAACCTTCTTGAATGATAGATGGTTTGTGCTGACAGAAGGGTCTTAGGTCTACATACTTCAAGTTGTTAAACAACAGCGGGTTCCTTGTTAAGAGGAAATACATATTCATTACTAGCAACCTGCCTCGACTTCGCAAGGGTTACGCGAGACCTCAACTAGTTATATGCCTAAACCTTTTTCAAAAATTACTCTACTCGTAGGCAAAAACCACATTAAAATCCGTACATTAAATTTTAGAGTTTGTTGCGAACATACATACACACAGACAGACACAGCGGGGACTCTGTTTTATAGTGTAGTGATAAATTGCCATTAACTGGCCAAGCAAAGCCTGTTTATTTTTAGCCCACGTTATCATACAATTATGATTTTTATAATATATTGCACTTTCAAGTTCGAAAAGCCTTATTTCAGAAAAAAAATTGCCAATTATCTTTTCTAGAGCAACAACATTTTTTTTTAAATTCCATATACAGTAGAACCAGCTAAGAGTATTTGAATGTTGACAGAGTACTTACTTTTAAAACCAGCAAAGGGAGTCCTCACAGCATAATTACAACTCCTGTCTTCAACAACAGTCATGTATGTTAAGCACCGGGAAACATTTCGATAGTTTTCAGTTTGCTGGAAAAAAAAAAAATAACACTGATTTTTACTTTGATCTTTGTCGGTTTTCAATAAAAGAAAAGTCATGTTGTTGCACAAAGCATAACAATAAGGCAACATAACACGTCACGTCACACATAAGCATTTCAAGTAAAGTGATAGTGGTGGAATGGGAGATTCAAAAGCTAGGTTGTAACAGTTAAGATCAGTCCGAAAAGTACATTAAGTGAAAAATATGACAAATTTCCAACAAATATTTTCTGATTAGTGATATAGTAGTTTTTTAACAGCTTTCAAACAGCAATAACTTATCTAAAAGAAGAAACAAGAACGTAATCTTACCTTGTTTGAAGCGACGGTTTTCAACTATTAATCTATTTCATCCGCACTGTGTGGGCTCATTTAGAAATCTGTTGTGCAGTCTAAAACTTGTATTTGTTTGAGGACACTGGGAACATCGTTTGTTTGACGGGAAAATTCACTGTTCATTCCATAACATGTTAAGTACTTCCATTTTATTAGACGTTTGAAATATATTTGTCCGATTTCGCGAAAACGTTATGAAACCCTAGGAGAATATTCTTTGTTTTAAAATACTGTCATTAAATTTAGTTCAGCAATGTATTTTTGCTGTAGTAATCTGATAAAAGTCATCTTATGAAGAAAAAACTACAATAAACAACAGGATCCGAAATATGGCGGATTGGTGGCAGCGAAAGTATACCATAGACAAAAAAAAATAATAATTAAGAGAGTCAGAAAAGGAAAGAGGAACGTTCCATCTTACTCTAGAAGTAGTTCATGGTTTAAGATTATTAGATCAATTATTGACTTTTTCGCATTGTATAAAAGCGTTTTTACCATTCAAATGTTTTTACATAAAAATTAAAAACCTTAGATGATATAATATTAGCGTTTTTGTTCATGTTAATCTTAATTTACTAGCGCCATCTATAGGGTCCTATATCTAAGTCAGCTTCACGAGCTATAGACAAGTTAATGTCGAAATCATTCTTAGAATCCGACCAATTTGAGTGGGTCCTGTTTGGTGTATTGTCAGGAGTGTCGGAACGTGTTTTTAATTTCGTCGCATAGCGTATGCGTGCGTGTTGCTGGTTGTAGGAAATGTATGTGTGTGTGTGGTCATAGAGAATGACGTTTATGCAAAAAGATGAGTTCGAACGATCAATTTCATTTAGTATCGATAATAAATAAATAAATAAATTGCCATTTTCATTTATGCAGTGAAAAATAGTTTTCCATTGTTGATAAATTTTACCAAATTATAAAATTTTGAAAATAGAGCCAGCTAGTATATATCGTACTTTAGACGGTTTTTGAATTGCAATGATCGAATTAATTTGTAGATGACGGTTTCTTTTATTATTGTTATTCCATATTTTAAGGTTGATTATTAATATTCATCGATTGCCATAAAATATCATTCATTTTAATATGTAATTGTTTTAATAAAATTTGTCAAAGGACTGTCTCATTTCAGGTGTAGACAGAGAGAGTCATACTGTCTTTGTCTTGCACTAGTGCTGGCACCTAAAAGAAAAGGATGAGTATAGACAATGTAGATTTTCGGATCGGGAAACGACAGCCATTAATACGTCATCTGACGGAGAATAGTGATATTATTAAGCCCGGTTTACATTCCTGTGCGAACCATAAGTCGAACCACGAGACGCGAATGTAAATCTAGTATTATAGTGTGTAAGTAACGTAAGTAAATGACATTCGTTAATGGTGTTGCTACTTGTCATTGACGGGTTATAGTTGACGTTATTCGTATATTTTGTTAAATATAAGAAAAATAAAGAAAATCAATTCTAAAAATCGATAAAGTAAAATACAATTCAACGGCAAGCGCGGGGTTCAAGTTTTTTTTTAAGGTCCCTCCACACTCATTCGCGACGCATAGTTTGGAGCGCGATTATGGAAGACAGCTTTTTACGCATACATTTTCGAGATTACCGCCGTTTTTACTGACGAACGTGACTATCAAGTTATAGTTTCGAATTTAAAAGAGAAATTACGACTGAAACGTTTGTTGACAGTTGAATGAGACCCGTATGCCCGTGAATATCGCGTTACTGGTTTTAGTTTTTTTTAAGTCAATTTAATCGTAAAGATTTAACTTAAAGTGGGTTTTAATTATTAAAAGCTTTTGTGAAACAAATGAAGAACACTGACAAGTTTAGTTTAGCCGCATATAAACAAAGTAGGACATGAAATCAGGGTAAATCAGTTATAATCAGTTATGTCGGTCTTGTAAACAAGACAACTTTGTTTTGAACAAGAAATATGGTATTAGGTGTCAGGGTGAAATAAATAGTGTTTTTAGACAAATACGAATGCAGGACCTATCTCGGACAAGGTTTATAAATTAGCGGAAATGCGTATTTGAGTGAAAATAGTTATTTATGTGCGCGAGTATCATTGTTTTATTTTTCATTTGCTAAAGTGAAATACGTAGTGTACGTGTTGTGTATTTTGTAAGTCAGAAAGCACGAAAATATGTGCATCAGTTAAGTGTAACATGTGTAACAGAGTGAGGAATGTACATAGGTGAGTACGAATATTTTGACGAACTCGGAGAAACATTTCGGAATTTTAATATACAGACTTGTTGGGTTTTCTATCTACGTAAAAATTAATTAGTAGTGCTTTTCAAAAAAAAAATCCGTAATAGTTTGTTTGCAGTGTATGTGTATACTTGCGTTCGGTTTAGGGGTTTTCTTAAGAAAAATAAAAATCTTTTAGTTGGTTATTATCTTATTGTGTGCGTAAAACATGTGGAAAAAATAAAAGAAATCTAAAAAGTGTTCTTTTGAAAGCCATTGCTAAATTTGTCAAATTTCCTAACGCTCTGATAGTCTAGTGATCTCTAGGGCAGATAAATGTATGGGATATATAATCTTATAAGATCCAAGTTCGTATCTCGCATAGTGAATAAGTTTCAACTTTTATGTATTTTTTGTGAACTGGGTTAATTTATATTAGACAAATGTTGCAATTTTTTACTTTGCTTTGGATCATTTTAGGGCTTCATTTCTAATCAAGTTGTTTTAGTTCCATAGTCTGTTTTCTTTCAAAATTCTTTAAATCTTACTTGTACCAGTTATTATGGTTATGCACTTGTGCAGTGTTAGTAGGATAAGTACTTGGTTCCTAGGATACCTAAAGGTCTAAAAGTGTTATGATTCAAGTCTAGTGTGGTTTATTGTGAGTGTGAATTATAGTGTAAAAAAAATAGTGGTTACATGTTTTCAAGAGTACAATACAAAACTCTAGTGTAGTGGGAAAGGTGAATATTTGTGCTGTCAATTTGTAAAACAAGAGACATCGTGGCCGGTCTTCAAGACGCTCGTGTAACCAAGCAAAGACAACCACTGTTTTCCTGTTGCCACCGTCATAAGGACTGCAGAGAATTTTCAAGACAATCTACGGGATAAAAACACTGACCAAGGAAGAATGAACACAAGTTTTGAACGTTCAATGGAAAATTTATATTTGTAACTTACATTTTTTATTTTTTATTCTACTATTTTAAAATGAGGTAGCTAAAATCAAATAAAAAAAAATAGGAAATGTTTTATGTTATAGATTTTGAAACCTAATTTGATATGAAGGGAAATCATTGTTGTATGTTTGGGGTTGTGGTGTGAGTGCTGTGGGCGATTGTTAATGATCATTGGTGGAAATTAAAATGAACATGTTTTGCAGCATATATGGTAGGCTCTTAAAATTTATGATTCGTCACTATCATCATCATAAGCATTATAAATATCATATGGTTTTTTATTTGAGAGTATCATTGAATTATTTTGATTGGTCAATGGACTAATCATATAAAGGCAATGTAGTACAAATACAAGTAGAGTCATTATACATATTTTGTTTCTACATTATATGAAATTCATTCCGGGGTTTTAGTACAGTTTTGTTTTAAATAAGTGACTTAGGTAGGTTCATTAAACCAAAATTGCCCAGTATTAAGGTGATGAGACCGGAGTTGTATGACAATTAGCTAATATATGATTATTGCGTGAAATTTTTTTTTGGTTCTTTGTAGAGCGCCCTTGTTGTAAGTGGAATAAATTGAGTTACTCGGGATTATATTTTCATGTACAGTTGGCAGTATTTTCCGTTTGTTCTTTTCCTTGATTCTTCATGATTGAGGGCCGCAATCATCTGAGGTCGTCATTTTTGTTTATCCAAAAACCTTCCACTCTGCACTATGCCTAGGCGTTTGTGCAGATCCTTTTTCCACTATCTTTATATTATTATATTTTCGGTTAGCACTTGCATATATTATATGCAAGGTGGGTCGTTTTTTTCTGCAACTAACTGTATTTCTCCAACGCTGATTTACTGCATAATGGTGTGGCAATATTGAGTTTGAACGACATTGTTAGGCAAAGGACAGGGGCAAATGAGGTCATGGGGTGTCATCTCCGATGAAGCTTTCAATTGAAAGTCAATGCAAAATCTAGTGAATCGTGAAAATAAGTTAAATAAGTGCATTTTTTTTTGCAAACTGCTCAAATTATTTTGTAAATAGTAATTAATAAATAAAAATAATAATAATAAAAATTTTTTTTAAGGGTAGGCTCGGGATGAATGCCACAAGTTTTTTTTTAATATCTAGAACTAGAAATAATGAATTAGTATTGGATCAGGCAAGGATAGGTGTATTTTTTTTTAATATTATTTATTATAATTCAAGTTTTAATGAAATAATAATAAAAAAAATTTTTTGATTACATAGAGAAGCTTTGGCTGTCTGTAGAAATCGTGCGTAAGCGTAACTGAGGAGGAATAATTGTGTGTGTGTGTGTTGAGTACTTATAGTTAAGAGTCTGTGATGATTTATGCCAGAGGTGTATGAATATGAGATGACAGATGACGAATGTTCTTTATTGGAAAGAATGGATTGATACGGATAGACAAAAGCTTAAGGGTAATCAAAGTAAACTAGATTTGTCGGCATTTGCAAGGGAAACAAAACGGGGGGGAAAATGGGACATCTGGCTGGAAAAATCTTATCAGTAGGTTAAAGTCCATTGGACTAGACCCATTTAAAGGGTAGATTTTTGTAGCCAGAACTACACAAGGTAATAAGCCCAATACGAAACTCTACACACCTTGGCTTGGATGGGATATATCCGACATTCGACATATTTTGATGGGCCGTGAGCGTCTAGAAAGGGCGAGGCTCTTTTCAAGAGGTTAATGAAGTACAATTATATGTTTTCATGGAAGTGAGGTATATTATTGAACAAAAAATTTTATTGTTATTTATTTTGATTAAGCGATGCTTTAGTTTAGACGAAAATATTTTATCATACCATAATGGGGTATTTATTTGTGTCAAATTTAAGTTTGTTTTATAAAAAAAAAAAAACACCCAAACAAACTTAAGTCGGTATATTTTATTCAAGTACAAGACATGCGCCAAAAAAACGTGACTGGAGGTGATAGGGTAATGAAATTTGGTTTGAATTTCTGGCAATGACGCTTGAAGGCTTCGTACTTATAAAAATTAAAGGTCTCTTCGTTTTGCATGGAAAGTCTTTGCTGTCTCATCAGATGCTCTTCTACGGAGGGGTACGGCGCATAGAGGGAAGGAATACTCGCCGCTGCCGGGATGAACTGGCAAGGACGGGTTATTAGAACCTACCGGACTCACAACCTGGTATTTCTGGCGGAGCGAAGTTTCTGGGGAAAGAGTCATCATTATTCATTGACAGAGTTCTAATGAACTGATTTCAGAGCTGAGTCACTAGCGGTCACTTAGTATTGGAATACACACTACACGTTTAGAAAAGGGGGGAAATTTCCGACTAATCTAGAGTAGATTGAAGTTTTTTATAAATTACTGTAATAATTTCTAATAAACTTAAATCGGGGGCGGCTGTGACTGGTCGTATCCAAATAGCTCAGTATTAAGCTCATTTTTCATTACAAAAAAACATAGAAGATGGGAAAATATACCTTTGTAAAACTGAAATCCTCTTCAGTCGCACATTTCGTTCATAATTCCACTAAGTATTCTGACAGATGAAACTTGAAGCACTTAATTCCATGTTTTATTATTTAACACTAGTGTTCTCGTTAAATTGATCCGTATTTTAACTTAGAAATAAACAAAAAGGTTCAATAACAAATTGCAGCGCGCTGACAATGACACGGAGACTGACAGCTTGACAGGATGTCGAACTGACGTTTAGGTGCTCCTGGTACAATATGACATGCAATAACGTTTTTGATACTACATTCTGATCGTAAAATTTACGTGTAAAAGATAGTTAAATCTTAATTTCCGGAAGTTGTTTTAAAACATATTTGTTATTAATAAACGTAAAACACGTTGAAGTGAGTGAAGAATTCGGAAATAAACTAAAAAATATCATAAAGTAAAATAATATATCAGATTCATACGTAATGGATTTCAGAACGCACCTTCTTTTATAATTTGTTTGGGCTCCTCAAACTGAACTGCTATCTATGTGTGCGTGAAATGTGGATGTCGTTGTAAATGTCTCTGTCCTTCTAAAACATCGCGTGCGTGAAAGGGATAGATATCGGGGAAATCGACATTTAGTGATTGTAAACGTTAAGATATAGGCCGTAAGGATTAGTAATCACAATTGGACATATGACCTTCTTCTTGAGTCGAGCGCCGTTATGTGCCATGGGGCGAACGACCTCCTTCTCAATTCTGGTATCCTGGTACTTTTTGGATAATGTTTGTCTTAATAAGTCGCCTGTCGCTTGTCGCCGGTCGCCTGTCGCCTGTCGCCTGTCTCTTGTCGCCTGTCGCTTGTCGCTTGTAGCTTGTCGCCTGTCGCTGGTCGCTGGTCGCCGGTCGCCGGTCGCCTGTCGCCTGTCGCCTGTCGCCGGTCGCCTGTCGCTTGTCGTCAGTATCCTATTGTTATGTCGCCGGTCGCTTGTCGCCAGTCGCCGGTCGCTTGTCGCTTGTCGCCGGTCGCTGGTCGCTTGTCGTCAGTATTCTATTGTTATGTCGCCGGTCGCTTGTCGCCGGTCGCTTGTCCCTGGTCGCTTGTCGCCGGTCGCCTGTCGCTGGTCGCCGGTCGCCTGTCGCTGGTCGCTTGTCGTCAATATCCTATTGTTATGTCGCCAGTCGTCGGTCGCTTGTCGTCGGTCGCCGGTCGCCTGTCGCTTGTCGCCTGTCGCCTGTCGCAAGTCGCCTGTCGCTACTAAAAGGTATAAAAGGCCGGAGCGGGCACGGGGGGATTCATTCATTCTTCAACCATCGGACTAGTCGTGACTCTGGCTTTTGGGCGTAATTTTCGTACTGGTAAGCGAAGTTTCTCTGCTACTTTTTCTTTGTTTGTTTTTACTTGGAATTATCTTGGTAAATTTAAACTTAGAATTTGTGTCTGCGTTTGGTTTTACGGGGACAATATCGTCGTAACGCTGAACCTAGACTATTGTGGAGATTCTTTGCTGCTATGTATGGGTTTTATTTTATTGTAAAGTTTTCGATACTGAGTTGTTCCGAGTGCCGCCACGTTATGCAGGGACAATATCGTTGCATAGCAAGGACTTGGAATTGGTCTGTGTTTGGTTTTACGGGGACAATATCGTCGTAACGCTAAACTTGGCCTATAGTGGAGATTCTTTACTGATGTGTTGTGTGTAGTGTTGAGTGCCGTGAAGTGAAATTTTCTACACTGTATTGTTCTAAGTGCCGCCACGTTATGCAGGGACAATATCGTTGCATAGCAGGTACTTGGAATTGTGTCTAGGTTTAATTTTGCGAGAAGTAATTTTCGTAATGTTAAGCTTGGATAATGGTGTCTAAGGGAATTTCACTTCTTTATTTAGTTTGTTTGTTTTGTGAGAAATTATACTAGTAAAATTACTCTTAGTTATTTTAGTGTCTTTTCTATGGGGTCTTTTGCTATTTTTGAAGCCAGATCATTGCTTGGACTGACAGTTTGTCCAACTAAACATTCATCACGCCTGGCGGTGTTAAAGGTGATGGGTGGTTAGGAGTCTTTTAGTTCCAGGCTTGAGAGGGCCTGGCATCTCTTCTTTACCAACATAAGAGATGAACTATCTCCCAGGTCTCAAAGCCCAGCTGTTAGATGGAAGTGAGGGCATCACGTGCGTGCCATTCGGAGTAATCTGAGCTCACTAAAGTCGGCAGTAATTGGGATCTGGTCCCCTATTAAATATATTTATATATTTCGGTGCTCTGGCGCATGCTAGTGCTGATTGCGGGGAAGGATTCTGTCGTGATTATTATTATATACTTAGTCTTAGTTGCGGCAGGACTTCTCATGTGGTTGGTGCTGGTGTGTGCAAAGGGTGCCGATCCACAGATAGACACGGAATAGGGCGACTTACCTCCATTTCTTTTGGCTTGCGAGCATAGGAGGGGGAGTCAAATACACGGACCATTAGTTTTGCTTATCTCGGTTTGGTCTACCGAACTTTCCAGCTTCTAGTAGGGATACACTTGTGTATATTCCAAGGCACTAGGTCAATGGTAAGTGCGATCTGTGCTTTGGGTGTACATAGAGTAGGGCCAGAGGGTAGGACTATAAATAGGGTAGAGTCATACACTATTTGTCTGTAGGTATTTGTGTGTAGGGTCTCTTTTATGCTTGGTCTAAGATTCTGATATGGCTGATATAAATTCTTCTTTTAAAGACTTAAAAATATGGCTTCATTAACCTAAAATATGTGTATTTAAAAGGTAAAGGATTCTTTTGCCTAAATCTTTCAAACTTTTAATTTATCTGGGGAAAATATATAACATTCCTATGAAATCTTTATTTTTTATCTATTAAATTTCTGGTTTTTGGAGTAAAGACGAGGTACTGAATTTTGCAATCAGGTGTCTAAGGTATTTACAAAATAAATTCTTAAAATATCAAGATGGGTTTAGGCATACAGATCGTTCTGGGATAGAAGAATGGTTTGTTTTAGGGACCCCTTGGCAGGCAAGAGCAGTCCAATGGGAATTTGAGTGGAATAATGCTCAACTTGATATTTCAGTCTCATAAAATATAGCAAATAACATTAGTGCTTCGTTTATACATCTAAAAGACTAGAAATTTAGTCTATACTTTTAGTTCTGGGAATTGGGAAAAGGGATTAGTATCCCTAGCTTTTGAACATAAAAAAAGAAGTAATTTTGATTGACTGATGATACTTGGCGCTTCTTTCATCAGATCATCTAGGAATGCTTAGGTTGCGAAGCGTTGGTCTTAGCCCGTCTGGCTACAATGTTAGGATAGGTGACCCGAATGATGTTTTAAAACGGGATAAGGCCTTCTGACCCGCATCGAGCATGCGAAGCAGTACGTGTGAACTCACACATCGTTTAGAAGGTGATAGTATAATTATAACTTTTCCTAAAAAGCTAGGGTGTAAATGGGCTTATCCTGGGAGTGCTGCTTCGTATGTTATCCCGAAGGCTTAATAGGCGTAGCGGGACTTCACCAAAAACATTTTTAAACTCATTTTTCCAATAACATTTTTAACCTCATATTAACCATATATGCTGCAATTACCTAAATAATGTCATATGTAGTAAGCCTTTAACAGCATTTACATTACACAAATAGATTTAACAAAATTGTAATATTAATTTCATCACTACGCTCGGAATACTATTTTAGAATGCTTCGCTACGCTCAGTTTTCAATTATGGAATCATTTGCTTCATTCAGGATTCGATGTGCGGCCTCACCGTAAATATGTCAATTTCCTCCCAAGCTACACAAACTACTATTTCTACTACTGTAACTATTAAAATATTCTTTGAATTATTCTTTAGTTTCATAATAATATATCTTCAGTACCATAAATATAAATATTCCTTAAAATATAGGTAATAATGAATAATACCGGAGTCCAAAATTTAGTCGATACTCATTAAAGAATCTAGGGTTCCGCGGTACACTTCGAGGGGGTCTAACTACTATCTAGACGATCACATGGCCAATTTTAGGGGTAGATTCTTAAGAGGTGTTTAGCATAAGAGTAGATTTTAATAGTAATAGTTGGGGTGGTGACAATACATCAGTTTTCTCACCAAAACGCGAGTTATTTCGTAGTCGATATCTAGCGACAATATCTCAAAACCTCTATTATCCAGTGCATGTTCAGATATTTTTGAGCACCTTGGCAGCTCCGATATCTCTGACGGCGACTGTAATACCTAGCTATTTCGTCGCCCCATAAGCTACCACATGCTTAGTTTAGGGCTATACTAGGTCTATCTGTGTAAGACTGTTCCCATGTATTTACTTAATATATATACGTCAAACTTTATATCCGGTAACAATTAAAGTCCGTGACTGTAGTACGTACGTATACATAATATATAGGTTTGAAGCAAACTAAGAATATCAAGGTGGCTACAGCACTTAAAATAGCAATAACAGTTAACAAACATATCCTAGCACATCTAAGTAATGTACTACTTAGGTACTTTCGAAGTCAATTAGCACTCCACAGGCATTCTGTTGTCCGACCAAGTAAGTACCTACTCCAAAGAGTACGAGTAACTTTTTTTCAACGCAACGCAAAGCGCGCCAGTCGACGGTTGTCTGGCATCCGTGGCTGCCGCGCGCTCTGAAATAAAAAAAATAACTGTCAAACTATTTCATTTTTAAATTCGTATTTTGGACTTTGGGGTAAAACTAGGTAAGTGTTAATTTATTATTTTCGTTGTAGTGTTCAGTATTTTATATTAGTGATTTTGTAGTTCAGTTAAAGTAATAAGTTACAACCGGTTCGGCTAGTTAGTGGTCAGACAAAAAGTTTGGCAATTGATTTTGTACTCATTGCTGCTGACTTGAACTTTACTGTTTATCTAGAAAAAAATATATTTTTTGTGAACAAATAACACGTGGATTTTTTTTAATTTATATATCAAATATACTATATTTTATTATACATTTTAGGTATGTACCGGAATTTTGTTTTTATTTATTTGTACATTGCATATTTCCCGCTGCTTTAAACAACTACACTCACGTAGGAATAAATTAATCTTTTAATTGTTTTAATATTTTGAATAAATTTCCAAAAACCTGTGAAGTCAAATATGTAGTCGATCGTTATATTTAATAAAAACTGTATTCATGTGGCATAAATACACAAATACTTATTTACCATTATTATTTTTTTTTATCACGAAAACAAGCGAGTAAACTAAAATGTGACCTAGTCATAAAGGTTTTCCTTTTATTTGTATAAAACGAAAAAGGACCGGACTAGGTACAGATAAAATTTGCAATTTGCAACGCAAATAAAAAACGCGTAGCCCCTACATTTGTTTGGTTTTGCTAAGTTATGTAGGTATGAACCGTATGAAGTATAGGTAGATGACCCGTTACAAACATTAACATATCATGATATCATTATGCATATATGAATAATGTTTCCGGCATATCTGCATCTAATAAATCAGCATATTGATTTTGGATCCGAATATAGCTATTATTCTCAAATAATAATAGCTTTTTGTACCAACACTTACATTACACACAAGTAGGTTCACAATCTATTATCAAAGAGGATATAATAGGATAGAGCGGTACTGTCATAGTAAATTTTGTAACCCCAGTAAATTCACTGCCATCTATCGACACACTTTAAAACTAAAAATGAAGATTTATAAAAATACTATAAAATGTATTTAAATACGGATACATGATTTTTTTATTTGCATTAATTATTTTTATGATTTTGACCCATGTTCTTTCACTGATATGCGTTAAAATAGTTAAATAATAAACGAAACCGTCAACGCCATCTATCCGAGAGTAGGCCAAAGGTAGTGGCGCAATCTGATCGAGAATAAAATTTTCTTGATTTTTGAGGCACGTTTTTTCCTTAGACTGTATCCATTTATTACGGAGTTATATCTATCTTTGCTATTATTAACTTATGTTTACATAATTGTAATTTTTGAAATAAGTGTAAAGAGGGTAATGCTAATTTCTTGCAAGATTTAGGATTAGATTGAATGAAATACTTTAGGTACTTAGAGACTGATTTAAAATAGATGTCTTGTCGATTTAATAATGAACTCTACAAAAGTTTATCCAAATATTTAATGTTTACTCACACTTTTATGCTAATTTGCTAATACTGAACAAGACTCCTAGCTAGTCCTAGCTTTATAGTAAAAAATACTACGTGTATCACTTAGCCTTGAGCATAACTTAACTTACCGTAACCTTAACATTATAAGATTAAGTTTAATCGTATTTTCCAGACACGCTTTAAAATCTGGCGTAGGTACAGTCATCATAAAATATTGAGATAATGACGGCGAAAGTGGGCATTTTTTTTAAATAACTAAACTATAACTCTTCTTCTTCCTTCCCTTATCCCACCTACGTGGGGTCGGGTCTCCTTGTCACTTTGCGCCAGAGTAGTCGGTTCTGGGTTGTCTCTTCTGCTATGTTCAGGTTCTCTAGGTCGGTTCTAATATTGGACCACTATGTGGATTTTGGTCTTCCTCTTCCTCTCGGTTGTTCCGGAATGTTCAATGCAATATTGACGACATGGTCCTTTCCTCTTCTTTGTATGTGGCCGTACCATCTTAGTCGGGTTTCAAGGAGTTTCTCTCTAATTGGGGCTACTTTGAAACATCCGCGGACGTATTCGTTCCTTATCCGGTCTAGTCTCGTGACACCACCTGCCCAGCGAAGCATCTAAACTATAAAACTGAAAACATTAAATTTATGAATAGTCAAAAACTAATCTTAAAATAAATAAATTAGTACAAACTATTCCCCTGCGGCATGATGCCGTAGATGCTGGTATATTGGAACACATAACACATATATATCCTTATTTCTAAGGTAACTCCCAGACGACAACCGGTCTGGCCTAGTGGGTAGTCATCCTGCCTACAAAGCCGATGATCCTGGGTTCGAATCCCGGTAAGGGCATTTATTTGTGTGATGAGCACAGATATTTGTTCCTGTGTCATGGATGTTTTCTATGTATATATTATATATACCGTTGTCTGAGTACCTACCCACAACACAAGCCTTCTTGAGCTTTCCGTGGGACAGTCAATTTGTGTGTCATGATTTATTTATGTTTACATGACAGATAGCAGTTGAATAATAATTATAATGTGGCAACATCATTGCGTTACCCCGATTCGTACGGGGTAGTTGGAAAAATACCTGGCAACACGGTAGATAGCCAGGTAGTGGGGCACGGGAGCCAGTTGGACTGGCTCGTGAGACTCGTTCACTTAGATCGAGGCAGTCAAAGAGGACACATCGTGAAGGATCAGTCAGATCAGAGTACCTGCAAGTACCTCCATTGTTGTATAAGTGATAATTAGAGTAACCCATAGAAGCAGAATCACCACGTGTGTAAGAATGTCCCTAATATATATATTTTTTTTTAACTAAGGTGTGTTACGATATATTTAGCCACTTTGGCCGTGACTATCTATTTGATGCGGACTGTACAAAACGTCATTACTTGAAATTGTATAGCCATTGTACATTAGTTCATGCATCAGATTTGGTATTGTTTAATCAAGGGAACTCAGTCGTAAAGTGTTAATGTTGTTAGGATTCGGCACGCGTTGCCCGATAACAATCGCAAAACGAGTTACCGGTTTTTAGCTTTAGGGGATTTCTAGCAGTTAGTCCCCGGCAAGCATGATCTTTTAGGTAAGCATGATCCACCCTAGACTGCATCAGCACTTACCATCAGGTGAGATTGCGGTCAAATGCTTGCCTTTTTTCAATAAAAAAAAAGCTCGGTTCTCCATACAAACGTAGTGACGCTCTCATTTTAAAACGACTAGCTAGATTGCTCTGAAATTGCTTTGTACTTACAATAGGATAGGTAAGGTATATCTAGGTTCTGTAATTAGTGGGACGTTAATAGGCAGAAATATTTTTATTTTATCTTGTGCCCGCGTCACCATTTCCCTCGAAGAATTGCTACTGGCGAATATAGGTACATACATTCATATGTAGGTACATATTGTAAACATATTACGGCTGTGAAAACAGGGCCTTATATTTATTAACAGTCTATTAACAACACATCGATACCTACATCATGTATTTATTTGTAGAAAGCAAAGATAGATATAACTCGGTAATAGATGGATACAGTCTAAGAAAAAAACGTGCCTCGAAAATCACGAAAATTTGATTTTCGATCAGATGGCGCCACTAGTTTTGGCCTACACTCGTATAGAGGGCGTTGACTGTTTCGTTTGTTATTTATAATTTTAACGCATACCAGTGAAAGAACATGGGTCAAAATCATATAAAAATAATTAATGCAAATAAAAAAATCATTTATCCATATTTAAATACATTTTATCGTATTTTTATAAATATTTATTTTTAGTTTTAAAGTGTGTCGACAGATGGCAGTGAATTTACTGGGGTTACAAAATTTACTATGACAGTACCGCTCTAGTATAAGTTACTCTATGGTAGAAAGTTAATAACGGAAACATTAAAAGGTATTTAATTATCATCATTCGCTTGCCCTTATCCCATTCATTTGGGGTCGGCGCAGCATGTCTTTTTCTTCCATACCTCTCTCTCGCCCGTCATCTCATCACTCACTCGCATTCGTTTCATATCATCTCTCACACAGTCCATCCACCTTTTCCTCGGTTTTCCTCTCCCGATACTTCCCTCCACATTCATTCGTAATAGCTTTCTCGTCACATGCCTTTCATCCCTCCGCATTACATGTCCGTACCACGCTAGGCGATTCGCTATCTTTTTAATTATATGACACGTTAAACAAACTTTCTCGCGTTTGATTAAAGTTTGGTTACAAGCTTTCTGAAACTTTACTGATTAAACTATAGATTTTATTAACAAGCTCAATAAGGCTTGCCTTAGGTCAAACTCATTTTAGAAAAAGGTCACTTCTGTGGCCAATACAATAATAGTTAACGACTCTGTGACTTTGTCCCGTTTTTCTTGTTTTGAGTCTCGACTATACCTACTGAATAAATGTATCCCGCATGTAGGGGGCGTTCAAACATTACGTAAGGCAATTTAAGGCGCGACTGTGTTAAACGTACTATAAAATGGATATGACCCGTTTGTGTTGTGGGTATTACTGGTATTAGGGAGTGATCCCGGTACTGGTTTTCTATACAAATACAGTACCGGAACCGGGAACCCGGTTCTCGCTGTACAAACTCAGTACCAGGAGCATTCCCTACTAGGTATTACTAGACAACAATAGAGTAACTTATACTAGAGCGGTACTGTCATAGTAAATTTTGTAACCCCAGTAAATTCACTGCCATCTGTCGACACACTTTAAAACTAAAAATGAAGATTTATAAAAATACGATAGAATGTATTTAAATATAGCTAAATGATTTTTTTTATTTGCATTAATTATTTTTATGATTTTGACCCATGTTCTTTCACTGATATGCGTTAAAATTGTTAAATAACAAACGAAACCGTCAACGCCATCTATACGACTGTAGGCCAAAACTAGTAGCGCCCTCTGAACGAGAATCAAATTTTCTTGATTTTCGAGGCACGTTTTTTCCTTAGACTGTATCCATCTATTACGGAGTTATATCTATCTTTGACAACAGCGTGTGGCATAAGTACACTACCGCTCATAACTATTTAGGCACTCGTAATTTTTTCCATACAATTGTGTACAAAATCGACTTTCAGAATTATACCGCTAATTAAGTCGCAGTCGGGTAACAGTGTTTTGTGCAGTTTCCTTTTTTAATTTAACAGGCATATCGAGCTTCAAAATGATGTGCAGAATATTCGTGTACACTGCCTAATTACCAAATTGCAAGCGTAGAAAAATCCATAAATCGTTTTCCATTACAAAATCGTTTTATTTTGTATAAACTAGTACATAAGGGTTTTTTAAATCGTTGCATAAAGTAAACTCGAAATTTTAAAGAAAGTCTTTGGCAACAATTTGAGGCTCAATATATTTACCTAAATAAAAATTCAATTCCACATGTAAGAGAGCCTGAGATCGAACAGTATGATTTTGAAAATAATTTTTGTATGCAATAGGGTATTTGACAGTATTTAAAATAAATTATTTTACACCATGTATGAAATAAAGCACCAGAAGATTAATATAGAAACGTAGGCAACAGGTATTTTTTGACACAATTTCTATTTTAAAACCCGTATAAAACTATAAAGAGTAGGTGATTTGATTGTGACGTCACATGCTAGTGTTTCATATAAATTCCATAGTAGCAAAATCGTTTTGACAGTTCGAAAAAAGAAACTGATTTCACTAGTAGTCAAGTACCCTATTGTATGGTGAAAATTGCGGGTGCCTAAATACTTTTGAGCGGTAGTGTAGAGCGTAATTCCACACATTACGTACAGTACAACTGGAGTACCTTTGTAGGTACTTACAACACATATATTCCATGCCCGTCTCAATGAACGCAGGGGCTCAGAGCCGTACCTGTGCAATTGGTGTGGTTCAGCCTTTATCTCGATCGTTGAGAATGCAAAATTTTTAACTTGAAAAGCTTGGCTATTGAAATGCAGGAACAGTTAAGTTGTAAACAAGTTTGGGAACAAATCAAATTATTTTATTAAATATTTTGATTTGTTTTTTTTAAGTAGTCACACTACTATATATAAATTACTATATATAAAGACGCCTAGTCTTACTAAGATGACATATAGTCGAGAAATTCGGACGGGCACCGCCGTGGCGGGGTGGCCTAGGGGTTCATGGCGTTAGCCGCGATAGCTAAAGACGCCGGTTCGAATCCGGCCTTCACCACTGGAGGGCTTCGTCACTTTTTCTTTAATATATGACATCTATTACAGTTTTTAGTTAAGTTGTAGTTAGCTTGTAAGTTTCGAAAGCGGAACAGACAAACAGACATATTTGCACACAATATTAGAAGCTTAGCTGACTAATGACTTGCGAATTGAATGAGTTACTTTCCACCAGAGATATTTGAGGAATAAAGACTGATAATCTCTATTTGGTAAACGCCACCTTTTTAACACAATGTTGTAAGCACAGAAAAAGTAAACTATGAAAGCACAAAAAAACTATATACGCACATATTGGTCATTCAGATTTACCTGTATCTGGCAGACAAATCTTTCAATATAGGTATCGCGGGAATTCACATATATGTGCTACAGAGATCTCGCTGGCCCAGCCGAATATTACAGGGTTATATGTTTCACTTTTATCGAACTGAAATTTGAACTTTATCATAATGACATTAAGTCGAATTTCAACTGTCTTGAAAATGTAACATAGAACCCTGTAATATTGGGGCAGCGATCTGTCTGATAAGGACTCCTTATCAGACAGATCTCCGTATTAAGGAGGCATATGTCAGTCACGAGACTGCTTAGTTGGTATAGAGTCAGGAGGTGCTTCATGCATGAAAATTATTCGACAAAGTACTTGCTTATATCAACTATTTTAACGCAGTGTTTTACGGCGTAAATAACGAAACAAAACGACAACAAAAACACAACGAAAATAATCTTAACCCAAGAATCACGAGATAGATCATAGATCACACAAACCTTGAAAGTAGACATCACCAATCATTTCTCAAGATTGCAATTCACACTGACGTGCATTACAGGTCATCGCCCCACTTACTGGTCAACTCGACACTCAGTTCAAAAACGCTGTAAGCGCCGTTCATGTGATACGGAGAATCGTCCTTTTCGTTTTATGAGTTCACTTGAGCTTCTGTTTTGTAAAATGTAGTAAACGCCGTAGATTTTATACTCAGATTCGTCCTTTCGTTTTGGAATGTCTCAATTTAAAATCGTTGTAAGCGTCGTATATTTGATATCAAGATGCGTCCTTTTGTTATTAAGGTAGTGTGAAACGACCAATTAGAGATGACCCAGCGATTTAGGTTACGTGTAGGGGCGCAGAGGTCAACGTGATGTACAATGACAGGTCATATCAGTAACTGATGTTCTTTTTCTTTTATTTACTGGTGTGATGTGACTTCAGTTTTCAGTTTGGAAATCTCTTACGTTACTTTTTTTTTTTTTTATTAATATAATACAGTTACACATATACTATAAATGCGCCAAACTGGAGTAACCAGTGGTAGTGGTATGGTTTGACTTAATTCAATATCTTACATATTTCCGTAAAATGCAAATATATGTACACATCTGAACGAAAAAATTAGTCAATTTGGGAGCTTTGGACTATAGTTGGGAGGTGTAACGGTACCTATTCCAATTAATCCAGCTTTGATTATTCACTAATGTGACTTGTTGTCACGTTATATACTAAAATGGATATCAACACTAAAGAAAAAGTGACCAAGTCCACCGGTGGTCGAGGCGGGAATCGAACCCGCGTCTTCCTTAGGTACGCGGCTAACGTCCTGACTACTAGACCACCCGGCCACGGCGAAATCAAATTATTTCATAAATAATTTGATCTGTTCCCTATTTGTTATCACATTTCCCGAAAGATCTGATTTGAACCTTGGGTCTCCGGCAAGCTCGGTTCTCCATACAAACGTAGTTCCGGTCTCATTTTAAAACGACTAGCTAGATTGCTCTGAAACTTTATACTTACAATAGGATAAGGTCTCTATCTATGTCTGTAATTAGTTTATGTAGCTTCAGATATCATAGTTAAAAAAATACAGCGAATTTAAGTTTTTCATACAAAACTTGTTTTTGCTTTATTTCGTTTGTTTTATAAACTGGAGCTATATAAACTAATATCAGACCTAGATATACCTCATGTCATTGTATGTGCAAAGTTTCATTACAATCCAACACGTAGTTTTAAATGAGAGCGGAACAACGTTTGTATGGGAAGGTGCAGTTCGGCCGAGCTTGCCGGAGACTCTTAAATAGGATTCCTTGGTTAGAAATTATTTTTGGCGCGTATGTAGTCGATAAATCGTACATTGCCTGAAAAAGGGTTAACGCAGATTGGGGACCTGGGTATCTGTTAGTTCAGAGGTCAGTCTTATCGAACTGCTAACGACCCACAACGACCCTTTGCTCATTTCTCAGTGACTGTAGGCAAAAGAGCTATTTTCGTTCATTTGAGAGATAACAGTTGTCACAGGGCGACACCGATAGCCAAGTTACATATTTATAAACAAATAATTAGGTAGTACCTTACCTGCAATAATATTTTGCCAAACGAAAAAAAATAATTAAAAAGGGACGAACGCTTTCTCCAATCTCCATACAAACGTAGTTCTCATTTTCTTCTCTGAATATTATAACATTACAGAAAATATTTTTACATAATTTGGTTTATTAATTATAGCTTATAGCTTTATTAGCTATAAATGATGAAAGATGACTCGAAGGTTCAAGTTTCCTCGTTTTCTCCTATAACTCAAACAATGAAATGTAATTAGCATTAAAGCATGCGACTGCACTATTGCAAATGTACATATTAATCGCATACTTAACATTCGTTACAAGTATTAGAACGTGTGCAACTAAAAATACATTCACAATATTATTATGATATGAGCCAATATGAGGTGCTGAATTGTAGGGTGAGTTGTTCATCAGTTAACACCCTTTTTTAGAGTGCCCATATGTCGCCAATTTTCAATTCTAATAAAATTTTGTGAACATTAATCGATAGTCTATTTAATTGGCTACAATAAATTTGCATTCAAGAAATTTTAATTTAGTTTTTTTATTAATGTGCTTTTAAAAAAAAATAGAATTTGACTACTTACTTACTTACTTTATTTGGCTTTGAGGACAGCATTAAAGAAATAAAAGAAAGTAATGTTAAGAAGTAATATAAAGAATTTCATTTCATTAACTAGGGGGGTGTCCTAGAATTAACCAAATTGTAGTACAACTTGGTTAATTAAGTGTGTACAACTGTTGTACACACTTAAACACTGATTTACATGTGTTTAATTATTTAAAATAATGAGCCCCACAAATTTAAGAATGCAGTTTTCATTAATTACAAAAATATTTAATACTGACAAAAATCTTACTTTAATTTCCCAAAAAGTTTTTACGAAATATTGAATTTTTTTTTCTCACTCGTCCGTAGATGGAGCGAGCGAGCTTTTAACTGGGGAGTGGGGCAGGCAAGTGCTTAGGTATCCAATGCCTTTGGTTGCACCAAGCGGCATCGTCGCGTTCGCCAGATATTCGCTTGGTTATTTGTGTACTAGTGGCTAACTGATGAACACCCGACCTAATGTTGAGGGTTCTGTACAAATAAAATAAAATTAGAATACAACTATCGGTTATTTTTATCAGTACGAGTAGGTATTTAAAGTCAAATCCAAATGAACGTTTTTAAATATTTTTATTTTGTCATTCAAAATCATCATTTAAAAGTTAATTCTACCAGCCAACTTAAGGAAACAACTCAAAATTGTCATCAAATTACTTTGCCACTCTTGCAACAATAAAATGCAACGTTCCCATTCATTTTTGAAGTATAAAGAGATCCTTTAGGAGCTGGTGTGGTGAAAATAAAATTAATTGTAGTTTTCTCTGCCCACGTAACCCCAGTAACGTGAGCACAGTTTTTACTGTTTTTATCGATGAGGTTACTGCTATTTGATCCGAGATAGTTCGAGTAATGCCCTCATATACGAGTAGCATGCAAGTCTCGCTAGACGTAGGTACGTGTCAGAGTGGAATTATAATTAATAATTAGTGTCTTATGATACATCGGGTTTTATTGAGGATTGTGGGAGCTGTTAGAACGGTAAGTATCCTTAAATATTAGTTTAATGTTATAATAGGGTACTAATTATATATTTTGACGTAACTGGTGACCGAAGAGCTGACGGCTTCCTCGCACAACGTATCAGCATTGCGATACAGCGAGGAAATGCCGCCAGCATCCTTGGTACAATGCCTCAAGGGCCTATTATTAATTTCGTTTACGTAGTACCACTGTATGTATCTTGTATGTAAATAAAGAGATATGAGTTAAAAAATAGGGTAGTTATTTGACACATGTTGAATTTCATAACTAAATCTAGGTAGGGATAGAAAATGAGCAATTTATCACAATAAATTGGAAACTAAAAATATATGGGAATAAAAAAAAATACAAGACCTCAGTTAAAAAAAAACACTTTTTTTTTCACTATCAAATAGGAAAAAATAACGGTACCATTTGATTGCTTACATTTTATTTAAAAAAATATTGTATAGCAACAATATACATTAACGCAACATTTGGAACGGCTTCTAAGCAAAGTGACATTTTATTCTGTTTTTAGTATTTGTTGTTATAGCGGCAACATAAATACATCATATGTGAAAATTTAAACTTTCTAGCTATCACGGTTCATGAGATACAGCCTGGTGAAAAACGGACAGACAGCGGAGTCTTAGTAATAGGGTCCCGTTTTTACCCTTTGGGTACGGAACCCTAAAAACTACAATTTTACGTTACCCCCTTGTCGCGAATAGGTATAAGTAGGTCTAGGCATAAAATAACGTGTAAATAATTGACGATTCTGTTTTATATTCTGTTTGTGTGATAACTGTTTTATTTCCATTTCGTGTGTTTATGTTTTTACTTTTATATGTTTTACTTCTTTTTTGTGCATAGTTATAAGAATCAATGTCCCACAATAAATATTACCTATTCCCTAACTTTGTAAAATAGCGTAAGCTGATTGGCCAATAAATGGATACTGACTCTGCACAACACACCCACGTGACACAGTGGGCGGGGCGCGGTCGCGCTCTCATATAAATATGACTGCCCAACCTAGCCTCGTCAGTCTTTCTACAACACCTCTACACTTAACATCTTATTAACCCTAAAATAAGTGTTCTTACTAACCCTCACACTAACCCGGTAACATGGTGGTGGTATTTCTGAGGTAATTGGCAGCGGTAGCTTCACTTCGGTCAGCGCGTTCCAGTCTTCGGCGTACGAGCTTCAAGAAAAACAGTCTACGCTCAACAATTATGGTCCTTCGATAGCCGAATAAAGAACAAAGAAACAAGTACGCGCTGAGTGTTGAGAATTTCTCCACTCAGATAGAAGAAAGAACAAAGAAACAAGTACGCGCTGAGTGTCGAGATTTTTCTCCACTCAGATAGAAAAAAGAAGCTTGAAAAACGAACGCGCTGAGCCTTGAAGTACGCTTCGGCTCAGACCCTTACCCAATTACCCCTCCATACCCCACCAAACCGGCTTGCCGGTCGGACCGTGCTGTGTTGTAGGCTTTCCTCCACTCACGCGTCCTGGCAACTTTCGTTGCATGTGTCACATGGTGATGCCATCACACTGCTTTCGAACGCTCTAGGCATTGCACTTTGTCATTGCGGGAGATTCAGTGCACCGAGGGATTTACGCTTAGGGGCACTGACGTTTCGCTCTGTGGCGTCAGGGCATAGGTGTTAGGCAGGTAAATTTGTATATAGTTAGGGACCCCCGCGTGTGTGTCAAGAAAGAAGAAGATGTCTACGAAGAGTACGAGAAATCTTCGACCGCGCGCTAAGGGCCCGCCTGCCCCCGCGCCCACAGAGACCCCTACCCCCTCGTCCGGCAAGACCACGTCTACCGAGACACATACATGGAGCAAAGGCTCCACCGGCAACCAAGTGAATAGCGGTGGAGAGATAGACAACAATTCGGTACACTCGGACGCGTTAGAAAATACGGTAGTAGTTCGCAGTAGGTCGAATACGCTAGTGAATAAAGACCCCGTGGTCGCGCCGCGGGCGCCGTCTGTTCGTGGATCAATCAGAGGTCGCGAATCGGTAAATAGGGATCGTGATAGTCAATTATCGGTGCTCATGGCCGAGCTCGAGGTCCATAAAGCCGCTCTAGTTGTCGCTCAGAAGCAGTCCGATACTGCCAAATTAAAGCTGCAGATCGCCGAATTGGAGGCGAATTCTGACAGAGGCAGTACCGTGGCTGACGAGTCTGAACGGCGTACTAGGAATTGGGTAGGACAACAGTGTAGGCCACAGGAGCAAGACGTCGCGATCGAGAATAGTAAAATTCCCTTGCCGAAGGAGACAGCGCCGCCGCCGCGCGCCGCCGCCATTGAGCGGGGTACTAGTAGGCCGCAACCGCGTTATTTAGAGGTGCCACACGGCAGTTATGCACCTATCTACCATAAGCCGCCCGAGTTACCCTCATTCGGAGGAGATATAACCGAATGGATTTCATTTAGGGCAGAGTTCGAGGACACGTCTCCCATGTTTAGTGCCGTCAATAACGTAAGTCGTATTAGGCGCGCGCTCAAAGGCGAGGCTCGGACCGCCGTGAAATCAATAATGTACACAGTTCAGGACCCGTACGAAATTATGGAGGCGCTAGAACGGCAATTCGGCGACCCGGAGGAAATTGTGTTAACGGAGTTGCATAATATAAAACGTATGCCGCGCTTGTCAGAAGACAACGCGAACATAGCTTCCTTCGCCGCACATATTGCGAATGCCGTCGCAACCATACGTTCGCTGCGACAAGAGCAGTACCTACACGCGCCTGAACTTGTAAACAAAATCGTGGACAAACTCAATCTGATTGTGCGTTACGAATGGGCAAAATATAGGCAGTCTAATAGTCAAACTCCCGGTCTAGTTGCATTATCGGAGTTTTTGAACGAAATTAGCACTGCAGCCAAACGCATCAACCGACATAGGCCAGCTACATCGCGCTATACCGTAAATGCGGCGTCTTTTGAGCGCGGATCTAAGCGATCGAGTCGAACTCTCCCTAATAGGTCTCGCGCCCCCGTGTCTACCCGCGATAGTAGTAGTAGTAGTGGCTCGGAGTCAGATATTCACGAAACTCATACACGCGAAGATGAGTACAAACCTAAAAATAAAAAGTATACTACCGTCGCGCTCGCGAAACATCGCGATAGTAGTCAAACCACACCGTCCGAACCTAGACTCCGCCAGGAATTGTCCGAATCTACTCCGCCGCGCAATACGTGCCCTATTTGTGAAAAGGAACATACAGTAGACACGTGCGCACAGTTTACGGCGGCAGCAATTCCTGAAAGATGGGAGCTAGTGAAGGAAGCGAGGCTGTGTTTTAATTGTTTAAAATCTGCGCATCATAAACTATTTAAATGTAAATACGTTGCGTGTGGCGTCGGCCAATGCGAGGCAGGCCACCATAAGTTATTACACGGGTTGAACGCGGCCGCGTCCGCGAACGGTAATAACACAACGAGCGCAGTAAATACAATTTCTTTCGCGTCGAATAAGCCCGCAGTAATATCAAGCGTTGGCAGTGGTGCAGGCAATACGTCTTTCGCGTGGGGGAGCGAAAGCTTCCAAGACCCGCTCAAGAACGTGCCCACCACTCCGATATTACCTGCAAAACGGGAAATAGCGTCATTATTCGACCGAAACAAACCCGCTCAAATAGGAGCAACCTCTCGGTGGGTTGTAGAACCCGAACCCAAACGCGATTATAAGCCGCGATCGTCCACACTACGCACGCTCGCGCCCGTCGTCGACAACGCCGCGATACGTCATAAGCGACGACGCGTGTCGAAGTCCGTTCGCCCAAACATGAAAACTAAAAGTAAATTCGAGTACCTACCTGAGGTAAAATGTTTTTCCGAATACACGCATTTAGTTAGGGCCACGGCTAGGGTTCTGGTTGCCGCCGAGGTAAATAATGCCAAGATGCTCTCTAAGAAAATAGACACAGAGATGAACAAAGGGGATTTGATTATTGCGGAAATATCGCTAATCAAACGGAGCCAATATGAAGCCTTTCCAGAAGAGATGGAGTCCCTGGAAGCTGGGCACGCGCTACCGACAAAATCTCCGCTACGAGCGATCGCAGTAAAATTAGATGAATACGGAGTCATCGTGACAGACGTCGGAAGCAAGCAAGTACCCGTCCTGCACGCTAAGGAAGACTTCGCCAAACTGTTGATCCATCATTTTCACACTCTGTGCAACAGCAATCACTCGACATTAATTAGCGAGCTGAAACATAGATATCACATAGTCGGACTGCGCGGTAGTGTTCGTTATAAATCACGTAAGCGCCAATGGTGTCGGACCTGTAGCGGGGCCAACCTCAAGGTTCCCGTGGGCGACTTACCATTAGAAAGGCCTCAAACGAATCCACTAGTATATAACGCGGCAGCTACGGATAAACCCGACTCACACAGCAAGAAACAGAAATTGCACGTAGGCGACAGCGTCACAGTAATCGACTGCTCCGTGCCACAAAGTAAATGGTCTAGAGGCGAAATCGCACAACTCTTTCACGGCCCAGATGGCCACATAAGAGTAGCCATTGTACACACGAGCGCAGGTGACGTCCGCTGCCCAGTTTCCAGGCTTATTCCTACACGCTCCTCTACTATATACGGTGTTGACACACGTGGGGGAGAACTGTCGCGAATAGGTATAAGTAGGTCTAGGCATAAAATAACGTGTAAATAATTGACGATTCTGTTTTATATTCTGTTTGTGTGATAACTGTTTTATTTCCATTTCGTGTGTTTATGTTTTTACTTTTATATGTTTTACTTCTTTTTTGTGCATAGTTATAAGAATCAATGTCCCACAATAAATATTACCTATTCCCTAACTTTGTAAAATAGCGTAAGCTGATTGGCCAATAAATGGATACTGACTCTGCACAACACACCCACGTGACACAGTGGGCGGGGCGCGGTCGCGCTCTCATATAAATATGACTGCCCAACCTAGCCTCGTCAGTCTTTCTACAACACCTCTACACTTAACATCTTATTAACCCTAAAATAAGTGTTCTTACTAACCCTCACACTAACCCGGTAACATGGTGGTGGTATTTCTGAGGTAATTGGCAGCGGTAGCTTCACTTCGGTCAGCGCGTTCCAGTCTTCGGCGTACGAGCTTCAAGAAAAACAGTCTACGCTCAACACCCCTCTTAAGCTTTGCAGCTCTTAACTATGGGTATGTCCACATTAGAGACTTATGTAGAGTATAGCGCTAGGTATATGTTAGGTACCTATAGATGAACTATCTGTACCTAGGTTCTTGTTAAAGCTAGCCTTGATGGATTCCAGTTATGCTGTGTATCGAGTGACCGTGCGAGTATCGTGTGCGGCTTAACGCTGACCACGTGCAACAATAATATGTATATAGTGGGTTCAAAATGTAGCAAATACGATTTGTAGCAAAAACAACAGATGATATTAGCAGTCAAGGTATGTTTAGCGAGTAATTTTTAGGGTCCCGTACCTAAAGGGTAAAAACGGGACCCTATTACTAAGACTCCGCTGTCCGTCTGTCTGTCACCAGGCTGTATCTCATGAACCGTGATAGCTAGACAGTTGAAATTTTCACAGATGATGTATTTCTGTTGCCGCTATAACAAAAAATACTAAAAACAATAATATAAATATTTAAATGGGGCTCCCATACAACAAACGTGATTTTTTTGCTGTTTTTTTCCGTAATGGTACGGAACCCTTCGTGCGCGAGTCCGACTCGCACGGCCGGTTTTTTTTTATGTTGATGCGAAACGTCAGATACGTAAGTCCCGGCCGAAACCGTCCTATCATTATTCTGGTTAGCTTTACTGCCCCACCTCCGATAGTTTAAAAAGTAAGTTCGGCATTGCCAGCCATATCAGAGCACACGCTCGTAATTAGCTATTAGGGTCGCCGTTGCCGATTACGCCATTTTTATGTCATGAGTTCTACGATAGCTTTGAAACTACTAAGCTGATTTTGATGACCTATGTAACCAATCGATTCGTCTTTATGGCCCGAACTACATAGTTAGGCTGACATAAAAATGGTATTTTTTTACATTTTTACATTAGTTATGTTTTATTAACAAGGTAATAAACAGGTTGTCAACTATTGCACATTGCGTCAACAATTGCTACATTTACCTTAAGCGCTTACTTAACATAGCTTCAATTTTTAATTTACTTTCCATTACAGCAATTATTATACCATGTACGTACGTACAGCCCCATATAGATCTCTATTTGTAAAACTATTAAAAGGGTGGGAGATACCACGTATATTCCATACCTATATTATATCGAATTTAAAAATAAGTTCAAAATGCGCAGTTTGCCCTATTTCAGTTGCTTTTGTTTGTATTCATGGACATACATTATACTTGTCTCGTATGTTGCATAACAATAAATATCTCGATCACCTTGGACCATACCCGTGTCCACATAAGTATAATTATAATGATTTATGTACGTTATCTACTCATTATTATTATTTATTATTATTATTCAGAGCCCACTGTGTCCCACTGCTGGGCAAAGGCCTCCCCCCTCTTTTTCCACTCGTCTCTGTTTAATGCTATATCCGGCCAGCCTGTCAAGGAGTCCAAGTTATCCCGCCATCGCCGACGAGGTCTGCCGGATCCCCGGTTAGACTCGTGGGGCTCCCACTCCGTGGTTAACTTGGCCCACAAGTCATCCGGCATTCGGCAGACATGACCAGCCCAGTCCCATTTCAACTTGGCCGCTTTCCGAGCTACGTCTATTATTTGAGTCTTAGAGCGCAGCGTGGTGTTTCGGACTCGATCTCTTAATTTTACACCTCTTATTTTATTTTATCTACTCATAAAGTATTAAAATTGCACTTAGTCATACATTGTCTGTATGCGATGGTTGATACGATTAAACTGAAATAAATGTCATATACGAAGGAAAAAGCTGAGCCGAGCGGTTCAGGCACCTGTCCGGTAAACGGGGGACGCTGGTTCGTTTCCAGCTCTGGACACTGGAGGCTTTGGTCATTTTTCCTTCGTATATGACATTTATTTTAGTTTATACCTATAGTTTAAATAGTAGTGTGCCTACTTGAAAAAACACAAAATAAAATATTTTAATAGAAATTAATTTAATTTGTTCTTAGTGTTGATACTATTGTTAATTTGGTTACAAAAATCGGGATATATTAGTCAATGCTGTTTCGAAAGATTCTCAATGCCATTATACAAACAATAACGGTGCCTAATTCAGTTTGAAACCCATTGATGTCATAACGTTAATGTCCCAGTGCTGGACACTGTCCCAATAGTTGCCACCTTCAGCCGAAGGATTGGAATGGAATATTGGAATGGGCTGTCAAATACTAGGACTACCACTAATGTCCTTTTTAACAACACTCGTTTTGAAAACTCTTTTCATTCTTTGAAATCTGGATGCAGACGTCTAATATACCTAGTTTATTTTTGAAGACCAACATAGCTTAATTTAGGTTTAGCTGTTAGTGCTCATTGTATGAATAAGTGAAATTTTGTCCTTTAGAGTGCAAAGTTTCAGTTGTTTCTTTATGTTAGTGAGAAGGAATATAAGGATGGCTTTTAAACTATAAATTTAAAATGACGGTATTAATTTTGATTAGACCGACCTATTGCTAATATATTTCTCGCAGTGGTGAATAAATTTTATTTTCACATTTCACATCATCTACATATTTGAAAAAGGCCTTTTTTCTGTATAGCAAACGGTACGCCATTTGCAGCATTTAACTGAATTTCGAGATGTACCGCTAGAAGTAGTGCTAGGAGGGAGCAGTGGCACTTTCCTTTCCTGCAAAAATTGCCGTGTGAAGACTATATTGTCATTGAACCGAGCTGACAGGGTCAAAAGCCCCACTTCAATTTGATGACGCTTCCTCGTGCCGCCGCCCTCATTCGGACCCCTGCTCGTTGTTGGATTTATCTGGTTTTTGCCCTCCGCGGTCACACGTAAGAACTTAACGAATCAGGTTCGTATCGGAATACGTTACACGTATAGTTACTTTATAGGTAGTTACAAGTACTTCTATTACTTACATTTAATACAATCACAAATTATATTACATAAAGTAAGTATTAAAAAATAAAGTACACAATTTTTTAGTCGACAGTAATAGGATTTGTATTGTACCTGTTAGTTAGTTAGTTACTTATGCTAGGCATTTTCCGCAAATCGACATCCAATGTGCCTATTTTGCGTGAAACGAGGTAACCCTACTCCAGCTAGCTCTTCAACGAAACCTAGCAAGGTCTTCAAAATTTAAATTGTACTTGTTACATGATCATGTAATTGTAACGCGGCTTCAACGGTACCGGACTGCCAACTTGAAGCGAACGGGTACGATCCTGATTCGTTAAGGTCTGCCAGGATTTTTGGTCCATTGTCAGGATTGCGAGTTTTTTTTTTAACTGGCTATAATTGGCAGAGGACAAAGGTTATGCTACTTAGTAAATACAGCGTATTGTAGGAGGCTAATGGCTAGAAGATTTGGGAATAAGGGTTTTAAAGGGTGAATTTTTGAAGAAATTATCATTCAGGGAATGTCAGGATTTTTAGGGTGATCCGCACTTTTGTCAGGATATTTTTTTTATATGTCAACCCTAGCTCGGAGGAGTCCAGAGCCAAATATACCTAATCTTTTGAATGATAGTGGATTAATAAATAATTTCTTTAGATGTATCCTCTTAAAACCAGACTTAAGTAACGTTCAACACACGACACACAGGTCACAGGTCATTCAACCTGTAGGTTATGTAGAAGACTGTCCAAGCAATTGTGACCCCAAAGGTTAGCGGGATAAGAGTTTAGGTATAAGCAAATAGCAATAGTTGTGAAAGTATTGCACTGGATGGTACTTGCCCTCGATTTCACTGTTTTGTTTCGATTTTAAAGGGTTATGTAAAAACGTACTTTAGTGTATTTTAATAGTAACTTTCCAATCATTGACACCCTGATATATGTTAACAAGTGGGACATTTATCAATGGTACTTTTACGTGCTCACATATACAGTTACAATAAGTAATGATCGTTCTGAAAACTGAGTATGTATAAAAAACATAATAAATGAACTAATAATGGCATTTAAGAGTTAAATCCAGCTATGAGAAAGATCCCACGGCCATTGTACATTGTTCGGTTTTATCACAAATGTACTACTTTTATTACTTTGTGTACAGTTAGAAGCAAAAGTGGGTACAGTTACGCAAAATCCTAATTTAAGTGGTAATCGTTTACCTATACAAAACGCCAATCGAAACCCGAATCTTAAATCGCCGCTATACTTACTCAACCTCGTATCTGCAACACTCATTTGATGACAAAAACACCCGTATTCCGAATGAAAGAAAAGCGACATTTCCATCAAATTATTTTTGCAGATATGAGGTTGAGTAAGTATAGCGCCGAAATAGTCAAACCAAGAAAAGTATGCAGAGATTTTGACAGCACTCAAAGTGCAGGTGTTGTTTTTAACGTCAAACTTCTATGAAATTATAATGATGTATAAATAACACTGGCACTGCGTGTGCCGTCAAAATCCCTGCAGACTTTTCTTGGTCTAACTCTAGGTAATGCATGGAAATGTTCACGTGAGTTTTCGTTCTCGTCTGTCATCCCGATACATTTGTGGTATTTTCTATAAAAAGGGACCTTATTGTCGATGGCGCATACGCCATTATAAACGATGCTCCGATATAAATACAATGCCGCGCGACGCTGTGCGGCGTAAGCGCCATCGACAATAAGGTCCCTTTTCTTAGAAAATGCCCCATTTTACTTTTAGATTAGATTAGATCCCTAAGTGGTCTGACCCATAGCACTGTTCTTTCATTTAAGGCCGTTCCATCGGTTTGCCGCTGTCTTTGTCACATTTCGCAAGAAAGAACGGGAAAGAACATACGCGCCAAGTGTCAATTTTGTTCGAATTTTGTCGGTTTTTATTTATTTTAAAAACGTTACCTTACAACATCGAAATTCTAAAGCTATGAAATTACTATTTATGTTAAGATTGTTTTTTCTTCTTTTTTTGTTTAAAGTATCAAATAATAAATAACCGAGTAAAGTAGGATTAAAAGTCCGAGTTAGAGGTTACTTTGGGAATTAATTGTATCGAGCGAAGTGTCATAATTCGTGTATCGGAAGCTATGTTGATAAAGATAATATAGTCAAGAACTACATATATTTTTTTCACGTCTATGAATATCAACGCCTCTTAGAAAAACATGATCATATAAGGAGATTTTTCGCCTTCTGGCTCAGGGAACCGCCTTAAGTAAAGTTACCATCATAAGGCGATTCGCCTGCTATCGTTTGCCTCCTATGCCATAAAAAAAAGGTTTGTTTACTAGCTATTCTAGCTAACAATGATGTTAGCGTGTGCGTAACCTTTTTGGATATTACTGGAATACTATCGACTGTCGTATGCATCAGTCTATATATACTTAGTTAAAGGTGGAAAAAACACAGATCATTGTTTGATAAAAACTTTATATTCTTAGTATTCCAAAAGTGAATAAAATTGCATTTTATAGTTTCACAATCTCACTTAATTTGCCTAGATGAGAGCCTCTACCTCTGGTAGTGGTTGTACCTATACCTAATACTTTTTATGCTGCCTGTACCAATCTGTAACGGCAGATGTAGATAATCTGACCTGACAGGAATTTAGTCTAGATTTGTGTGTGAAAATAATTTTAAACAAAGACGAGTTATATATATTTTTGCACTAGAGTAAAAGTATTTGGTTATATTTTTTTTATATACTACGTCGGTGGCAAACAAGCATACGGCCCGCCAGATGTTAAGCAGTGTCCATAGCCTATGTACGCCTGCAACTCCAGAGGAGTTACACGCGCGTTGCCGACCCTAACACTCCTCTCCCTCGTTGAGCTCTGGCAACCTTACTCACCGGCAGGAACACAACACTAATGAGTAGGGTTTAGTGTTATTTGGCTGCGGTTTTCTGTAAGGTGGAGGTACTTCCCCAGTTGGGCTCTGCTCTAGATCTGGAATGACATCCGCTGTCCTGTACCCTACCACACAAAGCGAGAGGTCATTCACAGTGCCCATGCCTCTTCTTGCCCATTATTAAGATAATCCAGCATAAATATAGAAAGGTCGTGTTATCTTATACCTATCGGCCAAAAATGCTTTCGTTATAATCTTTACCTGTACCAAAATTGCGAGCATTTATTTCACCAACAACTTTCGGGCAGAAAAAAATTAACCTTTAGAAACATCTAGGGTAGGGTAGGAAACAGTGGCTCGGAAAAAAGGGTGGGGCAGTGGCTCTCTCAACCTAATTCCAACATGATAGAGGCGATATTGGGGCGACTGAGCCACTGTTTGCTACCCGACCTTATGATCCGTGGTTCATGGACCGTGGTCCACGATTAGTTTTGTGACTATGGATGGATGTTTTGATCATGGATCAGATTTTATCAATAACTATATTCAATTAAATAAATAATTCAGTCTAAGATATCCGTCTCATTGCTACACAGCCATCCTCTCGAATGCGCGAGAGTGCTTGGCCTATATTCACAGGGCAAAAATCACTTGCGTTTCTATGTGTAAACGGCACGTCCCTACACGCGTCATGCTGCTTGAAAATAGTACTGAGCCGCGGGGCGAGGTAATTCGAGTCGGGGCGGGGCGATGCGTAGCCGTTCTGTATGACAATACTATTTCTTATTATTCTGTGCTATAATCCCCACGCTGGTCCAATGCGGATTAGAGACTTCACATACACCTTTGAATTTCTTGGCTGATGTAGGTAATGCAGGATTCCTCACGATATTTTCATTCACCAAATAGCTAGTGAGAAATACCAAATTATATTCCGTAGGTACAAGGTTCGAAAAACTCACGAATTTGAACCCACGACCTTCGGATTGAAAGTTGGACGTCATAATATCGACTCGGACACCACCGCTTTTATCAATTGTTGATGATTAATTGATTATTGTCTTGTGTTGTTTCAGAACAAGATGAAGGTCCTCCTATGTGTCACAGTTGCCGTGCTGGTGTGCGGAGCGCTCGCCAAGAACAAGAAAAGCGAAGATAATAATAAAGTAAGTTTCCTGTAGCTGTACCACGAGTTGACACTTAACATTTAGAATTAGAATTATTTTATTCATAAGCAAAAACAAACGAGACATTACACAACACATGACACAACCACCACAAAAGAGGCATTATTCAACGGAGCCACGCCGTTCTGTCGCCAAAATAATGTTTAGTTTTTATGTTTATGAAATTTATATGTGTGTTAGTCTGTAAGGTATATGTTATATGGGCCTTGTTGCCTGAATTAAATTTTAAAATAAAATAAATAAATTACATAATATAAAAGGAACACAACGCTGCGCGCAAAAACCCGCATTGCTGACGTCAATGAGAAGACTGCTAGGCTCAAATGGGACTGGGCCGGTCACGTCTGCCGCATGCATCCAGACAGATGGGCTAGCATAGCCACCAAATGGATGCCTGAAGAGGGGCGCGGACCCGGCAGGCTCAAACGGAGATGGCGGGACGACCTAGACACCTTTCTCAACAACTGGCCGGAGGAGGCACTATATCGGGAGTCGTGGAAGGGGGGAGGCCTTTGCCCAGCAATGGGACACCATAATAGGCTAGTAAAAAAAATATATATAAAAGAAAACATAGAGTAAGATTAAAGTAACAGGCAAGAAGAAAAAAGATATAAGACATTATATTACGTTAGCGATTGCGTAAACTAGATCGCAGTTCATCTTGCTAGCACTGATATATTGATGACCGGTCTGGCCTAGTGGGTAGTGACCCTGCCTGTGAAGCCGATGGTCCTGGGTTCGAATCCCGGTAAGGGCATTTATTTGTGTGATGAACACAGATATTCGTTCCTGAGTCAGGGGTGTTTTCTATTTATATGTATTGTATAAGTATATCTATATAAGTATATGTATATCGTCGCCTAGCACCCATAGTACAAGCTTTGCTTAGTTTAGAGCTAGGTTGATGTGTGTAAGATGTCCCCTAATATTTATTTATTTATTGGTGCAATAGAGCGGAAATGCCATCGAGTTCACGCTATGTTAATGTCAAATGCTAACCCGTGGTAGCCGTGCTGGTATTATTCTGATAAAGTTGACTGACCAATTGTAGACCTTATTCTAACGACTTAGGGACGTCGGTTGGTCACTTAACTGTGCTGCGCCTAGTGACCATAAGGTCACTACACTATGTAGTATAAAAATGTAAGCATATACATATATGTCTTTTATAATACTGAATAAAGATAATTTTTTTTTTTTTTTTTGGAAGTAATTGAAAAGAGAAAAGAAGTTGGCTAACCTTGGAACGCGCATAGTGGCCCTTACAAGTGGCCACACAGGACGTACAATACACAAAGTGCTTATGCAAATCCCCGAGTAACGGCTAGTTTTCTACTTTCCCTCGAACTCTTGAGAGTTTTACCACGTACACGTATATTAAATTACCATATTTCACACTGTTAACTGATACGTACATAGTAGACCTTATTGTAAAAATAGTAAGATCCATCGATGGTTAATCCATAAGTGTGTTGCATCCAGTACTCGTATCACGAATCAATTGTCTTATTCTTATTGCCTTCTTTCACTTTCTCGTGGAACACAGTATGGCTATGAAACAAGTAATAGTTATTTGTGCAACAAGAGAGGAAAGTTGGTTTGTCTTGCGAGTGTTGATTTTGAGTCCCGACTAAGCGAAAGATTCTATAATTGAGTTAGAATCTTGAGCGTAGCGAGGGACTCAAAAACGCGAGACGTAAAATTACTTTGCTCTTGTGTGACACATACCTCACCACCTCAGTAGTGAGAACATATTAAAAAAACCGGCCAAGTGCGAGTCGGACTCGCGTTCCAAGGGTTCCGTACATTACACAATTTAAATAATGTATTTTTTATGTGAAATGTCTTTAAATAATTACCCTTTGGGTACGGAACCCTATAAAAACCCGTAGGGGTCGGATCGAAAACTAAGTAATTAAGTCCGACGTACGCTTGACTGCACATTTCTAATAGGTTTTCCGGTGATCTATAGGTAAAGATCTATTTTGTGTATTTTTTTCAAAATCTTTGACCCAGTAGTTTCGGAGATAAAGGGGGGAAATGGTCATTTTTTGCCTAGTTTCTTGAATAACTTCTAAACTATTTATCTTAAAATTATAAAAAAAATATATTCGAGATTCTCACAATGAGCTCTTTCATTTGATATGTAACACGATATAGTTTGACAAACTTTATTTTTTAATTTTCTCATTTACCCCCCAAAAGTGGCCCCCGTGGGTAAAATTAATTTGTTTACGTTACATGTCCATCTTTGGGTCATAAACTTACATATGTGTACCAAATTTCAACTAAATTGGTCCAGTAGTTTTGGAGAAAATAGGCAGCTGTGACAGACGGACAGACAGACGCACGAGTAATTCTATAAGGGTTCCGTTTTTTCCTTTTGAGGTACGGAACCCTAAAAATAAATTTTATGTATTTCGAATTTGACCCCGAAGTATGAAGTGGCAGTTCATGGGCTTCACTAAATTAAAAAGCTACTATATGTTTCACTCCCTGGAGTGACGAAAGTCGCACTTTAGTCACTTTCTGAAGTGACAAAAGTCGCACTTTAGTCACTTCCTGGAGTGACAAAAGTAGCGTTGTTCGAGCTGCAGTAGGCCGAGCACATGACTGACGCGACAGTATCTCGCCGCGAGATAGACTACCCGTCTTTTACTTACTGTATGAATTAAAGGGGGACGGGTAGTCTATGTCGCGGCGAGATACTCTCGCGCCAATCATGTGCTAGCCCGGCAGAGGTGAAAAAACTATAACATACCAGCTTGTTACCTTATTTTTCAATTGTTCATTTTTCCATCTACGGCTACGGCTTGATCTGTAGAAATGTAGGTACTAAGACTGGCCGACTCACCGTCCCAGCTAAAGTAATTACATATTCAGTTCGACGAGATTTCAAACATATTGAATTGGAATAATGTTGCAATTGTTTTGTTTCGTTCAATTTTCAAACTAATAAAATCAAAAACTGTAATAGATGTCATATATTAAAGAAAAAGTGACGAAGCCCTCCAGTGGTGAAGGCCGGAGGCCACTTGTAGCGTTAGGTATCTAGGGCAGATGAGTGACAAGGCCTAGGCTACAAAGATAGTGTTTTATTGGGGCTTAAACGCGTGGGTCGTTAGCCTTTTTGGTGACGGCACTTGGATCGGTGTGTAGCTGGATGTTACTGTCCTGGTCTGGCGTTCCTGGCGTAGTGGCAGCCCGGCGTTTAGCGCTGGACAGCGAGAGGAGCACAGGCGCGGAGGTTGAACGACCAATTAGCCGTAGGGTAGGGTAGCTGGAGGGCTTCGTCACTTTTTCTTTAATATCTACACAGTCTATTACAGTTCTATTACAGTTTTTAATTTATATATAGTAGTGTGACTACTTTAAAAAACACAAATCAAAATATCTAATAAAATAATTTGATTTGTTCTCAAACTTGTTAATAAAATCAACTTTATCTCCTAATTTGTCTCGCCACCGAATTACTATGGATTCATAAAAGAGCATTAAGGAGTAGACTCGCAAGTTTTTTAGCAAAGTGTACGGAGTAGCGTGAGTCATACTTTAGCCTTCTAGCCACACAATTTATAATCTTACAGTACCTACACCCGTCACCAGTAGCAGGTCATCCTTCCGGGCAAATACCCTTTAATAAGGACAATTGTCTGCATCACGCTTTGAATTCCTGACCTATTGACCCTCGGCCTCAATGGCCAATGCAACATGCAATTTATAATCTAAACAGTAGTACATCGAGCTACTAAGCTTTGCAACAAGACAAAACTAACGTAATCTACTTTTAACTAAAAATAATAATAATACTCAACTTGACATCAATAAATGACGTCCCGGTCCCACAGGTCCAGGAGACTAAGTATTATCGACAGGATTGACCGGCTCCCAACATAGACCAAATGGGGCATTTTCTATGAAAAGGGACCTTATTGTCGATGGCGCTTACGCCGCACAGCGTCGCGCGGCATTGTGTTTATTTCGGAGCATCGTTTATAATGGCGTAAGCGCCATCGACAATAAGGTCCCTTTTTATAGAAAATACCACAAATATGTAATAAACTGATGGCCTCGGCTTGCTTTGCTTTGTCTAGGCTTGCCCCCACGTTGTCTACTGACAATCTCAAAAAAGCATATATTATTTTGGATATTTTCATGGATTTGATCTATGGGCCACATTTGCTGATCGAGATAGATCATTTAAACTACAAAAGCGAGCATTACGAATCATTGCAAGAAATACGGCCGATCACACGGCTAGGGACCTGTTTAGACACCACAAAATCTTGACGCTGCCCAGTGTATAAGTACATACTAACCGCTTGCCTATACATTAGAATAAATAAGCACAACTACTCGGCTTACGGTGTTAGAAGATAGGTCTGTGGTTAGTAACTAGTTAATAATCTGTGGTTAGAAGCGATAGGCGTCGCGCGCTAAATCTACTCGCGCCCCCGCGGCGACGGTTGGCCAAGGCCCGAGCATCTCTCGGCGTCTTTGGGCCTAAAATATACAAACACAATTTTCTAAAATAAATTAAAGACTTTACTCTTATTAAATGTGCTTGTTACGACATAAACGAATTCGAAATACCTATAAGTGATATATAATTTGTATTTAATTGAATCGACGATACTTTGACATTCTGTAATTCTAAATCAATTTATAACAATTAATTCTAAATTCTAAATCAATTTATAACATGACCGTTTTAGATGACTGAAAACCTTACGGATCCGGGTTTTAGCTCAATAGGTCTGCAGCTAAACTTTTCCAAATGCGAGCTCTTTATCAACAAGCCCCTTCCTGCCGTCGACATGAGAAACATAATCTCATACTTTAATATTCTAGCTCCCAATATCAAAATAATTGTCAAACAATCCCTTCGACTCCTAGGCGCTCAACGAACATCTCAATATCCATATTCAATATTCGGACCGCCTTTTAAAAATCAGCGCACACATGGCATTAGTTATCATAAAGTTTTGCTTGTTCGTTCCCAAATTTACATACATACTCAGATGTAGTCCCATTTGGAAATATCCCCACCTTATCGAGCCATTAGATTCCATACTCAAAACCACTCTCTCATCAATCCTTAACATCCACCTCGATAATCGCGCCTGGTCTCAGGCCTCCTTGCCAATCCGGCATGGCGGCCTGGGCATATGCCAAGTCGTCAGTGTGGCCCTCCCTGCGTTTTTGGCCTCATTTCACAGTACACAGAACCTTGCGTGTAAGATTTTTTGCCCAGCTGATGGAAACGTGTGCACCACCACCCTGAATGAGGCCAAAGATGTCTGGTTGCAGTCTTGCCCAGGCAGCCCTGAGCCCGCTTCCGGTTTCCCTTAAATCACAAAAACAGTGGGACGAGCCGCTCTGCAGATCAACTTTAAAAGAACTCACTGACTCTGCTCACAGTTCAGTAGAGCGCGCTCGTCTGCTGGCAGTGGCTGAACCGGAAGCGGGCTATTTGCTTCACGCATTACCATCTACCAATATTGGCACCCTCCTTGATAAAACGACCCTCACTCTTGCCACCTGTTTACGACTGGGCACCAAAACTAATGAGCCCCACCGCTGTCGCTGTGGCACCATGGTAGACGAGCTGGGTCACCACGGCTTATTCTGCCAGAGGAGCGCGGGCCGTATCTCCCGCCACGCATCCTTGAATGATGTCATCCGTATTAGGGCGCTTGCTTCCGTCAGCGTGCCGGCCATACTTGAGCCGAACGGTATCGCACGCGACGACGGCAAGCGGCCCGACGGGATGTCACTCATTCCATGGAGGCTGGGGAGGACGCTTGTGTGGGACGCCACCTGCGTTGACACGCTCGCGCCGTCCTCCCTACAGGCGACCTCCGTCAAGGCGGGTGCTGCGGCCACAACGGCAGTACTAAACAAGCGGCGCAAATATGCTATCCTCGGCGAGGGCTACATATTTGCGCCGTTCGGAGTCGAAACTCTGGGACCGTGGGGGCCCAGTGCCAAATCATTATTTAAGGATATTTCCGAGCGCCTTGTAGACGCCTCTGGTGACCAGAGGGCTGGCAGCTACTTCGGTCAGAGACTAAGTCTGGCCATCCAAAGAGGTAACGCTGCAAGTCTTCTGGGCACCATTACACATGATAGCGACCTGGGGAGCATTTTTTATTTATAAGTTTACTTTAAGTTTTATAAGTTTAGTTTAGTTTTAGAGATTAGTTAGTTTATTTAATTTTAAATTTATTACATTATATATTGTTATTTATAACATTATTATCTGATTATTTACTTGACATGTACTTACAAATAACTGAGATATTGAAATTGTATTTAATTATATCTACCGTGCATTTAAATTTAATCTTCAATCATGCAGAAATATGACGTGTAAAAAATTGTATTCTTTTACCAATAAAAATCTGAATCTGAAATCTAATCTACTAAATATTTCAGCTAATCTACTATCTACAATAAGTATTTCTGATTTACTCTGAAAAATAAAACATTATGATTGATTTACCTATCCGCGGAATAATAACGTGCTAGTCATATCATTATCGTTACCATTATACATAGCTTTTTACGCGGTGGAAGGGTGTTAACATTAATTGCATGCAAAGAAAACATACGCATGATTAACACTGCCACTGACTAGCATGTTATTATTTAACGAATTAAAGCGGATTACTAAAGCAATATTCTTGTTTTAATTAATATGGATTTCCGCAAAGTAACGGTTGACTTTAATTCACCTAGGTACCTAATTCAATAGTCCAAAACTACCTGCCTGTCTATTTTGGGCACCGCATAAACTGCGAGTAGTTTACCGTACACCGTGCGTAGGCCTTTACAATTTGGCAAACTTTAATCACGTTGTCCTAGCGGCATCATTTCTGACGAGACATTTTAGCTAGCTAACTAATAGTTTAAGTTAGATTGAGTGCCTTTCACCCGAGATAAACACTAGATAATTTTCATTTCGAATTCGTGGAAAGTATAACAGTGTATTTTATAAAACATAACTAAGTACCTAAACCATGCTCCCATTTGTTTCAGGTGAAAATAGCGCTGTACTACGAAAGCTTGTGCCCCGACAGCAAAAGGTTCATCACGGAGCAGCTGGCCCCCGTGTGGCGGGATTTCAAAGGCTCCGTCAAGGTCAAACTCGTGCCTTATGGCAAGAGCACGGTGAGTGTACTGTCCTATACATTTACACCGTGTGCCCCGTAAAATAGTAGCTGTACTACGAATGTGCCCCGACAGAAAAAGGTTCGTCACGGAATTCACGGAGCAGCTGGCCCCCGTGTGGTGGGACTTTAAAGGCTCCGTCAATGTCAAACTCGTGCCCTTTATGGCAAGAGCACGGTGAGTGTAATATAGTCCCTCTACAGCATATACACCGTAACACCGTGTGCCGCATAGAATAGCGCTGTAGGTACTGTAGGGTTGTAGGTCCGGCGTTTAATTTAATTAAATCTTGTTTTTGTTTCAGCACGACAAGGTGAACGGCAAATGGCAGTTCAACTGCCACCACGGCCCTGATGAGTGTTACGGCAATAAGGTAACACATGGTTAAAATATGATAGGTAATTTCGCAAATAGGATAAACCCGAAAATCATTTATTAATCAGTCATCACTCATTTTCCGGTATCAGTATCTGTATCAGTCATCGCTCGTTTTCCGTTGTATAAGAGTACCTTTTTCGGAATTATCCGCCACTTTTTAGTGTTTTTTACTTCGCAATTGCCCGCATACACCCTATTTCAATAAACATTCATAATTATGATGAAATGAAAGCCTAATGCAATTCTAAATCCAAGTTTTAGAATAGCTACAAGATTTTTCGTTCTTTTTTCCAGGTCCAATCTTGCATCCTGAAGGACAAAGTGCTGGCTGACACGGAGAAGATGGACCTGGTTATCTGCCTCATGGGACAGGCCAGCCCCGACAAGTCCCTCGACACGGTAAGATTGCCGAATTCATAGACATTTTCAGTATAAAAAAAAACAATATAAAATAATATTATTGTGTATTGTAGATAGTCAGTCTTAGAATAAATTTAAAAGTGGAAAAATTACTGCCTCGGGTGAGACATGAACTCACGGCCTCTGGATCGATACTGCAGCGCTCTGCCAACTGAGCCACCAAGACCTCATCCATAGCCAGCGAATCTTTCCACCATATGGGTCTAGGCAACCCAAGGCAATAATATTTCCACTTTTAAATTTATTCTAAGCTTCGTTCAGCAAGCATCGTTCGCTTGTTAAATAATTAATTTAGAGTCGGTTTTATCTGTTAAATTGTAGTAGGTACGTGTCAAGTCCGCGCCGACTTGTCAGCGCCAAAGTTTGGCGGGCCGCTATAAATGTCTTACTTTGATAGGAAATCAGGAAGTAACGCTTAAGACCAGTTCAGACAGCACAATTTTTTGCAGATCGTGTTGACGTTTGACGCAGAAATGAAATCGGCTCGCCGATCCCACTTGATTCGATTGTAAGATTACGACCGATCAAATGGAAGAATGGATAATTGAAATGGAGGAAAGAAATCGATAGGGCTCTAATTAACTTACTTTTTGTTACAGTGCCTAGAGAAAATCAACAAGTTATCAGAGTCAACCAAGCTGAAGCAGTGCGCGAGCGGCACCCAAGGAGACAACCTGCTCGCTGGTTACGGAGACAAGACTGATGGCGTACAGCGCCCTCTGGCGTTCGTGCCTACCATCGTGGTTAATGAGGTAAAAGGACAACCTTCGGGTCAGTTAGGGGGACTAGGGGACAGTTGGGGAGACAATCTACTCCCTGGTTATGGGGACAAAACCGATAGAGTATTTTCATACATATTTCATACAGCGCCCTTTATACCTACCATCGTGGTTAACGAGGTAAAGGACAACCTTCGGGACAGTAAGGGGGACTAGGGGACAGTTGGGGAGACAACCTACTTCCTGGTTATGGGGACAAAACTGATAGAGTACAGCGCCCTTTATACCTACCATCGTGGTTAACGAGGTATGCAACTCAAGGGGGCAGTTAGGGAGACAGGGGTACAGTTAGGGTGACAGGGAGACAATCTACTGGCTGATTACGGGGACAAAACTTATTAGCGTAAAGCGCCCTCTCGCTTTTGTACCGACCATTATAATTACGAGGGGCAGTTTAAACTGTGTTAATGATATTACTTGAAAAGATAGTTCGAATACTTCTATAAGTCAATTCTTTACCCAATCCATCTAGTTGTCTACCAGTTCTGGCAGTATAAAACGACTTTGCCGTCGTTATACAAATGACTATAGATTAAAAATTCTTAATTTCCATTTACAGAAATTCAGCCAAGAAAACCAGGATGCTGCTTTCACCAACCTGAAGTCCGTGATCTGCCGCGTGGCCACGGGCACCAAACCCTCCGCCTGCTAACACTTCATACATATTTCATACAGTATACATACTTCATACATACAAAGATTTCAAAAGTAAAGATAGGCCCGTTCATATAATTTCGACCGAACATTCTCGTTTGGTGTTCCTCGGTAGAATGCTACAACGCGATTGGTTGATGAGTTCGCATCACGCGCGCGATTTGTCGCAAATAGTTGCGTTGGACTGCACGATTGGCTCGCATTCGTGTACAGCGGAGTGAGTGACACCATTCTTGGTGCCCGTAAGGCCCGTCTTCTTCACACTTCATTCATCATTAGTGCACTTTGCACTGTATACAAATATTTTCATTCATGTTTACGTTTTGTTTACATACGTATATATAAACTTTAAACGACGTAAATAATGAGTATAGTTTGTCAAAGGACTGTCTCATTTCAAACATAGACAGAGAGAATCATACTATCTTTGCCTTACACTAGTACTAGCACACAAGAGAAGAAATAAGTATAGTTTTTTTTGTTCTTATTTACTCACTATTTGGTTTGACCAATAGGTACGGATCAAAGTACACTTTATTACATACTGTAAACTAACTCGCATTCCATAAACATTTTTAGTTAAATTTTAAACGGAAATTAATTGTCAGCGTTTTTTTTTTTCTTAAAATAGGTATAACAATGTTATTTTCAAACTATCAAAGAATACCTTCTATAATTAATATTATATACATAATTTCTATCGCAGAGAAAAACCACTGTAAAACCATATGAATATTTCTTATATAAAGTTATGAATCTTTGAAAATTGTAGTTTTGATGACTGAAGTACCTACAGTAAGTATTAATTTATAAAATCAAAGCTTCCAATTGTTTTAAAATAAGTTTAGATTGTAAGAATACTTTTGTAAAATTTTATGTGTAAAAATAAAATATGAATAAGACTAATTGTAAATGTTTTATTTGCTTTTATCTTGTTGCCGACGGTTCGACCCCCCCCCCCCCCCCCCTTAACTTCACTGTAATTAATAATTGTACTTAATAAAAGGTTTTAATAATAAGAAAACCGGTTTTGCATAAAAATAAAGAGTTCAATAAAACGACACTGGAATCAATAAAACTATATTTACAAAACAACGCACATATCCCTTATTATTACGATATTTCACAAAACCTTACCTATATTTTACAAAATCAGGAATCCGACTTAGAACTCATTTCTCACTCTGTGTTTAAAAGTTCTGACCGATTCTGACTTACGGACCATTTTATGTATTTTACAAGTAGGTACCTATATGTTATTCATGACTGTGATTATGTACAGATATTTTAAAATTAGTTGGGAGATTGCCAGATCATATTTCTATGGTTTAAATACATTCTATTTTCTACTTTAACCCAAACAAAACAGAATTCATCATTCGGAATATCAGCGCTGGAAGCCACCAGCAACATGCTGAGATGAGGCAATTTTGTGGCCCTTTAATCTTGGGATTCCATACCCAAAGGGTAAAAACGGGACCCTATTACTAAGACTCCGCTGTCTGTCTGTCACCAGGCTGTATCTCATGAACCGTGATAGCTAGAGCTGAAATTTTCACAGATGATGTATTTCTGTTGCCGCTATAACAACAAATACTAAAAACAGAATAAAATAAATATTTAAGTGGAACTCCCATACAACAAACGTGATTTTTTGCCGTTTTTGAGCGTAATGGTACGGAACCCTTCGTGCGCGAGTACGACCCGCACTTGACCGGTTTTTATATTATTTAATTTGTCTCGTTTATGCTTACGAATAAAAATAATTGTATAATTCTATTTGAATTAATTATTAATATTTCAAACATGGCCAATGGCGTGATGCTTATAAGTGGACTACATCACTGTAGAACAAAGTATTTAGAGTGTAAGTAGAAAATTGCTCCCAACGTGTACTTGGTTTCTTCGGTCATCTGAGCAGGGCAGGGCCAGATAGCCTGGAAAGGCTCATAATTACTGGCCGCATGGCAAGGAAGCGTAGGGATGGACGTATGGCCACGCGTTGGGCGGACAGAATAACATCAGTGACAAACGCCACACTGCAGGCTAGCATGCACTGGGCCCAAGACAGAGCGGCCTGGAGAGCACTGGTGAAGAGTGTCCACACTCGTCACGTCCCTCAGCCATGAGGTTACGACAAAGAAGAAGAAGTAGAAAATCAAATGTATAAAAACAACCTGACAATCACATACTACATACTGTATAAATTGAAAACTACTCCCAAAAAACGATTTCATCACTGATCAAACTAAAAAACGGTTCACGCAAATTTTCAACCCTCTCACCACCATAACACTGAACAAATCAAATTATTTTTATTTGTTTTTAAGTATAGTCAGTATATTAATAACTGTAATAGATGTCATATATTAAAGAAAAAGTGACGAAGCCCTCCAGTGGTGAAGGCCGGATTCGAACCGGCGTCTTTAGCTATCGCGGCTAACGCCATGAACCCCTAGGCCACCTCGCCACGGCGGTGCCCGTCCGTATTTCTCGACTATATGCCATCTTAGTAAGACTAGGCGTCTTTGACCAGCTCTAAGGGCAAGCAGTGCGCGCTTGCACCTCCTAAACGAAAAAAAAAAAAAACAAACAAATCAAAGTATTTAATAAAATAATTTGATTTGTTCCCAAACTTGTTTATAGTCAGTATAGTCATACTACTATTTCAGTTTAAAATATACTTTGAACTGTGAAAACTAGGCGTCATTTATTTGGGTATAGAATTCTCGAATTTAAAAGAGCTAATTAAATAAAAAAAATATTGTAGTAAAAAAACACAGTAAACATTCTCGCAAACATTGACGTATTATATCTAAGGACGGGCCGGGCCTTACGGGCAATAAGAATGGCAGTAGTTGTTCAATTGGTGCACAACTATGAATATGGCGGTGGTAGGGTTAAATTCTATTATTTACATAAAAAAAATATACAATATGAAAAATAATCAACATATTTAGATGAGAACGGTTTCACTCACTTGTATTTTTAGTCGCTCTAGGCGACATGTTTCGGATTCTTTCGGAATCCACGTTTTGGTGCACGACGTACAACCGCCGCGGACACTCGTACCTGAGGAAGGATTCCCAAAGAATCCGAAACATGTCGCCTAAAGCGACTAAAAATACAAGTGAGTGAAACCGTTCTCATCTAAATATTTTGAAATATGTCTCACGATAGTTTAAGTTCGAATAATCAACATAATTTCAGTTTCAGTAAAGCATAAAAAAAACCAATTACACATTTTATCATTATTTTAATAGTCACAACTATTACGTCATCTTATTATATTTGACTATTAAGTTATGTTTTGAATATTTTTTGTAATATCAATGAAAATTTCATAATAACGGCTGATAATCTCTATATAAAAGTGCGTTTGACGAAATAACCAATTAGGTATGTTATAATCTTACTAGTTTTACTGGAATTTATTTGATCATTTTAAACCGTAAAAAAAACTGGTAGTGTTTAAATGGTAGTTGTTCAATTGGTGCACAACTATGAATATGGCGGTGGCAGGGTTAAATTCTATTAATTACATAAAAAAATAATCAACATAATTTCAGTTTCAGTAAAGCATAAAAAAAACAATCACACATAATTATTTTATCATTATTTTAATAGTCACAACTATTATTTCATCTTATTATATTTGACTATTAAGTTATGTTTTGAATATTTTTTGGAATATCAATGAAAATGTCATAATAAAGGTTGATAATCTCTATATAAAAGCGCGTTTGACGAAATAACCAATTAGGTATGTATAATCTTACTAGTTTTACTGGAATTTATTTGATCATTTTAAACCGTAAAAAAAACTGGTAGTGTTTAAATGGTAGTTGTTCAATTGGTGCACAACTATGAATATGGCGGTGGTAGGGTTAAATTCTATTAATTACATAAAAAAATAATCAACATAATTTCAGTTTCAGTAAAGCATAAAAAAACAATCACACATAATTATTTTATCATTATTTTAATAGTCACAACTATTATTTCATCTTATTATATTTGACTATTAAGTTATGTTTTGAATATTTTTTGGAATATCAATGAAAATTTCATAATAAAGGTTGATAATCTCTATATAAAAGCGCGTTTGACGAAATAACCAATTAGGTATGTAGGTATAAGCTTACTAGTTTTACTGGAATTTATTGGATCATTTTAAACTGTAAAAAAAAACTGGTAGTGTTTAAAAATGGGGTAAGCACATCTAAATTAGTTTTACTTAAAAAAAGATACAAAACTAAAACAAATCTTTCTTATTGTTTTTTTATTTTATTAAAGTGGATATGTTTAACTCGAAATAGGCTTTCCTTTTGGTCGCATAAGTATAATATTGGCTGTGTGAACGACAGTAGCGCCCGCTTGGCGGCTAGTTATTTCCCACATTACATTAGTTAGTTAGGTTTTAGAAAATAAATTACGTTAAAATTTTAATTTTCATCCTGGAGATATTTCCCACTGCACTCAATGATTAGGCACACTATATAGAGATTTACAGTCGTTATTTACCTATCTCTGCTTTAAAAGTAAGTCAGACATATTAATTAATTTCGTGTATCATCTTTAACTTTGAACGTTTTACGTTGTAATCAAAACGTCACTCACACGCCAAGGTCCCAGGCATGGAGACTATATAAAGGAGCCAAATCTCTATGTATGAAAAGTGTCCATCAAAAAACAGTAATTAGGGGGCGCCACCATACACCGAAATACTACCAAAAACAACCAACGTAATTTGGTCGGGTTATTTATTGCCTTATATGGTTCATGTTATACTCATGTCCCAGAGCCTAACTAGCCCCACCGGAGAGATTAAGCACTATTATTTAAAGCTGAAAGCGGTCACTTTTGCAACAATTCTGCCATAAGAGATTGGCATCCTTTCTATACCATCCATAGTCCCAGGCGCAAGCGAGCTAATGTAAACCTTACTTGAAAGTGTGAAGGTTACTTTGACAGCGTACGTCATAACACCTACTGTCCGCGCGCCAATTCCGTGCATTCGGAGGTCTAGGAAGTGGGGGGGTGTGCGCCGCGCCCGTACGTACAAAATGACACCACTCGGTCATGACGCCCAACATTCCTAACATTCCTCACCCGTGCACGGAATTCGCGCGCGGACAGTATAGTTGTCCATGGCGCTGTGGGCACGACAAGTAACGACGATTTTAGGTGTTCTTGGCGTACAAATGGTTAAATAGTAAAATCCTCATCACTATCATCAACGGAATGCCTCCTCAGCCGATGCCTCCTCAAATCATTCCGTCTCTTCGTACTATAACTACACTGATCACACGAATACTTATTACCTTCACAACTCTTATTCTTCAAATGATTCAACGCTTCACTTTTCACATTTGAACTAAAACCGCACTTATCACACGTGAATTTCTCTTGTTTCTTCTCAACCGGATCATGGCAGCGGAGATGGTAGATGAGACTCATGCTATGTCTCGCTTTATAATTACATAGATGGCACTTGAAGTTTCTCTCATCCCGATGTTTCCGCTTGTGTCTAGAGTACTGTGCTTTGCTCGCAGTCGTATAGTTGCATGTTGAGCATACTTGGATGGTTGTTGAATTTATATGACCGAGCTCTATGTTATGTCGTATGAATTCTGCTTCGTTGTCCGTTCTGAAGTCACATTGGACACAGTAGTACGGACTGGAATGAACGAAGTACTCGAAATTTCCTTTTTTCTTTTTCTTCTCCGGTTTTTTCTGTTTAGGTTTCTCTTTAATAAGCCTTTGTAGAGGTCTGTCATCTTCGTCTGTTTCGTCTGAGACCTCCACTGTGTCGATGTGGGGTTCTTCTATAATGACTTCGTCTTCGTCGCTGGATGTAAGAAGAGATATTGGGTTGGGGTCTTCAGTTGTTCTATGAAGTAGAAAAAATAGTATTAAAGGTAATATTCAGAAATACAAGCGCAACGCCATCTAGTGAGCTTTTTATTGATGGCGTTGCGCTTTCAGTCAAGTAGCAATGGGGTTGGCCGTTGGAAATATTAAGCAGATGGCGCCAGCTTAGCTTGCCCTGTCAATCCCTAGAATTGTGTCAAATTTTTGTTGTTTTAATGGAATTTTATGCCGTAGATGCCAGCCCTGTAAACCAAATCTCATAGAAAAACCGGCCGAGTGCGAGTCGGACTCGCCCATCGAGGGTTTCGTACTTTTTAGTATTTGTTGTTATAGCGGCAACAGAAAAACATCATCTGTGAAAATTTCAACTGTCTAGCTGTCACGGTTCATGAGATACAGCCTGGTGACAGACAGACGGACAGCGGAGTCTTAGTAATAGGGTCCCGTTTTTACCCTTTGGGTATGGAACCCTAAAAAGGGGCAAGCTATGATGGAATCAGAATCAGAATCAGAATCATCGCATTTATTCGTGATAAACTATGACATACAAAAGTATAAAAGAACAAAGAAATATAAACATAAAAATAAATAAATAGCTTACCACGAAATGGTCCCGCCTCAGCATAATGCTAACCCAAAAGTCAGCGCTGATCTTCCGGCGAAACCATTTTGAGGGCCACGAACGAACGCAGCTGTACGACACGGCCCTATTTTAAAACACAGAACGCGACTTTGCGGCGGCGAATGGGCGGCGATCAGCGCCATCTAATCTGCCGGTGAGATGTCATGATGACATAGAGGGCCATGTCGTACATGTGCTGATTAATGTATTATTTATATAAAAAAATAAATATATAACACTAGTATTTGGTACAAGCAAAAGAAAATCAACGTGATTACATAACAAAAACTAAAAATACAATCTTACAATATAAAATAGTGGATGTGTTTACTTTGCCAAAGTGAAAGTTCGTACATACGACTGACAATGAAAGTCTCCAAGTTTGTTACAATTGTTACACGAAGAAGATGAATTACACATATAGATATAAATATAACACACAATAGTGAAGTAAGAATTGCAAGGCAGCGACAGAGATAGAAATGCCAACAAAACAAAATTATACAGTCTCATTGAGTTAACATAAGGATAGGACAGAAAAAATCAGGTATCTATATTTATATTATTGGTTTGCTCACAAAACAAGTAATAAACCACATAACTACATAACTATTGGGATAAAAAATTACATTAAATGAAGCTAGTATCGTGTCTTAAAGTCTCCTGCTGATGATGGCGCCATCTATACCTAAACCTTTCCATCCACCATCCACCACAATCTAAACCTTTGACAGTTGCTAACCCCATTTGCACGATAATGTATTTAATTCGTCTCTTTTACGCAGTAATTAATTTAAAAGACAAGAATTACGTGAGAGAGTCTACCAACCAATCAAGTTGTGATAGAAGGACAATAGAAGCCCTAGAAGCATTACACGAAGATAGTTCAGACATTTTGAACACCTCGGTCGCTTATACTCACAACTTACGTAGGCACTTGTTATTGGAATCAACTAACTCCATACCCCCATCTGTCTCCAGACCAGGATCGAGCAACATAAGGCTCGAGGGTCAATATCATAAGGCTTAAAGGATCAATATCAAAAGGCTTCAAATATTACGTACTTGTTATCGGACTCTACTATTTCCATATCGCTTTCAGTGTCAGTACCGTGTCCAGGTAATATAAGGCTTGAAGGATTTATATTATAAAGCTTTAAGTATCAATATCATAAGGTTGGAAATATTACGTACTTGTTATCGGACTCGACAACAGGGACCGGCCCGCTATCCCTTATCGGGGTTTTATAAAGGTATTGCATAAGGCTTAACTCACCATACCCTTTGCCAGACGAAACCCTTTGTTTTGGTTTTAAAAACCCTTATATAAAGCTACCACATTTGAGTAATCGGTAGCCCAAATACCCTTACAAAACCCTTATCATCCGCTCACCAACACCTTGCATATTGCTTATAAGGGTTAGCCTTATAAAGGGTTTCCCTTTTAGCATATAAGCGTGCTAATTTAAGTCATCTAGCTTGTTCATAAAGCACACATTACTTCGAATCCGAGAGATCGTCGGCGGCGTTCTTTGACTAGGCACGTATTTTCTTTCCTTTTCATACACTACCGTAGATATATACTAATCCTGTCTCTTTCACGCAAAGGGAAACCTTTATAATAAGCGCTTAAAGATAAGGGTAACCCTTATTAAGAGCTAGCCTTATTTTTGGTTAGCTCTTATGAATGGGCTTGCAGTTCAATAGGGAAAGTCTTTCAATGTGTTAGCCGTGTTTAAGTGTCGCCCATTGAAAGGGTTTTATCGCGGAAAGGGTTGTCCGGTCCCTGCTCGACAATTTCCATATCGCTATCAGATCTGTGTCAGGGCCGTGCTCAGGTAACATAAGGCTCGAAGGATCTATATAAATATAAGACTTAAAATATCAATATCATAAGGCTTGAAATGGTACGTACTTGTTATCTGTCTCTACTATCTCCATATCACTGTCGGTGTCCGGGCCGTGCTCAGGTAACATAAGGCTTGAAGGATCTATATCACACTGGACACTCTCAAGTAACATCAGGCAGTCTTGGGGGCTCTCGGCTCGCGTGTCATCTGAAAATGTAATAAAACAATGTTTAAAAAACCGGCCAAATCGACTCGGACTAGCGCACCGAGGGTTCCGTACTTTTTAGTATTTGTTGTTATAGCGGCAACAGAAATACATCATCTGTGAAAGTTTCAACTGTCTAGCTATCACGGTTCATGAGATACAGCCTGGTAACAGACAGACGGACAGCGGAGTCTTAGTAATAGGGTCCCGTTTTTACCCTTTGGGTACGGAACCCTAAAAACGGCAAAAAAAACACGTTTCTTATATGGTAACCCCACTTAAATATTTATTTTATTGTTTTTAGTATTTGTTGTTATAGATAGCGGCAACAGAAATGCATCATCTGTGAGCAAATTTCAATTAATAAATTAATAACTCACTCTGATCCACGGCGACTTCTATGAAGACGGGCGCGGTGGCCATTATCTGCGCCAGCTGATTGTCCAACTTGTTGGCTATATGGTTTGCCAGCTGGTTCACGTCCAACTTGCCCTGGGCCACCTAAAATGGTCACAATAAAATTTTGTCATTAACACGGTGAACTACGAATATGCACGAAGGTCGATATTGGTCTGAGCTGCGTGCGTTATCCGTGGGTGTCTATTAAATAAAAAAACTGGCCAAGTGCGAGTCCGACTCGCGCACGAAGGGTTCCGTACCATTACGCTCCAAAACTGCAAAAAAATCACGTTTGTTGTATGGGGGCCCCACTTTAATATTTATTTTATTCTGTTTTTAGTATTTGTTGTTATAGCGGCAACAGAAATACATCGTCTGTGAAAATTTCAGCTGTCTAGCTATCACGGTCTATACAGCCTGGTGACAGACGGACAGACAGACAGCGGAGTCTTAGTAATAGGGTCCTGTTTTTACCCTTTGGGTACGGAACCCTAAAAACTAACCTCTTGTGTGTTTTCATTATTCCTCGTTTCTTCCTGTATCTCTACTTCAATGTCGACCTGCTCAGTAGCTTGTAACTCCTGCACGCTCTGCTTTTCCAAGATGGCCGGGATGAGGTCCTCTAGAGGGTCCGGGTTGAGTCGATCGGCGAGGGGCGGCTGTTTGATCTGGTAATTGGTTATCATATCTTCGATGTCGTTTACTTCGGGTTGATCACTGGAATTAAATTAAACGTTTTTTTAATTATTCTTGCAGCCTATATGTCCTAGCTTTTGACCAAAGAGAATTTACTATGAGTACTGCCATAGTAAATTTTGTAGTCACAGTAAATTTACTCCCATCTATCGAAACGTGTATAGAATCGTGTGAACCAATCCATACTAATATTATAAATGCGAAAGTGTGTCTATCTGTCTGTCTGTTACCTTTCAGAATCAGAATCAGAATGCATTTATTCGTTATAACATAGGTACATTGTATTGGTCTTATAGTTAGAGCATATTGCGAACGCTATGTTTTGCCGCTAGGCGTACGAATTTGTTTACCTATATAAACTAAGTTAAACATGCGCTAGTCTAAGGTATTCATGCTTCAATAATCAAATCAATTACAAAAATAATAAATAAGAACAGAAAGATAATTCACAATAATAATAAAATTTAAAACACTTTTCACGCTTAAACCGCTGAACCAATTTAGTTGAAATTTGGTAATGACATAGTTTGAGTCCCGGGGAAGGATATAGGGTAGTTTTATCCCAGAAGTCAACTTTTACTGGGGTTTAAAGGGGGGGTGGAAGTTTGTATGGGGAATCGACAAAAATTAGATTGGATAAAAAATAAGCTACCCAAATTACTAACTCCACCCAGACGAAGTCGCGGGCAAAAGCTCTAAATAAACCAAATCGATGTGTGAATCTGTAATTTTTTTAATCATTTTAATATAAAACTTCAGAGAAGAGGTTCTAGAAGAAAACGACTAATTGTGGGCAACGATTCTAAGAACCTCAAAAAATAGTCCTATTAAGTTAAAAAGATTTTTTGTAAAACTAAGAGTAAGGAAAAACAGGGAGATAGAAGACCTGGTGTCCAAACCCAACATTATTCGAGAGACAAAAGCGGCTAGGCTTCAGTGGCTCGGACACTTAGAGAGAATGGGAGAGGATTGTGCCATGAAGAAAGCGTACTTGGGACAACCAAACAGGAGACGCCCAGTTGGACGCCCTAGGTACCGCTGGAACGACGGTAGTTGCTACTAGTAGTAGTTGCCCAAGACCTGCTCAACCTCGGCCATGGCGACTGGCGAGAGCTATCGCAAGACCGAGAGGCATGGCGTGATCTGGTGTAGGAAGCCAGGACTCTCTTTGGGTCGTTGCGTCACCGTAGTAAGTAGTAAGAGTTGTTCCCCTCCGTTCTGTTGTAGCAACAAACAAATGACTTACTTTTCGATTACTCCATTCTTGTCCTGTTTCCCATTTTCTTCACCGCCTTGCCTAGTTTCCTGTGAACTCTCTCCATTTTCGACATTATTCTCAGTTACATCAGTATCAGTCGTAGATTCGTCCTTGTCTATGGCATTATTATCTGTTGCTATTTTATTTATGTTGTCTGTGGTAGAATCGGCTTTAGCTTTCTTTGTGCTCTTTTTCTCTTTAGCTTTTTTATTTTTTGGGTTCGTATTGGCGTTTTTGTTTGTGTCTTTCGTTGGGTCTGTGATGTTTCCGTTTTCTGTGGATGGTTTCTGTGGAAAAATATAAATAATATTATTAGCCCTTAATAAAGCAGAAGGATGACAGGAAATACGGAAAATTTTACTCCACCATTCAAATAGGGAGTAAGACTTCTCCCTTATTCATAAAACTTTACGAACCTGAATTAGTTAAATTATGTTTTACCTCTATCTTACAAATAGTCAAAATGACAGATAAAGACAAACGTTTCATAGCTAATTCAGGCTTGTAATGCGTTTATGAATAACGCCATAAATCATGGTGGTAAATATGTCCCTTGCCTTTTTTTTATTGATAAAAAAAAAGTGTGTTTGGCACAAATAAAATAATTAAATCCTAATGAAATTATCATGTGATTTTTTTTTAATTTAACAATTAATTTTTCGCTTTGACCAAACACAACCAAAATTGATTGATAGTAAAAACCAACATCAAACGTTTTACACCATTACGTTTTTTGCCGTCTGCGATTCTTCTGTTCCCCAAAATACTCTAAAATTAAGTAAGTGTAAGTAACAACCTGGGGATAATTGTAACTTAAGGAAACAAACACGCTGGGTACCGCCGTGCCCAGTAGCCGCCGTTTGCCGCGCATGCTTTTATAGTCCGCGTCAGTAAAGTGCGCTGAGCACACGTCGCCCCCCGGCGCCCCGGTCGCCTCTATCCAGGCTGCCAGCAGGGCTCCGCTGCGGGGGAACCTGGGGATAATTGTAACTTACGGAAACAAACACGCTGGGTACCGCTGTGCCGAGTAGCCGTCGTTTGCCGCGCATACTTTTATAGTCCGCGTCAGTAAAGTGTGCTGAGCACACGTCGCCCCCCGGCGCCCCGGTCGCCTCTATCCAGGCTGCCAGCAGGGCTCCGCTGCGGGGGAACCTGGGGATAATTGTAACTTACGGAAACAAACACGCTGGGTACCGCTGTGCCGAGTAGCCGTCGTTTGCCGCGCATACTTTTATAGTCCGCGTCAGTAAAGTGTGCTGAGCACACGTCGCCCCCCGGCGCCCCGGTCGCCTCTATCCAGGCTGCCAGCAGGGCTCCGCTGCGGGGGAACCTGGGGATAATTGTAACTTACGGAAACAAACACGCTGGGTACCGCTGTGCCGAGTAGCCGTCGTTTGCCGCGCATACTTTTATAGTCCGCGTCAGTAAAGTGTGCTGAGCACACGTCGCCCCCCGGCGCCCCGGTCGCCTCTATCCAGGCTGCCAGCAGGGCTCCGCTGCGGGGGAACCTGGGGATAATTAGAACAATGTTTAATATCAATGACTTTGACTACTGTTTTTCTATTATAAAAGCAAAGTTTATGTTTAGAGAACCTGGGAAAATAGATTCTTAAATATGTATGTTAAATGTTGTTCACGATGACGCGTCGCATATGATCGGCGTGGCGTTCCAATGGTTAAAATGCAAAAAAAAAAAATGTTTCTATCACGTAATTCTTGTCTTTCAAATTAATTACTGCGTAAAAGAGACGAATTAAATACATTATCGTGCAAATGGGGTTGGCAACTGTCAAAGGTTTAGATTGTGGTGGATGGTGGATGGAAAGGTTTAGGCATAGATGGCACCATCATAGCTTGCCCCTTTTTAGGGTTCCGTACCCAAAGGGTAAAAACGGGACCCTATTACTAAGACTCCGCTGTCCGTCTGTCACCAGGCTGTATCTCATGAACCGTGATAGCTAGACAGTTGAAATTTTCACAGATGGTGTATTTCTGTTACCGCTATAACAACAAATACTAAAACCAGAATAAAATGAATATTTAAGGGGGTGTCCCATACAACAAACGTGATTTTTTGCCGTTTTTTGCGTAATGGTACGGAACCCTTCGTGCGCGAGTCCGACTCGCAATTGGACGGTTTTTTTAATTTGTTGCCTTTTTCTAGTGACAAAAATGGCTTGCCAGACAGACAATCCTACTAACATTACGATGGTAACTCTCTCTGTCTGTCTATTACCTCTTCACGCTTAAATTGCTAAACTGATTTAGGTGAAATTTGGTATGGAGATAGTTTGAGGTCCAGGGAAAAACATAGGACAGTTTTTATCAATCATCATCATCATTACACCGACAATGGAGCAGGCAGAAGATAGTATAATATACCTTTCATCGGTGAAGGAAAACATCGTGAGGAAACCGGACTAATCCCAATAAGACCTAGTTTACCCTCTCGGTTGGAAGGTCAGATAGCAGTCGAACTTTGAACAGTTTGAACCATGGGTCCAAAAAATAATAATCGTGAAACAAAAGCTTAATAAATACTTTCAAACTATAGCGAACATGATCGATCTAGTCGTTTTAAAGTTATTGCAAACAATCTTCTTATCTTAGTTAAAAGACGTAGGTACAAAGCGCTGCAAAGGTTTTTTTTTATACCACGTCGGTGGCAAACAAGCATACGGCCCGTCTGATGGTATGCAGTTACCGTAGCCTATGGACGCCTGCAACACCAGAGATATTACATGCGCGTTGCCGACTCTTTAAAAAACCTCCTTTATTGAAGAACCCCAAACCCACGGGAAAACCTAGGTGTATACTCCCTTATGGGGAATTCGTTGCTCACAAGGTCAGTGTGTCACCACCCCAACTATTATTATTAAAACTACTCTTATGCTAAATCTTATGCTAACCACCTCTTAAGAATTTACCCCTAAAATTTGGCCATGTGATCGTCTAGATAATAGTTAGAACCCCTCGAAGTGTACCGCAAAACCTTAGATTCTTTAATGAGTATCAACTAAATTTTGGACTCCGATATTATTCTATTATTAACTACCTATATATATATTAAAGAATTTTTATATTTATGGTACTGAAGATATATTAATATGAAACTAAAGAATATTTTAATAGTTACAGTAGTAAAAATAGTAGATTGTGTTGCTAGGGAGGGAATTGACATATTTACGGTGAGGCCGCACATCGAATCCTGAACGAAGCGAATGATTCCATAATTGAAAACTGAGCGTAGCGAAGCATTCTTAAAATAGTATTCCGAGCGTAGTGATGAAATTAATATTACAATTTTATTAATCTATTCGTGTAATGTAAATGCTGTTAAAGGCTTACTACATATGACATTATTTAGGTAATTGCAGCATATATGGTTAATATGAGGTTAAAAATGTTATTGGAAAAATGAGTTTAAAAATGTTTTTGGTAAAGTCCCGCTACGCCTATTAAGCCTTCGGGATAACATACGAAGCAGCACTCCCAGGATAAGCCCATTTACACCCTAGCTTTTTAGGAAAAGTTATAATTATACTATCACCTTCTAAACGATGTGTGAGTTCACACGTACTGCTTCGCATGCTCGATGCGGGTCAGAAGGCCTTATCCCGTTTTAAAACATCCTTCGGGACACCTATCCTAACATTGTAGCCAGACGGGCTATGACCAACGCTTCGCAACCTAAGCATTCCTAGATGATCTGATGAAAGAAGCGCCAAGTATCATCAGTCAATCAAAATTACTTCTTTTTTATGTTCAAAAGCTAGGGATACTAATCCCTTTTCCCAATTCCCAGAACTAAAAGTATAGACTAAATTTCTAGTCTTTTAGATGTATAAACGAAGCACTAATGTCATTTGCTATATTTTATGAGACTGAAAAATCAAGTTGAGCATTATTCCACTCAAATTCCCATTGGACTGCTCTTGCCTGCCAAGGGGTCCCTAAAACAAACCATTCTTCTATCCCAGAACGATCTGTATGTCTAAACCCATCTTGATATTTTAAGAATTTATTTTGCAAATACCTTAGAAACCTGATTGCAAAACTCAGTACCTCGTCTTTACTCCAAAAACCAGAAATTTAATAGATAAAAAAATAAAGATTTCATAGGAATTTAATTTATTTTCCCCAGATAAATTAAAAGTTTGAAAGATTTAGGCAAAAGAATCCTTTACCTTTTAAATACACATATTTTAGGTTAATGAAGCCATATTTTTAAGTCTTTAAAAGAAGAATTTATATCAACCATATCAGAGTCTTAGACCAAGCATAAAAGAGACCCTACACACAAATACCTACAGACAAATAGTGTATGACTCTACCCTATTTATAATCCTACCCTCTGGCCCTACTCTAGGTACACCCAAAGCACAGATCGCACTTACCATTGACCTAGTGCCTTGGAATATACACAAGTGTATCCCTACTAGAAGCTGGAAAGTTCGGTAGACCAAACCGAGATTAGCAAAACTAATGGTCCGTATATTTGACTCCCCCTCCTATGCTCGCAAGCCAAAGAATTAGGAGGTAAGTCGCCCTATTCCGTGTCTATCAGTGGATCGGAACCCTTTGCACACACCAGCACCAACCACATGAGAAGTCCTGCCGCAACTAAGACTAAGTATATAATAATAATCACGACAGAATCCTTCCCCGCAATCGGCACTAGCATGCGCCAGAGCACCGAAATATATAAATATATTTAATAGGGGACCAGATCCCAATTACTGCCGACTTTAGTGAGCTCAGATTACTCCGAATGGCACGCACGTGATGCCCTCACTTCCATCTAACAGCTGGGCTTTGAGACCTGGGAGATAGTTCATCTCTTATGTTGGTAAAGAAGAGATGCCAGGCCCTCTCAAGCCTGGAACTAAAAGACTCCTAACCACCCATCACCTTTAACACCGCCAGGCGTGATGAATGTTTAGTTGGACAAACTGTCAGTCCAAGCAATGATCTGGCTTCAAAAATAGCAAAAGACCCCATAGAAAAGACACTAAAATAACTAAGAGTAATTTTACTAGTATAATTTCTCACAAAACAAACAAACTAAATAAAGAAGTGAAATTCCCTTAGACACCATTATCCAAGCTTAACATTACGAAAATTACTTCTCGCAAAATTAAACCTAGACACAATTCCAAGTACCTGCTATGCAACGATATTGTCCCTGCATAACGTGGCGGCACTTAGAACAATACAGTGTAGAAAATTTCACTTCACGGCACTCAACACTACACACAACACATCAGTAAAGAATCTCCACCATAGTCCAAGTTTAGCGTTACGACGATATTGTCCCCGTAAAACCAAACACAGACCAATTCCAAGTCCTTGCTATGCAACGATATTGTCCCTGCATAACGTGGCGGCACTCGGAACAACTCAGTATCGAAAACTTTACAATAAAATAAAACCCATACATAGCAGCAAAGAATCTCCACAATAGTCTAGGTTCAGCGTTACGACGATATTGTCCCCGTAAAACCAAACGCAGACACAAATTCTAAGTTTAAATTTACCAAGATAATTCCAAGTAAAACAAACACAGAAAAAGTAGCAGAGAAACTTCGCTTACCAGTACGAAAATTACGCCCAAAAGCCAGAGTCACGACTAGTCCGATGGTTGAAGAATGAATGAATCCCCCCGTGCCCACTCCGGCCTTTTATACCTTTTAGTAGCGACAGGCGACTAGCGACAGGCGACAAGCGACAGGCGACAGGCGACAAGCGACCGGCGACAAGCGACCGGCGACAAGCGACAGGCGACTTATTAAGACAAACATTATCCAAAAAGTACCAGGATACCAGGATTGAGAAGGAGGTCGTTCGCCCCATGGCACGTAACGGCGCTCGACTCAAGGAGAAGGTCATATGTACAATTGTGTTTACTAATCCTTACGGCCTATATCTTAACGTTCACAATCACTAAATGTCGATTCCCCCGATATCTATCCCTTTCACGCATGCGATGTTTTAGAAGGACAGAGACATTTACAACGACATCCACATTTCACGCACACATAGATAGCAGTTCAGTTTGAGGAGCCCAAACAAATAATAAAAGAAGGAGCGTTCTGAAATCCATTACGTATGAATCTGACGTGTTATTTTACTTTATGACATTTTTAATTTATTTACTAAATTCTTAACTCATTTCGATGTGTTTTACGTTTATTAATAACAAATATGATTAAAACAAATTCCGGAAATTAAGATTTAACTATCTTTTACACGTAAGTTTTACGATCAGAATGTAGTATCCAAAACGTTATTGCATGTCATATTGTACCAGGAGCAACAAAACGTCAGTTCGACATCCTGTCAAGCTGTCAGTCTCCGTAATTTTATATTGAACCTTTTTTTTAAAGTTTATTTTGGTTATTTCTAAGTTAAAAACAAGGATTAATTTAACGAGAACACTAGTGTTAAATAGTAAAGCATGGAATTAAGTGCTTCAAGTTTCATCTGTCAGAATATTTAGTGGAATTATGAATGAAATATGCGACCGAAGAGGATTTCAGTTTTACAAAGGTATATTTTCCCATCTTCTATGTTTTTGTAATGAAAAATGAGCTTATTACTAGGCTATAGGCATACGACCAGTCACAAGTGCCTAGCATTGTAGTCAAAAAAAAAAAAAAAAACCCTTATAATTATAATAAATTTAATATAATTTTTTGTGACATGTGAATTGACTTTTGTTTTCTTTTTTTGTTTTTTGATATTTATTTCTAATTTCGACCATGATTTACTTTATTTAATTTTTTGTTTTTGTTACACCTAATTGTATATTTATTGTTTAGATATTAATTTTAAGTTTTATCTCGATTTATATTTTAACTGTATTGTAATTATAAGTTTTTGACATGTAAATTGGTTTTATGAATAAAATGATTATGATTATGATTATGCTCTTATGCTTGAATGAAAAGGGGAAGACTTACTTGAAATACTCAACATCTGGACTGGAGACATCGCAGCCTTCTATACAGCATGATTTGCCCATGACGGCACCTAATTTAATACATCTGCAAACAAATTATAACAACATTGCAATTTACTGGGAAAACTAAGGAAAAACGGGTGACTTTTTAGGGTTCCGTACCCAAAGGGTAAAACGGGACCTTATTACTAAGACTCGTCTGTCTGTCCATCTGTCACCAGGCTGTACCGCTGTACTGAACCGTGATAGCTAGATGAAATTTTCACAGATGATGTGTTTCTGTTGCCGCTGTAACAACAAATCAAATACTAAAAACAATGAAATAAATATTTAAGTGGGGCTTCCATACAACAAACGTGATTTTTTTGCCGTTATTGAGCGTAATGGTACGGACCCCTCGTGCGCGAGTCCGACTCGCACTTGACCGTTTTTTATATTTTTTGTGTTGCATTTATGCAACCTGAATAATGATTTGTTATTGTTTATTTTGTTATCTACACCTAAAATCCGATGGGGGGGGGGTTTCAATTTGTGTATTTCTTTGAGTAAGCTAAACATGTTCAATAAGGGAACTAGGGTAGGGTAGGGTAATACTGTATTTAAAATAAATTATTTCACACCATGCATGAAGCCACAGATGATTATTAGAAAAACCTAGATAGTCGTAATTTTTAAACACAATTCCTATTTAATCAATCAGATTAAAGTATAAAAAGTAGGTGAGTTGACCGTGATGTCATTGTGTAATGTTTTATATAAATTCCATATTATCAAATCGTTTTGACAGTTCTACAAATGAAACTGAATTGACTAGTAGGAGAATACCATATTAATGATATACCATTTTTATTACTTTTTTATTTATCTTACTTGAAGAATGATAGCTAAATCTCATATAAGTTGTACGAAGTATGAACTTTTTTTTTTTTTATTAAAAGATTTACATTGTTTTATGTACCGATGTTATGATAAATAAAATTTGTAAAATAATCAATATCATTTGCAAATTTTCAAATAACAAAAGTTTTATTAGAACTAAAACTATGGCATAAATAAAACACTAGCCAATATAAAAACTTAAAAAAAAATAAAAAAATAATTGAGGCAGTGAACGCGGCAAAGGCAATAACTTGTCTTGCGTCCCTATTCTAAACTGCCAGGATCGCAACAGCATCGTACACTGGCGCATCACATTTCGACCTTAAAGCATAACTGCATAAGGTTGAAATTGCATCAACAAACCGCTAAACCAAAATCGAAAGATGCGATGCGATTCACCGAATAAGACGCATTAATTAGTTTCGACAAAGATTAGATTATCGATCCGAATGTCTAGAGAAATGAATAAAATTACTAAATATAGCATTATACAGTATTTAACACAGGATTTACGCGCGAAATTCGTCAAAACAAAGGTTGAAAACGCTCACAAAAAATCATACATACCGAAGAATACGAATGAATATAGCAGCTATTCACGACTGAATAACATTATATGATTAAATTGTATATTTCTTTAACGTCACAAACACGCTAAATGCTTATTCAACTGGATATTTCAACGAAATAAATATATTTATTTCAACTTCCAAGCGCTTGCTCCGACGACTTTGACAGCTTGGTTGTTTTTTTTTTTTAAATCCGCCATTGCTTAGGGGGCGCTGAAAGTTTCGTACTGCCGAGCATCCGCAACGGTGTAAACTAACGTTTTATTATGTGGCTTAAACGATGCGAGTCTCCGAATCAAAATGTCGCTGTGACGCTGTCGAGGTCGTGTGCGTGTCGATTCGATTTGTCAAGTCAAGCAAATGCCAAAACTGCCGAATGTTGCGAGAATTGTTATTTGGTTTGGTTTCAATTTTCATTACGTCCACATTACATCGTTATTTTAGCAAACAAGTGCCATTCTGCATTTTATTTTGTACCTCCTCGAGTACATTGCACTATTAACACACTGCACTATTGCACATTACCGTGGAATTCCTCGATTTTAATCAGAGATGGATAGATAGAGCGGGCAGCAATGCATCGTGAACATTAGCAGTGAGTGTGTATCAAAAAGTCTACAGCATATTTCAGCGTCTATTTCTACTAGCTTAGGCTATTCAGCGAGAGATGTCGCAAGAGGGCGCAAAGTATGTATGGGTAGAGTTGGAACCCGTGTGGGAAGGTGCGGCTGGCCTGCACACGAAGCAAGAGCATGAGCTCAAAGAAAATGTGAAGACAGAGGTTAAATCAGAACCCGAGGAAAACATGTGTGTTATCAGCGAGACGGCTGGGGCCGGCTTGTACTTGAAGCATGAACAGCCTGAGAGCGCACAAGCGCACCTAAACCACGCGGTAGAACCAGAGGTTAAGACAGAACCCAAGGACATGTCTGGCAGTGAACCAGCTGCCTGCTTGTACAGTCACATTGACCCTGAGGTGAAGGCAGCACTTAAGGCAGAGGATGAAAACGTGTGTGGTGACAGCGGAGCAACCATACAAACCAGTTTCGAGTATGAGAGTGCCCACACCAGTCAGGTGAGCCATTTGGTGATGGCAAACATTGAATCTGAGAGTGAGAGTGTGTGTAGCACAAGCACACTGGCAGAGCAGGCACTGTACCTTAAGCATGAGGTAAAAGATGGACTAGTGGTGGGCCCTGAGGTATACCATAGAGGTAATTAATTTTCAAAACCCCCTCACGTAATTTATAGACGTACCCTAAGGGTTCATCCATTGATTACGTCACACGAATTTCGAGGTTTTTGACCCCTCCTTGTCACACTTGGTCACATTTGGCAAACCCTTCCTCCCCCTGGTGTGACGTCACTTCGATTTGACAAAAGAAATATTAGCAATTTTATAACCCAAAACAGATTAGGAAAGAAAATTAAACGATATTGTTCCAAGAACTTGTTATCTAACTGTACAGCGAATAAAATAATTTAAATAAGTTAAAGTGAGGTCTGAGGTCACAAAGCTTGTGACTCCCCCCTCCCCCTTGTCACATTTTCTTGAGCCCCTCCCCCTCTAAACATGTGATGTAATTAATGGATGTCCCCTAAGTATACAGACATTGGTCATTGTTACAACATACTTACATATTATTATACATATTTTATATACCTACTTGTTACAGAATCATTTGACTTAGCAATAGTGAATCCTGTACCAGAGCGAAGCTGCACGGTCAGACTGGAGCGCATGCACTTAGACATGGAACACTGTGTGTGCAGGATCGGAGACTACACATACAAGTTCCAACTGTGTAGTCAACAAGAAAACGATACAACAGACGAAAGTGAGTTAAATCTAATTTTAATTTCAGCTGTATGAGCAGCATCCTCCGCACATCTCTGGTGGAAACGCAGCCTGAAATAAAAATCGGCGTCGTCTTTTTTTTGTCGAATTTCGATAAAATTTGATGGATAGATATAGGTAGTTCCCTATTTTGTACAATATAAGCGCAAAAATCTTCCAGTTACGAAAAAGTATGGTATTTTCGTAAAACGGATATCCGTTGTTGAATGAAATTGTACTTATGTAATTACATAAGTACAATTTCTTTCGGGACAAAAGTGACGTTTTTCAACCAAAAGTTTTCAAATGTCGGTTGTTGATAAGGTTGGTTTCAAATCGTACCGTATCGTATTTTCACGGAAACGTACGAACGTGTCTTGCTATTTCACTCAGTCTCCGTTCAAGGAATACTGACGTTGACTGAAGAAGCATGACAGATACGAACGTTACGAAGCGCAAATTATGCACTACATCTGTACTACCAAAGATAGATATAACTCCGTAATAGATGGATACAGTCTAAGGAAAAAACGTGCCTCGAAAATCAAGAAAATTTGATTCTCGTTCAGAGGGCGCTACTAGTTTTGGCCAACTGTCGTATAGATGGCGTTGACGGTTTCGTTTGTTATTTAACAATTTTAACGGATATCAGTGAAAGAACATGGGTCAAAATCATAAAAATAATTAATGCAAATAAAAAAAATCATTTATCTACATTTAAATACATTTTATCGTATTTTTATAAATCTTCATTTTTAGTTTTAAAGTGCGTCGACAGATGGCAGTGAATTTACTGGGGTTACAAAATTTACTATGACAGTACCGCTCTAGTATAAGTTACTCTACTACGCTACGCCTTCGCCATAACGCTAATATCTGCGAGTCCGAGCTTTGCTCGGAAAACATATAAAAACTTAAAATGCGCGTTTTCCCAGAGATAAGACCTAGATCGATTTTTCGCCCCCGAAAACCCCCGTATGGCAACTTTCATCGAAATTTTTAGAGCCGTTCCCGAGATCCCCGAAATATATAAATATTGAATTATATACAGAATTGCTCGTTTAAAGGTAAGCAAGGATAAGATAAGAGTTCATCCAATCCCACCAGTCTACTCTCTTCTCTTCCTCTTCTCTCATGTTCTGGACTATCAACTCCATTTTTTGGAGATTTTCCTCCACGACAGTTGTCTGCAAATCTCTACTCTGCCCATTTTTTTTGTTTGACAGTTGGCAAACCTTTTTGGTTGGGTTATTATTAAATAAATAAATATTATAGGACATTCTTACACAGATTGACTAAGTCCCACGGTCAGCCCAAGGAGGCTTGTGTTATGGGTACTCAGATTTTATTGATATTCAAATAATAGTAAACATAAATCAGTTATGTTATGACAGTTCGATGGCGGTAGTGAACCAGCCAAATTATGGTCTAAAGAGCAAACTGATTTGATCATTGAGTTTGAGCTCTTTAGAATCCCCTTGACGAGTAGTAGAGGAATTTCTAAAGATAAGTACGGTCAGGCCTATGGAACTCTCCGCGCGAGCTCGGATTTATACCTACGAATCGCCTCCCGTTCACGGTAGAAAAGCAAGCCAGTTGGTTGCCACACGCGCTCACGCACGCACGTCACCGCGCGCCGCACTTGCAATTTTTACGATAGTTACAAGCTACGTAGGTACTTACTATTGAACTTCTTTTAATAAACATGTAGTGTTTATTACAACAAATTTATAGTTACAAAGTAAAACAGTTGTTAATGAATGAATGAATGAATGAATGACTAAAATACGTAATTTAAGATTTAGATTTCATTTTATTTCACTCCGCTGTTAGAAATGATAAATACCAATAGGTGTTTATCATTTCTCATGATAAATATCTATTGGTGTTTATTATTTCTAAGCGTCGGCAACCCTAGCTTTGTGCCTGTGCGCGCGGTGCGGGGAGCGGCCCGCCGAAGGTCACTCCATTGTATTTTTGTGTAGGTATCAAAACAGTAGGTATTTGCGTTTTCTTTGAGAGATAAGTATCTGTTCGTAAGAACTATTATATAATCTGTGGTACGGTGCCTATACCTACCTCTCGCGTCGGGTGATGCTGGTCCCTATGACTCTTCATTTCTATATAAATAAATATTAGGGGACATGACATTTTACACAGAGTGATCATAGCTAAATAAGAATATTTTGTAGATAATACGTTTTGTTTTAGTTTAATTGCTGTAATTTTTAGGGTTCCGTACCCAAAGGGTAAAACCGGGACCTTATTACTAAGACTCCACTGTCCGTCTGTCTGTCACCAGGCTGTATCTCGTGAACCGTGATAGCTAGACAGTTGCAATTTTCACAGATGATGTATTTCTGTTGCCGCTATAACAACAAATAATAAAAAGTGCGGAACCCTCTGTGGGCGAGTCCGATTCGCACTTGGCCGGTTTTATTTTTATTTTTAACTAGAGACCCGCCCCGGCTTCGCACGGGTAAACCTTTACAAATTATACACCTAAACCTTCCTCAAGAATCACTCTATGGATAGGTGAAAACCGTTTGAAAAACCGTTACGTCTTTTTTGAGTTTATCGCGAACAGAAGACCGACAGACAGACAGACGCGGCGGGGGACATAAAAAATATTCCTAAATAGTTATTTTCACCTCAGCAGCTCGAACAAGCCTACTTTCGTCACTCCTGGGAGTGAAACAAAGTAGCTTTTTAATTTAGTGAAGGCCATGAACTGCCACTTTTTTTTTGTATTATTTTGTGTAATACGAATTACATCTTAACCTTTAATATGTTCTCACTACTGAGGTGAAAAATTATGTGTGCAACACGAGAGCAAAGTTATTTTACATCTCGTGTTTTTGAGTCCCTCGCTACGCTCAAGATTCTAACTTAGAATCACTCGCTTCGCTCGTGATTCAATTATAGGATCTTTCGCTTTCTCAGGACTCAAAATAAACACTCGCAAGAAAAACTAACTTTCCTCTCTTGTTGCACAAAATTATTTGTCTATGTTTTATTAGGCTCTGTATTTCATATTTCATAACGTTTCAAATGTGAAAAAAAAATCAAAAATATCAACTGTTCTTTTGTCTTATTAACTATATAGTTTTGATATTGCAGGATATTCTCAGCGCAGCGCAGATGATGTTGACGAGGAGCTATACAAATGTGAATCTTGTAGCTTCACTAGTGTCCATAAACATTATTTAAGAGTTCATAAAAACATCGCCCACGCCAATGAGAAAATGTGTAAACAGAGAAAAAACAGTGAAAAGAAACCCTACCAGTGCGATCAATGCAGTTACGCTTCTAACCGCAAAATCGGTCTGGCAATTCACAAAAGGGTTCACAGAGGGGAAAAAGCCTATAGATGCAATCAATGCGATTACGGTCACGCTCGCAAATATGAATTGGAAGTTCACATAAATACCGTGCACGGGAGTGAAAAAGTCTACAAATGCGACCAATGCAAGTTTGCTACTGTCCGCGAAGACATATTCCAATCTCACAAAAAGATGCATACCAAAAATATTCCTTACAAATGTGACCAGTGTGATTTTGCTACGAACGTCAAAGATTATTTACAAGTTCATAGAAAGACACACACTGTTGAGAAACCATACAAATGTGATGAATGCGCTTACGATAGTGCCAGCGAAACCCTTTTGGGAATTCACAAAACTATGATGCATGGCGCCTTCGCACAACGACTGGGTAACGGGAAAATGAGAAAAACGAAAAGAAAATCTAGAAGAAAACATACATATGATGCATAGTATGCATTGCAATGACAATGCAAAAAATGAAACGTCATTTGTGCATGGGTGCATAAAAAAGATGAACCTTAATGTGCCTATAGTTTAGATTATCTAGTGTGTTTATACGTTTTAAGGTTAAAACTCCATGTTTCAATTATTGTGATTTCTTGAATTTACTTAACATCCATATATTATGTAATAAAAATAAATAAAGTTGATACAAAATATCTAGCTTGGTTTGGTTCTATGTTCGACTTTGAATACAGGTAGTAACAAAAATACTAATGTTCAGTATAAGAGCTGTTACAGACGGGCGTACCGGACCGCAACCTGTGCGGTCCGAGGCCTATTCGATCGAGTGGAAGGTGGTCCACCATACGTCCGTAAAGAACGGAACTACGAGCGAGAAAGATAAGACCTACAAAACAATATACAATTAACCTTTTGGACGCCAATGACCGATATATACGCACCGTAGGCTCAACGCCAAAGACCGATTAATCGGTCATAGACCACAGAGCAACATAGACCTATATGCATAAAGTTCAATTTCAGTTTTGACATTTCGGTGACGCGGCGTCTGGATTGGCGGCGTCGAAAAGGTTAATATACACCCACCATCTGTAACAGATTTAACCTTTCGTGTGTGCGCGGTGGTCTTAGGCGGGATTCCACCAGTGTGTGCCGCACACTGGTGGAATTCCGCCTTTAGGTACGTTCACACCTGGGTCCTGTCGTATAGAATAGAAAACATAGGTCTCGAAAGAAAATGCAAAAAAATCTACATCATGGGTAATTTTCACACCGTCTCAAAATAAAAGACATTCTCACTATAAAACCTTTACTGATATAATTTCAATAAATAACTACACTAGTACTGATATACAAATAGTTATTGCATTATTTACATAAACTAGGTCGTTTATTTGACAAAGTCAATAGTTTCATGAGCGTTCTTAAAATATTATGTTTGTACATTTTATTTTAATTTTTTTGGGTTGTCTCCGGATAAATAGTTGATCTGGTACAAAAAGGGGACAAATTTTTATAGGGTTAGGTAAACTACCCAAAGATTGACACTGAAAAAGCAGCGAGACACCCATTTTGCAGGTAATTAGTCACAGTACTTAACCTTTTGGACGCCAATGACGGATATATCGGCACCGCAGGTCCAACGCCAAAGACGGAGACCACAGAGCAATATAGACCTACGTGCATCTGCATAAAATTCAATTTGTTTTGACACTTCGGTGACGTGGCGTCCGAGTGACCGCTTTTGTGTTTGACACTGCGTCGAAAAGGTTAATTCAGAAAGTTCCAACCATTGGTGGCCACCATATAGTAGTTTTTTCTGTACGTTAAGAAAACCCAAAAAAGTTGTGTTCACTCATGTCATCAGAATAATGTCTTAGAAATAATGTGTAGTTTGATAATTATAAATAATTGTTTGAACTGTTAAAATCTATTTTTTTATACAAAGTGTATAGAAAGTTAAACGACCAAAAACTTCATAAAACTATGAAGACAGTGTTAGAAATGAATTGAATTGCACAAAATTTCATTATTTTCACTATTTTTATACTTCAAAATGTACATGCAAAAGTCCTTATTACACTAATTTTCATAAATAGTGACCCGTTTTACACGTTATGTATTCTGAAGCTAATAATTGCTACCCGATTACAATTTTATTATGTGCTTAAAAGTATATGCGACGTACCATGGGTAAAGGTCTACATTTTTGGTTCATAATTAGCTATATAGATTAAATGGTGGAGAGTTGGGTGACTACAGGTTACAGGCTTTTAAGGAAAATACTAATAATATTTAATAATACAATGTAGAGAATACTATTAAGCATAGTAATAGGCTTAATGCTCAAAATGGTTTTTTAATACATATGTATTACCGTCAATACGGTTTTTTTTTCTTAAATCAAAGTATTTATTTAACTTAATATGGGGCATTTTCTATGAAAAGGGACCTTAATGTCGATGGCGCTTACGCCGCACAGCGTCGCGCTGCATTGTATTTATATCGGAGCATCGTTAATAATGGCGTAAGCGCCATCGACAATAAGGTCCCTTTTTATAGAAAATAAACAATATAAATTACTTGCCTCTGTAAATTATTTAATAAGGTGTATTCGGGTGATTCCGAAAGGGAAAAACACTAAAAAAGGAGCGGATAATTCCGAAATAGTACTCTTGTTGCAACGGAACATGAGTGATTTTCGGGATTACCTAATTTCCGAAAGTAATTTCCGAAAGTGATTTCGGGTAACCGAATACACCGTAGTTGAAATCTAAAAAATATTACGCAAAAATATAACTGCACTCTGTACCTGCCCAGAATTAGTTAAACCTGGTTGAAAGTACTATCACAATGTAAGATGCGAGGCAAATAAAATAATCCTATGCAAATGAAATGTGGTATTTTCTATAAAAAGGGACCTTATTGTCGATGGCGCTTACACCACTATAAACGATGCTCCGATATAAATACAATGCCGCGCGACGCTGTGCGGCGTAAGCGCCATCGACAATAAGGTCCCTTTTCATAGAATATGCCCCAAATAATATCATCAAAATTATACCTATCAATTTTTTATTCAATATTTTTAATCCGTACAATCAAGTTAGACAAAAGTCCACGGGAATACGAGGATAATCAATTTTCTTAGGGTCTTATCAAAGTGCCACACCAAAAAATACTGAAAGGAGATATGTATAATAATGCTACACCCAAAATTAATCTTGATATCAATAATTTATCTGCTTTGATTAAAATTTAAAACCCTAATCAATGCATATCTTTCACAACGTTCAAAAATAAGGAATCATATCACGAAGACAAATTCACTTCAGAAAACTCCTGCAGTGGATCACTCCTGTCATCGGATTTTGAGCTTTGCTCCGTTGACACAGCGCCTATCTGCTCCTTATCATCAGAGTCATTCGATATATTCTCTATGTCAATATCATCAAAATCTTTTTCGGTTTCTGTCGGAGTGACTGATCTGCATTTGGATGGACTGAGGTTTTGTACAGCAGTCTTAGAGACCGTTTTAAAGAGTTGTTCGAGGTTGGTCTCCGTGGAGAGTTTGAGGGCGTTCTCCCAGCCCTGGAGGGTTTGGGAGTGGAGGGTTACCTGTCGGTCAGCTAGTTCGAGGAGGAGGGCTTTGATCTCGGAGTGGGTTTTTGGGATCCAGTCGGAGAGCTCAGAGCGGATTGCTTCGGAGGCTTGTTCTAATCTGCAAATATATTTTTTTATTAGCAATGGTAAAAAGTTGTTGTTATACTGAAAATTGAGTAAGCAAAAGATTCCAGTCAAATCGTGTTCCAGTGTAATCGTGTATTTACCTGTTATGTAGTTCATCGGAGTTGTTGCCCGCCACAAATGTTGCTGAAATAGAAAAAAATATTATTTTCGCAAAATTTGTTATATACCGAAAATTTATCAGGATCACATATTAATTTTGTTTTTGCTTGTAATTCAGAAAAGAAACAAAAGTTCGAGCGCCTTCTTTGCGTGTATTGTCGTTTATTACTCAGTAGTCACTACTAACAAAGCCCAAAGCCCCGGCCTCTAATGTTGTGCACCGTCATGTTCCCTTGAAATATTGCTCTCTTCCCACACAATGTGAAGTCGTATAAGTTCTAACTAACGGCCCGGCCACGACATCGCGCGGCGGCGGCAGCGGCGAAGGGCGGCCATAGGTTGGAGCGAGACACAGCGATCGGACCTTTCGTTCCGCCGCGCGATGTCGTAATAGTATTTTATACAATCGTGATATAATAGAGAGCTTTTCAGTCGAGTACCGTGTTTAAGCAACGAAGCTTGCTGAGTTGCTTAAGTTAAGGTACGAGATTGAAAAGCTTGATTATATCACTATTGTATACAATACTTTTTTTACGAGACAAAAAAATAATACTTTCAACTAGTAGAATCATATACTTAGGTAAACAAACCAAAAGTATACAGCTAAGATACGCGAGCTGCCGCAGCCCGCGATACCTTCATACTCGTACGCGCCCCGGCCGCGGCCGCGGCCGCCGCGGGCCCGGCGCCCCCGGCGGGTTGGTCAACGACACCTCCTCGTAACTCATGAGGCCCTGGTACCTGCTCCGCGTTAACTTCAATTTTAAGACAATTGTTTTACTCGATTGTGGCCACCGTAGCCTATGGAGACTAACAAGCAACACTAAGCGGTTATCGTAGGATATGGATGTTGCTATATGAAGGGTGTCACATGCGCGTTTATGACTTATGAAGCAATTGTTGGCCAACCAATCACAAAGCAGATGCGACGCAGCAGCGTGTTTAAGTAGGCTAATTTGCATTGAAACGAGTCTCCTTAAACAAGAAATATTTTACTGAAATGTAAGAAGTTCTATTTTCAAAATTTTTATAATTGACCAAACCGTATCGATAAAATTCTTATGCTTGAGTCGGAAGTGCCATAGACTATACAACGTTGAAAAGAGTAAGGTTGTAGTGTTGCATACGAAGTCGTAATACACAGATTATACTCGACGAGTAGAAATAGTAGATTGTGTCACAAGGGAGCAAAATGACATATTTACGGCGAGGGCGTACAATTGAATCCTAAACGAAGCGAAGGATTCTATAATAGAATCCTGAGCGTAGCGAGGGATTCTATCATAGAATCCTGAGCGTAGTGAGGGATTCAAGTGTTAACGCCCAAGGTGAAAATAATTTTGCTACCATGTGACACATACTGCTTTTCACATCACCTATGAGGAAATTACATACTAACATTAGGTTTCAAAACATTATTATTTTAAGCAAAGATCGATACGGACAAAGTGCCAAAAATATGTGTACACGACCTTAGTATAGGTACATACTTCTGGCACTTTGTCCGTATCGATATTTTCAGACGTGACTGTAGTGACAAATTAAAAGTACTTACCTACAGCTCATAATTATGTACCTAATATCTTTTCAAAAACAGCAGCAAACAACAAAAATGATACAATGAAAATCAAGTACATTATTTTTGTAGATTTTTCTGATAACAAATTAGCTCTTACCCCTTTGAACCAAATCTTCGGAAGAACACTATGAAGACTGATATCACTTATATTTATTATTATTAGTGTCGTTACCGGGATGCTGCTTAAAACATCTGACACAGATGAAAAGGCCTATTATTATTGATTTTAACTAAGTATTTACAAATTTATACAGAATACAGAACCGCATAATGCTTTGTGAAATATTTGTACAATTTTTTTAAATATAAACTTTTTAAATTGCATAGACAAGTATGGCTGCGTTTAAGGAGACCTAAAATGTCAAAATGAAAATTATTAAACTAAAGTTTTTTTACGTTTCTTTGAAAATATTACGCTAATTAATTAATTTACTTAATTTAAATATGATATTAATTAATTTAAAATACGTTAATTACATAATTACATTTTTTGTTTACAATTACAACAAAATATTATTTAAGTTAGAAAAATTGTATGCACGTAATCGATTATAAAGAAATTGTAATCGATTATCTGCATACTAATTTCATATGTCTTTGTGTCAATATTTCATACTGGCAACAAAATGTCCTTGAACAGAAAAGTGCCACTTTGATCCCTCCTAGCAGGGAAGAAAAGTTCTCTTTTCGAATAGGTGATGTGAAAAAGGTTGTTAAGATACGTACCGTGCAAAGCGTCCCTCTGCCGTATCTTGTCCGCATGCGCGGCGGCGTAGGCGGCGAGCAGCGGCAGCGTGGCGCGGTGTCGCAGCCCGCCCCGCGCGCGCGCCGCCCCCGCCGCGCCCCCGCCCGCGCCCACCGCGGCCGCGGCGGCCGCCACGCGCCCGCGCTCGCGGACCGACCACGCGTCGCAACCACGCTTTAACCTACAAATTACACTTTTCTAATATCATGGTTTCATAACCCTTGCATGAAGTGGCAGGAACCGCCTCGCGGACAATTTACGTCATTTAAATTTGGAATTTGATTAATTAAAATAAAATCTAAATTCTTTCAACTCTAACAGACGTCAAACATCAAACATTTAATCAGCAAAGGCCACTTTTACATGTAAATTTTTACAAGCAATCAAATTAACCAAAAATTACAAAAAACAAAAAAAAACAAAGGCGTCCATAGGCTACGGTAACTGCTTACCATCAGGCGGGCCGTATGCTTGATTGCCACCGACGTGGTATAAAAAAAAACAATTACAAATATGGAATCAATAATCATCATCATCATATCAGCTTTTTATCGCCCACTGCTGAGCATAGACCTCTCTTCGAGTACGCAACTTGTCCCGGTCCTGAGCCAATCTCATCCAGAAGTGACCCGCAGTCTTCCGAATGTCGTCCACCCAACGAGCCAAAGGGCGCCAGGCACTCCTTTCGTCTGAAAGCGGCCACCATTCCGTTAACATTTTGGCCCACCTGCCATCACTTTGCCTGGCTACATGTCCCGCCCAGTTCCATTTAAGTTTGGTAATAGCGTATCCGACTTATGCCAAAGACGTATGCTACTTGAAAGGATAAACATTACGATGCATCTATATAAATAGTCTATCAAACGTATAGTACTTATAGCAACGTCAGTTTCTACAGTAGTGACTGAAGATATTAGTCTCTGGCTGAGCTGAATTCCGGATCCTAAACTACAAGATCTAAATTATTCTGTAGGTATTTGAATTCCGGATCCTTTCCTCTACACTACAATACACAATACTTACCTAAGTTATTGAAAGTCTTACCCTATGAGCTCAGTGCCAAGCGAAGTGGACCCCTTATACAGTTTGGTGGTGAGAGCGCAGAGCGACGTCAGTCTCTGTGGCAGCCACTGCAGGTAGCTGAATTCCGTATCCTTTCCAATACATTATACATAAGTTATTGAAGTGTTACCCGATAAGATCAGTGCCAAGTGAAGTGGACCCCTTATACAGGTTGGTGGTGAGAGCGCAGAGCGACGTCAGTCTCTGTGGCAGCCACTGCAGGTAGCTGAATTCCGGATCCTTTCCAATACATTATACGTAAGTTATTGAAGTGTTACCCGATAAGCTCAGTGCCAAGTGAAGTAGAGCCCTTGTACAGTTTGGTGGTGAGAGCGCAGAGTGACGTCAGTTTCTGTGGCAGCCACTGCAGGTAGCCGAATTCCGGATCCTTTCCAATACATTATAGATAAGTTATTGAAGTGTTACCCGATAAGCTCAGTGCCAAGTGAAGTAGAGCCCTTATACAGTTTGGTGGTGCGAGCGCAGAGCGACGTCAGTTTCTGTGGCAGCTACTGTAGGTAGCTGAATTCCGGATCCTTTCCAATACATAATAAATAAGTTATTGAAGTGTTACCCGATAAGCTCAGTGCCAAGTGAAGTAGAGCCCTTGTACAGTTTGGTGGTGAGAGCGCAGAGTGACGTCAGTTTCTGTGGCAGCTACTGCAGGTAGCTGAATTCCGGATCCTTTCCAATACATAATAAATAAGTTATTGAAGTGTTACCCGATAAGCTCAGTGCCAAGTGAAATAGAGCCCTTGTACAGTTTGGTGGTGAGAGCGCAGAGCGACGTCAGTCTCTGTGGCAGCCACTGCAGGTAGCTGAATTCCGGATCCTTTCCAATACATTATAGATAAGTTATTGAAGTGTTACCCGATAAGCTCAGTGCCAAGTGAAGTAGAGCCCTTGTACAGTTTGGTGGTAAGACGGCAGAGCGACGTCAGTTTCTGTGGCAGCCACTGCAGGTAGCTGAATTCCGGATTCTTTCCAATACCATAATACATAAGTTATTGAAGTGTTACCCGATAAGCTCAGTGCCAAGTGAAGTGGACCCCTTATACAGTTTGGTGGTGAGAGCGCAGAGCGACGTCAGTTTCTGTTGTAGCGACTGCAGATAGTCTCCGGCTGAGCTGAATTCCGGATCCTTTACTCTATAAACAATAAATTCATATTAATGAAGTTTGGCAATTTCCGTCACTAGAAAAAGGCGGCAGCTTAAGGCCGTTCCATCGGTTTGCCGCTGTCACTGTCACATTTCGCAAGAAAGAACGGGAAAGATCATGCGCGCCAAGTGTCAATTTTGATCGAATTTTGTCGATTTTTATTTATTTTAAAAACGTCACCTTACAATATCGAAATTCGAAAGCTATGAAATTACTATTTAAGTTAAGATTGGTTTTTCTTCTTGTTTTGTTTATAGTATCCCATAATGAATAACCGAGTAAAGTTTGATTAAAAGTCCGAGATAGAGGTTACTTTGGGAATTAATTGTATCGAGCGACGTGTCATAATTCGTGTATCGGAAGCTATGTTATTAGAGATAATATAGTCAAGAACTACATATATTTTTTCCACGTCTACGAATATCAACGCCTCTTAGAAAAACATGATCATATAAGGAGATTTTTCGCCTTCTGGCTCAGGCAACCGCCTTAAAAAATGTAAGCGTGAAGGGTTGTCCTCCCATAGAAAATATGAATTACGCGCCTTTTTCTACCGACAAAATGGGTTTGCCAACAACAAACAACAAAGCCGCGTTTTCACAGTGTTCTGGGCAGCATTGAGAGAACAATCCTTTGTTCTTTGACAAAGGATTGCTTGCTGTGAAGGTCCGACCGAACTGTCCAAAACACAAAAATTGTGTCTGAATACCACGAAATATTACACTCTTTTGAGAAGTCAGTATTTTCGGAGGTTATTTATTACAAAATTACTTCTTAAAGTACTCACCTGGCCCCATTGGCCGGTTTGGCCTCGCCGCCGCTGTATAAAGAGCTTAGGCCCCACAAGTTGAGGGCGCTGCTTTCACTTTTGAATACCTAAATAAAATAAAATAAATTATTTAGAATATCGATCGACAGTAAAGGAGGTAAATGAATTAGAAAAATACATATTTTGCGGTAGAGTAAAAGCTCAAAGCTAAAAAACTATTTAAAATTTAAAACTTCATGCTATTTCTTGTAGCCATCCATTATAATTATTTATTAACCCAAAGCAGGAATGCGAAACTCCTCGCTTCGGGCAAACTCGGCTCCGTTCGGCTCAGCATTGCTCCGAGCAATTATTAGGGTTGGCACAACTTGACGTCCTTTTGCGTGCACGACCTCAGATAATGACTTGAATTTTAACAACCCTAAATAGCCGAGATGGATAATGTCATATATTAGAAAGGGACAGCATGATTCTACCCTGAACCGCTGTCAAACTTCGGTTTAGTAGGAAGTTTCCTTTCTGCACGGTAGTACTATTATTTATTCTGTGCCTAAAGTTTACCTTGTCCAAGTCTTCGTCCGGTGTGGTGAGAAAGAGACGGAAATCGTCACTATGGGTTAGAATTGGATGTTTCGCGACGCGATCTGTAAAGAAAAGTAGTATATTTAATAATATATGATGTGAATTACGTCAACTAAGATACTAATTAAGTTTCTTTATCAACAAAATTGCGAATGGTATTTACGAAGATTCTAAGACGAGATTTTAAAATTTACTAAAGAATTCAATTAAAATAAATATAGCACCATCCAAACCTGGGATAATTATCCGATATTTATCGGATATTTATCGGATAATTATCAGACTATAATTATCTGGATAATTTCGAACCCTGATTTCTTTTGTTTCATTGTTTTCTAAAACAAACGAAAGTCACCCTAACCTACTATCCAACAAGGTTCAAATTAAAAATAGGGAAACTTTGTATGGTGGGCCTTACGAGGTTAAGATAAAGAGTACTTACTAAGAAAAGCATCAAGGGCCATAGCGCGGAGCAACACGAACGATGGTTCATAGCGGTCAAGCTGCTGGCGCGCTGAGTGCAGCGGCGGCAGCGGCGGAGGCGCCAGCCACGCGTGGGCGTTCGTTAGGCGACGGTGGAGCACCTGCACACAAGTTATTATTTGTCACCCGTTGCCGTGGTTACATCACCTAGGACACTTTAAAATCAAGGTAGACCCGAGTGGGATTTAAGAAAACATCTCTTGAATACTTTTTTTTTAATAATTCAACTGTGATAATCGAATTTAATAAAGCTAAACGTATTAATTTTACAAGTCTAAATCTCACACTTTGCAAAAAACCTGTGTAGAACCTGTAAAATTGTATCAATGCACTTCTGCTTTTTTTGAAGTAAAACTTTTTTAGGCGCGACTAGAGGGTAACTCAGATTTTTTTCTGACGGAAGTAACGCTCAGTAGTGACACACGCACAATAGGACACACGTCAAAGTGCCAACATAGCCATAAACGTCAAAGAAGTTTGACTTCAATCGCGATTACACACACACACTTTTGTATTAAACTAGTTCTGATGTGTAGTTTTATAAAGGTGTGTTTATTGGTCAACTTCTATAAAACGTAATGCACCTTGAAGTGGTTGTACCGCCGGCGCACGTAAGGAGGCGTCGGCCAGCGTGCGCACACGCAGCGCACGCGGTATGTCACGAACGTCTCTAGTGTTGAGAGCTGCTTCATTGCCTGACTATTGTATAATGTAGTGTACCTTGAAGTGGTTGTACCGCCGGCGCACGTGAGGAGGCGTCGGCCAGCGTGCGCACACGCAGCGCACGCGATACGTCACGAAAGTCTCCAATGTTGAGAGCTGCTTCATTGGGGCGTCCACCTGATAAAACGTAAAGATCAATTTTAAGGGGGTTGTTACAATTTGGTGCTCACAACTAGGATTATGAAGGAAAAACATTATTATCAATATTTATTTTGATTTATTTAAATAATTACACAAAATGTTTAAAAAATGGCGGACTTAATGTCAGATACACGGAGGCATATAGAAAAGTTCTAACTTCACAATATTAATTGTAAGAAACTGTATTTTTATTTCCTTGTATTAATGTTACATAATATTTAATTTCACATAATTACAAGTATAATTTAGTTGCTTGTTATAGAGATCCACATTGCTGTTAAATTGAAAAAATACAGACTACTAATAATAAAATGATGCCACATTTTCCATAATGTTAATATCCATAGAGGAAAATGAAGACTATGTTTATAAGGAGAACCGGTCATTCGACTTTGTCCCTTTTCATCTTATCAGCAACTGCTCTTGCTTGCCGTTTTACTACTGCTGTTCTAACAGAAATAACGTATTTATAAGGATACTAGCGACCCGCCCTGACTTTGCACAGGTAGTTCAACTACTTTACACAAAACCTTTACAAATTACACATATTAACCTTTATATGCATATTAACCTTTATAGCAAGAAAGACCGATTCGTGGAGCAAACGACTACTCGAGTGGCGACCATGGGGGGAAGAGCGTCCTCAAAGTAGACCCCAAATGCGTTGGGACGACGACATCAAGAAGACTGCGGGGAAACAGTGGCTCCAAGTCGCACAGAACCACGACGAATGGCGCAAAATGAAGGAGGCCTACACCCAAAGGGTAGAAAAAGGCTAAACAGAGAGAGAGATGCATATTTAAAAAACCGCATCAAAATCCGTTGCATAATTAAAGATCTAAGCATACATGACTGACTGGACAGACAGCTGAAAACTACTTTGTTTCATACTATGTAGTGATACCTTAACAGCTATATCATATCCGTGCTCCATGATGAGTGGGGACCCATCCTGTGTGCCTTCAGTGACGCTTGGTGCGTCCGTGTCTTCAGTCGGGTCATCATTGAGGTCTAATACTGCGGAACTGCTCTCACTCGCCATTTTGCTGCCCCTGTTCTGAATGGACATAACATAATAATATTGATAATTAATAGTAGAGCAAAGGATAAGCTTTAAATAGGGTTGTTGAACAATAAACAATAATGTAGGTAGGTACATTATTATTATCATATGGCTTTATAATAAATAAAATAAAAAATAAAAATTATTTAATTCAGACTTTCAAAAAAATCCATATTTTGTTAGTGATACTCAAACTAGGGAACCTATAAACTAAGTGTTAGTCTAATTATAACATTTACAACATTTACATAATTAAGAGTAGTATCATTCATTTATTGATGAATGATAAAAACAAAGATAAAGTTGACATTATGTGTACTATAGTCTTAGATCTAAGTTTGATAGCCATTCCCTGGCATCCGCAGTTATCGCGTACATTATGTAGGTACATTGTGGCAAGAGATAAGTTACCATTCAATGTATAGATACTTTTTTAAATACATTTTTACAAATAACCCTTTATATTTTAACCAAAACCAGTTTTATAACTTTAGGTATTAAAAGTTTAATAAAAATAAAATTTAATAATTTATTCAAAACAAGTTGTGATTAAATTTATAAAACTAATCTTTAAGATAAAGATTCATGATGATCACAACACATGTAAATTGTCTAAGGTGTAAGAGCGTACACATATTTTTGAAACTTTGGGAATGTATATACAGTACCGGCCAATAATATATCACATTTGAGTGTTTGCATATTTTACTAGTCATTTTATACAAATATATGATGAATACTACAATGAAATACTGTGAATTACAATAGGAGACTCAGCATATTACTAAAAAATCTCTACTAAAAAAATGAACTTGACAATACATTAAAAAAAAAACTTCTACAAAAAACCATTCTATGCGGCCAATTTTTCTCATCACTTGTACAAAGGAATAGTCTACTAGACTACCTAAAGCAGTGAGGTGGAAATCACTCATAAATAAAAAATAAAAAGTTATACTGTAAAAACATATATTTATATATTTGTATATTGTTGGCCGGTACTGTATGTTTATGCCCTTGACTGTACAGACAACAACAGCAAGAAAACCTGAAGCAAAACAGCAATGTTTTGTCATACCTGACTGACTCATATTTTACTTGCAATTATATTAAATAAAATTATAGCTCAGTAACTCAGATTTTTACATACTACTGTAAACTCTACACTCATGTATATAAGCACTTAACAATTTTATGTTACTTACACTATGGGACTATTCTTGGATTTTACATTGTCATTGTCCACCTACTTTTATGTTTTATTATGTGTATTTACCACTTTAGCAGAGAAAAATTACTACTTACTAGTCATCACAGTCGTGCAATTTAATTAGTTTTATTAAATTAATTAATACTTGCTTATTTGAAAATGCAGACTAAATCATACAGGACAGTTTTTATATTTGAAATGGCTACCGCTCAGTAGAACACGTAGCATAGAAAGAAATAAAGGGCGTTTCCGGTAATTCAATTGCATTATGACCTAATGATAACGTAACGCAAAATTTATAAAAACAGACACAAACATTCTGTCCTACTTAAAGTATGGGTCGATAATACGTTGCAAAATTTGTTTACACGTAGCACTTACAAAATCCACTGGAGGACGGAAGGCAGTGAAAGTAAATGTTTATTTATATTCACCTGTTATCACTGAGTATTGTATTGTATATACAGTTATCCTATAATTTAAATAACAAATAAAGAGGTCTACGCTCGAAAGGATGACAGGAAACATTCCGTTCCTTTACACGTAGCATATATGGACCGTCATTTTGGATCGATATTAAGTTGGCATATAAGCGTCCTCGCATAACGTAAATAGGAACGCTATAAAGCTGCGCATAAATTAAGTGAATATTTAAGCGTTTATCCATATGGCTGAAATAAATTGTCGTCTGTTTTTTTTTAAATTTTTGACAGTTTTGCCTTCTCTTGTGAAATTCGTGAATGTGGCAAATGGTATTTGTTTATAATTATCGAATATTATTATAAATGATACACCGTGAATTTCCCAAGCGCTTCTAAAAATCATTTTACGGAGAAGTTTACAAAAAGCTACCAAGATTAGTGCCAAAATGCAGGGCGCGAGCGCTCCTCGCGAGCAGCCTCCGCCAGTCATCAGCACCAGCTCCACAATCCTCAGTATGAGGGAAAAGGAGAAATACATAGAAGATTTCGACTTTCCCTTCTGTGACGAGTCTTCTAAATATGAAAAAGTCGCTAAAATCGGCCAGGGAACCTTCGGAGAGGTCTTTAAAGCGCGGGCTAGAAACTCTTCGAAAAAATTCGTTGCCATGAAAAAAGTTCTCATGGATAATGAGAAGGAAGGCTTCCCTATCACGGCTTTGCGAGAAATAAAGATCCTACAGCTCCTCAAACACGAGAACGTCGTTAATTTGATAGAAATATGCAGAACAAAGGCTACATTGCATAATAAATATAGGTCGACATTTTACCTCGTTTTCGACTTCTGTGAACACGACTTGGCTGGATTGTTATCAAATATGAACGTTAAATTTAGCTTGGGAGAGATTAAAAAGGTCATGCAGCAGTTATTAAATGGTCTATATTACATACACAGCAATAAGATTCTGCATAGAGATATGAAAGCTGCCAATGTGTTAATAACCAAGAATGGGATTCTTAAGTTGGCTGATTTCGGTCTAGCGAGAGCTTTTAGTGTTGCCAAATCTGGACAAGTCAATAAATACACAAACAGAGTGGTTACATTGTGGTACAGGCCTCCAGAACTGCTTTTAGGTAAGTTTTTGTTTTTCTACTTTATAACCCATATCTTTACATTGCCAGATAAAGTCAATAATTATCAGTTATAATGTAAATAAATGAAACACATTTCATTCATTAAATTCATTCATTCATTCATCGGGGCCTCTTAACACAGGTATTTTCTTACTTAAAAAGAGGCACCAACACTTACCTGTATAAGTAATTCTTAAACGAAATAAACAATTTTTTTTTTTTTCATTTTTTTTTTCATTTATTTATCATTATATATATTAGCTGAGCCACTTTCCCTTCCAATTAGTTTGTAAGCATTATCATGTACTTTTATGTTCAAACCTTTATCTTAAGTTAGGGTTTTTATAATATGGATATAAAAGTAAAGTTTAAAAGCACTTACAAATCATTACAAAAAATATATAAATACATTATAAAAACCTAACCTAGGGTGTCACCGGCAGCAGGGCAAGGCCCAAGCTGCCGGTGGTCAGGGCCGCAGAGTGAGGAACCAACGTACTATACGCGCCGTGTCCAAAATTACCGCCTTCTACATCTGACCCTTGATCCAGCCACCCAGCGAGAGTCTCTCTAGGTGTTGGTCAAGACTCTTCGCTATGAGACTGTTCGCTGACACAACTTTGATTGACAATAGTAGCAGTTTCCAATAATATAAATATAGATACCTGATTTTTTCTGTCCTATCCTTATGTTAACTCAATGAGACTGTATAATTTTGTTTTGTTGGCATTTCTATCTCTGTCGCTGCCTTGCAATTCTTACTTCACTATTGTGTGTTATATTTATATCTATATGTGTAATTCATCTTCCTCGTGTAACAATTGTAACAAACTTGGAGACTTTCATTGTCAGTCGTATGTACGAACTTTCACTTTGGCAAAGTAAACACATCCACTATTTTATATTGTAAGATTGTATTTTTAGTTTTTGTTATGTAATCACGTTGATTTTCTTTTGCTTGTACCAAATACTAGTGTTATATATTATTATTTTTATATAAATAATACATTAATCAGCACATGTACGACATGGCCCTCTATGTCATCATGACATCTCACCGGCAGATTAGATGGCGCTGATCGCCGCCCATTCGCCGCCGCAAAGTCGCGTTCTGTGTTTTAAAATAGGGCCGTGTCGTACAGCTGCGTTCGTTCGTGGCCCTCAAAATGGTTTCGCCGGAAGATCAGCGCTGACTTTTGGGTTAGCATTATGCTGAGGCGGGACCATTTCGTGGTAAACTATTTATTTTTATGTTTATATTTCTTTGTTCTTTTATACTTTTGTATGTCATAGTTTATCACGAATAAATGCGATGATTCTGATTCTGATTCTGATTCAGTTTCTTAGTAATACTGTTGCACCATATTCTACTAATACACTTTGTAGATAACCCCTTGGTTGTCCACTATCGTCTTAAGAGTATTTCTGTTAGCACAAAAGCCATCTTTGATGCCGTCTGGAGACAAGACAGTGTTACTTTACGGGTATAAAGTGACACAGCTGACGACGGAGACATTAAGAAAGGGACATTTTCTCGAAGATGACCCCATGGATGGAAAAGACATTACATAAAATATATTTGGAAAATTTTAATGCCGTGAAACCAGAGGGCATACTGCAAATGTGATAGATTGATCATCGAAATTACATTATCTGCCTCTCTATCACTCTTCCATATTCATTCATAGGTGAAGGATTCCTTGAACTTTGACACATAACTAAATTCTATTTCAGGGGACCGTAATTATGGACCTCCAGTGGATATGTGGGGCGCAGGTTGCATCATGGCTGAGATGTGGACTCGGTCACCCATCATGCAGGTATGTTGGATTAAATTTAGAAGCTTAAGAATTTTAGATCAAACCCAGAACTTAATAATATCAAAGACCTATGTAACTCCGTATAAGATGAATACAGTCTTAACGAAAAAAAAATGTGCCTCGGAAATCAAGAAAATTTGATTCTCGGACAGATGGCACTACCACCAATACCAACCTTTGGCCTATTCTCGGCTAAATGGCGTTGACAGTTTCGTATGTTAACACATATCAGTGAAAGAACGGGTCAAAACGGGTTTTATTTTTAGTTTTAATAGTGTGTCGATAGATGACAGTAAATTTACAATGACAGTACCCCTCTATCCTATATATTATCTTTGATAATATGGAATGGAAGGTAACATCTGCAAATTAAAAGGGGGGTTTTTAGTATGAGGTCGGCAGAAAAATGCAAAAATTAATTCAATTCAACACAATCTGAACCATACAAAAATTATCATTTTGATTTTTTAAGGAATTGACTTTAGTTTTTCAGCGGGGCGGGCGGGTTGTGAGCGCGGCGCTATCGGGCCGTGAGCGTGACAACAACAACAACCCGCCCGCCCCGATCTCTCTAGAGAAGCAAGAATAGTGACGGCAACTTAACTTTAGCACTTAATAATAACACTCTTTTCTACAGGGCGCCACTGAACAGCAGCAACTGATCCTGATCTCCCAGCTCTGTGGCTCGTGCACCCCGGACGTGTGGCCCGGCGTTGAAGCCCTAGATCTGTACAATAAGATGGAACTACCCAAGGGTCAGAAGAGGAAGGTCAAGGTGGGTTGAAACTAAGTGTGTCCGCGAGCTGGCGCGGTTGCACGGAGCGGGTGAGAGGGTTAACGAAAAATAGTATGTGTTGTATATTGGAACGGGACGAGTGAAACAAATGCTGCTTAGATACGCACTGACGTTTATTCGCCATGACACCTTACACATTGCATACAGTAGCATACGTAACATTATGAGCGACGCTAACTGGCGCGGTCTCGTGCGACGGATTTTACCTACAATGACACATGACCAATGATGCCAATGACCAATGATGCCAATGACCATGATCAATGATGATTGATGATGATGCGTGCGCCCGCTCTGTGCAGTCTGCACCCGCGCCAGCGGACGCCCTAAAGCGCTTCTATTAGACTTGTATTTGAAATGCAATGTGGTAGATGTAGTGCATAAATTGTTTTCCATCGTATTTTCTCGGAAACGTTCGTATTTGTCATGCTACTTCACACAACAAACAAACGTGATTTTATACATTTTAAGTATATAAAACAAATATGGATAGTGTATATTTTATACCGCGTCTTATAGTACAATCGGATTAAGTCTAACCTCGAAATCCTTCCAAAGATATGAAATTTGGTATGTATGTTAATTAACATACACACTATTTGACATTTGGGGACCTCGAGAAGTCGCAGCCATCTTGGAAAATGTGTACCATCCTGGAGAAATTTAACGTCAGTAATTTTTGTACCGAGACTGACTGAAATAGCAAGACACTTCGTAACAAGAACTTTCCTGAAGTAACTAGTGGCGCTGTGGGCCGTCGACCTAGTAAACCCCCCCATTACTCCGCACATAATTTCACGAGAATCTTTTGAGAAATGTGACATACAAAAAATTTTTTCATACTAAACCAAGACGCGCGCGTATAAACTGTATATGTACTTTCAAATATACATGATAATCTAATTCTTTTATAGTCAAAGTCAAAGTCAAAATATTCTTTATTCAAATAGGCAACAAGCACTTTTAAATTATATATCTAGCCTAAACTCAAAAAATATATTTTTGCAGTTTGAAGATTAAATTTAACCTTGCCATAACTCTAACCCCTATCTTCTTGGTACAGGAAAGGCTAAAGCCGTACGTGAAGGACCCCTACGGCTGCGACCTGCTGGATAAGCTGCTGCAGCTAGACCCCGCTAAAAGGTGAGTTTGTTACATCTCAAAATACTTTGAAATCAATACTGCTTTTTGAAATGAGGGCTAACGCGTATGAATTCGCCGCTAGGGGCGCTAGTGTAGATGGTGGTCTTTTCCATAGTTCGAAATGTCAAATGTCACTTATCACTTCAATGACTGGCAGCTGTTCTTTAGTCTTTTGGACCACCATCAACAGAAGCGCCAACTGGTGAGCAAAAAAACGATAGCCCTCATTATTCATATCAGGGCACTTGAATCCCTCACTACCCAAGATTCCACGCTAGAATTCCTATTTTAACATTGTCAGGTACGACGCCGACACCGCACTAAACCACGATTTCTTCTGGACGGACCCGATGCCGTGCGAGCTCGCGAACATGCTCGCCCAGCACACGCAGAGCATGTTCGAGTACCTCGCCCCTCCCCGCCGCCCCGGCCACCTGCGTCACCACCACCATGTGGCCGGAGCGGCGCCTAAACCTCAGACCTCTGTGCAGGACTCGGGGTATCAGGATCGCGTGTTCTGAGTCACGGGTCCAAGTATCAGTCATTGTCAATCAGTAATGTCCGAAACGTTAATGCAATTAACCATTAACCAGTACAAAAAGAACCGTAAACTGTAGCCGTCCGTTACAGTTCAATTTGTACTGGTTAATTGCAATTAACGTTCGGCCAACTGTTGTCCAGCGGCGTAACTAGGGGGGGGGGCAGAGGGGGCAATCCAAGGGGGGGCGCCAAAATGGGCAAAAGGCAGCAGCAGGAAAACTTTTGTCAGTCGTCAGAGGGCGCAAATTTGGTGACTGCCCCGTACGCCATATCCTCTAGCTACGCCCCTGCTGTTGTCAATAGGTTAAGGGAAACGGACATTTTGAAAGACCTCAATATTTTTTGGATTAGAAACACAAAACCTCAGAATTCATATTTTTGAAACACAAACCCTCGGCATTCTTTAACTTCACACACAAAAACTGTATTCTTAGATTTGGAACACAAAACGCCACATGTCACAAACTTCTTAAATCGCTTGGAATGAGTTGGGACACAAAACATACACTGAGAAAAACGGAGGTTTTGTGTTTCGAGCATTGAGATTTCAAAATGTTAAAAATTATACCTTAGAATTTTGTGTTCATTAACAGCGGGTCCACACAGAACGAGTTGCCTCGCGAGGAAATTTCAGCGCGGAGCAGCTCGGTCTGTGCTGAAGTGCCTCGGACTAAGTAAGCAATGCCGCGGGCGAGGCGTCTCCACAGACCGAGCTGTTTCGCGCGGCAAATTCCTCGCGAGGCGGCTCGATCTATGTAGACTTTCCTAATTAAGAAACTACGCTTAGTACATACAACGAATTTCATTCATTGACCCGTTCGTTCCTACCTTTATCGCACGCGTGTAGTAGGGGGTATTACTGCAATGTTCTGCCACCAGAGTGCAGCAGTAGCCCGTTTAGTAAACCATAGAGTAACTTACACATACTGTGCCTTTAACAGTTTTTTGACAAGTTTTCTAAGATAATAAAATATGACATTGATGCACCAAGGCGGTTTGTTTGCAGATGACCTACCGGGAAACGCGAATCCGAAATTTCGCTATCTGCCTCTTTATCGCTCGAATATACAAGAGTGACAGAGATGTTAGATCGAAATTTCGATTTTCTTGTTTTGTGTTAGTCCCTCAGATTGTGGTGGTGGCGCCCCCTGCGCAGAGTTTCGCGTAATATTCCCTATTATATTGCTGTGCCGATGATGACGGCGATCAATGACACTCAGCAAGCGGCTAAGCGTTATTTCTTTAGATATTGTATAATATAAATACATATGAATACATTGTATATGTATACTTGTATAGGTAGATATTTTGGAAAATTAATTCAATTGATAGTTCAACTATCTATTTTAAAAGACTGGCAAACAGCTGTGTAACATAAAAAAAGTGTTTTATTGATGTCTATAACTTTCTACTGTTATATAACCATAGAGAAAATATAAGTATAGAAAGTGGTGACTCCATACATCAGTTTTCTTACCAAAACGCGCCTTATTTCGTAGTCGACATCTAGCGTCGAGTAGCGGCACTCTCAGTACTGCTACTCGACAGTAGATGTAGCGGCGAACAAAAAGTTTAATGCTCAACATTTTTCAGCTAATATTATAACCAGAGTAACCGGAACTCTAGTTTCATTTCAAATCCTACGGTTACTCTGGTTATATATTAGCTGAAAATCGTTGAGCATTAGAATTTTTGTTTGCCGCTACATCTATTGTCGAGTAGCAGTACTGAGAGTTCCGCTACTTGACGCTAGATGTCGACTACGAAATAAGGCGCGAAAACTTATGTATGCTCTATGTTTATAACTCACTTTTATGTATAAATATAGGGTGGGCCAGTGATAAATTCTCTTTTCGTAAGAGGTCGAGAACGAAAAGAGAATTTATCACTGGCCCACCCTATACATAAAACCTATAAACTGATTTTGTTGTTATATTTTGTTTTGAATAATACAAATTAATGATTTTATGCAAACAAAAGTACTGCATAAATAGATATAAGGAAGGAATGATACTTTTTATAACCTTATTATTAATCGCACTTAAACTATCGTGAGACATATTTCAAAATATTTATCAGTACGGTTTTTATTCACTATTATGTGACGACACGACACGACACGACACGACACGACACTATTGTGTTACAGTGCACGACGTACAACCGCCGCGGACACTCGTGCCTGAGGATGGATTCCCAAAGAATCCGAAACATGTCGCCAAAAGCGACTAAACATTATAGTGAGTAAAAACCGTACTGATAAATATTTTGAACCTTATTATTTGTAATTTTCATGATTGTCTTACATAATCTCGGAGGTATCCTCCAATTACATAATATTTGAGTGATTAGGCGATTTTTAAACGTGTTATGGGATAAGTTTGCTATTATTTATAACATTACATTTCTGCAATATTTTTGTAACTTTCGCCAGATACTTACAAATATATGAACACGTCTAAGGAGTATTACTGCAATGTTCTGCCGCCAGAGTGCAGCACTAGCACATATTGTAAACCCTACAGTAACTTATACATAATATGCCTTAAACAGTGACAAGTTTTCACTATGACATTGATGCATCAAGGCGGTTTGTTTACAGAGAGCGTTATCGCTCTCTGCAAGGGCCTGACACTCTTTGATAGAGAAAGATAGTCTTATTGCGATTCCTATTAGAGGAAAGAGAAAATAGTGCCATGCTTTGTCCTTATCACCGACCGGGTGGCATCATAGGTAGGAGGCGATGGCGAAATACCGAAATTTATAAGAGTGAAAGAGAAAAAATCCTATGCTGCCCAAATTTTATATGAATATTCTTTCTCTTACCCCCGGTCGCTCGGAGTCGCGTCTATAACTACTTGTATATATAGGTACTAAACTCTCTGTGTAACCGCTCTCTGTAAACAAGCGATAGGCTCTCAGTATGTGCTAGTAGCGCCCTCTACGCAGAGTTTTGCGTAATATTCCCTACTGCAAAGGCTTAAGAGTGCGTGTTCAGATATTTTTGGCCATCGTAGCCGTTCCGATATATCTGAAGCGACTGTACATGTAAAGTAAGCTAAGTTTACGACTCTTCATTGTTATGATATGATAATATTGTTAATAATGACTCGTATATGTATAAATGTGTATACATCTTGTTCTGAGCTAAGTAGCGTACGTAATTTGTGTAAATATGAAAATAAAGCATTTTTCTACGTAATTTAGACTTTTATATTTCCTTATTTGATATATTACTTTTAGCTTTTAACTTGGTACAGTCGCCATCAGATATATCGGAGCGGCCAAGGTGCTCACAAATATCTGAACACGCCTCTATTGTCAAGGCGGTAAGTGCGTGTTGAGATATTTATGAGCACCTCGGCCGCTCCGATATATCTGATGGCGACTACAATAAAACAACATAAGAGTTTAGAACTATGCTAAAGTTAATTTTTTACGCGAAAATTTCAAAGCAATCATTTCAATTTTAGGTTCGATAGTTAGATTTTTCTGTCATTTCATTTTTTGAAAAAAAAAAACTAAACAGCGGAATGGCTGTGATAATTACTCAAGTAATTATGGATGAAGCTTATCGCGAGATCTCTAGAGTGGGTTGAAACTGCTGAGATTAGAGAAGTGTCACTGTAAATACCTTACTAACTGAAAATGCAACTTCGCCATTTCTCAGTAGAGTTGATAATATTGTAGTATTTAAATTAATACTTAAATCAGGCGTGATTCTTTCGTCGCGCCGCTACAAGTACATGCGGCCACCCCCAATTCTGAGGTCTAGCCATAGTAATGGGGTTGGCAACTGTCAAAGGTTTGCAGAGATGGCGCCATCATAGCTTGCCTCTTTTTCTATGAGATTTGGCTTAAAGGGCTGGCATCCAGGGCATTAAAAAAACAAAATCGACACAATTTTAGGGATTGACGGGGCAAGCTATGCTGGCGCCATCTGCTAATTATTTCGACCGGCCAACCCCGTTGCCGCGCACTGCTACGGATCGGACGCGTGTTCGCGCATGCGCCACCTAGCGGTCATATCTGTCGTAAAGTCGTAGTAGTCGCGTTTTGTTAGGGAGTGAATCTTCTGTACCTAGTACTATTATTTATTCTGTGCTTAAATATAATAAGTGTTTAATATGTGTTGTAAAGATAAATTGGCAAGAAGCATCATTGTCTTATGCTTACGGCGGTTCCCTGAGCCAGAAGGCGAAAAATCTCCTTATATGATCCTGTTTTTCTAAGAGGCGTTGATATTCGTAGACGTGGAAAAAATATATGTAGTTCTTGACTATATTATCTTTAATATCATAGCTTGCGATAGACCATAGAGTAACTTATACTAGAGCGGTACTGTCATATTAAATTTTGTAACCCCAGTAAATTCACTGCCATCTGTCGACACACTTTAAAACTAAAAATAAATATTTATAAAAATACGATAAAATGTATTTAAATATGGATAAATGATTTTTTTATTTGCATTAATTATTTTTATATGATTTTGACCCATGTTCTTTCACTGGTATGCGTTAAAATTATAAATAACAAACGAAACAGTCAACGCCCTCTATACGAGTGTAGGCCAAAACTAGTGGCGCCATCTGATCGAAAATCAAATTTTCGTGATTTTCGAGGCACGTTTTTTCCTTAGACTGTATCCATCTATTACGGAGTTATATCAATCTTTGGATACACGAATTATGACACTTCGCTCGATACAATTAATTCCCAAAGTAACCTCTAACTCGGACTTTTAATCCAACTTTACTCGGTTATTTATTATGTGATACTATAAACAAAAAAAGAAGAAAAAACAATCTTAACTTAAATAGTAATTTCATAGCTTTCGAATTTCGATATTGTAGGGTAACGTTTTTAAAATAAATAAAAATCGACAAAATTCGATCAAAATTGACACTTGGCGCGCATGATCTTTCCCGTTCTTTCTTGCGAAATGTGACAGAGACAGCGGCAAACCGATGGAACGGCCTTAAGCTATTAGTATTAGAAGCCAAGTGCACTCTGTGCCTAATTAATGTTACGGCTAGGCCTTTGAGATAACGAATTATTAATCACTCAATTATCTACAGGTTTCTACAGGAAATTGGACGAATAAATACGAGTACATAACGTTTTATAGGTATACCACTTATCTCAAGAAATTGGTTAAAAAGTTGCAATGGTGATTTTATAGTTAGAAGGTAGCAGTTTTTTGGGGCTAAACCTAGTTTTTATAGAGGTACCTATATACACAATGTTTTTGTTTCTTACAGACAGAAGTGTGCACTAATTACCTACAGTATCAACTATACCTACTTATTATTTAAATATAAATAGTAGGTACAATATTGTCAACTGTGAAATGGCCAAGCTGTTAGTAATTATATTCAGTAAGTATTCACCGATATTGCCTTTAAACGATTGTAAATGTCGCTTTTAACCTTTTGGAAGCCACTGACTGACTGACCGATATATACGCATCGTAGGTTCAACGCCAAAGACCGATTAACAGGTCATAGACCACAGAGCAACATAGACCTACATGCATATGCATAAAGTTCAATTTCAGTTTTGACACTTCGGTGACGCCGTGGCGTCTGGATGACTGCTTTTGTGTTTGACACGGCGTCGAAAAGGCCCAGAGGGCCTACTGCGAACCACGTTCGACGTGTTGCCTCCCTGTCACACTTACATACGAATTTACAAGTGCGACAGAGGGCAACACGTTGAACGTGGTTCGCGGTAGGCCCTCAGGGCCGGGTAGGGGGTGTCCTATACTTCGTTTTATATGACGGTTGACCGGTGATCAATGCGATAGAAAAGTGTCAGACGCTCCGGCCTGGCCCCGGGCCGGTCTAACGTGAGTCATCCTTTATGGAAGTTCATGTGTAGTAAGACTAGTAAGCAAGTCACCAGTAAGCAGTCAGGGAAATAAAATTGGATACCGTTTTATTAGGTAGACATATGATTTTTTTATCCAATTTAGTTAATCTCTTTCACCAAATGGGCATTTTCTATGAAAAGGGACCTTATTGTCGATGGCGCTTACGCCGCACAGCGTCGCGCTGCATTGTATTTATATCGGAGCATCGTTCATAATGGCGTAAGCGCCATCGACAATAAGGTCCCTTTTTATAGAAATTACCATAGCCTAGTTCATTTTAGATTCCATCTACTCCCAATTAGTACTTACACCCAGGTAGCAAAGTGACGTCAGCGACGTCATAATGACGTCATTTATACGTCACAATGACGAAACGGACGTCATAATGACGTATAAATGCTACCTGGGAGCCTGGCTGGTGCTGCCTCCGCGTACGCCTTATGTGACGGGCAAGGATAGCAAAACATTAGGTGTAGGTACCCGTTGCACTTATTAGAAAGAACCTCCTCTTAATTGTCAGGGACACCATTTTCCCGTGTACGAGAAACACATGAAACTGAAGACCTTATACATACCTAATAAACATAATATGTACAGTCGCCATCAGATAATCGGAGCGGCCGAGGCGCTCACAAATATCTGAACACGCCTCTATTGTCAAGAGAGTGCGTGTTCAGATATTTTTGAGCACCTCGGCCGCTCCGATATATCTGATGGCGACTACAATAAAACAACATAAGAGTTTAGAACTATGCTAAAGTTAATTTTTTACGCGAAAATTTCAAAGCAATCATTTCAATTTTAGGTTCGATAGTTAGATTTTTCTGTCATTTCATTTTTTGAAAAAAAAAAACTAAACAGCGGAATGGCTGTGATAATTACTCAAGTAATTATGGATGAAGCTTATCGCGAGATCTCTAGAGTGGGTTGAAACTGCTGAGATTAGAGAAGTGTCACTGTAAATACCTTACTAACTGAAAATGCAACTTCGCCATTTCTCAGTAGAGTTGATAATATTGTAGTATTTAAATTAATACTTAAATCAGGCGTGATTCTTTCGTCGCGCCGCTACAAGTACATGCGGCCACCCCCAATTCTGAGGTCTAGCCATAGTAATGGGGTTGGCAACTGTCAAAGGTTTGCAGAGATGGCGCCATCATAGCTTGCCTCTTTTTCTATGAGATTCGGCATCCAGGGCATTAAAAAAACAAAATCGACACAATTTTAGGGATTGACGGGGCAAGCTATGCTGGCGCCATCTGCTAATTATTTCGACCGGCCAACCCCGTTGCCGCGCACTGCTACGGATCGGACGCGTGTTCGCGCATGCGCCACCTAGCGGTCATATCTGTCGTAAAGTCGTAGTAGTCGCGTTTTGTTAGGGAGTGAATCTTCTGTACCTAGTACTATTATTTATTCTGTGCTTAAATATAATAAGTGTTTAATATGTGTTGTAAAGATAAATTGGCAAGAAGCATCATTGTCTTATGCTTACGGCGGTTCCCTGAGCCAGAAGGCGAAAAATCTCCTTATATGATCCTGTTTTTCTAAGAGGCGTTGATATTCGTAGACGTGGAAAAAATATATGTAGTTCTTGACTATATTATCTTTAATATCATAGCTTGCGATAGACCATAGAGTAACTTATACTAGAGCGGTACTGTCATATTAAATTTTGTAACCCCAGTAAATTCACTGCCATCTGTCGACACACTTTAAAACTAAAAATAAATATTTATAAAAATACGATAAAATGTATTTAAATATGGATAAATGATTTTTTTATTTGCATTAATTATTTTTATATGATTTTGACCCATGTTCTTTCACTGGTATGCGTTAAAATTATAAATAACAAACGAAACAGTCAACGCCCTCTATACGAGTGTAGGCCAAAACTAGTGGCGCCATCTGATCGAGAATCAAATTTTCGTGATTTTCGAGGCACGTTTTTTCCTTAGACTGTATCCATCTATTACGGAGTTATATCAATCTTTGGATACACGAATTATGACACTTCGCTCGATACAATTAATTCCCAAAGTAACCTCTAACTCGGACTTTTAATCCAACTTTACTCGGTTATTTATTATGTGATACTATAAACAAAAAAAGAAGAAAAAACAATCTTAACTTAAATAGTAATTTCATAGCTTTCGAATTTCGATATTGTAGGGTAACGTTTTTAAAATAAATAAAAATCGACAAAATTCGATCAAAATTGACACTTGGCGCGCATGATCTTTCCCGTTCTTTCTTGCGAAATGTGACAGAGACAGCGGCAAACCGATGGAACGGCCTTAAGCTATTAGTATTAGAAGCCAAGTGCACTCTGTGCCTAATTAATGTTACGGCTAGGCCTTTGAGATAACGAATTATTAATCACTCAATTATCTACAGGTTTCTACAGGAAATTGGACGAATAAATACGAGTACATAACGTTTTATAGGTATACCACTTATCTCAAGAAATTGGTTAAAAAGTTGCAATGGTGATTTTATAGTTAGAAGGTAGCAGTTTTTTGGGGCTAAACCTAGTTTTTATAGAGGTACCTATATACACAATGTTTTTGTTTCTTACAGACAGAAGTGTGCACTAATTACCTACAGTATCAACTATACCTACTTATTATTTAAATATAAATAGTAGGTACAATATTGTCAACTGTGAAATGGCCAAGCTGTTAGTAATTATATTCAGTAAGTATTCACCGATATTGCCTTTAAACGATTGTAAATGTCGCTTTTAACCTTTTGGAAGCCACTGACTGACTGACCGATATATACGCATCGTAGGTTCAACGCCAAAGACCGATTAACAGGTCATAGACCACAGAGCAACATAGACCTACATGCATATGCATAAAGTTCAATTTCAGTTTTGACACTTCGGTGACGCCGTGGCGTCTGGATGACTGCTTTTGTGTTTGACACGGCGTCGAAAAGGCCCAGAGGGCCTACTGCGAACCACGTTCGACGTGTTGCCTCCCTGTCACACTTACATACGAATTTACAAGTGCGACAGAGGGCAACACGTTGAACGTGGTTCGCGGTAGGCCCTCAGGGCCGGGTAGGGGGTGTCCTATACTTCGTTTTATATGACGGTTGACCGGTGATCAATGCGATAGAAAAGTGTCGGACGCTCCGGCCTGGCCCCGGGCCGGTCTAACGTGAGTCATCCTTTATGGAAGTTCATGTGTAGTAAGACTAGTAAGCAAGTCACCAGTAAGCAGTCAGGGAAATAAAATTGGATACCGTTTTATTAGGTAGACATATGATTTTTTTATCCAATTTAGTTAATCTCTTTCACCAAATGGGCATTTTCTATGAAAAGGGACCTTATTGTCGATGGCGCTTACGCCGCACAGCGTCGCGCTGCATTGTATTTATATCGGAGCATCGTTCATAATGGCGTAAGCGCCATCGACAATAAGGTCCCTTTTTATAGAAATTACCATAGCCTAGTTCATTTTAGATTCCATCTACTCCCAATTAGTACTTACACCCAGGTAGCAAAGTGACGTCAGCGACGTCATAATGACGTCATTTATACGTCACAATGACGAAACGGACGTCATAATGACGTATAAATGCTACCTGGGAGCCTGGCTGGTGCTGCCTCCGCGTACGCCTTATGTGACGGGCAAGGATAGCAAAACATTAGGTGTAGGTACCCGTTGCACTTATTAGAAAGAACCTCCTCTTAATTGTCAGGGACACCATTTTCCCGTGTACGAGAAACACATGAAACTGAAGACCTTATACATACCTAATAAACATAATATGTACAGTCGCCATCAGATAATCGGAGCGGCCGAGGCGCTCACAAATATCTGAACACGCCTCTATTGTCAAGAGAGTGCGTGTTCAGATATTTTTGAGCACCTCGGCCGCTCCGATATATCTGATGGCGACTGTACATAATATAGGTATTTGTATGGTGATTATACTTTTGTTTATTATTTGCAATAATTGCAGGTATCCTCGGCTACTATTGGCAAGTAAATGCGATCAATAAATATAATGAGTGAGTGTGATTTACATTTATCTATACACCTTATAAAACAAGTTTCCCGCCGCGCATGTCTTTCTCTATGCATTCTGTCTATCTGTTCGTGATAAACTCATAAACTACTGAACGGATTTTCATGCGGTTTTCACTTCAATAGGCGGTCTAGCATAAGTTGCGTTCTCGCGCGCGACTCCATACATCTAGCGCGACTTCAAGTATGGACTCGCGCGCGAGAACGCAACTTATGCTATAGACCGCTAGAGCGATTTGAGAAAGGTTTATGTCAGGGGGGTGTCACTGCGCAGTTTAGGTATATTTGGCCGGCGCACCGCCCGGGCAGGAGTATGGCAGTGGGCTGCCGCTCGCGCAAAATTGAAAATACGCAATGGCTTCGAAACCTAAATCGCGATCTAATCTGTATAAAAGATAATGTTCTGTTTACGGATGTCTGAATAAAGGGAAGAACAAGGATGCAGAAAAAACATTTTTTTTAAATTCCGGACTATATTGACCGACATATTTTCAAAGGAATAAGTACTTCTGTGGCATACCTACTTCAGTGAGAATCAGACATACTATCTCCGGCTAAAAATTTTATGTTTACGTTTGTAATTCCTACATATTTATCTTAAAAATAATAAATCAGTAGGTATAGGCACAAAAACTTGTCAAGTGACAACCCCGTGCCGACACTCGCAGCTCGGTCATAAAACTGCGGCGCGCAAAGAAGATTCACGGTTCGTACGCGGTTATAAGTTTCAATTTTGCTTGCAGGCGGCGAGTGTAGGTATAATTTTGTACCTAAATCTGGCTTTTGTGAAGGAGTGAATTTTCTGTACGGTAGTACTATTAGTTATTCTGTGTTTATGTGTATAATTTGTTAAGATTTTATGTAACCCGTGCGAAGCCGGGGCAGGTCGCTAGTAAAATATAATTATAACGCGTCATACTTTGAACGCGTCACGCACTATCATTTTTACGCTATTTTGGCTGCACTCTCATACAAATCACGTTTTTTTTTTTTGTTCTGTTCTCTTCAGCATTCATTAGCATTTTTTTTTTTTACAAATCACGCCGACAATCAGCAGCTATATCCCATCTCAATAAAAATTAGCGCGATGTAGAGGTCTTGGTACAGCGCCATCTAGTGTGATATTTGGTAAACCTTTGTATATGAAAGTTCGGACTCAAATAGCGCTGTAACGCTTTTAAACAGAAAAGTGCTGCGCTAAAGGTTAAATTCTTGGTCATGTTTCCAGTGCATTTATCTTAAAGTTTATATTTTAGCTATACCTTCATACAAATCACGCCATATGACAATCAGCAGCTGAAGACCTTAATGACGCTCACCGATTCGGATGACGTGGACATAATGAAACACAGCCACGGTTTGAACGACACTACTGATGTGTTGGTGTCCCCAAAAGATCGCATGAAGGTAGAAAAGTTTGCCAAGTTGAGAGGAATGGGCGTTAAATATGTAGATCATTATGGCAGGTGAGTTTTTATACTTTTTAGGGTTCCGTACCCAAAGGGTAAAAACGGGACCCTATTACTAAGACTCCGCTGTCCGTCTGTCCGTCCGTCGGTCTGTGACCAGGCTGTATTTCATGAACCGTGATAGCTAGACAGTTGAAATTTTCACAGATGATGTATTTCTGTTGCCGCTATAACAACAAATACTAAAAACAGAATAATATAAATATTTAAATGGGGCTCCCATACAACAAACGTGATTTTCTTGCTGTTTTTTTCCGTAATGTTACGGAACCCTTCGTGCGCGAGTCCGACTCGCACTTGGCCGGTTTTTTTTAATTATAAATATATGTATTAATGTTGCCAAACAATAGGTACTATGCGAGCAACCTTACCTAAGTAGTACACGCTGTTCAGATCCCTTGAACAACGCTCGACGCAACGCTGCACGCTCCGTCTACACTGAGGCTTTGATCTTTAGTATTAAATTTTTCAGATATTTTGATAAGGAGGTCGCACTGATAAGAAAACATGACCAGTACCAGTCATTACAATATAATTCCTACCAAGATGTAAGTATTGTATTAAATTCAGTTATAATAATGAACATCATAATTATTACCTAATGGACAAAGTTTATCGCTGCTGAATTAGCTTTGTCTAACTCTAGCAATTTAGTGGAATTAATTGCATTGTTCGCTCAAATTATAGATATTAAAGCACTTAAAAACTGTCGCAAAGGAAAATCGCCGGTATGTAAAACTACAGTACCTTGGAAGGAGCTACGAAGGTCGAGTCATGAATCTGATCAAGATCTCCGCTAACCACAGGGCCCGGAATCCTATTATATTTCTAGACGCAGGTAAATAACACCCATTCCCACTTCCAAATTCAGTCCCACTCAGACGCTTTGCCAGTCCCAGTCGGAGTCAACTGGTCAAAGTCAAAATCGGAAACATAATTTGATGAACAATTAAAACAGCAAGAATTTCAAGATCTTTTTGTTTCACGCATGCAGCAAAATATAATTTTGCTCACTGTTTTTAAACATCAATGTAGTTCGAATTGCGAAGGTTAAAAGTGTGTGCCACATGAGACCAAACACTGCACCAATTGCACCTTATTTCTTAAGTCCTTAAAATTTTATTCGCAGCAAAAACTAACTTTGGTCTCTTGTTACGTAAATAACTATTTGGTTACTATAATTGCCCTCTTAATGCACAAGTAATTATTAACATGTAAATATGATGGCAAGATTAATCATTTTAATTCGAAATTATTGTCGATCAATTACATACATTTTCAAGGTGCCCATGCACGAGAGTGGGCGGCCCCTGCATTTGCGATGTACATAATCGACCAGCTAGTGATGGCGTTAAAGAAAAGAGGTGAAACGGAGGATCTGCTCGGCGTGGACTGGTACATACTGCCCTTGGTCAACCCTGACGGCTATGAATACACGAGATCGGACCCTGACGTGAGAACCTATTGATAATTCTATCCTCCACGTTACGAAACATGTCTATGATGACATCTCGAGCTCAATTTCTCTTTGTATTTCCGTCGATGAATTCCTTTGACTGCTTCCTTCCAACTGCATCATTCGATCAGTTCCATGCCATGAACACTCGCCACTGTGACCATACTTTAAAGCTGGTTATCATACTATAAGTACCATTTTTTTTTCACAGAACCGTATGTGGAGAAAATCAAGATCGAAAACATGGAGAAAGGAATGCTTCGGGGCAGATATCAATCGGAATTACGACTTCATGTGGGGTTACAGAGGCGCTTCCTTTGATCCTTGTAACTTTCAAACATACGCTGGTGAAAAGGCCTTCTCTGAGCGCGAGACGAGACTAGTGCGCAAAGTAATGAAGGATAACTCCAAACGTATCAAGCTGTACATATCTATACACACATACGGGGAATACTTTATTCATCCTTGGGGTTTTACGGGAAGTTATTTGCCAGATGAATGGGAGAAGTTCCATCGTCTTGCACAAGTGTATTCTAAGGCTGTAGTCAAAGCGGGAGGGCGACCGTTTAGAGTCATGAGCACTGGGCAATGGTACCCAGCTGCCGGAGGAAGTGCTGATTACGCTTTTGCCATAGTAAAGATTCCATATGCATACACTTTGGAAATTACTGACGGCTACGAATTTAACTATCCAGAAGGACTGTTGCACACAGTTCTGCCACAGTATTACGAAGGTTTGAAAGTTTTGGCTGAAGAAATTAAGCGGGAATTTCCCAATAAAGGCTGAATTACAATCGATATACATTCTTTTGTTTTTGCAATAATTGCAATCACTACACGATCTAACTAACTTGCCTATTATCCAATTTTATATGGAGAACCATACATAATTAATTAATTAACATTCGCGTTCCGATGCTAAAACTGATTCGACGTATCGTCTAGGCATATATCTACAATGTTTCTTTTTAATTCCTCTTCTACACAGAAGTAGACAATAATTAAATTATTATACCTATTATTTAAATATAAATCGCAAAATATTAACAACTGAGAAATGTCCAAGCTGTTATTAATTATATTCAGTAAGTATACAAATACAATTATTTTTTACTTATTGCACAACTTTACCGAACTGATATGCCCGTCAAACCTTCGAGAAATGAGCGTACTCCCATCTTACATGCCGGCAATATACTTACAACCCCTTTGGTGTTGCGGGTAGTCGCTTACCATTCGATCGACGATTCGTCTGCTCGTGTACCCCCTATATCATAAAAAAATATCGGCGCTCGCTTAGACATAGATCAGCATTTCCCAAACTACCTATGGGTCGACCCATTGGTGGGTCGCGAGCGAATATTGAGTGGGCCCTGAAATTACAAGGTAATCTGAGCGTTACCAATAATATTTTATGCCTTGCTATTAAGACGGCCAAGAGGTGCAGGGTCCCGTCCCGAATTTGGCAGGTGGGTCGGAGCTCGGAGCCCAGTCAACTTTGGGAACCACTGACTAGGTTAGATACATATACTTAAGTCTTGTTCGTGTTATATTTCTATTAAGGTATTAATTGAAATAATTGCAGGTATCCTCGGTCGCCTTTGGCAAGTTAATGGGATAAATAAATATAATGAGTGAGTGCAGTGAGCCGTATTTTACCTATATAAAAATGTGGTATTTTCTATAAAAAGGGACCTTATTGTCGATGGCGCTTACGCCATTATTAACGATGCTCCGATATAAATACAATGCCGCGCGTCTGTGCGGCGTAAGCGCCATCGACAATAAGGTCCCTTTTTATAGAAAATGCCTCAAATATTTAACGTGTCGGGCCGTGGACCGGATGTAAGCGGCGAGCGGCAAATCAAGTCCGTGCACACATTTGGTCGCAAGCAATATATGCATGGGCTTGATTGTCCGCACGCCGTTCATCTTCTGTTTCATTTTAGCTACACACTCATACAAATTACGCCATATGACCACAAGCAGCTGAAGACCTTAATGACGCTCACCGATTCAGATGACGTGGACATAATGAAACACAGCCACGGTTTGAACGACACTACTGATGTGTTGGTGTCCCCAAAAGATCGCATGAAGGTAGAAAAGTTCGCCAAGTTGAAAGGAATGAGCGTTAAACTTGTAGATCATTATGGCAGGTGAGCTTATGCTTTTTATAAATATATTGATTTATTTTTATTATTTTATTCAACACTTTAGGGGAACGTAGTTGGGTGAGAAAAAGGTACCGTTGACGGGTACACTTAGACTGATTTATTAAATCATAATCAAGTGTTTTATACATCTCTAATCTACGGCGGTACAGACATTATCTTAATCCAATCAGCGCGTGCTCTAACCTATACGAAGTTATCGACACGCGCCGATAATATTTTGCTGACCGCCATATTACTCCCCCCTTAGTAACCGGTAGGGTTGACGATCAGGTCCTTCGCAGGAGCTGTCCTGAACAGGATACGATTATTGCCTACGATTACGATACGATTATTTCACTTCCACGACGTTATAACTTCAATCACGGCTCCGCGACCGTGAACTTGAAAATGAATTGCTGCGGCATGTCTCGACGCGTGCTGCGTTGACAATAATTTCCTCGCGCGTGTCGCGTATTGTGCTTGCTTGCATTTTTGAGTGCGGCTTCAAAACAATTATAATATGTAGCTGGCATGACTTCATTTAATTAATTTGCAATTCGGCGTGAATTTCCTTGAATATATTCCTGATGCGTTGTGACAGTCCTCCCCGTTGCATCATTTCCTTAAACTTGTCGTTCTTGGAAGAAACGGAGACGTGCCGATGTCTTCTAATACGTCTGGGCGGACGTATGAAGAGTGCAGCCAGGGTGCTCAGAGCCAGCGTGGCGAGCGGAAATGCTCGAGCCAGGGTGGCGAGCGGAGAATCTCGAGCCATTGTGGCGAGCGGGGTGCTCGGAGCCGACAAGGCGAGCGTTGAGGGCGACGACTAGTAGTGGAGCGTTGAGTAGAGTAGTCGGGTCACTAGGTTTGCTGCGTGTCACATCAGGATTAATCAGGATCCTCTTGCCATAAAGCGTTGGTGGATATCTGATGTCATGGTGAGGTCATGTTAGGCTCGTTGTAATTATCTCTTCTTCCTTCTGAAGATATTCTGTGGTCCAAGAATCCGGAAACCGGAATATAATGGGAGTAGCCGCTTTTTTCCTGCGATGTTATTTGGTAGTGTCGGTGATGTCATTTGATGGAAGGGTGGCGAAATCAAATTGAGACGAGATCACTTTGTCAGTCCTTCTCGACCAGCAATTGAATGTCGCAGTCACTTACTTCCGAGGCTTCTTCACTGGAGCTCTTCGTGTAGACATCTCAGTAGGTGCGTGTTCCTTCGGCGGGTTACCACTGTAGGGAAGTGGCACCCGTGCACGTCGGTCCCCGTAGGGACCCCACTCGGGGTCACCACTTTAGGGGAACGTAGTTGGGTGAGAAAAAGGTACCGTTGACGGGTACACTTAGACTGATTTATTAAATCATAATCAAGTGTTTTATACATCTCTAATCTACGGCGGTACAGACATTATCTTAATCCAATCAGCGCGTGCTCTAACCTATACGAAGTTATCGACACGCGCCGATAATATTTTGCTGACCGCCATAAACACAACAAATGGTCCAATGAGTGTTAGTTGATCCTAGCCTATGTTAGTTCTTAATAATAAACATAGATTTTGTACTTTGACAAAGTTTCCACATTAAAGGACAATCAAGCTTATTAGCTATCATGTTTAAGATGCTATTACTGCTCCCACGTACCCTACTTAAGAGCGAGGCCGTTTTCTTACGCCAGATAGCGTCGAAGCAAACATAGTCGACGCGCTGCAGTATCGTGGAAGCCGTAGTAGCACCCTAAATACGTTGTTATACTGTATACGCAGATTATAAGCCCTATATACGCGTGTTATATATTATTTATGCCAAACAATACTATGCGAGCAGCCTTAGTGCACGCTGCTCAGATCCCTTGAACGCTCGACGCAACGCTGCACGCCCCGCCATAATATTCGCCATACGTGCCGCTAGTCGCTCTCCACTGAGACCCTAATACCACAGAATAAGTAATAGTATTATCATACAGAACGGCCACGCACCGCCCCGCCCCGATTCGAATTACCTCGCCCCGCGACACCAGATTGACGGCCGTTTGCCGGCCGCTCGGTAATATTTTTAAGCAACTTGCACTAAGCGCGTGTACAGACGTGCCGTTTACACATAGAAACGCAAGTGATTTTTGATGTATAGCGTGTCCGCCCTGTGCTAATACATTGATGCTTTGATCCATATAGTATTACCTAAATTTTTCAGATATTTTGACAAGGAGGTGGCACTGATAAGAAAGCATGACCACTACCAGTCATTACAATATAATTCCTACCAAGATGTAAGTATTGTATTAAATTCCGTTATAATAATGAACATTAATGGACAAAGATTACAATAATTAAATAAATAATAAATTATAACATATAAATAAGTACCATTTATTATTGATGTTACATAACGGTATACAAGTAGGTACCCTAACGACGCAATGATACGAATAAACATGTCTAAGATAGAGCTAGAATATGTACCTGCTTTTACCCGTTTAATTGTTAATACGAGCTAATACGGTGCCATACAGACAGATACACACACATAGCGGTCTAACTGCAAACCCCCTCTTTTTGCGTCACATTAACTTTATTTTAGGAATTAAGTCATTCCATTTTTCGCTCAAATTATAGATATCAACGCACTTAAAAACTCTCGCAAAAGAAAATCGCCGCTATGTAAAACTGCAGAACCTGGGAAGGAGCTACGAAGGTCGAGTAATAACCCTGATCAAGATCTCCACTAACCACAGAGCCCGGAATCCTATCATTTTTCTAGACGCAGGTAAATGGTATATTTTCCATTACACTTTTTTTCACCATGGTCTCATCTGAAGTGCTAAAAGTGCCCAGCGTCATGCTGAACTGAGATGCTGATGAAGATTTCGTGGCACTTTTTCCTTACCTATATTTTTCTTAACAATTATTGTCATAAATAGATGTGTTTACTAAAAATAGAGAAGTAGCTAAAACAAATTCCCATTCCGACATTTCCGACTCTTATTCCTATTCCCAGACCAAATCTAACTCGCCATTCGCTGTGCCAGACTGTGTTCAATTTGTCTTGTTACAAGACAGCGGCGCCAGTGTATCGTTCTATCGTTGTCTTGTATACTAATACAGGACAACGGCGGCCAAAGGGTTAGCAAGCATATGACTTGGTTTACATTTTATATTACAGAGATTCTGTTAGGACACGATCACATACATGTATTTACATTACTTTCGTCAATCGTTACGTTGATGTAGAGTAAAAATTTACTGCTCTTGCTAAACTATTGCGACACAATAATGTAAATAATGACGAGTTTCATAATTTCAGTTCGAAAGGATTGTGTACCTCTATCAAACCTCTATACTTAAAATAAAAACTACCATTAATTAAGTAGGTATGTACATTTTCAAGGTACCCATGCAAGAGAGTGGGCAGCCCCTGCATTTGCGATGTACATAATCGACCAACTAGTGATGGCGGCAAAGAAACCGACCCACGAAACGGAGTGGCTGCACGGCTTGGACTGGTACATACTGCCCGTGGTCAACCCTGACGGCTATGAATACACGAGATCCGACCCTGACGTGAGAACCTATTGATTATTCTATCCTCCACGTCCATGAAACATGTCTATGATAAGCTGCAACAAGTTATTTACTTTATTAACAATTTGCAGACAGAGCTGTACGAGGAGTAGTCCGAGTCCGTTCTTTGTGTATCAATGACATCTTGAGCTCGATTTCTCTTTGTATTTCCGTGGATGAATTCCTTTGGCTTCTTTCTTCCTACTGCATCATTCGATCAGTTCCATTCTATGGACGCTCGCCACTGTGGCCGTACTTTAAGGCTGTTAATCATACTATAATTATATTTTTTTCATAGAACCGTATGTGGAGAAAGTCAAGATCGAAAACATGGAGAAAGGAATGCTTCGGGGCAGATATCAATCGGAATTATGACTTCATGTGGGGTTACCGCGGCGCTTCTTTCGATCCCTGCAACTTCCAAACGTACGCCGGTGAAAAGGCTTTCTCTGAACGCGAGACGAGACTAGTTCGCAAAGTAATGAAGGCTAACTCCAAACGTATCAAGCTGTACATATCTATACACTCATACGGGGAGTACTTTGTGTATCCTTGGGGCTTTACGGGGAGTTATTTGCCAGATGAATGGGAGAGGTTCCATCGTCTTGCGCAAGTATATTCTAATGCTGTGGTAAAAGCAGGAGGGCGACCGTTTAGGATCATGAGTGCTGGGCAATGGTACCCAGCTGCCGGAGGCAGCGATGACTACGCTTTTGCGGTGGAAAAGATTCCATATGCATACACTTTGGAAATTACTGACGGCTACCAATTCAACTTTCCAGAGGGACTCTTGCACACAGTTCTGCCACAGTATTACGAAGGTTTGAAAGTTATGGCTGAAGAAATTAAACGGGATTTTCCCAATAAAGGCTGAATGACAATGTTCCTTAGATGAGATTTTTAGTTCTCGTATTAAAACCTCACTTCTATGACAATTTTTCGACTTACGATTTCAAATACAAATATATAAATCTCTTTATCTACACACATATCATAAACCCTCTATGATGCCTTCAAAATCCGTAAATAATGGCCAACATTAAGATAAACTGTTTTGTTACAGCAAATTTTTTATCTGTAAAAATGTTATTATTGCTAAATAATAACATCGAATTCGATAACATTATTTTATTCAAATTTCGAACATCTCTGAAAAACAAAGAAATTTGATTTGACCTCTATTCTAATATCAGTCGAGATGATGTTTTATTCGAAATGAAATGTCAATTGCATACAAATTTGACAAATCTCGCTTGTTAGTTGGTATCGAACGATATGGCAATCGACCCTCACTCTAGTTTGTCTCTGAATTAAACAAAAAACTACGGATGCGTGACATGCGTGAAAAAAGTTTTCTTTGCCGCCATTTGACGTGCAGTTTATCTTTTAATTAGTTTGTAAGTAAATAATAATTTGTTTTGTGTTTTTTAAAGTAACTCTAGTGAAGTTTCGTGTAAAATGTGCGATAAAGATATTTCGGAGACGCCACCTCATATCCGCGAATTCCGCCAGAGAGCAACTATGCCCCAATGTCGGCTGTAATATGAAGTTAGTAAATATAATATATTTTTTTTATAATATGTGTGTAGATAAAGCAGTGTATGTAACTGTACATAATTAGGCATTAAAACACTCGTGTGATTCTATTATGAAACTCACTACGTTCGTTTCATAAACCCACTCTCGAGTTTTAATGCCTTTCATTATGTAGCAGTCACATAAACTACTATTATATATGATATTTAGTTTGAGAATTCGCATATCGAGTTAACATTCCCGTCCCTAGCTGTCTAGTATACCTACAAGAGTACAAGACAACGGAAACGGCGTATAGAAACACGAAAAACTTTAAAATTTGGATCAACTTTTTTGATAGCCGTATTATAAAATAATGGATTTATGTACGTTCTTTAAATGCAAATGTTTAAAAGCAAAGACCTAAACTATTAACAAGACTGTAAAATAAATTACAAAATTTTAATTTTTTACACTTATTGAATATGTGTCTGAATATGATATACAAGACGGCGGCGCCAGTGTATCGTTCTACCGTTGTCTTGTACAGGACAACGGCGGTCAACAGGTTTTAACGGTTATCGACTCTTAAGCCGCAGTGGTGTGTAAGGTTTAAAATGAAATGCATAGTTTAACTTATTAGTATATTATTTAATTTTATATCAAGATACATATCTATAAATATTTCTTAAAATATCAATAAAGAAACGGACTTATTTATAGTCCGACAAGAAATTGTGGAAAATTATTGAGGGCGCCACTTCCTACGTAACTGTCACATTTTTGACGTAAAATGCTTAAACATGCCAACAATTTAGTATAAAACTTTTTTAGTTCCATTTTATTTTAATTCTACTTAGTGTTAATTTAACCTACAGCATTCATTCCTTTCCAGGTTTCAAGTAAGAAATTTATCCGTGAATGCATGCTCATAAAATCGAATAAAAATCCACTAAAAACTATATATATATGGATAAATGATTTTTATATTTGTATTTATTATTTTTATATGATTTTGACCCATGTTATTTTAATGATGTGTTAAAATTGTTAAATAACAAACGAAACCGTCAACGCCATCTAAACGAGAATAGGCCAAAGGTTGGTATTGGTGGTAGCGCCATCTGTGCAAGAATCAGATTTTCTTGATTTCCGAGGCACGTTTTTTCCTTAGACGGATCTTATACGGAGTTATATATGTCTTTGCTATAATAAATACCCAAAATGAAATAAACTGTGGGATTTTTTTTAATACCACGTTGGTGGCAATCATGGCCCGCCTGATGGTAAGCAGTTACCGTAGCCTATGGACTGTGGGATATAAACCTTATTAATAAAGAAATGAATGCTATGAGTTAAATTAAATGGCGTTCATACACGCGTCAACACATTAAGAAACAAAATAAGTTTGTCTTAGAAATATAACATTATAGAATAGGAAAGAAAATTGACGGCTAAACACATAGTTGTTACGTCTATCCATATTTAATAACAAATAAAAATAACTTGAACAATTTATAGTAAATAAAATTATATAATACTTATTGAACAAAACATTCAATGGTAGGTAAGGTGCGTTGGGGTAAGATTGAACGGGTTTTTCATGAGGGATAAAACAAAAAACCGTCCGTATGCCGAAGCATTACGGGCGACTTCTTATCTTAACCCGCATGAAAAACCCTTTCAATCTTACCCCAACGCACCTTTAAATATGTACCTTAAGCCACTGTCAACTTTAACGTCTAACGGCTCACTATACAAGAACAATTGTCTAGATATATTATACTAGCTTTTGCCCGCGACTTCGTCTGCGTGGACTTAGTAACCGCAGCTAGAGTAAAGTAGCGCCTGGAAAAAATTTCATAGCAATCTAAATTTGAGCATATTATGCACACAAATTAGCAGGCACTTCGTTAATTATCTCAATTCCACCCCGCTTTTTACTTTCTTAAGGGATGATTTTCGGGATAAAAATTATCCTATGTCCTTCTCAGGGACTCAACCTATCTCTATGCCAAATTTCATCTAAATCGATTTAGGGGTTTAAGCGTGAAGAGGGAAAACACAGACAGACAGACAGACTTTCGCATTTATAATATTAGTATGGATAGTTAGACCAAGAGAAGTCTGCAACGAAGTATTTGCCGATAACATGGCGCTTTTAAAAACAAAAATAGTTCTATTTGCAAACCTGTTAGTCCGTTCATTGTAAATAAATAATTATGTACTTGCGTGTTAAATTGAAATTTATTTTAATTTATTTTGATTTAATTGTAATTCAGTTGGCAGTTTGCCTATAAATTGACGTAATTTAATATTTATTCCCGAAATTTGATTTAATTGTAATTTCACATTTCACTTGTAATTTGGCGTAATTGAATTTAATTTTATATAATTGTGTTATTTAAGGGGTTACCTGAGGTTTTCATCGATTTTTGACAAGTTTTGAATCGTATCTCCTACTTTTGCACTACATATAGAATTATAAGCTATATAATAATATAATTATAAGGGATAGCTATCGGTTCTTAAATTTTTTATCTCCATTTTTGTCTACCGGATTGTGAAAAAAATGAATACTTATTTATTTATGATTGTTTTAAACATTGTCTAAAAAAACACTTTTTTCGTATCTCGATTGCTGTGAAAGATCTGACTTATACGAAATCTACATATTTGGGTTCATCTAAGGACGTCTCTAAAAATTTGTCTAAGGTTTTAATTTTAAACTAATTAACACAAAAGTTATGGTCAGAAAACCAGTTTTTTGGCCTAAAATTGTTCAACTTTGATGCCAAATATTTCGAAAACAATGAACTTTGAAGTAAATATGGGATACTATATTGCTAAAATCCGTTGCTGTTAATATGATAAGCTACAAAAAATATTAGAAAACTAAGGGATTCAAATCGAAGGTCATTGGGGCATGGGATCCCCTTAATTTATTTATTAGGTAGGTTGACATTATTTGTATAGTTATTTTATCTCTTACATAATATTATTATCTTGTGAGCGTTTTGGGGTCACCTGTAAGCCCGCAAGAGATTTTCACAAATAAAACAAACCAATAAAAGCGATGATCTGCAAGTGTTATTTATGCGTCATAATTTCATAGAAGTTTGACGTTTAAAATAACACTTGCACTAAACTTGCACTGCGTGTGCTGTCAAAATCGTTGCAGACTTATCTTGGTTTCTTTGCAGACTCTATCAAACTTAAGTCAATAGTAAGGTGCGTTGGGGTAAGATTTTTCATGCAGGGTAAGATGAAAAGTCGCCCGTAATGCTTCGGCATACGGACGGTTTTTTGTTTTATCCCTCATGAAAACCCCGTTCAATCTTACCCCAACGCACCTTACCTAATAAAAAATAGAATTTATTTTATTTTGTTTACAAATCGAACGAAACAAAACAAATGCTACTCTGTTAAAGTAAAAAAATCAATCATTAAATTGCATTGAAGGTAATTAGTTCTATGATTAAGACAGTGGGAGCCGTGGGACGCTAGAGGATTTAGTGACCACAAAATTGTTAGATCTTTATCTTTCTATGCCGCAAAAGCGGGTATCTTAATATCTTTCATAGTTCTCTCCGCGATCATTCTTGTTTTTATATTCCATATTATTAAAACGACAATTCGTTAAATCCGCGTGGACTCCGGCCGCAGGTAGCTGATATACGAGTATGTCCTTTGCGCGCTCCTACATACATGGCACCTGCGGCGCCCTACCTTAAGTACGGGCGAATAAGGAGGAGCGCACTTCACGCGCTCCTACATATAGGGCGCAATTGAAGCGCCCTTCGCGCGCTCCTATACAGGGCTGGCGCCCTACACACTAATAGGTCGAGCGAACCCTGACATTCGGGCTGATCTGTCCTTTCAGTATAACATTTATACAAAAGCATGATAGTAAATTGATAAATCAAACTGTAATTTTCGAATTTGGGATATAAAAACAAGGATCAAATAAAAGCTTTGTAATGTAAACCACTTTAACTATCAATGACAACGATGTAGGTGCAGATACTATAGCCGTTAAATCTTAAAACTGTGCTTTATAATCGCCTTCAGCATCAATAATATTCTGTAAACGCTGCCTCATGGAACCCACCAAACTCATACATAACTCTGTCCCTCTATGAGACTCCCACAACTCCGCTACATGCTGTTTCAAAGACGAAAAATCTTTAACTCTCTCCACATCCCATGCCCTGACTATCTTATCCCAAACATCGTGTATAGGATTCAAGTCTTGGGATTTAGGCGGTAAAGCTATTTCGGCAAGATTCTCCTGTTTTTTTATCCATTCTCGCACAAACCTGGATCTGTAAGACGCTGCACCATCTTGGACAAATTGCAGCGGTAAACTTTGTATGACCGGCGATGCTGTGGGTATCATAACATCTTGTAGGATACCTATATAATCGTTAGCCGTCAATCTACTTTTCACATCAGTTATATGTCCAGTACCCCCAGCAGAAATCCAGGCCCAGAAGCTCATAGTTAAACCTACGCTTTTGAAAGTTAGACGATTTTTCTTTTTCCTTCCTAATGAAATTTTCCCATCTAAACAATTCACAGTTATAATGTCAATGAAAATAGCATTGGAGAAGTCGTAGTTTAAATATTTTTTGGCGAAGTTGAGACGCTGGGTCTTGTGTCTTGGGGACAGGATGACTTTGCGGACGGGGGTCTTTTGGACCCCTAGATCGTGGAGGCGACGGCGGATGGTGGAAGCTGAGACGGAGAAGTTTTGCGCCAAGTCTGATGTGGTGACGCGGCCTCCCTCCTGAAAAGGAAAAAAGAAATGATTGTTTGGTGATGCGGCCTGGTGACTTTCAAACTGAAGAAATACCTATGTCTCTTTAAAAGAACTGAAATTACCTACTTTTGGGTCTCAGCCGTATAACTGCAGCGTGCGTCAGCAAAGGAAAAAGTAAATGAACAGTTATAATTTCCAGAATTATTACTATGCCGCATTGCATCCTCATTATAGATTTTTGCGTAAGTAATTTTTCTACTATTTATCACTTCAAAGCATAGAATAAAACTAGTTTTACTGCATCACAATCCTTAATGACAGTTATGTTCTCACAACGCCCTCCTTTAAACTCATCGATTTTAGTGTTTGTGTGGGCATATTTTAAAGTACAGAGCCTCGTCTCTGAGAGGGTTAAAGAAAATGAAGGGGATATCGGGTCAGCAATGAAAATCGGGATTCAATTCTAAATATAAAAACCTACTTCGTTTTTTCTGGCAAAATAATAATTTAGGAAGATGCATTACCTGAACCTTCTCGACGATCATTCGGTCATCATACGCGCAAGTCTTCCTCGGCCTTCCAAACGACACTCTATTCTTCAACACCCCCTCCGTCTCATACCGATGACACCATAAATACACCGTGTTACGCTGAAAACAATACCTTCTTCTTTTATACCACGTTGGTGGCAAACAAGCCGCCTGCAACTCCAGACGTGGAACATGTCGACCCTTTAGCTCTTTGACCGCCAAAGACGTGACGTGCGCGGCTACAACCCAATAACCTTTCCTGCGTTCCGACTAGGTTCTCGATGACGCGATAGGCGTGGCAGTCAACGGGTTAACAACCCACACTTCTTTTTTAAGCCATTTAGCCCCCATACCTGCAGTTTCTCTAAGATTTGGCGGTCGTCAAAAGCGCAGGTCTTCCTTGGACGGCCGAAAGAGACGCGATTTTTGAGCGCGCCTTCCGTGTCGTACCGATCGCACCACAAGTACACCGTTTTTCTCTAAAACCAGAGAGTAGAGTTAGTACATCGTGATCGTGAGGCATATAATCCATAGATAATAAATTGTTGGATAAAGAGTGGGGATATCGTCAGGGGTGCGAAACTCCTAGCTTCGGGCAAACTCGTTCGGCTCAGCATTGCTCCGAGCAATTATTAGGGTTGGCACAACTTGACGTTCCTTTGCGTGCACGACCACAGATAAGACAATGACTTGAATTTTGACAACCCTAAATAGCCGAAAGGGATAGTGCCATATATTAGAAAGGGACCGCATGATTCGTCCCTGAACCGCGGTCAAATTTCGGTTTTGTAGGAAGTTTCCTTCCTGTACGGTTGTACTATTATTTATTCTGTGATATCGTTTAGATGTTTATAGACATGAAGTAAAATTATCAACCTCCTCACGAAATGTACCCTTACTTAATAAAAAACTTCACCAGCTTAAATGAGCTGAATTCATAGGTAACTAAAGAAAATAATAAAGTTACAAGTAAAGAAAATAATAAATAAAAACGATTTTTTTATCACCTCTAGATCACGATGTAAGTGCAAAAGTAATAAAACAGTGCGGTCAAAATAAAATAGCATTATTTTTTCTAGATGGCATTCTATGGCTCACCAGTTAAATTCATCTATGTATACGCGTGGATCAACTATTTCTTTTTGTTACTAGTAATTGATACACTAATCATTTAAGTGAATTTGAAATATTTAAATTTTATAAAACCATGACAATAATACTGAATCAAGTGGCAAGAAAAAGTTGATCTAACCATTGTGTTGGGTATGCACTTTTTTTTACTTAGGCACTATCTCTACTCTCTGGTAATACTGTGGACAATTTTAAGTGACCGGCCGGTGTTTCAGAAAATATACTTTTATAAAAATTGTCAATGTTAATCGAAACAGTATTAAAAAAACCGTACATATGATAAATAGGTACTTAAAATATAAATGTATTATAAGCCGACCTAAAATTTAAACAAGTGTAAGAAATAACTATCGTAACTTTTTCACATTTACTGAGCAGTTGAAGTTGTATCTTGTATACAAAACAGTGGCGTCAGTGTATGGTTCTATCGTTGTCTTGTGTACAGGACATTGGCGGTCAAAGGGCTAATCCTAAATCATTTATTGCGAACCATGGTACATAGTTGTTACAATTAAATTATAGGAACACGCACCTTAAACAGGGTATTGCAAATATTCTTAAATCTTAACATTGTCTTTGTTTACCGCGATAGTTAATCATGAAATAAAACTATGAAAACGGATTATATCGCATATATTGAATTTATAATACATCCTGAAGTTTCGAACCCTTTACAGCGTCAATATACGCGATATAATTTGTTAACTGTTTTGTTAACTGTAAACAACTATGTGCAAGTGGGGCTTTACTTAAGTTTTTTACTTATACTAAGATGTCGTGTAGAATTAAACAAGCTACTTACCGTTAGCCCCAAAGACTCCGCTATTTCGGTGACAGTGTATCCTTCTTCTTTTAAGAATATAATCCGATGTTTTGTATAATCGTCCAGGCGATACATTTTAACTTTCTCTTTTTCTTTAGGTTTATCTGTTTTAGGATTCTCCATCTTGGTTATAGATTAATTACATATAATAGTTATAAATTACTTATGTTTTTAGTCAGAAAATTACTTCAGGATTTTGCAGTATATTTCATCTTCAATAAAAACATTCGGCATCCACAGAATTTCTGAAAAAAAAAGTATGTTAGTTATTTTGTTGCAAATTTATTTATAATTAATTAATAGAATAGCAAAACTACTATGGCATTTATTTGGGTGTTAATCACAAATATTTGGTCCTGAGTTATGGATGTTTTCTATGTATATAAGCATTTATATATAACTATATTTTTATATATATCATAATTATATTTATTTATTATACATATATATCATGCTTACATGAAATACACAATAACAAATAAAGGCAGTATTTGACCTTATGTAAGTCTAAATATAGCGAAAGTCAATAATATCCCAAATTAGAACACATAGGCCTACATTGAATAGTAAGTAATTTTTCAGTAAAATTCTTCAAAATCTAAAGATAATTCGTTTAAAAGGCAACTAGCACACTGAAAAACTAGTATTATAAGATTTACAACCAAGGCGTTGTCTGCGTCCATTTCAGCTGTACACGTAACATCTCATATACATATATACAACGTATGACCCAAAAATATGCATTCACAACTTTATCTCAAGTACCGTTTGGAAACATTTAAGTCGGCTAATTACTCACGTAATGGAAAGGATGACTTTCTATTTACTTTTAGTAACATATATTACGATATTTGCATAATACTTACCGTATAGAACCGCATCAGTTCGCCATATGAAGTAAGCGAGTCCAAGTCACTTATAACAAGAAGTCACTTAAACTAAAGATTAATGTTATTTGTTGTACTTGTATAATAATTAAGGAGCTAATTATTACTTTATTTGTATTATGTTATTGTTTTGATTCATCATTAATCTGAGAATCTGACAACCATTATTAAAAGTGAAGTGAAATGAATGATTATAAATAGACGAACGTTCTGAAATAAAAATATTATGAGTTGAATGAATTTAAAGTTTTCTTTGTGGTTGAAAGTATTTCCAAACAGGCTATGCTTTAGTTAGTCCCCAATTAAGTTACTGTTATTCGTTTTTTGTTTAATCTAGCTTTGTTAATAGTTCGATTCAGTAAAATTATAATAAGGGTGAAATTATAAATAAATTACAATATTTTTTAGTTCAGAACGTGTATTTATAAATGACATTTATGGAGGTGTTGCCCTCAGTGTTGCCATAAAATTAAAATAACTTTGCTAGCGACATCTAGTGTCGAGTACGAAAACCAGAAAATAAATTGTATTTTATTGGAATTATTGGTATTCAATGATAATAATCTCTTTATTTTGTACTGTTTACCTATTTATAAAGAAATGTTGTTTTTTATATGATTTATTATTATGTATCATCTCCATGTTATGTCATGCTGACTGGACGTTTGGTCATGACTCGATCACCACATATTCATGGGTATTTACGACCAGATGGACAAAAAAAAAACATGGGTATTTGATTTTGTTAGATCATGATGACTTTGACGTTTGTGTTGTGCTGCCAATGTTAAATGCTAATGTAGCACAGAAATCACAAGACCGATTATCGTATAATTAACTCATTATTTATGTTAAACCCAGTGACCTCAGTGAATCAGCTATATGCTTATCCTCAATACGTTCACGATACTTCTACAAGTGGCGTTCATTGTGTTTATGTCACTGCTTTCCATGAACATTATTCGTCACTTCACTAGCGCGAGGAAAATGGCTTTGATCGCTCCAGCATTGTTCGTGAACCATGGAGGCGGTCCCATGCCGCTTTTGGGGGACAAGGATCACGCAGGTCTTACGAACTTTCTCAGAGACGGTGTGAAGAAACATGTCGACTTTAAAAACGTTAAAGCGATCATTTTAGTGACCGCGCATTGGGAGGAAAATAAGGTGACTATATCTTCTGGTAATCATCACGATTTATATTTCGATTACTATGGTTTTCCGCCAGAATCGTACAAGTATAGGTATGATGCGCCTGGCGATCCGAAGTTAGCTGCGCGCATTCAAGAGACATTGAAGAAAAGTGGCATAGACTCGCGTCTTGATCCTTCGCGAGGCTGGGACCATGGAGTCTTCGTCCCAATGATTTTAATCAACCCTGAAGCTAACATACCTATAATACAGGTATCTGTGCTAAGCAATCAAGACCCGGAGCAGCATTATAAGCTTGGACAAGCTTTGCATCAATTCAGAAAAGAAGGTGTTGCTATAATTGGCTCCGGAATGTCATACCATAATATGAGAGAGTTTTTCAACAGTCGTAGAGCTGGGCAGGTTATAAATAAGGAGTTTGATGACTATTTGAATGATGTCTGTACAGCGGAGGAGGAAAAACGGAAAGAAGGGCTGATATCTTGGAGAGAGGCAACGGGGGCTAATGAAGCTCATCCCCCACGCGCAGCGGAGCATTTTATGCCTCTTGTTGTGATAGCGGGTGCTGGGGGATCCAAGCCTGGCGAGAGGATTTTCAATTGGGACATGAGTGGTGTCTTCAGGTTAAGTGCTTTTATATGGAAGGAGGAGTGAACATGGTATTCTGTTCCTGATATGTTTACGCTTACTACAACAGCGAGTTAAAGTATTGTTTAAGTGCAAGATAAACTGAAAATACACATTCACACATTTTCAAACAAAAAAGCTAAAGTATTATAGGTGGACTTTTATAATTTAGGGCTAAAACACAATTACATGATGCGTCAATTTTATGCTACCGCACCGTGTCATCGTGTTTTGGCCCTTACTTAGATAAAAAATAATATTTAATTTAACACACCAAATGCAAGAATACACATTTATAACATGTGTAACTTTTAACCTTTTTGACGCTGTGTCAAACAACAGCTGTCATCCAAACGCCACGGCACAGAAGTGACAAAACTGAAATTGGACTTTATGCATGTGCATATACTCTTTGTTGCTCTGTGGTCTATGACGGATTAATCGGTTTTTGGCGTTGAACCTACGGTGCATATACTGTCCGCGCGTGAATTTAATGTTAGGAATGTTGGGCGTCATGCCAGAGTGGTGTCATTTTGTACGTACGGGTGCGGCGCACACCCCCCACTTCCTTGACCTCCGAATGCACGGAATTCTCGCGCGGACAGTATATCGGTCATTGGCGTCCAAAAGGTTAACACATTTTTATGCACCAATACAAGCATCATGATCACTATTTTACATAATTTCTCCCTCACTACCATAAGTGGCACACAATATGTTTTATATTGTACAGCGAACTGCAAAATTGCATGGATACATTATGAATGGAATCCCTTCATAAATAGCCATGCACTTTTGCAGCTAGCTCTATGTCATTGCCAACAAAGCTTCTGCCAGGTAACCTTGCTAGTGTCCAACCATGTGAATGGATGCTTAAATGACTGTGATCTTGCCAGGTGATTTTATACAGCATCAAATGTATACTTTGTGATTAAAATTTAAAGCAATAATCTTTTGCATAATACAAGAAAATACAATTAAAAAGACTGCTATGGGACTGAAGTATTAAAGTAGAAAGCGATACATTTTATTGATGCTTCTTTTTACATACCTTTGTAAGTACAGTTTCAGAGCAAACTAGCTACTCGTTTTAAAATGAGAGGGTAACTATGTTTGTATTTTTGTATGGAGAACCGAGCTTGCCCGGGACCCTTAATACACTTTAAAAATGGAAAGGATACATCATAACACTTTAAACTTTCGCGTTTTGTACACATAATTAATGTAATTACCAGGTCTAACGCGATTAAATTTCATTTTTTGGGGAATTTTCTATGAAAAGGGACCTTATTGTCGATGGAGCTTACGCCGCACAGCGTCGCGCGGCATTGTATTTATTTCGGAGCATCGTTTATAATGGCGTAAGCGCCATCGACAATAAGGTCCCTTTTTATAGAAAATACCACATTTTACCTTTTTTCCGACGGTTCAACTAGGTTGCACTAGCTAGGTCGCGGAAGACTGTGTGTGTAGCTGTGGTGTGGTTTAATCGCGTTAGAACCGGTAATGTAATGACATTAATTAAGGATACATCACTAGGGTTTGGGGCCTTGGGGCATAAGATAAGACGATAACTAACAATGAAATTACCTACTTAATATCACAAGACACTATGAGATTTGTTTAGTTCTTGTTAATGAGCATAATGGTGGTCCCACACTGGCATTTAGGTAACACTAGCGACCCGCCCCGGCTTCGCACGGGTGCAATGCTGATGTATTAAACTTATAAACCTTCCTCTTGAATCACTCTATTTTAAAAAACCGCATCAAAATCTGTTGCGTAGTTTTAAAGATCTAAGCATACACAGGGACAGACAGACAGCAGGAAGCGACTTTGTTTTATACATATTGATTGTATGACAGGGACTACATAATCAAACACTATCATGTTCCAAGTATATTGTGCTATTTTACCGCACTAGTGCGGTAATTAGCACTTTACGTGCCTATGTCGAAAATTTAAAGGCCCATATATACCTACTGTAAAACGTACGATACACGTGTGACTAGGTAATTTCCTATTTTTCGCACTTCTATCGTAATGTACTAATAACAGCCAGTTTGTGCCCACCATAATATACCTTATTTATATAGTCAAAGGACTCTCATTTCAAACATAGACAGAGAGAATCATAATATCTTTGTCTTACATTAGTACTAGCACCCAAAAGAAAAGGATGAGTATAGATTGTTTTTGTTCTTATTTACTGCCAATTTGGTTTGACCAACTATAATTAAGTATGACTGTTATACAAGTCTTACATGGAAGTTAAGAATAAAGTACTTTTGTTGTAAGGTATAGCACGCCTGACGCAGTTATTTACTTTTAAGAATAATAATATACACATTTGTTATAAAAATCTATAAACCAGTTTTATTTATTGCTACCATAGAGTAACTTATACTAGAGCGGTACTGTCATAGTAAATTTTGTAACCCTAGTAAATTCACTGCCATCTGTCGACACACTTTAAAACTAAAAATAAATATTTATAAAAATACGATAAAATGTATTTAAATACGGATAAATGATTTTTTTATTTGCATTCATAATTTTGACCAATGTTCTTTCACTGGTATGCGTTAAAATTATAAATAACAAACGAAACAGTCAACGCCCTCTATACGAGTGTAGGCCAAAACTAGTGGCGCCATCTGATCGAGAATCAAATTTTCGTGATTTTCGAGGCACGTTTTTTCCTTAGACTGTATCCATCTAGTTGCTACCCTACCCACCCACATGCTATTTACGCAGCGTCTTACGTAAGCGAACAACTCGCGAACGCGAAGTGAAGCGGCGCGGCGCGGCGGGCCCACGGCGTTAGCGTTCGCAGAGAGATCGCCCTTCTATAGGTATCAAAACTATCAAAGGATTGATTCACCCCATTCGCGTTCGCCTACGTAGTACGCTGCGTTAGATAGGGAGATGTGTAAAAAATCAACTGTTTACCAATGATCGTAGATAAGGGATTTCTTTAGTGTTTTCTCCTATTTTTGCATTCCCGAATATTTTTTGACATAAAGGATCATCTGTCTTAATGCTTACTTATATATCTTATATGTACGTTTATAATTTAGTCCTTGTTCTGAGATAATGGTACTGCCACGCTTTGTCACGTCAAAGTCGGTGCATAGTTTAGGACATAGAGAAAAAGGTAAGCATAGGTATATGTTATGGATAGTGCTCACGCCATACATCAGTTTTGTTACCAAAACGAAAACGCTTATTATTTTCGTAGTCGACATCTAGCGTCAAGTAGCGGAATTATCAGTACTGCTACTCGACAATAGATGTCGCGACGAACGAAAAGTGTAATACTCAACAATTTTCAGCTAATATTATAACCGGAACTCTATTTTCAACTCCTTCTGCTTGTAATATTAGTTGTAAATTGTTGAACAATACACTTTCCGTCAGTCGCGACACTCGTGACATCTAGTGTCAAGCAGCGGTACTGATAAATCCGCTACTTGACGCTAGTTGTCGACTACGAAAATAATAAGCGTTTTGGTAACAAAACTGATGTATGGAGTGAGAACTCTGCTTACTTATTTCTTTATGCTTTAGGATTAAATAATCACTATAACGGGACAGCTCTCAAAATAAAAGTCAAACAATACTTCTCCAAATCGTTTATTCATACAATATTTATAAAATACATCAAGTAATAACCTAGTATTATGTAATGTATAATAAGTTACACTTATAAGATGTATTACACCACCGATTACCATTAGTTAATATTCGTAATAACAAGTCTTAATCTTTTTACCGCTATGTCAAGTAGCAAATTTTATATAAAAAGAGAATGTTATCTGTATGAAGAAATTCCATACAAAGTACCTCTACGAGTTGCTTTGACCAGCTGTCAAATTTCATATAAAAAAAATGTAATACACATGTAGTGTATAATTGTTTTCCTTCGTATTTTCTCGGAAACGTTCGTATTTGTCATGCTACTTCAGTCAACGTTTCCGTGAAAATACGATGGAAAACAATTATGCACTACTTACATCTGTACTATGATTGCCTTTGACCAGCTGTCATCATATAAAATAATGTACACACTGTCGAGAGCGCCATCTGTTTAGTTTTTAGTGGCCTTCCAAATAAAATTAAATTTCAATAGAATATCAACTTTAACATTCCGATTTAAGGTTCAAATTAGATTGCAATTTTGATAAATGTGACGTCTTCAAATTAATTATCAACGTTGGATTTATTGGTTTTTTTGGAAACCTTATAGATTAGTGCGAATAGTGCGGCCTGGATAAGTGTTAATACAGCTACAGCGGTAAAAAGGATAAAGATATGTTAGCTGAACTGAGAAAATTTTAAAAGAAATCATGATTTTTTAAAGTTACATAAGAATAAATCAAAATGGGGTTAAAAGGAGGTTACGTTTGCTATATTTCTTATTGAGTGCCCTTTATTATTTTCTGCTAAGTTATGTTAATCAGTCCGTTAATTGTGCTTGGTACACTGAGCGGTGCCCTCGCAGTTTCAACCCCATAACCCTTTAAACGCCACAGATAGCCAACAAATGTGCCATTTTCAACCAAAAGGGTACTTATTGTCGGTTGTCAATAAGGCGCTATTTCCATATAGCTTTATTTCAAAATCAACCTAATCGACCAGCGACAATGTGGTACCTTTTGGTTGAAAACGTCACAAATGTTGAAAATGAACCTTAATATTCTAGTAATGTTTACTAGTGCGTGGTATATTTTAAAATAGTCGTGGCTGTCAAAAGGTATTTTTATATTCACCCATTATTGTGCTACATGTCAAAAAAAATATTGCAAGATTTTTGAAAATAAAACATTACGACTAATTTGTTGCGTATGAAATAAACATAACATGTCTTGGTGTACATTTGTTTACTAAATTATTTACAAATCTTATTTCTAGTAGCCTAATTCTTACGTGTCACGAGCGCATACAAGTCTTTATGTCTAAAGTATTAGAGCGTGAATAGCTATCGCAAGTTGCAAAGAGTTTTCAGTATAGAAATGTTTAGTATTGGAACTTTTTTGGAAATTACAGACATTTAATATGTGTGAAGAAATATTTAACACATTCACTGCCAGTGACCCGCTAGGCGGGTTCGTACTCGTAGGCGTTTTTCGCTACATGCGGTTTTTCTCAGTGTTATCTATGTGTGTGTCTAGGTGTGTGCTGTGTGTGTGTAGTGTTGTGTATGTTAGTGTAGCGCGTAGCTCGCGCTGGCACTGAATGTGTTAATGCGTTGCGCCGTAATGTTCCATGGTATGAAAAGTAGGGAATACAAACCGGTTTTTAATTGAATGGAAAAAACCGGTTATTAACCGAAATTTCATACAAATAAAAACCGGTTTGCATTCCCTAATGAAAAGTACTGAATTTATAGTATATTTAGTACCAGAATGTTTGTAAAATTTTAAATTATTTTATGGAATTGTATCTTCATTGGATTTATTTTTGAATGTGTGTTTGTTGTGGCAATATATTATTACCTGTTTCTGTTATTTGTCGAGAAAATAAGTTTGGTTTTAGAGTAAACAAGATTTGTCACCATAGAAGCAATGTCTTTTTAAAGTAACTAGTTAAAGCGAAAATCAAGACGAAGTTTTTGTTGCAAGAGGTGTGTCAGGGTGTTTTACTTTAACCTCGTAAGGCTCGCCATACAAAATTTGAATCTTGTCATATAGTAAATTGGGATGAATTTCGCTTGTTTGAGAAAGCAATGGAAATATAGAAATGCTACTTTATTTGGTTTATAAAATTTTCTAATTATAATATTTAGGATTGAAACTGAAGTGTAAATTATAATATTTTGCACATTTGGGCCTTACGAGAATAATGGTTATTTGTATTACAAGGGGGCAAAGTTGTTGTTTAACCGACAACTTAGGTTGTTGTTGTTGTTGTTGCTATATTGATACCCGAGCAAGCGAAAGATTACAAAATGTACTCAAAAGTGTAGCGAGTGGTTCGAAAAGTGGTATATTGAGTGTTGCGAAGGTTACAAGGCACGGAGGTTAAACAAATTTTGCCACCAAGTGAAACACGAAATTTTTCACCACACCAATGCCAGGAAAATACTAACCGTTAAATATTAAACAAAATCAAATACAAATGAACATTATTAAATATTTATCATTCAAACCATTATTTAAAAGTCAATTCTATTAGTTAACATAAGGAAATAAATAAAAATTTGCATTTGATTGCTTTGCCTCACATGTGGATAAAATGCAACTTTCTTATCAGTTTTTGAACAATCAAGAGTCTTTACCAGGTGGGGTGGTGAAAAAATTATAAGGCTTAGAACGTAGTTGCGATTAATTTCTTGCGGTTTCAGTCTTTTAAGTGCGTGCGCTTATGAAGCATGCCCTATGTTACACTTTTAGCGGTTCGAGAACCGCAAAAAAATAATCGCAATGCGTTCTCACTGTTCTCAGCCTTACCCGGTGTGTCGTTACGGGTGGAGTGTAGTAGTTAAGCGGCTGGACACACATTTCGGTTCGTTCTGCAGCCTATCGTAATCAATATGATTATTACATAGTGTTTTTCTCCGAACTGTGTCAAAGAAATTGACAACCGGTGTGCCCTAGTGGGTAGTGACCCTGCTTGTGAAGCGGATGGTCCCGGGTTCGAATCCCGGTATGGGCATTTATTTGTTTGATGAGCACAGATATTTGTTCCTGAGTCATGGATGTTTTCTATGTATTTAAGTATTTGTATATTATATATATCGTTGTGAGTACCCGCAACACAAGCCTTCTTGAGCTTACCGTGGGACTTAGTCAATTTGTGTAAGAATTATTAAATTGTAAAGAATGACGTTTGCTTTTTTATGTCGGTGTCTCGTTTCGGTGTTGTTATTGTAATTGTAAATTGTAAAGAATGACGTTTGCTTTTTTATGTCAGTGTCTCGTTTCGGTGTTGTTAGTGTTAAGGTAGTGTAGTTGTGTGTTGTGTGTGTGTGTGTGTGTGTGTGTGTTACTGGTGCAGCTGGTGCGGCGCGGGCGCGAGCACGGCCTGCGCGAGCGGGAGCGTCGACGTGATGGCGGGCGACGCCGCGCTCACGGCCACGCCGCCGCCGCAGAATATCACCTGCACATCGACACAACCATTAAGGGACGGTTGCACCCATATACATACTATCATAGAGTAACTTATACTAGAGCGGTACTGTCATAGTAAATTTTGTAACCCCAGTAAATTCACTGCCATCTGTCGACACACTTTAAAACTAAAAATAAATATTTATAAAAATACGATAAAATGTATTTAAATATGGATAAATGATTTTTTTTATTTGCATTAATTATTTTTATGATTTTGATCCATGTTCTTTCACTGATATGCGTTTAAATTGTTAAATAACAAACGACCGTCAACGTCATCTATACGACAGTAGGCCAAAGCTAGTAGCGCCCTCTGAACGAGAATCAAATTTTCTTGATTTTCGAGGCACGTTTTTTCCTTAGACTGTATCCATCTATTACGGAGTTATATCTATCTTTGATACTATATACAACTAGTTACAGACATGAAACCGAGCGGCCGGGGGTAAGCGAAAGACATATTCATGTATTGACAGTTTCATGTATGGCAGCATGATCCTTTTTCTCTTTCACTTATAAATTTCGGTATTTCGCCATCGCCTCCTTGCTATGATGCCATAACCCGACCATGAAAGAATGCCCGGTCGGTGATAAAGACAAAGCGTGGCAATATTTTCTCTTTCCTCTTATAGGAATCGCAATAAGACTATCTTTCTCTATCGAAGAGTGTCAGGCCCTTGGTTGCACCACGCTGTTTGTCATCGTTAAAGAATCTAAATTTTATTGTATGGAAAGTTTAATAGTAAACCGCCGCGGCGCGCCGGTTGACGTTGATCAGTCCGTCAAGTGCGGATGGTGCAACTGGCACTAGTTGAGTAGCAGTACTGATAGTTCCGCTACTTGACGCTAGATGTCAACTACGAAAATAACTCCCATTTTGGTAAGAAAATTGATGTACGGAGTTAGCATTAGCACACTCCTTATTAGGGAATGCAAACCGGTTTTTATTTGTATGAAGATTAGGTTAATAACCGGTTATTAACAGGTTTTTTTCTTACAATAAAAAACCGGTTTGGATTCCCTACTCCTTATATGTGACGTTTTCTATCAAAAGGTACCACACTGTCGCTTAGCATAAGGACGAAAATTGCTTGTATCTTTATACGAAAAACCTGTCAGAGCGTCCTTATGGCAAGCGACAATGCGGTACCTTTTGCTTGAAAACGACACATATATATGTATGAAAGTATCATACCTGCTGCACCTGCTGGTTCGCCTGCTGGCCGCCCGGCGCCGCCAGCACGTACTGCTGCCGCACGCCGCCTACCTGTCATCACACATGTCAAACTTTGTTAACATCCCTATTTGTACTTGGATAGACTAAAGTTTAACTAATAGGGCGTATTAAGCTTAGAATAAATTGAAAAGTGAAAAAAGAAGACGGTAGATGTCGCTAGGGTCCCCTACACCCATATAGTGGGAAGATTTGCTGACTATGGATGAGGTCTCGGTGGCTCAGTTGGCAGAGCGCTGGAGTATCGATCCAGAGGTCGTGAGTTCAAGTCTCACCCAAGGCAGTCATTTTTCCACTTCAAATTTATTCTAAGCTTAATAGCATCGTTCGCAGACGTTTCTGCTTGTTAAAAATTAATAGGGGATATTACTGCAATGTTCTGCCACCAGAGTGCAGCACTAACCCCTTTAGTAAACCATAGAGTAACTTATACATACTGTGCCTTTACCAGGTTATTGACAAGTTTTCAGAGATAATAAAATATGACATTGATGCATCAAGGCGGTTTGTTTACAGAGGACCTACCGGGAAACGCGAATCCGAAATTTCGCTATCTGCCTCTTTATCGCTCATATACGCAAGTGACAAAGCTGTTACATAACAAAATTTCGATTTTCTTGTTTTGCTAGACACTTTGCTCACATTGTGGTAGTGGCGCCTCCTACGCAGAGTTTCGCGTAATATTCCCTATTAATGCGTTGGAAATTTCTTAAATAGAATTATTAGATAAATATAATAAGCGCTAGTGGCCTAGCGGTAAGAACGTGCGACTTGCAATCCGGAGGTCGCGGGTTCAAACCCCGGCTCGCACTTATGTACGAAATATCATTTGACATTTACCAGTCGCTTTTCGATGAAGGAAAACATCGTGAGGAAACCGGACTAATTAATCCCAATAAGGCCTAGTTTACTGGATTGGAAGGTCAGATGGCAGTCACTTTCGTAAAAACTAGTGCCTACGCCAATTCTTGGGATTAGTTGTCAAGCGGACCCCAGGCTCCCATGAGCCGTGGCAAAATGCCGAGACAACGCGAGGATGATGATGATTCTACCCACTCAAATACCAAACTACTCAACCGAGGCGAAAGTTTTCTCGTGTCTACATGAAAATTTTTGACACTGTTAACTGACTTTGCAGGCTCAGGCAGGAGTAGCTCATTTCGTGTTTTCGTCGCGTCGCTAGAAGTACATGCGGCCCACACCAATTTTGGTGTCTAGCCATAGTGGTTGCCGCGCACCGCTTAGGAACGGACGCCTGCTTGCGCTTACGCCACCTAGCGGTCATATCTGTCGTAATACACGCATTTTGTTAGAGAGTGAACCTTCTGTACCAAGTACTATTATTTATTCTGTGGCTCAGGCTTTTGGCTTTCCGCTGATGGTCAATTAAGAGTTTTGGTGTTAGTAAATAGCAGGGATGTTGCGGATGCCGATTTCTTGACATTTTTAAAGGCTCACATCCGCGGATGCGGATGTCGAGATTATGCACATAAAAAACGTGAAATATTACACTTTAGTAATTTTTATTTAAAAAAAAAAAGAAACCATTAGTATTTGAACAAGAATATAGGTGCATAAAGTCCAAATAAAACAAACTTTTCACTTCTTGTCGCTGTCCGTCATAGGCTAAAGTGCTCGATCGTCGAATCACTAAAAACGAAACGAGATTCCTATTGGCTAATGCCGAAATTACCTTGCACTTACGCCGCCGCTAAGGCGTTCCTGTACCTACCTGTTCCACATCCGCATCCGCATTAAGCTCCGTATCGATTTTATGCGGATGCGGATGTTGAAAATAATGCGGAAGTTCCGCAGTTGCGGATGCGAATATTCGCAACGTCCCTGGTAAATATTGAAGGGTATATAATCGTTACCTGGTGTATCTGCTGCTGCTGCACGGGCTGCCGGTGCGTCGCGTCGGCCTCCACCACCACCTGCTCCATGTAGTTACCGCCCGCTGTAACAACACATACTATTGATATTTTAATGGGGTTGGCAACTGTCAAAGGTTTGCAGAGATGGCGCCATCATCGCTTGCCCCGTTTTCTATGAGATTTGACTTAGGGCTGGCATCCAGCATTCATCCATCCAAATTTGACACAATTCTAGGGTTTGACAGGGCAAGCTATGCTGGCGCCATCTGCTAATTATTTCGACCGGCCAACCCAATTGAAACACTTGTTTTACGCTGCTTTTTAGGGTTTCGTAATCAGCTAGGAACCCTTAGTTTCGCCATGTCCGTCTGTCTGTCAGAGGCTTCGTAGCAACAAAATGATAAAATAAACATTAAAAAAAAAACTTTTTTTTTTCAGGGTTCCGTGCCTAAAGGGTAAAAATGGAACCCTATTACCAAAAAGAATATAATAAGATAGAGCGGTACTGTCATAGTAAATTTTCTAACCACTGTAAATTCACTGCCATCTATCGACATACTTTAAAACTAAAAATGAAGATTTATAAAAATAAGTTAAAGTGTATGGATAAATGAAATAAAACTATGAAAACGGATTATATCGCGTATATTGAATTTATAATACATCCCGACGTTTCGAACTCTTTACAGCGTTCGTGGTCAACGGGTGACTGAGGAAAAATTACAAAATGCAAAAATACCCACATACTAAAATAATGAACAATCATAGACTACAAACTTTAAGGCTGGTTGTACATGCAAAATCGGTTCATAAGGCTAGTTATACACTATAATTATTTTTCAAGTAAAGATATATATATATATATACGCGATAAAAATAAACTAAACTATGCCGGCTCCAACCCTACACCACGGACCCAAGAAGATTTAATTCCCTCCTAAATTGTAGGAGGGTATCCCAATATATCCCATATTATATTATATTATATATATATCTTGGGTCCGTGGTGTAGGGTTGGAGCCGGCATAGTTTAGTTTATTTTTATCGCGTATATACATATATATCTTTACTTGAAAAATAATTATAGTGTATAACTAGCCTTATGAACCGATTTTGCATGTACAACCAGCCTTAAAGTTTGTAGTCTATGATTGTTCATTATTTTCACGAATTAATAAACTAGTGGATGTGAAATGACTCCTATTTAGTATGAAAACCAGTGTCGCTAAACTCACACATTCATAGCCACGTTAAAATATGTCACACACTTACAAAATTGCTCTGATTCGTAGCAACTTTCCATACCAAAAGGTTATTACCGGTGGACATTTCTCGAACGAATATCAACTGTAGGCTACATGAGTGACGGTTTAAAATATAATGTCAAAGCTATATGACATACGACTCTTTCATTATCTCATTCATCTCACAAAGGCTCGCTCAACGTTCACCTAATACAACTACTCAACACCAGATGGCGTTATTTTATATAATTTTAAAATCACTTACTTATTACAGGCGAGAAAAGGGCTAAAAAACCAGTATAAGTAAGGTCTAATTACGCATGGTTTGTTACGGATCTCACGGTCACGTTACACTGGTGTTTTCGAGATCTCTACACGCCTGCGAGTAGCTAACCGTTGGAACTTCTTTCCATTCGACGATATAGGGAGGGGACAGTGTAATCGGAGTGTTTTATCGATATTTGTGTGTTCAGTTAGGTATCGATATTTCATTAAGTACCGTATGTTTTAACACATTTAGATGATACTTTATTTATGATTATAATATAGGTAGTGATAATTGTGATTGTATGAAAAATAATATGTAGCAGTACAACAAATATCTAACTAGAAATTTGTTTCTTATTAATTGACCAACTAGGTTGTTAATGTGAACATTAAATATATCTTAAAGTCAAACAGATAAAATCATAGTTCTTTAAAGGTGGTTCTTTTAACTCGGTATTGCTGTTATTTTGTAATCACAAATCTGCAATTACTTACATAGGTAAGTATTCGTCTTTAACAATATATTTACTTGTAGCAGCATTTAAGGCCAATCTAGACGGGACAACCTGATTAAATTGTCAAATTAATTGTATGGTGTGAAAGCATACATGAAACTGGCTCATCGATCCCACTTGATTTGATTGTAAGATTGTGACCTATCAAATCAAGAAGGGGGGCGGCAAAATTCCAATATTTGACGCTAGTTTGCGTGGTACGGATCACTTTTTATTAATTTAGTGAGCCCGAATGTCACTAATAATTACTAAATTAGTAACTAAGTTTTAGGCGTGTGGACGCTACATGAGATATATGGCAATTTTATCCCCAGAAATCTTTCTCTAAGAAATGCTCCTAGCAAATGGTGCTATATTTTTGCGGAAACTAATTTTCTTGCCCAGTAGCATTGATCCATTTATTTTTAATATCGGCATCTTGTGGTAACCTACAATAATAAATAATAAAGAAATAGAAAATATAAAACGTTTATTCATGGCACATTGCATGCATTGTACGCATAAGTGCATTAAGTACCTAGTCTAATTATATTAACGATGAAAATATGATGGGTGTAAAAAACAAAAACGTATGTAAAGGAATACGAAGGTTTGAAAGGTTGCCATGAAATGACCCCGACTTAACTTAGTGCTTGATGACCAGAGCTGCCATATTTACTAAGACATTGATTATCCCAAATAATAATAAGAAACGTGTCTAAAATAATAATTTATTACCGAACCAAACATCAAACTTGAAATATCGTAACTTTAACTTTATCGATATAAATATCGACATTGCGCAGCATCTGAGTAGCGAAGTTATTTGGCATTTAGGATAGCGAATATTCCAGATAAACGTAAAGAATTGTGACAAAGGATTGTGAACTCTAAGTTCTAACTGATAAAATATAGATTTACTTAACGAACATTCGTAAATAATGCAAAATAAACAGATTTTTCGTATTTATTGGATTATATTTAAATAAATAACCACCGGTGATAGGAAATACCTCCACGTGAAAGATTTTTTTAACCGCTGTGATTTCTGCAGCTTAATACTGCACAATACGGCATTTTAAATTTAATTATCAATTTTTGTTAGACGAGCGTACGTACGACGTGAATGTCATTCGAGCATGAAGTTTACACAACAACTGAGCATAGTCTGTGCATAAAGTGAGTCGGTCGCTACTAACTGTCGGATAGACGGGAACGCCCACTTGCCATCTCCATCCTACTCCGTGATTATTTTAGTATGTGGGTATTTTTGCATTTTGTAATTTTTCCTCAGTCACCCGTTGACCACGAACGCTGTAAAGAGTTCGAAACGTCGGGATGTATTATAAATTCAATATACGCGATATAATCCGTTTTCATAGTTTTATTTCATGAGTAACTATCGCGGTAACCGAAGACAATATTATGTATGGATAAATGTTTTTTATTTGCATTAATTATTTTTATATGATTTTGACCCATGTTCTTTAACGGATATGCGTTAAAATTATAAATAACAAACGAAACCGGAAACGCCCTCTATACGAGAGTAGGTCAAAGCTAGTGGTGCCATCTGATCGAGAATAAAATTTTCTTGATTTTCGAGGCACGTTTTTTCCTTAGACTGTATCCATCTATTACGGAGTTATATCTATCTTTGCTATTACTAAGACTCCGCTGTTCGTCTGTCCGTCTGTCACCAGGCTGTATCTCATGAACCGTGATAGCTAGACAGTTGAAATGTTCACAGACGATGTATATGTGTACTGGTGGTGTATAGTAATGATCTGACCTGCGGGTTGCGGCGCGGCGCTCTCGCAGCCGAACAGGCAGTGCTGCACCGTCCAGCGCGGCTCGAACGGAATATGTGTCTTCACCTGTAATGTAATCAATACGATAATAAACCGTTAAAAAAAAATACTACAATTATTAAGAGTCCCCAGCAAGCTCGGCCAAATTTCACCTTCCCATACAAACAGTTTCGTTCTCATTTTAAAACTACGTGTTGGATTGTAATGAAACTTTGCACATACAATGACATGAGGTATATCTAGTCCTGTAGTTAGTTTATATAGCTCCAGCGTATAAAACAAACGAAATAGAGCAAAATCAAGTTTTGTATGAAAAACTTAAATTCGTTGTATTTTTTTAACTATGGTACCTGAAGCTACATGATGACATACATATATATACCTTATCCTATTGTAAGTGCAAAGTTTCAGAGCAAACTAGCTACTCGTTTTAAAATGAGAGCGTAACTACGTTTGTATGGAGAACCGAGCTTGCTGCAAACTCTTAATAAGGTTAGAAAAATCTTCAGAAGCTGACTCACACACCTTGCTGAAGAGGCAGGAGCACTCCTGGGTGGACGTGCCGTCCTTGCAGATGTCCACACTGCTGTGTCTACACAAGGATCTTGAGTATACCTTCAGCTCGGTGGTCAGCATGAGGATATGGCGGCAGGGCAGCCGGAACACCTTGCTGAAGAGGCAGGAGCACTCCTGGGTGGAAGTGCCGTACTTGCAGATGGCCACACTGCTGTGTCTACACAAGGATCATGAGTATACCTTCAGCTCGGTGGTCAGCATGAGGATTTGGCGGCAGGGCAGCCGGAACACCTTGCTGAAGAGGCAGGAGCACTCCTGGGTGGACGTGCCGTACTTGCAGATGGCCACAGTGCTGTGTCTACACAAGGATCATGAGTATACCTTCAGCTCGGTGGTCAGCATGGCGGCAGGGCAGCCGGAACACCTTGCTGAAGAGGCAGGACCACTCCTGGGTGGACGTGCCGTACTTGCAGATGTCCACACTGCTGTGTCTACACAAGGATCATGAGTATACCTTCAGCTCGGTGGTCAGCATGAGGATATGGCGGCAGGGCAGCCAGAACACCTTGCTGAAGAGGCAGCAGCACTCCTGGGTGGACATGCCGTACTTGCAGATGTCCACACTGCTGTGTCTACACAAGGATCATGAGTATACCTTCAGCTCGGTGGTCAGCATGAGGATATGGCGGCAGGGCAGCCGGAACACCTTGCTGAAGAGGCAGGAGCACTCCTGGGTGGACGTGCCGTACTTGCAGATGGCCACACTGCTGTGTCTACACAAGGATCATGAGTATACCTTCAGCTCGGTGGTCAGCATGAGGATATGGTGACAGGGCAGCCGGAACACCTTGCTGAAGAGGCAGCAGCACTCCTGGGTGGACGTGCCGTACTTGCAGATGGCCACACTGCTGTGTCTACACAAGGATCATGAGTATACCTTCAGCTCGGTGGTCAGCATGAGGATATGGCGACAGGGCAGCCGGAACACCTTGCTGAAGAGGCAGCAGCACTCCTGGGTGGACGTGCCATCCTTGCAGATGTCCACACTGCTGTGTCTACACAAGGATCATGAGTATACCTTCAGCTCGGTGGTCAGCATGAGGATATGGTGACAGGGCAGCCGGAACACCTTGCTGAAGAGGCAGGAGCACTCCTGGGTGGACGTGCCGTACTTGCAGATGGCCACACTGCTGTGTCTACACAAGGATCATGAGTATACCTTCAGCTCGGTGGTCAGCATGAGGATATGGCGGCAGGGCAGCTGGAACACCTTGCTGAAGAGGCAGGAGCACTCCTGGGTGGACGTGCGTCCTTGCAGATGTCCACACTGCTGTGTCTACACATGGATCTTGAGTATACCTTCAACTCGGTGGTCAACATGAGGATATGGCGGCAGGGCAGCCGGAACACCTTGCTGAAGAGGCAGGAGCACTCCTGGGTGGACGTGCCGTACTTGCAGATGGCCACACTGCTGTGTCTTCTGGAACAAGGTGTGCTCTTACTACCTGGGTTTACATGGTTCATAAAACTATTAACTAAAGTGAAATATTTATTGTGTAAGATGAGATGCTGACTAAGCATAAACTTAGTTGGAGGACAGCCAGCATAAAATTGATAGTGACGGCCAAAGTGGCCAAATATATCGTAACACATCTTTGTTACCATATAAATAAGGATGTATTCAAATATATTTTTGGCCACCTTAGCCGACACCATCTTGATGCTGACTGCATAACGAAATCAATAAAGAAATCTGGCAGTTTTTCGAACCGCTTTTGTTTTAAATGCCCAAAGACCGACCAACCTTGGCCAAAGCCAAACGCTCGGATCCTGCCCTGCACTTCGAGCGTGCAGGCGTGTGCCTTCCAGTATTTTTTTAAGGTGGAGGGAAGAAGGGAGTTCGGAACATAACTAATTAAACGCTTTTCTTGCCAGTGTATTTTTTCTAAGATAATTTTTTGTGTCTATCAGGCGCAATCGAGGCTTGAACTCACGATTTTCGTTTATTTTGCCAAGAAAAGGGATAGGGAAGGGAGACTGATTGAACTTGATGGATGCAGGAGGGAGTCCTACCTTCCAGCCCGGTCGTCGAGACACTTCTGCGCGATCTTGGTCTGGTGCGACATCAGGTTGTACGCGTACTGCGTGATGGTGTCCGTGGGTGACTGCTTCAGCGTCTCCGTATCCTGAAATGAAGACCAATTGTTATACAATGATATTATCATTGTCCTGAAATGAATATAAATTGTTGTGTCGCCTGTACACACTCGACGACAGCCTCTCGCCGAGTCTCAGCACTGCTGCGATCCTATCTGAGAAGCGCGAGACGAGACGAGAAGGGAGCAGCATGTACACACTCGTTCTTGGCCTGTCGCGGGGTCCCTCGACGAGTGTGTATTATGCAATGTCATTTGGGCATCGTGGGGCGCACTGTGGAACGGATACTTGTGGTTGTACCTGATAATTTTCTGTTTTTCGACGATGAACTTTTTGTGGTGTTGACAAAAAATCGTACCATTTGGGGGGATATGTCCTCAACAAATTTCCAAATACTAAAGTGCCTTGGTTTTTGTTACGACAATAGAATGTTATCGTATGGCGGCGTTTCACTGTGGGTGAACCAGGCGAACCTACTGGTCGTTTTATACTTTACCGTAAACGTTCACGTCAATGGCAATATCATAAATCTATGAGATTATAATCTGTGTCCCTAGTGAATAAGGGTACAAGTAACATTAATTTAAAAGGATGGAATGAAATATAGTGATCAGTAGATATCTAATAACATTCGTCATCATTTTTATCGTCCAAAAAAATCATGAAGTTTATAACACCTAGCCCCGTAATATGATGTCATAACTGTATTAGGAATGCACGTAATCATAATAACGAGTTGTGTAAATGGGAGATGCGGGCCAACAGGGCAGCGCAGGTCCCTTTGCCAGCCCAGCGCCCTTTTGTACCAGCTGCAAGAGATTTGTACCCTTATTCACTAGGGCCATAGCATGCCGTCGCTTTAAACACATTGAGTGCCAGGAACCCGTTCGGCGGGTTCTCTGTTCGTAGTCGCTTTCCTCTACAAAGCGGGAAAACGCTGGAATCGGCTACAAGGGTAGCACTACGAAAACGTTGGCAGTGAATGTGTAAAATCACCGTAAAACTGACGATACTTTGAATTTCATAGTTAAAACACTTAACTATACAAAACAAATACATAACACAGAGAATATAATAAATGTGTTCAAACTCGAACGTATTAACCTTTTCGACGCCGTGTCAAACACAAAAGCTGTCACTCGGACGCCACGTCACCGAAGTGTCAATACTGAAATTGAACTTTATGCGAATGCTCGTAGGTCTATGTTGGTCTGTGGTCTGTGACGGATTACTCGGTCTTTGGCGCTGGACCTGCGCTGCCGATATATCGGTCATTGGTGTCCAAAAGGAAAATAGTGTTACCCGGAGTCTGCTGACTGCGAAGCTTCGTCGCTCGTCTTCCAACTGGTTTGCCACGTTGAAGAACAGAGAGACAAACTCATCTGGCTGCATCTGACTGCGGACCAGGGTTAGGAACTTCGTCACCAGTCGCTCTAGGCCCTGAAATGTAAATACTGAGTAAATATATATAACAGATATTTGTTCATGTGTCATGGTTGTTTTCTATGTATATACGTATGTATTTATCTGTATAAGTATGTGTTTATCATCGCCTACTACCCATAGTACAAGCTTTGCTTAGTTTGGGGCTAGGTTGGTCTGTAAAAGGTGTCCCCTAATATGTGTTTATTTAATATTCAATTTTAGAAGTTTTATACATTTAATGTAAAATTCTAAAGCAGCATTGTCTTTTAAATAGTCTATAACATTTTGTTTTTATGGTATCATATCATTGGCCGGACAACCGAGTCATATCCCCCCCGTGTAACGCGCCGTAACGTTTTCGTGTACACCCCCCCCCCTCCCTCCCCCTACCTAAAAATTACGTAACACCCAAGTGACCATTTTTACCTAAAAGTCACTATTATCTTCAGCAAAGTATAATCATAAAATGAAAGTGAAGGAAGCGAAAGATGTATGTTAGGATCGTAGCAAGTGCAAATTCGTAAACATTGTAACGTTTTACAAGACCCCCCCCCCAAATTGCGTTACGTAATATTTGAACCCCCCCTCAATTAAAAACATGAGGTACTTTCCTTACTGTTAGTATCAATGACGCGTCATAAATCATCTCAGTTGGTATATGAAGGTGGTATGTTACCTTGTGCAGGATGTTAGTATAGTTGTCTGGTTCCAGCCAGGAGTCCAGCTTGGCCACGGCCCCCCCCGGTCGGGTCAGCGACTCCCACAAGCGCAGGGTGCCGGCTCCAGTACCGATAATACCTCGTTTCAGGACCTGAAGAAATAAATCATGTTTTAAAACATATATACCATGTTCCTTATGTATCTGACATTAAATCTAAAATGTACATTTAATTTTGCTTTATTTCTGAGTATTTACTAATATTTGGGTACTATCATCTGTAGTGATTTGCTCATAGTTAAAGCAGAATCTTGGTCCTCTATTCAGTCTTCTGAATTATCTTTGGGTTTCCAAGTCATCCTTTAAGTTAAAGTAGTAACTAAGAGGCCAAAGGTTATAATTTAGCTTCAATACCTGCAGCTGTGCCGGAGTGTGCTACCCTTAGGAAGGCCAGAAGTCTTGGCTTTCGTAGCGATATCGTCAGCCACTAGAGAAGTATCTTCCCTATGCATCTAGTTCTTTTCTGACCCTTGATCCAGTCATCTAGCTAGAATGGCAGGAATGGAATGGTATTATGTATTTTGTTTTCTTACCTGCAACTGAGCTGGTGTGAGCTCCTCTCTCAGCAAGGCCAGAGCATAAGTCTTGGTCCTGGCAGCAACATCATCAGCTACTAGAGAAGTATCTTCCCTTCTCGCCCAGCTCTTTATCTGACCCTCATCCAGTCATCTAGCTAGAATGCCTTGAGGTATCTTGTTTCCTTACCTGCAATTGAGCCGGTGTTAGCTCTCCCCCCAGCAGGGCCAGGGCATAAGTCTTGGTCCTGGCGGCAACATCGTCCGCTACTACAGGAGCATCTCTCACCACCCAGTTCTTCTTTCCTCAGATATCTTGATTCCTTAGTCCAATCATCTAGAGAATATCTGAAGATGGTGAGTCTTCCACCTGTGTTATCATTACCTGCAACTGAGCCGGCGTGTGTTCCCCCCGCAGCAACGCCAGGGCATAAGTCTTGGTCCTGGCAGCAACGTCGTCCGCAGCTAGAGAAGTATCTCTCCCCACCCACTTCTTTTTTTCTCAGCTATCTTCATTAGATTCTTGGTCTAATCATCTAGATAAAAAATCTGAAGATGGGGGAGTCTTCCACCTGTGTTATAATTACCTGCAACTGAGCCGGCGTGTGTTGCCCCCGCAGCAGGGCCAGGGCATAAGTCTTGGTCCGGGTAACGACATCATCAGCCACTAGAGAAGCATCTTCTCTTCTCGCCCAGCTCTTTATCTGACCCTCATCCAGTCATCTAGCTAGAATGCCGTGAGGTATCTTGTTTCCTTACCTGCAATTGAGCCGGTGTGTGTTCCCCCCGCAGCAGCGCCAGGGCGTAAGTCTTGGTCCTGGCGGCAACATTGTCCGCTACTACAGGAGCATCTCTCACCACCCAGTTCTTCTTTCCACAGCTATCTTCATCTGATCCTTGGCCCAGTCATTGAGAGATTCTAGAGAGAATAATATATCTTAAGATGGGGAGTGTTCCGACTGTGTTATCATTACCTGCAACTGAGCCGGTGTGTGCTCCCCCTGCAGCAGCGCCAGGGCGTAGGTCTTGGTCCTGGCGGCAACATTGTCCGCTACTACAGGAGCATCTCTCACCACCCAGTTCTTCTTTCCACAGCTATCTTCATCTGATCCTTGGCCCAGTCATTGAGAGATTCTAGAGAGAATAATATATCTTAAGATGGGGAGTGTTCCGACTGTGTTATCATTACCTGCAACTGAGCCGGTGTGTGCTCCCCGCGCAGCAGCGCCAGGGCGTAGGTCTTGGTCCTGGCGGCGACGTCGTCGGCCGCGAGCGAGGCGTCCTCCCTCCGCGCCCACTCCCCGCTGAGCCGGGCGCACGCGCGCGCCGCCTGCCACACCGAGCACGTCACGTGCGACGAGGGGAACGCCGCGCGGACGGACTGGGAACGGAAATTAATACAATACAAAACACATATTTACTAATGAAATGCCTCACAAGAAGAAAAAAATCATAGCATAACATCAATTGACAGTCAAAATATTTATTTTCTCAAACATGCTATGTAATATTGATATTACGTTCTTTATATTAGGCTGGGAAGTATCACGTTTCAGGCGCGGCTAGACAAGAGGTCTGTAATTAAATTTCATACAAAGTTGCAGGCCTAGGCCGGGAAGTGGTTTTTTTTAAATTTCTATTTCACATATAATTGCGGCACAGCATCATGGCATTCAGCCATTAAAAAAAACTATAATCAATATTTGCTTTTTGGTTCGTTTATGACATTCTGCCAATACGCCTATTAAAAAAAAACAATAATTTTTGTTGTTGTTTTTTTTTTAACCTGACTTGGCACTAGGGCCATTAGAGAGGTAGGACTGTGTGGGGGGATAGAAGCCTGGGGAAAATCCAGGACCGTTCCGCATCACACGAGACGGTTTTGCTACGCTGGAATACTCCTAGTTAAAAAAAAAAAAAAAAAAAAACGATATTTGATTGATATATATAGTTGGTCAAGCAAATCTTGTCAGTGAATAAGAACAAATACTCGTCCTTTTCTTTTGGGTATTAGTACTAGTGTAAGACAAAGAAGAAGTATGATTCTCTCTGTCTATGTTTGAAGTAAGACAGTCCTTTGGCAAACTATAAACCTATATTAAACGTTTGAGAAAAGCACTATACATACATCGGCGTGAAAACGGGTTGTCGGCCTCATAACTATCCGGCCTCACTACGTTCGGCCGTATATTCTATTCGGCCGGCAACCCCTTCCTTCCCGGCCTCTGTAGTAATGTACTATTACGATACAAGTGCAAAAAAGAGGAAATTCGAAACGAGTGGCGATAAATTAGAACACGACAGGGAGTGTTTTAAATCGACACGAGTTGCGAATTACCTATTCGCACGTGTATCGTACAACGTTTTACAGTACATATGGCCCTTTAAACTTTCGACATAAGCACGATAAGTGCTCTTTTACGCACTAATGCGAGAGAGTAGCACCATTTTATTTTTCTTATCAAGATTGAAATCGCAAAAGTTGAGTCATGAGTCATAAAATTAAATTAAAATGAGCTAATTCTTTGTTATTTATCCTGATCACGGCACGAAATTGTAACAAAGAACTTGCATCATAATTAAATGAGTTGATGTAATTACTTATTTTATTTATTTATTAACCTGTAATGTCAGTGTCACACTGCTAGGCTGAGACAATCCTCTCTTTCTTCTACGGATCTCTGGCTAATTTCAATATCAGAGCAATATTTTCGGAAGATGTTAAGATCATGCCTCCATCTTTTACAAGGTCTGCCGTGTCGCCACTGTTTGGTACGTCTTAAGGCACAGAATAAGTAATAGTATTATCATACAGAACGGCCACGCACCGCCCCGCCCCGACTCGAAGGACCTCGCCCCGCGACATTAGATTGACGACCTTTTGCCGGCCGCTCAGTAGTTTTAGAGCAATTTACTCACACAATGACGCATGACGCATGTACAGACGTGCCGTTCACACATAGAAACGCAAATGATTTTTGATGTATAGCGTGTCCGTCCTTTGGTAAAGGATTTAAAAAAAATATCTTAATCATGTAAAATAAGTGTAAAAACGAACAAGCTAGGTGACTAACCTGCTGACATTTAGTAGGGTCCGCTACGACGCACCGCACTTGTCGCCAGGCCGGGTTGCACGACTTGAAAGTGTCGAGCAGCCAAGTCAGATCGTCGCCGATCAACGCAGATATGCCTACACAAAAAAAGAGGTTTTAAATACACTATTACAGATATAACATTTAAAACTTTCGCGGTTTAAACACATATTAAATCACATTTAGAAACGGGTCTATCCACCACCACCGACCACGACCACGACCAGTGAAACCTGTGTCGAAACGTCGGTAAATAAAGGTAACAAAATAAATTCGCGATAGACCCGTTTCTAAATGTGACTATTACAGATGTCTTCTAACTGTGGCCTTTGAAACCGATCTAGCTCATGAAATGAACTCCTATTTTAGTGCCTTTAGTCAAAAAGTTTGGAAATCCTTGCCTATTATAAAATTATTAATATTCTGAGTTGAGAGCTATTTAAATCAAGTTTTGTGGATGCCTCCACAGTTGACGAGGCCGTTGTTGTACATCTGTCGAAATCAAGGCAAGATGTTTACTTGGACTTTACACCGCTTCGCTTCAGAGAGCGAATTAGGTTCAGAGAGCGGAGTTTTCGAAAAATAGTACCGCTTTTTTTATTTCACAATACGGTTGTCAACAATTTAAGCAATCTTGAGGATTTTCTTCAGTGACTTCATCGATTCGACTCTTGATTCTTGGCTTGACTTTCGTTCGATAGAAAAAAAATCACGAACATAGATCTAGTATATTAGTAAAAAATTTAGTGCAGAAGATAAAAATATGAAAATTGCTTCTAAAATTGCGCAATTTTATTTTTGAGGGACCTCAACGATTACTTATTAAATTGTTAAAAATTACAACAAATTAAAATTAAAAAACATGATATCCCAGGTCCCGAGCACGCACATCCATGCATCATCCACGCACGCATAACATGAACCTACGGGGCCTTAATAACTGTTTTAAAATACTGATTATCATTAAATATATTAATAAAGGGTCACTCACGTATTTTAAGTCGAAAAACGCTCGACATGTTTCACTCCGTACCGAGGAGTGTCATCAGGAGCTTGCGTTGACGGTGTCCGGGTAAACTGATTATTACATCGAATTTGTCAGTAATCTCAACATACCTGCGCTGACGATGACCGACTTCCCGTTCCCGTCTTCAGCTAAGAACAGGGTGACGTTGTGCTTCACACTGGGGCTGGCCGTCCCGCCCACTGTTGGGATGGTGCTGTTGAACTCAATGCCTGTAGAAAAATAATAAGTCTTCTTAGAGTTCAAGCTTTGGGCGGGCTTCAAGGTACTACTAACAATCCGTAACTTGTTGCAAAGCCATTCCAGTAATGATCCTTTAATATGTATGGCTGTTAGTATTTCGGTGACAGAAACAAACTGCCTATTCCATATACTCGAATTGGCTATTTGCAAAGCATGAGGTAGTGATTCAAAACCGGCCAAGTGCGAGCCGAACTCGCGCACGAAGGGTTACGCGCCATTACGCAAAAAACGTTTGTTGTATGGGAGCCCGTAACCTTTTCGACGCCGTGTCAAACATAAAAGCTGTCATCCAGACGCCACGTCACCGAAGTGTCAAAACTGAAATTGAACTTTATGCATATGCATGTAGGTCTATGTTGCTCTGTGGTCTATGACCGGTTAATCGGTCTTTGGCGTTGAACCTACGGTGCGCATATATCGGTCATTGGCGTCCAAAAGGTTAAATATTTATTTTACTCTGTTTTTAGTATTTGTTGTTATAGCGGCAACAGAAATACATCGTCTGTGAAAATTTCTTACCCTTTGGGTACGGAACCCTAAAAAAAGAAAAGAAATTAACCTCATGCTAAAATGTTTCTAGCTGATATATGTATTATGTATGTCAAACTAGCGCAAAAATGGTTAAATAAACTATTCTTTAAGATACAGACCATTAAGTTTCCAACATGTATACCTGTTTCAATGCAGAGGAACTGAGGTACAGCGTTGAAGGCCATCTGCATGCTTGGAGTTGTGAGGTACACGCATTGGATACAGCCCGATGGCGAGTGGAGGAGTTTCACTCCGGCATCTGCAGACATAGTGTATTATGTATGCGGCACCGCGATATAATACATTCGGTAGAGACACACTGAAAGAGAACGAACTAAAGGACCTCGAACTTACAAAGATGTCATTCTGTTCTGCAGGAAAAAATGAAGATTTGAGGAGAATAGTATGGGAATGCCGCCGGGACAGTAACCTGCAGCTCCAACTCCAGGGAACTGGGCTGAATGAACGCGACACGTGATCGACAGCCCGCCTGCTTCCGGCCGGGCGTCCCTACACTACATCTGCAGTTGATGTCTGCATGAGTTTAAAAAAAAAGTCTTAGCGTTTTTAGACTATTCTCTCATCCATCAGATTTTGTTACCCCATATGACAACTGCTTAATCCAGTGGTTTGTATGTTTGTTCCTCATTAGCCAGGTCCACACAGAGCGAGCATACGCTGCATGCGCGCGAGGTAATTTCCTCGCGCACAAAACGGCCAGTGTGTCCTCGCGCGCGCCAGCTTGGCCGAGGCACGTCTACATTGGCCGTTTAGTGTGCAAAGAAATTGCCTCACGCGTATGCTCGCTCTGTGTGGACCCGGCTTCACACAAAAACGGCTGAGAAAGAACACAGTGTACACTAAAGGAGGCAGTTAGCAGCTTGAGAATCTTGCTAGGTTTCGTGGAGGTGCTAGGTGGTTAGAGTAACGCTACCACAGAATAAATAATAGCACTACCATATAGAAAGGAGACTTCCTACAAACCGAAGATTGACAGCGGTTCAGGGACGAATCATGCTGTCCCTTTTCTAATATATGGCACTATCCCTGTAGGCTATTTAGGGTTGTCAAAATTCAAGTCATTTTCTTTCTGTGGTCGTGCACGCAAAGGGACGTCAAGTTGTGCCAACCCTGATAATTGCTTGACGCAATGCTGAGTCGAACGGAGCCGAGAATATCAGAAAGGAGGAGTTTTGCACCCCTGACGCTACCTCGGTTGGCGATTTGCAAAACATGCCTGGTGTAATTTGTTGCCATGGTGGTTGCAAACTAGTATGAGTGTTAAAGGGCAGTGTGTGTGGCATATATAGGGTTCAACTGCGCGGGCGAAGGCGCGCGAAATAAATAAACACTTACCATAGTTAAGCTGGAGTTTCCTCACAACGAAATCATACTTCTGGTTGAGCCAGCGCACGGCGCCGGTGCCTGTGGCCACCAGCTGCTCCTCCGTTGTGATCACCGACGGCTCAGAGCTGCTAGCAAACAGGGTTTCATCAAACATTGTCATACAACCATGCGAAAGGATCGTGAAAATAATTTCTTAGGCCGTGGACTGGACGCACGCAACTCTCAGTGGCGTTTTTGGCCAATTAGTTAATATATCCCTACTTCCCTAGCAATCATCCATATTAACTTGCCCTGTTAGTATGTAAGGTATGTTTATTATTATTATTATTATTTAGCTTTATCCCACATTAGTGGTCCCCAAGGGTATAAGCCTCCTCCATCTGTCTCCACCTCTCTTTGTCGGTGGCAACATCCATCCATTTTTTTCCCGCAGCCTGTAAGGTATGTTAGTGTGAGTCAAATCTTGGAATCTAAATTTGACCCATGTCCCAATGTCCGATTGAGCTGAAATTTTACATACATATGTAAATCGGATGACAATGCAATATTATGATGACATGGAGCTGATCTGATAATGGAGATAGGAGTTTCTCTCCAATGTTTGTCTTACCCCATCTAACCTTAATACAATACAAAAAACTCATTGGTTGCATATTGAATTCTATTTCCCATCAGATATGACCTCCAAACCTTCAAGAAAAGAGTACAATTTAAAAGGCCGGCAACGCACCTACAACACCTATGGTGTTGCGGGCGTCTATAGGGGATAGTAATCCTACCATCAGGTGGTTCATCTGTTTGTTTGCCTACTATATGAAAAAAATCATTACCTTTCAGCATTCTCCGTAGGTGGGTTCTCAATGATGGCCACCTCATACTCCTGCGGTGTCTCCACAGTCTGTTGGTTGTTGCTCATCTCATACTGCTGATAAGTGTTAGGCTGCTCCTCTACTTGTTGCTGAAACATAGGACATTTTGGAATAAACATGAGGAGTGGGTTCAATGGGGCTGGTGTGTGAAAGAATTTACAGATGGTGCCAGCAAAAGTTTTACCTGTCAATCCCATAGTGTCAACCCTTGTTTTTTATATACTTCATGATGATTATAAACTATATGCTAGCCCTGCATCCTGCCCCGAGCGACACCCTTTACGGACAAAACTACCTTGCTAAGCAAATTGATATTGAGATACTACATAGTGTGGTCCGCACTATTATGCTAGTAAACTAGTCACTAGCCACACCCTGTGGGTCACATTCCTAATGTAATGAACACATTTTAGTTACGCATCTTTTTTTCACTGCATGTGTACTGCACATGTGTGTTGATAGCCCATCATTTATGTTTTGATCCGACTGTCTTATTGAGCTTATTTAAGTGTCCTTTTATTAGGTTGATATATGGGGCATTTCCTATGAAACAGGACCTTATTGTCGATGGCGCTTACGCCGCACAGCGACGCGCCGTCGCGCGGCATTGTTAATGATGGTGTAAGCGCCATCAACAATAAGGTCCCTTTTTATAGAAAATACCACATATTATAGTAGTGAGGCATAGCCTCAATTACTTTTATTAACTGAATAACACTTACATTACTAACTTCAGGTGTACCCTGCACAAAAGTGGCTCCTTCCTCCTCCGGCTCCCCTTTAACATCATAAATGGTTTCCGCCATCACAATGCGGCCCGAAGAGTCCATTGTCCACATTCCACCAAACGCAAAGTTTGAGGGATTACCGCTTTGTTCGTAAAGAATCACTGTATTGGGTCCCAGTTGGACAGGCTCTCCTTTCATGTTCACGAACACGGGCTGCTCGAAATTTCCTTCCACCAGCTGCCCGGTATGCACTATCTGCTGCCCTTGCTCCACAGGCACCTCCACAACTTGATTTACAACCTCCACTTTGTCCTTTTCCTCGTCAGTCTTCGCTCGGCTCACCATAATTTTTTTCTTCTCACTTTCCCCAGGCTCGTCACTTTTACGCTTTATCACAGTTTTCTTTTTGTTTTTCTTGTCCATTTTTATTTGTTACACTATGTAATTGCACTAAAACGCGTATAAAATACGCTGAGACGTGATACTATTTAAATATTTGGAAATAAAAGTAACTATAGTAAACAGAGGTACGCCGCACCCATTTGACAACATTTTTCCTGCAGATTAATGTTTTAATGGGAAGAAATTAAACTAAATATAACCACTTCACTAACTGCTGCATTAATAACAGCAAAAATGCTTGTTTGATAACATAAAATTGAGATTAAACCGCCGTATTTAAGTGCGAAAGGGACAACTCAACTCAAAGAGACGCCATTTTTAATCGCCACACATTTTACTATTAATGTTGCCATGTGAAAGCAAGATTCTCGTAACATTCATCCGATATCGATACACTTTGTGGTATGTTGTAGGGTTGCGATACATGCATCTCTTTCTTCAATACATCAAATGAAAGTGACACAGTAGTGACCACAGCAGTGACACAGCAAATAGAAGTAAGTTCGCTATTCCTTCAGTACAAATATCTTCTAACGATTCTACTTGTACTTTAATAGTAGCAGAATAGAATTTTATAGTATTTAATATAAAAATTGGAATTTTAAAAATTGATTTTCATGTTCAGCAAGTTTTATTGATAGAGTCTGTGCGGAAAGAGAAGAGTCGTAGAATGTATTGGATTGGATCCCATACATTTCACGACTCTTTCCGCACAGACTAAGTATACATACATATATAGGGCCCTCTACACTCATGCGCGAAGCCGCGAACGCGAGTGTGGAGCGGCTTATAGTGTAGTTTATAAGTTTAGTGTGTAACTGGCCTTATGATAGCAAAAACAAACCAAAACAAAACCAATGTCTATGGTTAGTAGTGTCTATGGCAATAAAGCCCCAATAAAGGCGGGAAGTAAAAAAAAAACGTCCTAAAATCATGTATTCTGCAACTAAACGACTGGGCGAAGATAATTCTAAAAAGTCGGACTCGCCATCCGAGGGTTTATAATTAATAATAATAAATATAATAAAATAAACGAATGAAATGAAATGGTTCCGTACTTTTTAGTATTTGTTGTTATAGCGGCAACAGAAATAGGTACATCATTTGTGAAAATTTCAACTGTCTAGTATAGCTATCACGGTTCATGAGATACAGCCTGGTTACAGACAGACGGACAGCGGAGTTTCAGTTATAGGGTCCCGTTTTTACCCTTTGGGTACGGAACCCTAAAAACTATTTTCTTTAGGTATATGTTCATTTCCATGTAGGATGGAGGATACTTGAACTAATAGGCTCGACCATTTAGAACATCTCGCCTGCTTATTACATGTTATTACTTACGCTTATTTAATTTACTTAGCTTTCATCCAGTCACTTTCGGACGGGTACTGGGGGCCTAGCCACGATGACAATAGTTCGCAGAAAAAGAATCGAAACTACGGTTTCTACATACCATGCTATAAATATCTGCTTTTTAAACTGCTGCATTCATAAAATTATGCCGAGACACAAGCTATATTTGATAAAATTTAGTTTCAATATTGTGTCTAGATTAAGCCTTAGTTTGTAGTTTAGATAGTACTAGGCGTAAGTAGTTTCTTACTAACTGTTAGACTTAAATGTAACAGTTCTGATATAGTTGGTCAAGGAAATCTTGTCAGTAGATAAAGGCAAGAAATTCAAATTTTCTACGGGACGATGTCTACTTCGCGCCTAAATTTTTTAAATTTGCCGCCCGTTTCTACTGACAAGATTTGCTTGACCAACTATATTTATGTTGTTATTGGTTCCCCGCAATACAGGCATTGCCTAGTGCCCCTGGTATGTCTGTAACATAGACCTAGCATTACATAGATGCGGCCTACCGCGTGCGCCCGTAAGGGATAGACATAGATGACGTCATAAACGTGGGGATACCATATTGGTAAAAATTACCCCAATATTTAATATCACGTTGGGGCGATTACCCTGGAGGCAAAGTTTGACGTGTAACTATTAGCTGAAATAAATTATTTTTATTCTTTATTCTATTTCACTTTTGTCTCAGGCGATGCCGCTTGGCACGATTGTTCCTTAGGTCAAAAAAGCTGTATTGGTCCGGTAGCCATGAGATCGTACCGTACCAACCCCCCCAACAAGGGGGGGGGGCACTCCCAATCCCAACCACTACACTGACAACAACACCAATAACAACACATAAAGATAGGACCTTATATTGCTGATAGCCCGTCAGCCGTTAAAAAAAAGCTAATATAAACCATTAAAATACCTAATATTTATGATAAACAAAAACAATAATAACAGCGTATTTACAAAAAAAATTTTTTTTCAAGTTTTGCATATTTCAATTCATTATTAACCAAACCCAAAATAACAAAAAATGCGCCATAGAAAATTAGCCTCATGCATGAAGTTTATATTTGAACGAAATATGTTTTATTCGGATGTTTGTTACCGTTATATCATGTTACAAATGCATTTCCGTTTTTAAATTACCATTTAATTACTCAAAATTATAAATAAAAAGTACAAAAATTTGCCCGCGAAAAGCTAGTGAGCGAAACGCTCGAAACGCCACGTGACGTCACACGTTCGACAGATTAGTGTCATTAGTAGCAAACGTCAGTTGGGCCGCCCAACGTGTGACGTCATCACGCTCTGTCGAATTCGCGCCAAAAATTATGAGCGTTTCAACCGCTCAAAAATTTTCAACATTTTAAATATTTTTTAATAAAATAATGTTAAGGTTTACAAAAGTATTTTTATCATTTCCGGTGTTCCAACGATATAAATTATGAATCCAAAAATAAAAATAAATTCATGCATGGAGCTAATTAAACGAACTGTTTTAAAAACATGTTAACATTTCATATTCACAAAAGGTTATGAACCGACTGAACGTTTTTTATGGCATGTTAAAAATTACTTGAGTTAATTATTTAAGTATATGAGTCATAAACATGCACTCTCACATTATAAATATCTGCAAAAGTGCCTACAAAATTTTAGGGTTCATTATAAGAACGACTTCAGAGTTTCGTGACCCAAAAATTGCAATAATTCTATATAATGCCTATGTCCGTAGCAAGCTTGAGTACAGTTCCATCGCATGGGACCCTCGGGAAGCAAAGTATAACATCATGGTCGAGCGCGTCCAACGTAAATTTACTAGACATCTTTACAAAAGGTATTATGGATACTACCCGTACTTATTTCCGTCATCCTTTGTACTGGGAATGGTAGGGTTGGAGTCTCTCGAGCTAAGGCGTAAGCAAACGCTTGCCTTACACTACTGTCTACTTCTAAGAAATCAAATTGACAACCCATCTGTTCTGGAGCGTATGCGTATTTTTACCCCAGACAACTACATAGCTGCAGTAGGGCGTAGCGCACGTAGAGCCAGAAACCTTTTCGCATATCCAAATGTCCGCACCTATCACGGTTCAAACGCACCCACGTACCGAGCAATAGAATTACTAAATAACTTCTTAGCTTCAATCCAAAACGCAGACATATTCGCAGACAAGTGGCCGTCCTTACAAAGTAGTGTCAGGATTTTTTTAAACTCTACCTATGTAACTTTGTAGTATGTATGTTTAATTTAAGTTCCTAGAGATACTCGTAGTTCGAAAAATGTATACATGTTTATGATACTGACTATGTATTAACAGTATAAGTGTCTTGGCGTAGGTCGCTGTAAACTTATACTTGTGTTTGTTTGAATAAAGAATAAAGAATAAAAGCACTTACGATAGTGACGGAATTTTCGCTCAATTTAGTATCGTAATGGGCAATAAATTATGCATGAATTGAGCTGATTTTACATTTCTTTCATAATTACTTATTGTAGTAACTACCTACTTGCTTAATACACGATAAAAAATCTAATTAGGAAAAAAGTGCAAGAAGTACCTTATATTATATTTTGTCCTTAATTAGTTTATTGATGTATTTGTTACAATTTGCAATTTGACAAGATTTTATTGATTGTGCTGCTCAAGTGCTCATTACCCTAAGAATTTAAAAATTAGTAGATTTGTGTTACAAGGGAGCAAAATGACATATACCTGAGCGTAGCGAGGTATTCCAAAATAAAATCCTGAGCGTAGTGAGGGATTCAAGTATTAACGCCCAAGATGGAAATAATTTTGCTACCATGTGACACATACTGTTTTTGACATCACATATAAAAACCGGCCAAGTGCGAGTCGGACTCGCGTTCCAAGGGTTCCTTACATTACACAATTTAAACAATGTATTTTTTATGTGAAACGTGAGTGAAATGTCTTTAAAAACTGTTAAAAACCCGTAGGGGTCGGATCAAAACTAAGTAATTAAGTCCGACTCACGCTTGACTGCACATTTCTAATAGGTTTTCCTGTGATCTATAGGTAAAGATCTATTTATTCTATTTTGTGTATTTTTTTCGAAATTTTTGAGAAAATTAATAAATAAAGTTTTTCAAACTATATCGCGTTACATATCAAATGAAAGAGCTCATTATGAGAATCTCAATTTTTTTTTTATTATGTTAGAATAAACAGTTTAGAAGTTATTCAAGAAAATAGGCAAAAAATGACCATTTCCCCCCCCCCCCCCCCTTTATCTCCGAAACTACTAGGTCAAAAATTTCGCTTGTACTTTAATAGTAGCAGAATAGAATTTTATAGTATTTAATATAAAAATTGGAATTTTAAAAATTGATTTTCATGTTCAGCAAGCGTAAACTTTATCTATTTTTTTTATACCACGACGGTGGCAAACAAGCATACGGCCCGCCTGATGGTAAGCAGTCACCGTAGCCTATAGAGGCCTGCAACACCAGAGATATTACATGCGCGTTGCCGACCCTTTAAAAACCTGTACACTCCATTTTTCAAGAACCCCATACTGTAGCCCCTCGGGAAAACCTCGGCAGGGAGCTCATTGCACAGCCGAAGCGTCTAGTTTATCTAGTATATCTATGTAGTACGCAAAGGAGCCTCGTCTGCCAACAAACCACTGTGTGGTTTGGCAGAAGAAAATATGTATTTAGTTGTAAGTAAGATCTTTGAATAAACGTTTTTATTTTTTATTTTTATGTTTGTACGGGGATACTAAATAAATAAATATTAAGTAATCACTAGATCACTATGTACAAAATTCTTACTGTCATAAAAAAACGATGTTTGATCTTATAAATCCATGGATTATCTTGTCAAAAAAGTGCCGGCCGTTTTTCAAGACATGCGTCGCTTAATGACATACTCCGTCGGTCTCTTGCCACCATCAATGTACCCGCTCTTCTTGAGCCGAGATGTCCTTGGTTCCTTGGAGCTTGGGACGGATGTTGGTGTGGGATGCTACCTGCGTAGACACATTGGCACCGTCCCACCTCCAACGGACTAATGTAAAAGCGGGCGGAGCGGCGGAAAGCGCCGAAATTTTAAAACGTTATAAATATAAGAGCCTCGGTAGAGAGTATCATTTCATTCCATTTGGAGTTGAAACTCTAGGTCCATGGGGTCCCAGCGCGCATAAGTTGTTTGCAGAAATCGCGAAGCGTCTGGTTGACGTAACTGGTGACCGAAGAGCTGGCGGCTTTCTCGTACAACGTATCAGCATTGCGATACAGCGGGGAAATGCCGCCAGCATCCTTGGTACAATGCCTCAAGGGCCTATTTTAGATTTAAGCTAGTTATTAATTTCGTTTACGTAGTACCACTGTATATATCTTGTATGTAAATAAATAAAGTAAATATGTGTTTGATAATGAAAAGTTGTTCTTTCTCGTTCGTTAGTTTTTTCTAGTTCGTAAATTTATTATAAGTATAAATCAAACGCACATTTCTACAAAAAATACTTTATTCATAAAGATAAAAATTCAATCACACTTTATTGATTAATTCAGTACATAGGTATTCATGTAAAACTGTTCTTGATTTTTTATTAAATATTTAACACCATGATCATGATGGCACATGGCACAAAGAATATCGCTAAATGCCTTTTCAACTTTATTTGATAATGCCATCTAGTTTTTGCACCCGCGAGAAATAAAGTTTTATTTTATTTGTTACCAGTAGGATCGGATGCTTATTTGTTTTATTTTTCAATTGTATTTCATTTCAACTGTGACAGAATGTGTAATACAAGGGCCTGACACTCTTTGATAGAGAAAAATAGTCTTTTTGCGATTCCTATAAGAGGAAAGAGAAAATAGTGCCATGCTTTGTCCTTATCACCGACCGGGTTTTTTTTCATGGTCGGGCGGTCCATAAGGCAGCATAGGTACGAGGCGATGGCGAAATACTGAAATTTATAAGAGTGAAAGAGAAAAAGGATTATGCTGCCATACATTAACCTGTCAATACATGAATATGTCTTTCTTTTACCCCTGGTCGCTCGGTTTCATGTCTATAACTACTATACCATGTCTGTGGTGTAATATTAATTTGGTATTTTTCCTTCAGATAGATATTGTATTGAAGTTATTGAAAGTGTACTTAAACTTAAGAGTTACTTAAAATAAATTTCTAGCGAACGGCAGTTTTGATCGTAAAATAAGTATTTATGAACAAGACCTTATAATATAAACATAATGCCTACTACAAGTTCTACTATCATACTTTACTACCTAATTAACTATAATAAATTAATAGGTACACCAAGGAAATAAATAGTATTAAGACTTGCTAATTCAATGTGGATAAATGAAACGTAAATTCCGATTTTTTTTTCAAGCGCTAATGAGGGCCATTTCTTTAAACTTTTGTAACATATCTCGAGCTAGTGGCAGTTTAAATCCCATTTATTTGAGCTATTATTTAAGTAACATTAGACACATATATGTTTAATACACACTTTCCCTGTAGATGTGTAAAGTTCTAAATTGAACAATTAAATTAACAAAATACTTTGTTATATCTGTAAATGCACATAAAAATAGGTAAACGAAACAAATTAGTTGCATTCTATAGTCTACTCTGCTACTTGATTACATCAAAACTCACTAAACTGAAAAAAATAAAATAACAGAAAATAAATCATTGTACCTACCCAATGTTTAAAAAACAAACCAGGCTATGTAACTAGACCTCTAAATGAATCTAAAATACATTTCTTTGAAACGCAACTCAAGTTTCAGTCGCACACCTGTATCCTTACTCAATACTTAACCAAACGCTCACAGAACGTAGCTTGGTGTGTCTTAGTACCACTTGTCTTGACTCGGCAAACGTCCAGTGGATTACTGTCCATATTTGAAATGCCAATTATCTATATACCATCAATGTCTTACAAACAACAAATCTTCGATTTCTCCCATCGTACCTACAGAAAATGTGATCAATTATAATCTGGCAATTAGGTTTGTGCAATTGTAAGTAGGTACGTACTGCAGTAGAAATATGGAATATGGCCAAAGACCAGGGTGCTTAGCCAACGTGCCAATCGTTAACGCTCCATGGCGTAGCGTAGTCATCTCTCTCTATCACTCTTCCATATTAGTGCGACAGTGACAGACGTTTCGTTCGCTACGGAGCGTTACCGATTGGCACGTTGGCTACGCAGCCTGGATAGTCTGTACTACTGTAGAATACTTGACGCTATTTGCATAAAAAACTAATAGACTAAAGGGGTTGTTACCTATCCTTTCGTCGGACACTTTCTGCTATCCTGCTAAGAGGGATAGGGAAACAACATAAACTCTGTCCCTCTCATCAGTAGGCCGACAAAAATAGTTGCAATAACCCCTTTTGACTAAAGGACCTGACAGCTTAATAAACAATGAAACGCGTAAGCAGCGCAGACAAAACCAGAGTCAGAACGGAATAGAAGCTTCTGTTAGCCAATCCAGGGACCGGAATGTTGTTGCCAGCACCAGTACAGGCTTGCAAATGGCTGAACAGCTCAATGTAGTTCTTAGCAGGCTGGTGAGTCGTAGCTCTGGTGGGTTCTGAGAAGCCAACGGCGGTGTTCTTGAAGAGCAAGTCGCGGGTTCCATCGAAGCTGGAGAAGATCTCCATGTTGACATGCTGGGTGCCTGATGAGGCGGCGTAGCCGAAGTATCTTTCAAGGGTGTCGAGGAGAGTGCTAATGCTGTTGTAGGCTTCGTCTTGTCTGAAATAGTTTATATTAACACTGTTAATATAGTCTGGCAAACCAATATGGCTGTCAGTAAGAAACGCGAAATTACAATTTTGTCCAGGAGATCGAATCTTTCCGCCTACATTTTCCAAAATAGCCAACTTTTCTACTATAAAATTGGTTTTTGAGACTAAAAGAATAGAGTTGAACCAAGCTAACCTTGTATAGTGTGAAAATGCCACCAAAACGACGAAGCGCAGAGTTAGCTTAAACGAACTCTATTATAATAAGAATGTTATGCTTTCACCAACGAATCTTATGCTACTTCATAGTATTTGTTACGAGGCCTCGGTTAGTTTATTAATTCGGTTAATCTTTGTTTTTGCCAGGTGTTAAAATGACATGTCATTTTCAAAAGTTGCATGGTCAAAATGTATACAAGATCAATAAATTGGGTGTCTGGGATATAAAAATAGAGCTAGATATTATTTAAGGACTTAAATCAGTTAGGTACATGATTATGCCAGCCCCAGTTACAATACATTCAAAAATTCCTAGAATCAACGGGAAGCCACAATCACAAAATTGCTGCCCCAATAGATCAATCTTAGTTCAAGCGACATCTAAAAGGCGCTACAGTATTAATATTAAATACGTACACATAGACCGGCCTCAGTGGCGGTGGGTGCGTGGTATGTGTGTGGTTTGTGGGCTTCACCGGCCGCGCAGGGCGTTTAAGAGTAGCCCTTAAATGAGAAAACTACACTAGGGATACTTCGCCTTCAAAGCCCTAAGGCCCAGCCACACAAGGAATCCAAAATATTGTGAAATTAGAGCCTATAGTGTAGGAAATAGAGTAGATTTTAGTTTGGGTAAAAATTGACCGAAACAAAACAAATGCAACTTTATTTTGATTGAACATGATTTAAATTTCATCTAACTTAATAAGCATATATGTAGGTACTATAGGTAGGATCGTGAACCTTACGAGACCGTAGGTATATAAACCCACTACTTAATATTGTCAACGCTAATCGCTTCCGTGAGTATTCGTAATTGGTGCCCATAATCTCCTTAAAGTATCTCAGAGTCGCGCTTTATAAAAAAACAAGTTACCTAAATTAATTTTGGCACAATGATTTGAAATAAAGGAAAGATCACGATTTCGGTTTCCATTTACTTATACTTTATTTCAAAACATTGTAACTGTTCGTCTGCCAGAGTATCACCCTGCAGAAAGAGACAAAAATGCCAACTCGATATCAATCCGATGCACGGTCATGTTTCGCGCCTCAATGAAATGTCTTTGATGGAAAGTCCAGTGTTAGCGATGCGCTCACTATACAAGTACTTATACATATATTTTGTAGGTAACTAGTTGTTTTATTTTAAGGAAACTTTGTCATATTAATTTAGATGTTAATGTCTAATACTTAAGGTTCAAAATTGTATGACGTATCTTATGCAAGTAATGTGCATTATGTTGCTATGCGCCGGCGGCAGTCCGCTGCTAGACGCGATCGGTTTCACTCGACTCTGTATTCAAAAATCGGATTAAAGTTCATTGTTAAGTTCAACTTCGCCTTTTCATTCCTCGTGCCAGTGCCTATGATCTACAAAGTGGTCCTTCGAACCGGATTATGCACCGAACGCCTAGAAAAATAGAAACACGCAATGCGAAGGCACGTCGGGAGCGCGAAGAACACATGGCGCGCGAGCGAGAACAAAGAGAAAGTGAGGTTATACCGCCGTGCAATGAAGCTATGCCCGATGAAGTCAAGAAACCTTTGGATCCGATGGTCAAGAAGTTTCTACAATACAAATTAAACGCGACAAGCAGCATAAAGTCGGAGCCGATGCCGCAATTTAAGCAAATTCCCGACACGAAGCCTGCCGCGTCACATGTGGGTGCCGTCCCGAGCAGCAAGGGCTCACGAAGATCGTCAGCCTCTAAAGAAGCCAGGCGAAAACAATTAATTTTGGACGCTGCAAAGGAAAAGGCTGCGATTCAAATGGACATAATTAATAAAACCTTAGACGCGCAACTTGCAGCTCTTAGTGGTAGCGAAGAGGACCTAGAGGAATACAGTTCACAAATCGATGGCAATTTACCTCTTCGCAACGATATAAATGCGTGGGTTGAGCACCAAAGCAACCACACGGAACTACCTGAGGAGCGGCAAGCCCCCGACAATGGAGTCACAACGGGCGAGTTGCACATTTCAGTTCCAGCACGGATGCCTGCACCTGTCATACCCTCTGCATTCACCGAGCAAGCTCAGCCGATGCCAGCGTCTAACCTAGCACCGCGCGCCGCCGCCGATGGCCCCATGCCGGCAGCGCCGCCGGCGCCAGAAGGTACCGTCAGCGCGCTCAACCAAACAGTGCAATTATTGGCCGGCGCACTTAAAGACCTATCGACCGCTAGCAATCAAGTGCCTAACGCTAGTCTGCTTAGTCGCATTAGCACACCTAAGGACCTACCTGAATTTTCAGGTGACCAATTAGAATGGCTTCAGTTCAAACAGGCCTACCAGGAGTCAACTGAGGTCTGTAAATTTACAGATAAAGAAAATTTATGGAGACTTCGTAAATGTCTTAAAGGAGCCGCACGAGATGCTGTCGCTGCATTGTTTATCAGCGCCACGTCGCCCGACCGGGTAATGTCGACATTGGAGCTACGTTTTGGAAACCCAGACAGCATCATTTCTCGTATTCTGCAAGACATCAAGAAGCTACAGCCTTTACAACTCGAATATCATAAGGATATAGTTATGTTCGCAGTGAAGGTTCAAAATTTCGTAGAAGCTGTGCGAGCAGTAGGACGCGAGGAGTACCTACACGGCATGAATATCGTCTCCATCATCCTGTCCAAGCTGCCCACTGTGCTCATCTCAAAATGGTCAGACTACAGTTTTAAACTCCTCCAAGATGCGCAGAAATCGAGGTTAGTCATTCTATCGGATTTTCTTAATGACGAAGCATTGAAGATTTCTACAACTGCAAGTTTTTTAACAACTACGCGCAGCGATACCTTTAAAAACAAGTCTAGCGAGCATTCATCTTCCCGTACACAAACTATTTTACTACAAACTGAAGTAGGCGATTTAAAATGTTTATTTTGCCGAACAGCTGTGCATAAGTTAACGGAATGCAAACCATTTAAGAAAGCGTTGCGCAAAGTACGATGGCAACATATAAAGAAACATGGTTTATGCTACAAATGTATTATCTCCAAGCACGAACGCGATACCTGCAAGGCCCCTGCGTGCGACAAGGACGGTTGCGGAGCTCCACATCATCGCCTACTACATTATCCGGTAAACAACAGTGCGCGTGACGTCATGGCGGCGCCCGCACCGCGGCCGAGTGCAAGTGTACCGAATAATAGCGCGATAAACGGACCCGTGCCGCGCGAACCCGCGTTCAAGCCAGTGACGGAAACTTTAACTCATATAAATGCGACCGACAGCAGAGTGTTGTTAAAAGTAGTACGAGTGTGTGTTCAGGGACCTAACGGTATGGTAAATAGCACTGCGCTATTGGACGATGGATCTACCATCTCATTAATAAGTGCCAATCTCGCGCGTCGCGTCGGTCTACATGGTATCTCGCAGAGACTGGTCGTTCACGGTGCGTTTAAAAATGACGGGCTCGAGTACAAATCGACCAAAGTGAATGTCGACATTAAAGGTATGGACAATAAGGTTTATAATGTAAAATTGCGTTGTGTTGAAGAATTGAGTTTGCCATTACAAACATTGTCTGTTTTAAAATTAGTTAACTATTCTCACCTAGCAGATATAAAACATAAATTTTGTACCACTGATTCAGAACCCGAATTATTGTTAGGTCAGGATAATTTACATGTTGTGATACCTATTCAAGTGAGGGAGGGCAAAAATAATGAGCCATCAGCTACACTCACCCGTCTCGGCTGGAGCGTCCATGGGGAAGTGTGCGTGCCGCGGATTGTCCGTCCGTCCAGGGGTTCACCATCTGTCGCTGTCCATACTAACCTTTTTATTGCAGATAGCGGATCAGATCACGATACCACTTCAAATGAGTGCCTCCTAAGGGAAATCCACGAAGATGTTAGGCGCTCGTTTCTGCTAGATTCCATGGGCGTGACGGCGCACGCACGCCAAAAGGCCGACGACGGCCGCGCCGTCGCGCAGCTGGAGCGCTCCGCCGAGCTCATCGATGGGCGCTGGTACGTCGGCCTTCCGTGGAAGGACGAACACCGCCCCATGCCCGACTCCCGCCCAAACGCACTTACCAGGATGAAGGGTATTGAGCGCAAAATGGGTAAGGATCCAGGATTCGCCGACAGGTACCGTGAGAGGGTCAATCATTTATTTGAAAATGATTACGCTATGGAACTTACTAATACCGAGGTCACGCCGAAGACTTATTACTTACCTCATTTCGGCGTGGACAACCCGAACAAGCAAAAACTTCGTCTGGTCTTTGATGCTGCAAGTCAGGTAAGTGGTAGCTCTCTGAACGATTATTTGCTCACAGGGCCCGACCTATTGTCATCACTTTTAGGTATAATGCTGCGCTTTAGGGAACATCCAATAGCAGTAACAGGTGACATTAGGGACATGTTCTTAAGGGTTAAGATCCAGCAAGACGACCAGGACGCACTGAGGTTTCTGTGGAGAAACAACCCCACAGAAAACATAAAGACGTACGCGATGACGTCACTCATTTTCGGTGCAAATTGCGCTCCATTTGTCGCGCAATTTGTTAAAAATAAAAACGCCCAGCGATTTGAATCGTCGTTTCCCGCCGCCGTCGAAGCCGTCGTCAACTCGCACTACATGGACGATTACATCGACAGCCTGCCCGACGAGGCGACAGCGATCGAAATGGTAAGGAATGTCAGTGATATCCACAGGGCGGGCGGCTTTGAAATAAGAAACTGGACGAGCAACAGCGTTGCAGTTTTAAACAGCGTGCCAAAGGAGACCTTAGGTACTGCTGCTGTAAGGTTCAAAGTCGGCCAGCAACATGAAAGCGAGCGTACCTTGGGTCTCATTTGGTACCCAGCTGATGACATATTGGGCTTCGATTTGTCATTAAAACGTATACCGAGCGACGTACTTAAAGGTGAGAATAGGCCTACAAAACGTTTAATGCTAAGAGTAATTATGTCAATATTTGATGTACTAGGTTTCTTAGCACCCTTTACGATTCAAGGCCGAATCATGCTTCAAGACGCTTGGCGCTTACAGGTGGATTGGGAGGATTACATTCCAGATCAGATTTATCACAAGTGGCGAAAGTGGGTCGACCTACTAAAGGTAATTAAAAATATCCGTATACCTAGGTGGTACTGCGCAGCCGCGCGGAATGCAGTAAGGGACAGCCAATCGGCGACAGCGCGTGCGAGTGAAATGCAAGATTGTGCGCCTACGCACAGTGCTACGAAAGGCTACGAGGGCGTAGCTCCATCTACATGTGCTACGACCGCATCGAGTAGGTACTCATATTATAATAATTTACAAGTGCATTTTTTTAGCGATGCATCTACTCAGGCGATGTCAGCTGTGGGCTATTGGCGCTGGGAACACAACGGTACTATTCATGTTGCATTTATTGCCAGCAAAGTTAGAGTTATGCCGGTAAAACAGCTGACTATCCCGAAGGCTGAGCTGCAAGCTGCATTGTTGTCGGCAAGACTAGCCGATGCAATTGGAAAGGAGCACAAACTGACGCCTGCGAGGCGTTACTTCTGGTGTGACTCCTCAACTGTGATACATTGGATTCGCAACAAAAATCGTACGTATAAGGCCTTTGAAGCAAATCGTTTGGGGGAGATTGACGACCTTACCCGCGTCGACGAGTGGCGGTACATTTCTACTAAACTAAATGTTGCCGATTTAGCCACGCGGGACTCGTTTGATCTAGCCCTACAAAATGAGTGGTTCAAAGGTCCTTCTTTCTTATACGCTGACGAAAGTCAATGGCCTAAAAATATTACACCGACCGGTAACAAGGAGGAGATAGGTGAATGCATAGCAGTCGTCCAGATGCGCGACGAGCCTGCATGCATACCAGTGCCGGACCCACAGCGCTTCTCTTCGTGGCTTCGTCTCACCCGCGCCACGGCCACAGTGCTAAAGTTTATCGCCAGGTGCAAAGGTCAGGCGGCCGAGATCGACTGCGCTACGATGGAGCGTGCCGAAATATTATTGCTAAAACACGCGCAAAACGAGTCTTTCGGGGAAGACTTAGGTAGAATTAAGGCGCACGGGGCTTTACATCGCGCAAGTAAGTTATTAAAATTATCACCCGTTTTAGATGCAAATGGACTACTTCGCGTGGGCGGGCGCATTGACGCCGCATCAGATGTGCCTCTGGACGTCAAGAGACCCGTGATCCTGGACGGCCGCCATCAGGTAACAAGATTAATTGTTCGGCATTACCATGTGAAAGCGGCCCATGGAAGTCAGGAGATGGTGGTCAACGAAATAAAGCAAAGGTATTGGGTAATTAAACTTAGACCTACTGTTAAACTCGTGACGTCAAGGTGCATGTTGTGCAGGATAATGAAGAGCAGACCTCAGGTACCTCGCATGGGAGATTTGCCAGAGGCCAGAATAGAACATCATCAGCGACCCTTTTTTCACTGTGGGTTGGACCTTTTTGGGCCAATGGAGGTCGCGGTGGGTCGCCGCAGAGAAAAAAGATATGGTGTTCTATTCACATGCCTCACAGTACGGGCGATTCATATCGAGCTGGTTGCCTCCCTCACAACTGACTCGCTCATCATGGCGTTACGACGAATGGCGGCGCGGCGCGGCTGGCCGCGCCATCTGTACTCGGACAACGGTACTAATCTGAGGGGCGCCGACACAGAGTTGCGCCGGTCGATGGAGGCGCTAGACATGGACGTGCTGAAAGCTGAGGGGGTGAATAACAACATGGACTGGACTTTTATTCCCCCCGCCAGCCCCCATTGGGGTGGGGCGTGGGAACGTTTAATACGTTCAGTAAAGACGGCTCTCAAGGTCGTTTTAAAAGAACGAGCACCAAGGGACGAAGTTTTGACCACATTAATGGCAGAGGTTGAGAACATGGTCAACGGTCGTCCATTGGTGCACGTGTCTGTCGATCCTGCTGACGGTGAGTCTCTTACTCCTAATCATTTCCTTTTAGGATCATCATCGCGACTCCCTCTCGTAGGAGAGTTCGATGATTCTGATCTCAACTTGAGGAAACTATGGCGGAAGGCGCAGAGGCTCGCTGACATGTTTTGGCAGAGGTGGCTAAGAGAAATCTTACCCACCCTCGTGCCTAGGACAAAATGGCTGGAGGAGCAGAAGCCGTTAAAGGTAGGAGACCTCGTTCTGGTCGTGGATCCCAACTCTCCCCGCAACATGTGGCCGAAGGGGTTGATCACCCAGGTGTTTCCTGGCGGAGACGGTCGCATCCGTTTAGTGGAGGTGAAGACGGCTACCGGGACTTACCGGCGGTCCGCGGCTCGCATCGCTCCAATTCCCGTAAGTTTAGAGTGCTGAGTCAGCACTGGGGTGGGGAGTGTTAGCGATGCGCTCACTATACAAGTACTTATACATATATTTTGTAGGTAACTAGTTAAGTTTTATTTTAAGGAAACTTTGTCATATTAATTTAGATGTTAATGTCTAATACTTAAGGTTCAAAATTGTATGACGTATCTTATGCAAGTAATGTGCATTATGTTGCTATGCGCCGGCGGCAGTCCGCTGCTAGACGCGATCGGTTTCACTCGACTCTGTATTCAAAAATCGGATTAAAGTTCATTGTTAAGTTCAACTTCGCCTTTTCATTCCTCGTGCCAGTGCCTATGATCTACATCCAGTATTAACTATAATCTTCATAAATTTTACCTTCTAGTCAACACCTCGGAGTCCACCACGTAAGCCAGCAAGCAGTTGTCATCCACATTAACTCCGTTCTGTAGGGCTAAGGTGTTGTTACTGCAGATCGCGCGGAACTGGGAGCCTTGCAGGTTCAGGGCGGTCAGGTAATCTGTGGAGGTTACGGGATAGAAATAGAGATAGCAGCACTGTTGACAGTAGCGTTATAGGGGGTTATTACATCTGTTTCGGACAGTTTGTAAGAGTTTTCCGTTTCGATAGGGGATATTACTGCAATGTTCTGCCATCAGAGTGCAGCACTAGCCTTTTTAGTAAACCATAGAGTAACTTATACATACTGTACCTTTAACAGGTTTTTGACAAGTTTTCAGAGATAATGAAATATGACATTTATGCATCAAGGCGGTTTGTTTACAGAGGACCTACCGGGAAACACGAATCCGAAATTTCGCTATCTGCCTCTCGCTCAAATATGCAAGAGTGACAGAGATGTTAGATAACGAAATTTCGATTTTCTTGTTTCGCGATAGACCCTCAGATTGTGGTAGTGGCGCCACCTGCGCATAGTTTCGCGTAGTATTCCCTATTAAATTAAATGGAGGAACAATTTTACTTCGTAAATACTAATGAATTATAAACTAATAAAAACTACCTACGCTTTAAACTGTTAGGTTATGCAAGTACGAGAGGTATAAAAGCGAGAATTGGTATGAACATAGAGTAGTAGTAGTAGTAAACTCTTTATTGTACAAATATACACATTAAAAATTACATGGTACAAATAATAAGATGTACAAAGGCGAACTTATCCCTTTGAGGGATCTCTTCCAGTTAACCTTTGAGTAGATGAGAGGAGAAAGTGAAAAGAGGGTGACAAATGTAGCAAATTGTACAACAAGGTACCAGAAAGATAAAGGATATAAATACATAAAAAATTAATAGAGTAACTTATACTAGAGCGGTACTGTCATAGTAAATTTTGTAACCCCAGTAAATTCACTGCCATCTGTCGACACACTTTAAAACTAAAATTGAAGATTTGTAAAAATACGATAAAATGTATTTAAATATAGATAAATGATTTTTTTTATTTGCATTAATTATTTTGATGATTTTGACCCATGTTCTTTTACTGATATGCGTTAAAATTGTTAAATAACAAACGAAACCGTCAACGCCATCTATACGACTGTAGGCCAAAACTAGTAGCGCCCTCTGAACGAGAATCAAATTTTCTTGATTTTCGAGGCACGTTTTTTCCTTAGACTGTATCCATCTATTACGGAGTTATATCTATCTTTGGTATGAATCATGTATGAATGGAAAAGTAGCTAGGCAAAAAGGCCTGTGCACAGCGGGTGCGCGTGCGTAGACTTACCAGTAATATTGGTGGTTTCCACGAAGATCACGTCCGCGTCGTTGTTAGCCAAGCAAGACAAGGAACCATTGTTGCCGAAGTACAGGTTGTTAGAGTGGTCCCAACCGCATGTAACTAAATAAAAAATAAACATTAGTACAGAACAAAACAGAAAATCTTAAATAACAAAACGTCAGGCGCGGTTTTAGATACCTACGACACGACACGCTATACATCAAAAATCACTTGCGTTTCTGTAAACGGCCGTCAATCTGCTGTCGCAGGGCGAGGTAATTCGCATTGGGGCGGGGCGGTGCGTGGCCGTTATGTATGATAATAGTAATACTTATTCTGTGCCTACGGCCCCTAGGCACTAGGTATGGCACTTAGAAAGGGTTTTCTCCATCTCAAAACCATTGCTACCTACTATTACCAGGCTACCTTGGCCCTCAGTCCGGGTCTTGTGGGCCTAGGCGGAAATCCGACCCCGCAAAACGTACTGCACAAAACAGTTTAAAAAGCATGTAAAATCATTGTCGGCCTTGATTTATATGTGACGTTTTCAACGAAAAGGTACCACATTGTCGCTTACCATAAGGACGAAAATTGCTTGTATCTTTATACGAGAAACCTGTCAAAGCGCCGTCCTTATGGCATGCGACAATGTGATACCTTTTGCTTCAAAACGACACATATAGTTCTGTTCATCGTTTACTAGCGACCCGCCCCGACTTGGCAAGGGTAGTTTAACTAATTTACACAAAACCTTTACAAATTATACATATAAACCTTCCTCTTGAATCACTCTATCTATTAAAAAAAACCGCATCAAAATCCGTTGCCTAGTTTTAAAGATCTAAGCATACATACGGAACATACATACATACAGAACGGAAAGCGACTTTGTTTTGTACTATGTAGTGTTTTTATCTTAAGCAGTTTCACTTTACTAATACTATTCGGTAAGTAATGCAATGAGTATAAAAGTAAAAAAAAAAAAAACTTACAGTTGCTAGCGGATGTGGTGGGCTTGCAAAGACTGCAGAGATTGGTCACGTTGTAGTTCTGAAATGAAAATGACGCATTCTTAATTCTTAAAACAAAGCATTCGTTTTTGGATAAAAATATTAGAAAAATGTCAAGTGATACAGTTCCATACGTCTCAGTTTCGGTTTCGGTTCGGTCTCGTGTCAGTTTGTAAAATTGAAAAAAAAAAAAAAAATTGTTAATGATATTATTTTCAAAATTGCTTTCTTGGGGTTGGATATGAGGATATCAAGTATAATTTGTGGTATATTGTACAAAAAAAATCAGCCATATCGTATCTGGAGGAGCCCAAACTTGGTATGTTTCAAAAATTCTTTTTGTTTTAATAAAAAAAAAATGGCCGAAATGTAAAGATGTGATATATTTTTAGAATCGCCTCAAAAAGCCCTTTCGTATGATACCACACACGATAGGTTTTGAAAAAAAAAATTTTTTTTTAGGAACTGCGGGGCAAAAATTTTGTTTTGACCTCTAGTATGCGTGTGCCAAACGGCTAACCTGTACATCGATTTGCGGTTTTTCTTTGTAATTGGGGTCGATCGGCTTCCACTATAATAAATTCCGACCTTCCAGCATGCTCAGGTTGCCAAACCACGAACTAAGGTTTGCCATGGGTTTGCCGCTCTATCTTATTTGCACGACATAAAATTGTACAAATGGCGGACTCAATACCTTAAGGTATTCTCTACCAGTCAACCATAATTGGGTCAAACAAACACGTGTAGTTAGTGCAGGATTGTAAATTTCGAGATGAAAATATGAAACACAAATCCAATTAGGTGCTTTTTGTAGCTCTCTGCTCATAGCTGCGTCCTAAATGGATGCACGGCGAGCCACCTTCCACTCGATCGAGCAGGCCTCGGACCGTACCAAGGTCGCGGTCTGGTACACCCGACTGTTCAGTTGGTGCTTCTAACGGCCCGGCCACGACATCGCGCGGCGGCGGCAGCGGCGAGCGGCGGCCATAGATCGACGAATGGTCCGATCGCTGTGTCTCGCTCCAACCTATGGCCGCCGCTCGCCGCTGCCGCCTCCGCGCGATGTCGGGGCCGGGCCGTAAGGCTACTCACCGACTGGCCGAGAGCGTGCGAGGCGTCCTGGGCGCCGGGAGCGCAGGCGCCCTCGAAGAATTCACCCACAGCCTTGGCGTAGTCGCATTCCCTGTCGTCCAGTACGCCGAGCACTTGCGCAGTACGCACGAATGACACGTAGGCTGAAACAAACCGCATTTTAGTACATAAAGACACCTACAGATTTAGAATGAGCTAAATGTAAGACAATGTAGGTATACGAGAGAAGGTTCTCAAAGCGAGAAATGTCCGAGCCGTTTTTCACTAAATCCAGAAGGGAAAAGTGTCAGTGCCACCATATTCAGAGAAGCAGGCCTGCTTAATGTTCGAGCCGTTTCTCACTAGAGCCATAATCGTCAACTGTCTTTGATAGGAATCTACTTACAGATGCCTCCATATTCAGGGAAGCAGGCCTTCCTGCCGCGAAGGCTCTCGAAGCGAGTGATGTCCGAGCTGTTTCTCACTAAAGCCATAATCGTCAACTGTCTTTGATAGGAATCTACTTACAGATGCCTCCATATTCAGGGAAGCAGGCCTTCCTGCCGCGAAGGTTCTCGAAGCGGGTGATGTTCGAGCTGTTTCTCACTAAAGCCATAATCGTCAACTGTCTTTGATAGGAATCTACTTACAGATGCCTCCATATTCAGGGAAGCAGGCCTTCCTGCCGCGAAGGTTCTCGAAGCGGGTGATGTCCGAGCTGTTTCTCACTAAAGCCATAATCGTCAACTGTCTTTGATAGGAATCTACTTACAGATGCCTCCATATTCAGGGAAGCAGGCCTTCCTGCCGCGAAGGCTCTCGAAGCGAGTGATGTCCGAGCTGTTTCTCACTAAAGCCATAATCGTCAACTGTCTTTGATAGGAATCTACTTACAGATGCCTCCATATTCAGGGAAGCAGGCCTTCCTGCCGCGAAGGTTCTCGAAGCGAGTGATGTCCGAGCTGTTTCTCACTAAAGCCATAATCGTCAACTGTCTTTGATAGGAATCTACTCACAGATGCCTCCATATTCAGGGAAGCAGGCCTTCCTGCCGCGAAGGTTCTCGAAGCGAGTGATGTCCGAGCTGTTTCTCACTAAAGCCATAATCGTCAACTGTCTTTGATAGGAATCTACTCACAGATGCCTCCATATTCAGGGAAGCAGGCCTTCCTGCCGCGAAGGTTCTCGAAGCGAGTGACGTCCGAGCCGTTTCTCACTAAAGCCATAATCGTCAACTGTCTTTGATAGGAATCTACTCACAGATGCCTCCATATTCAGGGAAGCAGGCCTTCCTGCCGCGAAGGTTCTCGAAGCGGGTGATGTCCGAGCTGTTTCTCACTAAAGCTACTACTCGAGAGAAAGAGTTGGGGTCGGAGTGCAGGTTCTGAACGAGCTTCACTGGTGACAGGCTGAAGTGTCTGTAAGTTTTAATAAAAACGCGAGTAAGAATGTTATTCTAATACTACACATACGCACCAACACTCGCCACACCTTTACATCCCTACGACACATCTATTCTATTCAGACATTATAATGGCAATTTTATTAGAAATAGGCCAATTATTCATTACTATTATAACATTATAATATCTACATCGATAGTCTGTTAGTGACCTGGGTTCTAGCAGAATTACCAGTGCTTCGCTCGAAAGAGCGGAGTGTATAACTGAGCCAGAACCCTTTTGTTTTGCTGCAACGCACACAGCAATTCTACGGTTTATTTCCTTTTAAGTTTTGTTTTTTTTTATCTTAATGTTGCTTTTTTGTATCTCTTCTGTTTCTTTTGTTTTAATATGTGTGTATTGTTGCAAACGAATAAATGGTTTATCTATCTATCTATCAATGACTAATAGGTAATAAGAAAGTCTCGAAAGAAGTTGTCACAATGATAATTATGGTGATGATCACAAACCGATTGTACACTGATTTAAACTTTCATGATTTCTACACATTATTAAATTGTAAAACGGGACTTAATCGCGTATTTAAGTTTCAAGATTTACCTCCGACGTTTCGAGGACGGCGTTGTCCCCGTGAACGTCGAACGACGAACGACGGTGAACGTCGTTAAATACGCGACTAAGTCCCGTTTTACAATTTAATAAAGCCGATTAAAGATCCATTTTCCCTATTCTGTAGTTAAGATTCTGGTATAATGACCGGTCTTGCCAGCGACGATAGTAGAAATAAAAGGAAATAAAAAATCTTCATTTCAGGCAACTAGTGGCCGATAGATATAATATCTTAGTTTTAAAACCTACGTAACCTACATGTTATAAAATATCTTTAAAGTAAAAGCTACAAAACACGTCATGACTGCGATGCATTAAGGATGACTCACGTTAGACCCGGCTGTGTCCGGGCCGGAGCTTCCGGCGCTTACTTTTCTATGACATGACAGGTGATCACGTGATGCGTTCCATAGAAAACGAAGCGCCGGAAGCTCCGGCCCGGACACGGCCTGGTCTAACGTGAGTCATCCTTTACGCATCCCCGCAGTGTCAGGGTGCCGGCCGCGGAACCGCCGTAACATGGCACCCCTTGGCCAAAACTATCCTTGCTGAAGTTCGCTAGACGTTCAGTCGGAGCCATAGCGCTCATCACAAAACAATTAAAATACACATCAATTTTAAGATTCCAACTTGACAACGCATACGTAGGAGTAAAGTCCGGATTCGTTCAGAGCCCAGAGAGAGAGGGAGAGAGTATACCTACGTAATACTTTACGATGTCATCCACAATCGCAACCACCATACCAAGATAATGTAGATGATAGTCGACGTTAGAGCTCTATTTACACTTAGTGACCCTGAGCGCTTTTTCAACGCGCGTTAAAAAAGCGCTTAAATCTGCCTGCACGCCAAATTCGATTTAAAGACCAATGTTTAAAGTTGAAAATCCAACAACGCTTGATAAAAAGCGCCACCGCCATCGTGTGAATAAATACACATGTTTCCATTTGTGTCATTCAAACGTTTTTATAACGCGCGTTGAAAAAGCGCTCGTGAGAAAGAGGCCTTACTGTCTAGCGAGGTATCCGTAGTTAGAGGCAGTGGCTAGGAAGTCAACGTTGCGGTCTCGCACATCTCGCAGGCATTGGAAGGTGTCGGAACGTTGCACGCATGAGATTGTCGGCTGGAAACAATGAACGTTATTATCAAGCAGAATGACACTATCAGGTACGTGGATATTTTTCGTAACGATAGAAGGAGATCGGACAGAAGAGCATATTTGAGTCAACTAACTGGACGCCGTCCTTTAGGTGATCCTACTTATCGATGGGAGGATAGAGTGGAAGTAGATCTCCGTAGCGCGTAGGCGAAAGCTGACGTGAGTCTGCACAGGGGTGAGCAAAATGGGGTGTTCTTGTTGAAACTGACTGTTGTCTTATCTTCCAACCCAGATTTCTGATGTTTTCCTTATAACTGGTAAATATCAAATGATATTTCGATCATCAGTTCTTAGAAAAGATGCGACGGATGGAGGAGATAGGAGGATTTTAGGGTGACAATTTGTTTTCTCGGACTGTACGTGAAACGGAACAGGTTTGTAAGAGTAAAGTGGTTCTCAAACCTTGATTCCCAGGCTGTAAGCGGCAGCTCGCACCCAGTTGCACTTGGCTAGCTCCAGAGTTGAGACAGTGCACCACACGCGAGGAGCCACGCAGGATGTTGCGCTGTCAATGCTTGTTAGCGGGCGGCCTGAAATGCACCAAAGTTTAAGGTTATTCTGCCGGGTTTGCATATTTTAGAACTGGTGATGGGCTGTGGTTTCCGTAGCTCACAGCTGAAGATGACCAAATGGAGTTATTTATGGCACTTTGGAGATAGCGAAAAACCTCATAATAAATACTTAGACAAAAGTAACGAATTTACATTAAGCAATTCCATTGAGGCGGAATGACGATACACTTATTTTGCGTCTTATTTTGCGGGCTTCTCTTAAAAGCAAACCTAAACTTCCATTTCTAAAAGTGGAAAAACATTGGCAGACAATCCCTTTACACGAGCAAGAAGAACTTCCATTTCTAAAAATCTGAAAATCATGAATTGTAAAGTGTTATGTACTTACTAGTCTGAGTAAAGTTAGCAGGCGACAGGAGAGTATCCTCCATGGTGACTTGTGCAGTTGAAGACTGCGGCACCAGAACTGAGTACAGCGTGGAGCGCCAAGAGTTATCGGAGGGGTTGTTGCCGCCGGGCCACCACGTGCGGAGGTTGGTCTGGATCTCGTTGGCTCGGGCACTGGGAATTAACGAATATATTAAAAAAATTCTCTTGATTTCTTTTCAGTTCCAGGTGATCGAATCCACATCCGGCAAAATTGGTTATTAACAATCCACACATGATACTATCATCACTTGATAGAGTGGACGCGATATATGTCTATTTAGCATGTCGGATAAGGCCATGTTATCAATTATCGAACTTAAGGCTACAAAAGATTCTGGCCAAGGTGAATTTGCTGGTTCCTAAACAAGAAGACAGTATTTTGCTACTAAATTTCAGACCCCAACTAAGGCCAGGGTGTAATACTGTCTCTACTGAAAGAAATTTGCGTATGTTTGCCAGTCGGTCTTTCGCAATTCGCAATGCTCTTTAGACAACTACTTAGGGTTCTCCATCGTTGTTTTCAAACTGTGGCATTAAAGAAAAACAGAGGTATCAAGAGTGATCAAGCACTTACGAAGTAGCGACGATGGCGCTCCAGTGTTGTGAGACGAAAGCACATGGCGCGTTGGTGTTCGCAAGGTTTGTAGTGTTGAGGGCAACCAGTGTGCCGTTGGGGCAGAGGAGAGAGAAGTTGCCAACGATGTCGTTGTTGCGAACCTGTAGGAAGTAAGTAGCAAAAATATGTGTTTTCAATTCTGTCCGTTCAGTTAAATCAAAGAGAGACCAATTTTATTATTATTTACAACGACGGGACTTAATCGCGTAAAATAAGTTAACAAGACCAAGTGCGGGTAGTTCGAAAAACTCGCGCTCCTAGAAGATGTTGATGTCAACTTTAGCCAGTCTTCTCCGAGACCACGGGGACAACGCCGTCCTCGAAACGTCGGAGGTAAATTTAAAACTTATTTTACGCGATTAAGTCCCGTTGTTGTAAATAATAATGAGTAAAAATCGTGAAAGTTTAAATCAGTGTTGAGACCATTTTTGTTGAAGTTAGGATATTGTTGTAGTTAAATTCATCAAAGTTTAATTACCTCTATGAGCACAGGTAAATATCAACATCCAGTTCCTGACTTCACAAATAATATGTACAAAACTGGTGATCAAATAAATTTACGTGCTGATAAAAGCTTTAGAGCCTATATAATCACTGCATCATCACTATCACTACATAGTATAAAACAAAGTCGCTTTCCGCTGTCTATCCGTCAGTCTGTCCCTATGTAAGTATGCTTAGATCTTTAAAACTACGCAACGGATTTTGATGCGGTTTCTTTAATAGATAAAGTGATTCAAGAGGAAGGTTTATTATGTACAATCTGTAAAGGTTTTGTTTAAATTAGTTGAACCCGTGCGAAGCCGGGGCGGGTCGCTATAGTTATATTTAAATTAGTGTTGAGTTGTTCTTGAAAGGATTGACATTGATGCATGATGAGATCAATTGATGAGCAAAAACAGATAACCGGTGTTGTGACTAAATAAAGTTAAGCGGATGAATGAGGATGAAGCAATGAAACTTACCGTGAAGAACTCGCGAACGTGCTGCCACGCCACATAAGCGACATCACCACTAGTCCTGAGACACTCCAGGGCCTTGACGTGTGCGTTGTTATTGTTAATACCAGCAATAGTGATGCCCATATCGATAGTATAGTCGCATGAGGAGTTCGGGCCGCACAGCGCGCAAAGGCTAGGGAACTGACGCTCTGTAGAAGAAATAGGGGGTATTACTGCAATGTTCTGCCACCACCAGAGTGCAGCACTAGCCCGTTTAGTAAACCATAGAGTAACTTATATATACTGTGCCTTTAACAGGTTTTGACAAGTTTTCAGAGTTAATGAAATATGACATTGATGCACCAAGGCGGTTTGTTTACAGAGAACCTACCGGGAAACGCGAATCCGAAATTTCGCTATCATGCCTCTTTATCACTCGAATATGCAAGTGACAGAGAGGTTAGATAACGAAATTTCGATTTTCTTGTTGTGCGATAGACCCTCAGATTGTGGTAGTGGCGACCCCTATTAGGGAAAAATGTTGACTGTTTGATCTCGCATGAGTAAAAGTATTTCTAAATATTCTAATAAACTCAGTGTATACATAAATAATGTTTTATTACTAAACCGTTATATGGCGCAGTCGGTAGGATCACGTTACAATTTTAGTTTATAATCTCGGATTTCTTATACCATAGAGAAATATAAGTAAAGAAATAGTGGTAACTCCATACATCAGCTTTCTTACCAAAACTCGAGTTTCGTAGTCGACATCTAACGTCAAGTAGTGGAATTATCAGTACCGCTACTTGACACGAGGTCACAAGTGTCGCTACTGACGAAAAATGTACTGCTATAACAATTTACAACTTATATTACAAGCAGAAGGAGTTGAAAATAGAGTTCCGGTTAATCCGGTTATAATATTAGCTGAAAATTGTTAGCAGTTTTCGTTTGTCGCGATATCTATTGCCAACTAGCATGCATTGCGTCTCACTCTCTCATTAAGCAAAATGTGAGACGCAAACACACATTGTGGACCACGAAATTGGACAGGTGGAATGCCAACCTTAGAAGGATTATGTTGACTTACTAAGTTCGGCGTCAACGGTAGCGTTGGCGCTCCAGGCTCCTGGGCGGCAGGAGTCTCCGAAGAACTGGCTCAGAGCCGCCACCTCCATCTCCTCGGCTGTCTTGAACTTGTAGTCTGCCTCTGGGCAGCGGTCCGTGTTGGCGGCCTGAAACAACAACATAATATATGTATTACCATATTACTTTTCTTTATTCACCAGCCCAAGGTCAACACGCTAGTCTAATACGGATTGAGGACTATACACTTGTCGCGTCTCGATCCTCTGTCACTGGTAAAACTTAAGTCCCCAGGCACAACACCCGCGTGGAGAGACTATCTACTTTCTATTGGTCCTTTCTACTTTCTATACACTTCTTATTTTTTTGCACATACATGCAGGTCTCGCAATGATCTCCTTCACCAAAAAGCAAAACGTAAGTATACATATATCAAAAGTAATATTTCGAACATAAAGTTCCATTAAACTCGTTGGTGCGAGCCTCGCCTAAGGCCCAGGCAGAAGTAGAACTCACTGGCTTCCACTTTCAAAGAGACACAAGTTCTCATTCCGTCCTTTAATTCTTTAACTCGTTTCAAGTTCGTTACCAACACGCGGCGACCAACGGAGCGCGGATTTGCCTTGAATCTTACCCTAGTCTCAAGTTCTTTCTCAACGCGGGGTGACCAGCGCAGCGCAGCCTCGCCTAAGCCAGGGTGGCAGTACTTGCTGCCACGCAGCCCCTCTAGTCCGTTAGTGTGGGTGTTGCGGACCACTGCCACTGCCTGGAAGGACACCGCACCTGGAAGGATGACACCGTACGATGAGGACAGAATAAGACTAATAAACGTGTAAAATAAAGTTGTAGTATCCACATATATTTTTCCGAATTATCTATGGATTCAGAATATAAGTTGTGTGCGTAATAGTTGTGACTCAGTTTATAGTACAGTCGCCATTATATATACCTATCGAGGCGGATAAGGTATTGAACGAAACTTCTATTATCAAGAGCATGTTCAGAAACATTGGAGCACCTTGGTAGCTCCGATATAGCTGATGGCGATTGTACCACGTACCTAGAGTCATCTGATTTCTGATTTGACTCGGCAAGCGACAGTATGTGCGTGTCAGTGGTGTCGATCAGTCCGTTGCTTAAGTTATTGGTTCTTGGACATATAACCCATCTCTAACCTGGTTTAGTGAAGTCTTTGACGGTGGCAATGACGCGATGGTCGTTGGACTGCGTCTGCGCGAGGACCAGGAGCTCCTCATCGCTGAAGAAGCCCATGTCATCTGTGCCGAGCGCTGGCTGCAACGCGCAGTCCACTCTGGGGCCGTACACTTTGACTCCAGCACTGACCTGGTTTAGTGACGTCCCTAACGGTCGCAATGACGCGGTGGTCGTTGGGCTGCGTCTGCGCGAGGACCAGGAGCTCCTCATCGCTGAAGAAGCCCACGTCAGCTGTGCCGCGCGCTAGCTGCAACGCACAGTCCACTCTGAAAGTAATCGGGACAAGTACGTTAAGTTTCACTGATTTTAAAACAGAAACTGTTCTTCCAGTGGACCATGGCTAACAGCTTGCGTGCACTGTGCATATAAGTAGTGATTTTATAATGCATGATTACTAGACATTGGATTTTGGGACCGAAATTAAATGACAGGCAGGCAGTTCTCGATGCTTTTCCCGTGCTCGTAGTGATCGTAAGACAGCACGATTTTATCGACAAAGACTTAAGGATGACTCACGTTAGACCGGGCCATGTCCGGGCCGGAGCTTTTGGCGCTTCGTTTTCTATGGAAAGCATCACGTGATCACCTGTCACCTGGAAGCTCCGGCCCGGACACGGCCCGGTATAACGTGAGTCATCCTTTATATGTAGTAAGTTTCACTCGTCCTCGCGCTTTTTAAACGTCAAATCAAATTGCATCAGTGAAACCTGGGTAATATAACTAACCTGGATTCAACCGGGGTGCAGATGGCTTGAGAATCACCCAACTCCAAAGCTTGGCACTGGCTTGTTGATGACACGCATACTTGATCTGAAATCACAAGCACAAAATAAGAAATAGTAGTTTAATTGTGTAATTTGGCTAAAAATAGGATATCGTCTTTTTTTAGGTCTCGACAAAGTGGGACCCTAGGCACCAAACTTTGAGGCGCAGAAAAGTCGAACAAATTGATAATTTAAGCGTTGAAATCAAAGTTACAGATTCCTGTTTAGAGTATGTTGCCACAATCCTTTTGATCCCTTGGTTATTTTTAAACAATTTGACCGAAAACGAAATTAATACAAATCAATAATCAATTTACTCACTTAGGCATCATAATAGTAAACATTTAGACCAACAATATTTCTCGGTTGCGGTAATTAGGAAATTGCCGCACTACGGCAGCAATTGGTTATTCTTAAACAATGTGACGAAAAACGAATTTAATAAAAATAACTGACCAATTGTATCACTTTGGCATTGTAATTAGTAAAAGCGTAAATCTAGTTTTTAGATAATAGTTATTTGTGCAACAAGAGAGGAAAGTTGGTTTTTCTTGCGAGTGTTTATTTTGAGTCCCGAGAAAGCGAAAGATTCTATAATTGAATCACGAGCGAAGCGAGTGATTCTGAGGTAGAATCTTGAGCGTAGCGAGGGACTCAAAAACACGAGATGTAAAATAACTTTGCTCTCGTGTTGCACACATAATTTTTCACCTCAGTAGTGAGAACATATTAAAGGTTAAAATGTATTTCGAATTACACAGAATAAACAGAAAAAAAAGTATTATAATTATGTACGATACGATAAGATACGATACGATACGATACGAGACGAGACCGGACCGGACCGGACCGTACCGTACCGTACCGTACCGTACCGTACCGTACCGTACCGTACCGTACCGTACCGTACCATACCATAAAAAAAATGTAATAAAAGTATGAAGTTCATGGCCTTCACTAAATTAAAAAGTTACATTGTTTCACTCCAGGGAGTGACGAAAGTAGGCTTGTTCGAGCTGCTGAGGTGAAAAAAATATTTCACGCTTGCGGTAATTAGAACATTGAAGTGAAATCGGTTCCGGCTAATGAATACAATACACACGAGATCGTATATTGTATTCACAGAAGCGTCCATTGAGCCCAATATTACATACCATATATACACAATTTAAGTATTTCATAAATATACATACTTTATACCACAACAAGCGTATCACACGATAGAAATTAGAAAAGAACTGGCAATTAGCGTTGCGAGCGTATCACACGATGGCAATTAGAAGAGACCTGGTAACTACTAACTAGTGTCGTTGCTCTTAGAAAAAGATACAAATTTAAAAAAAATCTGTATTGCAACTTTAAATTATTATATAACATTGGTTCCTGGCTCAAAGTAGGTTTCCCTGTATCTCAAGAGCCAAAAATAGGATATTGAAATAAAGGGCTTATTACTAATTAGACTGCTTAGGCTAGGAAGGACCTTGCTCCTAATTAGAATATCCTTACTTGCTAAACGCGATCGTTTGCTAATTCAGGATTCTAAATCATTTAGAATCCTAAATTTAGCAGTGTAATAAGCCCTTGAGATATTGTTTAAAAAAAAAATGATGCCGGATCTTTCAAATCCCGAGGTAAGTGTTTTTAAGTTGCAAAATGTTCATCATGGTAAGTTTTCTAGTTTTTCTACGTGATTCAAGTAGCATAAAATTATACAAATATAAATAAAAAATACTTTATTTAATAATTTAGTTTTACAAAATGATTTAAGGGGATGCAGCCGCCCAGTAAGCATAAAAATGCCTGTGTCGGGAGAAACCGCTCTTCCTTAATTATGTATGAAAATACAGATAATATATAACATACAATAATGTAATATAGTACAGGATAAAATATAAATACAGATAATTTATTTTTTAACTATTATAAGTAATAAAACTATGAAAACGGATTATATATATCGCGTATATTGAATTTATAATACATCCCGACGTTTCGAACTCTTTACAGCGTTCGTGGTCAACGGGTGACTGGGGAAAAATTACAAAGTGCAAAAAAGTTGTTCATTATTTTAGTATGTGGGTATTTTTGCACTTTGTAATTTTTCCTCAGTCACCCGTTGACCACGAACGCTGTAAAGAGTTCGAAACGTCGGGATGTATTATAAATTCAATATACGCGATATAATCCGTTTTCATAGTTTTATTTCATGAGTAACTATCGCGGTAACCGAAGACAATATTATTATAAGTAATTCTAAAAACATACTAACACTAAACTATAACTTTGTAAATAAAGTAACGTAAACATAAATATATATTAATCTAACATGACTGAATTTAAAAGAAACACAATTAAAGAAACAAAAGTAAGTAGATATGATATTAAAATTATATGAGCATAAAGAGAGATCTTAACAACTAATTTAAGATCATCCCCTTAGGGGTGAACCTTTTCACGTTGGTTGAAGTTTGTATGGGGAATCAATAAAAATCAGATTGGATAAAAGACTGACTGACTGACACTGGACTGACACACATCGAACATCAAACATTTATTCAGCAAATAGGCCACAGGGGCACTTTTACATGTAAATCTTTTACAAGCAATAAAAATAACCAGATTACAAAAAACACTGGACTGAATCTGGACTGACACTGGACTGACACTGGACTGGCACTGGACTGACACTGGACTGATACTGGATTGACGCTAGACTGACATTGGGCTGCCAACTGGATTAACGACTGATGGCGTGGCTGCTGGCCTGACGACTGGGTTGACGACCGGGTTCCCGTCTGGACTGACACGTGGACTGACGTTCCCGTCTGGACTGACACGTGGACTGATGACGGCTGGCCTGACGACTCGACTGGCGAGTGGACTGTTCGAGAACATACAATCGTTCAAACATATCAACGTTATTATAATATTTTTACGTTTTGGTAAACGAAATTCATACATTTCTTCTTCTTAGTAAAAATATCTATCTATCCCACCGAAGGAACAAAATTGGTTTATATGGTCAATGTCAATAAACTGAATTCAAAATTAATACGGCGATCAGCGGCCAGCAACGCATGAAGGTAGCACCAAGGAGGCGCTAACATGCTCCCCCTTCGAGGAGGTAGAGCCTCGAGGACGAAGAAAGCTTCTTCCGATTTGGGTAGTGGACATAGACGATGAACTGCTCTTCGTATTATGTCATGTGCCGTGCCAACATCCTCTACTCTGGATACGTTGTCTTGTCCGGGGAACAACTTCGCGGCTGGGCGTATAATTTCGGTTTAAGAGTTAACGCACAGAAATCGCAAGCAATTGTTATTGGTAGTATAAAGTGTTTACATACGTCATACATACTTAACTATTCGGCCCATTTTCCATTTCATTAGAGAGACGTTTGCCTCTTTAACGACAACCACGTCTTTAACTTGAAGTTGTTGTGTCGACCTTCCACTTAATCCGTTCCTCGGCCAGAAACTCCTTGTGCCAGCGATTCCAAAATTGCTGCCGCATTTGCTCGATGTGCTCGTATCTGCTTAGCCGATTTGGGTTGATGCCCAACAGGTTCGGAGTGACTGGCCGATCACATTTCCTGGCGTAAATGGCTCCAGGTCGTTGGGATCGGTCGATAATAGGTCAGCGGCCGCGAATTCAAGATGGCTTCAATTTTATTAAAAGCGTTGACAACTCTTCAAACGTCATGTGGGTATTAAATAGGACTCGCGCCATATGGAATTTGCCTGACTTGACTCCGGCTTCCATATCCCTCCGAAATGTGGAGAATAAGCCGAATTTTATACCCTCATTAGCCTCCCACGAAGCTACAGAACGATTGATAGACTTTAGAAAGGAAGCAAGTTCGTTACTCGCACCCTCAAAATTTGAACCGTTATCGCAATGAATCTCGCATGGATAACCACGACGAGATATAAACCGTCGGATTCATTGAATAAAAGCGTCAGTAGAAAGACTACTTACGAGTTCTAAATGTAAAGTCCTTGTCGAAAAACAAACGAAAAGAGCTAAGTAAGCCTTGGTTATGTTACCTTGGCGTGACCTGTAACCAGAGTCACGCCGCGTGACTGGTTTCAGGTAAGTTCCCCATTAATTAATTTACAGTTTTTGCTTTCATAATCCAACACCTTTTACATTTATTTACCGTACTCCTAGCTAAACCTCTCCCGCGTATATGCCAAAATTAATTGCTTAGATTATTTAGTATTAGTTTAACAGGTCCATGCAAAGTTTTATTGTAATTATAATTATACTTTCTACTAACACACCTAATATAAGTTACTATATACTAACATAATATGGATTATTTGTATCCGAAATAAATGCTTTCATTTCATTTTTATTTCATTTCATTTATTATGCTCACGCTGAAAAAGCGGCTTCGTAAATATGTGTTTAGCATCTAATGCGGGGTGCTTTTGCGTGTAACTGACTGAAGAATTCTGAATACGACCACCGACGTAGTAGTCCGTCCTCATCTATAAATGGTGTAAGCTTAAAGGATGAATCACGTTAGACCGGGCCGTGTCCGGACCGGAGCTTCGTTTTCTATAGAAAGCATCACGTGATCACCTGTCATGTCATAGAAAAGTAAGCGCCGGAAGCTCCGGCCCGGACACGGCCCGGTCTAACGTGAGTCATCCTTAAGTATTCGAGACTTTAAAGGTAAAGGTTTAGTTTTTTGCAGTGTGCAAAGATCATCACCGAAAGCTCTAGTAAGAGCCAACAGGAGTGGTCATTTCTCCATACAAACGTACTCGACTGTTTCCTCCCTGGTTTTTGAAGCTAGAGGAATGATTTTTTCAACACAGATTAATATTGTCAATATCTGTGTCGGTGTGTTTTGCTTTTTTTGATATTTTTGTTTTTTAAGGCGCTAGAGCCCTTCAAACATGGCCAAAAATGGCCTCACTGACTATGCCGCAATGAGAGGCGTGGTATTCAAAACTGGTATCAATTAGCCAAAAAATCAAAACAGTCCGACACAGACAATTTCATAATCATTTAGATTTCCAAATTTGGTTACGATTGCTTAAGTTTTGGAGGAGGAAACAGTCGAGTACGAAACCTCGATTTTTGAGATTTTTACGCAGGATTTTTCGCCTAAGCTGCAGTTGTCCTTATCGCACTAATTTTAGGGGCGGGGTCAAGTTTCTAAATACGTACACGGACAGAAAAGTGATGGGCAATAGTCGACATTGAAAGTCGATAATCTAGTGATGTGATAAGTTATCGATAAACCATAACAAAGTCGCGATTTGCCTCTTAGTAGGCGAAGTAAGTAAAGTGAGTATGCACTTTGGCCTCAGGGGATATCGTTTAACACTATTTATTATTCCTTGGTTCATACAAAGCTGAGCTGACGCACTAGCTACGAGATTAAGTCCTGGCTACCCCCCAAAAAGGGAGGGGAAAAGTCGGCTTCTGCGGTCCAGTTTGCCTCTATTTCTACCTATCTCTTGATATGAGATCAAATTTGGTATAAATTTTGTGTAAATTAGGGACGAATAATTTATTTTAGAAATAATAGTTTCACATTTTCATACACAAATCTGAATATACGAACGAAAAATTAAAACTATATATAATTTTTGGTCACAGATTTGCTCTTTAGAAGCAAATTGTGGTGATTTGCACTAAAAATTAATTACACAATTTAGTTTATTCATTCTTTATTTAGAAAAGTATCAGATCTAAGTACGTATTATTATTGTTAGAAATATTGTATTAGCACCCTTATAATACCTACGCATGTGTGTATCACACCTAACCTCCTTTCTGTATATGTCACTATGAATTTATCTATTCTCTTTGGTATCGACTACGCTGATGATCGGACGTGGCTCCCTATTTTACAAGTATATTTGTGTATTCAAGACAATAAAACAAATTGATATGCGAACAGTGACTGTTTATTTTCCACTGCCCTTGCGGAACCTGGTATCCGCGCAATAGGTTCTGGGCACAGTCACGATTTACACTCGCTGTTCACTGTCACGCCGTCTCCACGTGGGTTCTACTTCGGATCGCCGGTAAGCGCATTTATCATGGCCGCCGAGTTGAATCATTCTCCAAGCTACTCCAGCCAATCAATTGAAAAGCTGCGAGGCTCTGAAAACTACCAGACGTGGAAGTACCAGATCAGGATGCTGCTGACCCTCGACGGCTTGTGGGAGACTGTGGAAGGGACAGACGTGGACCCGTCGCACGTCAAACGAGCATTGGCTCGCATCGGTCTCAGCGTGTCGACCGCGTGCCTACAACACATTCGACAGGCTACTACTTCAAAGGAAGCATGGGATAACCTCAAATCGGTATTTGAGAATAAAGGTCTGTACAGGCGCGTGCTGCTCTTGCGGCAGTTGCATCGTATAGAATATAAGCAATTTAATTGCATGTCCCGTTACCTGGAAGCGGTGATGTCGCTCGTGCATCAACTAGCGGACATTGATAAAAATATTGAAGACAAAGAAGTGGTGGAACTACTTCTTAGCGGACTGCCAGATGAATACGACGCCCTGGTAAGCAACCTCGAGACTGCGAATATTGCCGACAACAACCTCACCGCTGACATGGTGAGATCTCGCCTTCTCCAAGAAGAATCGCGGAAAAAGGAAGGATCTTCCTATGTGGATGAAGCCGCTATGTTTTCCAAGGCAAGAAATCATTCCGTCAGTGCAACACCGAGACAACAAAAGCAAGTTATTTGTCACTACTGCGGAAAAGGAGGCCACGTAAAAAGCAAATGCTTCAAATATAGGAAAGACAAGGTGAAGAATCGGTCACTTCTAGCTACCGAGTCATCGAAAGCATTATTTGCTAAGAAGTCAACCTTTTACCTGGACTCTGGTTGCTCCAATCATCTTTGCAATGACAAGACAATCCTGAAGGACTACAAGGAGTTGCCGGGCGAAGGAAGTAAAGTGACTCTGGCCAATGATGACTCTATATCAGCTGAAGGTGTCGGGGAACTACTAGTGGGTGGTGTCATCGATAAACTTAATAAGGTATTATATGTCCCTAACTTGACCGCTAATTTGTTATCTGTGAGTAAATTGTGTGATATAGGCTATACTGTAGTTTTTACCAAAGATAAATGTAATATATATAATAGTTGTAAAATTCATGGCAACCCTATTACCTCGGCATTTAATAGGAATGGTTTATATGAATGGGTTGGGTGTAGTCAAGGGAAAGGAACTTCGCAAGAAGTGCACTCTTCCATGTTCTTGCATAATAGGCAAAATACACAGAGTGCTAATGTAGCTGTTTCTTCTCTGCCAGTTCAACTTCTACATTCCCGTTTAGGTCACCTTAGCTTTAAAAGCATGTGTACTTTAAGGGATGATCCTGCAACCGGCATCAAATTTCAGGAAACTTCTGGTGTAAAGTGTGAGACCTGTCTGCTTGGGAAGCAAGTTTCCTTGCCGTATCCCGTGGGCGAGGCTACACGTGCAAACAAACCTTTGCAACTTGTGCATAGTGATGTAGCAGGTCCGTTTCAAGAAGACAGCATTGGCGGTGCGAGGTTCATGGTAACCATGACTGACGACTACACCAGGAAGTCACACATCTTCCTCATGCGTCATAAATCCGAGGTAATTGAACATTTTATTACTTATAAGAATTTGGTAGAAAAACAATTAGGATTGCCAATTAAAACACTTCGGACAGATTTTGGGTCTGAATATTGTAACAAAAGTTTTGCTGATTTTCTTAGAAAAGAGGGTATTGTTCATCAGAAGAGTGTACCTTATTGCCATCAGCAGTGTGGTGTTGCTGAGAGACTGAATAGGACTCTTCTTGACAAAGCTAGATGTATGCTATATGAAGCTGGTCTCAGCAAGCGTTTTTGGGGTGAAGCAGTTATGACTGCCGCATACTTAAAGAATAGGAGTCCAACAAGTGCATTGTCGGGACGTACTCCTGAAGAGCTCTGGACAGGTACTACACCAGACCTCAGGCATCTTCACGTCTTTGGCTGTATTGCCTATTCCTTAATACCTAAAGAAAATCGTCGCAAACTTGATCCTAGAAGCAAACCTTATATTTTTGTTGGTTACAGTGAAACAACAAAAGGTTTTAGGCTTTTGGACCCACTGAACCCTAAGAAAGTAATTTTGTCTCGAAATGTTGTGTTTTTAGAAGATACATTTTACAACAACTTAGATAAACTAAGTTTTAACCAATCTGACAATGAGAATATATTTTATGAATTTGAATTTACTTATAATGATAATGCTAAATCTAGTCATAATAATATTGAAAATAATGATAATTTAATTCCTAGTCAGGATAATGTAATTGAAATCCCTAGTGATAGTAATGAAAATTTAGTTTCTAGTCAAACTGATGAGGATTCAATGTCTATTCAAAATGAGCAAATTCCAATCTGTAACTCAAGAAGTGAAGAACATATGTATAATCAAAAAACTGATGATTCTTCCATGGCGTTTTCAGATTCAGAGGAATTCTGTACCGGAAGCGAGAATGAGGAGCCAGGCTGCTCTACTTCAGGCTCAGGTGACTCGTCGAGCGAGTCTATAGTGCTGTCGCCGCGACCGTCACATTCAGGGGAAGCCCTGCCCCCAGCTGATGCGCCGGCTGTACATTCCTCACGTCCCGTACGTACTACAAGGTCACAAAAACCCAAAAGGTATGCTGATTATACGTCAGACTACTCCATGGTAGCGCACAACGCTGCGTCTGTCTGCAATCTAGATGTACCCCTATCGTATAAGGATGCTGTCACTGGTCCCCTTGGTGCAGAATGGTCTACCGCAATGAAGTGTGAGTATGACTCTCTCATAGCTAATAAAGTTTGGAGATTAGTTGATAGGCCACATAACATTAATGTAATAAAGTCAAAATGGGTATATAAAATTAAAACAGATGCATCGGGTAATTTTGATAAATTTAAAGCGCGCCTTGTTGCCATGGGTTATACACAAGTCCCTGGTGTGGACTATAAAGACACATTTTCACCAGTTGTAAGACATAGTACAATGAGAATATTGTTTGCTTTAGCTTGTGAGTATAATTTAAGCATAGATCACATTGATGTGACCACAGCTTTTCTCAATGGAGACCTTGAGGAAACCATTTATATGGAACTTCCACCAGGCTTTAATCATAACCATAAAAATAAAGTTTGTTTGTTGCAAAAAGGGATCTATGGTCTTAAACAAGCTAGTAGAATTTGGAATAACAAAGTAAATAGAATACTGTGTGAAAATGGGTTTATTCAAAGTAGACATGAACCTTGTATCTATATAAGTAAAGATAAAAATAGCTTAGTAATAGTTGCACTTTATGTAGACGACTTTTACATTTTCTCTAATAACGACTCTTGTAAAAATAATCTTTTTAATATACTACAAAGTAAGTTTCATTGTAAAAACTTAGGAAACTTAAAGAGTTGTCTAGGCATCAATGTCGTAAGGGAGGGAGATGTATTGAAGTTGGATCAAAGTGACTATATTATGAAAGTACTTAAGCGGTTTAATATGGAAAATTGTAAACCTGTTTCTACACCTATGTCTGTAGGATGTAAATTTGAAACTGATGGAGAAAACTTATGTGATGAAACCTATAATTATAGAGAACTTATTGGTTCCTTGATGTACTTAGCTGTTTGTACCAGGCCAGACATAGCATATGCTTGTAGCCATTTGAGTCAGTATAATTCAAAGTTTAATAAAAGTCATTGGCTTGCAGCGAAACGGATTTTGAGATATCTAGCGGGAACAATTAACTATTCCTTATATTTTATAAAGAGTAGAGAATTGAATTTAACCGCATATGCTGATGCCGACTGGGCTAATGATGTAGATAGACGTTCTTATACTGGTTTTGTAATAAAGTTAGGCTCGAACTGTATACATTGGGAATCACGCAAACAGCGGTGTGTTGCACTTAGTTCTACAGAAAGTGAATTCATTTCAATTAATGATGTATGTAAAGACCTATGTTTCATCAAGAATATTTTGTTTGAAATTTTACATGTGAAACCTTACATCACTGTGTTTAATGACAATCAGAGCGCGCACAAGCTTTTACTTTGTAAAGAATATTCACATAAGCGTACTAAGCACATAGATGTACGGTATCACCACATAAAGGACTTGGTACATAATAATGTGTTAACAGTAAAATACTTACCAACCGAAGAAATGATAGCCGATGTACTTACCAAACCGCTGAGTCTATGTAAACATTCTAAATTCATTCAGAGCATGAACATAAAGTTAGATAATTAGGTATGTTTGCATGTGTGAAAGTAAGGTCATTATATAATAGTTTATTTTGCTTACAAATGTACATGTGCAATCGTAAAAATAGCATGCACTGTCTCTTCACTTTGTCCATGTTTGTGTCGTGTGAAAGCATGTTATTATACGAATGTGTATATGGATAGAGTTAGTCTCTACTTAAGGCAAGCATTATTGTAAATGTAAACTGATATAATTGATATTATATTGAGTTCAAGCCTTTTATCAGGGATGTGCCAATACACATTGATAACTTATTCTTGTTTTGTATAATGTTCTGTGTGCTCATGTTGTGTTTATGCATTGGTCTTATAAGTATGAGGGGAAGTGTTAGAAATATTGTATTAGCACCCTTATAATACCTACGCATGTGTGTATCACACCTAACCTCCTTTCTGTATATGTCACTATGAATTTATCTATTCTCTTTGGTATCGACTACGCTGATGATCGGACGTGGCTCCCTATTTTACAAGTATATTTGTGTATTCAAGACAATAAAACAAATTGATATGCGAACAGTGACTGTTTATTTTCCACTGCCCTTGCGGAACCTGGTATCCGCGCAATAATTATATTGCTTTATATTTTACAATTTTCACTATTATTCAAAAATTTATTTTAAACAAAGTATTAATTTTATTAAAACTTTTGTGACGTGATCTCATGAAAGGGGCTCCACGAGGCGAAATACTTTTTACGCCAATTATTTTCTTTTTTTTTTAATTTACAACAAAGACGAAAGTTCGAAAAAAATGTGGTTACTTAATAATTGCCTAACTTGTTGAAAAAATTACTTTACATAATATCAATTTATAACCGTAGTATATTCCATGATATGTTTTAAATACACCATATTATTTCCTAATTTTTAAAAGAATATTTAATACCTTTAAAATAATATCTGTCTGTCTGTCTGTCAATCTGCCTGTCCGTCTGTCACCAGGCTGTATCTCGTGAACCGTGATAGCTAAAAAGTTGCAATATTTACGGATGATATATTTCTGTTGCCGCTATAACAACAAATACTAAAAACAGAATAAAATATTTTTTTAAGTGGGGCTCCCAAACAACAAACGGGATTTTTTGCCGTTTTTTGCGTAATGGTACGGAACCGACTCGCACTTGGCCGTTTTTTGTTAATAGCTTTGAACTTTTTTTATGTGGGAATAAACGCTTCGAATACATTTTTCAAGACATCATTCTGAATCCAATGAGGTATCATACGTATTTTTAGGAGTTAGTATCTCTATTAGTGGCAGCCGTACAAGCCCAATTTCAAAGAAAAACCGCAAATCGATGTACAGGTTAGCCGTTTGGCACACGCATACTAAGAGGTCAAAACAAAATTTTTGACCCGCAGTTTCTAAAAAAAAATCCCTTAGGAGGGGTATGCTAAAACATTTTTTTTGTATGAAAAAAAAAATATATTTTTTTTCCAAAAACCTATCGTGTGTGGTATCATACGAAAGGGCTTTTTGAGGCGATTCTAAAATTATACCACATCATTACATTTTAGCCATTTTTTTGTAAATTAAAACAAATAGAATTTTCAAAACACACCAAGTTTGGGGTCAAGTTAAAGGGTTAAGTAGAACTGTGTCACTTTGTATTGAAAAAAAAAACTAAATAAATTTTTTATTGCTTTTTTGGGGTTACATATGAGGATATCACGTATCATTTGTACAAAAAAAATCAGCCATATCGTATCTGGAGGAGCCCAAACTTGGTATGTTTTGAAAATTCTTTTTCTTTCAATTTAAGAAAAAACCGGCCAAGTGCGAATCGGAATCGGGCGCCGAGGGTTCCGTACATTACACAATTTAAACAATGTATTTTTATGTGAAACGTGAGTGAAAGGTAAATTGCGGTTTACGATTTATAACGTATAAAAAAAAAACTACTAACTAGATCTCGTTCAAACCAGTTCTCGGTAAAAGTTGGCAAGGTAATGTACATCATATATTTTTTCAGTTTTATCATTCTCTTATTTTAGAAGTTAGAGGGGGGGTTACACATTTTACCACTTTGGAAGTGTCTCTCGGTCTCGCGCAAACTATTCAGTTTAGAAAAAAAATATATGAGAAACCTCAATATCATTTTTGAAGACCTATCTATAGATACCACACACGTATGGGTTTGATGAAAAAAAAAAAAAATTTTGGGTTTCAGTTCTAAGTATGGGGAACCCCTAAAATTTTTTTTTCCTATTTTTAAGTGAAAATCTTAATGCGGTTCACAGAATACATCTACTTACCAAGTTTCAACAGTTCTTATAGTTTCGGAAAGAAGTGGCTGTGACATACGGACGGACGACAGACAGACAGACATGACGAATCCATAAGGGTTCCGTTTTTTGCCATTTGGCTACGGAACCCTAAAAATGGCTAAAATGCAATGATGTGGTATATTTTCAGAATCGCTTCAAAAAGCCCTTTCGTATGATAGATGAGAAGTATACGATAGGTTTAAAAAAAATTTTTTTTTTATACAAAAAAAGGTTTCAGCACTCCCCTAAGGGATTTTTTTTTAGGAACTGCGGGTCAAAAATTTTGTTTTGACTAGTATATACGTGTACCAAACGGCTAACCTGTACATCGATTTGCGGTTTTTTTATGCGAACAGCTTACACTATTTTTTTCACCACCTTGAACCTTTTGTAGACTAGACTATTGTCCCAAAATATTGGGCGACGACCGGTCGTCTGGCCTAGGAGGTAGTGACCCTGCCTGTGAAGCCGATGGTCCTGGGTTCGATGATATGATATGATGAGCACAGATATTTGTTCCTGAGTCATGGGTGTTTTCTATTTGTATTTAAGTATTTATATATTATGTATATCGTTGTCTGAGTACCCATAACACAAGCCTCCTTGGGCTTACCGTGGGACTTAGTCAATCTGTGTAAGAATGTCCTATAATATTGATTTAATATTTATTATTATTTATTTATTTATTGGGTTTCATATTTATTCCGATCAGAATTAGGAGCTCTTCAATTTATACCTATTTTTATCAAAATCTGACACATAAATAAAAAAACGGACCATCAATAAAACTGTATAATTACATCAAAGTAAGAAATATCACATGTCACATGTTTCTTTATTATGATAATTTTATCTAACCTGAGGCTTTCTTTTTTTCTATTCAACGGAGCCGAAGAGCGGCAAATTTGTTTTTCAAGACGCTTGCTCGAAAAGATCTTATTTCATGCAGGTGTACTGAAGGGAAAAGGCCTATATTGTTCCCGAGGGAGTTATAGCTTTCTTTTTTAATTAGGTATGTCACTAATTCATACGAACCAAGTAAGTTATAAGTAAAATACTTTGTTTAAAATCAAGGTATAAGGGAGTTTTACTTTTAAAATACTCACGACTATAATTTAATATTTTTGTTTATCATATTTAAAAATATTTAATTGGATTAATTTAACAGCCGTTATCTTGTATGTTTTTATACAACAATGTTTTCTTGTATGTCCATATTGTGTTATGTTTTTTTACTATTCTGTAACTCGAAATGTTAATTAGATTGCAGGTTGTAGAAGGATATTGAATTTAGTTACTAAAAACGCGAGCGGCGTGAGGCCGGCGAGGAGCGCAAATAACGTGCGCGTCGGTGTGCGTGCACCACACACACTGGGATAGTCCCTCGGTACGCGGTACCGCCCCCGTCAGCGCGACGACGATATTCTCTTTCAAATCTCAAAATTGAGTTTGGTCTCGGCTCCTGTTGGCTCTTTTTCGTTTACGTAGTACCACATGTAAATAGTTATTTGTTATACAAGGGTGCAAAGTTGTATTTTACCCGCGAGTGTGGAATTGAAACACGAGAAGTAAAATACATTTGCACCCGTGTGTAACACAAAACTTTTCACCTCACTATAGAGAGGAAAGTGCAACATCCACAGGCGTTAGATCATCTTCATCACTAAAATCGCTCATTTTTTTACGATATTATAACAAAAAACTGGAAATTCTGTATTTTTACGTGAGAAGTTTTTAAGTAAAAATTTTGTTGACAATGTTGACATTTCTGACGTATGAAATGTCAATGATGCGTTTTGAAATTGCATCGACTCAACTTGTGCGCTCAGAATTATATTTAACATCATTATTAAAAATCAAACGTTTCTTATGGAACTTTAAGGTTTGACATAAAATCATTAAATAAAGCTAAATTTGGTATTTTTTATTAGATTCTCAAACCATTTGTTTAATGATAATTAATATCAAACGAATCATTATTATGAGCGTTTTACGTTTTGTTATCTGTCAAGCTACTTAAACACGCTCCATCCAAGGTCAAATTACTTTCCCCACTAGTGGATAAAACGCGTTTTTCCCCGCTTGTATTGAAGGATAAAAGACAACTTTCCGAGCTAGTGAGGGGAGAAAAATATTTTTCCCCTCACTAGCTCGGAAAGTTGTCTTTTATCCTTTAAAACAAGCGGGGAAAAACGCATTTTATCCACTAGTGGGGAAAGTAATTTGACCTTGGATGGAGCGTGTTTAAGTAGCTTGACAGATAACAAAACGTAAATCGTTTATGATAATGATTCGTTCGATATTAATTATCTTTAAATAAATGGTTTGAGAATCTAATTAAAAAAACCAAATTTAGCTTTATTTAATGATTTTAAGTCATAAACCTTAAAATTCCATAAGAAACGTATGTTTTTATAAGATGATAAATATAATTCTGAACGCACAAGTTGAGTCGATGCAATTTCAAAACGCATCGTTGACATTTCATACGTCAGAAATGTCAACATTGTCAACACATTTTTTACTAAAAAACTTTTCTCACCGACTCGCGTAAAAATACACAACTTCCAGAGTTTTCTGTTGTAATATCGTAAAGAAATGAGTGATTCCAGTGATGAAGATGATCTAACGCCTGTGGATGTTGCATTTTCCTCGCTATAGTGAGGTGAAAAGTTTTGTGTTATACACGGGCGCAAATGTATTTTACTTCTCGTGTGTTGAAACACTCGCTACGCTCAGGATTCTATTTTAGAACCACTCGCTTCGCTCGTGGTTCACCTATAGAATCCTTTCGCTAGCTTGTGTTTCAATTCTACACTCGCGGGTAAAATACAACTTTGCACCCTTGTATAACAAATAACTATTTTATCAATAAATGATCGTATCGTATAATAGTTATTTGTTATACAAGGGTGCAAAGTTGTATTTTACCCGCGAGTGTGGAATTGAAACATGAGCAAGCGAAAGGATTCTATAGTTGAACCACGAGCGAAGCGAGTGGTTCTAAAATAGAATCCTGAGCGTAGCGAGTGTTTCAACACACGAGAAGTAAAATACATTTGCACCCGTGTGTAACACAAAACTTTTCCCCTCACTATAGCGAGGAAAGTGCAACATCCACAGGCGTTAGATCATCTTCATCACTGGAATCACTAATTTTTTTACGATATTATAACAGAAAACACTAGAAATTCTGATTTTTTCGTGAGTCGGTGAGAAGAACAGTAAAAATTTCGTTGACAATGTTGACATTTCTGTTCTGACGTATGAAATGTCAACGATGCGTTTTGAAATTGCATCGACTCAACTTGTGCGTTCAGAATTATATTTAACAACATTATAAATAATCAAATGTTTCTTATGGAATTTTAAGGTTTATGACTTAAAATTATTAAATAAAGCTAAATTTGGTATTTTTTATTAGATTCTCAAACCATTTATTTAATGATAATTAATATCGAACGAACCATTATTATGAGCGTTTTACGTTTTGTTATCTGTCAAGCTACTTAAACACGCTCCATCCAAGGTCAAATTACTTTCCCCACTAGTGGATAAAATGCGTTTTTCCCCGCTTGTTTTAAAGGATAATAGACGGCTTTCCGAGCTAGTGAGGGGAAAAATCTGTTTTTCGCTCCTAATATATACACAAATAAAATAAAAACAAAAAAGTTAAACAGGGGCATAGCTATGGTTAATATACATCAAAACATCTTCCATAATGCTAATATCCAGAGAGGAAAACGGGGACTAAGATTGTATGAAGAAGCGGCCGTGGACTATCCTCTTAATATAATATTATGCTTAGCAAAGATAGATATAACTCCGTAATAGATGGATACAGTCTAAGGAAAAAACGTGCCTCGAAAATCACGAAAATTTGATTCTCGATCAGAGAGCGCCACTTGTTTTGGCCTAGTCTCGTATAGAGGGCGTTGGCGGTTTTGTTTGTTATTTAAAGTATGTCGATAGATGGCAGTGAATTTACAGCGGTTACAAAATTTACTATGACAGTACCCCTCTATCTAATTATATCCTCATTGTGCTTAGGTAGTACATGGTATATTTGCATGGCAACATGACGAAATACCGTTTCTTCCCCCTTTATTTATTATCTGATAACGGTATGCGTTGATAACTCGATAAGTAATGTTAACTTTGGATCAATTATTACATGGTGTGTTACATTCATGTTTTTTTAGGGTTCCGTACCCAAAGGGTAAAAACGGGACCCTATTACTAAGACTTCACTGTCCGTCTGTCTGTCACCCGGCTGTATCTCATGAACCGTGATAGCTAGACAGTTGAACAAATACTAAAAACAGAATAAAATAAATATTTAAGTGGGGCTCCCATACAACTAACGTGATTTTATTGCCGTTTTTGCGCGTAATGGTACGGAAGCCTTCGTGCGCGAGTCCGACTCTCACCGGGTTTTTCTATGAGATTTGGTTTAAAGGGCTACATCCAGGGCATAAAATTCCATTAAAAAATTAACACAATTCTAGGGATTAACAGGGCAAGTTATGTTGGCACCACCTGCAAATACTTAGACCGGCCAACCTCAGTCCAGATTCCAGAAACATCTGCGATTTTTAGTTCATTGCCAATATGTACAAACATGTCCAGTAAGTAAGTATCATACAGTGTCCTTTACGCTGATAACAGTTATCAGTATCAGTGACTGCGATACGATTATTGAGCGCTAGGCGCGGCGGCTGAATCACGATTCAGACGGTGGTATGTCATTATGTGTAAGCTTTTATGACTGATATATGACGAATGTTTTCCTTCTAAGAACCAGACGATCACTGTACTGAGTGTAAACTGCCATAATCCTCCATAATCATTCACTTAAAAATCCATTAGCCAACCTGAGAACTCAAAATTTGCATCAAATTAAGTTTGCCACTCTTTGGAAGAATACTCGTAGTTGCTCGTAGAGAGAGCTACCGAGCCGAGCTGGTGTGGTCAAAATACTCTATTGCACGTCACAATAGAGCAAAATAATACAGATTAAAGAGTATATGGGAAAATTTACTTTATTATTGGAAATCGAGGGAACTCAATAAATATAGGTATTAAAGGTACATCTATCGAGCGACGTTGGTGAGTGGAACTACTGATGAAAAACCATAAAATGATGGAGTAGGTATTGTTATGTGAAGTGAGTTCTTTTCTTTAGGATTCCGTACCCAAAGTGTAAAAACGGGACCCTGTTACTACGACTCCGCTGTCCGTCTGTCTGTCACCAGGCTGTATCTCATGAACCATGATAACTATAGACAGTTGAAATTTTCACAGATGATGTATTTCTGTTGCCGCTATAACAACAAATACTAAAAAGTACGGAACCCTCGGTGGGCGAGTCCGACTCACACTTGTCCGTTTTTTGTTCAATTAATTATCGCATTGGGAAACTGTGATAGATGCGTGCTACAAGAAATTGTAAATAAATAAATAAATTGTAAATTAATATTATAGTACATTTTTTACATAAATTAAACCTAATAAGGTAAGCTCAAGAAGGCTTGAATTGTGGTAAGTACTGACATACGAGCTCGTACTGACGAGCGAGATGCAATAGAAAGTACTGTCCGCGCGCGTATTCCGTGCACGGCTGAGGAATGTTAGGAATGTTGGGCGTTATGTTATGACAGAGTCGTGTCATTTTGTACATACGGGCGCCGCGCACATCCTACCACTTCCTCGACCTCCGAATGCACGGAATTGGCGCACGGACAGTAAGTTACGTAGACGATAACGTATATGTCAGTGTTCACTATGTCAGTGTCGACACTGTCAGTGACTCCGGGTAAAGGTACTTATGTGGGTTTCTATTTTGACGGCACATCAAAGACTTTCGGAGAATATTATCGTCATCATGATTATTAATTGTGTCGATCGATCAGTGACTCACAGACTTATCACGTGACAAAAAACTTGTAGGATAGTAAAATTTTAATCAATCCGGTTCGAAGGACCAAAAAGTGTAGTGTATTATGTATACCTTTATTTCTGTAATTAAAGATAATATTTCCACTGGCCCGATTATTATAAATAAAAAAATAGAATAAAACAAAAACAAAACCAAATTAACGTCATTTTCATTTCCGTTGTTTTTTTAAAAGGTTCAAAAAACGAACCCTCTGAGAAGCAAAAAAATTTTTTTTATGTTACCTTGTCCAGTCCCTATCCCGTCGTAAAACAAATTACAATCAAAAAGTAATTAATACCAAATAAAAAGAAAACTAATAACCATCCAGGTATAACTTAGTTTTACCCTTAGGTATAACTTAGTTTTGCCATACGTACAAAGGGTAAGGTGTACAAAACAGCGGTGAGACCAGCAATGCTGTATGGTGCTGAGTGCTGGCCGGTTAAGGAAACTCACGTCAAAAAGCTACATGTGGCCGAAATGAAAATGCTTAGATGGTCAGGTGGAGTTACAAGAATAGATAAGATACGAAACGAACTTATCAGAGGCAGCTTCAAAGTCACTCCCATCTCCGAAAAACTTACGGAAACGCGACTAAGGTGGTACGGCCATGTTATGCGGAGAGACGACGGCCATGTCGTGCAAAAAGCTCTTGCTCTGCCAGAAGGCAAAACAGGTAGAGGAAGGCCCCCTCTGACGTGGTGGACGAGTATGGCCAAACTATTGGAAAAAGCCCAACTACCCAACCCGACAACTCAAGACAGATCGTCTTGGCGCCGAAGGATAAGGAGAGCCGACCCCACCTAATGTGGGATAAGGCAAAGGAAAAGAAGAAGTATAACTTAGTTTTTGAAGTCGGTGCCAAACCAAATTTTTAGAGAAGCAACATTTTAGACAACGAAGAACGCTGCACTTACTTGCATTAAAGATTTAGTTTACTCATTAATTCAGGTCATGCACTACTAACTGCTCGTATTGTTTTATTCTGTTTGACAGAAAAATAATGTTTAATGTTTTTGTTGGTTATATAATATTATAAATCCATTATTTCAACAATTTTTTATCAAACTGAATGCCTGCATAAATTTTGTACTTTTTTTAAACTTTTCACACTTAAAAAGTCACAATCTTTAATCATTAAGTAGCAACAACCTTCAAGGTATTGTCTTACATAATCATCAAAAACAATCAAAAAATACTCACATCTATTTTGCGCGACCACGCAGGCCAAAAGCATTGACAACAAAATAAAACTTTTCAGCGCCATTTCACAACACTTAGAGTACTAAAAAATCCTAAATATACACTATTTTATAAAACCATCTACAGCCCGCGATATCTCGCCCTACTATGTATGAGCTTCAGGTATCCTGCTTGATAATACGGTTATCTTATCAATTTCGAAATTCAGTGTAAATGTAGGTGATATAATATCGAGTAGATAACGATTAACCGTACGGCATATTTATGTATACTATAGATAGATATACTTCGTAAATCTAGAGATAAGTGAGGTGATAAAGACTGGAATGTTTATAACTCTGGGCTAGACTTAACTATTAGTATGCAATGTGCAGAACATTCTCTAAATCTCTTTTATGTTATGTAATGTCTCGTTTGTGCCTACTAATAAAAAAGAAAGAAAAAAAGAACGAAATTTCTGGTAACTTTCATAAGAAAATTCTCATGCAAGTTGCCACTTAGAAAGTTCCCATTCAGATATTCTCTGAGAACTCGACGTTCTTAATTGTTGACGACGGTTTCATTTCATATTAACGTCACACATTGGCGTCTATTTCAAGTGTCATAGAAATTGAAACGAACCAGTTTGGTAATAAAAGTGTAGAAAAAAAAACCAAGAAAATTTTATGGGAAAAGAGAATTTTTGCATTTTTTTTAATTCTCAGGCACATTGTTACTTTGAATATATAGCGACGACGGTATTAAGTAGAGCGCGAACTTGTGAAAATTATGTTATTAAGAAAGCATACCTTAAAATCCGCATAATATGTTTTGGTGACCTAGCGGTAAGAGCGTGCGACTTGTTGCGAGTTCAACCCCCGGCTCATACCAATGAGCTTTTTGCAACTACGAAATATCATTTGATATTTACCATTCGCTTTTCGGTGAAGGAAAACATCGTGAGGAAACCGGACTAATCCCAATAAGGCCTAGTCTACCCTCTGGGTTGAAAGGTCAGATGGCAGTAGCTTTCGTAAAAACTAGTGCCTACGCCAATTCTTGTGTTTAGTTGTTAAGCGGACTCCAAACTTTCATGAGCCGTGGCAAAAATGCCGGGATAACGCGAGGAATGTTATGAAAGTGAAGGAAAGGAAGCGAAAGGTATGTCAGGATCGTAGTAAGTGGAAATCCGTGGTCTCTGCCTACCCCTCCGGGAAATAGGCGTGATTATAATAATAATAAAATAATTTATTTCGACCAACTTAGGATCATATCATATTACATTGGGACATTACATTAAATAATAAAATTATAAAATTATAGCTAAGTTAAAATTAACATTAAAATTAAAATTATATGAATGAATGAATGATAACGAGAGGCAGATGATGATGATGATTATCAATAATATATGCGGAAACCCCAAAATAAACGAATAAACGAATTGAAATGAATTAAAAAAACTGATTTTTTTTATGAACATCATTTGCATGCAAATGTCATGAAGTGTTTTTCAGTAAAGTCGTCGTCAATAGAACTTGCAAACGATGTAAACAAATATGACAGATTTTGTTAAAGTTTGACACATAACCTAACATATTTACGAAGGTTATTTTCGCTGAAATATTAATAATTATAAATAAATAAATAAATATTATAGGACATTCTTACACAGATTGACTAAGTCCCACGGTAAGCCCAAGAAGGCTTGTGTTATGGGTACTCAGACAACGATATACATAATATATAAATACTTAAATACATAGAAAACACCCATGACTCAGGAACCAATATCTGTGCTCATCACACAAATAAATGCCCTTACCGGGATTCGAACCCAGGACCATCGGCTTCGCAGGCAGGGTCACTACCCACTAGGCCAGACCGGTCGTCAATTAACATTTAATTTAACTAAAAATTTATATAAATAAAATATTTAAGTATATAGACTGTTGATAAGGTCATAGTTATCCTTTTAAAGAGCGAGATTACGAAGTAATCAGAGTAAAACGGTTTCTTTACATTGATCGCAAGTTCTATTGACGACGACTTTAACTTGTCTCTGGTAAAACTTTAATGCAGACTGGTAGAGATTTAAAACTAAAATGCTTTATACTGCATCGGACATGCATCTCAATCTATGCTCTATGCTTTTTGTAATAAAGGTGATAAGTACAACACTTTATAGTAGAATTTATTATTTTGTTATACCTCTTTAGTACTTACGAGTACACCTATGTATGTATTATTATCAGCCGGGCTAGCACATGATTGGCGCAAGAGTATCTCGCCGCGACATAGACTACCCGTCCCCCTTTAATTGATACAGTTAGTAAAAGACGGGTAGTCTATCTCGCGGCGAGATACTGTCGCGTCAATCATGTGCTCGGCCTACAGGCATCGTAAATTGCGAGCGAAATCCATTGAAATGACGTACTTTGACTTGACCCTAGTACTTCAATGGATTTCGCTCGCAGTTTACGATGCCTGATTATTATGGTAGCGCCTTTAACATCAGTTTGGACAGAACTTTAGTGTCGGTGATTAATAAAACAACTGAAGATTTTGTGTCGGTAATACATAATATTGTATACAAACACAATAAACAAAAATAAAGGGCATATCATCACTACATAGTATAAAACAAAGTCGCTACCTGCTGTCTGACTGTCCCTATGTATGCTTAGATCTTTAAAACTAAGCAACGGATTTTGATGCGGTTTTTTTAATAGATAGAGTGATTCAAGAGTAAAGTTGCACCCGTGCGAAGCCGGGGCGGGTCGCTTGTGTAGTATATTGAATGAAATTATACCCTGTCAGCGGTTTTGACGACCAGTCTGGCCTAGTGGGTAGTGACCCTGCCTGTGAAGCCGATGGTCCTGGGTTCGAACCCGGTAAGGGCATTTATTTGTGTGATGAGCACAGATATTTGTTACTGAGTCATGGACGTTTTCTATGTATTTAAGTATTTGTATAAGTATTATATATATCGTTGACTGAGTACCCACAACACAAGCCTTCTTGAGCTTACCGTGGGACTTAGCCAATTTGTGTATGAATGTCCCTATAATATTTATAATATTTATTTATTTTATTTATTTAATCCTCGGTAGCTCAGTAATTGGTATCCCGGATTCGAAAGATACTGAGTCCTACGTCCTACAGATATTTTTGGTAGCGAGTTTTTTTATAAGGAACATACAGTACCGGCCAATAAAATATATCACCAATGATTAAATGACTATGAGTACCTTTGAGTGTTTTTGTATGAGCTTGTATAGAGTAAACAATATAGGTTAGTTTGTAGCAAAGATAGATATAACTCCGTAATAGATGGATACAGTCTAAGGAAAAAACGTGCCTCGAAAATCAAGAAAACTTGATTCTCGTTCAGAGGGCGCTACTAGTTTTGGCCTACAGTCGTATAGATGGCGTTGACGGTTTCGTTTGTTATTTAACAATTTTAACGCATATCAGGGAAAGAACATGGGTCAAAATCATAAAAATAATTAATGCAAATAAAAAAAAATCATTTATCTATATTTAAATACATTATAATATATAATACATTATATTACAATATCGTATTTTTATAAATCTTCATTTTTAGTTTTAAAGTGTGTCGACAGATGGCAGTGAATTTACTGGGGTTACAAAATTTACTATGACAGTACCGCTCTAGTATAAGTTACTCTATGGTTTGTAGATTGCATATTTTACTAGTCACTTTATACAAATATGCGATGAATACTGCAATGAAATACTGTGAATTACAATAGGATACTCAGCTTATTACTAAAAAAAACCTGTAGTAAAAAAATGAAGTTTACAATACATTAAAAAAAAAACCTCTATGAAAAAATCATTACATGAGACCAATTTTTCTCATCGCCCGTATAAAGGAATACTACTAGACTACCTAAAGCAGTGAGGTAGAAGTCACACACAAATATTAAAAAAAAGTTATACTGTAAAAACATGGAGGTTATAGGTATATTATTGGCCGGTAGCGATACTGTAACATGAAAACATTAATACATCAGGATGTAACAAAAATTCACATCCATTTTAGGGCATATTCGGTACCTATCGTGTTCTGATTAGGAAAAGTAGAACAAAACATTTTTAAGAATACTTTTTGATTTTTGTATGGTGGTTTAGCGGACTTGGACGTTGAACGACGGGTCAAAAATTTTGTTCCTAATCTGCTGCGTTTGCCGAGGTTTTGCAGCGCCTCGGGAATGTTCGCGGAGGCGCGTGTGGATTGTTTTTACGCCACCATGCGCAAGAGAGCAACCTCAGCAGCGCGGCGTGTGCGCGCCAGCGGCAGCGCCCTTCTGGCAGTCGTCGCCGACAGGCTTGACGGTCCATTTATGGGACACTGGTTGTCATTGCATGCACCAGTGTCCCATAACTGGGCTAAATGACGTAGGGTACTTAGTTAAGTTATATTTTAGTAATCATTGTTGACATTCTTCTTTTTATTTTGCTTTGATTATTATTTTGTGTCGTCATGTGCTTGTAGTATGGGCTGAAAGCCTGAAATAAACGATATTTTATTTATTTTTATTTTTTTAAACACGATACCTAATAATATATGCCCTTAAACGGATCCCCACAATTTTTGTTAAATCCTGTATTTACATGTATATTTAAGAAAATACTTGTATGTTTAAGTATGCACTCATAACCTTATAATTAAGGGCACACTGGAGTGTAGATAAAAGCGAGACATAATTCTGATATCTTTAGATAACCGCGACCTTCCACGGTCAAAAATACATCTACGTATACATAACTTTACTAGGTAGATACTTATTATAAAAATTATATCCATACATCGGATACCATCCCATCCATCCATCCATCATTCGGATCGGTTTTTTTTTATTCTTAACTTTTTTTTTTTTATGATGAATAGGCAGGCATTTCTTTCAGTGAAATGTATACACCAATGACAATGTATGATTATTACTGAATAAATGATATGATATGATATGATATGATATTATTTGACAAAATTCAAATAAAGTCAAATATTGATGCTTTCTCCCATGTAGGGCAATCTTTTTCATTAGTTATTTACTTAACAATTAAGAGAGTCTGTACCAGCTGCCGAGGTGAAAAATAAATTACTTACGTTACACAATAATATAAAAATACCTTATCAAAGGAACTTTTTGTGTAATTCTTCGAACACCGTGTTTACATAGTCAAATGATAAGAAAGCGTATGATATCATTCACTACATAGTAACATACGGATATGCTACTTACGGTACTTGCGAAAATATTTTGATAAGGGACGATAACATGCATTAGTGAAAAAAATTACTTCAAATTTGAATCCTATGACATACAGAATAGTGTTCATAATCTAAAAACCGGCCAAGTGCGAGTCGGACTCGCGCACGAAGGGTTACGTACCATTACGGAGAAAAACAGCAAAAAAATCACGTTTGTTGTATGGGAGCCCCATTTAAATATTTATTTTATTCTGTTTTTAGTAGTTGTTACTAAATACATCACCTGTGAAAATTTCAGCTGTCTAACTATCACGGTTCATGAGATACAGCCTGGTGACAGACAGACGGACAGTGGAGTCTTAGTAATAGGGTCCCGTTTTTACCCTTTGGGTACGGAACCCTAAAAAAGAAATTAAATAGCGTTCAGTATATCGACCCTTTTTCAACTAACTTTTGAAAAGGGTGTACCTTTACTATGGATTTACGATGGCCGGGTTGAGTTTTCCGTTTCCTGAAATTAGAACAGCGTTATATATTTATTAATTATGATCACCGTGTATTTCCTTTGGCTTTCTAAGAATATGACGCGTATTTCTTTTGTTTAGGTGAATCAATCGATTCCTACGAAACTTGTTATCTATTTGAATTATCATTTTTACGTAAGTTGTAGACTCATACATCTTAGAACGATCGATGATCGGATTTTTATTATTAATAGGATCAATAGGAAAATAATTACACTTTTCATCATCATCATCATCATGTCAGCCGATAGACGTCCACTGCTGGACATAGGCCTCCCCCAAGGCTCGCCACTCCGACCGATCCTGTGCCGCTCGCATCCACCGAATTCCCGCGACCTTCACCAGGTCGTCGCTCCACCTCACTGTAGCACCTCCTGCCCCGCCATTACCCTGGCCGCTACCGGAGCCAGGAATAGCGGGGCTGCCGGGGACTAGGGGTTTGGGTTTTATTTGTGTCTGCATTTTTGTTTTTATCCCTTGGGGGGGATTGCCGTAGTCGCCACGCTTGGCAGGCGGGTTGGCGACCGCAGTTTGATGGAGGTAGTATTATAAATGTACTTTTACAATATTGTAAATGTTCTCGAGTTGTCAGTCCCTCGCTAAAAATACAGTTTTTTTTGTACCTAAAAAAACTATTTTCGTAAAACCGATTTCTAATTAATTTGTTTTTATGCAGTATAGACAGTTCTTAAACTATTGAAGAGATGAGTGACAATAACTAAAAAAAAAGAGTTTCGTCACGTCCATCTGTCCTTCCGTCAGTACCTTCGTCCCTATGTCACAAACTGTTTCTCAGAAACTATAAGGTTATATTTTAATGAAATTTGGAACACATGTGTAATTTCTGAGCCGCTACTTAATTTATTTAGAAACTAATTAAAAATACTAAACCATATTGCAATAGCACCATCATGCAACACATAATGGTGTCAAACATGCTACAATAATTAACATCCATCTAGAGTAAGTAAAATATCGTGTTACAATAAGTAACTATTTAACTGAAATGGGAAATGTACAAACAGGTAGGTGATAAAATATTCACAGCTACAGCAAGCTAGAGACAACCCAGTACACTACATAAATTGTGTGCTTTCAAATAAATTCTAGAGAAACCTAGGTACCGTAAAATGGGGTGAGTAGGGTTCGCGGGGAGAGTTGGGTTATGAATGGAGAGAGAAGGATTGAAAGGGGGGTGAGATGGGTTTTTAAGGCTACTGCTACAAAAATAATGTATTCTAATTTAAAATGGAGCTATAGTAATACTCATAATAAAAAAGATGTGGGTTTTCCTGTTTATCGTCAAAGCTACCCAAAATAAAATAAAAACTAAAAAACGTCCGGAACACTTATTGTATATACCATTCAGATTGCATATGTAAAAATAAAATGTTATCGAGGTTTGAATGTCAGTTTGCTCCTACTCACCCCATTTTACGGTAACTTGAGGTCATGACGAGAAATCGTACGGCAAGCCACATCTGTGCCTGATGTCAGCAGCTGACCACGACACTGCAAAGAGTATAACGACAAAGAAGATAAGAGTCTGTGTAAAGAGCTTATTATAGAGAGAAGAGCTTATGCTTAAAAAAAAAAACAAAATAGGTAAATCTACTTACGCATTTCTTAGTTGTTTAGTTTTAAAATAATTTTAGCAACGATGTTCTGATAATTTCTTGAAACGGAACACTTAGCCTGGCCCCTTTTCGTAAAGTGTCGATGTAATAATATAATATGGTTTGTTATTGTTTCAATCTCTTAAGTTCAAGATTGCTTGTTACAGAATGGACAAACCAAAACGCAAATTCACGCCATTTCGCGCGATAATGGCTTGCGGCCGGGAATTCTGCCGGCAGACCTCCATGCATGGCTTTATCCACATTGCTGCTCCTAACCGGTGGTGGGGGGAGAGGTCAGTAGATCTTTACAGCAAAGTTAATAATTGTCACACTGATACCAGTTAATACCGTGTGATTGTCATAGATATACCGACGAAAGAAAGAATAACCGACCCCACAATGCCCGGAGCTGGGATCAACGTCTTCTGCGGCAGACACCATACGTACTGGGCCACCAGGATCACGACAGGACCGGTTAAAAATTTAAAAAAATCTCTAGCTCGAGTACATGCAATTTTGTGAAGGCTAAGGCGACTTTGGCTGTCTGATCTAACCGCTAGTGGTAGAAAAACGCAATTAGATACACATGATTATTGCAACACACTAGTAGTTTACAAATACAGCGTAGATGTATTTTGTGACACTTCCTTAGTTTTCCTTAACAATGCTTACAAAAAATAATTGAATTTTTCTCAGGATGCTGTGGGCGTTAGCAACGGGAGCAGCAATATGGGGAGCCGTGGAGATATCTCTGGGGCAGTGGCAGAGGTACAACGAGAACCCCACAGTCGTGGCGCTGGAGAAGGACTTCAGATCCTGGCAGTTCTGCATGCCTGGTCTCACTCTCTGTGCTATGGTACAGTAATAGTTTTGAATGATTCACAGTTAGTTTCACTACATTTAAATATGTGTGTGCTTGGATAGACCAACAAGTGTGAACGCGACGTGGTAACGTTGAAAGCAGCGCAGCTGATGCGCACGAATGCGGGTAGACCTATATACTTGGGGAGGCGTCGTGGTTAGAATGCTAGCGATCACATGGCGCCTCCCGTCAACGGCAGGTGACGGAAACGCCGCAGGGGATTTTAGTAGGTATTCTCCTCCTCTCTCTCTGACTAACAGAGGGAGCCTTGGGAGGAGCGAGCCCCACATACCACCCCCCAATGGGCTTCCCCATTGCCCGGGGGGCGAGATGCGTAAATGCATTTACCCCTGCGTCAAAAAAAAAAAGACCTATATACTTACTTTACTCTTTGGGGGTAGACATATTGATTGATTGATTGTATGCTACCTACTTGAAGAGTATGGTCTCACTTGAAACTATTATTTCACAGAACAGAGTAGACGAAAAGAAACTACCCTCAGTAATCAAGAAATACTGGAACGTGGAACCCCAAGACCCGGAGTACGCCCGCTACGAGCACTTCGTGCGCGACGTGGCCAACTCCAGCATGCTTCATTTGAAGGATCTGCTGCAGCATGAGGGCGAGGACCTGGAGGTGGATCTGTACCAACTTGCTGTTGACGTAAGTTATTAGTACGATTGAAAAGTGGGAATGGAAGTGAAGTACTTTGCTAGAGTTTAACTATGTAATTTTTCGTTTAATTTAATTATTCTAAAATTAGACTTATATTGACCGGGATATAGACCGTGATTACCTTTTGTATTATTTGTGAGCTCCCGATATTTCGACGCAGTTACATGCATCATGTTCACGGGTGACTGAAGATAGCGGGTGGGTGTCAAAGTCAATATAAGTCTAGTGAAACTAACCGTGAATCATTCAAAGCTCTTATTCTAAAATTAACCTGCATATATACATATCTGTTGAAAATAATATCCCGCACACATATCAATGTGGTTCAGTAAGGGCACAGAATAACTAATGGTAAGGGGGCGGACTGAAAATCAGCGCTGTGCGGTCAATTCCTATATAATGAAGTGGCTGGCGCAGCATATGCTGAGCCCGTTCCTTTTGTCGCGCATGCCATTTTTTAATGTTATTTGTAAATATATTCCTGTAATTTCTCTTTTGTTGTGGCAATAAATAAAAAAAAAAAATTAAAAATTAAAAAAAAAAAAATTAAACTGTTTATTACATAAGAGGTAAACATTCGTCTTTACTCAGTTACAATCTCTATATTTTGTTTCTCTATAGTTTGTAAATGTTTTCTTATTCTTATTCTTATAAGTACCAAGCTTTACTTTAGACAGCTTTACTTTAGAACTTTAAACTTTAGACAGACTGTAGTGATAGAGTCAACCTAATAAAAATGATTTAATTGGATTTTATTGTGTGTTGACTTCGATTTTATATTATTTTATTTTATTTCATTCTGTTACTGCATGATGTATTAGGTAAGATTTTTGATTATGATTTATGGTTGTATTAATATTAATGCTTGAAATCATTCATGTAAGAGTACATAGGAAATGTTTGTTTGTACACCTGTAAAGGTAGTCTTGGTGAGTCCACATATTGTTACATTAGTAATTACTGTGCAATGCATAGATTAGTATATGTTATGTGCAATGTACCCATTTCTCAGACAATAAAGATTATAATTATGATTATGATTAATTAAAAACTTAATTTCAGGCAGCTAGTGGCCCATAGATAAATATTTTAAAACTAGAATACATACCAATTACCTACAAAAAAAAAACTTAAAACTACAAAACACATCATGATTGCGATGTATTACGCAAAAACTTGTTAGCATTTCATAGTCACAATTAATTATTAAAATATGTATTTTAAATTTCTGTATATTTTGATAAACAGTGTTAAGACTGTTTATCATCATATATTCATTTAATAAATAACGGAAGTGAGTATTTGACATTTCGAGCTGGCTCCCGATTGGTCGCATCATTTTAAATCGTAACGCTTCCGGTGAGGCAAGATGGCGGCAACTGGCACTACGATTGGGAGGCAGAACGTGGGAGACTACGAACGAGTGCAGCGAGTTGTCATATTGTAATAGCCAAACGTTATGATTAGAGGTTAAGTTACTTGATTATGTCGGAGTGTACGTGAATACAAAGCTTGCTGGATCATCCGATTGTTTTATTGAGCTGACCTTCACAAACGCAGTGTCAGGGAGTCGCCGCGGAACCGCCGGAACTTGAAACCCTTTGACCAAAACTTTTTTGTTGAAGGTCACTTGACGTTCAGTCGGAACGCTCACCACAAAAGAATTAAAGCTCGCATTGTGTCGAGATTCCAACTCGCGACCCTCAGGACGAATCTTGACTTTGCTCTAACATACCGTAAAATAGGGTGAAGGGTTCGCGGGGAGAGTTGGGTTATGAATGGGGAGAGAAGGGATGAAAGGGGATGAGATGGGTTTTTAAGGCTACTGCTACATAAATAATGTATTCCAATTTAAAATGGAGCTATAATACTCATAAAAAAAACCGGCCAAGTGCGAGTCGGACTCGCGCACCGAGGGTTCCGTACTTTTTAGTATTTGTTGTTATAGGGGCAACAGAAATAAGTACATCACCTGTGAAAATTTCAACTGTCTAGCTATCACGGTTCATAAGATACAGCCTGGTGACAGACGGACAGACGGACAGCGGAGTCTTAGTAATAGGGTCCCGTTTTTACCCTTTAGGTACGGAACCCTAAAAAGAAATCGATCCAACAATCTTCCAAAATCACGTTTGTATGAAATTCCATCTCACCCCAATTACGAGGGACTACGGGGTGAGGTGGGATTTCCTGTTTATCGTCAAAGTTATGAAATGGAACTACCTACCCAAAATAAAATAAAAACTAAAATACAAACGTCTGGAACACTTATAATATACACCATTCAGTTTGCGTATGTAAAAACAAAATGTTATCGAGGTTTGAATGTCAGTTTTGCCCCTACTCACACCATTTTACGGTATTTTAATAAAATAGACAATAAGAACCCCCAGTATAGTATAGTATACAATAATAGTGATCCTCTACACAGGTACTTCCGGAGTACAACATAAAGCCCACCTGGTCTATAGCGAATCTGCAGGTTCCCTGGTTCACCATAATGACAGAGGTTGGCGCATGCTACGCCACCAACTCCCTGGCCATCCCTGATGATGCTATCGAGTCATTCGGGTAATCTACTGGTTGTTTTAAAGTCTATAGCAGTCAACAGCTAGCTAGCAATGTGCATGTTGGAGAACATTCTCAAAAATGTAAGAACATTCTCGGAAGTTTCTGGAAACTTACACAAAAATTTAAAGCAAGTTTCCATTCAGCAAAAATCTTGTGTTTTTCAAAAAAGTATTACTTATTAATACACATTAAGTAGACAGGCAGATTAAATATCTAATAAAGCCTGTTTCAATTGAGTTCTTGAAATATCTGAGAACTTTTTCTACAGAAATTTGGTAACTTGGGAACTTTTATTAAAACATTTAAAACCGGGTCTATTGTGAATTTACTTTGTTACCTTTTCCGACGTTTCGACGCAGGTTTCACTGGTCGTGGTCGCGGCTAACTAATGTCCCAGCGAAATGTCAAAACAGAGATTTGTGTAACTACCCGACGAAAAGTCATCAAAATTTTAAACCACCCACCACACGTATGTGTAATAAAAAATAAATAAAAAAAACTCCCAAATCTCTGGAGTTTAAAGAGCACATTGCTCCAATTTTGGCGCACATTTGGCACATTGCTAGCACTAACTCCTGACGTATACCGCAGCTCCATTTGTTAATGTACACCCGCCATCCTGATACTCACAATAGTCCGACACGCAACACTTACTAACAACAGATGAATCCCTTGGCTTAAGCTTTTGGATCACTGGTCCCCAAGTTGGTCTATGAAACGTAACTGTAAACGTCATCTGTGAACAGGAAACCTGGCGTGAACCAGACCAGCCTGTTCCCCCTGACTTGCAAGTACTCTTCCCTCAACTGTTACGTCACGATTGAGGTGGCGGTGCCTATTTTGGTAAGTTTACAGTTTATGCTTTATTTGTGACTCAGGCTGAACTACGCTCTAACACTCTTCTGCATCTATGCAGAAGGTTCTAGATTAGATCTATCCGGTCACCGGATTTCTGCTAAGAGGGGCAGAGGGTACCTAAATCAAATCAAATATCATTGTTCTTCATGCAACTATGGGCCTTTCCAACTAATATACATACAATAATAAAAAATCTTAAAAACAAAGTTATTTTGGCGACACAGTTTTCGGTTGCGTCACCTGTTCCGGTGCAGGGGTCTATTTAAGTATATGTTATTTATTTTCTTGTCGCTCTTCCCTGTGAGATAGGAGAAAGGGTCCGGCGACCGGATAAATCAATAATCCTTTCTGGCTCTGCGCTGATGGTGCCCTCATAAGGATACAGAATTCATTTATTACGTGTATATACTGTAGAATGTAGATTATTGAAATCAACTTGACTTTTAAATACTTGAAATTTTCCCGATTCGATTCGATGCCAGCGGTCAATGCCACAGTGAGATTGAGACAGCCATATAATTATGCTTCTGCGATAGAGATAGGAAATGGCGTGTAAGTGTACGAAATTCTTCGTACTTAGCGTCCTTGCTTTACTTAAACATACCTACTTCAAAGTCACTTACCAAGATTCTGACCAACGTCGCCTATAAAGCATTGTAGATCGGCCGAAGTGGAGGCATACAGTGAGGACAAAAGTGGAAGCCTTTGAAAAGCAGAGGCGAGTGGAACTCCCGACCACCTGCGGTCATCAAATACAATTTTGCTAGAAGGGTGCTGACTTGCAGTGAATGTGGACGTACATTTGCTGTTAAAATCGGTTATATCAGCCACCGGAGAGCTTAAACGTCGCTCTCATTAATCAGTACAACAGTCGCCGTGATCGAAACCGGCCAAGACAGGATCTCCCCTCTTTTGACCTTACACCACTTGCCAACAGTTCTACATCCACTCCCCCTACGACATTCTGAACGTGAAGGCCACTCCGATCGAGGGTCAGCCCCGGCAGGATAGGTCCGCAGAATTCAGTGTCATCGAGAGCGGCTGCGGGCGCGGTGTGAGGGAATTGAACCCGAGACGACGCCGCTGTTTGTACACCGACGAGCCGCGAGCGAGAGGTCGACAGGTATTGAGTCAAGGGCCTGACACTCTTTGATAGAGAAAGATAGTCTTATTGCGATTCCTATAAGAGGAAAGCGAAAATAGTGCCATGCTTTATCCTTATCACCGACCGGGTGGCATCATAGGTAGGAGACGATGGCGAAATACCGAAATTTATAAGTGAAAGAGAAAAAATCCTATGCTGCCTAAATTTTATATGAATATTCTTTCTCTTACCCCCGGTCGCTCGGTGGCGCGTCTATAACTACTTGTATATACTATGTCTATGTATTGAGTGGATACCTACCTACTTGTTGCTACTTGCCATACAAAATGGCGCCTTCGCTTACAAATATTAGTCGGACAAACTTTGACGAGAAAAATTTTGACGCGAAGCTTAGATTTCCTTTTTAGTAATCTTAAATTTAGCGCCTGATAACCTGATAAATTAGTTTGCAAATGTTTATTACGTTTAGGTTTAGTAACATAGGTTATTGACTCCCTAGATAGGATGACTGAATTTTTCCTCTCTAGGATCAAAAGAGCTCGTGATTCTGATTAGAATTATCATAAATCCTAATTCGAAAATTAAAATAATAAAAATGCAAAAAATGCGTAAAAAATGCAAAAAGTTATTCCGATACCGGGAATCGAACCCGAGCCTCCTGGGTGAGAGCCAGGTATCCTAGCCACTAGACCATATCGGATATGGAAGTAGTGCCGAAATTAAGATACCAGTTCTATATGTCATATTTATTTTTAATCAGTGTGTCATTAGCAGGTAAAGTGAATCACAATTGCAACCAATGCATTTGCAACCTTACCGTTTATTATTTACGGTTGATATTCGAACATATGCTGACTTCCAAAAATAAGCCAGTTTAATAATGTGTTCATCTTTATATTATTTGTTGTTTTTATTACTTTTGGCTACCTGTAGGTAGAAAAAAAAATACAATCAACGATAAAAATTATGTTTAAAAAATGAAATTTCTGGCTATAAAACTTACCAGGCTAAAAAATTTTAGATATATTAACACAATCTATTTTCTAGTATAGTTATTAATTATTAAATATTTTTATAACTTGTAGGTGTACAGCACTAACGGCTGCCGGCGTTCATGCAGAAACCAAGAGGCCCTGCGCGACTGCAAGTGTAAACCCTTCTACAATCACTACGAAGGTACTATTTGAGTCTAATTCTATAAATCTTACTTTTTGGTTGATAGATGTCACTGTAGCAATGGCCGCGGGGTGGAGGCAACGGAGCGCCGCGCCATTTAGCGGTCACGCACACTTAGGAAAACATTATGCATATATATACCTACACATATTACATACAAAAAAACAGGCCAAGTGCGAGTCGGACTCGCGCACCGAGGGTTCCGTGCTTTTTAGTATTTGTTGTTATAGCGGCAACAGAAATACATCATCTGTGAAAATTTCAACTATCTAGCTATCACGGTTCATGAGATACAGCCTGGTGACAGACGGACAGACGGACAGCGGAGTCTTAGTAATAGGGTCCCGTTTTTACCCTTTTGGTACGGAACCCTAATTATCGGTCCGACAGCTAACAGGGGATCCGACATGTCTGAAAATATCGGAAGTGCCAATCCGATCTCCCCAGGTAGCAAAATGACGTCAAATGACGTCAGCGACGTCGTAATGACGTAATAATGCCGTCATTATGACGTCGCTGACGTCATTTTACGTCATTTTGCTACCTGGGTCGGATTTCGGTAGGGCCCTTGAAGAGTGACTGTGGCATGAAATTCGCCTTTTTTGCGCAGATTTCTTAAATTAATAAATAGATACAGAAAAACACATATGTTATACATATTACTTCTATCATATATGTATGTATGTATGTAAACCGTACCGACTTGTCACTCCTAAACACAAGCTTTCAAAGTCAGAGCGTTCTCCGTATATTATGGGCCCGTCCGTGTATAACAGACTACCCGCAGCGGTCAGATGCAGCATCCACCGATATTTTTAAATGTAGACTGCGAAAGTGGCTTTTAAATTTAGCTTTGTACAGCGTCGAGGAGTTTTTTAAACTACCGTACACATAAGTTACCAACGTAGACCCAACAGGAGCTCAGCGAATTCTCAATTTTGAGATTTCAAACTGATTATCTCCGTCGCGCTGACGGGGGCGGCGCCGCCATATCCCCGTGTGTGTGGTGCACGCACACAGACGCGCATGTCATTTGCGCTCACGGACCTTATGCCTGCAAGTCGCGTCGCGGTCGCGGCCCGCTATATAGGCATATCATAGGCTATAGCTAGTTCTTACAAACTTTTTCCGTTAGCTTAGCTCGCTACCACCACTGAGCGTTTGCTTATTTCCTGTTATTGTGATTTAACTTCTTGATTTTAGGTAGCTGAATTCAATATCCTTCTACAACCTGCAATCCAAATAACATTTTGACTTTTACAGGAGAGTAAAAAAACAATCATTTCTTTTCTCGTTTCCGTGCGAAAAGTATCAACTTTCGACACGCTGTGCTATTAGTACCTACATTGTGCAACGAGGGGGGGTAAGTGAGATTTTGTAAAGGAGGAGTTTACAATATTCTTACCCCCGGAGTTACACACAATGGTTTTCGTTACACTTGTGATGAAAAACTAAATTTTCAGGGAAATAATTATAAAATACGGTGACATTTCAAATATTCGTCCGCCATATTGTCATTTCTTGACAGGTTAGGCATCTAAGGCACAGACCTTCGGCATTCAGCCACGATTGAAAATTTTGTGTAAAAATATTTTAAACGGCTATTAAATTAATCCAATTAATTATTATAAACAAAAATACTAAATTATAATTGTCAGTATTTCAGAAGTAAAACTCCCTTACACACCCTTATACTTTAAACAAAGTATTTTACTTATAACTTACTTGGTTCGTACTTCGTATGAATTAGTGACATCTCTAATTAAAAAAAGAAAGCTATAACTCCCGCGGGAACAATATAGGCCTTTAGTTTTCCCTTCAGTACACCTGCATGAAATAAGATCTTTTCGAGCAAGTGTGATGAAAAACAAATTTGTCGCTCTCCGGCTTCGATGATTAGAAAAAAAGAAAGGCTCAGGTTAGATAAAATTATCATAACAAAGAAACAATTGTGACATGAGATATTTCTTACGTTGATGTAATTATACAGTTTTATTAATGGTCCGTTTTTTATTTATGAGTCAGATTTTGATTAAAATTGGTATGTTTGAAGAGCTCCTAATCCTGGTCGGAATGAATAAGAAACCCCAATTTGGGACAATAGTCTAGTCTACAAAACGTTCAAGGTGGTTAAAAATATAGTGTAAGCTGTTCGCATTAAAAAACCGCAAATCGATGTACACGTTAGCCGTTTGGTACACGTATACTAGAGGCCAAAATAAAATTATCGACCCGCAGTTCCTAAAAAAAAATCCCTTGGGAGGGGAGTGCTGAATCTTTTTTTTTTGTATAAAAAAACTTTTTTTTTGTATAAAAAAACTTTTTTTTTGTATAAAAAAACTTTTTTTTTAAACCTATCGTAATCTTCTTTTATCTATCATACGAAAGGGCTTTTTGAAGCGATTCTGAAAATATACCACATCATTACATTTTAGCCATTTTTCTTAAATTGAAACAAAAAGAATTTTCAAAACATACCAAGTTTGGGCTCCTCCAGATACGATATGGCTGTTTTTTTTTTGTACAATATACCACAAATGATACGTGATTTCCTCATATCTAACCCAAAAAAAGCAATTTTAAAAATAATTTTATTTAGTTTTTTTTTTAATACAAAGTGACACAGTTTGGTTTAAAGATCTTTATTTTCTCATAAGAATACATAATATTCACTTACACGAGAATTAATTGTTTTTTCACGCAAAATACATTTTATCGGTGAGCGCACACTTAACCTATAACAAATAACTTAATACTGTAGGTATTAACATATATGACTTAAACTAAAAGTATACAAATTAAACTAAATTAAACAAAAAACACATTTTTTTTTGTCGGGTATATCAATAACTTATAAACAGAACAATTAGCAATGGAATGCGAGCGTAGTTGCTACGGCCCGGACCGGCCGTTCTACTTCAATACCTATTTTACGAGACTTCTGGAACTGTACTGCAGATACGGTACATATTAATCATACAATGATACGTAATATCCATATACCCAACGGGAAATACCTCTTTAACCCTTTAACTTGACCCCAAACTTGGTATGTTTTGAAAATTCTATTTGTCTTAATTTACAAAAAAAAATGGCTATAATGTAATAATGTGGTATACTTTTAGAATCGCCTCAAAAAGCCCTTTCGTATGATACCAAACACGATAGGTTTTTGAAAAAAAAAAAATGTTGTTTTCCATACAAAAAAAAAATGTTGTAGCACACCCCTCCTAAGGGATTTATTTAGGAACTGCGGGTCAAAAATTTTGTTTTGACCTCAGTATGCGTGTGCCAAACGGCTAACCTGTACATCCATTTGCGGTTTTTCTTTGAAATTGGGCTTGTACGGCTGCCACTAATAGAGATACTAACTCCTAAAAATACGTATGATACCTCATTAGATTCGGAATGATGTCTAGAAAAATGTATTCGAAGCATTCCCACATAAAAAAAGTTCAAAAGCTATTAACAAAAAACGCAAACGTACCATTACGCAAAAAACAGCAAAAAAATCACGTGTTGTTTGGGAGCCCCACTTAAATATTCTTTTAAAAATTAGAAAAAAATATGGTGCATTTAAAACATATCATGGAATATACTACGGTTATGAGTTGCTAGTATGTAAAGTTATTTTTTCAACAAGTTAGGCAATTATTAAGTAACCACATTCTTCTCGAACTTTCGTCTTTGTTGTAAATAAAAAAAAAAGAAAATAATTGGCGTAAAAAGTATTTCGCCTCGTGGAGCCCTTTCATCACGTCATAAACGATTTAATAAAATTAATACTTTATTTAAAATAAATTTTAGAATAATAGTGAAAATTGTAAAATATAAAACAATATTTTAACCAAAGTATTACTAATTCTTTTTATAATCAATGAATGAATCCGTACTTAGAACTGATACTTTTCTAAATAACGAATAAATGGACTAAATTGTGTAATTAATTTTTAGTGCAAATCACCACAATTTGCTTCTAAAGAGCAAACCAGTGACCAAAAATTATATATGATTTTAATGTTTCGTTCATATATTCAGATTTGTGTATGAAAATGTGAAACTATTATTTCTAAAATAAATTATTCGTCCCTAATTTACACAAAAATTATACCAAATTTGATCTCATAGCAACAGATATGTAGAAAATAGAGGCAAACTGGACCGCAGAAGCCGACTTTTCCCCTCCCTTTTTGGGGGGTAGCCAGGACTTAATCTCGTAGCTAGTGCGTCAGCTCAGCTTTGTATGAACCAAGGAATAATAAATAGTGTTAAACGATATCCCCTGAGGCCAAAGTGCATACTCACTTTACTTACTTCGCCTACTAAGAGGCAAATCGCGACTTTGAAACGGTTTATCGATCTTATCACATCACTAGATTATCGACATTTAATGTCGACTATTGCCCATCACTTTTCTGTCTGTGTACGTATTTAGAAACTTGACCCCGCCCCTAAAATTAGTGCGATAAGAACAACTGCAGCTTAGGCGAAAAATCCTGCGTAAAAATCTCAAAAATCGAGGTTTTGTACTCGACTGTTTCCTCCTCCAAAACTTAACCAATCGTAACCAAATTTGGAAATCTAAATGATTATGAAATTGTCTGTGTCGGACTGTTTTGATTTTTTGGCTAATTAATATCAGTTTTGAATACCACGCCTCTCATTGCGGCATAGTCAGTGAGGCCATTTTTGGCCATGTGTGAAGGGCTCTAGCGCCTTAAAAAACAAAAATATCAAAAAAAGCAAAACACACCGACACAGATATTGACAATATTAATCTGTGTTGAAAAAATCATTGCTCTAGCTTCAAAAACCACGGAGGAAACAGTCGAGTACGTTTGTATGGAGAAATGACCACTCCTGTTGGCTCTTAACTCATAATGTAACGATCGCATTGTAATAATTGTAATATTTGTAATGAATAATGAACATGAAGAATAATTTAGTTGGATATATTGGTTTACTATTGTACCTATTGTATTGTGACCATTTTGACTTGTAACCTTGGCGTTATAAATAAAGTTTTGTATTTGTATTTGTATTTGTAAACACTTTATTGTACATAAGACAGATAATCTACAAACACAATAAAATAACAAAAATATATACAATGTACAAAGGTGGACTTATCCCTATAAGGGATCTCTTCCAGTCAACCTTTCACAAAACAATATAACACGATATATGTTTCAATATATCACGTTAAAACAATGTGAAAACGCTCTTAATCAAATGATAAAAGACTCACTTGCCCATTGCCCATAGATGGCGTTGCGTGCTCGCTCCGCGGCATGCGTTGCCTCGCCGAGCGCTCGGCGCGCGAGGCGGAGCGCACGACTTCCGAGGCAGCTCGAGTTAAGGCCGCGAAACATGCGGCGCGCACACAGCCTATTGTCTCTAAAGGTAGTAAGAGTGAGTAAGAGAAAGGCAATCTGCAGGAGACATTCAGTATTGCGACAAGCCATCAAGTAAGATTTTGAAGTTAGGTACAGTCGCCATCAGATATATCGGAGCGGCCGAGGTGCTCACAAATATCTGAACACGCCTCTATCAAAGATAGATATAACTCCGTAATAGATGGATACAGTCTAAGGAAAAAACGTGCCTCGAAAATCAAGAAAATTTGATTCTCGATCAGATGGCGCCACTAGTTTTGGCCTACACTCGTATAGAGGGCGTTGACTGTTTCGTTTGTTATTTATAATTTTAACGCATACCAGTGAAAGAACATGGGTCAAAATCATATAAAAATAATTAATGCAAATAAAAAAATCATTTATCCATATTTAAATACATTTTATCGTATTTTTATAAATATTTATTTTTAGTTATAAAGTGTGTCGACACATGGCAGTGAATTTACTGGGGTTACAAAATTTACTATGACAGTACCGCTCTAGTATAAGTTACTCTATGCCTCTATTGTCAAGGCGTTAGAGTGCGTGTTCAGATATTGTGAACACCTCGGCCGCTCTGATATATCTGATGGCGACTGTACCTAGTGTTCTTTGTCGTATTAAAAGCAAGTTCAACAGAGTTGGCCAAAAAGCTTCTTCATGGTATTTGTTAACTTCGTTCATTTAAGTCACATTCATTCATTCATTTATTGACTACCGTTCCTAAAATTAGTAATCAAAGTAGTAGTAGTTTTCATGCCAACTGCTACGCCAAGTATGGATATAATTTATGCAATCTTATTGTCAAATTTGTGCAAAGTTAGCGTGGTCAGTAGGTACGTTTGAGCAAAAAAAATTTGGCGTGATTGTGACGAGTTTCCTTTAAAAATTTTGTAGTCATAAACAATTTGAACAAATATAAAATCGGTTTCTCTTAAATTATTTTCAGTTTCACTTCTTTATTTGCTTTAAGATACAAGTATCATGCAAAATTGTATACAATAAAATAACAGCCTAAATCATGCATAACATTCAAAATGAAATTCTGAATAACATAAATTGACAAAAGGCTGATCAATGTCCTAACCTAAAGATTTTAAATTTACTTGGCACAGGTGACACACAATTAATGCCGCCGAAGGTCGTGGACAGCTGCAAATGCCCTCTGATGTGTGTCGATGCGCTCTTCGAGATGCTTTCCTTAGTTTCAAAGAAACTGTAAGTTTAATACTCTATCTATAGCCACAGACTTATGGCCTCTCTAAACGTCACCGATAATAATCGCTTGTGATTTGCAATACAATGCGGCATTTGGTCGATCGACTGAGTTTGTTGCTCGTACTTCATTTCATTTAATTTCATTTATTTATTACAATATAAACTTACAGTGTAACACCAAAACGTTTACATGAGACTATTACATATATGTTACCTATATCTAAAGCTCACTCCAGACTATGCGACGCGAAGCCGCGAACGCGAATGTGTAGTTGCTGATTAGCGAACTAGACTCCACACTCGCGTTCGCGGCTTCGCGTCGCGTTTCGCGCACGAGTGTGGAGGGACCTTAAGACATTAATATATTGAGAAACACAAAAAAAAAGAAATAAAAAATGTCAAAAAAAGATTAAAACAAAATAATTAATGTTGCCAGAGCTCAACGAGGGAGAGGAGCAACGCGCGTGTAATATCTCCGGTGTTGCAGGCGTCCATAGGCTACGGTAACTGCTTACCATCAGGCGGGCCGTATGCTATTGCCACCTACGTGGTATAAAAAAAAATTTACAACAATAAAAAAATGACAGGTTGGGGGCGCACCATAGACCTAGACCTAGCATTAGGGGCATTTCACGTCAAGCGGGCAGCAAAAAAATTGTCAGGTTCTGGATTTTGTTCATAGTTGGATTAATTGGACCTATATGTGAATTAAAAAATTTGGCATCATTACTTTTTTAATATATTGCTTCGTTAAAAATTTATACGCATTTGAAAAACTACAAAATTTGAGGAACGGATTTTTTTAAAATTATTATTGCAATTCTTTCAGTGGATTTAATTATAACTAAATAGTGATTATTTGAGAATATTAGTTGATTTCTTTGAAAATTTATAAAAAAAGTTTTTTTATCTTTTTTTTCATATAACAAACCGGAAGTTAGTATTAAATATCTTTTTTTTTTCAACTTCGCATTTTTTTATATTTTTTATTTTTACACAATAATGTAGCTTGTGGTGTACTAATGTCCTATAATTTTTTTTATAATGGCATCTCGATTGGTTTTGAAGATTCATGAAGTAATTCGAAAGTACTGCGCGACGCTCCGTACTGAGAGGTAGTTCTATGTGGCGGTCTTTAATGGCCAATTACAGGTTTTTTTACTTTTGCGTAACGGAATTAAAGCAATAAACAATATTTCATCGGTTAAGATGTAGAAAAGCTAATGATGTATTATTCAATCGTGCCTTGTAGCGCTATCACTGATCAACCATATCTTGGAACTGAAAACAAAACGTTTATGTTTTAACAAAACGCTAGAGGTAACTTAATAACTATAGCTAGGTTTAGGCGGGGTATGTCACATGCTTAAGAGGTCACTTTCGAGTTAGGTCACGTTCTGAGGACGTCACTTTCTGTACGTCACATTCTGAGTTTGTCACATTCCGAGCTCGTCACATTCTGAGTACGTTACTTTCTGAGAACGGCACTTTCTGAGGACGTCACTTTCTGTGAACGCCACTTTCTGAAGCCCTCGCTTTCTGAGTACGTCACTTTTATAGCATAGTAAGATTAAAGCGTATACCTGCATGAACAATGGATACCAGCAATCATAACAGCTGTACGGCATACGGCCGTTTCTATGCCGTACAGCTAATATGATTGCTGGTATCCATTGTTAATGCAGGTATACGCTTAAATATTACTTTGCTATAAAAGTGACGTACTCAGAAAGTGACGAACTCAGAAAGCGAGGGCCTCAGAAAGTGGTGTTCTCAGAAAGTGACGAACTCAGAATGTGACGTACAGAAAGTGACGTCCTCAGAACGTGACCTAACTCGAAAGTGACCTCTTAAGCATGTGACATACCCCGCCTAAACCTAGCTATAGTTATTAAGTTACCTCTAGCGTTTTGTTAAAACATAAACGTTTTGTTTTCAGTTCCAAGATATGGTTGATCAGTGATAGCGCTACAAGGCACGATTGAATAATACATCATTAGCTTTTCTACATCTTAACCGATGAAATATTGTTTATTGCTTTAATTCCGTTACGCAAAAGTAAAAAAACCCGTAATTGGCCATTAAAGACTGCCACATAGAACTACCTCTCAGTACGGAGCGTCGCGCAGTACTTTCGAATTACTTCATGAATCTTCAAAACCAATCGAGATGCCATTATAAAAAATTTTATAGGACATTAGTACACCATAAACTACATTATTGTGTAAAAATAAAAAATATAAAAAAATGCAAAGTTGGAAAAAAAAAGATATTTAATACTAACTTCCGGTTTGTTATATGAAAAAAAGATAAAAAAAAACTTTTTTTATAAATTTTCAAAGATATCAACTAATATTCTCAAATAATCACTATTTAGTTATAATTAAATCCACTGAAAGAATTGCAATAATAATTTTTAAAAAATCCGTTCCTCAAATTTTGTAGTTTTTTCAAATGCGTATAAATTGTTAACGAAGCAATATATTAAAAAAGTAATGATGCCAAATTTTTTAATTCACATATAGGTCCAATTAATCCAACTATGAACAAAATCCAGAACCTGACAATTTTTTTGCTGCCCGCTTGACGTGAAATGCCCCATTACATAGACCAGCTATACGCGTGCGCCCGTAAGGGATAGACATAGATGACGTCATAAACGTGGGGATACCATATTGGTGAAAATTACCCCAATATTTGATATCACGTTGGGGCGATTACCCTGGAGGCAAAGTTAGCTTGTTTGACGGTATTAAAAAATTGTTAAATAAAATTTCAATGGGCCGTTCTTTTTAGGCGTATAAACAATGAAATACCCCTATAATTCGCGCCGGTGGTACAAAACTAAACATGTTTAGTAAATAAAACATAAAATAAAATGTATTATGGGTTTTAATTTAAAGAAATCACAAATTGCAATCACACCAATTAATGTACACCACATTTAATCTTCACAACATTTGTTTATTTATTTTTTGGAATTAGAAGTACGAAAAAACTTCGAGGTCAAAATTACCCATAAAATTATGATATTTTCATCTGGTATCCCTAACATGATTGTTATGCAGCTAAATTAAAAAGAAGTTTAAAAATGGCTGACCTCAGACTCCTACCTACCTACGTAATTTGGGCGGATAATTTTACAAATAATGTTTTGTTAATTTGCGTAAATAATTGTAATATTTTTATTGAAATCGTTTGATTCTACATTGCTTTGAGTGTAACGTAATTTTACGATGTTATTCCCACATATTGCGTTAAAAGGAAGGTGTAAAATACCGTACTTACGTGTGAAAGGTTATGATCTCATATTTTTGCTCAGAGCGGCTATTACAGCCGATTACAGAACAATTCACCAGTATTTTATCAAAGTTCAAGCGTTCAAAACGCTAACCATCACTATATTTCATAAGAGAAAGCACAATTTCATACAAAACAACGATAATTAAACAAGCAACGAACAAACATGACATGTCACGTACTTATTTGTTTGCCACAACCTCGGTTGTGGCAGCGGTGGAAAAGTGAAACTATGACAAGGACAAACAATAACAGCGCTTTCTCTGCTACTCCTACTGAAAGATACATAAGACTATCCCGTTCGGTTATTTTCCCCCACCGCTCATGACCGATCCAGTTATACTAGATTCATGGGGCGCACGCAACTTACCCCGATAATTATATTTTTTCACTGGTTCTGATACTCCTGATGGGTCCTTGTGGAGCTTCCACGGAACGGCACGGCGGCACTTGGGGATCCCCTTTGGTTTTCTTACCTTTTATATTCTTACATGCACGCGTTTTTATTATAATAAATTTCATTGATATATGTTATGTGTTATGTGTCACTCTTTTTTTTTACTGCCTTGCCGTGTTGAAGCCCCGACAAGGAGGTCAGAATATACTTAATAATAAAGTTTTTATATTTGGCGCAAACACAGGTCATTACAATTAAATAATCAAAATTGACACACTTAAATTAATTTAGAGAAATCAAATTATAATAAAACAATTAAATAATAAATTAATCACATAAAACACAGGTCATTACAATTAAATAATCAAAATTGACACACTTAAATTAATTTAGAGAAATCAAATTACAATAAAACAATTAAATAATAAATTAATAAAATAAAATAATATTTGAACTTTGGAGACATTTTCTGCAAAATTCACCAACATTATCTGCGAAAACATCAACGCAACTACGCAACATAGTTTGTTTTGTCAAAGGACTCTCATTTCATATAGACAGAGAGAATCATAGTTATCTTTGTCTTATATTAGTACTAGCACCCAAAAGAAAATGATGTACCTATAGTTTTTAGGGTTCCGTACCCAAAGGGTAAAAACGGGACCCTATTACTAAGACTCCGCTGTCCGTCTGTCTGTCATCTCATGAACCGTGATAGCTAGACAGTTGAAATTTTCACAGATGATGTATTTCTGTTGCCGCTATAACAAAAAATACTAAAAAGTACGGAGCCCTCGGTGGGCGAGTCCGACTCGCACTTGACCGGTTTTTTTTTGTTCTTATTTACTGACAATTTGATTTGACCAACTATATCACGTGCCATTTGTTGCAACGTCTGTAGGACCCTTAATAGGACCAATTCAGCGTGTGTTTGTTCTCTAAATTCTTAAGGCCATAACACACCGTCGCACCGCACCAAGGTCATTGTGTAACGCATCCATAAGTAAGAGCGAGAAAGCGATATCTCTTTCTCGCTCTTACTCATGGGTGCGTCGCACAATGACCTTGGTGGGGTGCGACGGTGTGTTACGGCCATTAAACATTTATTCTATACCAGGGATGGTCCGTTCAGCATCAACGGAGTAACGCGCATTAAGGTCCAGGCTCCCCGGACTCGCTACACCAGAGAAATTGTGTTCTACTTCCAGGATCTTATTGGTAAGTAGAATGAAGAGTAGTGTAGAAGAGTAGAGGCAGTAGAGGTATCTAAGTTTTTAGCAAGTTATTAGTAATCAAAGATATATGTGGGGGTTTTCAGAAAAAATGGTAACATTTACTTTTTTTCTAAAAGTGGTTTGGTTGAATTGAATTTTATATGAATGTTTTGATTAATTATTATTTGTACCTTAATCTTAATATGTAAATTTAATGTTAGTGTGTAAGATATTTGCTATGCCTACCAGGGTATCAGTGCCTCTTACTTTGCAAATACCATCTATGTAATGTAATGTAATGTACATGATTATGCAAATAAATAAATACAAATAAATACAAATAAAAAAAAACATTTATCCACATACTTACATACAATTTTTTTTTCTGTTTTAGTTTTAATCCTGTCGAAAGATGGCAGTAAATTGACTGTGACTACAAAATTTACTATGACAAATAATTAGGAATTATTAATACAGAATTATGAATTATTATGAATTATGTGAGGTTTTCAACTAAAGGGTACCACATTGTCGGTTGTCGATAAGGTTGATTTCTAACTGAAGCTATATGGAAATAGTGCTTTACAAGCGACAATAAGTACCCTTTTGGTTGAAAATTGCACAATTATAAATATTTAGAATCCGCATCAGATACGTTTTTAAATATATAATTTGTTATTATTTACAACGACGGGACTTAATCGCGTAAAATAAGTATTAAACCCACCTCAACAAATTTACGCGATTAAGTCCCGTCGTTGTAAATAATAATGAGTAAAAATCGTGAAGTTTAAATCAGTGTTTTATATAATTTGTGTTGTCCACAGTGTCGTTCGGTGGTGCCACGGGTCTGTTCCTAGGAGCCAGCTTCATCAGTTTCGTTGAGATCGTGTTTTTCGCGGCAGAATGGCTGATAGGGCCTGTCCGCCGTGATCACAAGGAATTCCCGGTTAGTACATTTAGGCGCAGGGATGTAGGTTCGTACCCAAAGGGTAAAGGGTAGGGTTCCGTACCCAAAGGGTAAAAACGGGACCCTATTACTAAGACTCCTTTGTCCGTCTGTCTGTCACCTGCCGGCCTAGTCAAGGTGACAATCGCTATCGCTTCGACAACGAAACGCTTTGTTTCTCTCTATCACTCTTCCATATAAGTGCGACAGTGACAGTTGCGTTTCTAAGTGCGACAGTGACAGTTGCGTTTCGATCGCTACGGAGCGTAAGCGATTGGCACGTTGGCTACGCGGCCTGGCTGAATCTCATGAGCCGAGACAGACAGACATTTTCACAGATGATGTAATTCTGTTGCCGCTATAACAACAAATATTAAGTACGTACGGAATAAGTACGGAACCCTCGGTGGGCGAGTCCGACTCGCACTTGTCCGGTTTTTTAATAGTACTGACTCAACATCCGTAAAGGGTGCTCGGGAGAAATTTTAATTATTTTAACAGTATATTTTATTGACATTTGAAAATTGCGTCTTTGCTAATAACAAAGATAGATATAACTCCGTAATAGATGGATACAGTCTAAGGAAAAAACGTGCCTCGAAAATCACGAAAATTTGATTCTCGATCAGATGGCGCCACTTTAGCCTACTCTCGTATAGAGGGCGTTGACGGTTTCGTTTGTTATTTATAATTTTAACGCATATCAGTGAAAGAACATGGGTCAAAATCATATAAAAATAAAAAATGCAAATAAAAAAATCATTTATCCGTATTTAAATACATTTTAACGTATTTTTATAAATCTTCATTTTTAGTTTTAAAGTATGTCGATAGATGGCAGTGAATTTACAGGGGTCACAAAATTTACTATGACAGTACCGCTCTATCTTATTATATCCTCTTTGCTAAGAAGCACCTTTCATATAAAAAAAATACGAGTTTAATGATTTTTTTGCTGGTATTTAAACATTCTCAATGATTGTAGCCTATTTATTTATTTATTGCTTATTTATTTTTTCGTTTTTAGGTATTTATTATTAATCGTATAGTCAATGGCATCCTACTTATTTAGCCAACATAATAAAAGTATTTTACAATTATAACTTTGATCATTATTATATTTAGGTGAAGAAGCCGAAAGCATCCCACGAGCAAGCCAGGATCCAGCATCTTAACGCCATTTTGGAGAATCAAAGCCTGTCAGCAACACCAAGCTACTGGCATTCGCATCTTCGTATATAACAAAATGCTGGTTGCCACCGGTGAAGAGCTGCCAGACGCCCGGAGCTAGTAATAAGGTAATATGTATACTATTGGAGAGGGGTTTAATTGCCCTCAACATTGTATAAGTATACATGTGTATTTAGACAAACAGAAATATCATTCCCGCACCAAAACCCTGGGGTATTTTAATCATATTCCAAACCAACTGTCAAGTTTTGTCACTCTCATTAATCATTATCGTACTTATACTATTTCTGGGGCTAGCTATAATATTTTAGTCCAATAATAATGATATTTATCTACGTTATCTACAATAAAATAGAACAGGGTATAATTCCGTCGCCATATTGATTGACCGTTAGTCGTGTACGTTGCACCGCCATTACATATTCATCGCAGTCACGCTATCATTGTTCTATCTGATTATTGTTCATAATTTATCGTTCAACCCACAGAGTTAAAATATAGGCAGAAGGTATAATCGATGAGACGAAACTGTGATTTCATTACACGTTGATTTTCTGTGTGTACGGGGGGTCTATTGTTTCCTATAAAGTTTTAAGTCATAATGTATTGTTTGTCCGCATTTTCATTAGTCATAATTTGGTTTATCTCCGAAACGCATAGACATAGTATAGTAGTTATAGACATGAAACCGAGCGACCAGGGTTAAGAGAAAGACATATTCATGTACTTATTTTACTTACCTTTTTCCCTTTCACTATTATAAATTTCGGTATTTCGCCATCGCCTCCTACCTATGCTGCCATAACCCGACCATGAAAAAAAACCCGGTCGGTGATAAGGACAAAGCATGACACTATTTTCTCTTTCCTCTTATAGGAATCGCAATAAGACTATCTTTATTATTTATCTCCACGGGACTTAATCGCGTAAAATAGTTTTAAATTTACCTCCGACGTTTCGAGGACGGCGTTGTCCCCGTGGTCTCGGAGAAGACTGGCTAAAGTTGACATCAACATCTTCTAGGCGCGCGAGTTTTTCGAACTACCCGCACTTGGTCTTGTTTATTAACTTGAACGTTTTGCGCACTAGGGATGCTACCGGGTCGACACACAACACTCACAATATTCGATTTTTCAACTTTCGATATTTGGTTTCGCTTACACTTACTAATGACTGGGTTCCATGTGGATGAGATCCACATCCACATGTGTGTGTGTGATGTGGATGTTAAGTCCCGTGGAGATAAATAATAATGAGTAAAAATCGTGAAAGTTTAAATCAAGACTATCTTTCTTTAACAAAGAGTGTCAGACCCTTGCCGAAACGCGTAACTTTTCAGGATTGACAAAACAAACTTAACCTAACCTATCTGTAGGATAACCTTACGAAAATTCTGAAATGTTGACGGTTTCAGAATTATGACTAATGATAATCTGACAATCATTACAATACATAGACATAGTATATACTATGGATGGTATAGAAAGGATGCCTATCTCTTATGGCAGAATTGTTGCAAAAGTGACCGCTTTCAGCTTTAAATAATAGTGCTTAATCTCTTCGGTGGCGCTAGTTAGGCTCTGGGACATGAGTATAACATGAACCATATAAGGCAACAAATAACCCGACCAAATTACGTAGGTTGTTTTTGGTAGTATTTCGGTGTATAGTGGCGCCGCCTAATTACTGTTTTTTGAAGGACACTTTTCATATATAGAGATTTGGCTCCTTTATACCAAAGATAGATATAACTCCGTAATAGATGGATACAGTCTAAGGAAAAAACGTGCCTCGAAAATCACGAAAATTTGATTCTCGATCAGATGGCGCCACTAGTTTTGGCCTACTCTCGTATAGAGGGCGTTGACTGTTTCGTTTGTTATTTATAATTTTAACGCATACCAGTAAAAGAACATGGGTCAAAATTATATAAAAATAATTAATGCAAATACAAAAAATCATTTATCCATATTAAATACATTTTATCGTATTTTTATAAATATTTATTTTTAGTTTTAAAGTGTGTCGACAGATGGCAGTGAATTTACTGGGGTTACAAAATTTACTATGACAGTACCGCTCTAGTATAAGTTACTCTATGTTTATACATATAGTCTCCATGGTATATACAATAATATGACTCAATAATTATTTATTTATATTATATAAGGATTTACGATCCGGTACGGGGGAGCTGCACACATTCATAATTTGATATATATATAGGTACCTATCAATGCATTCAAAATGTTATGGCAAACTGGTTTGTAGCTTAATAGCAATACTGATTAAACTTGGTTTAAATTCAAGCCATTTAATTTCCCATTCCATAAATGTGACGTTTTCAACCAAAAGGTACCACATTGTCGCTTGTCGATAAGGTTGATTTCTAATTGAAGCTATATGGAAATAGCGCCTTACTGACAAGCGACAATAAGTACCCTTTTGGTTGAAAATGGCACAAATTATGTTTGTTTTAGCAAAATGCCTAAGTACTATAGTGAAGTCTCTACATTATATAGTGCCTCTACTGGAGATTATTTACAACTTTATAATTAAGTAGCTTCTGCCCATATGTGTAGAATATGTACTTACTTCCATTCCTTTTTTTCCATTCCCGGGATTAAAAACTATCATGTCCTTTCCCTGGACTGGCAAAAAATTTAGATTTTTTAAGTGGTTTAAGCGTAAAGGATGACTCACGTTAGACCGGGCCGTGACCGTGCCGGAGCTTCCGGCGCTAACTTTTCTATGACATGACAGGTGATCACGTGATGCTTTCCATAGAAAACAAAGCGCCGGAAGCTCCGGCCCGGACACGGCCCGGTCTAACGTGAGTCATCCTTTAAGAGAACAGACAGTTTTCACATGACGCCTTTGCTCGCATGTCAAACAGACCCGGCTGCCGTGACTGCACGCGATCCTGACTGCAATTAGGTCACCTGCTATTGATCCTGGGTCCCTGGATGTGACAGATATGCAGGTTCCGAAAAGTTTGCAAAAGTTGGAAGTTTTCGGAAATTTTAGGAAAATTTCACAGCAAACAAACTCGTTTTTCAGTTTCCAAAATTTTTCCATTTGCAAATTTCGAAATTCCGGAAATATTCCTATGGCATCACCAACATCCACTATTCGTATTTTGATTATGAAAAACCGGACAAGTGCGAGTCGGACTCGTCCACCGCGGGTTCCGTACTTTTTAGTATTTGTTGTTATAGCGGCAACTGTCTAGCTATCACGGTTCATGAGATACGGCCTGGTGACACACAGACAGACAGACGGACAGTGGATTTAAGTAATAGGGTCCCGTTTTACCCTTTGGGTACGGAACCCTAAAAAAGACTCGGAGTCTAAAAAAAATCTGCAATAACAAAAGCAAGCAAGCAAGTCAGTAAAACTGACACCTGAATATCGCTACGACTTTGCACGCATCTCAAATAGTGATCCCGGAATCCTGACTGCCGATGCCGTCAGGCGATCCAGCCTGTAATTAGGTCACCTGCTATTGATCCTGGTTCCCTAGTACGTGACGGGTCTATTACACCCATCGTCAGGTTAATAATAGAGCAGTGGACAATTATTTTACAATGGGCTGCCGTTTATCATGAGACTGTAGGTTTTTATTGTTTTTATGACATTTTAATGCTGTTCAATATAAAAACACGAAGCAGAAGGATATTTTATGATCAGAGGTCCATCAGGCAGATAGTTAATTATTTATGCCTGAGTTTTTTTCTTTACCTAAAAAAAGAAAAACCGGAGAATTGCGAGTCAGACTCGCCCACCGAGGGTTCCGTACTTTTTAGTATTTGTTGTTATAGCGGCAACAGAAATACATGATCTGTGAAAATTTCAACTATTACGGTTCATGACTATGAGATAAAGCCTGGTTACAGACAGACACACAGACGACACAGAGACGACGACGACAGAGACAGACAGTTGAGTCTTAGTACCTAATAGCCCGTTTTTACCCTTTTGTCCTTTGGGTATGGAACCCTAACAAAGTGGAATGATGTTTTCTACCTGCGGTTAGCTTTTGTTTTTGAAAAGTTTACCAATTCATTGTGTATACCATTATATAGGTATATCTATTACTTATTTCATTTGATACAGTCAGCGACATTATTAGCTTAGCACCCCTGCATACAAATATGGACCTAAAGAATTTGCAGTGTGATTATATAGTCGAAAATAGGTGAGTTTTGAGAGTAATACTAGTTTATATATGTATACATAAAAAAATAGTAAGAATTAACTATTTTATTTGTTTTACTTTTATTTTAGTTTTAAGTATTTGTAATTAGTCTGATATGGGTGTACTAGTACGTGATGCCTGAAAATAAAACTTTATTTATTTTATTTTATTTATTTATTTTATATACTAATTCTCGCAAACCGCCTCAGTTAAACGGTAGAACCAAGTAGAACCTTTGAAAAGTGTTAATGCATTTTATTTAAACTATCGCTTATTCGAGCGATAGAGAGACAGAAAATCGATTTTATAACAAACTTTTTGGATACCCTGGCTTGAGGGGCTGAGAAGCACCATATCATCGGCATAGCTCAGGTTGTTAACGCATATGTTAGCAACATGGCAACCCGTCCTGGTACCTCTCAGCTCCTCAATCAGACCATTAACGTAGAGGCAAAATAGGTCCGGAGAAGTTATGCCCCCTTGACGTACACCACACTCTAGCCTATAATCGTTAGAGAGGGTATCGCCCCATTTCACGTTGTTTGTTTGGTTTTCGTACCAATACCTAAGAACATTGACCGTGTCTACCGGCACGTTTGATCCCAAGAGCTTAGTCCACAGTAGTTCGTAATTTACTAGGTCGAAGGCACGGCTCAGGTCTAGAAAACATGCATACACAGATGTATGTTTACTGATGTAGTAGTTAACTACCGTTTTGAGACTAAGTATCGCGGACTCGGTCGATAGGCCGGCACGAAAACCAAACTGCGCGTCATTCAACCTTATGTTTTTCGTCAGTTCGGGCTGCAACAACCTCTCAAGCACTTTACCAATTATTGTGCCCAGGGATATTGGCCTATAATTTTTCAGGTCAGACAGATCACCGCTTTTATTTTTGACTATAGGGACCACTATAGTTTTCATTAGTGCTTCAGGTAGGTAGCTAAACTGGATACACAGATTAAATAAGATAGCCAGTACTCTCGGCATCTCATCGCTAGCATATAGTAAATGCTCCACGCTCAACCCGTCGTGTCCCGGAGACTTGCCTCTCTTCATACGTTTAACAACATCCGCGACATCCTTTTAGTTTTTCGCGGTAGGCCCTCTGTACTCCACTCCATGCAAAAGGGGCTTTTGCTTAATTATTTACATATATGTACTTACACTGACCCAAATCACAATGCACACAGTCTGTGGTTGCAAGACTTGCGTGTTCAGTTCACTCCCTCGTTGGCTCGTTGGGAAACCATTAAAGTTTCATGCTGAGCAAAGAGTTGCTAACGGGTATTCCTGTTATTCTGGCTTTAACAAGTAATTATTAGCCCAAATATGTTTTTAGGGTTCCGTACCCAAAGGGCAAAAACGGGACCCTATTACCAAAGAGGATATAATAAGATAGAGCGGTACTGTCATAGTAGATTTTGTAACCACAGTAAATTCATAAATCTATCGACACACTTTAAAACTAAAAATGAAGATTTATAAAAATACGATAAAATGTATTTAAATATGGATAAATGATTTTTTTTATTTTCATTAACTATTTTTATCATTTTAACCCATGTTCTTTCACTGATATGCGTTAAAATTGTTAAATAACAAACGAAACCGTCAACGCCATCTATAGGACAGTAGGCCAAAGCTAGTAGGGCCCTCTGATCGAGAATCTAATTTTCTTGATTTTCGAGGCACGTTTTTTCCTTAGACTGTATCCATCTATTACGGAGTTATATCTATCTTTGCTATTACTAAGACTCCGCTTTCCGTCTGTCTGTCACGGCTGTATCTCATGAACCGTGATAGCTAGACAGTTGAAATTTTCACAGATGATGTATTTCTGTTATAACAACAAATACTAAACTAATAGATTTTTAATAGATTTTATGAGCCATGTTGCTTGAATTAAATTAATATAATACAATATAGGTACAATAAACAGTACAGAACCCTAGGTGCGCGAGTCCGACTCGCACTTGGTCGGTTTTTTCGCTACGCTATAATTAGTTACAATCAAATATCTATTTTGTTTTTTTGTAAAAAGTTTATTGAGCATTTTCAACAATTATCTACAAAACATTTTTAATTAAAAAGGCAGGCACTATTTGACAGCATGAGCATACTTCTTAAGCTTATTTGAGCTATGTTAAAAATAGTCAGGTTGGTACCTACTCATAAAGTGCACTAACTATATTTTATTACAATCAGAAGCAGATATTATAAATTATCTGCAGAATCTGTAAGGTAAACGTACCAGTGCTGGACATGCTGATACTGCCTGATACCCAGTAGTTGACACCATTTTGTCAAATGTATTGCTATTGACAGTAAGGTAATTATTGAAGTAAGTTTAAAGATGTACAGTCGCCATCAGATATATCGGAGCAGCCAAGGTGCTCAAAAATATCTAAACACGCACTCTAACGCCTTGACAATAGAGGCGTGTTCAGATATTTGTGAGCGCCTTGGCCGCTCCGATATATCTGATGGCGACTGTACTGGGACAGTGACGAGCACTAGGACGTCTACCTTAGTCGAGAAAAAAAATGTACGTAGTTAATTTCACTGTACAGTCGCCATATGCTTATAAATATCTGTCTTGCGTCTATTTTCAAGACGTACATAACAGTACACATTGTTGTACAAAGGCATTGTCAATTTCACTTAAAATAGTAATAAATCTTAATTTATTCATGGCAGTGTTTCATTTGTAATAATTATATTAGGTACCTACTCATAAAGTTGTTATCGTTCTTATTTAGACGGTAGTCACACTGCCCCGCACTTCGTAGCGACGTCCGGTGCTGCGGTTTTTAGTTTAGAATCTATATTTGTATACAAAAACCGCATGGTATAACACAGTGGCTTCGCGTCTCCTTGCGAAAGTGCGAGTCGCACGACGATGTGTGCTTTCGGGCGGAGATGCGGTGCACGCCGCAGGGTATGCCACGCCGAGCTCTATAGTACCGTAAGGATTTTTGTTCATAAACGCGGTTCGTCGTGCACCGCAGCTCCGGACGAAGATACGGAGAAAATCCGTACGGTGGTGCGTCATCGCCGCATGCGAATTCGTCGTTGCGAAAGTAGAAGTTCATGCCAGCGGTGCTCTAGGAATCTGTCCATTTGGCTTGAAGCTAAGTCTTCTCCACCCAGCCGAGTCTACCACGGCCGAGTACGAACATGAGCACATCATCTTGTCCAGGTCCGGGAGACACACGGGAGAGGTGCCAGGACCGCTTCCTGGAGGGAGTCGCTGAAAAAATACAGTTTATAATCCCGGTTATTTATCATAAGAGGGAATCAAATGACGACCGGTCTGGCTTAGTCGGACCCATTTATTTATTTATGTGATGAGCACAGATATTTGTTCCCAAGTCACGGGTGTTATATGTATTTAAGTACCTATGTGTAGCGTCTGTTGCGGTGTTCATGTTAAACCAATGCAAACATGAGTGACCGCAGTTCATGCTGCTCCGGACGCCCGACACAACGCTGCAAGTCCCGCTAATCAAGTGATCACTCACCACTGAGGCTGACACTTAGGGATACCAAGCTCTGAGGCCACTTGCATATGTGCATATGTTTAGATTTGTTTAACATGACTTTGGACACTTTGACAAATGAATGATTGACTTATATAATTACCCATTAATCATTATTTATTTTAAATTATTAATTACAACTTATTGATTATTTTTATTTTAAATAAAGTGACATTTCTAATAATATTGCATGCGCTGGGTAACCAAAATCATTGTACGTCGCAAGACATATTACAGAGAACAAATTGTTTATAACACCTGTATTCATTACCTGTAATGCACAATTGATGAATAAATGATTCTAAATGATTCATGGTCGTCGTGTTAAGCGCACACTTCGTTTGCATCCTTACGTTACGCCTCGGCCATGTAACACACGCTCCGAACGTGCATGCTCGACGCTGACGCCGAACGAAATACATCAATTAAAACAAAATTATAGCGGTTGGCCGAGCGTGCACACTTAAAACGTGCGGTTACTTAGTCCCCTCGGATAAGATGCTGTCCAGTGGATGAAATAATATAGTTATTTGTGCAACAAGAGAGGAAAGTTGGTTTTTCTTGCGAGTGTTTAGTTTGAGTCCAGAGAAAGCGAAAGATTCCATAATTGAATCACGAGCGAAGCGAGTGATTCTAAGGTAGAATCTTGAGCGTAGCGAGGGACTCAAAAACACGAGATGTAAAATAACTTTGCTCTCGTGTTGCACACATAATTTTTCACCTCAGTAGTGAGAACATATTAAAGGTTAAAATGTATTTCGAATTACACAGAATAAACAGAAAAAAAAGTATTATAATATGTACGATACGATACGATACGAGACGAGACGAGCCCGGACCAGACCGGACCGGACCGGACCGGCCCGAACCAGACCGGACCGTACCGTACCGTACCGTACCATAAAAAAAATGTAATAAAAGTATGAAGTTCATGGCCTTCACTAAATTAAAAAGCTACATTGTTTCACTCCCTGGAGTGAGGAAAGTCGCACTTTCCTCACTCCAGGGAGTGACGAAAGTAGGCTTGTTCGAGCTGCTGAGGTGAAAAAGATTTTTCACTAACCGCCGCCGCTGCTGCCGCGGCGCGCGTGTCGCTAGCTCCGTCGTCGCAGCAACGCACACGACGACAATACGACATGTGTGGCTACTAGCGACGCGTACGCTGCTGTTTGGTAGCGGCGTAGCCAGACCGCTACAGTTTGTAGACAGTCCTGGGAAACAAAACGAAAAACATATCAGTCGATATTTCTCACTCTGGCTCCCTTTTGGATGTAAATACTATCGGGAGTATAAATTACCTGCCTAATATTTTATCAGATTTTAAAGGAACTAACTTTTTTAAAACACTTTCTAACCTTACAAGTAACAACCAAACTTAAAGCCCTGTTGGGATAAAGCGAGTTTCTTTACAATATTATTCCTCATGAAAAGATAATAGTTATTTGTTATACAAGGGTGCAAAGTTGTATTTTACCCGCGAGTGTTTTAACACACGAGAAGTAAAATACATTTGCACCCGTGTGTAACACAAAACTTTTCCCCTCACTATAGCGAGGAAAGTGCAACATCCACAGGCGTTAGATCATCTTCATCAACTGGAATCACTCATTTTTTTCGATACTATAACAAAAAACTGGAAATTCTGTACTTTTACGTGAGAAGTTTTTAAGTAAAATTTTTGTTTCTGACGTATGAAATGTCAATGATGCGTTTTGAAATTGCATCGACTTAACTTGTGCGTTTAGAATTATATTTAACATAATTATTAAAAAACAAACGTTTATTATGGAATTTTAAGGTTTATGACTTAAAATCATTAAATAAAGCTAAATCTGGTATTTTTTATTACATTCTCAAACCATTTATTTAATGATAATTAATATCGAACGAACCATTTTTATGAGCGTTTTACGTTTTGTTATCTGTCAAGCTACTTAAACACGCTCCATCCAAGGTCAAATTACTTTCCCCACTAGTGGATAAAATGCGTTTTTCCCCGCTTGTTTTAAAGGACAAAAGACGGCTTGCCGAGCTACTAGTGAGGGGAAAATTAAATTACAATTCGAAGGTGCGAAAGGTACAAAAAAGCACAAGCTAGGATTATTTATTAGTTATTATAAATAAACATTTTGTCCGGTAAGCATTTACCCACTACTGATACATTGACCTACATGTAAATGTTTCCTTAGTTTAGGTATTTGTCATATCTTTAGAGGATATGATGGTGTAAATCAAATGCCCAAATACATGCAAAATTACTTTAATAAGAAAAGGATGTTGATTGTACAGAGATCGAATTGGAAGTGAACGATGACATTTAAAAATGTTCCAAGCACTGTCAGCGCCTACTGTTATAGATAACGCAAAGGTTACCACATGCACTTGTAAGTCCTTTCGACATAGGCTCCAAAGCCTGTACATACTCCCGGCTGTTGAAAACTCGCTTTTCAACCTCGAAGCTCTTCGGCTGTCGGAAGCTTACACAGACGTACGAGAGATCGGCGCACACAGCCTCTGTTGGTGGTGACGTCTGCCACTCTGGCTATTCCATCGGATCCCGTGATGAGGCGTAGAACACGACCGAGTCTCCATGTCAGAGGGGGAGCGTTATCTTCTGCCAGGAGCACCATATCACCGACGCTCAGCTTGGCAGCGTTGCTCTTCCATTTAGTCCTTTGCTGCATTTCTGATAGGTAGTCGCGCTGCCATCGCTGCCAGAAATGCTGCTGTATTTTTTCCAGGCGTTCATAGCGTTGGAGGTAGTTTTCTTTACGGTCACCCAAGTATTGCGCTGGCGGAGCAGTTAGCGGCCTTCCGATAAGAAAGTGTCCGGGGGATAGGGAAAGAAGGTCATTGGGACACGACGACAACGGGCATAGTGGCCGACTATTTAAAATAGATTCCACCTGTGTAAATAAAGTGGAAATTTCCTCAAAAGTGAGGTGGCTATTACCGATAACACGCTTTATATGATGTTTAGCCGATTTAACGCCGGCTTCCCATAGTCCACCAAAATGAGGAGTGTAAGCCGGAATGAACCTAAACTTTATAAGGTTTTGACTTGCAAAATCAAAAAGAGGTTCTTGGTTTTGTTTGATAAATGACCCCAATTCCCTTGCGGCAGCTACAAAATTAGTACCATTATCGCTAAAAATCTCAGTTGGTCTGCCTCGGCGCGCTATAAAGCGTCGAAGAGTCATTATGAATGCATCCTTAGTTAAATCACTAACGGCTTCGAGGTGAATGCATTTATAACGAAGACAGACAAACAAGCACAAGTAACATTTAATCAAACGACTTCCACGGCCCTTGCGATTAATGATAGTGAAAGGACCAGCGAAGTCCAGCCCGACTGACAAGAAGGGATAGTCGGGAGTAATCCGTTGGGATGGTAAGTTACCCATTTTAGGTTGTAGGGTTTTCCCTCGTAGACGTCTACACCTAACACAATTATTTACAACACGCCAGGCGAGGTGACGTCCGTTCACTGGCCAAACTGTTTCTCTTACGGTTGAAAATAATAAGAGAGGACCAGCGTGCTTATTGACGATGTGTTCTCTTTCGAAGTAAAGCCTTGTTAGTCTATGTGATGCATGAAGTAAAATGGGATGTTTTTTATCAAATGAGTAAAAATCTGTTGCATCTAAGCGCCCTCCAACACGCATTATCTTATTATCTAAAAATGGGGACAAACACAATATTTTGCTTTTACTGCTTAAAGGCTTATTATTTAAAAGTGATTCATATTCGTCTGAGAAAGATTGACTTTGAGCAATAATGCATAACGAATGCCAGGATTCACGCAATTCATCAGCTGTTAATATGCCTTTACGCTTGATACTATTTTTGGTGTTATATATGAACCTTTTTACGTAAGCAAACGATCTAATAAGTCTATAACAAGAAGAGAATCTTTCGAAATCAACTATTGGTTCACTTATTACTGCGGAATGCACTTTAATTTCAGGTAAGGGTTCGGACTCTTTAACCTTTAAGACAGGCCAATTGTCTTCATTTTTGAGCAGAAAGTTGGGACCTAACCACCAAAGATCCAATGACATTATGTTTTTTGGGTCAACACCTCGTGAAATGAAATCTGCAGGATTTGAATCTGTAGGAACGTACCTCCATGATTGCGGAGAAGTAAGCTCTACTATTTCACCAATACGATTGGCAACAAATGTTTTCAGTCTACTTATATCACCTTTGATCCATCCTAGGACTACGCTCGAGTCACACCAGGGCACTATTCTATCTGGCTTGTATCTGAGGGAATCTAACACGGACTGCGTGAGCTTAGCAGCGACCAGTGCAGCGCATAATTCAAGCCTTGGAATGCTGGTGAATTTAATTGGTGCAATTTTTGATTTTGCACATAACAATTTGACAGTAACATCCTCATTCGAGCCTATCGACTTAACATAAATGCATGCCCCATACGCAGACTGAGAGGCGTCACTGAAAGAATGAATTTCTATACGCTTAGGCGCGTCGCCTAGCACCCATCTCGGTATGTTTAAATTAGACAGGATTTTTAAATTTTCTGAAAACTTAATCCAGTCATTTTTTATTTCTGATGGGACTGGCGAGTCCCAATCTAATTTTTTCTCCCACAGTTTTTGAAGCATAATCTTTGGTATAACAATAACTGGGCTCAGAACACCTAACGGGTCGAATATTTTAAAAGAATTTGACATTATAAAGCGCTTTGTTATTACAGCGTCAGGTTCATTAGACATTTTTATAGGAAAGTGCAACGTGTCACTTGAAGGGGTCCATCCGAGGCCCAAAGTACTTGAAGACTCACTGATAGTTAAATTATCTTGTTTATTTATGTCAAGATTGTCAAAAATAGATGGATGATTGCTTTTATATTTTCTGAGATTAAAACAACCTGATTTTAATGCGTTTGAAACCGATTTTTGAATGTACATTAATTGTTGAGGATCGTTTGCCCCTGTAATTAAGTCATCTACATAAAAGTCCTTTTGAATGATGGTTTTGATTAACTTATCATCCTGTTGCTGCCCTAGTTCCCACAAGCAACGTGTACTGAGATAACTTGCGCTAGCTGTGCCGTAAGTTAACGTGTTTAACACTAACGTTTGAATAGGTTGTGACTCGTCCTCTCTCCACAAAATAAGTTGCAAGTTCCTGTCACTCTCGTTTACCAAAACCTGTCGGTACATTTTTTCAATGTCGCCAGTTAGTAGGTACTTGTATTGTCTTGCGCGAATTAAAATTGAAAAAAGAGTATCTTGAACGTTAGGACCTACCATCAAAACGTCGTTAAGAGAGTAACCGGAAGTGGTGGGGGAGGATCCGTCGAAAACTACCCGCAACTTGGTAGATTCTCGCTCCTCCTTAATAATTGCGTGGTGGCAAAGGTAGTACGATGGGCTAGGGCTTGGCACAACATTAGAAATTGAAAGATGAGCCAGATCGGCATATTCATTGATAAATTTTGTATACTCACATTTGAGTGTAGGATTTCGTTTAAATCGTTTTTCTAAATTAAGAAATCGCTTTTTGGCAGTATTGTAACTGTCGCCTAAACAATCTACAGATTCTTTCAATGGCAAATTGACACAAAATCGTCCTTCCTCGTCCCTTATAGTATGAGTGAGGAAGTGTTTTTCACATTCACTTTCTTGTTTACTTAAGTTTTGTTTTTTGGGAACTTCTTCCAAGTCCCAGAATTTTGACACTAGATTTTCAATATTTTCATTCTGAGTTGAAGAAACTATAGCATGATTGCAGAGTATCCTTTTGCTAGATACAGCTGAGTTTATACGGCCACATACTATCCAACCGAACTTTGAACTTCTTAGCTTTGGGTTATTTGGTCCTAGGGAAATTTCCTCGTGTCCTAAAATATCCCAGAACAGATCAGCACCTATAACAATATCTATAGGGCCTGGCTGATGAAACATTGGATCAGCCAACTCAATATTTTGAGGTAAATTGAATGAGGTAATATCGACGGGCGCTTTTGGTATACGACCGGTAAGTTCGTCCATGACGTAACAAGATAAAATAGCACTAAACTTATTTTTTATTGAATTTAATTGAACATCACAAGTTCCTTTTATTGTATGTTTAGAAGGAGTATCGCCCATGCCTATAACATTTAAAATTTCAAGTGAGCGGGGTTTCAATGACAATCTGGCCTTAAGAGACTCAGTAATAAAGGACGACTCGCTTCCATTATCTAAAAATGCACGAATTTTTAACTTTTGATGGTCAACAGGATTCTCGACTTCAATAATTGCCGTAGATAATAAACCTCGATGGCCTTGAGTTGTATTTTGATAAGCATAATTGACGTGCACTGCGTCTTGTTCGTCTACTTGTGCGAGGTGGCTTGAGGAGGGAGACGGACTGTGCAGAAGACTATTGTGTCGCTCGGTGCAGCCGTGCTCGCGGCATGGACCCATACGGCACTCACTCTCAACATGACCTTGCCTCAGACAATTAATACACAATTTATATTTTGTTACATCCATCATTCGCTCGTCAACCCCCTTCGCCTTAAAAGTAGGGCAATCATAAATCCTATGACGCTCATTACAAATAACACATGCAAATATATTTTGCCTTTTATTGTTATAATTATTGGTCGAGGTTGCAAAAGACTTAACGTAATTATTTTGAACTGGTCTTTGACCGTTATTATTATTCGGTGTAGAACGAGAAGGGACGCTAAGCGGCCTTGTCACACCAACGAAATCTGATTTATTGTTACGATTTAACGATTCGAGTACATCAGCACGATCGATCATGAACTTGTAAAATTGTTCTAAAGTGGGTACATCACTTTCCAAATTATTGCGGTATTCTTCCCATTTTAGCAACGTATTGCTATCTAACTTAGAGGATAACATGAATATTATCAATACGTCCCACTTTTCTGTGGGCTGGCCTAGGCTGGTTAAGGCGCGCAAGTTTTTGGTCACGTGATCAACCAAAAATCGCAATGATCGCTCTGATTCGCGTGGAAGTTGTTTAATATTGAACAATGAATTTAAGTGATGATTAATTAATATTCTTTTGTTATCATATCGATTGCAAATCATTTTCCACGCTTCAGCATAATTATTAGTTGACACTTCCAAATTTGAAATGATCCTAGCCGCATCACCCTGTAGATATGACACGAGATAATGGAATTTATGTATGTCTGAAATACGCTCATTTTTGTGTATTAAATTTTCAAAAGTATCGCGGAATTCTAACCAACGAAAATATGCGCCATCGAATTTGGCAATCTGTATTTGAGGTAATTTCAGACCTATTTCGTGAGGGTGATTGGGGTCATCACAACATGACGTATTATGCGCGGAACTGCGCCTCTTTTCGCATTCAAATTTTTTAGAAAATCTTTCGACTAAATTTTTTGCCGTCGCAATATTAACTATTATTTCGTGCTCCATGATGTCACGTTCTTCAATTTCAGCCGAAATATTTTCAAAATTTAAAACCTCTATTTCACTTTGCAATTCATCAACCTTGACGGACAAAGCCTCAAACTTTGAGAGTTTCAAATTTAACTCGGTTAATTGAATATTATCCAACTCCGTCTTTGGTGCAATAGTTTCTAAATATTTTCCAAATTTAGTAATTTGTCCTTTGGCCGAAGTCCTTTTTCTAGATAATTGAAGAAACATTAACTTATCTGCCTTTTCAGTTTCGTTCATTTTGCTAATTAATTATAGTAATGCAATAAAATATATAAAATGGCTCACGTTCCTCGTTTTGGTGGTACTTGCCGACAGGGAAACTGGCTGCGCACGCTCAGCAGACTCCTCCCGGCCGGTGCCGAGCCACGGAGTTTATTTTCAAACGATGCCAGCAGCGCACAGCGATTTTAAATAGTATTGTCCTGGAATAGTCGGCATATAATGCTAAATATCTTGTAAGCAAAGATAAGGAAATCGGAACCTAAATTAAATTGAACAATACGTAAAATATTTTAACTTTCATTTACACTAATTAAATGTTCAAAACTTGGAGATTTAATGATAGTAATTAAAATTTTATTGTCAACTTCGTAATATTGAATGACTTTGATGTCAAATTTAAGTGAAATAATATAAGATTGCAAAGTTAAATGCAAAGTTCTTTGTTCACTTTTTTCTATGTTGTAGGTAGATAAAGAATCTGATGCAATGCACCTTTTGCACTAATTTAAGGTTTTTGGACGTAATTATAGCCTTGAAATCACTTGATTTACACAAATGAAGATATATTTTAAATAGTTATATTGCCTGTTGTTAGGATTATTGGAATTTATATGAAGGATAGACACTTATCTTTTGTTGGCGGGCGGCGTACGAACGTAACTGCTCGATGTGAACTTTAGCCGTTTCACTGGTCGAACCCTGGTTTGGAGATCTTCGTTTCTTGAAGCCTGGTGACTTTAGACATCCCCTGGTAGCTCCAGAATACAACAGCAATCCTCTAGACTTGAACTGCGATGTTGAAGATCCGTTACTCGTCGCGCCGGCCGATATCGTATTTAATTATTGTACATTTTCTGGATTATTTCGCGGATTCTTCTTTATTTCCCCTCATGGGCCACCATGTCATATCTTTAGAGGATATGATGGTGTAAATCAAATGCCCAAATACATGCAAAATTACTTTAATAAGAAAAGGATGTTGATTGTACAGAGATCGAATTGGAAGTGAACGATGACATTTAAAAATGTTCCAAGCACTGTCAGCGCCTACTGTTATAGATAACGCAAAGGTTACCACATGCACTTGTAAGTCCTTTCGACATAGGCTCCAAAGCCTGTACAGTATTGTTATCAAATTTCCATGAACGACAGAAGATACAAATTCGTTCGGTATTAAAGTTTTTAACTTGACCTGTACCTATTTGGAGTTGAATCTATGAATGTGCTAGTATTTAAGTATAAATTGTATATCTACCATTGTATTAAACCAATTAGCATAAGTTTTAAATGAATAAATTTGTCTTATCTTATCTTATCTTATCTTATTTTATCGTATCTTATTTAATTTTTTCTATCAGATTCTTGACCACAATTTAGTAAAAACTTTATAAGATACCTATAGAATAATACGATATGTATTAGCACTAACCTTCTGATACATATTGCCAGCAGTACAGTTATCAGGGATGCCGGCAAGTCCACAGCAGGACCATGGTAGCTTAGATACGGTTGTAGTTCCGCTGAAAAAAAAACAAGGATAAACTACCATCTTAAACCTTATTATACATACAAAATTTTCGTGCCGATGACTTTTTAATACTAGTAGAGTCAGACCAAGCTAACTGCAGCGATTTCGATAGCACAGGCTGTGCTTAGCTTGATCTGACTCTACCTACTGCCACAGGGCGGACACGCTATACATCAAAATTCACTTGCGTTTCTATGTGTGAACGGCACGTCTGTACACGCGTCATGCGTCATAGTGTGAGTAAGTTGCCTAAAAATAGTACTGAGCGGCCGGCAAACGGCCGTCAATCTGCTGTCGCGGGACGAGGTCATTCGAGTCGGGGCGGGGCGGTGCGTGGCCGTTCTGTATGATAATACTATTATTTATTCTGTGCTACTACTTAGGGCCAAAATGCTTTTGACTGGTATATTCTAGAATCTTTAAGGTATGTAAATGCTTTTACAGTACATATGGTGCTACTTTCTCGCCCTAGTGCGTAAAGAGCACTTTTCGTGCATATGTCGAAAGTTTAAAGGGCCATATGTACTGTAAAACGTTGTACGATACACGTGCGAATAGGTAATTCGCAACTCGTGTCGATTTATAACACTCCCTGCGGTCGTGTTTTAATTTATCGCCACTCGTTTCAAATTTCCTCTTTTCCGCACTTGTATCGTAAATAACTATTTCTATAGGGAGTATTACTGCAATGTTCTGCCGCCAGATGTAGATGTAGACGCGAAGGATCGGACTCCCATCAATTGAATTTCGCGCCTTTTCTAGTGACAAAGTTGGTTTGCCATAGTATACAAAATGATCTAGACTTACTTGACATTCTCACAGCAGCTAAACGCAACGCGTAGCGCGTGTGTCCACTGTCCATCCTCTTTTTGTAGTCCTTTCTGGAAACATAATGATAACAACCATTTAAGGTGATTAAAACATGTGGGTAGGTATGATAAACACCCCGATAATGAACGTGGCACTAATAATGAAAGGTAACCTATAATTCCTGTAAAATAAGTAGGTATTTTACGTCAGTTTATAAACATTAGCATAGAGTAACTTATACTAGAGCGGTACTGTCATAGTAAATTTTGTAATCCCAGTAAATTCACTGCCATCTGTCGACACACTTTAAAACTAAAAATGAAGATTTATAAAAATACGATAATATGTATTTAAATATAGATAAATGATTTTTTTTATTTGCATTAATTATTTTTATGATTTTGACCCATGCTCTTTCACTGATATGCGTTAAAATTGTTAAACGCCATCTATACGACTGTAGGCCAAAACTAGTAGCGCCCTCTGAACGAGAATCAAATTTTCTTGATTTTCGAGGCACGTTTTTTCCTTAGACTGTATCCATCTATTACGGAGAAATCTATCTTTGACATTAGTAACATTTTACCACAAACAAGTGTCATAGACCTGCTAAGTTTGATATTTTATTATTTTTGTCTCATCATCATTTTCCTCGCGTTATTCCGGCATCTTTGCCACGGCTCATGGGAGCCTGGGGTCCGCTTGACCAATCCTAAGAATTGGCGTAGGCACTAGTTTTTACGAAAGCGACTGCCATCTAACCTTCCAACTCAGAGGAAAAACTTAGGCCTAATTGGGATTAGTCCGGTTTCTTCACGATTTTTTACCTCGCTCAATCAATCAATCAATCAATTTATGTCTGCTTAAAAAATGTGACTTTTTCAACCAAAGGTACCACATTGTCGCTTGTCGATAAGGTTGATTTCTAATTGAAGCTATATGGAAATAGCGCCTTATTGACAAGCTACTATAAGTACCCTTTTGGTTGAAAATGGCACAAATGGCAATCGTACATAAATAAACGCCGATCGAAAAAAAATATTTCGAGATGACAGATTCTACGAAAAGTCACGTGACTATTCCCATACGTTATTTTCGTTTTAATTGGGGTTTTCTATTATCGATAGTCACTTGGGAAATATGTGGAAATATGTACTTCAAAAGGGGCTTCTAGAATGAAAACACTGACCTCAAGTAGCGTAGACGAGAAGTAATAAAACAGCGCACACTCCAGCAGAACTAGCAGCAGAATGAGCGCCGAATACTGTAATGATTCTCTTAGATTAATTAAATAACTGGAGGGAAACAGAAAGTACACATAAAAGCAGATACATGTAAATGTATTTCATGTAAATACACATCCCTGGCCATTCAGCGAGGTAATGCCGCCAGTATTTTTGGCACATTTGGTCCGGGGGATAATCAGAGTGGGGGGTAATATTGTATTTGTTATAATTTAGTTTTACTTTTTTGCATTAATTATTTTTCTATTCATAAACTGAATAAATGAATGTTCTTCAAAAAAAAAACATAAAGGCAGTAAATGGGCAGCTGAAGATTTAGACTCAGTCACGGCTGAGTTGGTTACCAGGCAGCGACCTCAAAGCTATGCATGCCATACGATTAATACCTACATATATTAATGGGCCACTTTGTATACAATATTCAATTTAAATTTCAATTATTAATTCAGACATAGGCCCATATTATTTGTTAGTAATACAATAAAATTAATCTTAATATGCTAATGTTAGTAAGGGCACATTAAATTGGAAATAAAAATATACATAAAAATTTAATTAATTACATAATGAAGACTGCCACATTCCAAATCCTACCGCTGTACATGCAACAGCATCCAGTGGTGTTGGAACGGATAGTCTAGCCTCTCGGCCAGCACACGTAACAAACTGTTGCAGCTGCCGCGCAACCGCCCCGCATCAGTGAGGCAGTACGTTTACGCATTATGGCCTGAAATCCATCGGTTAGAGCCTCCGCTAACATACCTGATGCACTGCAGAAGCGGGGCAGTCCCAACAGTACCCTAAATGCATTATTATATTGTACTCTCAAGGTATTGAGAGTACTCTGCGTGTCTTACGCAATTCAATTTTCAATACGAATCTGTTATTACCCAAAAAATACCGATAGTATTTATGGCTTTTCTTGTAAACTTGGTTGTTCTCCAAGAGGTTTCCAATCCTTGATAGGAAATATCATAGAGTAACTTATACTAGAGCGGTACTGTCATAGTAAATTTTGTAACCCCAGTAAATTCACTGCCATCTGTCGACACACTTTAAAACTAAAAATAAATATTTATAAAAATAAGATAAAATGTATTTAATATGGATAAATGATTTTTTTATTTGCATTAATTATTTTTATATAATTTTGACCAATGTTCTTTCACTGGTATGCGTTAAAATTATAAATAACAAACGAAACAGTCAACGCCCTCTATACGAGAGTAGGCCAAAACTAGTGGCGCCATCTGATCGAGAATCAAATTTTCGTGATTTTCGAGGCACGTTTTTCCTTAGACTGTATCCATCTATTAAGCTTTAAATAATAGTTCCTAATCTCTCCGGTGGCGCTAGTTAGGCTCTGGGACATGAGTATAACATGAACCATATAAGGCAACAAATAACCCGACCAAATTACGTAGGTTGTTTTTGGTAGTATTTCGGTGTATGGTGGCGCCGCCTAATTACTGTTTTTTTGATGGACACTTTTCATACATAGAAAAGCTCCTTTATACAGTCTCCATGATTACGAAGGTTATTTGTAAGACATTTTTTTGATTTGTATTTATTAATTTATTAAATAATGTTATGTAAATATCTAGTCAATGACGATCATAATATAAATTCATGTAGGTAGATTAGTCTAGCATAATTTATAATGTAATTTCATATTATGAGAATAAATATCTAATCTAATCTAATCTATTGACGACGACTTTAGATTTGCAGGAAGTGAATTCCACTCCTTTAAGGATGACTCACGTTAGACCGGGCCGTGTCCGGGCCGGAGCTTCCGGCGCTTACTTTTCTATGACATAACAGGTGATCACGTGATGCTTTCCATAGAAAACGAAGCGCCGGACACGGCCCGGTCTAACGTGAGTCATCCTTTACCATGAGAAGCAGGAACTGTGATTGTGTCACCGCTCCGCAGAAGCCCATTAAGGCCACGATGAAGATGAACAGCGCCAGCAACGCTAAGGCCACACCCAGGGATGCAGTCAACGTGTGTGACGCCAACAGGGTCTGCAATCGAAAACACGACAACTCCATTTTTCCCGAACGTACATGTGGAACGATATCGTAGGCATTTTATACCCAAGCGATTTTGTTAGAAAGAGCTTTTGAACCTTAGGCCCAAAAATAAAAATAAAACGTATAAGAACGTACTAGTAGGTAAGGTAAATCAATTTTTTTTTGTTATGTTTATATATATATATAGTAATATACATATATCGACATTTGTTATGCTTGTATCTGTTGCTCTTTTGACATGAAATCATTATTTATATGAATTTAAATTAAGAAAAAATGGTAAATTTTTGACATTCTAATTATTATTCTAGTCTATATTATTTTGAATCTGACATTTTTTGACACTAGCCTAATTTAGTGTCCCACTGCTGGGCAAAGGCCTCCCCTCGTTTCCTCCACTCGACCCTGTCGTTTGTAGTGTCCCGCCAATCCGGATAAAATGCGTCCAAGTCGTCCCGCCATCTCCTTTTCGGCCTGCCTGCACCCCGGCCAGCACCATCTATGGTGTTCCGTGGGTCCCACTCGGTAACCATTTTGGCCCACCTTTCAGGGTGCATGCGGCAGACATGCCCAGCCCAGTCCCACTTAAGCTTAGCGGTCTGGACACCTACATCTACAACTCGAGTTCTGGAGCGCAGTTCCGTGTTTCCGATTCTATCAGTTCTGCGAACACCTAGTATACTGCGCTCCATCGCTCGCTGGCAAACCTTGAGTTTGGACTTTAACGCCTCAGTTAATGACCATGTTTGAGCACCGTAGGTTAGGATAGGCAGGATACACATGTCGATGAGTTTGCGCTTGAGACACAGGGGAAGGTCGCCCTTCAATAGCGCCTTCACGGACCAGAAGCTCTTCCAGGCGTTGTCAATACGTCTATTGACCTCTATGGTTTGCCTGTTTTCGAAGGCAAGGCTGGCCCAAGTAAATGTACTCATCAACATACTGTATATCCTGCCCATCTACCGTGACCCTGTGTTTTGCTCCATTGGTCATCAACTGAGTTTTCGCTCTGTTCATTGTGAGTCCAACCTCAAGGCTCGCTGTGCTGAGATCTTGTAGCATGTGTTGTAGTTGAGATGCCGTGTGGGAGAAAAGGACGATGTCGTCGGCAAAACGCAGGTTAGTTAACCGTTTATTACCGACGACAATGCCCAATCCTTCCCACGAGACCGCCAGCTTTTTGAATATCTCCTCTAGGCAACTGGTGAACAGTTTAGGAGACAGCGGGTCGCCCTGTTTAACGCCTTTCTCTATTTTAAATATAGGACCAGGTGCGTGTAATCTGACATATTAATTATTATTATTATAGGTATATTCATTATTTAAATTTATTGGATTGTGGTTTCATTGTTGAAAGTTTTGTTTTTATTTTTAATGTATTTACTAACACATAGCTATAACGATGGTACTAACAATATTGTAAGGAATTTTGAATGTTCTGAAATAAAGATATTTTATTTATTTATTATGCCTATCAAAGAAATACGGGACCCTAGTTTTGTACATATTTTGCATAAGATTCATGGTTAAACATGAAACCCATCACATGATCACCTATGTACCTCTACCTGGTAATGTTTATCGCAAAGGTGGTTCGACTAGGTTACCCAAAGCTTAAACCCCGCTAGATGGCGTCACTTTCGCAAATTTTCAGGTTTTATTTTTTTGTGGAATAGTGTTGGTATCTGTATACTTAAAAGTATGTTTAGCGCACTCTTTACATAAATATTGAACTATTATAATAAACATTGAATACTTCATTAGTGCAAAAAACACTTTTAAAGTCGACAGAGTGTTTCTGTCATGCTATTTCCTACTATTACTCACACATGCAAACAGTGTTTCCGTGATGCTTGTAGTAGACAATTTCATGCAGTGTAAGTATGCTGCAATGGCGTTGCGGTATGTTCGTGGAAATACGTGCAAGAGGATTCGGGTTCGAGACTGGTACGTCAGGGGTACTTTTTTTTGTCCTTTTTGTGTTATCTTATGTTTCTTATACCTTTTATTCTTCGAATTCTTGTCCGATTCCGATATAACCGAAATATATTTCAGTGATATCGGAAACGGCTCTAACGATTTCGATGAAATTTGCTGTAAGGGGTTCGATCTAGCTAGGTCTTATCTCTGGGAAAACGAGCATTTTTGAGTTTTTACTTATGTTTTCTTATTCTCCCAGATATTCAGTATTATTAATAAATTAGTTTATAACGTTTTATAAAAATATGTGACGTTTTGAACTAAAAGGTACCACATTGTCGGTTGTCGATTAGGTTGATTTCATTTTGAAGCTTTATGGAAATATGACAACAATAAGTAGGTACCCGTTTGGTTGAAAACGCCCACATATATTGAAAACCTGACTTTCACAAATCTCACCTTTTTGGGTTCTTCCAACTCAGAAAGGATGGAGAATACTGACGATTCTTAGTAGCACTAGCCCAAGGAAGTCCAGGTTTGTAAGTGTCAGGTATCAGTTTTTTTTAAAGCGCTAAATATAGTTCTACAAGTAAAGCAATCCCTTTCTGCCCAGCCTCTATAGTATTTTTCAAACTGGAAGGGTACGATGATAGATTTCATCTCCATACAATTTATAACCTAATAATGCCAAATGTTGCAAAATTATATTGAATTGAGATCTATCATCGTACCCTTGCAGTTTGAAATAGTTATTTACGATACAAGAGCGGAAAAGAGAAAATTCGAAACGAGTGGCGACAGATTAAAACACGACCGCAGAGAGTGTTTTAAATCGACACGAGTTGCGAATTATCTATTCGCACGTGTATCGTACAACGTTTTACAGTACATATGGCCCTTTAAACTTTCGACATATGCATGAAAAGTGCTCTTTACGCACTAGGGCGAGAAAGTTGCACCATATGTACTGTAAAATACTTTTTAGTACATATGGTGCTACATATACGTTACCGCCCTAGTGCGGTAATTAGTTACGTGCATATGTCGAAAATGTAAAGGGCCATAATTATGTACTGTAAAACGTTGTACAATACACGTGCGAAAAGGTAATTCGCAACTCGTGTCGATTAAAACACTTCCTTCGGTCGTGTTTCAATTTATCGCCACTCGTTGCCAATTTCCTACTTTTCGCACTTGTATCGTAATGTACTAATAATAAAGTAGTAATTGTAAAATAAAATTAAAACTTTTTATATATATTTTTTTTTGATTCAAGTAGGTACAGTGAGTAACAACATTGCATGGCCTTCTAATTATAACTATTATAGAAAACGGGATATTTATCATGTTTATTTATATTATTTATTTCTCGATATTTTGGCCGGTCTTGCAAGACCAGTCGTTGTGGAGATCCCTGGGGAGGCCTATGTCCAGCAGTGGATGTCTTGTTGGTGTAGATGGATTCACACAACAAATGAAATAACATTTTTTCATATTTGTTATCCGTAGTTGTCCCTGTACCTGAAAGAAAAATAATATCATGATAGCACAAAATCTCTAATGTTATAGGAAGGAAGATGATGCAACAATATGGATTCTAATAAAGTTATCATTTACTTACCTAGTAATAATTGTGTTTTTCATTCATAGACAAAATTCCATAATTTTCATCCCCAGGAAGTGTTTTATTTTACTTTATTGCAGTGAGGATGTCCTGATTTTTTCTGGCTAATGAAGGAAAACATTATATTTCCAAGAATGCCTCTTCATTTTGCACAATACCTAAAAAAACCTAGAGTTAGTGACACATTGACTATTCGGCAACCAAAACAGTAATAATTACATTATATAGGTATTGTTCACTGCTTATATCTACCATTACGGAAGAAGTGAGAATTATTTTCTAAAAAGATCGGCACGAGAAAATTACAATGTACAATGAAGGAATGAAACTGTACCTACCTTACGAAACTTCACCATCATGAATTCCGCTTCAATTGAGTCTGAATTTTTCTGGATTTTCGCGGACTAGAACACCGATGATTTTTGTAACTTGATTTAGACGTTGCTATCATTTTCAATTTATACAAACAAATTGATGTCACAATAAACATGACCCTATGTGTCAGTGTCAACACTGTCAAATAATAATGCACTAAACATGACGGCACTGCAAATCCTGCCAGGTCGGCCAGGCAACGTCGCCAACGTCATAGAGTGGCAACGCCGCACGCAACGTATTTGTACACGACATTTGTGACACACACATACGTAAAATTGATGAAAAAATTACGTTGATTTATGTATGATTTCTGTATGAAACAAAGTTTTTCTATTAATTTAGCGCAAACGAATATTCGAAAGTAGATAAATGAGCAAATATTTGTGTAGTAATAGTGTGTAGTGCCTTAATTAAAGCAGATTGAATTTTGTATGAAAATCGAACCACCTTAAAATGGCCCGGCAAGCTCTCGGCCGCTTTTTAGGGTTCCGTACCTCAAAAGCAAAACAACCGAACCCTTATTAGATAACTTTGTTGTCCGTCTTTCCGTCCGTCTGTCCTGTCAAGAACCTTTATCTCAGAAACGCGCTTAAAACAGTCCCTTGAAGCTGTAAAAAAAATCAAACTTCTAAGTTAACGTAAAAAACAGATCCGGCCATTTATGCCGCAAAAAACGTATATTTCGACACTTGAAAGTGTGTTGAGTTGTGTGTGACGGGAGGTACCCTAAGTAGGTCGGTGCTGCACAGTCTCAAGTGGAGGTGTTCAGCGGTGATCCATGAATGGACAATAATGTAATCTAATTTAATTTTCAATTTAATTTTTATTTTTATTTTATTTTATTATAAACCTACTAACCTTAGTTATAAGTAAAACATAAAATATGTAACTAACAATATATGGATCTTGGTTATCTAAATAAAGAACTTTTATTATTATTATTATATGAGAGTTGATTTGAATCAAATCTCAATATACTTAGGGTACCTTCCGTTAACATAGAACTATAAAATTTGGCAAGTTATATCGTCTTACACTACAGTAACTACAGGGAAAAATCTAAAAACTACAAATTTGTAAAAAATAAAAGAAACAAAAAATTTAATAAAAAAATAAGTTAAATTTGTAAAGGAACTCTCGGTGGGCGAGTCCTATTTACTACTACTACTATTACTATTTTACTACTATTACTATTACTATTTTTATTCTTATATACCATTTTTTACAGTTTAGAACTATCTTGCCTAAGTAAACCTTTAACGCCCCAATACCTACCTCACACGCCCTCAATGATGATTACCGTTATTAGATAACAATAACAATTACATTCATTGCTTCACCAGCTCTGACCCGGATCCGGCTTTGTCCGGACGACCCGGTTCCGGATCGTATCGAACATGATACGGCAATTTGTGATAGATATGTGATTCGATAACGGTGACATGCCACTTTTATGTCGGTTAATGAAGATTTTTGGGGCGATTTCTGATAAAAATGGAAATTTTTGGGTCAAAAACGTTATTATATCATACAGCTTTAAAAAAACTGAAGGTTTAAACATACTTATAATAATGATACCGACATCCCAGCCATTTTTTATTTGCACGCTGTGTGCCATATTAAATATATAGCTTGAAAAACGCGGGGTTTCCCAAGAGGAAATTAATTACACAATACCCAGAAGTTACTGGAGGTTAGTTTCTGGTTGTGGCTTACATATATTGATTAAAATCGATCCCGATTCAATAAAATTATTTATTTGGGTAAAGAAATAACAAGAACTCAAATCTGTAAACATGACCCATTTACTTGGATGCACAAATATGGAGCTATATGACTTGCGCTTCTCGAATAGGAGCCTCGCATTATGGAATGGTCGATGGCACGGTGCCGCCGTGCGGCTGACACCGAGTAACTATTTATAGAATATCGAATTTGCGACTACTTTGTCTATTCAATTACATTTGTCTTTCGTTATTGTTACACTGTTGAATCTACTGGTTCCTGTTTTAGAAACTGGTTCCCTGTTTGTAAGAAATACCAGAATGTTTAAACTATGCCCCTTGGAGAGAGGCTCTCAGTGGGCTCAACTAGCTTTCTTATTATGGGATCAATGCCGAAATCGCGAAAAAAAATGTTGCCTGTCCCATAATAAAAATTGCAGACCTATAAAGACACTACGCAGAGTATAAGCGGTGATTAAAATTTCATCCTGTATATATTTTAGGGCACCTATGTCCACATATATTATAAGCTACTGGTTTCTGCCCGCGACTTCAACCGCGTACAATGATGATGATGATGGATTAAAACTATCGTATGTCCGTCCCCGGGCCTCAAACTATCTCCTTGCCAAATTTCATATAAATCTGTTCAGCGGTTTAAGCTGCACAAACAGACAGAAATACTTTCGCATTTATAACACTAGTGGCTCTGTGAGCTGAACCACCCATGAATCCGCCATTTTGAAAAAAATCTGGAAACTGAATTGACAACATAATTCTATTTAATTTTTAAACCTGCTTACAAAATTTCACGAGAATCGGTTGATAAAGTAGACGACAACATCCGGACATACGAAGGCATTTTTGCTCCAAGCTCGGTCAATTAATAGTAGTATGGATGGTATAGAAAGGATGCCAATCTCTTATGGCAGAATTGTTGCAAAAGTGTTCGCTTTCAGATTTAAATAATAGTTCCTAATCTCTCCGGTAACGCTAGTTAGGCTCTGGGACATTAGTATAACATGAACCAACAAATAACCCGACCAAATTACGTAGGTTGTTTTTGGTAGTATTTCGGTGTATGGTGGCGCCGCCTAATTACTGTTTTTTGATGGACACTTTTCATACATAGAGAGTTGGCTCCTTTATATAGTCTCCATGAATAGTAGGGAGACCTACATATACGTAGTGTAGTAGGGATAAGGGAAGCTTAATTTGTCAAAGAAATTAACAGTGAATTGAGAAAACTATCGTTTAAAGCTCAACCTGCACACAGACATACCGACCTCTCCTATTAAAGTCATTGGCTTACCTCATAGAGTTTATAGGTACAAGTAGTTATAGATGCGCCACCGAACGACCGGGGGTAAGAGAAAGAACATTCATATAAAATTTGGGCAGCATACGATTTTTTCTCTTTCACTCTTATAAATTTCGGTATTTTGCCATCGCCTATGATGCCACCCGGTCGGTAATAAGGACAAAGCACTATATTTTCTTTCCTCTTATAGGAATCGCAATAAGACTATCTTTCTCTATCAAAGAGTGTCAAGCCCTTGGCTTACCCTGACCACAGGGCTGTCAATCTTGTCAATGACCGCCGAGAGCGTGATAGGCGAGACGATCACCCAAAGGCTGAATGCGAACACCGCCCCACACGCCATCTGTAACAAATAAATTGTAATTAATAATAAAGGAATGAACGAACCAAGAATCCCGGAGTTGTTGAGTTGTATCGCAGCCATAATTGTGTGTTTTTAGTTTAGACCCTTTACATCTCTGGATAATTTGATGATCTTTTTTATTATTATTTACCTACATTTTATCTCTGACACCTAGAGACTTTTACATCTCTAAACAATTTTAGTACTTTTGTTGTTTGTATATTTTTTATTAGTTTTTTTGTGTAATTTGACATTTATATTTATGTAATTGTTTTTTGTAATTTTAGGTTAATTTTATTGTTTGTAACAATTGACATGTAAAAGTGCCCCTGTGGCCTATTAGCTGAATAAATGTTTGATGTTTGATGTTTAGTTTTTATTTTATTTTATTTTATAATAATATGTATGTTAATTTAAAGGTATTTATCTATGGGCCAATAGTTGCCTGAAAATAAGGAATTTAATTTCATTTTATTTATACTTATGTTATAGTCTGGACCCGAGTTCAAATAAACAAGGTAAGCAAATATATGACAGAATAGAATCACCTAGCATCTGAAATATATTTTTTTACATTTCTAACTCGAAAAGATGACCGGTGCAAGAAACTCGGCCGTAGCGATTTTTTCAAAAAAAGAAATTATACTTTCCTACGAACAAAAACAAACAAAGGAAAAAAACCGGCCAAGTGCGAGTCGAACTCGCGCACCGAGGGTTCTGTACTTTTTAATATTTGTTGTTATAGCAGCAACAGAAATACATCGTCTGTGAAAATTTCAACTGCTATGCATAGGTATCACGGTTCATGAGATACCCTGGTGACAGACAGACGGACAGACGGACAGCGGAGTCTTAGTAATACGGTCCCGTTTTTACCCTTTGGGTACGGAACCCTAAAAAGAATTTATAGTTACACTAATTGTCTTAGGTTTACCTGTAAAAATAGTTGTAAGTGTGGAAAAAAAAATAAAAAAAAAATATGGAGGCGGTGTTATCGCTACATCTACTATCCTGACATCTTAACCTTTATTGTTGGTTACCTCATACCCATAAAATTATGATTCTAATATTTTTTTATTTTTTATAGGTACCTAAAGGTAGTTCCCAAGTTTTTGTTAAGTAGGTACCTAATTACTAATATATAACTAGGTGTATCTAGACCATATTTATGTATAAGAATATCAGCATTAAGCTTTATATGAGATCAAAAGCCCAGAAATCAGCATCTTATTCAAGTAAAGTACAAGGGACAGGTGCAAGGTGATCGCGTGATAGGTCTCAGCCGAATCTGAAGGCCTAAGTAAAGCTGGCCTTCGGTTCCTGAATATTTAATTCAGTAGCGAAAGTTGCTCGGCTCTGATGGTATTACTCTACATGCTTCGATTGTAGAAGCATAGAGTAACTTATACTAGAGCGGTACTGTCATAGTAAATTTTGTAACCCCTACTATTCAGTGCCATCTGTCGACACACTTTAAAACTAAAAATAAATATTTATAAAAATACGATAAAATGTATTTAAATATGGATAAATGATTTTTTTATTTGCATTAATTATTTTTATATGATTTTGACCCATGTTCTTTCACTGGTATGCGTTAAAATTATAAATAACAAACGAAACAGTCAACGCCCTCTATACGAGTGTAGGCCAAAACTAGTGGCGCCATCTGATCGAGAATCAAATTTTCGTGATTTTCGAGGCACGTTTTTTCCTTAGACTGTATCCATCTATTACGGAGTTATATCAATCTTTGGTAGAAGTAACCGGGTCCCTTTGTATGGCATAATTATTGAAAGTCATAATGTAATGATTGTCATATTATCATTAGGCATAATAGGGTATTTGACTGTATTTAAAATAAATTGTTTAACACCACGCATGAGATAAAGCTCCCGAAGATTAAAAGAGAAACGTAGACAGCAGTTATAGATATGTGATGAGTGCAATATTATACTTATATAATAATGAAAAATGTTAAGATTGTATTCCTTTTGTAGTTATAAGCCAATATTCAATTATTCACCACTACCTCTGGGTAAGAATAATTATAATGTAAACTGCTACACCGCCTACACCCTAGTAGCGTCCATGTTTGTACTTAATTAGACTTTTAACATCTTTGTAAAATACCATGGTTGCATTGAATAAATGATATAATAATATCATGATATGATATAATGATATGATATTTTAAGACACAATTTCTATTTTAAAACCCGTATAAAACTATAAAGAGTAGGCAATTTGATTGTGACGTCACATGCTAGTGTTTTATATAAATTCCATAGTAGCAAAATCGTTTTTACAGTTCGAAAAAAGAAGCTGATTTGACTAGTAGTCAAATACCCAATTCTCAGGATTTTTCTCAGATAAGTATAGCTATAGATAGGTTAGGTTAGATTTGTTTTGTGGCAATCCTGAAAGTTACGCGTTTATGAGAAAAACGAAGTTATGACTAACGAAAATGTGGACAAATAATACATTATGACTTATAACTTTATGGGAAACAATAGAGACCCAGGAGAAACGCTTAGCTATGGTCTGTCTTATATGTAGCTACAGTTTACCAATCCCTAGAGCCTGTCTCTAACTTTGCACCAAAACAGTGAGTCAGGTCATTCGTTAATTTTCATAGAAATTTGACATTAATTATGACATCGCCACACTTTATCGTGCAGTTAGGTTGGTCCGACCCACCGGTTAAGTAAAAAACTTCACAGTACCTATGATGGTGCCTTCGGCTCAGCATTGCTCCGAGAAATTATTAGGGTTGACACAACTTGACGTCCCTTTGCGTACACGACCAGATAAGATAATAACTTGAATTCTGACAATCCTAAATAGCCGAAAGGGATAGTGCCATAATTAGAAAGGATCAGCATTCGTCCCTGAACCGCTGTCAAACTTCGGTTTTATAGGTAGTTTAACGCACTAGTGCGATAATTAGCACATTACGTAATTGTGTCGATAATTAAAAGGGCCATATGAACAAAACGTACGATACATCTGTGAATTTAATACCTTCGGTCGTGTTTTAATTTATCGCCGCTCATCGCGAATTTCCTATTTTTCGCAAATGTATCGTATTGTATTATAGCTGAAGCTCTTGCATGTAGTTGTGTACAGTTTACAAAACGAATTATATAAATTACAAATATTAAGAAATGAATCTTCATGATTATAAATTATACCTAATATCTTATCAAAGTGAAAAATGAAACTGCAAACCTTAGGTCAAATAGGTCAACTCTGCGCCGACTTAACATTCTCGGCAAGCAACATAATATGGCAGTGCCAACATAAACGACAAATTCCTATTGAAATATGCACTATTTCACTTTGTGACTACAAAGTCCAAAGTCAGCTTAGACGGACTGTCTAGGTAGTTAAAAGCCTGACCAGTAATATATGATCATTGTCAAGAGGGCGCTGTTGTTGTGCATGTATAGGGTGACAGTACAGTATAGTATGAAAAAATTAGTTTCAGTTAAATTCCGCAACATGGCGCATGATCATATATTCCTGGTCAAGCTGTATAGGTTTATGAACATTACAAATTAAAATTAAAAGCTTAGAGGTACCAACCATAACAATAAAGTTGACTACCAGCAGCACCGCCGCTGCGAGTTTTGAAGTTCGCCCCGGTTTCCCGCCCATTCTTATATGTTCTGAAACAAATAAATCCATACTAATATTACCTCTTCACGCTTAAAACGCTGAACCGATTTAGTTGAAATTTGGTATACAGATAGTTTGAGTCCCGGGGAAGGACATAGGGTAGTTTTTATCCCAGAACTCACCCCTCAAGAGGGTGAAAAGGGGGGTGGAAATTTATATGGGGAATCAATAACCGCTAAACCGATTTAGATGAAACTTGGTATGGATATAGTTTGAGCTGTGAGGAAGGATATAGAATAATTTTAATCCTTAAGGTTGTAAAAAATGGGGTGGAAATTTATAGTAGACTAATTTAGGGGTGAAAAAAAGGATGGATTTAAAAGCAGATTTGTTTCAAAATTAAGGTACCCAAATTTCTAATAGCGACAAACGAAGTCTTGGGGCGTCCCAGTGGAAAATTCTTCCGCTGCAGGAAGACAGATCGGACCGCCGCCATACAATCGTTACTTCAATTGCATTCGGCATTTGGCGGCGGATTCTTCTGACTCCGAAAAAATCTGCGAAGGTCGAAGGCCGAGATCCACATAAGGCCAATTCAGCTAAACGTCCTAAAGGAAGACAAAGATCAAAGAAAGCTCTATGGCAAAATAGCTAATCGGACGTAGGTCCTCTGTTAAAATTTGTTTTCCCGGCCAACTTATACGCTGAGAAAACAAGCTTTAAAGGTAATTAATTCGACAACGAAACTTCAAAAGACTCGTTAGTACGACAAACAATAATAAAAGGTGATTGACGAGCAGGTTAACATAGTGTGACCCCAATCCTGGCGCACCATTTGTCATGTAAGTAGGGCGGGTCACAGGTGCAAGTTTGCAATCATTATTTGTATCCTGGGTGACTAGTTAAGCTTGAAAGTTCTTAGTTACCACTAAGAGATAATATGTATAACGAGAAAAAAAATCGCGGATTGGTGGCGGTTAGTACGTTGCCGCTTTTTTTTGTATACCACGTCCGTGGCAAACAAGCATACGGCCCGCCTGATGTTAAGCAGTCTCCGTAACCTATGTACGCCTGCAACTCCAGAGGAGTTACATGCGCGTTGCCGACCCTAACACTCCTCCCCCTCGTTGAGCTCTGGCAACCTTACTCACCGGCCACCGGCAGGATGGCAGGAACACAACACTATGAGTAGGGTCTAGTGTTATTTGGCTGCGGTTTTCTGTATAAGGCGGAGGTACTTCCCGAGTTGGGCTCTGCTCTATATCTGGAATGACATCCGCTGTCCTGTGCCCTACCACACAAAGCGAGATGTCATTCGCAGTGCCCATACCTCTCTTTTGGACATAGTTTAAGGACATACCCGGGTCCGGACGTAGTTTATGGACATACCCGGGTCCAAAATTATTTATATTATTTAATTAGCTTATTGCCATTGTTATACTAATTTACCACCTATTTCAAAATGTCACAGCTACTTAAGGTCGATTTAAATTTTACTGGGCACTGATTAATAATTTCAATTGTTGTATTTAAGAGGGAAAAGGGAATTAGAGAGGAACAAAAGATAATGGCGTGCCGCGCGATGCTTGCGACGGAAGATTTAGCGATTGCAAGGGTTTTTACGTTTTACCTCAACATAACATTTCAGTATAAAGACTATAATTCTGTGTTAGCCCCTCTTAAAAGCGACATAGTCTAGGAGAGGAGATAAAGTCAGACCAAGATAATTTGGTACCGACTTTTTTTTATTGATAAAAATACAAAAAAAATACATGTCAATTTTGCATATTCCTATCACATAAATCCTTCGCAAACAATATTCTATGAATGTGCCACCTTAAACGTAAAATTCTTAATAAAATATTGGCACTCTGTCGCCCCAAAATAAGTGCAGTAGGTAAATCACAACACCTAATTTATCAAAATCGACCCAGTCGCTCCAAAGATGCAGTATTTATACGTCAAAAAGTTATCAACCCACATCTACTTGGATTGCTCAAATCAACCCTTACTTTAGGTTCACCCCTAGTGGGGCATGTAATCTAATTTAATCTTTTTTGTGTGTAATTTAGTAATAAAATAAATAAATAAAAATAAAAATGTTTTTTATTTAGGTATCAACCCATTACATTAAGAATTATATTAATCTAATCTAATTTATACATTCTAATCTATATTAAATTTTACTATTCTAAACGAAACTAATTATTACCTAATCTAACACTAATTAAATATTTACAGCGGAGGCCTTGCTCATACAGTAGGTTGCGTACACTACGCTAACAATGCTGTTCATCGATTCGCTCACTCTCCCGACAAACGACCAGTGCCTTTTACGCATTATAGCGTAAAAGTAATAAGAAGATAAGCATAAAGTTATCCGAGGGCCGAGGCCAAGCATAGGAAACAGGAAATTAAGTCAAATGTGACTTTTACGAAACTTTGCGAACTATTTCACAAGTTGAGATGACTGGAAGTAAAAGTAGAACAGGAAAATACCTAATATAGTAGGTAGATGACGTATCCGGGGGGGGTCTTTAATAGGGAATATTACGCAAAATTCTGCGTAGGTGGCGCCAGTATCACAATCTGAGGCGCGAAACTAGAAAATCGAAATTTCGTTATTTAACATCTCTGTAAGTCTTGCGTATTCGAGCCATAAAGAGGCAGATAGCGTTTCGGATTCGCGTTTCCCGGTAGGTCCTCTGTTTACCTACCGGGTAAACGGGGACCTCCTCTGTAAACAAACCGCCTTGATGCATCAATGTCATATTTTATTATCTCTGAAAACTTGTCAAAAAGCTGTTAAAGGTTATGTATAAGTTACTCTATGGTTTACTAAAAAGGCTAGTGCTGCACTCTGGTGGCAGAACATTGCAGTAATATCCCGTATTCGTATTATAATTTACGTTTACCTAATCATATAACCCATTGCTAATCCATTGCTGTGACATTTTGAAATAGGTGGTAAATTAGTATAACAATGGCAATAAGCCGCAACGTAATAACCGCCACCCCACAAAAAATAGCAAAGGTATTCAGAATCAGCGTTTTTTTTTCTCGTTATACATATTATCTCTTAGTGGTAACTTCTAAGAACTTTCAGTGTGGTCTATGTATATACATACTTACACATTCTGAGAAAGTGATGTTTCTCATTAAATGATGGTATTTTTTGGGGGCGTATTTTTCCATCCTACCGACTGCGCCAATCATTAATTTTAAATTGTATAAATGTAAATAGTTATTTTTGATACAAGTGCGGAAAGTAGGAAATTACCTATTTGCACGTGTATAGTTCAACGTTTTACAGTACACATGGCCCTTTAAACTTGACATAGGCACGGAAAATGCTCATTTTTTTGCACGGGAAAGTAGCACCATTTGTACTATAAAAGAATATGAAAAAACTATCCTATAGTACAGTGGCACATAACAAAGTCCGTTATTGGCCAGAAAGACAAAGAAGGAAGTCCGGAAAGGTGAACGAACCTGTGAATTATAGATATGCCAGCCGCGGTTCCCTTGGGACGCGGCCGGTGCCGACCAAGACAGGTCAGCTCCAGGGCATGCTAGCTATTTTATAAATCATAAAACAAGTAAAACGTTTAAAAACATAAGCTAATATACCTACCCTAGTCTGGCAAACCAATTTGTCGGTATAAAAAGGCTCTAAATTCAATATTTGTATGGAAAATCTGCTTTTCGCGTCTACAAAAAAAAATACTAGCAAACTTCGTCTCAAAAAAATGGTCAAAACTGGTTAGGTAGATTTTGCTACGATAAGAGAAATCAACCGATAAGGTGCCAAAATGTCATTTTTCAATTTTGAAAAATAATGAATCCTACCACATTTATCGTAATGTCCGATCACTTAATACTTTTACAAGTGCGAAAAGTAGGAACTCGTGTTGATTTAAAACACTCCCTTCGGTCGTGTTTCAATTTATCGCCACTAGTTGCGGATGAACTTTTCGTACGTGTATTGTATAACGTTTCACAGTAACATATGGCCCTTTAAATTCTCTACATAGGCACGTATTTTGATCATTACCCCACTAGGGCGGTAAAGTAGCACCATGTGTACTGTAAATAATTACCATGGTCAATATAAACTATTTGTTTCCAAATAGTCTAGCTTCAATTAAACATCTGACCCAGTTCACCGCTGGAATGTGGACTAATGTGTTTTTACCCCAAGTGACTTATACATTACTCCATTATGAGAAGATAATAGTGACAATAGCTATTTGTTTTCGGGACACTCCGTATCGTTTACTAATTTGGTTTTAGTTTTAAAGCGGCTCCCTGAGCCAGAAGGCGAAAAATCTCCTTTTTTTTTTTTAAGAGGCGTTGATATTCGTAGACGTGGAAAAAATATATGTAGTTGTTGACTATATTATCTTTAACAACATAGCTTCCGATACACGATTTATGACACTTCGCTCGATACAATTAATTCCCAAAGTAACCTCTAACTCGGACTTTTAGTTCGAGGAAATGAAAGTTAAACAAATTCAATTTTCTCTAGAAATTACTTCAAAACAAGTGACATTTTCTCTGAAAATTGACATAATTTCAACATAATTTTGATACTTAAACAATCTACAACATTTGCTGAAACTATTCTTATACATCAATTTGTATAATTTACCACCATAATTTTTTGATGAAATTTTAAAAACTGCCCCTTCTCTTCATATATTACCGGTGACGCACGCTCGCGACCTCATTATTAAAAGGCAAGATAAGAAGACGTGCTAATAGAAACCAATACTTGTTATTTAGATATTACGTAACAAAACGTGTATAATTTCAACGACTAAATCTATCAATTTTACATTTTTGCTCCCAAATCGACTACGGCCTCTTAAGTCATAAACCTTAAATTCCATAAGAAACATTTGTTTTATTAAATGATGTTGAATGTAATTAACGTACAAGTTGAGTCGATGCAATTATAAAACGCATGTAATATAACGCATGCACGCACGCTTCGTCAGAAATGTCAACATATTGTCAACAAAAAATTTCTCACCGACTCAGACACGTAAAAATACATAAATTGCAGTTTTCTATTATAATGCTTACTTATTGTCTTAAGTAGAATGAAATAGCATGTATTAAAATCTTTACCTTTACACACGAAAAAATGCCCACATCCACCTATACATTCATCATCACAAAATGCTACAAAAAACTGTAAATTAGTTACAGCGGTAAACTTTTCGTAAGCAAGTCCGCAGCTCGACCGGCGCGCGACGTCTGACGCTGGGGGCGTCCCGGCGGCTACTGAAAAGGCTTGTTGTTTATGTTTACACCCTTAAGGGTAGAGGACCACTTACACTTATTCCAGGCACACAGGAAACGTAATGGTGCTGAGTTATTTTAGTAAAAGGTATCTTATAGTTTTGAGATTAAATTTAGTTTAAATATTCTTTTATCCCAGTCATATTTTTACCGACGCAGTCGGGTAAAAAGTAGGCAGGCTTCTCAAAACTGGAGAAGTCTTTACTTTATGCTGGCACCACACTTCGCCTTATTTGGCAAATATTCGTGTTACATCTCCTTCCTTTGACATACAAAACAAAAGGGATGCAACACGAATATTTGCCAAATACGGCGAAGTGTGGTGCTGGCATTAAAATGACGATAAAATAACACAACACGAGTATGTGTGGACCACAGCTGCGCCTCTTGTGGGGCTGTCGTTAATCGCCTAGGCCACCACGGATTTGCCTGCTCTTCGGACGCCGGCCGCCTATCCCGTCATGCGGCATTCAACGACACCTTGAGAAGGGCGCTCGTCTGGAGCCCAAGATCGCGCGGGACGATGACAAGCGCCCCAACGGGATGTCGTTGATCCCCTGGAGGATGAGCTGTGCACTGGTGTGGGACGCTTCCTGCGCCGATACGCTGGCAGCGTCCTACATTTCAGTTGATTTCAGTAAGCAGCAGAAATGCCGCGGACGCCCGAGAGCCAGACGGACAGCGGAGTCGTAGTAATAGGGTCCCGTTCAGGTACCCGGAGTAAAAGCGCATCGACATGAAATAAAACGTCATTTTCAAAAGTTATTTTGTATCTAATCATCTAATAATAATTTTAAATATTATATTTGTTTCTACACTATGGATTAATCTACTAGCAGATCCTCTAGCCGCTCGCATTCCATTTTCCAATGTATATCATTTTTTAGACAAATTAAAATTGCATTTGACTTGGCAAGGTTTGGTTCGTGGGCAGATAAATATAACATCTTCTAATTGCTACAACACAAGCCTTACTAATTTATTTTGGACAAGATCGTCCCATAGTGATTATACATAAAAAAATACAATATGTACGACTATTTAAATTTTTTTTTCTTTTCTCCCTCGTTATTCAACATAAAACTTAGCCATTAAAACCACACATCCCAGCCGAAGGTTTATCAAGGCAGCCTCCGTAATAAAGCGGATTCATCAGCGGCTGTAGCACGGTCGCATTTTTATCATCTGTCACCATGCCTGTCACGTTCTAACAAGTATGTAAGTGCGAAAGTGACAGGTCATCGCAGTTGAATGCTCAATGCGATCCTGCGCCGCCCCTTTAAAGGCGGAGGTGGCATTCGTTGGGTTTTTAGACGGTAGTAGGATTCTCGTTCTTTAGTCCGTCATACCCGTCTCGCTCCCCTCGAGACGGGATGCGTGAAGGCATTTTCCCAACGTAAAAAAAAGGCATAGTGACAGGCGATAAAAATGGAACCATGCTACACCGGTTGTTGTCGCTTAGTTGGCACCCGAGGCTGCCATGTTTACTCGTAGTCAGGGAATAAAGGAGTCAAATAGAGTGCTACGTTGACAGTTTTCTTTTTATTATTTTATAATGGATCCTTTTTATCTATTTAGTAGATAAAAACATTCAGTCAGTGTCTAAATAGGTTTAAGACAGGCCCGATCGACCGGGTACCAAATTGAGAACACAAGTTGTTTTAAATAATCTTGTAATAATTCTTCAACGTCTCTAGAGAGGAAATCTCAAAAGTTTGCTACAGTTCAAGCTTAGATAAAAATACAAAAGTAAAAAATACATCAAGTCTTAAGGGGCCCACTGACTATCAGTCTGCCGGACGATATCGGCCTGTCAGTTGTTCGGAACTGTCAAATTTTTGTTCTAACTGACAGGCCGATATCGTCCGGCGAACTGATAGTCAGTGGGCCCCTTTAGAGGGGAGGACTTCCTTTTACCAATACCTACTACACCCAAGAGCAACGAAAATACATTTTGATAGAAAAATGTAAGTATAGAATATCAATCCTCTACATTAACAAACTCATGGAGTGTTTTGAGCATAGAGAAATAAGTAAGAATAGAATGCTAACTCCATACATCAGTTTTCTTACCAAAATTCGGGTTATTTTCGTAGTCGACATCTAGCGTCAAGTAGCGGTTTTATCAGTACTGCTACTTGACAATAGATGTCGCGACGAACGAAAAGTCTAATGCTCAGCAATTTTCAGCTAATACAAAGATATATGTAACTCCGTATAAGATAAGTAAAGTCTAAGGAAAAAAGTGCCTCGGAATATTAAGAAAAAATTATACTCGAATAGATGGCGTCACACCTTTGGCACTCGGGTAAATGGCGTTGGCAACACCTCATCTTCTTCCTTATCCCAGTTTATCTGGGGTCGGGTGTTCCCGTACATTTGCGCCAAAGAATTCAATTTCGGGTTGTCTAGGGGAAATGTTCTGCATCTGGATCTCTCTTTGCACGTTAGATCACCATGTAGAAGGGTGCCTGCTTGTAAGCTGAGTTGTAAATTATTTTAGTAATACACTTTTCGTCAGTCGCGACACTCGTGACATCTGGTGTCAAGTAGCGGTACTTATAAATCCACTACTTGACGCTACATCTCGACTACGAAACAACCCGGTAACAAAACTGATGCATGGAGTTAGCACTCAAGAAAGTACATTTTTATACAACAAAACAACAAATTACTCTTACTCTAAACTATACTATCATAGAAACTAATACTCTATCCTACTTATTTCTCTATGGTTTTGAGTTATGACGGCCCCCAGTATAGTTTGGTATGCGTCGGTACTAACTACAATTCTCATCTCCTGTTATTAAGATGCTTCCTAACAAAGTGATCATGCTTAAGCAGCTGCGTGAAGCTGGTATAAGAGTTAGCATTGCATTTGTGTCCGTTGCTAGGGGCAGTAGAAACGACTCCTCGGAGATACCAGCGCTGCACGCTGCGTTCAACCTCGGGGAATACTAGTCCACCGCCGCTGTCACCCTTACAGAGGGACGTGCCTGTAAAGATGGAAAAATGCGCTGATATTTTAGTGCGGGACGTAACAGGGAATAAGCAAACGCTTAGTGGTGGTAGTGAGCGAACGAGTTATAATCGAAGAATAAAGTAAGGAAAGAACTGGGTGGTGTGTGGCGTGGTATGTGGTATGCATAGCTATAGCGTAGCGGGCCGGCCAGCGGAGGCCGGCGAGGAGCGCAAAATGCGTGCGCGTCTGTGTGCGTGCACCACACACACTGGGATAGTCCCTCGCTACGCGGTACCGCCCCCGTCAGAGCGACGGCGATATTCACCTTGAAATCTCAAAATTAAACCCGGGCTCACCTCCTGTTGGCTCTTAAGTAGTACGTATACAGAGACAGCATCTGTCTGTAAGCCATATGACTTTTACAGTATAAGGCATATGGCTTAAAAGTCGGACACCGAGGGTTGATGAATGGGTTTCTTTGATCACTTCTCTTGATACATACTGGATAGGGAATATTACGCGAAACTCTGCGTAGGGGGCTCCACTATAGTAACAATCTGAGGGTCTATCGCGAAACAAGAAAATCAAAATTTCGTTATCTAACTTCTCTGTCACTTTTGCACATTCGAGCGATACAGAATACAGAATACAGAATACAGAACTTTATTGGTAAAAGCAAATTTTACAGGTCACATTTTACATTTATAAAAAAATATATGTACATATGTTCGTTAATATAATTAATTACATATTTCATAACATTTTTAAACTTAAAAAAACATTATTAGATTTAAATATAACATGATTTTTTTTTTAAATTACCATGCAGAAGTCAACGACCTCATCGAGTATTTATAAATTCGTCAATGCTGTAGAATGCTTTTTCTATAAGCAGCAGTTTAAGTTTAGATTTAAATACTAGGTTACTATTTAAGTTAAGTATATCTGAGGGTAATGAATTGTAAATAGTTGGTCCCATGACGCTGAGTGACCGTCGTGATTTGGCGAGTCGGCGCCTCGGGGCAAGTAGCCGGGGACGTCGCTCACTACTAGAACGTTTATAGTTCTGTATGTTTTGCCTAACGTACATACATGCGGCCAGTATGTATACACAGGGTAGGGTAAGGATCTTGTGTTTCCTAAAAAACTGTTGTGCCGGATGGTCCACCGGCTTTCCATCAATTACACGAATGGCGCGTTTTTGCATTTTGAACGCTCTGTCCCTCTCCGCAGCCGTGCCGTAGCCCACAGTTCCACTCCCTGAACTCAAATCGAGTGAAAATAACCATAGTAAGCCATCTTTAGGTTTTCGATTGATAGACTGCCGGCTAACCGGGACAGGGCGTAACATGCTGAGGCCAGTCTGTCACAGATCATTGAAATATGAGACGCCCAAGTCAGCCCAGAGTCGATCATGTATCCCAAGTACTTAGTAGTATCAACTTGTGGTATAATTGTGTCATTTAGTACTATATTAAGTTTATTTTTTATTGAATTCCTTAGTTGAAAATGTATAATATTGGTCTTTTCAGGGTTAAGTGACATGCCATTAGAGGTGAACCATCTTTCTACTAGTTTTATTACATGACTGAGGTTAGATCTTAAACTATCGAAACAGTTGGCATTAACAATTATACATGTGTCGTCTGCAAATAACACATATTCTACGTCTGGACAGGCTGTTGTTATGTCGTTGGCGAGTAAGAGGCATATAGCGAAATTTCGGATTCGTGTCCCAGAAAACAAACCGCGCCTTGATGCATCAATGTCATATTTTATTATCTCTGAAAACTTGTCAAAAACCTGTTAAATGTATAAGTTACTCTATAAGTTAGTTGATTTACTAAAAAGGCTAATGCTGCACGGCAGAACATTGGAGTAATACCCCCTATTTATCCCAAAAAGTTCTAAGCTACCCTCCGGCCCGGGGTGCCACAGAAAACCAGCGCTGTGGTATTTATTTATACCAGAGCATATGCTGAGTGGCGTCCTTTTGTAGCCACTATAGCGGCGCCAAAATTTGTTGTTATTCATTAACCCTTACCTTACTCCTTTTTCTATAACTACCATTGTACCTAGCTTTAAGTGTTTAGTGAGTAAGTTCTTTTTTGTAACTTAGGTGGCGCTGTTTGTAGAAGGTCTTTACAATAAATGTCTTTTCTTTCTTTCTTTCTTTCTTCTATTGAAGAAATCGTAAAAACCGGACTACCTGATAAGTTGAGAGGAAAAGCCGAAAATCGGACCCCCTGCTCCAAAACAGCAGAAACTGCCCTTGATTTTACCGAAATAAAGGCTATAATGAGCGAATTTAAACTGTTGTGAGACATACTAACATTAAATAATTTCACAGTTTAGACTCACTTGTTTTAGTCACTCGCGCGACATGTTTTGGAGAGCCTTTCCTTTCTCAAGCACTAATAGTGCGAGCAGCGTTCACGACGACCGTGTATTGTGTATTGCCTAGGCTCTCCGAAACATGTCGCGCGAGTGACTAAAACAAGTGAGTCTAAACCGTGAAATTATTTAAGTTAAATAAGGAGGTAAAGAAATAGACAAACCCACCAGTCTTAGTGCCTGCGCATATTTTGTCGCTGGTAATGTAGCTCCGGAAGTCGAAAGGCAGGTCAGCGATGCACTGCTCCACGTCCACGTACGGAAGCTCCGTCACCTTGAGAACTTGTGATGCGTTGCCGTCTTCCGATGTCAAGCCCCAGCCGGCTACCTGAAATAAATGATTCAGATAGATTCAGTCCAAGACCGCATCCACTTGGCTATCGAAAACATCCATAACTCAGAAACAAATATTTGTGATAAACACACAAATAAATCCCCTTACCGGGATTCGAACCCGGGACCTCCAACTTCGTAGGCAGAGTCACTACTGACATAGAGTAATTTATACTAGAGCGGTACTGTCATAGTAAATTTTGTAACCCCAGTAAATTCACTGCCATCTGTCGACACACTTTAAAACTAAAAATGAAGATTTATAAAAATACGATAGAATGTATTTAAATATAGATAAATGATTTTTTTTATTTGCATTAATTATTTTTATGATTTTGACCCATGTTCTTTCACTGATATGCGTTAAAATTTTTATATAACAAACGAAACCGTCAACGCCATCTATACGACTGTAGGCCAAAACTCGCCCTCTGAACGAGAATCAAATTTTCTTGATTTTCGAGGCACGTTTTTTCCTTAGACTGTATCCATCTATTACGGAGTTATATCTATCTTTGCTACTGACTATATACTAGCCCTCAACCAAAATGACGACTGAGGCCATAAAACTCGAGGCAGGGGTAATAAAGCTCGGCGGTCGTAATGATGGCAATGTGTCGATTACGAAGTGTTTTAAACGGCTATAGGCTAGGCTAGGAGACCGTTTAATAGAATACAACTTATTTGTGCTGGTCAAATCGTAGCATTTTAGAAATAAAATTGCACCTGTGTGTGGTAACCACGTGCTATATTAATGCTTCAATATCTGGGATCTGGGAGACCGAGCTTTGCTCGGAAAACATATAAAAACTCAAAAATTCGCGTTTTCCCAGATATAAGACCTAGCTAGATCGATTTTTCGCCCCCGAAAACCCCCATACAGTAAATTTCATCGAAATCGTTAGAGCCGTTTCCGAGATCCCCGAAATATATATACATATATACAAGATTTGCTCGTTTACGGTATAAGATAATATGGCGTCTGTGTAGTCTTTAGTTGGTTATTTGTATCTCTACTGATCGCTCAGAGTTCCTACCTTGCCAATATTACCAGGTCTAAGCTGGCGCTCATCAAACAGCACGCTAAAGTCGACGCAGACGGGGCGTATGTAGTTGGCCAACACCACTGGCGTCACCAGAATGACCAGCGCGATGTCATCTTGGAAGTTGGCGGCCGCACCAGCAAACCGGGACGGCACCTTTATATCGCTCACCTGTGAATTAGGAGGTGATGAGTGCCATTTTGTTTTTTTAACCGACTTCAAGATTTCAAAGGAGGAGGTTCTCAATTCGGTTGTATGTTTTTTTATATTTATTTTTATGTTTGTTACTCCATAACTCCGTCATTTCTGGACCGATTTTGAAAATTCTTTTTTTGATTGTAATATATACATACAGATTGGTCCCGTTTTTGTCAAAAAGCAGTTCTGATGATGGGATAAAAAATACATAGTTCTTTGAGTCGTTATCAAAGAATTGCGAATTGTAGAGGAGAACATCCCGACATACGAAAACAAAATGCCCGAGTTAAAACGGAGACCTTCGCTAACGCTTCGGTCAATAATCATTTGGGTTATTTTACTAGAATTACTCTGTTCTGGGCTAGAAATTCTTAATTTACCTATTACATTTGCTGGGACGTCAGTCTTCCGTGACCACAGCTGGTGTAACCCAGCAGAAAAGTCAGTTTAGAAATTTATATCGCGATACACTCGTTAAATATTTAAATGCGCTCGAGTATTTAGCAAGAAGATTGGGAACGTGAGCCACCTAAGGGCGTACCAGAGAGTGAATCAGCTACACTCTAATAACGAGAATTAAAAATTGCCCACTCCACAGCACACAGTCGCTGTGGCCGAAATCGGTCAGAGCATCATCATGTCTACAAACCGCGAAACTTTAAAGTTACACAAAAATAAATGCCCTTACCAGGATTCGAACCCGGGAACTCCTAATCCGTAGCCTTCGTAGGCAGTGTCACTACCGACTAGGCTAATATAATAACACGATAAAGCAAGCATCGCTTCACATCACGTTAAGACATTTAATCCAAGACACTCACGTCGGATTTCTGTCCGCCCTCCTCAATATTCCACGGCCGGTACAGCTTGCCCACGCCCACCGCGAAGTACTTTGCTGGTAGCACGCGTTCCACGTCGTTCCAGAAGCAATGCGCCGCTGTTAGAAACAGAGGTTTCGTTAGTCGTTGAGTCGTTGACAATGACCGGTGCTGACATTTTGACTATCCATGTGGTACGCACATTAGGTAGAGCGATATGTAGGTTTCATATGCTGCTTGTAGCGACACTATCTCAGGGCCAAATACAGATGTAGTGCATAATTGTTTTTCATCGTATTTTCTCGGAAACTTTCGTAATTGTCATGCTACTTCAGTCAACCTCAGTACTTTTTGTACCGAGACTGACTGAATCAAGACACGTTCGTACGTTTCCGTGAAAATACGATGAAAAATAATTATGCACTACATCTGTAGAATCTTGTCAGGCTTTAATAAAGGGTGTAGTGTAAAACAATATAATACAAGTTAAACTAATTTCTATCAGTACGCAAGTCACAACCAATAAAATATCGTCACTGGCCTTAACGTTTTCGAATTCCAATCTTTGTCGAGCCAATGATAAATTCCGGCGGCGGGTGCTACTGCGGGCTCACCAGACACAAGCAGATAAAAACTTCAGGAGCAAATATCCAGAAAATAAGTAGCTTCAATCATGCGTCTTCAGTTTTAAACCAAAAGAAAGGGCTGCATTAGACGCAGCCCTCGTATTAGTACTTTTAACACAAATCATTAGCATTGAGCCACATTAAATAAATATAAGTTGTGCTATTTGCAACAAAATTCCAAGAGAAAATTGATCAGAAAAAACAAAAGACGGGCGAATCGTTTAGTTTTTTTTACAACCGGCCAGTGCGCGCGGTGGCTGCACTATGCAGGTTCGCCATGTTACAAGGGTACTTGCCAGATATAACTACTGTAGTTGAAGCCAGTGACCCCCCGCAGATCTGCATGAAGGGCGTGAATCTCTTGTCATATATGCCGGTGTGCCACGGTAGCTCACCACGCTCCGCATTCACGCCGTTGATCACCAGCTGCTCGCCTTTCGGCGTCAAGGTACCGCATTCTGTAGTTAAGAGCGGGATTATAGTATGAATTTTCTCAAATTATTTTTACGCCTAAGACCCCAATCTATTAAACAAAAAGCCATTGTTTCTTTTCTGCGAGCGGTCAGCTTCCGTTTTGAGCGTGTGTCAAAGCAACAATGTCGTTTAAAAAGCGGCTATATTGTATTGGTTTTAAGGTTCAAATCTATGTTATGTTATGTTGTAATGCTCGCTTCATTGAGGTGGTCGATCGTCCTATATCACCAAAACATGTTAGATGTATTATAGACCACCATGACACAGTTGCTTTTTAAAGGACATTGTTGCTTTGATGCGTGCCTTATACGGGAGCTAACCGCTGGCACAAAAGAAACAATGGCAATTAACAGAGGCTGACAGTAAAATGGTAGGTCTTAGCTTTGTAAATATGAGACGTTTTCAAGCAAAAGGTACCACATTGTCGCTTGCCATAAGGACGCTCTGACAGGTTTTTCGTATAAAGATACAAGCAATTTTCGTCCTTATGCTAAGCGACAATGTGGTACCTTTTGATTGAAAACGTCACATATAAGGGTCAGTTCGTAACAGTCAAAATTGACTTCTTAACTTACAGAAACTATAGTTTTTCGCCCTTTAATGCTTTAGTTCTCTTCCGTGGGCATGAGACCATGAGTATGCCAAACTTTCAGTTCAAAATCATTGTGGAAAAAATATTTCCTTAACTTATGATGACTGATGAGCCTTAATTATGACATAGAGTAACTTATACTAGAGCGGTACTGTCATAGTAAATTTTGTAACCCCAGTAAATTCACTGCCATCTGTCGACACACTTTAAAACTAAAATTGACGATTTGTAAAAATACGATAAAATGTATTTAAATATAGATAAATGATTTTTTTATTTGCATTCATTATTTTGATGATTTTGACCCATGTTCTTTCACTGATATGCGTTAAAATTGTTAAATAACAAACGAAACCGTCAACGCCATCTATACGACTGTAGGCCAAAACTAGTAGCGCCCTCTGAACGAGAATCAAATTTTCTTGATTTTCGAGGCACGTTTTTTCCTTAGACTGTATCTGTCTATTACGGAGTTATATCTATCTTTGATTATGATAACATCCGTAATCATTCCGTTTCCATTCCATCCGTTTTCACTTTACTAGAAATAACATATATAGAGATAATAACATAGTCAACACACTTCTGAATAAAAATCAGCGTTATGAAAAGTTTAAATTAAGGTATAATTCAACTTCAGCTAAAACCAGCCTCCTCACAGCTAAATTAATATGAACACGAATATTCGCTAGCTTTTTTTATTGATAAAAAAAGAATAGTTATTTGTGCAACAAGAGAGGAAAGTTGGTTTTTCTTGCGAGTGTTTATTTTGAGTCCCGAGAAAGCGAATCATTCTATAATTGAACAACGAGCGAAGCGAGTGATTCTAAGTTAGAATAGATGTAAAATAACTTTGCTCTCGTGTTGCACACATAATTTTTCACCTCAGTAGTGAGAACATATTAAAGGTTAAAATGTATTTCGAATTACACAGAATAATACAGACAAAAAAAAATTATAAAAAGTATGAAGTGGCAGTTCATGGCCTTCACTAAATTAAAAACCTACTTTGTTTCACTCCAGGGAGTGACGAAAGTAGGCTTGTTCGAGCTGCTGAGGTAAAGAGGTATATATAAGTATCACTCTTGTCTATCCTCCTGACGTCCCGCGTCCTACAAATAGTACATAGGCCCCATTTAACTTTTTATTTTTTGTCAGTTTGACAGAGTTCAATTTATGCTGGCAAATTTCGATACTCAGTAACAGCCGTAACAGTCATTGCAAAACGAATTTCTTCCGTAAGCAAGACTTCTACTGTTATTCTAGTTCGTTGGGCCAAGGCGTTGCGGCTGTTATGTGACTTATGTACGTACGTTGTGACAGTTGTGAAGATATATATGTAATGCTACCGACAAAGGATGACACACGCTAGACCGGGCCAGCTTCCGGCGCTTCGTTTTCTATGGAAATCACCGAACAGCCGTCATAGAAAATGACATGACGGACGCCTCGGGCCCAGCCCGGAGTGGCGTGAGTCATCCTAAATAATTCCTGCGAGTGGCGATGGCGAGGCAAATAACAAGCAAGGCAATAATCACGAGGTCATTTTTTCTGTGTTTATATAGTTACGTTCAATTTGCATCGTCATTCCTCTCGAGTATCGACACACAAATCGTTAGCGTTTATAAAAAAATGTTTTCAATGTGTATATAATGTGTATATAGTCTTGACTGGCGATCACTTGCGATTTTTTTTGTAATTTTATTATAGGTTTTTAATACCAAAATTTTTAAATGTGACTAAATTCTTAGTTGTTACTAAATATTAAATAAGTACGTAAATAGATCAAGGATGTTAAAAGGATGGATCAGGGTAAATTAAACCAAGTATTGAATTACAAAAAGTTTTATTAAAAAATATAAAAATCCATCCTATTAACAAAAGTCATATAAATAAGTACATATTATTATAGTTAGGTTACATGTGCGACACTGGTGTTGGAAATGTGTTAATAGTACATTACGATACAAGTGCGACAAATAGGATATTCGCAACGAGTGGCGATAAATTAAAACACGACCGAAGGGAGTGTTAAATCGACAAGAGTTGCGAATTGCCTATTCGCACATGTATCGTACAACGTTTTACAGAACATATGGCCCTTTGAAATTTCGACATAGTCACGTAATGTGCTAATTATCACACTAGTGCGGTAAAGTAGCAGCATATGTACTGTAAATAAGATTTAAAAAATGCGTGTGATTTTTTACTGAAAAAGTAAAAAATACTGTCGTGAAATCACCCAACTTGTCCACAAGCTTCTAACGATGGTCCAAATTATTTCGAATATCGTCGTTCGTGTGACCGTTAAGGATGACTCACGTTAGGCCGGGCTGTGTCCGGGCCGGAGCTTCCGGCGCTTACTTTTCTATGACATGACAGGTGATCACGTGATGCTTTCCATAGAAAACGAAGCGCCGGAAGCTCCGGCCCGGACACGGCCCGGTCTAACGTGAGTCATCCGTTATTCGAATGCCGTTGTTCTATGGCATAATATGTTTATAAATGGAGAAAAAAACTCAGAAAAACCTAAAAGAAAATTGGTATTTATTCTTAATTAAAAACATAATCAACGTGTGGACCATGTCGTTGTATTGGACAATATTAGTTGGATGGTTTTACGAGATCCAAAACCTATGAACATTAACATAGGTAATTATTAGAGTACACACAGTCTCAAAGACCAACTTAATTATGATATTAGCCTGATGCCTGATCTTATTTAATCCTTATGTATACTACTTAATAATAGGTATGTGTAATAGAGTATTTGAAAAATAAATTCGAAAATGTATCATTAAGTTTTATGAATCAAGTGAAATTCAGAAAACTAAAAGTAAAGCTATCTAGAAATGAAAATAAGTACTTTACCAATATCTTTGGTACTTTAGCACTGTATAGATGGTATAGAGTACAAGTTGTTCTATTATCTATTATACAATTTATACATTTTCGTCATAGGGGTATTTGGACATGCTAAAGTGACAAACTCTTAACTCTTTATAAGGCATAAGGGTGTCAGAAATAATGCAAAATTGAACCCTGTAGTTTGAAATAAAGTTCAAAATTAGGTGGGAAATATGTTCCCTCTGCCTTACAAAGGCTTAATAGTGCTTATGACATCAAATGTGCGTGATGAAGTGGACACGAACCCCATCATCGGACCCCCCGAAGGTACGAGACCCGAAGTAGACTAGCTAAGTCCAAAAAACTCACCCACGTCATGGGCCGTAAGGTGTGCAATCATCTACCGCGGGAAATTATTATAACAGCACATTGCTTTACTTTTTAAATCAAAAGGACCCTCCACACTCATACGCGAATCGCGGCGCGAAGCCGCGAACGCGAGTGTGGAGTCCAGTTCGCTAATCAGCGAAATCGACTCCACACTCGCGTTCGCGGCTTCGCGCCACGTAGTCTGGAGCGGGCTAAAGCTTAAATAATGTCTTCTCGAGCAGGCGCTCTACGACCTATTTAATTAATGAATTATTTAAGTTAAACCGATGGTTTAATATAAATTGTATGATGTTGTATATAGTTACACACTGTAACCTAATTATTGAGATGTAATTTTATATTATCAATAAATTATTATGATTATGTGATCTACTCGTATTGCTATCTACACTATCTCTACCTTGTTTGACAAGTCTGGACAAATATACTAATATCTGGGAGACCGAGCTTTGCTCGGAAAACCTACCACCTACCTACCAATACCTAAACCTACAATTATTACCTACTACCGTAAAATGGTTCTACTTTGCTCCTTGGTGGGTAACTATGCTCCAATTAAAAAAAAGAACAACGTTTTCTCTAGTATATTCAAACATAATATTTTTATATCTCAGATAAACGAAGTTGTATAAAGAAGAGAGATTTATTTTATGACTATAAAATAAATCTCTCTTTTTTGGCGGGGCCTATTAATTTGGCACACAATGGGGTAACTTTGCACCCTTAAGTAAACTAACCTATAGTTAGTACCCCAAACAATGGGTATCTTCTACTCCTTATTCATAGCTTCGTTTTATATAAAACAACTTTTCATAAAGTTGATTTACCGATAAAATATGTTACATAAGATGTTCTTAATATTCAATTCGTCTGAATATTTAATAACTATTCAAAATTTCCTTAAAGTGGAGCAAATATTGGAGCAAAGTAGGGGCAGTTTACGGTACTAACATCAATCTTATTGATTTTCAACCTCTTTGATATGATTATCGTTATCATAATAGCTATTATTTATATCACCAAATCTCTGTAATAATGTTTCATTGCTTACATTATCACCATCATCTCCATTCCTCCACAGATTCTGGTCTATATCATAATCAGCATCAACTGTAGGCGTAATTTCACCAGGAACTATCACTTTACTCCCATTTCCAGGGATTACACCAGTAACTATTTCTTTACTCCCATTGCCAGGGATTACACCAGTAACTATTTCTCTACTCCCATTTCCAGGGATTACACCAGTAACTATTTCTTTACTCCCATTGCCAGGGATTACACCAGTAACTATTTCTTTACTCCCATTTCCAGGGATTACACCAGTAACTATTTCTTTACTCCCATTGCCAGGGATTATATCAGTAACTATTTTTCTACTCCCATTTCCAGGGATTACACCAGTAACTATTTCTTTACTCCCATTTCCAGGGATTACACCAGTAACTATTTCTTTACTCCCATTTCCAGGGATTACACCAGTAACTATTTCTTTACTCCCATTGCCAGGGATTACACCAGTAACTATTACTTTACTCCCATTACCAGGAACATCAACAACTAACACAGTATTTACTGTATTAGATGTATTGAATACTGATACAGTACAATTAGGACCACTTATGTGTACGACAAGATGACCGTTAACATATACAGAGGCGTTAGTGTTAAGTGTAACGTTATTTATTAAAGTACCTGGTTCGCAGGTAGCCACATTGTCCCAGGATCCATCAATGCAATACATGTAGCTGAGAACGCCATTGTGGTAATAATTGTCGTTGCAGCGGGGATGCACTTCGGTGCCGCTTGGCTCGTATTCGTTGCATTTTCTGTCGCCGCTCAGGATGTTCGAGTCTGTGATTTTGCAGGAGTAGATCACGCTGGGATGTTGAGTTAGCTTGCAGAAGCCTTGAAAAAGGAAAAGTATTTATTAAAATATAAAACCGATTAAACGTAATTAGCAGTCTGGAGTGGCACCAAGTGGCTGAAGACCGTATGGACGCCCTAGGTACCGCTGGAGAGACGAAGTGCAGAAAGACCTCAGCGAACTCGGCGCCGTCGACTGGACAGAAACGGCTTTGGACAGAGTAGCATGGCGGTCTTTGGTGTCGGAGGCCACGATTCACTTCGGGTCGTTGCGCCACAGCAGCAGTAGTAGTAGAAATGTAATTAGTATAGGCGTGGGCTATCTAACTATGTATAAGTATTTCCCTGTATGGGCCGATATAGGCACGTGGATCGGGACACACAGTACATAACATTTATTATGAAGAGCCCCGCAATATACCCAAGTTGAAGATATGCCCCCAGATAGTTGCCTTGTCTGCTGGAAGAGCTGTAATCGTCGTGGAGATTAGAGGTATTCATTTAGCTCAGCCTTTTTCGAATCCGGCCTTCGAGCCTGCCAATTTAGCTCGCGAATATTTGTTAATTTCACAATCCAACCCGTGAAAAGTTAGCGTAGGCCTAACCGCGGCCCGCGGTGGAATGTTTTCGATCCCAGTGCGCCCTCACGAACGGCAAAAGGGTGAAACGCCGGAGTGGGTTTAGTGGGTAGGGCCAAAGAGAATTAAGAAGACATAGAGTGCTCACTCCATACATCGGTTTTGTTACCATAAAGACTATTATTTTCGTAGTCTACATCTAGCGTCAAGTAGCGGAACTATCAGTACTACTACTACTGTAGGGCCAAGTTCTACTCCCCCACTCGCTGGGGGAAAGTAGCAGCCAGTCCCACACACCCTGCGTAAATGCATTCCCACTCCGTCAAAAAAGGCTAGCCTACCGTACAGAAAGGAAACTTCCTACAAAATCGAAGTTTATTGACACCGGTTCAGAGTCGAATCATGTTGTCTCTTTCTAATATATGGCATCCCTTTCGGTTATTTAGGGTTGTACAAAATTCAAGTCATTATCTTATCAGTGGTCGTGCACGCAAAGGGACGTCAAGTTGTGCCAAACCCTAATAATTGCTCGGAGCAATGCTGAGCCGAACGGAGCCGAGTTTGCCCGAAGCGAGGAGTTTCGCACCCCTAGCTGGAGTCAGTTTGGAGGCCCCTGTTAGCCTGGAGCTAACAATAGTTATTTTCACCTCAGCAGCTCGAACAAGCCTACTTTCCTCACTCCAGGGAGTGAAACAATGTAGCTTTTTAATTTAGTGAAGGCCATGAACTTCATACTTTTATTACATTTTTTTTATGGTACGGTACGGTATGGTACGGTCCGGTCCGGTTTCGTCTCGTATCGTATCGTATCGTATCGTACATATTATAATACCTTTTTTTTCTGTTTATTCTGTGTAATTCGAAATACATTTTAACCTTTAATATGTTCTCACTACTGAGGTGAAAAATTATGTGTGCAACACGAGAGCAAAGTTATTTTACATCTCGTGTTTTTGAGTCCCTCGCTACGCTCAACATTCTACCTTAGAATCACTCGCTTCGCTCGTGATTCAATTATAGAATCTTTCGCTTTCTCGGGATTCAAAATAAACACTCGCAAGAAAAACCAACTTTCCTCTCTTGTTGCACAAAATAAATGGTATATGAATGAATGAATGAGTAATGCTTACGTTTACATTCCGGTACAGGAGCGTACCAGTGTCCGTTAGCGCAGTGCGACTGCGCCGGGCCGTCGGGGCGGTAGGGTGGCTCGCACGTCACGCTCAGCGTTACCGAGTCGAACACCAGCCCTGGGCGCGCCGCCCGCCCCGCCACGGTGTACGTTCCATGCTCTGGATACTCGGGCAACACGCATTTAGATGCCCTATGAAAAAAAAACAAAAGCTTTAATCGTTATTTGTTTTACCAAAAGGCAAAGTTGTAGTTTAATTCCTCGCGCTGATATAGATCAAGCAAGTAAAAATTCCAAAATTGAACCGTAGCGCGTGGTTCGAAAAGTGGAATCTTGAGCGTTGCGAGGGTTACACAAACTTTGCTTTAAAACCTTTAATATAAATAACATTAGTAATTATCAATTAAAAAACATAATTAAGATTTGGTTAACATCATTAAACTATAGTGAAGCAGAAGAGTTATTACGAATCGTGTTCTAGTACAATCCAAAATAACCAGACACACACGCGCGTTACACACAGAAACACACACATATCCCAAAAAACAGACACACATAATACTCACTCGCGCGCGCGCACATACACATCATAATCAACAGTCTAACATGTTCACTTCTTTCTCTAATTTAATATTGTTAAAATTATATTATAAAATGTCTGATTATAAAATGTCGGGAAGGAACTGGCTCTTGCGACACAGGGAAACCTGCTTTGAGAGCCAGGAACCAATGTTAAGTAGGTAATAATTTAAAGTTGCAATAAAGTTTTTTTATTTTTATTGGAACACATTTTTTTTCCTCCGCACCAACGCGAGAAATATTATTAACAGTAAAACATTACAAATCCTATCTAATAATCTAATAAACTAATGCCATAAAATATTTATTATTCAAAGTCATCACTCAATTCCACCAGGAAAAATGAGGAAACAACATAAAGCATCCATTTCCATTTCGGCTCTTGCAGATAAAATGCAATGTAATCTAAATCTAAACGGTGCCTGATTGTATAATGTTTTAAGTAAGATAAACTAACGTGTTTGTGGGTGTGGTCGTTCTGTCGCAGAGCTCGTCCGTCTCGTCCGACCCGTCTGCACAATGTAGAGTGCCGTCCTGTCAACATACAATTAGAATTAAACATTCAAACCAGAAGGGCAAAGATGGCCGGCTCTTTATCATTTGTCACCATGCCTGTCACGGTCTAACAAATATGTACCTAAGTGCGAAAGTGACGCATGACATGACAGGTGACAAAAACGCGACCATGATACCGCTGCAGGTGGCAATGACCTTTTATTAATACTAGACGCGTGACGTTCTTTGTTGACAAAACTAAAATGCAGGCAATATTTAGTAGATGATTGTGACAATCTTGACACATTGGCGTCAGTCGTACGATTACTCAATATAGGTTCCGGAACCTATATTTGATGGCTCACGATCGAGCGCCGGGTGCCATATCTACCTCCCTTAACTCCCTTTACTTACATCCATGCCAGGTGGTGTGTCTTTACCTAATTTAATTCAGATCTATGCCATCAGGGATCACAATATCGTATCTCAACTGTTGAATATTCAAGTTCATAGGTTAGCAAGTGCTTTATTTATATACAACGTGAATCCACGTTTGTAGGTGATAAATAAAATTTAAATTCAGTAGCTCTGTGCATGAAACCACGTTCCAGGCCTAAAGATACAGATAAAGAAAGAAAGTTTATTATTCAAGTAGGCATATTACAATGCGCTTATGAACGTCAAATAAAGCTACGCCGGCTCTAACCCTACACCTCTGCCCCGAGAAGATTTAAATCCCCCCTCAATTGGAGGAGGGTAAAATAAAAGTATAAAATCGGATTCTATCGCGTATGTTGAATTTATAATACACCCCGACGTTACGAACCCTTTACAGCGTTCAACCCGTTCTAAATTCATCATCATTAAGCCTTGTGCATATTATTAGCTTAATATTATTATTATTGTGTATATATCGTCGCTCGTGGCTATAAATTCAATATACGCGATATAATCCGTTTTCATAGTTTTATTTCATAAGTAACTATCGCGGTAACCGAAGACAACATTATGTCTCGTACAGGAGAAAATACAAAAATTACCTCATTACATTCAGCATCAGCATCGACGCAAGCGCCGTACGCGCACTGGAACAAATACGGTGCGCAGCTTCGCCCCGCGCAGGACTCCAGCGTCTCATCGGAACCGTCTGCGCAGTTCTTCACGCCGTCGCACAGGTCTGTGGATGATATCTTCTCACCGTTCTTGCAATTGAATTTGCCTCTGAAACATTAAAAAAAGTTGTCATAAATTTCATTTTGGTAGTCTGTTCGGAAAGAGAAGAGTCGTGGAATGTATTGGGCCCCATACATTTCACGACTTTTATCGCTGACTGTACTTTTTTTTCAACAGGCAACTAATACAAAGCCAAATACAAGTAGGTTGCGTTGTTTTATCATATATCTTATGGTCTCCTGTGCCTATTATCAGATCAGCTCATTGGTACCATAATATTGCAATGTCACCCAGCTTAGATATGCAGGTAGGTATGTGAATTTTCAGCTCAATCGAAAAATGTACAGCGATAATAGAATCCATGAAGTGGATAGGCACTTTTGCAGCTCTTTGTACAAATGGCGAACTTAATGCCAAACAGGAATTAAACAACCCAACTTATAGAGTTAGATAAGTCTGCAATGATTTTAATAGCACCCACAGTGAAAGTATTATTTATACGTCATAATTTCATAGAAGTTTGACGTTTAAATGTGGTATTTTCTATAAAAAGGGACCTTATTGTCGATGGCGCTTAAGCCATTATTAACGATGCTCCGATATAAATACAATGCCGCGCAACGCTGTGCGGCGTCAGCGTGTTAGAAATATTGTATTAGCACCCTTATAATACCTACGCATGTGTGTATCACACCTAACCTCCTTTCTGTATATGTCACTATGAATTTATCTATTCTCTTTGGTATCGACTACGCTGATGATCGGACGTGGCTCCCTATTTTACAAGTATATTTGTGTATTCAAGACAATAAAACAAATTGATATGCGAACAGTGACTGTTTATTTTCCACTGCCCTTGCGGAACCTGGTATCCGCGCAATAGGTTCTGGGCACAGTCACGATTTACACTCGCTGTTCACTGTCACGCCGTCTCCACGTGGGTTCTACTTCGGATCGCCGGTAAGCGCATTTATCATGGCCGCCGAGTTGAATCATTCTCCAAGCTACTCCAGCCAATCAATTGAAAAGCTGCGAGGCTCTGAAAACTACCAGACGTGGAAGTACCAGATCAGGATGCTGCTGACCCTCGACGGCTTGTGGGAGACTGTGGAAGGGACAGACGTGGACCCGTCGCACGTCAAACGAGCATTGGCTCGCATCGGTCTCAGCGTGTCGACCGCGTGCCTACAACACATTCGACAGGCTACTACTTCAAAGGAAGCATGGGATAACCTCAAATCGGTATTTGAGAATAAAGGTCTGTACAGGCGCGTGCTGCTCTTGCGGCAGTTGCATCGTATAGAATATAAGCAATTTAATTGCATGTCCCGTTACCTGGAAGCGGTGATGTCGCTCGTGCATCAACTAGCGGACATTGATAAAAATATTGAAGACAAAGAAGTGGTGGAACTACTTCTTAGCGGACTGCCAGATGAATACGACGCCCTGGTAAGCAACCTCGAGACTGCGAATATTGCCGACAACAACCTCACCGCTGACATGGTGAGATCTCGCCTTCTCCAAGAAGAATCGCGGAAAAAGGAAGGATCTTCCTATGTGGATGAAGCCGCTATGTTTTCCAAGGCAAGAAATCATTCCGTCAGTGCAACACCGAGACAACAAAAGCAAGTTATTTGTCACTATTGCGGAAAAGGAGGCCACGTAAAAAGCAAATGCTTCAAATATAGGAAAGACAAGGTGAAGAATCGGTCACTTCTAGCTACCGAGTCATCGAAAGCATTCTTTGCTAAGAAGTCAACCTTTTACCTGGACTCTGGTTGCTCCAATCATCTTTGCAATGACAAGACAATCCTGAAGGACTACAAGGAGTTGCCGGGCGAAGGAAGTAAAGTGACTTTGGCCAATGATGACTCTATATCAGCTGAAGGTGTCGGGGAACTACTAGTGGGTGGTGTCATCGATAAACTTTATAAGGTATTATATGTCCCTAACTTGACCGCTAATTTGTTATCTGTGAGTAAATTGTGTGATATAGGCTATACTGTAGTTTTTACCAAAGATAAATGTAATATATATAATAGTTGTAAAATTCATGGCAACCCTATTACCTCAGCATTTAATAGGAATGGTTTATATGAATGGGTTGGGTGTAGTCAAGAGAAAGGAACTTCGCAAGAAGTGCACTCTTCCATGTTCTTGCATAATAGGCAATATACACAGAGTGCTAATGTAGCTGTTTCTTCTCTGCCAGTTCAACTTCTACATTCCCGTTTAGGTCACCTTAGCTTTAAAAGCATGTGTACTCTAAGGGATGATCCTGCAACCGGCATCAAATTTCAGGAAACTTCTGGTGTAAAGTGTGAGACCTGTCTGCTTGGGAAGCAAGTTTCCTTGCCGTATCCCGTGGGCGAGGCTACACGTGCAAACAAACCTTTGCAACTTGTGCATAGTGATGTAGCAGGTCCGTTTCAAGAAGACAGCATTGGCGGTGCGAGGTTCATGGTAACCATGACTGACGACTACACCAGGAAGTCACACATCTTCCTCATGCGTCATAAATCCGAGGTAATTGAACATTTTATTACTTATAAGAATTTGGTAGAAAAACAATTAGGATTGCCAATTAAAACACTTCGGACAGATTTTGGGTCTGAATATTGTAACAAAAGTTTTGCTGATTTTCTTAGAAAAGAGGGTATTGTTCATCAGAAGAGTGTACCTTATTGCCATCAGCAGTGTGGTGTTGCTGAGAGACTGAATAGGACTCTTCTTGACAAAGCTAGATGTATGCTATATGAAGCTGGTCTCAGCAAGCGTTTTTGGGGTGAAGCAGTTATGACTGCCGCATACTTAAAGAATAGGAGTCCAACAAGTGCATTGTCGGGACGTACTCCTGAAGAGCTCTGGACAGGTACTACACCAGACCTCAGGCATCTTCACGTCTTTGGCTGTATTGCCTATTCCTTAATACCTAAAGAAAATCGTCGCAAACTTGATCCTAGAAGCAAACCTTATATTTTTGTTGGTTACAGTGAAACAACAAAAGGGTTTAGGCTTTTGGACCCACTGAACCCTAAGAAAGTAATTTTGTCTCGAAATGTTGTGTTTTTAGAAGATACATTTTACAACTACTTAGATAAACTAAGTTTTAACCAATCTGACAATGAGAATATATTTTATGAATTTGAATTTACTTATAATGATAATGCTAAATCTAGTCATAATAATATTGAAAATAATGATAATTTAATTCCTAGTCAGGATAATGTAATTGAAATCCCTAGTGATAGTAATGAAAATTTAGTTTCTAGTCAAACTGATGAGGATTCAATGTCTATTCAAAATGAGCAAATTCCCATCTGTAACTCAAGAAGTGAAGAACATATGTGTAATCAAAAAACTGATGATTCTTCCATGGCTTTTTCAGATTCAGAGGAATTCTGTACCGGAAGCGAGAATGAGGAGCCAGGCTGCTCTACTTCGGGCTCAGGTGACTCGTCGAGCGAGTCTATAGTGCTGTCGCCGCGACCGTCACATTCAGGGGAAGCCCTGCCCCCAGCTGATGCGCCGGCTGTACATTCCTCACGTCCCGTACGTACTACAAGGTCACAAAAACCCAAAAGGTATGCTGATTATACGTCAGACTACTCCATGGTAGCGCACAACGCTGCGTCTGTCTGCAATCTAGATGTACCCCTATCGTATAAGGATGCTGTCACTGGTCCCCTTGGTGCAGAATGGTCTACCGCAATGAAGTGTGAGTATGACTCTCTCATAGCTAATAAAGTTTGGAGATTAGTTGATAGGCCACATAACATTAATGTAATAAAGTCAAAATGGGTATATAAAATTAAAACAGATGCATCGGGTAATTTTGATAAATTTAAAGCGCGCCTTGTTGCCATGGGTTATACACAAGTCCCTGGTGTGGACTATAAAGACACATTTTCACCAGTTGTAAGACATAGTACAATGAGAATATTGTTTGCTTTAGCTTGTGAGTATAATTTAAGCATAGATCACATTGATGTGACCACAGCTTTTCTCAATGGAGACCTTGAGGAAACCATTTATATGGAACTTCCACCAGGCTTTAATCATAACCATAAAAATAAAGTTTGTTTGTTGCAAAAAGGTATCTATGGTCTTAAACAAGCTAGTAGAATTTGGAATAACAAAGTAAATAGAATACTGTGTGAAAATGGGTTTATTCAAAGTAGACATGAACCTTGTATCTATATAAGTAAAGATAAAAATAGCTTAGTAATAGTTGCACTTTATGTAGACGACTTTTACATTTTCTCTAATAACGACTCTTGTAAAAATAATCTTTTTAATATACTACAAAGTAAGTTTCATTGTAAAAACTTAGGAAACTTAAAGAGTTGTCTAGGCATCAATGTCGTAAGGGAGGGAGATGTATTGAAGTTGGATCAAAGTGACTATATTATGAAAGTACTTAAGCGGTTTAATATGGAAAATTGTAAACCTGTTTCTACACCTATGTCTGTAGGATGTAAATTTGCAACTGATGGAGAAAACTTATGTGATGAAACCTATAATTATAGAGAACTTATTGGTTCCTTGATGTACTTAGCTGTTTGTACCAGGCCAGACATAGCATATGCTTGTAGCCATTTGAGTCAGTATAATTCAAAGTTTAATAAAAGTCATTGGCTTGCAGCGAAACGGATTTTGAGATATCTAGCGGGAACAATTAACTATTCCTTATATTTTATAAAGAGTAGAGAATTGAATTTAACCGCATATGCTGATGCCGACTGGGCTAATGATGTAGATAGACGTTCTTATACTGGTTTTGTAATAAAGTTAGGCTCGAACTGTATACATTGGGAATCACGCAAACAGCGGTGTGTTGCACTTAGTTCTACAGAAAGTGAATTCATTTCAATTAATGATGTATGTAAAGACCTATGTTTCATCAAGAATATTTTGTTTGAAATTTTACATGTGAAACCTTACATCACTGTGTTTAATGACAATCAGAGCGCGCACAAGCTTTTACTTTGTAAAGAATATTCACATAAGCGTACTAAGCACATAGATGTACGGTATCACCACATAAAGGACTTGGTACATAATAATGTGTTAACAGTAAAATACTTACCAACCGAAGAAATGATAGCCGATGTACTTACCAAACCGCTGAGTCTATGTAAACATTCTAAATTCATTCAGAGCATGAACATAAAGTTAGATAATTAGGTATGTTTGCATGTGTGAAAGTAAGGTCATTATATAATAGTTTATTTTGCTTACAAATGTACATGTGCAATCGTAAAAATAGCATGCACTGTCTCTTCACTTTGTCCATGTTTGTGTCGTGTGAAAGCATGTTATTATACGAATGTGTATATGGATAGAGTTAGTCTCTACTTAAGGCAAGCATTATTGTAAATGTAAACTGATATAATTGATATTATATTGAGTTCAAGCCTTTTATCAGGGATGTGCCAATACACATTGATAACTTATTCTTGTTTTGTATAATGTTCTGTGTGCTCATGTTGTGTTTATGCATTGGTCTTATAAGTATGAGGGGAAGTGTTAGAAATATTGTATTAGCACCCTTATAATACCTACGCATGTGTGTATCACACCTAACCTCCTTTCTGTATATGTCACTATGAATTTATCTATTCTCTTTGGTATCGACTACGCTGATGATCGGACGTGGCTCCCTATTTTACAAGTATATTTGTGTATTCAAGACAATAAAACAAATTGATATGCGAACAGTGACTGTTTATTTTCCACTGCCCTTGCGGAACCTGGTATCCGCGCAATACAGCGCCATCGACAATAAGGTCCCTTTTCATAGAAAATGTCCCAAGTAACACTTGCACTGCGTGTACTATCAAAATCGTTGCAGATTTATCTTGGTCTAACACTATCTCTTTTCTTTTGTAAAATAATGATTCATTTCTACGTGTCTCACTTGACTACTTGCGTCTCGTTCCTGCAGCGCGGCAGGAGCTCGTCGGAGCCGTCCGCGCACTCCTGCGCACCGCTGCACGGCGCCGTGCCATCCACGCACGCGCCGTACGCGCAGCGGAACAGGTTTGACTGGCATCTGAAAGGATTAAGGATGACTCACGTTAGGCCGGGCCGTGTCCGGGCCGGAGCTTCCGGCGCTTCGTTTTCTATGGAAAGCATCACGTGATCACCTGTCATGTCATAGAAAAGTAAGCGCCGGAAGCTCCGCCGGTCACGGCCCGGTCTAACGCGAGTCATCCTTTAATCAGTTTTATGACTTCTACAATATATTTAATTGACATCCAAAAAAATAATTTCATGTAACAATACTACTTAATATGATAAAGCGTAAAATTAATTGACATATTTAAACCTACACTACCCCTCTTTTCCGTATGTTTTAAGAAACTAAACAAAGGTAAAAGGATACATCTATATTTATTTTAAATGCTAGAGTATGCAAAAGGGAAATTTGAGTTTACTTCTTTACAAATTTTCCATTATTACGAAAGAAAAAGGATCTGAGTGAGGTTAGTTTTTTGGAATCTAATTACAAATCAGAGTTTAGCGTCTCCCGAGCGTTGACTTCTAATCAACTCTATGACTGAGCACTACTCGACGCAATGTTGGCGCAAAGTGCAATGTTTTTTACCGCATATTCCGACAGAGGGCGTGCGTTTCGTCGCTCGCGTCTGGGCAGTCGACTACGCCATCGCATTTGCCGTCGAAAGGGATGCAGGTTCCGTCTCGGCAACGCCACTGGTTTTTTCTGCAATACGAAACGTTTCTTTGTTTAAACTTTATTGCACGATTTGACGATAAGTAGGTACCTGCTCCTCGACTCTCAGGTATTTCTCCGAGTTTGAGGTTAAGCGACTCAATTAACATGCCTATATCAATGTCTGGTATTCTACAGCAACTAGTCTACAACAGTCAACTAGGTACTTGCATACAGTGCGAACTCCATACATCAGTTTTGTTACCAAAACTACTATTATTTTCGTAGTCGACATCTAGGGTCAAGTAGAGGAATTATCGGTACTGCTACTCGACAATAGATGTCGCGACGAACGGAAAGTCTAATGCTCAACGATTTTCAGCTAATATTGTAATTTTCAACTTCTTCTGCTTATAATATTAATTGTAAATTGTTGAGCAATACACTTTTCGTCAGTCGCAACACACGGGACATCTAGTGTCGAGTAGCAGTACTGATAATTCCGCTACTTGACGCTAGATGTCTACTACGAAAATAATAGTTTTGGTAATAAAACCGATGTATGAAGTGAGCACTCTATGTCTACTTAATTCTCTTTAGTTTTTGTGACTTAAGTGTTTAGAACATAGTCTCTTTTACCTGATCCTGCCAATTTATGAAGAAAAAAACAATTAGCGTTCTTACCGACACCCGGACTGCCGCCTGTGTCGATGCAGCACCAGATCCTGAAGGTCTATCTGATTTCTGAAAAAAAAAAAGTATTAAATCGTCAAATGGTCTCAATCAAATCGTTGTGTAGACGTCTGTGTACATGTCCATAATAAGATTGATATACGACTCTGGGATAAGCTGGGCGCGGAGAGCTTCCCATATAAGGTCGCGTGGTAGATGGTCAAACGCCTTGTCAAAGTTCAAACGCCTTCTTAAGGTTGACACTACAGTGTTGCCACTTTTTATTTTCTACTCTTTTTTGCCAGACTTGCAATCCTACCAGGAAACCATACTACTGTAACATGTGTTAATTGTACTCACGAACTGAGCGCGCACGTGTATTCATCGCTGCCATCGGCGCAGTCGCGCGCACCGTCGCATCGCCGGTCCAGGCTCACGCATGCACCGTCCGTGCACGAAAATTCATTCTTACTGAAATATATTATATTACACAGAATAAGTAAGTATTAAGTAATAGGATGATGACAAAAGGGTTTAATTAAAGCAGGGGTTCCCATTCCAAGTTTTATCAATAAAAACAATGTTTAATTTTTATTTAATACTTCTAATGCAACGAGCAAGGCCAGCTGTTAGCCTTAAAGGTAATGAATACCTAGAAAATAGGAACAAACTAAGTAAAATACAATGAATTAATTAGTAATAACTTACAACAAATTATGCCGAAAACTTGTTATTTACCTGCAAAAGTTTATCCGGTCGGGGTAAACCGCTGTCAAAACCGGCGGTGAGGCTGAAATCAAAGGAAATAATTTACTTTTAATAAACAAATCAACGACAAATTGGGCCCCACAAAATCGAATCCGAAATCGCGGCAATCCTCGAAGGCGTTGGCGAGATGATCTCAACGCCTTTGACAGGAACTGGTGGGAGACGGGTCAAGAGCGGGATACGTGAAAATGTAGATGGGAGGCCTTTGCCCAGCAGTAGGACACTAGGCTCATATAAATAAAATAAAACAACAAACAATTTTAAGCTTTTAAGATTCCCCGGCAAGCTCGGCCGAATTGCACCTTCCGATACAAACGTAGTTCCGCTCTCATTTTAAAACTTCGTGTTGGATTGTAATGAAACTTTGCACATACAATAACATGGGGTATATCTAGGTCTGAAATTAGTTTATATAGCTCCAGTTTATAAAACAAACGAAATAGAACAAAAACAAGTTTTGTATGAAAAACTTATATTCGCTGTATTTTTTTACTGGTATCTGAAGCTACATAAACTTATTACAGACATAGATATACCTTATCCTATTGTAAGTACAAAGTTTCAGAGCAATCTAGCTAGTCGTTTTAAAATGAGAGCGGAACTACGTTTGTGGAGAACCGAGCTTGCCGGAGACCCTTTTTCTAAAAAAATGGTTCGTTATTGGGACATGGTGTTGTATACCTTTTTAGTGTGGAATTTAATAAGCTTTCGTTTCGCCATACACAGTATTCACATTAAACCCAGATATTCCGAGAAAAAAAGAAAAATCACGCCACGCTCCGCAAGCGCTCCTGGCCATAGTGTAGTGCCTAACAGGTCGGACAGTGGCCGGCTAAAGCACTGGTCCTCCACATGTTAGTTTGAAATAACTTTGTAAATTTAATTTAATCTTATTTATTTATTTGGGGCATTTTCTATAAAAAGGGACCTTATTGTCGATGGCGCTTACGCCGCACAGCGTCGCGCGGCATTGTATTTATATCGGAGCATCGTTTATAATGTCGTAAGCGCTATCGACAATAAGGTCCCTTTTTATAGAACATACCACATTTAAGCTTATATCTCAGTCAGATTAGTGTCAGGTTTGCCCATTTTTCTGTTTTTCATTATATTTTTTATATATTTAAAATATACTTAAATATCTACAGTCTAATTAAATCAGTTTATAGCTAAATAGGCTGGCCTTGTCCGACAATGGAGACCTTACAAATGGCGTGTAGCGGCCCATTGTTCTAAAGAAAGCGCCCTTTACCTTGCAAACGGGGGCATGAGTCACCGTGCCTAGACACGCCATTACTAGACTATAGTGTGGCATACCTACAGGTCAAACATATAACAAGTTACAGTCAAAAATAGTAACTATCAACAAAGATATCAAGATACATTCACCACTAGGTGCCTAGCTACATTGCCAATTGTTTACGCTCCGTAGCGAACGAAACGGCAATTGGTCTCTGTCACACTAATGGGGAAGAGTGATAGAGAGATGACTACGCTACGCTAAAAAATCCGGCCAAGTGCGAGTCGGACTCGCGCACCGAGGGTTCCGTACTTTTTAGTATTAGTTGTTATAGCGGCAACAGAAATACATCATCTGTAAAAATTTCAACTAGCTATTACGGTTCATGAGATACAACCTGGTGACAGACAGATGGACAGCGGAGTCTTAGTAATAGGGTCCCGTTTTTACCCTTTGGGTACGGAAATGGTTATCCTCCTATCCTGTAGTAAATATTCTAAAAATCGACATCTAATCAAGAATTTTGTCCGGGATGCCCGTGCGGGCGATGTTCGATGTCAAGGTCGGTCGGTTATCGTTATCAGTCGCCTGAAAATACTTAAAATTCTTAAAAATTCAAAAATCTCAAGCGAAGGGGCATAGCTGTGGTGAATACTCGCAATGTACATCAAATTGTTTAAAGAGTACCTATATTACCTATATTTTTCTTTTAAATAAATATTCTTATTCTTATTACACATCAAGGAAAGTAACCTGCGATAGATATTGCACATCGGAATTTCGACTTCGTAAAGCGTTGTCTGCTAGCTCTCGTCTCCCATATTCTCTTTCTAAAGACCGAAGTGCAAAGGGGCACACTGACTACCAGTCCGCCGGACGATAACAGCCTGTCAGTTAATCAAAAAAGTAAAGTAAAAAAGTAAAGTAGTAAAGCAAAAAAATATCAGTTATTGTTTCGTAAGTCGGACCCGACTGTCACCAAAAAAATGCACTATGTTTATTGCAAAAGCTGCAACAGCTATGGTCGACTATTGTTTTAAGTTTAAAATTCCTGTAACGTTATTATTTATTGTATTAGTTAATTAGGGTCCATCTCTGTCTTGAGTAAAAGGAGTATTGTTTATTTTATTGTGTAATTTTTAGCGAGAGAAAGTTGTCTTGTCTATACTCTGATTTGTAATTAGATTCCAAAAAACTAACCTCACTCAGATCCTTTTTCTTTCGTAATAATGGAAAATATGTAAAGAAGTAAACTCAAATTTCCCTTTTGCATACTCTAGCATTTAAAATAAATATAGATGTATCCTTTTAGCTTTGTTTAGTTTCTTATTTAATACGGAAAAGAGAAAAAGTGAGGTTAGTTTTTTGGAATCTAATTACAAATCAGAGTTTATGTCCGCTACAAAAGGATACGGATCACAGGAGCATTCTATTTTACTTCATCACTCCGACAAACCATTACTAAAGTTTGTACTGTAAATCTTTATTTTTCTTTCGTTGTTTTAGGTAGTACAAATATATAACATAAGCTACCTCGTCTATTTTGTTAGGGTCTCTATTGTTTGACATAATTATTGAAAGTCATAACGTAATGATTGTCATATTATCATTAGTCATAATTTGGTTTTTCTCAGAAACGCGTAACTTTCAGGATTGCCATAAAACAAACCTAACCTATCTATAGGATAACCCGAGGAAAATCCTGAAAAGTTAACGGTTTCAGAATTATGACTAAAGATAATATGACAATCATTACATTATGACTTTCATTAATTATGTCAAACAAAGGGACCCCATTTTGTTAACGTACTGTTACAGTAACGTTGGTCAACTAGGTATTCGACGAGATTAGATGTTACTTATTTTAACCGTTAATAGGGTAGAGGAGGTATATATGAAGTTCATAAAAAAGTAACTTTAACAATTGATTTTAGTATTTGAAGGGCTCCTTATGAATATTTTAGAAACAAAAGAAATTACAGCCAAATAGGCACTATCATATTTAAGTAGTGGTCTAAAAAATGAAGTGGTAAGCATATGGCCGGTGCCCTATTAGGAGTTAACCACACCATTCGATTGTCATCATTAGTATCAGTATTATATTATATTATACTAACTGTATTATATTTAAGATAGTTTTATTACAATATGTCTCCACCACTTCACCGTTTTACTATAAAAAAAAACACAAGCACGCATTTCAAGGAAAGGAATGGTCAACACGCGCAGTGCAAAGTGTTGTTCTGGTAAAAAATTCGCACAGCTGTAAAAATCCCTCGTCCTCGGAACTGTAAAAATAAAGACCACTTTTTTTATCACTAATGGTTGGACAAAATCTTCGATCTGCCAAACTCAGGACAGGCAGATGGCAAAATGTTCTCACACTAAAGGCAATTATCAGTGTTGGGCATTGTGAAACATAAAACAATACAAAATAACCGACAAAGAAACAAAGTGAAATGCATAATTCTATAGGGTAACAAACCGGAAAAGACTAAAGGTTTTTAGCTATCCTACCCAATTATGCAATATCTATTTAAGTAGTAACAGTTACGCAAATTACGAAAATGAACAGATTGCGCGTAACTGTAAAATAATTATAATTAAATTTGGTTGTTTATAATATCATATTTACATTTAGAGACGTCTTTGTAACATGCTTAAAGCTTGGCGCGCTCCATCGGTTCTTGTAATACGAATCTTATATTAAGTGTTGAAGCCGGCGTTGTCGCACCGCCGGCTAAACACTTTCAACAAAGACTAGTGTTGTTGGTAATGACCCTCTCAAAGGGCTCAGATTAACCTGCTCTATACACAACGAGTTAATTCATTACAATTCGTTTTCAGTTTCAGTTTCCTTCGAATCCTTCAATTGTTAAGAGTAACTGGCAGCATTAAGTAGTTTGCCTTTTTAAAATTTCATAGTTAATAGTTTATAGTATTATTAGGTTTGTTTTGTTAGGTTTTGTTTGTTGATATTAGTTAGGTAATGGTTTTAAAATGGTTATGTTTTTTGAATTAGAAGGAGGACTTTGTAAAAATGATTTTTTGTTTATAATTGAAAGTGGACTTATATGGCCTTGGGACCAAACGCTTTTCGTTATAAAACCTTTTTGTGACAATTGCGGTGAGAATGTGACATCGCGCGGTGTTGAACATTTTATAGTGGACGTTAGTTTTGGTCTAAATATACAAATATTGCTGGACTCTGATTATTTTTGGTGTTGTTTTTGCGACGCAGCAGTATTTGCAGCACATAGGCCAGACGAGTATCAGGCCTACTCGCCAGACACACGTTATACGTTGTAAAAAAGGTAGATAATGTTTACATTTTTTTTCATTTTTACGTTTTTACATGGTTTTATTACAGTTGAATACATTTTTAGTAATTCGTTACTTGATATCGCCCTGGCAATTGCTATTTTCATAAATAATAGCTACGAAATTTTAAAAAATTCTTCCCCTCGTAACTATAGTTTTTGAACCAAGGGTCAAAAAATATTAAAGAGATGATCAAATGTGAGGCTTATTAAGTAGGTTCAATTAACACTATATCTATTGAATAAAATCGGTTGATCCTTTTTGAATAATCGCAACAACTGTTCCTTTCTTACTTAAAGGACGTAAGTGTCGCTAAAACATTCCATAAAAGCGCCCTTTTGATTGAGTGTATTAATTGTGACGGGCCGGTCGGGCCGACTAGGAAATTCTCCTTTCACAACTAAAACTGAAGTCAATGTGCTTGCCAAATGTTTCGTGGCGGTCCATCTTATTTTTTTAGGGAGCCTATATAGTGTTAATTGAACCTACTTAATAAGCCTCATTTGATCATCTCTTTAATATTTTTTGACCCTTGGTTCAAAAACTATAGTTACGAGGGGACGAATTTTTTAAACTTTCGGAGCTATTATTTATGAAAATAGCAATTGCCAGCCGATATCAAGTAACGAATTACTAAAAATGTATTCAACTGTAATAAAACCATGTAAAAACGTAAAAATGAGAAATAATGTAAACATTATCTACCTTTTTTACGACGTATGACGAGTGTCGTGTCATCGTGTGTCTGGCGAGTAGGCCTGATACTCGACTCGTCTGGCCTATGTGCTGCAAATACTGCTGCGTCGCAAAACCAACACCAAAAATAATAGTCCAGCAATATTTGTATATTTAGACCAAAACTAACGTCCACTATAAAATGTTCAACACCGCGCGATGTCACATTCTCACCGCAATTGCCACAAAAAGGTTTTATAACGAAAAGCGTTTGGTCCCAAGGCCATATATACAAGGCCACTTTCAATTATAAACAAAACATGGTTTTTACAAAAAAAAAACATTTATTCAAGCTGCAAGGCTCATAATCAGTTTTTACACGTCATAAAAAATAATAAGAAAACAATATAAAATTAAAATTGACAAAGTTACCTAACATTGGTATTGACAAAGTCCTCCTTCTATGTCAAAAAACATAACCATTTTAAAACTAAAAATGGTAGTTTGGTAATAGTTTTTTTTTTAACTATTACCAAACTAATATTAACAAACAAAACCTAACAAAACAAACCTAGATAATAATAGGTACTATAAACTATTAACTATGAAATTTTAAAAAGGCAAAGTACTTAATTCAGCCAGTTACTCTTAACATTTGAAGGATTCGAAGGAAACTGAAACTGAAAACGAATTGTAATGAATTAAATTGTTGTGTATATAGGTAGAGCAGGTTAATCCCGTTAATCTGAGCCCTTTGAGAGGGTCATTACCAACAACACTAGTTTTTGTTGAAAGTGTTTAGCCAGCGGTGCGACAACGCCGGCTTCAACACGATAAGATTCGTATTACAAGTATATTCTAAGAACCGATGGAGCGCGCCAAGCTTTAAGCATGTTACAAAGACGTCTCTAAATGTAAATATGATATTATAAACAAATTATAATACATTTACAGTGACGCGCAATCTGTTCATTTTCGTAATTTGCGCAACAGTTACTACTTAAATAGATATTGCATAATCCGTTAGGGTAGGATAGCTAAAAAACTTTTTTCTCTCACTAGCTCGGAAAGCCGTCTTTTATCCTTTAAAACAAGCGGGGAAAAACGCATTTTATCCACTAGTGGGGAAAGTAATTTGACCTTGGATGGAGCGTGTTTAAGTAGCTTGACAGATAACAAAACGTAAAACTATGGAATGTAGAGTTAAGGAAACGAATCTTCATATATCAAAAAGTGACTGTAAAAAACAGTAATTAGGTGGCGCCACAATGCAATCGAGTACCAATTTTTGACGGTCTCTTAGCCTTGTCGGTAGTGACCCCGCCTATGAAGCAGGAGGTCCCGGGTTCGAATCCTGGTAAAAGCAGGAGCATTTATTTGTTTTTTTTTTTATTACAAATATTTGTTCCTGGGTTATGGATTTTGTCTATGTACCTATATAAGGACCAGTTTTTCTTTGTGTAGGAATATATTTGACCTCTCCTATAATAGTTAACTTGTCGTACATGTATATATTTTCTTCTTTAAAATGAAGATGGCAAATATAATCATTTGCTTTTAATGCAATTCCTAACGACTTTTTCCAACTTTCTAACCGTGCTGGAGTCTGGGAATTAAAGAAACATGAAGAATGGTTGAAGTAAAATTGATAATTTACTAAAAAAATTTATAAAAGTAACAATTTAGTACTTTTTTTAAATATTTTACAAACTTACCGTTGGTCGGAAAAATGATATGGACTTCGTAACTTTTTTCAGATTTTTCACCTTACGCCCACTTTGGCAACTGTTTACGACGCAAACTTTTCCCATATTAATTTAATTTATATATATATCCTATATAGCGGCGGCTTTGCCCCAAGGCCTGGTAAGCCCAGGCCCGGGGCGGCGGTGGCTAATAGATAACAGGGGTGGCAGTCTAAATAATGCGTACTGAGAAAGAGGGCGGCTAGTTTGACTGCAAGGTACCTAGCACTTGGTTCCTAGGCGGGCAAGACTTTAAATCTGCGAAATATGAAATCCTAAATCATTATTAAAATAAATATCTTAAACATTTAAATAACAATTTTAAATCACTGACAGCGCACTTCACTCCGTCAATGAAGTCTAATTTCATGTCATATCGTTGTGCCACCCTAGCGCCACCGGACAGATTTCGAACTATTATTTACAGCTAACTGCTGTACACTTTTACACTTTTTGATACATGAAGATTCGTTTCCTTAACTCTACATTCCATACGTAAAACGCTCATAATATTGGTTCGTTCGATATTAATTATCATTAAATAAATGGTTTGAGAATCTAATAAAAAATATCAGATTTAGCCTTATTTAATGATTTTTAGTCATAAACCTTAAAATTCCATAATAAACGTTTGTTTTTTAATAACTATGTTAAATTTAATTCTGAACGCACAAGTTAAGTCGACGCAATTTCAAAACGCATCATTGACATTTCATACGTCAGAAATGTCAACATTGTCAACAAAAATTTTACTTAACTTCTCACGTAAAAGTACAGAATTTCCAGTTTTTTATTATAATATCGTAAAAAAAATGAGTGGTTCCAGTTGATGAAGATGATCTAACGCCTGTGGATGTTGCACTTTCCTCGCTATAGTGAGGGGAAAAGTTTTGTGTTACACACGGGTGCAAATGTATTTTACTGCTCGTGTTTCAATTCCACACTCGCGGGTAAAATACAACTTTGCACCCTTGTATAACAAATAACTATAGTCTTTTCCGGTTTGTTACCCTATAGGAATTATGTATTTCACTTTGTTTCTTTGTCGGTTATTTTGTATTGTTTTATGTTTCACAATGCCCAACACTGATATTTTGCCTTTAGCGTGAGAATATTTTGCCATCTGCCTGACCTGAGTTTGGCAGATAGAAGATTTTGTCCAGACTCTTAGTGATAAAAAAAGTGGTCTTTATTTTTACAGTTCCGAGGACGAGGGATTTTTACAGCTGTGGGTGCGAATTTTTTACCAGAACAACACTGCACTGCGCGTGTTGACCATTCCTTTCCTAGAAATGCGTGCTTGTGTTTTTTTTAAATAGTAAAACGGTGAAGTGGTGGAGACATATTGTATTAAAACTATCTTCTTAAATATAATACACTGAGTAATACTGATACTAATGATGACAATCGAATGGTGTGGTTAACTCTTAATAGGGCACCGGCCATATGCTTACAACTTCAGCTTTTAGACCACTACTTAAATATGATAGTGCCTATTTGGCTGTAATTTCTTTTGTTTCTAAAATATTCATTATCTTCAAATACTAAAATCAATTGTTAAAGTTACTTTTTTATGAACTTCATATATACCTCCTCTGCCCTATTAAGGGTTAAAATAAGTAACTAGACACTAGACCCTACTCATAGTGTTGTGTTCCTGCCGGTGAGTAAGGTTGCCAGAGCTCGAGGGAGAGGAGTGTTAGGGTCGGCAACGCGCATGTAACTCCTCTGGAGTTGCAGGCGTACATAGGCTACGGAGACTGCTTAACATCAGGTGGGCCGTATGCTTGTTTGCCACCGACGTAGTATAAAAAAAAAAAGTAACATCAAATCTCGTCAAATACCTAGTTGACCACTATGATTACAACTATCTCGCCACTGTAAATTGTATCACAAGGGACTCATCGTAAAAATGTCCTTGTCATTTCCGGTGATCTAAATGATGTTAGTGGAAATAGACCATACTACTAATTGCACACTGACCAACATAAGACGGACTCTCTCGCTATTCAAATTACCGAGGAGGGCGAGCTGCACTTAGGGTTGTACTTATGTCGGGTATTAGTACTATGCCTTATGGGAAACGGTCGAAGAGATAGTTCAGATCCGGAAACCGCCACCAACTTTTAGTATGTTGTTGGGCATGGTATTGGATCTCCAAAACTGCCGGGAGACAGCGGCGCCGGCCATCTACTTCAGCGGAATGACGTCATCAAAATGACTCCCGCCTCGTTGCGAATATTGCATTTTGCACCCAAACTATGCATTGCACATACACGTGTAGGGTATTAAACGAAAGCTAATAAAATATCGCGGTTGACCGCCATAGCGGCCAGCCGCTATAACAACCGCGTCAGGCGTCTGGCCGCTCAAACGAACCGCCTTAGAGGCCAACCGCTAGTGAGTTAGGGGCCTTAGACCAATCGTCATGTATGGATCAGTGTTAGGCCCTATGTTAAGATGAATGTGTGATGTGTGGATGTGACAAGAATGGATAGGATAAAGTCTGTCTGTCTGTGTGTTACCTCTTCACGCTTAAACCGCTGAACCGATTTATTTGAAATTTGGCATAGAGATAGTTTGAGTCCCGGAGAAGGACATAGGACAGTTTTTATCCCGAAAATCATCCCTTAAGAGGGTCAAAAGCGGGGTGGAATTGAGATAATTGTTTTATGACCTGATATTTTTTTAGATAAATTAATAATTTGCTACATACAATACAATAAAAAATATAATAATAAAATGTTATGAGTAAGCTATTGATATGCTGTGCCCTTACAGGGTCCATGTGAGACATTGTATATTATTATTTACATCTATACTGTACCATGGTTGCAATAAAGAATTATGAATTATAATTAACTAATTGCCTGATAATTTGTGTGAACTTGACACCAATGACACCACTTGAATATAATTGTAATAATAAATCTATGAAATGTAAATGCATGTTAGTAATTAAGTATTTAATGTATTTATAGTAAAATTTACACGCCGGAAGTCGGCAGAATTAAGGATGACTCACGTTAGACCGGCCCGTGACCGGGCCGGAGCTTCCGGCGCTTACTTTTCTATGGCATGACAGGTGATCACGTGATGCTTTCCATAGAAAACGAAGCTCCGGAAGCTCCGGCCCGGTCACGGCCCGGTCTAACGTGAGTCATCCTTTATGCTGGACTAATATTTCGATGTAACATCTGTGTTAACCATGATTCTAGCAAATAAATTACAAATTACAATGAAATAAAACTATGAAAACGGATTATATCGCGTATATTGAATTTATAATACATCCCGACGTTTCGAACCATACCAACCATAGTGAGCCAGATAGATGCTCCCACATATAAATTGGCTCAGTACCTCGCGGGAGCCCTCTCAGCATTACGTGGTAACACTAGCACGCATACAAAGGATTCTTACCATTTCATCGGTGAGATTAAAGACCTAACATTGACTGATGATGAGATCATGGTCAGTTTTGACGTCCAGTCGCTATTTACAAGCCTACCGGTACAAGACTGCATTGAAATTGTCAAGAAGAGGTTATGTGATCAGAACATGTCAGAGGAATATGCTAAGCTGTTGGAACATTGCCTTACATCTGGCTACTTGCTATGGAATGGTGAATTCTACCTTCAAGTCGACGGCGTGGCCATGGGGTCTCCGGTGTCTCCAGTAGTCGCTGACATCTTTATGGAGGACTTCGAGGAGAGGGCACTCTCATTGGCTCCTGTGCGACCGAAGATATTTAAAAGATACGTAGATGACACTTTTACTATACTTCCAAAAAGTAGTGTTTCAACTTTCTTGGATCACCTAAATTCCATCCATAGCAAAATAAAATTTACTATGGAGTTGGAAAAAGACTGTTCTCTCCCCTTCTTAGATGTATTGGTAAAAAGAAATCCTGATAACACCCTAGGTCGCACTGTGTATAGGAAACCTACTCATACTGATAGGTACTTAAATGGCAAATCGCATCACCATCCCAGTCAACTTGTTACAGTAGGCAAATCTTTGTTTCAGAGAGCCCAGAGGATATGTGATGACCAGCATCTGGCCGCGGAGCTCCAGCATGCCAGGCGCGCGCTCCAGGCAAACGAGCTCAGGATACCGCGGGTCAACCAGAGGTCCCACATTAAGATCCCCACAGTTGAGCGCAGGCCTGCCATTCTGCCTTTTGTCAGGGGGGTCACGGACAGGATCAGCCACATCTTGAAGCGTGCTTCTATAAAAACATATTTCAAGCCAATGAAGAAGATGTCACAATTCCTGAGGCCTGTAAAATGCAATACCCCTCTACAGACTGCAGGAGTGTACAGGCTGGACTGTGAGTGTGGCCTGTCATATGTCGGGCAGACGAAACGGAGCATTTCCACTCGGGTGAAGGAACACATAGCTGATGTCAAGCACCGTCGACCTAGGTCTGCTGTCTGTGAGCATGTCATGGATAAAGCCAATCACTCAATCAAGTTTGATAAGCCTCTGGTTCTTGCCAAGGAGAAGCGTTACATACCCAGAATGCTGCGCGAGGCCATTGAGATTAAGAAATATCCAAACTTTAATAGGGAAGATGGCTTTTCTCTACCACCAGCTTGGGATCCTGTAGTCCACCTGATAAAGGAGCAAGCGAGACATAGACTGTGAGACCGTAGTGTTGGATGATGCTGGACATTCTGATGTTTTGAAAAGATGTGTCCCGCCGAGTTTGTTGCCGGTCCCATATTGGGATACCCTCCTACAATTTAGGAGGGAATTAAATCTTCTCGGGTCCGTGGTGTAGGGTTGGAGCCGGCATAGTTTTTTTTTTTTTTTTTTTTTTTTTTTTTTTTTTTTTTTTTTATCGCGTATATATATATCTTTACTTGAAAAATAATTATAGTGTATAACTAGCCTTATGAACCGATTTTGCATGTACAACCAGCCTTAAAGTTTGTAGTCTATGATTGTTCATTATTTTAGTATGTGGGTATTTTTGCATTTTGTAATTTTTCCTCAGTCACCCGTTGACCACGAACGCTGTAAAGAGTTCGAAACGTCGGGATGTATTATAAATTCAATATACGCGATATAATCCGTTTTCATAGTTTTATTTCATGAGTAACTATCGCGGTAACCGAAGACAATATTATACAAATTACAAATTGATTTGGCGGCAATTGGCGCACTATGATTAAAAAAAAAAAAAAAAGTAACATCAAATCTCGTCACGATTGGATATGTGTTCTCACGGGTCGTGTTTGGTCATTACTATGTTAAAAAATGCAAATTAAATGTAACTGCACAGTCACATCTACTATTATGTTAGTGATTTTTTGTGGCGAAGCTTATCCTATGAGGCGCCAAGCCAGGCATATTCTATAAGTACTTATGACTTTTTTACGTGGTACTCTTTAACGAATTTATTCTCAAGCTCTTTTTAGAGTTCCGTACCCAAAGGGTAAAAACGGGACCCTGTTACTAAGACTCCGCTGTCCGTCTGTCCGTCCGTCTGTCCGTCTGTCTGTCTGTCACCAGGCTGTATCTCATGAACCGTGATAGCTAGACAGTTGAAATTTTCACAGATGATGTATTTCTGTTGCCGCTAATGAAAAAAAAAAGGAGCGAGTCCGACTCGTACTTGGCCGGTTTTTTTTCTATCCCAGATACTTGCAGTTACTAAAATAGCAATTTTATTGATCAATTTAGTCCAGTCCTGATTTGATACGATGTTTGTACAAACTACAGATTGCTTGAATGAATTGGGGTTATCAAATCGCCTTTTTATTGACTGGGACTTAAAACTCAAAACAACAATCAAAAGTTCTAGACTTCAAACGTGATAAATTTAGATATATTTATCAGTACGGTTTTTACTCACTATTATTTTTAGTCGCTTTTGGCGACATGTTTCGGATTCTTTGGGAATCCATCCTCAGGCACGAGTGTCCGCGGCGGTTGTTCGTCGTGCACTGCCCGCGCCGCCCGCCTCGTCGCTCGTTGCGCACGCGCTGATGGGGCGGGGGCGGGGGGCGCGGGGCAGTCCGCAGATGGAGTCGTCAAGTGAAGGTCTGGTAGGGCGGCTGTATCGAACTGTACTGTTCCCAAAGAATCCGAAACATGTCGCCAAAAGCGACTAAAAATAATAGTGAGTAAAAACCGTACTGATAAATATTTTGAAATATGTCTCACGATAGTTTAAGTGAAATTTAGATATACCGTAAAATGGGGTGAGTAGGAGCAAAACTGACATTCAAACCTCGATAACATATTATTTTTACATATGCAAACTGAATGGTGTATATGATGTTCCGGACGTTTGTATTTTAGTTTTTATTTTATTTTGGGTAGTTCCATTTCATAACTTTGACGATAAACAGAAAAAAACCACCTCACTCCGTAATCCCTCGTAATTGGGGTGAGATGGGTTTTCATACAAAGGTGATTTTGGAAGATTGTTGGATCGTTTTTTCTTTATTATGAGTATTACTATAGCTCCATTTTAAATTGGAATACATTAATTTTGTAACAGTAGCCCTAAAAACTAACCTTCTCTCCCCACTCATAACCCAACTCTCCCCGCGAAACCTACTCACCCCATTTTACGGTACCTATCTAAATCTATGTACGATTTTTGTACAAATATGACAGATCTGTTGCACGGATTTTCAATTGTGTATTCTAGTATCTGTGATATAAAAACAAGCGTACGTACCCAAGTGAGTATCATATTCTTTGGTACGTATTGAAATTAAGAATCGATTAAACAATAATAAAGCTCTGGGCTTCAAATATAATAACTAAACATTAACTCACCAAAAAACGCCAACACTATTAAATACCGGAACATTATAACAATACTCTTTATCACATATCACAACCACACTGACGAATGAACATGCTATATCATTTATTTGATATCAAATGAACTATTATTAGTTTACTAGTAATAACAAGTAGGTACGTCACGGTCAGAAAACCATCTCGCTGGGAAGTCCTTAGGCGACTGAGCAGTACCAGTTTCTTAATCGTTTTCCTGTTATGTTGGCCGGTTTTGTTTTTTTTATTTAGAATAGCAATGGTGATAATTAACTAAGTATGTAAGTATGTGTCATCGTTCACTTATTGTGGATTATTTTTGACAACTTTACAAAATTATAAGCTGAGCGATATACAGTGGTACTACGTTAACGAAATTAATAACCAGCTTAGATCTAAAATAGGCCCTTGAGGCATTGTACCAAGGATGCTGGCGGCATTTCCCCGCTGTATCGCAATGCTGATACGTTGTGCGAGAAAGCCGCCAGCTCTTCGGTCACCAGTTACGTCAACCAGACGCTTCGCGATTTCTGCAAACAATTTGTGCGCGCTGGGACCCCATGGACCTAGAGTTTCAACTCCAAATGGAACGAAATAATACTATTTACCGAGGCTCTTATATTTATTACATTAGCTGAAATAGATGTCATATATTTAAGAACACCACTGGAGGGCTTCGACACTACATTTCTAAAGGTTCTCAATTCGGTTTTATGTTTGTTACTCCATAACTCCGTCATTTCTGAGGTCTTACCGCGAACCACGAACGAAGTAACGCCTCTCCGTCGGACTTATGTACGAATTTAAAAGTGCGTCAGGGAGGCAAAACTTCGTTCGTGGTTCGTGGTAGGCCCTATGGACCGATTTTGAAAATTATTTTTTTGATTGAAAGGATATACATGCAGATTGGACCCATTTATGTCAAAACCCAGTTCTGATGATGGGATTCATGAGGAATCGAGGGAACTCTTTAAATTTGAAAGTCATATAGTAGACCGAGGCGAATCGGTCAGATTAAAAAACCTAAATTTTCTAGCTATCACGGTTCATGAGATACAGCCTGGTGACAGACGGACAGACAGATGGTCGGACGGACGGACAAGGGAGTCTTAGTAATAGGGTCCCGTTTGGGTACGGAACCCTAAAAAATATATTGCTTAGCATTGGCGTCGTAAGCTACCAGAAGACATGTACAGAGCTATTTTAGTGCGTTATTAATATTATCAATGCAATATTTCAAATATCATCGGATTTTTCATCATGATCCGATTTCACCCCGTGATCCGTTTCGCCTCGGTCCACCCTACATATAGTTTTTTTCGTATTTTCATCAACAAATCAAACATTTACATTTAAAAAAGTGACATTTGAAGTGGAACTGCTGATGATGATGGCAACGGATCTCTTCATGGAAGCATATTTCACGCTTGGCGATTTGTGGCTTTCCATCACAGAATGGTCCTTATGCTTCAAATGCAAACGGAACGATACATGAGTGGTAATTGCTCAGCTCTAATAAGACCACTTATAACTGATAAAGGATTACTCACGTTAGACCGGGCCGTGTCCGGGCCGGAGCTTCCGGCGCTTCGTTTTCTATGGAAAGCATCACGTGATCACCTGTCATGTCATAGAAAAGTAAGCGCCGGAAGCTCCGGCCCAGACACGGCCCGGTCTAACGTGAGTCATCCTTAAAACCAATGTCCGGCGCTAGGTGCTGTCCGGCGTTAAGGGACTTCCCCCTACTCGTTAGAAAAAGTAGAATATAATGAATCCACTCGACTAAATCACTGAGTAGATACTCGACAAAATTTTTGGTGTTCAGACACGTTTAGTAAGTAAAATACTCGCCACTCGACTAAATAAAGGTTATTTATTAATCAGAAACAACAATTAGGGTTAATATAAATACAAATAGGCTTAAAAATAACAATACAGACTAGGTTTACTCACGTACTTAGTCCGAACTAGCCTTTACCGCTAGCAAAGATAGATATAACTCCGTAATAGATGGATACAGTCTAAGGAAAAAACGTGACTCGAAAATCACGAAAATTTGATTCTCGATCAGATGTCGCTACTACCATTGGCCTACTTTCGTATAGAGGGCGTTGACGGTTTCGTTTGTTATTTAACAATTTTAACGCGTATCAGTGAAAGAACATGGGTCAAAATAATAAAAATATTTAATGCAAATTAAAAAAAATCATTTATCCATATTTAAATACATTTTATTAATTATTTTTATAAATCTTCATTTTTAGTTTTAAAGTGTATCGATAGATGGCAGTGAATTTACTGTGGTTACATAATTTACTATGACAGTACCGCTCTATAATATTATATCCCCTATGCCGCTAGAGAACTATTATATAATCTGTGCCGCTAGGCTACCAGACGCTTCTACAGGATGATTTTGTTGTGTGAACATACTATGGGGGTGAATATGTGGGTAATAGATACTTAACAACTGTTACTATGGGCGCCAACACCGAAATAAAATAAAATAAAATAAAATCTGCCGCGTCATACATTTCGGTGAATCATATGTCAATGTTTTCTATGGAACAGCGGTTTTTTTTATCGGGGTTCGCCCCATAGTAAAAATTGTTCAGTATGACCAACATATCCACCCCTCAGAGTATGGTAAAGCCTGACCAGGAATATATGATCATTGTCAAGAGGGCGCTACTATTCTCATTCATATGGCAACAGTTCAGTATAGTCTGAACAATGTGGATTGGCAACTCGTTTGACTTACATCTACTTTTATTTACCGTAATCAAAATCAGAACCCATTTATTTGGTATACACTTTTTTTTATAGTCGGTACTTTTTTTTGCCGTATATAATTCATGAGTTTTCTTACGTATCACCACGTAGGTCAAAATCGTCTAATTGCATCTTCTTTTTTGTTTTTGGTTTGCATAAAACCTTAGGAGGTACAGTACAACCTTCTCTCGTATTCCGCGTAATAGATGCCTCCGATTTACCTAGAAATTTATATAAATTTACATATATTTAATTTAGTCGTAAGTCGTAACATACCAGATGGTGTGACTACTATTAGCCACACCATCAGCTCAGCTCAGCTCTATAGCTGAAAAAATATTTCGTCTATCATGTTACTCCATTCAAGGGAAGACGCCTACATCCAAGATAGGATCACTAAAAGGCCACATGATGATGATGATGGTCATGTTACTAGGTATATATTCCGTAACCTTACATAGGTTCTGCTACATTGTCAATTAACAAGATTGATCGTGTCCAAAGCCCAATGGTAAATATTTTTCAAACTCAAATTCATTTTTGTTACTGTGTTTCCTCGCTTGTATAACATAACACTACAAGAACTAAGTCGTAATAACCAGACTATAATGACATTTTGATTTGTTTACCTGTCAGCTCTGATGGTAATTTGGAAATGTTTCGTAGTGAAATAGTTTAATTTCCCGAACTGTTCTTTTCCAGCAGTTTATTATTTACATTATTAACAATGTTCCGCTCCGGACTATGTACAGTTATGGGCATTTTTCAAGTAAAGGATGACTCACGTTAGACCGGGCCGTGACCGGGCCGGAGCTTCCGGCGCTTCGTTTTCTATGGAAAGCATCACGTGATCACCTGTCATGTCATAGAAAAGTAAGCGCCGGAAGCGCCGGCCCGGTCACGTCCCGGTCTAAGTCATCCTTAAAAAGCCACAATGACACTGACAACAGTGAAGTGACAACCTATCATTAAAATTATTGCCAGTGTAAGAAATGAGTTCCAAATTCCAATGAAATTCCGCAACATGGCGCATGATCATATATTTCTGGTCAAGCTTTAACTATGGTCAGACATAACAAAATCACCCTGTATATAACGACGTGACACTAAACTGAACCAATTAGCCCATTTATACTTAATTCTGAAAATTACAATTTCAAAGTACGTATTTGTATCATTTAAAACTTTCGCGTTTTGAACACATATTAAATCACATTTATAATCGGGTCTATCGCGAATTTATTTTGTTACCTTTATTTACCGACGTTTCTATACAGGTTTCGATAAACCCGATATTAATTCGCGATAGACACCTTTTATAACAACCCCCCTCTTTAAAAACTTAACCAGCCTTTTGATACTTAATCAATACAGCAGTCACATAAAGCAGAATACTTAAGTAATGCAGACGCCCATCGCCTAAACTAACATAATTAGTACATAATTACCCGTCTACCCCAGTACCAAAGATGCAAGCCCATGACCCCAAAAATGTAATTTATCTCTGCTCAGATTAAATTAAATTGGCCTCAAATAAAACGTTGTGATCATCTAGATAATGGCAGGACACTACCGCTATGTGTAATAAATAATCCAGAAACTTTTTACATTAGAAGGATAAGAATAGCCCTTACAAAACACAAGTTATCTAAAAATATCTTAATGAAAACTATTAGAATTTAGAGAAACAAACTTAAAGGAATCAGGACAGTTATATATAGATAAATTTATTATGATGATGCTGGAAGAGTTCAGATTAATAAGTAAATTAAAAAGAAAACCTAAGTTGATGAAATAAATAATGATATTTTTATAAAATGGGGGTGAATCCTCCTACCCATCGGAAACATGTTCATAGGTATATATATCTTCTATAACATTCCTCCGACTAACCGTTCGAGCAAATAAAGCTATAGCCTCAATCTATATATCTTTAGATTGAGTCTCAAGTTCCTTAAAACTAGCTTATTAGAAGTATTAGAAGTGTCTTAACAAAAACAAAAGTTTTAGTACTGCTAAAACTAAAATAAGGAACACTTGATCCCTTGTATAATATTAAATCGTGGGATTTTACATGCTTTAGCTTTATTATCTATCATCGGGTTGAAGGTCTGGTTCAAAAACCTAGTTTTGCACTATCAAAGAAAGCGAGCTCCTTAAGGACACTCAAGATTGGACCTTTATCATACAGTCATCTTTTAATTCTAATCAAAATATCTCCTTAGAGTACAATTTCATCAAATGGCAAGTCCATAGACTCTAATACCATCAAATATTATAAAGATGAATAAGGCCTTAGCCTAAAGAATTTATTCAAAATTCTGAACTATAAATTCAATTTGCTTGCAGTGATTCCACATTCAAAGTATAGTAGAACACCACACGACCTTGCGTTTCACTTAGTCGTTGCTTGAATTGTCCATAATTCTGAACATCTTTACATCTATTCAGTTTGATTTAATAATTGGAATTATAGATTCCATTACTTGCCATTACCAAGCAATTGTACTGACTATAAGCTTCATTCAGCAGCTTAAATACTAATTACACAAATCTTTCAGTGATGGTCAACAAAACCCTACCAAACTTAATTGGCCTATGCCTGGAGAGTCGTGATCTTTCTGATCACTAAGAATTTAAATAATTTCTTATAGTAATTAAAATTGTTTAGAAAAATACTAATTTATTTAAATCAATCATTTCTAAAGTAATTATGTAATTATTATCATCTAAAATAAAACATTTCGCATTGATTAATTTTAATCAATATAAAATTCCAGGATTCTACAATCTATCGGTTACTGTAAAAATATCAAATTGGACTTTCAGAAGCTACATAGACTCTGTTATTTGTTTAAATTTCAGAATCTAGAAGCTACACCCCTCATGCGAAAATGATTGCTACGGGATGAACATATACTTGTAAATTTAAATAAATAATAACAGATGATATTAATAAATATTTAATAAATATCAAAATTATAGTTAAAATTTTATAAAAACGTTTTCAGAGTTTCTATATGGTTTAAGTTTTCTTATCGCTGATTTAAGTTTTAGACTGAAAAACAGAATAATGACTAGATTAAAATATAGGATTTTCCTGAAAATTTACATAAACACATAAAATGACCTGTGGAATAAACACTTAATGTCCTGAAAAATTACACAGTCAATCACACTGTAAAGAAAAATCCACTTACCAAGGCTCGAGCTTTTCTTTCTTCATACTTTAAAATTTACAGACTGCCCTACACAAACTATGGCATCTGCCTGACTCACTTCGACACAAATACACTCACAAACCTAAATCACTGAAAAACTTATGGGCTTGGTTGGCACGGTTAACGTTTCAACCCACAAGATGTTCAATGCCATCAAAATTTGATTAGTACACACACATGCAATAAGGAATTATTGGATCTATAAACTGAAACTCTCAGGTCTAGTTACTCTATAAAATTAATTATTAACTATTATCAAACAATTTAAAACTACTAGGTATTTATTTTTAAGATTTAAATATAATTGAACTTGATTTTATCTAATTGTAACGAAAGTTGACTATTTATTTTGTTACTTGACTCCTATCTTAGTAAACAACATGATTCGGCTCACCACCCCGACGATCTTGTTCTATGTCTCTCCTACTGCTGCTCTTTACTGCTATTGCTTCTTCTGCTCGTTCCGCCTCTACTTTTGTTCTCAACCACTGCAAAGTCTATGAATTTTTAAAACGCGCTCTATGCCACCGACGAACTGGCAGAGTCTCTCCGAAGAAATAATCTCGAACTGTACGGGCAGAGGTTTTAACGTCGGAATTTCCGAAATTGAATGCCCCACCTACAACCATCCTCCTCTATTTATAGTAAAATATTTGACCAAATTACTTTTTCCCTCCGCTGAAGCGAAATTCAACCTTATTTTTATCAAGTTAGGACTTTCCCTATCTGATTTAATGACTTTAATAAATTTCATTCATTTCCAATATTCCATTTATTCCTGACCAATAAGACAATTACGAACTTTCCGATGTTCCATATGTCATGCGCAATGGAAGCCATTATAAAATGAGACGCCTTCAATCAAAAGACACCGCATTGCCGCCTGTCGATAAAGTTGATTTTGAACTGAAACTATATGGAAATAGCGTCTTATTGACAATCGACAACAAACTCCCCTTTTTAATGAAACCGGCACACATAAATAACGTGGTGATACCAGCTACAAATTTTAATTACCTCATAATATATCAGTGATATAGATTTTAATTGATCCTAAGTTTGTGCATTTAGTGAACATTTGACTTTATTAATATTAAAATATTTTGAGAATATTTTTTTTTTTACATTAATCGTAATTCATTTAGAGATGTGTCCCTTTTGTTTTTTAGTGGTAATTCTGTCTTTTTTATTTACCCCTCTGATTTTAGTCTTTATTTTTATTATGGATTACTTATAGTACTGTCACAGTAAAGAATTTATTAACTTATTATATACTTGACTGTGTTTTTTTTTAGCAAGATTTGTATTATGGATACTTGACAATGCTCTGTACATACATGTTGTAAAATTTACATACTTAGGAATTCTCCTCATCAAATATCCGTTCCTCCCTTACAGAGTCCCTTCTCATGTTGAGCTTATGTCACCTATTTGCTTGATTTTATTTAACATTATGACAATCTCTTTTGTTATTTCTATCTTTATTTTGCTTGTGTTCAATGTAAGTAAATAAAATGGTATATTAAGATAAATTACTCTAGTTTCAAATCTACTTTATATTTCATCCCTTCTCCCAATTGCATGATAAATTTTCCTGACTTTTCGGGTAATCTCTTGTCATCTGGCCACCCCATTCGCATAGTAATGTCAATGATCTAGTTTTTCTCGGAATTTTTGCCCGATGCGTCGGCCAAGGTCACATTTCTTTTAAAACAATTTATTATTGCTAATTTCTTGGAATTCTGTAATGTTGTTGATTTTATTGTATTGTTTCCATGCTGACTTGTTTATATATTTTAAAGGTATTTATGTATGCAGTGTTATTTACTGTATGTTACTGATATTTTCTAGACATTAAAACAAAGTTATCTATTTAATTGTAGTTCTCTTAATCATAATGAAATGTTTAATATACACATATGCTTAAATATGTCTAATAAGTGTATACTATATTTAATATCTGTACAAGAGCACATGCGATCGGTTACAAATTGTAAATATGATTTATTAATACGTATTCATTTGTAAAAAAAAAACAAGGATTTATGGTCGAGGTCAAATAACAATACTTATATTTTTATCTAATTATTTTATTAAGTGTAAGGTTATTTAACATATTATGTGGCACTGGAAATTGTTTACATATTTTAATGTAATGTACGTACAATCAAATTAAAGTGCAGTCAAAAACGTTTACGACATCGATTTGGGTGACATCTGGCCACAATAAGTGCAACCAACAACAAGGTCCCTTTTATACTAAACTTTACAATATAACTTATCGTTATAAAACAGCGTGCCTCTGCCAACACTATTTTTTTAATAACTGCACTGGTCACAGTGGTAAGGTTTCTATTTAGTATGTGTCCTTACAGGCAATTGCAAATCCTTTTTGTAACGAGTAGCATATCTACACTGATCACAGTGGTAAGGTTTCTCATTAGTATGTGTTCTTACATGACGTTGCAAATGACTTTTGGACGCACTAGCATAACTACACTGGTCACAGTGGTAAGGTTTCTCATTAGTATGTGTTCTTACATGCCGTTTCAATTGACTTTTGCGGGCATTAGCATAACTACAGTGGTCGCATTTGTAGAGCTTTTCACCCGTGTGTTTCCTTATATGAGTTTTCAAACTATGTTTATTGCCGCTAGCATAACTACACTGGTCACAGTGGTAAGAATTCTCATTAGTATGTGTTCTTACATGACGGTTCAAATTACCTTTGTGGGCACTAGCATAACTACACTGGTCACAGTGGTAAGGTTTCTCATTAGTATGTGTTCTTACATGAAGTTTTAAATTACTTTTGTCGCCACTAGCATAACTACACTGATCACAGTGGTAAGGTTTCTCATTAGTATGTGTTCTTACATGACGTTGCAAATGACTTTTGGACGCACTAGCATAACTACACTGGTCACAGTGGTAAGGTTTCTCATTAGTATGTGTTCTTACATGAAATTTCAAATTACTTTTGTGGGCACTAGCATAACTACACTGGTCACATTGGTAAGGTTTCTCATTAGTATGTGTTCTTACATGACGTTGCAACGCGAATTTGTGGGCACTAGCATAACTACACTGGTCACAGTGGTAAGGTTTCTCATTAGTATGTGTTCTTACATGACGGTGCAAATTACCTTTGTGGGTACTAGCATAACTACACTGGTCACAGTGGTAAGGTTTCTCATTAGTATGTGTTCTTACATGAAGTTTCAAATTACTTATGTGGGCACTAGCATAACTACACTGGTCACAGTGGTAAGGTTTCTCATTAGTATGTGTTCTTACATGACGTTGCAAGACGAATTTGTGGGCACTAGCATAACTACAATGGTTACAGTGGTAAGGTTTCTCATTAGTATGTGTTCTTACATGACGTTGCAAGACGAATTTGTGGGCACTAGCATAACTACAATGGTTACAGTGGTAAGGTTTCTCATTAGTATGTATTCTTACATGACGTTTCAATTGACTTTTGTCGGCACTAGCATAAATACACTGGTCGCATTTGTAGAGCTTTATACCCGTGTGTTTCCTTATATGAGTTTCCAGACTATGTTTATTGCTGCTAGCATAACTACACTGGTCACAGTGGTAAGGATTCTCATTAGTATGTGTTCTTATATGACATTGAAAATGACTTTTGTGGGCACTAGCATAACTACACTGGTCACACTGGTAAGGTTTCTCATTAGTATGTGTTCTTACATGACGTTGCAAATGACTTTTGCGGGCATTAGCAAAACTACACTGGTCGCATTTGTAGAGCTTTTTACCCGTGTGTTTCCTTATATGAGTTTCCAAACTATGTTTATTGCCGCTAGCATAACTACACTGGTCACAGTGGTAAGCTTTCTGATTAGTATGTGTTCTTACATGACGTTTCATATTACTTTTGTTGGCACTAGCATAACTACACTGGTCACAGTGATAAAGTTTCTCATTAGTATGTATTCTTACATGACGTTTCATATTACTTTTGCGGGCATTAGCAAAACTACACTGGTCGCATTTGTAGAGCTTTTTACCCGTGTGTTTCCTTATATGAGTTTCCAAACTATGTTTATTGCCGCTAGCATAACTACACTGGTCACAGTGGAAAGGATTCTCAGTAGTATGTGTTCTAACATGACGGTGCAAATTACCTTTGTAGGCACTAGCATAACTACACTGGTCACAGTGGTAAGGTTTCTTATTTTTATGTGTTCTTACATGATGTTGCAACACTAATTTGCGGGCACTAGTATAACTACACTGGTCACAGTGGTAAGGTTTCTTATTTTTATGTGTTCTTACATGACGTTGCAACGCGAATTTGCGGGCACTAGCATAACTACACTGGTCACAGTGGTAAGGTTTCTCTTTTATATGTGTTCTTACATGACGTTGCAATGCAAATTTGCGGGCACTAGCATAACTACACTGGTCACAGTGGTAAGGTTTTTCTTTTGTATGTGTTCTTACATGACGTTGCAAATCGGATTTGCGGTCACTAGCATAACTACACTCGTCACACTGGTATGGTTTCTTATTTTTATGTTTTCTTACATGACGTTTCAAATCGAATTTGCGGGCACTAGCATAACTACACTGGCCACATTTGTAAAGCTTTTCACCAGTGTGTTTTCTAATATGGATTATTAAATTATTTCTGTAATTACTAGCAAAACTACACTGGTCACATTGGTAAAGTTTGCTTTCAGAATGTGTCCAAAAATGATATCGTAAAGAGGACTTTCTAGCTGTTGCATATTTACAGGGAGCACATTGGTAAGGTTCTGGTCGATTGCTTGGTCTCTTCTGTGGAGTTTTCTCTGCAACAAAAAAGTGTTATTTATTAAATCCTATGTAAAACAATCAGAGAACTCACTGTTAACTAGAAGGCGATTTTTATTGCGATTAGGTGGAAAACGCAGTCTCATGTACAATAAAGTGTAACTAACAAAAAATGAACTTTATATTGCAATTATTATATTATTTTATACAAGAATTCTTAAGCGACAATTAGACGTTTAGTTCTTTTGACTTATATTGACCGAGATATAGACCGTGATTACCTTTTGTATTATTTGTGAGCTCCCGATATTTCGCCGCAGTTACATACATCATGTTCACGGGTGACTGAAGATAGCGGGTGGGTGTCAAAGTTGTGTAGACAGCGCTCTGTCTACCCTCATTCTTGCGCGTCGGCTGCGTTCACTTTCAACGTTACCAACGGTCGCATTCTCACTTGTTGGTCCGGTCGCGTTCACAATCGTTGGTCTGTCCAAACACACTACACTCACGGTGTCACTATGCGTGTTTGATTCGGATATCACTGGTTTTTTACACAAACAAATCACAGGATTCCACACATTTGACAGTTTAAACCCATCTTCACGATTGAAATTTTTGTATTTGTGAATTTCAACGGCTTCTCTTACCAATCTTGGTATATAGTGGCGTTCTGTCGAAATGACCTTGGGACTATGCAACTCGATCCAGTGATTTGTACCCGACTCAAGGAGATGCTGAGCAATAGCTGACTTGCGAACGTCATTGTTCTTGACCGCAGCAATGTGTTCTTTAATTCTGCAGGCAATAGTGCGTTTGGTCTGCCCAATGTACGAACTACCACAGCTGCACTCAACTTTGTATACACCAGGTTTTTCCAGGGGAATTTTTTTATTGCCTGCAGAATTAAATAACACATTGCTGCGGTCAAGAACAATGACGTTCGCAAGTCAGCTATTGCTTAGCATCTCCTTGAGTCGGGTACAAATCACTGGATCGAGTTGCATAGTCCCAAGGTCATTTCGACAGAACGCCACTATATACCAAGATTGGAAAGAGAAGCGTTGAAATTCACAAATACAAAAATTTCAATCGTGAAGATGGGTTTAAACTGTCAAATGTGTGGAATCCTGTGATTTGTTTGTGTAAAAAACCAGTGATATCCGAATCAAACACGCGTAGTGACACCGTGAGTGTAGTGTGTTTGGACAGACCAACGATTGTGAACGCGACCGGACCAACAAGTGTGAATGCGACCGTTGGTAACGTTGAAAGTGAACGCAGCCGACGCGCAAGAATGAGGGTAGACAGAGCGCTGTCTACACAACTTTGACACCAACCCGCTATCTTCAGTCACCCGTGAACATGATGCATGTAACTGCCTCGAAATATCGGGAGCTCACAAATAATACAAAAGGTAATCACGGTCTATATCCCGGTCAATATAAGTCTAGTGAAACTAAGCGTGAATCTTTCAAAACTCTAGTTTAGTTCTTTTGTTCGGTTGTTTATTTATGTTGTCATCATTTAAAGCGAATTATTTCTTGTATTAACTTAACTTATAAAGAACTGAACACCGTTTTTAAATATGACCGAGGCAATTTTGAACGGAAGACCCCTCACTCCCTTATCTTCATTGAAAGCGGTTTCCGGATCTGAACAATATTCCCATAAGGCAGTGCACTAAAAGTATAAGAGCTATGTAATTGAAAATTTTTATGCTTAAGGTGGTTCGATTTTCATACAAAATTCAATCTGCTTTAATTAAGGCACTACACACTATTACTACACAAATATTTGCTCATTTATCTACTTTCGAATATTCGTTTGCGCTAAATTAATAGAAAAACTTTGTTTCATACAGAAATCATACATAAATCAACGTAATTTTTTCATCAATTTTACGTATGTGTGTGTCACAAATGTCGTGTACTAATACGTTGCGTGCGGCGTTGCCACTCTATGACGTTGGCGACGTTGCCTGGCCGACCTGGCAGGATTTGCAGTGCCGTCATGTTTAGTGCATTTTTATTTGACAGTGTTGACACTGACACATAGGGTCATGTTTATTGTGACATCAATTTGTTTGTATAAATTGAAAATGATAGCAACGCAAACAGTATAATAATATATGTAGCAACGTCTAAATCAAGTTACAAAAATCATCGGTGTTCTGGTCCGCGAAAATCCAGAAAAAATCAGACTCAATTGAAGCGGAATTCATGATGGTGAAGTTTCGTAAGGTAGGTACAGTTTCATTCCTTCATTGTACATTGTAATTTTCTCGTGCCGATCTTTTCAGAAAATAATTCTCACTTCTTCCGTAATGGTAGATATAAGCAGTGAACAATACCTATATAATGTAATTATTACTGTTTTGGTTGCCGAATAGTCAATGTGTCACTAACTCTAGGTTTTTTTAGGTATTGTGCAAAATGAAGAGGCATTCTTGGAAATAAAATGTTTTCCTTCATTAGCCAGAAAAAATCAGGACAGGATGGACAATAAAGTAAAATAAAACATTTCCTGGGGATGAAAATTATGGAATTTTGTCTATGAATGAAAAACACAATTATTACTAGGTAAGTAAATGATAACTTTATTAGAATCCATATTGTTGCTTCATCTTTCTTCCTATAACATTAGAGATTTTGTGCTATCATGATATTATTTTTCTTTCAGGTACAGGGACAACTACGGATAACAAATATGAAAAAATGTTATTTCATTTGTTGTGTGAATCCATCTACACCAACAAGACATCCACTGCTGGACATAGGCCTCCCCAGGGATCTCCACAACGACTGGTCTTGCAAGACCGGCCAAAATATCGAGAAATAAATAATATAAATAAACATGATAAATATCCCGTTTTCTATAATAGTTATAATTAGAAGGCCATGCAATGTTGTTACTCACTGTACCTACTTGAATCCAAAAAAAAAATATAAAAATTTTTTTAATTTTATTTTACAATTACTACTTTATTATTAGTACATTACGATACAAGTGCGAAAAGTAGGAAATTGGCAACGAGTGGCGATAAATTGAAACACGACCGAAGGAAGTGTTTTAATCGACACGAGTTGCGAATTACCTTTTCGCACGTGTATTGTACAACGTTTTACAGTACATAATTGTGGCCCTTTACATTTTCGACATATGCACGTATTGTACTAATTACCGCACTAGGGCGGTAACGTATATGTAGCACCATATGTACTAAAAAGTATTTTACAGTACATATGGTGCAACTTTCTCGCCCTAGTGCGTAAAGAGCACTTTTCCTGCATATGTCGAAAGTTTAAAGGGCCATATGTACTGTAAAACGTTGTACGATACACGTGCGAATAGGTAATTCGCAACTCGTGTCGATTTAAAACACTCTCTGCGGTCGTGTTTTAATCTGTCGCCACTCGTTTCGAATTTTCACTTTTCCGCACTTGTATCGTAAATAACTATTTCAAACTGCAAGGGTACGATGATAGATCTCAATTCAATATAATTTTGCAACATTTGGCATTATTAGGTTATAAATTGTATGGAGATGAAATCTATCATCGTACCCTTCCAGTTTGAAAAATACTATAGAGGCTGGGCAGTAAGGGATTGCTTTACTTGTAGAACTATATTTAGCGCTTTAAAAAAAAACTGATACCTGACACTTACAAACCTGGACTTCCTTGGGCTAGTGCTACTAAGAATCGTCAGTATTCTCCATCCTTTCTGAGTTGGAAGAACCCAAAGAGGTGAGATTTGTGAAAGTCAGGTTTTCAATATATGTGGCGTTTTCAACCAAACGGGTACCTACTTATTGTTGTCATATTTCCATAAAGCTTCAAAATGAAATCAACCTAATCGACAACCGACAATGTGGTACCTTTTAGTTCAAAACGTCACATATTTTTATAAAACGTTATAAACTAATTTATTAATAATAATGAATATCTGGGAGAAAAAGAAAACATAAGTAAAAACTCAAAAATGCTCGTTTTCCCAGAGATAAGACCTAGCTAGATCGAACCCCTTACAGCAAATTTCATCGAAATCGTTAGAGCCGTTTCCGATATCACTGAAATATATTTCGGTTATATCGGAATAAATAAATAAATAAATCGGAAAGAATTCGAAGAATAAAAGGTATAAGAAACATAAGATAACACAAAAAGGACCAAAAAAAGTACCCCTGACGTACCAGTCTCGAACCCGAATCCTCTTGCACGTATTTCCACGAACATACCGCAACGCCATTGCAGCATACTTACACTGCATGAAATTGTCTACTACAAGCAATCAAGGAAACACTGTTTGCATGTGTGAGTAATAGTAGGAAATAGCATGACAGAAACACTGTCGACTTTAAAAGTGTTTTTTACACTAATGAAGTATTCAATGTTTATTATAATAGTTCAATATTTATGTAAAGAGTGCGCTAAACATACTTTTAAGTATACAGATACCAACACTATTCCACAAAAAAATAAAACCTGAAAATTTGCGAAAGTGACGCCATCTAGCGGGGTTTAAGCTTTGGGTAACCTAGTCGAACCACCTTAATAAGTCCACTAATGACATCACATCCCGATAATTTTGTTTATCTGGTATAATCCAAACCCAAGTTATGAGGGTACAAAAAAAACGACGAAGCGCTTCGAGAAATGGTAGGTTAGGTGCCCTTGCGCTTCGCTTTGCTCGTCTTGGCGGGGGCACTCCCGTGGCCCCAGATTAAACGTAATATAGATCAGTCTGAGTAATTCGTGATGAGATTAGATGACCCAAAATAATATTGTACAGCAGCAGAAGTTGCTAAGCGGGTCAGGTTTTCAAAATAATTTTCAAGACGCGTCAAGGTAATTTTGAACACCTCACCCGCTTAGCCACTTCTGCTGCTGACTGTACATTAATATAATTATTCTGTGAAACGTGATTATTTACGTAAGTAACGTTTTCATTTATAAAATAAATATATATGGGAGACCGAGCTTTGCTCGGAAAACATATAAAAACTCAAAAATACGATATAATATAATAATAATTTCCCAGAGATAAAGACCTAGCTAGATCTATTTTTCGCCCCCGAAAACCCCCTTATAGCAAATTTCATCAAAATCGTCAGAGCCGTTTCCGAGATCCCCGAAATATATATAGATATATATAGGTAGATGGATATTCACAAGAATTGCTCGTTTAAAGGTATAAATTAATAATGTGTGATCATATTAAATAGAAATAACGTGTTGACATGTAAAATACTTCTATATTATCAATAAAAGATTGATTGATCTTTATAGATTCCTCACCTCGGTTGTATCCTTTAACTTTCCTGTGTTCTACACCAGCTTCATGGACTTGTCTGGGGCTGTCCCGGTCTGTGCTCCGGGTGACGGTGAGCGGCGTGTCCTCAACAAGGCGCTCCAGCCTCACATAGCAGTCCCTCAGAAGAGGTGTCCCGGGGACTAAAGCTGAAACCACTGTCAGATTAGATTTTTGAGTTCCTCTAAATTTCTCCACGAGTTTCTTTAACATTTTACAATCGGAAAATACTAAAACCAACTACTCAAAAATGTTGTTTGTCACCTAATAGGTTATCAACTTATCACACCACAAACAATATTTGAAGAAAAAAATCCATTAGTGGGAAAAAAATACCACACATCTACACAGATCCCTCACCTTGGTTATTTCCTTCAACATTCCCAACTGTGGTGTTCCCGAGTTCCCACTCTACACCAGCTCCATGAACTTGTATCGGCCTGTCCCGGTCTGTGCTCCGAGTGCCGGTGAGCAGCGTGTCTTCAGCATAGCTCACCAGCCTCCCACAGCAATCGGTCAGTAAGGATCTACCGGGGACAATCTTACATGGATGCTTCGCGTCTCTCTCCAAATTGGAAGCTGAAACCCCTGTCAGATTACATTTCTGAGTTTCTCTAAATTGTATAATCGCAAAACACAAAAAAATCTATGTACTGAAAAATGTTGTATGTCACCTAAAAGTTAATCAGTTATCACACCACAAACAAATTTAATGAAAAAAAAAACCATTCGCGGTAAAAAATACCACACATCTACACAGATCCCTCACCTTGGTTATTTCCTTCAACATTCCCAACTGTGGTGTTCCCGAGTTCCCACTCTACACCAGCTCCATGAACTTGTATCGGCCTGTCCCGGTCTGTGCTCCGAGTGCCGGTGAGCAGCGTGTCTTCAGCATAGCTCACCAGCCTCCCACAGCAATCGGTCAGAAAGGGTCTACCGGGGACAATCTTACATGGATGCTTCGCGTCTCTCTCCAAATTGGAAGCTGAAACCCCTGTCAGATTACATTTCTGAGTTTCTCTAAATTGTATAATCGCAAAACACAAAAAAATCTATGTACTGAAAAATGTTGTATGTCACCTAAAAGTTAATCAGTTATCACACCACAAACAAATTTAATGAAAAAAAAAACCATTCGCGGTAAAAAATACCACACATCTACACAGATCCCTCACCTTGGTTATTTCCTTCAACATTCCCAACTGTGGTGTTCCCGAGTTCCCACTCTACATCAGCTCCATGAACTTGTCTCGGCCTGTCCCGGTCTGTGCTCCGAGTGCCGGTGAGCAGCGTATCCTCAACAAGGCGCTCCAGCCTCCCACAGCAATCGGTCAGAAAGGGTCTCCCGGGGACAATCTCACATGGATGCTGCAGCTTCGCGTCTCTCGCCAAGTTGGAAGCTGAAACCCCTGTCTGATTACATTTTTAAGCTCCTCTAAATTTGTCCATGAGTTTCTTTAACATTTTATAATCGAAAAACACAAAAACCAACTACTCAAAAATGTTGTATGTCACCTAAAAGGTTTTCAGTTATCACACCACAAACAAATTTAATGGAAAAAGAAACCATTCGCGGGAACAAATACCACACATCTACATAGATCCCTCACCTTGGTTAATTCCTTCAACATTCCCAACAGTGTGAACCGTGGTGTTTCCGAGTTCACACTCTACACCAGCTCCATGAACTGGTCTCGGCCTGTCCCGGTCTGTGCTCCGAATGCCGGTGAGCAATATGTGCTCAACAAGGACAAGGACTAAAATATTTCCAAAAATACTGTAATTTGTTATTTAACCACGTTTGGAAAAGTACGAGTATATGAGTTTGGAAACCTCTATTTAACAAGCCCTCTTACAGCTGCATGCAATTCATGGTAAGAGTACCCAGAGTGGGAGGGAGGGAGGGGGGAGGGAGAGAGAGGGTTCATGGTAACCCACAACACAACCGACCTATTGGCGCGTGGCACACGCGCCGCTCCACTACCTCGGGCCCGAGCACGAGCTCATCTTTCACGACGTGGTCGGTGTACAGCCCCGCCGCCGCGGCCGCCGCGCTCACGCCGAGCGACTCGTCTTTTACAGGCACATCATCCAGAAAAGTCGCAGCTTTCACAGACACTCCCTCGGGCTCATCTGATATAAACAAAATAATTATAATTGTTATCACTGTTGTTGACTGAATAAAAGATTGCATGAAATGTAAATAGATTTTTTTAAATGTAAGATTAAGATGTACATATTTTGCATGCTATAAATACGGCTAAATGAGTGATATTTGTTTAGGTTGTACATATCATGCTGCTTTTTTTTGGGAATGTAAATGTGGTAGTTCCGCCTTGCTTTCCACATCGCAGTACCTCGACTTTTCTGTTGTTTCAACTCCTCTCGAGGGTTGTCTGATCAAAAGCCCTTTTGGATTGTTTCCTCTTCGGCCCTCTGCCATTACTGACACCACTGCTACCTAGTGCCAGGGGTATGCTTATTTGATGGCGGCACTAATCGCCATGTCGTAAGGCCGTCTATGGGTACTTGTAGTATTTTATAAGTGAGCCTATCCCACCCGACTCCCCACTACACCCTGATAGCCCTACCGCTGCTGGTCGGGGACTGCTTATTCAGTATATTCGCAGCTAACCACTATATCTAGTGGCCGTTCACTATCCGCCACCTGTGACCCCGGTAGTAGCCTGCAGCTCAGCCCTACCTGAGTCTCCTGAGTCACATACTGCGACACGAAGGGCTAAACAAAATTATACCAGAGGGTAGAATTGAGAAAAGAAGTGGAAGAGGAAGACCCAGAATATCATACATGACACGGATAAAAGAATGGTGCTGTAGCCATTCGTATCAGGAAGGGAAAACGAAAGCCCAGAATGGGCTGGAATGGAAAATGCTGCAGCGACAGAGGGCCGGGCCCTCTTAATGTTGATAGATAGTGTGATAACTATAATTATAATAAAACCTATTGTTAATTTACTTACCTACTTACTTTACTCACTTCCTATAGGTTAGGTTGGTTAGGTAGGCAGAGGACGTTAGTTTGATTCCAGCCCTGTGACCAAGGCCTTCAGGGTCACTTATTCTTATTATATATAATACATTTAATTCAGTTTATATATACATTTTTTTTAATAAACTGATTGGCGATTGGGCCTAGTTACACCTAATGGAAAGTAAAGACAGGGCCTAAGATAGAGCTCACCTGTTCAGTAATAGCCTATTCACTCTTGCTTTGAAGAGAAGAGGCCGAGGTCATATTGATCAGGGAATACAGATTTTATTGATACAGTAGTGTATCTACTTGAAATAATTGATTTTTAAATTGTATTTCTATTTACCTTGATAACGTAGGCATTACTTGAAACAAAGACCTATATAACTCCGTATAAGATGAATAAAGTCTAAGGAAAAAGCCTCGGAAATCAAGAAAATTTTATTCTCACACAGATGCCGCTACCACCAATACCAACCTTTGGCCTATTCTCGTTTAGATGGCGTTGACGGTGTCGTTGGTTATTTAACAATTTTAACACGTATCAGTGATAGAACATGGGTCAAAATCATATAAAAATAATAAATACAAATAAACAAATCATTTTACAGTACATATGGTGCTACTTTTTCGCACTAGTGCGGGAATGAGCACTTTTCGTGCATATGTCGAAAGTTTAAAGGGCCATATGTACTGTAAAACGTTGTACGATACACGTGCGAAAAGGTAATTCGCAACTCGTGTCGATTTAAAACACTCCCTGCGGTCGTGTTTTAATTTATCGCCACTCGTTTCGAATTTCCTCTTTTCCGCACTTGTATTGTAAATAACTATATCCATATATTATGTATACATTTTTTGATATTTTTATTAATCGTGTGTCGATAGATGGCAGTGAATTTACTGTGACTTCAAAATTTACTATGACAGTACCCCTCTATCCTATATATAAGCTCTTTGCTTGAAATAACAAAAATTAAAATATTTCCAAAAATACTGTAATTTGTTATTTAACCTCGTTCGAAAAGTAAATGAGTTTAGAAACCTCTATTTAACAAGCCCTCTTACAGCTGCATGCAATTCATGGTAAGAGTTAGAACCCACAACACAACCGACCTGTTGGCGCGTGGCGCACGCGCCGCTCCACTACCTCGAGGCCGAGCACGAGCTCATCTTTCACGACGTGGTCGGTGTACAGCCCCGCCGCCGCGGCCGCCGCGCTCACGCCGAGCGACTCGTCTTTCACGACGTGGTCGATGTACAGCCCCGCCGCCGCGGCCGCCGCGCTCACGCCGAGCGACTCGTCTTTCACGACGTGGTCGGTGTACAGCCCCGCCGCCGCGGCCGCCGCGCTCACGCCGAGCGACTCGTCTTTCACGACGTGGTCGATGTACAGCCCCGCCGCCGCGGCCGCCGCGCTCACGCCGAGCGACTCGTCTTTCACGACGTGGTCGGTGTACAGCCCCGCCGCCGCGGCCGCCGCGCTCACGCCGAGCGGCTCATCTTTTACAGGCACAACTTCCAGAAAAGTCGCAGCTTCCACAGATACTCCCTCGGGCTCATCTGATATAAACACTTCCTCACAGAGATCAGCCCCTACGCAAATACTCTCTGCGTCTTGTAACGGCTCCATCGTGAACTAAAAACTCGTTTCGATTATTCTTTAGCGTCACGTAAATAGAGGTACGAGGGACAAACTGAAAGTGCTCCACGTACAATTTCCGAACTGCCAGCAATCCTGAAACACAAGTAACGACCAAATGGCATATACCTCAAAAAATTATAATAGTACATTGTGATACAAGTGTGCTAAGTTGGTCATTACATACGAGGCGATATTATGCGCGCGAGCTGTAAGCGAGCGCGCAATAAGAAAGCCGATGTGTGTAATGACTAATGCATACGCGTTTCATACGACCTTTTTCAACACACTTGCACACAAAAAAAAAAACATTTTATATTAATCAAATTTTAATTGTTAAAACAGTTAGTAAAAGTCTAAAATTTGTCGGAGTTTTGTTCTGACCGCGGCCGGGGTCGGTTGTGTTCCTGGGGCCCTTTACAATGGCATTCGCAATTGCATCTTGTCACCAGATGTTGACCGGACCGTGATAGTTTTTACCGACGCGAGCATCTAGATATATTATGCAGTTTACGTTTCTCTAGAATATCTGCTTATCTCGAAAAACGTGGGTTGGTTGTTGGTTGTATGTGACAGTGAAACAGTGAGTGGCAATGTTAACAGTGCAATTTACCGATGAGATTTTTCCATTTCACGTCTTTTAAATAACGGTACGTTCTTATCAGTGTTTGTAGGTACACATTAGGTATTGTTGGGGTTAAGTTAGTGTAAAAACAAACAACTTATTAGGCTACAAATTGTACGCCTGAACCTTCCTCAGTGAGGGCCGCATGAGGGTCCGCTCGGTGGTTTTTAGGGTTCCGTGCCCAAGGAGTGGAAGCGGGGCCCTGTCTGGACTCCGCTGTCGGTCTTTCCGTCTGTCTGTCGCCGGCCTGTGTCTCGTGAACCGTGATGGCTGGACGGTTGAGGTTTTCGCGGATGATGTGTTTCTGTTGCCGCTGCAACAACAAGTACTGGGGAGTGCGGAGCCCTCGGTGGGCGAGTCCGGCTCGCACTTGTCCGGTGTTTTGAGTTTATCCTGAACGTGCAGGCTGACGATCGCGGGGGGGGGGGGTCAACGAACAAAGAACTTAACGAAACCATCGTATTATTACTGACTGCGAGTGGTCAACGTTACGCTTCAAAATTCCTTTTGCATTGTCTACAACAACATGTGCAGTGACAAAAAAGGGTATCGCCACTTCACTACGCGGAATTAGAGGACTCTACCACTCAAATTTGATAGCTATGCAATTCAAGTAAGGTGCTATTTGTGTTTTTTTGTGGTGCTATTTGTGTTTAAATGGGTGTTGTTTAAGTGACAACGTGCCGTCCTCTTGTGCTCGAAGTATGGGCATTTTGGTAGACTTAGTTTTTTATAATATAGGAGGCAAGCGAGCGGGGAGAATCGCATGATTGGGAATTGATGTCAAAACGGCAAAACAATAAACAAGAGGATAAAATGCTACCTAGGACATCCTAAGACGCCCAAAACCTCATCTCTTAGAAGCCGCATAAAATATAGCTACAGAGCTCCATCCCGGCATCCCTCTGAGTGGCTCAACATGGCAGACGACAAAGGCGAATTCATCAAAGCAGCAAGAGAAATATATCAACTGAACGAAACCGACAGTGAATCAGACAAAGAAGAACCAACACCTCGAATCGACGAGCAAACGGCATCTCAAGATGATATTAGCCTCGCTTGGCACAAGATGTTACGAAGACCGAAACGAAAACGACGAGAAGCATATCACCAACGCTCTCCCTCGACGACATAACCTACCCCACCCTACCTTCCAATATTGGCTTAAGGCTGCATAGCCGGCTGATTATAACTATCCCTTTCCCATCCCAGAGCGTGTCACTCCCCATAAAATTACGTCCCCTGGTATGCCGGCTAGTCCGGAGCAGGCATGTTCCTGGCTGGGTGTGGCGTCTCTTGTCTTGTCTTGTCTTGTCTTGCCAAGATTCTACCTATACAGGTGTACATGCACTGTACGTTGGCTTGATTCGCTACTTACAGTAGTAGAATTTCGCCACATCACAGAAGATTAATACTACTTAATTATAATATCTTACAACATAGTTCAATTTATACCTATAAATGTATATAATGTCAAGTTAAAAAGTTACGTCATTTCGATTATAAAAGTTAAAAAAATTACAAAATTAGAAAGAGTGTCATACACGGAAGAATTAGAAGGATCAAAATGTATAATTAAGAAAGTCATCAATACTATAAAAACAACACTTACATAACAGTTCATAGTTTACGTTTGAATTCCGGACTTGGTAAAGTGTTTAATGCCACAGGAATTTTGTTAAAGATTCTAATGCACATAATGTATACACTCTTTTTTCTGACTGCTAGACTGTGTGGCGGTATTGGCATTTGGTATTGTCTTATGGACCTGTTGGAAACGTTCCCCGATGTGGGAAAGAGGTCTGGATTTTGCTTAACAAATAGTGAAAACTCGTATATGTAAAGGCAGGGCACTGTAATTATACTAATTATATCAAACACTAGCGCTTGTTTAAACCACAAACCAATAAAACAATAAATAGTAGATTGTTAGCCAAGGGTTGAAAGTCACCCATTTCTGTCGAGGTAGTTTATCGCCAATAGTCCGAGACGGAAATGGCCTTTCACCCGAGTTAAACACTTTTCATATCGAACGCGAAGAAACCAAACAAGACAAGGCAATTTTGCTAAATCAGTAATTAAAGTACCTAATAGACCTACGGCCATGATTTTTTCCTTAGGACTTACTTGTAATCGGAGGCTTTACATGTGTGAAGATAAATAATCCCTAGCGAAAACATTTAGATTGCAATATTTACGAAAATACACATATTTTAACAAACTGCAGTAATTTTAAAATGATTTGTTGAATTTGTTCATTATAGTATGAATAAAAGCTTGTAAAATCAGCGGGATTGTCTCTTACTTTTTAATTTTTACTTTTTCGTTCTAAAACTCCCAATAGTCAATGGCATCTTACTCATTTAGCCAACTTAATAGAAGTATTTTTTACAGAATTTAAATATTAAATAACAATTTAATTTATGAAAAAAAAGCATTTTTTATCTTATACTTATTTTGTTTTATTTTCACGAGTATAGAACTAAATAACTTTAAAACTCCATTTAATATCGTACAAACGTTTAACTGTGGCTGTGTAAGATTCTGCCTTTGCTCATTATTTTTCGCAAAAAATTTTGGTGTATTCTTTTTGGTTCCGAGTAAATACAATTCAACAAAAGAAATCAAGAATAATTTATGTTAACAATTTACTTAAATTATTTTTGAAATAAAAAGATTCAATGCGGGATTAATAAAATTAAAACAATTACCAATTGTTCCAGGCGGGGAAGTAAAGACACTATTTTTCCATTTTGTTTCTACCCTGCTCGTGGAACGGGGACGCAGTACACAACTTTTCTGCACTAGAGCGGAAACGTATCACTTTCTGCGCACTTTTTAGAACAACAACGACAACACCTACACTAGAGAACTTCCTCCGACGGTCTGCGAATGGCCGAGTTTTATGAAATCCCCCGCTCTCACAAACTCCTTCCACCCAATTGGCAGTCCCTAAACCAATGCTGAATTTCATAACTCCGTAAGTACAATCCTACACAAATTACTCTTTATTTCCTAGTTAACATAAGGTCCAAATTGACCCACTTAATGGGTGTAGCCAAAACTATTCCTTCTCGTCGGTGGGATTATGTCTTTAGAGTTTTTATTCTAACGTCTTTGTTTTTCTATATGGACTTCTTCTTTCTATATCGCCGACAGTAACGCTTTAACAATTTCTCAACTGAATCGTTTGCACCCAAAATTTTTAGGCGTCACGCCTCCTATTATGATGACCAATTAGGATCGTGCAATAAGTATATAGCGACGATATTGTTTTATGCTAGCCACACACGTAACAATATACTTGCGCAAGTTTAGACTTCGACAGAAATGATGTTTGCACAAGTATACTGGAGCCGTCTGTAGTCACTTCGAAATAACCCGTGTTTGCGCAAGTCCAAACTTGCGCAAGTATATTGTTACGTGTGTGGCTAGCATTAGGTTCAGGCATGACCAGTCCAAACATCTGTTGACCATCGTTGTCGGTCTATCTATTCAGTTTCGTTTTAAACGGCCTCGTGTCAACAATGATTTCCTAAACTAAACTGACAACTACAAATTGTGAAAGGAACAAAAATTCTGATTCAGACTTTTAGGCGCTAGCTGTATTGCGTAGTTAATGCATTAGAGTTGTATTGAAGTTGGATCGTGTCTATACGTGTTTTAAAGTTGGAATACGGCCCCCGAAGTATCGGCCAGTATAAGTGCCATTGCCATCTTGCAGTCTTAGAAAACAATATTGCAAAAAATTTACGCTTACCCTGGTCGATTGTTCGAATTCTATTTAACCCTGCCACTCCCGTAAATAGTATTGCGAAAGAGTCATGATTATCCTGGTCACTACTAAAAAGTCGAATAATCGGTAATTCGACACAATAAATGTCGATGATGCCCGAATAAACGACCACTATTCTAAAAGCTTAGCAGAAAAATATTTTGGTAGGCTTAGTAAGCCATCTGTTAACGGCCTTTTGTTTGTTGTAATTTAGCTTCATTGTCCTGTCTTCTAACATTATTTATTAGTGTTGGTTTGACGCAACTCAAAAACAACGCAACGCAAAAAATATACCCTTTCATTTTTTTTAATAAAGTCGACACCATGATACCCGACATAAGTACAACCCTAAGTGCAGCTCGCCCTCCTCGGTAATTTGAATAGTGAGAGAGTCCGTCTTATGTTGGTCAGTGTGCAATTAGTAGTATGGTCTATTTCCACTAACATCATTTGGATCACCGGAAATGACAAGGACATTTTTACGATGAGTCCCTTGTGATACAATTTACAGTAGCGAGATAGTTGTAATCATAGTGGTCAACTAGGTATTCGACGAGATTAGATGTTACTTATTTTAACCCTTAATAGGGCAGAGGAGGTATATATGAAGTTCATAAAAAAGTAACTTTAACAATTTAGTATTTGAATGGCTCCTTATGAATATTTTAGAAACAAATGAAATTACAGCCAAATAGGCACTATCATATTTAAGTAGTGGTCTAAAAACTGAAGTGGTAAGCATATGGCCGGTGCCCTATACAAGCACGCATTTTAAGGAAAGGAATGGTCAACACGCGCAGTGCAAAGTGTTTTTCTGGTAAAAAATTCGCACCCACAGCTGTAAAAATCCCTCGTCCTCGGAACTGTAAAAATAAAGATCACTTTTTTTATCACTAAGAGTCTGGACAAAATCTTCGATCTGCCAAACTGTTCTCACGCTAAAGGCAAATATCAGTGTTGGGCATTGTGAAACATAAAACAATACAAAATAACCGACAAAGAAACAAAGTGAAATGCATAATTCTATAGGGTAACAAACCGGAAAAGACTATAAAGTTTTTGAGCTATCCTACCCAAACGGATTATGCAATATCTATTAAAGTAGTAACTGTTACGCAAATTACGAAAATGTACGCACGTAACTGTAAAAGAATTATAATTTGTTTATAATATCATATTTACACAACGAGACGTCTTTGTAACATGCTTAAATCCCCTCGTAACTATAGTTTTTGAACCAAGGGTCAAAAAATATTAAAGAGATGATCAAATGTGAGGCTTATTAAGTAATATCTATTGAATAAAATCGCTTGATCCCTTTTTGAATAATCGCAACAACTGTTCCTTTCTTACTTAAAGGACGTAAGTGCGCCCTTTTGATTGAGTGCATTAATTGTGACGGGCTGGTCGGTCGGGCCGACTAGGAAATTCTCCTTTCACAACTAAAACTGAAGTCAATGTGCTTGCCAAATGTTTCGTGGCGGTCCATCTTATTTTTTTAGGGAGCCTATTTCTACGAGACGATGTCGGCTGTCCATCTTTATTTGAACCTTATACTTAGTAACATAAATGTTGATTTTAATATGCGCTTAAAGGTGGTAGTCTAAAAAAACCCTTGTTGTGATTTTCTATTCATTCAGTTTTGTACCGTATTGATAAGACTTTAAGTTGATATTAATAAGTAAGAGTAACTGGTCAAAAAATCTTCGTCCGTTTCCATTGGTGGATAATGTAAATAAGTGACCGTTTCTCGGGTGCATGCGAAAATTAATCATGCCTGGTCAAAGCGTTACTGTCGGCGATAGGAATAGGACACATATTGTACGGAATGTAGGGATACCTACGCCCTTTTTAGGGTTCCGTAGCCAAATAGCAAAAAACGGAACCCTTATGGATTCGTCATGTCTGTCTGTCTGTCCGTCCGTATGTCACAGCCACTTTTTTTCCGAAACTATAAGAACTATACTGTTGAAACTTGGTAAGTAGATGTATTCTGTAAACTGCATTAAGATTTTCACACAAAAGTAGAAAAAAAACAATAAATTTTGGGTATCCCCATACTTGAAACACAAAAATTTATTTTTTTCATCAAACTCATACGTGTGGTGGGGTATCTATGGATAGGTCTTCAAAAATGATACGGAGGTTTTATAATATCATTTTTTTCTAAACTGAATAGTTTGCGCGAGAGACACTTCCAAAGTGGTAAAATGTGTGTGTGTAACTTCTAAAATAAGAGAATGATAAAACTAAAAAAAATATATGATGTACATTACCATGCAAACTTCCACCGAAAATTGGTTTGAACGAGATCTAGTAAGTAGTTTATTTTTTTAATACGTCATAAATCGTAAACCGCAATTTACCTTTCATTCGATCAACTCAAATATAAAAAACCGGCCAAGTGCGAGTCGGACTCGCGCACCGAGGGTTCCGTACGTTACACAATTTAAATAATGTATTTTTTATGTAAAACGCGAGTGATGAAAGGTAAATTGCGGTTTACGATTTATGACTTATAAAAAAAACTACTTACTAGATCTCGTTCAAACCAATTTTCGGTGGAAGTTTGCATGGTAATGTAAGTACTCATCATATATTTTTTTTTAGTTTTATCATTCTCTTATTTTAGAAGTTACAGGGGGGGGACACATTTTACTTTTTTCAAATCTTAATGCGGTTCACAGAATACATCTTCTTACCAAGTTTTAACAGTATAGTTCTTATAGTTTCGGAAAAAAGTGGCTGTGACATACGGACGGACAGACAGACAGACATGACGAATACATAAGGGTTCCGGTTTTTGCCATTTGGCTACGGAACCCTAAAAACCCGGCCAAGTGCGAGTCGGACTCGCGTTCCAAGGGTTCCATATATTACACAATTTAAACAATATAATAATGAGGAAACGAGGGGAGGCCTTTGCCCAGCAGTGGGACACTAAAATAGGCTAGTAAAAAAAAACAATGTATTTTTTATGTAAAACGTGAGTGAAATGTCTTTAAAAAACCTGTAGGGGTCAGATCAAAAACTAAGTAATTAAGTCCGACTCACGCTTGACTGCAATTTCTAATAGGTTTTCTAGGTAAAGATCTATTTTGTGTATTTTTTTTCAAAATTTTACACCCAGTAGTTTCGGAGATAAAGGGGGAATGGTCATTTTTTGTCTATTTTCTTGAATAACTTCTAAATTGTTTATCCTAAAATTATAAAAAAAAAAATATATTTGAGATTCTCACAATGAGCTCTTTCATTTGACATTAACACGATATAGTTTGAAAAACTTTATTTTTTAATTTTCTCATTTACCCCCCAAAAGTGGCCCTCATGTTTAAAATTCATTTGTTTTCGTTACATGTCCGTCTTATGTTTACCAAACTTTAACTTAATTGGTCCAGTAGTTTCGGAGAAAATTGGCTGTGACAGACGGACAGACAGACAGACAGACAGATTTTTTCCTTTTGAGGTACGGAACCCTAAAAAAAATTTTCATAAACATAAGTCTGCACATCTCTGGTGCGCAGAGTGCGGGCTAGTTCCAGCGGCATCTTGACGGCGTTTGCGGAGAGGTTTGACTGCCAGTACTTGAATCACTGTCAGATGATTCACGTGCTGGTGTCCAAGCCTTCCTAAGGCTCGACCGGGCGTTACTGTTTAAGTTAGATTTTAAGTAATAATTATGATTTAATTAATTAATTAATGTATTTTTAATGTTAATTTTAATTTTGGCTGTAATTTTATTATTTATTGTAATGTGATATGGTCGAAATAAATGATTTTATTTATTTATTTATTTTATTTATTTTATTTATTTTATTTATTTTATTTATTTTATTTATTTTATTTATTTTATTTATTTTATTTATTTTATTTATTTTATTTATTTTATTTATTTTATTTATTTTATTTATTTTATTTATTTTATTTATTTTATTTATTTTATTTATTTTATTTATTTTATTTATTTTATTTATTTTATTTATTTTATTTATTTTATTTATTTTATTTATTTTATTTATTTTATTTATTTTATTTATTTTATTTGTTTTATTTATTTTATTTATTTTATGTATTTTATTTATTTTATTTATTTTATTTATTTTATTTACTTATTTATTTATAAGTGGGGCTCCCATACAACAAACGTGATTTTATGCCGTTTGTGTAATGTATATGTAATGTAATGGTACGGAACCCTTAGTGCGCGAGTCCGACTCGCACTTGGCCGGTTTTTAATTCTTAATAATATGGTTCAATTTTGCATAGAATATTTTAAAGTCAACTTCTATTTTTTATTGTTAACGTGAAATCCGAGTTGATATTTTAAACAAACGCTTAAAATTAATGGACCAAACTGTTTATGGACAAAATTTTATAACGCAAAAGCTTTATAACTTTGAAATAAAGTTCAAATTATTTTATATAAACAAATTTCTTAATATATTGGTTTACTTAAAATCAACTAAACTCTCCAAGTCTGTATCTAGTTTCAAACATTTGGACCTACTTATATATATGATAAAAAATATAGCTGTGTCAATTAGAATGGAGTTTGAACAAGACTGGAATTTAACCGACTTATAATAGAACCATATTATGTTTACATATAATGCTAACATGGAAAGGGAGCCTCTGACATATTACACCTGAATTGATGGAAATTAATTCTCCCCCTCTAATATCTTTTTAAATATTGATCCCAGAGAAAAGTATTCAAAATGTTTTTTGTAGGTACACTATTTGTGTTTCAGAATGTTGTTTGCTTTGGGCCACCGTTTACGAGTTATTAACGAAAAACTAAAAAGGGACTTTAAAATTGATTGTTTGATCTAAGCGAAGTGCTCCACATGTTTCTAGTAGGAAATTGTATGTAAATTATTTATACACGAGAAGTTATTTTTGCTATGGGTCATATTTTACAAATTATTTACGAAAAACTAAAAATAAAAAACGTGTCAATAACGTTTAACTCGCGCGCCGAGGGTTCCGTACAAACTTTAAATTTTCTCATTTTGACCAGAAGTATACTAAGCGTAATTGTGTACAGCGCCATCTATCGGCAAATTGGCTAACTAATTTACGCGACCTGTATGTATGTTGGTTTTTCGAGGATACGTAATTCTTTATCATGTGAACCGATTTCAACAATTTTTATTTTGTAAGGACTGCGTCCTACATTCGCCCAAACTTAGATGATATTTAATGAATAATTAAATATATTAAATTTCAACATTTCCCGTTAAATGCGCAATGTGCATTTTAGAATTGAATAACGTAACTGTTTATTATGATAACCGTTAGGGATAAGCTTGTAAGAATGTTGTACAATATCCTTGCCTTTGTCGGACCGGCTCATTGTTTGTATTCCATTTGTGATTTGTTTCCTTGTCGGCACTGTCCATTTGTTTATCCATCTTTGTTTTATTTCTTTGTCAGTGTCCGATAATTGTTAGCTTTAAGTAATAAAGTAATTTATCTACGCACATATGGATGGTATAGAAAGGATGCCAATCTCTTATGGCAGAATCGTTGCAAAAGTGACCGCTTTCAGCTTTAAATAATAGTTCCTAATCTCTCCGGTGGCGCTAGTTAGGCTCTGGGACATGAGTATAACATGAACCATATAAGGCAACAAATAACCCGACCAAATTACGTAGGTTGTTTTTGGTAGTATTTCGGTGTATGGTGTCGCCGCCTAATTACTGTTTTTTGATGGACACTTTTCATACATAGAGATTTGGCTCCTTTATACAGTCTCCATCTACGCACATATCGTTAGTGCTCTATAATGCGTTCAGAAACCGTAGGAAATGACCAGCATTATTACAACCAATTTTACTACGAGAAATTTCTTAATTTTTGTAAGGTTATGAGTTTAAATTTGGAACAGCTCTCGGAACTCAAGTGGGTCTCTATTCTAGTATCCATAGATATCAAATAATAGGTATACTGCTTTTGTTCGCGTGCGTGATGCCGTCACATTATTTTCGACCTTGCTGCTAAATAATCTAAATTTGTTATCCGTGCTTATTCTCTAGACAATATACATCTTCGTATTGATCTTCTTATAATTTCCCTTTACGCACAGATCTAACAATTGCTTCCGAAAATGTCAACGATTGGTCCGTCAACATTGATTTTGACTAGCAGTGAAGCAGCAATGTCGCTCCACAATACTACAGCAGGAATGCTGGTACAGTTTGAATAGAAATGGTACCTTAAGCCTACCTACTTATATGTATAAGTATTCTAATTTTTAGTGTTCCGTGCAAAACTTTGTTTTGACAAACGGAACACTTATGGGATCACTTCGGTCTTGCAAATCATTTAAATGCGTTTTTCTCAGAGACCGTTTGACGTAGATAAACCTAAAATTTGAAATAGTTATAGCAATTACCACCACTAATATTGTAAATAAGTCAAAACTGCTTATTTCTTATTTTAGGGGAAAGTTTAGGGGGTTGAGAGGGGTAACCAGATTTTTTATTTCATTTGTAAGAATCGTGTGGGGTACCATTAGAAAGCTTGCAAAAAATTGAGTCGATGGACTGATTTTAATTTCATTTTAGACTGCAGTAGTTTTGATAAAAAATGCATTTAAAGTTAATTGCAAGTTTTCATACAAAAATATTCGCCTCTGGTTTTTCGCAAAAACTATAGCTAGCAGGCAGCTAACCAGACAATAACCAACTAAAACGAGCATGAAGACGGCGGGAAAATTATCAGGATAACGTAACCTTTACTAGTTTTTTGACTGCAGCCTGATCTTAGGTTACTTAGGGAATCAGTACTTGGTATTTCTGTACTTTACAATTATTGATCATTACCTTAATAAAACAACCTTATTCGAATAGAAATAAGTTTAAATTTAGAACGGGACTTTTTACATATTTAAGTCATTTAGTAAATTTGTTTGTGGAATCTATATATGTGCATAGAGTTACTAAATCGTAGATAGCTAGATAAATTAATTTAATATTTATTTAATAGTGACGATTTCAAATTTTGACTACGACTGACAGTTCAGTATCTAATTAGTCAAATTATACTGTCGAGTTAAGTTAACCTGGATTAGGGTTGTGTAATGGACAGATATGATTTAGGAACCTAATACATATTACAAATTAATAGTCATTAATACAATATGGTACAACACAGGTTCATGGCAATAATGTATATAAATAAATAATTATTTCAAATTGATTGCAGTAAAACTAGTTTTGACTTTTCGGGAAAACGCATTTTCACTAGGTGAAACTAGTTTTCACTGTAGGTATTCTGCGAGAGTTAAAGGATAGGTGCGACGATAAGCAAAGCGAGAAGGAGTATGTTAGGCTAACCGTGACCAATCAGCGCGAATTCGAGAGAATGGTGATAAATTAAATGTCGCATAATTTAATACTGAAACGGGATTTAATAGAATGCACATATACTTTTATCCATGGAGACTGTATAAAGGAGCCAAATCTCTATGTATGAAAAGTGTCCATCAAAAAACAGTAATTAGGCGGCGCCACCATACACCGAAATACTACCAAAAACAACCTACGTAATTTGGTCGGGTTATTTGTTGCCTTATATGGTTCATGTCGTGGATATAACTCCGTAATAGATGGATACTGTCATAGTAAATTTTGTAACCCCAGTAAATTCACTGCCATCTGTCGACACACTTTAAAACTAAAAATAAATATTTATAAAAATACGATAAAATGTATTTAAATATGGATAAATGATTTTTTTATTTGCATTAATTATTTTTATATGATTTTGACCCATGTTATTTCACTGGTATGCGTTAAAATTATAAATAACAAACGAAACAGTCAACGCCCTCTATACGAGTGTAGGCCAAAACTAGTGGCGCCAACTGATCGAGAATCAGTTTTTCGTGATTTTCGAGGCACGTTTTTTCCTTAGACTGTATCCATCTATTACGGAGTTATATCAATCTTTGGTTACAGTATGGTTTACTTAACGGATCTTCATTTTTAGTTTTAATCGTGTGTCGATAGATGGCAGTGAATTTACTGTGGTTACAAAATTTACTATGACAGTACCGCTCTATCCTATTATATCCTCTTTGCTAAACGGGCAAGTGCTGCACTCTGGTGGCAGAACATTGCAGTAATATCCCCTATTTAGTCGGTCCAATCCATACTTCGAGCAACACCGACAATCATCATCATCATCACCGGGTCTTCCAGTCATTCCGGTGTAGCTCGAAGCTTCAATAGTCTATTTAACCTTTTGTGGATATGAAATGTTAACAAGTTTTTAAAACGGGTCTTTATTTTCTTTGGCGCATTTTTTATACTTACTTCGGGGTTGGTTAATAATGTATTTAAGTATGCAAAACTTGAAATGAAACTAAATGTTAAATTGTAGCCGGCTACCTAGAGCGGTAGAAAATGAAAACTAGGTTCTTATAGTAAAACAATATAATAATAAAATATGTACAATAAATTAAACTAATTCTGTCAGTACACGAGTCAAAACCAATAAAATATCGTCACCGGCCTTAACGTTTTCGTATTCCAATCTTCGTCGAGCCGGACGATGAATTCCGGCTGCGAAACTTCTGAAACTTTGTACTTACAATAGAATAAGGTATATCTATGTCTGTAATTGGTTTCTGTAGCTTCAGATACCATTTAAGTTTTTCATACAAAACTTGTTTTACTCTATTTCGTTTGTTTTATAAACTGGAGCTATGTAATCTAATTACAGACCTCATGTCATTAGATGTGCAAAGTTTCATTATAATTCAACACGTAGATTTAAAATGAGAGCGGAACTGGGCATTTTTTTCTGTAGTGATACACTGGTTTTTTTTTTTTGAATATGTAAATTTAATGTTATTTGTAACCAGAATCATGAGCTCATTCCATGCTCCTAGAAAAGAAACAATATCCCAAAATTTTCATACATTTTACGTACTTTCCATTTTGTTACCGCCGTAATCGGCCGTGCAAAGTGTTTGAAAAATGATAACGGAATGGAAAAATAAAACTTGGGACGCTTTTTTCCTCCTAGTAGGAAAGAAGGAGCTCGTGATTCTGAGTAGGAAAAACATTAAATTTACCTATTTTGGAAAAAAAGTCCAGTGCATCATTTCGACGACCGGTCTTAGACCTGTACCGCCGGCTATATTTTGACCCCTAGGTTATAAAAATATTAAAGTCAATTCTGTTTTCGCTTATGAATACTTTGTTAAGATGTAAATCTTACATTTTGTTTTGTGTCATATATATAATTTGCTTTTCTAGTAATTTGTTATTTTGTGGTAATTATTTTTTATTTTGAATTATCTTGGAGAAAAAAATATTCGAGAGAAAACATGTAACTGTGTTGCATTTAGGATAGTGTTTTTAGTGTGAAAACATAGTTTGTGTCAATTACGTCCACTGCAATCTGATACTATGTCATAATATTCTAAATGACACAAAAAAAAATTAGAGTAAAAAAAAATACTTAGGTCGAATATTATCGTTTAAATAGGTCCATTAAATGATTTTGTGTCTTATTAAGGCATAGCTTCATAAGATATTTGATGATTTTGTTGTAACAGGCTGTCACCGTTACAAAAGAATATTAAAGATATTAGAGTTTACATCTTATTAATTTGAAATGCGGGATAAATAAGATGTATGAATTTGTGTCACTTGCATCCACTGCATAAACAAATATTACAAAAATATTATTTGCGTTCAAACGAAGCTAGCGGGCGGTCTGAATGGGCAACGGAGGCCGTGCAGGGTGGGGCCGCGGCGTGACCTTGCCGTACGCAACGCATGTTTACTTCGCCTGTGCGCCAAATTAACGCAACTTATTCAAAGAAGTTACGCAAACAACACAACAACAAGCAAGCAAAGAATGCGTCGAATTATCTTTTACCTATTTAAAATACGTGAACGCCACATACATTTGTGACAGTGATAGGGAAAAGGTACCACTAAAGTAAAATTTGGTTATTAATACCGTGACTTTCTTTCATTCTTTGATAAAAAAAATTGCTATTTATGCAACAAGTGCGGAAATCATCTTTACGCACGTGTATCATACAATGTTTTACTATGCATTGTGCGAGTAAATAAAAAAACATGTCATGGCAAATAAGTTTAATTATTAAAAGGAGTGTTTTAAATCGACACGAGTTGCGAATTACCTATTAGCACGTGTATCGTACGTTTTACAGTACATATGGCCCTTTAAACTTTCGACATATGCACGGTAAGTGCTCTTTTCCGCACTAGTGCGAGAAAGTAGCACCATATGTACTGTAAAAAAAAATTGAAAACAAAAAGCACTAGTGCGGAAAAGCAGTACTTTCCGCACGATATGGCTCCGTAGGAAACGCACTTTTCGAGCACATGCATTGTAAAAAAATATATAGGACTGTATCTCCTAAACCATGCGTCGTAGCGCAAAAATAATAAAATTTTCGTTCCCCTTTATGTAACCCAAAAGTAATACATGAAAAATACAATGAAAAAAAAAGAAACAAAATCTTTCTAGGGCTGTATTAGCTGTATCTCCTATATCGTGCATCGTAGCGCAAAAATAATCAAATTTTCGCTCCCCTTTAAGAAGCCCCTAATTAAGATTGAAAAACGCAAAAAAGAAAAAGAGGAAAAAAAATCATTTTAGGGCTGTATCTCCTAAACCGTGCGTCGTAGCGCAAAAATAATAAAATTTTCGTTCCCCCTTACGGAACCCCAAAGTAATATACAAAAAACACAATGAAAAAAAAAACAAAAAAAACTTTATAGGGCTGTATCTCCTAAACCGTCGTAGCGCAAAAATAATCAAATTTTCGTTCCCCTTTGTGGAACCCCAAAGTAATATACAAAAAACACAATGAAAAAAAAAAACAAAAAAACTTTATAGGGCTGTATCTCCTAAACCGTCGTAGCGCAAAAATAATCAAATTTTCGTTCCCCTTTGTGGAACCCCAAACTAATATACAAAAAACACAATGAAAAAAAAAACAAAAAAAAAACTTTATAGGGCTGCATCTCCTAAATCGTGCATCGTAGCGCAAAAATAATCAATTTTTCGTTCCACTTTAAGGATCCCTTAATTAATACTTTAAAAAAAAAAAACAAAAAAAAACAGGAAAAAATCTTTATAGAGCTATATCTCCTAAACCGTGCGTGGTAGCGCAAAAAGAACAAAATTTTCGTTCCCCTTTACGGAACCCCAAAATAATATACAAAAAACACAATGAAAAAAAAAACAACAAAAAAAATCTTTATAGGGCTGCATCTCCTAAACCGTGCATCGTAGCACAAAAATAATCAAATTTTCGTTTCCCTTTAAGAAACCCTTAATTAAAACTTTAAAAAAAAACCAGGAAAAAAAACTTTATAGAGCTTTTATAGCTATATATATATATATATAGATATAATATCTCCTAAACCGTGCGTGGTGGCGCAAAAATAATAAAATTTTCGTTCCCCTTTATGCAACCCATAATTTATATTTAAAAAAAAAACGCAAAATTAAAAAAAAAACATTATAGGGCTGTATCTCCTAAACCATGCGTCGTAGCGCAAAAATAATTAAAAAAACCCCTTTAAGAAACCCGTTATTAATACTAAAAAAAAAAACAAAAAAAAACCAGGAAAAAAACTTTATAGAGCTGTATCTCCTAAACCGTGCGTGGTACCGCAAAAACAATAAAAATTTTCGTTCCCCTGTATGCAACCCATAATTTATATTTATAAAAAACGCAAAATTTAGAAAATAAATCTTTATAGGGCTGTATCTCCTAAACCATGCGTCGTAGCGCAAAAATAATAAAATTTTCGTTCCCCTTTATGCAACCCATAATTTATATTTAAAAAAAACGCAAAATTTAAAAAAAAAAAAAAATATAGGGCTGTATCTCTTAAACCATGCGTCGTAGCGCAAAAATAATTTAAAAAACCCCTTTAAGAAACCCGTAATTTTAATACTTAAAAAAAAAACAAAAAAAAAACAGGAAAAAAAACTTTATAGAGCTGTATCTCCTAAACCGTGCGTGGTACCGCAAAAACAATAAAATTTTCGTTCCCCTTTATGCAACCCATAATTTATATTTAAAAAAACGCAAAATTTAAAAAAAAATCTTTATAGGGCTGTATCTCCTAAACCATGCGTCGTAGCGCAAAAATAATAAAATTTTCGTTCCCCTTTATGAAGCTCCAAAATAATATACAAAAACACAAGAAAAAGAAAGAAAAAAATAATAACAAAAAAACTTTATAGGGCTGTATCTCCTAAACCGTGCATCGTAGCGCAAAAATAATCAATATCCGTTCCCCTTTAAGAAGCCCCTAATTAAGATTTAAAAACGCAAAAAAGAAAAAGAGAATAAAATCATTTTAGGGCTGTATCTCCTAAACCGTGCGTCGTAGCGCAAAAATAATAAAATTTTCGTTCCCTTTTATGAAACCCCAAAGTAATAACAAAAAACGCAATGACAAAAAAAAGAAAAAAAAAACAACAAAAAAAACTTTAGGGCTGTATCTCCTAAACCGTGCGTCGTAGCGCAAAAATAATCAAATTTTCTTTCCTCTTTATTCAACCCTTAATTTATATTTAAAAAAAAACGCTTCCACTAAACTGCTGTAACTCGGAAATTTAGAATCCACAAAGGGGACTTTACTAAATTATGACACATATTAAAGCCTGACCAGTAATATATGATCATTGTCAAGAGGGCGCTGTTCATTCTCATGTATAGGGTGACAGTTCAGTATAGTATGAAAAAATATTGTATTTAATGAACATCATCATCAATGTAATTAATGTTGCTTGCCACGCTTAAACATAACAAAAATCACAATAAATTGCGTCTTAAAATAAACTTAAAAAGTCTACTAAAAATCGAAACAAAAGTAATTTTTAAGTCGCTGATGTGACATTCTCAATCAAAAGGTAGGTACCACTTTGTCGTTTACCATAAAGACGAAATTTGATTATATCTTTATACAAATAACCTGTCAGAGAAAGTGGTACCTTTTGATTAGGAACGTCACAAATGTTGGTCAGTATGAGGAGTGCAGCCTACAGTTTATTTTTAATTATATTTATATACCTACTACGGTACGATTGATAAGACAATGTAATTATGCCTCCGAATGAAATAAATACACTGTATCGCAAAACTAAGTGGCGAGACAGCTCATAATGCCATCTCTTGGTTGGTCTTAACAAGGGTAAAGGAGATAGTATTAAGATCTCAGTCGCCAGCTGATATTGCGGCAAGTATAATAAGCACCCCACCCGCGTAGGTACCCTTCCCCGCGCACGCCCTTCTTGCTCAATTGAGTTTTATTTTGCCAGATAGTAAAAAAACCGTGGATCAAAATGACCCAAATTATGAATGATGTCTCAATGTGGTATTATAATATTGTAGACGTAAACTTAATAATATGATTTTTTTTTGTGGCAGATACAGGGTGTTAATTAGAAAAAATTTTTTTTTAAATAAAAGCGGTGGATGAATTTGACACAGATTTGTTTGAATAACATATAACAATGTTCTGTAAAGTACAACACTTCACTTACCGACTCTAATATTTTTTTAGGCGTTTTAGGAACAATATTAGGTATTTATTGAATGCCATTATACCCGTGGATGAAAATGACACAAAATGCGTGTGTACGTCGGAAGCCACTTTGCCTTTACAGGGAAACAAAGAATTTCGTCTCGAATATTTTTTTTACAGAATGCTGATTGAAAAAAGAAATACCTAAATTTCTACCTAAGCAAATACCTAGGATGACACAAAATATTATTTTTAGGTTTAGTATATGGTCTGGAAACTATATATAAAAAATAAGCAACATTAATATTCTTATAACCTCAGAAGTTATTGGTACAGGTCTATCTGGCCTAGTGGGTAGTGAGTAGTGACCCTGCCTGTGAAACCGATGGTCCTGGGTTCGAATCCCGGTAAGGGCATTTATTTGTGTGATGAACACAGATATTTGTTCCTGAGTCATGGATGTTTTCTATGTATTTAAGTATTTGTATAAGTATTATATCGTTGTCAGAGTACCCACAACACGCCTTCTTGAGCTTACCGTGGGACTTAGCCAATTTGTGTAAGGATGTCCCTATAATTCAAATTCAAATTCAAATATAATTTATTTCGGAAACATAATGTCCATAGTTGTTAGTAAGAAAAGTTTACTTAGAGCTAGTATTAGTAGGCACCTTAAATTAATATATACATAATAACACACTCAAGAACAATCATACATAACCTAGCGAGCAATGCAAAAGGTTCCAGTGCTTCTGGAAGCGCCCCTCACATCGCTCTGCAATGGTGTTCAGTATGCTGTTTGGGCTGCCCCGCAACCTCTTCACTAAGGGTGTGTTTTATTTATTTATTATTATCACTATAGAAAAAATGCCCGACCTACGTTTGTATGAAAAGGTGCAATTCGGCCGAGCTTGCCGGGACTCAGAAATTCTAATAGAGTTCATAGACCTCCAGCTGAGGCACATGGTCTATAACACGGCTGAACGCGTCATAGTTGCAACAGAAGCTGTGCGTCGCGTCGTCGCGCCACGTCAGCCAGGATGCGCACGCGTCATCGCAGAACGTCAACGCGTTCTCCGCCGACGCGTTGAAGAAGGACGAATTGATTGTGATGAAGGCTGTGGCTGCGCGGCGGGATGGGTCGTGGACTAGCTGGAATAAAAAAAAAACTGGCAGTTTGAGAACAATTTAGAAAAATTACAAAACCACCGAGGGTTCCGTACTTTTTAGTATTTGTTGTTATAGCGGCAACAGAAATAAATCATCTGTAAAATTTCAACTGTCTAGCTATCACGGTTCATGAGATACAGCCTGGTGACAGACAGACAGACGGACAGACGTCTTAGTAATAGGGTCCCGTTTTTACCCTTTGGGTACGGAACCCTAAAAAAACCGGCCAAGTGCGAAGTCTACGTTTGTACAGAGAAAGGAGCTTGCCGGAGACCCTTAAATTTCGCGCCATAAGATTTGCTTGACCAACTTTACAATGAATTCAGTCGATCGACCACATACCGCAATGTACCTAACAAAAGTTGCATGCAAGTTCTTGAACCGTCTAAATGCGGTTTTACAGGACACAGTTTCTTCTCTCTGAGTCCCTCTCTTGCTTACCTTATAAAAGTATAGCGGCACAGGCACAGCCATATTGTTGTTCTCATCTGAGTATAGGTAGAGTTCCTTCTCTCCCTGGGTCCCGGGTAGCGCTAGCACCCCGTGGGTCCCCGTGTAGACTGTTACTGAGGAGTTGGTAGTCTTCACTCTCCGGCGGAGGGCCTGCATGGTGACCACATAAGATGAGGTTAAAAATCATCTTAAAAACAAGGAAAACCGACTTCAAAATGAATTAAATCTTCAGTTTCGGTTGGACACCAATTTTTACTTGTTAGGGTTCCGTACCTCAAAAGGAAAAAACGGAACCCTTATACGATCACTCGTGCGTCTGTCTGTCTGAGACTAAAACTTATTAGGGCCGTCACAGGTTAAGAGGTAACTTACCTCTTCGAGAGCGCCCCAATCACCCCGGTTGCCCTTCATCCACTGCGGCGCTACATTGACGAAGTGGAAGGTAGCTCGCTGCAGTGCTGCGAGGGAGAAATCCGCTCTAGGGGCCAAGTGCCCACGCGTCAGGAACTGGGGGAATAAAACATAACAAATATAACAATTAGTAGCCCGTAAAGCCTCGGTGATCATGTTTTACTCATTGTTCATTTTGAATGTTTTATTTATTTATTTATCAAACAAGTTGAACAGTATGACAGTAAAAATACCAAACCACTGCTAACTTACACAGAAAAAACAAAAAGAAACAATATACAATTTTATTAATCACAAATTACAATATTATTTAACATCTAAAAATAAATAATTAACACATTTTAAACTGTTGAAGGACGTGCATCCATCTTCTCCCAAAACCTCAAACATTCATCACGCACAACCACCTGTCTGCCTGCAAACAAATCACACTGAGAGGCTTATGCACGGACCGCATTGTGGACCGCATTCAAAAGGAGCAAAGAATGAACCAGAGGGGAATAACTTTCATTTAAAGATTTAAAAGAATCCAATAAATAACTTTAGAAGTCTAGATTGGTGCAACCTAACTTCGGGCGTTCCTCAGGGTGGTATACTTTCTCCCTTGCTTTTTTCCGTTTTTATTAATTTGATAACGACCAAAATTAAGTGCTCCTACCATTTATATGCCGATGACCTACAACTTTACACCCAGTCGAGGCTTGATGACGTGGACGAGGCTATCTCGAGATTGAATGATGACCTCAATCGCATCTCAACTTGGTCCAAAGACTTCGGAATAGCTGTGAACCCTCCCAAGTGTCAGGCTATCATTATCGGGAGTCCACGCCTGGTCCTAAATACCGATTTCACGAATGTTGCACCGATTCTCTTCGAAAACATTGTCATTCCTTTTTCCACAAAAGTTAAAAACCTAGGATTGCTGTTTGATTGTGGCCTGACCTGGGAACCCCAGGTGTCCGATATGTGTCGAAGAGTTGCGTATACGTTGCGATCACTGTATAGGTTTAAACATTTTCTACCGATCTCTACCAAAACTCTCCTTATTCAAGCTCTGGTGTTACCTGTCATTGATTATTGTGATCACACTAATGTGACGCAAGGATTACTGGACAAGCTCGACCGAGTATTGAACAACTGTATTAGGTTCATTTATGGCCTTCGCAAGTATGACCACGTAACCGCCTTTCGCCGACAACTCAACTGGCTTCGCATTCGTGAGTGCAGAAGTCTCAAAATTGTATGCACCCTGTTCTCCATTCTTTTTGACCCAGTGGCGCCAGAATACTTGCGATCTAAATTTAAATTTGTAACTGCTCGACCAGGATGCGAACTTCGCACCGCTCGTAAACTTATTTTAGCTATCCCGCACCACCGCTCTGGTGCTACGATCAATTCATTCACTGTGCAAGCCACCCGTCTCTGGAATGATTTGCCTCTCAGCATACGACAAGCCGAGACTAAGTTGACGTTCAAGCGCAAGCTGCGCAAGTATCTTTTTGAAAAGTCTCACGATTAAGTGTCTGCATAGTAAAGGTAGTGGCAGGTATGTATATATATATTTATTTATATTTATTGATATTTATATATTTATTGTTGTACCTATATATTTATTTTATCTACATATTACATTTATATTTGTGTCTATTAAAGCATTTAGTTTTAGTGTTCTTTACATACCCCGCACCAACTATGTTTCTCTGTTTGGCCTAAAGGATGACTGGTAGAGAATGCCGTGTAGCATTAAGTCAGCCTTTTGTCACTGTATATTCTTACTGTGCAATAAAGTTTAAAATAAAATAAATAAATAAATAGATTACCCACCTGGTTCTTGCTAAAATACTTGTCAGCCATGTTAGGTCCAAGTAACTGGTTGAACCTGTCCTTTTCATACTGCGTCTTGTAGAGCTTCTCGATGTGGACTTTGCCTGGAAAGAGGTCGCCACCTGCAACGATATTTGTCACGCTTTTATCGCTTATCGTCATACGAAATTGAAACCTTTGAGAAAAGAGCGTACCCCTCTTAACGGCCAGCATAGAGTAACTTATACTAGAGCGGTACTGTCATAGTAAATTTTGTAACCCCAGTAAATTCACTACCAATGTATTTAAATATGGATAAATGATTTTTTTATTTGCATTAATTATTTTTATATGATTTTGACCCATGTTCTTTTACTGGTATGCGTTAAAATTATAAATAACAAACGAAACAGTCAACGCCCTCTATACGAGTGTAGGCCAAAACTAGTGGCGCCATCTGATCGAGAATCAAATTTTCGTGATTTTCGAGGCACGTTTTTTTCCTTAGACTGTATACATCTATTACGGAGTTATATCAATCTTTGCGACCAGTAACGCACTTACGACCCGAATGAAACACAAATAACCCGGGCGACAGTTATACCATCAGGCGATTCAAAAAAACCGGCCAAGTTCCGTACCATTACGCAAAAAACGGCAAAAAAATCACATTGTTGTATGGGAGCCCCCTTAAATATTCATTTTGTTGTTTTTAGTATTTGTTGTTATAGCGGCAACAGAAATACACCATCTGTGAAAATTTCAACTGTCTAGCTATCACGGTTCATGAGATACAGCCTGGTGACAGCTGGTAATAGCTATTACTAAGACTCCTCTGTCCGTCTGTCTGTCCGTCTGTCACCAGGCTGTATCTCATGAACCGTGATAGCTAGACAGTTTTTACCCTGTGGGTACTGAACCCTAAAAAATCACCTGTGTACTGCGGGCGGTTGTAGCCGGACTGTATGTTGACGCTGCTCGGCTTCAACTCGTGCTTCACGAAGAGCGTGTTCAGCGTGCCGCGGTCGAAGTATGCCGAGTAGCTCACGAAGCGTGTGTGGCCCACCCTGTAGATAAAGTCACCTGTAAACTGCGGGCGGTTGTGGCCGGACTGTATGTTGACGCTGCTCGGCGTCAACTCGTGCTTCACGAACAGTGTGTTAAGCGTGCCGCGGTCGAAGCATGCCGAGTACAGCTCGTGAAGTTTGTCGCGGATTATGTAGCCCACCCTGAACACAAATAACAAAGAACAGGTTTCATAAATCTGTATACCATTTTAGGGTTTTAGTCAACTTCAGCAAATGTCACTTTTTGACAGAAAATAAAAGCGTTGTTATAAGAAAAACGCAAATTAGTATAAGTAGGTGCACCTATACACAGGATGGCTAAAAAATAAGTGCATTCCCGTTGCCAGGGAAGTTTTGAGATTATACTGAGCAACTTTTACTAAGGAACTAACCAAGAAATCGCGAAAAAAGTTTTTACCATCCCATAGAAAATATACCTACCAGCCAAAATGTATGAAACAGACAAATTTTTTATGGCGATTTCGGGGTTGGTCCCATAGTAAAAGTTGCTCAGTATAATCCCATAACCTCCCTGGCAACGGGAATGCACTTATTTTTTAGCCACTGTATATGTACCAATACCAATTAGTGCGCATTGGTGCACATGTGCCTACAGATACAGTATAAAGTTCTCTAGTTTCCTCCAAGTACCCATCATTAGATCCTGACCTAATGACAGTTCAGCTACGATAGCCTATTATTACTAACTTGACCGTCTGACCGCCTCGGTAGCATGCCTTGCTGGTCTCCTTGACGGTGAAGACTGGTGCTGAGCTGCAGTTCAGCTGGTTCAGTTCCCCGGTCCAGCGTCCCACGGAGAAGGTGGACGTTGACACGCATTTCGCGTCCTGGGGAAGAAAATAATGACTGAGAATTTATTTTTAATTGTTCAAATCCCATGAGACACAAGTTAAACGTCCCCGGCAAGCTCGGTTCTCCACACAAACGTAGTTCCGCTCTCATTTTAAAACGACTTGCTAGATTGCTCTGAAACTTTGTACTTCCAATAGGATAAGGTATATCTATGGCCGCAATTAGTTTATGTAGCTTCAGATAACATAGTTAAAAAAATACAGCGAATTTAAGTTCAAAGGACAGCGCCGTGACGCACTGAAATAGCGCCGCTCGCAGTGTTAACGTGGAACTGACTCTATAATTCGGTTAAAACTAACCACTGCTTCTTTTGTAGTAGCCTGCCCAACGATGGTGATAGTCCTCTGCGGACATGCGACCGTCAGGACAGCGCTGCGACGCACTGAAATAGCGCCGCTCGCAGTGTTGACGTGGAACTGACTCTATAAGTAAGTTATTCGGTTAAAACTAACCACTGCTTCTTTTCTAGTAGCCTGCCCAGCGATGGTGACCGTCCGCTGCGGACATGCGACCGTCAGGACAGCGCCGCGACGCAATGAAATAGCGCCGCTCGCAGTGTTGGGGGTGAGGTATTCTCCCCCCAATAAATACACGGGCGATGGGGAACCGAAGTCGCTTTTCAATGAAAGAATGCAGTCTGGAATAGATAAGAATCATAGGTTTTTGATTTGACCTAAATAGTAGATAGAGATAGAGGTAGAGATCTTTATTTGCATCCAAGTAAGTACACTTTTACATCGCATGGCAATATCTAGGCACGTGGACCCTGGTCCATCGCAAAATATTCTTAATATTAAACATCACAGGATTATCAGTCGAGATGACGTGAGATCATTGATCAAATGCCGCAATGGCGATGGCGATCGTAACATGCGATACCTGAACACATCACAGTGAGCTTATAATAGAATTAGACCAAGAAAAGTGTGCAATACGTCATAATTTCATAGAAGTTTGACGTTTAAAATAACACTTGCACTGCGTGTGCTATCAAAATCGTTGCAGACTTATCTTGGTCTAACTCTATGTGTGTAGTTAAAGTACTGTATGTAACTGAACATAATTAAGCATTATGAAGCATCATATAAACTACACAATTATTCTAGATGTGATTTCTAAGTGGCCCATTTTAAGAACTTTCAGTCTCGCCTATATTACGAATATTATATGGCTTTCCCGTCTTGTGGGTTTTGGTAGGAGGGATTTTGCCAATGACGACGTTTTATGGCGTACCACGCACGATAAGAATGTTCGGTGAATAATTTTGATTTGGTAGAAGAAATTGTGCTGGGAACAAAAAGGGAACCTAAAACAAAATTAAACACTTTTGACACTGACAGATATCCGATCCATGTTGTATAATATATAAATTACTCTATGATAGAGATCTAATTTGTGACGTTTATTAAAATTAGAATCAGGCCGATTGAGTGTACAGAGGTACAGAGCAAAGAGTAAAGTAAGTTTAATAGCAAAGTGGATATAATAGGAGTTACGGAGTTATATCTATCTTTGATAATAGGTAAAGCCTGACAACAGTTTATTTGACCCTCGCCATTTTGCGGATTATCGATGGTACTAATTTCTTTTACTGACAACAAGTACTCTTTGACAACGAACGTTGGATGTATAGAGATCTAATTTGTGACGTTTATTAAAATTAGAATTAGGCCAATTGAGTGTACAGAGGTACAGAGCAAAGAGTAAAGTAAGTATAATAGCAAAGTGGATATAATAGGAGTTACGGAGTTATATCTATCTTTGATAATAGGTAAAGCCTGACAACAGTTTATTTGACCCTCGCCATTTTGCGGATTATCAATGGTAACAATTTCTTTTACTGGCAACAAGTACTCTTTGACAACGAACGTTGGATGTCATCGAATGTCACCGATGTAAACAAACAGAAAATATCTAGACTTCCGGTTCGAACGCCATCTTGATAGTAGCCTCGTGATTAATTCCTTTGTTTTTTGCTCATTAATATTGTTTAAAGTGTAATATCGATAGCTTTATTATACAATAATCTAATGTGATAGTGTGCAGTGAATGGAAAATTAATCTCAAAGCGTGTTTAACCACCATTTTGGAGTCAACGGCCGGTAGTCCACGTGCTTCTCGTAAAATCCAGCTATCGGTTTTACGAGACAACTACAACAACCACCGAACAGCGTCGTGCTCTAAGAGCATTTATTTTGTTCCTACCCTTTTACGTGACATTGGCTACGGGCAACACCGCCCTCAAGTCCATCAAGAAAAGAAAAGAAAATATCTACGAATATATTCAAATATAAACGGTTAGTAGAAACATTTTACGTCATAGCTCCTCCCTTTGAACTGTCATAGCGTCATAGGGTCATATATGAACTGTCATAGCGTCATAGGGTCATAAATGAACTGTCATAGCGTCAGGGACTATCATTCGAGGGACTATAGTTAAGTATAAGTTGGTTGTTTTTGGCCACACCAGCTGTTAAAGGGTCTCTTGATTGTTAAAAACTGATCAGAAAGCGGCATTTATCCACATATGTGTTCCTTACATTCCTTATGTTGAATTATTAACTGGTAGCAAAGATAGATATAACTCCGTAATAGATGGATACAGTCTAAGGAAAAAACGTGCCTCGAAAATCAAGAACATTTGATTCTCGTTCAGAGGGCGCTACTAGTTTTGGGCTACAGTCGTATAGATGGCGTTGACGGTTTCGTTTGTTATTTAACAATTTTAACGCATATCAGTGAAAGAACATGGGTCAAAATCATAAAAATAATTAATGCAAATAAAAAAAATCATTTACCTATATTTAAATACATTCTATCGTATTTTTATAAATCTTCATTTTTAGTTTTAAAGTATGTCGACAGATGGCAGTGAATTTACTGGGGTTACAAAATTTACTATGACAGTACCGCTCTAGTATAAGTTACTCTATGCTGGTAGAATTGACTGAAATGCATTTTAAATGATGATTTTGATTGATAAATATTTAATTTTGAATTGATTTCGTTTGATTTTGTTTGATATTTTACCGCCAGTATTTTCATTACGTTGGTGTGGTGAAAAATCTTGCAACGCTCAAGATTACAATTTTAGAATCTTTCGCTTGCTCGGGTATCAATATTAGCACAGAGGTTAAACAACAACTTTGCCCCCTTGTAAACTCTGATTTATAAATCAATTCCAATAATCTAACCTCACTTTTTCTCTTTTCCGTATTAAATAAGAAACTAAACAAAGCTAAAAGGATACACCTATATTTATTTTAAATGCTAGAGTATGCAAAAGGGAAATTTGAGTTTACTTCTTTACATATTTTCCATTATTACGAAAGAAAAAGGATCTGAGTGAGGTTAGTTTTTTGGAATTTAATTACAAATCAGAGTATAAAACAAATAATTATTATCACTATCAGTGAAGTCGACCTTAATCTACTTCCCGCGCAGTAATTCGTGTACCTAAGTAGCTATTTGAATTTTTTTACACAGCCGATATTTTGATGGAAGACCGGGTTGTTTAAATAGGAAAATAATTATCGCGCTATTTTATTACGAAACAGTTATTTGTTTTACAAGGGGGCAAAGTTGTTATTTAACTCCTCGCGAGATTTCAAAATTGGAATCGTTCGAAAAGTGGAATCTTGAGCGTTGCGAGGGTTTCAAGGCAAGAGGGTTAAACAAACTTTGCTCCCGAGTTTCCGCACCAATGCGAGGAAAATATTAACTGTAAAACATTACAAATCAAATTCAAATGAACGTTATTAAATATTTATCATTTAAAATCATCGCTTTGAAGTCAACTTAAATCAGCCTACTAGCAGAGCAAACAACTCATAATTTGCTTCAGATTACTTTGCCTCACATGTGGATAAAATGCAACTTTCTTAATTTATTGGATTGTGATTTCATTGTTGAAAGTTTTGTTTTTATTTTTAATGTATTTACTAACACATAGCTATAACGATGGTACTAACAATATTGTATGGAATTTTGAATATTCTGAAATAGTTTTTTTTTTAATTAGTTTTTGAAGTACAAAGAGAGCCTTTACGAGCTGGTGTGGTGAAAAATCTTTTTAACAATACGTAATATATCACACTATGTAAATATGAGGAAGCTTTACAATCAAATCTAATTAAGCTTCATTAATTATAACTAGGTAAGTATCTTATTAAAATATTTTATTTATTCTATTTTTTTACGTTACGCGATGGAAGTTACTGATAATAAGTAGGTAGGCTAAAATATAAAATAAAAAAAGTTTCGAAAGGCAAAAACAAAACATGCTTATCAACAACAATACAAGTATAATAACAATAACAAGAATATTTTGAATATTAATTGGAATGTAATTAATTTGTAATTATCTTTGCATGTTATTTTAAGTTTAGTTCATAAGTTACTTAAGTATTGCATACCCGAAATGGGTAACTTATGACTAACAACTTGAAACAAATTGTATCATGATTACCATCTACAAATGTACACAGTAATGCAATAAATCATTATTATTCTTATTCATATCAAAAATATAAAAATAAAAACTTACCACCACCGGTCCGATCAACTTTCAACACAATCAATAACACGAGTAAACAGCTTAAAGTCTTCATTCTGTCCAATGGTCCAAAGGACCATGTGCATCATACTACAAAACAAAAGTTAATATATAAAGATCACTCCTGTGGACAATATAGTTTATAATTTGTGTGCATATATATGGGGCAATTTCTATAAAAAGGGACCTTATTGTCGATGGCGCTTACGCCGCACAGAGTCGCGCGGCATTGTATTTATATCGGAGCATCGTTTATAATGGCGTAAGCGCCATCGACAATAAGGTCCCTTTTTATAGGAAATACCACATATACGTAATTTTTATGTGTCTTTTTGTTTTACCAAAGGTACCCATATACCTAGTTATATTTTATTTATTTATATACACGAATATGTTTAGATATATTAACTTACATGCTTAACTTTAATTAAAACTATGTACTTACTTACAACGTACAAAACACAGTGAATTAGAGTAAAATAGTACGAGTACAAGTACGATAAAAAATACACAAATAACACTTCAATAGATATAGGTAGTCCTAAAGCTACATCCTATTAGAAATCTTCCGCGTTCCTAGGTCTAGTCTAAGAAATGTGCTAGACCTATATAAAGGCAAGTTAAGGCACGAAACACACAGAGATCTCATAGTCTCCGTCTTATTTTGTTGGAATGAGAACACACACTGAAGATTTACCGTAAATGGGCTGCGCGCGCCTCCACTACTATTGTACCGTTATCTGAAAACTCACTTGTTAATCGCTCGAAATATATTTATTAATTAGGTTAATGATCTTTTCAATATTGTGGTGTTTTAATAAGTAAGTATTTACGTAGATGATCTGTCACACACTCAGCGAAGTGCGTAATAATAATTATGCCTTATTAAATTTACTTGAAGCTTTGCACTGATATAAAATAAAATATAAAATATTATGTACTTTAGCGTGTAGTTGCGCTCTCTTACCTTCTCGTACCGTACCGTACCGTACCGTACCATACCATAAAAAAAATGTAATAAAAGTATGAAGTTCATGGCCTTCACTAAATTAAAAAGCTACATTGTTTCACTCCCTGGAGTGAGGAAAGTCGCACTTTCCTCACTTTAGAGTGACGAAAGTAGGCTTGTTCGAGCTGCTGAGGTGAAAAATAAATTGTTCTGTTGTCTATGTAATAGCTAAATTTAAGCGTTTTCTGAATAAATCTCTTCTATTCTATTCTATTCTAATTTTATTTTGAGAGAATAGCAGAAAACGTTATATATAAACGTAAACGTAACAGTTCATATGCCAAAGGATAATAGTGATAATACTATTACTTATTCTGTGCCATAGTAAGTAAGTAAGTAAATATTCTTTATTGCACCAAAATTATACATTTTACATACATGTAAAACTACAAAGAAATATTTAAAGAAAAAATAGAACCAGGTAACAACAGGCGGTCTTATCGCTAAAAAGCGATCTCTTCCAGACAACCTTTGGGTAGCAGGAAATGTAGAACTCATACAAAAGTCAACAGGTAGTGCAAAGAGCTAAATATGGAGACTATTAAACACAAACACACATACTACAATTACTTCTTATATATATAAGTATTAAAACGAAACCTAACACACAAATAAATATACAATACAATATATATATATATATATATATATTTATACAAGCATATATACAATATATAAAATGGCAACTTAAGGCAGAGATAGAAAGTATAGTTTTAGCTGATTTTTGAATATGGGGAGAGATTTAGCTAATCTTAATTCTACTATAGGTACGTAAACTCAGGATACTCAGGTAAAGACATACGTATTTCGGCGCTCTCCAATCCGGCACGCCAGTATGCATAATCCCGCAGTTAGCGATTTAAATTACCCACTTTATAATCCGGCACTTTACACACCCGAACGCCAGATTATAAGAATAAGAATATTGTTACTTATATACTAATTTTGAACTTATTTTTGCTACCTAGTTAGTTTTAGCTCTAGTTTTAGTTTTATCAGGCCTCACTGAAAATCAGCGTCACGTAGTGTGACCTTTTAGCACAATTCTGTTCGTCTATACTCTAAATGAATCAATATTTTGTGTTCTTTTTTTGTGCTAATAAATATTTCTTATTCTTATTCTAAGAATGAGAATATGTATGTATATAAACACTTTATTGTACATAAGACAGATTACAAACACAATAAAAGAACAAAAATAAATACAATGAGCAAAGGTGGAATTATCCCTATAAGAATAATTTGTTATTTTAACAGAATACAATTATAGAACTGCATTTTTTATATGTAGAATTTAAGTATGTATTTCCCTGATAAATCCATTAATCCGACAGTTCCAACAATACGGCATAATAAGTAGTGGAAAATTTTAGAGCGACTTGACAAGTTTTTACCCACTGATTTAGAATAAGTAAATATTTTGCCGTATGTATGTCTAGACTAAATCCTTTTCAAATCATTGGTAGCGCCACGTAGTGCTGAGTCATAGTACTAACAGCACCGCTCTTATGCCCAGTTACATAGGCATCGGTGCACCTTAATATTATTGCAATAAGATTTATGAGTAGTTAACAGTACGGACGATGTTACTCACAGTATAAACTGCATGGAGACTGTATAAAGGAGCCAAATCTCTTTGTATGAAAAGTGTCCATCAAAAAACAGTAATTATAGACCTGTACCAATAACTTCTGAGGTTATAAGAATATTAATGTTGCTTATTTTTTATATATAGTTTCCAGACCATATACTAAACCTAAAAATAATATTTTGTGTCATCCTAGGTATTTGCTTAGGTAGAAATTTAGGTATTTCTTTTTTCAATCAGCATTCTGTAAAAAAAATATTCGAGACGAAATTCTTTGTTTCCCTGTAAAGGCAAAGTGGCTTCCGACGTACACACGCATTTTGTGTCATTTTCATCCACGGGTATAATGGCATTTAATAAATACCTAATATTGATCCTAAAACGCCTAAAAAAATATTAGAGTCGGTAAGTGAAGTGTTGTACTTTACAGAACATTGTTATATGTTATTCAAACTAATCTGTGTCAAATTCATCCACCGCTTTTATTTAAAAAAAAATTTTTCTAATTAACACCCTGTCTGCCACAAAAAAAAATTCATATTATTAAGTTTACGTCTATAATATTATAATACCACATTGAGACATCATTCATAATTTGGGTCATTTTGATCCACGGTTTTTTTACTATCTGGCAAAATAAAACTCAATTGAGCAAGAAGGGCGTGCGCGGGGAAGGGTACCTACGCGGGTGGGGTGCTTATTATACTTGCCGCAATATCAGCTGGCGACTGAGATCTTAATACTATCTCCTTTACCCTTGTTAAGTTAAGACCAACCAAGAGATGGCATTATGAGCTGTCTCGCCACTTAGTTTTGCGATACAGTGTATTTATTTCATTCGGAGGCATAATTACATTGTCTTATCAATCTTACCGTAGTAGGTATATAAATATAATTAAAAATAAACTGTAGGCTGCACTCCTCATACTGACCAACATTTGTGACGTTCCTAATCAAAAGGTACCACTTTCTCTGACAGGTTATTTGTATAAAGATATAATCAAATTTCGTCTTTATGGTAAACGACAAAGTGGTACCTACCTTTTGATTAAGAATGTCACAACAGCGACTTAAAAATTACTTTTGTTTCGATTTTTAGTAGACTTTTTAAGTTTATTTTAAGACGCAATTTATTGTGATTTTTGTTATGTTTAAGCGTGGCAAGCAACATTAATTACATTGATGATGATGTTCATTAAATACAATATTTTTTCATACTATACTGAACTGTCACCCTATACATGAGAATGAACAGCGCCCTCTTGACAATGATCATATATTACTGGTCAGGCTTTAATATGTGTCATAATTTAGTAAAGTCCCCTTTGTGGATTCTAAGTTTCCGAGTTACAGCAGTTTAGTGAAAGCGTTTTTTTTTTTAAATATAAATTAAGGGTTGAATAAAGAGGAAAGAAAATTTGATTATTTTTGCGCTACGACGCATGGTTTAGGAGATACAGCCCTATAAAGTTTTTTTTTATTGTTTTTTTCTTTTTTACATTGTGTTTTTTGTATATTACTTTGGGGTTTCATAAAGGGGAACGAAAATTTAATTATTTTTGCGCTACGACGCATGGTTTAGGAGATCAAGCCCTATAAAAAAAAACTCTTTTTTTTGCGTTTTTTTTTGTATAAATTAATGGTTACATAAAGGGGACCGAAAAGTTGATTATTTTTGCGCTACGACGCACGGTTTAGGAGATACAGCCCTATATAGATTTTTTTCTTTTTCTTTTTTACGTTTTTAAATCTTAATTAAGGGCTTCTTAAGGGGAACGAAAATTTGATTATTTTTCGCTACCATGCACGGTTTAGGAGATACATCCCTAAAGTTTTTTTTTGTTTTTATTTATTTTTTTATTTTTATTTTATTTTATTTATTGTTGTTTTTTTTTCTTTTTTTTGTCATTGCGTCTTTTGTTATTACTTTGGAGTTTCATAAAAGGGAACGAAAATTTTATTATTTTTGCGCTACGACGCACGGTTTAGGAGATACAGCCCTAAAATGATTTTTTTCTCTTTTTCTTTTTTGCGTTTTTAAATCTTAATTAGGGGCTTCTTAAAGGGGAACGGATACTGATTATTTTTGCGCTACGATGCACGGTTTAGGAGATACAGCCCTATAAAGTTTTTTTGTTATTTTTTTTTCTTTCTTTTTCTTGTGTTTTTGTATATTATTTTGGGGCTTCATAAAGGGGAACGAAAATTTTATTATTTTTGCGCTACGACGCATGGTTTAGGAGATACAGCCCTATAAAGATTTTTTTTTTTAATTTTGCGTTTTTTTTAAATATAAATTATGGGTTGCATAAAGGGGAACGAAAATTTTATTGTTTTTGCGGTACCACGCACGGTTTAGGAGATACAGCTCTATAAAGTTTTTTTTCCTGGTTTTTTTTTGTTTTTTTTTAAGTATTAATTACGGGTTTCTTAAAGGGGTTTTTTTAATTATTTTTGCGCTACGACGCATGGTTTAAGAGATACAGCCCTATAATGATTTTTTTTTTAATTTTGCGTTTTTTTTAAATATAAATTATGGGTTGCATAAAGGGGAACGAAAATTTTATTATTTTTGCGCTACGACGCATGGTTTAGGAGATACAGCCGTATAAAGATTTTTTTATTGTTTTTTTTTCTTCTTTCTTTTTTACATTGTGTTTTTTGTATATTACTTTGGGGTTTCATAAAGGGGAACTAAAATTTTATTATTTTTGCGCTACGACACATGGTTTAGGAGATACAGCCCTATAAAGATTTTTTTTTTAAATTTTGCGTTTTTTTAAATATAAATTATGGGTTGCATAAAGGGGAACGAAAATTTTATTGTTTTTGCGGTACCACGCACGGTTTAGGAGATACAGCTCTATAAAGTTTTTTTTCCTGGTTTTTTTGTTTTTTTTTTTTTAAGTATTATTTACGGGTTTCTTAAAGGGGTTTTTTAAATTATTTTTGGGCTACGACGCATGGTTTAAGAGATACAGCCCTATAATGTTTTTTTTTAAAATTTGCGTTTTTTTTTAATATAAATTATGGATTGCATAAAGGGGAACGAAAATTTTATTATTTTTGCGCTACGACGCATGGTTTAGGATATACAGCCCTATAAAGTTTTTTTTTTTAAATTTTGCGTTTTTTTTAAATATAAATTATGGGTTGCATATAGGGGAACGAAAATTTTATTATTTTTGCGCCACCACGCACGGTTTAGGAGATATTATATCTATATATATATAGCTATAATAGCTCTATAAAGTTTTTTTTCCTGTTTTTTTTTTTAAGTTTTAATTAAGGGTTTCTTAAAGGGGAACGAAAATTTGATTATTTTTGTGCTACGATGCACGGTTTAGGAGATGCAGCCCTATAAAGATTTTTTTGTTGTTTTTTTTTCATTGTGTTTTTTGTATATTATTTTGGGGTTCCGTAAAGGGGAACGAAAATCTTGTTCTTTTTGCGCTACCACGCACGGTTTAGGAGATATAGCTCTATAAAGATTTTTTCCTGTTTTTTTTTTGTTTTTTATTTAAGTATTAATTAAGGGATCCTTAAAGGGGAACGAAAAATTGATTATTTTTGCGCTACGATGCACGATTTAGGAGATGCAGCCCTATAAAGATTTTTTTTGTTTTTTTTTTTTCATTGTGTTTTTTGTATATTAGTTTGGGGTTCCACAAAGGGGAACGAAAATTTGATTATTTTTGCGCTACGACGGTTTAGGAGATACAGCCCTATAAAGTTTTTTTTGTTTTTTTTTTTTTTCATTGTGTTTTTTGTATATTACTTTGGGGTTCCGTAAGGGGGAACGAAAATTTTATTATTTTTGCGCTACGACGCACGGTTTAGGAGATACAGCCCTTTTTTTTTCCTCTTTCTTTTTTGCGTTTTTCAATCTTAATTAGGGGTTTCTTAAAGGGATTTTTTTAATTATTTTTGCGCTACGATGCACGGTGTAGGAGATACAGCCCTATAAAGTTTTTTTGTTATTTTTTTTCTTTTTTTCATTGTGTTTTTAGTATATTACTTTGGGGCTTCATAAAGGGGAACGAAATTTTTATTATTTTTGCGCCACCACGCACGGTTTAGGAGATATTATATCTATATATATAGCTATAATAGCTCTATAAAGTTTTTTTCCTGGTTTTTTTTAAAGTTTTAATTAAGGGTTTCTTAAGGGGAACGAAAATTTGATTATTTTTGTGCTACGATGCACGGTTTAGGAGATGCAGCCCTATAAAGATTTTTTCCTCTTTTTTTTCTTTTTTGCGTTTTTAAATCTTAATTAGGGGCTTCTTAAAGGGGAGCGAAAATTTGATTATTTTTGCGCTACGATGCACGATATAGGAGATACAGCTAATACAGCCCTATAAAGATTTTGTTTCTTTTTTTTTCATTGTATTTTTCATGTATTACTTTTGGGTTACATAAAGGGGAACGAACATTTTATTATTTTTGCGCTACGACGCATGGTTTAGGAGATACAGTCCTATATATTTTTTTACAATGCATGTGCTCGAAAAGTGCGTTTCCTACGGAGCCATATCGTGCGGAAAGTACTGCTTTTCCGCACTAGTGCTTTTTGTTTTCATTTTTTTTTTTTACAGAACATATGGCGCTACTTTCTCGCACTAGTGCGGAAAAGAGCACTTACCGTGCATATGTCGAAAGTTTAAAGGGCCATATGTACTGTAAAACGTACGATACACGTGCGAATAGGTAATTCGCAACTCGTGTCGATTTAAAACACTCCTTTTAATAATTAAACTTATTTGCCATGACATGTTTTTTTATTTACTCGCACAATGCATAGTAAAACATTGTATGATACACGTGCGTAAAGATGATTTCCGCACTTGTTGCATAAATAGCAATTTTTTTTATTAAAGAATGAAAGAAAGTCACGGTATTAATAACCAAATTTTACTTTAGTGGTACCTTTTCCCTATCACTGTCACAAATGTATGTGGCGTTCACGTAAACGCGATATTTTTAAGATTTCCCTGCGCAATGTTGCCAGCTCGCTCGCAAATCAAACATGTACTTACAGTTCTTTTGCATAATGGTGACATTGTACAATATCTATGAGTTTTAAATAGGTAAAAGATAATTCGACGCATTCTTTGCTTGCTTGTTGCTTGTTGTTGTGTTGTTTGCGTAACTTCTTTGAATAAGTTGCGTTAATTTGGCGCACAGGCGAAGTAAACATGCGTTGCGTACGGCAAGGTCACGCCGCGGCCCCACCCTGCACGGCCTCCGTTGCCCATTCAGACCGCCCGCTAGCTTCGTTTGAACGCAAATAATATTTTTGTAATATTTGTTTATGCAGTGGATGCAAGTGACACAAATTCATACATCTTATTTATCCCGCATTTCAAATTAATAAGATGTAAACTCTAATATCTTTAATATTCTTTTGTAACGGTGGCAGCCTGTTACAACAAAATCATCAAATATCTTATGAAGCTATGCCTTAATAAGACACAAAATCATTTAATGGACCTATTTAAACGATTAAATTCGACCTAAGTATTTTTTTTTAACTCTAATTTTTTTTTGTGTCATTTAGAATATTATGACATAGTATCAGATATCAGACAGTGGACGTAATTGACACAAACTATGTTTTCACACTAAAAACACTATCCTAAATGCAACACAGTTACATGTTTTCTCTCGAATATTTTTTTCTCCAAGATAATTCAAAATAAAAAATAATTACCACAAAATAACAAATTACTAGAAAAGCAAATTATATATATGACACAAAACAAAATGTAAGATTTACATCTTAACAAAGTATTCATAAGCGAAAACAGAATTGACTAATATTTTTATAACCTAGGGGTCAAAATATAGCCAGCGGTACAGGTCTATTAGGCGGCGCCACCATACACCGAAATACTACCAAAAACAATCTACGTAATTTGGTCGGGTTATTTGTTGCCTTATATGGTTCATGTTATACTCACGTCCCAGAGCCTAACTAGCGCCACCGGAGAGATTAGGAACTATTATTTAAAGCTTAACGCGGTCACTTTTACAACAATTCTGCCATAAGAGATTGCGATCCTTTCTATACCATCCATAATAAACTGGTATAAACAATGCTATGACGTATACTTTCCATCAAGATATCAAGATCAATTTCCACGAAACACTGTCATGCAACTAACGACTTAAAACGGTTGCCATACCTACTGATAAAATAGATTTGTTAATACTTAATTAATTAAGTATCTAGTCAATCATATGTTCATTACCTTTATTAGGTAATTCTTTATTTTATAGGTCTACCGATTAGCTGTGCTGCCTCCTGCCTACGTGCCTACTAAGCTACAGGGTGGGCCAGTGATAAATTCTCTTTTCGTCTCGACCTCTTTCGTTAAATATAAATCTAGGCAAATGAAAAAGGTGTCATTTAAAAGAAAAAGAAAAAAAAATATTTAAAATAGTGCCCTATGCTGGCTCATAGACATAGTATATACAAGTAGTTATAGACGCGCCACCGAGCGACCGGGGGTAAGAGAAAGAATATTCATATAAAACTTGGGCAGCATAGGATTTGTTCTCTTTCACTCTTATAAATTTCGGTATATATTTCGCCATCGCCTCCTACTTATGATGCCACCCGGTCGGTGATAAATAAGGACAAAGCATGGCACTATTTTTCTCTTTCCTCTTATAGGAGTCGCAATAAGACTATCTTTCTCTATCAAAGAGTGTCAGGCCCTTGTGCTGGCTACATATGTAACTATAAATCGTAGCGATTAATCTGTTGAGAGCGGATGCAAGGAAATCAACGCGTAAACGAGCTACGGCTTTGGGATTGTCCTGAACAACTTAGGACGCATTTTACGGCTTGATATCGGCTACAACCTTACAAAATTCTACTTTTGCAAGATTTGAAACAATCTGACTTTGATTCAAGGCATGGGCGTAGGCACGGTGGGGTAAGGTGGGGCAGTAGCCCCACCCTGTTCTCGGACCCCAAGGTAAGAATTTTTAAGCAAAAAACGCCACATACACCTAACCAACCATTCAAAATGAAATAATTGGTCTGTGCGGGGATGTCATTAGAGATGATATCACAGTCGACGTAAAGAACGCACGCGCCTATAGTATCCTAGCAGACGAGAGCAGCGACATATCAGGGAAAGAGCAACTTTCAATTGGTATCCGATTCTTTGATGAAGAAAAGATGCTTGTTCGTGAAGAGTTTTTAGGTTTTGTGGAATTGACGGCCAACAATCTATAGCTTCTGCTATCGATAATTTCATAACAAATATAGATCTAAGTCCAAAAAAGTGCGTAGGACAAGGGTATGACAGCTGTTCCACTATGGCAGGAAAGGATGGTGGTGTTCAGAAAACTCTACAAGAAAAATATACAAAGGCGCAGTATTTTCACTGCTCCAGTCACAAATTGATTTAGTTGTGCACGACTTAAACCAAGTAGTAGGAATACGAAATACTGTCACCACAATAAAATAAATAATAAGATTCTTTCGAGAATCACCCCTTTGTCGAAAATGCATACCCAATATACCAATGTTCTGTGAAACCCGTTGGTCCCAGAAATATAAAAGTATTGCCATTTTCAAGGAGCACTATGTTCAGGTGGTCAGGGCACTTTTAACACTATCAAAAGAGGGTAACAATGCAACCAGAAAATCTGCTTTTCAATTGCATTGTGCAGCTACACAAATACTGAGTTTATTATTAGTGTTTGCCTAATAGCAAAATATTCCGCAATGCTGCAACCGGTGGTAAATACTCTGCAGTCAAAAAGTATAAACTTGTTTCAGTGTGCAAACCATATCAAAAAAAACATGCCAACATGAAAAAACACCGTGAAAATGCCGAAGTTCAAAGCCAAAGTTTAATAGCCGAAGCAGAATAAATCGCCGACGATCTTGATATAGATTTTAGAACGTCACCGCCACGGATTGCAAATAGGCAGACACATCGTGCTAATCCTCCGGCACAGACACCTAGCGAGTTTTGGAACAGATCATTGATGATTCCTTACCTAGATTCTTTAATTATGTCTCTAGAGCAGCGTTTTTCTGAGAGCAATTCACCGGCGTATTCACTACTAACATTACACCCGCACCTAATGCTTCAAAAGCCTTATGAATAATTTTTGAAAAAAATGGAAGGTGCTTCCAATTACTACAACAAGTGGGTTTCTTTGTGAAGCTGAACTTTGGTATGACACGTCGAAGCAAAAAAAATTGGCACAGAGTGAACTGAAGGAAATTGATTTAGTTGCGCTAATTGAAGAGACACAGCTGTTCTTTTCCACCATAAGATATATATTAATTGCACAACCCTGCACAACACGCACTATCGAAAGGTCATTTAGTACTTTACGAAGGGTAAAAACTTGGTGTAGATCAACAATGACAGAAAACCGTCTTGTCTGCCTCTGCATGATGAGTGTGCATGGAAAGAGGGTTCAGAAAGCAAAAAATAAATTTTAAATAAATTTGAAATCGAAATTATAGCTAGATTTAGTATAAACTCTCGCAGGTTATAATTAAAATAAGGTGTAGGTGTGTAAATAAAAAGCCTATGGTCGGAAACCACCACTTAGTTTATTTACTTCTGCCCCACCCTTTAAAAAAGTCTGGCTACGCCCATGATTCGAGGTCTAATTTTGCAATTGAAATGTTAGACACGTTCTCTAACTTCAAAAACGACATCTTCTCAGATGAAGCCCATTTCCACCTAAATGGATTTGTCAATCGTTAATCGTCAAAACTCTCGTAACTGGGGGCCAGAGAACCCACGATTGAAACACCAAAAGCCCTTACACTCTCATTTCACTCTCAGAATTAAAGGAGAATATAAGTCAAGAAATCCCATCAATATCTCCGCAACTTTTTAACATAAGTTTTTCAAAATTTACAAACAAGACTGGAAGAGTGTCGCAACTGCTACGGACGACATCTTGATAATTTAATTTTTAAAACGTAAAATTTATTTTATTATCTTAATTTCTAAATATACTTCTTATTTAAAAACACAAATTATTATTGAAAATTTTTTGAAATGCATTTATCATTGGCTCACCCTGTACAAAAGGCGGCATCTCAAAAACAAATGACCTTGAAAATTTAACTTTCAATTACTTATTAAGGTACTAATATTCAATTACTTAAAAGGTACAGTTAGCATCAAGAGTAACGGATACGAAACGTATTTTATAAATGATGGAAAGCCACAAACATAAGCGCCCGCAGAGATCACCATGACGCAGCGCGCAAGAACTAACCTTGTAAAATAGGACACCTCTTGCCATATATCACACTTGAAGGGACGGAAAGAACATGTCTAGTCACTTTTTTCGGAAAATGAGATTTTAATTTCAAAATGTAGAGCTCTTAATGAACTATTGGTTATATCTTTTGCTACCACTGTATAATATATGTAACACAACTTTTTTTTAGTTAAAAAAGACCGTCACGGAATTACCATACATGTTGACATGATTCCAAATTTTAAAACCGCGATTACTCAAAATGTTACTTAAGTGACTAGACATGTTCTTTCCGTTTACCCTTCACTTGTGTACCGAGACAAACCTTACTGGTTTAACGGTATTTTTGTAATTAAGTTGTATATTATGTGTATCTACCTGATTAAATAATAATAATAATAAATAACATATTAAATATATTAAAAACGGGTCACTAATTTAATATGTCTATGTCTCACGGAAGTTTTGTTATTAAAATAATAAATAACCGTACTCGTGATAGTTATAATCAGGCATCGTAAACTGCGAGCGAAATCCATTGAAATGACGTACTTTGAATTGACAACAACCCTAGTACTTCAATGGATTTCGCTCGCAGTTTACGATCATTGGTTATAATAGAGTTAGACCAAGATCTAGGCGTCTATTTAGACAGCACCCTGAGTTGGAAGATACAGGTAGCTGAAATTTGCCGAAAAGTCACTGGATCTCTACATGCCCTTAACAGACTTAAACACTTTTTACCCGTTAAAACAAAAATATTATTAGCACAGACATTAATCCTACCCATAATTGACTACGGTGATGTGTGTTATCCAGACTTAAATGAAGAGCTCTTGAACAAGTTAGATCGTTTACTAAATAACTGCATTCGTTTCATTTTCTGTCTTCGTAAATACGACCATGTCTCCTCTTTCCGCTCTAAACTCGGCTGGTATCCTATACGTGTTCGTCGAAATATTCGCATGCTTTGCACCCTCTTTTCTGTTATTAATGATCCCCAATCTCCCGAATATCTCAAATCTTTCTACAACTAATATGGTGTTTCTCGTGTCCGTCAACTTCGCTCTACTGGCAACCTTTCTTTGTCCATACCATCTCACCGAACAGGTTTCATGTCCTATTCTTTCTCTATTCAGGCAGCTCGCCTGTGGAATAGTCTCCCTGTTAAAATTAGACAGTGTCCGAATAGATTTGCATTAAAAAAATCCTTACGTGAGTACTTTGCTGGCAGAACGATGAATTCTTAGTGTTTCTGTTTTGAAAGTTTCATCTGATATCTTATGTATTTGTATGTATGTATATTGTATGTATTTATATGAATATTATATATACAGATATATGTATGTATGTCTATGCCTATCCATTATTTAACTATACTTGTATATATGTAATCACTATGTTGCACCGCCTACAAATTATCTGCTTTGCCCGAAGGTTGACTGGTAGAGAATGCCTCATAGCATTAAGTCCGCCTTTTGTACGATTGTATTTTCTTTTGTGCAATAAAGATTAAATAAATAAATAAATAAATAAGATCACTGCAATGATTTTGATAGCATAGACTGTGCAAGTGTTATTTATACGTCACTAGCGACCCGCCCTGGCTTCGCGCGGGTAGTTCAACTAATTTACACAAAACCTTTACAAATGATACATATAAAACTTCCTCTTGAATCACTTTATCTATTAAAAAAACCGCATCAAAATCCGTTGCGTATTTTAAAGATCTAAGCATACATAGGGACAGACAGCGGAAAGCGACTTTGTTTTATAGTATGTAGTGATAATAAAATTAAATAAAATCATAGAAGTTTGACGTAACACTTACAGTCTGGGTTGTATACATATATACTATGTCTATGAGTCTGGGCTATCAAAATCGCTGCAGACTTATCTTGCTCTAACTCTTAAGGCCTCTTGCAGTGGCGTAACTAGGGGGGGGGCTGCGTGCCGTCCAAGGGGGGGCGCCAAAACATAAAATTATTTTCAAAAACATTGATTGTTCCCGCCGCGTCGAACTCGGTTAGTTCGGTGGTCTACAGGCTACGTTTGAGGGGGCGCAAATTTGGTGCCTGCCCCGGGCGCCATTTCCTCTAGCTACGCCCCTGGCCTCTTGTTTGGTACTTATTGCAACAAAATGTTTGCCGTAATTAGAACGATTATAAACGTGAACTAGGGTATCGAATGTATCGATATAGGCGGCTATAAGTGATAGGTAATCTTCATAGGTTTTTTTAATATAAATTTTATGATATTGCTGTTTTTATTGTAATGTTTTCTTGTATAATATGTGCAATAATAGTTATTTACGATACAAATGCGGAAAAGAGGAAATTCGGAACGAGTGGCGATAAATTAAAACACGACCGCAGGGAGTGTTTTAAATCGACACGAGCTGCGAATTACCTATTCGCACGTGTATCGTACAACGTTTTACAGTACATATGGCCCTTTAAACTGTCGACATATGCACGAAAAGTGCTCTTTTACGCACTAGTGCGGGAAATTGCACCATATGTACTATAAAAACAATTTTTATTGTATTGTAATTAATCAAAAACAATAAAATTTTAAATGGTTTATTTTACAGGCAACAAGTCTCCCCAGTTACTGGACCTAGCGCACCTGTACGTGGTCTGGTCAAACTTGGACTTGGAAAATATGATCTCTTGCAGCTCCCCCTGTTTCGTACACAACCTACAAATGGTGTGCCCGGAGCGGACAATGGGTGCTCGCACTATCCTAGGCCACTGAGGATCATCGGATGGACGTACACCTTTCCTTAATATTACGTATGAGAATAATTCTGCAAACACGTCTGATTTTGAAGGGTATGGCAGCGATTCATACTTCATAATGAAGTTACAAGGTGTTTTCAATTCTAAATACCTTGGGCATACATTATCATTTGGACATGGTGAAAATGCATAACCATTGTTTTTGCCTTTGGATAAATTTAAAACGAATTCTCTAGCTTCATTCACAATTTGGAAGCCAGCGTTAGACCCTTGCTCAACTATTATCAGGAAATCTTCTGTTTTCTTCCATAGTTTTTGAATGGTTTCCAATCTTGCTCGCATACTTGGTAGTTCAAATAATGAAAATGCTGATAAAACTATATTGTATTTGAGATCTGTTGATGCCGGTAGGAACTGACGTTGGAAATAGCCTTTCAAAGGCATAGTTACGTTGTCTTTCCCCTGACATAAGAGTAATCGGGCCAAATCATGCATGTGTGGTGAGGTATCGACACAGAAATATTCAAATATGTCCCCGTTCCAATAGTTGTTGACGGCCCATGTGCCCGTTCCTAGTCCTGAGCCAAAGTCAAAGAAGCTTCTTGGCTTGTAATCCGGATATTTCATTCTTATTTCATCTAATATACGCACTAGGACGGCATACTCGGGTGCAGATCTAGACATTAAATATTGTAAGCATGTTGCTTTGTCATATGAAATATTACCCCAACGATAAACATTTGCCTTTAAAACGTTAAAAACTTTCGATTGCACCTGCTTATTCAACTGATTTAGTTCGTCTTCTGTCAAATTATCCCCAATCTTCGAATATGCTTTCTTAGAAATTTTGTCGTGTATTTTTGCTGCTTTCTGGTCAATATCTCCTTCTTCTGGTGGAAGTAAGCGTGATCGAAGGTAGTTGCTGAGCTTGATGCTGTCCTGGTGCATAGAACGGGCCCCAGAATCGTCTAAAACTATTTTTATTGCCTTGACTATATCTGGAGGTAACGCTGCTATTTTTACTCGGGTTGTTCCCGGGTGCTTGCGCGGCTTGTACTCTTTGCTTTCAAATTTATCTTTCAAACTGGTGTCTAGCTCTACTTTAATTGAATAGTTGGAGTAAAGCGTTGAAAAACGAGTTACTCTTAATTTTCTAAACATTTTGTGGAGCTTATAACCTAACTTTTGCGTGTTATTGTTTAGCACCTTAGCACTGTCTAATTGACAGTATTGACACATAACATAATGCAGTGTTGCCTATTGTAAAATATAAAAGCTAATAACAGACTGGCGTACCGGACGGCGACCTTGGTCCAGTCAGCATATCTCTTTCTCGCTGTCTCATAGTTGTTCAACCCAAATTGGCAGTAAACAAGAACAAAAAAACTATACTCATCCTTTTCTTTTGGGTGCTAGTACCAGTATAAGACAAAGATAGTATAATTCTCTCTGTCTATGTTTGAAATGAGACAGTCCTTTGACCAACTGTATATAGAAAGACTTTTCGGGAAGAGGAGTCGTGGAAATCGTGTAATGTATTGCGACTCTTCTCTTTTCGCACAGACTAGCTGCGTCCTTAACAGACGTACAGACCACCTTCCACACAGGCCAGTCCAGACGGGATGATCAAATCGATTAGGTCAAAAAAGAAATTTGCGTCAATCTCCAATTTTAGATTTATGGTGATATTGATATTTATACTGTTTTTATTAGTAATTATTGAACGCTAACAAAATTTTGGTGGTAACTGCTGGGATTTTTTTTCCCAGTAGTTAACAGTGGTAAAAGGTGGAAAAAAAATTCCCAGTAGTTACCACTGGTAACAACTTAGAGGTATTTAGTGGGAATAATCCATCTAAAATGCATATCAAAAACACTTTTACTAGATTCCTTTTATTATAACATAACGAGAATAAATTTATGACATTGGCAACCTTATAATTATCCTTTTTACGGCGTAAATAACAAAAAAGAAATCACGATGCTTTCCGTACATTTTGTCGCAGCTCGCAGCCGTGCGGCCTGTGACTAGGGTTACCAGATACAAATTTTGAATTGCCTGACAAAATTACTGTGACGTCAACGTTTTTACTCGCGGTGCACGCGTCACATTTACCTTTTTTTCGCAATTTGAAAGTTTCTGGAGTATGTTGTATAGATCACGGGAAGTAGAATCGACATCTTCCCTCATCTTCTTCGATACATATACATCGGGTGGACCTTGTTTTAAGCCTAGCTCGTTTTAGGGATAGATATACTGATTTCTAATGAAAGTTTACACAGGTACACTGAAGATGCAATATAACTGCATACTTTTAGTGCGGCATTGCACTATTCAACTTCTCTGTTATAAATCATGCATTGCTAACTTACAAGTGCAGGCAGATAGCAACAAAACTGTAGTTTTTTGCAGCTTTTCGCCATGTGGCCTCTAAGGCCCCATTAGCACGAGAGCTCAAAAAACGTTGCGTGTGTGATGCACCCATAAGTAAAGGCGAGAAAGAGGTATCGCTTTCTCGCTCTTACTTATGGGTGCGTCGCACACGCACCGCTTTTTAAGCTCTCGTGCGAATGGGGCCTAAGTCCGCGTTCGTCACTAGTCTACGAGGCTGGAGAACAGAAATTTTAAGTGGTTAAGCTTGCAGACGCCCCCGAAAAGTGTTCATATTCACACTCATGAGCATAACCACAAACAATTAGCTCTCGTATAGTATGAATCTTCTCAAATGATTTTTACGCTTAACACCCTAAGCTGTTAAACAAAACCAATTATTTCTTTTATGTGAGCGGTCGGCCATTGTGTGCCATTGTGCCTGAGCGCGTGCTACGGCGCGTGCCATTGTCACGCACACAGTGGGCGTATTGGGCAGCAACAAATGTAAATTTTCATTAATTTCTTCGGGAGCGAAAATCAATTTGAGTTTCTCGAGTCCCCTTAATCGTTCCACTGAAGATAAGTGGCTGAATTTTAAATCTTCACACCACATCAAATCGAGTGTCTGTAAGTTTGTTGACTCAATCTCTTTAGACCTTTACTGGCAAGTTTTACGATGCAGCTCTCCGAAACCTGTAACATATTAAATTCAATTCAATTTATTTATTTAAGACAACACTGGCCCATAATGGTTAGTAACAATTAAGATTAAAAACTAAGTGTTAGTGGAACAAAAAACAGAAAGCGACAAAACAAAAACAGACAGCAATAACATTCTAACAACTATCACCTAATAGCGGTTATGACACACTCAAAATGCCGCATTATAGGTGAGTCGTATCGGCCCGCAACAGTAGCCAGGATGGGGTTGGAGCTGGCCCGCACTCTGCAGAGCAGCGAGGCAATTCTCTTGCGTATTATGGCATTGTAGTCATCCGTGTGAGCTTGCACAAACATGCCCGATGCGCTTCAGAAACGGGACAGCCCCAACAACATCCTGAAACCATGATTATATTGGACGCTGTCCAGACGCTGCACGTGTAGAACACATTGTCAGGTGTTCATTCAGACATAGTTCACGATGACGCGCCGCACTCGATCGGCGTGGCGTTCAGTTAAAAAAACTAACCTTATCCCTCACCCTGACGTTTCACAGCCAGCCCCGTACCAGGATCAGGAGCCCCTAAATGAGGGCCGTGAAAACAAGTCATCATTTGCTTACCCTTATTGGACAAAGGAGCCACTTACCAATCCAACGACACGCCGTGGGGCGCCTGTGCCGTCACGTGCACCTCGACGGTTATGGCGTCGTCCTTGATGTAACCCCTCTCCGGGTCCAGGACATCGTCCCACTTCATGAAGTCGGGGAATCCCCAACCGTTCTTCTTACTGTTGAGAAAAAATATCAATGAAATTAAATGTATTATGTTTCTGCTGGCGACATAATAATCCTAAGTTGGCCGTTACTCTTCTGTCGCAGTTTGAATGGTAGTTTAAAATATCAATGAAATTAAATGTAGATACGTATTATGTTTCTGCTGGCGACATAATAATTCTAAGTTGGCCGTTTGTCGCGGTTTGTATGGTAGTTTTTCTAACTGAAATGAGCATGAGCAACCCAGCATGAGTACAGAATACCGATTTACCGATCAAGTGCCAACACTGCCAACGATAGATTAATCCGTTTGACGCAAGATTAATCCGTTTGACGCAAGATTTATAAACCTACGTTTTTTTTCTTGGAATTGTGGTTTTGCGCGTGAGAGAAACAAGTAATTATTGCAAAAATAAAATATGTTTAATTTTTATTCATTAATTTTTAATAAAAAATTGACTAATTAGTTTACTGTTTAAATTTCGCGCAAAAACGCTCCAAGCTGTCACGTGATCTAGATGACGTAACGATGTGATAAACAAACTGCTGTCAGTGCCAGAGGACCACCAGCGGGCGCAGCATGGTTCCATTTTTATCGCCTGTCACTATACCCGTCACTTTCGCACTTACATACTTGTTAGAACGTGACAGGCGTGGTGACAAGCGATAAAAATGCGACCGTGCTACCGCCGCTGGTTTGACAACTTGTCTTTGCGTGTTTCCCACACCGTGACGTCACGCGCTCTGATTTGCGTTTGCAGTCACGTAATGCCGGGCATTATTTTAAATACTTTTAATTATTTTTAATTAATTTATTACGCTTATTTACACATACAAAATATGATTTTCAGCATTCAAATATTCCCTGCTATGGTAAAAACCTAGTATTTTATATATTCGCGTTTCATGTCAACATCCCTATTTTAACTATTCAGTATAGCAACTAAACCGAATGAATGAAACTATACCCATCTGTTCCCGCCGGGGACAGATGGGTATAAACCGTGTCTGTGTAGTATATAACAGAGATAAAACAACACACTTCTTACCTGCAGAACAAAACCTCCATCTTCATAAAAAACGGTTCACAGTCCGGCTTATGCGAGATGAGTCTCAACTCTGCCATGGCGTTACACGACCAGCTGGAAGACTCGTTCTTCTCGTTGCACTTCAAGAAGAAGCCGAGCGTTTTCCGCTTCAGCAGGTCGGAGTCGAGCGCCTGCCGGGGCATCACCCTGATCTTCCAGGGCAGGTTGCGCACGTAGCAGGGTGGGGACAATACCGGGCCCTCGAGGCTGCGGAACTTCTGCACTGTGTAGCGGAAGGTCGCTTCGGACCGCGCTTCGTCATATTCCATTTCGGTGTCTTGCTGTATAGGCAGAATTACAGTGTTTATTCATAGTGTATTTTTTCAAAAATTAAACCATTTCCTATACAAAACAAAGAACTTAATGTACATTAACCTACGCAGGTGTATCAAATTTAATCACTACATAGTATAAAACAAAGTCGCTTCCTGCTGTTTGCCTGTCCCTATGTATGCTTAGATCTTTAAAACTACGCCACGGATTTTGATGCGGTTTTTTTTAAATAGAGTGATTCAAGAGGAAGGTTTATGTATAATACATCAGCATTGCACCCGTGCGAAACCGGGGCGGGTCGCTAGTTTATATTATATAATGCTCACTATTGTAAAATTAATTGACATATGTAACTATTTATTCAACACACTTGCTCAAAACAACGTTTTTATTCCACCGATTTTTGGCTCATTATCCTAGATATTAAACACGCGTGCTCTTTCAGTGTATTATTCCACTCGTGCTTTTTCATTATATTATCCGACTGAGTTAAGAAGGTAACTGATTGCTAATAATATGCATGGAAAGGGAGCCTTCTTTAATTGGTCGGACTGGCGGGCACCGGCGCGCTCCTCGCGCCTGCGCGGTGCGCGGCCCGGCCGGCCCGCCCGCCGCGCCGCCCGCGGCCGGGGCGAGGGGCGGCCGGCCGGCACGAGTATGAAAGATGAAACACACAATACTAACTGTTTTAACTATTAAAATTTGATTGTTTCTTTTTTTTTTCTCGCAAGTGTATTGAAAAACGTCGTATGAAACGCGTGTGCATTGGTCATTACACACATCGGCTTTCTTATTGCGCGCTCGCTTACAGCTCGCGCGCACAATATCGCCTCGCGTTTAATGACCAACTTAGCACACTTGTATCATAATGTACTAATACCTACTACCCGAAACTGTAATAATGATAATAATCTAATCTGTAACTTGTAAATCAAATTGTGACGTGTAATATGTAATATTACTGTGAAATAAATGAATATGAGTATATTTACAGCTGTGTGCAATATAATAGGTCAATGAGAAAAATGAAATTAAGGGAAAACCATAACTTTAGAACTTGCTGATTGAAACTTTTTTTATTAAAGCCTGACCAATAATATATGATCATTGTCAAGAGGGCGCTGTTATTTTCATGTATAGGGTGACAATTCAGTATAGTATGAAAAAATTAGTTCCAGTGAAATCATATATTCCTGGCCAGGCTTTAAAGTCCCCGCACCGCGCACCTACGCATTGTGGCTAGGGACCGGCCCGCTATCCCTTACATAGGTTTTGTAAGGGTTTTGCATAAGGCTTAACTCACCATACCCTTTGCCAGACGAAACCCTTTCATTTTGCTTCTAAACCCTTACAAAGCTAACCCGTTTGAGTAATCGGTAGCCCAAATACCCTTACAAAACCCTTATCATCCGCTCACCTACACCTTGCATATCGCTTATAAGGGTTAGCCTTATAAAGGGCTTCCTTTTAGAATATAAGCGTACTAATTTAAATCGTCTACCTTGTTCATAAAGCACACATTACTCGAATCCGAGCGATCGGCGGCGGCGGCGGCGGCGTTCATTGACTAGATATATACTTAATCCTGTCTCTTTCACGCAAGGCTGAAATACGACATTATTTTTGGCTAAGCTTTTCGGTAAGGGGTAGTCAAAGGGGTATAAATGGGCTTTCAGTTTAAACTGGAAAGCCTTTAATATGTTAGCCGAGTTAAGGGACGCCCATTGAAATGCTTTTATCGCGGAAAGGGTTGTCCGGTCCCTGGGTAGTAGATAGTAAGGGTTAGTGTTGAATTTGTACTACGTAGTCACAGCAAGAGATATTACCCATGAACATTATTTATACACGGAGGCTAAAAATAAATGCATTCCCGGTGCCAGGGAGGTTTTGGGATTATACTGAGCAACTTTTACCAGGCCTCCTTCACTCGCTCAAAGCCACGCGCTATATGCCTACTGCTCGGCGTATCGTCGACGATATAATCGACAGAGGGCCGCCGAACGCCCGCCTGAGCGCTCGTACCGCACGTTTCCCGCGCTTACGCTTCGAAATGCCGAAACCACGTAATTATTGTGCAGTAGATGGGTGTAAAAGTCAAAAAACAAAAGAAATTTTTTTCGTTTTTTAGGGTTCCTTACCCAAAGGGTAAAAACGGCACCCTATTACCAAAGATAGATATAACTCCGTAATAAATGGATACAGTCTAAGGAAAAAACGTGCCTCGAAAATCAAGAAAATTTGATTCTCGTTCAGAGGGCGCTACTAGTTTTGGCCTACAGTCGTATAGATGGCGTTTACGGTTTCGTTTGTTATTTAACAATTTTAACGCATATCAGTGAAAGAACATGGGTCAAAATCATAAAAATAATGAATGCAAATAAAAAAATCATTTATCTACATTTAAATACATTCTATCGTATTTTTAAAAATCTTCATTTTTAGTTTTAAAGTGTGTCGACAGATGGCAGTGAATTTACATGGGTTACAAAATTTACTATGACAGTACCGCTCTAGTATAAGTTACTCTATGCTATTACTAAGACTCCGCTGCCGCTGTCCGTCTGTCACCAGGCTGTATCTCATGAACCGTGATAGCTAGACAGTTGAAATTTTCACAGATGATGTATTTCTGTTGCCGCTATAATAACAAATACTAAAAAGTACGGAACCCTCGGTGGGCGAGTCCGACTCGCACTTGGCCGGTTTTTTCATTTCCGAGAGACAAAGAAAGGTGAGTAGTATTTTAAATCTATATTTATGAATTTTGTCACTATTTATTTCTTTGAACATAAGTAGATAAATCGTAAATTAAGGAGTTTTTTGAGTCAGGTATTATAAGTGTTGTTTTTAAATATTTGATTGACTAATATAAAATATGGTTGATTCGCAACATTCGTTTTATTACAATAATAACATAAGTAACAGTACAACCCTAGCGCATTCTTACGATGACGCGTTGGCACGTGACTCGCACGGCGAGCAAGGCAGTCTCGACTCTTTGTGCGCCATACTTATGGTACATTTCTTCTCGTCCTGAGCAGCAGGTATTATTATTAAGTTTTTGTAGGCTATTATAGAGTAGGTATTTTCGCTTTTGTATGGGAATGATGTATCTGTTACGTAGTAACTATTTATTAATCTGTGCTTTTACTATGGGACCAACCACGAAATCGCGAAAAAAAATTTGGCTGTTTCATACATTTTGGCTTGTGCATTTTCTATGGGAGAGTACAATTTTTTTTCGCGATTTCGTGGTTGGTCCCATAGTAAAAGTTGCTCAGTATAATCCCAAAACCTACCTGGCAACGGGAATGCACTTATTTTTTAGCCACCCTGTATATACCTACTTTCAAGTTAGGGCACTGTTCTGCGATTGTTTTTAAATCCTGCTCGCTGGCGCAGCACGCGACCTCGAGTGACGCGCCAAGCTTGCGGCAGCACAGCTCAAGCGACGAGCTGTCAACCTCCAACCAACGCACATCTGGTACATGCCGCCACAATGCCCAACTGGGCAGAATACCAATACTGATACCTGTAAGTAATTAATACATACACATACATATAATCACGCCTAATTTCCGGAGGGGTAGGCAGAGACCACGGATTTCCACTTGCTACGATCCTGATATACCTCTTTCGCTTCCGTCACTTTCATAACATTCCTCATACACGCTCGCCGGTTTTGGGTGCTCTGGACCTGGCCTTTCTTCAGGGTTTCCCCGATCTAATAGTTATTTATTAATACTTACAATACAACGGCAAAGTCAGTTGATTTTTAAAAATGGGGCGACATTTAGCTCATTTTATTTCCAACCTCTCTTATCCTTATCTTTATTCTAATATTTCTGTATTGTAGAGTAGGACCAAGCTGAATCTGTATGACATATGGCATTTGCAATAACAAAGTGTGGCGATGTCTTCATTAATAATACAAAAACTTTTGAGTTTAGCTGGACAGGATTTCTGTTCTGTAGGCGCCTTTTTTTATACTACGTCGGTGGCAATCAAGCATACGGCCCGCCTGATGGTAAGCAGTTACCGTAGCCTATGGACGCCTGCAACACCGGAGATATTACACGCGCGTTGCCGACCCTAACACTCCTCTCCCTCGTTGAGCTCTGGCAACCTTACTTACCGGCAGGAACACAACACTATGAGTAGGGTCTAGTGTTATTTGGCTGCGGTTTTCTGTAAGGTGGAGGTACTTCCCCAGTTGGGCTCTGCTCTAGATCTGGAATGACATCCGCTGTCCTGTGCCCTACCACACAAAGCGAGATGTCATTCACAGTGCCCATACCTCTCTTTTGGACGTAGTTTAAGGACATATCCGGATCCGGACGCAGTTTAAGGACATACCCGGGGCCTAAATAAATAGTTAAATATATATTATAGGACATTCTTACACAGATTGACTAAGCCTAGCCTTTCAAAGATTGCATTTTAGACGACCGGTCTGGCCTAGTGGGTAGTGACCCTGCCTGTGAAGCCGATGGTCCTGGGTTCAAATCCCGGTAAGGGCATTTATTTGTGTGATGAGCACAGATATTTGTTCCTGAGTCATGTGTGTTTTTTATGTATTTAAGTATTTATATTATGTGTATCATTGTCTGAGTACCCATAACACAAGCCTCCTTGGGCTTACCGTGGGACTTAGTCAATCTGTGTAAGAATGTCCTATAATATTTATATTTATATACTCTAGAATTTGGGAGGGGTATCGCCGTAGCCGGGTGGCCTTACTGGTCCACATTTTTTATTACTTTCTTTATTTCAGTTTAGTCTGTATGTCTTACTTGATAGGTATACCAGCACCATCTTCTGCCAGCCGCGACTGACACGCTCCGAAAGTATTATGTCCCGCAATGGTACATAGTTCAGCACCCGGCGCCAACAATCCTCTTCCATGTTCAACATCTGAGTTGACAATAATATAACATTAGGTACAGAAGGGCGTTGTAATTTTCAATCGATGGGATGAACATAAGTAAATAAAAAACCGGCGAAGTGCGTGTCGGACTCGCGCACGAAGGGTTCCGTACCATTACGCAAAAAACGGCAAAAAAATCACGTTTGTTGTATAGGAGCTCCAAATAAATATTTATTTTATTCTGTGTCATCTGTGAACATTTCAACTGTCTAGCTATAACGGTTGATGAGATACAGCCTGGTGACAGACGGACAGACAGACAGACAGCGGAGTCTTAGTAATAGGGTCCCGTTTTTACCCTAAAAACGAGGTTTCAATTGACCTTCGCCATAATCGCTATGTTGCGAATTTTCAGTGGTACAGTCGCCATCAGATATATCGGAGCGTCCAAGGCGCTCACAAATATCTGAACACGCCTCTATTGTCAAGGCGTTAGAGTGCGTGTTCAGATATTGTGAGCACCTCGGCCGCTCCGATATATCTGATGGCGACTGTACTAATTTATTTTATCTTCTGGCAAGGAGACAAAGAAGACTCTTTGACACGGACGTTGAAAGTCACCGAATGTGACCGATGTATACAAGAAGAATAATTTTTAAGAAAAAAAACCGACTTCAATGGGGGATGCCGTTGAAAGATTACTTATTGTTGATCGTGCACTCTTAGATTCCAGACGATGAAATGAAAAAGACAGCATCTTTTGCCTAATTATGTAGAAAAGGAGGTAAAACCACCCACTTTTCTAGTACCATTTCGTTTCTGTAAGGGTCGCAGTTCTAACCTAACCTAACTCACTTTTCTGATAGCAGTTCTGTTCTGTGAGAATCGCAGTTCAAACCCACCCACCCATCTATTAACCCACTTTTCTAGTAGCATTTCCGGGTCCAGGTCTGGATTCGGATCCGAGTCCGTGTCCGTTTCCTGCTGTCTGGGTCCAAGTATGGGCCCGAGTTCGGTCGGGGTCCGGGTCCGAGTCGGGGTCCGGGTTCAAGTCCGGGTCCGAGTGCGGTCCGGGTCCGAGTTGGGGTCCATGTCCAGACCCGGGTCCGGGTCCGAGTCCGGGTCCAAGTTTGGGTCTGGGTCCATAACGAAGAGCACAAATCGCCAAACGTGAACTATGTGTCATCGAAGAGTTCCATTCTGATCATCATCAGCAGTTCCACTTCATCAAATGTCACTTTTTTAAATGTAAATGCTGGATTTGTTGATGAAAATACAATAATCACAATATGTATGCCTTTCACATTTGAGGAGTTCCCTCAGTTCCTCATGGATCCCATCATCAGAACTCGAGCTTGACAAAAATGTGTCTTGAAAACTTAAGTTGCTTAACAAACATAAAGAAGAGGAGAAATCGCCAAACGTAAACTATACGTCATTAAAGAGTTCCATTCTGATCATCATCAGCAATTCCATTTCATCAAATGTTACTTTTTTAAATGGAAATGCTGGATTTGTTGATGAAAATACAAAAATCACTATCGCCTTTCACATTTGAGGAGTTCCCTCGATTCCTCATGGATCCCATCATCAGAACTCGAGCTTGACAAAAATGTGTCTTGAAAACCTAACTTGCTTAACAAACATGACGAAGTGGAAAAATCGCCAAACGTGAACTATGCGTCATTGAAGAGTTCCGTTCTGATCATCATCAGCAGTTCCACTTCTTCAAACGTCACTTTTTTAAATGTAAATGCTTGATTTGTTGATGAAAATACTAAAATCACTATATGTTTGCCTTTAACATTTGAGGAGTTCCCTCGATTCCTCATGGATCCCATCATCAGAACTGCGTTTTGACAAAAACGGGACCAATCTGTATGTATATACTTCCGATAAAAATAAAAACATACAACCGACTTGAGAACCTCCTCCTTTTGAAATCTTGAAGTCGGTTAAAAATGTCAAAAATGATTGTCAAAGATGCAAGAAATAGTTATTTGTTTTACAAGGGGGCAAAGTTGTTGTTTAACCCTCGTGCCTTGAAACCTTCGCAACGCTCAAGATTCCATTTTTCGAACCACTCGCTACGCTCGTGGTTTATTTTTGGAATCTTTCGCTTGCTCGGGTATCAATATTAGCACGAGAGGTTAACCAAATTTTGCCACCGAGTGAAACACAAACGTTTTTCACCATACCAACACAAGGAGAATACGAACTGTAAAATATCAAACAAAATCAAAGCAAATAGATTCAGACCATTCCGGAGCTCCCCAGGTAGCATTTATACGTCTTTATGACGTCAGCGACGTCATAATGATGTCATAACGACGTCATAATTACGTCATTATAACGTCGCTGACGCCACTTTGCTACCTGCGTCATGAAGTTTACCCCTTCTGCCGATCCAGCGAGCAGGCTGCGAGGCACGCGGCAGGCGCTGAAACCGTCCGGCAGCGGTAAATGGGAGTTGCTTGACACAATGTTGGTGAGGACCGACAAGACCTCGTCCTTAGTGAAAAGCGGAGACTTCGCCGGACCCTCCACGAATTGCTGCGGCGTCAGCGTGAGGAAACGGATCTTTCCGAGCACATTCCGGATCTTTTGATCACCATCTGTGAGAAAGTGAAACGGACGAATTAACTAGGGGAAGGTCGGGTAAAGTGAACACCCCAGGCAAAGCGAATTCGGCCTCCCAATCCCGACCTGTTCGTCTTCGTCGCACCGCATGTCTATACAACGTTCGGGTTCATTTGCACTGTGAGCGGCTGGCGCTGTAGGGAGCGGTTGCATTTGAAGATAACCGCCTCACAAGCCTAGGCATAAAACGGGAAAAAATCGTAAGCCCTCCTACGTGTACACGTTCAACGCAGCTGGCCAACTTTATTGTCACGCGCGCAATAGTTTATTTAGAGCAAGTTTGGCCTTGCCAGCCACATTAGGGCTCACACTAGACAACGTCCATAATGTTTAGGTAAATAACTTGTGTTTTGATTTTTAATACACTTTAAAGTTTTTTCCAAGACGCAATGTATTGCGAATTTTGTTATGTTTAAGGTGTAATAGGCAATGTCAATCACAATGATAATAACGTACATTGAAGGTAATATTTATTTTGTATGAAAAATACGAAATGTTGGTCAGTTTGAGGAGTAGCCTTTAATTTGTTGATAATAATAATAAGTTTATTGTTTACCGTGTAAAACATGATGTTAAAATGATACATACAAAACACCACCACAGGCCACACATTGTATAGGGTCGCCGCGCGGCGTCATCGAAAAAGATGAGGAGGTCTATAGTGTACAGTTTATGAAGTCAATGAAAAGTTACTTGTACTTGTGATAAATGTTTCAAATTATTATTATTAAAAAGTTATTGTGTTGATTAAAATGTGATGTCTCGTCATGGTTTTGAAAAAAATCGATTTCGACTGGCAAATCATATTACTTTTTGGCAACCGGATTTTTAAACCAAATTTGACCCCGCTGAATCCGAATTTGATGATTGCTCGATCGAAATCTTGACCGGAAGTGAGATAATTAAGATGGCGGCCATTATTACCGACATAGGGTCGGAGAGTCGGAGTTCCTTCTATGAAGACCCATATTTTTAATAAAAAAATTTGATAATTATTTCAAAAAACAACAGTAAAAATAACATTTTCTGAAAGTTTGGAATACCTATCTCCCATGGTTCCTAATATACAGCCCTTTGTCAGAGTGTTGTGTGTCAAAGTGAAATCTTAAATGTTGTTAAAAATAATCAGAAGTTCGTTCGATTTTATGGCTGATATTTGCTTTGCCCGGGGGCCTGTCCTCTTACACTTTGCCCGGCATTGTCGCAAAGCGAATAAAATATGTTTTTCATGTTTTGTTCAAAGTTACAGAAATAGTTAAACATTAAAGATTAATGTTGTTTTTATTTTAAAGTTGGTTAAATAAAGACTGACGTCGTTTTTTTTTTCATTTCTACCTTGTTAAGCTTTCCGGTTATATCCAGTCAAAGGTAAAGGTGTTCACCTGGTGTTCACTATGCCCAGACTGCCTCTACATGCATGATGTTTTTGGAAAATGCCAGTCAAATGTTTCTAACAAAACCTGCTATCTATTGTACCCCAGAAACTGCCAAATTGGGAAAGTAGGTTGTAGGCATAGAGTAACTTATACTAGAGCGGTACTGTCATAGTAAATTTTGTAACCCCAGTAAATTCACTGCCATCTGTCGACACACTTTAAAACTAAAAATTAAGATTTATAAAAATACGATAAAATGTATTTAAATATAGATAAATGATTTTTTTTAAATGCATTAATTATTTTTATGATTTTGACCCATGTTGTTTCACTGATATGCGTTAAAATTGTTAAATAACAAACGAAACAGTCAACGCCATCTATACGACAGTGGGCCAAAACCAGTGGCGCCCTCTGAACGAGAATCAAATTTTCTTGATTTTCGAGGCACGTTTTTTCCTTAGACTGTAAACATCTATTACGGAGTTATATCTATCTTTGGTTGTAGGTTAATGTGGCGCACGCACACGCAGTACGTAGGTGCGGCGTGTCAAAATGCCCCATATAAAAACCGCGCGCCGTGTGACGTCACAGCACACAGTGAAAATAAGTTTGTTTGTTATTTACGCCGTAAAAAATGCGTTGAAGTATATCTATATAATAACTTGTCATATGTACCCAAATTTTTCTCGTTATAAAATAAAATAAATTAATTAAGGAACCTATCAAACGTTGATACGTTGATACGGGGCACTGAAAGTGATCTTTCAGTCCGCTTAGATAAATGAACCACTTTCAGAGCACGAGAAATGAAAAGGAATATTAATATTTCGTTTACCTTCTGATAAGGTGCGCGTGCGGCGGTCCACCGCCGCGAACAGTTCCAGTTCGCTGCTCACGCGCAGACGCTCCATCGAGAACACCTCCAGCACTGTGCTCAGCTCCACCTCCTCAAAGTTGCTGTTTTTCAACACCTCACTGGCATTAACCTGTATCATCTGAAACATAGTATTTTGTCAAAAGAATCATTAGTGATACAAGCTTTTATCGCTGACCGTACTTTTCTTTCCACTGGCAACTAATACTCATCGAGACAATTCTAACATGCCCCCATTTGGGGTGCGCTTTATTATCACAAACTTGTAACCTCTTGTGTTCATCATCAAATCAAATCAGCTCGGTAGTACCATAATGTCCATAATATTGCATTGTCACCGTCACCCAACCTACATTATGTACCATCGCTTACACTCTTAACTGTCCACGGGTTGACCTTACGCCTCAAAAATATCTGTTGGATCGGGTTGGAGGTTGGTTTAATGTTGTTGAGTGTAGTTTGGGCCACGAAAAAGTTTCATTTTTACATTTATGGAAAAAAATGTACTGTCCTTAATGATCATAAACCGTTGGAAACTTTATTATTTTTATTAAAGAAAGGAATACATGAAATCCCTTCTGCTAGATTACAAAGACTTAAACTAAAATTATTAAAATACGATATTGATTTTAAATATTTAAAAGGCCGCTTGATGCATATTGCAGATTTGTTGTCACGTAGTTATTTAAATGAAGTAGATGAAGATCAATCATACATGTTTGAAGTTATACATTGTATTGGATTAGGAAATTATTTACAATGTACAGATGAACAGAAACAAGAATTAACTGAAGAAACGTTTTATTACAAAACATTACATGAAATATCTGAACACGCACCTAGCGCCTTGACAATAGAGGCGTGTTCAGATATTTGTGAGCACCTTGGCCGCTCCGATATATCTGATGGCGACTGTAATAAGGTCCACCGATGGACAGTTAACAGTGTTGCTGTTTGTAAGTGCCTAGTGAAGTTTCAGCTCAATCGAATAATAGAAAGTTGGTTTAATTTATCTTGCATGATTTGACCCGAGTGTACATTCCTACTTACATACATTGAAAGTGAAATAAAAGCTTGTGATTAATTTACAATTAATTTATAATATTCATAGAAGGGTTTTTGCAGCATTACCCATGTTTATTTTAATGTAATTAGGTTAATAATCTTATTTCCTACGGACATTGGACCCAGGCAGACAGCATCCCCTTTCAAATTAGAGCAGAGATATTTACTTTTTCAAAGTCCCAAAAGTTGGTGTAATTTGCGAGTTTCCTGGTAACTACCAAGTATTAAACTAGACAAATTTCGATACATAGCAGTTATTTTTCAAGTGTTTTTCAATAAAGAGTCGTCAAGGTAATTTGAACTATTACACACATGAACAAAACATGATACACACACACAGTACAAAATACATTCTTACCTACACTACATCCACATATCAGCCCCACATATCCATATACGCACACTAATAACACAAATACACATAGAGTTATAAATATAGAGCTGTACCTAAGAAGGGTACATTATGATAGTAGCGACCGACCCCAACCGTCCCGGGACCAGTCTGAAAATTAGCGCGGAGCCCTCTGGCACCGCACATGCTGAGATTGGGACCCTTTGCCTCACCATAGATTTAAGTTAATAGTTATTATGTTATGTTAAGTTGATATTTAAGTTTAAGTTTAGTTTATATTGTATTTTTAAGCTATCCTTTCATAAATTGTAGATTTTTTCCTAAGGTGTGGCAATAAAGATTTTTTATTTTAAATTGGAACAAAGTTGCATTTCTTTTGTTTCGTTCGATTTCAAAACAAAAGAAAATCAATACTGTTAGAAGTATTAGATTGCAAGTACATATATTTGGAAAATTTCGACCTATGCCGCTGTGGCCCAGTGGCCGAATGGCACAGGCACCGGCCTGGATAGCAGAGGACGCTGGTTCGATTCCAGCCTGGGGCACTGGAGGCCTTGGTCACTTTTTCTTAGTATATGACATTTATTTCAGTTTAAAAGAAAATCATCCATATTTCCAAATCAAGTTATTCACAATTGATTTTAATTTCAAATGGCTTTTTTTGTATGGTGGGGCGTGGGCCTTAGGAAGCTAGGCTAGACATGAGTAATAAAGTCATACCTGTTTACATGTTTTTAAAAGACCATGGACTTCAAAGACTTTTGTGAATTCATACACGCAGCATACATTATTTGGAGATAAAGAAGACAAGATGTAGAGGAGACATTTCTTCATGAGGTGGGGCAGCATGTATTTCTTGGCTCCATAGTAAAGCCCACAGGCGTTTACCACACAACTGACGTTTAACTTGTCTGTGTAGATATACCTAAAATATAAATTTAGTTATTTTTAACACACACCCAAATTCACAAAGGAGTTGGGATAATGTTTACTGTGATTTAACTTACAATATTCTCCTAAACAACTGTACAGGTCCAGACCGCGCGAGGCTTTTGGCGGTCGGAGCCCGGGAAGCGGGTTACTGGCTACATGCCCATCCTTCGCCTAATACTGGTACTTTCTTGGATCCGGCCTCCCTTAGACTGGCGACTGGTTTGCGACTCGGGGTTTCGGTGTGTACGCCACACATATGCTCTTGTGGCACGGACGTGGACCGACTGGGACACCATGGATTATCTTGTCAAAAAAGTGCCGGCCGTTTTTCAAGACATGCGTGGCTTAATGACATAATCCGTCGGTCTCTTGCCACCATCAATGTACCCGCTCTTCTTGAGCCGACTGGCATTATCAGAGATGATGGCAAGAGGCCCGATGGGATGTCCTTGGTTCCTTGGAGCTTGGGACGGATGTTGGTGTGGGATGCTACCTGCGTAGACACACTGGCACCGTCCCACCTCCAACGGACTAATGTAAAAGCGGGCGGAGCGGCGGAAAGCGCCGAAATTTTAAAACGTAATAAATATAAGAGCCTCGGTAGAGAGTATCATTTCGTTCCATTTGGAGTTGAAACTCTAGGTCCATGGGGTCCCAGCGCGCATAAGTTGTTTGCAGAAATCGCGAAGCGTCTGGTTGACGTAACTGGTGACCGAAGAGCTGGCGGCTTTCTCGCACAACGTATCAGCATTGCGATACAGCGGGGAAATGCCGCCAGCATCCTTGGTACAATGCCTCAAGGGCCTATTTTAGATTTAAGCTAGTTATTAATTTCGTTTACGTAGTACCACTGTATATATCTTGTATGTAAATAAATGTCTTTTTAACATAATACCTTTTGACCTGTCTCATCGATAGCAGTATGTTTTGTTCTGCCTTATCCTAAATGGAACCACATGTTATATATAATATCAATCATGGATTAATCCAAAGTTAACCTTTACTCCATTGCTTTCTATCATTCGCTACTCTTCTCCAGTTTGGACAAGCTGTCAGTTTGAGTTCGTCTTCCCACTTCTTGTACTGTCTTCCTCTATTCCTTTTACCGTCTCTAGGATACCAATGTGTTACTATCTTACTCCATTTTTCAGGTCTGTTCCTTATCATATGCCCAGTCCACCTCCATTTCAGTTGATCTATCTTTGAGAGTACATCTGGTATGCCCGTTTTTCCTCTTATAGTTGTATTTCTGTGTCTGTCTTATCGTTTGATTCCCAGCATGCTTCTCTCCATTGCTCTTTGACAATAAATAGCGAATGATAGAAAGCAATGGAAGGAGTTAGAGGAGGCCTTTGCCAGGAGGCACACTGAACTTAGAGACATATTATAACAAAAATAGAAAACTACCAAAGAAAGGAAGAAAAATCTGAGTTCAGGATAAAGGGCTTATAGGTATATAGATGATATAGATGGAACCTTTACTCCACCAACTAAAACTTATTCTTTTCTGCGACGACTGGTCTGGCCTCGTGGGTAGTGACCCAGCCTATGAAGCCGATGGTCCTGGGTTTGAATCCCGGCAAGGGCATTTATTTGTGTGATGAGCAGATATTTGTTCCTGAGTCATGGGTGTTTTCTATGTATTTAAGTATTTATATATTATACTCGGTCTTACTTGAGCCACTGAAAACCTGAGACACCCCAACAGATTTTTTTTATTTTAAACTTATCTTGAGTAATTGTTTAATCCAATAATAATTTAAAAAATATATTCATTGTTTAGTTTTCTTAACAATTCTATTCGACTGGTAATTCTACACAAGATACTTCGTCGTTTTGTCGTTTTAGTGACATCAAACAATTGCTAGTTACCATCGTAAACACTGTTAACTGACCATTTGCATACCTTACTGCAACGAGATAAGGTTTACCAATGGCCAGTTAAGGGTGTTGCTCATTGACAAATAACGTGTCAAATGCTAGTTATTGATATTGTTGCATTACAAACTTGTAGACTGAGCATGTAAAAATAATAAATAAAAAAATTACCCCCATTAAAACATAGCACAATCGATTCTCCTATCGATTCTGAACAAACTGTTTTTAGGTTTTCAGTGGGTCATGAAACACCGTATATATATCGTTGTCTGAGTACCCATAACACAAACCTCCTTAGGCTTACCGTGGGACTTAGTCAATTTGTGTAAGAATGTCCTATATTATTTATATTTATATTATATTATTATATTCTTTTCTACATATAAGATAAAGAGGTGACATAATACTTTCAAACATACATACAACAAATAGTAAAAAATAAAAAATAAAGATTAAACACCTTAAATGTTCTACACAGCATAATATGTGCTTTCTAACTTCATACATAAGGCCCATATCACCGACACATTAACAATTTGCCTCTTTTACAGGTATCTTACTGTATAAGACATGACATTTAATTCATGAACTTTAAACATTTTTTTTTACAAAGTTTTATATTATAGCACACAAGAAAGTAGGTATACTTAGTACTTAATTTAAGATCAGATGACACTTACTCTAAAAGTGCTTTAAAAGCTTTAGGTTGTATATCTGTGACTGGTATCAGTTGGTTGTTTGTCTCCGCTATAGTGCCATAAAACATGGCTTCAAACACCGGGGATGCCAATGACAGCATCAACTTGTGACCTGGCACCACCTCCGAACCCACCAGGAAGGAACAGTCTGACCATAAGCCGGACTGCAGCAGATGAGCAACCCGGGGCTTCAAATCCTTATACTGTAGCTGCCAATCATGGGGTTCCGGCAACATTCTAATTAAACAGTTTGAAATATTTATATCTGGTATTATTAATATTACGCCCTAGTATGCGGCTCACATCCACAATTGAGACAAATTTAATAGCACTCGAAAGTCTAGACAGGTATTCTGCAGTAGTGCATCCACATATATCAGCATTATTATAGCTCATAAGTACTATTAAAGATTTGATGTAAAGCATGTAAAGTTAGAATACCTTCTTGCAAGTAACAGCTAATTTTTTAAGTGCACTCACCTGAACAATTAATTATTCCCTTTGCGTAAGGTACACCAGTTTTCGAACTACCAGAATGAGGAATTACACTTAACAAGTCTCGGAAAGCATCCACGAGGCATCCACAAACGGAAGCATGTGAACGGGGGTTATTGGCTTGGCTTGCCGGCAGTGTTACCAGCCCGTATCCCCAGTTTCGGACGATGTGTAATCTAAAGGGCGCTCCACGTTCGTGCGTGAATCGCGGAGCGAAGCCGTGAACGCGAGTGTTGAGTCTAGTTCGCTAATCAGCGAAATCGACTCCACACTCGCGTTCGCAGCTTCGCGCCGCGTAATCTAGAGCGCGCTTAAAAAGGGACGGTTTTTATCACAATGTAGTGGAAGCCGCTCGACCCCAATTACAAAGAAAACCCGCAAATCGATGTACAGGTTAGCCGTTTGGCACACGCATACTAGAGGTCTAAATAAAATGTTTGACCCACAGTTCCTAAAAAAAAAATCCCTGTGGGGGGAGTGGTAAAACATATTTTTTTTGTATGGAAAAAAAAATCCAAAACCTATCGTGTGTGGTATCATACGAAAGGGCTTTTTGAGGCGATTCTAAAAATATATCATCATTACATTTCGGCCATTTTTTTTAATTAAAACAAAAAGAATTTTCGAAACATACCAAGTCCTCCAGATACGATATGGCTGTTTTTTTTGTACAATATACCATAAATAATACTCCTCATGTCTATTATACTACTCTTTGTGTCTAACCCAGAGAAAGCAATTTTGAAAATAATACATTAAGTTAGTTTAGTTAGTATTTAGAATAAGTTTTTATTTATTTAACTATCGATTACATACACATTTCATAGTGCATTTTTTGTATTGTTTAAACGGTATTCCATAGCTTGGTTTTAGCATTTGAATAAACAATACTTCTTGTGGGGCTTGTTTGCCTCTTTTTAGTGTGCAGTCGGGTTTTCTGTTTTTTTATTATAATTATTTTTTTATTTATAACTTTTTAGTTGAAAAAAAAGAACAAGTTATTACTTTATAATTTTCGCTTTGGACGAGGAAGTATCGAAAAAAAAACACTTAGAAAAGTCGACCGTCAACGACGACGTGTGCCCTCATGTCATGCGTGTGCGTGTGCCCGCGTTCGGGTTGTAGACTCGAGAATATCCCCCTCCGTACCGCACCACGCGCCACAAGGCAGGCCACGCCCTTCTTTGCCCGCTACCAGACCGCTACGCGAGAGGTACGCGGGAGTTGCAGAACAAGTTATTTGCTCATTGCTTGCTGATGCGTGTGAACATGTTCCTGTAGAAATTTCGGGGTAAAATGTATCCTATGACACTCCCGTGATCAAGACGAATCTAACGATACCTCATACATCAAAATCCATCAAGCCGTTTAGGCTACAGGAGGCCACAAAGAAACAGACATACATACATACACTCGAAAAACATTACCCTCCTCCTTTGGCACTGGCAGTCGGGTAAAAAGGGTAAAAAGCTTTAACGAAGGGCGCCAAAACCCCATTTCGCTCTACCCTGATCAAGGACTCGGGCCGGTACTGGGCCCTCCACACTCGCGTTCGCGGCTTCGCGCCGTGATTCGCGCATGAGTGTGGAGGACCCTTTACGATCTCGAGCCGAGCCACGCTCAGAATAATGACTAAAGCATAGAAGTCGGGCAAAAATGCTTCGCAAATATGTATACCCGTACTTTACTTCCTTACGAATTAGATAATGTGCCGAAAAGAGATGCATATATGCTTGTTATTTCTCATTTACGTACGGTGTCATAAGTTTGATAATTTGCTAGGGATGTGACTGTGTCGACTTTTTATATCGATAAATTATGCATAAGTTTATGTGCCGTGTAAAAGAATAATCACGAAATTGGCAAATTGATCTGGCTAATGAAAGTTGAACCTGAAAAAACGCGGCAATTTCAAGAAATCTGTAGCAGGCGGCTCGTTGAAATGAAATGAAATGCGTGGAATACAAGGATTGCATAACTTTTATACTTTTTATAATTTTCATATTCTAAAAATCATTAAAAAGTATAAAAATTATGCAATCCTTGGAATCAAAGAGCCGCCTGATATGAGGATTAATGCATGTCCCTAATATAGCTTTTATCTCATTTGCAGTCTACCACTCAGAACCGTCTAACTATACCTCTCGTTTTTTTATCATTAGAAAGAAGGCGAGCGATCTTAACGTGTCGTTTTATCGAAAAACACTTTGAAAATAAGTCGCAACAAATATAATATACGATCATTTACATACTTTTGCTTTCATAAGTAAAATATTGCTATATTTATAAAAAAACTTGTCAATAAAAAGACACGTGGAAATGGTTTACCATTTTTTCTAATGCTAAAAGACTAAGTATAGTTTCTAGTCATGTACAGTCAGCTGCAGAGAAAAGGCACCCCCCCTGCATACAAAGTTCTGTAAATTAGTATGGACGTGGGGTACCTTTTCTGTGCAGCTGACTGTACCAAATAGGAAATGAAAAAAAAAACGTTCGTGTAATATATTTTTTATATTTAATAATAGGGAATATTACGCGAAACTCGGCGTAGGTGGCGCCACTATCACAATCTGAGGGTCTATCGCGAAACAAGAAAATCGAACTTTCGTTATCTAACATCTCTGTCACTCTTGCGTATTCGAGCGATAAAGAGGCAGCTAGATAACGAAATTTCGGATTCGAGTTTTCCGGTAGGTCCCCTGAAAACTTGTTCAAAACCTGTTAAAGGTACAGTATGAATAAGTTACGATACGGTGCACTAAAAAAGCTAGTGCTGCACTCTGGTGGCAGAACATTGCAGTAATATCCCCTATTCCTCGTCCTTTGGAAATCTGAAATAAAAAGTTGAGTTTTGTGACCAACAATATTAATAAAAGGAACATTCATCAATGATCATTAATGTCTTTTTTATTAGGGTTCCGTACCCAAAGGGTAAAGACGGGACCCTATTACTAATACTTCGCTGTCCGTCTGTCTGTCACCAGGCTGTATCTCATGAACCGTGATAGCTAGACGGTTGAAATTTTCACAGATGATGTATTTCTGTTGCCGCTATAACAACAAATACTAAAAAGTACGGTCCCCTTGGTGCGCGCGTCCGACCCGCACTTGACCGGTTTTTAGTATTAAACTATAGTCTGGCAAACACAATCTGTCAGTAAGTAAGAACAAAGAAAACTATAGGTACAGTCGAAGGCAAAAATATCGATCCAGACAAATGGCTTAAAAATATGTGAACACGATTTTATTGTCTGAGCGTACACATATTTTTGAGACTTTGGGAATGTATATATATTTATGCCCTTGACTGTACTCATCAATTAAAATGAGACAGTCCTGGGCCAAACTATAAGAAAGCTGTAAATGTCGATAGGTTATTGATCTGAGGTCGATACATCACTATGCCAAAAATATAACCTTTCATACTTAGCAGAAAAGTTCGAAAATTTATGCAAAAATCTATATAGACTTGAATGAAAGTAATAATTACATAAACAATATATCGATTTCTATGTTTAGGGTCAGGTCCTATAAATTAATTTCTTCAAAATTGAACAAAACTCACCGATTAAAGGTTATCGGTTCGTGCGTATTTTCTTTTCTTCCTGTATGCGATTTACAGCCCTCGATCACACAAGACATTATTACAAAAAGAACTTCAAACCATTACAAATAAAAACTCAACACGTTTTCCAACAATCTTTCAGGAATAGCAAGAATATAATTAAAATAAACCAAGATGACCGCTGAAACATCCCGAAATATTTCAACTAAAATAATACGACTATGTCAAGTTGTTACAGTTGACACCTACCTGTGAAATAACGAACTTATATTTTATTTGGCTGGATTATATTATAGAACCACATAGAACCATTTGACATTTCCCTCAGTTCATCTTATGACAATACTGAAAAAAACGAAAGAACTTGCGGATTGTTGTCTCACTCACTCATAGACAAAAAGTAATAACGTGTTGTGAATACGATATCTTTTACCAAGCTTTTATTTTTGCCCGGCTTCTTTGCTTTAGTCATTATTCTGAGGAGCCACGAGCCGCGAATGCATGAATCTCATGGTTGACATATAACCAAGGATGGCCCTTTTACTCTATTTTACCGGTATTACCGTACACCGTACACGTATTACGGTACAAAACCGAAGTTTAACAGCGATTCAGGGGCGAATCACGCTGTCCCTTTTTAATGTATTGCACTATCCCTTTCGGCTATTTAGGGTTGTCAAAATGCAAGTCATTATGTCATTATCTTATTTGTGCTAGTGCACGCAAAGGGAAGCCCGAAAGGAGGAGTGTCCTGATTTTTTTCAGAAATTCGGTCTGAGAGCAATGGCGTAGCTAGGCGTCGGCAAAAGAGGCCTTCGCCCACGGCCTCGCACGTAGGGGGGCCTCGCAAAGCCAACCTTTTTATTACCTTGGGAAAACACATTGAAACAGGCCTCGCATTGGGTTGCGCATTATTTGGCTGTGTATTTATCGGGTTTGTCAAAATTCTGACATTGATTGACACTTCCATCAAAAGGTGTCAAAAGTGAGTGCAAATGCAGAAGTGTAATTAATTGTCCCAACTTGCTCTCGGCGAGTTGGGCCTTTTATTTATTTAATTAGAAATCATAAAAATAGAATTTGTTAATTAATGAAATAAACCCTCAACATGACGGTGAAACCTCGAGACGTACCAGATAATGACGATGACCCCGTCGAAACCATGCTGAAGAAAACTGGATGCCTTGAATTACATTATAAAGTGCAGGTAATTCTTATCGTTTATTTTGCCTGTGGACTGAGGTCCTACGTAAACCACTCCGTTCGTTCGTCGTTTGACCTCTCTATCTATATTTATTGCAAACACATCTAGTCTAATAAACATAAAAATGTGTGGGGAAAACCGGTAAAAATAAAATGGGGTCCCTTTGTTTAACATAATTATCGAAAATCATAATGTAATGATTGTCATATTATCATTAGTCATAATTCTGAAACCGTTACCTTTCAGGATTTTCCTCAGGTTATCCTATAGATAGGTTAGGTTAGGTTTGTTTTATGGCATCCCATGGCTCCTTCAAAATGGTAAGACGGGTGATGCCGGAGTGGCTTTTAGTGGGTACACCTCCTCTCCTCTCTATAGGAGGGGATGGCTGCAGGAGGGTCCCACATATCCCCCAATGGCTCCCCAGCCGGGGGAATGCGTAACGCATTTTAACACTCCATCAACAACAAAAAAAAACGTTTGTTTTATGGCAATCCTGAAAAGTTACGCGTTACTGAGAAAAACCAAATTATGACTAACTAAAATGTGGACAAACAATATATGGCAAACCACAATAGAGTCCCATATAAAATTTGTTAGGAAGACGGTCAACATAGGGCAAGAACATTGACGATCAGACACATTAAATAAGGCAGTGCTTTGCTTCTTTTGCTTTACCAAACCTCTGTTAGTGAAGTATGTCTACAAACGTATGTAAGAATTAGAAGCAACGCGAACAACTTGTAGATAGGGTTTGTTAGAAATGAGTCTTTTGAGCTATACTTGATGAATTCAACTAGATTTTTTTTTTATATTATAAACTGATCGGCGATTGGCCCTAGTCACACCTGATGGAAAGTGAAGACAGGGCCTAAGATGGAGCTCACCGGTTCAGTAACAACAGCCTATTCACTCTTGCTTTAAAGAGACCGAGGTCATATTGATCAGGGAATACAGATGGCGGGAGCGCATTTCATTCCTTAGCCGTCCGTACCAAAAAGGAGGAGGCAAAACATTTCGTCAGAACAAATGAAATGTGGACCACAAACGGGTGCATTCGCTCCCTGCGCCTGGATGTCCGATGATGGAAAGGGGAAGGTGGGATCAGGTTGTGCAGTTCCTGTGCGCACTCCCCGAAATGTATCCGATAGAACACCGATAGGCAAGCGACTCGACGGCGATGCTCAAGGCTCTGTATCCTTGACTTGACAGATGGGTCATCGCCAAAGAGTCTAAGAGCCCGGCCCTGTATTGAGTCCATTTTACGAAACTCCGCACTTCAGTCTTAAGTTAGGCCAATCAAATTAGACTTTTTCAAAGTATTAATTCCCAACAAGCTGAATCACTGATTTAAACTTTCACGATTTTTACTCATTATTATTCACAACCCGTCTTGTGAATAATAATGAAGCTGAAAATCGTTTTAATACCTTTTGGTCGTTAATGCATGTAATCCGAGTTTGCACAATCCCAGGAGGACTCAGGCCTCCGAATAAAGACTCCAGCAATTTTGTAGGTTTTATCTAAAAGTAGAAATTAGCCGTTATTGTACTTACGTGTAGTTTTGCTTATTAATTCTGAAGACAATGCATGTACATTTTTTTTATTGAGTTCTCTAAAAAGTGCTCAAGTCTCTACAAAAGACACAGTAAAAAAAACTTAAGTTTCAATTTAATTATTAGAGTGAAAACTAAGTAGTTTTAAAGCAGAGGACTCAAAGAGTGTTAAGAGTCCCCGGCAAGCTCGGCCGAATTGCACCTTCCCATACAAACGTAGTTCCGCTCTCATTTTAAAACTACGTGTTGGATTGTAATGAAACTTTGCACATACAATGACATGAGGTATATCTAGGTCTGTAATTAGTTCATATAGCTCCAGTTTATAAAACAAACGAAATAGAGCAAAAACAAGTTTTGTATGAAAAACTTAAATTCACTGTATTTTTTTAACTATAGTATCTGAAGCTACATAAACTAATTACAGACATAGATATACCTTATCCTATTGTAAGTACAAAGTTTCAGAGCAATCTAGGTAGTTGTTTTAAAATGAGAGCGGAAGTATGTTTGCATGGAGAACCGAGCTTGCCGGAGACCTTTAACCAACACTAATCATAGACGGTCTTACATTATGTTCTACACATATAAACCATTTTTTGTACTCCTCCCACCAGGAGTGCATAGCCACCACAAAGGATTGGAGAAAATGCCAAACAGTAGTCGAGGAGTTCCGCACTTGTATCGGCAAGCACAAGCAGGAGGAAATGACCAAAGCCAAGAACTAACTCTTAAGCTAACTCTGAGGAGCGTGGCATCATAAACATCAAGAATTAGCTTAGGCACATCACCATACCCTGGCGTTTTGGGTGCAGGAATGATTTTGTGTATTTGTACTTTGTTTATTGATAAATAATTACTAAAGTATGAATTAACCTTTTGTACGCCAAGAACATCGTCCGTCGTCGTCGTTACTTGTCGTGCCCACCGCGCCATGGACAACTATACTGTCCGCGCGCGAATTCCGTGCACGGGTGAGGAATGTTGGGCGTCATGACAGAGTGGTGTCATTTTGTACGTACGGGCGCGGCGCACCCCCCCCCCCCCCCCCCACTTCCTCGACCTCCGAATGCACGGAATTAGCGCGCGGACAGTAGGTGTTATGACGTACGCTGTCAAAGTAAGCTTCACACTTTCAAGTAAGGTTTACATTAGCTCGCTTGCGCCTGGGGCCTTGGCGTGTGTGACGTTTTTGTATTGTTTATAACGTTTATAAGACAGTACTCATGCTCTGAATTTTCGAAAAATATCAGCTTATATGATAAATGTGCCTAAGATGAAACAAGCGCGCGGTTGTTTTATGCGATAAACGCAGCGTTGAGAGCATGCGTTATCGGAATGTATGGAAATTTACTATGCGCGGTTACCGCAACGTTTACCGCGTAAAACAATAATAGTGTCATTAGATTATCTAATATAAAATGTCATTTTTCCTACATTCCGTAGATCGCATGCGTTCAACGCTGCGTTTATCGCATAAAACAACCGCGCGCTTAAGATGCGTAAAGTAGCGCAAAAATTTAATATATTGTAGATACAGTGTATGTTGATAGCGGAAGATGATGAGGCAACAAACCTTGTACTTGTTATCACATAATATATTAAGCCATCTGCTTCAACTGTTAAAGGCCAGAGCGCACGTGCGCTAAAATGTTGGAGCTGTTCACGCACACGTCACGCATGCGGTGTGCCGTCGCTCATAAGAAACTGTATAATACAACACGCACGTGCACCTCTACGCACTCGCAGCCGGTGTGTACAGGCGGTACAAACGGTAGCTACAATATTTTGTAATAATAACGCGCGTCGACTATCTTAATTTTTATGCTGGCATTATTTATATAAATTAATAACTATAAAATATTGTTATTTTTGAAATAAAAATGAGTAGTTAGTATGTTTTTTAGTTTTTTTATGAAAATTTGCGTTTCCACCAGAACCAATAGAATCACTTCAAATACCTAACCTCGCTTAGCGTGTTCTTGTATTGGTTCTGCACAAACACATTCCTCGCTTTTCATACATATAAGCATATAACTGTAGGTAATATGTTGTGTAGACGGAAAGGGTAGCCATTGCGACTTTGTAACTATTTACATATTGTCTGAAATGGTAACCAATACATCAGTTTTCATATTCACCAAAGAAAGAAGAGTAATTATTAGCCGGGTCCACACAGAGCGAGCATACGCGCAAGGCAATTTCCTCGCGCACAAAACGGCCAGTGTAGACATGCCTTGCACGCGCCGCCTCGGCCGAGGCACGTCTACACTGGCCGTCTTGTGCGCGAGGAAATTGCCTCGCGCGTATGCTCGCTCTGTGTGGACTCGGCTATTTGCGAACACACCAACAGTTTAACCAACACCAATGAATATAATATCTTACTTTGTTATAGAAGATTTTACAGGATGCCATCAAATTGGACTGAGGTATTTCGCTCTCAAAATCCCGAATCCCATGTAAATGTGAGCAAATACTTGACGTCCTGGTTTTACAATACAGACTAGTAATTTATTTTCTATACAACTTAAGTTCCAGTTTTTGAAAATTAAGATGCAACTTGAAAATAAAAAAATTTCAAGGGTACAGATACAGTATAAAAGAAACAGGTTAAATTAGAAAAGATTTATTAAATATAAAAATAAATAACATTTAAGCAAGGATTCTGCTCTTGTTGCGGAGAGCTGTGTAGGCCACCAGCACCGACAGAGCAGTAGCGAGCACCTCGGAGTTCACCCAAGGGCCGGAGTAACCTGCCGGACAAAAAATAGTGGTTTATGCAATTGATACAATGAAAGTCCTTAACACACGCGTGCAGTTATGACAGCTTACTTTTATATGACTGCCACGTCAAATTTTAGTGGACATTTTTTTTTTATTGTTACATTTAAATAATAAAACATACATACATACAAACATACGGGTCAAACTGAGAACCATTTTTTTAAGGCGGTTAAAAATATGGTAAAAACATGTTTCTTCAATATTTTTTTTACACTGACTACCGAGAACCCGCCTGGTAGGCACTCGTGAACTTGCTCAGATGCCGGACAATCCGCCCTTTTATACGCAGCTATAGACGACCGGTTTCTGGGGTATTGTTCAAAATTTTATCCGGTTGCGAAAGTGTTAAATAAGCCCAACAAAAAAAGGCTCGAAGGAACAGTCATAGGAATCATTTAACTCCAGTCATAACAAAGAAGAAGAGGAAAGGTTGGTGGTACTCACTGCCAGGGTGGGACAACTGGACAGCCAGTAGCGGGGGCACGATGGCGGCGGGGTCGGCGCGGCGAGCGCGACGCAGCGAGGCCCAGCCTTCCTCGTCCAACACTCGGACTTCGTGCGTGCCGGATCGGGCGCGAGCGGGCTCCTCGGTCCACGAGACCTGAAGATTGTGATCAATAGATCATTAGATAGATATAATACTCTTTATTGCACTTCTTACTAGTAATTAGTAAAAGGTGCAGATTTAGAAAAACAATAAGTCACAAGAACCCTGCAGTATAGTCTGGCAAAAAAGAGTAGAAATTATAAAGCGGCAACACTGTAGTGTCGTCCCGTTTTTCTTAGATTGATTTGAAAGGGAAGAAACTACAGTGTTGCCACTTTTTAATTTCTACTCTTTTTTTGCCTCTGTACAATTGAGGTTACATTCTCATTTCCAAACATTTTGAAATAACTGAAAAATGAAATTTGGAATTTATAATATCTATGTCTGGTCTTCGTTACATCCAAAACTTCTACTCACTATTTTCATTGTATAACAACATTTATCTAGATTTTTTTATGAACCAAACATAGATAAATGCAAAATGTTATGTTAATGCCAAGTTGCATGTTATTGTAAAATGAGTCTATTTTCATTAGACTCATAGACAAATGGTCACAAAATAGAACCAACTGGTTTCCTACATACACCCCAGGCCAAAAGTATGGAAACAAGCTTGTTTTTGAATAGAAAAGTGTGATCTTTTAAGCGATGGATTTTATACTACTCATTGACTATTTGGTAAAAATAATAATAGAAAATTTTAAAAGCAAATTACTCTGGCTTTGATAGTTGCCAATTCAACAGTATTTTTAATATTTTTAGTCTTAGTTTACAAATATATACAACAAAGATAGAAACATGAGATATTAAAGAAAACAACATTGTTTCCATACTTTTGGCCTGGGGTGTACAGCAAGAGAGGTCAGGGACACCCGAAAATTAGATGGGAGGATGATTTCCCACCAAAGTGGATAAGAACCGCTCGAAACTGAGATGACTGGAAAGCTTTAGAAGGGCATTTTGTCGGAAATCCCGACAACCTGACTAGTGAAAATTAATAATCAATTATAAAGAAACTAAACATAACTTTAAATGAGTCAGTGTTTAAAGGCTACCTAATTGTATTGTATTGTATTTTAAAATGAGAATGTTTCTTCAATGAGGGCTATCGTTTTTTTGCTCACCAGTTGGCGCCTCTGTTGATGGAGGTCCAAAAGACTAAAGAACAGCTGTCAGTCATTGAAGTGACAAGTGACATTTGACATTTCGAACTATGGAAAAGACCACCATCTACACTAGCGCCCCTAGCAGCGAATTCATACGCGTTAGCCCTCATTGAATGGGAGTGGCTTTTTGGCAGCGGGTTTGTGTAACTCTTAAAGATAGATGCAGACAACAGGTGGATCATTATTGTAGGTTTTTTTTCTTCTTCTAAAAGCCAGTGTAAACCAAGCATAAAGACAACAGAACTAGTCTGGTTTCTTAGAAATGTGAAAACTAGTGATTTTTTGAGCAATACATATTGGGGACTTCTTTTATTTTGATCTACGAGAATTGTCATGGGATTGTTGTTGTGATAATTTTCACAAATACTAAGGAGTGGAATTCACTTCCTGCAAATATATTCGCAGTCCACTATAACTTGGATCTTTTTAAATCGAGAGTGAATAGACATCTTTTAGGTTAAGCATGATCCATCCTAGACTGCATCGGCACTTACCATCAGGTGAGATTGCGATCAAATGCTTGCCTTTTTGTAATAAAAAAATAAATAAAATGATCATCATTTATTTTAGATAAATACATGATCCATAATACACATTGACGTTTAAATTACATATTCAAAGAACCAGAATCAAACTTGATAATGTTTTGTCCTTAGAGAAAGTCTTTCCTTTTTCTTGTCTTTCTTTCCTATGTGTTCGTAATTTTTTACGATTAAATTTCATCAAAAGCTATAGATATTGGCACTTAACTTGTATGCAGAAGACAGATCTAACTGTATGTCAGATTTATTTTACGATACAACAATTACGATCCTTTCTAATTTCACTGTGCCCTATTTAGATCAGAGAAGTTTAATGATATTTATGTTTTTCTGATACAAAAACTTAAAAAATAATAAACGGAATATAGTATAGTTCTGACTTCTAATTACAGAGATAGTATAAAAAAAAATCGGCAAAATGAAATATTTTGAGGTTACACTAACCTGGTATTTGTTCTCTCCGATACGGGCAGCAGTCAGCGGTTTACCCTCAACCTCAGCATACAGAGCGTAGTTCGGAGGCAGAGGATTGTCACACTTCAGCGTAAACTCCGTGATATACGCTATTTGTGTCACCACGGTCGCATCTAAACTTGTGAACGAAGCTGCCTCGACTTGAGGGTTTTGGCAGCTTTGGGCTAATGCTCCGCTCATAGAGCAGAGGGTAAAAAGGGCAATAACGTATTTTGTGACCATTTTGCTAACTTCTTTGTGACCTTTATATCTTAAACTAAATAAAATCTAATAGGAAACTGTTCGACGTCTCCCCGATGAATGTCGTCCACGTATTGAAGCGTTCTGAACGTAACATCAGAAAGAAAAAAGTTTATTTGTCATCTTATTAATTTGCTCTCTACTTAGTTAATAGTATTGATTACAAAGCTACAGAAAATAATAATTAAGTAATTGGTTTATCTTTGTACTAACTAGTAATTATTTCAGTACCGATTCTTTTTGTGGTCAGTAATTTAGTTTTATTACTATTGTAAAATAATTTATATTCTGAACGTAACCTGAAACATCACCGATGACGTGTAGCGCGCTCCAGACTACGCGGCGCGAAGCCGCGAACCCGAGTGTGTAGTCAATTTCGCTGATTAGCGTACTAGACTCCACACTCGCGTTCGCGGCTACGCGCCGCAATTCGCGCATGAGTGTGGAGGGCGCTTGTGGCCAAAACGCCAAATCTTTATGGCTGCGATCGATATTAGCAACAAATATCCTGAAATCACTGAAATACTTTAGGTAAATCTATTAAAAAAACATAAATCACCATAGGGGAGTTTCATCTTTCAAAATTAAATTACAAAAAGTTATTTATAAAAAAATTACCATGAGAAATAAATAATAGTGACAATGGGATAGGGTACTTTGCCTGAAGCGCCCTCCACACTCGTGCGCGAAGCTAGTTCGCTATCAGAGAAATCGACTCCACACTCGCGTTCGCGGCTTGGCGCCGCGTAGTCTGGAGCGAGCTTAAGCTTTGAAAAAATTGACAGTCTTTAAGGCCAGTCCAGGGCTATAACCGCGAAAATCGAAGTTCGTAAATTGCTGGCAGTTTTCTCTGTCACTCTAATTACGCCTTCATTAGAGTAAAAGAGAAAGATCCCCGCACTTTGCGAATTTCGGTTTTCGCGGTAGCCCCTCGGGTCAAATTTTCAAGATATTTCATTAAATTTAAATCATGTGGTGTGGACGCAAAAACAAAATTGGCTCGGCGATCCCACTTGATTCGATTGTAAGATTATCACGATGCAAGAATGCCAATTTTCGACGCTAAGGCCAGGATTACACTTGTAAGTTTTACTTACGTAAGTAGGGACAAAGCTATTTGCTAGAATGAGATAACGATATTCATATCTCATTCTGTAGTATAGCTGTGTCCCTACTTACGAAGTAAAACTGATTGAAAACTTACAAGTGTAATCGTGGCCTAATATGCGCGTTGGGGCATTTAAAAATAAATCTAAAATTGGTGGTTAAATTGTGTGCTTGTGGGAGTGTGGACGCTAGATGAGATTGACGCCAATTTATTTTAAGTTGGTCAATTTGATCGTCCCGTTTGGAATAGTCATTAGAAATTACTTTAGGGCCAACCGCAAACACCGAAGTTTGCAAATTGCGGGCATATTTCTCTGTCACTCTAATTACGCCTTCATTGGAGGAAAAGAGAAAGACGCCTGCAACTTGCAAATTTCGTTGTTAGCGGTAGGCCCTTGACTGTAATGGTACATATAGACAACAAAAATAATCCAAGGTGAGTTTGTAATTTTGTAGTAACAATTTATTTTATAATCAAACAATATACCTACCTTCACAAAATTAAAATAACAAATATTTTCCTACTTTACACTTCAAATTAACTAAAAGTCTTATAAATAAAGCAAAATTAAAAGCCCCTACAATACGCAGTATATGCTTAAATATAAGAATGATGTTTTTTCTGCGCTAAAAAAAGGAATGCAATTTATACAATATCTACATATTTCAGCAAATACGGCATAGTGAATAGGTATGCTAATGTCTTAACCTCGTAAGGCCCAATGTGCATTACAATGTACACTCTGTTTCAATCTAATTTGAACCTTACACTAACTGAATTAAGTAGCATTTCTTTTGTTTCATTGTTTTCTAAAACAAACGAAAGTCTCCCTAATCTTCTATACAACAAGGTTCAATTCAAATTAAAAATAGGGAAACTTTGTATGGTGGGCCTTACGAGGTTAATGTAACTTTGCCTTAAAAGATCAGTTATTTTTGCTTATTTGCCACCATAACGGAATAAAAAACACAGTTTCAGTGCGAAAAGTACCGAGGCCCCAGAACTATGAGGAGTTAATACTCCCCATGATTAAAGGCAATGAAGGGGTACTTATATAAAAAAACGGACAAGTGCGAATCGAACTCACCCACCGAGGGTTCCGTACTTATTAGTATTTGTTGTTATAGCGGCAACAGAAATACATCATCTGTGAAAATTTTAACTGTCTAGCTATCACGGTTCATGAGATACAGCCTGGTGACAGACAGACAGACGGACAGCGGAGTCTTAGTAATAGGGTCCCGTTTTTACCCTTTGGGTACGGAATCCTAAAAAACGGACAAGTGCGAGTCGGACTCGCCCACCGAGGGTTCCGTACTTAGTATTTGTTGTTATAGCGGCAACAGAAATACATCATCTGTGAAAATTTTAACTGTCTAGCTATCACAGTTGATGAGATACAGCCTGATGATAGACAGACGGACAGATGAGTCTTAGTAATAGGGTCCCGTTTTTACCCTTTGGGTACGGAACCCTAATTAGTATTCTCCAGCCATGATGAGCGGTAGTAGCCCGGTCCAGCCGGTGAAGGGCCGGCAGCCGGCGCCGAAGCCGTCCACATCCGAATAGTGCTCCCAAAAGTACCCCGTGCGGCGGTACTCGGACAAAATGTTACCTAAAAAAAGTAAGTAAATATACTCTATTGGACCACAAAAGAAAACAAATTCATACAACAGATTTACAATGTAAATAAAGGTAGCGACAGGCGGTCTTATCTCTTCCAGACAACATTAGGTTAGCAAAATATAGTTTTTTTTTTTAAACGGGTGGTGCACGAATAAATTACAGGAATAAGAAGATTATACATACATATAAAATTAAATAACGCGAATAGTTATATTGCCAAACTTTTTACACTTGCAGCCTGTGGATCAACTGCACGAAGAAAGCTTATAGTGCGCTGCGCGTCCTCTACAATAACGCGTTCAGGATGCTGATGGGGCTGCCGCGGTACTGCAGTGCTTCTGGGATGTTCGCTGAGGCACACACGGATGATTTCCATGCCATTATGCGCAAACGCGTCGCGTCCCTGATGCGCCGTGCGCGCGGCAGCACCGACGGGCTCCTGAGTGCGGTCGCAGGGGCATATGACAGCCCGATATTTGGCCACTGGGCGAAATCGCACGCGCCACGTGCAGATTTTAAAAAGTAATTTTGTTAAATATGTTTAGTTTAAGTTAGTTTTAAGTTTAACATTAATTTAATTGTTTTAATTTTAATTTTAATAATATATAATTCTATGGATGTAATTAATCCGAAATAAAAGCTTTTTAATTTTAATAAATATGTACCAATACATCCAAATAGTAATATAATTATGTGTATTCAATACATTATAAATATACATACACACAGACATACATATATAATATACCAATATACAGTGTGGAAAGAATGAATGGGCCCTGGAGGGAAAGTGCCTTAAAACCTTAAGTTAGCTCATTTTGCTCAAAGGAAACATTCTTTTTGTTTTAAAAAAGAAACAAAACTGCATTCAAAGATTTTTTGAAATTCGCTTCTTTCACCCGGGAATCGAACCGGCTAAAAATTAAAAAAAAAATAACACGCTATTTTATTCTACTATTCGATACAGTTAATGTTAATGATAACATTTCTCCAAGAAACATTAGGCCTTACACTCGTCTGTCGTACAAAATATTCATAAAATCGAATAATTTAGACAAGCAAAATTGAAAAAAAAAATCTTTAAATGAAGTTATGTTTATTTTCAAAAATAAAAGAATGTTTCCTTAAAGCAAAATGAGCTAACTTAAGGTTTTGAGGTACTTTCCTTCCAGGGCCCATTCATTCTTTCAACACCGTATACACAGCAGCACACTAAGGAAGAGAAAGAGATGGGTACATTAAATAGGGCTTTGGTATTTATTTATTATTTTATACCATAGAGTTAACTTATACTAGAGCGGTACTGTCATAGTAAATTTTGTAACCCCAGGAAATTCACTGCCATCTGTCGACACACTTTAAAACTAAAAATGAAGATTTATAAAAATACGATAAAATGTATTTAAATATGGATAAATGATTTTTTTTATTTGCATTAATTATTTTTATGATTTTGACCCATGTTCTTTCACTGATATGCGTTAAAATTGTTAAATAACAAACGAAACCGTCAACGCCATCTATACGACAGTAGGCCAAAGCTAGTAGCGCCCTCTGAACGAGAATCAAATTTTCTTGATTTTCGAGGCACGTTTTTCCTTTGTATCCATCTATTACGGAGTTATATCTATCTTTGTTTATACTCACGAACGATATTCTCTCTCAGTCTGTCGTGCAGCTGTCCCGCTCGCACAGCATGCGGTCCCTCTCTAGAGTAGTGTTTCAAGGCCGCCAGAGCGAGATAGTTGACGTTGATCCATACTTGACCGCGCCAATATGGCGGATCATGTTCTGTGTTCCGTTTCATGTAGAGTGGTGATGATTTCGAAAGTGATCTGAAATAAAAACATATTTAAATCAAAGTACAACTAGCAAACAAAAAATGTATTTTTATTATTCATTTGAATTGTATTATTTAAGAAGTTCTTCTTCTTCTCGCTGTGCAATATCCTCAGCGGATGTCGGCGACCATCTTACGGAACTTGGTTCTATCCTGTGCCAGTCTAGACAAACTGGCAGTGTCATTAATATTGGACCAGCTTTTAATGTTGTCTATCCAGGTTAGCTTTCTCCTTCCTCTGCTCCTTTTGCCGTCGATTATCCCTTCCAAGATGTTACGAATTATGTTATACTTGTCGTGTCTATAGATATGTCCAAAATATGAGGTTTTCCTTGTCTTTACGGTGGTCAAAAGTTCAAGTTTTTTGTTCATTCTATTCAGAACTTCAATGTTTGAAACTTTGTCTCTCCAGGAAATTTTTAACATTCTTCGGTATAACCACATTTCGAATGCATTGATCTTAGCCTCCATAGTCTTATTAATGGTCCACCCTTCGACACCATAGAGAAATATCGACAGCACGTAGCATTTGACCTTATTTGTGTAAAATTTCTTCATTTTCATAAACGTACTTCTGGCAATTTCTATTCTGATGCGTATTTCTTTTTTTAGATCCCATTTCTCATTAAGTGAGCTACCCAAATATTTATAACATTTAACTCATTCTATTATATTACCGTTTATAGTCAATGAGGTCGGTTCAGTTACATTCTTACCCACAATCATGCATTTGGTCTTCGCTATATTCATTTTGAGGCCGTATTCTTCTACTACAGAGTTGAGACGATCTAGTAGCTGCTGAAGTTCGTCCATTGAGTGGGCAAGAATAACGGTGTCATCGGCATATCTGAGGTTGTTAACTGTCGTTCCGTTGACTATGATACCAGTTTTCACGTTTTCGAAAGCTTCTTGAAATATAGATTCTGAATAAAGGTTGAACAACAGCGGTGACAGAATACAACTTTGTCTTACACCTTTTAGGATATTGAGGTCGCTCGTGCTTGATGTTCCTACTTTTATGTTGGCTGTTTGATTCCAGTACAGGTTCCTGATGATTCTTTGATCCTTGCCGTCTACTTCCGTTTTATTGAGTATTTGCATTAGTTTGTCATGTTTCACGTTGTCGAATGCCTTTTCAAAGTCAATAAAGCATACGTAGACATCTTTGCTGAATTCCAAGCTGTTCTGAATCAAGACCTGCACTGCTACTAAAGCCTCTCGCGTTCCCAACCCGCTTCTGAATCCAAACTGAGTTTCTGATATATTTTTATCTATTTTATTGTAAATTCTCATGTGTAAGATTTTCAGAAATACTTTTAGTGCATGACTCATAAGGCTTATTAATCTATGATCTCCGCATGTTTTGCGTTCATTTTCTTGGGTAATGGGAGGAATGTGGATTTGAGCCAATCTTCTGGAAGCTGTCCTGTGTCGTAAATGTCATTGTAAAGTCTAACTAAAATTTGCATGCTTGTCTCATCCAATAACTTTAACATTTCCGAGTATATACCATCGGGGCCAACAGCTTTTCCGTCCTTCATGGTATTGATTGCCTTTTCTATTTCAGCTTTTAGGATTGGAGGACCTTTCAAAAATTCTTGTCTATTTGTGTTTATTAGAATATTTAAGAAGTTACACGACTATATATATAGTTTGTCAAGGGACTGTCTCATTTCAAACATAGACAGAGAGAATCATACTATCTTTGTCTTACACTAGTACTAGCACCCAAAAGAAAAGGATGAGTATAGTTTTTTTTGTTCTTATTTGCTGACAGTTTGGTTTGGCCAACTATATATTTTAAATTATAAACTGAAATAGATGTCACTAAAGAAAACGGGCCAAGTGCGAGTCGGACTCGGGCACGAAGGGTTCCGTACCATTACGGAAAAAAACAGCAAAAAAATCACGTTTGTTGTATGGGAGCCCCATTCAAATATTAATATTATTCTGTTTTTAGTATTTGTTGTTAGAGCGGCAACAGAAATACATCATCTGTGAAAATTTCAACTGTCTAGCTATCACGGTTCATGAGATACAGCCTGGTGACAGACAGACAGACGGACAGCGAAGTCTTAGTAATAGGGTCCCGTTTTTACCCTTTGGGTACGGAACCCTAAAAAGTAACCAATCCCTTTAATGCGGGCAAAGAGAATGAAGAAGACATAGAGTGCTCACTCCATACATCGGTTTTGTTCCCAAAAAGACTATTATTTTCGTAGTCGACATCTAGCGGCTAGTAGCGGAATTATCAGTACTCGACACTAGATGTCACTTGTGTCGCGACTTACGACTACTTGTGTCACTAGACTTATATTGACCGGGATATATACCGTGATTATCTTTTGTATTGTTTATGAGCTCCCGATATTTCGACGCAGTTAGATGCATCTTGTTCACGGGTGACTGAAGATAGCGGGCGGGGGACGGTCTATAAATCCCGGTCAATATAAGTCTAGTGATTGATAACTTACAAAAACTGTCTACAAAGTAAATAAGTTTTTGGCAAAAATTTCATTTTTGGTACAAGCTTTTATCGCTCACTGTACTTTATTTCCACAGGCAACTAATACTCATCGAGACAATTCTAAAAACCCCAAACACAATTAGGTTGCGTTGTTTTATCACAGAGTTCCTATGGCCACCTCCTGTCTCCATCATCAGATCAGCTCGATGGTACCATAATATTGCATTGTCACACGTCTTACATATGTATGCAAATATTCAGCTTCATCGGAAACCGGGAAGTGGGTCAAATTTAACTTGCAAGATTTGACCCTTACAAACATTTTACATACATACTTACATAGGTACATTTCAAGTTAAATAAAAGCTTGTAATAAAATAAATTACGTGACAGCTTTTACACATACAAATGAACCGTCATAGGGACCATTAAAGATATTTAGAAAATATTTCGAATACTAAATACAAATCAAAAATACCTGAGTCCATATTTAGACCACAGCAGGTCCGGCTTATCCAGGTCCCGAAGTATCGTGCCCAGGTTCTCACTGTCGGGTTTCAGAACTTTTAGCAGCAAGGGGAAGAGGGACACGTAGCCTATGGACAAAGGATAAGATTTAAGAATCACAAGAACCTAGTGCCGCCATACTATCGCAGTTACGCTCTCATTTTAAAACGACATTTTAGGTTCAGGCGGTACGGTGACGCTCCGGACTACTTTAGCGGTCTCACCCGGACGCTTGGCCAGCTGCCAGACCAGCCGGACGTCCTTATACCCATCAATAACACCATACATAGATATATTAGTATTACTTACCGAAGGCAGATGTGACCAGTTTAGGTTCAGGCGGTACGGTGACGCTCCGGACTACTTTAGCAGTCTCCCTCGGACGCTTGGCCAGCTGCCAGACCAGCCGGACGTCCGTATACCCATCAATAACATCATACATAGATATATTAGTATTACTTACCGAAAGCAGATGTGACCAGTTTAGGTTCAGGCGGTACAGTGACGCTCCGGACTACTTTAGCGGTCTCACCCGGACGCTTGGCCAGCTGCCAGACCAGCCGGACGTCCGTATACCCATCAATAACATCATACATAGATATATTAGTATTACTTACCGAAGGCAGATGTGACCAGTTTAGGTTCAGGCGGTACAGTGACGCTCCGGACTACTTTAGCGGTCTCTCCCGGACGCTTGGCCGGCTGCCGGACCAACCGGACGCCGTCCGTGTGCAAACCTGAAAACGATATACATCCCTAAATGCAATCACGTTTGATAAGATTTCCAACGTAATTCACCATTTTACATAGATCCCTGCAACTTGCATTTTTTTTTACGAACAGTCCGGACAGACATAGAGAAATAATCACTTCATACATCAGTTTTGTTAGCGTCAAGTAGCGGATTTATCAGTACTGCTGCTCGACAATAGATGTCGCGACGAACGGAAAGTCTAATGCTCAACAATTTTCAGCTAATATATATATATATATATATATTTTTTTTTTTTTAATTTATTTATTCACTTTAAATATTCATACAACTTTTGCCAGTATGCCACTATTGTAAACCTCTTTGGTTTATGTAATAGTTGGCGAGTTCACGCGGTCCGATTCGCGTTTGCTTAATACTATTAGGTATATAATTATATTATACTATTATATATATATATAAAACGAATCTATACACATCAAATCTCTGCATCTATTTTATACATATCAATCATATCATTCAGGTATTTCAGGTATTATAACCGGATTAACCGGAACTCCTTCTGCTTGTAATATTAATGTTTTAATGTGTTAAAACATTAAAACATTTGTTGTAAATTGTAAAGTAATAATATAAGTTAGTAATAATGTAAGTAGTAATAGTATTAATATTTGTTGTAATTTATATGAATTTCATGTTAACATTTTTTTTTGTACAATAAAGTGATTTACTACTACTACTACTAAAATAGCGGATTTATCAGTACCGCTACTTGACACTAGATGTCAGTCGCGACACTCGTGACATCCAGTGTCAAGTAGCTGTACTAATAAATCCGCTACTTGACGCTAGATGTCGACTACGATAATAATAAGCGTTTTGGTAACAAAACTGATGTATGGAGTGAGCACTCTATGCTTATTATTTCTCTGTGGGACAGAGTAAAAAAAGAAGCCCTTATGATGCGACTCTGTCCGTCCGTCTGTCTGTCACATTGTTAAATATCTCGAAGACTATAGTTTGTCAAAGGACTGTCTCATTTCAAACATAGACAGAGAGAATCATACTATTTTTGTCTTAGTACTAGCATCCAAAAGAAAAGGATGAATATAGTTTTTTTTGTTCTCATTTACTGAATTGGTTTGACCAACTATACTTACACTATCGATTTGAAAGGAGGGTGGGCTAATTGGCCCTTACGACCAATAACTCCAATAAAGACAGGCGAAATGTCACAGGATACGTTATTCTTAGTTGTAATACTTTTACTATTGGCAGGTAGTCCCAATTCTTTGTGTGAAAAAAGTTATCGCTGCGAGATGAAAAGTGACTATACAGGGTGGCTAAAAAATAAGTGCATTCCCGTTGCCAGGAAGGTTTTGGGATAATACTGAGCAACTTTTACTATGGGACCAACCACGAAATCGCGAAAAATATTACGATCCCATAGAAAATGGACAAGCTAAAATGTATCAAACAGCCAAATTTTTTTTTTTGCGATTTCGGGGTTGGTCCCATAGTAAAAAAGTTGCTCAGTATAATTCCAAAACCTCCCTGGCAACGGGAATGCACTTATTTTTTTGCCACCGTGTATATCGGAGCGGCCGAGGTGCTCAAAAATGTAGTATTTTCTATAAAACGGGACCTTATTGTCGATGGCGCTTACGCCATTATTAACGATGCTCCGATATAAATACAATGCTGTGCGGCGTAAGCGCCATCGACAATAAGGTCCCTTTCATTTCATTTATTTATTGCAATCAAGTTCATTTCATACAGGTGGTAAATAAAATATAGTCGGTACATGATACTCTATTAGGGCACAGCAAAATTGAAAATGCATAATTTCATAGAAAATGCCCCAAATAAGAAGACGTACCTTGACAATAAAGGCATGTTCAGATATTTGTGAGCTCTTTGGCCGCTCCGATAAATCTGATGGCGACTGTGCATTCTTACCGTAGTCTGCATAAGTCTGAGTGTGCGGCGACCAGTGCAACTGGTTAAGCAACTCTTCGTCGCCTAACTGGTCTCGGGTCGCCTCAAATCTAAAAACATGAAATAAATAAACAGTATTTGTTTTACAAGGGGGCAAAGTCGTTGTTTAGCCTTTCCTGCTAATATCCCGAGTCACAGGGCGGACATGTTATATACATCAAAAATCACTTGCGTTTCTATGTGTGAACGGCACGTCTGTACACGCGTCATGCGTCATAGTGTAAGTTGCTTAAAAATAGTACTGAGCGGCCGGCAAACGGCCGTCAATCTGGTGTCGCGGGGCGAGGGCATTCGAGTCGGGGCGGGGCGATGCGTGGCCGTTCTGTATGATAATACTTATTCTGTACCCGAGCAAGCGAAAGATTACAAAATTGAAAATTGAATCTTGAGCGTCGCGAGGGTTTCAAGGCACGAGGGTTAAACAAAATTTGATCGTTACAAATCAAATTTAAATATCAGTATCAGTCAGTCGGTTGCCACACGCGCTCACGGACGGACGCTGCTCCGCTCGCTTTAATTTTACGACAAAAATGACTTCATCTCGTAAAACCATCGAATTATTTATATCTAATTTATCTTAATGATATATCTGAACTATTATATGTATAATCCGTCATGGTCGATGCGCCTACTACAAACACCGCTGTGGGTGGGTGGATTCCCCGGCCTGCGGTTGCGGTGCGGAAGCACAAACCATCCAGCACATCATTCATGACTGTCCTATAACGCGTTATGTCGCCGGCCCTCTTGAAGACCTGATCACCCTGAGCTACGAAGCCATAAAGTGGCCGACTGGTCTATGTGTAGATCTTTAATTACTTATACAACACTTACACTGGACTGCCGGTTCGAACGCCATCTTGATAGTAGCCTCGTGATTAATTCCTTTGTTTTTTGCTCATTAATATTGTTCAAAGTGTAATATCGATAGCTTTATTATACAATAATCTAATGTGGTAGTGTGCGGTGAATGGAGAATTAATCTTAAAGCGTGTTTAACCACCATTTTGGAGTCAACGGCCGGTAGTCCACGTGCTTCTCGTAAAATCCAGCTATCGGTTTTACGAGACAACTACAACAACCACCGAACAGCGTCGTGCTCTAAGAGCATTTATTTTGTTCCTACCCTTTTACGTGTCATTGGCTACGGGTAACACCGCCCTCAAGTCCATCAAGAAGAAAAAAAAATACACTGTTTCTATTTTTACAATTATTATGTATGCCATAAGATTAAATAAATAAATAAATAAATATAATCCGTGCCATGGTTACCTGGTAGTATCTCTCTGTAGTACGTCAGCTATGGTCGCCATAGCGTCGGCGGCCGCGTACATCCAGCATCGCAGGTCTACATGACGCTCTATACTTGACGGGTGTGACGCTCTGAAAAAATTACAGTGTCTTACTATAACATGGGTTCTTCACGAGTGAGTGATTTAAGGCCGTTCCATCGGTTTGCCGCTGTCACTGTCACATTTCGCAAGAAAGAACGGGAAAGATCATGCGCGCCAATCGTCAATTTTGATCGAATTTTGTCGATTTTTATTTATTTTAAAAACGTTACCTAACAATATCGAAATTCGAAAGCTATGAAATTACTATTTAAGTTAAGATTGTTTTTTTCTTATTTTTTTGTTTATAGTATCACATAATAAATAACCGAGTAAAGTTCGATTAAAAGTCCGAATTAGAGGTTACTTTGGGAATTAATTGTATCGAGCGAGGTGTCATAATTCGTGTATCGGAAGCTATGTTATGAAAGATAATATAGTCAAGAACTACATCTTTTTTTTCCACGTCTACGAATATCAACGCCTCTTAGAAAAACATGATCATATAAGGAGATTTTTCGCCTTCTGGCTCAGGGAACGGCCTTAAATGAACTATATATTTTGATTGAATTCACTCTCTCTTCAACTCACTCAACTTACTCGCTCAGTAACTCATGTGTCTCAGTTCCTTGCTCGCTCTTTCCCACTCATGTTTCGAATGAGCCGGCCGAGCGTGACGAGCGAGTGAGACGATGGGAATAGGTTTCGGAGCGGTTCGGAAGAATTCGGAAGATGTCGGGAAAACATGGCGGGATCGTATCACGCAAGCGCCTGACACTCTTTGATAGAGAAAGATAGTCCTATAATAGGAAAGAGAAAATAGTGCCATGCTTTGTCCTTATCACCGACCGGGTGGCATCATAGGTAGGAGGCGATGGCGAAATATCGAAATTTATAAGAGTGAAAGAGAAGAAATCCTATGCTGCCCAAATTTTATATGAATATTCTTTCTCTTACCGGTCGCTCGGTGGCGCGTCTATAACTACTTGTATATACTATGTCTATGGTATCGCGTGATTCGCCATTTTGGTCGCACTTATGGCTGTGTATATCTGATTGATTGACATTTCTCTCGTAAATATAGTGTACAGATCCTCTGAATGAGTGATATATATCGGTACACGGCGGGAAGAAGTTGATAATTCGAGATATTTTATTGACGAAATTTGAACTTAAAATAGAAATACATAAGGTTCAAATTTCTTCAATTCTTTCCCGCCACATAAGCTTCTTCCCGCCGTGTACGGATATCATCGCGAGCGGAATATATCAATCCTTTCAACTCAGTGGAGTGTTTTGTATTAGTAATTAGTATCCCAATAACCCCATCAAAAACGAAAATGTGAAATTGAGAACCAAGTTCAATATACACTCTTCACTTACAAAATAATTGATTTTTAAATGAGATGATGAGATAGCTATGGTAGCGTAAAATTATGTAAAAATGTGCCATTTTCAACCAAAACGGTACTTAATGTCGCTTGTCAGTAAGGCGCTATTTCCATACAGCTTTAATTACAAATCAACCTTATCGACAACCGACAATGTGGTACCTTTTGCTTGAAAACGTCACAAATGTTTTCCATAATGTCAATGTCCAGAGAGGAAAATCGGGACTACGTTTGTATGGACAAGCAACCGTCCCCTTTCCTCTAACCTCTACCTGGGATAGTCATCCAAGCCCGAAGTCAATGTTTTCGGGTTAAGTTGCAGCCCGTCGTCCTCCCGGCCTCGCCAGCGATAGGTCGTGGGTTCATCTCCCTTCTGCGACGACTGGAACCACTGGTACCAGCTCTGAAATACACCTTCGCTTGAGGGTTTCTGGTGGCTGTATGCTTATTTGCCACTATCTCAGTATTTAAAAACACGACTGCAGGTTGAAAGAGAAATTTTTAGGGTTCCGTACCCAAAGGGTAAAAACGGGACCCTATTACTAAGACTTTCTGTCTGTCCGTCTGTCACCAGGCTGTATCTCATGAACCGTGATAGCTAGACAGTTGAAATTTTCACAGATGATGTATTTCTGTTGCCGCTATAACAATAAATACTAAAAACAGAATAAAATAAATATTTAAGGGGGGCTCCCATACAACAAACGTGACTTTTTTGCCGTTTTTTGCGTAATGGTACGGAACCCATCGTGCGCGAGTACGACTCGCACTTGGCAGGTTTTTTAAATTGGAACATACATCAAGGCGACTGCAATCAAAATAAAATATACAGGTACAGCAGTTACGATCCTCGCTTGTTATGTTCTAGGTCATTCTAGACTTGTCTGAAAGTAGTTTATGTCAGAGTACTCATGGTTTGCTAAAGAAAGCAAGTGTTTAATTATCAAAGTACCAGGCGATCAGAACTCACCTGGGGCCCGTTTCCCAAAGCTTGTAACTTGTAATACAAGCGAATGTCACTTTTTGACAGCTTTTGTTAGAAACCTGTAGTCTAATGAACATTCGATCCAACGTCCTTCTCAAAGGCCAGTGTGGTTGGAAGAGTTGAGGTTGTGTTTTGACTAGATGAGCTGTTGTTTTATGATTACTGTTTATGTTCTAGTTCATCCTAAACTTGTGTAAAAGCACTTCTTTGTCATAGGTTGCTAAAGACAGCTATGTTTGAAAAACAAAGTACTAGGTGATCAGAACTCTCCTGTAGTCCGGTGAACATTCGATCTAAAGTCCTTCTCAAAGGCCAGTGTGGTTGGAAGAGTTGAGGTTGTATTTTGACTAGATGAGCTGTTGTTTTATGGTTACTGTTTATGTTCTAGGTCATCCTAGACTTGTGTAAAAGCACTTCTTTGTCATAGGTTGCTAAAGACAGCTATGTTTGAAAAACAAAGTACTAGGTGATCAGAACTCACCTGTAGTCTGGTGAACATTCGATCTAAAGTCCTTCTCAAAGGCCAGTGTCGTTGGAAGAGTTGAGGTTGTGTTTTGACAAGAGCTTTTGTTATATGGTTACTGTAAATGTTCTAGGTCATCCTAGACTTGTGTAAAAGCACTTCTTTGTCATAGGTTGCTAAAGACAGCTATGTTTGAAAAACAAAGTACTAGGTGATCAGAACTCACCTGTAGTCTGGTGAACATTCGATCTAGTCCTTCTCAAAGGCCAGTGTGGTTGGAAGAGTTGAGGTTGTGTTTTGACTAGATGAGCTTTTGTTATATGGTTACTGTTTATGTTCTAGGTCATCCTAGACTTGTGTAAAAGCACTTCTTTGTCATAGGTTGCTAAAGACAGCTATGTTTGAAAAACAAAGTACTAGGTGATCAGAACTCACCTGTAGTATGGTGAACATTCGATCTAGTCCTTCTCAAAGGCCAGTGTGGTTGGAAGAGTTGAGGTTGTGTTTTGACAAGAGCTTGTGTTATATGGTTACTGTAAATGTTCTAGGTCATCCTAGACTTGTGTAAAAGCACTTCTTTGTCATAGGTTGCTAAAGAAAGCTATGTTTGAAAATCAAAGTACTAGGTGATCAGAACTCATCTGTAATCTGGTGAACATTCGATCTAGTCCTTGTCAAAGGCCAGTGTGGTTGCAAGAGTTGAGGTTGTGTTTTGACAAGAGCTTTTGTTATATGGTTACTGTTTATGTTCTAGGTCATCCTAGACTTGTGTAAAAGCACTTCTTTGTCATAGGTTGCTAAAGACAGCTATGTTTGAAAAACAAAGTACTAGGTGATCAGAACTCACCTGTAGTATGGTGAACATTCGATCTAGTCCTTCTCAAAGGCCAGTGTGGTTGGAAGAGTTGAGGTTGTGTTTTGACAAGAGCTTGTGTTATATGGTTACTGTAAATGTTCTAGGTCATCCTAGACTTGTGTAAAAGCACTTCTTTGTCATAGGTTGCTAAAGAAAGCTATGTTTGAAAATCAAAGTACTAGGTGATCAGAACTCATCTGTAATCTGGTGAACATTCGATCTAGTCCTTGTCAAAGGCCAGTGTGGTTGCAAGAGTTGAGGTTGTGTTTTGACAAGAGCTTTTGTTATATGGTTACTGTTTATGTTCTAGGTCATCCTAGACTTGTGTAAAAGCACTTCTTTGTCATAGGTTGCTAAAGACAGCTATGTTTGAAAAACAAAGTACTAGGTGATCAGAACTCACCTGTAGTATGGTGAACATTCGATCTAGTCCTTCTCAAAGGCCAGTGTGGTTGGAAGAGTTGAGGTTGTGTTTTGACAAGAGCTTGTGTTATATGGTTACTGTAAATGTTCTAGGTCATCCTAAACTTGTGTAAAAGCACTTTTTTGTCATAGATTGCTAAAGAAAGCTATGTTTGAAAAACAAAGTACTAGATGATCAGAACTCACCTGTAGTCTGGTGAACATTCGATCTAAAGTCCTTCTCAAAGGCCAGTGTGGGTGCAAGAGTTAAGGTTGTGTTTTGACAAGAGCTTTTGTTATATGGTTACTGTTTATGTTCTAGGTCATCCTAGACTTGTCTAAAAGCAATTCTTTTTTTTTTATGATGAATAGGCAGGCTTTTGACCACGATCCCACCTGATGGTAAGTGATGATGTGGTCTACGGTGGAGCACGCTTACCTATGAGATACCTATTAACTCTTGCCTTGAAGAGCCCCAAATTGTACTCATGCGGAAACACAGACTCGGGCAGGGCGTTCTATGTCATAGGTTGCTTAAGAAAGTGAGTGGCTGACAATCAAAGTACCAGGCTATCATAACTTACTTGTAGTCTGGTAAACATTCGGTCCAACGTCCTTCTCAAAGGCCAGTGTGGTTGGAAGAGTTGAGGTTGTGTTTTGACGAGGTGGGCGATGGTTAGTAGCAGCATGGGAGGGTTGGCTGCCGCGTTGCTTTGCACTACGAACTCTTTAGGGACCCTTGCCAGGGCCTCCGTTCCTGTAAACAAAACATGTGTAACAAAGCAAAATAAATCCAACGCATTTATAGTCAAAAGACAAATTTTGAAAGATGTCACGTGAGAGTAAGGGTGGGGGTCAAGACAAATTTCACGAGACTTCACCAGGGGGGAAAAGAGGTCAAAAAAATCCCTACCTGATCTGATGGCTCACCAAGTATTGTATTGTATTGTAGTTCGGGCGATTTTCCGCAACTCGACGACTGGCGCCTATTTTGCGTGACATGGGGGTGGGCTAGTCCTGCCAGCCCAGCTCCTCGAGGAAACCTATCAAACCTTTGATGTTGAGTAGGACCTCGGGGAGGTCTCTCGGGGATCCAAGATGTTTTGCCCTGTATGGGGCCATTCCGCTGGCTCACCAAGTATTTGCTCCCTGGGTATCCAGCCCTTAGCGTTGATGAGGTCGAGCCAGAGTAGGCCGCCACGTCCATCTGGATATCTGGAGACCAGCGCTGGACAAGGAGGCCGTGGAAACCTTCGTCCCAGAGAAATCCGCAGGGGAATAATGATTTGATGACTCACCAAGTATTTGTTCCCTGGGGATCCAGCCCTCAACGTTGATGAGATCCAGCCAGTGAGCCGCTATGTCCATCTGGATCTCTGGAGACCAGCGCTGGATGAGGAGCCCGTGGAAACCTTCGTCCCACAGGAAACCGCGGGGGAAGAATGATCTGTTGACAATGTTCATAAATAAGGTTCAGAGGTGAGGTTACGATCGGCAACGCGCATGTAACACCCTTGGAGTTAGACAGAGGAGGATTTGGTGTCCATAGGCGGCCGTATTCTTGTTTGCTACCGACGTGGCATAAATAAGAGGTGAAAGCAATTAAAGGTGCAGTGAGTCCGAACGCAGCGCGCTGAGCACTGATCGGACGGCCGTGCGTGCCCGGGAGCGGAGATGTCATTGTTTTTGAATTATAACATCTTGGAACATTGTAAAAAACGAAGTAATAACTACTCGGGATAATGGTTGTATAAACAAACTAATCTTAAATGGTAGAAGTGTTACCCAGGCTTCTCACCTTGCGGAGGAACTAAACAATCACTTCATCAATTCTACAAATATGTTAAGAGACAAATTTTCAAAGACGTTGGAAACTGAAGCTAATAGAATTGCGAACAGTTTATTCCTGATGCCTTTTAGTGAACAAGAAATCTTAAATATTATGACAGCGCTGAACAATACTAATGCTGAAGGCTATGATAATATCGCAACCAATATCATTAAACAATGTAAATACGAACTAGTACACATTCTGACATACTTAATTAACTTGTCCATAGAAACTGGGAAATTTCCCGATAAATTAAAAATATCAATTGTAAAGCCAGTGTATAAAAAAGGAGACAAAACTAATATTGAAAATTATCGACCTATCGCTTTAGTACCAATACTCTCAAAAATCTTTGAGAAAGCAATGCATTTACGACTGAATGATTATTTCCTTAAATTCAACATAATCGCAAACGAACAAAATGGATTTCAGCGAAACAAATCGACCACATTAGCAACGTTTAATCTCATACACGAGATTGGGACAAAGTGTGATGATAGAAATTTTACAACCGCTGTTTTCTTTGACATGTCAAAGGCCTTTGACTTCGTAGTGCATGATAAACTGCTAAGTAAGCTTGAATCCTATGGTGTCAGAGGACTAGCGTTACAGTGGATTGATTCATATCTGAAGAACAGATCACAATGTGTGGAAGTAAAAAGTATTAGTAGCAAGAATGTAAGCATGTGTCATAGATCTATGTTTAGAAACAATAAATTTGGGGTACCACAAGGAAGTATCCTTGGGCCGCTTCTTTTCTTAGTATACATCAATGACCTTGTAGATATAATTAATTACAAGTGCGTCTTATTCGCTGATGACATATCCATTGTAGTTACCAATGATTTTTCGATGGGCATTAACCACCACGTGTCGCAGGTTAATGAGACAGTAAATATTGTAGTCGAGTGGCTTGAACGTAACAACTTAAAGACTAACTTAGATAAAACAAATTTTATTAATTTTAATAATAATAATCAGCATTTAGACATACTTTATAATGGACATAAATTAAAAGAAAACGACATTACAAAATTTTTAGGAATATTTGTTGACCGTAATTTAAATTGGTATGACCAGATAAATAATGTGTGTAATAAGATTAATAGATTTGTATATGTCCTTCGTAGATTAAGAAAAACGACAGATCACAAAACAGTTATGGCCGCCTACTATGGATATGTTGAATCTGTACTAAGATATGGCTTGATTATCTGGGGCAATGGTGGTGACATTCAGAGAGCGTTTGTTGCCCAAAAAAGATGTATTCGTGCTATCTGTGGAGTTAGTCCTTTGGAATCATGTAAACCCTTATTTTTTAGATTGGGTATATTACCTCTTGCATGTTTATATATTGAAGAAGTGTCTAAATTTGTAAGAAAGCACAGAACACTTTTTAAGACTGCTAGTGATTTATTTCCACGGAACACAAGGAACTGTAACCGACTTGTGGTGGGCAAACAACAAAAAACAAGCCGATTTAAGAAGAATTGTACGGTGATGTGTGTAAACATATATAATAAAATACCACAACAGCTTAAAGAAGTGCCCGATAACCAATTTAATAAAAAAATACGTGAGTGGCTTTTAGAACGCAGATTTTATAAATTGAATGATTTTTTGCTATATTAATGTATATTATAATGCAATAAGGTTAGAAATATTTATAAATGGGCTCATAATATTATTCATTTTTTAATTAAGTTTAAATTTGATTGTATTTGTACATATGTAAATAATTGTGAATATTTTGCATGCTATAGATTATGGCTAATTAAGGAGTGTACATAAAAATACTTATTGTAATAACACCTGTAAACCAACCCTTATTATAGCAAAATAAATTGATTGATTGATTGATAATTTTGTTAGAATATTCCTACCAAAAGGGGTGTCACATGCGTGTCGCCTACTTATCACAGAGGTTGAATATAACAATCCGTAGTAAGTTTAAAGGAGTTTAACATGATCGAAATCCTAGGCCTCCAACTTGCTGGTTTAACCATCTAAGTCCCAATGTCCTTTTAAAAGTGCAAAATCAAATCGAATTTTGAACTATATAGGAATAACAGAAGGTTCCAAATTCAAAAATGCAGTAATGACTGGGAGTTAGAAGGCTGAAATCATACAGATAGGTAAGTTACCTGCTAGGTACAGCGGTGTATAGAGGAGCCCTCCAGTAAGGCACCGGTTCTCTTGTATATTGTGATCGCACGCGGCCCGCGCCGTAGAAGTACCCGTTGCCACCGATCATGCTCGACAGAGCCGCCTGTACTTACAACGACATATCTATCTCTGTCACTCGAGCGTTAACCAGCGATATCCGTCTCTATCAGATAACGTCACAGACTCACAGATCCAACGGTAGCGACCCGTTTCATCAAGTCTCTTGGTAAGCTATGTACTCCTGGTAGCATCGTCGCAATAGCGCTATGTTTGGAATCAAATTTTGATGGTGGTAAACAAGCATACAAGCAAGTCTATTAGTAAGCGGACACCATAATCTATAGAATATTTCTGCTAAAAGGGGTGTCACATGCTTGTGTCGCCGACTTATTACAGAAGTAATAAGAATAAGAAGAATCAGTAGTAAGTTTAAGGGACTTTGACAGCAAGCAATCTTAATCGAATTTCGATATGGCCGCGATCGAATTCCGAACTTGCTGGTTTAACCATCTAAGTCCCAATGTCCTTTTAAAAGTGCAAAATCATATCGAATTTTGAACTATATAGGAATAACAGAAGGTTCCAAATTCAAAACTGGAATAATGACTCTGGGAGTTATAAGGCTGAGATCATACAGATAGGAAAGTTACCTGCTAGGTACAGCGGTGTATAGAGGAGCCCTCCAGTAAGGCACCGGTTCTCTTGTATATTGTGATCGCACGCGGCCCGCGCCGTAGAAGTACCCGATGCCACCGATCATGCTCGACAGAGCCGCCTGTACTTACAGCGACATATCTATCTCTGTCACTCGAGCGTTAACCAGCGATATCCGTCTCTATCAGATAACGTCACAGACTCACAGATCCAACGGTAGCGACCCGTTTCATCAAGTCTCTTGGTAAGCTATGTACTCCTGGTAGCATCGTCGCAATAGCGCTATGTTTGGAATCAAATTTTGATGGTGGTAAACAAGCATACAAGCAAGTCTATTAGTAAGCGGACACCATAATCTATAGAATATTTCTGCTAAAAGGGGTGTCACATGCTTGTGTCGCCGACTTATTACAGAAGTAATAAGAATAAGAAGAATCAGTAGTAAGTTTAAGGGACTTTGACAGCAAGCAATCTTAATCGAATTTCGATATGGCCGCGATCGAATTCCGAACTTGCTGGTTTAACCATCTAAGTCCCAATGTCCTTTTAAAAGTGCAAAATCATATCGAATTTTGAACTATATAAGAATAACAGAAGGTTCCAAATTCAAAACTGGAATAATGACTCTGGGAGTTATAAGGCTGAGATCATACAGATAGGAAAGTTACCTGCTAGGTACAGCGGTGTATAGAGGAGCCCTCCAGTAAGGCACCGGTTCTCTTGTATATTGTGATCGCACGCGGCCCGCGCCGTAGAAGTACCCGATGCCACCGATCATATTCGACAGAGCCGCCTGTGCTATGCTGACGTCCTGGTCCGAATAGCTGGAAAAAAATATGTCAATATGTTAAGCCTATAATATAATAAACTAGCGACCCGCCCCCGCTTTGCACGGGTTACATAAAACCTTTACAAATTATACACTAAAACCTTCCTCAAAACCAGCCTTAAAGTTTGTAGTCTATGATTGTTCATTATTTTAGTATGTGGGTATTTTTGCACTTTGTAATTTTTCCTCAGTCACCCGTTGACCACGAACGCTGTAAAGGGTTCGAAACGTCGGGATGTATTATAAATTCAATATACGCGATATAATCCGTTTTCATAGTTTTATTTCACTTCCTCAAAAGTTACTCTATTGATAGGTGAAAACCGCATTAAAAATCCGTTGCGTAGTTTTAAAGATCTAAGCGTACATAGGGACAGAAAGACAGCGGAAAGCGAATTTGTTTTATTCTATGTAGTGATGAAATAAATACGTTTTTCGACCAAATTATCATTCATAGTAAACACTACGTCCATCACGAATGGTTTATCTTACTTATCAAACGTCTGACAAGTATGTAAGATTGTAAGTGCAAGCGCGATGCATTTAAACGATAGTTAATAAAAGCGCAACCAACCTACTGAATTTTACTATAAACGCTAATCATGCGCAAAACTGAAAAAACACTTAATCCAAAAAATACGGTTTAACTAACGTAATTTTTTTGCTTAAGGCGGTTCCCTGAGCCAGTAGGCGAAAAATCTCCTTATTTGATCATATTTTTCTAAGAGAAGTTGATATTCGTAAACGTGGAAAAATATATGTAGTTCTTGATTATATTATCTTTAATTTATAAGCTTACGATACACGAATTATGACACTTCGCTCAATACAATTAATTCCCAAAGTTACCTCTAACTAGGACTTTTAATCCAACTTTACTCGGTTATTTATTGTGTGACTTAAATAAAAAAAAGAAGAAAAAACAATATTAACTTAAATAGTAATTTGACCTCTTTCGAATTTCGATATTGTAAGGCAACGTTTTTAAAATAAATAAAAATCGACAAAATTCGATCAAAATTGACACTCCTGGCGCGCATGGTCTTTCCTGTTCTTTCTTGTGAAATGTGACAGTTATAGCGGCAAACCGATGGAACGGCCTTAAGTTAGTATGACTCACGACAGTTCAAATTCCAGAAGAAACACTCTAAACTACGACTTACTTCTTCTGTCTCAAGCCGAACTTCCTCTCAAACTCGTCGTTGAAGAACCTCTTCTTATCTTCTAACACCCTGGTATATTCGTCGCCCTTCAAAGGGGGGGTGGGGAGGTCCTCTATAGTGAACACCACGTCCATCACGAACGGGGGCTCCACTATCATCTGGATTGGTACGAAGTTTACCTCTGCCTCCTGGAAAAAGGTACAAGTTAATAGCAACCTTATGGTGATGGGGTAAAGTTCAAAGTAAAATAGTAGTAATAAAGTCATTCGTCAGGGCTAAGTATTCTTCCGCCGTGGTCCAGCTTTTAGAAGGGAAAAAACTTCACCTACAAAATTGAACTCTAAGAAGTAAAAATAAAGTCTAAAATACTTTCTAGTTAAGCAATTCATGACGGCCGAGTACTGATTAGAATTTTACTTTCAAAAGTGAACTCTACTCGCTAGCAATAAAGTCCTAATTACCTTGTGCCCTGGTAAATCCAAGCACCATGTAGGTCTCTCCTTCAGAAGTAAACTCTATTGAAGAGTAATAAAGTCCAAATTACCTTGTTTCTCAGTTCCTCGTCAGGGCTAAGTACTGCTATTCTACCGAAAGTAGGGTGTGGTTCAGCTTTAAGAAGGGAATAGAACTTCTCCTTCAGAAGATGCAGGCCTGGTGCGTGGCCTTCGGAGAACGAAGTGTGGAGGACCTTCCCTGTCAAAAAAAGATGAAATTCAAATTGTTAATCAAAAAAATGGACGCCATTTTGATTTTCGGCATTTTTCATCAGATAGTGTGGTAAATTGATGTTAAAGGTTTAAAATTCTTCAAAGCGATGTTATGGTCTAAATTGTAAAACCTGGGCTCGGCCTCGGCCGACAATTACATGATACCTAAGGCAATCTTATTTCAGCCAGTAAATAAGATTGCCTTAGCTTAAATAGATATATGTGTATACTATTTTTCTGCTTGAAGGTCGCGGAACGCGGCAACTTCGTTTAGCGCAGCGGGCCGAAAGTTAAAGCTTTTCGACCAAAGGGAAAAAATATAAATACTATTGCCTACACAGTATAAATAAAAAAGCCTTTTATTTCCAATTTACAGTTTGTTTACATTAGAAGTTTTAGCGTACTGGTTAGTAAGTTTCTTATAGTTAGTAGTTAGTGTTAGGTTTATGTATTCTATTTACTATCGATTTATTTAATTTGGACCCCTCTTCGGGTGTAGGCCTCCTCCAATTCTCTCCATCTCTGCCTGTCTTCCGCTTTGTTTAGCCAGTCTTTCCCTGCAGTTTCTTTTATATCGTCCAGCCATCGTTTATATGGCTTTCCTACTTTCCTTTTGCCAATAGGGCCTTTTCATTACACAGTATATTGTATGTTAACCATATAACAATGCCTGAATGAACTTGGCTTTTTTCGATTTATTGAGTATTACAAGAGAGAGTAAAGAATAAATTCGATACAAAAAACCTAAAAAAACTGTTGATATGTACTCGTATTTCTGCAGTCCGCACCCAAAACCTTGGCTTGGGGTATAGCGATATGGAAGGTGTATGCTCACCCTTCAGCGGCACCAAGTTGACCCGGAAATTGTGCAGTTGCGGCGTGTGGCCGTGCAGGGCGCCGCCCTCCAGCCACAGGCGGGAGAGCGGCGCCGCCGGCCCCAGCGACTCGTCCAGGGCTCCGTACCACACCAGCACGTACGGGGAATAGGCGTTGCTCTGGAACAATATATGTCAACTAGGAAAAAAATCTTAATTATTCCGTACCCAAAGGGTAAAATGGGACCCTATTACTCCGCTGTCTGTCTGTCCGTCTGCCACCAGGCTGTATCTCATGAACCGTTATAGCTGGACAGTTGAAATTTTCACAGATGATGTATCTCTGTTGCCGCTATAACAACAAATACTAAAAACAGAATAAAATAAATATTTAAAGGGGGCTCCCGTACAAAAAACGTGATTTTTTTGCCGTTTTTTGCGTAATGGTACGGAACGCGGTTGCCGCTATGACAACAAATATACTAAAACCAGAATAAAATAAATATTTAAGTCGACCATGGGGGGGGGGGGGGAGCGTCCTCAAAGTAGACCCCAGATGCGTTGGGACGACGACATCAAAAGGACTGCGGGGACGTGGCGCCAGGTCGCGCAGAACTGTGACGAGTGGCGTAAAATTAAGGAGGCCTACACCCGAAGGGTAGAGCAGGGCTAGAGAGGGATATAATATGTTTAACACTTTTATCAGTTTATAATGTAATTACATTAGCAGTAACATTGATGCAGACAGTCCATATCTGATGATGAAGGAGGTGTAGATCTCGTGGGGGGGATTTAGGATGCGTTGCTCCCCCCACTGCTCCCCGTCATGTTTATAATTTGTAGCTTACCTTAGCAGTAACATTGATGCGGATAGTCCAATGTCTGATGATGAAGGACATGTAGATCTCGTGGGGGGGATCTAGGATGCGTTGCTCTCCCCACTGCTCCCCATCATGTTTATAATTTGTAGATTACCTTAGCAGTAACATTGATGCGGACAGTCCAATGTCTCATGATGAAGCGAATGTAGTGTAGATCTCGTATGGGGGATCTAGGAGGCGTTGCTCCCCCCACTGCTCCCCGTCATGTTTATAATTTGTAGATTACCTTAGCAGTAACATTGATGCGGACAGTCCAATGTCTGATGATGAAGGAGGTGTAGATCTCGTGGGGGGGATCTAGGATGCGTTGCTCCCCTCACTGCTCCCCGTCATGTTTATAATGTATAACTTACCTTGGCAGTAACATTGATGCGGACAGTCCAATGTCCGCCATGCTCGCCTCCCGGAGTCTTGACAAAGGAGGTGTAGATCTCGTGGGGGGGATCTAGGATGCGTTGCTCCCCCCACTGCTCCCCGTCATGCTGCAGCCAGCCGTAGGAGGGGAGGTTGTCGCCCTGGTCGCACCAATGCCTAAAACATATACCCTATAACGGTCAAGATTAAAAAAATACACAATTCAAGCCTCATTGCCTCATTAAATTTCTAAAAATGTGTGGTTATAATGAATGAATGAATGAATATTCTTTAATTAATGAATAGAATCAGGCGTTACTTTGCGGAAATAATCCGCGAATAAATAACGTGCTAGTCAATCAGTGCTAACCCGTTATACTTAGTTGCGTATTTTTTACATGCAATTAATATTTAATGTTGCGTCATCGCCGTTATTACTTTTCTCACTCACACTTGCACAGTTGTGGGAGTGGTCAAGGTATAAATATGGCCGACCATTCTAGACAGGTCAATTTTGCCTCGCCTTCAGGGCGAGGTACTAATCCGATCTTAAGCATAAGAGCCCTACGCGGCTCGGCTTAAAAGCTCAAATAGTATTATCATACAGAACGCCCACGCACCGCCCCGGCCCGACTTGAATTACCTCGCCCCGCGACAGAAATCTGGCGGACTTCTGGCGTGCTCTCAGTACTATTTTTAAGCAACTTACTCATACTATGACGCATGACGCATGTACAGACGTGCCGTTCACACATAGAAACGCAAGTGATTTTTGATGTAAAGCGTGTCCGCCCTGTGCTAATACTATATAGGATTATAATCACCTGATGCCCTTCTGCGCCACACTGGTCAAGTCATACCACATGAGCCCAAAGACGGGGGAGCGGGGCTCTCGGCTCTTCATACCCAGGTACACTCCGGGCCGGTATGAGCCCCAATACCGGCTGGGGACAGCCAGACCTGTCTCTGATACAATCTGAAATTGAAAGAATTACTGGCATTTTAACACATGGCAGCCTTGTGGTATTACTACATAGTATAAAACAAAATTACATAAAGTGATCTACTGTACTTCGTCTATTCTTCGTTTGTAAAATTACTTCTTCACCTTTTTGTATCATATTAATTTTTCCCATAGTGTTGTATCGAGTATTTTATGGTTTCGTTCCCAGGCCGGGTGACCCGATAATCGGGATCGTTGTAAACAACAAATTTTTTTTTGGCCTGGCACGGAAGTCTAGTGTGGAACCCAGCCACACAATGAATGTGTTAATGGTTATTAGTCTTGTTACCTATTCAACACACTAAACAGATTTACTATAGCAGCCATTTTCAGTGTGCTCGGCGGACCCCTAGGGCTCCGCGAGAATACTTGTAAAATAAGAAAAAAAAAGCTCTTCTATAGGTTTATCTGGTTCACAGTCATGAACGTTTTTTTTTTTATTTGGAGCTCCTTCAAATATTTCGCTATCCAAGAGCACTCCATCACCAAAAATGTTTGGGAACCTCTGTACTATAGTTCTATTTATTGAATAACAAACGTAGTTTAATGAAATTAAAATATATTAGGAGTACAAGCTATATATTAGGAGTGGTTGTATGAAAACATACAATCACTCTTTTGGGTGCAAATATGTTTATCCTAATCAACACATTCGTAAAAACGTATTTCTGACTTAAAACCTATTTGAAATTACCACCAGATGATGTCACCGGCCGGCATATACTCTGTCTACACTGTTTATGAGTGTTTGTATAAAATACAGTTGGAAAACATGAAAAATGTTACCACATCAACAACATACCTTCTCATCGCTGAAGGGGGTGTTCACCCTGGTTTCTAAGTACCCTAAAGTCCCGACGTACACAGCAACAGTAAGACACACGGATCCTATCACAGTTTTCCATCCCGAAAGAACTTTTAGTGTGCGGCTGCCAGTACCCGTATCGCTGCTAGCCGAACTGCTACTGGTCGCATTTCCCCGATGCGTATGCTGAATATGGACGGTTTTCCTATTCCGAACCATCGTTTTACACTTAACTTAATGCTTTAACTAGTTACATATGTGCTTAATTGACGTGGTTTCTTAAGTTATCTATAGATTTTTGTGTTTGATCTGTCGGCGTTTGTATGGTCAATGCACGGTCAATGCAGCAAAGCAAACGTCAATACGTGCGACGTTTTGACAGTAAACTGAGCTGACAGATTTCTATCGTTCAAAAATGAATACTATTCTCGATAACGTTACAGAAGGTTGGTAAATATAGTTGGTCAAAACAAATTGTCAGTAAATAAGAACAAAAAAAAACTATACTCATCCTTTTCTTTTGGGTGCTAGTACTAGTGTAAGACAAATATAGTATGATTCTCTCTGTCTATGTTTAAAATGAGACAGTCCTTTGACAAACTATATTACATCGGTTTAATTGAAAATTAAAAACCATAATAAATTATCGCAAATTTTGTTAAACAAATATTATTATATGATTTATATGAATGTATAAATAAAGATAAACTTGTAGACAACCCTTCATTTATTTTTGATTTATTACGACTGGCAACCTAAATGTTTATCAATGCCATAAAAAACTGGAAAAAATATATAAATATTTCTCCATAATTTTCAGCAAATGGCTGTAACAGCATTTTGTTTGTGAAAAATCAACCAGTAACAGGTGATAAGGACCAATAATGGACTCATATTTTTACAATGAAGGTAAATAAATAAATTATTTATTAAACAATTCGCTGATTCCGGATTGCATGAAGTACTCGTAAGCTTTTGAAGTGTTTTTAATGGCGTTATTCTACAAAAATTGCTTTAGTCGCTACACTATTATACCTAACCGAAATAATTATTTATTTTTATTACAACTTTTTCAAAGTTCGCTCACTTATTTATTGCAAATATATTGTTGTTTGTCTTAAAAAAATAAATGTATAATTTAAAATACAAAGTATTAAATGAATTACATAGTATAGATGCATTTTGGATGTTTTCATTTCAGTTTCACTTATTCTACTACGTCCACATTGTGAAAATATGTAACTTAAAAATAATGATTTTTATTATTTGATTTGATTACGGTACAAGCAAGTACAAGGTACAAGCATGTGGTTTAATGTCGTATCGGGAGATGGCGCTAGCTGTCTTATTGTGCAACTAAGGAATACAGCGTTGTGTTTATATGGAGTTCGCTGAAAATGATTTCGAATTTTAACTCTTATAAAACTCTTTTCAACATAATTATTAACTTTTGAAATTAATAGATCTAAATCATGTAGAAAGATGTCAAAACAAATAAAAAATATGAAAACAAACAAAATGCAGGTAGCATCGATACAAACTCATATTTGCAAATGGCCGCGCCACCTGTCTGCTCGCTGGATGGAGCAGAGCTGCGGCGCGGTCGGTAAAGCAGCTAGGGCGCGCCCCCCGTCCTCCGCGACCTTCGCCCCGCGCCCGACGCGGACCGAACCCCAGTACGATCGAGCGAGACGGGCCGGGCGTACCTGCTACCAACGACCGTACAATGCGTCACACTACGCGATTATGAGGCGAACGCGACTATTTTCCTCAAATAATCAGTGAAATAATGTAAAACGTTCGTCAAAAAGTAACTACAAGCCGCCGCGGCGTCACCTGCGTGCCCGCTTCGTTGTCCTCCCGCCGGCCGGCGGACGCTGCACGCGACAACGCTTCCAATAAAAAAAAACTAAAATTTCGATGTCAGTGAGCGTGAGGACTCTAGTGTCAGTGTAGTGTAGTTTTAAAATAGTTAAATGGATAAACTGCGTGCAATGTTCGTATGAGGAAGAAAGGCAACCGGAACATCGTAAGTGGAGAGTTTGCTCTCAGTGTTAATTCTGTTGTCAGAGCAGAAATGCGGGGTAGCTCGCCCCTGTACCCGGAGGTTTTAACATACGAGTGGGGAGGCCGCTGAGCGCACTACGGAGGTACGGAGGTCTATCCCTCGTATACTCACTCAATGTTTTTTATCCCGAGCAGGTCTCTTTCCGAACCCCTTTTTTGTGCGGCGTATTTTTTTGGAGGGAATGTTTACGAATCGATATCTTGTAGGTTATGATACTCTAGTATCCGTAGCTTGCATTTTGGCGTTATCGCTGAAATTCTGTTGAGCTCAATTGTGAAAGTAAACATAAAGCTTAAGAGTTGATAAATATCGAAACAAAAACCCACCCCACAATAAAAGAGCTTTGCTTACAATCAAAACACACCCAATATCAAATCAATAATAACATTATCGTAACATTTTCTTGCATTGGTAATGGCAGCACGGTTAATGAAAATTTAGTAGACTCTCACGATAATAAAGTGTAGTAACTCCAAAATCAATAATTTGCCGCGCTGTCCAAAAAAACTGGAACGCTATACGCTATATACGGTGTTTAGGTAACCTCAAAACTTGTTTGACTGAGCCTCCCGTGATCAAATGAAACACCAACCTATATAGTAATGTTATATCGCACAAAGTCAATATTTAGCCAAGTGTCATACAAGACAATGTTATTGTTATGTCATATGTAAATAAAAGACAAGTTTTGCAAATGTGTATACTACTCTATAAAACAGAATAATACAATACATATATTGAATTTAATATACATGAACACGAAATCATATAAGCAAATAAAATACGATAAAGATTTAATTTCATACCTATATAAATACGTATACAATAACTCGCGCCCGATAAATACAAAATAGCAATATTTGATTGCAATTTACAGATTCTGAACTACTGTAATTGATTTAAATTTTAAATCCATCTATAAAAAAACCCTAAAGGAAAATGACATGACGACTTACACAGAAAATGAAAAGTAATAATTTATTTAGTCTAAAAGAAATTTCATTGGTAACCACAAAATTATAATCGAATTTAAACTGTTGTGAGACATACTAACATTAAATCATTTTACGGTTTAGACTCACTTGTTTTAGTCACTCGCGCGACATATTTCACAAAATTATAGTAAACAAATCTAACAAATCTAAAAACCACAACAATAGCAACAACTTTGTGTCAACCATAACAAGAATCAATTGACGATCAATAAGAATGACTATTTACAATTGCGTTTCCATATCAATAACATTTGATTAGATCAAAATGCATTCGATGTATAAAGATCAATTGTCTGTTTAGTAATCGAATTTTCATTTGATTACTTAAGGCCAGTTGCGCCAACCACAGTTAACAGACTGATCAACGTCACGCAGCAGAGATCTATGAAACTTCCCATACAATAGAATTTAGCGAACGCTTTAACGGTGGCAGACGGTTTGGTGCAACCGACCCGTAGTACCTTTTTCAATTAAATTAAATTGATGTACACTTTAACTAGTTAGGTTAAATTCACTTTGGTAGTGTTAACTATCTATACACTGTGCTATACACATTATAATTTCAAGAACCTTCACAGGGTTTAAGCAGGGTTTAATTAGGCAGTCCTGACATACGGATATGCATAACCTTTGACCCTCTATTTGTACTTTTTAACTAATCAGAATCAGAACTATTGAGCGCCGTGGTTGCTTGAACTCACGACCATGACTTTTTTGTGGCCAATTTTAAGGACCTTCTAACATGATTTAAAAAGTACTGAAATCATCTCAAAAATGATCCAAATCTGCCGACGAAAATGACAACCAACCAAGCCAAATCACTTAACACTGTGCAGGGGAATCACAATCAATGACTGCGACAAGGATTGGAGTTGGAGCAACTTACTAGGGTTCGATAATTTCGACATCGTAAGTCCAACCCTAAAAACGAACAGCGCTGGGAATGAGTGAATAGGTATACCAAATGTAGAATCATTGAAATTGAGAAGCAAACGAACCGTTGCTTATATCGCAAGTTTCTAAGCGGCATCGAAATCTAATGGGAATGGTGTATGGTTGTGTATCGATTATAAAACTTGAGTTTTTGTATCGTGTGTTCATTCTTGAATAAATGTATGATAGAATCTTATGTTACTTTTCGGGTAGAGATAACTTGAAGAGCAAGGCTACATCGAACAAAGTCTGATCTGATGACTTTGCTCGATTCGAGCATTTTCGACAGACTTACTCGTCAAGTAGCTTAAGTTTTAAGGTCAAGCACGTACCTGCGTCGGGATCGATATTGGGATAGAAAAGACAATGATAGATCAGAATTACTCGGGCCACAAACCCTAACAATCATAGCATAACAAACTACCTACATAAGTTTAACACCGCATATGATATAAGTTTTGTAATGTAACCTAGGAAGGCAACTTTTCTATATGGTTTCTTAGATATACCTATACGAGCATACTTTCATATCACGCAAATCACGCAAGGTAATCACGGTCAATATAAGTCTAGTGATACTTTTACATATTTGGAAGTCCTCTAGAAATACTCTACCTTACAACTAACAGTGTTGCAAAGACACGGCCGGGCGGTGTTTGGTATGGAGTGCTAAACAACGCCTAAAGGTACACTATATTTCCCATACTAGTACATATACTACATATTGCGTGTAGGACGGTTTTTTGGCCACGATAACTTCTTGGCACGGCGTGGCACAGAGCGATACGAGAAATAGCGATGCCACGCTAAATGCATTTATTTTCGTAACTGATTTGAAGATATGTAATTTGTTTTATAATAGATCTAATTTTGCAATAGTATTTTAAGGGGCCCACTGACTATCAGTCCGCCGGACGATATCGGCCTGTCAGTTAGAACAAAAATTTGACAGTTCCGAACAACCGACAGGCCGATATCGTCCGGCGGACTGATAGTCAGTGGGCCCCTTTACCAGCGTGAGGTCTGTGGCAATGAAAACTTTAAGAATACGTCTTTACCTTCGCCTGTCACTTCGATCAGAGAAAGCTTAGTTGAAGCTCCATGGTAAGGTCACGTTCAAACAGATCTTAATTAACGAGGGATTCCTGTCAGAGCTTTAGGTAGTACAGAATGTTGGACATAGTTACATTAGTTATCCCGTGATTCCCGCCAAACAATGTTACGGACAAAATAAAAGTTTATATTACTCTCTTAAGAGTAATGCATCTGGATTGTTTATTTTTAAGTTATCTAAAACGATAAATACATTATAAAAGAAGACCTATAAAATTCTATCTTTTTGCCAAAACTTTCAACAAAGTTATTTTATGGAAATACAAATGAATATCTTGTTAAAAACATTATGAAATTCGATTCAAGCGATTCAATGCCATATTGTTGCTTACTTGTCGCCAATAGTCTCAAAAGTATATATAAACATCCCAAAGGCAAAGATACTTTATTATAACAATACGTAATGAAGATCTGCATCACTGCGTGCGACGTCACGTTTTCACTGCACTTTCCCAAAGTCAAGCGTCTGTCGCGTTCAACGACATTATTTTCTGATTTATATTCAGAATGCATTATATTTCATCTAAAATAGTTTTATATTCTTTGATTAAAACAACAGTAACTAAAAGCAGGCGTATCAGGCGGTCAAACGAAAGGCTCAGGAAAGAGATACATGGAAATTGCTCCACCGACAAGAGCTAGGCTCGTAAATTCATGATGATGATGAACCAAAAGCATGTGCAACAAAATTAAAGGTAAACACTAAACAGATACCACTGTGAATCTGTTACCTCCCTGTCACACTTACGTACGAATTTACAAGTGCGACAGAGACAACACGTCGAACGTTCGCGGTAGGCCCTCTGTCATCCCGAATCGGGATTGCCGATACATTCTGTCTTTTAGCTTTTAGTAATGCCAAAATCATCGGCCCAAAAGCTACTAAACATGACTATTGACCAACTAGTAACAAATTACAATATCTAAATGTGTCGTTTTCAAGCAAAAGGTACCACATTGTCGCTTGCCATAAGGACATTCTGGCAGGTTTGTCGTATAAAGATACAAGCAATTTTCGTCCTTATGGTAAGCGACAATGTGGTACCTTTTTATTGAAAACGTCACAAATATTACTTACTGTATGGATTTATCGGTGGCCGATATGTTAAAAGGTGAGGTTTAAGAGGTGAAGTAAACCTTAATTAATGTATTCTAATCCTTGCATATTATTATTGTATTTATTAAATGTTTACACGACGTGCTGTCATGCTTTTGTAATGGTCTTCAACACATCGGTGACTGATGGAATATTCTAATTAGTAGCATTATTAAATTACATTACAAATAATGTAATTTAAACCAACAACAATACATTATGTTGGCTTAAATTACATTATTTGTGCCATTTTCAACCAAAAGGGTACTTATTGTCGGTTGTCAATAAGGCGGTATTTCCATATAGCTTCAATTCGAAATCAACCTTATCGACAAGCGACAATGTGGTACCTTTTGGTTGAAAACACATTTCTTATCAATTACCGTACGATAGATGTACAGCACGATTGCACTTGTTATTGTCAGTTTGTATTTTATTGCGGTTAATCGGCGGAAAAGAACCAAATAAGTATAAATATTGTTATTATAAACCAATACAAGTCCAGGATCATACTTATACATATACATACTTATGTTTGCAATGTGTGATGCCATAAAGAAAACAAAGATATTTTAGAACTAGCTAACTCGCTATACATAGATTAAAAACAAGTTTTTCAACCAAAAGCAATCATCATCTGATTAAATCAACGTTAATTATTTATTTAGTTATTACATATATACAAACCGTTGTAGGTAAGTATTATTATTTTAATTTAAATAATTTTTTTTAATTAAAATTAAAAATTAAAGTATTATTATTCTGATTAAATAAGATGTATTAAGTGCTTGAAATACGCGAATAACACCATATAATTATTTAAACAGCACGGTCGTTTTTGTCTCACTGGATAAAACTTTAACTCATTAAAATTACTAGGTCAAGGCCTGTAAGGGTCAAAATTTTTCGATAAAACCGGACTCTTTTTTTGTGGACATAAATATTTACGATTGGTGACGTTTTCAATCAAAAGGTACCACATTGTCGCTTAACATAAGGACGAAAATTGCTTGTATCTTTATACGAAAAAATTGTCAGTGTCCTTATGGCAAGCGACAACGTGGTACCTTTTGCTTGAAAACGACATTTAGATACATTTGTGACGTTTTCAAGCAAAAGGTACCACATTGTCGCTTGTCGATAAGGTTGATTTCAAATTAATGCTATATGGAAATAGCGCCTTATTGACAACCTACAATACGAACGACAATGACAAACGACAATCTTTTGTATATCATATAAGTATTTGTATTTAATCATAATTTTGTTAGTTTACGTTATTATGTTTATATATATATATATATATATATATATATATATACATAATATTTGAATTTTTTTTTGGTTCTATTTCTCGTTATAATTTATGAATCTATCCTGCACCAACATTTATGTCTCTGTTTGACCCAATGGTTGACTGGTAGAGAATGCCTTTTGGCATTAAGTCCGCCATTTGTACATTTTTCTTTGCTTGTGCAATAAAGTTTAAATAAATAAAATAAAAAATAAATAAAATAAGTACCCTTTTGATTGAGAATGGCACGTTTTTCTAAGACTTTCGTCATACGAATTTTAAGAAGTAAAAATTACATGCCTATTCTATTTATTACATACCTTATGTTAAAAAGGTCTAATTTTTAAATTATTCCCATAAACACAAGCATAGGATTATCTTATCCAACCTTAAACCCAAAAGCAAACCTTTGTGACGACCGGTCTGGCCTAGTGGGTAGTGACCCTGCCTGTGAAGCCGATGGTCCTGGGTTCGAATCCCGGTAAGGGCATTTATTTGTGTGATAAGCACAGATATTTGTTCCTGAGTCATGGATGTTTTCTATGTATTTAAGTATTTGTATAAGTATTATATATATCGTTGTCTGAGTACCCACAACACAAGCCTTCTTGAGCTTACCGTGGGACTTAGCCAATTTGTGTAAGAATGTCCCTATAATATTATTATTATATTATTATTTTAAAACTGACTCAATCGTCACGAGCGACATTACGGTCACTCGGGGATCAAGATCGTTTATTACCTGCTACCTTCGGTCGCACAAAAGAACAAATATTTGGACACAAATAGCCGATACTTCCTTTAAATATACGCAACAATGCCACAGCTATAGCCGATATCGATAGGATGCAGATGCGGCGGGTTATTTCGGAAGTTAATTTAATACGAATACGTAGCTGCGTAACTGGGTATTTGACTGTACTGAAATAGTACATTTCGATGCTAGTGCGGAAAGTATGTCATTACTTCACGAGCACCGAGATCGCCTGCGGCTCGTGGCAAGACTCGGGACGAGTGAAGAATGAAATTTCCGCACGTGTATCGAACGACGTTTTTTAATACAGTTGCGAAAAAATAAGAAAAACAACAAGTAAGGAATTCGAAACTTTTATATTATTAATTCTGTGACATCACTGACATTGACATTATAAAGAGGTGTTTTTGAGCTGGGTGTTATTATTATTGAACCCACTTCAATGAAAGTTTTTTTTTAAATGCATGTTCTATAAGACAGAAACAATTGTAAATATAAAATATTGTACTATTATTACCGAAATATCGTTAATTACGATTATTTGTGCATCGAACACAAAAACAATACCGAATGTTGCCTTTGGAAACTTAAAGCAGAAAGAAAAAACGCCTCTTTGACAGGCGTTCCCACGGCGTTCCGTTTCATTCAGACAACTTATTAAGAACGGTTTTTCAATATTCAATATAAACAAAATAGACGTGTTATAATGATGAAGAGACAAGTAATAAAATATGAAATATGTATATTTTTCGTATTTTTACATTAACAGTAGGTTTTTATGTTAATTAAGAAGTTTAAAGGAAACTAATATTAACACTCATCAATAAGTAGTCATGAATTGGAATAAGAATAAATTTAAAAAAATTGGAAAAGTCAAAAGCACTAGTTCGCGAAAACCAACTTTCCGCACGCAAAACAGCTACGTAAAGTAGCTCTTTTTGAGCAACTGTATTAAAAATAAATTATTTTACACCATGCAAGAAATAAAGCACCAGAAGATTAATAGAGAAACGTAGACAGCAGTTATTTTTAGACCTAATTTCTATTTTAAAACCCATATTAAACTATAAAGAGTAGGTAATTTGATTGTGACGTCACATGCTAGTGTTTCATATAAATCCCATAGTAGCAAAATCGTTTTGACAGTTCGAAAAATGAAACTGATTTGACTAGTAGTCAAATACCCTATACGTGCAGTGCATATATGTATTAAATATGAGGATAGATTAGAAATGCACTCATATTGTTGCTTGTTTACAATAATATCAAGAAGACATTATTATAAATTTAAATTGAATACTGTTTCAACCAACTCTATAATCTTTTTCGTCAAATGTTTACTTAGGTACTTTTACCTTGAGACGTTGCTACGTAATACGTATGTTATTTTGTATATGAGGTTAGATTAGAAATGCATTCATATTGATGCTTGCTTACAATAACAGTAGAAGAATTTATAGATCAGAATTTATGACTAAACTATTCTAAAATGTATTAGTGAAGTGTTTCGATACGATCATTCATTTTTTTGTAAAAAAAAATACTTAGGTGCTTTTGCCTTGAGACGTTTTGCCCCATATGCCTTCAGACATGCGCTTTAATGTAGGTATTTTCTTTTTTAAATAGTGTTGTACATTGAATAAAGAGCAGTTGGTCAAACCAAATTGACAGTAAATAAGAAAAAAATAAAAATAAGTAGGTAGGTACTCATCCTTTTCTTTTGGGTGCTAGTATGTCTAGTGTAAGACAGAGATAGTATGGTTCTGTCGTCTATCTTGCAAACATAATTCAGTCAAAAGTCTACACAAAATTAGGTCAAGTCGAGTAAGTCGGTTATTGTATTGAAAAAGTTAAAGGCCGAAACAGGTTGAGTGCATGCAGGTGCGTTGCCAGGAGTTCACGGCCTCAAGGACGCACGGACACGCGAGTTGTCTTCATGCTGGCTAGTTTAATAGTAGATTGTTAACCAAGGAATGAAAGGCACTCAAATAATGCCTTTCACCCGAGTTAAACGCTCTAATTTTCATTTCGAATACGAGGAGAGTAAAATGCATGTGTTTTTTTTTAAACCTTAAAAAAAACATGACAAGTATACATTTTTATAGCATTTCTTGAGGGTACTTTCTATTAATTATGGAATGGGAAGTTAAATATAAGAATGGAAATTGTATAACAAATCCATTTAAATTGCTTATCGTAAAAAATACATACTCGGAACGTAAAATGCTCTAGTGCAGAAACGTATCATTTTCTGCACACCTTTTAGAATAACAATGACCCTCTTTCAAAGCATGAGAAATGAAGTCTGTTTGTTTGTTAGTTTGCTATTCCTATAGACCATACTGACTTTTCAGTGATGCCAATGTTGCTAGGGTGTCATTGCTTCTTGATCTGCTACTTCAATCGAACAATTTCTTCGTATTTTCTATGTTTATAATATTATGGATGGCCTTATCCACGCCACGCAGATAAGTCGCGGGCAGAAGCTAGTGTTTTATAATTAACTTTAAGTATATAATAATATCTTGTATTTTTGGATTTTTACGAGTATACGGTGAGTCTACTATTTCTACAGTCTATTAGCCTCTAAAAAAAATAAATGTGTCTAGGTGAGACTCAAATGCTTACCTATCTTCCATAAACATTGGGTGTATATTGCTTCACGGTTTCTTTAAGTAGTGTAGTACGCGTTGGTTATACAATTTAAAAATTTAGGCTAAAACCGGTTGATTGCAAGTACAGATGCAAGTGCGGAGTTCACGGCCTCAAGCACACGCGAGCACGCGAGTTGCGCCGACCCGATGATTGTCTTGGGCCGCGGGCCGGTTGCACCAAATCTTTATCATAGTCATCGTAACAGTACCTATTGTTGACTGTTTAAAACCGTACACGGCGGGAAGAAGTTGATGTGGCGGGAAAACATACAAATTTGAACCTCATGCCGTTCCATTTTAAGTTTAAATTTCTTCGATAAATTATCTGGTTATCAACTTCTTCCCGCCGTGTACGGAAATTATTTCGCGCCATGCAAGAAAGAAAGTACTAGAAAATTGTGCTGAAGTCTAGTCAAAGGTACCATAGGTAGGTTTGTCGCTTACCATAAGGACGAGATTTGCTTGTATCTGTATACGAATAAACCTGTCAAGGCGTCCTTATGGCAAGCGACAAAATCGGAAAGAACTAGGTATAAAGAGGTCACTTGACCGTGACGTCACTTTTTTCTGTTATATAAACTCCATAGTGGTTAATTCGTTTCGTCGGTTGGAACGTTGGAATTAAGAAACTGATTTATGTGTGATATTTATTTAGTACTATATATTTATGTATGCTAGTACATTTTAAACAGTTACTGAAAATAATTATAATTAGAAACTGATTTGACTAGTGCGCCATTCATTTATTACGTAAATACAATACCCTAGTCAGTTAAATATACCCTATTCGAAAAAAGAAATTGTTTAGACTAATGAGTCAAATACCGTATTTGAAAAAAGAAGCTGATTTGACTTGTCGGTCAAATAAAATACCCTATTCTTTAAAAATTGCTCGTATGAAAAGTTTGAGTTCTTTATAGGATGACAGCTGCGGATGCTATATTTATTTTGATGGTGAACAGTATGCGCGTGGTGCAGTTGCAAACCGACCTTAAGTCTATAATTTAAACAGATGACAGATTAAAATAACTTGGGTTGCTAATGGTTTAGAGACATCCGTATCCGTACATTGTTGTTTTTTTAAATTGTTACTTAGGCACTTCTACCTATCGGGGATTTGTAAATCATATTTTGTACAGTGGTAATGGTGTTTGAAATAATAATATAATAGACTAATGAATAATGATAAGATCTAAAAATGAAAAATGCTAGAGAAAATTTTAAAAGGTGAAATTGCATGGTTAAGTAATAAGTATGTAAGTACAAATAAAATAAAAATAAACTGACACATGTCTATCTATGAAATGACGAATTATTATTATCAATAAACAAATGCCCACGAACGACCCACCCTAACACAAATATTTAGTTCCCTCATGTGACCGGTTTTGTCCCTGTGGGTTATGTTACCCCTTCATTGTCAAAAGCTTACAAAACGATGTGTTGACTTTGACCCCCGCGCACGCCTCGAGTTTGTAAATACAATAAGTATGAAAAATTGCACTTAGTTACGTTCAAATTGAGACTTAACTTAATCTTCAAAAGATTCTTCAAGAGAGTTCGCCTTTGTACTGCCTATCTCTGTGCCATATTTGTGTTCTATGTCTTTGTACAATAAAGAGTTTATACATACATACATAGATTATTGTCTTCGGTTACCGCGATAGTTACTCATGAATCATGAAATAAAACTATGAAAATGGATTATAATAGTCGGAATAGTTGTATTGTATAACTAGCCTTAGATTTAGATTTATTTATATCAGGATAAAAATTACACTATAAATTTGCATCAATACTTATCTTCTTATCATGATCGTCTGTCTGTCTGTCATGAACCGATTTTGCATGTACAACCAGCCTTAAAGTTTATAGTCTATGATGGGTCATTATTTTTAGTATTTGGGTATTTTTACACCTTGTAGTTTTTCGTCAGTCACCCGTTGACCACGAACGCTGTAAAGGGTTCGATACGTCGGGATGTATTATAAATTCAATATACGCGACATGATCCGTTTTCATAGTTTTACTTCAAAAGATTGTAAGGAAAAAGTGACATACAGTGTTGCGTTTTACAAAAAGGCCTCACACTTGTTTTTTTTTGTATTGGGCGTCTATTTTTAACTTACGGTTATCAGATAGAAATACCAACAACGATTACAGGTCTTTTATATAAATGCGACCCAGTTTGTAATGTAACTAAAACATCCATTATTGGATCCACTAAACAATAAACATTTACGTCGATTGCACCAAAATGTTTGTAATCGTTAAAGAGTTCGCAAAATTTTATTGTATGGAAAGTTTCATAGTAAACCGTCGCGGCGCGCCGGGTGACGTTGATCTGTCTGTCAAGTGCGGATGGTGCAACTAGCACAGGCTTAAAATGGCAAAGTTTGAAAAAAAAAAGTTCTATAAAAATATGATATTTATTGTAGGACTTCCACACAGTTCTGTCTTAAACATATTGCATATTGTACATACATATATAATTATATCAGAATTGCATGTATGTATGTAGAAAAACGGGTGTTAGCGGCGGAACTTTCAAATTTTATTACACATCGTTTAGGACGACGAGCTCCATTGAAAAGAAACGAAATCATTTTAACCTAGCTCATGAACGTTCCCATAGCTTACAGAGTTCAAGCCAGTTTAAGCTAACTCAAGATATTTACACCCTAACGGGATGATTTCGGGTATAATAGTTATTTGTTATACAAGGGTGTAAAGTTGTATTTTACCCGCGAGTGTAGAATTGCAACAAGAGCAAGCGAAAGGAATCTATAGTTGAACCACGAGCGAAGCGAGTGGTTCTAAAATAGAATCCTGAGCGTAGCGAGTGTTTCAACACACGAGAAGTAAAATACATTTGCACCCGTGTGTAACACAAAACTTTTCACCTCACTATAGCGAGGAAAGTGCAACATCCAGGCGTTAGATCATCTTCACCACTGGAATCACTCATTTTTTACGATATTATAATAGAAAACTCTGGAAGTTGTGTATTTTTACGCGAGTCGGTGAGAAGTTTTTAAGTAAAAAATTTGTTGACAAATGTTGACATTTCTGACGTATGAAATGTCAACGATGCGTTTTGAAATTGCATCGACTCAACTTGTGCGTTCAGTTATATTTAACATCATTATAAAAAAACAAACGTTTCTTATGGAATTTTAAGGTTTATGACTTAAAATCATTAAATAAAGCTAAATTTGGTATTTTTTATTAGATTCTCAAACCATTTATTTAATGATAATTAATATCGAACGAACCATTATCATGAGCATTTTACGTTTTGTTATCTGTCAAGCTACTTAAACACGCTCCATCCAAGGTCAAATTACTTTCCCCACTAGTGGATAAAACGTGTTTTTCCCCGCTTGTTTTTAAGGATAAAAGACAACTTTCTGAGCTAGTGAGGGGAAAAAACTATTCTATATCCTTTCTCACGGCCGCAACTCAAACTACGAATATCTCCAACGAAAGTTTCACCTAAATCGGTTCAGCGGTTATTGATTCCCCATATTACAATATTGCACCTCCCTTTTCAATCCCTAGTGATGATTTCTGGGATTAAAACTATCCTTTGATCTTCCCCTAATTAAAATTAAAATTTTATTTATGACCAACTAAGGGGCAATATTGTTAGTGACATGTACTCGTATTAGTATAGCGACGATCGGGTCTGCATCTGAGTGATAACCGCGTCAGCTGAAGTAGGTCTCATATCATATGTTGTTGTTATCCTATGGCACCCCAGAGGTGCAAAGGGCCTTCACAAGCTCGCGCCACGCCTTCCTATCTTCAGCAACCCCTCTGGCCTCGCTCCAACTCAACTCGACCGCTCGTAGCTCACTCATGACGGACCGTTGCCAAGAGTGTACAGGGCGCCCGGAACCACGGCTTCCGTCCGGCGGTTTCCAACCGAAAGCGATGCTTGCGTTATTCGTTTCCACTCTTCGAATAGTATGTCCTATCCAACTCAATTTCCGTGTCGCTATTTCTTCGTCATATCATATACGAAAGAAAAAGAGACCAAGGTCATATAGGGTGTATGGATAGGCTACTGACGACAATTGTACTTCTAGCCGCTGCACATGAACCTGGATTATTTAATGAAGTTGAAAATTACTATGTAAACATTGGGCACTAGTCCCACCGCCTATAAGAAAGCCACCAGCTATTGACTACTGGCGCCTTCTACATAAATTATGTAGCACGCGTCTTCGTATAGATGTTTATATAATCTTTTTATAAATTTATTACTCCTTTATAGTAACAAAACACTTATGAACACATAACACTAACTATTCCACAATTCACAACGTCCTCTTCGAATGTCGGATAATACAATACAATACCCATGCATGACCGCCATATTAGTGTCATTAGTTTTATATCTATCCATTTAAAGCTAAATATTTTCTTATAAACAGATACGTGTGCAATCTACAAGCGATATTACTCATAAACCTTTTTTTTTATGTTTGTTAAAGGAAAAATTTACCGTTTCGGACAAGACTCGAACACCGATCGCTCTTAAGAGGATACATTAGTGTTCATTTTTCCATACAACGTTCTCGACATTTTCCTCTCTTGATTTTGGCCCTAGATGAATATTTTTTTTATATGAGTTAAATATTACCAGTATCTGTGTCTGTATGTTGTGCTTTTGATATTCTTATTTTTATAAGAACTAGGTTACTTCAAACAACGCTAAAAACGGCAATAATAAACTCAAATATAAAAACGGTCAGAGACAGATCATTTCTTTCTCATTCCGTTCACAAAATTTCGTTACAATTCGTTAAGTTTTGGCGGAGGAAAATGTCGAGAACTAAACTTCGATGTCTTAGATTTTTACGCAGGATTTTTCGCCTGAGCTGCAGTTGTCCTTATCGCACTAATCTTAGGAGCCGTCCCCGTCAGCGTGACGGAGATATTTACCTAAAATTCTCAAATCTGAAAAGGGGCTCAGCTGATATATCCTCTTAACCAACTGAGCTACCGAAGCTGACCAGAAGCATGCTAACTTGCCATTCCCTCCATTTCTTTACACACCTTATGGCTCCTCTACACGATGGCCCAGCGCAGGCCAGTCTAAGGGACGCAGCTATGCGGTGGAATGATACAGCAATATCACTTGCTCCCTCTAACGCATAAATGCGTCCCTTGGACTGGCCTACGCTGGTCCATCGTGTACAGGAGCCATTAGGGAGGCGCATAGCAACATCAACCGAAAGAGTGTTTTATCTTAACAGCACCGGAGTCCCAAGTAATATTAAGAACTCACCAGTAATAATATGCTAACCCATACTAAATTATTTTTTAACAAAAAATGTGAATACAATATGGCTCCTTGGTTCATGAAATCGATGCTGTAAATTATAAATTCAGGTCTGTAAATCTATTTACGAGCTTCAACATCGGTAAAGACAAACGGATAGACAGCAGAAAGACAGAAATAGGTGTTTATTGTACCCATGGGAATAATGGAGCTTTTCGAACACAACAAACACAAAGAGTTTACATCTAAATTATGTACTAATTAAAGAAATGCTTACAAAAATAGTACTACTTAATTTACAGAGCTCAATACATACTACTAAGCCATAAAATAAAATAATCATAATATTACCACATAGGAAATGGAGAAAAAATTTAAATTCAACATTGCAGCTTTCTGTCTACTTACTTAGTTAGGTCACAGAGTAACTAATAGTATATACTGTTAAGGGGCCCACTGACTATCAGTCCGCCGGACAATATCGGCCTGTCAGCTAGAACAAAAATTTGACAGTTCCGAACAACTGATGGGCCGATATCGTCCGGCGGACTGATAGTCAGTGGACCCCTTTAGGTTATAATCATAAGTTCTGTCACAAAGGTTTTGACTGATAAAATGTAAATATAAAGCCTTCAATAAAAAAAAAGTAAGACATGACTCGAAAGCTTCTTTTATACCAAAGATAGATATAACTCCGTAATAGATGGATACAGTCTAAGGAAAAAACGTGCCTCGAAAATCACGAAAATTTTATTGTCGATCAGATGGCGCCACTAGTTTTGGCCTACTCTCGTATAGAGGGCGTTGATGGTTTCGTTTGTTATTTATAATTTTAACGCATATCAGTGAAAGAACATGGGTCAAAATCATATAAAAATAATTAATACAAATAAAAAATTCATTTATCCATATTTAAATACATTTTAACGTATTTTTATAAATCTTCATTTTTAGTTTCAAAGTATGTCGATAGATGACAGTGAATTTACAGTGGTTACAAAATTTACTATGACAGTACCGCTCTATCTTATTATACTAATCAAAACGTAATATAATTAGTTTAAAATATAGATCGCGACTTTCTTTATTACTTGTTTACTTTGCGATTGTGGTTAGACGAAAGTACGCGGCTGGATTGTGAAAAATTATACTTCACAAAAGGGAGTCAACATCAACTGAAGACATTTTTATTGGATTTGACTTATGGATTTAAAAAAAGGAAGACTTTATATCTAAAACTGACTTATGAAGTTATGAAATCTAATCTTACTGAAGAAGAGGCAGTATGGCCTATGGACCTACTTTTTTATTTTAATATACTTGTTTATTTTTTGAAATAAAAATGTTTACAAAAGTTTCACCAAACTGTAGATAGTTTGGTGGCGTTATTTATCACCAGCATTTTGTTCTCCAACAAGTCTGTACATCAGCTTTGCCCTTAAAACTTAGGGTACGTTTGGTATTACGTCACGAATTTCGGGGTTTTTCTACCCTTCCCCCTCCTTGTCACACTTGGTCACATTTGGCAAACCCCTCCCCCCTGGTGTGACGTCACATTGTTTCAATGAAATCGGCAAAACGAATTAAGTATTATTAATATTTTATCAAAATATTTTTGACAAAAAAAATATTAGTAATTTTATAACCCAAAACTGATTAGGAAAGAAAATTAAACGAGTAAAAACGATTATCGTTCCAAAAAACTTGTCATTTAACTGTATAGCGAATAAAATAATTTAAATAAGTTAAAGTGACGTCACAAAGTTTGTGACTCCCCCCTTGTCACAACATGTCACATTTTCTTGACCCCCTCCCCCCCCCCAAATGTGTGATGTATTTAAGGGATGACCCTTTTTCAGCAACACGCTTATTTTGGTAAAACATAAACAGTTGCAATTTTCGCAGTCAAATACACATGAATTATATATCTAAAGAACGAGAAAAGACCCAGCTTTTTTAATGGAAGATGTAAAAAAGAAAAAAAATAGTGATAAAAATCACTAAAATCGGCCGCGTATTTTTGCTTGTTTTTTTATAGCACTTTTAAGAATATTGCAAAGAATTATACAAAACTGAGACAGTCAATTTCGTCAAATTATATTGTAAGTAATTCAGCTTTCAACTCATGTATATAAGTAATAAGGGATCTGTATAACTTTTTTATGAGTAAAAAGTCTTTGTGACACAACTTATGATCTGACTAAGTAATATGTCTAACAATAATAAGCTGAAATCATGTGTAAATTATATTAATAGATCATCTAGCTCAATTTTTTATCGATAGATGTCGCTACAACCATAAAATCACAACACGCAAAAATGTGAAAAATGGAGTTACGCTGCTTTACAAACTTTCGTAAAACCAAACCGCTTCATTGCAGATGAAGATAGAGAAGACGATTTATTATTTAAATATTTAGAATAACAAAAATGCAAGTTTGAAATACTTGGATTTAAATCCCTCTGTCCCTTTCACGTCATTAGCAGAGAAAGAGACAAAACAAAGTCCAAACGTAATTCAACCCTATATTGACAGTTTGTAATAGACACCCGAAATAAGTCAGAACGCATCGTTCCATTCGTTCCAAACCACAGACCTAAAATTTATGCTTAAAACCACCTACAAGAATAAATTGGTAATAATTTTATTAATTAAAGAAAAAACATTACGTATTTTATTGTATAATTACAATACACTTTTTCTTTTTCTTCAATATATGACGTCTAGCAAATCTTGTCAGTAGAAAAAGGCGCGAAATTCAAATTTTCTATGGGATGGGACGATCTCTACGCGCCTACATTTTTTAAATTTGCCGCCTTTTTCTACTGAAGATTTTCTTGACCAGCTATATTTCAGTATACAATAATGGACTTAAAAAAAACAAAGATTATCATTTATCCAGCAAAACAAATATAGTTGGTCAAGCAAATCTTTTCAGTAGAAAAAGGCGCGAAATTTAATATGTTATAAAGGATGTTTTGCATTTTTTAAATTTGGTGCCTTTTTCTACTGACAAGATATATCATTATTTTTTTAAACTATCTAAATATAGTGTCAAACTGTCAAAGGACTGTCTTATTTCAAACATAGACAGAGAGACTCATACTATCTTTGTCTTACAGTAGTACTAGCACCCAAAAGAAAAGGATAAGTATAGTTTTTTTTGTTCTTATTTACTGCCAATTTGATTTGACCAACTATATTATAGTTGACAAAGAGTTTAGGGTAGTATCCGCAATTCGGACCGTATTTTACAGTTTTTTTTTTACAAAAAAGTTGTCGATTGCACTGTCAATGTCAATGTTAAATGATTATTATTATTTTATTATTATTTATTTATTTAATAAAATACAGAGTATTCATACTATAAACGTAATTCATAGCCCCGCAAAACTCAATAAAGAGTTTGACTGTGGGGTCATCAGTCTCTAGTTACATATGTACTTAACTTTAATTATATAGTAGTGCAATTACTACAAAATATTGAGGTAGTGTATTTGAGGTAGTGTGTAGGTCGTTATTTTCATGGTTATTTCTTATTTCCCATTTATTTCCATATTATTTCACTGAAATTTCCTCGGAGAAATTTCTTTCGTTTTGTTTCCTATTGCGGTAATTAAATTAATTGTTATAATACCTCGAGAAAAAGTGATAAAGAAGGATTACATTTTTTCAAGTTGTATTCTTCCTTCCAAGTAATATGTTCTTTACTGTTGAGGTGAAGTCTTGTGACTTGTGTACTACACGAGATCAAAGTTATTTGTGCCATTTTCAACCAAAAGGGTACTTATCGTCGCTTGTCAGTAAGGCGCTATTTCCATATAGCTTCAATTAGAAATCAACCTTATCGACAAGCGACAATGTGGTACCTTTTGATTGAAAACGTCACATTTACAAAAAAAGCCTTCGAAGAAATATCAATATCAAACTGCTCCCTTGTTGTACAAAAAACTATTGTATTCAACATGTATCGGTACATTTTTAGGGTTCCGTACCCAAAGGGTAAAAACGGGACCCTATTACTAAGACTCCGCTGTCCGTCTGTTTGTCTGTCTGTCACTAGGCTGTGACCGTGAACCGTGATAGCTAGACAGTTGAAATTTTCACAGATATATTTCTGTTGCCGCTATAACAACAAATACTAAAAAGTACGGAACTCTCGGTGCGCGAGGCCGACTCGCACTTGGCCGATTTTTTAATTTGCCGCCATTTATCACTGACATCTACTGTTCACAACTTTACTGGCTAGACTTACCTGAATGAGATTGGCCGGTCGTAGTATTTTAATATTATAGGTATTTGGGTGTATCTCATAGTAACTCTGCATTTAGACTCCGAAAGCATCATTTGGTGAAGTACTGAAGTAGAATTGCTGATGAAATTTTTCAGTTTTGTGAAGTCGCTAAAAATATATGACTACTTCAGGGTTATCACTTCTAGTTTGTAATAGGGCATATTATGCAAAATTCTGCGTAGGGGGCGCCACTAGCACAAGCAGTAAACAAACCTCTTGGATGCATCCTAACTCCATAAAGCTTCCGATGTACCCTGCTCCGGCTCATGTTACAACTTAAAAAATACTTCGATGTAAGATCTTCGCTTCGTTCTAAGTGATTGTAAGATGTGTCCGATGTCCCAATTTTTTTAAATTCGTTGATGTGTTTCCATGACCGCCGAGGTATGACAAACCTACAGGTCCGACTTTCCAAGGGGAACTTGAGAAAGCATGGGAACTCATCGTTAGTATTGCTTACTCGGAATTTTAGATGCCAGGCTTGCCCACTTTGGCCACTTTAGGGGATGCAGTTTTTGCCCAAGTTTATAGAAATATTGCCAGGTGGAAGTGCCATTATGGGTGGAAACTTTCCACCCATAATGGCACTTCCACTGGAAAGTAACCACAAAGTTAATCAAATCTGACCTCTAAGTTGGTAACACTGTGGAGTGCTGTGCCAGGATAAAATTAGTTACAGGAGTGGTCAGACGGTCACCAACAAAGCTTCCGCCCAAGTCACCTTGCTTCAACCGTATAGGCCTAGTGACCTAGGACTGTCGGAAGCTTGGTTAGCCACCATCTGGCCTTCAAGCAAACTTCAAGTAAAGAACACAAGAAGCGGTGTGGCACCGCACCGGCACCGCCCGCCGCGGAGGCATGCGGCGTCGTGTGTCCGGTCTAGAGTCTAACGGATTACCTACGACGTGATACACAATTTCAAGCCGCTCGATTGCGTGCCGCCGCGGTGGGGGGTGGATCACTGCTTCGTGTTTTCTTTGCTTTTTGTGTCAACCATCTAACGCTGTTCTCCCACAGATGTCGGTGGGCCTGCAGCGGCGCGTGCCGCCGCTGGACGACGCGCCGGGCGTTCCGGCGGCCTGGAAGAGCGGCAACCCGGAGCCGCCCTTTTCGTCCTTCGCGCCGCCCGCGGGCTCTCCGGCTGGCCCGGCCTTCGCCGCCTCCCCCGCGCCCTCCACCCCCGGCCCGGGCTTCGCCGGCCCACCTTATGCGGCTCCTTTTGGGAGTCCCTCAGCCCGGCCCGGGAGCGGCGGTGGGGGCTTCCCGCCGGGCCCACCGCCCCAGCAGGGGCACTTCCCGGGTCCGAACTTCGCGCCGCCTGGGTCACCGTTTCACCCGCACCCGCCGCATCCGATGCCCCCGCATCCGCATATGATGGCGCCGCTACCGCCGCCTGTTGACAGGTGAGTTCCTTGTGATTTCTGATTCCCTGTTACTAAAATGTCATGCTCTCACGGATGCGCTGTTGGCTATATGAGGCCTTGGGGCCAATGCGAAGATCGAAAACGAATGTAACCTATGCTTATCACATGGAGATAATAATGTCATTGACATCAACTTGTAAAAGCGACGTGGCTAACACAAAAGCTGTCACTCGGACACCAGTGTCAAAACTGAAATTGAACTTTATGCACATGCACGTAGGTCTATGTTGCTCTGTGGTCTGTGACGGATTAATCCGTCTTTGGCGTTGGACCTGCGGTGCCGATATATCCGTCATTGGCTCTTTGGCTTACAAAAGGTTAACTTTGCAGAAACTATCCGGATAAGGCATTTAAAATGATCTGAACACATTACTAACCTAATCTAACCTCTGACCGTCGTGAGATTAGCCACAAAACGGACTTCGGACCACCTGAGCCAGGTGACCTAACCGATTCTACCTAAATCAGCAATTTCGGCCATTGTAGGATTGTGCTCGTATTGCATACGTAGGTTACTTATAACTGTCCCGAGGTATATGCCACTGCCGAAAACAGACCTCGATTGAACCTCCTGACCAGTTCTACCAAAATCTGCAATTAAATATTGCGTTTGTTAATAGGGTTACGTACCTACTGGCACTCAACCTGTCCTCTGACCGCATAAGATTTATTTGCTACTAGCTTTGCCCGCGACTTCGTCTGCGTGGACTTAGTAACCCCAGCTAGAGTAAGAATAGCGCCTGGAGAAAATCTTATAGCAATTATTCAATTTGAGCATATTATGCACACAAATTAGCAGACACTTCATTAATTATCTCAATTCCACCCCGCTTTTTACTTTCTTAAGGGATGATTTTCGGGATAAAAACTATCCTATGTCCTTCTCAGGGACTCAACCTATCTCCATGCCAAATTTAATCTAAATCGATTCAGCAGTTTAAGCGTGTAGAGGAAACACACAGACAGACAGACAGACAGACTTTCGCATTTATAATATTAGTGTGGATTGTATAAAGCTAATTCAGAACCATGTAACCGATTCAAAATCTCCATTTCGACTGTTTCCTACTCCAAATCCAATGTCTACCCTCTGACCGCCGTGAGATCAGCCACTGTTTAAAATGGACTGTACCACCTGATCGACTCCAAATCTGCCATCATTGCATTAATCGTTTTATTATAGCATTTATAACATATTCGTAACGTAATCCTGTCCTCTGATAAAGCGAATTCAGAACCATGTAACCGATTCCAACTCTTCTTTCGACTGTTTTCTACTCCAAATCCAATCACCTACCCTCTGACCGCCATGAGATCAGCAACTGTTTAAAATGGACTTTGAACCACCTGACCGACTCCAAATCTACATGATTGACTTGATAGATTATAGATCCTTGTATTTGTATTGCATTATTCGTTGACGTCTGACCACTGCGAGATAACGGCGGCAGACTTGTTCTAGACCGTACTAATAGTAGTGAGAACTTGCGCGTAATTTGCAATAAAATAACTATTTTTTATAATGAAATAAAAGTAATAAAACTATGAAAACGGATTATATCGTGTATATTGAATTTATAATACATCCCGACGTTTAGAACCCTTTACAGCGTTCGTGGTAAAGGCTTCGGAACGTCGGGATGCATTATAAATTCAATATACACGATATAATCCGATTTCATAGTTTTATTTCGTGAGTGACTATCGCGGTAACCGAAGACAATTTTTTTTTTAAATCTCATAATCTTTAATATTCTCTTTATTGTTATTAAATTGACATTACATATATGATAATTACATAATTTTGGAAAAGAGCTGATACACTTCAAACTACTTGATCGATTTTTCTCAAACATAGCTAAGAATCACCGCAAGGAAACAAGCTTTCAATGTGAAAAAAAAAACCGCAACGATATCGGTCCATCCGTTGGAGAGCTACGATGCCACAGACAGACAGACAGACATTGACGTCAAACATATGGGGTGTTATATCTTTTTCAGCCACGAAGTGAACAACTCGCGAACGCGGGCCCACGGCGTTCGCGTTCTCAACGAGATCGCCCACGTAGGACACTTCTATAGGTATCAAAGGATTGATTCGCCCCGCGCCGCATCGCTTCGCTTCGCGTTCGCGTGTTGTTCGCCTACGTAGTACGCTGCTAAGACGCTTATTACGCGTTATTCCGACCAGAATGAGGAGCTTTTCAAACCTACCAATTTTTATCAAAATCTGACAAAAAAAAATAGGTACATTGTTAAAAATTGTTTAATGTACGGAACTCTTGGAACGCGAGTCCGACTCGCACTTGGCCGGTTTTTTCTATTCCTTTTTTTGACTGCCAATTTTTGTTGCATGGTTTTCATGATTGCCTGTCACTTTTTGTAGAAATTCTAAGTATGTTATAAATATAAACCCTAAAATTGTCAAATGTCAATCCATTATTAATTTAATCATAATTTTTTTATTCCTCTGAATAAAATAAAACCATTCGTATAAAAATCCTCTAGTAAAATAAACTACGTATGTGTGCGCAAAGCTCGTCCGTGTCTATCTATGTGTGCTCCCATAAAACGCGTCTGTGTGAGTGCACAAATAAATGTAGGTGAGCAGTACGTATATATTTTGTGAAGCGTGGTACAGTTGCGCGGAAAAGTTATCAATTAAAGGTTTATTAATTAATCTTGAGGCATAAAGCGATTATGTGAAATGGTGTGCTAATGATGTGTTTGTGTGGCTAATTAGTGCTGGTACTTTTTATTGATTATGTGGTCAATGTTTAGTGCTAATTATATATACAATGTAATTTTTTTTATTAAAACGTAAGTGATTTGCGTGAAATTTAACCATTTTTCAATAGTATTTTCCGAAATAAATAAATTGATTTAAATCGATTTAATTACAAAATAGAAAATATATGTCATTACATACAAATCGCATTAAATGAAAATTACAGTTTTACAATACATATCTAAGTTAACTTACTTTCAAATGAGAAGTTATCTATTTATTAGTTATTGTAAAGCGTGCTGAAAATATCAATATTTTTCAACCATTGATAATTATCAATAGTGATTATTCAAGAATTTAGGCATTGTATATATATATATATATTGTATATTTAACACTTTATTGTATATAAGACGAGTAAAATTACAATCATACAAAATGAAATACTATGTACAATAAAATTGTACACACTTTATGAATGGAATTCTTTCATTGAGTGAGTATGCACTTTTGCAGCTTGCTGTACAAAGGCGAACTTGTACTTATAAAGGGTCTCTTCTAGTATATCATTTATTTGATATTACCTGTTTAACATAAATGCAAAAAAATACTTAAATGACAATAATTAACGGCACGTCAAATTAAGGAGGATTAAGGGTTGTAAGATTATATCTATATTTAACAATTTTTATACGCTAATTCATAAATTTAATTGCAACTTGTAAGTAATAATCAAAACTTGAACAGGGGTCAGTATAGTAGTTAGTAGTGTTAGTACAGGATAAATAAATAAATTTTATTTATTTCAAGTAACATGACTTATAAACGATGAGTGAGTATGATTTGACGAGTATAGGACGACTTTCTTTTTTTTTTAGATTAGGTTTAAAGATCTTTATTTTCTCATAAGAATACATAATATTCAGTTACACGAGAATTTCATTTTTTTTTCATGCAAAATACATTTTATCGGTGAGCGCACACTTAACTTATAACAAATAACTTAATACTGTAGGTGCACATATATGACTTAAACTAAAAGTATACAAATTAAACTAAATACACTTTTTTTGTTTTTTTTTTGTCGGGTATATCAATAGCTTATAAACAACGATTATTCAAGAATACATCAATAATATTTAATTTCCCGTACTATATTATGTTCAGAAATTTCAACGGTCACAAACAATTATTATCGGCATCCTAATTAAAATAAATAGTTATAACAAAAACAACCGATAATTCTGTAACGCTGCCGACGACTGTACTCGCCCACCCCGAGTACAACCTCTCTGTATCTACCTATATCTATGGATCCCTGGTACCGCTGCGCCTATTCTTAGTTGACCCGCGCTGCCCCCCTCGGCAGATGCCCCCGCTAGTAATAAAAGGGTACTCGTACGGTGCTACAGGGGTCAGGTGAGGCCGGTCGCGGTATGTACATAAGTAAAGACTGTGGAGTGAGACGGCACGGGCCTCGAGTGTCGTCTGCCGTGCTCCCCGATCAAAATCGTTCCAAATTCAAAATGGAATTTTGACGTTTTTATATTTTTCCGTTGGTTGCTGGATTTGAAGGGTGATGGGAAATTAGACCTTATAATTTTTTTTCTGCCGATTCAATTTTTGTGTAACTATTTTTTTATAAATAATAAATATTATTTATGAAAATTACAAAATTGTAGACCTATAAAACAGCTCTATGTACTGTAACAAGCATTTTATTTTGTATCTTAATTTACCTACATAAGTTACATAACATAAGCAAAAGGTACCACATTGTCGCTTACCATAAGGACGAAATTTGCTTGTATCTTTATACAAATAAGCTGTCACAGCACCCTTTTGGCAAGCGACAACGTGGTATCTACAAGACAATTTTATTCGAATTTAAACTATCTTGAGACATATTAACTTAACTAACTTAGCGGTTTCACTCACGTATTTTTAGTCACTCGCGCGACATGTTTCGGAGAGCCTAGGTCTCCATAAAAATACGTGAGTAAAACCGCTAAGTTAGTAAGACAATATTATTGTATGTAAATTGTTTTGAAAACGAATATTTGGAATAATTTGTATGACAAATCAAAATTGACACGTTGAAATACAAATAAACCAAGGGCAAAAGATTTTGATCATCCTGCTACATTTTTAGGCAAAAGCTTTATCCTACAGGCAAAAGAGAATGTATCCCCACAGTGGCCCAGAGCGCGAGGACTTATCTATGATAATTATCAAGTTATCACTAATCCCACCGTGCCGACAACTGAGACTGGTGACGAAGGATTGAAACTTGATATGGCACTTTGCAGTGAAGCATGTAGGTAGAAAAACTTCTTATAACTTATCTTCATTTTATTTTCAATTTTCATGTAGTTGAAGATTTTATAATAAAAATAAACATTATTTTCAGTTTCTCATTAACCATGAAATAAAACCATCTCATTAATTCATTCACTCAAAAATTCATTTATTTACGTTACACGTCTTTGGGTCACATACTTACTTATGTGTATCAAATTTCATCTTTTAAATTAATCCAGTACTTTCGGAGCAAGTAGGCTGTGACAGACGGACAAACAGACAGACAGGCGCACAAGTGATCCAATAACAGTTCCTTTTTAGGAATCCGTACCCAAAGGGTAAAAACGGGACCCTTTTACTAAGATTCCGCTGTCTGTCTATCTGTCTGTCCGTCTGTTCACCAGGCTGTATCTCATGAACCGTTATAGCTAGACAGTTGAAATTTTACAGATGATGTATTTCTGTTGCCGCTATAACCACAAAATACTAAAAACAGAATAAAATAAATATTTAAGTGGGGCTCCCGTACAACAAACGTGATTTTTTGCCGTTTTTTGTGTAATGGTACGGAACCCTTCATGCGCGAGTCTGACTCGCACTTGGCCGGTTTTTTGTCCTTTTTGAGGTTCTAAAAAATAACAGAAATACGACCGTGTCTACGATTGTATGGTGGCGGCTAAGTTCGTGTAACTTAAACGTCTAGCATGTACTTGTTCTTATACAATTATAATATATTCTCGACATGTGCCACTTGTCTAATTTGAATAGAAATACGCAATTAATTAGAGATGTACCGACTAGTCGCCGACTAGTCGGAAAAGCCGACTATCCGGCCACATTTGTAGTCGGCGATTAGTCGGCGACTAGTCGGCCAAAATGGCCGATTAGTCGGCCTATTATTACTTACAGGAAACCATACTAAACAAACCAAATAAAAAGCAAATATTTATTAAATGGTGAATACTCATTTTATTCAAATTAATAAAATTGTACTTTAAACCTATTAATGGTGCATACGAATATTTTTGTTCATATTAATATATTCAACTTATGTGTAGGGAGTAGATAACAAGATAGATTCATTAATTTCCTTAAAGAATAAGACATAGTTCTTTACACAAAAGGATATTAGCAACAAATCTTTTCACTAAAAGATCGTCAGCATCAAATTGAAACAGCAAAAACAACAATTTATGAAGTAAAATATTAAAATATTGTTATTAATTATTATAATTAAAAAATAAATAAATAAACAATGTCACACACAAAAAAGATGTCAATCTAGGGCAAACCTTGGACAGGTATTGTCGAAATATCAAAAAAGTATGTATGTCGTCGCAGTCAGTACAATAACTATTATGTAGTTGTATAATATTAATAGTATTACAGTAGGTAGGTAATTTTTATTTGAGGTGTTTTCAATTAAATTCCTAGAAGCCACTAAGATATCAACCTCACAAAACGCGGGTCTCTTAAGGAAAATATATTTTGCTCAAAATGCTTAAATGGCAATTGGCTTTTGGACGGATTTTTTTTTATTCGGTTTGTTGCCGTAATACGTATCACGTTACATATGTATTTCCTTTATTAAATTGTCATTAAATTGCTTGAAATATTAAATAAAATGTACGAAAATTGCACACGGAAAGCTTGAGCGACGCAAGGAGCAAAACAATTATTTTTCAAATGCATCCGAACTTAGACAAAGCTACTGCAGTGATCACCTGAATGTAAATTTTAAAGAGAAATAATAATTTATGGATTTGGCCGACTAGCCGACTAGTCGGCTAGTCGGCCAAATCAATAGTCGGTACATCACTACAATTAATAACATTCCTAGACATGTACAATTAGTTATGCCTACTGGCACACTTTATAATACTCGCACTTTGCTCGCACGTATGATAATAATAATGATTTAATCCTAATTTAATTTTTATATTTTGTATTTTAATTATTATTGGATATTTGAAATTTGTTAATTATTTTTATATTGTTTTATTTTACAATTAATGATTATTTAATGATTTGAATATATTATGTAAATCCATTTGTGACGTGTAATATGTAATATTATTATAAACAAAGAGGATACAATAGGATAAAGTGGTACTGTCATAGAAAATTATTTTTTATTTAACATTTTTTACAGATTACAGATGTGCTATACTTGCGTGTAGTTTCCAAAAGCTAAATATTCTCGGAAATTTCAGAAAAATTACATAGGAAACAAAAGGAACTTTTATATTGGAAATGGAAAATTTCAATAGCCTATGATTATGAGAAGTTTTTATTTTACCAAATGAGTATTTTTTTTGTATTTTTTTAAGTTTTGGACGGCACATGAACATTGAGATAGACATCACCAGGCTGTCAGCACTAATAAGGTATAAACGAAAACCTTTAAACCAGTGAGCTTACCGCAAGTAAATGATTGCGGTCGGGCCATGCTAGGGGGGCGGCACGTGGCTCACCCCTTGACTGTATAACAACGATATAATTGTAGAAGTATTACGTTTTCGGCCAACTCTTTGATTCTATGTGCTCCTGGTGAGGTTTAAGGATATAACTGTAAAACTGATACTGTGAAAAGCCATAAAGGCGGTCCAAGCTAATTCTGCATGCCATTTGCAATGACAAAATGTGGCAATGTCATCATTAATGACTGCTTCCCATCAGGCGGCTCGTCTGCTCGTTTGCTATCACATTAAAAAAAAAAGTTTATGTAAAAAATATATTAAAATATGACGTTTGTGGGTCAAAATTATTTTCGTTGTCTTGTTTCTGACCACGTGACCACTCTGTCACACTTGTATTTCTGTCTTGTAAAAAAAAGTCGAGTCGAGGTGTTGGCGACTGTCAAAGGTTTGCATAGATGGCGCCATCATAGCTTGCCCCTTTTTCTATGAGATTTGGCTGAAAGGGCTGGCATCCAGGGCTTAAAATTTCATTTAAAAAATAATAATTTGACAATTCTAGGGATTGACAGGGCAAGCATGTCTTTCTAGTTGTAGATTACATTTTACATGAGAAAATTTTAAAACTAATCTCATACAAAGATCCGTCACATTTTTTGGGGCATAAAACAAGACAACGAAAATAATTTTGATAATATTGATTTATAATGATACACCCTCACTTTGCTCTAACAATTGGCTATTGTATTTGCACAAACAATCTGCGTCACTTTCGTTTGAAATTTAAGGAATAAATGTTTAAAATAAATAATAATACATATGTGGGTAAATAAGACTATAATGATACTCATTAGAATCTTTCAAATTTGAACCTTGAGTATATGAATACAAGAACTTTGTGAGGTCTGTACTGTCTGTAGCCGCACGATGAGTTGGTGTTTGACACTTACGCTAGCGACTGCGGAAACTCGTTCTCGCCAATACATCAGTACGAGCGAGATGGACTGCGATCGAGTTCAAGCAGTCGTTAGCGTGAACTCATGGTAACCGTACTATTCATTTCACCGGTACACGATATAGACTAAAAGGACCAGAACGCAGGATATAAACTTAAAAAGAAAAATAAAAACATATTTTTTTTTACTAGCCTAATTTAGTGTCCCACTGCTGGGCAAAGGCCTCCCCTCGTTTCCTCCACTCGACCCTGTCGTTTGTAGTGTCCCGCCAATCCGGATAAAATGCGTCCAAGTCGTCCCGCCATCTCCTTTTCGGCCTGCCTGCACCCCGGCCAGCACCATCTATGGTGGTGGTGGTGGCTAAAACATTTTAATAAAGAAAATTTGAATCTGTAAACATTTACCTATTTTAGGATTAAGTACTAAATAGTGTAATATAAATAAATAAATATAATAATAAATAAATTTATTAATTAAAGACCAACTTGGATCAATTTGTGTTAGTGACAGTTTTATCTTAAGGCTAATGTTAGTATATACATAATTATTTACTTATACATAATTATGTAATGTCACAGAATATATAATAGTACGCGGTAGTAATGTGTTGTTGGTAGGTATGTTAGGTCACTTATACTTGAATAAACATTATCAAGATTCCTACGCTTCGCTAGTGAATGAAATAAATTTATTTTATGACCCATTCAATAACTTCCCATTGTGTTTTTTTTTTGTCATTAAATAAATACATTAACTTTAAATGTGCAGTTCCTTTATCTCTTCACAAGGATAAATAATTAAAAAAACGGGCGAATGAAAACAAAAATATTACTTTGCTAATCCGCCAGTTTGGTTCTTTCTTACCTTACGAATATCCAGGTCCAGTTGTAACAGGCGGGCCGTATTCCTATTTGCCACAGCTTTAGAGTTGTGCATGCCCGTTCACTAAAAAGATCGCTCCCAACTAGTACAATCTCACAACTGTACTAGTTCGGTCTTTTAGTACAGTAGTACACAGAGAGAGTCGACGTTTAGTTTTAGTTCGGTCGGATGACTGGGATGAGTCGGATCACTCGGATCGCTTTGCTGTCATTGTCACTCCTCGGTACTCGCTCCCATTCTGTTTTGGTTCGCGTGTAGTGTACTAAAACGTACTAAGTTCTAATCATTAGGGAATAGTTCGGTCTAGTACAATGGAGGGAATCGTGTCTTTTTGATTTTAATACATGTACTACACAAGCCTACACAGCTTATAGTCCAGACAAAAAGTTGTCAGAAGTAAGGTCAGCAAAACGCAACGTTGACAGAAAAAAAATATGCTTCCCGCGAGCGTGCTAGCCCAGCACAAACTTTTTGCGCAAATTTAGCTTAAAATGTAGGTCAAATGTCATGAGTGCCGTTCTACGTTCTACGTGTCATTAATGTCAGTATAGTCGTTGTATAATCAAATTTAACAGGTCATTTGGAAGTTTTTACGCGATTTTTGCTTAAAATGTAGGCCAAGTATTATGTTGACATTTGCCAGTTCGCGTACTAACAATAATACACTGTTGCTGATCAATAATAGTCATTATATCCTTGCAACAAGGTTTACAAAAAGGAGGAGGAGGAATTTGGAGTTTCTCGTCTTCAGATTGAATTCATTAAATACACCACAATATGGCGATTGAATCATGTGTAATTAAGTCGGTGATAAATTGTCATATGTTAAGTGTCATAAATGTCATAATTGTGGCCTGGGTTAAAAATTGTCAAATTATTATTTTTAGGGTTCCGTACCCAAAGGGTAAAAACGGGACCCTATTACTAAGACTCTTCTGTCTGTCTGTCACCATGTTGTGTCTCATGAACCGTGATAGCTAGACAAAAAAATTTCACAGATGTATTTCCGTTGCCCCTATAACTACAAAAAAAAATTAAGTGGGGCTCCCATACAACGAACGTGATTTTTTTTTGCCGTTTTTTGCGTAATGGTACGGAACTCTTCGTGCGCGAGTCCGACGGAATAATTAATTGAAAATATGGTCGAAAGTTTAAAATTATAAGCCTCTTTGTCAGTCAATTCATGTTAGTTACATACTATACTAATCCGATTATTTGAATTAAATTTGTATTTTACTTAAAAGATTTTTTAAGTCAAATACAAATTTGTTTTTTACTCATATCGTATGCAAATATTTTTATTTGTATTGAGTACCTACTTATACAAATGAATGTACACAAAACTTTTTGCGAAACTTAATAAAAACTTAAATACGCAAAACAAATTAAATATAACATTTTTTTAGTACAAAATCCATCGTCCAAACAATTACTCAAAATTATATTATATTAAACTCACTTGTGCGACTGAGTGTCCATTGATTTTTCATTTGCATGGAGACAGAGACGGGGCGACGGTTCGATGCGAGAGCGAGCGGGACGGACGTTTATTAATGGGGAGACTATAAAATCTGCAATCGCAACCCCAAAACACTGTGGTAACTTTTTGTTGACATCGAGTTGTCTCCGCCCAGTCATAGAGGGCGCTAAAATCAATTTTAGTTTTACCTTTGAAAAATGTTTATAGCCAAAGCCAAGTTTATGGTAGATATAGTCATACGAATAGTAATAAGGTATTATTTATTTAGATGCAGCAGATAATTATTAAAGACATCTGAATTTCATTTTAGATTTTTACGAAACTTTTTTACGATCATGATCTTCGAAACTTTTAACACTTAGAGTCAGACCAAGCTAACTCGGCAGCGATTTTGATACGCAGATTGTGTGCAAGTGTTATTTTAAACGTGTGCAGTATTGTTCTACAAGGTGTGCAGAAATAGTTATTTACGATACAAGTGCGGAAAAAAGGAAATTCGGAACGAGTGGCGATAAATTAAAACACGACCGCAGGGAGTGTTTTAAATCGACACGAGTTGCGAATTACCTATTCGCACGTGTATCGTACAACTTTTACAGTACATATGGCCGTTTAAACTTTCGACATATGCACGAAAAGTGCTCTTTTACGCACTAGTGCCAGAAAGTAGCACCATATGTACTGTAAATGTTTTTTTTTTACGATAAGCAATTAAAATTTGGGTTTAAATGGATTTGCCATTCTGATATTTAACACCCCATTTCATAAATAACGATACTTTTTCCTAAATTGTTCATTGAAACCCTTTTGAAATACTATAAAAAATTAAACTTAGTCGTGTTACAAAATCACATGCATTTTACTTTCCTCGTATTCGAAATGAAAAGTAGTGTTTAACTCGGGTGAATGGCATCATTTCAGCCTCCGACTATTGGCGCTCTCACTGCGTTCGAGCGCCAAACTACCTCGGCAGTAATGACTGCCTTTCATCCCTGGGTTAACAATCTACTATTGTCACAGGGCATATTATTGTGCATATGAATAAATTTTCGAAAAAAAAAATGGTTTAACCATTATTCAATTCACTACGTACCTTACTCATATTATTAAAAAACTATAAGCTAAAGATGTTTTATTTGATTCTAAATTTAACTATTTACCTCTAGAGAAGGACGAGACGAGAGTACGTTTTGCCGATAAAAAATATTATTTTGAACATAACTGAGAACACACACACACACGTACAGGTAATTGTCAAATGCTATTACACCGTACAAACTGTCTGTGTTTGCGTAAGCTTAGGTACCTACTCTGCTCGAAATATATTGATACTTAATGTTGTATATAGCTACTGCAAAATTACTGAACCCTTTACTATACGAATTGCAGTTTAAAATGAGCTCTAAGATAAGGTGAATAAAGTTGTATTTTGAGTGCCCTTATTTAAAATTTTCGGGTATGTGTGAATTCATGTTAGATTTAACCCATAATAGACAGATGGCGTTAAGAGTTTTTATATGGTAAATCATGAATGTAAAGCTCTAATTCTTACAAGTTCATAAAATTTTATTTATAAGGTACTATATTTTATCCTATAATAAAAAAAAATGAAGAATTTTCCGTGTACAGGTATGTACAAAACTCAATGTATATGTAGATTATAAAGCAGTAAATAATACATTAAGTTTTTGGTTATTTTAGGCCTGATATTACAAATCACTAAAACCTTATTAAATCCTTTATTTATTGAGTTTAAATTTTACGAACAACGATGTTTAAGAAATTAAAAGTAGTCGTAGTCAAAACGATGGGGAGTTCACAAAGTAGAGTAAATTCGCTTGTTACAAATGTATAGGTATCTAAAAAATCTACGGTTTTTAGGGTTCCGTACCCAAAGGGTAAAAACGGGACCCTATTACTAAGACTCCGCTGTCCGTCTGTCTGTCTGTCTGTCTGTCACCAGGCTGTATCTCATGAACCGTGATAGCTAGACAGTTGACATTTTCACAGATGATGTATTTCTGTTGCCGCTATAACAACAAATACTAAAAACAGAATAATATAAATATTTAAATGGGGCTCCCATACAACAAACGTGATTTTTTTGCTGTTTTTTCCGTAATGGTACGGAACCCTTCGTGCGCGAGTCCGACTCGCACTTGGCCGGTTTTTTTTATTAGTAGATATCTGTTATTTTAAACTTTAATGACAAGTCACTCCTCTCACCTCACGGACGTCAGCAACGCGCACGTAATAGCCTCACATATTACATACGTTACGTTACGTTGTGTTGTATACGTTCTTAGGCTATGATGATCGCTTACCATTAGGAGGGCCGTATGAATGTTTGTCACCGAGTAAAAAAAAACTTCAACAAGCAAGATTTACTCGTAAAAACGTTATTGCTTCAAATCGATCACTTGTTACTTTTTTAACTCGTAACGGAAAACGTGACTCGCCGGCGTGGTGCGGACACGTGAGCTTTGTTAACCTGTGTCCGATAAAAACCGGACAAATTAAATATATTAATAACCGGACAAGTGCGAATCGGACTCGCCCACCGAGGGTTCCGTACTTTTTAATAATATTTGTTGTGGTAGCGGCAACAGAAATACATCATCTGTGAAAATTTCAACTGTCTAGCTATCACGGTTCATGAGATACAGCCTGGTGACAGACAGACGGACAGCTAAGTCTTAGTAATAAGGTCCCGTTTTTACCCTTTGGGTACGGAACCTTAAAAAACGGTCTTATTGCCATTGAGCTTACTGGGTTTAGCAAGGTATAAATTAATAAATATTTGCGAACAATCTTATACAGATCGACGTTGCTCCAAACTAAGCCAAAGCTTGTACAATGGCTAGGATTTATATACTAACTGTTATATAGATAAAACCCATACAATTATTGACGGAGTCTTTTTTCGGATGCTTGAGTCTTTTTGAGTTGCGCTTAAAAATACTCAATGAACGACTCGCCCAAGGACGTAAAAGACTCGAAATTATTTAAGCGCTGAGCCTCGAGTAAACGAGTTCAGTTCTTTAAATTTAGTAGTAGTAGTAGTAAAACTCTTTAATGTACAAAAAGAAACATAAAACAAGAGAAAAACGCATCATTTGTACAAAGGCGAACTTATCCCTTTCAGGGATCTCTTCCAGTTAACCTTTGAGCAATTGAGGGAGAATTGGAGAACGGTAGACATCAAAGCTGTACTAAACGGCATAAAAGAAAATATTTAGTTTCCTAAAAGACAGGTAAACCTATAACCTACAGTATATAGCATGGGCATGGGATTTATGTGAAATAAAACAAATATATTAACAGTCATGTATAGTTATAATATATAATAACATATAATACGTTCTATACGACATATGTACAAAAACTACTTAACCGCACACATCTTTTAGTTTAAGTTCCGTCCGAAAGCCATAACTTTTTTAAGTTCGCCTTTAGCGATGCGATTTAGACTTAAAACACTCTAATTCCTACCATCACTCGGGATCAGATTAAGAGTATAAAACAGACATCTAATCAATTACTAAAGGTACACACGAGCGGGCGCTTCGCTGTGGACTATGACCTATTTACCCTAATCAATCAAAACGTCTGCGTCTCCGTAATGGTTCGGCTTAACTTTAACGTGACGTCTTATGTTGTTCAAATGTTTGTCTGTTTATTTGGATATATATGTCAAAAATTTAAACACTGACGTTTTAATGAGATATTACAGTTATTACACATAGATATTGCACAATTGGGTCTCTATTGTTTGACATAATTATTGAAAGTCATAATGTCATATTATCATTAGTCATAATTTGGTTTTTCTCAGAAACGCGTAACTTTTCAGGATTTCCATAAAACAAACCTAATCTAACCTAACCTATCTATAGGATAACCCGAGGAAAATCCTGAAAGGTTAACGGTTTCAGAATTATGACTAATGATAATATGATAATCATTACATTATGACTTTTAATAATGCTTGCAAAACTGCACAATTATATGTATTATGTGTGGTTTTAAAGGGTTGGCAACGCGCTTGTGACAGTTGTGACACCCCTAGAGTTACAGGTCAACAGGCAGGCTGTATAGAATATAATAGAAGGCCTTTTTATAGATCAATGGGCGATTAGAGACTGTAATAACTTCGTGGGTGGGATACGAGTATGGTTATCTAAAACACTGTACCATCGCCCACACTGTTAGCTGACAGTTCGTAAACCTTATTACGAAAGGCATAAGATCCACCGATGGACAGTTAAGAGTGTTGCTGTTTGTACGCCCAGCCCAAAAGCATAATACTAGATCGTAGTATCGTACAGGATGGCCTAAAATACGTTGACATTTATTTTACTGCGACATATTGTTGATAATTTTAACAAACGAATATTTTAAAGATAAAAATACGTTTTGTTTTAGTTAAATGATTGTAGGTACTTTTAATTTTTAATTTGGTCATATTTTTTTAATTTGTCCCTATATCCTATCCATCATTTTGTTTGACATTTCTGTTTGTTTGAAAGATTTTTTGAAAATTTAACAAATGTTTGTAAGAGTTTGTGAAAAAAGGGGTAAGTATGGTCTAGTGATAAATAGAAAACCGGACAAGTGCGAGTCGGACTCGCCCACCGAGGGTTCCGTACTTTTTAGTATTTGTTGTTATAGCGGCAACAGAAATACGTCATCTGTGAAAATTTCAACTGTCTAGCTATCACGGTTCATGAGATACAGCCTGGTGAGAGACAGACGGACAGCGGAGTCTTAGTAATAGGGTCCCGTTTTCACCCTTTGGGTACGGAACCCTAAAAATGTATATACAGGCTAGGTGAAAATGAACCTTATGTCCTTATCAGAAAGACTGACATAAGAAAGCTGGACTTACAACAATCTGGAATGCATGTTACATTAAATTAAATAAAAATAAAAATAAAATAAAAATTAGATTAATAATAATTATTATTCTTAATGTAATGGGTTTATACCTAAATAAATAACATTTTTATTATTTATTTATTATTATCCAATTAACTTTGTGTTATAGTAGTAGTAGTAAATCACTTTATTGTACAAAACAAAAATTGTTAACATGAAATTCATATAAATTTAGGTACAAAGGCGAGCTTATCCCTATAAGGGATTTCTTCCAGCTAACCTTAGAGTGAATGAGTGGAAAATTCGAATTAGATAGATAGACAAACTTACAGAACGTACAATAATATTTAAAAAGGAAAACTACAATATGTTATCATTTATTATCCAATTTAAAAAATAATTACATACCTATTTTAGGACAATTATACACAGATCGACCTAGTCCCACAGTAAGCTCAATATAACTCTTGTGTTGTGGGATAGGTACCCTATGACGATATTTATTCTTTATTCTTTCATAATTGCATACATGTAGTAGGTACAAAAGATATTAAATATTATGCCAGGATTACACTTGTAAGTTTTACTTACGTAAGTAGGGACAAAGCTATTTGGAAGAATGAGATAAAGATATTCAAGTTTCATTCTGTAGTATAGCTGTGTCCCTACTTACGTAAGTAAAACTTACAAGTGTAATCCTGGCCTAACAAGAAGTTCTTACATGCTACCCGATTCGGGTACATGAAACATACATTTTTACAAAAAAAAACAAAATTTAAGTTTTGAAAAAATTATTGGTAATAAAAATAATGAAATAAAAATCATTAATAAATGAGAAGGAAAAAAGTCGCGCTGGTACCTAAGTTATTTAATGTCTAAAGATATTTAAATTTAGTTTTAGCGAAGAAATTTATTTAATTTATATGATTGTGATTATGATTATGATTGTTTATAAACACAAGTACTCGTCAGTACCTGCCGAAAAGCATCATAACCTCTCGATCCCACTATACGCACCCACACAGGCGCGCGTTTATTGTCTCCGCACACAGCACGTAAACTGCCGTTGTGTGCGTGAGTTCAAAATGCTGGCGCCACTGAAGACGGCCGCAGCTGACTTTTCTAATTTTTTGAGTGAATGTTTATTAAAGAATAATTATTACGTTGCTATAGCTTTTCTTTAACAGCTTGGGTACGGTGACTGATTTCACCTGAAAACAATTTTGCGAGAATGCGTTTTTATTTTTTGTTATAAGTCGTTAAGTCGTTAAGTGGCTTCAAATCGAAATGTCGTGCACACTTGTTACAAATTCAATTACAGACATCACAGTAACATATCAGTCACTCACTCGCACACTTATCACAAACACTTTTACATTTCCGCGGCAATTTGATGATTTGTTTTAGTTTTAGTCTTTGTTTTAGTTTTAGTCTTAAGTTTAGTTCGTTCTGGTGTTGGTTTTTTCTGTAACTTTCGTTATAAATATATTTAAAAAAGGCGGTTATTAATATTTTGTTTGTCTTAATTTTCTGTTTAATAATGTTTGTATTTTTATGTCAATGTAAATTTTATTTGTGTGTCGTTGGCGTACGTGTCGCCATTATTTTTAGATTAAGCCAGGTCCCCACAGAAAACCAGCGCCACGGTTTGCCGCGGCACTATGCTGAGTGGGGATCCTTTTTGGCGTCCAAATGTTTTTTTGTCTGCATGCTTTTCTTTTTTTTTATGTACTATGTTGTGGCGTCAAATAAATGTATTTTCTTTCTTTCTTCTTTCTTATAAATTGTATTGAGATAAAATCTGTCACCGTACCCAGCTGTTTGAAACGTACTATAATTACAATTACCTTACGATATTTTAGAATATATTTGTAAATATTTTAATACGGTTACTTTATTTATTCATATATATTTTTTTTTTTATAGCCTACTTTAGTGTCCCACTGCTGGGCAAAGGCCTCCCCTCGTTTCCTCCACTCGACCCTGTCGTTTGTAGTGTAGTGTAGTGTTCATATAACCTGGAAAATCCGTTTCCTTCCTTCATAAAAACAGCACGACAAATAAATAAAAAAGTGTAGTTATCGGCGCCCATACATTTTGATTTGCGCGCCTTTTTCTGGTGACGGATATGGTTGGCCAGACTGGAATAAATTACGTAGAATAAATATATGACGTTTATATTAATGGGGTTGGCCGGTCGAAATAATTAGCAGATGGCGCCAGCATAGCTTGCCCTGTCAAACCCTAAAATTGTGTCAAATTTTTGTTTTTTTAATGCCCTAGATGCCAGCCCTTTAAGCCAAATCTCATAGAAAACGGGGCAAGCTATGATGGCGCCATCTCAGCAAACCTTTGACAGTTGCCAACCCCATTACTAGTGTAATACAAGTGATGCAGATGAAGGAAATGAAGCGAGTATGGAGTGTAGAAGTAAAAGTAGGAAAATCTCTATTACGTGTCCATCAAAAAACAGTAAATAGGCGGCGCCACCATTCACCGAAGCTAGGTACTTCGTATCATACACCTAATATTTTATATGTGCACTCGTGCGACCGTGAGGAACAGAACATACGCAATGCGACAAAATTAAAACACGTTTTAACATTCCTGACAACATACCTGAAACAACCTACGTAGTTTGGTCGGGTTATTTGCTACCCCTCCCCCATTTCATCTACATTATTATACCTCTATGGTTCATGTCATAGTCTATTACAATACTCTTTGGTCTCAGAGCCTACCTAGCGCCACCGGAGAGATTAGGAACTATTATTTACAGCAGAAAGCTGGTCACTTTTGAAATAATTCTGCCATAAGAGAGACCAAACGTCACCTAGACAGTTGAAATTTTCACAGATAATGTATATCTGTTGCCGCTATAACAACAAATACTAAAAAGTACGAAACCCTCGGTGAGCGACTCCGACTCGCACTTGTCCGGTTTTTATTCTACTCTTACTGACAAAACGTAGGAAGTGGCGCCCTCAATAATTTTCTACAATTTCTTGTCTGACTATACAGTCTGCTACCCTAGAACTAGAATATTAAAAACTGGTAGGAAATAAAGCAAAATTAAATTAAATAATCACTCGGAATGGAATGTTCAACTACGGCACTCTGCCGCTATCCCGCGCCGTAATAATAATAAAATGCGTCTGTGTGCGTGAGTCAACTCGGTTTCTGTGTGTGGGTGTGCCTCGTTTGGATCAGCTGAGATGGGCGAGTTACTTGAATATGCGAGTGATGATTGTAGTGAGCTGAGAAATAGTTATTTGTTATACAAGGGTGCAAAGTTGTATTTTACCCGCGAGTGTGGAATTGAAACACGAGCAAGCGAAAGGATTCTATAGTTGAACCACGAGCGAAGCGAGTGGTTCTAAAATAGAATCCTGAGCGTAGCGAGTGCTTCAACACACGAGAAGTAAAATACATTTGCACCCGTGTGTAACACAAAACTTTTCACCTCACTATAGCGAGGAAAGTGCAACATCCACAGGCGTTAGATCATCTTCATCACTGGAATCACTCATTTTTGTACGATATTATAACAGAAAACTCTGGAAGTTGTGTATTTTTACGCGAGAAAAGAAAAAGAGAAAGAAGAGTCGGTGAGAAAAGTTTTTATTTGTTGACAATATATTTCTGATGTATGGAATGTCAAGGATGCGTTTTGAAATTGCATCGACTTAACTTGTGCGTTCAGAATTATATTAAACATCATTATAAAAAAACAAACGTTTCTTATGGAATTTTAAGGTTTATGACTTAAAATCATTAAATAAAGCTAAATTTGATATTTTTTATTAGATTCTCAAATCATTTATTTAATGATAATTAATATCGAACGAACCATTATCATGAGCGTTTTACGTTTTGTTATCTGTCAAGGTACTTAAACACTATCCAAGGTCAAATTACTTTCCCCTCTAGTGTATAAAACGCGTTTTTCCCCGCTTGTTTTGAAGGTTAAAAGACAACTTTCCGAGCTAGTGAGGGGAAAAGAAGATTTTTAGACAATCTGTGTGGAAAGAGTATAGGGTCATAGAATGCGTTGGTTCCCTTATACTCCACTACTCCCCTCTTTTCGCACAGATTCTATCAGTTTTGCCAATTGGGTCATTTATTTACTAAGACATCACTGTCCGTCCGTCTGTCACCAGGCTGTATCTCATGAACCGTGATGGCTAGACAGTTGAAAGTTTCACAGATGATGTATTTCTGTTGCCGCTATAACAACAAATACTTATTTGTTGAAATTTTTCCCTTTTTCTCATATTTTGATAAAATTTGGTAGATACTGTGTTACATATCAAATTAAAGAGCTCATTGTGAGAATCTCAATTATATTTTTTTTATAATTTTAGGATAAACTATTTAAGAGATATTCAAGAAAATAAGCAAAAAATTACCACCCCCCCCCCCCCTTATCTCCGAAACGACTGGGCCTAAAATTAAAAAAAAATACTCAAAATAGTTCTTTACTTATACATGACAGGAAAACCTATTAGAAATATGCAGTCAAGCGTGAGTCGGACTTAATTGCTTAGTTTTTGATTCGACCCCTACGGGTTTTTTAATGACATTTCACTAACGTTTCACATAAAAAATACATAATAATGTACGGAACCCTTGGAACGCGAGTCCGACTCGCACTTGGCCGGTTTTTGGTTAAGCAAACGTATTTCTTTTGTTGTCTATCTAGATGTGTTTGTAACGCATACACCAGCTGAATTTATCACAAATTCAGCACTAAAATCTCTTAAGCCACTGAATAAAATCAGATATTCAGATATAGCCAATTGAATAAAATTATAGATAGTAAGTATTTCCATACAAGAAACATGTGCCATAGACAAATATCTGTATTTATTCCTTGACGATTGAGATTTTGGTTCCATATTTCTATTCTAAGTATGGTAATAAAATTATATCATTGATGTTACAATTTAAAAAAAAATAAGATCGCTTCTAAATTAATAAATAAACTGGAAAATACTTTTTCACCACACCAGCTGGTTCTCTTGATTGTTCAAAATCTGATAAGAAAGTTGCATTTTATTCACATGTGAGGCAAAGTAATCAAATGCAAATTTTGAGTTGCTTTCTTATGTTTGCTGGTAGAATTGACTTTTAAATTATGATTTTGAATTATAAATATTTAATAACAGTCATTTTGAATCGATTTGCTTTGATTTTGTTTGATATTTTACAGTTAGTATTCTCCTTGTGTTGGTGTGTTTGTTTAACCCTCGTACCTTGAAACCCTCGCAACGCTCAAGATTCCATTTTTTTGGAATCTTTCGCTTGCTCGGGTATCAATATTAGCACGAGAGGTTAAACTACAACTTTGCCCCCGTGTAAAACAAATAACGATTCCCTAATAACGATAACAAAAATTACTAAGCCACAACCAAAATCATATAAACATGTACTTAAATCTTCGACAGTAAAATTACCTAAAACTCATTCAAGTACTACACCCATTCCAAACACTCCTCCAACTGATAGCCCCTTATCTCATCTACTACTACGTCAACAGACTGACTCCGTCCTTGTCCGACTTACGGCACGCGCCTCACGCCGTCACCCTCACACGCCGGTACCTTTCACTCATTCACACAAAGTGCATCTCGATAGCGCCGTCCTTGTCACACGCCGGTAGCGCCGTCCTCTTCGCTCTAATGAATTGAATTAACGACCTCTCGCTTGCTCCCTCTCGATGAGATGATCAGTTCTTATTTGAATATTTGAAAATAGAAATTCGATTTTTGAGTCCTTGCATCGAATCTTCAATATGTTGGCATATTATTTCAAATTGGTATTTCTTGTAGGAGTCGAAGGTTTATTTTCTTTTATTATTGTAATGAATATTTGTTTCTCTATAATGGTTTATTTAATTATTTAAAATAAAAAGTACCTAGTTGAAATTTATGACATTTGCTAGTGATGTGACATCATTTTACCGGTTTTTTAAAAGGGTCAGCAGAAAATATTTTTATTTAGTTTTTGCGATGTATACACGGGTTTCTTTTTTGTAATAAACATTATCGATTTTAATTACTCTTGGGTAATTTAAGAGTACCGTCATTAAATAAAACTAATTAATATATTGATTTTATTAAACCACTTTATTTCAAAGGCGCATCTTACGTAGTTTTATTTTACTTCTGTGTTTTCTTTTTTTGTTTCAATTTTATGAAGCTGGAATTTAGGTACAGGTCGGACACGCTATACATCAAAACTCACTTGCGTTTCTATGTGTTAACGGCACGTCTGTACACGCGTCATAGTGTGAGTAAGTTGCTTAAAAATTGTACTGAGCGGCCGGCAAACGGCCGTCAATCTGGTGTCGCGGGGCGAGGTGATTCGAATCGGGGCGGGGCGATGCGTGGCCGTTCTGTATGATAAAGCTTGTTTTTAAAGTTTTTCTTTTCATAATAATAGAAGACATAATAATAGGTACTTAATGTTTACCTAGAGAAGATAAACAAGTTTGGAAACAAATCAAATTATTTTATTAAATATTTTGATTTGTGTTTTTAGGGTTCCGTACCCAAAGGGTAAAAACGGGACCCTATTACTAAGACTCCGCGGTTCGTCTGTCTGTCACCAGGCTGTATCTCATGAGATATCCGTGATAGCTAGACAGTTGAAATTTTCACAGATGATGTATTTCTGTTGCCGCTATAACAACAAATACTAAAAAAGTATGGAACCCTCGGTGCTCGAGTCCGACTCGCACTTGGCCGGTTTTTTAAGTAGTCACACTACTATATATAAATTATAAACTGTAATATTAGATGTCATATATTAAAGAAAAAGTGACTAAGCCCTCCAGTGGTGAAGGCCGGATTCGAACCGGCGTCTAGCTATCGCGGCTAACGCCATGAACCCCTAGGCCACCTCGCCTAATATATGTGACGTTTTCAACCAAAAGGTACAACATTATCGCTTGTTGATAAGGTTGATTTCTAAGTGAAGCTATATGGAAATAGCGCCTTACTGACAAGCGACAATAAGTACCCTTTTGGTTGAAAATGGCACATATGAGTATGACATCTATTATAGTCTACAGAAGATATTTTTAATAATAAAAACAAATTCTGCCCTTCAAATTTATTTGTCTGTAAAAAAACGCATTAAATTTGAAAAATGTGGACGTTTGTTCTATGTCCCATACAAATTTTTATTCTCACGCCTTTTTCTGCTGAGAAATTTGCCAGGCTACCTATTAATATTTATAAAAAAAACGTAGTTCTTCTTCTTATCGTGTGAAGGGATCATAACTAAATACTATTTTGCCAATATCTTGCCACCTCTAACCCCCGGGGGGTAGCTCTTATGAGGTCTTCTGTAGCGCACGTAGTTGGACACAGGGAACACTGCATCATATGTTGCGTTGTTTGTAGGTCGCCACATTCGCACAGTTTTATCCTTATACATGTAAGAAGGGGATTATTTATTTAAATATTTAAAATCTTGTCACTCGCTTAAGTCGTGTCGTCATTTTGCTCCATAACGGGGCAGCTCCTCGTTATCGCGCGATTTCTCCTTTTTGTCTCTCACGGAAATTTGTTACAGTTAGCCCATTAGTTATTTTGATAACCCAGACTCTCCTGTTATTTTTATTTTAAACGTCAAACATTTATAAAATTATGACGTTTAAATAACACTTGCACAGTCAAAATCGCCGCCAACTTAGCTTGGTCTAACTGTATTAAGATTATTTATCTGGCATATTCTATCGTGCTGAAAAATTAGGCCTCATTCCGACCGTCAGTACGAAAGCAATCGCCCATACTACGGTTGCTTAACGGTAAACACCGCTATGTACCTAACTACGATAATGAAATGGCGGCTAGCTGTAAAACACATTTTATATTTATAACCAGAGCCCGGAATTTTCGCGGCAAAACAAAATACTGTCGCAATCTTCAGTTGGGTAATGGAAGAAAAAAATTGTCCGCTAATTGAAAAAAAATTATTAAGAAAATTATATAGAAACAGATGCATATTTGGTTTGTGACAGTGATAGGAGTAGACAATCATTATCATTAACTTCTCAAACTTCTTTGGGAGTAAACAATTTCGTCACTATAAAGCCATTTATGTATACTATTAAATTATGTATACAAATTGTATCTGTTTGTATTGATAATTTTATAAAAACCTCACTTTTTTTTAAATATTTTTTTTAAGGGTTCCGTACCCAAAATGTAAAAACGGGACCCTTAGTAATAGACTCCGCTGTTCGTCTGTCTGTCACCAGGCTGTATCTCATGAACCGTGATAGCTAGACAGTTGAAATTTTCACAGATGATGGATTTCTGTTGCCGCTGTAACAACAAATACTAAAAAGTACAGAACCCTCGGTGCGCGAGTCTGATTCGCACTTGGCCGGTTTTTTATTTGGTTGATCATCTTTTTCTTCTATTACACAACTATCGATATCGATAAAAAGATGTTTCTAACTCTAGCAAGAGTGCGTGTCTTTTGTTTTGCCGCGAAAATTCCGGGCTCTGATTATAACTTACATGTTTGTGGCAATTGTGGCTAACCATGCTGTGGTTGGTTATTATTATTAATAACGTCAAAGGTTATTGATTATTAATTGTGTTGGACAATTAAGCGATACGTGTAGAATACCACAAAGTCATTAGCGATTTATATGCGTTTTTAGGGTTCCGTACGCAAAGGGTAAAAACGGGACCCTACTACTAAGACTCCGCTGTCCGTCTGACCGTCTGTCCGTCTGTCTGTCTGTCACCAGGCTGTATCTCATGAACCGTGATAGCTAGACAGTTGAATTTTTCACAGATGATGTATTTATGTTGCCGCTATAACAACAAATACTAAAAAGTACGGAACCCTCGGTGCGCGAGTCCGACTCGCACTTGGCCGGTTTTTTACTATTTCTTTTATTTTATTTGTATTTATGTTTTTTTAATGATTATAGTATTTTAAAGGGTTTTTGACTTATTATGTCATATACATAGTAAATCAAAAAACTAGCACTTACTGATATTAAAATAATGTACATAGTGCCTGTATTGGTATGAGATAGGTAACAACAAAAATACTGTTAGGAAAACTATTGATTTGGTCTAGCTTTGCAATTGCAATAAAAGAAAACACGCGCTGAGAAAATTAACCGTGTCTCTGACGAATATATTCATAGTTGGACCAAGTTAACCTGCGCAGACTTTGCAAAAAGTGTGGCAGTGTCATCATATACATCAAACTTCTGTAAACACTAAACGTCTATAATGACACTGCGACACTTTGTTCTATCAAAGTCAGTGCCGAGTTAAAAGCTTAAGTCTCCAAATCCGTACTGGGCTCATTTCCGACAGGTGCTATAATCTTCTCGCCGTTTAGAGGCTAAACTCTGAGGTGGGACGTATTTAAGCTACTGATATTGATGATAATACAGCAAACAGCATGCGTCATCTTTATGAAGATATTTCGGTTTGCCGCTGTCACTGTCACATTTCGCAAGAAAGAACGGGAAAGATAATGCACGCCAAGTGTCAATTTTGATCGAATTTTGTCGATTTTTATTTATTTTAAAAACGTTACCTTACATTACAATATCTAAATTCGAAAGCTATGAAATTACTATTTAAGATTGTTTTTTCTTCTTTTTTTGTTTATAGTATCACATAATAAATAACCGAGTAAAGTTGGTTTAAAAGTCCGAGTTAGAGGTTACTTTGGGAAGTAATTGTATCGAGCGAAGTGTCATAATTCGTGTATCGGAAGCTATGTTATTAAAGATAATATAGTCAAGAACTACATATATTTTTTCCACGTCTACTAATATCAATGCCTCTTAGAAAAACATGATCATGTAAGGAGATTTTTCGTCTTCTGGCTCAGGGAACCGCCTTAAGTTTGCCGTCTACAATTCTTCATCTTAACTTAGATACTTACACTTCTATCTTAACTTACATCTTAACTTAACTTAAACTTCTGTCTTCTGGGCGTATCATCTTTTAGTTAGACACTAATCCGTTCACGCCATTTAAACTTCAGTTGAAAATTTCGCTTATTAAATAATATTTTTCTTAATGTGACGTTTTCAACCAAAAGGTACCATGAAATAAAACTCACCCGTTGACCACGAACGCTGTAAAGGGTTCGAAACGTCGGGATGTATTATAAATTCAATATACGCGATATAATCCGTTTTCATAGTTTTATTTCATGAGTAACTATCGCGGTAACCGAAGACAAAAGGTACCACATTATTGCTTGTCGATAAGGTTGATTTCTAATTGAAGCTATATGGAAATAGCGCCTTACTGACAAGCGACAATAAGTACCCTTTTGGTTGAAAATGGCACCTTTTATATAATTTGTGACGTTTTCAACCAAAAGGTACCACATTGTCGCTTGTCGATAAGGTTGATTTCAAATTGAAACTATATGGAAATAGCGCCTTATTGACAAACGAAAATAAGTACCCTTTTGGTTGAGAATGGCACATTTTATGTTATACCGCTAAACCAAGCCATTTCTGATGTAGGTAAGGTACCTAAAATTTAGACAAATATTAAATTTAACTGGTAACGCCAGAGACGTGAAAAGTGTCTAAAAGTTGCTTCGCCCTTATTATCAAATGATCCTTATTAGACCAATGGCTGATAATGATTTGTCTCTAATCACTTTAGACAGGTGCATAAGCCGCTCGGTATATGAATAAATAGCGCGTGTCCCGCGCACTCGAACCGTCAAACGAGTGCCAGAAGACAGCTTCCTTTCACTTACTTTCTCTTTGACAATGGTTAGTAGCGTTCTGATGCGATAGGACATGTTCTTTCAAAAAAAAAACGAATAAGTCATACGGAGAATCTTCTTAGGACTGCCATTTTAGATGCTGTCATTTTGGCTGCTTTTCCACTGAGGCGAAGATTGAAGAGACGTAAGGGAATCAACCAATCATTAATATAACTTGACTCCATATTATATTTATTCGTATAAAAGATCATATAATGCAAATGCATATACATATATAATCATTTTAAATTTGTAATGTTTAAATGTGTTGATTTGGAATTTTTGAATTTTAATCTTTTTAATTTTTATTTTTATTTAATTTTTTATGATTTAATTGTTCGTTTATTTGACTTGGTTTATGAATTTTGTGATTGATTATTTTTAATTATTTTTAATTCTACTTGTAAATTGTTGTGTAGGTACATAATATGGACTATTTGTCTGCAATAAACGATTACGAATACGAATTAAACTAGTGGCTCTGTGAGCTGTAGACCTCGCGACAAAATTAGAAAATGTAAAAGTAAAAAATATTTAGACAAAGATAAGTCTGCAACGATTTTGATAGCGCACAAGTGTTATTTTAAACGTCAAACTTCTATAAAATTATGACGTATAAAAACACTTGCACTGCGTTGCGTGTAATATCAAAATCGTTGCAGACTTTACTTGGTCTAACTCTCGTTCATTGAGTCATTATCACAGTGAGCTCACAATGGTCTCACAAAGCGCCATAAACCCTATTTGGGCTTTTGCTTTATGCCAATTCACATTTTGATAAAATTCCAAAAACTGGATCGACAGCAAAAATTCTATTTAGTCATAGAATCAGATCACAAAATTTCACTAGGATCTGTTTAGAATTGCACGAAAACATTTTGCCCAAGTTAAAACTTCGCTGACGCTTCGGTTAATAAAACCCACATCTCTTCTCCGCTCCGCTGGATTACAATTTACAACCAGAGATGGGCAGAATTAATTCGAATGACGAATAACGAATGAGAATAACCAAATCATTCGCGAATGAGGAATAATGAATAATGATCATTCGTGTTCAATTCAATCGCGAATAATTTATTTGAGAATAAAATAGCCACGTATAAATTATTTGCGAATAATATTGTCGAATAGTTAGCTTACAAAATAACTATTTAGCTGTTTTATATCCCAATAGTAAAAAAATGTTTTCAATCGGTTTATCTGGTGGTTGGTTGATTTGATGTGTAGGAACTGGGAAATTAGGAATACGCCTCATGTATGGCGGCGGTCACGTGGGGCGGGAATAACTGGAAATACACCAATAATGGGTGTATTCCCATTTGTCCCCGAATGGGAGAAGGCGCTGCATAAAAATCTTTTGCAATTATCCCAATTCCCATTCCCATTTGTCCCCACCACCTCATTGGGGTGGGGACAAATGGGAACACCAATATTGGATGTGTTCCCATTTGTCCCCGCCTTGAACAGATGGGAGTAGCGGCTACATATAAATTATTCCCATTTGTACCCCACCTCATGAATGGCGACGGTCAGTTGGGGTCTTTCCCTAAATTTTCCTTGGCCATAACTAAAATACGTTGGAGTTGCTTATCTAATATCTATTCAAATTTGCCATCTCAGTGTATTAAAATAATCATTCGTGAAATTTATTCGAATTAAATAACGAATAATTCATTTATTATTCGAAAAACTAAACGAATGATTTATTTGCAAATAATCTCACCACAAATAATTGTTTTTTCGTTTTTCGAATAATTGTCTATATGAAAACTTATTCGAATAATGCCCAACTGATTACAACCAATGCTATTGGTAGATTCCCTCATGGGCTCTCATCTCCGCCTTCAGAAAGGCAACCATAAATTAGCAAATCATATACTTGTAAAAACATAAACATAAATATCAACCGCTGTAAGCTGTGAGATAACATTTTTAATGTATTTTATTTAGTAGCAAGTTAACGTAAGTTATTAGTGCAGCTCGCATAAAATATGAGCAACCAGCTTAGATTTATTGCGCTTTAATGGCCAACACCAGACTCAGAAGCCACTTGGCCAGTCAAACTAGATTTTCGTCTATTGTGGCTTGTGAAGTGATTGACCTGCGACAACAACCGGTTTTCTATAAATCATGACATAATCTAATCGGGTAACATATCCGAACTTGCCGCGGCGAGCCCGCCCGAGCGCGCCCGAGGCGCGCCGATCGGCTGACAGTTCGTCACTTGTCCGTCACAGCGCGGCACACTTCTCTTATGTATTGAATTACATAGGCGCAGTATACGCGCCGCCGCGCCGGTAACTCTAGCGTTCTCTTTTCAAACTATTTACACTGCAGTTTCAAAATTCGGTCGATGATCGAGCTGTCGATAGGCGTGAGCGGACGCGTGATTTTTTCCAATCGATTTGCCGTATAACCGATATCTTTACGTGGTTATTCCGCGGCGGGCGTGCGGTGCAGCGGACGTTATGTACACAAGTTCCAGGTCCGGCGCCGGAGGCCCGGACTCCGGTACGGGCCCGGTGACGCACGTGCGGCTGTTTACGTGCTGCTGCAAGTCATTGACACGCCGGCGTGACACACATTCCGCGCTGACTGACGGAACGTTAACACGTCCGCGGTTTCTCGCCGATTTTTTGCGCGAGTGTATTGTCTAAAATAGTTTTACGGCCTTATCATTTATCTGGGTGGTTTTCGTAGTGTTTTATCGTCCGGTTATCAATGTATCTGTGATAGCGCTCGGCCCGTGAACTGTGGGATAATTTCTACAATGATAGTAACAACAATAGTGCGGTTTATTTACTTGTGTTCGTGCTTCGCGTAACTCAGGGCCGTCGGACTTTATGTCAATAGTCTTATCTCAATCTGTCCTTGTTTATTCTCATTCATTGTTAACTTTTTTTAAATTCATTATGTATTTCAATATGCATTAACTACATTCGATTTTTTTCGCGACTAAAATTACCGGTTTTTGAAATCACTAATTATATCGTCGGCTTTTTGCAACTCCTTAATTCATAATTACCGCTTGTTATGGTTAATTGACTACAATACTAACAAGATAATATGACGAAATAATTGCCGCTCCACAAATTCCTTTTTTTATTAATTGATCCTCGCGATGACGCGTTCACATTCGCACGTCATTATGACGTAGTCAGACAGCTTGTCATCTAACGTTTAAATGAAATGAATGAAATATTAGAACTGAAATTCATTGCAGACAAATTGAGGCAAGAAATTTTCATGGACACGTCTCGTCTGTTATTTATAGACGTACTGTTTGATTTGTATACCGCGTGGCGTCGTAGCTTACCTACATAATCTACGGCCGTAGCTCGCGGAATGTATGTACATCTTGCACTATGTAGAGCGTATGTACAACGGATATAACAATATCAGCGTCGTTGCCAGTGTGTGCGTGCCAGCGTAATGAGCGTTCTATGTGCTAAGAAACAGTAAAAAGTATGGCGCGAACGCCCCGAGCGGCAACGTCGCGTGCGTTCGGAGGCCTTACCGCGGTGAAAACAATAGCCTTTTTATTATTTTTTGAATAATACATTATGCATATTGCGATAATTACTTTTCGAACGGCGCGTGATGACGGCTCACTTAACAGTCTGACTAATGATAGTTTATAATTTTATTTTTTTACGGAAATTGATTTAATTACTTTTACTTTAGTTAGACATTTCAATTTTTTTTTTATTGGCGGTTTCGTGCCTAAAGACATGCTTAATGGATTTGTATTTAGAATATGTATCCATATGTGGGTGATAGTAAAAACAAACAATTTTACAAAAATAGCTCGTGTAATAAAAAAAATAGTAACCGATGTTGACCTTTCCGAACGCTCCTCGTTTCTAGTGCGGCCAGCTGACGAGCGACGTTGCCAGCCCGCCGCCGCTCGCGACTAGTATCTACAAGCTTATCGCCCCTATTCCCGCGCGCTACAGACCACAATCGTGTATCACGGCTAAGTACATAAGGAACTTGTGACGTTCTTCACGCTACACTGGCACTTCCCGGCGCGAAAAATTCGAAATGCTTTTTATCAGTCGCCAGTAAGCGTCAGGCGTAATTCCACCTGTTTTGCAGATTGTGACATGACGTGAAGCTTAGTGAATTAGTGATTAACAAACCAAAGTGCCCAAAGTTATTTATTAAGAAAGATATTTATTTACACGTTTATTTATTAATTTTAATTAAATAAAAATAAAAAACGAAAAACCGGTAATCAAAAAACAGTTCCGTCTCTATAGTTCTAAATTCAAAGTGAAGTGCGTTAAGAAAGATGGCGACAAGTTGACAAAGTGGCCTACATGCCGGTGGCGCTGGGCTCGCTCGGCGGCGAGGGCGAGTACCGCGAGTACCACCACCTCTCGCCGCACCCGCTGCAGTACCATGAGTATGCGCCGCCGATTTACCATCCCGTGCCGGACCCTTATTACAGGTACGAGTACATCTCACTCATGCAATTCAAAGGCCACTAACGCAATTCAGAAGTCATTCACGCAATAAACCGGTACGTTGTGGAGGTCCCAAAATAATAATAAACCACAGATTACTATGGAATTATAACATATAAAGTGACAAAGTGGAGGTGTCACCGGAAACGTCTAATTCCTATGAATAAAAGTTATATAGTGTCAAAGTGTGACAGCGCCAATAGGAACAAAAAAGTACTAATTCTAATACGCAGACGAAGTCGCGGGCAGTAATTACTTAATTAGTAGTTTTATATCCCACATACCAGTGATAGTTCTAATACTCAATCCTAGTTTTGTGCCATTTTTGAAAAAAAAAAGATGTTGGACAAATTGGTGCAATCGAACTGTCATTTTTAGTATCTGTGATATAAAAACTCCTACAGACATTACAAACTTACCCTGGGCACAGACGCACGGAATTTTCATTCGGTTTCCGTACGGAATGACAGATGCAAGCGAGACAGCGCTATGAATGTGTATAGCTACGTCCCGTTCACACCTGTCATTTCGTACGGAAACCGAATGAAAATTCCGTGCGTCTGTGCCCAGGGTAAGTTTGTAATGTCTGTAGGAGTTTTTATATCACAACATAAAATGACAAAGTGGAGGTGTCACCGGAAACGTCTAATTCCTATAAATAAAAGTTATACAAAGTGTGGCCTCGCCAATAGGGACAAAAAAGTACTAATTCAAGTACGCAGACGAAGTCGCGGGCAGTAATTAGTAGTTTTATATCCCACATACCAGTGATAGTTCTAATACTCAATCCTAGTTTTGTGCCATTTAAAAAAAAAAGGCAGATAAGTTGGACAAATTGGGGCAATCGACCACTTTGTAACAGTTGAAATAGGTTCCACTGGTACTCACCGGGTTTGCTCAACGCAGGCATGAAACTTAATAAAAAACCTCAGGGCGCCTTTTTAGTATCTGTGATATAAAAACTCCTACAGACATTACAAACTTACCCTGGGCACAGACGCACGGAATTTTCATTCGGTTTCCGTACGGAATGACAGGTGCAAGCGAGACAGCGCTATGAATGTGTATAGCTACGTCCCGTTCACACCTGCCATTTCGTACGGAAACCGAATGAAAATTCCGTTCGTCTGCGGCCAGCCTTAGACAATGAAGAATTTAAACGAGTCACTCACGTAATTTAGATCGGATGTCGCTCAGCATATATGTTTCGATTCCCTGAGTGACCCGTTTCAAATATTTCTATACCAAATAGTTGGTATGACCAACGCCAACTATTTGAGTTTAGGAAAATAAACACCATTTTATGCCATTTCAACCTCTTCTGGTAAAATATGGCTCGCTTTGGTGACTTCAGTGAAATTGTATCGTGACGCCGCTAGAATGATAATAATTCCTTATATTAAAATAAAATAAGTAATTAAATATTAGAGGATATCTTACACAGATCAACCTAGCCCCAAACTAAGCAAAGCTTGTACTATGGGTGCTAGGCGACGATATACATACTTAAATACATAGGAAACACCCATGACTCAGGAACAAAATATTTGTGCTCATCACACAAATAAATGCCCTTACCGGGATTCGAACCCAGGACCATCGGCTTCTCAGGCAGGATCACTACCCACTAGGCCAAACCGGTCGTCATATTACAACCATCGACCATTACGAGATACCTAGGTAGCCATATTGACATCTTTTTCGTAACCATGCTATTATTTGACATTGTATATTTATTTCCCAATATTTATTTGACTTTGTGATGAATTTATTTTGCTATTGATATTTGATAATGATTTTTATCTGTATTGACATTTGTATATAATAGTTGACGATCATAATATAAATTCGTATAGATTAGCTTAAAATAATTTATAATGTTATTTAATATTATGAAATTAATGAATCTAAATCACACTTATTCCAGTTTTACCTACTTTATAAATTTAATTCAATTTTATTGATTAAAAAAGGATTTTTAAAAACCGGTAACTCTAACACGTTTCCATCACTATTCACTGTCATAATTTGGAACTGGAAATGGTCTAAAGCCCGCTCCAGACTACGCGGCGCAAAGCCGCGATTCGCGCACGAGTGTGGAGGGTCCTTAAAGTCTAGTTCGGACTACGTTAGTAATTTAGTCTAGTGGCGACTTGGCGAGTATTACGTGTCCGAACACCAAAAATTTAGTTAAGGCCGTTCCATCGGTTTGCCGCTGTCTCTGTCACATTTCGCAAGAAAGAACGGGAAAGATCATGTGCGCCAAGTGTCAATTTTGATTGTATTTTGTCGATTTTTATTTATTTTAAAAACGTTACCCTACAATATCAAAATTCGAAAGCTATGAAATTACTATTTAAGTTAAGAGTGTTTTTTCTTCTTTTTTTGTTTATAGTATCACATAATAAATAACCGAGTAAAGTTGGATTAAAAGTCCGAGTTAGAGGTTACTTTGGGAATTAATTGTATCGAGCGAAGTGTCATAATTCGTGTATCGGAAGCTATGATATTAAAGATAATATAGTCAAGAACTACATATATTTTTTTCACGTCTACGAATATCAACGCCTCTTAGAAAAACAGGATCATATAAGGAGATTTTTCGCCTTCTGGCACAGGGAACCGCCTTAAGTAGCTTAGTCAGTGAATTAATCGAGTGGATCCATTTTATTCTATTTTTTCTGGCGTGAGCTACCCCCACCACTTACTAATCTACTCGTCACCTAAAATACTCGCCACTTGACTAAATTAACGTAGTCCGAACCAGCCTTTCATTTTCTGCTCACTTGTAACTCACTCACTGTAGTGTACGAACGATTTTTGTCAGTTGACCGATTTTAGTTAACTAAAATATGACCGTTTTTAGTTAACTAAAATGCTCGCCACTCGACTAATTACTAACGTAGTCTGAACTAGGCTGTAGATCCGGAATGAGGAAATGCTAAACTCATCTGTTATTTGACACTATTTATATATTTTTTATAATTTATTTTATTATCCTATTTTTAAAATTCTAAGTACTTAATTGTGACGGGTGTTTTTACCATAGCAGTACTGTTAGGTTTTGTACTAGGGAATATTACGTGAAACTGCGTAGGGGGCGCCACTGCCACCTACCACAATCTAAGGGTCTATTGTGAAACAAGAAAATTTCTTTATCTAACATCTCTGTCACGCTTGCATATTCGAGCGATAAAGAGGCAGATAGCGAATTTTCGGATTCGCGTTTCCCGGTAGATCCTCTGTAAGCAAACCGCCTTGATGCATAAATGTCATATTTTATTATCTCTGAAAACTTGTCAAAAACCTGTTAAAGGTACAGTATGTATAAGTTACTCTATGGTTTACTAAAAAGGCTAGTCCTGCACTCTGGTGGCAAAACATTGCAGTAATATGCCCTATTGGATTGGGCAGATTGGGAACTAGATATAAAATAGGGATATGTCAAATGTCCATCTACTTATAAATGAATACTACTTGCATTTGACTTTCTATCGAAGCAAACCTTTTAGTCAACAAGAGCTATTTTTGAACACATTAAGCATGTCACAAGGAAAGTCGATTTTCAGGTTAAATTCTTTCTAATTATGTGTTCCTGGTACTCTGTTTCCGCGTAACTACGCTATTTACATTTCCTGCTTTTTAGGCTTCCGTACCCAAAGGGTAAAAACGGGATCCTATTACTAAGACTCCTATGTCCGTCTGTCCGTCTGTCTGTCTGTCTGTCTGTCCGTCTGTCTGTCACCAGGCTGTATCTTATGAACCGTGATAGCTAGACAGTTGAAATTTTCACAGATGATGTATTTCTATTGCCGTTATAACAACAAAATACTAAAAAGTATGGAACCCTCGGTGGGCGAGTCCGACTCGCACTTGTCCTGTTCCTGTTTTTATACATTTCTATTGTGTTCCGGTACTTTTGTAGTGTTTAGTTTTTTCTTGTTATTTTGTTCCGTCAGTCAGAACACAGCTGATGTATCCTTCACCAACCACGAGTTTGTACAATGAAATATTCGCCAGCGTCTCCGTAACTTTCTATGCATCTCGCTCCTACTGGCATATTAGTGCGAGCAAAGAGGATATAATAAGATAGAGCGGTACTGTCATAGTAGATTTTGTAACCACTGTAAATTCACTGCCATCTATCGACACACCTTAAAACTAATAATGAAGATTTATAAAAATACGATAAAATGTATTTAAATATGGATAAATGATTTTTTTTATTTGCATTAATTATTTTTATGATTTTGACCCATGTTCTTTCACTGATATGCGTTAAAATTGTTAAATAACAAACGAAACCGTCAACGCCATCTATACGACAGTAGGCCAAAGCTAGTAGCGCCCTCTGATCGAGAATCAAATTTTCTTGATTTTCGAGGCACTTTTTTCCTTAGACTGTATCCATTACGGAGTTATATCTATCTTTGGTGCGAGCGATAAAGTTAGTTTTACATTATACGAACGTGTCTTGACGACAAATACGAACGTTTGCGAGATAATACGATGGAAAACAATTATGCACTACATCTGTACTATACGATTGTATGTGCATCCGGTGATTCCGGTTTATAGAGTTATCGGTCTTCAATGTTTATTAGTCTTTGGCAGTATTAAGCAGGTCACTCCGTCAGCTGACTTAACCTCGTTTTAGCGCTTGTCTTTATTGACGTAGCAACAGTCTATGCAGCCCAAAGAGGATATATAGGATAGAGTACTGTCATAGTAAATTTTGTAGCCACAGTAAATTCACTGCCATCTATCGACACACGATTAAAACTAAAAATGAATATGATTAAAAATACCATAAAATGTATTCATATATGGATAAATGATCGCATTTATTATTTTTATATGATTTTGACCCATGTTCTTTCACTGATATGCGTTAAAATCCATACTATAATAATATAAATACGAAAGTCTGTCTGTCTGTCTGTCTGTCTGTGTGATCCCTCTTCACGCTTAAACCGCTGAATCGATTTAGATGAAATTTGGCATACAGATAGGTTGAGTCCCGCCATCTATCCGAGAGTAAAAGTGGTGGCGCCATCTGTTCGAAAATCAAATTTTCTTGATGTATCCATCTAATACGGAGTTATATAAATCTTTGATGCAACCTAAAGGTCGCATTCCAGTTGAGACTGCATTAGCGTGCTGGTTAATTTGCAGCATTGCAGCCGCGGCGGCGTTGCGGCATTACTGCCGCAAATATCAAATCGAACATTTTTTTAAATAAAATTACCTTTTTGATAGTGTATGATATCTATTTCAGTTTATACCTTTTTGATGTTTACTGTAGCAACGCAGTCAACTGCATTACTGCAGCAGTATTGCAGCGCGACTTCACTGCCAACTGCATTATTGCCGCAAAGTTCCAAATCGATGTTGCTGCCCGGAGTTTTAACATTTGCGGCAGTAATTTCTCGCTCAATACTGCTGCAGTAATGTCTCGCCCAATGCTCAATACTCCTGCAGTAATGTCTCCCTCAATGCTCAATACTGCAGCAGTAATGTCTCGCTCAATGCTCAATACTGCTGCAGTAATGTCTCGCTCAATGCTCAATACTGCAGCAGTAATGCTAATGAAGTCTGATTCCGTACGGTACTTACATTAATAAAGGTGACATTCGGATTCAGACTGCACCAGCGTTACTGCTGCAGTATTTCTGTTCGAATAGGGTATTACACTGTTTTTAAAATAAATTATTTCACACCATGCATGAAATAAAGCACCAGATAATTATTAGAAAATTATAGATAGCAGTTATTATATTTAATCAATCGGATTGAAGTATAAAAAGTAGGTCAGTTGACCGTGACGTCATTATGTAATGTTTCATATAAATTCCATATTAGCAAATCGTTTTGACAGTTCTAAATAAATAAAAAACCGGCCAAGTGCGAGTCGGACTCGCGCACGAAGGGTTCCGTACCATTGCGCAAAAAAACAGCAAAAAAAATCACGTTAGTTGTATGGGAGCCCCACTTAAATATTTATTTTATTCTGTTTTTAGTATTTTTTGTTATAGCGGCAACAGAAATACATCATCTGTGAAAATTTCAAGTGTCTAGCTATCACGGTTCATGAGATACAGCCTGGTGACAGACAGACAGACGGTCAGACGGACAGCGGAGTCTTAGTAATAGGGTCCCGTTTTTACCCTTTGGGTACGGAACCCTAAAAAGAAACTGATTTGACTAGTACGAGAATACCCTATTGTCTAGCATCCAGGACGACCATTGATTTGACATTTGCTGCAGCAATGCTGCAAATTACTTTTTTCGATTTAGATTTTTCTTTTTGTCTTTAAATCCGAAATTATATGTGGTATTTTCTATAAAAAGGGACCTTATTGTCGATGGCGCTTACGCCATTATAAACGATGCTCCTATGTAAATACAATGCCGCGCGACGCTGTGGGCGTAAGCGCCATCGACAATAAGGTCCCTTTTCATAGAAAATGCCCCATATTAATTCTAGATACTGGTCTTCTAGATACATGGGCTTATTTAGATTATGCCTAACCTTGGGCTACTATCTTTAAAACTGGCGTTCCCAATTTAGAAGCATTGGATTTAAATGTATGTAAAAATAAACCATAGCGGAGATAACTATTATCAAGATTAGATTTAACCTTATTATTTAAATCTTACAACTTAATCCTATTACTTAAAACCTTACCTATAGATAGTACCTTTAATAAATAATAAGATATCACAAAATAGTTATGACCTCACGAAGTAAAAAAAGCTAAAAGTGCGTGAATATGTTACTTATTTCGTTTGCCAAATTGCCAATTAGATGTTAACCAAACCAAACTCTAACCAAACACTTTTTTTTCGATAAATTCGTAAATTAAGAGGTTTTGCGATTTGGTCATTGCATGGAACATACTAAAAATACCGGCCAAGTGCGAGTCGGACTCGCGCACGAAGGGTTCCGTGCCATTAAAAAACGGCAAAAAAATCACGTTTGATGTATGGGAGCAACCTTAAATATTTATTTTATTCTATTTTTAGTATTTGTTGTTATAGCGGCAACAGAAATACATCATCTGTGAAAATTTCAACTGTCTAGCTATCACGGTTCATGGCCTGGTGACAAACGGACAGACAAACAGACAGCGAAGTCTTAGTAATAGGGTCCCGTTTTTACCCTTTGGGTACAGAACCCTAAAAAATATCAGGCGAAGTTAGGTACGGGTAGCAAAGTTAAGTTATTTTAGAATATTTCGTTATTGATACAGTCACGCCCCGTGATTGTTGAGCTATTGGGTCCTAGTTAAATTGGTTGTAAAATACTTACGGTATTGAATGTCCAATTTAGCTGGAACCCAAATTAGTTGTTCAATACTTACGCTATGAAATATCCAATTTTGCTGGAACCCATATTAGTTGCTCAATACTTACGCTATGGAATGTCCAATTTTGCTGGAACCCAAATTGGTTGCTCAATACTTACGCTATGGAATGTCCAATTTAGCTGGAACCCAAATTGGTTGCTCAATACTTACGCTATATGGAATGTCCAATTTAGCTGGAACCCAAATTGGTTGCTCAATACTTACGCTATATGGAATGTCCAATTTAGCTGGAACCCAAAATGGCTCAGCAATCACGGAGGTGACTCTACATACCTACATTTTAATAAAAACCTAATTAGCGTAAAATAAGTCTTAAATTTACCTCCGACTCCGATTTACTTATTAATTTAGTTTTTATTTTTCCGAGTTTTAAAACTTAGTCCCGTCGTTGTGAATAATAATGAGTAAAAATCGTGAAAGTTTAAATCAGTGTGTTATATTATCTAATTAGCTCCAGAGTAGGTTGTCTGTGGAAATATGTGAAGCCACTCGACCGTCTTCACTTATATTAGTTATATTATATGTCTTTCCAAAACAAATCAAATGAAGACCACAAGCTTGAAGAACAGAATAAGCAATAGTATAATCATAGCTATGGCTTCCTTGGCTTTTAAAAATGTGGACGTCTTTAATGAAAAAATGATTTAATTAAAATCGGGCAGATATCCACAGTCAGAGAAATAGTCCCGTGATTGTGTGATTCATCATTTTTAGGGTTCCTTAGCTCCTTTGATTCATGTGATCCTGGTACTTATCGGAAAGATTGGTAGTAGTAACTTTAGTTTTTAGGGTTCCGTACCCAAAGGGTAAAAACTAAGACTCCGCTATCCGTCTGTCTGTCACCAGGCTTTATCTCATGAACCGTGATAGCTAGACAGTTGAAATTTTCACAGATGATGTATTTCTGTTGCCGCTATAACAACAAATACTAAAAAGTACGGAACCTTCGGTGGGCGAGTCCGACTCGCACTTGGTCGGTTTTAGAGTTCCGTACCCAAAGGGTAAAAACGGGACCCTATTACTAAGACTCCGCTGTCCGCACGTCTGTCTGTCTGTCCGTCTGTCGCCAGGCTGTATCTCATGAACCGTGATTTCACAGATGTATTTCTGTTGCCGCTATAACAACAAATAATAAAAACAGAATAAAAATAAATATTTAAGTGGGGCTCCCATACAAAAAACGTGATTTTTTTGCCGTTCTTTGCGTAATGGTACGGAACACTTCGTGAGCGAGTCCGACTCGCATTTGGCAGGTTTTTTTCTTTTCGTTCCGCGTTTGTCGATGTTCGTTTGTCGTCTTGGCTGAGCCCCAGGGCGCGCTTATAGTTTCTAAGATAAGAAGATAAAGCACAAACTCTCCCAGTAACACGTGTATAAACTGTGTTTTCTCTTATTTTCAGGCGGCACACTCCATATTTCGGTCAACCGGATTACAGAGTTTACGAACTCAATAAGCGGTTACAACAGAGGACAGAGGTGAGTTCATAGGTGACGACCGGTCTGGCCTAGTGGGTAGTGACCCTGCCTGTGAAGCCGATGGTCCTGGGTTCGAATCCCGGTAAGGGCATTTAATGCAATCCGCGACGCACTATAGCCTCCGGAGCTCAGTTGTAGAGTCTGGTCGCTGGCACGCCCTGCCGCCGCCACTCGTACTGCCGAGACGTGTCCGTTCCCACGCCGACTCACCCTCGAAGGACCAGGATAACTATCCACGAATTCGAATTAAACTAATTACGACACTTGTAAAAACTGACTTTTATTAATCGCGGTACAAGGTATAAAAATACTCCTAACACGGTAACTGAGAGTAGAACGACTGAGCACTTTAAACTTCTTCAGGTTTTCTTGAGGACTTTTTGATAGTAGAAGCTGCTTTTCCGATACTGTGCTTTCCCAGTCGTCCTTCCCTGTATTTATACGAAAATTTAAGAAAAGGAAAGCTCCTACGATAAGGAGATAAGATCGATTTCCATTCGTTCGATTCGAAGGGCTCTGATTGGCTAATGACGCTATCCGGCCGTCATCGCCTCGATTTTAGTTATCTCGTTATCGCTTACATTATGTTTACTTAATTAATCACGTAATTATCGAATTAAAACTTATGTATCCTAACATCTAAACCATTAGGCTTCTCGATTAGCGAATCTCTTCTGTTCTGCTCGGTAATACTCACACAATACGGGCTATTGTCCGCTCGCGTCGAGGACAATAGCGCGGGTTTTTTGCCCTTTCGCTGGCCGAATACAATACTTTGGCTAGGCCTATGACAATAGTACCTGCACTGATCGATAAACGATATTATTCTCTACGATTTCCACATACATTATTATGGTCGGATATTTATAATTTACGTGATATTTGATCGAACGTACTAACTCCATAGTAAAATCTGAGCGATATCGAAATGCTCGGCGGATTTTGTGTGACCAATGAGAAGTTGATCGTGCGTCCTGCTCATTCTTACCTATCCTTGTCTACATTTTCTTATGATTGGCTATAATTCGTGAGCCAATTAACGAATCTACATTTTAATCTCTTTCTAATGCTTTATCTCACTCTTTTTACTATGGGATTAGGAATTCAAGGGAAATAATTTGACCTTTTCTTATGAAATCGAATGAAACCTAGATACATAACTAATCCTAGGCTATAAAATAACGCGTATATACATGTTACTTACGAACTAATAACAATCTAGAGCGAATTTGCCTACCTAAACGATAAAATCTTTATTAAGAATACAATCTTAAACTATTCGATTTAAATTAACTTAGAATCATCTACTGTCGTGTTAGAGCGTCGCTAACATTTTGTCCCCGCAGTCGAAGACTCCTGGTGTCTGGGTTGCGACGCGATGACCGCAAGCCTACAGGTTGGCCTGCGTAGCGTCCCGTGCCTCGTCCTGATGTCTGCGGAGCGAACCCGTCCGTCGGGTCCATGGTAGACGATCTCGACGACTCCTTTGGGCCACACGCTACGTGGTCCGTTCGGCTCGGATATGATGACCACATCTCCCGGCTGGATCTGTCGCCCTCCGTCATCGGACGACTTGCGTGGTGCCAGAAGTGGGAAGTATTCCTTCGTCCAGCGCCGCCAGAAGTGGTCAGCTAGCGCCTGGGCAGCTTTCCATTGTCTCGTCTCGTTCTCATCGTAGGCTCCAATCATCGGTAGGTTAGCGTTTTGGAGCAAAAGAAAGTGTGCCGGTGTGAGACTTTCTTCGCTGTCCGGGTCTACGTTGACGTGTGTAAGCGGTCTTCGGTTGACGATATTTTCGATTTCGGTCAATATAGTTTCGAAAACTTCGGGTTTCGGGGCTCTAGTATTGAATGTATAGAGCATTGCTGTCTTCACGGTGCGCACCATGCGCTCCCAAGCTCCGCCTGCCGAGGGGTTGCCGGGGGGAATGAATTTCCAATTCATTCGCTGTTGCACGCCGTAGGTTTGTAGTTGCGGAAGCCATTGTCGGTAGGCCTCACGCAGCTCGTTCGATGCGGCCTTAAAGCACGTTGCGTTGTCGCTATACATGGTGCTCGGCCATCCTCGCCTCGCTGCGAAGCGACGTAGCGCGAGGAGTGCGCTGTCCGTTGACAGGCTGTATACGCTTTCCAAGTGTATGGCTCGTGTTGCTAGGCATGTGTACAGACACACCCAGCGCTTCTCTCGTCGTCGGCCTATGGTCACGTACATAGGACCTAGGTAATCTTGCGCGGTGTAGGTGAATGGCCTCTGGTAAGCCTGTAGTCGCTCGGGTGGTAGGTCGCCAAGAGGTTGCGCGCGCGGCAAGGCTCGGCGTAGCCTGCACAGCGCGCAATCTCGCGCCACAGCTTTCACGGTCGGTCGTAACTGCAAAATCCAATAATTTTGACGCAATTGATTTATAACGGCCTCGTTATGTATATGCGCTGATCGTCTGTGAGCTCGTAGGACCATTAATCTGGTAAATGGATCCCTTCCGTCTAATATAACAGGATGCAGTGATGAGTACAAGACTGGAGCGCTACCTAAGCGGGTTTTCATACGTAGCACGCCGTCATCGCTCAGCTCGGGTGCTAGAGTGTATAATCTCGATTTCTTCTCCAGTTCTCGTCCCGCGTTCAGTGTTCGTATCTCGTCCGGGAAGCTCCTCCGCTGACTATTTTGTAGCCACATATGCTCGGCTCGCTTAATGTGACTTACTTGAAGCTGTAGTCTTCTATTTCTCGTTTTCAATTTTTCTACGAATAGCAACACGTAGGCTGTAGAGTTGATTAGTCGATCGTAGTTACTGAAACGTCGTATGTCCGGTAACACGCTCGATGGGTCCGGTCTCGATGTAGTCGTAGTCAGCGTGGTCTCCGCCTTCACGTTAGACTTCTTTTCAGGGAGGTCTTCACTCGGTTTTTCAGTGATATTTTGACTCGGCCACTCCGCCTCGGGTCGGCGTAGAAATGGCGGGCCTTTATACCAATCGTCGTCGATGTCGATTTTCCTCGTCGGCTTGCCTCGTGTAGCGTGGTCTGCCGGGTTCACGTCGGTCGGCACGTACCTCCACGCTTGTCGGTCCGATTTTTCAGCTATTTCAGCTAAGCGGTGAGACACGAACGGCTTGTAGTTTCGTGCGTCGTCTCTGATCCATCCTAGCAGCACTTGCGAGTCCGTCCAATAACTTACTTTTTCAATATCGTATCTCTGTTCGTTTTTTATTGTGTCTGCCAGTCGGACTCCGATAATTGCAGCTGTCAGCTCCAGCCTCGGCACGGAAAGTACTTTCAGGGGACAAACCCTACTCTTACCCGCCGCCAGGCTGACCTGCACTTCGTGTTCCGCGTTCTCTATGCGCCAATACGCTACAGCGCAATATGCCTCGGTCGATGCGTCTGTAAAAATGTGTAGAGTGTACCTTGTTACTCTACTCGGCGACTCGTATTGCCTCGGAATGCGTAGAGTCGCTACAAATTTCAGTGCTTTCAGCCACTGAAAAAAGTCTTCGGCTTCTTCGTTCGGTAACGGTGCGTCCCATGTCGTCCCTTTCGCCCATACTCGTTGAAAAATAATCTTCGCGCTTATTACGTATTGTGCGATAAGTCCCATCGGGTCGTAAATGGACATTATCGCGCTAAGTAGCTCCCTTTTTGTCGGCAGTCGCTCGCGAGTCTTCACGGCCTCCGGTACACGCAGCATCTTCGTGTTGTAGCCTAGCGTATCGGTGCTAGGGTCCCAGGTCATACCTAGAACGGTCTGCTGTCTCTCGCCTAGATGCGTCGGCTCCTGTGCGTGCAATTCCGGCTCTATACTCGCTAGCAATCGTTCGCTGTTACTCGCGTAGCCTCGCAAGTGAAAGTTCCCTTCGGCGTGAGAGTCTCGTACCTGCGATGATATTCTTAACAGCTCGTTTTCGGTTTTGTATGACGCCACGTAGTCATCCATGTAGTGGTTGTTCTGGATATCGTAGACCGCCTCGGGATACTTATCTGCGTTATCGATCGCATTCCGGTTGCGCACGGAATGCGCGAGAAAAGGTGACGACACGTTCCCAAAACAAACTCGATTAAGTTTGTAAACCTGCGGCTCCATGTCTCTTCTTGTACCTCGCCACAAGAAGAGCTGGCTCTGTTGGTCCTCGGCTCGTATCTGGATCTGAAGAAACATCTCCTGTATGTCCGCTACTACTGCGAAGCTCCATTCGCGAAACCTCAGTAGTATGCCTAACAGGCTCTGTAGCAAGTCCGGTCCCGCTAAGATGTAATCATTCAGACTGTTTCCTTGGCTTTTTGCTGCGCAGTCGAATACGGCTCTCCCCTTTCCTTTGTTGAGGTTAAACACGCTGAAATGCGGCAAAAACCAAGTTCGATCGGTTTGTGGTGGTTCCATTATGCGTTCAGCATATCCTTTTTGTAGTAACTTCCGTATCTGGGCTGCGTAGTCCGCGGCAAAGTCCTTATCGCGTCGCATTCGCGATTCCAGATTATGCAATCTCGATCGTGCCATTGCATAACTCGGTGGTAGCTTCACTTCGTCGGACGCCCACAGTTGTCCTACCTCGTACCGGCCTCTCGTAGTTTTGCGTACCGTAGCGTTGAATATGTCGATGGCTCGCTGATCGCTCGGACTTACATTTTCTTTCTGTGTTACTCCAAGCGCCTCGATCGACCAATGTTTCTTCACTTGCTCGTTCAAGTCTTCGTCGTCGGTACGACAATGCATGACTGTTTGCTCGACGGTACGAATTATACGCGGCATTCTTCCGAAAAATGCCCATCCCAATGGAGTCTTCATCGCGCACGGCTCGTCCTCGCCGCCCTGCCTTATCTCCATGGGAGTTATTAAATGACTAAAGTCACCTCCAATCAGCATCTGTGGTACTCCCGTACCTGTGTAGCACTCGTCTCCTAGGTCTGCGAGATGCTCGTACTTCATTAACTCGGCTTTATTGAGCGACTGCGATCTGATTCCCAAACCTTCTACTGTTTTTACGACGATCCCGTGTGCGGTGCCTCCTCGTGCAGATCTCACTGTTGCCTTTACCGTTTGCGTGATTGATGTATGCTTCAGATTGCGTATTCCGCGGATACAGAGGGGCTCGTCCTCGCCCACTGCTCCTATCTCGTCCGCGACATCTTGATCTATCATTGATAGCGTCGATCCGTCGTCTAAAAAGGCAAAAATTTGAACTGTACCTTTCGGGCCTGTTACCGTAACAGGTAGCACCTTGAGCAGCACGTTATAGTTCGGGGTCGATGACACGTACACGCGTGGGTCGTTGTCCTCTCGTTCTGAGGGCCGCGGCTCCGCTCTCGCCGCTGGCTCGACCGATGACGTAACTCTCGGAGGGGCAACCGCTCGTTGCGCAGACAGAGTTACCGCCATTGTAGTGTCTTCGTTTGACTCCTGCATCGGGTCAGCATGGAGTAATCGATGATGCACGTGCGGGCAGCCTGCCACGCCACACGCTTTCGCCTTACATTGAATCTTGAGATGTTTCGCGTCCATACATCTGTAGCAGATCCTGTTCAGCTTCGCCCATTCCCATCTCGCTCCTATGCTCTGTGTGGCGAGCTTACGACAGTCCGGTGTCGAATGATTGCCCCCACAATACAGGCACGTTGACTTCGCGACGTTTACATGACGAGCAGCGTACGTGACTTTCGGGCCAATCGCGTAGCGGCTCGCGTTCGCGGTAGCCGGAGTGGGGTAGCGCGGCGCGGATGCAGTCAGTCGAGCGCCGGTCGCGCGCGCGTGCGGCGGTGCATACGGGGTCTGCGCGCGCCTCGGGGCCGCGCGAGCGTGACAGAACGACATCTCTTGCTCGCTCTCCTCCATCAGGAAATCCGCGAGTTGTAGAATCTCCGGATTGTCGATGTCCCGATGCCTGGCTGCATAGTCGCACCATCTGCTGCGTAAATGAGGCGATAATCGGTCCGTGACTTCTCGTATGAGCATCGGATTATCGGCATAGTGTCTTCGGTCGACGTCTATGATTGTTGACACTATGTTCATAATCTTGATTGCGAAAGTGTTGAGATCGTTCGCGCTCGGTCCCAACTGCGGCAGTCTTCGCAAATCTTCGATCGCCTTGTCCAAAAGCACTTCGCTTCGGCCAAACTGCTTCTTCAATATCCGCATTATCATGTCTGGTTTCGTAGCGGTCGATAGGACGTGTGACACGCACGTCTTCGCGTCCCCGCGTAACGCCATACGCAGTCTCGCGACGTTTTCGTAGTCCGTAAACTTGTATCTCTTCGACGTCTCGGTGTACGTATTGTAGAAACTTCGCCACTCACTTACATCGCCGTAGAAGTGGGGCAACTCGAATATATCTTTCGGTGCCGGACGAGCCGCCATTTGCATTCTCTCGAATAACTGCAGCATAGACTCCGCAACCGTACCTTCGTTCGTGAGCTGCGTACGTGCCGTGTGCGGCGTACGGGGCTCGTCCGGTGGCGATAACGATCGCCGACGATCCTCGCGGCTCGGTGAGCGACGTCGAATATGCCGCTCCGCCTGCGTAGGTCGCCTGGGAGTGTCGTAGTCTGGCGGTGGCTCGTTGGCTAACCTTTTGTTGGACTTGACGGGCTCGGTTCGCGTCTTGTCCTGCGATTCGTCCATCCACTTAAGGATTCTTCTTTGTTTTTGCGGCTCGATGTCGTCTGGATCGGAAACCGCGTCGGTCGTACTACCTTCTGCACGTATTTGCAGCTTCTGGGTTTCTAGCCGCTTACGAATTAAGTCGGCTTCGAGTTGTAACTCCTTTTTCTTGATCGCCGCTAGCCGCTCGTCCGCTTCCAACTCGATCTGGGAGACTCTGGCTTCGACGATAGTACTCGCGCACGAACGCACGGAATGAGAGCGGGTAGGGGCATACGGGGTGCTTGCCTCCCTAGGAGTTACCTGCGGTTGTGACGTCGTATAGTCTCTGGTGACTGTCTTCGGATGACGTGACGGTATCGGTGTCGGTCTCGATAGACGCCGTAAGCGCTTCTTGAGATCCTTGCTCCACAGCATCATTGTATCTTGCGATGGAGACCTCGGTGGCCTCGGTAAGTCCCCAAACCTGGGTTCGATCGGTGGTAGCGCGGCCGCTGCGCCGAGCGGCTCGGCACTCGCAGCGCGCTGATTGGTCCTTTCTGCGCCGGTCGACTCGGCAGGTGGAGGGGAGAGACGCTCCGCGTCGGCGCCTCCGGCCCTCTCTGCAGCTACGCGGGCGAGCTCACGCGCTTGAGCCGCCGCCGCGCCCTCGTCTAGGAAGCGCTGCCTGTCTTCGTCGATCCGCGACGCTGACTTCGACCTCGTTTTTACCATATTGAGAGACATGGGCTTGAACACGACGTCTCGATGGGCTGACAGGAAATCCGGCTCCTCGAAGGACCAGAAAATAATGCAATCCGCGACGCACTATAGCCTCCGGAGCTCAGTTGTAGAGTCTGGTCGCTGGCACGCCCTGCCGCCGCCACTCGTACTGCCGAGACGTGTCCGTTCCCACGCCGACTCACCCTCGAAGGACCAGGATAACTATCCACGAATTCGAATTAAACTAATTACGACACTTGTAAAAACTGACTTTTATTAATCGCGGTACAAGGTATAAAAATACTCCTAACACGGTAACTGAGAGTAGAACGACTGAGCACTTTAAACTTCTTCAGGTTTTCTTGAGGACTTTTTGATAGTAGAAGCTGCTTTTCCGATACTGTGCTTTCCCAGTCGTCCTTCCCTGTATTTATACGAAAATTTAAGAAAAGGAAAGCTCCTACGATAAGGAGATAAGATCGATTTCCATTCGTTCGATTCGAAGGGCTCTGATTGGCTAATGACGCTATCCGGCCGTCATCGCCTCGATTTTAGTTATCTCGTTATCGCTTACATTATGTTTACTTAATTAATCACGTAATTATCGAATTAAAACTTATGTATCCTAACATCTAAACCATTAGGCTTCTCGATTAGCGAATCTCTTCTGTTCTGCTCGGTAATACTCACACAATACGGGCTATTGTCCGCTCGCGTCGAGGACAATAGCGCGGGTTTTTTGCCCTTTCGCTGGCCGAATACAATACTTTGGCTAGGCCTATGACAATAGTACCTGCACTGATCGATAAACGATATTATTCTCTACGATTTCCACATACATTATTATGGTCGGATATTTATAATTTACGTGATATTTGATCGAACGTACTAACTCCATAGTAAAATCTGAGCGATATCGAAATGCTCGGCGGATTTTGTGTGACCAATGAGAAGTTGATCGTGCGTCCTGCTCATTCTTACCTATCCTTGTCTACATTTTCTTATGATTGGCTATAATTCGTGAGCCAATTAACGAATCTACATTTTAATCTCTTTCTAATGCTTTATCTCACTCTTTTTACTATGGGATTAGGAATTCAAGGGAAATAATTTGACCTTTTCTTATGAAATCGAATGAAACCTAGATACATAACTAATCCTAGGCTATAAAATAACGCGTATATACATGTTACTTACGAACTAATAACAATCTAGAGCGAATTTGCCTACCTAAACGATAAAATCTTTATTAAGAATACAATCTTAAACTATTCGATTTAAATTAACTTAGAATCATCTACTGTCGTGTTAGAGCGTCGCTAACAGCATTTATTTGTGTGATGAGCACAGATATTTGTTCCTGAGTCTTGGGTGTTTTCTATGTATTTATGTATTTGTATATTATATATATCGTTGTCTAAGTACCCACAACACAAGCCTTCTTGAGCTTACTGTGGGACTTAGTCAATCTGTGTAAGAATGTCCTATAATATTTATTATATAGATACCATATATTTGTGACGTTTTCAACCAAAAGGTACCACATTATCGCTTGTTGATAAGGTTGATTTCTAATATGGAACTATATATGGAAATATCGCCTTACTGACAAGCGACAATAAGTACCCTTTCGGTTGAAAATGGCACATATATGTGTAAATATAGTATCATAGTAAATATAATATCATAGAGTAACTTATACTAGAGCGGTACTGTCATAGTAAATTTTGTAACCCCAGTAAATTCATTGCCATCTGTCGACACACTTTAAAACTAAAAATGAAGATTTATAAAAATACGATAAAATGTATTTCAATATGGATAAATGATTTTTTTTATTAAATTTGCATTAATTATTTTTATGATTTTGACCCATGTTCTTTCACTGATATGCGTTAAAATTGTTAAATAACAAACGAAACCGTCAACGCCATCTATACGACAGTAAGCCAAAGCTAGTAGCGCCCTCTGAACGAGAATCAAATTTTCTTGATTTTCGAAGCACGTTTTTACCTTAGACTGTATCCATCTATTACGGAGTTATATCTATCTTTGATAGTAGTGTGTAAATATAGTATCATATTTGTGTCATATTTACTCTTTACAATCCTGCACCAAACTAACTGTCTCTGTTTAGCCTAATGGTTGACTGGTAGAGAATGCCTCAAGGCGTTAAGTCCGCCATTTGTACTCTTTTTGTGTAAATTTGTGCAATAAAGTTTAAATAAATAAATATATAGACAATAGAAAATGTCTCTTAAAATTTAGTCGAACCCAGCTAGAATAGGACCAAGCTAACTTTGTACAAACTTGGCAGTAAGAATGCATGTATACTATTACTATCCCTATTTGCTATGTGCACGACTGGTGCTGCCCTCACTTTGTCGGCTTTTCTACGTTCAATCTTATGCAGTAAAATTAGTTCCAACGGCTGCCGCTAGCATTAATGTTTGTGACAATCAGCGCCATGTCTCCCTCCAACGACTTCGCACCTTGCCAATAAGCTTCCATACTTGACGTAGTACTTACATGAAAACGTGTCTTAAACTATGCTCAGGAATTTGGGGCCCTTTTAGAATGTAAAGATTAACTAAAGAAAGCTCACTGTTACTGTCTGCCCTTCGCGGCCCTTGACGATCGGAGTCTCCATAAGGGGGCCCTGAGCACGGGCCCCGTGTGCCCTTATGGTAAAGACGGTACTGCATTAAAGTAATATTTCTATGAAACATTGACGATTATATGACACTTCGACACTTTGTTCTGTCAAAGTCGGTGCAGGGTTTAGTTGAGGTGGACTAAAGCGTTTTACATATAATTCAGAATCTTAACTTCGAAATCGTAAAAGCCAATCTTATTAAAAAATAGAATAAAATAAATAAATAATCTAAAATTATTCTTATTCTTATTCTTAAAACTATCGCATTATACGGGAGTTGTCAGTCTTCTCTATTTACTAGCCTCTGCCTAAACAAACAAACATATTTGAGGAATGGAAATGGATGAAATATTGGTAAAAAGAAACTATAAGTAGATTAAAAATAAACACACAACTGAAACTCAATCAGCTGAGTGATAATAGTTAGAAGATAGTATTTTTAAAAACAGCAATATTAAAAACCGGCCAAGTGCGAGTCGGACTCACACACGAAAGGTTCTGTACCATTAACTATAAAAACGGTCACCCATCCAAGTACTGACCCCGCCCGACGTTGCTTAACTTCGGTCAAAAATCACGTTTGTTGTATGGGAGCCCCACTTAAATCTCTATTTTATTCTGTTTTTAGTATTTGTTGTTATAGCGGCAACCGAAATACATCATCTGTGAAAATTTCAGCTGTCTCTAGCTATCACAGATCACGAGATACAGCCTGGTGACAGACAGACAGACGGACAGACGGACGGACAGTCGGACAGCGGAGTCTTAGTAATAGGGTCCCGTTTTTACCCTTTGGGTACGGAACTCTAAAAAAGCAATAAAGTAGTTTTCTAATACTACTAGCGACATCTATTACCGCAGCGGCGGACATACAACATTGATATTAACGCCATCTGTGCTCATAAACATCTGGTTAGTTTTATCAAGCTTTTTCGGTAATATAAACAAAGTAATAATCACTTTTTGATCCGTTTTCAAATGATCTCACTGTATTACTTTAGTCATAGAGTAACTTATACTAGAGCGGTACTGTCATAGTAAATTTTGTAACCCCAGTAAATTCACTGCCATCTGTCGACACACTTTAAAACTAAAATTGAAGATTTGTAAAAATACGATAAAATGTATTTAAATATACTTAGATAAAAGATTTTTTTTATTTGCATTAATTATTTTGATGATTTTGACCCATGTTATTTCACTGATATGCGTTAAAATTGTTAAATAACAAACGAAACCGTCAACGCCATCTATACGACTGTAGGCCAAAACTAGTAGCGCCCTCTGAACGAGAATCAAATTTTCTTGATTTTCGAGGCACGTTTTTTCCTTAGACTGTATCCATCTATTACGGAGTTATATCTATTTTTGATCACACTATCTATTAAATAAAACCGCGTCAAAATCCGTTGCATAGTTTTAAAGATCTAAGCATACATAGGGACAGACATACATACAGACAGCAGAAAGCGACTTTGTTTTATACTATGTAGTGAAGAGAATATAATAATAAAATAAGTTCGTTGGTTAAATGTTAAAATCTACAAGTTTACAAACATAACATATGTTAGGAGTGTTAGGGTCGGCAACGCGCGTGTAATATCTCCGGTGTTGCAGGCGCCCATAGCTAGGCTACGGTAACTGCTTACCAAAGATAGATATAACTCCGTAATAGATGGATACAGTCTAAGGAAAAAACGTGCCTCGAAAATCAAGAAAATTTGATTCTCGCTCAGAGGGCGCTACTAGCTTTGGCCTACTGTCGTATAGATGGCGTTGACGATTTCGTTTGTTATTTAACAATTTTAACGCATATCAGTGAAAGAACATGGATCAAAATCATAAAAATAATTAATGCAAATAAAAAAAATCATTTATCCGTATTTAAATACATTTTATCGCATTTTTATAAATCTTCATTTTCAGTTTTAAAGTGTGTCGATAGATGGCAGTGAATTTACTGTAGTTACAAAATTTACTATGACAGTACCGCTCTAGTATAAGTTACTCTATGCTGCTTACCATCAGGCGGGCCGTATGCTTGATTGCCAACGACGTGGTATAAAAAAAATAACATGACAAAAGCATGTAGGTTCAATATATAAGCATAGAGTAACTATCTATCTTTATATTATATCTATCTTTGATATAAGTAAGTACTCATACCTTGCTACCTACAAAAATATGATATTTCCTAGGAATGTTGTTTTATGGACATTTACAATCTTGATAACTGGTGCAACTGCAACGTGTATGTACCTAAGGCACGACTATGTATTAAATTTTATGTTAGGTTTAGGTTACAGTATGGAAATTGCCATTTCGGTGAAAAAAAGTCGGCTAATTTCATTTCTCAGCCAACTTATACCAAAGTGTTTGGTTGGGAAACTAACGTTTACCATATTTATATTAGAATAGATGCATAGTTGTATATTTCATGGGGGGACAGTTTGTATTAATTAATTTATTTTACGTTTAGTTTTACTCGTTTACTTTTCGTATCTGGAAAAACATCGATTTAAACCAGAACATTGTGCAACATGGGGCGTAAGTTAAATATTGCAAACGAGTGTATAATATATACCTAGTTAAATCGCGACGGCTTGCCGGTGCGATTTATAGACTCGAGTTTGCAATATTATTACGCCCCGAGTTACACACAATGTTTTTCATCACACTTGCAATACAAAAATGAACTAAAAAGACAAAAAACTTTTAATTATAATACTAGAATTTTCATAACTCCCTAGGGAAAACGCTTTTTCTATAGTTCCCACACATTCACATTTACTGAGCGAGTGTGATGAAAAATAAATAAAACTGTGCACATGCCCGTATCATATTTTGAGAAAAATATAAAACTATGTAATATATTATAATTTTTAGTACCAGGAGCCCATAAGTAACGCGAAACTCTAACATTTCAGGACTCAGACAACCTCTGGTGGGACGCGTTCGCGACGGAGTTTTTCGAGGACGACGCGACGTTAACGCTCACCTTCTGTTTAGAAGATGGACCTAAGAGATACAGTAAGTATATTTGCTAATAACAGAAATTACAACTAGTGGCTTTGTGACCTCGCGATAAGCTTAAAAAATGAAACAAACAAAAAACATTGATTTTTTTTTCCTAACCAGAATCTAAGACAATCGATCGTCGTGGAAGTTTAAACTCACTACCTCGGCTATTTTCTGCTCTTTAAAAGGTTAAAATATGATGGAGCACACAAATATCAGTCCAGTCTGAAAGTATTTACAAAAACGTCACGGTCAAATCACCTACTTTTTTATTAAAACATAAAAAATTTATTAACAAAAAAAAAAAAACAAAAAGGCATACCATCAGATCCACAGCGCAGGCTTCGTCACATTACAATAAGCTCATCCACCTCAGGTTTCGTCAAAACAGAACGTTTACAAAAATGTTAAATTGTGGTATTTTCTATAAAAATGGACCTTATTGTCGATGGCGCTTATAAATACAATGCCGCGCGACTCTGTGCGGCGTAAGCGCCATCGACAATAAGGTCCCTTTTCATAGAAAATGCCCCATATTAATTCTAGATACTGGTCTTCTAGATACATGGGCTTATTTAGATTATGCCTAACCTTGGGCCACTATCCTCAAAACTGGCGTTCCCAATTTAGCAGCATTGGATTTCTTCATTGGATCATTGGATCGATGTTCTGATACATTGGCTTTTAGACTAGCAAGAACTTATATGCAATCATAGAGTAACTTATACTAGAGTGGTACTGTCATAGTAAATTTTGTAACCCCAGTAAATTCACTGCCATCTGTCGACACACTTTAAAACTAAAAATGAAGATTTATAAAAATACGATAAAATGTATTTAAATATGGATAAATGATTTTTTTTATTTGCATTAATTATTTTTATGATTTGACCCATGTTCTTTCACTGATATGCGTTAAAATTGTTAAATAACAAACGAAACCGTCAACGCCATCTATACGACAGTAGGCCAAGGCTAGTAGCGCCCTCTGAACGAGAATCAAATTTTCTTGATTTTCGAAGCACGTTTTTTCCTTAGACTGTATCCATCTATTACGGAGTTATATCTATCTTTGATGCAATTTACGTTACATTGCGGTATCTGATCAAACTTTTGAATGCAGTTTACCTCAGAAGTCGGCAATGCAACGTTAATTGCATGCAAGTTCTTGCTAGTCTAAACCTCGCTTAACATCCGACGAAATAGTACTTTTATTTGTTTTTGATTATAACTCTTAGGGCCGGTACAAACGAACTTGTATGTGAACTGCACGCAGACCTGGCTGCAAAAAATATGCAGTCGGGTTAAAGTCCCTGTATCGGCCCTTACTGGAACACTAAACGTAATTTACCTAGTCCATAAGGCGATATTTCTTCAACATACACTCTCTTATCCAATCACAAGCAAAAACAATCACTAATACATTTCCTTTTCACATTTCAGCAATAGGAAGGACGCTGATACCGCGCTACTTCCGCAGTATATACGAGGGCGGAGTCTCAGAGCTGTATTACACGATGCGGCAACCCAAGGAGTCCTTCCACAACACCAGCATCACGCTGGACTGCGACCACTGTACGATGGTCACGCACCACGGCAAACCCATGTTCACTAAGGTAAGCAGGACCTAGGGCTGTACCCTGCGGTACCCCATAAAGTGCTTCCAGAATACTAAGCGACTCTTAAAAGGCCTTTGACATGGTCAAGCTTTATGGAAAACCCATGTTCACTAAAGTCAGCTGGTCCTAGTGCGGCACCCCGTAAAATCCTTCCAAAACACTGAGCTACTCTAAGGCCTTTGACAATATCAGCATCAGAGACTGCGACCACTGTACGATGGTCACCCGTGTTCACTAACGTTAGAGCGTCCTAGAAGTGTACCCTGAGGCAACCCAAGAAATCGTTTTAGAAAACTGCAAATCACCACTGAAAAAAAAAGAAAGAAACCGTATAAATTCCAGTAAGGCCTATAATTAAGTAGCTTTCCCTCTGTGTTGGAAGGTCAGATAGCAGTCGCTTTCGTAAAAACTGATGCCTACACCAATTCTTGGGATTAGTTGCCAAGTAGACACCAGGCTCCCTTGAGTTATGGCAAAAAGCCGGCACAACGCGAGGAAGATGGCTTTCAATCTTTGAATAGTGAAAAGGGCCGATTTTGTAGTTTTTTCGTCATCAAGCAGGTTATTAAGTTTCGCGGAATTGTGACCATCGACATATAAGGAACTTGCACGATTTAAAAAAGTAGTTTATTACAGCAAATGCACTACACTGTGCCAGATTGATAGTGATAGTTTATTCCATCATCTAGATCCAGTTTGGCCGAAAATATTGTTGTACCATATTAATGTTTTACCTGTCATTTCCAGGTGTGCACAGAAGGTCGGCTGATCCTCGAGTTCACATTCGATGACCTGATGCGCATCAAGTCCTGGCACATGGCGGTCCGCGCTCATCGAGAGCTCATCCCGCGGCAGGCCGTCCATCCGCCGGACCATGCCGCCCTGGACCAGCTCTCCAAGAACATCACACGTCAGGGCATCACCAACTCCACGCTCAACTACTTGAGGGTCAGTATTTGCTTGACCAACTATAGACCACACTACCACAGGGCGGACACGCTATACATCAAAAACCGGCCAAGTGCGAGTCGGACTCGCCCACCGAGGGTTCCGTACTTTTTATTATTTCTTGTTAAAGCGGGAACAGAAACACATCATCTGTGAAAATTTCAACTGTTTAGCTATCACGGTTCATGAGATACAGCCTGGTGACAGACAGACAGACGGACAGCGGAGTTTAAGTAATAGGGTCCCTTTTTTACCCTTTGTGTACGGAACCCTAAAAATCACTTGCGTTTCTATGTGTGAACGGCACGCCTGTATACGCGTCATGCGTCATAGTGTGAGTAAGTTGCTTAAAAACAGTACTGAGCGGCCGGCAAACGGCCGTCAATCTGGTGTCGCGGGGCGAGGTCATTCGAGTCGGGGCGGGGCGGTGCGTGGCCGTTCTGTATGATAATACTATTACTTATTCTGTGACAATGCAGTGTTGGCCGAAACGTTAATGCAATTGTTTACGTCAACTGTCGTACGTTTTTACGGCAAACTGCATTTTGTATTGTGCAGCGCCACCTAGTTTCGTATCCCCTAACTACCTGCATGAAAATCAAATGGTACCGTCAAGTAATAAAATTGTCTAAATTTCAGTTATGCGTGATCCTGGAGCCGATGCAGGAGCTGATGTCGCGGCACAAAGCGTACGCGCTGTCGCCGCGGGACTGCCTCAAGACCACGCTCTTCCAGAAGTGGCAGCGGATGGTCGCACCCCCTGGTGAGTCATGTGCTCCTGGTATCTGACTCCATTATACGGCACAAGGCGTACGCGCTGTCGCCGCGGGACTGCCTCAAGACCACGCTCTTCCAGAAGTGGCAGCGGATGGTCGCACCCCCTGGTGAGTCATGTGCTCCTGGTATCTGACTCCATTATACGGCACAAGGCGTACGCGCTGTCGCAGCGGGACTGCCTCAAGACCACGCTCTTCCAGAAGTGGCAGCGGATGGTCGCACCCCCTGGTGAGTCATGTGCTCCTGGTATCTGACTCCATTATACGGCACAAGGCGTACGCGCTGTCGCCGCGGGACTGCCTCAAGACCACGCTCTTCCAGAAGTGGCAGCGGATGGTCGCACCCCCTGGTGAGTCATGTGCTCCTGGTATCTGACTCCATTATACGGCACAAGGCGTACGCGCTGTCGCAGCGGGACTGCCTCAAGACCACGCTCTTCCAGAAGTGGCAGCGGATGGTCGCACCCCCTGGTGAGTCATGTGCTCCTGGTATCTGACTCCATTATACGGCACAAGGCGTACGCGCTGTCGCCGCGGGACTGCCTCAAGACCACGCTCTTCCAGAAGTGGCAGCGGATGGTCGCACCCCCTGGTGAGTCATGTGCTCCTGGTATCTGACTCCATTATACGGCACAAGGCGTACGCGCTGTCGCCGCGGGACTGCCTCAAGACCACGCTCTTCCAGAAGTGGCAGCGGATGGTCGCACCCCCTGGTGAGTCATGAGCTCCTGGTATCTGACTCCATTATACGGCACAAGGCGTACGCGCTGTCGCCGCGGGACTGCCTCAAGACCACGCTCTTCCAGAAGTGGCAGCGGATGGTCGCACCCCCTGGTGAGTCATGAGCTCCTGGTATCTGATTCCATTATATGGCACAAGGCGTACGCGCTGTCGCCGCGGGACTGCCTCAAGACCACGCTCTTCCAGAAGTGGCAGCGGATGGTCGCACCCCCTGGTGAGTTATGTGCTCCTGGTATTATAATAAGACGTCCTAGCCTACAAAGCTGGAGGTCCCAGGTTCAAATCTCTGTAAAGGCATATCTCTATTTGTGGGTTCATCACGAATGTTCCTGAGTCACTTACAATCACTATACACGTATCACTCGCACTCGGGGTTGGTACTCGCAGTCCGCATCCGTACGCTTATGCACAAGGCTTGAAGCTTTGTTAAGGTGGTTCGACTAGGTTACCCAAAGCTTAAAATGCACTAAACATGACGGCACTGCAAATCCCGCGCGCCGATGGTCGGCCAGGCAACGTCGCCAACGTCATAGAGAGGCAACGTCGCACGCAACGTATTTGTACACGACATTTGTGACACACACATACGTAAAATTTATGAAAAGATTACGTCGATTTATGTATGATTTCTGTATGAAATAAAGTTTTTCTATTAATTCAGCGCAAACGAATATTCGAAAGTAGATAAATGAGCAAATATTTGTGTAGTAATAGTGTGTAGTGTCTTAATTAAAGTCGATTGAATTTTGTATGAAAATCGAACCACCTTAATCGTTATGGAGCAAACATGTCGAGGGATCTTCTTAAATACGCGAGTGATATGCTAATATATTGAATATATCAGTGTGTTGGTCGAAATGATGTTAATATAAGTAACATGTTGTCTCTCTCACACCCGCAGAGTCGCAGCGGCCGGCGAGCAAGCGGCGCAAGCGCAAGGGCAGCGCGGGCGCCAACGCCGCGCCCCCCGCGCCCGCCAAGAAGCGCTCCCCCGGACCCAACTTCAGCCTCGCCTCACAGGTACACCACTACCACTACCAACTATCACTACACATACACAATAGGGGTCATCCATTCATTACATCATACCAAATTTTTATTTTTAGAGGGGTCTAAAAATAAAAATTTGGTATGGCCCCCCCCTCCCCTTCTTGTCACACTTTTTCTTAGGAAAGAGATAGGTCTTTGATACATACTGTCACACTTGGTATGACCCCTCATCCCTCTGTTATTAGGGTTGGCACAACTTCTTTTCTTGATGGACTTGAGGGCGGTGTTGCCCGTAGCCAATGTCACGGAAAAGGGTAGGAACAAAATAAATGCTCTTAGAGCACGACGCTGTTCGGTGGTTGTTGTAGTTGTCTCGTAAAACCGATAGCTGGATTTTACGAGAAGCACGTGGACTACCGGCCGTTGACTCCAAAATGGTGGTTAAACACGCTTTGAGATTAATTCTCCATTCACTGCACACTACCACATTAGATTATTGTATAATAGAGCTATCGATATTACACTTTAAACAATATTAATGAGCAAAAAACAAAGGAATTAATCACGAGGCTACTATCAAGATGGCGTTCGACCCGGAAGTCCTTGGCACAACTTGACGTCCTTTCGCGTGCACGACCACAGATAAGATAATGACTCGAACATGAATCTAGTATAACTGGATCGGGCGTGAGGGGTAATGACCGAACGGGATAGTCTTATGTATCTTTTAGTAGGAGTAGCAGAGAAAGCGCTGTTATTGTTTGTCCTTGTCACAGTCCCACTTTTTTTTTTATTACCCACCGTAAATTTAGTATGGTTTATGGCAACAAATCTAACCGACTAATCATTGTCGCATTACGTATGTTTCGTCCCTCACGGGCGCACGCGTGCGTATAGCTCATCTATGTAGGTAATGCTAGGTCTATGGACTCGAATTATGACAACCTTAAATAACCAAAAGGGATAGGGCGATACATTAGAACGGGAGATGATTCGTCTCTTTCCAAAGTTCGGTTTTGTAGGAAGTTTATCATCTGTACGGAAGTAGTATTATAGTTGAGGAGTGTCTTTTCAAAAGGGTTTATTTCTCTATGAAAAACCGTACAAAAATAAGCCTCGTGAAAAGACACACAAGGCTTATTTTTGTATGGTTTTTCATAGAGAAATAAACCCTTTTGATAAGACACTCCTCAGTTGGTAAATAAGAACAAAAAAAAAACTATAGGTACTTATCCTTTTCTTTTGGGTGCTAGTACTAGTGTAAGACAAAGATTATTATCGATTATCTCTGTCTATGTTTGAAATGAATGAGACAGTCCTTTGACAAACTGTAATTATTATGTGGTGTAATAGCAAAGATAGATATAACTCCGTAATAGATGGATACAGTCTAAGGAAAAAATGTGCCTCGAAAATTAAGAAAATTTGATTCTCGATCAGAGGGCGCTACTAGCTTTGGCCTACAGTCGTATAGATGGCGTTGACGGTTTCGTTTGTTATTTAACAATTTTAACGCATATCAGTGAAAGAATATGGGTCAAAATCATAAAAATAATTAAAGCAAATAAAAAAAAAACATTTATAAATGAAAATTAAATTAAATAAATATTCGTTTATTTCAGGCCTGGGGCCCATAAAAATGTTGTTAGTAACAATGCCTTACTCTATATTAGTATTTACAACAAGTAATAACAATTAAATCCTTATTGATTAAAAGAAAATGCAAATAAATACTACAAAAATTAATAATTACAAAAATAATAATAATAATTCACGTAATAAAAATTTACACAAGCCCAAGCATTATTTGCCTCCATTTGTCAGTTGTTGTTTGTTTGTTGTTTGTATTTATCCATATTTAAATACATTTTATCGTATTTTTATAAATATTCATTTTTAGTTTTAAAGTGTGTCGACAGATGGCGGTGAATTTACTGGGGTTACAAAATTTACTATGACAGTACCGCTCTAGTATAAGCATAGAGTAACTGATACTAGAGCGGTACTGTCATAGTAAATTTTGTAACCCCAGTAAATTCACTGCCATCTGTCGACACACTTTAAAACTAAAAATGAAGATTTATAAAAATACGATAAAATGTATTTAAATATGGATAAATGATTTTTTTTATTTGCATTAATTATTTTTATGATTTTGACCCATGTTCTTTCACTAATATGCGTTAAAATTGTTAAATAATAAACGAAATCGTCAACGCCCTCTATACGAGAGTAGGCTAAAACTAGTGGCGCCAACTGATCGAGAATCAAATTTTCGTGATTTTCGAGGCACGTTTTTTCCTTAGACTGTATACATCTATTACGGAGTTATATCTATCTTTGGACAAAGTATAGTTAGTGTGTGGTGTAATAGTAAATGTGTACTTGTATGTTTAGGACGTGATGGTGGTGGGCGAGCCGTCGCTGATGGGCGGCGAGTTCGGCGACGAGGACGAGCGGCTCATCACGCGGCTCGAGAACACGCAGTACGAGGGCGACGCCGAGTGGAGCGCGCCGCCGCCGCCCGAGCCCGCCAAGACCCCGCCCAACCACTGACGCCCGTAGCCGAGCACACCACGACAACACCACGACACCACCACGACACCACCACGACCAGACAAGCGGTGCCGTCATGTCAACATTTACCAACTTTGCCGTTCTTAACCGGTGGTCCGGTGTCCCTGGAAGCACTTGAAGACAATTTAGAAGCGAATTTTTTTTATATTAAAGGAAAAAATGGAAAAAACAAGCTTCCAACACCACGACACAGACCAGCCAAGCGGTGCCGTGATGTCAACATTTAGCAACTTTGCCGTTCTTAACCGGTGGTCCGGTGTCCCTGGAAGCACTTGAAGACAATTTAGAAGCGAATTTTTTTTCATATTAAAGGAAAAAATGGAAAACACAAGCTTCCGGCAGGAGTTGTACCCGCAAACTGCATTGCTCTTAACCGATTGAGCTCCGGAAGCCTCGAACCTCGCAAATCTTTCCATACCCTTATTATTACCCGCCTTGGGGTGGGTCCTTTAATATAAAAAATTGTAGTTCGTTCGCAGGCGTATCTGCTTGTTAAAAATTAGAACATCCTTTTGTCGACGACTAGGAAACGCATTTTTTTAATTAAATATTTTGATTTGTGTCGTTTTTAAGTAGCCGCGCTGCTATATAAATTGAAATAAATATCATATAGGAAAGAAAAAGTGACCGATGAAAGGAACCGGAAGGAACTATATAATCAAAAGCGCCTAGCTTTTCAAAACTTGCATGTACTAAAAAAACTGGGCAATTGCGAGTCGGACTAGCCCACCGAGGGTTCCGTACTTTTTAGTATTTGTTGTTATAGCGGCAACAGAAATACATCATTTGTGAAAATTTCAACTGTCTAGCTATCACGGTTCGTGAGATACAGTTGTGACGGCCAGATGGACAGCGGAGTCTTAGTAATAGGGTCCCGTTTTTACCCTTTGGGTACGGAACCCTAGAAATCAATCGATTCGACCTCTGTGATCTGGATGGATCGGTAGTTGTGCCGTCTGCTGCGAATGCATAAGAACACCGGTGACTTTAGTCAGTTTTTCTTTCGATATGACATCAATTTCAGTTTTATAATTCTTTGGCATGAATGCCGACTGGTAAAGTATTGAGTTGCATAAATTTGTTATAAAAATAGCCCTTTTCTGCTTCTGTTGAAATCGCGATGAAATTACACCATTTCACCTCAAGAACGTGATATCAAGTGTTCGGCGTCCAATGAGGGCTACCGTTTTTGTGCTCACCAGTTGGCGCCACTGTAGATGTAGGTCCAGAAAAACAGGTCTCAAAATTCTTCTATGCTTATTTTTAAAAAATCTATACGTTCTAATAAACACAAAGGTATTTTAATGTATAAATGTGTCATTTTTTCAACCTGTTTAATTTTGCATATATTTTAGTTGGCACTTTTTTAAACCACTAACATTTATTGAGCTATATCTATTGTTTACTATGATTAATCAAAGATGGACAAAGATTTACTACAATTATGAATAAGGAGTGAAAATTTCCGATAAAAAAGCTTGAAACCCCCCAAACTTCTATGCATTTGACATTTTGAAAGACCTTCATCTACACTAGCGCCCCTAGCGGCGAAATTAAACGCGGTAGCCCTCATTGGTTAATTTCGTGATGGTAGCACAGAACAAATTAAGTAGTAAATTTATATACCTAATTAAGTTGACTAGTTGGGCAAGAACAAATATTTTAAAACTTGTATCTGGTTTAAAGTGCATTTAGTTGCTACCGACCACAGTTATGAAACAATACTGCGTTGAAGTTATAAATTTTGACATATCACTAGCTAAAGTCGCAAGGAAACATCTTCTGAATAACAGTTTTGCTAAAATTCAGGGTAATATTTAATTTATGACTACCTTCCGTTCACAATAGATTAAGAATAGAGATCTAAAAGAAATCATTCAGAAAATGTTTCCGTTGCGCTCGAATATATGGCAAGAGAAATCGTGGATACGCGTAGTCTGTGGGCCTTGTCGTCTCGAAAAGCGGTGGAATATCGCCTATCCCTGTCTGACTGCAGCTGTGACTGAGTGAGTGAAAGGGACCAGACGTCTATCGTGTTTTCGAATCGATCACAAGCCCTGTACGTGTCCTGGACGGCGTCAGTGCCAGACTGTTTATGAGCCCCTGGTACATTGTAATTTTTTGACTTTTACGAAACGCGGGCACACATGGATTATTGTCAACAGATATAAATAAATAAATATAGGCCTTTACGGATAAAATAAGTTAATCTGATTGTTTCATTTACACATTCATTGTCCCTCAATAATGTCGTCAATAGAACTTGCAAACAATGTAAACAGATATGACAGATTTTGTTAGCGTTTGACACATAACCTAACATTTTTAAGAATGTTATTTTCCCTGAAATATTCATAACTAACATTTAAAAGGAAAAAATTATATAAATAAAATATTTAAGTAGGTATAGAGACTGTTGATAAGGTCATGGTTGTTCTTTTAAAAAGCGAGACTACGAAGTAATGAAGGTAAAATCATAAAATAGTTTGTTTACATATTTGCAAGTTTTATTGACGACGACTTTACCATCTATACATATAACTACCTTACCTATTCCTTATTTTTATATGTAACCCATTCTAAATCCATACATGTCCATACAAAAAGTAAATTGATTTCTTATTACCTGACACGCACGGTAACAGTCTAATATAGACCTTCATGCATTTTCAATAAGGCATTCGATAACGCGTTATATTTAATAGGCGTGGCGTTAACCTTTTAGACGCCAATGACGGATATATCGGCACTGCAGGTCCAGCGCCAAAGACCGATTAATCCGTCACAGACCACAGAGCAACATAGACCTACGTGTATTTGCATAAAGTTCAATTTCAGTTTTGACACTTCGGTGACGTGGCTTCCGAGTGATAGCTTTTGTGTTTGACACTGCGTCGAAAAGGTTATCCCATGGAGACTATATAAAGGAGCCAAATCTCTATGTATGAAAAGTGTCCATCAAAAAACAGTAATTAGGCGGCGCCACCATACACCGAAATACTACCAAAAACAACCTACGTAATTTGGTGGGGTTATTTGTTGCCTTATATGGTTCATTATATACTCATGTCCCAGAGCCTAACTAGCGCCACCGGAGAGATTAGGAACTATTATTTAAAACTGAAAGCGGTCACTTTTGCAACAATTCTGCCATAAGAGATTGGCATCCTTTCTATACCATCTATAGGTTATCCGTTTGGGCGCGCAAAGGGGCGTTTTCTAAAATAAATATTGTTAACCTGATTCTTTCAAATCTAGATATTCTTGGGCTGACTGCTCGGAATCGACAGCATTCTACATCCTGCCATTAAAAAAAGATGTCCCAAAATGGCAATTCCATTATACGTCGCGTTTTAGTGTGAAAAATTTGTTCACTTGTATGTGCGTGACGTAGAACAATTAGAAGTACATTTTTAGGGACATTTTTTTAGCATCAGGATTGAATGTGCTAGTGATTCTGAGATCAAAGAACCCAAAAACACCAGGATCTGTGATCTTTTAATATCTATTTTAGAAAACGCCCAAAGTCGCTCGCTTACACGCCAGAGCAAATTTTCAGTAAATAACTTTGTCCACCGAGTTCAAACGAATGGGCGGTACTGCAGATGGTAGAATAGCACAGACCTCAAAGACCATATCGTCAGGTGACAAGCAAAACTCACTACTTACTAAAAAACAATTAAACAAAAATCCTTATTTTGATACTAATACCACTAATACGGTTCACTACGGCCTACGGCTATGGACTTGTGGAGGTAATTAGTGTTTTGGTTGTCACCTGACGATATATTGGCTTTTGCTGACATTTATAGAGACATAGAGGCTACATTTATATGAAGAAACAGTCTTCCACTTTCCTGTTAATTAATATTTATACAATACATAGAGATATCTTTACATCATAGATAAATATAAGTAAGAAAGAGCGGTAACTCCACACATCGAGTTTTCTTACCAAAACGCGCTTCTTTTCGTAGTCGACATCTAGCTTCGAGTAGCGGAACTCTTAGTACTGCTACTCGACAATAGATGTAGCGGCAAACAAAAAGTCCAATGCTCAACGATTTTCAGCTAATAGGGAATATTACGCGAAACTCTGCGTAGGGGGCGCCACTACCACAATCTTAGGGTCTATCGCGGAACAAGAAAATCGAAATTTCGTTATCTAACATAACATCTCTGTCACTCTTGCATATTCGAGCGATAAAGAGGCAAATAGCGAAATTTCGGATTCGCGTTTCCCGGTAGATCCTCTGTAAGCACACCGCCTTGATGCATCAATAAATTTACTGCCATCTATCGACACACGATTAATTCTAAAAATATCTAAAAATTTATATATATATGGAAATGATTAATTTTTTATTTGTATTTATTATTTTTATATGTATTTGACCCATGTTCTTTCACTGATATGTGTTAAAATTTTTAAATGACAAACATCTAAACGAGAATAGGCCAAAGGTTGGTATTGGTGGTAGCGCAATCTGTGCGAGAATCAAATTTTCTTGATTTCCGTGGTTTTTTCCTTAGACTTTATTCATCTTATACGGAGTTATATAATATAAAGGTCTTTGGTATGTATAAGCAAGTATAAGGTACTCTATGGTTTACTAAAGAGCCTAGTGCTGCACTCTGGTGGCAGAACATTGCAGTAATACCCCCTATATTATAATCAGAGTAACCGGAACTCTATATTCAACTCCTTCTGCTTTAATATTAGCAAAGATATATTCGTTATAAATAGGGAATATTACGCGAAACTCCGCGTAGGTGGCGCCACTACCACATATCTGAGGGTCTATCGCGAAACAAGAAAATCTAAACTTCGTTATCTAACATCTGTCACTCTTGCATATTCGAGCGATAAAGAGGCAGATAGTGAAATTTCGGATTTGCGTTTCCCGGTAGGTCCCCCGTAATTCTGTAAACAAACCGCCTTGATGCATCAATGTCATATTTTATTATCTCTGAAGACTATATCCCTAACGGGCGCACCTATAGAAATATACTAGATCTATGTACTTTACTCTTTGAGTTACTCTATGGTTTACTAAAAAGACTAGTCCTGCACTCTGGTGGCAGAACATTGCAGTAATATCCCCTATTGTTGAGCAATACAGCAATACACTTCGTCAGTAGCGACGCATTCGACATCTAGTGTCGAGTAGCAGTACTGAAAGTTCCGCTACTTGACGCTAGATGTCGACTACGAAACAAGGCGCGCGCACTGACGTGTGGAGTTACCACTCTTTCTACTTATATTTCTCTGATAATATCTGCGATAAACACACAAATAAATGCCCTTACCAGGATTCGAACCCAGGACCTCTCGCTTCGCAGGCAGGACCACTACAGACTAGGCTGAGCACAGAAGATAAGAAAATGAAACAAAGAAATACTCACAATGAATAATTACTATATTTCTGTAATTTTTTACTGTAAGTAAAATTATTCTATGATCTTTCAGTCGTTCGAGAGCAATACATGTTATTCTATGACTACTAACAATGATTTTTCTACCATCTATATAGTCCGACAAGAAATTGTAGAAAATTATTGAGGGCGCCACTGCCTACGTAACTGTCACATTTTTGACGTAAAATGGCAACAATTTAGTATTAAAATTTTTTAGTACCATTTTATTTCATATCTACTATTTTATGTATACTTCACAACAATAATTCGTTACTGCAAGTTACATTATCTGTCATCCTAAATATATATTCATTCCCAAAGTTTCAAAAATATGTGTACGCTCATACACCTTAGGCAATAAGGTCGCGACCTTATCGTGTTCACATATTTTTGAGCCGTTTGTCTGAATCGATATTTTTGCCTTCGACTGTACATACAACAAGTAAAGTTATACTGACATCTGAGGGCTCACCACGAAAACCGAAGATCTAAATGTCGTTATCTGCTTCTCTATCACTCTTTCATATTCAAGAAATAGAGAGGCAGATATAGTTATTTGTGCAACAAGAGAGGAAAGTTGGTTTTTCGTGCGAGTGTTTATTTTGAGTCCCGAGAAAGTGAAAGAATCTTGAGCGTAGCGAGGCACTCAAAAACAGGAGATGTAAAATAACTTTGCTCTCGTGTTGCACACATAATTTTTCACCTCAGTAGTGAGAACACATGGTTAAAATGTATTTCGAATTACACAAAATAATACGGAGAAAAAAAAGTATGAAGTGGTAGTTCAGTAAAGAAAGTCGCAATTTCGTCACTCCCTGGAGTGAGGAAAGTCGCACTTTCCTCACTCCCGGGAGTGACGAAAGTAGGCTTGTTCGAGCTGCTGAGGTAAAAAAGAAATTCGATTTAAACTTTTCTCGTATGGATCTGAAAGTAAATAGAATCATATACTCGTAAAATCATACCTGCTGATCAAAATAAACAGGTCTCATGATATGTCAGAATGGCTTTTTTTTTTTCAAATTGATATTTTCGTAAAATGATATTGTGAACACTATTGGCGACATCATAAAGTTTCATCTTGACAGTTTTGAATGATTCACGGTTAGTTTCAATAGACTTTTATTGACCGGGATATAGACCGTGATTACCTTTTGTATTGTTTAATCACGGTCTATATCCCGGTCAATATAAGTCTACTGTCCGCGCGCCAATTCCGTGCATTCGGAGATCGAGGAAGTGGGGGGCTGTGCGCCGCACCCGTACGTACAAAATGACACCATTCGGTCATGACGCCCAACATTCCTAACATTTCTCATGTAATTTAAACAAAAAGTATTTGATTTCGAGAAAAAACCTTAGCGGCCTATAGACAAGCAAGTGTGCATTTACAAACATTTTTAATTTTAATTACAGTAATTTTCATGCAGCTAGCTTCATTTAGCCATGTCTAAAAGCCGCTTTAGACCCGTTTTAGACGCCAAATTACAGATATAGTGCATAATTATTTACCATCGTATTTTCACGGAAACGTACGAACGTATCTTGCTATTTAGAATAGAATAGAATAGAAATAATTTATTCGTTAGCACACACAAATAGAAAGTTATACAGAACAGAGGAACATAAATAAAAGAAAAAGTGCCACGAAATGGTCTCACCTCAGCATGTTGCTGGCGACTTCCAGCGCTGATCTTCCGGTGAGACCATCCGGTGAAACAATCACGACAGGTAACAAGAAAAACAACAAAATTAATATATAATATAACATACAAAAGACAGAGACAAGTTAAAAATACTTATTACAATAGACACTATTATTACGTACAGCTGTTATATCCGGCCGAACTCAGCTTGGCCGTACATTATGCCTAAGATTATAACTAGCGCCATGCGGCAGATACGCAAACTAAACTAAAATGACAGCTAAGACAGGTCGATTTTATCAGAACTTCTCTTTGATTAGAACAAAAGCAATACTGTATCAATCTAAATTTGACTGCTTAAGTGCTTACGGACAGTCTCGGTACAAAAAGTACTGAGTTTGACTGAAATAGACAAATACGAACGTTTCCGAGAAAATACGATGGAAAACAATTATGCACTACATCTGTACGTCATAGACCAACTAACTGGTAACTTTTGAAGTCATTATGTACAAATGGTAGAAAAATCATCGTTCACAAAAGAACAATATTACAAACACATGTTAATCCCATAATGTTAGGTCACAATAAAAAATAACTCAAAAATTTCCATACACCGACGAGGTACAAAAGTTTTTTTTTCACATTTTCTTTTTTTTTCCCCTATCTAACGATAATTTGAATTTGATAACCTACTTAAAGTACTTTACAATATTTAAATGATTTTTTTTTCTCATTTTTTGCTTATTGTTGATTACAAAAGCACGGACCAGCCGCGGCATTTTATTTACATCTTTTTACATAATATTGATAGGTCATTTATACAAATTCTATGTGTAAGCTGTATTCGGGTTATTCCGAAAATCACCCATAACTATGATTATTAGAGTTCATTTTTCGAAATCACCCGAATACACCTTACCGTTGTGATAATTTTTGAGTGTTACGAGCGAATATACTTAAGTGTAGTAATCGGGATAAAGGGATCTTAGTACCGTAAGCAAGGGCCTGACACTTTAATAGAGAAAGATAGTCTTATTGGGATTCCTATAAGAGGAAAGAGAAAATAGTGCCATGCTTTGTCCTTATCACCGACCGGGTAGCATCATAGGTAGGAGGCGATGGCGAAATACCGAAATTTATAAGAGTGAAAGAGAAAAAATCCTATGCTGCCCAAATTTTATATGAATATTCTTTCTCTTACCCCCGGTCGCTCGGTGGCGCGTCTATAACTACTTGTATATACTATGTCTAAGACCTAGCGTTATTTTTTTTAAATAATCTTAAGCGCTCACCGTAGCGCATAAGCGCTTGCTACTTTAGGATTTCATAAGTATAGATAAACAACTTTGGGAACAAATCAAATTATTTTATTAAATATTTTGATTTGTTTTCGAAGTGGCCTAGGGGTTCATGGCGTTAGCCGCGATAGCTAAAGACGCCGGTTCGAATCCGGCCTTCACCACTGGAGGGCTTCGTCACTTTTTCTTTAATATATCACATTTATTACACTTTATAATTGCATAAGTATAGTTTAAGGACAAAGGTACCTTTTTACAGCATTTATATTGAAACATGTTTATTTATATAACATCGATAACTTCACACATTAAGAGTATGGCGATCGATTGTATGGCGGCGGCTAAGTCGTATGTAAGATCCCTTTATAACACGACATTAGGAAGCCTAGTGCATCTACAACGAGAATTCGTGACCTACATTACATTACATTGGCATAACTAGAAAAATACAACAAAACGATACCCATGAAACAGGCAGTGTTAATATCACATACGAACATACAGTATTTAATTACATCGTTAATTAAAAATAATATAATGAAATCCATTCTGTTACCGTTAAAGTCTATGAAAAATGGTAACGGTACGGATAAAAAAATCTAGGGATACTTTTTTTTCCCTCCTATTAGGATAGAAAAAGCGCATGATTCTGAGAAGAAAACATAAAATTGTGCAAATAGGGAATATTACGCGAAACACTGCGTAGGGGGCGCCACTACCACAAATCATCAGAATCTGAGGGTCTACCGCGAAACAAGAAAATCGAAATTTCGTTATCTAACCTCTCTATCACTTGCATATTCAAGCGATAAATAGGTAGATAACTAAATTTCGATTCTTGCGTTTCCCGGTAGGCCCTTTATAAACAAACCGCCTTGATGCATCAATGTCATATTTTATCTGTGAAAACTTGTCAACAAACAGTTTTAAGGCACTGTATGTATGTTACTCTATGGTTTACGATAGTTGCTAGTGCTGCACTCTGGCGGCAGTACATTGCAGTAATAATCCCTATTTTAAAAAAAATAACTAAATAAAATGGCCCACATAGTTGTATCATTCTCAAGCAAAAGGTACCACATTGTCGCATACCATAAGGACGAAATTTGAATGAATGAATGAATGAAATAGTTTATTCACAATTAACATATGCTTATATCTTTATACAAATAACCTGTCAGTGTCCTTATGGCAGGCGACAATGTGGTACCTTCTACTTGAAAACGACACAGTTGTTGATATACAATGTGAACCTGGATGTCTACTACTAAGCTAATATAGGCACAAGCACAACTAGCGATAGGTGTATTACTATTACTATATATACTTCACATTGAAACTTCTAAATTAAATATCAATTTATAACAACCGACAACATTTATATGGGAATATTGGGTTATTAAACAAATGAGTTATTTAAAGAAATACATTTAAAAAAAATATAAAAAAAATACAGACAACATCCCTATTATGTCAGCTGAAGACCATAACCAATTTTAAAACCTAATAATGTATGCTGAAAAAGGGGTAAACAAACATTACATCCTTTTCAGACTTTTTTTTAAATATTTATTTAATATAACTTGTTATTTGGCTAAATTGAAAAACTAAATACGTTAACTTCAATTCGGAAGAACGAATCCAAAATTAAATTATACATCACACTATTATTTTATATAACTTAATTAAATCACATCTTGATTATAAAACCTTAACTATTAATTCATCAGTCAAATATTATTTTACATTTCCTGGAGGCTTTCCTCGGATTTAATAACAAATCGAAATAATTTTATAACTAAAATGGTCTAATATTTTGCCAAACAAATTCATATTTGACCACAGAAACATCAATATGAACTAAATATGGACCTTATCAGGTTAAAAGACCTTTAACGCATTCACTGCCAGGGGGCGTGGCCTAGGAACAAACTTGTATGACGGTGAACGCACATCTGCGTTGGGGTTTTTTTTATGAAATAGGAGGCAAACGAGCAGACGGATCACCTGATGGTAAGCGATTACCGCCGCCCATGGACACCCGCAACACCAGAGGGGTTGTAAGTGCGTTCCCGGCCTTTAAGATGGGAATACGCTCTTAGTTAGTGAATGTGTTAAACACAAGTATAAAAATAAGCATATCAACTATCTTAGGACCTTTTTCTCATTTTAAGAGCCCCCCAACGTGTTCACTAGCGCCACTGCTAAATAATTGAGATTATTTAAATTTAACGATAGATATTTAAAAAAGGGGGCCGCTACGTACTGTATTTTGTATATAAGTAAATTTTGAATACATCAAACTAGTTTTTATGATGCTGGATTCGTCAATCTATAAACTCAAAATAAAAACGGCCGTTTTAACTTTGGACGCATAGATTGACGAATACAGCAACGTAAAAACTATTATAATGTTTTCAAAAGGTACTTTAATACGAAATACAGTACGTAGCGGCCCTCTTTTTTAAAATAGCTATCTTTGAATTTAAATGTGTCGTTTTCAAGCAAAAGGTACCACATTGTCGCTTACCATAAGGACGCTCTGGCAGAAGATACAAGCAAATCCTTCCTTATGTAAGCGACAATGTGGTACATTTTACTTGAAAACGTCACAAATAATCACAATTATTTAGCAGTGGTGCTAGTAGCACGTTGATGGGCTCTTAAATCGCTCGACATTAAAAAACTATCAAAAAAACCTAAAGTACAAACAGAAACGCTCTTAAACTGTCCATCGTTGGACAATATGCCTTTTGTATTAAGGTTTACGAACTGTAAGTTTTTAACAGTGTGGGCGATGATATCGTAATATAATATAACATAACAACCAAGGAAAGCCGCATAGAAAGGTTATCTGACAGACACACATAAAATTATAACCCAATATTTAACCAAAAATTACATTCATTCGAAATTTGACAGAAAAACGGCTACTATAATATTTACCTATAGCATATTTATAGCTAACCGTCACGAAAGATGAATTTAAAACTTATTTTACACGATATAAGGTCGATTTTACTCTGTCAATTATTATAACAGTGTATGTATTTCAGTTATAATAATACACAAAGAAAACAATACGTTAAATTGGAGTATTCTATAATGTCACCAGGACATGTCACTACACTATGAATATACAAATTTACAACTATTTTTAACATATTTAAGCTAGATGTTTACAGGCGAAAATCATTGATTTTACACTTGGGCTGATTTTAATTTTTTTGTAGATTTTTTTTCGTTAAATTTGGATAAAATTTGATAAGTACAAACAGCAGGGTCGAGTGGAGGAAGCGAGGGGAGGCCTTTTCCCAGCAGTGGGACACTAAATTAGGCTAGTAAAAAAAAAAGTATGAAGATCTCCGCATGGGCGCTCAGGGGAAGACTTGTTAGGACTTACGTTGAAATTGCGCTTATTACGTTAACGTTAATCAACCAATTTGATTCTAAGGCAACAATAGAACCTTGTTGCTTTAACTACTAGACACACATCACTCAATCAGCAATGTCGTAGAAAAAAAACTAATTGATTTGTATTATGACACGGTTCTAAAGTGGCCAAGGAATCAAATTGGTCGATTGTACAGAGTAGAGAACTCCACCAAATTTTATCGAAATCTGACGTACAAAAATCGACAACAAATTAAAAATCGGCCAACTCGGGCCTTAGCCTTGACGCCGGACAGTCTCGTCTAAAAATATCGATGCGGACAAAGTGCCAAAAATATGTACAGTAGAATCCGCTTATGACGTCGAAGGGAAGTGACAAACACGTCATACTAAGCGGATGTCATATAAAGCATTTGATCAACTCTTATTTTTGTGATTTTTTCCAAATTAATCTCAAACTCCTTTGTGAGAGATGAGTATTATTAACCTTGTACCAATTATCAACTTTTCACCGAGAATCAAAACTAAGACAACTTAAACGCCACGCGCGCACCAAACGTTCTCGCGGGAAAAGACCTCGGGTGTCAGTATAACCGTACATAATGTCATGAAATTAGGATTTATAGGTCATAGCGATTTGTCACTATAAGCGAAGTCATCATATCCGACTGTCACAAAGAATTTTATGTGAAAACCAAACCTCGCACAGTAATACGTCATAGTAAGCGGTTGGTCAGTATAAGCAGTCATAATGAACGGATTCGACTGTATACACTACTTTAATACATGGGCAATAAGGTCGTGTAAGCATATTTTTGGCACTTTGTCCGTATCGATATTTTTAGACGGGACTGTACACTGCAAAACATCGACACGTATCCGTACTTAAAGCTATTTCACTGTGAGTGTCCAGCCTACCTGTCAGGCGTGCACTAGTCCGTGGATTATAAGTTGAAGCCCCGGAGGTTGTGCAGGCGGCGCTCTATGTCGGCCACGTCGTCCTCGGGCTCCCGGGGCCAGCCCCCGGGGGCGGGGGCGCCGGGGGCGGGTGCGCCGGGGGCGGGGGCGGGGGCGGGGGTGGCGAGGGGCGCGGGCTGGGAGCGGCGCCGCTCGCCGCCGGGCGCCATCTGGAAGCCGGCGGGGCTTTCGGTGCTGGCGGAGAAGGTATAGGTTAATAGTACCAAAGATAGATAGAACGCCGTAATAGATGGATACAATCTAAGGAAAAAACGTGCCTCGAAAATCACGAAAATTTGATTCTCGATCAGTGGCGCCACTAGCTTTGGCTTACTCTCGTATAGAGGGCGTTGACGGTTTCGTTTGTTATTTAACAATTTTAACGCATATCAGTCACATCATAAAAAAATAAAAAATGCATATAAAAAAATCATTCATCCATATTTAAATACATTTTAACGTATTTTTATAAATCTTCATTTTTAATCGAATTTAATTTATTCTTCATTTTTAGTTTTAAAGTATGTCGATAGATGGCAGTGAATTTACAGTGGTTACAAAATTTACTATGACAGTACCGCTCTATCTTATTATATCCTCTTTAGTATAGGTTAATAACGACAAAAATTCGCAACGAGTGGCGATAAATTAAAACACGACCGTATAGTGTTTTAAATACAACCTTGCCCGTTGACGGCGATTTAGGATTTTTTACCTATAGCTTAACTTTTATTATGTTTAAACAAGTTTGGGAACAAATCAAATTATTTTATTAAATATTTTGATTTGTGTTTTTTAAGTAGTCACACTACTATATATAAATTAAAAACTGTAATAGATGTCATATATTAAAGAAAAAGTGACGAAGCCCTCCAGTGACTCAAAGACGCCTAGTCTTACTAAGATGGCATATAGTCGAGAAATTCGGACGGGCACCGCCGTGGCGGGGTGGCCTAGGGGTTCATGGCGTTAGCTAAAGACGCCGGTTCGAATCCGGCCTTCACCACTGGAGGGCTTCGTCACTTTTTCTTTAATATATGACATCTATTACAGTTTTTAATTTTATTATGTTTGTTTTTGTTAATTGCATCTAGTTTTAGCAAATAAATAATTAAATAAAAATTAATTTAATTTGTTTCTAATATCTGCATCTTTGAGAATCTCGACGTTGATTATAATGATACTTGTCGTAAGAAAAAGCAAAGGCGCCGTGTTGGATTTTTAACGGACATCATTCTCAAAATCTGCAGCACAAAACCTAGAAATCGACTACCATGGCTACCATTACCAAAAAGTGCATGGCCGCCATTTTGGATTTCAAAATAGATATTCTCGAACCTGCAGCCCTAAAAACCTCGAAATCGACTACCATGATGATTGACAAATGAGTCTGGCAGATTAGATCTGTCAATTTGTTTGAGAATCTGAATTTAAAAAAATTATAGTAGGGGACATCTTACACAGATCAACCTAGCCCCAAACTAAGCGAATTTACAGAAATTTATATGCAGGGGGGGTGCCTTTTCTCTGTAGCTGACTGTACTATGGGTGCTAGGCGAGATATACATACTTATATACATAGGAAACACCCATGACTCGGGAACAAATATTTGTGTTCATCACACAAATAAATGCCCAGGATTCGAACCCAGGACCATCGGCTTCACAGGCAGGGTCACTACCCACTAGGCCAGACCGGTCTAAATGAATTCAAGGACAGTTACCTGGTATATTGCGTACTGGGGCTGAAAGAGGTATTAAGAGTATTACAGTTGTCATCTCTACTGTTGTACAACCACACTCCGGAGTGAGGCTTGTGGTCGCGGACTTGAAAATCCGAGCTGTATAGCTTTGCTGGTAGAGTGAAGTCCACGTTGAAAGGTTGACCTGAAAATAATAGCAAAGATAGATATAACTCCGTAATAGATGGATACAGTCTAAGGAAAAAACGTGCCTCGAAAATCACGAAAATTTGACTCTCGATCAGATGGCGCCACTAGTTTTGGCCTACACTCGTATAGAGGGCGTTGACTGTTTCGTTTGTTATTTATAATTTTGACGCATACCAGTGAAAGAACATGGGTCAAAATCATATAAAAATAATTAATGCAAATAAAAAAATAATTTATCCATATTTAAATACATTTAAACGTATTTTTTTAAATCTTCATTTTTAGTTTTAAAGTATGTCGATAGATGGCAGTGAATTTACAGTGGTTACAAAATTTACTATGACAGTACCGCTCTATCTTATTATATCCTCATTGATAATAGTAAATAAAATAAAAATAAAAAAGTCGTTTATTCACACAAAGTTTAGGTTACATTTGTAGGTTGAATCTATTTTAATTTGCTTAGTGGTGAACCCCTCTTTGGATGAAGGCCTCCTCCAACTCAATCCATTTGCTTCTGTTTGAAGCTATTGCCATTCATTGCTTTCCCACAGCCTGGGATAGGTCATCAGCCCAACGCAACTGCGGCCGGCCAGCGCGCCGCCCTCCTGGTGGTCCTCTCCATTTTGTTGTTTCTATGGTCCACCTCTTGTCAGTATAGCGTGATATGTGGCCAGCCCAGCGCCATGTTAGGGATAAAGCTTGTGTGAGAGCATCGACTACTCTGGTCTTTTGCCTAATTTTTATGCTGTTCATCATCATCATGTCAGCCGATAGACGTCCACTGCTGGACATAGGCCTCCCCCAAGGCTCGCCACTCCGACCGATCCTGTGCCGCTCGCAACCACCGAATTCCCGCGACCTTCACCAGGTCGTCGCTCCACCTCGTTGGAGGCCTACCGGCAGTTCGTCTTCCGGTACGCGGACGCCACTCCAGAACCTTCCTGCCCCACCGGCCATCAGTTCCGCGAGCAATGTGCCCCGCCCACTGCCACTTAAGGTTTGCAATTCTGCGAGCTATGTCGGTGACCCTAGTTCTACTGCGGATATCATCATTTCTGACTCTATCACGCAGAGAAACCCCGAGCATAGCTCTCTCCATTGCCCTTTGCGTGACCTTGAGCCTTCTTATGAGGTCTTTTTGCTGTTAATTTTATGTATCTTATAATTAGCATACTATTAGAGCCCCTGCAAGCTCGGCCGAATTGCACCTTCCCATACAAACGTAGTTCCGCTCTCATTTTAAAACTACGTGTTGGATTGTAATATTTGCACATATAATGACATGAGGTATATCTAGGTCTGTAATTAATAATATATATAGCTACAAAACCACTCATTTCTAATGTATACGTTTTATTTGGAAACTACGAGGGTTGGGTAAAAAAAAAAAAAAGTATTGTATAGGGCTCAAAAAATGTAGGTCCAGAAAAATATGGATTTTGTGGACAAGTGGAAGACGAGGATTCCGCACAAGAGCACGCCGAAACGGTAAGACTTAGTGGGGGGGTGCTCGACCAAATGTCATAGAGGACCCTGGGCAGTTTCTGAAGCCGCCATTTTTTTTTCAAAATGGCGGATTCAAAATGGCGGCCAATTTTCAAAATGGTCCTAGCGCGCTGAAATTTCGGTCACGGAATCTCGGGGTCCCCTAGATTGGTATGGAAAAAAAAATTTTTGAAAAAATTCAAAATGGCGGAAAAAATGGCCACTTTTTTTTTGTATGACAACTTTTAAACGGTGCGAGATGGGTGGGGGGTGCTCGACCAAATGTCATAGAGGGCCCCGAGAGAAGTACGACTGCATTTAAAATTTTTCAAAATGGCCGACTTTTTTTTTTTTTTTTTTTCAAGTTGGTCCGAGCGCGCTGAGATTTGGCATGCGGCGAGCCTCGGGGCCCGAGATTAGTATGTCGAAAAAATTTTTTGGAAAAATCCAAAATGGCGGCGGACAGGGGCAAAGTCAAATTTTCGAGTAGGTCAAGCGAGCCCGAAGGGCGAGCTTCAGGCCGGGAGGCCGAAGGCCGACCCCGCGACGGGCCGTCAGGCCCGGAGCTTCACCCCGAATGGCCAGGCACCCCCAACCCCCAGTAATTTTGGGCGAGGCCGAAGGCCGAGCTGCGTTAAGGCCGAACAAAGCAAAATCCTATACAAAATGTGTCTTAAGCGAGCCCGAAGGGCGAGCTTCAGGCCGGGAGGCCGAAGGCCGACCCCGGCGGAGGGCCGAAGGCCCGGAGCCTTCACCCCGACTCCCAAGCGTGCCAACTCCAAGTAATTTAAAGCGAGGCCGAAGGCCGAGCTGCGTGAATGCAGCGCTCCCAAGCGTTCTACCAAGTCAACTGTCTCGATAAGCGAAGCCGGCGGGCCGAAGGCCCGACGGCGAAGCGTCGAGGCTAGCGAAGGCCGAAGGCCGAGCTCCGCGTAGGGCCGAAGGCCCGAAGCGTCACACGAGAGGGGGAAGTTGGAGCTTAAACACGACCCAATAGTGAAAATGTCTTAGACGAGCGAAACGGCGGGCCGAAGGCCGAAGGCCGTAGGCCCGACGTGAGCTTGTCAAGACATTTTTACTATTGGGTCGTGTTTAAGCTCCAACTTCCCGCTTACCGCCCAAAGCAGAACCAACCCTCCCCAAGTGTCTTAATAAGCGAAGCCGGCGGGCCGAAGGCCCGACGGCGGAGCGTCAAGGCTTGCGAAGGCCGAAGGCCGAACTCCGCGTAGGGCCGAAGGCCCGAAGCGTCACACGAGAGGGGGAAGTTGGAGCTTAAACACGACCCAATAGTAAACATGTCTTAGACGAGCGAAACGGCGGGCCGAAGGCCGAAGGCCGTAGGCCCGACGTGAGCTTGTCAAGACATTTTTACTATTGGGTCGTGTTTAAGCTCCAACTTCCCGCTTACCGCCCAAAGCAAAACCAACCCTCCAAGTGTTTTAATAAGCGAAGCGGCGGGCCGAAGGCCCGACGCTGAGCTTCGAAACCCAGCGAAGGCCGAAGGCCGAGCTCCGCGTAGGGCCGAAGGCCCGAAGCGTCCCCTACGATTTCCCAAGCACGCGAGGCCGAAGGCCGAGCTGCGGGTATGAAGTGCTCGCATGCGGATCTTTTCTTTCTACCAAAAGTACAACTTTATTACTTTTTCCATTGGAAAACAAAACTACTGCACCAACAACAACAACAACAACACAACAACAACACAACAACAACAGCACCAACAACAACACCTCAACAACTACAACACCAAAAACAACAGCACCAAAAACAACTGCACCAAAAACAACTGCACCAACATCAACAACAGCACCAAAACAACAGCACCAAAAACAACAAGACCAACAACAAAACAACACCAACAACAACAACAACAACAACACGATGACCGCGGGGCCCTCGGGCCCCGCGCACCGCGCAAAAAACTAGTTAGTTTATATAGCTCCAGTTTATAAAACAAACGAAATAGAGCAAAAACAAGTTGTGTATGAAAAACTTAAATTCGATGTATTATTTTAACTATGGTATCTGAAGCTACATAAACTAATTACAGACATAGATATACCTTATCCTATTGTAAGTATAAAGTTTCAGAGCAATCTAGCTAGTCGTTTTAAAATGAGAGCGGAACTACGTTTGTATGGAGACCCGAGCTTGCCGGAGACCCTTAACCTTTTACCCTATAGCAGGAGTCTCCTAACTGCGGCCTGGGAGAAATAATACATTGTGTATTAAGGGCAAACGTAATAGGAAGCAAACAAGCAGAGAAGCCGCCTGATGGGAAGCAGTTTTCGCCGCCCATGGACATAAGCTACATCAGAGGAGCCACTTATGCGTTGCCAACCCTAAATACCCGCTTGAAGAACCCCATGTTATAGCGCAAGGGATACACTTCAGAAGGTAGCTCATTCCACAACTTGCACGTTCTGGGCAAAAACGAGCGAGATGCCCGCTTGTACTTGGTTTGCCACGTGCCGAGGAAGTGAGGAGCTTTGTTTCTTTGGCGGGAGGATTGGGATTTACGAACAAGCGTGAATTGAAGCCCGAAGCTTAGGCGAGGACTTAATTAACACTAGTTTGACGAGTTAGTAGTAGCCTGTGTCACACAGTTTTTCAACACACTTGTGAGGAAAAAAAACCGGCCAAGTGCGAGTCGGACCCGCGTACGAAGGATTCCGTACCATTACGCAAAAAACGGCAAAAAAATCACGTTTGTTGTATGGGAGCCCCTTAAATATTTATTTTATTATGTTTTTAGTATTTGTTGATATAGCTGGAACAGAAATACATTATCTGTGAAAATTTCAATTGTCTAGCTATCACGGTTCATGAGATACAGCCCGGTGGCAGACGGACAGACAGACAGAAAGCGAAGTCTTAGTAATAGGGTCCCGTTAATACCCTTTGGGTACGGAACCCTAAAAACGGCAAAAAAATCACGTTTTTTTGTATGGGAGCCCCACTTAAATATTTATTTTATTCTGATTTTAGTATTTGTTGTTATAGCGGCAAAAGAAATTCATTATATGTGAAAATTTCAACTGTCTAGCTATCACGGTTCATGAGATACAGCCTGGTGACAGACGGACAGACAGACAGCGGAGTCTTAGTAATAGGATCCCGTTTTGACCTTTTGGGTACGGAACCCTAAAAAGGAAAAAAAGATAAAACTTCTAAAATATCTCACAACTCACCAATATAAATACTCACCGGGGTGTAATCTGTCATCCAATCGCAATTCGTCGTAACTGCGGTCCGGGTTGTTGTTCCAAGTGGTGTCGGGACGGAGGCATTCAGTGCTGGGCGGGTACCAGCTTTGGGAGGGCTTCGGAGAGGCCTTGCGTTCGGGTTTCGCTACGAAGTAAATAAACATGATAATTATTTTTAAGTTAGATGTAGATGTAATAAGTTAGGGTTTGTGCCTAAGACTTTATTAAGTTTTCTGTATTCAGAAATAGGCCGTCTAATTTATGTTCTGAGGCTGATCAAAACTTTTTTTGCTAACTAAATTTCCGCCGAATTTACTATTTTACATTAGTGTACTTGTAGTAAAATTGTTCTTTCGTTCGTGAAACCGTTATTTGCAAACTGGTTTTTAGGGGAACATTTCCACAAACGTCTTGTCAGATTAGTCTGTTTAGAATAATAAAAACCTGTTTATTCCTAGGCACGACGTTCGCGTTATAATGATAGTTCGGAGTAAAAGCGAGTTTAACCGTTTACCGTTATTTTTGAACCGGTACCGAGCCTTGGAGCTATGTATAAGTTCCGCCAAAGACCTATATAACTCCGTATAAGATGAATAGTCTAAGGAAAAAATGTGCCTCGGAAATCAAGAAAATTCTATTCTCGCACAGATAGCGCTACCACCAATACCAATCTGGCATATTCTCGGCTAGATGGCGTTGACGATTTCGTTTGTTATTTTAACAATTTTAACACATATCAGTGAAAGAACATGGGTCAAAATCATATAAAAATAATAAATACAAATAAAAATATAATTTATCCACATATGTATACATTTTGTGATATTTTTATTTTTAGTTTTAACCTTCCGTATGCTCCTGTCAAAAAATAGAAATCTAGACAACTTCATGTTTAAGTTGAACATATGTGCCATTTTCAACCAAAAGGGTACTTATTGTCGCTTGTCAGTAAGGCGCTATTCCCATATAGCTTCAATTAGAAATCAACCTTATCAACAAGCGACAATGTGGTACCTTTTGATTGAAAACGTCACATATATCAAAGATAGATATAACTCCGTAATAGATGGATACAGTCTAAGGAAAAAACTTACCTCGAAAATCAAGAAAATTTGATTCTCGTTCAGAGGGCGCTACTAGCTTTGGCCTACTGTCGTATAGATGGCGTTGACGGTTTCGTTTGTTATTTAACAATTTTAACGCATATCAGTGAAAGAACGTGTATTTTTATAAACCTTCATTTTTAGTTTTAAAGTGTGTCGACAGATGGCAGTGAATTTACTGGGGTTACAAAATTTACTATGTACCGATCTAGTATAAGTTATACTCTATGCATATATGGAGCAGATCTGCTACTAAGCATACCAAAGGTTAATCAAGTGTCAATAGATGTCAGTAAATTTATTGTGACTACAAAATTGAGTATGACAGTACCGCTCTATCCTATATATTCTGTATGGTTCCGCTTACCCGTCGGTGCAGGTTCCCAGCCCTCGGCCACCGGGATCGGGACCGGGACCGGGACCGGGACCCGGGTGCGCGGGGCGCGGGGAGAGGCATCCTCGACGCTCAGCTCATTCAGCTCGGCGAGCACACGCTCTTCGCCATCGAAAACGAAATCGGGCTCCGGGTTCTTTTTGGACTGCGGCGTTTTCGGGACGGGCACTGTGGATTAAAGATGTTGAGATTGTGAAAAGTTCGAATGGAGCTAAAGATTCTTTTAAGATAGGGTGTCCAAAATATTGCCACTGATTTAGAATTTTTCAATTAAACTTTTTTTAAGGTAAAAACGGAAATCCCTTCTGAGAGCCCTATGTCCCTGATGCGGGATAACAGGATACCATCATCATAATCAAAAGCGTTTTAAGTATGACCAGAGGCAAGTAAATGTAGGAGACTAATAATCTCCACAACGCTGCCTTGTCTTTGTTGGTTGTAGCAAAGATAGATATAACTCCGTAATAGATGGATACAGTCTAAGGAAAAAACGTGCCTCGAAAATCACGAAAATTTGATTCTCGATCAGATGGCGCCACTAGTTTTGGCCTACACTCGTATAGAGGGCGTTGACTGTTTCGTTTGTTATTTATAATTTTAACGCATACCAGTGAAAGAACATGGGTCAAAATCATATAAAAATAATTAATGCAAATAAAAAATCATTTATCCATATTTAAATACATTTTATTGTATTTTTATAAATATTTATTTTTAGTTTTAAAGTGTGTCGACAGATGGCAGTGAATTTACTGGGGTTACAAAATTTACTATGACAGTACCGCTCTAGTATAAGTTACTCTATGATATAAATGTAATTTCAATGTTAGCATGTAAGGTTCTTCTGTTCTGTTAGTGCTAATATTATACATTAAATAAATGAATTAAATAAATAAATGAAAAGATTCTTTCAAGATAAGCTGTCCAAAAAATTGCCACTGATTTAGAATTTTTCAATTAAACTTTTTTTAAAGGTAAAAACGGAAATCCCTTCTGAGAGCCCTATGTCCCTGATGCGGGATAACAGGATACCATCCTCATAATCAAAAGCGTTTTAAGTATGACCAGAGGCAAGTAAATGTAGGAGACTAATAATCTCCATACGACGCTGCCTCGTCTTTGTTGGTTGTAGTTATTTGTGCATTTTATGAGCAAGATAACAGTCACATTACTACTATTTACTTCAAAACTAAGATTGGACTCGCCCAACCGCTGTCACAGTGACAAAAGTTGAATAATAGTATAATGAAAGCAAATATATGCGACATTTTCAAACAAAAGGTACCACATTGTCGCTTGTCAATAAGGTTGATTTCAAATTGAAGCTGTATGGAAATAGCGCCTTATTGACAACCGTCAATTTTGATTGAAAATAGCGCATATGTTTATTATTAATACAGTTAATCAACTTACTACACTTTGGTATGACAAACGTTCTCGCTGAGTAAGGCTAAAACTATAAAATAATGTAATAAATTGGGGCATTATCTATGAAAAGGGACCTTATTGTCGATGGCGCTTACGCCGCACAGCTTCGCGCGGCATTGTATTTATATAGGAGCATCGTTAATAATGGCGTAAGCGCCATCGACAATAAGATCCCTCTTTATAGAAAATACCACAATTAAACTAACCGTCTTTCCTCTCGACGCCGCCAGGAGGCGCGGCAGGGCCACACAAGAGTTCCTTAAGTTCTTATTCTAATTCTGCCGCGTCCACATCTGCTACAGAGCCAGCTAGAGCCTTTTCCACGTCGTTGTAATAGCTCCATCGTAAAGTAAGTTATAAGTCGAATAAAGTAGTGAAAGGAACCGACCTTCTTTCCTTTCGCCGCCGCCAGGGGGCGCCGCAGGGCCGGACAAGAGTTCCTTGAGCTCTTGTTCCAGTTCTGCAGCATCCACATCTTCTACAGAGCCAGCTAGAGCCTTCTCCACTTCGTTGTATTGCTCCATCACCTGGTGTAGTTAATACACACATTAAATATAATCACATTATTATTACGCTGCACAAATTTCTTCAATGACGTATAATAACTTGTAGTAGCGTTACCACTAATTCAGAGTAAAAATAAAAATTTCTCAACGAGAATTCAAGATTTTGTATCAGATTTCCGAACGCAACATCCAAACGCCCGCGCTAGACAATCTTTCACCTCATTGTCGTTTGTCATGCATGCCAAACGGTCATGACGTCCTATGGACCTCCCAACATCTTAGTTTAGGTACTAACATAGTAATTTAAGTATATATGTAATTAACAAAATATGTATTTTATCCATATTAAATCACATTTACAAACGGGTCTATTGCGAATTTCTTTTGTCACCTTTATTTACCGACCCGATAGACCCGTTTGTAAATGTGATTTAATATGAGTTCAAACCGCGAAAGTTTAAAATGTTATATGGATTGTATCGTCTGAAATAAATGTTTTTTTTTTCTCAATGGTTTACTAAAAAAGGCTAGTGCTGCACTCTGGTGGCAGAACACAGTAATGCCCCCTATTTATAGATGATAAATACCTCCTTGAGATCGTCCATAGTGTCGTGCACGGCGTCTTCGTCGAGGCCTCCCTCTTTCATGCCGCGCTTCAGTGCCTGCGATGTCACCCTGCAACAGATGCAATAGTTAATATAATTATAGACCGAGCGTCAGGTGAAGGCCTCCTGTTCAGTTTGGGCTTTGTGAGCAGCTACGATGATAAAATATAATTTTTTTGAACTAAATAAAAACTAACTAAAATAGTCCCCCAGATCTGATCCCTGCGGAAGGGTCGATAAATGATTAACGGCGTTATTCATAAACGCGTTACTGGCCTAAATTTGCTATGAATCGTTTGTCTTTATCTGTCATTTTGACTAATATATTTGTAAGAAAGGGATAAAACATAATTTAACTAAATCAGATCCGTAAAGTTTTATTAATAAGGGGGTAAGCCTATTAAAGGGTTTTTTTTTCTGGGAAGGGGTGAACGGTTCCCGATTTCGTGTACCGCGGCGATATACAAATAGACATGTCTTCACTTCTTCAGTGTGTTAGGGGTCAAGAAAATGTGACATGTTGTGACACCGATGGGCGAGTCACAAGCTTTGTGACGTCTTATTTAAATTATTTTATTCGCTGTACAGTTAAATAACAAGTTTTTGGAACGATAATCGTTTTTATTAGTTTAATTTTCTTTCAGTTTTGGGTTATAAAATTACTAATATTTCTTTTTTCAAAATATTTTCATAAAATATTAATAATACTTAATTCGATTTGGCGGTTTCATTGAAAAAATGTGACGTCACACCAGGGGGGAGGGTTTTGTCATATGTGACCAAGTGTGACGAGGGGGGGAGGGGTCAAAAAACCTAGAAAATCGTGTGACGTAATTAATGGATGAACCCTTATGTCGGGTGTATTTTGATGTATATTTATGGCATTTTCTATGAAAAGGGACCTTATTGTCGATGGCGCTTAAGCCGCACAGCGTAGCGCGGCATTGTATTTATATCGAAGCATCGTTAATAATGGCGTAAGCGCCATCGACAATAAGGTCCCTTTTTATAGAAAATACCACATTTAGGTACTGCACTCGCCGCATTGTCAATGTGTGATTTGCCTAATGTTATGTACTAACTTGTATGTGTCGACGATGGCGGTGGTGGTGTCAACTTCTCGCATCTGCTGCAACAGTTGCTTTACATTTTGCAGCGCCCCGTCGGTGTGCTCGATGCCTAGTTGTATTTTGTGCTTACGACGGAGGTGGTTCTTAGCCTGTTAAACAAAAATAGGGTTAGATATTATTTTTTTAATTAAAGGATTCATTGTATTACCTTTAAAATAAAGATTATAAATACGGACACATTTCGCTGCCCCAATATTACAGGGTTCTATGTTTCACTTTTATCGAACTGAAATTTGAACTTTATCAAAGTGATATTAAGTCGAATTTCAACTATCTTGAAAATGTAACATAGAACCCTGTTATATTGGGGCAGCAATCTGTTTTGTACACGAATTAAAGTTCTTTATTGTCGACATTACACATCAATCAATTTATAGTGGGTGATATATATATATATATATATATATATATATATATTTATATTCGCTAACGTCTGCGTCACTTACTTTTTATACATCTCGCTCGCACTAATATGCGAGTACGAGCACAATGCATAGAAAGTAAGTTACGCACATGCTAGCAAATACAGTGTCAAACTGGAGGCAGCCGTAGAGGTTTAATTTTGATTAAAAGTAACTATACAATTTACAATGAGTCTGTTGCCCAGCTGCAAAGCTGCCCTGGCCTCGCCCTCAGCGATAGAGGCCTCGCGAGCCAGCCTCGGCCTCCAGACGCGCCTCGGCCGCTGCCAAGCGCGCCAGGGCCTCGTCCGTCTGTGTTACTGCCGTCGCTTTCTAACTGCTATCATATTGCTCGGTGATAAGGTGCAACTTTATTGGAAGTAACTAGGTCTACATAACTCACAGCGAGCCTGTTGCCCAGCTGCAGAGCTGCCCTGGCCTCGCCCTCAGCGGTGGAGGCCTCGCGAGCTAACTTGTTGGCTTCGGCCTCTAGCCGCGCCTCGGCCGCTACCAAGCGCACCAGGGCCTCGTCCGTCTCTGTTACTGGCGTCGCTTTCTTGTTCGGCTCAGCTGCAAAAAATATTAAATATTATAAGGAAGGACAAGCTCAAGTGGGATTTGGCGGAACACATCTGTCGAATGCACCTGGATCGGTGGGCCAAATTGGCTAAATAATTGACACGGCAGACTAAAAAACCGGCCAAGTGCGAGTCGGTACTTTTTAGTATTTGTTGTTATAGCGGCAACAGAAATACATCATCTGTGAAAATTTCAACTGAATAGCTATCACGGTTCATGAGATACAGCCAGCTGACTAGGGTTGATATGATTTGAATCAGTTGATCAAAAAAATCATTGATTTAAATCATTAAATTTTTACTACAACCAAATCGGCCCAAAATTGTTTAGCGAATTTCCCGGACCACTACGGCACGCACACATGTGCAAGCGAGTCATATCAAGACGCATGGTACCGAAACAGTTCCAGGATTCCCCGAAACTAAAACACGAGACGCATTTCGCTTTTCGCCCGGTCATTCGTAATTGACTAGTGAAAGAGTGAATACAACAAAAAGATGTCTGGAAGAAAAAAAGATGCTGTGTGGGTTTATTTCGATGAAAAAAAGCAATGAAAATGAAAAAATCAAAAAAATCTGATTTTAATCAAATAAATCCGATTTAAATCAAATTAATCGGATTATAGTTTTATTTCATGAGTAACTATCGCGGTAACCGAAGACAATATTATCTAATAAATTAAATAATAAATAAATTAACCTACCTAAATAAAATAAAATAATTATGAAATATAGTGTATAAGCTAAAGTGTAAATATAAATATAAATGTAATTTGAATGTTAGCATGTAAGGTTTATCTGTTAGTGCTAATATTATATATTAAATAAATTAAATTAAATTAAAAAAAAAAAAAAAAAACTGCTTAAATTATTATGTTTTTTTTTTATAAAAATCATGATTTTTTATCAACCCTGCTGCTGACAGACAGACGGACAGCGGAGTCTTAGTAATAGGGTCCTGTTTTTACCCTTTGGGTACGGAACCCTAAAAAGAACCCATCTCGCTGCGACTGGCGGGAGCATGCACCAAACCGTGATGAGTGACGGAAGAAAGGCGATGCCTTTGCCTGGGAGTGGGCCACAAAATAGGCTATTAAAAAAAAGGAAAAACTTACACAAGACACAAATCGGCCTAGTTCCATAATCAAAATTGGAAGGTTTATTGAGAAGACTGCACAAATGATAATAGCTATCAGTTGTTTTATTTGCTTTGTGAAGAGCGATTTCGATACGGCGAGTATACTAATCGATTTCCGGCTAATGACAAGATAATAATGAATTAATCTGAGTCCCAGCCATAAACAATGTTAAAATAGTACATTATGATAAGATACAAGTGTTCTGCGTTGGTCATTACACTTGAGGCTATATTGTGCGCGCGAGCTATATGCGATTGCTCAATAAAGAAGCCGATGTGTGTAATTACTAAAGCACACGTGTTTCATACGTCGTTTTTCAATACACTTGCGAGGAAAAAACAAAACTTATATATTAATCATATTTTAATCGTAAAACAATTAGTAAAAGTACAATAATCAAAAAAAATGTCAACATACATTACCGCACTAGTTCGATAATTATAAGTATTATTAGGGTTACAAAGGGTAAAAACGGGACCCTATTACTATGACTCCATTCAAACAATACAAAAGGTAATCACGGTCCATATCCCGCGGTCAATATAAATATAATTAACAAGAAAACAAAAAGTGCTGCAATTCTTATCTCTTCTTATCAGCATAATGAAAATAAACATTATTGAAAAATCCGCACGCCGACGGCATGTAAGCTTATCTTGTCATTCAGGTGCAAATGTTTATACCCACCGACCTGTCCGACCTTCTTTTGTCTACTTTATTTGCATACAGTGCAAAAAGAGTGGGCGCTTTGCTAAATTGTCTTGAGAAATGAGGTATAATTTAAGCCGTAGGGGTTTTCGATATTCATAAATTTTGTATGCAATATCGAGTCCATGATACTTTTTTTATCTATTTTTTTTAAGGGGGTTTCGTCACTCAGTGACGATGTCACCCCCCGTACTGAGATCTATAGTAATAAATGTAGTACTGCAATATTACCTACACCACTACATTATTTTCAAGTATAGCTTGCACATCATCCTGGCCTCGTGTGATAGTGGCGATGCCAGGACGATGTTGCAGCTACCTATGTTGGTAGTTTTGATAAACGCCATGACACTCCTCAGCGCCTCGTTGCGGACGCACTCCATTAACACATGGTGAACATCTTCTATTTAATTGCATTCAGGGCAGTTTGGTGATGCAGCTAATTTCATAAGGTGCTTGAATTTGTTTGACGGAATGTGCCCGGAACGAAGCCTGAGGAGTGATACTGAAGAGGTAACATTTCAGATGTGTCAACGGGACTCCAAAATATGCAAAGAGCGATAGAGGCACATAACGAAATTTCGATTTTCGGTTTTCGCAGCAGGGGTCAAGTTTGGTGCCGTATAATGCCATGATGATGACATATAAATTTTGGTGTTTGGTTGCCATAGTATATCTGTCAAACCCAATTTGCCAGCAAATAAGAAGAAAAAAACGTTACTCATTCCTTTTTTACGGTGCCAGTACTGTTAGTACTAGCAAAGTTATATATATATTTGGTACTAGCGTAACACAAAGACAGTATGATTATCTCTATCTATGTTTAAAATGAGACAGTCCCTGTCCCTGGTCAAACTATAAAACTGTTTTTTTTTTTTTGTGGGAATGCGTGTACCTACTTCCTAATCTTTTCATTTTGTTCTATTTTTATCAAATCAGTCAGGGTTTTCCACAAATTTGGTGGTCAAACAGGGATGCACTTACCCAGCTTGATGACTTCATCTTTCTTGACAGCAGCATCCTGTGACGCTAGGTACCCGAGCGGCATCTCAAAGGTATTTCAGCCCAGCTGGCATACAGCTCTTCATGAGCTGACATATGGTTTCTATGGTATAACTCACCCAGCTTGATGACTTCATCTTTTTTGACAGCAGCACCCTGTGACACTAGGTACCCGAGCGGCATCTCAAAGGTATAATTTCAGCCCAGCTGGCATACAGCTCTTCATGAGCTGACATATGGTTTCTATGGTATTACTCACCCAGCTTGATGACTTCATCTTTCTTGACAGCAGCACCCTGTGACACTAGGTACCCGAGCGGCATCTCAAAGGTATTTCAGCCCAGCTGGCATACAGCTCTTCATGAGCTGACATATGGTTTCTATGGTATAACTCACCCAGATTGATGACTTCATCTTTCTTGACAGCAGCACCCTGTGACACTAGGTACCCGAGCGGCATCTCAAAGGTATCTCAGCCCAGCTGTCATAAAGCTCTCCATGAGCTGACATATGGTTTCTATGGTATTACTCACCCAGCTTGATGACTTCATCTTTCTTGACAGCAGCACCCTGTGACACTAGGTAACCAAGCAGCATCTCGAAGGTGTCTCTTCCGTGCTGCCACTTGCAGATCTTCATCAGCTCATCTACGGTTCCTATCCGCTCTGCGTCATTGGGAAAGTTCTCTAGAAGTTCTGTTGCTTGCTCCTGAGTAAAAATATAAATAACGTTAGTACAGTTCTCTGCATAAAAATAAGCCCCATGATCCTTAAATAAAAACACCAACAACTGGTTTTGACTGGTACTAATGTTTTTTTTTATTTAGAATAAATAATAAAATTGCTGGTTCAAACTGGCAAAAATCTGCTCAGGATTGAGAAAAATGGCTAGATTTAAAAGAGGCCTTCACATAAGAGGTTCCTGTTTATTACATTAAAATTAATTAATTTTGTAAACTCAATTTCAATCAGAAATACTAAAAAAAAAAAATAGATATACAATACAAGTGCGAAAAACATGGAATACGCAAACATGTTTTTTTCAGTTTTTAAAGTGTATTCAATCACACTGGGCTGTTCACATGCAAACATTGTTGGTTGCCTGGCAACCTCATACTTTTGCAAAGGCATTTGGTGACCATGGTGTGACAGTGATGATGTATTGAGCCATTAGGTTTGACAATCGGTCTGGCCTAGTGGGTAGTACCCACAACACATGCCTTCTTGAGCTTACCGTGGGACTTACGTCAATTTGTGTAAGTTAACCCCGCTTTTAGATTTGGGATAAAACAAAAAAATTTAAACCAGTTTAAATACTTCAAATGAATCGTACCTTCACAGCGCTTTCACATACAAATCTCTGTGTGGAATCAATGCTGGCCTTGGGTAGCCCGTCACTGTCAATAGCCTGTCGGGCCGGTAGAAGAGAGGTGACCGCCGTCAGGGCCAGTGCAGCCGGCTTGAACGCCAAGCGAGCGCCCCACCGCACCCAACCTTCAGGCCCGTTGTGCAGGATCTGCTGGTACTTTGTTAGGGGTGCTAGCTCGCCATTGCTAACAGGGTAAACAAAAGTTGTACAGACACCATCAGATATATCGGAGTGGTCAAGGTGGTCAAAAACATCTTAACATGCATGTATGTCTTAATAATAGACGCTTTGTTCAGATGAATTTTTCTTAACCACTGATTGGAACAAACCATACTCTAAATTTTAACTACCTCCCATACCCAGGTACTGTTACATAACATATATGGTACATACTATCAACAAAACTATTTTTGCATTAAACAGTCTGCAAATTAATTCATTAATTGACTCTACATACAAGTTAAACCCATACTATAATCAAGATACAGCTTAGAATGGCATGGATATAATGCCTGTTCTATTTTAACCGTAAAAGGCATATGCCTGGAGTACAAAGAATGCTATAGGTATTCAACACCATTATCTATTCTATTGCATTATCTGTAAATGCATTCTAGAAGGCAAATATTTGGTTATTATTTTGAGTATTTGTGCTGTACACTGATTTTCATAATAATTAAATAAAAATACATCATCATCTAATTAATATTTTATAAAAATCACCATGTCTAGGCTTTTCAAGATTGATGTTAAGTAAATTTAATATTAAAGGAAAAAGTTACACTTCCGGCAGGATTTTTTCCTTTAATATAAAATATGGAGTATTGCTCGCAGACGTATCTGCATGTAAAAAAATTGATGTTAAGTACTTTTGTTGCTTTTATAATTAATTATTTATTATTAAACAAAGCAAGTAAATACGTTTTTCTTGATTCATAATACAAAAAAGCGATGACGCAATCGCACATTGTGTTTAGACACAACACAAGATGCTCGGATTAAGAGAAAACCTTACCGGAACATTTCTTCCACCACAATGTCAAGGCAAGCAGGCGTCCGACCCCTCCTCATAAAGGCGCATTTTAAATCTGCCGCAGATACCACTGGGTCCTTTTTCCAGCGGCAATACTGCCTCAGCAGATCAGACCAGAACTTCATCTTCATGTCCCAAGACTCAGGGTTTGCAGATTTCAAACGAAAAGGTGCAAAAAGTGCGTTCATGCGCACATCGTCAGACCAGCATTTAGGAAGCTTGTCCTCAGTGATACAGGTGTCTGGTAAACCCATTGTGGGTTTTTATCAACACTCACTGTTCAAATGTGCAGTTTTCTATAAATATCGCTGATTTAAAACAAAGACAGTTCACACAGAGACGTCAAAATAAAAATACACACAGCACGGGAACGACAATCCGCCATGCTTTTTTCAAATTTACCACAGGCTATACGATTAAGTCAGCTGTATTTTTTAATAATTTTACGCAATGTTTTATAAATTGCTGTACACACTTAACAAGTACATACATAATATAATAGTTTTTATAAGAACACAAATAATTTTCTATATACTTATAATATAATAATCATCTCTTAGTAGAACTAACGTGATGTGAAAAAATGTTATGTGCACTGCGGAAACTATCCGTGTGCACTTGACCTGTCAGAGTGACGTTTACATTTCTTCGGCAAGCGTTGTCACGTCGCGATTTGCGCGAAATTGCTTTAAATTTTGCTTATCTTCTTCAATAACTGCAGTAATAAAGTTTCTGGAGCTTCAGAGACAATCTCGATTATATAAGGGGTAAGTAACAATGACTAGATAGCTATATTTCTTGATATTATGATGGAATTTTTGTCGCGAATTCCAGTAGGTCGCGATCCACTTTACGGCTCGGAACAGTTATGTTGAAGATTGCGGTTTCTTTTGAGAGGAAAAATTAGCTCAATAGCTTGACCCTGTACTTCGGACTGTGTATTTGACGTGTAGATACCTTTTAACCTTTATTTTGATAGTGGTACTTTACGTTATAACCGAATTCTTATTGGAATATGTACTTTAAAAACACTATTTTCCAACGTAACGATCATTCTAGATATGAAAATATAGATTGCAGAATAAATACGATTCCATTCATAGAACCTAACACGAAGCTGTTGCCTCATAGTATTTAAATGACTCCATTTAAAAAAAAAACCTATAACCTTCCTTCATTTTTTTTTTGTATTTTAGGGCCTGGTTACAAGACCTTTAAGCCATAATTTAAATTAATGATGCTGGTGCTCTACATTCTATTTTTCACGATGATTAATTAACTGATTGGTCAGAGCAATTAAAAGCCAATTTAAAGGGTATCCATTTCAAGGTCTCAAAACAAAATAATTGAATTCTATTGTAGAGTTCATTGGAACACTGTTGATGTTTTTCTACAATGTTCCATGTATTTTGTTTACATTTTGTAGGTAAGGTGCATTGGGGTTACTTCGAAAGCAGGTTGATTAAAAAAATGGCAAATATACTAACATTTTTTTTGGCTATAGTAACATTTTTTTTAATTTATTTACAAAAGGGTACATGCTTACAATCGAAATTAATGCATCGCCAAACTGTAACCAGTTTGTTGGCAATTGCAGCACTCAATTAAAAAATAGAATCATGCACCTAAACAAAACAATTAGCAGCTTAAACAATAATCCTTATATATAATTTAAAAACTAACACGCACAAATACCTAATAGGTAAATAAAATTTCCGAATGATTCATTTTCTAAAAGGTATGTTTTTACACAGAATAACTAATTGTGTTTTTTTTTTTAAGATTGTAAATGTTTTATTAGTAGTTATGGAATAAAAAGGCATTTTATTTATTTATTATAAGTTTTTAGCCTCTTTTTAAGGACCGACTTACTAAACCTAGAAAGTAGATATGCAACGGATAGTTGATTGGCCGATACCAGATACCGTATGTTCAGCCTGACCATTGGCCGAATATTCGGTATCTGGGCCGCCGAAGATTCGGCCTGCGGAACTATACCTACAATACCTACATTTCCGTTTATTAGGCGCGCATTGTGCAGATTTTTACCTGTTTCGAGTGGACTCAGTTCTAGATTCGAAAGAGTGGAATGTTTATATTGTTTTAATATTGTTATATATATTGGTTTATCCCCTACTTATAAACACCTGTATATTTAAAAAAAAAAATTTTTTTTTTAATAATAAATGAGTACGATATGACCGTGACTGTTTCTTAAATCCAATTTGAGATTTTGGTAAACAACACTAAACTACCCGACATTAGTTTATATAAATGTTCAGGGTAGACAAATAAGAATCTCTCAAAATCTCAATTGACATTTTGCTGGGACGTCAGTCTTCCGTGACCACAGCTAGTGCAACCTAGCTGAAACGTCGGAAAAAAGGTAAAATAATGAAATTTAATCGCGTTAGAGCCGGTAATGACAATAATTATGTAGAAAGCGATGATACCTACTTACTATACGAATAGAGAATAGATACATGATAAATAACAATCTGGTATCGCGTCATTATATTTATTATTGTTTATTATCGCAATCATAGATTAGTATATGTTATATCGCAAGGGAGTATTGGTGATAATGTGAAGCAGATATTTACTCAAAGATTATTAATTAATTGATTGGAGGCACTAAAGGATATGACCATAGCCCGGTTTGGCCGGTTATTCGGAGGCAAAAATCGTACCAGTGCTAGTGAGTAATTAACAGGCAATAGCACATAGCAGGCAATTATATTGTGTTCGCAGCATAGAGAAATATAAGTAAGAAAAGAGTAGTAACTCCATACATCAGTTTTCTTACCAAAACGCGAGTTATTTTGTGGTCGACATCTAGCGTCAAGTAGCGGAATTTATCAGTACTGCTAGTTGACAATAGATGTCGCGACGAACGAAAACTCTAATGCTCAACAATTTTCAGCCAAAATTATAACCGGATTAACCGGAACTCTATTTTGAACTCCTTTTGCTTATTAGTTGTAGTAGTAAAATTCTTTATTGTACAAAAAGAAACATAAAACAAGAATAAAAACACATCATTTGTACAAAGGCGAACTTATCCCTTTCAGGGATCTCTTCCAGTTGACCTTTTTTTGTAAATTGTTTTAGTAGTACATTTTTCGTCAGTAGCGACACTTGTGACATCTGGTGTCAAGTAGCTGTACTGATACTGATAATTCCTCTACTTGACGTTAGATGTCGACTACGAACTGCGTTTTGGTTAGAAAACTGATGTATGGAGTTACCACTTTTTCTTTACTTATAGTTTTCTAACGAAGCTTTAACTCTTTGAACGCCAGACGGCAAAGGAATATGCCGTTCCCGGACGCCACCAAGCGTGTACTCTCTTTTCCGGAAATCGTTTTTGCCAGATCGCGATTTTTGCCATTCGCAATTTTTACCATTTTATTTTTTCTCAATAGCTTCCTTTCCCGTAAGCGTTGCTAACCATTCGCATACCCCATTAATTTTATTTTCCAGTAGCTTATTTTCCTGTTACGTTTTCTAACCATTCGCATATTTTCCCATTTTTTTATTTTCCAGTAGTTTATTTTCCTGTTACGTTTTCTAGCCATTCGCATAATTTAGATATGTATTCTTATTATCATATACGAGACTTAGCGGTATAATTCTGAAAGTCGATTTTGTATACAATTGTATGGAAAAAATTACGAGTGCCTAAATAGTTATGAGCGGTAGTGTATGTTCTTCCCCGGAAATCAAACTGTCTCTATCCCAAATTTCAACTTAATCGGTTTTAACTCCCCTCGGGCTCCCTTATCACCATTATGCCGACTTTAACTAATGCAAAGGAAATAGATTCTTACGATATACGAAGTCACATATCGGCGGTGAATGCTAAAGAATAAAAATAACTTGTATACTTAAGTATGACGTCTGTAACAAAGGCACGAAGCGGATATCCTTTCGTATTGCCAGGCAATGACGTTCGGAGATCTTTTTCAGTTTAAGATAAAATACTTATTGAATAACTACATATTTATATAGATGGTTAAATGTTAATTAGACGACGACCGGTCTGGCCTAGTGGGTAGTGACTGCCTGTGAAGCTGATGGTCCTGGGTTCAAATCCTAGTAAGGGCATTTATTCAGTGATGAGCACGGATATTTGTTCCTGAGTCATGGGTGTTTCTATGTATTTAAGTATTTATAAATTATATATATCGTTGTCTAAGTACCCACAACACAAGCTTTATTGAGGTTACCGTAGGACTATAATATTGATTTATTTAATTAAAAAGGAGTCGTGGTATTATACTGGTATGGTACAGTCGCCATCAGATAAATCGGAGCGGCCAAGGCGCTCACAAATATCTGAACATGCTTCTGTTGTCGAGGCGTTAGGGTTTGCGGGCGGAGGGTGAACGGAGCGCGATGAGAGCGCTCCCGTCGCGCCGGCGTCCGCTCACGTCCCGCCCGCAAAACGCGCGAGTGTGACGGAGCCTTTAGAGTTGTGCCGTTCCCGGTAACATTCCCCATTTTGTATGGGAAAATTTCTCGCTCGGTAACATTCCTCATACAAAATGGGAAATGTTACCGGGAACGGCAAAACTCTGGTCTCCCTACATATGTCGACGCGGAATCGGCAAAAGCCGATAGAGAAACCTTTATGTCTGCGCAATAACAGCGAAAGAGGCGTCGGCAGGCGTCGGCCGATGCGAGCCGATCCGACGACTTTTTCACTCTTATTGCGCAGACATAAAGGTTTTTTCTATCGGCTTTTGCCGATTTCGACATATGTAGAGAGACCCTTACACTGCATGCATCAGATATTTTTGAGCACGTCGGCCGCTCCGATATATCTGATGAAGGCGACTGTGTACTGTTTCATTTATTATACGCACAATAATAATTCGTACTGACATCTTGTTTATTATAATATCGTGATCAATCACGATAATATTGATAACCCATGTCAGTATTTATGAGTTATTTTGATAGTGAATCTTCGAGATACGGATGTCTAAAATAGATCATGATTTTCAGGCTGATGTCCATACTAATAAATAATAATAAATTGTTCATTGGCGAGAGAATGGACTGTAAAGGGGGGCAATAAGGGATGAGATTTAGGGGCCGGTCGAGCAAGAAAGTTGTGCTATACTAAAATTAACCTATGAAGTGAAACTAAAGTGCGAAATAGTGTAGGGCGAAGTTACCTTGCAATCCGGGGTTGTGGGCTTGAACCGTTGGCCTCCGTTGTAGACCCTGGTGTTGGTCCCGGGCTGCCCTTGTCGCAAGCTAGAGGTAAGCTTAGAACCGTTACCTTGATCGTCCAACTTAGACCTCGGATTCTCCACTTCACGGATGGGCACGGCGTACTTCGGCTACGGCACTGATTTTAAAAGTAGTCTAAATATTAGCAGTAGTGCTTTTAACAGATTGCGAGAAAATTAGCGGGAATGGCGCGACACAGTGTTAACTGGTAGTAGGCTTATGACAGACTGGCTCTGACAGCTTGTGACAGAGCAAGATTCAAATTCAAACTGTGACTTTGGTGTTGCCACAGTAATTACAACAAGAAATCTAAAAAATACAAAGCCAAAGCTGAACATTCCGCCTACCAAAATGCAATTGTATTTTAACTAAGCGAAAAAGATAAGAAAATAACAAAAAAGGTAGTGCGATAATATTAAAACTAAACGAAAAACGGACAGCACAAAGGTAGCGCTCTAAAGCGGCTACGCAGGCAGTGGGCACAGCTTGACCACAGGCCGTTTGTACAACCCTGTGGCCGTGCGCACAGTAACCACACGACATATCCCGTCAGATCCGGGGTGTGTATCGGTGATGCGACCCAGGGGCCACTTCATTGGGCTCGTCTGCTCGTTCACAACGAGCACGAGTGCGCCAACTTGGATGTTGGGCTGTCTGTCGTGCCACTTCATCCGCTGCTGGAGAGTATGCATGTACTCCTTCGACCATTTGTTCCAGAAGTCCTGGTGCATCTTCTGAAGCAGCTTCCAGCGTTGGAGAGGGCTAACCCGAACGTCTGACAGGTTTTCCTCAGGTACGACCGACAGGGGTTCCGTGGTGAGGAAATGACCCGGAGTTAAAGCCGACAGGTCGTTGGGGTCAGTGCTGAGAGGAGTGAGTGGCCTCGAGTTGAGCAAAGCCTCAACTTGGGTTAAAACCGTCGAAAATTCCTCATACGTCAGCCTTTGGTTCCCGACGACACGCGCCAAATGTGTTTTCACGGCCTTAATTCCAGCTTCAGCGAGTCCTGAGAAATGTGGGCTACCTGGCGGGTTGAATTCGAAGGCAATTGTATGGTGTGCGGCAGCATCCTTCACTAGACGTTGCAAGATGTTGTTCGCACCGACAAAATTTTTTCCTTGGTCAGACACTAACCGGCTGCACCGACCACGACGAGCGACGAAACGCCGAAGTGCGGCGAGAAAAGCATCCGAGGACAACTCGGTGACAAGCTCGGTGTGAATGGCCTTGGTTGCGGTACAGACAAAGACACAAATATAGCCCTTGTACGTCTTGTTACCGCGTCCGCGCCCGAGAGCGATGTCGAAAGGCCCGCCAAAATCGACCGCTGCGCTCGAGAAAGCCTTAAGTTGGGATATTCGATAGGACGGCAGGTCGCCCATGAACGGCGCAGGGGCACCCAGTGGCCGCACCCGAAAGCACTTCATACATTTTGATACCACTGCGTAGATTGCCCGTTTTGGACACATGATCCAGAAGTGTTGTGACAACAAGTTATGAAGCGTTTGGATGCCTGGATGCATGAACCGCCTATGATAGTCGTCGACAAGAAGGAAGGTCAGACGATTGTCGCGAGGTAGAAGCAACGGATGCTTCACGTCGAAGTCGAGAGAAGCTCGCGACAGGCGACCGCCCACCCTTAAGAGACCCGCGTCATCCGTGAATGGGGACAGTTTCCGGAACGCTTTTGGAAGAGAGTTCGAATGGTTGTTCGCAATCTTTTCGATTTCCTGAGCGAAGCTGCGCTGTTGCACGGAGCGCACAAGAAGCATCAGTGACTGCTTTACTTCGAGAGGTGTCAAAGGTCCGCGTAACAACTTCGCGGTCGTCTTTTGGTTCTTCGCGTTGTTCGCGAAGCGGCGACAATACGCTAAGACACGTTGAATCGTTCTTAACGACGAGAACTTCTCCAATAAATTGTCAATGAAGGCGTTGTCATTGGACACTACAAGGACCGTAATCTTTTGTTCTTCTTGAAGAACATCCCTATCAGGCGCTAGTGCTGACTTGGGCCAGCTTTCGGAAGGGTCCCGGAGCCAACCAGGTCCGTTCCACCAGCACGTTTGGTTGACCAAGTCTTGGGGAAGCAAGCCTCGAGATCCGCAATCGGCTGGATTGTCAGTGGTTCTAACATGATGCCAGGAGTCGGGAGGAATGACGTCTTGGATGTGACTCACACGGTTGGCCACAAACGTTTTCCACCTGGACGGACACGACTTGATCCAGGTTAACGTCACACTTGAGTCCGACCATGCGATGATTCTATCTACCAAGTGGAAAGGCTTCAAAGCCTCCACGACCGAAGCCATCAAGTCCGACAGTAGAACCGCTGCGAGCAATTCAAGTCGCGGCACGGACAATTTACGTAACGGCGCGACCTTGGACTTAGCACACACCAGCTGGACGTCGACGTCACCCTCCCCAGCTACTGTACGGCAATAGATTACGGCACAGAAACCGCGTTCTGACGCGTCGCAAAATCCGTGGAGATGTAGCACGTCGAATTTCCCGAACAAACGGCGAGGCACAGCTACAGCACTCAGCGAAGAGAGTTGAGTTTTAAATTCCTGCCATTCCAGACTGATGCTTTCCGGGACATCTCCATCCCAGGAAACGCCCGAGACCCAAAGTAACTGCATCAGATACTTGGCGAGAAATGTTACAGGCGAGAGGAAACCCAATGGATCGAAGATTCTAGCTATCTCCGACAGAATGGTGCGTTTTGTGCATCGACCGTTAGGAGTAGATGCTACACGAAAGCGAAAGGAATCAGATTGTGGTTGCCATAGCAAGCCCAAAATCTTTAGAGAAATGTCAGTCATTTCTTCGAAATTTTTAAAATCTTCCGAGTACAGGTCAGAAGACGGAAGACTCTCCAGGAACTCACTACTATTAGAGGTCCACTTCCTCAGATGGAAACCCCCCGACGACAATATGTTTGTAAGTTCCAGCTGGAGTAAACGCGCCTGCTCGACAGAGTCCGCTCCGGTGACGACGTCGTCGACGTAGATGTCACGAGCGAGAACAGTTGAACCACCTGGGTATTCGGCTGCAGAATCACTGGCCAGTTGAGCCATTGTACGAAGCGCTTGGAATGGCGCAGCAGAAACCCCGTAGGTTACCGTTTTGAGACGGTAGTCGCGCACAGGACCGACAGCAGAGGGCCGCCACAAAATGCGCTGGAATTCTGCGTCCTTTTCAGAGACCAGGATCTGCCTGTACATCTGTTTCACGTCACCTGTGAAGACAACAGCATGCCAGCGGAAGCGTGTGAGCAGGTCGAAGATGTTGGTCTGAAGCTTGGGCCCAGCGAGAAGAGTAGCGTTCAAGGACACCTCGTTAGCGTCCTTAGCGCTTGCGTCGAAAACCACGCGAAGAGGAGTGGTGACGGAGTCACGCAGAATTCCATGGTGAGGTATGTAATAGAAGTGGCCTTCACTTGTGGAAGGAGGTTCCACTTCCTCCAAGTGACCGCGAGACTCATAGTCAGCCATAAATTCCACATACGCCCTTTTGAACTCGGGGTTGGAATTCAATTTGCGTTCCAACGACGTGAACCGCTTGAAAGCGATTTCGCGTGAATTGAGGAAGGTAGGTTTGTTCGCGGGATCGACAAATGGTAACGGAACTACGAACCGGCCTTCCTTATTGCGATAATAGTTTGTACGAAAGTAGTCCTCGCAGCGTTGGTCCTCCTCCGAGACGAAAGGTTTGGTCGGAGAACTAACGTTTTCTAACTCCCAAAATTTCTTGATGGAGTCATCGAGCGACAAGATCTGCGAAGGACTCGACACGAAAAAACAATGTTTATTATTGTTGCGATAAGATACGAGAGCGCTTGTTGTGAGCTGACTCCCGTCACACTCACCCATAACGACCCATCCATAGATGGTTTTCAACAGAGTAGGCTGTCCAGGCTCCCCGCGCCGTATACCGGGCAACAACGACGAAACGAAGACCTGTGCATTAAGCAACAAGTCCACCGGCGCCGGACGGGCAAACTCAGGATCAGCCAGCGATAAATTCTTGGTGTGCGACCACCCCGACGAATCGACAGGTTGTGGAGGTTGGTCGGCACACACCGGCGACAAAACGAAAGCTTCGAGTTTAGTACTCAGCGAAGAGGGTTTATTACCCATTGGCTTGATTTCACATGAAAGTGAGCCAAATGTTTGACAGGGCGAATTGCCAATGCCAAACACGGTGTGTTGGCCAGAAGTTTCAAACCCTAGCATGTCTGCACAGGATTTTGACATAAGATTGCATGCACTAGCACCATCCAAAAGCACACGCACTGGGCGGAAGACACCAGAACTGTCCCGAATTAACACCTTGGCAGTAGCGAAGAAGACTGTATTCTCTCCCGCCATAGCAGTTAAAACCGTGCTACTACTACTACTGCTTGTGCTACCGCTAGGTGGTGTAGTTGTAGTCTCTGTGCCCGTGGGTGCTTCAACATTCTTGGTGAAGTGTAACAAATTGTGGTGTGAGCGATGACACACACTACAGCGAGAAGCCCGACAAGTCTTCACTTTATGTGCACTTGAGAAGCATAGAATGCACAGACCCTTCTCCTTTACAAAATTAAAGCGGCCATTGTTGCCAAGACTTATAAACTTGCTACATTTGTCAAGACTGTGCTGACCGGAACAACAAACACAGGTCGGTGTTGCCGGAGTCGACACAACAAGAGCCATTTTATTTTTTGTTACCGGTTTAACACTCTGAGATGGAGGCCTGACACTTACACTTGAGTTCTCCAACGCCCTGCTCCGCTTCTCGATAAAACTTTTTAATTCTTCAAACTTCGGAACCTCGGTGCTGGAAGTGAGTTGTAACTCAAATGCTTCCCGAGTCGCAACATCTAGCTTTCCCCACAGCAAATAGTACAACATAAAGTTCTTATCGGGGAGGTTAAATTTGGACAAAATATTTAAATTTTCATTAAAAGTTCTAAAAACCCTTTCCAAATCTGTTTTGTTTTTGACCGACTCACAGTTAAGCAATTTTTCATAATACATGACAGCAATTTGCCTCTTCCTGTCATAATAGTTAGACAGCGTCTCATAAGCACTACTATAATTGTCACCCGACAAAGGAAAAGATTTTATTAAATCATGTGCGGAACCCTGAACGCTAGACAATAGGTAATGCAATTTTTCCACGTCACTAATTGTGCTCCGACTATGTATGAGGGAGTCATAAAGCTCCTTGAAGGACACCCAACTTTCCAGTTTTCCATCAAAAGGTTTAATCGCTATTTTAGGAAGCTTGGCTAAATTATTTTCAAGCGTTAAAGGTTTCACATCCGACTTGTCACTCATCTCACTTTTGGCCATTTGTCTCAACCTACATTTTACCGATTTCAACTTACTTTCGAATTCCCTCGTAACTTCGTACTCTTCCACACGTCTTTCAGGTTTCAGCGGACGTAAGATCCTCAACTGAGCATTGTGAAAGTCTTTTTCTAAATCTTTTATGTCCGATTCATCATAACCTTTTAAGTCGGAACTCTCGATGTTTTCCAAACGAAAAATAGCATACCCTCGCGCGACACGGAACATGTCCACGGTCGCGGGCTCCGGATCACTATCACCATGTACACTCATATTGTTTTAAATGCAAATAAACACACTAAAACGGCGAAAAAAAAAAAAAACTAATTGCAATGCAAAATAATAACAAAGTACCGAACCTATATGTATATAGTGACACTGACAGCTAACGTCAACACTTGACAGCTGTGACAATGTTGCCGACAGTATTAACCACGAGTGAACGAATGGTTTAGTAAAAGCACTACTACACTACCAACAACTTTCTTGCTTTACCCTCGACTTTTTTAGAAGTCTACCTTCAACTTTTTCAATTAAACAAATGATATGACGATATGTATGACCAAGCGAATTTGAATAAGCAACACACAACGACAAACGAAAAACCAAAGGTCACTTTTCAAATTATCCGGCTCGAAGGACCAAAATGTTCATTGGCGAGAGAATGGACTGTAAAGGGGGGCAATAAGGGATGATATTTAGGGGCCGGTCGAGCAAGAAAGTTGTGCTATACTAAAATTAACCTATGAAGTGAAACTAAAGTGCGAAATAGTGTAGGGCGAAGTTACCTTGCAATCCGGGGTTGTGGGCTTGAACCGTTGGCCTCCGTTGTAGACCCTGGTGTTGGTCCCGGGCTGCCCTTGTCGCAAGCTAGAGGTAAGCTTAGAACCGTTACCTTGATCGTCCAACTTAGACCTCGGATTCTCCACTTCACGGATGGGCACGGCGTACTTCGGCTACGGCACTGATTTTAAAAGTAGTCTAAATATTAGCAGTAGTGCTTTTAACAGATTGCGAGAAAATTAGCGGGAATGGCGCGACACAGTGTTAACTGGTAGTAGGCTTATGACAGACTGGCTCTGACAGCTTGTGACAGAGCAAGATTCAAATTCAAACTGTGACTTTGGTGTTGCCACAGTAATTACAACAAGAAATCTAAAAAATACAAAGCCAAAGCTGAACATAAATAAATAAATAAATTCTTTATTTGGCAGGCAAGAAACCCAATTTTTACAATCTAATATAAAGGTGTACAAATAAACAAAAAAATACAGTACAAAATACTAAAACTTACAACCTAAAACAATGAAATAAAACATGTACAAACTTATGCACTAAAGATGGCCGTTCTCGGACCGGTGCAGTTTTCGCCAATGTTTGTTAAATTCGTCACTGTAGTCTTTAGCTACCAGTGACAGAATTTCATTGTTAGAGGCGAGCAGTCTCGCCCGGAAGGCAGAATGGCGAAGAAGTCAGGGACTCTCGCGTCAGCAAACATGCCCTTCAGACTAATGTCAGGATATTCCATTTTTTAGGGTTCCGTACCCAAAGGGTAAAAACGGGACCCTATTACTTAGACTCCGCTGTCCGTCTGTCTGTCACCAGGCTGTATCTCATGAACCGTGATAGGTAGACAGCTGAAATTTTCACAGATGGTGTAAATTTGTTGCCGCTATAACAACAAATACTAAAAACATAATAAAATAAATATTTAAGTGGGGCTCCTATACAACGTGATTTTTTTGCCGTTTTTCGCGTAATGGTACGGAACCCTTCGTGCGCGAGTCCGACTCGCACTTGGTTGACAGTAGGCGAACAACATGCGAACGCGAAGCGATGCGGCGCGGGGTGAATCAATCCTTTGATACCTATAAAAGTGTCCTTCGTAGGCGATCTCGTTGCGAACGCGAACGCCGTGGGCCCGCCGCGCCGCTTCGCTTCGCGTTCGCGAGTTGTTCGCTTACGTAAGACGCAGCGTTAGTGACGCATCATGTTTATCTTAATATCGCGTGATCAGTCAATGATAATGATCTCAAGTCAGTATTTTACGAGCTATTTCTGAACCAGGTGTGTTGTGATAGTGAATCTTTAGTTTATTTATATTCCATTCTTTCATGTTTGGTATTCTCACAATAAATATAAAATCAATTGTACCTGTCTTACTGTAAGTACAGATTCAGTATTTGTCACATGTTAAACCCTGAAAAGATTGTATTTGGCCTTCGCGAGGTTGCGAATTTTCAGGGGTAATCATACACCACACACACTTATGTACACTTATGTACGAAATATCATTTGATATTTACCAGTCGCTTTTCGGTGAAGGAAAACAAACCGGACCAATCCTAACAAGGCCTAGTTCCCCCTCTGGGTTGGAAGGTCAGATGGCAGTCGCTTTCGTAAAAACTAGTGCCTACGTCAATTCTTAGGATTAGTTGTCAAGCGGACCTTAGGCTCCCATGAGCCGTGGCAAAAATGCCGGGATAAGGCGAGGAAGAAGAAGAATCATACACCACGCGGCCCCGGGTATGTCCTTAAACTACGTCCAAAAGAGAGGTATGGGCAATTGGGCACTGTGAATGACATCTCGCTTTGTGTAGTAGGGCACAGGACAGCGGATGTCATTCCAGATCTAGAGCAGAGCCCGACTGGGGAGGTACCTCCACCTTACAGAAAACCGCAGCCAAATAACACTAGACCCTACTAATAGTGTTGTGTTCCTGCCGGGGAGTAAGGTTGCCAGAGCTCGAGGGAGAGGAGTGTTAGGGTCGGCAACGCGCATGTAACTCCTCTGGAGTTGCAGGCGTACATAGGCTATGGAGAATGCTTAACATCAGGCGGGCCGTATGCTTGTTTGCCACCGACGTAGTATAAAAAAAAATATGTCAAATTGTCTAAGCATGCTCTATGTAGTACCTAAGTTACCTACTTATTTGTTTATTTTGTTTAAAATGGTAAAAAGTTTTACACATGTTTATTTGTAAACTTCATAAACCTAGGGAAGAGCGGTGCCTCCCAACACAGGCATTCATTTGCTTACTTGGCTCTATCCCCTGCATCATATACATGTGTTGTTAGGGTTCCGTACCCAAAGCGTAAAAATTACCCTATTATTAAGACTCCGCTGTCCGTCTGAAACCTAAAAGAATTTTATAACTCTGTAAACCTAAATGTATATTAAAATTTAGTTTAAGATTACTTAGTTTAAGATAAAATAAATTGTAGTAGTAGTAGTAAATCACTTTATTGTACAAAACAAAAATTGATAACATGAAATAAATTGTATGCCCGAAAAGGGTAAAACTGTTGATACCCATAAAAAATGTACCTAGCTATACTTCTTGTACCTACACAGTTTGAACAATAAATGTTTCTGATTTCTGATTTCTGTCTGTCTGTCACCAGGCTGTATCTCATGAACCGTGATACCTAGATAGTCGAATAACAACAAATACTAAAAAGTACGGAACCCTCGGTGGGCGAGTCCGACTCGTTGTCCGGTTTTTTCTCTCTCATATAAATTGCATTTTTTTTTTCTTTGTTTATTGTCTCGATTTTTTCTCAAGGAAGGAAATCTTTCTTTAATTACAGCTGATCATCTACTTATTCTCATAAGTCGTAAAGACATAATGGGGCGCTTTTATACTTTATCGTGGTACAGTCGCCATCAGATATCGCCGCTATACTTACTAAACCTCATATCTGCAACAATCATTTGATAGAAATGTTGCTTTTCTTTCATTCGGATTACGGGTGTTTTTGTCATCAAATGAGTGTTGCAGATACGAGGTTGAGTAAATATAGCGGCGATATATCGGAGCGGTCTGCGAGGTGCTCACAAATATCTGAATGTTATGTGCAATACATTTAAAAAAATGTATGTTGTCCGCAGTTCCAAACCATGAGGATATCGGCCCGGTGACCTTCAATCATGCTCCAGCGCAGCCTGTTAGGTGTGCGATGCTGTTAGGTAAGTACAATTTGACTTATAGTATGAATTATCTCAGATGATTTTTTTCGGGCTCGGGCCCTACTCCATTAAACAAAAGGTATAGTTTCCTTTATGAAGTGGTTACACTGCTTACTGCTAATAGCCCCGACATATGGAACGGGAACAAGCCCGTTTAAAAAGCAAATCTACCAATTTATTTATATGGTTCAAATTCATGAAACAGCCCATTCGGAGATAACACATTTGTTATCTGCAAAGAAAATGCCATCCTGACTGTTCTCTGAATGAGCTGTCACATAAATTTGAACCTTAATACTATTACGATAGTTGCTTTTTAAACGACATGGTTGCTTTGGCACGTGCTGAAGACCGCTCTTAAAATAAACAAAGGCTTTTGTTTAACAGATTAGGGCCCGAGCCCGAACAAATCATCTGAGATAATTCATACTATACTGCTGTGGCGGACAAACCCCATCCTATCCAATGGCGCCCTCACAAAAGTCACAAACGGCAAAGAGGATACGAAACGCCGGAGTGGGTTTAGTGGGTAGGGCCAGGTTCTCCCTCCCCTCTCGCCAGTTGAGAGGGGACAGGAGCGGCGAGCCCCCCCATCAATGGCCTTCTCGCGGCCGGGGGGACGGTGCGTAACAGCATTCGCCCACTCCGTTAACAAAAAAAAAAGACCGCTCTTAAAATAAACAAAGGATTTTCATTAACAGATTAGGGCCCGAGCCCGAACAAATCATCTGAGAATTCTGAGATAATAATTCATACTATACTGCTGTGGCAAGACGTCCCGGATTAAATATTAAAGATAATATAGTCATATCAACGTCTCTTAGAAAAATATGATCATATAAGGAGATTTTTCGCCTTCTGGCTCAGGGAACCGCCTTGAGACATTGAGTCCGCCATTTGTACAATTTAATATAGTGTAATAAAGTTTAAATAAATAAATAGTACAAAGTGTACGGAGTGAAACTAATAAGTTTCGACTTAAAACACGTGAGTGACCCGTTATTAATATATTTAATAGTACAAAGTGTAGAAACATCAATCCAACCTTACCTTTTCTATCTTTCTATAGTAATCCCTAACCCTCATCCCCTTACCTTTTATATTTTATCCTAACCCTCCCTTCTCCAGGTACGCCATGCATCTCCAGACAGATCCATAAAGCTCCTACAGGCCTCCTGACCCTTGTAAGCCATTTCTGTACCATTAACACAACCAGATAACCACCTTAGATGTTCTGAGGCCCTAGTACCTTGGTACTGTGAGGGAGTAACGTCAAGTTGCAATACATGTGTTTCTTTCATAGATGAATAAGTAAGGATAGACTGGATAGAGTGCTAACTGGGTCTCTATTGTTTGACATAATTATTGAAAGTCATAATGTAATGATAGTCATATTATCATTAGTCATAATTTGGTTTTTCTCAGAAACGCGTAACTTTTCAGGATTGCCATAAAACAAACCTTTTTTTTTGTTAGGAGGGAAAAATGCATTACGCATACCACCCGGGTGCGGGGGGTGACCCGAGTGGTTATGTGGGACTCCCGTCTAAGCTAATGAGGCCCACGATGTACCCACTAAAAACCCCCCATATGCCGCCTCGCCGCCCTATTGGAGGGGTTACAGGAACGCTTGCGCTTGTCATCCGCGACCCCACCGGCGGCAGCCGCCCACGAGCGCGGCTCCTTCGCGAATGCCCGAAGGCCCTTCACGCTAGGCGCGCCAGATGGTAAGACGCGCCTTCCTTCTCGGCTTCCATTCTGTATTGTAGCGGATCCCCCCGAGCCCGCCACAAGGAAGCCACGGGCGCCAGGAATTTCCCCGGCGCCCGGCGACAGATCAGGTCTATGGTTCTGCCGCAAAACCACAACTCGGCTGCAGAGGACAGGGAGAACGGCACATCGTAACACCGACACTCCTCTTCCTCTGCAGCCCCACCAACGCCACTACAGCGGAACGGCCCCGCCAAGTTCGCAGGGGATAGGGAGAGTGGCGCATCAAAATACCATCACTCCTCTTCCCCTGCGATCCCACCTCGGCCGCCGAGGATAGGGAGAACGGCTTACCGCAATACCGACACTCCTCTTCCTCGACGGTCCACCTTCGGCGCATCACAAGCGGGCTTAACTAGCCCACTTGGAGCGTCCTCCTCGGGCCAGCCCGCGCCTCAAACAGGCCGGCCCTGGTTGCCTCTTCGCTTCACCGTGGGTGACCAAGCCACGGTTACTAAGCCCCTCCACCACGACAAGGTGAGCAACCCGCGGGGGGCCATAAAACAAACCTAACCTAACCTAACTTATCTATAGGATAACCCGAGGAAAATCCTGAAAAGTTAACGGTTTCAGAATTATGACTAATGATAATATAATATGTCAATCATTACATTATGACTTTCAATAATAATGTCAAACAAAGGGACCCCAGTGCTAACTACATACATCAGTTTTCTTACCGAAACGCGGGTTATTTTCGTAGTCGACATCTAGCGTCAAGTAGTGGATTTATCAGTACTGCTACTTGACAATAGATGTCGCGACGAACGAAAAGTCTAATGCTCAACAATTTTCAGCTAATATTATAACCGGAACTCTATTTAGAACTCCTTCTGCTTGTAATATTAGTTGTATATTGTTTTAGCAATACATTTTTCGTCAGACCTTCGAAAAACCTCGAAATTCGTGTGACGTAATTAATGGATGAACCCTAAAGCTAAAATAGTAAAAAAGCACGTGAATAACGCGGTGTTGTAAGACTTGTAAGTAGGATGGCCGTCTTGAATATTTACTAGTCTCTGCTTATACTTAAGGTAAAGGAAGGAAGTTTTACAACCTGACCGCTCTGACCACGCCCACGTCACTAAGGTCAACTGTCAAAGTCAGGTCTAGGACGCGCTATCGGTCAGCTGTCACATGTGAACTGAACTACCGTCGACTATACATTTAAAAATAAATAAATAAAATCTTCATAACCTACAAATAAGGTCTAAAATCGTACGACACGGCTGGATTGAGGCAGATCAGAACGTGTTTGTTAACATGTGAATTTATGTGCGATGAAAATGGAATCTTATATATTTGAGAATACGGATCAATTTTGAATAATATTGAATAAAAGTGATGAAATACACGTGCCGTGGTTCGAGTGTAATTGCAAAATGAACTTTAAAGTTTTTGCGTTAAGATGCATTTTGTTAGGCATTTTTAATTTCATAATTACTCGTATACAAAATTTCAACGCGCTAGGACCATTTTGAAAATCGGCCGCCATTTTGAATCCGCCATTTTGAAAAAAAAATGGCGGCTTCCAAAACTGCCCAGGGTCCTCTATGACATTTGGTCGAGCACCCCCCCAATATCTCCCACCGTTTAGCCGGGCCGTCCTGTATATACTTCCGTTATAACATCTAGTAAAATCAGCATAAAAACTTAACATAGTTATACATTACTTCATGCAAGCGATGTGACAGTTTACATTTAATTCCATACATTACAACCGGCACACGCACGCGTATACAAGCGCGTGTGTAAAATGTCTACACAGGGTGCCGGGGTCTTGCATGCATCTGAGGTCTTAGCCAAGATTGACAATCGTACATCGACAAACGCCAAAAGAAAAGAAAAAAACGGACAAGTGCGAGTCGGACTCGCTCACCGAGGGTTCCGTACTTATTAGTATTAGTTGTTATAACGGCAACATAAATACATCATCTGTGAAAATTACAACTGTCTAGCTATCACGGTTCATGAGATACAGCCCGGTGGCAGACGGACAGACAGACAGACAGCGAAGTCTTAGTAATAGGGTCCCGTTAATACCCTTTGGGTACGGAACCCTAAAAGCGGCAAAAAAATCACGTTTTTTGTATGGGAGCCCCACTTGAATATTTATTTTATTCTGATCTTAGTATTTGTTGTTATAGCGGCAACAGAAATACATTATATGTGAAAATTTCAATTGTCTAGCTATTACGGTTCATGAGATACAGCCTGGTGACAGACGGACAGACAGACAGCGGAGTCATAGTAATAGGGTCCCGTTATTACCCTTTGGGTACGGAACCCTAAAAACTACTAAACGTATTTTCATACGGTTTTCACCAATCAATAGACTGATTCTTGAGGAAGTAAAACTATGAAAACGGATTATATCGCGTATATTGAATTTATAATACATCCCGAAGTTTCGAACCCTTTACAGCGTTCGTGGTCAACGGGTGACTGAGGAAAAGTTACAAAGTGCAAAAATACCGACATACTAAAAAATAATGAACAATCATAGACTATAAACTTTAAGGCTGGTTGTACATGCAAAATCGGTTCATAAGGCTAGTTATACACTATAATTATTTTCAAGTAAAGATATATATATATATATGACGGGGATAATTGGGGGTGTGGTGTGGTGGCCTATAGCGGTGGCGGTAGTGGGCGCAGTACATCGATGTATACCTACACAGCTAAATAGTATACTACCACTGCTACCAGTGTATGAAATAAACTAACGGACTCATCAACCTAGTGCCTACTATACTTTCGTACTAAATAATAAAAATAACTAGTCACGCTTGCAATGAAAGACAATTTAATTTGAAATAACAAAGTCACTTGTAACGTTCAAATCTTTATTCAAGTAGGTAGGCATATTACAATGCGATTATGAACGTCAAACAAAGCTATTCCGGTTCCAACCGTACACCTCTTGACCCGAGAAGATTTAACCCTATATGGGACCGGCAACAAACTCGGCGGGACACATCTTTTCAAAACAACACTTATTTTCTAATTTTTACAATAGTAAACCTCTAATGACTCATAAGAAATCAAATTAACACTCGGGATAAAACACTTAGCTAAATGATTAAATAATGTTGGAATCTATAAGCTTTCAAAATAATCCTTCAGGTATAAGCCTTCAGGAACGTAGTGAGTTTAGGCACGAGGTTGGTTAACGTCCGATATCTAGCACGGTCCGATCGAGAATGATCGAATGAATGCCGCGGAGCGGCGGAGCCTAATCGCTCCCACCAAAATGAATGTAGGCCAACTTACTTGACCAGTTACCAACAAAACTGCCAACTCGTACCTAACTTCACGCAAGCTAAACCACTTGACGTTCCAAAGCCTGTACCTAATCTTATTTCAACAAGAATGCCAATAGATGGCGTTACTCTCTACATAACTCGATAAATTACATTATCAACTAAGTAATACATAGCAACACTTTGCTAATCAATTGTATACAGGCGTCTAAAACTGAAATGTAACGCTGCAATGTGTCCTTCTGGAGTCAGGCTCCGACACGGCCATCCTGCGGTACACACGTCCTCGTGTGTGGGTGTATGCATTTGATTCTGAAACAAAACACACAGCAGAGTATTTCAATCGCTCGGTCATTCCTGACCCACAATTTCGGTCTCATTTGTCATCAAACAAAAACAAGCTATGACTCTACACGTGACTCTACATGTGACTCTACATGTGACTCTACATGTGACTCTACATGTGACTCTACATGTGACTCTACATGTGACTCTACATGTGACTCTACATGTGACTCTACATGTGACTCTACATGTGACTCTACATGTGACTCTACATGTGACTACATATGACTCTACATATGACTCTACATATGACTCTACATATGACTCTACATATGACTCTACATATGACTCTACATATGACTCTACATATGACTCTACATATGACTCTACATATGACTCTACATATGACTCTACATATGACTCTACATATGACTCTACATATGACTCTACATATGACTCTACATGTGACTCTACATGTGACTCTACATGTGACTCTACATGTGACTCTGCATGTGACTCTGCATGTGACTCTGCATGTGACTCTACATGTGACTCTACATGTGACTACATGTGACTCTACATATGATGCGCCAGTCCATCGGCTTGCTGGAATCTAACAACTCATCAGAAGTTAACCATCTCAGCCGCGTAAGTGCTACTCCTCGCAAAGAGTATACTGCACATAAAAAGCAGACCACTTGCACCTCTTACATGCTCCGGAACTTCTAATGCATTATTAGACAATGCCCAGTCCATCAGGTTGCCTTCAGTCCATCGAAAGCAAAATAGTAGAGCCCAGTCCATCGGGCTGCTTTCAGTCCATCGAAAGCAAAACAACAGTAGTGCCCAGTCCATCGGGCTGCCTTCAGTCCATCGAAAGCAAAATAGTAAGTGAGTACCCAGTCCATCGGGCTGCCTTCAGTCCATCGAAAGCAAAACAGTAGTGAGTGCCCAGTCCATCGGGCTGCCTTCAGTCCATCGAAAGCAAAATAGTAAGTGAGTACCCAGTCCATCGGGCTGCCTTCAGTCCATCGAAAGCAAAACAACAGTAGTGAGTACCCAGTCCATCGGGCTGCCTTCAGTCCATCGAAAGCAAAACAGTAAGTGAGTACCCAGTCCATCGGGCTGCCTTCAGTCCATCGAAAGCAAAACAACAGTAGTGCCCAGTCCATCGGGCTGCCTTCAGTCCATCGAAAGCAAAACAACAGTAGTGCCCAGTCCATCGGGCTGCCTTCAGTCCATCGAAAGCAAAACAACAGTGCCCAGTCCATCGGGCGTACTCTCAGTCCTTCGAAAGTACAAGCTTTCAGTCCGTAGAAAGCAAAATAACATGTTAACAGTGAATCACAAAAAAAAAGGAAATAATAAAAACAAGCGTTACAATAATGTTACTCAGAATCACTAGTACTATCAGCGTCATTAATATCCAACTCATAGCAACCTGTACCTGTTGCTCAGGCATTTTTCTATTTCGATAATGCGGGTATTTTAAATTCAAATCGGTGTCAGTATATATTTGACCCAATTACAGACTGAAACTGAACATTACTGATCAAAATCACATAAGATCGCTTCATACTTTAGCTTTAACATCAGGTGAACATGAGTTCTGAACAGAAGTAAAACTTCTCAAAATAAACCCAACGAAATGGGAACTGCTCACCAGCTTAATACAGTAGGTATGATGCACACGTCCAAGCACGAAGGCCGATGCTCTCCGCCTTGCAGTTGCCGTTGCTGCGGCAGATGGCGAGATACACGATGTGGTTTTTCATAGCTGGCTGTTAAGCTGCTTCAGGCGTTGAAACACACGCGTGATGGCGTCTGTAAGTTGTCTCTGCTCAGGCTGCACCACACTGTAACATTAATTTTCAAACGCGTAGCTCATGTTTTCATAATCTACACGATTTGTGTCTATCACGGCATTACGGGCAATAATTAGTTCCAATTTATTAACTACAAAACGTTACAGAACTAGAATGTCATAATTTTATGCATTGGCGAATCGGCCGGATTATTTTCTATCGACACAATTTTATTTTCATGAAAATTAAAATTAGAGGGTAGATTTACAATTGAGCGACGAAATAATAACATGTCGTGATAGTTGATGCTTGATTGTAATTAAACGTAATGATATTACAACAAAATAACACGTGATCGCTCTAATTTTAACGGATTACAAATCAACAACAAAGAAACGTGGTGATATCAGAGATAGGGTCACGTTACGACGGCTCTGGTCGACTGCCTTAATCATAATTCACAATAATTCACACCAAATAACAATGAACTTCACTCACCTTTCAATGTAGGTCAGACACGTGAGCTTACCATTACCACGTGTCCAGATTAGGCATGTATGTCCCCGAATACAATCCGGAAATACGAGTACACCACGATCCCACGTGGCTGTGCAAGCAATACATGATGCTCTTAATAATCCCACGCTCTGATGTCGGGGATAATTGGGGGTGTGGTGTGGTGGCCTATAGCGGTGGCGGTAGTGGGCGCAGTACATCGATGTATACCTACACAGCTAAATAGTATACTACCACTGCTACCAGTGTATGAAATAAACTAACGGACTCATCAACCTAGTGCCTACTATACTTTCGTACTAAATAATAAAAATAACTAGTCACGCTTGCAATGAAAGACAATTTAATTTGAAATAACAAAGTCACTTGTAACGTTCAAATCTTTATTCAAGTAGGTAGGCATATTACAATGCGATTATGAACGTCAAACAAAGCTATTCCGGTTCCAACCGTACACCTCTTGACCCGAGAAGATTTAACCCTATATGGGACCGGCAACAAACTCGGCGGGACACATCTTTTCAAAACAACACTTATTTTCTAATTTTTACAATAGTAAACCTCTAATGACTCATAAGAAATCAAATTAACACTCGGGATAAAACACTTAGCTAAATGATTAAATAATGTTGGAATCTATAAGCTTTCAAAATAATCCTTCAGGTATAAGCCTTCAGGAACGTAGTGAGTTTAGGCACGAGGTTGGTTAACGTCCGATATCTAGCACGGTCCGATCGAGAATGATCGAATGAATGCCGCGGAGCGGCGGAGCCTAATCGCTCCCACCAAAATGAATGTAGGCCAACTTACTTGACCAGTTACCAACAAAACTGCCAACTCGTACCTAACTTCACGCAAGCTAAACCACTTGACGTTCCAAAGCCTGTACCTAATCTTATTTCAACAAGAATGCCAATAGATGGCGTTACTCTCTACATAACTCGATAAATTACATTATCAACTAAGTAATACATAGCAACACTTTGCTAATCAATTGTATACAGGCGTCTAAAACTGAAATGTAACGCTGCAATGTGTCCTTCTGGAGTCAGGCTCCGACATATATATATATATATACGCAATAAAAAAAAACTACGCCGGCTCCAACCCTACACCACGGACCCGAGAAGATTTAATTCCCTCCTTCTTCTTCTTCTTCTTTTCGTGCCGTGGCTCCACCCCCACTTCTATACGATAGATGCCCAGTAGGCAGCGGTATTGACAGCCCTGGCTGTCGTGTCCCTCAGATCCAGTTCCAAGCAGTGATGTGGGCATGCGGGGCACGCCAGTAGATGTGCCATGGTTTGCGTTGCTGTGTAAATTGTAGGAGGGTATCCCAATATGGGACCGAAGGAAGTAGGAAAGTTTTGAGTTCTTGAGGAAGGTTTTGGTGTGTAATTTGTAAAGGTTTTGTAAACCCGTGCGAAGCCGGGGCGGGGCGCTAGTATTTTATGTAAATAAACTTGTAAACATCACGTTGTCATCAACTCATCATATAACATTGCTCTGTCAATATTTTCTAACATAAACACGTACAGTTTGACCTTTCAAATGTCAAATGATTACTATTCGTCCCATCGTCACTGTTTACTGACAATTAGCTACACGCATGAAAGATATTTGTGGCTTTCCATAACAGAAGGGTCCTTATGCTTCTAGTGCTATAATGAATTTTCATCTGAAATTCCAACAGAAATTCTGATAGAAAGGTTCTGATAGCAGATGATCGTGATGATGAGCATAAGGACCCTTCTCTGATGGAAAGCCACATTTTATATGTTGTTCAATAACACGTTCATAAATACGAAATTAATCCAAATATGTGAAATACGCATTTGTTTGTAACATTTTTGTAAAGATATTAGAATTAAAAAAAATTATAACACAATTTTTTTGGGTATATTAGGCACTTATATTAGACTAGCTTTTGCCCGCGACTTCGTCTGCGTGGAATTAGTAATTTGGGTACCTTAATTCTTAAACAAATCTGCGTTTTAATCCATCCTCTTTCAGCCCCAAATTGGTCCACACTATACATTTCAACCCCATTTTTTACACCCTTAAGGGATGATTTCGGAGATAAAAGTTATTCTATATCATTTCCCACAGCTCAAACTATCCCCATACTAAGTTTCATCTAAATCGGTTCAGCGGTTATTGATTCCCCATATAAATTTCCACCCCCGTTGTCACCCCCTTGAGGGGTGAGTTCTGGGATAAAAAGTATCCTATGTCCTTCCCCGGGACTCAAACTATCTGTATACCAAATTTCAACAAAATCGGTTTAGCGGTTTAAGCGTGAAGAGGTAACACACAGACAGACAGACAGACTTTCGCATTTATAATATTAGTATGGATTCGTTATGTATTAGGTTAGGCATAAGTATAACGAGGAAAAAAATGTGTTATAATTTTAAGTGTATTGAGAAAACTATATACTTGAACGCATTTTTAGGCGTAAAGGATCTGTCACACTGGATGCGTTCTGCGGGCAGCGGTCAGGTCAAACTTCAACTTCCAGGGTTGCTGTCAATGTTGTTCATACATAATGAGGGTTTGACCTGACCGCTGACCGCAGAACGCATCCAGTGTGGCAAATAAGGATTATAAAATAAAAATTCACATAAATTAAATTAAATTTAAGGAAATAAGAATTTTTTTATTTTATAATGTGACTTTTTGTGTATGGGGCGTTTTACTCGCGGACATTTATTATTACAATTTGGAAGTTTCTGGGGTACAATAGATAGCAGGTTTATTAGATTTGTGCCATTGTGTGTTGGCGCGTGCCACGGCGCGTGCGGCGCTCACACACATGGCCGACAGCTCACACAAAAGAGACATTTGAGAAGATGAAGACTTATATAAGTAGTCTGTCTTATATCAAGTGGTTTTTCCACAAATTATCGCGAGTTCAAAGATTAAATTCTAATGAATGACAAGTTCTTCAAAGAAATCTAGTCAAAATCTTGACACCGCCACCTACGTACGACCTTGTTCACGTTTCTGAATAAATATATGTGCTATTTTCAACCAAAAGGGTACTTATTGTCGGTTGTCAATAAGACGCTATTTCCATAAGGATTCAATTTGAAATCAACCTTATAGACAACCGACAATGTGGTACCTTTTAGTTGAAAGAGAAGAGTTGTATAGGCTCCCTTACAGTCGGGCAAAAAAGAGTATAAATTAAAAAGTGGCAACACTGTAGTTTCTTCCCTTTCAAATCAATCTAATAAAAACGGGACGACACTACAGTGTTACCTGCACTTTTTAATTTCTACTCTTTTTTGCCAAACTGTAGACCAGGGATGTTGCGAATATTCGCATCCGCATCCGCAACCGCGGAACTTCCGCATTATTTTCAACATCCGCATCCGCTTAAAATCGATGCGGAGCTTAATGTGGATGCGGATGTAGAACAGGTAGGTACAGGAACGTCTTAGCGGCGGCGTAAGTGCTAGGTAATTTCGTCATTAGCCAATACGAATCTCGTTTCGTTTTTCTCATTCGTCGATCGAGCACTTTAGCCTATGACGGACAGCGACAAGAAGTGAAAAGTTTGTTCTATTTGGACTTTAGTATAGTAAAAAGATTGCGGGGCACCTGCTATATTCTATATCTGCTATGTTCAAATACTAAAAGTTTCGTTTTTTTTAAATAAAAATTACTAAAGTGTAATATTTGACGTTTTTTATGTGCCTAATCTCGACATCCGCATCCGCGGATGTGAGCCTTTAAAAATCTGCATCCGCGGATGTCAAAAAATCGGCATCCGCAACATCCATGCTCTAGACTGTACATTCCACGACTCTTCTCTTTCCAGACTACATTAAAAATCAGTGAAACCGTGGCAGCTTTAAAGATTAAGATTTTGAGTTTATTTATCAAGTAGGCATTACATTGCGCTTATGAACGCTCAAACCTTACAGCCCGAGAATACTGCGCTATTTCCGACCGATACGACCTTCGAACATTCAAGAAAAGAGCGTACTCCCATCTTAAAGGCCGGCAACGCGCTTACAACCCCTCTGGTGTTGTTGTCCATGGGCGGCGGTGATCGCTTACGCTATATAAAAAAAAAAGATTTAAAAAAATCCTTCGTAATCTCAATAACTTTTAACTATTCTTTCCTATATCATAGGTACATACATTTTGAATTGTCACTATTCTCTATTTTATTTTACTCTAATTCCTCGTTCGTTCGTTAATTATTTGTTCGACTTGACATCATTTTTACTATAACGTTAATGAATTTTCAGTTAATCAATCAACCAATCAATAATAATTTATTTTTGAACAAAAGTCCATAATGTGTTAGTATCATACATAGTTAATAGTTGGGACCATCTGCCTCTATTCCACGATCTTGCCTACCAAAAAAAGCCAAGCTAAGCCGTGGGGCCATTTTTCCAAGTTCTGGACTTTATCAGCCAAGTTTTTTTAAGGTCGAGAGGGTGATGTAAATAATATCAGTATCTTCTTGCACTCTTTGTCTTTCAGTACATTTTTTTACTGTTCTGATAAACATCACCGAGAGGGACATTCATACTGATCACGCTCAAATTCACTTATCACTCTCCAGTTATCTAATTAAAACACAGAATTTTGCCCACTGGTAGCCTGACATCTCGTGTCCACCCGGAACGCGCGTGTAAACAAATAAACTTTTGCCCTGTGTACTTGTGTAGTGCGCATACGCAAGAAAACGCGCAACTCCAATGAAAAACGCTCAGTCGCTCCTCGACCGCCGCGGCAAACGCACGCATGACAGACCCGCGCCTCTTAATACAAATAACTTACATATTTATTTATTACAACTTCTTTCTATGCAGAATTCTAAATTATTCTCTAAATAAATTATTGAGAAGTTTAGTTGACGCTTTCGAGTTGGAGGATGAGTGACTTGTGATAATAGTGTTGTTATTTATTCAATCTGTGATATTAGTGTTATTTAATTATTTATTGTTAATTTATTCAATATGAAGCAGCAAACTGGAGTTATTACTATTCATCAAGTAAGTTCTTGAAAGGGGCGTTTTTTTATTACCTATGCATAATCTATATTACTTCATGCAGGGCCGGATCTAGGGTAGAGCGAGTGGAGCGGCCGCTCTAGGCGCCGGATGGCAAGGGGGGCGCCAAAATGCAAATGAGAAAAAAAAAGTTTTAAAAGACGCGAGTGTGACGCGGGCCCAAAATACGTTTCGTTTTGCTTTTGGGTAAAAAGCTTCAACGAAGGGCGCCAAAACCCGATTTCGCTCTACCCTGAACAAGGACTCGGGCCGGCACTGACTTCATGGATAAAGGAAACTTATCAGTTATCTAATTTGCCTATATAGTCTGCTTTCTAAGACATATGTGAGACACAAACTGAAGACAGGACCCGTATTGAGACCTCTACGTTTATTTGCATAACATTTACATAGGTCAAAGAGTCAGTATCAGCAGTAGAAATAACGATAGAAGTCTACATAAAAATCTGTGCATAATGTAAAAAAAATTGACACAAAAATCTATAATTTAGAAATTCCAATTGCTCCAAAAGCCAAATATAATAATGTATGTATGTATAAACTCTTTATTGTACAAAGACATAGAACACAAATATGGCACAGAAATAGGCAGTACAAAGGCGAACTTATCCCTTTAAGGGATTTCTTCATATATAATAATCATTTGTAAAACCCATTAAATCCCACTCAATGTTATTTAAAGTGGGTTAAATTCTTCAATAAATGTTATGCTGAAGTGGTTTAAAAGGAAATTAAAAAAATTTACTAAATAATACACGAGGGGTTATCCAACAACTTTGCCCACCTTTTAAAACTTATTGTTAACTCATTTACCTAAATTACCAGTTGTTTTCGTCCTAGGATATTCAAAAGTTTACACTACACACATAGACTAGCGTTTTATACGAGCGAACGCGGGTGTAAGCTGCCAACCAAATGTAACGCGCGCGTAAGCTCGTAATGCTCGTATAGACCAAATGTAGGGAAAAGTAACGCGCGCGTAAGCTCGTATAAATCAAATGTAGGGAAATGTAACGCGCCTGTAAGGTCGTACCGCCGAAACGACCGTATACTCGCAGAAAAATACGCTAGTCTGAAACTGCCCTAAGTCCCACATCTTGTCTGTATATGACAAGGATCCTGATCGAATTTTTAGTAATTTTTTTAATGATTTTCGGGAACAATTTTTTCTGCTGCGGGCTTATATAGCACGGTAGCATTTTTATCACCATGCCTGTCACGTTGTAACAAGTATGTAAGTCCGAAAGTGACAGGCATAGTGACAGGTGATAAAAATGCAACCATGCTGACACTGCTGCACAACACAACCATGCAAGGTTTGAACTTGGACCACCACACACATATGAAAGCATAATTCGCTTTCGGCTAGCATATTTGAACTGCCTAAAAAAACCATGTCAGAGGGCCTACCGCGAACACCGAAGTTCGCAAATTGCGGGCATCTTTCTATTTTACATTAGAGTGACAGAGGAAGATGTCCAAATTTGCGAGGTTCGGTGTTCGCGGTAGGCCTTCAGGCCCTATCTCATTATCCCACGTTATGTGGGGTCGGCACAACATGTTTTTCTCTTCCATTCTCCTATATCTTTCTCGCTCCTTTCTTTCTCATATCCTCTTTCACACAATCCATCCATCGTTTTTTGGATCTATTCGCTCCGTCCATCAACATTCATCCCTAACATTATTTTGCCTATATGGCATTCATCCCTCCTCATCACATGCCCATACCACACTAACCTACACTTCTCATCTTCTCCGTTACCGGAGCTACTTTCAAACTTCCCCTAATATACTCATTCTTAATCCGATCCTTTCTCGTCACTCCACACATCCATCTCAACATTCTCATTTCCGCTGCGTGCACTCTTTCATCCGTCACGTCGCCCAGCATTCTGATCCATACATTACAACAGGTCTCACGATCGTCCTGTACATTTTCCCCTTTAAGAAATTAAGTTTGGAAATTCCCGAATTTGATCAGCTCAATACACTCATTCATTTCATTCATTTATTTATTTCTTGAACAATAATGCATTGTGTTAGAAATCTTACGAACTAATTACATACATGCTTATAACTTAATTAAATTAAACTGAGTAATTATGGGACATGTCAGCAAATAAATATATATTTAATAATAAAATTAAATAAATTAAATAACAAGTGAAGACAAGTGAAAAACAAATAAAATAAAATGCATAATTTGTAATAACTACATACAATTTAATTAATTATTTGATAACATGTCAATCCATACAAAAAAAACAAATACTTAACTAAAAAAAAAAAACAACGATTCATTTACGATGCACATGTCAAAATTAAATAGATTCATTATTGTACTGGAAAACTCTTCAACTGAATAAAAACATTTTCCCAGCAAAAACGACCTCAATTTATTTTTAAATATGAACTCCATCCTAAAGTCCCAAATTGAATCCGTTCTCAACGTTCAATTTACCGAGCAGGCCAGCCGGCCTAGCCAAGGTGACAATCGCTATCGCTTCGATAACGAAACGCTTTGTGTCTCTCTATCACTCTTCCATATTAGTGCAACAGTGACAGTTGCGTTTCGATCGCTACGGAGCGTAAGCGATTGGCATGTTGGCTACGCGGCCTGGACTCAGGCTTGTCTACTAGTAAGGTTCGGCGGCTTAGTAGCTTAATTGGCGGCACAGGCTTTAGGTTACTTTTCGCTCATGTCGTCGCAGACATGGGTATATTTGGTATCAGTGCATTCAGTGTGATGGTCTTGTCATCTCATATATCTGTGTTCAGGACATCCCATCCCACTGAATGCACTCATACCAAATATCCTAGGTACTGAAGGTTTGATATTTCCAGTACCTTCGGAGTGGAGCAGAGTGACGGCGTAGGTAGCGTTTAGGGTTAGGCGGAGAGTAATTACGCAATAGAGTAGTCCGTATAGTATGCAGTCAAATGTGTCTTTATTTAGGTAAACCTATCCATTTATACATGTATGTTGTCGCTGACACAAGCAATATGCGTTTATGTCGCAGTCTCGCAGTAAACCACATCGTTACTGCTAAACACGGAAAGTGGACATTTGCCACATTACATACCCATGTCTGCGATGACATGAGCGAAAATCGATTTCTAGAAGACTTCTAAACCAAAAACCGTCCCTCTAGCTTGGGAACTCGTAATCTCTGGCGTCGCTTTGCCGGCATTCCTGTCCTGCATCCACAGTACGTCTGATCTCGCAGGTTAAAGCCCCTACGGCTACAAACTGCGAGATAGCGTGCTTGAATGGGGCCACGAACTTGGCTAGCTGATCAGAGTCCAAATTTTCCATCCAGACCTAAAAAACAAAGGGCTTGGGATACGATAACATCCGTTTCCACTCCAAATTCACTCCTAGCTGCATCTTCAGGTTAGGACATCGCGGAAATCTTGGCAGCATGCAAACCGGCTTCACGCCTACGCTTAGTATTTGTTGTTATAGCGGCAACAAATATACATTATCTGTGAAAATTTCGACTGTCTAGCTATCACGGTTCATGAGATACAGCCTGGGGCCCATTTCTGGAACGGTATTAGACTAATATTATTAAATATATTAATAACGGGTCACTCACGTGTTTTAAGTCGAAAACGCTCGACATGTTTCACTCCGTACCGAGGAGCGTCATCAGGAGCTTGCGTCGACGGTGACGGACCGGCGCAGACTGCGCTAATATTATTAGTCCACGAACTGTCAAATCGTATGGGTTACCATGGCAACACACTAATAATATTAGTCTAATATCGTTCTAGAAATAGGCCCCTGGTGACAGACAGACGGACAGCCGAGTATTAGTAATAGGGTCCCGTATCCCTTTGGGTACGGAACCCTAAAAAAAAAATAGTGCTGTCGTCGCATTGTGCGTAATGCAGAATAGGTCACCGGTTCAAACCCGGCACGGTAACAATGTAATTTGTATATTTATCAACTTATGTACGTAACTGGGGGCAGAGTCCAAAGCTTCCTGTCCCTTTCTTTTACTGGTATCGTAGTTGTGGTGTGAATGGGAAGGATATATTGCATTGACGTTTGAAATGTAAGTGAACCTGGGAATTTAAGGAATATTTTAGGCCTCTTTCTTCCAGAGTTCTATTAGAGTTTGAGTTTCAATTAATGTCAGTACCATTTCATACCTTATAGTGACAATAGTATGAGGTCCCTAGCGACTTTCATATTGATTGTCACTGTGACAAGGTACGAAATGGTACTAGAGTTTTGAGAACACCCAACGATGGAGAAGAGTCTTTTAGTCCTTACCTTCAGGACTCGACAAGGTTTTTTTAAAGATTAGTATAGAAGCTCGGAGTCAGTGAAAACTGGCGTGAATCCGGCAGGACCGGGTAAAATGGCCTCACTCAAGACTCATTTTGGGTCTTTGCGCCAAAATAATAGTAGTAGGTAAAGCCTAGTTCATATAGAATTGGCACATAATTAGTTGTAGATATTATTATTATATTTTCATGGCGGGAAAAAATTAACAATTACAGTTCAATCACCAACCTTCAAAGTATTCATGGTGAAAATATTATTTTTCCCCTCACTAGCTCGGAAAGTTGTCTTTTATCCTTCAATACAAGCGGGCAAAAACGCGTTTTATCCACTAGTGGGGAAAGTAATTTGACCTTGGATGGAGCGTGTTTAAGTAGCTTGACAGATAACAAAACGTAAATCGTTTATGACAATGATTCGTTCGATATTAATTATCATTAAATAAATGGTTTGAGAATCTAATGAAAAATACCAAATTTAGCTTTATTTAATGATTTTAAGTCATAAACCTTAAAATTCCATAAGAAACGTTTGTTTTTTATAATGATGTTAAATATAATTCTGAACGCACAAGTTGAGTCGATGCAATTTCAAAACGCATCGTTGACATTTCATACATCAGAAATGTCAACATTGTCAATAATTTTTTTACTAATAAACTTTTTTCACCGACTCGCGTAAAAATACACAACATCCAGAGTTTTCTGTTATAATATCGTAAAGAAATGAGTGATTCCAGTGATGAAGATGATCTAACGCCTGTGGATGTTGCATTTTCCTCGCTATAGTGAGGTGAAAAGTTTTGTGTTATACACGGGCGCAAATGTATTTTACTTCTCGTGTGTTGAAACACTCGCGGGTAAAATACAACTTTGCACCCTTGTATAACAAATAACTATTGCTGCCTTTATGCATTTTAAAGTTTTCGACCATGGAAATTGAGAAAAAGAGATTGGTCGTGCACAAATACCTCACAAATTGCCAAAATGCAAAAGTAATAAAATTGTCAACGTATTTTTGAATCATCCTATACATACGGATATAGTTAGATAACATATAATATAACACTAATAAACGTGATAACATTTACAACCCAGATATCACGTAATTATGTTAAATTACTTATATTATATTATATAATTATAAATTGAGCAGTGTCAACACATTAGTAAACAAGCTTGAAATAAGTTGAAATTGCAAATTTAAAGTTGGAAGAGGAATAAAGCAGGGCTCGGAACCGGTATTGAAATACATGTGTTTAATATCGTTACTTAACCGTTATATTATTTCGTTCGTTAAAAACCGGTTAATTGATAGAACGCAAACTAAAAAAATTTGTTCTCCTGCCCGGTAAGAAGAGGGAACGAAATTTTATGGTTCGCGGAGAACGATATTATCATTACCATAAACTCGGCGTTCGGACTCGGTTAAATTCGTCTTCATACGTGAAAGAGATAGCATTAGGTACTTTACTTGTTCCATCTTGCTTTGATATTGTCAATTTAACCGGTTAATTTAGTTCCACGTAAACGAAAGACAAACGAATTTGGCATAAACCGGTATCTCAATAGAACAGTTATTTAACCGGTTACCGAAAACGGAAAAGAAATCTTTTTCATTTCCGGGTGAATGAACGAAACCGGTTTGAAAAATAAAACGGTTTCCGAGCCCTGGAATAAAGACTTCTTTTTGTACTTATGTAAACATAACATTAACGTTAAGTAAACATTGATATTGAAAACACTATAAACCACGAAAAACATCATGAAAATTTGACATATCTTTTATACAGTGTTTACTATAAAAATCATTTTTTATTGACATTCCAATTGCCTGTAATTGATTTATAATAAAATGTGTCTGTAATTGACTTATAATAAAATCATTTAATCCAATCCAGATAACATTAACATTATTAATATTGTCTTCGGTTACCGCGATAGTTACTCATGAAATAAAACTATGAAAACGGATTATATCGCGTATGTTGAATTTATAATACATCCCGACGTTTCGAACTCTTTACAGCGTTCGTGGTCAACGGGTGACGTTAAATTCAATATACGCGATATAATCCGTTTTCATAGTTTTATTTCATGATTAACATTATTAGTTATTTGTAATTTTATGAATCAATAAATTATTAAATTCAGTTGCCAAATAATTAATCCAGATAACATTGATCCATAATTAAAACATACATAACATTTGCATGTTATTTTTTAAGATCGGAATAACTTAATTCGTTTCTGTTGGTAAATTGTGTGTCCTACACTTTTTATACAAAATAAAATGAAAATTGTAAAAGAAATTATAATCTAGCTATCACGGTTCATAAGATACAGCCTGGTGACAGACAGACGGACACACGGAAAGTGGAGTCTTAATAATAGGGTCCCATTTTTACCCTTTGGGTACGGAACCCTAAAAATTACCATAATATACCTAAAATAATGTGCATTTAGCCTTTTACTGTAAGCAAAAGTAACACAATACAAATATACTGTCACTATTTCGCAAACTAGCGCCGCTAAGCAAATAATCCGGTAACTACGTTACATAACAATCGCATATGCACTTTTTGCAATAAGTGTACTTACCCAACAAATCGTCGGATGTACCAAAGCTCCGCATGTTAAAATAGACTCTATCCCTGTAAATTAAAGCTCAAAATTCAATATGGGTTATGCATGATTTTGGCCAAGTCAATGAACTTTGATCTACTTTCCAAATATTTACGGGCCAATTCGAGTTTTAGTTATTCGATCTGTTTCCGATTCGATACTGATCAAAAGCAAAGATAGATATAACTCCGTAATAGATGGATACAGTCTAAGGAAAAAACGTGCCTCGAAAATCAAGAAAATTTGATTCTCGTTCAGAGGGCGCTACTAGTTTTGGCCTACAGTCGTATAGATGGCGTTGACGGTTTCGTTTGTTATTTAACAATTTTAACGCATATCAGTGAAAGAACATGGGTCAAAATCATAAAAATAATTAATGCAAATAAAAAAAATCATTTATCTATATTTAAATACATTATATCGTATTTTTATAAATCTTTATTTTTAGTTTTAAAGTGTGTCGACAGATGGCAGTGAATTTAATGGGGTTACAAAATTTGCTATGACAGTACCGCTCTAGTATAAGTTACTCTATGTCAAAAGTGACATATCTTTAATCAAAAACTTTACTTTTGACAGTGACAGATCATTATCATATCGGAAACAGATCGAATGGCTAAAACTCGAATTGGCCTGTTAGTGTCGTACGGGTTATCGATTCGTAAACTTGAGACGTGAACCTTGCGTCGACGTGTTAAAAGCGATTTTGCAATGTCTTGGGAATCACGTAAGTATAATGTTGATTAGTTCAAAATAAGTGCTTCTGGTGATCATGGGAACCTAGTATCTATAATATATCAATAGCGAAAGATATCTTTGACCTACATCAAAGAGGATATAATAGGATAGAGCGGTACTGTCATAGTAAATTTTGTAACCACAGTAAATTCACTGCCATCTATAGACACACTTTAAAACTAAAAATGAAGATTTATAAAAATTCGATAAAATGTATTAAAATATGGATAAATGATTTTTTTTATTTGCATTAATTATTTTTATGATTTTGACCCATGTTCTTTCACTGATATGCGTTAAAATTGTTAAATAACAAACGAAACCGCCAACGCACTCTATACGAGAGTAGGCCAAATGTAGTGGCGCCATCTGATCGAGAATCAAATTTTCTTGATTTTCGAGGCACGTTCTTTCGTTAGATTAGACTGTATCCATCTTAACGTTTTAAAGTGTGTCGACAGATGGCAGTGAATTTACTGGGGTTACAAAATTTACTATGACAGTACCGCTCTAGTATAAGTTACTCTATGATATATTTAACCTACTTGATTTTTTGAATATTTATTTTATAATATAATATTGCCAAATAACACTGACGGCATCTTTGTCATGAACCCATACAACTAAGTATGTATTTAGTGAGTGAGATTCTAGAGACATAATAATTAATACAAAAAAAATGGTATCGTGAAACATGAAACGTGAAACACTCGGTTGGATTGAAATGAAGTTAAGAAAGGGTTGTGACGGAAAACTTAATTTTTTTTCCGCCAAGTCAATGCCGTCAATAGTAATCATTGCCATCTCGGTCTGTGATATTTGTGGTATTTTCTATAAAAAGGGACCTTTTGTCGATGGCGCTTACGCCATTATAAACGATGCTCTGATATAAATACAATGCCGCGCGGCGTAAGCCCCATCGACAATAAGGTCCCTTTTCATAGAAAATGCCCCATTTAGTGACAGGTCCAAAAATAAACTAAACATGAACATAAGTTTTGAATGATTCGCGAATAGACACGGTTACAAACATTACAAAAGGTAATCACGGTCTATATACCGGTCAATATAGGTCTAGTAAACATTAACATAACGATTTTAATATTTAGAAAAATTACATTCGAGTAAATTGGTACATAATTAGAAATCATTTTCACTTTATTTTTATTTTTTTTAATATGAGAGTGGCATAACATCGATGTGTACCAAGTAAATTTTTTTTCGGACTATAAATTGAAAAACCGGCCAAGTGCAAGTCAGACTCGCGCACGAAGGGTTCCGTACCATTACGCAAAAGACGGCAAAAAAATCTCGTCTGTTGTATGGGAGCCCCACTTAAATATTAATTTTATTCTGTTTTTATTAGTGTTTGTTGTTATAGCGGCAACAGAAATACATCATCTGTGAAAATTTCAACTGTCTAGCTATCACGGTTCATGAGATACAGCCTGGTGACAGACGGACAGACAGACAGCGGAGTCTTAGTAATAGGGTCCCGTTTTTACCCTTTGGGTACGGAATCCTAGAAATGGTTATAATAACTGATTTCCAAACATTTGTACCAATCGGAATAGTAAATAATTAAATCCCTATGCCCCTATATTGCCCTATAGTTGACTGGTAGAGAATGCCGAGAGGCATTAAGTCCGCCTGTTGTACTTCTTTTATGTGCAATAAAGATTAAATTAAATAAATAAACAAAAATATTCTTATCAAGTTATCACAAATCAACTCTTATATAAAAATCTATATTTATATCCGTTTAGGATTTCCTGATTCTTATGTAATGAATAATGGATACATCTGCCAAAATTGCGTGACAGTTAGTGACAGTTCAACAATTGTATGAATGCATCTTGGCATAGTTAATTTGGCATGTACACGGTAAAACTCTGTCAAATTAGTCATAGGTACTTGCATCTAATACTATAGCTACTGTGGAAATTTATATTGACGTGTTTTTTTTATTTATTATTTATTAAGAAACAAACAGTCTTATAAAACAGATGAGTATTTTACGTGTTTTGGCCTTTTGGGGTAAGAGTTCATCCATTAATTACGTCACACGAATTTCGAGGTTTTTTGACCCCTCCCCCCCTCCTTGTCACACTTGGTCACATTTGGCAAACCGTGTACTGTGTAACTAAAGTGTCAACTAATGGTAGCCGTACAGTTCTTAATTCCTACTTATAAGGGGTTATTTACGGGGTATGCACCCGGTACTAGTGTTCTACTCACTCAGTCCCGGGAATTCCCGGTTCTCGCAATACAAATTCAGTCCCAGAAGTACCCTTCTTGAACTCGCAGCTTGGTAAACTGAGACCGCCCTAGCAAGGGAGGGCCTACCGCGAACGTCTAAGTTCACAAATTTCGAACAATTTTCTCTTTTACTCCAATTAAGGCGCAATTAGACTGACAGAGATACTTGCTAGTACGCACTTCGAATTTCGCGGTTACAGCCTGAGCTATACCAATGTCGTATTCACGAGTTGAAATGGAAATCTCGTTAAAGGCTTATAAATCTCTCTCTTCTTCCTGCCCTTATCCCACGTTATGTGAGGTCGGCACAACATGTTTTCCTCTTCCATTCTCCTCTATCTTTCGTCACCTCAGCACTCACTCCTTTCTTTCTCATATCCTCTTTCACACAATCCATCCATCGTTTTTTGGGTCTACCATTCGCTCTCCGTCCATCAACATTCATTCAATTTCATTGTTATAAATCCATGGTTAGATTAGAGGTGGCAAATATTACCATTTTTAATTTCTACTAAGTATAAAATTTAACGTTTTAGTTGTCTTCAAGATTAATTGAATCCATTCAAAGTACTAGCCTTCGCGATTGTCTTGCCCAAGACTTATGAATAGGCATTACATTTCTTTCATCACCGTTAGGCAAGAAGGAACGCATCCTTGGCTGTCAACTCTAGCTCAACACTACATAAATGTGCTATTCTCAATCAAAAGGGTACTTATTATCGGTTCTCAATAAGGCGCTATTTCCATATAGATTCAATTTGAAATCAACCTTGTTGACAAGCGACAATGTGGTACCTTTTGGTTGAAAATGGCACAAATGTAGTTTAAACTTTCACGATTTTTACTCATTATTATTCACAAATACGGGACTTAATCGCGTAAAATAAGTTTTAAATTTACCTTCGACGTTTCGAGGACGGCGTTGTCCCCGTGGTCTCGGAGAAGACTGGCTAAAGTTTTAAAGTTTTACACGATTAAGTCCCGTCGTTGTGAATAATAATAATGTAGTTTATACTATAACTACGGTTTTCATGAAAAAAGGTGTAAATATGGGGCATTTTCTATGAAAAGGGACCTTATTGTCGATGGCGCTTACGCCGCACAGCGTCGCGCGGCATTGTATTTATATCGGAGCATCGTTAATAATGGCGTAAGCGCCATCGACAATAAGGTCCCTTTTTATAGAAAATACCACATATAATGTTGATCTACGACTCACACACATCTATTTTGTATTTTTGTTGTGTGTAAAAATAATGTTTACGCCAAGTTATGTTTAAAACGTGTGCGAATAAATAATAGCATGTATAATTATGTTAAGACGGTTCCCTGAGCCAGAAGGCGAAAAATCTCCTTATATGTTCATATTTTTCTAAGAGACGTTGATATTCGTAGACGTGGAAAAAATATATGTAGTTCTTGATTATATTATCTTTAATTTATAAGCTTCCGATACACGAATTATGACACTTCGCTCGATACAATTAATTCCCAAAGTAACCTCTAACTAGGACTTTTAATCCAACTTTACTCGGTTATTTATTATGTGACACTATAAACAAAAAACATAAGAAAAAACAATCTTAACTTAAATAGTAATTTTACCGCTTTCGAATTTCGATTTTGTTAGGCAACGTTTTTAAAATAAATAAAAATCAACAAAATTCGCTCAAAATTGACACTTGGCGCGCATGGTCTTTCCCGTTCTTTCTTGCGAAATGTGACAGTGATAGCGGCAAACCGAAGCCTTAAGATATTTACCTAACATTATCCATATTCTTGTGTTCAAGGTTTTTGAGTTGACACTTTACGATACACGAGCAAACAACCGGTCTTGAATATATCGCTTAAACATCTCATCCATACTAATATTATAAATGCGAAAGTCTGTCTGTCTGTCTTTCTGTCTGTGTGTTCCCTCTTCACGCTTAAACCGCTGAATCGATTTACATGAAATTTGGCATAGAGATAGGTTGAGTCCCTGAGAAAGACATAGGATAGTCTTTATCCCGAAAATCATCCCTTAAGAAAGTAAAAAGCGGGGTGGAATTGAGATAATTAATGAAGTGCCTGGTAATTTGTGTGCATAATATGCTCAAATTGAATGATTGCTATGAGAATTTTTCCAGGCGCTATGCTTACTTTAGCTGCTGTTACTAAGTCCACGCAGACGAAGTCGCGGGCAAAAGCTAGTGTTTGTATACATTCGTAAAAACTCGTACTGAGTTTATATCCAAAGCATAGTTTATATGTGAGTAAGCTTTTGGCCCAGAGTAAGATATAATTTGTTAAAACCAGAAATATCTACAAACAAAATGGATTTACTCTTGTATAGCCATTTCAATTTTATTTTTCATGGCGACCCGCCCCGGCTTTGCAGTGTAATGCTAATGTAAACCTTCCCCATGAATCACTCTATCTCCGTTGCGTAGTTTTAAAGATCTAAGCATACATAGGGACAGATATACATCCAGACAGCAGGAAGCGACTTTGTTTTTATACTATGTAGTGATTTTAGATCGTGTCCAGATATTTGTGAGCACACTGTTCGCTCCGAAATCTCTGATGGCGACTGTCCTAAGCCCCCCTTTAGTTTTGCTTATCTAAATCACCTTGTTGTCATTGAATACCAGAAATCTCCTTATCTATTCAATTCATCTACCTTTTCTATTAAGGATTATGATAAATGAGTTATATATAGCCTAGTTTTTTAAAACAAATAATGCACGTCATTGAAGAACGTAGAGGTAAATGAGGGGTCCCTTTGACATAATTATTTAAAGTCATAATGTAATGATTGTCATATTATCATTTGTCATAATTCTGAAACCGTTAACTTTTCAGGATTTTCCTCGGGTTATCCTATAGATAGGTTAGGTTAGGTTTGTTTTATGGCAATTGAAAAGTTACCCGTTTCTGAGAAAAACCAAATTATGACTAATGATAATATGACAATCATTACATAATGACTTTCAATAATTATGTCAAACAATAGACACCCGGTAAATGTATAGGTCACATACAATGGCTACATACAAAGGGCTAAACAAAATCATACTAGAGGGCAGAATTGAGGAAGGAAGGGGAAGACCTAGAATATCACATACATGACACGGATAAAAGTGGTGCTGCAGCCATTCATATCAACAAGTGAAAACGAAAGCCCAGAATAGGCTGGAATGGAAAACGCTGCAGCGACAGAGGGCCGGGCCCTCTTAATATTGATGATGATGAGTTTTTTAATTAATGTTTTAATGAATTATGTATTATGTCCTAACCAAAATATTATTTTTGAAACGTTGGTTTGTAAAGATGTGTGTGAATGTTCTATGTGACATTTGACAAATTTTAATTTTACCGAATTTTCAAAAACCGTCGCAAATGCAACCGATGCAATAAGTTTGGAAAAACTAATCGGTTTTGAAAAAAAAAAAAACATTCGGACTAACGAAATTTCGGCATAACGATTCGATCAGAAAAAAACTTTTTAGATCTCTCGAGTGTAAAGAATTAATAACAATAATTAAATTAATACCGCTATTATTTGTTTGCGAAATATAATCTCGGAGATAGTATGTTATCGCTTATCTTTGCCGGTTGCTATATCAATCAGTCTTGATTCATATTTCCTTTGCAAAAGACGTGTTTAATATTCGTTTTTCTATTAATTTTATTGTTGTGTGATCACTTTTTTACTCGTAAAAATTATATAAAACGAAACAAGTCTTATTTCAATAATGGAAATATATCACTGAAAATAAGTTATTTAGTTTGTAGTTTCCAATAGTGCCCGTTTATTGTTTTGACGGAAGTTAACTAACAACAATATGACTAAGTGTACTGACTGAAGTTAAGTAACAGGATTTTGAAGTGTTTGATAAAATTAAATAAAAGTATGCGTAAGTTTTGAGTGTTTTATGAAAATGGAAACCAAAAAGGAAGCTCAACCGAAGGTACAAATTTAATTTCCTTGCGCATATTTTGCCAAAAAGTATTTAACATATCTAACCAATATGCCTATCGTTTGTTTATTCAAATTTAGGTGGGGTCCCATTGTTTGACATAATTAATTATTGAAACAGGGACCGGACAACCCTTTCCGCGATAAAACCCTTTCAATGGGCAACACTTAAACACGGCTAACACATTGAAAGACTTTCCCTTTTGAACTGCAAGCCCATTCATACCCTTACCTTTGACTAACCCTTACCGAAAAGCTAACCAAAAATAAGGCTAGCCCTTAATAAGGGTTACCCTTATCTTTAAGCGCTTTTTATAAAGGTTTCCCTTTGCGTGAAAGAGACAGGATTAGTATATATCTACGGTAGTGTATGAAAAGGAAAGAAAATACGTGCCTAGTCAAAGAACGCCGCCGTCGCCGCCGACGATCGCTCGGATTCGAAGTAATGTGTGCTTTATGAACAAGGTAGACGACTTAAATTAGCACGCTTATATGCTAAAAGGGAAGCCCTTTATAAGGCTAACCCTTATAAGCAATATGCAAGGTGTTGGTGAGCGGATGATAAGGGTTTTGTAAGGGTATTTGGGCTACCGATTACTCAAATGTGGTAGCTTTATATAAGGGTTTTTAAAACCAAAACAAAGGGTTTCGTCTGGCAAAGGGTATGGTGAGTTAAGCCTTATGCAATACCCTTATAAAACCCCGATAAGGGATAGCGGGCCGGTCCCTGTATTGAAAGTCATAATGATTGTCAGATTATCATTAGTCATAATTCTGAAATTGATTGATTGATTCCATATTTGTAATTGTTTTTTGTAAATTTTGGTTTTGTATTGCTTGTAAAAATTGTCATGTAAAAGTGCCCCTGTGGCCTTTTTGCTGAATAAATGTTTGATGTTTGAAACCGTTAAGTTTTCAGGATTTTCGTAAGGTTTTCCTATAGATAGGTTAGGTTATGTTTGTTTTATGGCAATCCTGAAAAGTTACTCGTTTCTGAGAAAAACCAAATTATGACTAACGAAAATGTGGACAAACAATACATTATGACTTAAAACTTTATGGGAAACAATAGAGACCCATTTAAAGTTAGGTACATTCAGCATCAGAAGAAGCACACCTCGCCGGTTTAGCCATTTCTGCAGTTGAGTGTACTTTTATATGAATAGTTGCTAAATAATCTGAAATTTATTCATATTACACTGATTTAAACTTTCACGATTTTTATACATAAACGGTACTTATCGCGTATTATTAAGTTTTGAAATTTACCTCCGACGTTTCGAGGACGGCATTGTCCCCGTGGTCTCGGATAAGCTAAAGCTGATACATACCAACATCTTCAAGCTGCTCGAGTTAAATTCGTAAATGTGACGTTTTCGACCAAAAGGTACCACATTGTCGCTTGGCGATAAGGTTCATTTCAAATTGAAGCTATAAGGAAATAGCGCGTTATTGACAACCGACAATAAATACCCTTTTGGTTGAAAATGGCACACATTTCAAAACTTACTAAGTCCGCGATTAAGTCCCGTTTTGTTATTAAAAATGTTTATTCATACATATTATCATTGACCTACTTACGTAGGGTATAATTACAATATTTTTTTTCGTGGTTAATACATCTTTACTAAATACGAGTAATATAAGACCTTGAATTTAAATTTATTGATTGTTCAAACAATTAACATACACAGATTAAACAACAATAAAACAAATCACGAAAACCTCTTGTTTTTAGAGTTTTGAACCCATCTAATTGATGAATCCTTTTAGTAGGTGACTTATGTTTTTAAATTTGTAATAAATATTAATGTTCAATATTTTTTATAATATCTATACCTATAAACATAACCCACTTAATTTTTTTATCGAAATTAAACTTTCGTGAGACATATTTTAAAATATTTAGAACACAATGGTTAAACTCACTTGAATTGCCCGAAAGTCGAAACATGTCGCCAATAGCGACAAAAAATTCAAGTGAGCGTATCCGTTGTGTTCTAAAAATTTTTTAATGTTTTTTGTTGCACACTTATAATTTAAAAAAATGATATGACACAACTTACACAATGACGCATGACGCGTGTACAGACGTGCCGTTCACACATAGAAACGCAAATGATTTTTGATGTATGGCGTGTCCGCCCTGTGACCATACTTTGTTGCTGCCAAGTCAATGCAAAATTAGCTTAGACAGGCTACCTACAGTACCTACTAATTCGTGCTGTAATGTTTACTATCGCATATCAGTAAACGCTGACATATTTGATTTGTTTAATTCAAGCCGTGACGCCAGAGTGGTGTGATGTGTGATGCCTACATTATTATTGCTAATCAGGTTTTATCTTTTGCGTATTATTTGAGTTTATTGAAGCAGGCCAGCTGATCAAGGTCACTGACTCGAATTTGTACTGTGTTACGTCAAAACAAGCTTAGTTATCTTTGCGAAAAGCGTTACGACAAATTCATTGTCATGTTCATTCAGTCATCATCATCATCATAATTTAAGAGCATGGCTCTTGTCGGTGGAGTATGCGCCAGTTTTCTCGGTCCTCGGCCAGGTTCTTTAGGTCCCTGTAAGACACGACATTTGCTTTCGCTTTCAGTTGTTGTGTGTAGCTTGCTCGTGGTTTTCCGCGGCCTCTTCTCGCTTCTATCTTGCCTTCTAATATAGTGTTAAAGAAAGTGTCGTGTCTTATCAAGTGACCTATCATTCTGCCTCGTCTATTTTCTATGGTTCTCAGCAGGTTTCTCTTCTCTCCCACAATTCGCAGCTCTTCCTCGTTCGTTTTTTTCTCCGTCCAACTTATTCTCTCCATGTTCATTCAGTGGCAGTTCAAAAAAAGGCACCTAAGTGCGATTAAGATAATTTTAAGAGCAATTAAAAATAGCGCTAGCCGCTTATCATTCAGGGGTCTTTTATGTGCGGAATGATACAATAACCACATTGTAATTTAAGCAAATTGGACACAATTAAAAAAATATATAAAGTTAAATCTTTATAAATGAGTGGAGGGTTTAACACCTCGAATTTTTGCTATTTTAAGTAAGTATATACATATATTGCCCGTTCAAAATTTGTAGTAAATGCACTGATAACATTATTGTTCTCCGTAAATAAATCATTTTATCATTTATTTCCTAATGTGCTACTTTGTTTTCGTTTATAGATACAGTTCAAAGTTTGGGATATAACTGACGGAATGTTTTCACGGACGTCACACTTAAGCTTAAATCAATAGGTTAGGTTCGTTAATAAATTCAGATGCTAGTTACGTTGTGAAGGAAATGTTTTTGGAAAAGAAACACTTAGTGCAGTTAATTGTTAAACAGCCCATTTTATTCTGACGAAAGCGGAATCTGACCAAAAGTCCGTTTTCGTCCGAAAAAAAAATGTAGGCTATAATTTATTCCGACGAAAAAGAAATATGACGAATGTGTCTTAGATCAAAAATATATCCTCAAATGTACAGCATTCTACTCGATTCGATTTGTTTCGTAATTTCCGAGACTCCCTGTATAAATGTTTGCTATTTATTTTATTTTATTTGTCGTAAACACACTTGTATGTACGTCTAGAGCCGTATTTCACCCTTTTGCAAAACCATATGTGACATTTTCAACCAGAAGGTACCACATTGTCGCTTGTCAATAATGTTGATTTCAAGTTGAAGCTGTATGGAAATAGTGCCTTATTGACAACCAACAATAAGTACCCATTTGATTGAAAATGGCACAAATAATAAATTACAACAAGCGTATTGTCATGATTGTCATTCGTTATTCAGTAATTGGGGCCCGTTTCTCAAAAGCTTGTAATTTGTAATACAAGCGGAAATCACTTTTTGACAGCTTTTGTTAGAAAGGGACTTCCACTTGTATTACAAGCTACAAGCTTTTGAGAAACGGGCCCCTAGTATTTGTAGCCTTGTAATAACCAATTCACTAAAACATTATGCCTTAGGGAAGTTATGGAGGTAGCACACGGCGACTTTTTGCAGTGATTCAGTAGTGCGATAGGTAGCGATGCAAAATCGTGTTTACGTATGCGAGGGTACATGTCATACCAGCGACAGCATCGCGACTGTATTGATACTATATCGCGGCTACATCACTACTGAATCGCTGCAGAAAGTCGTTGTGTGCTTATGATGATGGATGAGGTTAGCTCAGGACCGGGACAAGTGGCGTATTCGAAGAGAGGCCGATACAAGTGGCTGAAATGATGATGTCGATGACGATATGACTTATAATATAAAACCTTTTCTATTTCAGATGCGCCTGCATCGCTGTGAGGGCTGCCTCGCGGCGTGCCCGCCGCGCCGGGCGCCGCTTGCGGACTATCCCCGCTCTATCTTCAAGTAAGTCCAGACAGCCAGGCCGTTTCTCAAAAGCTTGTAGCTTGTAATACAAGTGAAACTCCCTTTCTAACAAAAGCTGTCAAATAGTGACATCCGCTTGTATTACAAGTTACAAGCTTTTGAGAAACAGGCCCCTGGTGCCTACACTCTGTAAACAATGATCCAAGTGATTGTAGGAGCTTTACCCCTCTCACCCCCCATTTTTCAGTGTAGTTACAGTGTTCAAGTTAGTTATGTCTTTTGTTTCTGTCTTTCTCTGTATTCTGTGTGTATTGTATAAATGTGTACTTATACTGAAATAAATGATATTCTATTATATTTAAGTCGAAATTGAGCAGAACTGGCGCTTGCACTGTTATTGGGCGCACAAGTTTAAAGGCGTTTAACGATACGCTAAAACCTTTGGATTTATGTTTTAAGCGAAATTATCATTTAATACTTCGCACAGAAAATATTTTTAATTCCAATAGGTTGATTTTAACGCCATCTCTCGTGTACCGACAGAACCACGTTGTGCAAGCGACGCCGCTCGCCCTACCCGATGAGCAACAGCAAACCGAACTGCACCAAGATGGCGGACCCTACGCCACCCACGCCGCCTGACAATAATGCGCCTCGTAAGTATCCTTCCCGATCTAAAATATGTGCGTTCATATGAGCGAAGCAGGGATGTTGCGGATGTCGATTTTTTGACATCTGCGGACGCGGATGCGAATATTTAAAGGCTCACATCCGCGCATGCAGATGCGGATGTCAAAATTAGGCACATAAAAAACGTCAAATATTATATTTTTGTATTTTTTTTATTATAAAAAACGAAACTTAGTATTTGAACAAGAATATATAGGTGCCCTACAGTCGCATTTCTATACTAAAGTCCAAATAAAACAAACTTTTCACTTCTTGTCGCTATTCGTCGTAGGCTAAAGTGCTCGATCGACGAATCACAAAAACGAAACGAGATTCCTATTGGCTAATGACGAAATTACCTTGCACTTACGCCGCCGTTAAGACGTTCCTGCGCCTACCTGTTTCACATCCGCATCCGCATTAAGCTCCTCATCAATTTTATGCGGATGCGGATGTTGAAAATAATGCGGAAGTTCCGCGGTTGCGGATGCGGATGCGAATATTCGCAACATCCCTGGAGCGAAGATAGGACCCCTTTAGTAAGAGCTTATGACTTCTTAAACGGCTACCGAAGTCATATTGGAAATTCACCAGTTACTATGTGATATGGTGGAAATATACGCTGGCTATGGTTGAGGTCTTGGTGGCTCAGTTGGCAGAGCGCTGGAGTATCGATCCAGAGGCCGTGAGTTCAAGTCTCATCCAAGGCAGTAATTTTTCCACTTTTAAATTTATTCTAAGCTTAATAGTATCGTTCTCAGACGTTTTTGCTTTTTAAAAATTAACCTCGTAAGACCCACCATATAAAGTTTTTCAATTTTTAATTTGAACCTTATTCTATAAGTAAATTGAAACGAATTTCGTTTGTTTTACAACGCAGTGAAACAAAAGAAATGCTAATCTATTTGTTTCATCAAAGATAGATATAACTCCGTAATAAATGGATACAGTCTAAGGAAAAAACGTGCCTCGAAAATCAAGAAAATTTGATTCTCGTTCAGAGGGCGCTACTAGCTTTGGCCGACTGTCGTACAGATGGCGTTGACGGTTTCGTTTGTTATTTAACAATTTTAACGCATATCAGTGAAAGAACATGGGTGAAAATCATAAAAATAATTAATGCAAATATATAAAAAAACATTTATCCATATTTAAATACATTTTATCGTATTTTTATAAATCTTCATTTTTAGTTTTAAAGTGTGTCGACAGATGGCAGTGAATTTACTGGGGTTACAAAATTTACTATGACAGTACCGCTCTAGTATAAGTTACTCTATGGTTTCATCAAAAGGTTCAAATTAGATTGCAATCAATATGTACATTTTAATGTACATTTAGCCTCACGAGGTTAAAATAATCCATCTCTTTTCAGCTATGCCCTGGTTCGGTATGGACATCGGCGGCACTCTCACCAAACTCGTGTACTTCGAGCCGAGAGAGACCAACCGTCGAGAGCTTGACAAAGAAACAGAGGTCCTCAAGAACATTAGGCGGTACCTCACGAGGAATTCTGCATATGGCAATACTGGACGAAGGGACGTCCATTTACAGGTTATATTCTAACCCCCTTATTCATAAAACTTTACGGGCCTGGTTTATATGGATGGTATAGAAAGGATGCCAATCTCTTATGGCAGGATTGTTGCAAAACTGACCGCTTTTAGCTTTAAATAATAGTTCCTAATCTCTCCGGTGGCGCTAGTAAGGCTCTGGGACATGAGTATAACATGAACCATATTAGGCAACAAATAACCCGACCAAATTACGTAGGTTGTCTATGGTAGTATTTCGGTGTATGGTGGCACCGCCTAATTACTGTTTTTTGATGGACACTTTTCATACATAGAGATTTGGCTCCTTTATATAGTCTCCATGCTGGTTTAGTTAAATTAAATTTTATCCCTTTCATACAAATACATGAGTCAAAATGACAGATAAAGAAAAACGATTCATAGCTAATTCAGGCCAGTAACGCGTTTATGAATAACACCATAATAATATTGTCTTCGGTTACCGCGATAGTTACTCATGAAATAAAACTATGAAAACGGATTATATCGCGTATATTGGATGATGCTAGACATTCTGATGTTTTGAAAAGATGTGTCCCGCCGAGTTTGTTGCCGGTCCCATATTGGGATACCCTCCTACAATTTAGGAGGGAATTAAATCTTCTCGGGTCCGTGGTGTAGGGTTGGAGCCGGCATAGTTTTTTATCGCGTATATATATATATATCTTTACTTGAAAAATAATTATAGTGTATAACTAGCCTTATGAACCGATTTTGCATGTACAACCAGCCTTAAAGTTTGTAGTCTATGATTGTTCATTATTTTAGTATGTGGGTATTTTTGCATTTTGTAATTTTTGCTCAGTCACCCGTTGACCACGAACGCTGTAAAGAGTTCGAAACGTCGGGATGTATTATAAATTCAATATACGCGATATAATCCGTTTTCATAGTTTTATTTCATGAACACCATAATACTTTATTGTCTACTTTATAGATTATAGGGAATGTCCATGAACTGTAGATGGCAGCACACGTGCCCCTTTAAATTGGCGTGAAGTGTAACTGTCAAGTTTTAGCTTCCAATGTAGCCCACAAGATGGCAGAACCTACAATGCACAATACGTACGTGAAAAGAGGGCAGCACTTGCTTTGGCGTGGAATGACAGTGTACAGTCTATGTTTCCGATTCAGGCCACAAGATAGCACCCTCCACCCCTCCAGCCCCTCCCCAACCCTCCAGCCCCACGCGCCCCTCCACCCCTCCACGCCCACCAGCGCGCACGGGCCCTATATAATGTGTAGTTCTTACGAACATATACCAACCGCCGGTGAAACAACGCTAAGGTTGACAACGCTTAGAACTTATAGACAAGAATTGCAAATTCAGGATACTCTTTTTGCTAGGAGGATATAACTAACGGAGACGCCACGTCTGTAATTTGCTGTACAAAAAAGTATGCCAATTTTTGCAGGGTAGGGGAACGTCAAATGCCATGTCAGATAAACGTCAGTCCATACATTATGTATGACCATTGGCCGACTATTTTTGGCAGAGGGGAACGCCTGTTAATGCTACTCCGGCTACTCCGTTTGGTTATATCTTCCTAGGTCTGTTGAAACTAATGTTACATCGTTTCAGATGGACAACGTGACGATTCGCGGCCGCCGCGGCACTCTCCACTTCATCCGTTTCCCCACCACGGAGGTGGGGGCGTTCCTGCAACTAGCCCGGTCTAAGGGCATGGCCGCTCTCGTCAACACTATATACGCCACGGGCGGTGGCGCCTACAAATTCGAGGAAAACTTTATCAAGGTCAGTTAAGCACACCCCATCCTAAGTTTATACGTTTATTAGCCCGGTCAAAAGGCATGGCCGCTTTCGTCAACACTATGTACGCCACGGGCGGTGGCGCCTACAAATTCGAGGAGAATTTCATCAAGGTTAGTCAGACACACACCATCCTGAGTGTATACGTCTATTAGCCCGGTCAAAAGGCATGGCCGCTCTTGTCAACACTATATTATACGCCACGGGCGGTGGCGCCTACGTCTTTACACGCGTCATGCGCCATAGTGTGTGTGCTTAAAAATAGTACTGAGAGCACGCCAGAAGTCCGCCAGATTTACGCGCGGGGCGAGGTAATTCGAGTCGGGGCGGGGCGGTGCGTGGCCGTTCTGTATGATAATACTATTACTTATTCTGTGACTGTACTAGTTATCCAGTGGTCGTGGGTTCAAGTCCAACCCGACAGTGAATTTTTTCCACTTTTAATTTATTCATAATAAACTTTCATTTCAGGAAGTGAACATGCACCTTCAGAAACTGGACGAATTGGACGCGTTAATCGCCGGGCTGCTATTCGTCGACGCGTGGCATTCGACCGAATGCTACTATTGGGCGCCACCAGACTCAGAATTACTTCACCACAATACTAGTAACACGGTCAGTTATAGTTCACTAAAGTGTAGTATAATGAACTCATTGCAGTTCACTAAAGTTTTATAACATATTCATTATAAAATAAAACTATGAAAACGGATTATATCGCCTATATTGAATTTATAATACATCCCGACGTTTCGGACTCTTTACAGCGTTCGTGGTCAACGTTGGTGGTTTTTATTTTATTTTTTATCGCGTATATATATATCTTTACTTGAAAATAATTGTAGTGTATAACTAGCCTTATGAACCGATTTTGCATGTACAACCAGCCTTAAAGTTTGTAGTCTATGATTGTTCATTATTTTAGTATGTGGGTATTTTTGCACTTTGTAATTTTTCCTCAGTCACCCGTTGACCACGAACGCTGTAAAGAGTTCGAAACGTCGGGATGTATTAATATTATAAATTCAATATACGCGATATAATCCGTTTTCATAGTTTTATTTCATGAGTAACTATCGCGGTAACCGAAGACAATATTATATTCATTATAGTCGAGTCGGGTGATCTATAGAGAAAAGTGTGCCAAAATCGCATATTTTAGTGTTAAAACATATTTATAACCGGGTCTATCCCGAATTTATTTTATTACCTTTATTTACGACTTTTTAATGCAGGTTTCACTGGTCGTGGTCGCGGATACTCTGTTATAAATGTGTTCAAAATACGAAAGGTTTAAATGTTATATTTTAGTGTTGTTTCATAAATTAATTTTAGTTCACTAGAGTGTTTTATAATGTATTCATTATAATCGAGTCGGGAGCTCTATAGAGAAAGGTGTAATTCCATTATAGTTTGATTTACTAAATCTTAATTCAAAAATTAATGTAATTTTTTTTTCCAGCCGCCATACTTGGAAGCAGCCCTGAGTCTTTACGAGCGGCAGCCGTTCGACTTCTCGAATCCGTACCCGTTCCTACTTGTGAACATAGGGAGTGGTGTATCCATACTCGTGGTGAACGGCCCCAACGACTTCTACCGAGTCAGCGGCACCAGGTAAAGTGTTCCATACTTGCAAGCGGTCCTAAACAGAGATCGCACTAGTGCTGGCGCCCTAATCCCTATAAGAGTGAAAGAGCAGGTAGCGCTACTGCTTAATTATCGAATTTGCTCATCAAATTTCATGAGAATCGAGAATATACGCGTGTGTTCGCTAGTTCTATAGACATAAGTTCATTCATATTAAATAAGAAAAACAAAAAATAAAAACGGCCAAGTGCGAGTCGGACTCACGTTCCAAGGGTTCTATACATTACACAATTTAAACAATGTGTTTTTTATGTGAAATGTCTTTAAAAAACCCGTAGGGGTCGGATCAAAAACTAAGTAATTAAGTCCGACTCACGCTTGAATGCACATTTCTAATAGGTTTTCCGGTGATCTATAGGTAATCTATTTTGTGTATTTTTTTCAAATTTTTTGACCCAGTAGTTTCGGAGATAGGGGGGGGGGGATGGTAATTTTTTGCGTATTTTCTTGAATAACTTCTAAACTATTTATTTTAAAATTATAAAAAAATATACTTGAGATTCTCACAATGAGCTCTTTCATTTGATATGTAACACGATATAGTTTGACAAACTTTATTTTTTAATTTTCTCATTTACCCCCCAAAAGTGGCCCCCGTGTTTAAAATTAATATGTTTACGTTACGTGTCCATCTTTGGATCACAAACTTACATATGTGTACCAAAGACAGACAGACGCACGAGTGATCCTATAAGGGTTCCGTTTTTTTCCTTTTGAGGTACGGAACCCTGAAAATAACGAAGAACCATCTTTGTAGTACCTTATCTATGGTGGTTTATTCAGCGTACAATTATTCTAAAATCTATCACACCTTCCAGTCTTGGCGGCGGCACATTCCTCGGCCTCTGTTGCCTGCTAACCGGCTGCAGCAGTTACGAGGAGGCCATAACGCTGGCGGCCTCCGGTGACAACACTACGGTCGACAAGCTAATCAGGGACATATACGGCGGAGATTACGCCCGATTCGGCCTCTCCGGGGACCTAGTGGCTAGCAGGTGAGGCCTAAAATCATTTATTACACGACTTGCCCTAAAAAAGAGTGTTATTAGGCCTCTGTTGCCTGCTAACCGGCGGCAGCAGTTACGAAGAGACCATAACGCTGGCGACCTTCGGTGACAACACTACGGTCGAAAAGCTGATCAGAGACATACGGCGGGTATTATGCGCGGTTCGGCCTCTCCGGGAACCTTGTGGCTAGCAGGTGAGGCCTAAAATCATTTATTACACGACTTGCCCTAAAAAAGAGTGTTATTAGGCCTCTGTTGCCTGCTAACCGGCTGCAGCAGTTACGAAGAGGCCACAACGTTGGCGACCTTCGGTGACAACACTACGGTCGAAGAGCTGATCAGAGACATACGGCGGGTATTATGCGCGGTTCGGCCTCTCGGGGGACCTCGTCGCTAGCAGGTGAGGCCTAAAGTAATTTCTACATGATTGCTAACATAAAGGAGTCGTATAAGGCCTCTGTAGTCTTATACTGAGGTCGGGACTTTGTTGGTAGCAGGTGAGACTTACAGTTATTTTATATATGACTGCCTTATAAAAGGAGTACTTATTAGGTCTCTGGACTTTTTTTGCTTCAGTTTTTACGAGGAAAGTGAACAGATATTATGTTTAGGGTTTATTTTGTCGTATTTAAACTCGTTACTATAAAATAAAACTATGAAAACCCCGACATCCCGACGTTTCGAACCCTTTACAGCGTTACTATAAACCAAATCAGTAGAAAAAGGTGCGAAATTTTAAATTTGTTTGGGTCATTTATCGTTGGGAAATTCTAAAATCGATCTTTAGCTCCATTTTTTCAAATTTACCTATCATTTCTACTGAAAAAGAGTCACTCTGACCCTGCTTAGAGGGCCGGCGCTGGTAGTTTTCATAGATTTAAATTGTATTCAAGATTATGTAATTTTCGTTTCTAGTTTCGGACAGATGTGCACAGCAGACCGAAGAGCCAAGGTGTCTCGGGAGGACCTCGCGCGGGCCACGCTGGTCACCATCACCAACAACATCGGCTCCATAGCGAGGCTGTGTGCCAGCAATCAAAATGTAGAACGGGTAAGGCAATAAAAATCATTTTTGTTGACCGCCTCGCCCCAAGCTCGGCCGTCAAGGATTACTCGCGTAAGTCATGCTCGTTACTACTCCACAGACTGTAGAATCCAATCGTGTCCTTAAAATGTAGGGCGTGTAATTAGGATGCATTTTGGATTCCTTATCTCAGTTTGCAAATGCCGGCCGTCTCAAGACAATGGACTGCAATAAACTTTACCTGAACCTTTTTTTTAAACACCCTTATTTTTAAGTGCCATGTTATTGGTCATCACTTTTATGATATAAGTTGTGAAGTATCCTCTCGTTGTTTTTTAGTAAAATTGTAATTTTTTTGCAGGTGGTGTTCTGCGGCAATTTCCTACGAGTCAACCCTCTATCAATGAAGCTCCTATCATACGCCATGTCGTACTGGTCCCGCGGAGCTCTAAAGGCGCTCTTCTTAGAACATGAGGGGTAAGATACCTTCATTATTTAGTTATAGACTGTTTTCTTATAACCAAGATGTATCATGAAGCTTCGTGAGCGTCAGCTGCCGCTCCGTCGGTGAGTTAAAGGACGGCACTTGACCATATTTTAGTTTATTAATTCACTCCCTGTTACAGCTTAAACGCGGTACTCGACTGAAAAGCTCTCTATTATATCACGATTGTATAAAATACTATTTCGTCAAAAACTTACATCACGCCGTTCTCTAGATATTTCGGCGCCGTGGGCTGCCTCCTGCAGCTAGACGACCACTACCACCGCAAGAAGCCCCGCCCCGCCCCCGCCCCCTCCGCGCACGCGCATCCCCGCCCCGCCCCCGCCCCCGCCGCGCACGCGCAGCCCCCGCACGCCGACCGGTGATGGCCGCGCGAGGAGCCCGAGTAGTGGGGAAGGGGGAGAGGGAGAGGGGGGGGCACAACCCGAGGTCGCCACCTTTGTGGCTGCTCGGGTCTGAGCTACATGACCTTGTATATGCTTGAACTTTACCCTCAATGTTAAAAACCTGAACATTTTTTTACATCAGATAAAGCGCGAAGAAACGCCAATCTTAACGCTCTAAAGCAGTGGTTCCGAAAGTTGACTGGACCCCGATCCACCAACAATTACTGCCAAATTCGGGACCCACCTCTTGGCCTTCTATAAAAGGGGGTATAAAATATTATTGGTTTCAGGGCCCACTCAATATTGTCTCCACTAGTTTGGGAAATGCTGCCTTTTTAAAAACCAGTGACGCCACAGTCGACCATAGCCGACGAAGTTTTCAATATAAAATGAACCTTAAGACATTCTAATAAAGTTTAATATCACATATTATACAGGATACAAAATAAATCAGCCGTTCTATAGAAAACATTGACTGATTCACCGAAATGAGACGGCAGATTTTTTTTCCGAGATTTCGGGGTTGGCCCCATAGTCAGAGTTGTTCACTATGACCTACATATATATTCACCCCTCGGATGTTGGTCAGTGATAACAAAAGCACCCTGTATAAAATAGTCGTGACGGTCAAAAGGTGTAAAGCCTGTTTCACGACTTGAAAAGTGGCCAGTTTTACGGCAAGATTGTTTTTGTGACAATATCGGAAAAGCTGTTAGTCGATTTTGCAGTGATAAAGTGTGGGAGTGGTTTTATATTATAAGCATCATATTGTCGTCATGTATGGATCAGAGTGTTGGGCCCTAAAGATGACGGATGAAAAGAGATTGCATGTAGCGGAGATGAGAATGTTAAGGTGGATGTGTGGCGTGACGAGAATGGATAGGATAAGGAATGAGTATATAAGAGGAAGCCTGAAAGTTGCACCCATAACAGAAAAAGTAAGGGCAAATCGCCTCGCATGGTACGGGCATGTGATGCGGAGGGATGAAAGTCATGTGACGAGAAAGGTATTAAGAATGAATGTGGATGTGTGTGTGTACGAAGAGAGGAAAACCGAGGAAAAGGTGGATGGACTGTGTGAAAGATGATATGAAACTAACGCAAGTGAATGATGAGATGACGGGTGACAGAGATGTATGGAAGAAAAAGACATGCTGCGCCGACCCCAAGTGAATGGGACAAGGGCAAGCGAATGATGATTGTCAACAAAATTGGATTTTTTTAATGGCAACTCCACACTTCCGCTTGCCAGATGAGTCTTTGTCTTTGACTGACTCTAAACATCAAGTTCTGCTTTGTTATTAGTTAATTGACGATTTCGACACTCATTTGATATTTATTGACTTGCCTTTTAAAAATGGGGCAACTAAAATGTGGCAACGTTTACATTTCTTGACATTAGTCGAATTTGCTTTGACTTTTAAATAATATGTATCACTGATAGTATGGAGGGTAGAGGTAAGGAGAAAACTCTAATAGGCGAACAGTTGCTAAAGTGTCCAGCTGTCAGCTATAAATAACAGTTCCAAATCTCTCCAGAGTGGCGCTAGAGTAGCTATAGGACATCAAATGAACTTACTTAGCCGTTTTGACGGAGTGAAGTACGCTGAAGGTGTAATGTTAGTATAATCAGCTATACAAATATTTACATTGCTAGGACATTTAGCATAAATATTTTTGCAGCTAACTATAACGATGGTTGACATATTTTGCCCGAAAATCGTGAAACAGGTGGACTTCCTTTGAAAAATATCAAATGTTGTAAATTTAATGAATATAAAGATCATACAAGAAATGATAGTTGCAATAACTGTCATCGGGTAAATCGTCAATTTCTGGCCACTGTTTAATAACTGGCCACCTTATACTAAAGGGGCCCACTGACTATCAGTCCGCCGGACGATATCGGCCTGACAGTTGTTCGGAACTGTCAAATTTTTGTTCTAACTGACAGGCCGATATCGTCCGGCGGACTGATAGTCAGTGGGCCCCTTTAAAATGAATTCTATTCACCATAAACAGAATTCATTTTATTAAAAGGTGGCTAGTTATTGAAGGGTGACCAGAAAGGTGGCCAGTTATTGACATTTTATACTAAAATGAATTTTGTTTTTAGGTGAATAGAAGTCATTTTTAGTATAAGGTGGCCAGTTATTAAACAGTGGCTAGTTATTGACGTATATGTCTTATGCTAAAATGCCTGTAAAATTATTAATTAATAGCATAATATTGTTACAAAAATACAGATAGCTAAATTAATGCGTAAACGATTTTTTAAATAAAATTGTAAATGATTTTTTTTATATATTTCAATTTAATTGTCAGCAATAATAGAGATATTATAGGTAGGAAATAATAGTTTGCGCCGTCTCTTTCTCTCACATTGGCCAGAAAGAGATGAGCTATGTACTGTCAGTAGCAGAAGTAACTAAACGGGCCAAGACTCCAAAATTATCTACGCATATTTTTATTGAGAATAAGAGCGTGTATAGCTAATTTTGAACGCTTGGCCCACGCCTATCTCCTGCTGTCTATAATTCTATAAATGGGAATCTTTTAGACATATAGTATTGAATTATGTGAAATTTTTTATAATAACAGAAGCGTCGTTATACGAATTTAATCCTTATGTTAACGCACGTAAGTCTCTATTGCATTGATCCCACTGACGGTAATATCCGTCGAGGGGGAACGGTTATATACGGGGAATAGTTCTTGTTCGTGTTTTGTAGTAGTCATTCCTGAAGGCACAAATATGATTTCCAGTTTTAGATGTATTTTTGATATTATTATGAATTTATTATGCGTTAAACGCGTGAGAGTGGGCGGATAAATTATTGAAATCGTTTTTAAAACTTATTTTATACCAAAACTCACTTAGTTGCATGTTATGTGGTGTGACTTAATAATGACCAAATGAATGTATAATAAAAAGATCTTAAAATTGTATTCAAGTACTGAGCTGTTCGGTATTAAACCTTGAGTTATGTTTTATATATATTTTGATTATTATTTCCTTTGATATAGCCCACTCTCGACAATGTTTTTTCCAAAACTACACTAAGCAACAGTAGCGGCAAATAATCTATATTTTTTCCAGACACATTTGCATAATTTATTTGGTATTATCTCAAAAATGATTCTAGCGATTTCGATGAAATTTACAATATAGGGGCGTAATAAAAACGGCAATTCGATCATACTTGGGTACTTTTTGAAAAATTTTTTTTTTTTCTTCTTGATGGACTTGAGGGCGGTGTTGCCCGTAGCCAATGACACGTAAAAGGGTAGGAACAAAATAAATGCTCTTAGAGCACGACGCTGTTCGGTGGTTGTTGTAGTTGTCTCGTAAAACCGATAGCTGGATTTTACGAGGAGCACGTGGACTACCGGCCGTTGACTCCAAAATGGTGGTTAAACACGCTTTGAGATTAATTCTCCATTCACTGCACACTACCACATTAGATAATTGTATAATAAAGCTATCGATATTACACTTTAAACAATATTAATGAGCAAAAAACAAAGGAATTAATCGCGAGGCTACTATCAAGATGGCGTTCGAACCGGAAGTCTAGAAATAATTAGTTTGCTCGAGTTTTGCGCCGGTGGGTATTAACCTTTTCGACGCCGTGTCAAACAAAAAAGCTGTCGCTCGGACGCCACGTCACCGAAATGTCAAAACTGAAATTGAACTTTATGCACATGCACGTAGGTCTATGTTGCTCTGTGGTCTGTGACTCATTAATCCGCCTTTGGCGTTGGACCTGCGGTGCCGATATATCCGTCATTGGCGCCCTTGGTTAAATTGTAAAGTAATGATTCGATTTAATTTTCAAACCAGAGGCTAAAGATGACGAATAATCAATCCCTCTAGGTTTTATTGTTGCTAAAATTCGCTTTTGAGTGTTTCCAAATAAGAAATTCGATATTTATATAATTAGTGTGTGAAGTCCCCAATCCGCATTGTGCTAACGTGACTGCCTATGTTGCCACGAGCAGTGGGACGTAAGTATATATATATATATATATATATATATATATATATATATATATATATATATATATATATATATATATATATATATACCTACGACGACCTTTTTGACGACCGGTCTGGCCTAGTGGGTAGTGACCCTGCCTGTGAAGCCGATGGTCCTGGGTTCGAATCCCGGTAAGGGCATTTATTTGTGTGATGAGCACAGATATTTGTTCCTGAGTCTCGGGTGTTTTATGTTTATTCAATTCAATTCAATTATTTATTTCAGGCAAATGCCCATATAATTTGTTAGTAATACAATTAAATTAATCTTAATATGCTAATGTTAATGTTAATTTATGTATTTGTATATTATATATATCGATGTCTAAGTACCCACAACACAAGCCTTCTTGAGCTTACTGTGGGACTTAGTCAATGTGTGTAAGAATGTCCTATAATATTTTTTTTATATATACATATGTATATGTATATGGTCGTGATGATGATACAATCATTGTTTACATGATATAGTCTAATTTCACGAATTTTCAAATGAATGCCTGCAAAAAATAGCAATATGATAAATTATTTGCCGCTACTGTATGTAGTAATAGTTATTTACGATACAAGTGCGGAAAAGAGGAAATTCAAAACGAGTGGCGATAATATTAAATATATTAATAACGGGTCACTCACGTGTTTTAAGTCGAAAACGCTCGACATGTTTCACTCCGTACCGAGGAGCGAGGAGGAGGAGTGGCGATAAATTAAAACACGACCGCAGGGAGTGTTTTAAATCGACACGAGTTGCGAATTACCTATTCGCACGTGTATCGTACAACGTTTTACAGTACATATGGCCCTTTAAACTTTCGACATATGCACGAAAAGTGCTCTTTTACGCACTAATGCGAGGAAGTAGCACTATATGTACTGTAATAGTTATTTACGATACAAGTGCGGAAAAGAGAAAATTCGAAACGAGTGGCGATAAATTAAAACACGACCGCAGGGAGTGTTTTAAATCGACATGAGTTGCGAATTACCTTTTCGCACGTGTATCGTACAACGTTTTACAGTACATATGGCCCTTTAAACTTTCGACATATGGACGAAAAGTGCTCTTTACGCACTAGTGCGAGAAAGTAGCACCATATGTACTGTAAAATAATTTAGTTTATAATGGTGGATAAGATTTTATACGTCTTTTTAATTTATATTTTTATGGGTAAACGTGAATTATGTTGTGATACTAACAAGCGCAAATCAGGGTGACAAACTTAACGTTTTATTTATTTTAATAAATGACGAAAACTGTTTAGACTGTTTTTTAAACTACGCTTTGTCCCTTTAAAGACTTTTGTATTCTTCTTCTTTTTCATCCTGTTATCCTCCGCTGGGTAGGGCTCAAATAAGGTCTCTATTATTTCCCATAAAGTTTAAGTCATAATGTATTGTTTGTCCGCATTTTCGTTAGTCATAATTCGGTTTTTCTTAGAAACGCGTAACTTTTCAGGGTTGCCATAAAACAAACCTAACCTAACCTATCTATAGGATAACCTAACGAAAATCCTGAAAAGTTAACGGTTTCAGAATTATGACTAATTATGTAATTATAATCTGACAAACATTACATTATGACTCAATAATTATGTCAAACAAAGGGACCCCGCTCGAATCATTTCTTTCACTGACTCCGGTCCGGTAGGTACCTAATCTGTCTGATCTTGTCACAGGGCGGACACGCTACATATCAAAAATCACTTGCGTTTCTACGTGTGAACGGCACGGCTGTACACGCGTCATGCGTCATAGTGTAAGTAAGTTGCTTAAAAATAGTACTGAGCGGCCGGCAAACGGCCGTCAATCTGCTGTCGCGGGGCGAGGTAATTCGTTTCGGTGCGGGGCGGTGCGTGGCCGTTCTGTATGATAATACTATTACTTATTCTGTGATCTTGTAGTAAAATGGGTAAAATTGGGCAATCGAAATGTAATTTTGGTATCTAGCATATAAAAACAGTTAGTACCAGACTATGTGGATTTGTGTAAAGATGTAATGCATAATTGTTTTCTATCGTATTTTCTCGGACACGTTCGTATTTGTCATGCTACTTCAGTCAACCTCAGTACTTTTTGTACCGAGACTGACTGAAATAGCAAGACACGTTCGTACGTTTCCGTGAAAATACGATGGATAATAATTATGCACTACATCTGTACAGTACGTATTTCAGTTCTTAGTGTATAGTTGACAAAATACAATTTGCATCGATTCCCGATTCGACATACGAGAGATAGGGAATGCATACTATAGGGCAGTTCAGGAGCTGTCAGATTTTTGGCGCGAGGCGTAAATGTGAAGATGCTTCCGATGTAGCCCACAAGATGGCAGAACCTATTATGCACAAAAAAACGTACGAGATCGGTAGATGGTAGTACTTGCTTTGGCAATGTACAAGTTTATGTTTCCGATTCAGGCCACCAGATGGCAGATCCTCCCGCGCAAGGTCTCTATCGGTTGAAATTATATTTCATCAACCATACCTATAACCATGTAACCTGTAACAGCTGTCATTCTGGTACGTTAAATTGTGCCAGAATGACATCTCTCACAGGCACGATAAATGAAAACTGCAGATAAAATAGATATTTGAGCATTTTGTGGCCAAATTACATACGAATTCTTAAATTCAAAGACAGTTTTGGTACCAGGATCACAAGAGTTAGATGAAGTGCGGTTACTTTCTCATAGTTTAATCGTAAATTGAACTATATGACAAGGTGCCTAAAGTTGTATTTCGCCTGCTTCTGGCGCTTATTGTTAAAAATGGACGAGGTGTGGGCAGTCATGTGGAGCGATTTTAAATATTTTGTATGAATAGAAATAGAATAATCTATTACAATGTGTTGTTTTATTTAGGAACCTTGCAATTTTAAAAATAGCAGTATTAACTAGGAAACTCCGATGAATATAACGGTTCATATTTTTTTAACCTTCCTTAGCCAAATTTTGGAAGGTGAATATATAAAGTCATACTGAGCAACTTTCATTATGGGACCAACCCCAAAACCGCAAAAACAATTTGACTTCCATAAAAAACATCGGCACCCTACGCTCTGACCACGCTGACTTTGCACAAACTTAGCAGTAAAAACGCATACATATCCCTATACCACTTGGCATGAAAACTTACCGTGGTCCAAATCTATCAGCCAAAATTATAAAGACTATACCTATTTGCAAATTCCCAGAAGATTCCGCTATGCAGTTTTGGTTGTAGATGGAACTTGGCACGGGTTACCTACACAGTCACCAAAAATTTGATGCTAATAAAGCGGAATCTCCGAGGATATGCGAATAGGTATGAAAACTTAGTGTGGTCCGAATCTATCAGCCAAAATTATAAAGACAATTTTTTTTGCGATAACGGAGTTGTTCCCATAGTAAAACTAGCTCAGTATGGCGACCTATTTCACCTTGCAAAGTAAGGCTAAGGGTTGCAAAAGGGTCATTCCTTATCAATCTCATTCCCCTGGCTATACCTATTTGCAAATTCCCAGAAGATTCCGCTATGCAGTTTTGGTTGTAGATGGAACTTGGCACGGGTTACCTACACAGTCACCAAAAATTTGATGCTAATAAAGCGAAATATCCGAGAATATGCGAATAGGTATGGCCATGGGAATGAGATTTTTCAGGAATGACCCTAAAACACTGTATTGGTAACGGGAACGGGTCACTCACGTAATTTAGGTCGAAATCCGCTTGTTCGATTTGCAAATATGGTAGTTAGCAGTACCGTCTGCATCAAAAGCCCTGCAGAGATGACTGCTCGCATTCGCTCTGTCTCTGCCTGGCTGACTGCCCGACGCAGGCGACGGGTTTCTGCAGTAGCAGAGATTTTAGCGTTATTTTATTTTACGTCATAAAATGTGCCATTTTCAACCAAAAGGGTACTTATTGTCGCTTGTCAGTAAGGCGCTATTTCCATATAGTTTCAATTAGAAATCAACCTTATCAACAAGCGACAATGTGGTACCTTTTGGTTGAAAACGTCACAAATAAAGAAAAAGTGACTAAGCCGAGGCTTCGCGCCTTTTCAAAGGATTTCTTTCGTCTTTTGAAATTGGAATAGATGCCACCGTGATCATGGCTTTGTTTAGTATATGCTTTTTTTTGGCAAGACTTCTTACGAGAAAATACACACACATTTTTTTCTCTTTTCAATATATTTACCAAAATACATTCAACTTATTTAATTAACCAATTCATTGAACTCGTAAACCAATTTAAGTGGGAGTCCCCCTTGCCGCCTAAGCCCTCTTTTTAATCCTAAAGAATCCTCCATAACACCACGGCCATCCTGATCGCTCGGCTCGTCCTCGTCCTCAACTAACTGCTCCACGATGTTCAGCAAATTATTATGCTTCTTTTTACTTTTCGTCAAATGTATAAAATCATTTTTCCCAAATATCGATCTTATATAATTATCATCAATTTCATTATCATTCCCAAATAACGATCTTAATTTATCACCTTTAACTAGTTCGTTTTTCCCCAATGATCTTCTATCATTATCCTCTATTCCTATGTTATTAATTGTCCCATCCTCATCTCGTTCTTTATCAAATGATTTTCTACTGTTTAAATCTGGCTCTTCAAAGTGTACGATTGTGTCGAATCTTCTGGATTCTGGGATATGGAACGCCTCTTTTGATGTTTGTAGTATTTTGATAGGGCGCAGTCTGGACCATCTGGGGGGACGGTAGCGTAGTTTGGGGAGGGGGCCGGCTTGTATAGTTGCTGATACTAAAAGGAGAGATGAGTTTATACAAGTGTTATGGTCATGAGGGGTAAGAGAGGCATAGTTTATTAGGGGACAAGAGACACAGTATGAGGATTCCCTATAAGTGTTTCCCTTACCCTAACTAAGCTTAGGTAACTTTTTACATATCACATAGTTTTGGTAAAAAAAAATCAAAACCTTGAAAGTCAATGATACTGTGTTTAAAACCTTTGAAACTTTATTAAGACGAAGTCGAAGATAAAGGTTAGGTACAAACAGCAGCAACCTGATTACATTTTAAAGTCCTTTTGGCCCTTTTGGGTAAGTGCCCTAATGGGACCTACTCTAAACTACAGGAAGCCTGCCCCTTTCTAGGCCGCACTAATCTACAAGATTTTCCCAAATCTAAATGTATCCCAAATAAAAAAAAACTGTAATAACTTAAGTAAGTGGCGGGGTGGCCTAGGGGTTCATGGCGTTAGCCGCGATAGCTAAAGACGGTTCGAATCCGGCCTTCACCACTGGAGGGCTTCGTCACTTTTTCTTTAATATATGACATCTATTACAGTTTTTTAATTATATATAGTAGTGTGACTACTTTAAAAAAAAACACAAATCAAAATATTTAATAAAATAATTGTATTTGTTCTCAAACTTGTATCCCAAATAGTTAAGTTTTTGTAATTCATTTGACGATGAGTCACATTTTGCGAAAATCCAATTTAATTTGAACCTTAAATCGGAACTCTGACGTTGAAATTCTATTGACAAGTATGTGGACGATAAATAATACTATGCCTGGAAAAGGCTTAATCCACCGACTGCATTTGGTTTCCCAGTATAAAATGTAAAATCCTGTATGAAAAAAGTAAAACTTACTTGCAAATAAGCAAAATATGGCGAAATGCATATCTATAGAAGTAGTGCGCCTATAGGTAGGTACATTATAAGCACGACTATTCAATCATTGAGGAAAATAAGTGCCTACTAAGCGTGACTACTCGCAACTGTGAGGGTTCTTCGTTACATATTTTTCAATTATCTTGAACGAGCGACCCGCCCCGGCTTTGCAAGGGTAGTTCAACCAATTTACACAAAACCTACATCTAAACCTTCCTCAATAATCACTCTATTGATTGGTGAAAACCGCAAGAAAATCCGTTCATCAGTTTTTGAGTTTATCGCGAACATACAGACAGACAGACGAGGCGGGGGTCTGTGTTTTATAATATGTATTGAAGCATAGCCAACAGGAACAACCAAGCGTTAAATCGTAATTAATCGCTAATCAATAACTTGACGATTTAAGCTAATAATTTTACGGGTAAGCTCACTTATTTTTAGTAAATCTCGCGACCTGTTTTTCGCGAATCTACTATCGCTTGCCCGCGCAGCTATGGTGACCGCTACCCTTTCACAGATAGTGCTTGAAAATGGAGATCTACTCTTACTTTGAAACATGTCGCGTGAGTGACCAAAAATACGCGAAATAAACCTATATTCGTTTAAAAAAATTAGCTTACCTAATATTATGACTCGCGACAGTTCTAATTCGATTATATAAAATTATAAATGATGATGTGAATTTTTATTCACGATTAATTAGCTAATTGTTACAAAACCTTAAAATGAGCATTGCATTATCTCATTCAAGTGTACAGCCTGGCAAAAAAGTGTAGAAATTAAAAAGTGGCAACACTGTAGTGTCGTCCCGTTTTTCTTAGTTTGATTTAAAAGGGACGACACTGCAGTGTTGCCACTTTTTAATTTCTACTCTTTTTTTGCCAGACTATAGGTAAGTGCGTTAAGTTCCAAATTAATAATATAAAGTTTTATAGTTGGTCAGGCAAATCTTGTCAGTAGAAAAAGGCGGCAAATTTAAAAAAATGTAGGCGCGCAGGGTTGTCGCCCCATAGAAAATTTGAATTTCGCGCCGTTTTCTACTGACAAGATTTGCTTGATCAACTATATTTCGCCGTTTGGCAAATAAACCATTTGATACAGTTATAATGAACCCCAATTTAATAATTAGGTACTGTAGCAGTAAAATCAAAGCGTGAAATGATTGATTAAATTAGTAGCAGGCACCGTTAGACCAAGAAAAGTCTGCAAAGATTTCGATATCATACGCAGTGCAAGTGTTTTGTATACGTCATAATTTCATAGAAGTTTAACGTTTAAAATAACACTTGCACTGCGTGTGCAATCGTTAAACTATCTTGGTCTAACTCTACTTGCACACATCACGTACCAACAACTTTGTATGCGAAAGCAATTTAAAAGTTTTGTTCGTTGATGAAATTATACTTTATTAGATTATATCTATCTAAGTAGGTACATATTCACAGTGCCGGCCCGAGTCCTTGATCAGGTAGAGCGAAATCGGGTTTTGGCGCCCTTCGTTAAAGCTTTTTACCCAAAAGCAAAACGAACCGTATTTTGGGCCCGCGTCACAAACGCGCCGCGCCGCGTCTTTTAATAGTTATTTGTTATATAAGGGTGCAAAGTTGTATTTAACCCGCGAGTGTTTCAACACACGAGAAGTAAAATACATTTGCACCCGTGTGTAACACAAAACTTTTCACCTCACTATAGCGAGGAAAGTGCAACATCCACAGGCGTTAGATCATCTTCATCACTGAAATCACTCATTTTTTTTACGATATTATAACAAAAAACTCTGGAAATTCTGTATTTTTACGTGAGAAGTTTTTAAGTAAAAATTTTGTTGACAATGTTGACATTTCTGACGAATGAAATGTCAATGATGCGTTTTGGAATTGCATCGACTCAACTTGTGCGTTCAGAATTATATTTAACATCATTATTAAAAAACAAACGTTTCTTATGGAACTTTAAGGTTTATGACATAAAATCATTAAATAAAGCTAAATTTGGTATTTTTATTAGATTCTCAAACCATTTATTTAATGATAATTAATATCAAACGAATCATTATTATGAGCGTTTTACGTTTTGTTATCTGTCAAGCTACTTAAACATGCTCCATCCAAGGTCAAATTACTTTCCCCACTAGTGGATAAAATGCGTTTTTCCCCGCTTGTTTTAAAGGATAAAAGACAACTTTCCGAGCTAGTGAGGGGAAAACTTTTGTTTTCTCATTTGCCATTTTGGCGCCCCCCTTGCCATCTGGCGCCTAGAGCGGCCGCTCCACTCGCTCTACCCTAGATCCGGCCCTGCATATTCATTTAGAATATCTAATGGAACATTCCACTAAAATCTCGCTTACAAGCACAAATGCTAAGAAATAGACTTTTGTGCTAATTAACTCCACGTCTTTCTTTGCCATTAAAGTCTCGAGTTTTTAATGATTAACTTTAAGGGGGGTTTCAGACTAGTGTATTTTTACGCGCGTATACGGTCGTTCCAGAGGTACAAGCTTATACGCGCGTTACATTTCCCTACATTTGGTTTTTGTTTTTACGAGCTTACGCGCGCGTTACTTTTCCCTACATTTGGTCTATACGAGCTTACACGCGCGTACGCGTACGCTCGTCTAAAACGCTAGTCTGAAACCGTCCTAACTTACAAACTACTAAGAGGAACAAAAAAACAGTTGTAGATGAACAGCTTTAATGTAAAATATCTTTCAAAAATCTAATAATAATTATGAACAAACACAATAAACATAATAAAATTGGATCTTATATATATATTACCACTAATACACGTATAACTTCGTATACCTATTTAAAATAACTTTAGAATTATATGCCAGAGTTTACCCATAGACGTAACTATAGGTATTTCATCGAATAATAGTGTTATATACAAAAATTTGTGAAACGCGTTCTTGAAATTTTGTGAGTTTTATTAATAATTATATTAAAATTTTGAGCAGTTCATTCAGTTACCTGCCAGTCATACATAAAAATAACGAGGATTATAACTAATATGCAAATTGTTCTAAGAGAAATGGAAGCATTTTAGGTACTTAGGCACATTTTTTTGTAACAGTTTCTAAAATATTATACCTATGGTTCCTATATACAGTATATGAAAAACAGTTTGTGCTCTAACAAGGTTTTTCAATAATTATTGAAATCGTTCCAAATTTACCAATGTTTTGGAATACATTACTATCAAACCAAACCAGATTGTCAGTAAATAAGAACAAAAAAAACTATACTCATCCTTTTCTTTTGGGTGCTAGTAGCGTAGTACTTGTGTAAGACAACGATAGTGTGTTTCTCTTTATGTTTGAAATGAGACAGTCCTTTGACAAATTATATGTTCTGGCAATAAAATTTCAATTTCAGTGAATTTCAATAAGTTATGGGGAACCAATTGATTGGAATGAATTAAATGATCAGTTACAACATTTTCGTAGAAAATACAACACATTGGTCTATGAAAGAAATATAAACCCTATACATGTATGTACATCAAAACAATATTTATGGTATGAACACTATTTGTGCCATTTTCAACCAAAAGGGTACTTATTGTCGCTTGTCAGTAAGGCGCTATTTCCATATAGCTTCAATTAGAAATCAACCTTATCGACAAGCGACAATGTGGTACCTTTTGGTTGAAAACGTCACATTTATTTGGAACATGCTCTAAAAACATGGTCACGTGATTCTATTATTATAAATAAAATTACCTATTATAGTAAAATCGACCTGAATTATTCCAGTACTTGGGGTATCGCACTCCGGGGCAGGTGGAAATGGGTGGGTTAACTGTTTTGTGTTAAATTCTATTTAACATGCTTAGATGGCCCATTATAGGGGTCATCCATTAATTACATCACACGTTTAGGGGGAGGGAGAAGTCAAGAAGATGTGACATTTTGTGACAAGGGGGAGGGGGAAGTCACAAACTTTGTGACGTCACTTTAACTTATTTAAATTATTTTATTCGATGTACAGTTAAATAACAAGTTTTTGGAACGATAATCATTTTTAATCGTTTAATTTTCTCTCCTAATCAGTTTTTATAAAATTACAAATATTTCTTTTGTCAAAAATATTTTGATAAAATATTAATTTATTACTTCAATTTGCCGATTTCGTTGAAAAATGTGACGTCATACCAGGGGGGGGAGGGGTTTGCCAAATGTGACCAAGTGTGACAAGGAGGGGTTAAAAAATCTAGAAATTCGTGTGACGTAATGGGGTTGGCCGGTCGAAATAATTAGCAGATGGCGCCTGCATAGCTTGCCCTGTCAATCCCTAGAATTGTGTCAAATTTTTATTTTTTTAATGCCCTGGATGCCAGCCCTTTAAGCCAAATCTCATAGAAAAAGGGGCAAGCTATGATGGCGCCATCTCTGCAAACCTTGTTGCCACCCCCATTAATGGATGAGCTATTATGGAAATGGCTTAGGGGCAAGTTTTGCATCTGTGGACGGTTTTACCTGTGAACACCATATCTTGTTAAATCCCAGGTAGCATTTTTACGTCATTATGACGTCCGTTACGTCATAGTGACGTCATAAAGACATCATTATGACGTCGCTGACGTCACTGCTACCTGGGATTAAATCCTGGATACACAATTGTAGTTGGTGGCGCCCTCAAATATTTCTACAATCGTATTGTACCACTATAGAAATCTTGCCCCTATAAATACCACAAAAAATGCACGTTTGATATAAAATCAGGGTTTAAAGAGTTGTCCAGGGTAACGTTACCATGGTAACGAGTTAAAGTAAAAAGTTAATTCACCCAACTACTCCCATTTGTACTAGTATTGGAATAAAGTCAGCCACGTCCTGCTGTCAATAATGTCATTATTTTTTATCTGCCTGGACGCCATTTTGTAAAATTACAGTTACAAATTTACAGGTTTACCACGATGTTTAAGGGTCTCCGCCAAGTTCGGTTCTCCATACAAACGTAGTTCCGCTCTCATTTTAAAACGACTAGCTAGATTGCTCTGAAACTTTGTACTTACAATAGGATAAGGTATATCTATGTCTGTAATTAGTTTATGTAGCTTCAGATACCATAGTTAAAAAATACAGCGAATTTATGTTTTTCATACAAAACCTGTTTTTGCTCTATTTCGTTTGTTTTATAAACTGTTGCTATATAAACTAATTACAGACCTAGATATACCTCATGTCATTGTTAGACCTGTACCAATAACTTCTGAGGTTATAAGAATATTAATGTTGCTTATTTTTTATATATAGTTTCCAGACCATATACTAAACCTAAAAATAATATTTTGTGTCATCCTAGGTATTTGCTTAGGTAGAAATTTAGGTATTTCTTTTTTCAATCAGCATTCTGTAAAAAAAATATTAGAGACGAAATTCTTTGTTTCCCTGTAAAGGCAAAGTGGCTTCCGACGTACACACGCATTTTGTGTCATTTTCATCCACGGCTATAATGGCATTTAATAAATACCTAATATTGATCCTAAAACGCCTAAAAAAATATTAGAGTCGGTAAGTGAAGTGTTGTACTTTACAGAACATTGTTATATGTTATTCAAACAAATCTGTGTCAAATTCATCCACCGCTTTTATTTAAAAAAAAATTTTTCTAATTAACACCCTGTATCTGCCACAAAAAAAAAATTCATATTATTAAGTTTACGTCTACAATATTATAATACCACATTGAGACATCATTCATAATTTGGGTCATTTTGATCCACGGTTTTTTTACTATCTGGCAAAATAAAACTCAATTGAGCAAGAAGGGCGTGCGCGGGGAAGGGTACCTACGCGGGTGGGGTGCTTATTATACTTGCCGCAATATCAGCTGACGACTGAGATCTTAATACTATCTATCTCCTTTACCCTTGTTAAGACCAACCAAGAGATGGCATTATGAGCTGTCTCGCCACTTAGTTTTGCGATACAGTGTATTTATTTCATTCGGAGGCATAATTACATTGTCTTATCAATCTTACCGTAGTAGGTATATAAATATAATTAAAAATAAACTGTAGGCTGCACTCCTCATACTGACCAACATTTGTGACGTTCCTAATCAAAAGGTACCACTTTCTCTGACAGGTTATTTGTATAAAGATATAATCAAATTTCGTCTTTATGGTAAACGACAAAGTGGTACCTTTTGATTGAGAATGTCACATCAGCGACTTAAAAATTACTTTTGTTTCAATTTTTAGTAGACTTTTTAAGTTTATTTTAAGACGCAATTTATTGTGATTTTTGTTATGTTTAAGCGTGGCAAGCAACATTAATTACATTGATGATGATGTTCATTAAATACAATATTTTTTCATACTATACTGAACTGTCACCCTATACATGAGAATGAACAGCGCCCTCTTGACAATGATCATATATTACTGGTCAGGCTTTAATATGTGTCATAATTTAGTAAAGTCCCCTTTGTGGATTCTAAGTTTCCGAGTTACAGCAGTTTAGTGAAAGCGTTTTTTTTTTAAATATAAATTAAGGGTTGAATAAAGAGGAAAGAAAATTTGATTATTTTTGCGCTACGACGCACGGTTTAGGAGATACAGCCCTATAAAGTTTTTTTTTTTTTTTTTCCTTTTTCCTTTTTTACATTGTGTTTTTTGTATATTACTTTTGGGTTTCATAAAGGGGAACGAAAATTTAATTATTTTTGCGCTACGACGCATGGTTTAGGAGATCAAGCCCTATAAAAAAAACTCTTTTTTTTGCGTTTTTTTGTATAAATTAATGGTTACATAAAGGGGACCGAAAAGTTGATTATTTTTGCGCTACGACGCACGGTTTAGGAGATACAGCCCTATATAGATTTTTTTCTTTTTCTTTTTTACGTTTTTAAATCTTAATTAAGGGCTTCTTAAGGGGAACGAAAATTTGATTATTTTTCGCTACCATGCACGGTTTAGGAGATACATCCCTAAAGTTTTTTTTGTTGTTTTTTTTTCTTTTTTTTGTCATTGCGTTTTTTGTTATTACTTTGGGGTTTCATAAACGGGAACGAAAATTTTACTATTTTTGCGCTACGACGCACGGTTTAGGAGATACAGCCCTAAAATGATTTTTTTCTCTATCTTTTTTGCGTTTTTAAATCTTAATTAGGGGCTTCTTAAAGGGGAACGGATATTGATTATTTTTGCGCTACGATGCACGGTTTAGGAGATACAGCCCTATAAAGATTTTTTGTTATTATTTTTTTCTTTCTTTTTCTTTTTTACATTGTGTTTTTTGTATATTACTTTAGGGTTTCATAAAGGGGAACGAAAATTTTATTATTTTTGCGCTACAACGCATGGTTTAGGAGATACAGCCCTATAAAGATTTTTTTATTGTTTTTTTTTCTTTTTTTCTTTTTTACATTGTGTTTTTTGTATATCACTTTGGGGTTTCATATAAGGGAACGAAAATTTTATTATTTTTGCGCTACGACGCATGATTTAGGAGATACAGCCCTATAAAGATTTTTTTATTGTTTTTTTTTTTTTTTTCTTTTTTACATTGTGTTTTTTGTATATTACTTTGGGGTTTCATAAAGGGGAACGAAAATTTTATTATTTTTGCGCTACGACGCATGGTTTAGGAGATACAGCCCAATAAAGATTTTTTTTTTTAAATTTTGCGTTTTTTTTAATATAAATTATGGGTTGCATAAAGGGGAACGTAAATTTTATTGTTTTTGCGGTACCACGCACGGTTTAGGAGATACAGCTCTATAAAGTTTTTTTTCCTGGTTTTTTTTTGTTTTTTTTTTAAGTATTAATTACGGGTTTCTTAAAGGGGTTTTTTAAATTATTTTTGCGCTACGACGCATGGTTTAAGAGATACAGCCCTATAATGATATTTTTTTAAAATTATGCGTTTTTTTAAATATAAATTATGGGTTGCATAAAGGGGAACGAAAATTTTGTTATTTTTGCGCTACGACGCATGGTTTAGGAGATACAGCCCTATAGATTTTTTTTAAAATTTTGCGTTTTTTTTAAATATAAATTATGGGTTGCATAAAGGGGAACGAAAATTTTATTGTTTTTGCGCCACCACGCACGGTTTAGGAGATATTATATCTATATATATATATATATATATATAGCTATAATAGCTCTATAAAGTTTTTTTTCCTGGTTTTTTTTTAAGTTTTAATTAAGGGTTTCTTAAAGGGGAACGAAAATTTGATTATTTTTGTGCTACGATGCACGGTTTAGGAGATGCAGCCGTATAAAGATTTTTTTTGTTGTTTTTTTTTTTCACAGGGTTGTTTTTGTATATTAGTTTGGGGTTCCACAAAGGGGAACAAAAATTTGATTATTTTTGCGCTACGACGGTTTAAGAGATACAGCCCTATAAAGTTTTTTTTGTTTTTTTTTTCATTGTGTTTTTTGTATATTACTGTGGGGTTCCGTAAAGGGGAACGAAAATTTTATTATTTTTTCGCTACGACGCACGGTTTAGGAGATACAGCCCTAAAATGATTTTTTTTTCCTCTTTTTCGTTTTTGCGTTTTTCAATCTTAATTAGGGGTTTATTAAAGGGGTTTTTTTTAATTATTTTTGCGCTACGATGCACGGTGTAGGAGATACAGCCCTATAAAGTTTTTTTGTTATTTTTTTTTCTTTTTTTTCATTGTGTTTTTAGTATATTACTTTGGGGCTTCATAAAGGGGAACGAAATTTTTATTATTTTTGCGCTACGACGCATGGTTTTAAATTTTAAAAAAAAAGTGCGTTTTTTTTAAATATAAATTATGGGTTGCATAAAGGGGAACGAAACTTTTGCACCACCACGCACGGTTTAGGAGATATTATATCTATATATATATAGCTATAATAGCTCTATAAAGTTTTTTTCCTGTTTTTTTTTAAAGTTTTAATTAAGGGTTCCACAAAGGGGAACGAAAATTTGATTATTTTTGCGCTACGATGCACGGTGTAGGAGATACAGCCCTATAAAGTTTTTTTGTTACTTTTTTCTTTTTTTTCATTGTGTTTTTAGTATATTACTTTGGGGCTTCATAAAGGGGAACGAAATTTTTATTATTTTTGCGCTACGACGCATGGTTTAAGAGATACGGCCCTATAATGATTTAAAAAAAAAATTGCGTTTTTTTTTAAATATAAATTATGGGTTGCATAAAGGGGAACGAAACTTTTATTATTTTTGCGCCACCACGCACGGTTTAGGAGATATTATATCTATATATATATAGCTATAATAGCTCTATAAAGTTTTTTTCCTGGTTTTTTTTAAAGTTTTAATTAAGGGTTTCTTAAGGGGAACGAAAATTTGATTATTTTTGTGCTACAATGCATGGTTTAGGAGATGCAGCCCTATAAAGATTTTTTTGTTGTTTTTTTTTTCATTGTGTTTTTTGTATATTACTTTGGGGTTCCGTATAGGGGAACGAAAATTTTGTTATTTTTGCGCTACCACGCACGGTTTAGGAGATATAGCTCTATAAAGATTTTTTCCTGTTTTTTTTTGTTTTTTTTTTTAAGTATTAATTAAGGGTTTCTTAAAGGGGAACGAAAAATTGATTATTTTTGCGCTACGATGCACGATTTAGGAGATGCAGCCCTATAAAGATTTTTTTTTCTTTTTTTTTCATTGTGTTTTTTGTATATTAGTTTGGGGTTCCATAAAGGGGAACGAAAATTTGATTATTTTTGCGCTACGACGGTTTAGGAGATACAGCCCTATAAAGTTTTTTTTTTGTTTTTTTTAAATATAAATTAATGGTTACATAAACGGGACCGAAACGTTTATTTTTGCGCTACGACGCACGGTTTAGGAGATACAGCCCTATAAAGATTTTTTCCTCTTTTTTTTCTTTTTTGCGTTTTTAAATCTTAATTAGGGGCTTCTTAAAGGGGAGCGAAAATTTGATTATTTTTGCGCTACGATGCACGATATAGGAGATACAGCTAATACAGCCCTATAAAGATTATGTTTCTTTTTTTCATTGTATTTTTCATGTATTACTTTTGGGTTACATAAAGGGGAACGAAAATTTTATTATTTTTGAGCTACGACGCATGGTTTAGGAGATACAGTCCTATATATTTTTTTACAATGCATGTGCTCGAAAAGTGCGTTTCCTACGGAGCCATATCGTGCGGAAAGTACTGCTTTTCCGCACTAGTGCTTTTTGTTTTCAATTTTTTTTTTACAGAACATATGGTGCTACTTTCTCGCACTAGTGCGGAAAAGAGCACTTACCGTGCATATGTCGAAAGTTTAAAGGGCCATATGTACTGTAAAACGTACGATACACGTGCGAATAGGTAATTCGCAACTCGTGTCGATTTAAAACACTCCTTTTAATAATTAAACTTATTTGCCATGATATGTTTTTTTATTTACTCGCACAATGCATAGTAAAACATTGTATGATACACGTGCGTAAAGATGATTTCCGCACTTGTTGCATAAATAGCAATTTTTTTTATCAAAGAATGAAAGAAAGTCACGGTATTAATAACCAAATTTTACTTTAGTGGTACCTTTTCCCTATCACTGTCACAAATGTATGTGGCGTTCACGTAAACGCGATATTTTTAAGATTTCCCTGCGCAATGTTGCCAGCTCGCTCGCAAATCAAACATGTACTTACAGTTCTTTTGCATAATGGTGACATTGTACAATATCTATGAGTTTTAAATAGGTAAAAGATAATTCGACGCATTCTTTGCTTGCTTGTTGCTTGTTGTTGTGTTGTTTGCGTAACTTCTTTGAATAATTTGCGTTAATTTGGCGCACAGGCGAAGTAAACATGCGTTGCGTACGGCAAGGTCACGCCGCGGCCCCACCCTGCACGGCCTCCGTTGCCCATTCAGACCGCCCGCTAGCTTCGTTTGAACGCAAATAATATTTTTGTAATATTTGTTTATGCAGTGGATGCAAGTGACACAAATTCATACATCTTATTTATCCCGCATTTCAAATTAATAAGATGTAAACTCTAATATCTTTAATATTCTTTTGTAACGGTGACAGCCTGTTACAACAAAATCATCAAATATCTTATGAAGCTATGGCTTAATAAGACACAAAATCATTTAATGGACCTATTTAAACGATTAAATTCGACCTAAGTAATTTTTTTTAACTCTAATTTTTTTTGTGTCATTTAGAATATTATGACTTAGTATCAGATTGCAGTGGACGTAATTGACACAAACTATGTTTTCACACTAAAAACACTATCCTAAATGCAACACAGTTACATGTTTTCTCTCGAATATTTTTTTCTCCAAAATAATTCAAAATAAAAAATATTTACCACAAAATAACAAATTACTAGAAAAGCAAAATATATATATGACACAAAACAAAATGTAAGATTTACATCTTAACAAAGTATTCATAAGCGAAAACAGAATTGACTTTAATATTTTTATAACCTAGGGGTCAAAATATAGCCAGCGGTACAGGTCTATGTATGTGCAAAGATTCATTACAATCCAACACGTAGTTTTAACCCTTAAATGCATGATTTTTTATTTTTGGTTGGAAAAAATGTTTTAAAAGAACAACTTAAGCTTTTTTCTGTTGAATATGTGAGCTGTCCAATGCTTTGTATACATTTGGCAACAATATGCATTTAAGGGTTAAAATGAGAGCGGAACTACGTTTGTATGGGAAGGTGCAATTAGGCCGAGCTTGCCGGAGACTCATAATGGTATAGCTAATTACGAGTTACACAAATTTCTGCAGCGAAGCTGTTAACACGCGTTTAACAAAAGGGACGTTCGAATGTTGCCGCTTTAGACTTCATCATCATCATCATTATCATCAACATAAGACCGCCCCCAGGGATCTCCACAGCGCTACTATCCATCAGCTCCCTGCGATCCTAACCAGATCGTAAAAACATATTTTCCTGCTGCGTCTTCTGGTTTCTACACCCAGGGTTCTTGGTGCACCCTTTCCTTAGCCTCCTCACTGCTGGGGTTCAAAAGCCAGCTTAAAAACTCTGTCAAATTGACAAAGAGTCAAAACTGCATTGGGTCTTATGTACAGTCGTCATCAGATATATCGGAGCAGCCAAGGTGCTCACAAGTATCTGAACACGTCTCTATGAGGGCTATCGTTTTTTTGCTCACCAGTTGGCGCCTCAGTTGATGGTGGTCCAAAAGACTATGGATGGTATAGAAAGGATGCCAATCTCTTATGGCAGAATTGTTGCAAAAGTGACCGCTTTCAGCTTTAAATAATAGTTCCTAATCTCTCCGGTGGCGCTAGTTAGGCTCTGGGACACGAGTATAACATGAACCAACAAATAACCCGACCAAATTACGTAGGTTGTTTTTGGTAGTATTTCGGTGTATGGTGGCGCCGCCTTATTACTGTTTTTTGATGGACACTTTTCATACATAGAGATTTGGCTCAGTCATTGAAGTGACAGGTGACATTTGACATTTCGAACTATGTAAAAGACCACCATCTACACTAGCGCCCCTAGCGGCGAATTCATACGCGTTAGCCATCATTGTCAAGGCGTGAAGTGCGTGTTCAGATATTTTTGAGCACCTCGGCCGCTCCGATATATCTGATGGCGACTGTACTAAGGGTAAAACGCCGGTCGTCAGGAAGTTAGACATACAATTGTAACTGTAGTTTTATAAAATGCGTTCCTGGTCTTTAAAAAAGTAAACCTGCCGCATCAGCTGCGCGCGTCGTTGATGGTTTCCGGAACCTTCACCTCCAGCCCGTCGAGTTCCTTAAAAGAGAATAGATCTGTATTGTATAGGCAAAGATAGATATAACTCCGTAATAGATGGATACAGTCTAAGGAAAAAACGTGCCTCGAAAATCACGAAAATTTGATTCTCGATCAGATGGCGCCACTAGTTTTGGCCTACTCTCGTATAGAGGGCGTTGACTGTTTCGTTTGTTATTTATAATTTTAACGCATACCAGTGAAAGAACATGGGTCAAAATCATATAAAAATAATGAATGCAAATAAAAAAATCATTTATCCATATTTAAATACATTTTATCGTATTTTTATAAATATTTATTTTTAGTTTTAAAGTGTGTCGACAGATGGCAGTGAATTTACTGGGGTTACAAAATTTACTATGACAGAACCGCTCTAGTATAAGTTACTCTATTAGACCTGTACCGGCTGTACCGCTGGCTATATTTTGACCCCTAGGTTATAAAAATATTAAAGTCAATTCTGTTTTCGCTTATGAATACTTTGTTAAGATGTAAATCTTACATTTTGTTTTGTGTCATATATATAATTTGCTTTTCTAGTAATTTGTTATTTTGTGGTAATTATTTTTTATTTTGAATTATTTTGGAGAAAAAAATATTCGAGAGAAAACATGTAACTGTGTTGCATTTAGGATAGTGTTTTTAGTGTGAAAACATAGTTTGTGTCAATTACGTCCACTGCAAGCTGATACTATGTCATAATATTCTAAATGACACAAAAAAAAATTAGTTAAAAAAAATTACTTAGGTCGAATTTAATCGTTTAAATAGGTCCATTAAATGATTTTGTGTCTTACTAAGGCATAGCTTCATAAGATATTTGATGATTTTGTTGTAACAGGCTGTCACCGTTACAAAAGAATATTAAAGATATTAGAGTTTACATCTTATTAATTTGAAATGCGGGATAAATAAGATGTATGAATTTGTGTCACTTGCATCCACTGCTTAATCAAATATTACAAAAATATTATTTGCGTTCGAACGAAGCTAGCGGGCGGTCTGAATGGGCAACGGAGGCCGTGCAGGGTGGAGCCGCGGCGTGACCTTGCCGTACGCAACGCATGTTTACTTCGCCTGTGCGCCAAATTAACGCAACTTATTCAAAGAAGTTACGCAAACAACACAACAACAAGCAACAAGCAAGCAAAGAATGCGTCGAATTATCTTTTACCTATTTAAAACTTATAGATATTGTACAATGTCACCATTATGCAAAAGAACTGTAAGTACATGTTTGATTTGCGAGCGAGCTGGCAACATTGCGCAGGGAAATCTTAAAAATATCGCGTTTACGTGAACGCCACATACATTTGTGACAGTGATAGGGAAAAGGTACCACTAAAGTAAAATTTAATTATTAATACCGTGACTTTCTTTCATTCTTTGATAAAAAAAATTGCTATTTATGCAACAAGTGCGGAAATCATCTTTACGCACGTGTATCATACAATGTTTTACTATGCATTGTGCGAGTAAATAAAAAAACATATCAGGGCAAATAAGTTTAATTATTATAAGGAGTGTCTTAAATCGACACGAGTTGCGAATTACCTATTCGCACGTGTATCGTACGTTTTACAGTACATATGGCCCTTTAAACTTTCGACATATGCACGGTAAGTGCTCTTTTCCGCACTAGTGCGAGAAAGTAGCACCATATGTACTGTAAAAAAAAATTGAAAACAAAAAGCACTAGTGCGGAAAAGCAGTACTTTCCGCACGATATGGCTCCGTAGGAAACGCACTTTTCGAGCACATGCATTGTAAAAAAAAATATAGGACTGTATCTCCTAAACCATGCGTCGTAGCGCAAAAATAATAAAATTTTCGCTCCCCTTTAAGAAGCCCCTAATTAAGATTTAAAAACGCAAAAAAGAAAAAAAGAGGAAAAAATCTTTATAGGGCTGTATCTCCTAAACCGTGCGTCGTAGCGCAAAAATAAACGTTTCGGTCCCGTTTATGTAACCATTAATTTATATTTAAAAACAACGCAACAAAAAAAACAAACAAAAAACTTTATAGGGCTGTATCTCCTAAACCATCGTAGCGCAAAAATAATCAAATTTTCGTTCCCCTTTATGGAACCCCAAACTAATATACAGAAAACACAATGAAAAAAAAAAACAAAAAAAAATCTTTATAGGGCTACATCTCCTAAATCGTGCATCGTAGCGCAAAAATAATCAATTTTTCGTTCCCCTTTAAGACCCCCTTAATTAATACTAAAAAAAAAACAGGAAAAGATCTTTATAGAGCTATATCTCCTAAACCGTGCGTGGTAGCGCAAAAATAACAAAATTTTCGTTCCCCTATACGGAACCCCAAAGTAATATACAAAAAACACAATGAAAAAAAAACAACAAAAAAATCTTTATAGGGCTGCATCTCCTAAACCGTGCATCGTAGCGCAAAAATAATTAAAAAAAACCCTTTAAGAAACCCGTAAAAAAAAAACAAAAAAAACCAGGAAAAAAAACTTTATAGAGCTGTACCTCCTAAACCGTGCGTGGTACCGCAAAAACAATAAAATTTTCGTTCTTCTTTATGCAACCCATAATTTATATTAAAAAAAAAACGCAAAATTTAAAAAAAAATCTTTATAGGGCTGTATCTCCTAAACCATGCGTCGTATCGCAAAAATAATAAAATTTTTGTTCCCCTTTATGCAACCCATAATTTATATTTAAAAAAAACGCAAAATTTAAAAAAAAAAATTATAGGGCTGTATCTCTTAAACCATGCGTCGTAGCGCAAAAATAATTAAAAAACCCCTTTAAGAAACCCGTAATTAATACTTAAAAAAAAAAAACAAAAAAAAACCAGGAAAAAAAACTTTATAGAGCTGTATCTCCTAAACCGTGCGTCGTAGCGCAAAAATAAACGTTTCGGTCCCGTTTATGTAACCATTAATTTATATTTAAAAACAACGCAACAAAAAAAACAAACAAAAAACTTTATAGGGCTGTATCTCCTAAACCATCGTAGCGCAAAAATAATCAAATTTTCGTTCCCCTTTATGGAACCCCAAACTAATATACAAAAAACACAATGAAAAAAAAAACCAAAAAAAAATCTTTATAGGGCTACATCTACTAAATCGTGCATCGTAGCGCAAAAATAATCAATTTTTCGTTCCCCTTTAAGAAACCCTTAATTAATACTAAAAAAAAAAAAACAGGAAAAGATCTTTATAGAGCTATATCTCCTAAACCGTGCGTGGTAGCGCAAAAATAACAAAATTTTCGTTCCCCTATACGGAACCCCAAAGTAATATACAAAAAACACAATGAAAAAAAAAACAACAAAAAAATCTTTATAGGGCTGCATCTCCTAAACCGTGCATCGTAGCGCAAATATAATAAAAAAAAAACCCTTTAAGAAACCCGTAATTAATACTTAAAAAAAAAAACAAAAAAAAACAGGAAAAAAAACTTTATAGAGCTGTATCTCCTAAACCGTGCGTGGTACCGCAAAAACAATAAAATTTTCGTTCTTCTTTATGCAACCCATAATTTATATTTAAAAAAAAACGCAAAATTTAAAAAAAAAATCTTTATAGGGCTGTATCTCCTAAACCATGCGTCGTAGCGCAAAAATAATAAAATTTTTGTTCCCCTTTATGCAACCCATAATTTATATGTAAAAAAAACGCAAAATTTAAAAAAAAACATTATAGGGCTGTATCTCTTAAACCATGCGTCGTAGCGCAAAAATAATTAAAAAAACCCCTTTAAGAAACCCGTAATTAATACTTAAAAAGAAAAACAAAAAAAAACCAGGAAAAAAAACTTTATAGAGCTGTATCTCCTAAACCGTGCGTGGTACCGCAAAAACAATAAAATTTTCGTTCCCCTTTATGCAACCCATAATTTATATTTAAAAAAACGCAAAAACAACAAAAAAATCTTTATAGGGCTGCATCTCCTAAACCGTGCATCGTAGCACAAAAATAATCAAATTTTCGTTCCCCTTAAGAAACCCTTAATTGAAACTTTAAAAAAAACCAGGAAAAAAACTTTATAGAGCTATTATAGCTATATATATAGATATAATATCTCCTAAACCGTGCGTGGTGGCGCAAAAATAATACAAGTTTCGTTCCCCTTTATGCAACCCATAATTTATATTTAAAAAAAAACGCAAAAAAAATCATTATAGGGCTGTATCTCTTAAACCATGCGTCGTAGCGCAAAAATAATAAAAATTTCGTTCCCCTTTATGAAGCCCCAAAGTAATATACTAAAAACACAATGAAAAAAAAGAAAAAAAATAACAAAAAAACTTTATAGGGCTGTATCTCCTACACCGTGCATCGTAGCGCAAAAAAAAAAACCTTTAAGAAACCCCTAATTAAGATTGAAAAACGCAAAAAAGAAAAAGAGGGAAAAATCATTTTAGGGCTGTATCTCCTAAACCGTGCGTGGTACCGCAAAAACAATAAAATTTTCGTTCTTCTTTATGCAACCCATAATTTATATTAAAAAAAAAATGCAAAATTTAAAAAAAAATCTTTATAGGGCTGTATCTCCTAAACCATGCGTCGTAGCGCAAAAATAATAAAATTTTTGTTCCCCTTTATGCAACCCATAATTTATATTTAAAAAAAACGCAAAATTTAAAAAAAAACATTATAGGGCTGTATCTCTTAAACCATGCGTCGTAGCGCAAAAATAATTAAAAAAAACCCCTTTAAGAAACCCGTAATTAATACTTAAAAAAAAAAAACAAAAAATAACCAGGAAAAAAAACTTTATAGAGCTGTATCTCCTAAACCGTGCGTGGTACCGCAAAAACAATAAAATTTTCGTTCCCCTTTATGCAACCCATAATTTATATTTAAAAAAACGCAAAATTTAAAAAAAAAATCTATAGGGCTGTATCTCCTAAACCATGCCTTGTAGCGCAAAAATAATAAAATTTTCGTTCCCCTTTATGCAACCCATAATTTATATTTAAAAAAAAACGCAAAATTTAATAAAAAAATCATTATAGGGCTGTATCTCTTAAACAATGCGTCGTAGCGCAAAAATAATTAAAAAAACGCCTTTAAGAAACCCGTAATTAATACTTAAAAAAAAAACAAAAAAAAAACCAGGAAAAAAAACTTTATAGAGCTGTATCTCCTAAACCGTGCGTGGTACCGCAAAAACAATAAAATTTTCGTTCCCCTTTATGCAACCCATAATTTATATTAAAAAAAAACACAAAATTTAAAAAAAAAATCTATAGGGCTGTATCTCCTAAACCATGCCTTGTAGCGCAAAGATAATAAAATTTTCGTTCCCCTTTATGCAACCCATAATTTATATTTAAAAAAAACGCAAAATTTAAAAAAAAAATCATTATAGGGCTGTATCTCTTAAACCATGCGTCTTAGCGCAAAAATAATTAAAAAAAACCCCTTTAAGAAACCCGTAATTAATGCTTAAAAAAAACAAAAAAAAAACCAGGAAAAAAAACTTTATAGAGCTGTATCTCCTAAACCGTGCGTGGTACCGCAAAAACAATAAAATTTTCGTTCCCCTTTATGCAACCCATAATTTATATTTAAAAAAACGCAAAATTTAAAAAAAAAATCTTTATAGGGCTGTATCTCCTAAACCATGCGTTGTAGCGCAAAAATAATAAAATTTTCGTTCCCCTTTATGAAGCCCCAAAATAATATACAAAAACACAAGAAAAAAAAAGAAAAAAATAATAACAAAAAAACTTTATAGGGCTGTATCTCCTAAACCGTGCATCGTAGCTCAAAAATAATCAAATTTTCGTTCCCCTTAAGAACCCCTAATTAAGATTTAAAAACCTAAAAAAGAAAAAGAAAAAAATCTATATAGGGCTGTATCTCCTAAACCGTGCGTCGTAGCGCAAAAAAATTCAACTTTTCGGTCCCCTTTATATAACCATTAATTTATACACAAAAAAACGCAAAAAAAAAAGAGATTTTTTTTATAGGGCTTGATCTCCTAAACCATGCGTCGTAGGGCAAAAATAATTAAATTTTCGTTCCCCTTTATAAAACCCCAAAGTAATATACAAAAAACACAATGTAAAAAAGAAAAAAAAACAATAAAAAAACTTTATAGGGCTGTATCTCCTAAACCGTGCGTCGTAGCGCAAAAATAATCAAATTTTCTTTCCTCTTTATTCAACCCTTAATTTATATTTAAAAAAAAAACGCTTTCACTAAACTGCTGTAACTCGGAAACTTAGAATCCACAAAGGGGACTACTAAATTATGACACATATTAAAGCCTGACCAGTAATATATGATCATTGTCAAGAGGGCGCTGTTCATTCTCATGTATAGGGTGACAGTTCAGTATAGTATGAAAAAATATTGTATTTAATGAACATCATCATCATTGTAATTAATGTTGCTTGCCACGCTTAAACATAACAAAAATCGCAATAAATTGCGTCTTAAAATAAACTTAAAAAGTCTACTAAAAATCGAAACAAAAGTATTTTTTAAGTCGCTGATGTGACATTCTCAATCAAAAGGTAGGTACCACTTTGTCGTTTACCATAAAGACGAAATTTGATTATATCTTTATACAAATAACCTGTCAGAGAAATTGGTACCTTTTGATTATGAACGTCACAAATGTTGGTCAGTATGAGGAGTGCAGCCTACAGTTTATTTTTAATTATATTTATATACCTACTACGGTAAGATTGATAAGACAATGTAATTATGCCTCCGAATGAAATAAATACACTGTATCGCAAAACTAAGTGGCGAGACAGCTCATAATGCCATCTCTTTCACTCTTGGTTGGTCTTAACAAGGGTAAAGGAGATAGTATTAAGATCTCAGTCGCCAGCTGATATTGCGGCAAGTATAATAAGCACCCCACCCGCGTAGGTACCCTTCCCCGCGCACGCCCTTCTTGCTCAATTGAGTTTTATTTTGCCAGATAGTAAAAAACCGTGGATCAAAATGACCCAAATTATGAATGATGTCTCAATGTGGTATTATAATATTGTAGACGTAAACTTAATAATATGAATTTTTTTTTGTGGCAGATACAGGGTGTTAATTAGAAAAAATTTTTTTTTAAATAAAAGCGGTGGATGAATTTGACACAGATTTGTTTGAATAACATATAACAATGTTCTGTAAAGTACAACACTTCACTTATCGACTCTAATATTTTTTTAGGCGTTTTAGGATCAATATTAGGTATTTATTAAATGCCATTATAGCCGTGGATGAAAATGACACAAAATGCGTGTGTACGTCGGAAGCCACTTTGCCTTTACAGGGAAACAAAGAATTTCGTCTCTAATATTTTTTTTACAGAATGCTGATTGAAAAAAGAAATACCTAAATTTCTACCTAAGCAAATACCTAGGATGACACAAAATATTATTTTTAGGTTTAGTATATGGTCTGGAAACTATATATAAAAAATAAGCAACATTAATATTCTTATAACCTCAGAAGTTATTGGTACAGGTCTATATGGTATAGGTATCTGCATTAGGGTGTGCCTATAAATACACTACCGCTCAAAAGTATTTAGGCACCCGCAATTTTCACCATACAATTGTATACAAAAAATATTTTCAAAATCATACTGTTCGATCGCAGGCAAATGACTCTCTTACATGTTGGATTGAATTTTTATTTAGGTAAATATATTGTGCCTCAAATTGTTGCCAAAGACATCCTTTAAAATTTCGAGTTTATTTTATGCAACGATTTAAAAAACCCTTATGTACTAGCTCATACAAAATAAAACGATTTTGTACTGGAAAACGATTTATGGATTTTTTTACGCTTGCCATATTTGGTAAATAGGCAATGTACACGAATATTCTGCACATCATTTTGAAGCTTGATATGTCTTTTAAATTAAAAAAGTAAACTGGACAAAAAAACTGTTACCCGACTGCGACTTAGCGGTATAATTATGAAAGTCGATTTTGTATACAATTGTATGGAAAAAATTACGAGTGCCTAAATAGTTATTTATTTTATTTTATTTATGTTATGAGCGGTAGTGTAATAGTACTAGGTACAGAAGGTTCACTCTCTATCAAAACACGTCTATTACGACAGATATGACCGCTAGGTGGCGCAAGCGCGAGCAGGCGTCCGTTCCGTAGCGGTGCGCGGCAACCACTATGGCTAGACACCAAAATTGGTGTGGACCGCATGTACTTGTAGCGATGCGACGAAATCGCGGAGTGAGCCACGCCTGACCAGGGTGCGTAGCCAACGTGCAATCGTTAACTCTCCGTAGCGAACGAAGAGAATTAATTAGAAATTAGTGCTCACTCCATACATCGGTTTTGTTATCAAAAAGACTATTATTTTCGTAGTCGACATCTAGCGTCAAGTAGCTGAATTATCAGTACTGCTACTCGACAATAGATGTCGCGACGAACGGAAAGTCTAATGCTCAACGACTTTTAGCTAATATTATAACTGGATTAACCGACACTCTATTTTCAACTCCTTCTGCTTAGAATATTAGTTGTAATTGACTTTTCGTCACTCGCGTCACAAGTGACATCTAGTGTCGAGTAGCAGTACTGATAATTCCGCTACTTGACGCCAGATGTCGACTACGAAAATAATAGTCTTTCTGGTAACAAATCTGATGTATGGAGTGAGCACTATTTCATATTTCATATATTGCACAGTCATGATACATAAAATAAGGTGTTACAAATAAAGTAAGTAAATTCATGACACCCTGTTAGGGCACAACAACAATGTTTAACTTACTATCTAATACCTATTAAAACATTTCATTATAATATATCTACCGTAATTTGTGTAAAGAAATAAAATAAGATAATTATAATCATCAAATAATAACATTGTAAGTGATAAAAGATAAAAAATTTAATAACATTCCATACATTCCGATTTTGGCAATTGTAAAAGTAAAAGTAAAATAAAAATAAAAAAAATAAAAAAAATTAATCATAATTTGAATTCAATGTCACAATAAATAAATTAAAGTATTTTAAATTCTTATTATAAGTATTTGCGCTATTTTACTTCGTCAGCTTTTCATCATTTAAAAATTCCTCAATTGAGTAATAGCATTTGTGAATTAACATGTCTTTTAATTTCGTTTTAAATAATTTGTCACTTGGTTCAAGTTTAATAGTGTCCGGAATTTTATTGAAAATTGAAATACAATTATATTGTGGCCCATTTTTGAAGATAGCCAAGTTAGATTTTGGTAGGAGTAATTTGTTTTTATATTGGCTTCTAGTTTTTGATGTTTCCGGTTTTATCGGGAATAGATCTGGGTGTTTTCGAACACAGAGGGCCGCTTCCTTTATAAATATTGAAGGCAGCGTTAACAAATTAAGTTTAATAAAGTGGGGGCGGCAGCTATTAGGAATGTGAATATTACTACTATATACTTAATTCTCTTTGGTAGCGAACGAAACGCAACTGTCACTGTCACACTATTTGGGAAGAGTGATAGAGAGAGATGACTACGATACGCTACGAGCGTTAACGATTGGCACGTTGGCTACGCGCCCAGAGCTACACAAACATTTGAATGGATTTTAAAACATCACATTTACTTATTCAGGACATGTTTTTGGTGCTGCAGAGGGAAGTTAATCAATGTAAAATAATACTTTATCTTTACCTTAGTCATGATGATTTGGCAGCCGAGCCGCGAGGTGTCCGTGAGGCCGTACGCCAAGTCGAGCATGTCACGCTCCTCGTCGCAAGCTTCTTCTGGTAACCTGGGCACAATAGTTTGTATTTAAAAAAAAAAAAGAGAAATGGCGAGACGACCTCGACGCATTTCGTAGTTCATGAGATACAGCCTGGTGACAGACAGACAAACGGACAGCGGAGTCTTAGTAATAGGGTCCCGTTTTTACCCTTTGGGTACGGAACCTTAATTATTCCTTGGGCTTAAATGACATTTTTTTGTGGTTCTCTAATGCCTAGGTACCTGTCATAGTCCTCCTGCTTGAGTATAACGTGGCAAGTAGAGCAGGTGAGTGTCCCTTCACACGCGCCATAACCTTCAATGTTAAGGTCGTTGTTGACGATAACGTCTAGTAAGGAGTCTCCGATGTTCGCCTCCGCTTGCAGCCGCTTCCCGTCATGTAACACGAATGTCACTTTTACCCTGGGGATGGATAACTGTTACAGTGAAATGTACAAAAGTAGGTAGTTATACCTATATTATATCTTTTATTTGATATTTATTGAAACAAAATTTTACAGCATTACAGCTGAGGCGCCAATGCGCTGTAAAATTAAGTAATTAAAGCCATAGGTAATAAAGTTATACGAAAAATATGACAATAATTAATAAGCTACCTATGTTAATTCCCAAAAACGTAAAAAATGTTTAAAAAGTTTATGATTTTTGCCGGCAAACAAGTCGCAGTCAGGTGCAAAAGATAAAAAACTGTTGAGGAGTAATACTAGAAACTCCTAATTTATTATGAGCTTGAGGAGGGCAAGCGGAAACAGGGCAGTCAATTCCTCAGATACAAAGATGTGCTTAAGCGTCACATGAAAAAGTGTCGTATAGAGCCCTCGCAATGGGAGCAGCAGGCAGCCGTGCGTACGGAATGGCGGGCTGCAATAAATGCCAAGATAACCCGTTTTGAATCTCGGCGGCGCTTAGAGCTTGATGCCAAGCGCGATAGAATAAAAGCCAGATCACCCGCGGCAATACCCTATAACTTTGTTGTGCTCACATGCCTGCAATGTTCGCGCACTTTTACTAACAAGATCGACTACATCAGCCACACACCAGCGACAGCAACGGAGGTGACAGCAGTCGCCGTGGCCGAAGTCGGCCGTGGTTATTATTACAGTGTAAACTCTTTGTAACGATAAACTCCCTATAACGTAGAAGTGAGCACAATTTAGTTGGTTTATTTTAAGACCTACACTAGTGTCTTTCGAGCGTTGGCGTCTAGTCAGCGTTATGGAAAATGGCGTCGCTGCGCAGTTGCGCCAACGTTGCGTCGAGCAGCAGCCATAGAGTTGACTAGACGGCGACGCTCGGGAGACGCTAGTGTGGGGTGGCCCTAAAACCCATACACTGATACTCTTTGTGACGTCCTGCCTCTTAGGTAGATATTTGGGGAACAACAATAAACACATCCTATATTGGTTTCGAATGCACAGTTATGCACCCGTCCGTTCGGTGGCAGGGTCGGAGCGAGACTGCCTTTAACCCTACCCACATTATCGGCCGAGTGCTAACCGACATTCCATTTATTATATAATCTCATGACGTCACACTCTTTATAGGCATAGCACAATAGGCATTCTGTATAAGAGACTAAGCTAACTCGGCACCGATTATGCACAGTCTGTGCTAACAAAATCGCTGCCGAGTTAGCTTGGTCCACGCTTGGTCAGCCTACGAAGAAATGTGTTCATATTTTGACACAGTAAATATTTATTATCGGTATTATTGTTTATGTTATCTAATCATGTTACAAAAGAAAACCTACAAAACCTTTGAGATCCCGAAATTTCTGAGGTCGTAAACACCGTCTTTTGTTATTGTTAATTACCTTGAACACGTATGCATATGGTATACTTGGAATTAACTTGAACTAAACACCAGAAGAGGGGCGCGGGCCCGGAAGGCCCAGACGGAGATGGCGGGACGACCTAGACACCTTTCTCAACAACTGGCACTATATCGGGAGTCGGGAAGACAAGGGGAGAGGCCTTTGCCCAGCAGTGGGAAAAAAAAACACACCAGGTACTTGTCGTGTATCAGTCGTAAACCAGCTTTGAGACTGTCAACATGGCCAGTAAAAGAAAAGCGTTATGTGTTCACGAAAAAGTTTGTGTGATACGTGCGATTGAAACGGGAGAAAAGAAAAGTGACGTCGGGAGACGTTTCGAACTGAGTCAATCTACTGTCGCTACCATTTGGAAAAACAGAGTAAGAATTCTGCAGACGGAACTGGAGGGAAAGTCTCTTAAAAAATTAAGGAAGCCAAAATTCGAAGATGTTGATCAAGCAATGTTGTCGTGGATTCACAATCAACGCCAGAATAATGTACCCATCTCCGGGCCTATTGTTAAAGGCAAGGCTGAGAAATTTGCCGAACAACTTGGCGTAGACTTTAAAGCATCAGAAGGTTGGCTCGGAAAATTTAAGCAACGTCACAAAATCACCTTCAGTAATTTTTTTTTCTTTATTCTACGTCGGTGACAAACAAGCATACGGCCCTGATGTTAAGCAGTCTCCATAGCCTATGTACGCTTGCAACTCCAGAGGAGTTACATGCGCGTTGCTGACCCTAAATTAAAGGTGAGGCGGATGTTGATATGAATGTGACTAACGATTGGGTTAATAAAGTGTGGCCTAAACCCACAACAGGTTTACTTACAGATGAACAAATTCCTAATTTAGTGTTGAAAAGTAATGAAAAACATAATGAAGATGAAGACGATCTAGTGGAATATTCTGAACCACCATCAACTGTTCAACGAGCACTTGATGCTGCTAATTTAATAGAATTATTTTTGTTGTTCAATGAAGACAATGCCACCACATATACTATAACTACCATATAAACAAGTAATGGCATAGCAAATAACGTCAGGCAAAAACAGACAATATGTATTAAGAAATGTTGAATACCTATTTTATCAAATTATTATTATTTATTTATTATTATTTAAGCCTTTATTTTTCCTTAAATAGTTTTACATGATAAAAAAAGTTTTCTAATATTATTATTTTCCATTTTTACTATTTTAAGGACCCCTGTTGGGTATAGGCCTCCTCCATATCTTTCCACCTTTCTCGGTCTTTTACATACACATACATAATTCATTCATAATTTAAGAGCATGGCTCTTGTCGGTGGAGTATGCGCCAGTTTTCTCGGTCCTCGGCCAGGTTCTTTAGGTCCCTGTAAGACACGACATTTGCTTTCGCTTTCAGTTGTTTCAGTTGAATAAGTTGGACGGAGAAAAAAACGAACGAGGAAGTGCTTCGAATTGTGGGAGAGAAGAGAAACCTGCTGAGAACTATAGAAAATAGACGAGGCAGAATGATAGGTCACTTGATAAGACACGACACTTTCTTTAACACTATATTAGAAGGCAAGATAGAAGCGAGAAGAGGCCGCGGAAAACCACGAGCAAGCTACACACATAATACATAATAATAATTATTGTGAATTTAGTTTTTTTTTGGGTTCCGTTCCGTACCCAAAGGGTAAAAACGGGACCTTATTACTAAGATTCCACCGTCTGTCTGTCACCAGGCTGTATCTCATGAACCGTGATAGCTAGACAGTTGTATTGTATTATGTATTAAAAGCCCACTTTTTTCCTATTCCTATTATAAATACAATATTTTGAGGAAATGTTGGTGGAATTCTTTTCTAGAATGGATGCTTGGCCAGTGCACACTAAGCATACAGAAAGTTTACTATTGTAGATATTCCTTGCTTATCGAAGAAATTAACCTTTCGAGACACGGACAAATATGGCAACATATAATAGGTAACATATAGCTGGTTAACCAGGGAGCCGACAGGTCTCGAAAGGTTAATAAGATCATAATAGACCTGCTGCTACATGATACTACAATTAGATTGATTAGAGGTTTTAAAAGAAAAAATAAATTAATTGAACAATGATTTGAAAAAAAGAGCTCTTATGATAAGTTATCTTGTTTTATCTTAGCAGTTAAATTCACACATATTCAGACGAACTCAAAGTCGCCGAAGAGAACTTAACCTAGTAATACAGGCATCTAGTACCCAATTGTTTCGAAGCAGCCCAAACTATGCTGCGGCTACTTTATATAATAGAATCCCTAACCATATTAAGTCGGAGGATAATATAATAATATTTACTAAGAAACTTAAAAAGTACTTAATAGAGAAATGTTTTTATTCTGTCGATGAATTTGTAGCGGGCAGTTGTGGTTAAATTTAGTTTAATTTGTAAATATGTATATTTTATGTATATAATGTTAGAATAAGTAATTAGATGATGCAACACCCGATTCGGGTAGCATGTAAGAACTTCTTGTAATATTTAATACCTTTTGTACCTACTACATGTAGGCAATTGTGAAAGAATAAATAATTAAATAGTTATTCAAGTGTAATCTTGAGTTTATCAATATTATTATTGAGTAAAATGTGTAATTAAAATTGTGTAATCAATGTCAAGTTGATCTAAATACGTAAATGAAAGAAATTACTTTAAATACAAAATAACGACTTACTTTTGTTCCTTTAACGCCTTTATAGATGTGGACAGCGATGCAGGACTGCCGAAATTACTATATTTGTTCCTAAAACCGTTATTTAGGCACCGTATTCGTGGATTGGTGAAAGTTCTTAAAATATGTCTGTAAAACATTCTGATGCTTGTTCACGACCGAAATTGTTGAGTCACTACGCGTAAGAACGCCCTCGCCGGATGTAAACGCTCTCGAGACAATCGTATGCTAATATTTAAACAAAATATTAGAAATTACAATTGACCCTGAATTGATTTACAAAATTTTAGGTTAAAGTACGTTTCGTTACACAACACAGATGAGTCTTATGTCATCTTTTTATGGTCGAGTTTGAACTTAACAAGTGAACACATCTTCATCTAAATTGTAAAAACTGATAATTTATTCTGTAAAAGAATATTTACATTTACCTAAATAATATTAAATGATATAAAAACGCGTGAAGATGACTTGTTTTGTGCAGCTCTAATATTTTATATATGCAATAATTAAACGCAATAGCTCTAGGAGTGTTGCCAGGTGCAGATTTTCAGACGAAATTTGTGCTTTTACTTTGATTTTCTTACATTCAGCAGTGATGATTAACTTTTCAAATTGCTTCAAAGTATTAATTTAAATACATTCCAACGCACTTGTCTACGTTCCTTGTTTTTATACAACCGCCTAATTTCTAATTTGGCAACAGACTCACTAAAAGAATTTTTTTTTTTACTAATTTCGAGTTATTTTTATATGTTGGCAACTATGACATTGACAACTACTATGATATTGATAGAACAAAACGATCTGTCATAAGGATACACCTCGAATGAACACTAAATGCGCTAAAAAACATTGTTTCGTCATTTATTGCCTGAATTCTTTACACATGAAATAGTTAGCCTTTCCCTAAATTATTCGTGAACATCATGTCCGAGCGGCTAAAGAGCACACAGCAGGTATCCAACGAGGAAGTTATCGAGGATTTGACGAGAGACCTTAAATCTTCTTTAAGTACAGAAGACACGTCGGAGGAGTACGTGATTGACCCTGCAACTAGTGCAGAGGACATACTGCCCCCCGCAGATGGCCCAGGACAGACTTCAGGTGAGTAAATGGCTAAAATAAAGCAGTAATATAAGATCACCAACCGACGGTCGCAATGTCCTGTCCACAAAGACCGCACCCAAATCTTTTTCTTGTCTTTGCAAGCTTTATAGTAATTTATATTGTGTGTATATGAGTCAGTATGCTTTAAATGTATTGTAAGTTAATTTGGAAGATATGTTTGTTGGCTAAACTGAGAATACAGTAGGATATTAGAGAAGATCAAAATAAATACGTTTTAATAAGTTTTGTGTGGCTATCTTGTATATTTCTACACATAAACAAAAGGGATGTACGCCGGTAACTCTACCGACAAGAGCTAGGCTCTTAAACACATATCAATCATATCATACTTTTACATAATTCAACTACATGTGACATAGATATTTTTATTAATTTTGTAATTTTCTTACAAACCAACTTACCATTTCAGATCCTTTAAACTATGTACATGTAGAGAAAGACCCTGACCAGAAGGATGAACCAGACAGTGACTCCGACTCTATAGACGAGGAGTCCCTCAAGGATGCAGAGGTGGACCTCACAGATGATGAAAAGGCGGAGAGGCAGCTCATTGCCGAGGAGTTGAAGACAGTTGGCAACGAGGCTTTTAAGGATGGCCAGTTTGAGAGGTGCATTGAGAAGTACACAGAAGGTAGGAAACTTACTATAGCTGGTTTTTGTACCAGACTACCTACTAGGGTTATTATTTATTTCTTAGCAGTGAATTTTGAATCAGGGTTTGACTTATTTTTAATTGACTAAGTTAAATTAAGATTAGCTAAATCTCTCCCCATATTCAAAAATTAGCTAAAACTATACTTTCTATCTCTGCCTTAAGTTGCCATTTTATATATTGTATATATGCTTGTATAAATATATATTATATATATATATATATTGTATTGTATATTTATTTGTGTGTTAGGTTTTGTTTTAATACTTATATGTAAATTGTAGTATGTGTGTTTGTGTTTAATAGTCTCCATATTTAGCTCTTTGCACTACCTGTTGACTTTTGTATGAGTTCTACATTTCCTGCTACCCAAAGGTTGTCTGGAAGAGATCGCTTTTTAGCGATAAGACCGCCTGTTGTTACCTTGTTCTATTTTTTCTTTAAATATTTCTTTGTAGTTTTACATGTATGTAAAATGTATAATTTTGGTGCAATAAAGAATATTTATTTACTTACTTACTTACTTAAATGTTTCATATGTGTGAGATTTGTTTAATCTTCATTTATTTGATCAGAGGATGTGGACTTCGCAATATCATCCAGAATGGCAGTTTCTATATCTCATTATAGGGTATTTGACTACTAGTCAAACGATAAGAACTTTAAAACTGTCAAAATGATTTGCTATTATGAAATTTATATGAAACACTAACATGTGACGTCATGAACAAATTACCTACGCTTTATAGTTTTATACAGGTTTTAAAATAGAGATTGTGTCTAAAAATAACTGCTGTCTACATTTATCTATTAAGTTCTTTATTTCATGCATGGTGTAAAATAATAATTTTAAACACAGTCAAATACCCTATTCAAAATTGCTACCTAAAATATTCCCTAGCTAAAGTCGTCGTCAGAACTTGCAAATAATGTAAACAAACCATTTTACCTTCATTACTTCGTAATCGCTCTCTTTAAAAGTATACCATGACCTAATCAACAGTCTATATACTAAAACATTTTATTTATATTCATTTTTAGTTAAATTAAATGTTAATTAGCTCCATGCATGAATTTATTTTTATTTTTGGATTCATAATTTATATCGTTGGAACACCGGAAATGATAAAAATACTTTTGTAAACTTTAACATTATTTTATTAAAAAATATTTAAAATGTTGAAAATATTTCAGCGGTTGAAACGCTCATAATTTTTGGCGCGAATTCGACAGAGCGTGATGACGTCACACGTTGGGCGGCCCAACTGACGTTTGCTACTAATGACACTAATCTGTCGAACGCGTGACGTCACGTGGCGTTTCGAGCGTTTCGCTCACTAGCTTTTCGCGGGCAAATTTTTGTACTTTTTATTTATAATTTTAAGTAATTAAATGGTAATTTAAAAACGGAAATGCATTTGTAACATGATATAACGGTAACAAACATCCAAATAAAACATATTTCGTTCAAATATAAACTTCATGCATGAGGCTAATTATTAATATTTTAGGAAAAATAACCTTCGTAAAAATGTTAGGTTATGTGTCAAACACTAACAAAATCTGTCATATTTGTTTACATTATTTGCAAGTTCGACTTCGACACGACTAACTACTAAATGTATGAAAATATAGTAGATTGTTAACCAAGGGACGAAAGGCACTCATTTCTGCCGAGGTATTTTGGCGCTCGAATGCAGTGAGAGCGCCAATAGTCCGAGGCAGAAATGATGCCTTTCACCCGAGTTAAACACTCTACTTTTCATTTCGAATACGAGGAAAGTAAAATGCATGTATTTTTTTTAAAACATGACTAAGTATACATTTTTATAGTATTTCTTGAGGGTACTTTCAATTAACAATTCAGACAAAAGTATCGTTATTTATGGAATGGAGAGTCAAATATCAAAATGAAAAATTTATTACAAATCCATTTAAACTCAAATTTCAATTGCGTATCGTAAAAAAATTAAAAAAGTCGTACTTCGAACCAGGGACCGGCCCGCTATCCCTTATCGGGGTTTTATAAGGGTATTGCATAAGGCTTAACTCACCATACCCTTTGCCAGACGAAACCCTTTGTTTTGGTTTTAAAAACCCTTATATAAAGCTACCACATTTGAGTAATCGGTAGCCCAAATACCCTTACAAAACCCTTATCATCCGCTCACCAACACCTTGCATATTGCTTATAAGGGTTAGCCTTATAAAGGGCTTCCCTTTTAGCATATAAGCGTGCTAATTTAAGTCGTCTACCTTGTTCATAAAGCACACATTACTTCAAATCCGAGCGATCGTCGGCGGCGACGGCGGCGTTCTTTGACTAGGCACGTATTTTCTTTCCTTTTCATACACTACCGTAGATATATACTAATCCTGTCTCCTTCACGCAAAGGGAAACCTTTATAAAAAGCGCTTAAAGATAAGGGTAACCCTTATTAAGAGCTAGCCTTATTTTTGGTTAGCTTTTCGGTAAGGGTTAGTCAAAGGTAAGGGTATGAATGGGCTTGCAGTTCAAAAGGGAAAGTCTTTCAATGTGTTAGCCGTGTTTAAGTGTCGCCCATTGAAAGGGTTTTATCGCGGAAAGGGTTGTCCGGTCCCTGCTTCGAACGTAAAATGCTCTAGTGCAGACACGTATCATTTTCTGCGCACCTTTTAGAACAACAATGACCCTCTTTCAGAGCATGAGAAATGAAAAATATTTTGTTTTGATATTCCAGGTTTAAAAATCTGCCCACTGCAGTTTACTCAACAGCGCTCCGTGCTGTACTGCAACCGTAGCGCCGCCAAGATGAAGCTGCTCAAATATGAACAAGCTATCAAGGACTGCAGCAAGGCTATTGTGCTGGACGAGAAGTATCTTAAGGCTTACATCAGGTAGGCTTGTTTGTATACCATTTGTTATAAATTTAAAAATGTTTATAGCTGTTGGTTTTCCATGTATGAAAAAAAAAAAAAAAAAAAAAAATTGTGTAGTTATTGGGAGTAGGGACTCCTAATAACAAAGTACTCAAACTCGGGTAAAAACAAGTGTCTGGTTGTCATTATTCATCTGTATGTATGTTCGCGATAAACTCAAAAACTACTAAACGGATTTTCATGCCACCTATCAATAGAGTAATTCTTGAGGGAGGTTTAGGTGTATATTTAACCCGTGGGACGCTAGTTATGTCCAAAATGGAGCACTCAAACAGTAGAAGTTTTACACATACAAAAATGTGTTGAAGTCCGCTCTATCCAGACATTCCTGATACCAGTCATACCGCCCACCATACATCATTTACTAGTTTTTATTTGTAAAAACACAGACAATAGACATACATTACATTTATGTTGTGGAAGTTTGAATCTAGTTGTAATATTTGTTAATTGGGTTGATAATTTCATTTGTTCGCAAATTTTACGAGACAAGAAATGCTACTTGTATGTTTTAATTCAATTTATTTATTAAATAAAGATAACAATGATCTTAATTTTTAAGAAAGATTGAAATTCTTTTGAAACGGATTGTACACTGTAATACACATTGGGCGGCACGAGAAAAGAAGCAAAACAAACTTTATTTTTATCTTTTCAGACGAGCGCAATCCTGCGAAGCCACAGAAAAGTTTGATGAATGTCTTGCAGACTACAAAAAGATACTAGAACTAGATCCCTCACACAAAGAGGCTCAAAAAGCTACCATCCGGCTCCCGCCTCTCATAGAAGAAAAAAACGAAAAGCTGAAAGCGGAAATGCTCGGCAAGCTGAAGGACTTGGGGAATATGATTTTGAAACCGTTCGGACTTTCCACAGATAACTTCAAATTGGAACAAGATGGAGAAACAAAGGGATATAAGATTAATTTTAAACAATAAATTTTAATAACTGTATTTGTTTTTTTTTTAATGAAAAATTCTTTAGCTGACCTTTTGATTTATTCTGAATATAATACTTCTAAATGACTTGCATCGATCATCGTACCTAAACTGCATCTGTATAATAGTTTTGGTTCGTGCTTCGGTAAGCAAATTACTAATAAAGTTCAGTATCAGTAAACCAAGAAAACCTTATACTGCTTGCCTTGCACTCAAGCAGGGCAAGCTGAGTAAGTGTATAGATTAATTTACGCAAAGCAATTATTACAAAAACCCTAGAGGTTTACAATAGTGGCATGCTGGCAAAATTTGTATTCATATTTAAAGTGAATAAATAAATAAAAATTAAAAAAGTCGAGCAGTTGAGAATGGTCAACAAAATTACTTATGTATATAACACATTCACTGCCAGCTACCCGTACATTAGGCGGGTTCTCTTTTCATAGGCACTTTTCGCTATAAAACGAAAGGAGGAAGACTTGTAGCGCGTATTGTGCGCTAACACATTCAGTGCTATGAGCGTAGCCGATAACATGTGAAAACTCGTATGTAGCGAAAAGCGACTACGAACAGAGCGCCCGCCTGGCGGGTTGCTGGCAGCAAAGAGAATATATAGGATACGGAGTTACATAGGTCTTTGCTGGCAGAGAATGCGTTAAGTACTTTTTATTGCACACCTCATGACCTCAATAAAACAATACAGGACTCGTATAAAAAGTAGAGGTAACCAGGCGGTCGTATTACTAAAGCTTGATATATAAAAAAAAATTAAAATATATTTATTTGACAATAAATACAATTTCATAGGATTTATTTGACACAACCTTTAAGAATATAACTATTCAGGTATTCATATGATATGGGTAAGAAGTGTGTAATAAGCGATTATCAGCCTTTACCATTAATAGTCTCTGCCTCAGAATAATGACTAAAGCATAGAAGTCGGGCAAAAATGCTTCGCAAATATGTATACCCGTACTTTACTTCCTTACGAATTAGATAATGTGCCGAAAAGAGATGCATATATGCTTGTTATTTCTCATTTACGTACGGTGTCATAAGTTTGATAATTTGCTAGGGATGTAACTGTGTCGACTTTTTATATCGATAAATTATGCATAAGTTTATGTGCCGTGTAAAAAAATAATCACGAAATTGGCAAATTGATAATAGTCTGGCTAATGAAAGTTGAACCTGAAAAAACGCGGCGATTTTAAGAAATCTGTAGCAGGCGGCTCGTTGAAATGAAATGAAATGCGTGGAATACAAGGATTGCATAACTTTTATACTTTTTATAATTTTCATATTCTAAAAATCATTAAAAGTATAAAAATTATGCAATCCTTGGAATCAAAGAGCCGCCTGATATGAGGATTAATGCATGTACCTAATATAGCTTTTATCTCATTTGCAGTCTACGACTCAGAACCGTCTAACTATACCTCTCGTTTTTTTTATCATTAGAAAGAAGGCGAGTGATCTTAACGTGTCGTTTTATCGAAAACCACTGAAAATAAGTCACAACAAATATAATATACGATCATTTACATACTTTTGCTTTCATAAGTAAAATATTGTTATATTTATAAAAAAACTTGTCAATAAAAAGACACGTGGAAATGGTTTACCGTTTTTTCTAATGCTAAAAGACTAAGTATAGTTTCTAGTCATGTACAGTCAGCTGCAGAGAAAAGGCACCCCCCTGCATACAAAGTTCTGTAAATTAGTATGGACGTGGGGTACCTTTTCTCTGCAGCTGACTGTACCAAATAGGAAATAATAAAAAAAACGTTCGTGTAATATTTTTTTATTATTTAATAATAGGGAATATTACGCGAAACTCGGCGTAGGTAGCGCCACTATCACAATCTGAGGGTCTATCGCGAAACAAGAAAATCGAACTTTCGTTATCTAACATCTCTGTCACTCTTGCGTATTCGAGCGATAAAGAGGCAGCTAGATAACGAAATTTCGGATTCGAGTTTTCCGGTAGGTCCCCTGAAAACTTGTCAAAAACCTGTTAAAGGTACAGTATGAATAAGTTACTCTACGGTGCACTAAAAAAGCTAGTGCTGCACTCTGGTGGCAGAACATTGCAGTAATATCCCCTATTCCTCGTCCTTTGGAAATCTGAAATAAAAAGTTGAGTTTTGTGACCAACAATATTAATAAAAGGAACATTCATCAATGATCATTAATGTCTTTTTTACTAGGGTTCCGTACCCAAAGGGTAAAAACGGGACCCTAATACTTCGCTGTCCGTCTGTCTGTCACCAGGCTGTATCTCATGAACCGTGATCTAGCTATATCACAGTTGAAATTTTCACAGATGATGTATTTCTGTTGCCGCTATAACAACAAATACTAAAAAGTACGGTCCCCTTGGTGCGCGCGTCCTACCCGCACTTGACCGGTTTTTAGTATTAAACTATAGTCTGGCAAACACAATCTGTCAGTAAGTAGGAACAAAGAAAACTATAGGCACAGTCAAAGGCAAAAATATCGATCCAGACAAATGGCTTAAAAATATGTGAACACGATTTTATTGTCTGAGCGTACACATATTTTTGAGACTGGGAATGTATATATATTTATGCCCTTGACTGTACTCATCAATTAAAATGAGACAGTCCTGGGCCAAACTATAAGAAAGCTGTAAATGTCGATAGGTTATTGATCTGAGGTCGATACATCACTATGCCAAAAATATAACCTTTCATACTTAGCAGAAAAGTTCGAAAATATATGCAAAAATCTATATAGACTTGAATGCAAGTAATAATTACATAAACAACATATCGATTTCTATGTTTAGGGTCAGGTCCTATAAATAAATTTCTTCAAAATTGAACAAAACTCACCAATTAAAGGTTATCGGTTCGTGCGTATTTTCTTTTCTTCCTGTATGCGATTTACAGCCCTTGATCACACAAGACATTATCACAAAGGGAACTTCAAACCATTACAAATAAAAACTCAGCACGTTTTCCAACAATCTTTCAGGAATAGCAAAAATATAATTAAAATAAACCAAGATGACCGCTGAAACATCCCGAAATATTTCAACTAAAATAATACGACTATGTCAAGTTGTTACAGTTGACACCTACCTGTGAAATAACGAACATATATTTTATTTGGCTGGATTATATTATAGAACCACATAGGACCATTTGACATTTCCCTCAGTTTATCTTATGACAATACTGAAAAAAACGAAAGAACTTACGGATTGTTGTCTCACTCACTCATAGACAAAAAGTAATAACGTGTTGTGAATACGATATCTTTTACCAAGCTTTTATTTTTGCCCGGCTTCTTTGCTTTAGTCATTATTCTGAGGTCTCTGCTGTGGCAAAACTTTTTTTATAAACTGCTACTCGCTAACAGATGGCGCTGTTACTTCAATAATCCGGTCACACGTTGATTGGCTGTGCATTAGGCATGAGTGGTGGGAGGGAACCGTCAGAACGGGATAGTCATATGTATCTTTCGGTAGGAGAGCAGAGAAAGCGTTATTATTGTTTGTCCTTGTTACAGTCTCACATTTTTTTTATTCCCCACCGTAAATTTGTATGGTTTATGGTGGGCTACAAATCTACTCAACCAATCATATTGTCAAATTGGGTATGTTCTGTCCCTCACGGGCGCACGCGGTTGGCCACTTCTATAGGATCCTACCTTCTATGGTTTACGTAGACGAAAATACGCCCACGCGAACTGTCAGTGTGACAGCTAGAATTGTGTTAAGTTTGGTTTGGTCGATGTGATTTATTTTACCACTCAGCACAAGTTTTGCATCACTTATGGCGTTAAATAATAAGGTAAACGAGTGCTTACAATATTAATAACTTGTTAGGTGGTGCAGGATAAGTATTTTTGTGATATGAGGTGTGTTACTTTTGCCCTTTGCAAGTTTGTATATGTTATGCAAATATTTATATGTTAGTGCTTCTTCATGACGCTGGCCATTCAGTATATTTCCCTATTGTTTCCAAAGATATTCTCAGTAATTTTTAGTAAAGCTTTCGCACCATTCAATTTGAAAAACAGAAAAAGTGTTTGTTGTGGTTTCACGTTTTATTTTCATAAGAACAGGTAAATACTAAATTGAATTGATCCCTCAGTCTCTAGGCATTCGTAATCTAATCAAATACTAATCCTTAAATCATTCATGAAATCTACTTGCTTAGTTAAATTACATAATTAATATCAATTGATCAATTCATATGGTTTTCCTTATTTTAAAACATATTGAGTTCTGTGTTTTTTCCTATTTCCACAAGTTTATCATTCATCTCAGTTACTAGGTATTTGTTATACTATAATCATATACCAATCTTTAATAGAATAGAATAGAAATAGTTTATTTGTGGCACATTATACGACACCATGCATTTTATTGTATTAAACAAAAATTAATGAACAGAACTTAATAATTTATAATAACGTCTAGCAGCCCAGAGGCCTATAAAAAAATGTCACATTCCAGTCTATTTTGAATCTTTGTTTTAGCAAATCAAAATTGTATTTGTCATGGCAATTTTTGATGTGTAGGAGGCTAGAGAATAATATTTTTTAAATCAATTATTTATCCTAAACTTATAGTAAAGCTGAGTTCCAGTAGTGGCATATTTTTAACTTTAATAGCCTTTACTGCCTAAGTAATGAAATTAATAATTATTAATTTCATTAGCTTGTAATGAAATACATTTAATTTGAGAGTGCCTTTGTGCCATTCGCTGTAGTTAAATAATAAGTTTGTATCTAGTTATTAAGCATAATGGTAATTCTTCTTATCTTATCTTATTAAAATGTTTAGAGTAAAACACTAACGCATGCTGTGTTCGCCTGTAATTGGTGGCGCAATCATAATTTAATAATATGCAAGTGTGTTAGTCTATAAGTTGTTGTTGCCACTGTTGGTTAACCTTAATAAAAAATAAAAATAAAATAACAAGTTTTTGGAACGTTAATCGTTTTTAATCATTTAATTTTCTTTCCTAATCTGTTTTGGGTTGTAAAATTACTAATATTTCTTTTGTCAAAAATATTTTGATTAAATATCAATAATACTTAATTCGATTTGCCGATTTTATTGCAAAAATGTCTCACAAGACGGGGCTCCCCCCCCCTGGTGTGACGTCAAATGTGACCAAGTGTGAAAAGGAGGAGGGGAGGAGTCAAAAAACCTCGAAATTCGTGTGACGTACTTAAAGGATGAACCCTAATCTGGAAACCTCTGTTTACAACAGATTTTTGTTCGTCCAGATTAGCCATGTCCTACTGTATATCTTTGTTATTTAGGTTGATATCTACAATAAATATCATGCCACAAGTTGATTTCACAGTCATGAAGAGCTAACAGTATTATTTGATTAGGAACTTATCACCATTTGTGTTATTTACAATAGAGCCAGTTGTTTGCATCTGATAGTTTGAAAAAACGGCACAATGCATGATCTGTTAACTTGTTAAGTGTAACTTGTGGTAGAATAAAGTACAAAAGGCTCAGGCACATGCCACAGTTTGAAAATAATCTCTATGGTACTGTATGTTCTTTTGTTTTTCTATACAAAACATTAGCGTGACTTATACCCTGTGTTAGTGTGTAGTTAATGTCACTGTTCCAAATTTTAGCTATTACGTCGAACCATGTAAGAGGCAAACACATTTAAACGATTTTACAACACTAAAGGTATCTCATAAGTGCTCAGTGAACAACATTTTGTATGGAGTTCTACAAATATGACACCGTAGTAGACAATATCTTAATTTTTTCAGTAACTATAGAATCAGGTTCATAATTATACATTGTGTGGAATACACCTTAATGTTAGATGGTTTTCTATACCGCTAACAGGTAGGCCAAATATGTCAATGTAATATTGAGAGTACTTTTTAATTTTATTACAACTGGTTATTGTAGATGTGAAGTATGGAGCGCCACGGACCGCCCGGCGTTAACTCGCGCGCGCTCAGCGCCGCGCACTCCGCTGCCGACCTCGAGGTAACTATTAATTGGTTTTATACCCTAAATATTATCGTCATTAGGTACACAGTACACACAGACTGTGGTACCTTACAATGTAATTACCTCGCGAAGCAGCTTGATCCGTGTAGACGTGCCTCGCTCGAGTCAAACGCACGCGCGCCCACAATTCCTCTGGCGATGAAAATCATCCTCACATTATAACATTTAAAACTTTCGCGGTTTAAACACATATTAAATCACATTTAGAAACGGGTCTATCGCGAATTTATTTTGTTACCTTTATTTACCGACGTTTCGACACAGGTTTCACTGGTCGTGGTGGCGTTAGCCGCGATGCAGTGGCACGCAGATGTACCTACACAATCGACTCACACCTCGACTGGAAAAAACACGCAGCCAGTCAAAGCTAAACTATCCTCTTTCCTCTTTGCATTAAGTATATTAAAGGCCAACACTCATACGGAATGCGCTCTCTCTGCATATCACGCACACGCTCAAGCTTGGTTACGCTACGGTGTCATGCTATGGGGAAATAGCACCGAGGCATATGACATATTTTTAAAACAGAAAAAATGTATCCGCATACTTGCAAATATACCGCAACTCGTAAGCTGCAAACAATACTTTATAAACTTCAAAATTCTAACTTTACCCTCTTTATATATCTTGGAAATAGCCACTTTTGTCAGAAACAACCTTCATTTGTTTAAATTCTATAATAGCGTACGTCGGAACGATAAACTCATCCCGCCAGAACCGATACTTAACATTTACAAAAAGGGCCCATATTACAGCTCAATAATAATATACACCACTAAATATAAGAAATACCACAACTAACAACATTTTTACAACAAAATTAAAAGCGCTTTTAATTCAGAAAGCCTACTACTCTGTTGCAGAGTTCCTGGAAGACCAGCATGTATAAAGGCAAAATTGTTCTCCACGCCATTTGAAGAGTTTTAAGAACTAGCTTTAAAAACTATTTTTAAGAATATATGTGCTATACCCTGTCAGGGTCCATGTGAAAATTTATCACCTGTAACAACATATGTACCATGGTTTGCAATAAACATTTATGATTTATGATTTTTAACCTTTAAGCGCCCTCCACACTCATGCGCGAATCGCGGCGCGAAGCCGCTAACCCGATTGTGGAGTCTAGTTCGCTAATCAGCGAAATCGAGTCCACACTCGCGTTCGCGGCTTCGCGCCGCGTAGTCTGGAGCGGGCTGGTGCTAGCATGCAGTGGCACGCAGATGTACCTACACGGCTATATTCTATTGACGTTGAATGCATCGAAAATTTTGAATTGGTGTTCAGCCATTTTGTTTTTATTACCCTTATCACTTCCTAGATACATTATCCTACTAATCTAATTTTTGAGTAAATTATACATTTGGGATAATCTTAAAGCCTGTAAAAAACTCAATAAACCGCCTTTCTCTCCAACCAGGTGCTGAGAGAGATTGAAAATGTCTACTTCTCTCCTCCCAGCGAGTTCGATGCGGCCCGACACGCGCTGGAGAGCGCGCCCGACCCGCCCACGTGCGATGCCATCGAACAAATGTTCACTAAACTCAAGAGGCAACAGCAGGTACGAGTAACTGTTAGTTTGTTATGTGATCCTGGTACTTTAATAAGTGCTACAGATACTTAAACTTACTTGCTTTAAGCCTTAAATGCATGATTTTTTGTATAACTTTTTAATAAATTGAAATAGATGTGTCATGTTGTATAGATTGAGGGAATAATATTTTGGATAGCTGCATATTGAGCCACGGACCATCAAATATACGATGCATATATACATCATTATGCATTTAAGGGTTAATAAGTTTTTGGCAAAAATTTTCATTTTTGGTACAAGCTTTTATCGCTGACTGTATAGGTACTTTTCTTGCCACAGGCAACTAATACTCACCGAGACAATTCTAAAAACCACAAACACAATTAGGTTGCGTTTTATTATCACAGAGTTCCTATGGCCACCTGTCTCAAACATCAGATCAGCTCGATGGTATCATAATATTGCATTGTCACCCGACTTACATATGTATGCAAATTTTCAGCTTCATCGGAAACCGGGAAGTTGGTCAAATTGAACTTGCAAGATTTGACCCTTACAAACATGTTACATACATTGCAAGTTAAATAAAAGCTTGTAAAAATTGCAGTTTTATGACTTCGCTAACTTTCAGTTAAAAAGAGGTTCTGATTTCAAAAGCTGTGTGTGAAAAGCCACAAATCAGCTTGACTTTAGAGCCAACATATCGTCCAAATCGACTACTTTCCTCTCGTCTTTACCAGTACCTAGGTAGGCTTAGCACTGGACTTGGAGCACCATGACAGTCTCTTGCGCGCGAGCTAGACTACTCGTCCCTCTCCAATTAATACAGTTAGAAAAGATGGGTACTGGGTATTAGTTTATCTCGCGCGCGTGATACATACGCGGTGCTCCCATACTAAAGCCTGACCAGGAATATATGATCACGCGCCATGTTGCAGAATTTCACTGGAACTAATTTTTTCATACTATACTGAACTGTCACCTTGTACATGAGAATAACAGCGCCCTCTTGACAATGATCGTATATTACTGGTCAGGCTTTAATTTAGCAGGTATGGAAGCATGATTGCTTATTTCAGTTCCATTTCGTCTGGCCGTATCGCAGCCACAGTCATATATAAACAATATTTCATTTACAGGTAGTATCTGGCAAAGCGTTGCACCTCATATCCCAACAACGCGACAACTGCGATCGCGAATTCGCAGAAATCCAGAACATTCGAGAACAACTCGCCACCACCCTCCACACCTGTCAAACGGCCCGAAACCACCTGCGAACCGCGTCCAACCATCTAACCATATCCACCTTTGTGATCTTGGCTAACTTCAGAAAAAGACAGATCATCAGGTCAGTTCTCAAGTCCTTAGAATTACTCAGGAGTTTGAGAAGTGTGGAGAAAGATGTTCAGGAGTTGCTGCTTAAGAAGGAGTATTGTGAGGCGATTGAGCTGATTTTGAAGAGTCGGAAGGCCGCTGGGAATCATAAGGAGTATACTTGTATAGCGGATTTAGCGACAAGGTTACAGGATACTTTAGACATGACAGAAGAGAAGCTAGACTCCGTTTTAGCTAGTATTTGTTATAACTTCGATGGAGAGACTTTTAGTAAGCTGAGGAAAGCACATGCGTTGCTTGGGAAGAGCCAAGCTGCTATGGAGCAGTTACATATGCATTATTCATCAGCAGTTAATGAGACGTCTTTTAAATCAGTTAAAGATTGCATTGGGGAAGTCTCTATCGAAGTAAAGTTTCAAGAGATGTGTCAATCTGTACCAAAGGATAAAGCCGCCATTTGCTTTCTAAATCTTTGCGAGAATTTGTTTCTTATCATGAGAAGTTACTATTTATTAGTGAAATGGCATTCGAAACATGAGGACGAGAATCTGCCAAGTTCTAGTGTGTTTGAAATAGAAAGGAACGTTAGTAAGGAGTATATAAAACAGAAGTTGAAAGGAGGTCTAGTGAGAATCTGGCACGACGTGCAAGCGAAAGTTTCAACGTTTTTGAAGAGTGCCTATATAGAGGATTTTGCTTTTGAGAAGTTTATTCAGATACTCGGTATTTTGAGGCGGCTAATGCAAGTAGCGGAGGTATTTTGCGGTGATAAGTCCGATATTCTAGAGGATTTCATAAAGAGTCATAGCATGTCGTATATCAAGAATTATCACAGAGGACGTATGGAGGAACTCAAACTATTCCTTGAGAATGAAGGATGGGAGCAATGCCCTGTCAAATCAACTTTCACTTTGCTAAATTTGCAAGAGTTTAAAAAGTTTAAAAAATACCTGAACCCAAATTTTGATACGTCGATATCCAAAGTCAGCAGCACCTTGTCTGATGGGACGTCGTCAGTACATTCACAAGATGATAGTGTATATATTGCAAAATACTTTAACCAAAGGACTACTCATACTCCTTTTGAGATTTTCCGTAGCGACAATGTAACTAATGATGATATATTTGGTTTAGAACGTGAGATAGACGGCAGTGATACATCTGATGACGAACCAGAAGAATTAAAGAGAGATTTCGTTGATGATGACGCTAAAAGCCCGTCGAAAGTTAAACATTCCGTCATAGTAACTAACACAACTTTATCAGTTTTAAGAAACTGCGGGCAGTATTTGCAAATATGTAGATATCTCCCGCAAATATCTTTAGAAGTCGTCATGCTTATGAACCAGCTTTTCGACTTCTATTTCTACACTGTACATTTATTCTTTACTTCCGATCTTGATGTAGCTTCAACTACTTTATACACTTCCAAGTTAACAGCTACTTTAAAAAGAATATCTAACTCTATCGACACTTCTCAATCAGGAGACTCTAAAACCTTCCTTTGTCCAGAAATACCTCAGCATTTAGACTTATCTTCTGAAGAGTATCTCCATGGCTTAAGCGAGCGGATAGTAGCAGTGGAAAGCGTCATCTTCCTCGCGAAGCAATTTGAGTTTTTACAACCGTATTTAGAGTCCATAGTCGCTCAGCATCAGAGACTGGTTTTAGAGCATTTTAGAGATAACACACTAGCCAGTGCGGTGGATTTAAGGATGCCCGTTTATATGTGTTCTGCTTCCAAAGCAGTGGATGCGAGAACGACATTACTGGCAATGTCTCAAGTAAGATGGGATGTTAAAAATGTAGAGGTAGAAAACAGCCCCTACGTAGACGTGATAACCAGAAAAATTCAAGTGTTTGCATTAAGATTGGAGAATATATCAAAGAAGGTTACTCTTAATCTAGAAGTTATAAACTCAGTTTGGGCAATGGTGTCAAAATTCATCGTACATTTGCTGGTTGAAGGCTTTTCTAATGCCACTAAATGTTCAAATGGAGGCCGAGGGCTGATGCAACTGGATTATAGGCAATTGTTTGTCAAGATAGAGAAAAATTCCGGTCTTAAACCTGTTCCGTACCAAGAGTATGTGGACAGGTATGTTAAAGCGTACTATTTGCCTCGAAACGAGTTGGAAGAATTCATCAGAGAGAGACTAGAGTATTCGAACAAACATTTGCTGGCTTTAGTGAGCTGTGCGTGCGAAAATAAGAGAGATAGACAAGAATTGACTGCTGTTATAGAGAGGAGAGATACTTAAAACTATAAAGGTCGCTTTAACTGATTTGTCTGTCCCGTTCGGGACGTGTCATTTATAAATGACACGGAAGTAAAAGAAATAAAATTAAACGGCTATGTTACTTAAATCATAGAGAAGTGAGTAAGCATAGAGTGCTCACTCCAGACATTTATTGTTACCAAAACGCTTATTATTTTCGTAGTTGACATCTAGCGTCAAGTAGCGAATTTATTAGTACCGCTACTTGACACTAGATGTCACGTGTGTCGCGACTGACGAAAAGTGTATTGCTTAACAATTTATAGCTGAAAATTGTTGAGCATTAGACTTTCCGTTCGTTGCGACATCTATTGTCGAGTAGCAGTACTGATGAATCCGCTACTTGACGCTAGATGTCAACTACGAAAATAATAAACGTTTTGGTAAGAAAACTGATGTATGGAGTGAGCACTCTATGCTTACTTATTTCTCTATGCTTAAATGGAATAATGAGACTAGATTTATATCACAAAAATTATATAAAGAAGGCGGTAGATCTAGCTAATCGGGCGAGGTGCCCAAAATGATCTGAACACAATGCTTAGAAATAAAGGAAAAGTAGAAATAATCTCTATCTCGCGACTAGGATACCAGCCCGCCACCTACCAACTGAGCTACCGAGACCCGTTGACAGTTGATTTTAAACACCTCGCCCGCTTAGGTACCTGTACTGCTGATTGTATGCATTGGTGTTATGTTATGTACAAAATAATAGCGAATTTAAAATATTCAGCTCTGGAATGGTTTTTTTTTCTATTGGCTGCATGTATACTATATCTACAAACTGTAAACCATAGAGTAACTTATACTAGAGCGGTACTGTCATAGTAAATTTTGTAACCCCAGTACCCCAGTAAATTCACTGCCATCTGTCGACACACTTTAAAACTAAAAATGAAGATTTATAAAAATACGATAAAATGTATTTAAATATGGATCTGATTTTTTTTATTTGCATTAATTATTTTTTATGATTTTGACCCATTTTCTTTCACTGATATGCGTTAAAATTGTTAAATAACAAACGAAACCGTCAACGCCATCTATACGAAAGTAGGCCAAAGCTAGTAGCGCCCTCTGAACGAGAATCAATTTTTCTTGATTTTCGAGGCACGTTTTTTCCTTAGACTGTATCCATCTATTACGGAGTTATATCTATCTTTGCTGTAAACAAACCGCCTTGATGCATCCATATCCATGTCATATTTATTCGTCAATAATCTGTGAAAACTTGTCAAAAAACTGTTTGGCATAGCATACATAAGTTACACTGGTTTACGGTTTGTGCTAGTGCTGCCTCTGGCGGCAGAATATTGCATTGTTACTCTCTATTGATATGTAAAGCATGTAAAATTGTTTACATGATTTCAAGTCACTATGTTCTATTTATAAAATTAGAGAACTATGAAATTATTATAATTAAAAATAATAAAATGACATTATCGAGTAATATTATACTGTATTTTGTATATTCATTTATCTTGTACGTTAATTTAAGAAAAACGTCTTAGACAGACAAAATCACGCAATCTCAAAAAAAAAAGACATTAATTATAGGGACATATTTATATTCTTTTATTTGTAGGCAGTAACAGTATTTTTGAAAGCTTGATAGTAAATAAATATTTGTTGGTCACATTTGTTAGTTTGATTTGATAATAAATACCAGATGGGTATTATATATGGGTTTACCCCTTAGGCGCCATTCATTTATTAAGTGAGGCAATTTAGGGAGGGAAGGGGGTCGACCATGTCTAATTTTTTCTTACAGAGGGGCGGAATGAGTCTTGCTAGTTCTTACGTAAGATCACAAAAACGTGCAAGTAAAGATTATACTTTGAAAAAGTGCGTGCATCCGTGCGAGTGCCGATAAAAAAACTATAAAATTAGGCCATTGTTGATTATTGGCAAAAAAAAATGTGTGCAGGTACAAAATAGGAGTTCCTAAAATTGTTTCATTGAAAATCGAAATTTAATGTGTAATCATTTTTCCTTCAGATTCTTACGGAATAAATATTAAAACAGAGGGGAGCGGGTCGGCCTATTCTTATTTTTTTCTGGTCAAAATCTGGCAAAAATCGTCTTACGTAATAAATGAATGGCGCCTTATAAGTCGTAAGTTACATTTTTCTAGTGTTCGCACCATCGTTCCTTGTTTAAAAAAACATCTAAACTTTAAGAACAATTTCTATGAAAATATTTTAATTTGTGGTTTTTCAAGTAGAGAGTTTTCAGTTCATCTAAACTTTGCTTAAATCCATAATACATGTGAGGGTAACAAAAAAACAACTTTATAATATGATTTTTTATTTGAGAAATGCACTACAAATCTCATTATATTCACAATATGTATAATAAAAGCAAGCGCTGCCTTGGCAGTTACCATACAGACAATTTCTTTTACTTCATGAACACTATACGTAATGAACTTATTTATATACACCACGAATGAATAAAATATTCCTCCAATTTTAATCTTATGTATGTGTGTGGTGCTCTAAAAACGTGCCATATACAGGGTGGCTAATAATAAGTGCATTCCCGTTGCCAGGGAGGTTTTATACTGAGCAACTTTTGAGGTTTTTAAAGGGTCGGCAACGCGCATGTAATATCTCTGGTGTTGCAGGCGTCCATAGGCTACGGTGACTGCTTACCATCAGGCGGGCCGTATGCTTGTTTGCCACCGACGTGGTATTAAAAAAAAACTTTGGGACCAACCACGAAATCGCGAAAAAAATATTACCCTCCCATAAAAAATAAGGTACGCTCAATGCTGCTGGCACGTACAGGGAAACTACACACAGAACATTGGCTAAACCAGACTGGATGCAGACAGGCCAAACAAGCCATGCCTGGCATCAACGGAAAGCTCACAAGGGTGCTCCTTCAATTAGGAAAGACCCGACTGAGCATGGTAACCAATGTCATAACAGGTCATGGACTATTTAACAAACATCTTTTTATAACAGGTGTCACAGACAGTCCCCTATGCAGAGGATGCATGAAGACAGAAGAAACAGCCTCTCACGTGGTGCTGGAGTGCAGCGGAGTGGCCCCATACAGGGCAAAACATCTCGGATCCCCGAGAGACCTCCCCGAGGTCCTACTCAACATCAAAGGTTTGATAGGTTTCCTCGAGGAGCTGGGCTGGCAGGACTAGCCCACCCCCATGTCACGCAAAATAGGCGCCAGTCGTCGAGTTGTGGAAAATCGCCCGAACTACAATACAATACAATAGAAAATGGATCAGCCAAAATGTATGAAACAGGCGAAACAGCCAAACTTTTTTCGCGATTTCGGGGTTGTTCCCAAAGTAAAAGTTGCTCAGTATAATCCCAAAACCTCCCTGGCAACGGGAATGCACTTATGAATATTTTTAAACTACCGTGTATATTATGTTATGTAGGGAAAATAAAAATCTTCAAATATGCAAAAAGATGGCTGAAAAATTCAGTCAGGAATTCAGGATCCTTATCAATCATAGATGAAAGATAAGCGCCATCTATTGAAGAGGAGTTACTTTAGCCAGATGTCTAAGCCAGCTGGATTCTGGATTAGAAAAAAGTAGCAAACATTTTGACAAGTTTTTCATTTTTGTTTCATGATATATTATTGTACTTCTCTGTTTTTATTTCCTATTCGGGAATATCTAAATCGCGAATTAATAAGATCAACGTAGGTAAAGCCAATGGCGGCATATTCGCATATTTAAAATGTATTTAAAAATTACACTACATACATACAAGAATTACAATTACAATTTTAACTAATCATACAATTGCTGACGTACTTATGCTGCTTATCTTAACTTCAACTTCTAAAACTGCCAATGTTAACCTTATGGACGCCAATGACCAATATATCGGCACCGCAGGTCCAACGCCAAAGACCGAATCCGACACAGACCACAGAGCAACATAGACCTACGTGCATGTGCATAAAGTTCAATTTCAGTTTTGACACTGGTGACGTGGCGTCCGAGTGACAGCTTTTGTGTTTGACACGGCGTCGAAAAGGTTAAAGAACTAAACTCATCTGTGCTAGTTTATATTTTAGATTATTTAACATTGACAGTCTCTTTGATTTACTAGTCTCTTAAAAAGACTCATCGTAACAAAACTGAGATTCATTAAAAAAAAGGAAATACACTTGAACTTATCACAGAGGGTTCAAATACAAATCACAATTTTGTAAGAATGGGGTTTTTTCCATTCTAACATACAGCCGCGTCTCTTTCGTTCGAAAATTTTACAAAATTTACAAGTGACAAAAAATTACGTACAATAGTCACAAGGCTTAAAAAAAAAGTATTATACAAGAAATGTACATGTTAAATGTTTACATTTAAACAGGGACCGGACAACCCTTTCCGCGATAAAACCCTTTCAATGGGCGACACTTAAACACGGCTAACACATTGAAAGACTTTCCCTTTTGAACTGCAAGCCCATTCATACCCTTACCTTTGACTAACCCTTACCGAAAAGCTAACCAAAAATAAGGCTAGCTCTTAATAAGGGTTACCCTTATCTTTAAGCGCTTTTTATAAAGGTTTCCCTTTGCGTGAATGAGACAGGATTAGTATATATCTACGGTACTGTATGAAAAGGAAAGAAAATACGTGCCTAGTCAAAGAACGCCGCCGTCGCCGCCGACGATCGCTCGGATTCGAAGTAATGTGTGCTTTATGAACAAGGTAGACGACTTAAATCAGCACGCTTATATGCTAAAAGGTAAGCCCTTTATAAGGCTAACCCTTATAAGCAATATGCAAGGTGTTGGTGAGCGGATGATAAGGGTTTTGTAAGGGTATTTGGGCTACCGATTACTCAAATGTGGTAGCTTTATATAAGGGTTTTTAAAACCAAAACAAAGGGTTTCGTCTGGCAAAGGGTATGGTGAGTTAAGCCTTATGCAATACCCTTATAAAACCCCGATAAGGGATAGCGGGCCGGTCCCTGCATTTAAATTTTATAGCTAATATTGCTTATTAGTTATTACCTTTATATTAAGTTCCAGCCAATCATGTTGGCTTGTACTATCGCCATCAGATATATCGTAGCGGCTGAGGTGCTCAAAAATATCTGAACACGCATTGAGGGCTACCGTTTTTGTGCTTCCCAGTTGGCGCCACTGTAGATGTAGGTCCAGAAAAAACAGTTCTCAAAATTTTTCTATGCTTATTTTTTATAAAATCAATACGTTTTAATATACACAAAGGTAACGTCTAAATGGGACATTTTTTTCAACCTGTTTAATTTTGCGTATATTTTAGTTGGCACTTTTTTTAAACCACTAACATTTATTGAGCTATATCTATTGTTTACCATGATAAATCAAAGATGGACAAAGATTTACCACAATTATGAATAAGGAGTGAAAATTCCCGATAAAAAAGCTTGAACCCCGAAAACTTCTATGCATTTGACATTTTGAAAGACCTCCATTTACACTAGCGCCCCTAGCGGCGAAATTAAACGCGGTAGCCCTCATAGAGGCGTGTTTAGATATTTGTGAGCACCTTGGCCGCTCCGATATATCTGATGGCGACTGTACCAAGCGAGGCGAGATAGATACAGTGTTTAACTGATACATTCTAAGAAAACCAGGAACGGGGCGGCTGAAGGCAAAAAGTTCGCAAAGTACCGAGGTCTCGGCCCACAATACCACTTTGTGGCATTTGGTGTCGAGACACTGGGGCCGTGGGGTCCAAGCGCAAAAGCTTTTTTTAAAGAACTTAGCAAAAAGCTCGTCGACGCAACCGGTGACCAGAGAGCTGGCGGCTTTCTCTCGCAGCGCATAAGTATTGCCATTCAGCGAGGGAATGCTGCCAGCATGTTTGGCACAATGCCGCGTGGGCCTTATTTAGATGTTTTTTAATTAAGAGTAGTTTTGTTTTTTAAGTTGTTATTCTTAGTTAGTTTCAGTTTTAATTGAATAATAATATGGTAATATGTTGTTAAATAAATTTATAAATATAAAGAAAACCATAATGTTATTGATAGTGAAAAAAGATTTTTTTTAACACAAAGGGATGTTTTGTATTTTAGTCATGTTCCCTGCTGTTTTTATTTTTTATTCAGCTTCAGTGTTCCTTATGTATACTTACCTAATGTTTCCGTTCAAAACGTGAAGATTATATTATTCTACGTACATCAAAAGCGGCCAGTCCAGACGGGAACAATTTTTCGCCAATCTGATTAAATTGTCTGATCAAATCAGGTGGTGTGGACGCAAACGCCAATTTGAACGCCAATTATGACCGATAAAATGGAGATGCGGACGCGTTTGATGCATTTTTTTAATTCAGAGCGCTCAAATATCAGCGTAAATTGAAATTCGTGATTAAATCGAAGATTTATTTTCTGTTAGAGTTATGAGTTTATTTTCTGATCAAATCGGCCGATGATGATCATCCCGTCTGGACTAGCCTTTATTTACGTCTAGATATTTGTTTACTCAACCCAAAAGTTCACTGGTCAAGTGCTGGACCGACCGGCCCCGACCGCGGGTTCAAGTCTAGCCAGAGCAAGGGCCTGACGCTCTTTGATAGAGAAAGAGTCTTATTGCGATTCCTATAAGAGGAAAGAGAAAATAGTGCCATGCTTTGTCTTTATCACCGACCGGGCGGCATCATAGATAGGAGGCGATGGCGAAATACCGAAATTTATAAGAGTGAAAGAGAAAAAATCCTTTGCTGCCCAAATTTTATATGAATATTCTTTCTCTTAACCCCGGTCGCTCGGTGGCGCGTCTATAACTACTTGTATATACTATGTCTATGAGCCAGAGACTGACCTATGGACGTAACAATGGCAACGAATGAGTTACACCTTACAACTCGTTCCCTAGGACCCAGAAGGCCGAATCCAGCGCATAGTCGGCAAAGTCGTTAAACTCTAAAGAGTCCAGGATCGGCAGGGCGTCTAGAGACTGGTCTAGGGGCTCATGGGTCTTCAGGTGGGCCTCGAGGTTCTCGTTGCTGGTAAACTTGGCGTCGCATTGGGTGCAGGTGTGTCTGTAAATGTACAAAATTTATTTGCTAATAGTCTACTGTAAGTACAATAAAAACTTATCGTTCGAAGTGGAGTTAATATTATAAGGTTACTTTATCAGTTGGCTAAACCGAACAAAAATATTGTAGAATATTTCTAATTTAATTCTTAAAAGTCCCCGGCAAGGTCGGCCGAATTGCACCTTCCCATACAAACGTAGTTCCGCTCTCATTTTAAAACTGCGTGTTGGATTGTAATGGAACTTTGCACATACAACGAGATGAGGTATATCTATCCTCTTAAGTCCCAGCATTTTTTAAACGTCATAGTCCTAGAGGCCTCTTGTTCATTTTTTTGCACATAATAAATATTTGCTGTCAGTCCTGAACAATTAACAAATCTGTACTGTCACAATACTCCGAACTAACATTCAAATTTGAAAGCGGGGGGCATCTAAAAATTTTGTACCAAAATATGTACTATCGGTGTTTATTACTATAGTAACTTACTTAATGTTGGGACTGAAGGGTGACTTTTATTATGTACAAAATTTGGTACCGCAGGACTTAGGAGGCTAGGTCTGAAATTAGTTTACATAGCTCCAGTTTATAAAACAAAATAAATAGGGCAAAAGCAAGTTTTGTATGAAAAACTTGAATTCTGAACTCCTTGCTTCGGGCAAACTCTGCTCTGTTCGGCTCAGCATTGCTCCGAGCAATTATTAGGGTAGGCACAACTTGACGTCCCTTTGACGTGACGACCACAGATAAGATAATGACTTGAATTTTGACAACCCTAAATAGCCGAAATAGTTCCATTAGAAAGGGACAACATGATTCGACCCTGAACCGCTGTCAAACTTCGGTTTTGTAGGAAATTTCCTTTCCGTACGGTAGTACTATTATTTATTCTGTGCTATTGTGGTCACCTGTTATGCAGATTGAGATGGAACTTGAGGGCCGTATTAAAGAAGAACTTCTTATTGCACACGGTGCACTGGTACTTCATCTCGCCGTCCCCGTGTTTGGTCGCGCGGTGCGCGTGTAGCTCGCGACGGCGCGCGAAGCTGTACGGACAGTCTTGACACTTGTGGGGGCGGGATTCCAGGTGGATCGTGCGGACGTGCTTCGTTCTGTAGGCTGGAAAAGAAAGATTCATTAGGAACAGGTACTTAAGCTTCTAATATGACCATATACATATTGCACTCTAATATTAATCCTATTTCTAAAACATTTACATTCTTATTATTTTAATACTTATATAATTTGACATCACTTAATAATAATTATTTGCCCGTTTATTTTTTTATTTAATACACTAACAATTATCTGATTCAATTCGGCTTATATGTATAGAAACTACTAAATTGACCTACTTTTATATTATACACATAGATTTAAGATTAGATCCTAAGTATGCATGTAATATTGGTATGCCCCCACGGGGTCCATGTGGAACTACCAAGAATTTGTAATACCTATAAAACCATGGTTGCAATAAATAAATATGAAATATGAAATATACATAACTGCGAAAGATTCTATATGAGCCTATTCTCCGCAACACACCGTGACTTAAAAACCGGACGAGTGCGAGTCGAACTCGCTCACCGAGGGTTCCGCACATTTTAGTATTTGTTGTTATAGTGGCAGCAGGAATACATCATCTGTGACAATTTCAACTGTCTAACTATCACGGTTGATGAGATACAGCCTGGTGACAGACAGACAGACGTACAGCGGAGTCTTAGTAATAGGGTCCCGTTTTTACCCTTTGGGTACGGAACCCTAAAAAGCAAAGTTACTACTACCAATCTTCAGAATGAGCACCAGGGTCACATGAATCAAAGTAGCTTACCGGCATAAGCGAACTTCTTGTCACAATATTGGCACTGGTACTCCGTGACGACGTCCCCATGCGCGGCCTGCATGTGTCGCAGCCGTTTGAGGTACGTTTTGAAACGCTCCCCGCACTGCGCGCACTTGTACGGGTCGACTTTGGTATGCACGCGCCACATGTGTGCGTTGCGGGTGTTTACATTGGTGAAAGTCTGAAAATTGATAGAATTATGGCACAGATTATATAATAATTCTTACGAACAGATACTTATTTCTCAAATAAAACGCAAATACCTACCGTTTTGATACCTACACAATAGTATTTTATACAATCGTGATATAATAGAGAGCTTTTCAGTCGAGTACCGTGTTTAAGCAACGAAGCTTGCTGAGTTACTTAAGTTAAGGTACGAGATTGAAAAGCTTGATTATATCACTATTGTATACAATACTTTTTCTACGAGACAAAAAAATAATACTTTCAACTAGTAGAATCATATACTTAGGTAAACAAACCAAAAGTATACAGCTAAGATACGTGAGCTGCCGCGGCCCGCGATACCTTCATACTCGTACGCGCCCCGGCCGCCGGGCCCGGCGCCCCCGGAGGGTTGGTCAACGACACCTCCTCGTAACTCATGAGGCCCTGGTACCTGCTCCGCGCTAAATTCAATTTTAAGACAGTTTTTTTCTCGATTTTGGCCACCGTAGCCTATGGAGACTAACAAGCAACGCTAAGCGGTTTTCGTAGGATATGGATGTTGCTATATGAAGGGTGTCACATGCGCGTTTATGACTTATGAAGCAATTGTTGGCCAACCAATCACAAAGCAGATGCGACGCAGCAGCGTGTTTAAGTAGGCTAATTTGCATTAAATCTAGTCTGCTTAAACAAGAAATATTTTACTGAAATGTATGAAGTTCTATTTTCAAAATTTTTATAATTGACTAAACCGTATCGATAAAATTCTTATGCTTAAGTCGGAAGTGCCATAGACTATCCAAAGTTGAAAAGAGTAAGGTTGTAGTGTTGCATATGAAGTCGTAATACACAGATTATACTCGACGAGTAGAAAAAAATACAATGGAGTGACCTTCAACGCGCCGCTCCCCGCACCGCGCGCACCGGCACAACGCTAGGGTTGCCGACGCTTCTTTCAAATACTTAGGTATCTTAGGTAGATATTTAACTATAAATGTGTCATAAAAAACATTACCTACATCTTTAAAACAATTTAATAGTACCTACGTAGCTTGTAACTATCGTAAAAATAATAACAGTAGGTGTAAGTACCTATATTGAGAATGTCTACTTACTTTTCCTCGTTTGTCGGAAGAGTAAAAAACGATAATTTATTATTTGTTTTGGTAGTCCTGCATCCACTCACACATTTCTTTCGTATGATCTTAGGCTTATTCGAGCGCGCGGTGCGTGCGTTAGCGCGTGTGGCAACCAGCTGACTTGGTACCGTGAAAGGGACGCGACCAATAAACCACTCCCAAGTAAAAGTGCCATCTCTGTCGCTCTTTACCATATAGCGACTTGTGGCGGTCACAATCCTCAGACACAAGGTTTAAATATAGTAGAAAAAAAACCAACCTTATCACAGTACTTGCATGTGGGCGACTCCTCCTGGTTATGCGTCTGGTACACATGTGATCGCAGCCTCTGCTGACTGGCGAAGGTCATCCCGCAGTCCCCACACACATGGTCCGGGTAGTGTGCGTTCATATGGACCCGTAGGGCCTTGTTCGTTTCAAACTGGGTGGTGCAAAGGGAGCACTTCGTTTGGCCCGGTTCGAGAGTGAATTTGGGCTTTTTGGCTGGAAATAATAATAAAATATTCTGTAAGTAGGCATGAAGGGCCCTTTACAAGTCAATAACCCCAAACTTTAAATACACTTTTCGTCGAGTAGTCACACAGATCTCTGTTTTGACATTTTGCTGGGAGATCAGTTAGCCGCGACCACGACCAGTGAAACCTGTGTCGAAACGACGGTAAATAAAGGTAACAAAATAAATTAGCGGTGGACCCGATTTTAAATGTGATGTAATATGAAGTCACACATGAATAACTATTAAATGAAAGTTTTAAAAACCCGTACGCAGAAAAAACCATTTTATGAAAAAATGCTTTACGTTTTGGAAAACAGCTGATACTCTTTAAACTGCTGAATCGATTTTTATCAAACATAGCTTGCAACCCACGCAAGGAAACTCGCTTTCACGCAAAAAAAAAACGCATCGGAATCAGTCCATCCGTTTGAGAGCTATGATGCCACAGACAGACATTAGCGTCAAAGGTGTAAACCCCCTCAAAGCCCCTCTTTTTGACTTAAAAAACCGGCCAAGTGCGAGTCGGACTCGCGTTCCAAGGGTTCCGTACATTACACAATTTAAACAATGTATTTTTTATGTGAAACGTGCGTGATACGTAGGGGTCGGATCAAAGACTAAGTAATTAAGTCCGACTCACGCTTGACTGCATATTTCTAATAGGTTTTCCTGTCATCTATAGGTAAAGATCTATTTTGTGTATTTTTTTTGAAATTTTAGATCTAGTAGTTTCGGATATAAAGGGGGAAAATTGTCATTTTTTGCCTATTTTCTTGAATAACGTCTCAACTGTTTATCGTAAAATTATAAAAAATATATATTTGAGATTCTCACAATGAGCTCTTTCATTTAATATGTAACACGATATATTTTGAAAAACTTTATTTTTTTTTTCTCATTTACCCCCCAAAAGCGGCCCCCATGTTTAAAATTAATTTGTTTACGTTACATGTCCGTCTTTGGGTCACAAACTTACATATGTATACCAAATTTCAACTTCATTGGTCCAGTAGTTTCGGAGAAAATAGGCTGTGACAGACGGACAGACAGACAGACAGACGCACGAGTGATCCTATAAGGGTTCCGTTTTTTCCTTTTGAGGTACGGAACCCTAAAAAAGCACAGCCTAAGGCCTCATACGCACGAGCGCTTTTACAACGCGCGTTAAAAAAGCGTTTGAATTTGAATGACACAAATAAATACATGTGTCTTTACCCTTATTTTCTTGAATAAAAAATAGAATTGTCGGGTATCGGGTAGGGCTCCCGGTATCCGTGTTACACGCCGAAACGTATACCCGTGTTCTTAAGCCCGGCGGTACTAAGAACCCGGTTTACACGGAACCGCCGGGATTCGAAAACGTTTCGAAGGAACGTTCCCAAGAAACGTATCTCAGACACGTATCTCCGTTTACACGGGTACTTAAGACCGTTCCGAACGGGTCTGAATACTCCGAACCAGTTTGAGCCAATGTACAATGGTAACAAGGTCCACTTTCCACTATTATTATGTTGACTTCAGATGAATTCGTTTGTCGTACGATTTTTAAAGTAAAACTTTTTTTCTATCGCCCCAATTTATTAAGTTAACATTAAAACCGCGATTTTAATACCGGAATTCGAATTAATTTCCGAATTTTTTTAGTTAAATGCCTACAATCCGAAAAAAGTTTCATTTGCATCGTGGTTTCATAAAACCGCACAATTACATTTTTTTAAATTGTTTTTAACCGTATTGATAAAACATAGGTACTGAGCCATCTTCCTATGTTTAATAGTAGGTATATAATTTTTATTTTAAACTATTTATATCATTTAATAAAACCGATTGCTTCTAAGCTAATTACATGAATTTGATATCGATCATAGTTTTTTTTTTATAATTACATTATGGTATTGTATTTTTTCATTAATAATAGGTGTGCAGACAGAATACAATATTCATTAAAAATAACAGTTTAATTATTTCGTGGTTATTTTTATCTCAGGTGTATTACTGCTTTGCGAAAACAACAAACCTGCCAACGGCGCAAAAAAAGTTAGGTACACAAAAGCGGGATTATCGAGTAATCATGCTCAAATGAAAAGCAGAATTTTACCCAAGAACCATAAAACCCATACTACCTTGGATAACTTGCGATAATATTGCTAATTACATTAAGATAGATCTTTAAATTGGTAATCATTCATAATTCACTTAGGTCACTTTCTCACTACCGTTCAGGTAATAAACTTAAATGGTCCATCCATCCATTGTTTTCCAATATCCTTTTGTTTGTCATCGTCGAAAACATGTAGGTTCCCAAACTATTATCACAAGTGTCACCGCGAATTATAAGCTTTATGTCGTTGTAATAAGGTTAAAACATCTGCACAAGAAAATGTTTTCCATTGTTTTGTAGCCGCGCCGCACTAAAAAGCGTTTTATTATGGTAAGAGGTACCTAGAGCAAAAACAATTAGAATTTATTGAGAAGGTGCAATTTTATCAAGTTGATTTAAAATGTTTATTAATAACTAGCGACCTTCGCTTGGAGAGTCAAGCAAAATAAAATACATTCTGTAACAAGTATTCACATCGGAAGCCCAATAATACTAAGACTTCCATCCACCTGTCTGTCACCACTCACTAGGCTGTATCTCATGAACCGTGATAGCTAGACAGTTAAAATTTTTACACATGTATTTCTGTTGCCGCTATAACAACTAAAATTTAAAATAAAATTTTGTACGGAACCTTCGGTGGGCGAGTCCGACTCGCACTTGTCCGGTTTTTTTAGAAGTTAATAATGGGTTAATTATTCTTAAAATATAGACAGACAGCCATCGCGCACTTTTTTGTAGACTTTTTTCCACCATACATTGTGTCGTTATATCTCAAATAGATTGGGCAGCGTTTCCGATTAAGTCCTGGCCAGCGTGATTTTTTCTAACTTCATTAGTAAACATCGTCATATTTCTACCAATTTAAACAAAACCTTAACAAAATATACACATAAACATTCCCAAAGAAAAACTTCATTCATAGGTGAGGTCTGGTTATCGCGAACATACAGACAGACATACGGACGCGGCGGGGGACTTTGTTTTATAAGGTGTACCTACACTACATTATATGACAAGAAATATAATTTCATATCATGTTCTCAAATTAAACTAAAAATAAAGAAGCAAGTTAAAAATTAACTTTTTTATAAATACTTACCTAATGCCAATTTCGAACATTAGTTTGACTTCCTGCCTACATACTGAACTCGATGGTTCTAATTTTTTTTTTAAATAGGTACTAGCAGGTTTTTATTTTATTTTATTGCTAACCCGCAACGTAAAAAAAAGTAGCTATTTAAAGTGCTATATAAAATACTACTTTGATAAGAAGCGTGAATACTCGTAATACCTATTGCAAGCAAAAACTACCTGCTCAAGAAAGGGTTTTCTAAACCGTTTATTTAATTTCGACTCTACGACCTCACGGAATAAGGTTAAATATGACAGAAACACGTCATGAATCTTTTGTCTATTCATTTGTAGCTGGCGTTCGTTCCTTCGCTACTATCGTCAAGGACGTGTCCCGGAGCCACGGATAAATAAGATACGTATCTTCGAATACCCGTTTATCCGTGTACACGGGTCTTAACTACACGTTTCTTAATTAAACGTGCGGAACGGGCCAGAAAACCGTTTGCGTATTATTCGGAGACGGGTATTCGAAACGTGTAAACGAAACACGGATTCGACCGCGAGCCCTAGTATCGGGTACTGGCACCCTGTCGATCACTGGTGCCAATAAGTTATGCTGTAAAGAAGCACTAAAGAATTTGTTGAAATTCAACAATCGCATTTGCAGCAGAGGTTTGTTGTACATATAATATTAAATCACAAACTAAACAAATCGAAATATTCCATTTCCTCCTGCAAGTGGAGTCCAGTCCTCTCCAAAAAGTTGGAAAACTTTCTCTGAAATTTCACGAAAAATTAACAGGAAACAAAGGAAACTTTCATCATTCGGTGAAATTAAACACGGTAGCCCTAATTAAGGAGTTATTAGAGTGACAGATGCGTTCTGCGGGCAGCGGTCAGGTCAAACTTCATCTTCAAAGGTTGCTGTCATTTTGTTCATACATAATGCGGGTTTGACCTGACCGCTGACCGCAGAACGCATCCAGTGTTGCAAATCCTTGATGCCAGCAATTTGCGAACTTCAGTGTTCGCAGTAGGCCCTCAGTCACTTAGTACTAAACAGTCGAAGTTGCAAGCAGAGGTTAGTACATAAACCTTACCATTTTTTACTTTCTTTGGCTTTTTATTTTTCTCCTCTTGAATAGTACATGATGCATCAACCAAATTCCCTTCTATGGTAATGATTTTCTTACAAGCCTTCTCTACATCATCTTTCACAATATTTTCCAAGTTAGGTTTCTCAGCATCAATTTCTACAGTTTCTTTCTTTTTCTTCGCCTTACGTGGTTTCTTACTTTCAATATTGTTAGGTAAGTTCTCTTTAACAACATCGTTTTTCCTTTTAGTTTTTTTCACTTTCTTCTCCGCCTCTTTCTTAGTGATTATGACGTCATTCTCTAAATCAATCATATAAGTGTCCGGTTCGTTTGTTTCTTTATTTTCATTGATTTTGTCTAATGTGTAAGATATTTGCCCGGTTTCGGGGTTGAGAACTGACTTGATGTCATAGTCATTATCAAATGTATGTTCTAATAAATATTCTTCTGCAACAGCATCTAAAAGAATATTTATAAAAAAAAATGTGTTGAAGTTTATGTAATGTTTTTATGTATGTCAAACATAAACTGAAACAAAAATATGTGTTTCTTACACTGTATCTTTAGTATAAACACTTGAACATAAAAATATTTAAAAATCAGTAAATGTATTTTGTTACAATAAAAAATTGGCAAATGCCCTATTTAGCCCAAGATCGGGATACGTGGCAAAAGCTTACATGAATATAATATTATCTTGTAAGTGTTAAGCATGTAACACAGGAAGGAGGGATCGAAAATAAAGGCTATTTTATTTTAATAATAAAAATAAAATAAAATTTTATTTTATTTTAAAAATAAAATAAAATTTTATTTTATTTTATTTTAACTTGAAACTGAGCCTGAGGTTTCCCTCCCCCCTCCTTAGTTTAGGTCGAACTGTCATAGACTTCAGACTGTCAAGCTATGGAATTAGTCTTGTAGAACACGGTTGGTATTTTTACTGTTTCAAATAATTATCACCAAAGTTTAATTGTTTGTTGCTAGACCTACCTATTTTGTCTTGTAAAACTGCAATAAATTTTTTTATTATTGTTGAACTTGTTGACAACTTAGGATAGTGCCATTGCGCACGAAGGGTTCCGTACCATTATGCAAAAAACGGCAAAAAAATCACTTAAATATTTACTAAATTCTGTTTTTAGTATTTGTTGTTATAGCGGCAACAGAAATACATCATCTGTGAAAATTTCAACTGTCTAACTGTCCCGTTATTACCGTTTGGGTACGGAACCCTAAAAAAATTGTGTCTAGTTAGTGCAGTCAGACTACAATACTCACTGGCTAAACATAACACAATTAGTAATTTAGGATACCAAATTAAGTAGGGGGTATCAGGCATTCAGCACAACTGAGAATTTATTGGTAAAAATATACACTTACCTTGTAAAACAACTAGTTTGTTCACTGCTTGTATTATATCATTTTTAAATGTATATGCCCTTCTCAATTTAATGCTACAATCAGTGCACATCGCATAGAGACCTGAATCCCGCCCAATCTGTTAAAAAAAACATACCCATAAAACTGAGTCATTGTTCATTCCTTAAAAAAAAGTTAAATTTATGGTATAAGAAACGGAGGCCGACTACAACTTAAAATTTAAAAAAAAAGTAGAAACTGATATTTTTTTACCATATTAACAGCAGAAACACTTCAGAATATGATTTTCCTTGTGAATTGTAAAAAGCAGACACACCTATAACTCTAAAGCTGTAATAACAAAGGAGATACAATTCGTAATGGAATTTTTAATTACCTCAACGCTGAAACAGTTTTTAATGACTTCAACGTACAATTCCTCTTTGTCATTGCAGATGTTATAAGTGGTGAAGATGTTCAAGTTGCCGCCGGCTTTTGAGCAAACGAAACACTTTTCTTCTGCTTCAGTAGCCATTACTACTATCAGAAGTATATTACAAACACCTCCTTATTCGCCACTCACTTATTGTACAAATATAATAGTATTTCCCATTATTTTTTATCGTACACCGCTTCAGTCAGCGCTTTTTTTTATTTATTGTATCGCGGATAGGATAGCGTTTATCGAGAAGAAATGTCAATGTCACGGCTTTCAACTGTAAAACTTTTTTTATAGCATAGACTATCTAAATGCTCTATAAATAAAGTATGTTACACATGACATTTTCACAGTAATAAAAATTGAAATGTGAAATGTTTAAACTTATTTATTTTTATTTTATTTTTATTTCATACATGGAAAACCAACAGCTATAAACATTTTTAAAGCTACAATAGAATTACAGAGCCAATTACAGGTTCTCACTTATAAAAATTAAATATACAAAAATCAAATATAACTAAAATTCAGTTCAACACACAAGTACCGACAGCACAAGCCAAGGTTAGTGTGTACTGCCAGCTGCAAAACCGCATAGACACATCAGGAATGGAATTCATTCATATTCATAAAGTAACCATGCACTTCAACCGCTGACTGCACAAAACTTTAAAGATTAAACAAAAAATAAATAAAAAAACAAAAAGCAAATACACCTATAAAGGACAACTTTAGTAAGCCGAGCCCGAACCTGCGCTAGAAGTATCACCCATATAAAATGCAATTAATTTCTTTCTTATTACAGATATGCTATCATTGAATATATCGAAGTCTAAATTAAGCAAAACTTTATTTAAAGTCTTGCCTGCCCTGCACAAAAAACTGTTTTTTCTATATTTAGTATTATACTGTTATAAACACTAGACATTAAAACACCATTGCAAAGTATCCAATGCTCATGTAGTAAGTACTTTCATTCATGAGTTTTAGATTTGTGCACATTAAGTGTTTATAATTTGGTTATTGTGTAATGAGCCTAAATACTCAAAGGACTCGCATCCAGCCTGTAATTGTTCCATAAAAAAAAACAAAAACCGACCGTCTTTTGTCAAAACAAATTCAAATCATACAGACATGGCCTTTTTTGTTTTCTGATAAATTATTATAAAACATGGAGGAGCCCGACTTTGTAGGTTGCGTTAGTTGCATGAGCACTACCGATTTATACGACCTATTTGCTGCTTATTCCGATAATGTGGAAACTTACGCAAAAATGTTTGAAACCTGCTTCGACTTGAAGGTAACAATTTATTTTTAAATCTTTTTATTTCAAGTTTATTTTGATCTCAAGTCATACAACATGTACACAAGTTGCTGTTTTAAACATAAATATCATGTTTCACACTTAATACTATAGTGATTCCACACTAGGACCTAAGTTTTAAAGTTGTAAGATATCAATTTGTTTTTTAGGTGGTGAATATATCTAAATATATTTGTGCAGTATGTTCTCAAAAGTTGGAAGAAGCAGTAGTTTTCAAAGAACAGACTTTAAAGAATATTTCCATGTTGCAGACTATAAAAGGTAAAATAAATAATAAATAATTTAAACAAATAAAAGGTGAAACTATTAACACTTTGCAAAGGCTTTGGTACTACTAGTTCCAGTTTTACATTTTAGATTTCTGACTATACCAGCCACTAGCATGATGGTTGATCAACATACTTGGATTAGGTATCAATCTTTAAATGCCAAATACTATAATTTTCACCCAGGCTTTGAAATAGGTATTTAATTAATATTGAACTATGTATTTTTTGGGTTCATTGGTTATTAGTGCCAAGATGCAAGTTGAAGAATGTTTCCAAAGGTTCAGAAAAGAGAAATAAAGTCTCCAGTCTGTGAAGGAGGCTCTAAACATTCCATTTGCCAAAATTCACAAATCAGGAAAGATTACATTAGCACATCAGAAGTTATTTGCTCCTTTAGATTCCATGTGTGTTAGAAAGAAGAGAGAAAGAAAGAAAATACATTTATTTAACGCCACAACAGATTACATATATGAAAAAAAGGAAACATACAGACAAAAAACATTGGACGCTAAAGTAGGACCCCACTCAGCATAATGCCGCGGTAATCCGTTAGCTTCTTAAACATTTTGAAAATACAAGTCATAGCACCCTTCTACAGAGGTTGGACCTAGGTAATCTAAAAAATAGTCTAAGAATACCATTACCCAAATATATTTTCTCAGATGAGGAATACCTAGATGAGTCGATACTGGAAGAGGCAGATGCGCCCGAGGAGGTGGAGTTCCAGGAAGCAGCCTCCGGACAAAACTTGGAAGCCGGTGATGAAAATGAAATGGATGGTAAGATAATATTTGTATTGACACTTCTGTAAACTGAAAAGCAATTTTGCAAAAGGAGTAGTTTATTTTATACTATTTTGTTCAATACAAGTGAGCAATATAGTTTTTATTGAAATGTGACTTTATTTACTCCTTTGGAATATGTTCTTAAATTTTATGAAGTCGACATTAACCTTAAAACCTTGCGCCCGATACGCCTGCCGCCTTGTTAGTAACTAGTAGCGGCACTTGACAATTAAAGACATACAAGAAAAGGCCTCCAATAAGTTGGAGTAAAAGTCGATCCGCTGGATTCAGCCAAACACAAACATTGTCTGTATGTCATTATCTAGATCTTTGGAGGAGCCTTATGTGGACCAGTGGGCGTGTTTCATCTAATATGATAATAATGATAATTTTTAGGGTTCCGTACCCAAAGGGTAAAAACGGGACCCTATTACTAAGACTCCTTTGTCCGTCTGTCTGTCACAAGACTGTATCTCATTAACCGTGATAGCTAGACAGTTAAAATTGTCACAGATGATGTATTTCTGTTGCCGCTATAACAACAAATACTAAAAAGTACGGAACCCTCGGTGGGCGAGTCCGAGTCGCACTTACTGGCCGGTTTTATAAATTATCAACCACAGAAATTTTAAATGATGCTACTTATGAATGGTAATTGGTGTGCATAAATAAGCATTTTTTAAAATATATTTTCTCTTATCCCTCCACCTCCATTCCCACTCTACCCAGTCCTCCCCCCTTATCCCCTTTGCCCCCGCAGGAGAGCTAGACGAGCAATACGCCATCCAGGCCCTGGACGAGACCACGTGCATCTACTGCGATCTGACGCTGTCTGATGCTGCCGAGGTAACTGAATGTTGCACCACTCTACCTTTCCTCCCTCTCAAACTGTCCCCACGCAGGAGAGCTAGACGAGCAATACGCCATCCAGGCCCTGGACGAGACCACGTGCATCTACTGCGATCTGACGCTGTCTGATGCTGCCGAGGTAACTGTTGCACCACTCTACCTTTCCTCCCTCTCACCTTTCCCCACGCAGGAGAGCTAGACGAGCAATACGCCATCCAGGCCCTGGACGAGACCACGTGCATCTACTGCGATCTGACTCTGTCTGATGCTGGCGAGGTAACTGTTCCACCACTCTACCTTTCCTCCTACTCCGTGCTTTCCTCCCTCTCACCTTTCCCCCGTAGGAGAGCTAGACGAGCAATACGCTATCCAGGCCCTGGACGAGACCACGTGCATCTACTGCGATCTGACGCTGTCTTGATGCTGCCTAGGTAACTGTTCCACCACTCTACCCAGTCCTCCCACCTTTACCCCCGCAGGAGAGCTAGACGAGCAATACGCCATCCAGGCCCTGGACGAGACCACTTGCATCTACTGCGATCTGACGCTGTCTTGATGCTGCTTAGGTAACTGTCCTGTTCCCCCACTCTACCTTTCCTCCCTCTCACCTTTCCCCACGCAGGAGAGCTAGACGAGCAATACACCATCCAGGCCCTGGACGAGACCACGTGCATCTACTGCGATCTGACGTTGTCTGATGCTGCCGAGGTAACTGTCCTGTTCCCCCACTCTACCTTTCCTCCCTCTCACCTTTCCCCACGCAGGAGAGCTAGACGAGCAATACACCATCCAGGCCCTGGACGAGACCACGTGCATCTACTGCGATCTGACGCTGTCTGATGCTGCCTAGGTAACTGTTCCACCACTCTACCTTGTTTCTTTCCTATTTGAATCATGTGTTTTGTCCTATATGAATCTATGTTCAAGTTAGTCACGCTTAGTCTTCCTAATAAAAGTTTTCCAACCAGCAACCACTGCTCTAAGTTACTCTCCTGGGCAGGTAGAAGAGCACGTTCGCGCCGTACACGGCCTAGAGCCCCGCACGGGGCTCCGGCTGCAAGAGTGCAACATGTGCGGCGCCACGCTCACACACGATGTTTTGGACCACATCAACAGGTATTCTGCCTACAAATACCGTAAAACACCCTAATCTCACCTGTCAAGCCAAACTTCGCCTAAAATAAAAATATTCCTATATCTACTAAAATTAGTATCAAACTTGACTTGATTAAAGAGGTATCTATTGGGTAATTTATTTGAGGCAACACTGCTGTTACTTTTTTGTGTCTACCTGCAGCTTGTTCACTTTTAGAGTGTCTTAAAGAGTGTTAGGTGTGGTAATAAAAATAAACTATTCACGGCCGCAAACATTTTCAACACAAACGGAGCACGTTTCCAAAAGCAAATCCTTGAAATTCTAGCTGAGACAACTTAACTTCCTTGTGTAGCTTGTTTCTCTAGTGTGCGTTAAGTTTACTGTAGCATTAAGTACCTTACCTATATTATGTATAGTTCTTAGTGAGAGCGTTTTAGGAGGTAGGTGCACATGTTTTGAACTGTATCTTATCATTTGCTATTATTGTAAGTACTTACTTCTGTTGTTTCTCCAATAAAGAAAATAAAAATAAAATAAAATAAAATACAACGTATAGACACGTGCGCGTTGTAATATACAGAGCTTTATGACAGACGGCACACCGCTTGCGTGACGTGTGCTTACCGTCCGTACGTGAAGTCATCCAACATTTTAGCGCACGCGCCCCATGCACGTCTAGATACGCACGCGCAGCCTGTGTGCTCTGGCCTTTAGGCGTAATTCTCACGAGCGCTTCTTCAACGCGCGTTAAAAAAGCATTTGAATGACACAAATGGAAACATGTGTATTTGTTCACACGATGGCGGTAGCGCTTTTTATCAAGCGTTGTTGGATTTGCAGATTCAAGCGCTTTTTTAACGTGCGTTGAAAAAGCGCTCGTGTATGGTCACTTAGTGTCGGACACGGCGCGGTTTTGCAGCGCGATTTCGACGCAAAGCTTCACACACAGGATTTCATAGTTTCACAGTTATAACGGATAATTTGAACATTGTAATTGTCTCTTTTTCATTTACTTTTTTAAGAAAATGTTTATTTGATGACAAAAAACACTAACGGGACTTTGATAAATGCGTATCGTTTTCTAAATATTCTTCCCTTCATAGATGCCACGGAGCGAGCTCGGGAGATAGCCGCCGCTATCCATGTCACTTCTGCGACAATGTGTATACGAGTAGGAAAGCCTGCTACACACACCTTCGGATGAAACACGGTTGTGAGTAACCTATTCAGCTATTAAGTCCAGTCCAGACGGTACAACCCAATCTGATTAAATTGTCTGATTAAATTAAATTGGCTCCACGATCCCAGTTGATTCGATAGTAACATTATGACCGAATGTAGCATCGGTATATCCGGTTCGAAGGACCATTTAATGTAGCAGTCACGATTATTAGCAGTAGCACGGTAAACAGCAGTTGCAGTTAAGATATAGTATATTGTAAGTAACGTAATGTCACAGATTATATGTAATATACAGTTAACCCATAAATACATATTGTTGCCAAATGTATACAAAGCATTAGACAGCTCACAAATTCCTAGATGCTACATCCAAATAACTAAATAAAAACATTTTTTCCAACCAAAAATAAAAAATCATGCATTTAAGGGTTAATATAATATTGTCTTCGGTTACCGCGATAGTTACTCATGAAATAAAACTATGAAAACGGATTAGAACGGAACGGACGGGGACTCAGACCCGTTGACCACGAACGCTGTAAAGGGTTCGAAACGTCGGGATGTATTATAAATTCAATATACGCGATATAATCCGTTTTCAGTTTTATTTTACAGTTAATATGTTGACTCTCGTTCTCAAGAATCTGCATCTATATTGATGCCTTGCCTGTATGGTAGTTTTATACGCATGAATTGCTGATTATTTTGCTTCCGCCGTTAGAGTTACTACTCGTATTCGGCAAGACGTGAATACGTGCGACTCTAATAAATAAATAAATATTATAGGGACATTCTTACACAAATTGACTAAGTCCCACGGTAAGGTAAGCTCAAGAAGGTTTGTGTTGTGGGTACTCAGACAACGATATATATAATATAAATACTTAAATACATAGAAAACATCCATGACTCAGGAACAAATATCTGTGCTCATCACACAAATAAATGCCCTTACCGGGATTCAAACCCAGGACCATCGGTTTCACAGGCAGGGTCACTAGGTCACTACCCACTAGGCCAGACCCAGGGGTGTAGCTAGAGGATATGGCGCCCGGGGCAGTCACCCCAAATTTGCGCCCCCTGACGACTGACAAGTTTCCCTGCTGCTGCCTTTTGCCTATTTTGGCGCCCCCCCTTGGATGGCGCCCGGGGCACTTGCCGCCTCTGCCCCCCCCCCCCCCCCCCCTAGTTACGCCACTGGCCAGACCAGTCGTCATGCAGATTATAATCACGTCTGATATACGTGCAACTAACTAAAAGCCCAAAACACGTGTACAGTGTACAACCGATCAAATGGAGGTGCAGTGGACGCAAAATTCCGTTATTGACGCTAGCAAGTGCGTTTGGAAAAAATATTTTTTAAATTTCGTCCCTTCGAAAAACATCATAGATCTAAAATTTTATTTCTGATCAAATTATCTCAGTGTTTTCATAACGCGCCGATTTAATCGTGCCGCCCACATTTTCACAACTCAGTGTCAAGTTCAACCGATTTGATATATTTTTTGGCAAACCCACTCAGCTCTTTGTCAGTAGAAAAAGGCGCAAAATTAAAATTTTCTTTGGGAGACCATCCCTTCGCGCTTACATTTTTAACTTTGCGTTTTAATTTGCTTCAGTGAAACTCAGCAACGACCAAACACCTAAATACACGCCCCGGGAACGCAAGAAATGCCACATCTGCGATCGCGACTTCAGTCAGAAGCAGATCTTGAATAAGCATCTCTGGAAAGTTCATGGCTACGAGGTGAGTATTTCAATTTCAATACTATAGCAACGGAGCTATTAAATAACATATACGCAGTTTAACGTTTATAAAGTTTATTAAGGGTTAAACACAGTCCACAGAAGATAGTCAGTACAGTACGGAAGAAAGAAAATAGCACAGGACACCATAGAAGAAGAAATACAGAAAAGTACATGTAAAACGTATTTAAAACATAAGCGAGAGCGATTGGCCTGCGCGCGGCCTTCCGGCGTCGTGTAGCGGATTCGACTGATCTGGCAAGAAAAACCGGGAGCGCACGAATGCGCCCGAAGATGTGCCGTTACTTTTAAGTACATCGCTCGGCTAATATAATATGTGTTGCTACAATACTTTATTGATAAAATAAAAATTTACATGTCAGGTTATAATGCTTAATGCTAAGGCTTATAATAAACTAGCGACCCGCCCCGGCTTCGCACGGATAGTTCAACTAATTTACACAAAATCTTTACAAATTATACATATAAACCCTCCTCTTGAATCAGTTTATCTATTTAAAAAAAACCGCATCAAAATCCGTTGTGTAGTTTTAAAGATCTAAGCATACATAGGGACAGACGGACGGACAGACAGCGGAAAGCGACTTTGTTTTATGCTATGTAGTGATATTAGATTACATAATTGGACAGGCAAGGCTGAGCCAGCGAACCAGTTGTTTTTTTTTTGTTTTTTGTTTGATAAATATAAATTATTAAATATATAGTTTTGTCTATTAGACCCCTTAACCCTATTAGACAGTTATAAACAGATAATAGTTATTTACGGTACAAGTGCGAAATTCGCAACGAGTTAATTTATTTTGCTATTGATATTTGATGATGATTTTTATCTGTATTGACATTTGTATATAATAGTTGACGATCATAATATAAATTCGTATAGCGTATTAGCTTAAAATAATTTATAATGTAATTTAATATTATGAAATAAATAAATCTAAATAATTGAAAACTTATACATACTTACTTATTATTGAATACAGGTGGAAAAACGAAAAGCCTTCCTATGCCCTCTATGTCCAAATCGTGTGAGCTACGGCGCTCAGTTCAGCCGACACCTACTCACAGAACACCGTGTGAGGGAACACGTGGAAAGGTTACATCTACATTCCATGGATGGTAAGTACTCTAAGCAGATTAAAAAACCGGACAAGTGCGAGTCGGACTCGCGTACGAAGGGTTCCTTACCATTCCGTTGTATCGAGCAAAAAACGACAAAACACCGGACAAGTGCGAGTCTGACTCGCCCACCTAAGGTCTGTTTTTTTATTCCGTAGACTAAAATGACGTTTCATGTGTAAGACATGACATTTCTTAGTACCACATGAAAATGTCATTTTAGTCTACGGAATAAAAAAACAGAATATAGTCTCGTCTGTCTGTCACCAGGCTGTATCTCATCAACCGTGATAGTTAGACAGTTGAAATTTTCACAGATGTATTTCTGTTGCCGCTATAACAACAAATACTAAAAAGTACAGAACCCTCGGTGGGCGAGTCCGACTCGCACTTGTCCGGTTTTTTTTACTAATCCTAAAACTCTTTCCAGAGTTCATGTTATTCAAAAGCGCCATTCAAGAGGAGACCAAGTATCGCTTCCGAAAAACAACTGCCAGCAAACAGACAATAGAGGGCGTGCGCTCGCATTATATGTGCAGCCAATCAGGCGTCTATGTATGTCAGGTAACTATTTTTTATTATTGTATGATAAATACTCTTTATTTACATACAAGATATATACAGTGGTAATACGTAAACGAAATTAATAACTAGCTTAAATCTAAAATAGGCCCTTGAGGCATTGTACCAAGGATGCTGGCGGCATTTCCTCGCTGTATCGCAATGCTGATACGTTGTGCGAGGAAGCCGCCAGCTCTTCGGTCACCAGTTACGTCAACCAGACGCTTCGCGATTTCTGCAAACACGATTTCTGTAACTATTTATTTATTTTATTTACTCTGCTTGGGGCACGCCACTACCACAATTTGAGGTTCTATCGCGAAACAAGAAAATCGAAATTTCGTTATCTAACATCTCTGTCATTTGCGTATTCGAGCGATAAAGAGGCAGATAGTGAAATTTCGGATTCGCGTTTCCCGGTAGGTCTCCTGTAAACAAACCGCCATGATGCATTAATGTCTTTTATTATCTCTGAAAACTTGTCAAAAAACTGTTAAAGGCACACAGTATGTATAAGTTACCCTATGGTTTACTAAACGGGCTAGTGCTGCACTCTGGTGGCAGAATATTGCAGTAATACTCCCTATTACAACACGATATCTAAACTTAATTAAACCAGTAAGGTTTGTCTCGATACTCCATCCGCAGTAGATTTTATACAACAATAAAAAATATTTTTTCTACTCTTCGACTGTAATGGTTGAATTAAGATTTCGTATACCGAACTGTAATTGGGTACTTATCATAAATGGGCTCCCAACTCAACTATAATATTCATTTCGAAACGGTTTAGTCAACTATAATAAATTTCACCAATAACGTGGAAAAGACATCAACGCGTGACTATTTCATGAATAATAACTATTCATATATGTAATTAAAAATATGGTTAGAGGTAAATTAAGTCACCGGGACTCGATGGGCCCCAGCATTGACACCTGCAGGTCGCATTTTTATCACCTGTCACCATGCCTGTTACGTTCTAACAAGTATGTAAGTGGGAAAGTGACAGGCATAGTGACAAGCGATAAAAATGAAAATGCTGACACCGCTGCAGCATGCTGGTGCGCATTTACCTAGCCTAGGTTCTTAAATTATTTTATACCCTATGTCTAAAACACTCGTACCTACCCGATGACCTCATGCGCACCACTGTTACAATTATTAAAAAAAAAACCGGTGAAAAAAAAACGTAGGTATTATATATATTTGTTATACTGTTACTTCAAATTTTTATCTTATTTTATTTATTTTCGCCCTCTTTTATAAATTTATTGACTTTCCTCTAGTCTATTGTACGCAGTGCTATATTTGTCTACCGTTCTTCATCAATTCTCATCTACTCAAAGGTTAACTGGAAGAAATCCCTTAAAGGGATAAGTTCGCCTTTGTACTGCCTATTTCTGTGCCATATTTGTGTTCTATGTCTTTGTACAATAAAGAGTTTATACATACATACATAAATAAATGTTTTTTTTTTAAATAAACGCGCTATTTTATAGACCAGCCATTCTCAAAGTATACCACACGGACCCCTAGGACTCCGCAAAGACTCTGTTGGGGCTCCGCGAGAATACTTGTAATAATAAGAAAAAAAAAACAGCCCTTATATCTGGTCCACAATAACATACGAATATTTTTCTATTTGGGTCTCCGTCATATTTTTTCGCTTTCCAAAAGGGTTCCGTCGCCAAAAAAGTCTGACAATGGTTTTTAATTATAATTGCAAAGTCTGTGCAGAGTTAGCTTGGTCCGCCATTTTGCAGTTTCTGCAAGTCAAGCCTGAAAGGCTTTCCTCCAACATTCAAAACACTTGGTTACAGGGTAAAGGCAAGCGTCCGGCACCGGAGCGCCAAATCTACAAGACGGGCAAAGCGTGCCCCGCGCACATGATCGTGACCGAAACCACCGAGGGCGTGCTCGTCACCTTCCACAAGACACACGTCGGGCATGGCCGTGAGTTACACGCATACATACATACAAGTTGTAAACGGCACTATGCCTTCTGGTAAAAGTGTGTAAAAATTACTCAACGCTTTCCAGCTTACCCATACTACCAGCCCCGCGAGACCAAGAAACCCAAAACGGAGACCATCTCAACCCTCCCGCCGGCACTATGCCTTCTGGTAAAAATGTGTTAAAATTACAACCCTTTCCAGCTTGCCCATACTACCAGCCCCGCGAGACCAAGAAACCCAAAACGGAGACCATCTCAACCCTCCCGCCGGAGCCGGATCCGGAACCGGAGCTAGAGACCGCTGGATTCGACGCCGCGTGGATCTGCGACTCGTGCGGCATGGCGTTCATGGACGCCAGCGAGTTTAGGGAGCATGTCGCCACGCACGGACTAGTGCTGTTCCCGTGTCAATACTGTGAGAGTGTAAGTCTTAATTCCTTATTATTCATGGCAGCCTGGTACTAAAGACGTGTGAAGACAGTTAGAATAGAAGGGTTTATGACTTCCGCCCTAGGTCCCATTCTCACGAGAGCTTTTTCAACGCGCGTTAAAAAAGCGTTTTCACCTCAGCAGCTCGAACAAGCCTATTTTCGTCACTTCCTGGAGTGAGGAAAGTGCGACTTTCCTCACTCCAAGGAGTGAAGAGAGTGTGACTTTCCTCAACCTCACAACACAAACAAACAAATTAGCTTTTTAATTTAGTGAAGGCCATGAACTGCTACTTCATACTTTTATTACAATTTTTTTTTCTCTGTATTATTCTGTGTAATTCGAAATCTACTGAGGTGAAAAATTATGTGTGCAACACGAGAGCAAAGTTATTTTACATCTCGTTTCTCGGGTCTCAAAATAAACGCTCGCAAGAAAAACCAACTTTCCTCTCTTGTTGCACAAATAACTATTGAATGACACAAATGACCATGTATGTGTTCACACCAGGGCGGTTTTTAAACGCGGCGCTTTTTTATCGAGCACTGTTCTATTTTCGGCGTTGAGCGTTGACCGTTAATTGAATTGAGCATACAGAACTCCGTGTATGTGTTCTCACAAGCGTTAAAAAAAACCGGCCAAGTGCGAGTCGGACTCACACACGAAGAGTTCCGTAACTTCCGTACCATTAACTATAAAAACGGTCACCCATCCAAGTACTGACCCCGCCCGACGTTGCTTAATTTCGGTCAAAAATCACGTTTGCTGTATGGGAGCCCCACTTAAATCTTTATTTTATTCTGTTTTTAGTATTTGTTGTTATAGCGGCAACCCAAATACATCTGTGAAAATTTCAGCTGTCTAGCTATCACAGATCACGAGATACAGCCTGGTGACAGACGGACAGCGGTCTTAGTATTAGGGTCCCGTTTTTACCCTTTGGGTACGGAACCCTAATAATAGGTGCCAATCTGCCAATAACTAATCGTATATATAATCGGTTTGTTTTTTTACAGGTATTTCAAAATCTGGAAGCCTGGTCTCGTCACCTGAGGATCGAACATAACGTCTTGTTATTCTGAGTTGAAAATTATGTTTAGAATAAGAGTATTGGTTTTATTTTGTTACATGCACGAGTTGTTTTGTTAAGTTTTTATGTCACTAAATATTAAAACTATTTGTTATCAAATAAATTTAATAAATAAATAAAATATCGTATTGTTTTTAGGAGATAAGATTTAGTGCTGTTGTAAAAAGAGCACACCATTCTTCATTACAATGAGGATATAATTAGATAGAGCGGTACTGTCATAGTAAATTTTGTAACCGCTGTAAATTCACTGCCATCTATTGACATACTTTAAAACTAAAAATGAAGATTTAAAAAAATACGTTAAAATGTATTTAAATATGAATAAATTATTTTTTTATTTGCATTAATTATTTTTATATGATTTTGACCCACGTTCTTTCACTGGTATGCGTTAAAATTATAAATAACAAACGAAACAGTCAACGCCCTCTATACGAGTGTAGGCCAAAACTAGTGGCGCCATCTGATCGAGAATCAAATTTTCGTGATTTTCGAGGCACGTTTTTTCCTTAGACTGTATCCATCTATTACGGAGTTATATCTATCTTTGATTATAACAAGCTTGTTATTAACTGGCAAAGTCATGATCGAAGGCGACATGAAAGCGCCTACTACAAGTTATCAAGTTAAGTTACATCATTTCGAAGTTTGTGCAGCTCATATAATTAGAATCAAACTTTACTTACAGGTAAGTTCGTTTAATTCCTAATTATGGTACCATCGAGCTGATCTGACGATGGAGACAGGAGGTGGCCATAGGAACTCTGTGATAAAACACCGCAACCTAATTGTGTTTGTGATTTTTAGAATTGTCTCGATGAGTATTAGTTACCCGTGGAAAGAAAAGTACAGTCAGCGATAAAAGCTTGTACAAAAAATGATATTTTTGCCAAAAACTTATTTCGGTATTATTATGAATGACTGTCCCTCTCTAACGCATGGTGCCTATGACGCGCTCTCTTTCTCGCTCACTAGATTGTGCCTTTAATGACTGCTCGAAGCAGCTGCGTGACCTGTGGGCCGAGCGCGCCCAAATAATTGAGTCAAATAAGTACCACTCTCAAAAGAATGGACATAGTATATACAAGTAGTTAGACATGAAACCGAGCGACCAGGGGTAAGAGTAAGACATATTCATGTATTGACAGTTTCTCTTTCACTTATAAATTTCGGTATTTCACCATCGCCTCCTTGCTATGATGCCATAACATAACCCGACCATGAAAAACTGCCCGGTCGGTGATAAAGACAAAGCATGGCACTATTTTCTCTTTCCTCTTATAGGAATCGCAATAAGACTATCTTTCTCTATCAAAGAGTGTCAGGCCCTCCGAGACTGACAGAAAAACATACAAATAATAATAAGACGATTATTGTTAATTGAGCATTTATTAATCAATCTACATTTTTAGGCCTCAGTCAACAAAAACGCTATAAGTACATAAATAAAGCTCCTATCACATGAAATTATGGAAATACCTACCGTATGAGGGCCTTCTTCTAACAATCTGTAGTAGGTACTTTACCTATATCGATGTCTAAAAAGTCTGAATGTTAAAAAGCCCTCGCTAAAATACATACTAGTTTGTGCAGAAAAGAGTCTCAGAATGAGTTGGTTCTCATTAGGGAATGCAAACCGGTTTTTATTTGTATGAAATTTCGGTTAATAACCGGTTTTTCCATACAATTAAAAACCGGTTTGCATTTCCTATTTCCCATATATATCACGACTTCTCTTTACGCACAGACTACAATATATCACTCGATTAAAAAAGGTTTTCTAATTAAAAATTACCATTTTTAAAATCTTCGCTTTGATGTTTTCAAACGCCGCTCTCGACGAAATTTCATACATTTTCATACAGGGTGGCCAAAAAATAAGTGCGTTACCAGGGAGCTTTTGGGATTATACTGAGCAACTTTTACTTTGGGACCAACCACGAAATCGCGAAAAAATTCACCATCCCATAGAAAACGGAACAGCCAAAATGTATGAAACAGCTAAAATTTTTTCGCGATTTCGGGGTTGGTTGATAAAAGTTGCTCAGTAAAATCCCTGTTGGCGCAAGATAAGTACCAGCGAAGACCAGTTGACGTCACATGACGTCACACACATACGTCACGGCTTCCCGTTCGGCGTCGGCGCGTACCTACAGTTAGGCCCCATTCGCACGAGCTTAAAAAGCGTTGCGTGTGTGACGCACCTATAAGTAAAAGCGAGAAAGCGATATCTCTTTCTCGCTCTTATGGATGCGTCACACACGCAACGCTTTTTAAGCTCTCGTGCGAATGGGACCTTAGACTGCACCATACAGCCGAAGCGGCTACACATCAATTATTTTACATAGATTTATCGAGTACCTAGACGTTAGTTGTACCTATTACTCCTATTAGTTATTAAGTTAATTAAAAGAAGATTAGTACCATCCTGGAGTTCCTTCATTCTTCATCAGAAGAGCTTAATTGAGGAGTACATCGGACAATCCCAAAACCTCCCTGGCAACGGGAATGCACTTATTTTTTGACCTTGTAGAATTTTGGGTCTTATATCAGTTATATCATAGGTATACTTCATTTGATTTACGTCTATCTATACAATTTACAATTTTATCAAAACAAAATATATAATATTTAGATGATATTAGTAATTCGTAGTAATAGTTAGTCAAATTACAGTTTTTCGATTTAGTCAACTGTACATAACATCTATGAAAAAATATACATTTTAAAAATCTAACAGCGTTTAGTTTCTATGCTAATTGTGGATGGACAATTTACAAGCAATTTTAAATGTTATTGTCCCCGGCAAAGTAGAAGCTATAAGACAATTACCATTACACATATACAAGTTGATTTTATTGTCCAGCAGTAATCAAGAGATGAATATACAGGGCATACTGAAGAACCTTAAGGGCCCTCCACACTCATGCGCGAATCACGGCGTTCGCGGCTTCGCGCCTTGATTCGCGCATGAGTGTGGAGGGACCTTTAAAGGTGGAGGTACGCGCCGCGACAGAGACAAGCGACCGAGACAGAATAAGACAGCGACCGGAGACCGCGACGCGTCACTTGACGGTAGGCAACATGTAAGCGACAGTTCGCGAGCGAGACAGAGACAGAGCGTCTCCTATCTCTGTCCCTTGTCTCAGCGCGAACTGTCGATTATATGTTGCCTACCGTCGCGGTCTTCTGTCTCGGTCGCTTGTCTCTGTCGCGGCGACCTTTACCGTGAGGTTAACCTGGAAAATACATTTAAAACACTGTATTTCGGGATTTCAGTTGCCCAGTATAGCCATACTCAGTCGGCTAGACATATCAAAATTATTTTGACAAAATCACCTGTATAGAGTTGATAGGTATGATTAACCTACCTACACTGCCAGAGACAATATTACGACTAAATAACTACGTAATATAGTACATTAAAATCACAATTTTCAAAATATTACTGTTACTGTAACACTATGGTAACATTGTCTGCCCGCTACAAATGTGGGTTTCTGTGATATTACTCTGTGTATCGGAGTGAGAGAAACGAAAGAACCCTCATATGAGTAAAATCACAAGCAAAGTATTAGCGGTCATCAAACATCAGAAACTTGTCAGCTTTCGAGGCCACAATCCTCTTTTTACTGACTATAAAATATGACCTTGAGGATTTCACTAGCAGACTTCATGTGAAGGTTTCTAAGGTTATATAGTGACGAACGATGTTATCACGGCAAATCGAACCTTAAGCGTTTGTGCATAAGCCTTAGAATACATTTTCATAATTGAGTGCGAGTATCTAAAATCCCTAAAATTTATCGAAGAGTAAAATCTTATAACATTTTATTTGATCCACAAATATTATCACTAATAGTAAAGCTGTTCATTTAACATGAGAAATGAGTTAAAAACACACCTTTCCCCATAAAGAACCCAAATAATTTTTAAGCAAAAAAATTTAATAATTTTTGCCAAGTTGTCACTGCCACGAATACAGAAATTTTATAGGAAATTTTAGCAGGAAAACACTGTTAAAACTGTTTGGATTCGTACTGCGTACACAGTGCTGGCCCGAGTCATTGATCAGGGTAGAACGAAATCGGGTTCTGGCGCCCTTCGCAAAAACGAACCGTATTTTGGGCCCCCCTTGCCATCCGGCGCCTAGAGCGGCCGCTCCACTCGCTCTACCCTAGATCCGGCCCTGTGCGTACATATATGAAATAAAGTTTTAATAAATGATATATGATTAAAAAAAATTAATTGAATTGAATATGAAATTTTGTATGTCTTACGAATACTCTTACAGTTGCGTAACGTAACTCATTCTCTCATGATAATCAAACTACATATTGGTTAAAATTCATTGCTCAATAAGACTTATTACTACTATTCTAAATAACGCAAAAAAAAAACAATTAAAAAGAAAGCATATTCGTCTCATTTATAAACATGCCATTATGTTTAAAATATTAATGGCAGATTTCATTTCTACTTGAAATATTAAATCGAAAACATTAAATATATACATTTTTTACACAAATTAGTTTAGTGGTGAGAATTTTCCTTGTAGTTACAAAAACCGTCAACTACACAGTCAATGACTAGATTTTAAAAGACAATAATATACAGTAGTGGCAAATCATCTATCATATTTTTTCAGATACATTTGCATATTTTTTTATTAATTTCTCAAAAACGGCTAGAGATTTCGATGAAATTTACAATATAGCGGCGTATGAAAACGACAATTTGATTAAACTGGGGTACATTTTTAAAAATAATTATTGTTGGTATGATTCGCTGTTTTCAAATAAGAATTTCAACATTAACTGGTGCGTGTGAAGTATCCAATCCGCATTGTGCTAAAGTGGCTGCCTATGTTGACACGTGCAGTGGGACGTAAGTATATATAGATGGTCGTGATGATGATACAATTACTGTTTACATGATATAAAGACTAGTAGGGTAGTAGGGTTTCTGCTCGAGAATTCTCGAGGCGAGAAATCTCGAGAAATTTGTCCTCTGTCGAGACGGGAAAAAAGCTCAATACCTCGAGAACACGAAAAATAAATCTTGTGATAAGTAAATAGAAAACACGCGTATAACACGTGATGTGTCCATAGTGTATTTCTTTAGATAAGTAAACAAAGTTTTTTTTTTACATTTTCAGGTACTTAAAACATTTTTTTAGTTAACCAACCAAATAAAAAACTGCCTTGATCCGTCCCCTATCGTTCTGGCTTCAATCGATTTTGATGTTTTGAAACTTTTGAAATTCTACCCTCAAATGTCTAAAGAATTCGTCTCTCTATAGGTACTCCGTTTTTTTTTGCATTAGAAAAAAGATAAACAATCTTGACGTGCCTATTTATCGAAAACCGCTTTTAAACAATTAGTAACTATTACTTATGAAAGCAAAATAATGTAAATGATCGTATATGATTTATTTTAACTGTTATATATTTGCCGTGACTTATTTTTCGTTTTTTTTTTTTCAATAAAAAGATACGTCAAGAAAGCTTATCTTCTTTCTAATGCTAGAAAACGAATTATAGGGCCATGGCCCATGGCCATGTAATAGAAACAAAACGAAATTACTATTGATAAATCAATACTAATTTCGCGTATTTTCGCAATACCTGCCTGCGAAAAAATAACAATATGATTATATGATAGATTTTTTGCCGCTACTGTAAATATGATATTGCGTCTATAGTAGTTATTAGGACCGTCATAGTTAGGTTTCACAGGAAAAATCACCTAGTATTAGTCATAGATATGATATAATATTTTTATGAGAACTTAAAGAGGCGTAATCTTATGATATCGATTGGCTGACATCTGAAGAAAAAAAAAATCGAATTAAATATGTCATTGGTAGAGAGAAACATCGTCTATGAAATAACTACTAGAAGAAACTATAGTTACAGTCAGCGTTGATGAACTATAGGGGGCAGCACAGGAGCCGCCAGATTTTTGGCGCAAGGCGTAAATGTGAAGTTTATGCTTCCGATGTAGCCCACGAGATGGCAGAACCTACTATGCACAAGAAAAAATTACGAGAACGGTAGATGGTAGCACTTGCTTTGGCGATGTACATGTTTGTTTCCGATTCAGGCCACAAGATGGCAGATCCTCCAACGCGCAAGGTCCCTATAGTGGCGGATGAAAACGCTCCAAAGTATCTGCCAATCTGGAATCCTTTTTCAGTCTTAACACTAGTTAAGACGAAAGTAAAGGACCCGCGCGCCTCGCCTTCACATACAAACGTAGTCCTCATTTTCCTCTCTGGATACTAACATTATTGAAAATATTTTGACACAATTTATTGCAACAGCTATGCCACTACGTTGGATTTTTTTTGAATTTTTAATTATGATAAAAGTTAGTATTTAAAAATTTGTATGAAATCTGTTCGCTCCTAATTTTTCCAATAATCAAAAAATCTAGTCAAACGTTTATGTAACAATATTTTCCATAATGTCAATATCCAGAGAGGAAAATGGGGACGTTGGTATGGAGAAGCCGCCGTCCCCTTTCCTCTTAAGATAAGATAATATAAAATATTAAGCTATTAGCGAATGGTATACTTTTGACGTGTTTTTATCTCGATTCGGACTGTACTGCAATACAAACTAACATACTACCGCGACTTCTAAACATCGCAATCCGTGTTTACTTGTTTACAGTTATAAGTTTTGACTTGGCTAGCTTGGTTAGGCTTTCGAGGCTATTTTTTTTTTAACTTTTTGCTAGTAATGTAGTCAAGTTTTAAGAATGTTTCAGTAAAAATTTTAGATGTTTTAAGTACTTATGATGAAATATTGCTTGTTTAGCTTATCTTGATGTATCTTCAGAGGTTCACCAACCTGGCAGATGCGTTGTTTTGCGCGGAGACCTGTCTCACGCTCGCCTCAGTGACACGATGAGAAAACGTGAAGTAATAGCTGAAAATAAAAAATGTTTAAAAATAACGAATAGGGATGATGACACATGTTGAATTTTACAACAAAATCTAGTAATATCATAGTCATTATAATGTGGATATTAAAACAATATATGGAAATGATACAAAAATACAGAACTTGAAAATTTGGAAATTCCGTTTTTTTTGCTTACAAAAAGAAAAAAGTAATGGTAGGTACCATACGATTCATTACATTTTATTAAAAAAAAGTTTGTATAGCAACTTTATACAAAAAACGCAATATTTCACCGACAAAATCGCAATTTTCTTGTTTTCCATACTAAGATGGGTTCTTAGACCGATACGTCTTGTTATCGTTTTGTTAGGAGCGTTTCGCAAGTGAAGTACGACTGTCGGACTTTGACTATCATTTCTAACTCTAGTATTGCTTTAATGCAATGGGTCCCATGTCCCTATAGACATTTAATCCAAAAAACAAACCTGATTGACTGATGATATTAACTTAAAAAAAATGTGCATGTGTTTAGGCTTAATAGCATATTCCACAATAGTTCTATTGATTCTTTCGGATCTGTATTGTTGTGGAATACATATAGTTTAGTAATTCTTGCATAGTGCCTCCCTTGTTGTATGTAGCTTCTTATCATTTATATTTCTTATCATACCAGTGGTGTGTACTTGTGTAGGTATCGTCAATACCTACCCAAGTGTTTAAAATAGTTGAGAGTAATACTATATAGTATATATTTAGATACACAGTTATTTTACCACTACCACTTCATTACCCAAACCCAAAAGCATCCTGCTTTTATACAATTTTTGTACTAAAATGAATTATCGGTATTAAAAATATTTGTGATATAGAAACAATAGGTATTATTAAGGTAGAGTAGGAATATTGATATGTACAGTACATGTACATATATTAAACATTGCGTAATATCCACAACTGTTCTATTGCATCGTTCAGTTATGCCATTTTGTGGCGTGGCATACATACATCATACATCGTCAAGTTCTACGTTGTCGAGAAGACTAGCTTTTGTTTTTATTTTTTAAGTTTGGCAATTGTCGGCAGCTACAGAACACTCACCTTCATTCGGCAGCCTTGCGGCAGTTGGGGCAGATCTGCTGCTCCGCCAGCCAGGGCGCCAGGCAGGCCGAGTGGCAATTGTCGGCAGCTACAGAACGCTCACCTTCATTCGGCAGCCTTGCGGCAGTTGGGGCAGGTCTGCTGCTCCGCCAGCCAGAGCGCCAGGCAGGCCGAGTGACAATTGTCGGCAGCTACAGAACACTCACCTTCATTCGGCAGCCTTGCGGCAGTTGGGGCAGGTCTGCTGCTCCGCTCAGGGCGCCAGGCAGCTACAGAACACTCACCTTCATTCGGCAGCCTTGCGGCAGTTGGGGCAGATCTGCTGCTCCGCCAGCCAGGGCGCCAGGCAGGCCGAGTGGCAATTGTCGGCAGCTACAGAACGCTCACCTTCATTCGGCAGCCTTGCGGCAGTTGGGGCAGGTCTGCTGCTCCGCCAGCCAGAGCGCCAGGCAGGCCGAGTGACAATTGTCGGCAGCTACAGAACACTCACCTTCATTCGGCAGCCTTGCGGCAGTTGGGGCAGGTCTGCTGCTCCGCTCAGGGCGCCAGGCAGCTACAGAACACTCACCTTCATTCGGCAGCCTTGCGGCAGTTGGGGTAGGTCTGCTGCTCCGCCAGCCAGGGCGCCAGGCAGGCCGAGTGACAATTGTCGGCAGCTACAGAACACTCACCTTCATTCGGCAGCCTTGCGGCAGTTGGGGCAGGTCTGCTGCTCCGCCAGCCAGGGCGCCAGGCAGGCCGAGTGGAAGTTGTGGGCGCACGGCAGGCTGGTCAGGTCCTGGTCTTTGAGCATGATCTCGAAGCAAATGGAGCACTCCTCGAGGGACCACGAGCGTTCGCGGCTGAAAAGTGGTTTAGCTTTAGGTATCGAAATATCGAAACCTGTTTGACCAAAGATTATTTGCTTGTATAGTAGATGTGTAAGACAAATTCGTGCATCGACTTTAGCAATTAATACAGGGTGATTTTGTTGTGTCTGAGGGGTGAATATGAACGCCATACTGAACATACTATGGGGCCAACCTTGAAAGCGCAAAGGAAATCTACTGTCTCATATATTTCGGGGTATTATATGACCATGTTTTCTATGGGACTGCAATTTTTTTCGCGATTTTGGGGTTGGGCTTATAGGAAATAGGTCAGGATGACCTATAATCTACATATTTACCCCTCGGCATTATGGCCGAACATAACAAAATCTCCCTGTATACATGGCGCTATGCAGTCTCGTACATTGTGCGGTAGCTTTGGATTTTAAGTGACTTTTTTTAACTATAAAACTCCCGTGAGACTCAAACATATTAAATTATTCTAAACCGGGTCACTCACGTATTATTAAGTCTAATAGCTCGACATGTTTCGGTCCAATTTACGAGGTGAAGACGGTCCTCGTAAATTGGACCGAAACATGTCGAGCTATTCGACTTAATAATACGTGAGTGACCCGGTTTAAAATAATTTTAAGTGACGTTTAACAACACATATTGCACGGTTTTTTTTACTTTACACATCTTATACTGTCAGGGGCAATAAATCTTTGATTCATACACTATGCAATAGCATAGAAAAATTAGTAAGTCTGCAGAGATTTTGACAAACTTCTATGTATGATAAATAATACTGGCACTGCGTGTGCTGTCAAAATCTCTGCAGACTTTTCTTCGTCTAACTCTATACACGTTTTAATATTTCAGTGCAAAAGCAACAGCAAAGCATGCATAAATACATAATCCTACCCTACTACTAATAAATACCACCTGTGTACACTAAGATCTACTTACATGAAAACGGTTACACGTTATTCATAATACCTTTTTTAGTCTTGAATATTTGTCATGTACAATAAAGCAACAACCAACATGCGATTATAGAATGTCTCAAATATATTTAAAATTATGGCATTTAGTACTCGTACAGATACTGTCCGCGCGCATTCGGAGGAATTCCGTGCATTCGGAAGTCGAGGAAGTGGGGGGGTGTGCGCCGCGCCCGTACGTACTCAAAATGACACCAGTCACTAATCACTATCACTCAGTCATGACGCCCAACATTTCTCAGCCGTGCACGCTGTACAATTCGCTGTTTACCTATGCTGTTTATATAGGCTCTGTCCTCCTAAGGCCGCTTGGCTGCGCGGTATCGGTGCAGTACGCAGTATTTCTTCCTGATTGGCGTTCCGCGGAGATGGCGCGGAGTCGGGCGCGCCAATCAGGAAGAAATACTGCGTACTGCACCGATACGGCGCCGCCACGTGGGGAAGCGGCCTAACGGCTTGGTATCAAAATTTGCTAATCTAAATTTAACTCTGCTAAGTTGACATTAAAGTCAATTTTTTAATGGGACCTGTGTACGTGTAGGACGCCGATCGTTAGGAGGGTATACAAGATGTTTCAACTAAAGTTTCTTGGGGCAGTAAGGGAAAAAAAGAAATGATAAAAGACATATAATCGGCGCGGCGAATGATGATTCCTATGAAAGTTCCGCCAATTAGCTTTTGGATAGACTTTATTTAAAAAATAATTGAAGAAATAGGTTTTCACCGTCTTTTTATTACTTAATTGTTACATTTCTAAATAAAAAAATGTGTTAAAATACCAAAAAAAGTCGAAAAACATTTGACATTGACAGTTACTCCATACAAAAATGAACTGTCATAGGAATCATCATTCGCCGCGCCGATTACAGAAAGTTTTGTTTAGATAAAATGTTTCGACACAACTAGTTAAAGCTTTCTGATTTTCCCTCACTGACCCATGAATGAAACACCCTTATATGTGGTATTTTCTATAAAAAGGGACCTTATTGTCAATGGCGCTTACACCACGCAGCGTCTCGCGGCATTGTATTTATATCGGAGCATCGTTTATAATGGCGTAAGCGCCATCGACAATAAGGTCCCTTTTTCATAGAAAATACCATATATGTATAACTAACTATTTACCAATATAACGGACTATACTGTCGACATTATTTAATGATACGCATATAATTATAAAACAAATAAACTTAGTCATATTACGTAGTTAAATTAACAAAACATGCATTGCAAAACACGCAGTCTTACAATTTCTGCGCGTTAAGGAACTTTATCTGTTCTTCTTCGGACCTGAAATAAATAATAACCATAATAGATAACATTATGTTGAGCCTTAGTTTAATCTAGGATCTCTTAAAGCCCACTACCGGATTTTTCGCCGAAACCGAAGGTTCGGTTTTGCTCTGGCTTCGGGCAAAAATTTACCTTCGGCGAAACATGACTTTATACCAAAATCCAAACCGAAACTTCCATAGAACACTGCCGAAAATAAAATCTTGTAAGTTTGGGTGCGGCCGAATTTGAATTCATGCAATAGGGAATATTACGTGAAACTCTGCGTAAGTGGCGCCACTACCACAATCTGAGGGTCTATCGCAAAACAAGAAAATCGAAATTTCGTTATCTAACATCTTTGTCACTCTTGCTTATTCGAGCGATAAAGAGGCAGAAGTTTCAGATTCCGATTTTTTTATTTATTTTATTATTTATATTTTATTATATCTGAAAACTTGTCAAAAACCTGTTAAAGGTACAGTATGTATAAGTTACTCTATGGTTTACTAAAAAGGCTAGTGCTGCACTCTGGGGGCAGAACATTGCAGTAATATCCCCTATTTTTATTACATTGCGGTATATGATCAAACTTTTGACTACAGTTTACCTTAGTAGTCGGCAATGTAACGTAAATTGCATGCAATTTCTTGCTAATCTAAGCCTCACTTAACGGTTCTTGATATCTTAGAGCCCTGACAGACATACGAACGGACAATACGACCCACACATGCACCTCGCAAAGATTCATCTCTCCATGCAATTTCGAACCTCACTGTACATATGGTAATTACATGGGTTGAAAAAACATACTGCTTTAAACGTGAACCCAAACTAACCCCTTCTATTCAATACCGTCGGTATACTTACTCAACCTCATATCTGCAACAATCATTTGATGGAAATGTCGCTTTTCTTTCATTCGGAATACGGGTGTTTTTGTCATCAAACGAGTGTGCAGATACGAGGTTGAGTAAGTATAGCGGCGATACTAAAACTACGATTACTACCAGGTTAAAAAAATGCTTACAACGCCTGCGCGCGCAAAATGTCCCGCTCCTCTTGTGATCTGTAAATAACATAAATATACATAAAGAACTTTTCACTTCTCATGCTCTAAAAGTGCTTCATATTAGACCTGCAAAGCGGGGCAAAAATCGCATTTTAGTCCCTAGGGAAAATATGTATACAAATTTTTGATTTCGCCTACATTTACTCCCGAATCGAATTAAAATTCAATAAATCTGCCCGAAATACCTCTTTCGCCTCCCCAATTGACTCAGAATACAAACCCGGGAAAAACATAGCTCTACATATTAAAAATTACACCAATTGTTTCATAAAATATAAAATAAGTACCTACCTGTTGTTTTTTTATTCAAAGTGAAAAGTAGAGTGTATAACTCGGTAATAATACCCATTTTAACGTCGCTCTGTGCCTATGGACCCTCGCCGTTCCGGCTCGGGTAGCTATCTATATGCACACCTCGCCTTAAATGGATCGTCTTATTCCCTAGTCATACAATCCGCTATTCTTTAAAATTTCTGGGTATTTTTTACTTTTCTTTTGTATATCGGGGGGTAGCGGTTTATTAAGTATTGCTTTTTCAAAATTACTTAGGATTGGGACTTCGGCGCCATTAAGTTGTAATATTCTTACGAGTTCCGGTAGATGTCGCTATACGCCTCCTTATGGGTACAAAAAAAACCGGACAAGTGCAAGTCGGACTCGCCCACCGAGGGTTCCGTACTTTTTTAGTATTTGTTGTTATAGCAGCAACAGTAATACATCATCCGTAAAAATATTAACTGTCTAGCTATCACGGTTGATGAGATACAGCCTGCTGACAGACAGACGGACAGCGGAATCTTAGTAATAGGGTCCCGTTTTACCCTTTGGGTACGGAACCCTAAAAAGAAGATAGGTCGAATATACATATAGGTATATTTTTCCTATAATTTCGCTAGAAAAGGTCTCTTTAAAAAGAGCAAAATTACTAGTTACTGATAAATAACGTGCCAAAACTAAGTTAGATATGATAAACTTACTTATAGCTAAATGACTTAAAAAAAAATATGCGCGCCACTCAACGGAAATACAATAAGAAACGAGCAAACTTACGTTATAAGCCTCCGCTCAGTAGGTCTAAGGCCAAAAAGCGCTCCAAAGCCCCAAGTCGGCGACACGCTGATACTGATTCTTCCCTCTTCACTCGGAATATCTAACGACCCAGTCACATCCCATTCGTCCTCGGAGAGGGACTCCTCTAAGTTGGGTGTCACATTGATATAAGAGTCCTCCGAGTCAGAGTGCATGCTGGTGTCAGTGGTGGTAGTCTCTGAGATGGTGGTGTATGAGTCTTCGAAGGAGGTGGTTGAATTGTTGCAGTTGTTCTCCATGCTTGTGTCGATGTCGGTATCGTCCGATAGAAAGTTGCTAGTGATAATGGTATGGGCGAGGTGAAAATGGGTGTGATAGGTGCATACTATAGCATTATTTTGTAAGGGTCATTTTAGGAAATAATAATGTAAGTGCTTTTTTTATTAATAATACAATATTAACTGTTAATATGTACATCCAAGTATGCAGGGATAAAAAAAATGCGTGATTAATAAAAAACACGCAATAAAATGGTAGTTTGTTTAACTTCTGTAGAATCATGAAAAACGACCCTTTACAAAACAACTGAATGTGTTCATTGTAGGAAATATAACGTTATATGTGCCATTTTCAACCAAAAGGGTACTTATTGACGCCTGTCAGTAAGGCGCTATTTCCATATAGCTTCAATAAGAAATCAACTTAAGCGACGATGTGGTACCTTTTGGTTGAAAACGTCACATATATGCCACAACCTTTAATAAGTGAATATTTCCAAAAGCACAGGCAGTTTCCTTAACTTTTTTTATACTTATTTTTTTAGTACTTCTTACGTCATATTTTACACTTTTTTGCTGAAGTCAAACTATTGCACACTTAAACTATCGTGAGACATATTTCAAAATATTTATCAGTACGGTTTTTACTCACTATTATTAATAATAGTGAGTAAAAACCGTACTGATAAATATATTGCACACTTTTTATTTAAATTCTTTGTTAAGCAGATAATTAACTTGAGATGAAATGAAAGTTAATCAAACTGTTTTTCCTTGTATGAAGGTAAAATAGAGTTAGACCAAGAAAAGTGCAATGATTTTGATAGCACACGCAGTACAAGTGTTATTTTAAATGTGACACTTCTATGAAATTATGACGTATAAATAACATTTGCACTAGGTATGCTATCAAAATCGTTGCAGACTTTTCTTGGTCTAACTCTATGCGAATATGAATCATACACGGACACTGGTCAAGAGCTACGCTAGCTAAGGTAGTGGGTACATAATATCAAAGAGGATATTACGGAGTTATATCTATCTTTGATAATATGTAATTATTTTATATTTAAAATTACATTATTTCAATCTTTAATTTCAAATATTATTCGTAACAATAAAGCTGCTATGATCACGGAGTTAATAATCAAGATCAAGTGTGGGTGGGTAGTTCGCAAAACCCGCGCAGCAAGAAGATGTTGATACAATTCCTTGCCAGTCTGCCTGTGACCACGAACGTAACGTCACGTTCGAAACGTCAGGCCATAAATAAACGAAGTTTTTACGCGATTAAGTCCCGTTAGTTTTAAAATTTTAAATGTTTCAAGTACCCGAAAATGTAAAAACACATTGTTTACATTTATTTAGCTACCTAAAGATATGTGTTGTTTTCAAACAAAAGGTACCACATTGTCGCTTGGCACAAGGACGCTCTGACAGGTTTTTCGTATAAAGATACAAGCAATTTTCGTCCGTATGGTAAGCGACAATGTGGTCCCTTTTGATTGAAAACGTCACATATAGACCATAGGTATAACACAGACATAGATATCATAAATCCACAACTTAAGATTTTACATAACCCTTACAGCACAGGCTAATACGATCGTGCGTTCAACTTTAAAAAAATATAGTTTTAAAAATAATCAAGTTTGCCGCGTCAATACGGAACCGATCGATCGTGCGTTCGATTATTATTCACTTTAAACACTCGCGGAGCCAGTGTGGAGGTCAGTCGCCGGCGAGGTGAGCGTTGAGCATGGACGTGTACCTGACGGACGGCCGGACCAAAAGTAGGTATTTACGAAATTATTTTGTTTGTGTATTTTAAGTTTGTTGCGTTGTTTTTTAATTAAAGTAAACGTTCTACTTTTGTATAGTGTACATGAATTAGTCCTCATACTTATATTTTAGGTATTTTTTCGTGCCGAAAGTTATAACGCACGATTGTGACGGAAGTGAAAAATGTAAATTGTATTACTAAGAATGGTTTTGTTTTGTTTAGGGCTTTTAACATCTGATTTGGTGGCTGAAATCATCGGCGACGGAAATGTATCGGACTTCGATGAGTCTGACCTTGAAAACCGTGTACGCAACAACACAGAAGCCGATAATTGCAGTACTAGCTCTAACGATAGTGACCCTGAACCCGACTTTGCAGCTCCTCTGTCATTTCATCGTAGTCGGTCACCTACCCACACACCGGTTAAAGAAACAACTAGAAGAAGCCGTTCCGTCGAAAATGAGATGTTTACTAGGAGCAGCCCATTTTCTCAAGATCCAGTTCTAGATTTACCTACATCGATATCGCCATCAAATCGTGGTCAGGTATGTAACAACCGCAGTCAGAGTACTCGTAGGCCCCGTAGAGGTAGAGGACGTGGACGAGCATCTTCTATACGGGACCATAGCCGCTCTCTTCAAAATAATAATGTCTTACCACGTTCGCCTTCTCCTCAACCAGTTGCAACATCCATTCGTAGTCGGTCACCTACCCACACACCGGTTATAGAAACAACTAGAAGAAGCCGTTCCGTCGAAAATGAGATGTTTACTAGGACCAGCCCATTTTCTCAAGATCCAGTTCTAGATTTACCTACATCGATATCGCCATCAAATCATGGTCAGGTATGTAACAACCGCAGTCAGAGTACTCGTAGGCCCCGTAGAGGTAGAGAGCGTGGACGAGCATCTTCTGTACGAGACCATAGCCGCTCTCTTCAAAATAATAATGTCTTACCACGATCGCCTTCTCCTCAACCAGTTGCAACATCCAGTCGTAGTCGGTCATCTAGCAGGATCATAACAGGTAACCGTGGTACTCGACGAGGTCGATCGTCATCCACCCGAGGCCGCCGCTCTGTTCGCGATCGATCACAATTGAGAAGTTCGGCCGGAGCTCCGACATCACACAGAGCTAGACTTTGGAGGCAGATGGCTTACGATAATAAAGATCATGCTTTCCCACCTCAACCGGCCTCTGGAGTTGTACGCCCACCTTTGGATTACTTTTCTGACTATTTCAATGATGATTTTTTTAAGAACTGTGCTGAATGTACGAATCTTTACTACATGCGTAAGAATGGTACCGAACTAAAAACCACACCGGCTGAAATTAAAAAGTTGTTTGGCGTACTGCTAGTAATGGGTTGTATCAGTTATCCCAGAATTCTTACTAGGGGTCGTGACGGAATGAAACGATCGTGCGGGTGGGTTTTGACAATGTCGGGAGAGGGGAGGATTTTTTTTTGTATTTTTTTGTCCCTCTAGAGGGCTTAAATGCACCGAAAAATTCGTTTTTAAATAATAAATCCAAAAATAAATTCTTCATGCTGTAAGGGATAAGTACAAGAAAAGAAATCTAAAGAAACTGCCTGCAGACTTTGGGTAACCTGTGGATTACACAAAACATTCAAGAATCTGATTATTAACAAGGTTTTAGTGCAACAAATTGTGCCATTTTCAACCAAAAAGGTACTTATTGTTGCTTGTCAGTAAGGTGCTATTTCCATATAGCTTCAATTACGAATCAACCTTATCGATAACCGACAATGTGGTACATTTTGGTTGAAAACGTCACAATTGATATTACAATTTCCAGACACATAGGTAATCTAAAATATATTCATGTAAAATGTATGTTACTTTGAACAAATAAGAAATATTTTACACAAATTATAAAAAGGTGAGAAGAAAAATTACCAATATTTAGATAATAATGACAAATGGAAATGTAGGGTAGATGTGAAATTAACATTAACATAACTAACGTGCGTTTGTTAACACACATTTATTATCATTGTTTATTAATTACATCTAAATTACTAATTAAACTCGAGGCAATGAACGTCAAACACTAAAATTAGATAACGCAAATTACTATCAGAAATCATGCTCAAAAGCGAAAGCGAAGCGTGTTGTAAAATAGATCTTATACTATAACTCACAAGGTATGAGGTTGCTCGCAGGACCAGCCTGTGGTCGAGCCTTCTCCATCAGGGTTTTCTGGTTTCTTGCTGAGGAAGTAGTACAGCGCAGCCCCAACACCAACACCTAGAGCCGCAGCCGCCAAGCCGAGACCGCGGCTTGGACAGTTGTTGTTTTTCTGCCGATCTTCCTCGCGCATACTCATCTTTATTACGTTCTTTGATCACCTTGTGAAATATTATATTTTTATTTTATTGTTGACGTTGACTTGACAGATAGTGTTGTGATGATGTGATGTTGCTAGATTGTGATAATGTGATTATGCGAAGCAATGCGAAGTATCTAAATTGAAATCGACGATTGTTAAGTGGTCTATGTTATGTATTCTCCAAGTATTCTCTTTGGCTACCGCTGTGGAACATAAAAAATATATCTATAAGCGTAACAGACTACCGCACCGCGACCTTGGTGTGGTCAAAATATATCTTTCTTGTTCTAACTTATAGCTGCGTCCTTAACGCAGGTACGGCGACCAATTGTAAAAAATAAAAAATGGCAATACTGTAGTATCGTTCCGTTTTCTTAGATTGAATTATGGCATGAGGGATTCGCTAAAAAAGAGTGGATGGGGACGAGTAGGCTTGATACAAAAAAGGATACAGTGATGGAACTTTGTGTCTAGCTTCTAGCTTCTGACCAAAGAATCTTCTGACCTGACCTCAGAATAATGACTAAAGCAAAGAAGCCGGGCAAAAATAAAAGCTTGGTAAAAGATATCGTATTCACAACACGTTATTACTTTTTGTCTATGAGTGAGTGAGACAACAATCCGCAAGTTCTTTCGTTTTTTTCAGTATTGTCATAAGATGAACTGAGGGAAATGTCAAATGGTCCTATGTGGTTCTATAATATAATCCAGCCAAATAAAATATAAGTTCGTTATTTCACAGGTAGGTGTCAACTGTAACAACTTGACATAGTCGTATTATTTTAGTTGAAATATTTCGGGATGTTTCAGCGGTCATCTTGGTTTATTTTAATTATATTCTTGCTATTCCTGAAAGATTGTTGGAAAACGTGTTGAGTTTTTATTTGTAATGGTTTGAAGTTCCCTTTGTGATAATGTCTTGTGTTATCGAGGGCTGTAAATCGCATACAGGAAGAAAAGAAAATACGCACGAACCGATAACCTTTAATCGGTGAGTTTTGTTCAATTTTGAAGAAATTAATTTATAGGACCTGACCCTAAACATAGAAATCGATATATTGTTTATGTAATTATTACTTGCATTCAAGTCTATATAGATTTTTGCATAAATTTTCGAACTTTTCTGCTAAGTATGAAAGGTTATATTTTTGGCATAGTGATGTATCGACCTCAGATCAATAACCTATCGACATTTACAGCTTTCTTATAGTTTGGCCCAGGACTGTCTCATTTTAATTGATGAGTACAGTCAAGGGCATAAATATATATACATTCCCAAAGTCTCAAAAATATGTGTACGCTCAGACAATAAAATCGTGTTCACATATTTTTAAGCCATTTGTCTGGATCGATATTTTTGCCTTCGACTGTACCTATAGTTTTCTTTGTTCTTACTTACTGACAAATTGTGTTTGCCAGACTATAGTTTAATACTAAAAACCGGTCAAGTGCGGGTCGGACGCGCGCACCAAGGGGACCGTACTTTTTAGTATTTGTTGTTATAGCGGCAACAGAAATACATCATCTGAAAATTTCAACTGTCTAGCTATCACGGTTCATGAGATACAGCCTGGTGACAGACAGACGGACAGCGAAGTATTAGTAATAGGGTCCCGTCTTTACCCTTTGGGTACGGAACTCTAATAAAAAAGACATTGATTTATTAATGATCATTGATGAATGTTCCTTTTATTAATATTGTTGGTCACAAAACTCAACTTTTTATTTCAGATTTCCAAAGGACGAGGAATAGGGGATATTAATTACTGCAATGTTCTGCCACCAGAGAGCAGCACTAGCTTTTTTAGTGCACCGTATCGTAACTTATTCATACTGTACCTTTAACAGGTTTTTGACAAGTTTTCAGGGGACCTACCGGAAAACTCGAATCCGAAATTTCGTTATCTAGCTGCCTCTTTATCGCTCGAATACGCAAGAGTGACAGAGATGTTAGATAACGAAAGTTCGATTTTCTTGTTTCGCGATAGACCCTCAGATTGTGATAGTGGCGCCACCTACGCCGAGTTTCGCGTAATATTCCCTATTATTAAATAAAAAAAATATATTACACGAACGTTTTTTTTCTTCATTTCCTATTTGGTACAGTCAGCTGCAGAGAAAAGGTACCCCACGTCCATACTAATTTACAGAACTTTGTATGCAGGGGGGGTGCCTTTTCTCTGCAGCTGACTGTACATGATTAGAAACTATACTTAGTCTTTTAGCATTAGAAAAAACGGTAAACCATTTCCACGTGTCTTTTTATTGACAAGTTTTTTTATAAATATAGCAATATTTTACTTATGAAAGCAAAAGGTAAATGATCGTATATTATATTTGTTGTGACTTATTTTCAAAGTGTTTTTCGATAAAACGACACGTTAAGATCGCTCGCCTTCTTTCTAATGATAAAAAAACGAGAGGTATAGTTAGACGGTTCTGAGTAGACTGCAAATGAGATAAAAGCTATATTAGGTACATGCATTAATCCTCATATCAGGCGGCTCTTTGATTCCAAGGATTGCATAATTTTTATACTTTTTAATGATTTTTAGAATATGAAAATTATAAAAAGTATAAAAGTTATGCAATCCTTGTATTCCACGCATTTCATTTCATTTCAACGAGCAGCCTGCTACAGATTTCTTGAAATTGCCGCGTTTTTTCAGGTTCAACTTTCATTAGCCAGACTATTATCAATTTGCCAATTTCGTGATTATTCTTTTACACGGCACATAAACTTATGCATAATTTATCGATATAAAAAGTCAACACAGTCACATCCCTAGCAAACTATCAAACTTATGACACCGTACGTAAATGAGAAATAACAAGCATATATGCATCTCTTTTCGGCACATTATCTAATTCGTAAGGAAGTAAAGTACGGGTATACATATTTGCGAAGCATTTTTGCCCGACTTCTATGCTTTAGTCATTATTCTGAGGACCTGACGTAGTGATTATATGCTCTTTGAGTAGTACATCGCGCTCTAATGAATGGGGTCCCTTTGTTTGACATAATTATTGATAGTCATAATGAATTTATCTTTGAGGAGAACGGAATGCAACCGTGCGCATTTGGCATTTGCACAATAATCACAATATAATTATTTTTCAGTTTTCTTTCTTTCAGCATTTTTGTTTCGGTTTTGTCTGAAGTGCGTATTCTTCGGAGATTTACATGGAAATCAAAGGCATCAAAGCGCAGATAAAAAGATGACTTCCGAGCGTTAGTTTATTTAGTTTTGCTCCAGTGAAGCAATCCAATCCTAGTTTACTTAGGACTTGCAATACTATAAAATAGGTACATTTTACATTCAGTTCGTTGTTTTTGTGGCATTTTGATACATATTATTAATCTGTGATTTTGATTTGTTTGATCAATAGGTAAGTTATAAAAAGCGTGAAAAAACAATGTTAGTTTGCCATACTCGTTCAGGTCTTCTATGCGTTTAGTATACTATATGATACATTTTGATATATTAAGGAAATTGAGTTGAGAGTAATCACGGAACGTTGATCTACTTAATATGTTTCACAGTTTCTTGGAAACTTTCACTAATTAGGTAATTTACTTTTAGGTGCGATATACATTACAGAATCTGAGTTATTTATAGAAATTTGTAATAAACTAAATATTTGGCATGAGTTTTAAAGTTTAAACATATTTATCAATTGCACCCAAGCCTAAATAGGTTGATCTGAAGTTTTGACAATCATGTTTCTTAGAGCTAAGTTGTGTTGAAATAAAAAATAAATCTAAATACAAAAATGTATCTTACCTAAAGTTCCTTTGTATATTATTTCAGAATGGAGGTGCTATCCAAGGGTATTATGATAAGTGCAGCGGTGGTGGTAGCTGCGGTGACAGCAGTAGTTCAGTGGTGGCAGATAAGGCAGGTGCCGGCACGGTACTCCACTCATGGCGAGCGTCCGAGACGGGACTGAGGTATATCTCAACTATATCCTAAGTTTTAAAATGAGAATGAAACTCCGTTTGTATGGGAAAGTGAAATTCGGCCGAGCTTGCCGGAGACCATAGCACTTGTCACTTATAAGCAGAGCTACCCCTATGGTTCACGTCCCCTTACTAAAGTAAATTGTCAATAGTGTGGAATAATGATGATGATTGATATAAAGGGGCCAACTGACTATCAGTCCACCGGACGATATCGGCCTCAGTTAGAACAAAAATTTGACAGGCCAATACCGTCCGGCGGACTGATAGTCAGTGGGCCCCTTAAACTACCCTGTCCTTTCCCTGATTTCTGATTTCAAACTATCTACATACCGAATATCATCTAAATTGATTTATGCATGAAGAGGTAACAGACAGGCACTTTCACATAAAATTAATAATATTATACATTTTATTTTGTACACTTAAAACTTAAATCTATATACATATTATATACACACTTAGCACACACATATAAACCTTGGGGCCATGGGGACCAAGTGCGCGTCGGCTGTATATTTGGCGACGCGCCTAATAGAGGCCTCGGGCGACCAGAGGGCTGGCCACTATTTCGCACAGCGTGTTAGTATCGCTATACAGCGTGGAAATACGGCCAGCCTTCTGGGCACCTTGCCCATTGACGGCGATTTAGGCCAAATTTTTTACCTATAGGTTAAGTTTTATTATGTTTGTTTTTGTTAATTGTTTTTGAAATAAAATTGCTTTAATGGATAAAAAAAAAAAAAAAGAAAAACCTACACTTAAAAACTAGGTGGACAGCATGTGCATCTGGTTCCAGTAGTAATGGAAGGGACCATCTTCCCGTCCTATTAAATAATATTATTAATAAAAAAAATAAAAAAATATATATTGATAATTAGTTAATATTGCCTAGTAATTTTTCAATTCATTTTCTGTTTTGTTTCAGATGAACTACCACTGCACAAAGTATTGAAAGTATATTGAATCACAGCAATAATTATGAGATATTATTAGCTAATAGAATTTAATGTTATTTATCACAAGTTATGTTATTTTAAGAGGTTCGTTTAATTAAATAATTCTTTTAATTAATATTTTTTTAATACCTTACTATAGTTTGTCAAGTCTCATTTCAAACATAGACAGAGAGAATCATACTATCTTTGTCTTACACTAGTACTAGTATGACTAGGATGAGTATAGTCTTTTTGCTCTTATTTACTGACAATTTGGTTTGACCGACTATATACTTGCACTATGCAAGCGCCCAAGCGGGACATTGCTATAGTCGCTATAGACATATATCGCATCGTTGTCTCGCTCGCACAAGGGCAGTGTGCGGAAATCGTATCAATGTGATAAACCCGCGTGGAACCTTGTTTTTAGGGTTCCGTACACAAAAGGGTAAAAACGGGACCCTATTAATAAGACTCCGCTGTCAGTCTGTCATCAGGCTGTATCTCATGAACCGTGATAGCTAGACAGTTGAAATTTTCACAGATGATGTATTTCTGTTGCCGCTATAACAACAAACAATAAAAAGTACGGAACCCTCGGTGCGCGAGTCCGACTCGCACTTGGCCGGTTTTTTGTTATATACCAAATAATACTAATACGTGACTATGGTTGCACCAATTTGTTTATTTGGTAACTGGGATATTACCACAAGTACGTATATATTTTATATGAAGGATTAAAAAATAAAACAACAATATATGAAATATCCTCTATTTATTTTTATGTATTAACAAACTAGCCAATCACTGACTCAAAACATTCACCAGACAAAATAAATCACAATTCATCCTCGGTAGGATCAGGCACCTAAATGACTGCCAGGCCACACGACCAAATGCAAAAATGGTGGAGTAAATGGCAAAAATGGACGTGAACAGCCTTATGGCTAATAATATCAGTTTGTAAACCAGAATAGATGTCATATACTTAAGAAAAAGTGACCAAGCCCTCCGGTGGCCGAGGCGGGAATCGAACCCGCGTCTTTAGCTTACGCGGCTAACGCCCTAACCACTAGACCACCCGGCCACGTTGGTACCCGTTCCAAATTTTCTAGTATGCCAATCATTGAAAGGCTAGGCGCTCTTGACCAACTCTTAAGGGCGAGCAGTGCTTGCACCTCCTATATGAATCCCTTACGGGATTACTGTATAGCGAGAGAGATGGTGCTGCCATCTATACAAATACCTAGTTGTAACATTAGTTTGGTGGATTACCTCATTGAACCAGTCTGTAAATCTATGATGGGAGCCTCGCTTGCCCTCCAAGGCGCAACACACTCCATTTTCTTCAATCTACTAAAGTAAGGACGCTGAGCACGAAAATTTTCAGACCGCCGGCATCATCGGCGGGATAGCAATATAATTATGCGCGTGCGATAGAGATAGGACATGGCGGGTCCAATGTACTTGACAATTATGAAGGAATCCATCAAATAAATAATTTTCTCGGCAGTTACGGACATGAAAGCTACGTTAATATGCTTTGGAATGATTAAAATGCCTTAAACACATTCAAAATGCCTGAGAAATTAATAACGGCGTACGTCTGTGACTACTACTATTTGGAAAACAAAATGTATGGGCTACACAAATAATAAACTGTACTATATTTCAAACGAAATTTTGTACAAATGTTTGCTTACATAATAACTGTAATATTACAGACTCGTCAAAAATGGGAGAAAAAATGAATTGTCGTGTGACCTGAAAATAATCAGAAAGAATCAAGCTCTTTCTTGCTTCTAAATAACCGGGTGTTGCAGGGGTCTGAGCAAACTATTTTTTTATTGTGTAAATGGCAAAACATAACAGAAAAATAATGTTCCCGATACAAAACTATAAGAATGTCATTAAAGTAATAGGGGATCAGACATTAAAATGTACGTTTTTAGAAATATCTACGAATTAGTTGTAGAAAAAGTCGTACATTATGAAATGCAATGGCTTAACTCTTACGTCGGTTATGAAATTCGACGAAGTTAAATCCTTTTTACTGTATGTGTTTTTTTTGTTTACTAGTAGATTTGAGCTAATTTTATTTTTAATACAGTGATACCCTATTAAAAAACATTTGATCAATTAAGTTGTTCGGTTTAAACACATTGTTTCATTATGTAACTGTTTTAGATTTCTGCAAAGGATAATCTCTGAAGATCTACATAATTATGTTGTTTTTTGGTGTGGAGAGATCCAAAACTGTACAATAAAACTTTGGCTAAGCGTAAGTTGCTCCGCTTAAAAAAAAATAAGCAAGTGTACCCCACAACATACCCAGTATGGACTTTATAAAAATTTAAAACACATATTCTAAACGTCTAGACGTTATAAAAATATCAATGCGTGACAAGAGCTCGTGAAGTAACATAAAAACACTTTGTAATGGATATTAGCAAGTATTAGGGCCTGTTTCACAATGTCCAAGTAAAGTCCTGAATAAGCTACTTACCACTTATCTGACGAATAAAGTCATCGTTGGCGTTTCACAATCTCCAAATAAGCTTTATCTGCTGGATAAAGTGCTTTTTTTGTAGGAAATTTTATCTGGCAGTTAATTTATTTGTTAATTAGCTATCCAATACTTTACTTGGACATTGTGAAACAGGCCCTTAGACAAGCATAAGACAGCAAGATTTTAAGCACCACCATCTGTGATCTATTACAGTAGTTTTTAATACAGGACTTAAGGAATTGAGGTCTTCTAAAAGACAAATTGAAATTGACAAACTCGAAAATGATCTCGATTTCTCTTTAGGATGTTTGTACGTTCTTCAGAAATTTGTTTCTACGTTAATCATTAGAAGTTATTGCGAAAAGTCAAATAATAAGACTTCAAATGACTTCAAAATTGGGAAGACTGCTTTGGACAGTTAAATTGACAGTTGGTTTTTTGTTTCTTTTGGATGTAAAAAAATATTAGGGAGCGTGCATAAACTGTAGGGCGCAGCACAGGAGACGTCAGATTTTTAGCGCGAGGCGTAAATGTGTAGTTTATGCTTCCCAAGTAGCCCACAAGATGGCAGCACTTGCTTTGGCGTGAAGTGTCAATGTACAGTCGAGTTTATAAATATGTATAAATTTTTTCACCTTATTGCAATGGATTAAGGTGAAGAAATGTACACATATTTATGAACTCGTTTATGGTTCCGATTCAGGCCACAAGATGGCAGACCCTCCAACGCGTACGGTCCCTGTTAAACCAGCTGTTAAACAGACTTTATTTTGGTTAGGTTTTCAAAAAGTTATGAATGTTGGTGCAAATGGCTTATGTTACCCCACGCGCCTCATGTAAATAATCGTAGAATTGATTACATACAACTTACAACATATTATCTTTTTATAAAATTAATATCCAAAAAAAGTAGCTGGTTTCTTAATTTCTACTAAATTAGATGTACAGTTAAAAAAAATCTACATGTTTCAATTTATATCATTTCACATTTTTGAAGCGATACAATCATTATATCACGATATAAATGTATGTTTTTATGGCAACCCAATAAAATGCAAATTAAAAAACCCGCTACTCTTAAAATACAAGTCTGGCAACACCGCGCCGTCGCACGCAAAAAAAAAAACGGTTTGTACTAAACATGAAACATACGATTTTAGCACTAACCTTTACATAAGCTGTATAACTTTTTCTTTGACATTTTCGTCAATGATTATTTTTATAAGCGGTGGCTAAGTCAATGTTCGTCAAATGTATGACGGAATAGTCCAAAATTTCATTGCTTGAAAAACACCATAGGCGGTGATTGTTATTTTATTATCCAATACAATATACTGCATTTAAATTGCCACTTAATTTAAGTATTAAACTTTAAATTTACTTGAGTGGATCAACTTTTTTTGTGTTATTTCGCGCCGTTGTCCAAGGGACACATCGCAGTCTGTTAGAATAAATGTTGTATTAATGGCTTATAACTACCACAATTGTACGTTTGATCAACTTAAATACCATAAAATCAATATTTTAAGTTGTTTTATCCCCTGGACAACTCGTGACAAGTGACACTAAAAAGTTGTTTCACCCATTTACAAAAAGCCATACAATATCTTACATTCACTACGTAACCAAATAGTAATATTATATATTATTACATTTTTTGTCTTTAGACGTTACAGTTAGGCTTGTATTAATAATTACCGCTATCCATATTGCTTGTCATGTTTTTTTGTGGATTGTACTTCTTAATTAGATGAAAGTTCAGAAATCTCTAGTTTTTCAAGTTTTAGACAAAATCACACTCCAAGGTAAAGGCAGGTCAATATCAGCCTCTAATTGACCGAGCATTAGTGAAGGTCTCCGTTTCGGCTTGGACTAAAATGATTTCGTAAGTCCGGTTGTTCTCTTCTATAGTCCGACAAGAAATTGTAGAAAATTATTGCGGGCGCCACTTCCTACGCAACTTAAATTTTTGACGTCAAATGCTTAAACAATTAAACATGGTAAAAATTTTGTATGGATTTTTTTCGTTCCAGTTTAATTAATTTCTACTGTTTTATGTCGCACAATACAGGTCGCATTTCTCAACCGATAGTCGCGAAATTTTGTTAAGTAAATTCTTGAATTAAAAAAAAAAAATGCCTATTCAGTTTTCGAAATTTTTTCAAAATGGCGGAGCCATGGGGGCTCGCGAGGACTACAGCTCAGAGCAATTATTTTCTAGGAACATTCCTGAAAAAAAAAAACATTCCTAGAAACCAGTGGCTGTCTGAGACCTCGCAAAGCCCCATGGCTCCGCCATTTTGAAAAAAAAAAAACCCTAAAACTGAATCTACAAAAAATTCTATTCTAAATGTCCTTACGCCACCATCACGTCACATGGAGACATACATATGTAGGGTAGAGTAGGAAACAGTGGCTCAGTCGCTCCAATATCGCCTCTATCATGTTGGAATTAGGTTGAGAGTGGTTGAGAGCCACTGTACCCGGCTATTCATTCCGAGCCACTGTTTCGTACCCTACCCTATGTATGACAAAGTTAGACATTTTGATAATAGTTTTGGTTGTCTAATGGAGATATACTTGACTACTAAGGAATGTCAATATGGATTTCTGAACTTTCATCTGCCAACCTTTAGGTGCTATGTATACGTTTATGTAGTACTATCATATTGAAATAACTCAAAATAAGTAAGCATAGTGCTCACTCCATACATCAGTTCTATTACCAAAACGACTATGATTTTTGTAGTCGACATCTAGCGTCAAGTAGCGGAATTATCAGTACTGCTACTCGACAATAGATGTCGCGACGAACGGAAAGTCTAATGCTCAACAATTTTCAGGTAATATTATAACCGGAACTCTTATTTTCAACTCCTTCTGCTTGTAATATTAGTTGTAAATTGTTAAGTAATCTTTTCGTCAGTCGCGATACACGTGACATCTATTGTCGAGTAGCAGTGATAATTCCGCTACTTGACGCTAGATGTCGACTACGAAAATAATAGTCGTTTTGGTTACAAACCGGATGTATGGAGTGAGCACTATGCTCTATGCTTGCTTATTTCTTTATGGTATTATAGAACAGTATGCATAAATGTCTATAAAAAGCGATACAAAACTTGATTTCGCCACATCGCTTCGTGTTTGTGGGCTCTACATAAACTTACACGCCATTTTACTTATTCCAGATAATTCAGAATATGGGAAAACTAAATGTCTAACATTTTTGATAGACACATCAGTACGTCAGAAGAAATCTGTCTCATTCTTGCGTCAATATCGCTTACAGAATGTAGTGCATAATTATTTTCCATCGTATTTTCACCGAAACGTACGTACGTAAAATACGATGGAAAATAATTATGCACTACAACTGTAAATCTACATAGATAAAGTGTGACAGAAATAGCATAAATCTCATATTTTTTAAGGAATTTGTACTATATACTATTGTATTATCGCTGACACTTAGACCCAATGTTCTGAACTTTCAAGAACAACGAAAGACTCAGTGCCTCTTCAATATGACCCATGTATGTGTATGTGTGTTTTGTGTGTGTTGTGTGTGTGTGTGTGTGCGACGGCGGAACGCAGTTTACTCGCGCAGTTTAAGCGCGTGGTCCTTGATGGCGCCACCGTCGCCCTCCGACACGTAGCGCTTGCGGCCTCTGTCAATAAAAGAAAAATATTTAATATTTTGAATTATACGACCTCAAAATAACATAAGTTTCCGATATTGCTGCACTATAATAGGGATGTTATCTGATTTTAAAATAAATTATTTCACATCCTGCACGAAATAAAGCACCAGAAAAATATTAGAAAAACCTAGTCCGCAGTTATTTTCAGACACAATTTCTATTTAATAAATCCGAACGAACTATGAAGAGAAGGTAACTTGACGGTGACGTCATTGTGCTGTTTTTCATATAGCTTCCATAAATAATCGTTTTGATAGTTTCTCTTTGGGATGACAGATGTCGCCGTCATTAATTTAATACCTTAAGTTGGTCAATTCGTGGATTGTATATGTGTTGGATGTCCGATATTAACGAAATAATTGCAAGAACGTTTGGACAAACCCGTCTAGAACAATATCGAAGCACATGCAAGAAACCCTACACCTGCAACAGCTGTAACACACCTGCTCGGCATGCGTTTGATGACCACGTCGCCCAGCTTGAACTTCTGCTGGCAGCGCTCGAGGAAGCGGTCCAGCATGATGTAGGCCAGCGGCACGTCCAGCACGATGTCCGACATGTCCTCCAGCACGCGGAGGAAGCCCTGTAACCGTCGGTAATTTAGTAATGTTCGAGACTGCGATGTCGGGATGCAAACTCAAATGTGTGACATCCAATTTTTTAATTTTATTTATTAACTGTAAAACTACCATTTTAGAAATATTATTGATACGAAAGTAAGTTATTATAAAAGTAAAAAATCATGACAAATAAAGATATCTTTAGGCTTAGAGCTCATACGGTTAAAATTTAACAATAGGGCGTGATTTCGATCATTAGCTGGTATAATGAGTTTCTCGGGACTATATATTACCTATGTCACAGAATAAGTAATAGTATTATCATACAGAACGGCCACGCACCGCCCCGCCCCGACTAGAGTTACCTCGCCTAGATTGACGGCCGTTTGCCGACCGCTCAGTACTGTTTTTAAGCAACTCACTCACACTATGACGCATGACGCGTGTACAGACGTGCCGTTCACACATAGAAACGCAAGTGATTTTTGATGTAAAGCGTGTCCGCCCTGTGCCTATGTGAAGAAAAACATCGTGAAGGTTGGAAGGTCTATATTAGCAAAGCACACGATTTAGTAAAAACTAGGATGCCTAGTGCGGGCTTAGGGATGATTCAGGATGCCACCAGAAACCGTTAAGATGTGGTTCAGATTTTAATGATTTTCAGATGAGGAGGATAAAGAAGTTATTTCTAATGTCGGCTGTACAAGTGTACACACTCGTCGAAAGCCTCTCGCCGAGCCTCGGTACCGCTCCGATCCACTCGGAGAAGCGCGAGACGAGATAAGAGAGCAGCATAAAAAAAAAAAAAAAAAAAAATGTGACCTGTAAAATTTGCTTTTACCAATAAAGTTCTGTATTCTGTATTCTGTATTCATGTACACACTCGTTCTCGGCGTGTCTCGGGGTCTCTCGCCGAGTGTGTACAGCCCGCCTAAGAGTTCACAGAGCGAAGAAAATAGTATTTGTATCAACTCACCCGGTCCATCTGGTCGGGCGTGACGATGACGCAGCGCCTCAGTTCAGCCAGGAAAGTACACAGCTGTTCTTCCACCGAGGAGTTGACTGTCTCCACCGCGAGCAGGATTGTCTAAAAAAAAAAACGAATTCTTATTGCCGTCATAGCTTGTTAAACATGTATAAAAAAAATTACGATATTGGTCTTGACTTGAATAATACTAGCATTTTTGTGGTCACGTTTTTACATCAAGACAAAGAGCCTTATAGGTACTTAATTGTATTACGCCTTCTTTATATTCTAAAGTATGCAATTATTGTCTGTGTATTCACGGCTACCAGAAAAGGTGCGTCCAGCTCCAGCCCTGCCTAGCGAATAATGCGCCAGTTACGCACTACGCTGGGTTTGCTTTATTCCGGCAAATGCACTCGCTTTATGCGAGCATCAAAGACTTAAGGATGGTACGTAATAAGGCTTCCGATACTGTTTTCTATGACGAATGATCACGTCATGCTTTTTATAGAAAATTGAAGTGTCGGATATTTCGAGCCGAGCCCGGACCGTTCCAGCGGTCATCGTTTATGCGGCGCGCAACCAGACTTAAGAGGCCGGTGTCGATTTTAGTCGCAAAAATGCAAAATTGATAGATTTAGTCGGTGAAATTGTACACCTTTTGTTACCTAATTGAAATAACAAGTACTGGTTTCTATTAGCACGTCTTCTTATCTTACCTTTTATCAGATCAATTTTTTGAAAACAGACTTACTAAATTAGTAATGTTTGCTTTTCTGATGGACGTTTAGGTAAACGCGCGTAAAGTACTGATTTTGTCGCTCTTATTTGTAAATTTCGTAAAGTTTGGACGGCTAAACATGGTAATTTTGTATTACACATATCCTGTACTTGACGTTTATCAGACTACATTTTTATTATTATGTGTTTGAAGTAGTGTAAATGAAAGTTATCGCCCGACTCCTGGGACAGCCTCTTACCTCGTAGACGAGCTCGTGGTGGAAGTGCGGCACCTCCAGCTCGCGCACGCAGCGCATGGCCTCGGTCAGGTCCCCGCAGGTCAGGTACTCCTTGAGGAGGAGCTGGATCTGCCGGATCAGGGACTTCACTGGCCTGGAAAAAAAAGTGGAGTTAGAAACAGAGCTCTGACGACACACAAAGCGGCAAATGGCGACAATACTCACTAACAGCCCCGACCACGCGATATTGCCATTGAAACATGGATGTGACGGATACAGTTGATTCATTTTTTCACCTTATTGCTTAAGGTGTAGAAATATATACATTTTAATAACAAAGTCTCATTTTGGGTCGCTGAGCCAACGGAGTAAGTAGTAAGTAAGTTAATAACAAAACTTCCGTGAGACACAGACATATGAAATATATTAATAACGGGTCACTCACCCGGGGGTTTCGACTTAAAATACGTGAGTGACCCGTTATTAATATATTTAAATGTATACATATTTATGAACTCGACTGTAAATAGACGGATTCACATAAAAAAAGCCACTTCGCGAGGAAATTGCCGCGCAAAACAGCTCATTCCCTTTTCGGCGCGTTCCCTTTAGGACAGCCCATTATTGCATAATACCTATGATAATATGTGACATTTTCATCCAAAAGGTACCACATTGTCACTTGTCAATAAGGTTGATTTCAAATTGAAGCTATATGGACATAGCGCCTTATTGACAACCGACAATAAGTACCCTTTTGATTGAGAATGGCACATATGTTCTATTGAATAGTAATAATAAGAACGGTGCGGTTAATGTAAACCGTACATTGCAAGGAAGAATATACCTGATGCCACCACCGACTCCCCAAATGTTGTCGAGCCGGACGAGACCCTGCTTCATGGAGAGCAGCGTCTCCGCTCGGTGGATGGCTTGCCTGCACCAAACAAAACGAAATTTATTAACATAGAAAGAAACAAGCCCAACGCAGTAGTTTTCCACTTTTAAATTTATTCTAGGCTTAATAGTACAATCGGATTAAGTCTAACCTCGAAATCCTTCCAAAGTTATGAAATTTTGTATGTATGTTAATTAAAGGTCTCTTTTTCATGTCCACACTTTTTCACATTTGGGGACCTCGAGGAATCGCAGCCATCTTGGAAAATGTGTACCATCCTGGAGAAATTTTCGTTTTACTCTAAATCTACGTTCTCTGTGAAAATATGGTGTAAGGCAACATTAAAGCTTATTAAATTCTACACAAAAAAGTCCTAGATATCTTTGCGGAAAAAATACATCTTGTTACAGAAAATGATAGCTGAATCAAGATTTAGCGCTTATACCCTACCCTTTCAGGGGATATTCTCTTAATAGGAAACTTGTGCTACATGCATACTTTACCTATAATACGCCCTGTAGTATTATAGTAAAATATATGAAAGCAAAGTCCGGATTCGTCGTGAGGGTCGCGAAGTTGGAATCTCGACACAATGCGAATTTTAATTCGTTTGTGGTGAGCGTGACAACTAAACGTCTAGCTTCACCAAGGAGTTCAAGGGTGTCTAGTTTCGGCGGCTGCTTTCGGCACTGCGGGATTGAGTAATGCATCGCAACCATACTGTGATTTGTAGTGTTTAATTTTAAAATATATTTTTATAATATGGTATTTATATATGGGCCACTTTGCCTAAAATAAAGATTATTGCATAGAGTAACTTATACTAGAGCGGTACTGTCATAGTAAATTTTGTAACCCCAGTAAATTCACTGCCATCTGTCGACACACTTTAAAACTAAAAATGAAGATTTATGAAAATACGATAAAATGTATTTAAATATGAATAAATGATTATTTTTATTTGCATTAATTATTTTTGTGATTTTGGCCCATTTTCACTGATATGCATTAAAATTGTTAAATAACAAACGAAACCGTCAACGCCATCTATACGACAGTAGGCCAAAGCTAGTAGCGCCCTCTGAACGAGAATCAAATTTTCTTGATTTTCGAGGCACGTTTTTTCCTTAGACTGTATCCATCTATTACGGAGTTATATCTATCTTTGATTATTGCATGAATCATATCATTCGTTTTTTTTAAGGCATCAGTAGCACAAACTTAAAGCCCTTGAGACGGCAACGCCGTATTTTAAGGTGCAGTACCTTGGGATGCCGCCATGATCCATGGTCGCTGTCATATTGAATGAAAATGGCGGAGAATGGAAAATATTATCGAAACATCCCGCATCGGCGTTGTGCTTCCCGAAGGGTTAGTTATTTTGTGAACCATACCTAGCGGCAGCATTGAGCGGCGCGTCGCGCTGCTGCGAAACAAAGCGCGGCGGCAGGCAGTCGTCAGCGACGCAGCGCGCGATGAAATTGGAGAGTAGGACGGCGGCGTCGGGAGTGTCCAAGACCAGGTCTGGCAGCTTCTCCAGGAGGTGCTCGAACGCTGCAACATAATCATCAATTATAGACAGCCTTCCCTTGACATTAACGCCTAATAATTTAGTTTATAATTTGATTTGTTCCCTAGTTGAATTGATGGCAGTACCATCTCTCTCGCCATACCGTAATCCAGTAAAGGATTCGTATAGGTTCGAGCACACACTGCTCGCCCTTCGAGTTGGTCAAAGGCGCCTAGCCTTTCAAAGATAGCATACACCAGAGAATTTGGGACGGGTAACGCCGTGGCCGGGTGGTCTAGTGGTTAGCCGCGTGAGCTGAAGACGCGGGTTCGATTCACGCCTCGGCCACCGGTGGACTTGGTTACTTTTTCTTTAGTGTATGTTATCTATTTCAGTTTATTAACGCCTCGGCTACGAAACGCACACTCTCAGCGTGCACGCTCGACGCTGATAGCTTCGTTAAAACAAATTTATGGCGGTCGGCGTCATCGTCAACGAATGAACTTATTGGTCTAGAAAACATAGCCATTTAATATATCATTTAATATGTATTGTCGCTTTGGATATGTCCTTTGAAATTACCTGTTACATTTTGATGCCGTGACCAGGATTTTTAACCAGTGGAGCTTATTTTTTATTAAATAGGTCACCATAGCTATAACAATCTATGTCATAAAGGAGAGCTTGACGGGCCTTTTGCTCCTTTTGCAGTATCTTTGTGAATTTCCTTTTACCTTTTTGGAGCAATGACCAGGATTTTCAATTCAACCAAAGGGTATCTTTTTTAATACTTATTTATAAAAGTCCACTTAGCTGAGGCTATATCCTTGGCAGAGAACACCTTTCCATACAGATCCGACACCAAGCTATCTCACAGCGGCTCGGCTTATACTCTAAAGCCGTCTCTGTAATAGTCTCGCAGACCAGATGGCTTCGCTCTATATAATCTAGGGGAACTAGGTATCTTACGGGCATTATGGTGTTTTTGTAAGTGGCATGTTACATTTGGTGCCTTGTCCAGGATTTTTTACTAAACTTTTGTTTTGTAATATTTTCTAAAGCGGTCTTACCTAAAGCAATATCCTTGGCAGAGAACACCCTTCCATACAGATCCGACACCAAAACTGAAGCCATCTCGCAGTGGCTTGGCTTATGCTCTAAAGCGGTCTCTATGATGGTCTCGCAGACCAGGTGGCTCCGCTTGGCAGTGACGAATTCGAGGAAGTCCTCGGCGGCCGCGTTAGTATCGCCGTGCTCGAAGTATTCGAGGATCACTGGCTCGGACTTGCGCTGTGGAAGGAAATGGTAATATGGATATTGATACTCATACTCATACTTTATATCATAAAGTGAAAAATTACTTCAAGTCATAAAAATTTAAATTAGCACAGTAGAAGTGTACGCCTTTGACTAATTTCTCTGGCATTGTGTATTGCTTTGATACAGTTAATTCCTATTTGTCCACATGAAAAATAGGAAACATTTAGTCGACAATCCGAATTTACTTTGGAAGTAAGCTAGTAAATATGAAAGCAAAAACAATAACATCTTACTCAATTCTAGTGACTAATTTGAATATTTTGATTTTACATTTTGTCACTGTGTTTGTGTTCTATTAATCTAACTCGTTTGAGCCCGCAGTGCTAGTTTAAATAAAAAAAATAAAAACTTTATTTCGGAACGTTCAAAATTCCATACAATATTGTTAGTACCATCGTTATAGCTATGTGTTAGTTTTGAGACAAATAACAGTACTAATTCAAATGGGGTAAGTCATAAACCGAGGAAAGGTTTCGTACTCGAGGTAGCGAATGAAACAGATAGTTTAATATGTGATATTTTCTATAAAAAGGGACCTTATTGTCGATGGCGCTTACGCCATTATAAACGATGCTCCGATATGAATATAATGCCGCGCGACGCTGTGCGGCGTAAGCGCCATCGACAATAAGGTCCCTTTTCATAGAAAATGCCCCATATGATCGTACGAGTATACTAACAAAACGAGAATGTGCTTTTCTCTACGCGAATTTTAATTATTCATAATGTTTAATGGGGAGTGATCATTAATTTTAAATAAAATAAGGGGAATTGTCCATTTACCTATTACATAAAAATAGTTAGTGTTCTATCTACAGGTGAAGAACTATTATGGATGGTAATTTTCGTCTATTTTCTTAAATAACTTAATAACTGCGACACAACTCGTGGATAAAACAGTTCTCATTTCATAATACATAAGACGTGTCGCTCGCGCGCTAAGTGTGAAGCGTCTCAAATCCGAAGACAACAGATATCGATCGCGTCAGACCCAGTTACGGGCACACGTGTATATTTCATACGGACAAGTCTACGACAGTATAGCCTGCACAGTAAACAAGGAAGCGAATATAAACGTTTTCAACCCTCGTACAGGGGTTTTAAAACTGGGTGTCTTGGCACTGTTTTAGAGTGTCGGGTACGGGTATCACTTGACTATCCTCCTGCCCCTATTATCTAGATTTCAAATTGAGTCGCCCTATTGAAAAGAATAGGAATAGGAAGTAAATTACCAAATCATAAAGCGCGAAAAATTAATATTACACACTTGTTGGAATGCGACGGGAATGGTCATAGACGATAAGGCGACCATCTTAGTCCTACTGCCGGGCTAGCACATGATTGGCGCGAGAGTATCTCGCGCGACATAGACTACCCGTCCCCCTTTAATTCATACAGTTAGTAAAAGACGGGTACACGGGTAGTCTATCTCGCGGCGAGATACTGTCGCGTCAATCATGTGCTCGGCCTACTGGTAGAGTAGGACATGGATATGTTGTCAAATGTTTAAAAAACATCGTGAGAAAGTAAACCTCCTGACATCATACTTTTTAGAATTCCGTACCGAAAGGGTAAAAACGGGACCCTATTACTAAGACTCCGCTGTCCGTCTGCCTGTCACCAGGCTGTGTCTCATGAACCGTGACAGTTGAAATTTTCACAGATGATGTATTTCTGTTGCCGCGACAACAACAAATACTAAAAAGTACAAAACCCTCGGGCGGGCGAGTCCGACTCGCACTTGTCCGTTTTTTTTTTGTTTTTCACTGCATTCAAAGAAAATTGATTAGATTATTGTATGAGTGCAAATTAATGTGCCTAGGAGTTTTATAATATATGACAATTGATAATATTTCATATTTTTCATTTGTCTCAAATCTAAAACTATTTCGAGTAAAATGCATATAGAACGCAAAAAAACCGGCCAAGTGAGATTCGGACTCGCCCACCGAGGGTTCCGTACTTTTTAGTATTTGTTGTTATAGCGGCAACAGAAATACATCATCTGTGAAAATTTCAACTGTCTTAGCTATCACGGTTCATGAGATACAGCCAGCTGACAGACAGACAGACGGACAGCGGAGTCTTAGTAATAGGGTCCCGTTTTTACCCTATGGGTACGGAACCATAAAGAAAAGTTTGTGTTTATTTCGTACATACAGCAGAATAAGAAAAACGGGCGGGGTCTGATGCAGGCTGCGTCAGACAAATGTGAACGCAACCATATTAAATGTATGAAACCGATATGCGTCACGACACGACGACAACACGACACGTCAGACAAATGTGAACCGGGCTTTAAGGTGATCTGTGGCACTGGCACCAACAGAGTCGCTTGCATTGAAAACTCCAATCACGCACTTATGCACCGAACGTAGTTTCGCCTTGCGAAGGGAGAGGTAACATCAACACTTTGACCAAAGGTGAACTTTATGTGTTTATAATAAGGCTTACAATTTGACAGTTGGTTGTGAATGGTACCTGTCATAGTCTGTCATTGACCCGTGTTGATACGCGTCGCACGCGCATCACATTGTTAGGGCTGCCAAAACGATTGTCGACCGGTCTGGCCAAGTGGGTAGTGATCCTGCCTGTGAAGCCGATGGTCCTGGCTTCGTGACGTCAGGATGGCGGGTGGACCTCGGCGATTTCAACGAAATATTTATAAACATATTGTACCTTCAGTGTACCTTTAATAAAAACCAGTGTACCTCTCTCTAAAACGGATTTATTTAACAAAAAAGGTCCAAGAAGAAAGCTTGCGAAGAAAAAACTAAATTTTAAGCGAAATCATTCTTATATACGGTGACATTTCGAATATTCTTCTGCCACGTTGTCATTTTTTGACAGGTCAGGAGGCACAGACCCAGCTTTCAGTCGAAATTGAAAATTATGTAAAAATATTTTAAATTGTTATTAAATTAATCAATTTTTTTTTTTTTTTTTTTCAAGCTATAAAATATACTTACCTACAAAAAACGAACGCAATTACAAAGAAAATACCCCTTCTAATAAGTCGGACTGCGGCATGGACCCCATGACACTGGCGGCGTTACCTCTCTGTATTGCAAGGGAAATACGTTGAAAGAGGTACGCGCCAGCCCTGGGGTCCCCTGAGGTGTCGACCAGCCGCGCCGACAGTGCTCCCATGAATATTTTCATGTCGGCTGACCAGGGACCCAAAGTCTCAACCGCGAGCGCCGCAAACTCATAGTCGTTAAGCAACGCTGAGTATTTGCGGCGCTTGAGTACTTGGGCCTGGTCTGCCGCAGCGCCGGCCCGAATGCGGGTCCCCTGAATATGGGACTGTGCAAAGGTGTCGACACAAGTTGCGTCCCACACCAGGGCCCTTCCTAATTTCCACGGCACCAACGTGGCTCCGTCAGGACGCTAAATTAAATATGTTTTAAACATAAACAAAAATATTAAATTATAAATGTCTGTATTTTAAAGGTGAAACTCATTTATACCTTGACTTCATACAAATATTTCAATTATAACATAACCTACATACTTGGTTCGTACGAATTAGTGACATAATAAAAAAAAAGCTATAACTCCCTATGGAGTCACGTCAAGATTAGGGTAAACCTTTCTAATAAAAAAACCGGCTAAGTACGAGTCGGACTCGCGCTCGAAGGGTTCCATACCATTACGCAAAAAACGGCAAAAAAATCACGTTTGTTGTATGGGAGCCCCACTTAAGTATTTATTTTATTCTGTTTTTAGTATTTGTTGTTCTGCATCATCTGTGAAAATTTCAATTATCTAGCTATCACGGTTCATGAGATACAGCCTGGTGACAGACAGACGGACAGACAGACAGGCGGACAGACTAGCGTTGAAAAAACCGGGAAAATTTGGCTCGTTTTTTTTCAAGTTTCTTACTTAATTAGGTATTTAAACAGGTAGGTTAAGGTTGCATGTCTAATGTGTTTGTTTATGGCATTGACACTGTCATCACTCAACAGTGGCATTGTGTGTGACGTATTTATTTTTTCTGAATAGAACTGAAAAAAAAAACCGAAAAAAAAAAACAAATTTTGTAAAATTCCCGAAAAAAACATCCCTAGGACAGACGGACTCGGAGTCTTAGTATAGGGTCCTGTTTTTACCCTTTGGGTGCGGAACCCTAAAAAAACGAAGTATGGTTCAAATTAAACTTACAAATTCATCGTAAAATCGTAAAGCATGAATTGTACGAATGTATTTTTTCAGCGCGTGCTCAGTTGGTGTTCTGTTCTAATTATAACTTATCTCGCATGTGGGGCGTTTACGAGCCAAATGAAATGACAATAACAAAAACAAACGAAAACTATATAATTAACCACGACACACAGTCTGAGATATTGACCGTCCGAAGTTGAAAGCAGAGCGTACATATACGTGTATTTAACACATTCACTGCCAAAATGTTTGTAGCTCTACGCTCGTAGCCGATCCCAGCGTTTTCCCGCTTTGTAGAGGAAAGAGACTACGAATAGAAAACCCGCCGAGCGGGTTCCCGGCACCCAATGTGTTAACTTTAGATTAACCCTTTAGACGCCAATGACGGATATATCGGCACCGCAGGTCCAATGCCAAAGACCGATTAATCGGTCGAAAACCACAGAGCAACATAGACCTACGTGCATGTGCATAAAGTTAAATTTAAGTTTTGACAATTCGGTGACGTGGCGTCTAAGTGACAGCTTTTGTGTTTGACACGGCGTCGAAAAGGTTAAACTAGCGACCCGCCCCGGCTCGCACGGGTAAGTAAACTTTAACAAATTATACACCAAAACCTTCCTCAAGAATCACTCTATTGACAGGTGAAAACCGCATGAAAATCCGTTCAGTAGTTTTTGAGTTTATCGCGAACATACAGAATGACGCGGCGGGGCATTTTGTTTTATAAGGTCAGTGATGCCATTTCATCCTTGACTTCTATTCTATCGGCGCGCGGTTCGACAAATTTCCTCGGACACATTTTTCCTCAGAAAAGATAGTTTTGTTGCCAAATTTTCATTTTTGATACAAGCCTTTATCGCTGACTGTACTTTTCTTTCAACGGTCAACTTATCGAGACAGTTTTAACAAACACAAATAAGACGTAAACATGGATAATTTTTTTGTTTATTCACATTGAAGACAAAATATTACAATTGATTCGTCGATCCTTGCATTTAAGGGTCTCCGGTAAACTCGGTTCTCCATACAAACGTAGTTCCGCTCTCATTTTAAAACGAGTAGCTAGTTTGCTCTAAAACTTTGTACTTACAATAGGATAAGGTATATCTGTCTGTAATTAGTTTATGTAGCTTCAGATATCACAGTTTAAAAAAAAGCGAATATAAGTTTTTCATACAATACTTGTTTTTGCTCTATTTCGTTTGTTTTATAAACTGGAGCTATATACTAATCTCAGACCTAGATGTACCGCATGTCAGTGCATGTGCAAAGTTTCATTATACAATCCAACACGTAGTTTTAAAATGAGAGCGGAACTACATTTGTATGGGAAGGTGCAATTCGGCCGAGCTTGCTGGGGACTCTTAAAGCCCTGCTCAGGAGCCTCGCATAACATTTATATTATAATATGTGACGTTTACAACCAAAAGGTACCACATTTTCGCTTGTTGATAAGGTTGATTTCTAATAGAAGCTATATGGAAATAGCGCCTTACTGACAAGCGACAATAAGTACCCTTTTGGTTGAAAATGGCACATATGAACTTGCGACCTTCTACTCCTGTTAAGCCAATTGACATTACCAGACGTTTAGTTAAAAATGATGCAATTTTGTATGTATTTTAAATGCAGTTACACACAGAAAAAAAAGTTGACGAACCAAGAAAAAATTCTTGAATCAAGAAAATTTTAAGGAAGACTCAGATTATTTTGAACAAAAAAAAAGTTATTGGTCTAGATAAGAAAAAAATTCTTGAGCCATGAAAAAAAATCTCGAGCTAAGAACTTTTTCCTTGGTTCAAGATTATTTCGGTCTTCCTTCAAATTTTCTTCGTTCAAGAATTTTCTTGGTTCATGTCAACCTTTTTTCTGTGCATCGTTTCAAGTTAAAGTGTTTGGTGTGCGACGCGATCGTTTTGAACAACGAGTTATAAATGATATTTAAAAAAAAATATACCCTTGTTGGTTGTCGATAAAGTTGGTTTTTGGCTAGCAAATTTATGGCAGATGCTCCGTATTGACATAACACTAGTATTTTGCTTGAAAATCGCACAAATGGTGAATTTAAACTGCAACAGTGTGTAGAAATATGCGGTGCATTCAAATTTGTCAAAATAAGAAAAAACTATAATAAATAATACTTTTTGGAAACAAAAAATATGTCAATGTAGAGGTAATTAAACGTCCTTTAAATTGATACTAATATTAATTAGTTAGTTCAATTAGGCTGAGAGCTAGACTCAAATTAGTCCAATTTGTGCAAAAGGTGGGATTTTTTCGATAGCCAATGTATGAGAATTGTAAGGGGGAAATTCAAAGGGCTGGTGGGGGTAACGGCACCACTTTTCAGCCCGGCAACATAGGGTTTCTAGGAGCGTAGGAACCCCACTACAAGGAAGGATTTTGCAAACGAACATCTCCTTGGAGCCTGCTCTAACAACTGCTACAAGTACATGCGGCCCACACCAATGTTGGTGTCTAGCCATAGTGGTTGCCGCGCCCCGCTACGGAACGGACGCCTGCTCGCGCTTGCGCCACCTAGCGGTCATATACACGCGTTTTGTTAGAGACTGAACCTTCGGTACCAAGTACTATTATTGATTCTGTGTCTATACTAAAATTACAAATGCAAATGTAACTCGTGTCTGTCTGTATGTTACCTATTTAGGCTGAGCATATAGTTCCGGGAGAACATACCTATTATAGAAATCGCAGACAGAAGCGAATTTCAAGTCAAACAAAGCTAACTCTGTAGCGATTTTGATAGCACAGACTGTGCAAGTGTTATTTGCATTTTTTATAAATAAATTATAACAGTTGTAAGTGAAAATATTTTCCTTATTTAAGAAAGTGTAAAACGGTTTTATTACTTTTCGGGTCGCCACTTTCCCGAATGAAGGTTGAGGGAGACGATGGCTGAGATACGCGTCGTACTCGTGAACGGGTGCTGTTTGTGGAGACCGGTCTGTTTAAGTTTACACGGGCTTCATGTTACATGCTATGTAACTTTACTTTTGAGTGGCATTAACGTGAGACACTTCATTCGGTTCTTGTCTGTCTGATTTAATTTCTTGTCTTATAATTACTTATATAACAATTCAAGTCTTGGAGACCTCTTACACCTCTAAGGATAATTTGATGATCTTTTTTTTAAATTTATTATACATATTTTATCTCTGACACCTAGAGACTTTTACATCTCTAAACAATTTTAGTAATTGCCTGTTGTTTGTATATTTTTTATTAGTTTTCTTTTGTTTGTGTAATTCGACATTTAGACTGGATACATCTCTGACAAAGTATCTAATATTTTATTGATTACATATTTGTCATTGTTTTTTGTAAATTTTGGTTTTGTATTGCTTGTAAAAATAGACATGTAAAAGTGCCCCTGTGGCCTATTTGCTGAATAAATGTTTGATGTTTGGGATCACTAGACTTATATTGACCGGGATATAGACCGTGATTATGATTACCTTTTGTATTGTTTATGAGCTCCCGATATTTCGACGCAGTTAAATCTACGGTCCGGTACGGTACGGTTAGTTAGTTACGGTCTATATCCCGGGTTAATATAAGTCTAGTGAAACTAACCGTGAATCATTCAAAACTCTTACTTTTGGGATATTTAATAATAGCAAATTCTAACAGATGTTGGAAGGTGTTGCAATAATGTGCCCGTCGTGGTAGTGGTTACGTTCTCCACCCACGACCGCTACGCAATAAATACAATTTAATAGCAGGGGAGCCGACGATGCTAAAAGTCGCATTTACAATCGGGTCTTAAAATTAATTCGCGATAGACCCGATTGTGAATGTGATTTAATATGTGTTCAAATCAAAACGCGAAAGTTTCAAATGTTATGATGCTAAATGGTGCAATAAAAACATTTTTATCTTATCTTATCTTTATCTTAAATGTGTAGTAACTGGAGCGTCGTAGAGACCTATTAGAATCGAAAGATTAGATGATGGGAGGAAAAAAATGTTATATAATATTTTCTTTTTAAGCGTGCACCCGGCTTGATGCGTGGAAAAATGTAAAAATACCGGACAAGTCCGAGTCGGATTCGCCCACCGAGGGTTCCGTACACAAAGGGTAAAAACGGGACCCTTTTACTAAGACTCCACTACCCGTCTGTCTGTCTGTCACCAGGCTGTATCTCTCGAACCGTGATAGCTAGACAGTTGAAATTTTCACAGATGATGTATTTCTGTTGCCGCTAAAAAACAAATACTAAAAAGTACGGAACCCTCGGTGGGCGAGTCCGACTCCCACTTGTCCGGTTTTTTTTAGTATTTGTTGTTGTAGCGGCAACAGAAATACATCATCTGGGACAAATTTTAACTGTCTATCACGGTTCATGAGATACAACCTGGTGACAGACAGACGGACAGCGGAGTCTTAGTAATAAGGTCCCGTTTTTACCCTTTAGGTACGGAACCCTAAAAACTGTTATGTGGAACAGAAAATAATAAGTACAAGTTTATTACTCGCAATCAGCGATTTTCTCAAAAGCTTGTAACTTGTAATACAAGTGGAAGTCCCTTTTTAACAAAAACTGTCAAAAAGTGACATCCGCTTGTATTACAAGTTACAAGCTTTTGAGAAACGGGCCCCTGTAGAATCAATCCATATTAAGGACTGACATGCTCACACATATGTAGGTACATATGTGATAAAAAAAACCTCGCCTTTCTAAACGTCAGGTTTTACTTACCAGCCTGCTATTAATAGTCACACGAACCGCCGCCTAGCCGCCTTCATACAACATTTAAGTAACATATTATCTATGTCTGGTAATAGTTTTCGTAGATATGTAATACAAAGAAAAAATTGTACCTATAACAATTTTTTGCAACGAAAACTAGTACCGACATAGATATACATATACGACGTAAATATTCTTGCCAAATTTCATGCAATGGGGTTGGCCGGTCGAAATAATTAGCATAGCTTGCTCTGTCAAACCCTAGAATTGTGTCAAATTTTTGTTTTTTTAATGCCCTGGATGCCAGCCCTTTAAGCCAAATCTCATAGAAAACTGGGCAAGCTATGATGGCGCCATCTCTGCAAACCTTTGACAGTTGCCAACCCCATTTATGCATGACGTTTTCAAGTTAGTGCTTAACTTGTATTGTATGGGAGCGGGTTATGTGCGGCGGGTTCATGTCACTCTTAAAAATTTAAAACGCAAAACATTGACTCAAGTGTGTCGAACGTCGATATCGTTGTTTGCTCGCGCAAGGCCGATAATATCCGATTAAAGATAATCGTGTCATTTCTTTATACCTACCTTTTATGATAATGTACGAGGGGCGTTCAATAAATTCTCGGTATGTGAATGAAAACAAACAAATACGATAAGTTTAATATTTTTATTTTTCAATATACTCCCCCCCTATGTTGATACACTTAAAAGATCGATCTATTATTTTTTTTAATCCCTCATAAAAATAATTTTTATCTTTGGTGTCAAAATGCTCCTCCACTGCCGCCTTCAACGCTTCATCGTCAGAAAATCGATTTCCACGCAGATCCTTTTTAAGATTGGGGAACAAAAAGAAGTCACTGGGGGCTAAGTCCGGACTATACGGTGGGTGAGTAATAGTTTCAAACCCAGATTCAAGAATAGCCGCCTTGGCAATATGAGCAGTATGCACAGGGGCGTTGTCATGCAGAAGCAGAACACCTTTGGTTAATTTTCCTGGCCTCTTGTCTTTGATTGCACCCCTTAATTGACGTAGAATATTAGCGTAGTACTGTCCTGTGATATTTACACTCTTTTGTTTGTAATCGATCAGTAATATTCCTTCACAATCCCAAAATATTGTGGCCATGACCTTGCCAGCTGAAGGGATGACCTTGAACTTCTTGGGATGAGCTGTACCCTTAACGTGCCACTGCATGGACTCCTGTTTACTTTCTGGGTCATAATAATGAACCCAGGTTTCATCTCCAGTAACTATCTTTTGCAGCACCTCATCAGGATTTTCACCGCACAGGTCAATAAAATCGGAACAACAAGCTACTCGCATATCTTTCTGAACCGGTGTCAGCATTCGCGGAACCCATCTCGCACTTACTTTTGACATATTAAGATGGTAATGGATAATATCATGTATGGTACCAACAGAAAGACCGGTTATTTGAGCTATTGATTTTACCTTCACTCGGCCGTCTTCCAATATAAGTTTTTCCACTTTGATAATATTTTCTTGTGAAGTAGCTACTACAGGCCGGCCTGGTCTAGGATCATCTTCAATACTCTCTCTCCCACGTTTAAATTCACTTGACCACTTTTGAATGGTAGATAAAGAAGGAGCAGACTCACGGTAAACACAATCCATTTCTTCTTTTATAGTTTTTTGATTTTTACCCTGATTGGTCAAGAATTTTATTACGGCTCGATGCTCTAATTTAATTAACATTGTTAAATCGCTCATGGTGCTCACGTTTGTTCGGCAATTGCAGAAAAACGAGAACATATCGGTTTGAATTTTACTTTTTTTTTTAAAGTCTATGAATGACTCTTAGTGGCCAGTAACAAAAGAAATACTCAAAAAGGTTGTAAGATATCAATATCGAGAATTTATTGAACGCCCCTCGTATTTCTCATGTTATTAAAATGTGAATTTTATTTGCATCCTTTGCTAGTTTAAATCATAGACTAGTGTTTAAAAGCGAATAATTAGTAGATTGTTAACCAAGGGATGAAAGGCACTCATTTCTGCCGAGGTATTTTGGTGCTCGAACACAGTGAGAGCGCCAACAGTCCGAGGCTGAAATGACGCCTTTCACCCGAGTTAAACACTCTACTTTTCATTTCGAATACGAGGAAAGTAAAATGCATGTGTTTTTTTTAAAACATGACCAAGTATACATTTTTATAGTATTTCTTAAGGGTACTTTCGGTTAGCAATTTAGGCAAAAGTATCATTATTTATGGAATGGAGAGTCAAATATCAGAATGGAAATTGTATAACAAATCCATTTAAACTCAAATTTGAATTGCTTATCGTAAAAAAATCAAAAAAATCGTACTTCGAACGTAAAATGCTCTAGTGCAGACGCGTATCATTTTCTGCACACCTTTTAGAACAACAATGACCCTCTTTCAGAGCATGAGAAATGAAAACGAATTATATGTCAGAAACGTGCATGTGACGCCCTTAATATAGCAATATCCATACACTGCGAAGACCGCTTAGCGTTGCCGAAATCAGCAAAAAACTGTCCAAAAACAGGATTTAGCAAGGAGCTAAGTACCAGGGCCTCATGAGTTACGAGGTGTCGTTGGCCGGCCGGCTGCAGCGTATGAAGGTGGCGCGGCTGCTCGAGTATCTTGGCTACTTTTTGCCTTATGTATTAAAGTACCACTCACAAGGAGCTAGTACCAGGGCCTCATGAGTTACGAGAAGGTGTCGTTGACCGGCCGGCTGCAGCGTATGAAGGTGGCGCAGCTGCTCGCGTATCATGGCTACAATATTTTTATTAAACTACCACTCACAATGATCTCCTCAGGGTCAGCCTCCACGATGACCTGCTTGAACTCGATGTCTCCGTTGGCTACGGCCTCCGAGTCGTAGTTGGGGTCATTCTCGTCCTCCATGTACTCCTCCAGGAGTTCGGAGCCCGGGGCTCCCCATACGCCCTTGCCGCCGGCGCCTCCTGTACAAAATAAAACAGAGGTAGTATGGATCATGTATTGGACTGCAAGGTATTTCAAAAACCTGCTAAACGTCCAGCCTCTCACAGCTAAACTATGGAATTTCTGGACCGATACAACATTTATACCCTCAAAACATTATTACCCATATAATTTTATACCTATACTAGCTTTTGCCCGCGACTTCGTCTGCGTGGAATCAGTAACAGCAGCTAGAGTAAGTTTAGTGCCTGGATAAAGTGTAATAGCAATCATTCAATTTGAGCATAAGGTTAATTGCTTGACATTCATTATCAGGCAATTAATTAAATCTCTCAATTTCACCGCCCTTTTCACTATCATTACGGATGATTTCCGACATAAAAACTATGCTATGACCTTTCCCAGGACTCAAACTATCTCTACGCCAAATTTCAACTAAATCGGTTTAGCGGTGTAAGCGTGAAGAGGTAACACACAGACAGACAGACAGACTTACGCATTTATAATATTAAGTATGGATAGAACCTTTGTCATTCAACAATAGTAATTTGAAATTTAATATTGTAATAATAATATGCATGGCTAGCAACATTTACTATTAGGTATTAAGGGTTATATTAGCATAATATGCTTACTACTTAAGATACTATTGCATGCACGCAATTAATATTAACACATGGCTTTGTCATGTCATGGAAAAAACATTTTCACATTCCTTATGGCAGAACATATCGCCGCTACACTTACTCAACCTCGTATCTGCAACACCCGTTTGATGACAAAAACACCCGTATTCCGAATGAAAGAAAAGCGACATTCCCATCAAATGATTGTTGCAGATATGAGGTTGAGTAAGTATAGCGACGATATTAAGGATCAACAATGTATATTCATGTCATGATTCAGTCAATTTACTATGATTCCTGAGACTCTGACTATGACAGACAGACAGTGAAGGCTTATATTGGTCCGTTTGCCACCGACCGAACCGTAAAAGGGTAACATTATAGTACAGATGGCATCCTATCCGCCGCCATACTATCATCACTAGATAGTATAAAACAAAGTCGCTTTCCGCTGTCTGTCTGTCCCTATGTATGCTTAGATCTTTAAAACGGATTTTGATGCGGTTTTTTTTAATAGAGTGATTCAAGAGGAAGGTTTATGTGTGTAATTTGTTAAGGTTTACCCGTGCGAAGCCGGGGCGGGTCGCTGGTAAGACATATACCACAGTGTAAAAAGTAACAGTGGACAGACGCCTTTGATGTTTGCGTAAATGCCGACACTGTACAAGTATCAGTAGGGTTGTCACAGACTTTTACACAACTGCCCAAGACTTACACGACTTACTAAGACACGTTAGCCCTGTAAGTAGTACCGAGCTACTTACAATGGCGATGTATTACTCCGACAGTCGTCAGGCCTAGCTGAGTTTCTTGGAGTCTTCTCGGCTAGGCTAGGTTGTAGCGAACTAGCGTCAAGTCTCCCATTAGCTCGATTCCCTTTACACCCTCAGATCAGGTTGAGACCGCTCGGGGTCATGGTGGAAGAATGAATGCGCGAGCCCATGATGCCCCCATACAACGTCTGAGAGGGTGACGCCGCAGGGGATGTTAGTGGGTATTCTCCTCCCTATCCTCTGGTTAGAGGATGTACGGGAGGAGCGAGTCCCACATACCACCCCCCCCCCCCGGCTTCCCCAGCCCGGGGGGTGAGATGCGTAAATGCTAAATGCATGCATTTACCCCTGCGTAATAAAAAAAAAAAAAGGTTGAGACCGCTCAACCGATCTGCGCTGGAGCGAAAACTCTTTAGGAGTATTCCAGCGTAGCAAAACCGTCTCGTGTTTTTTTTTTATATTTACACAAAGGGTACATGCTTACAAACAAAATTTATGCATCGCCAAACTGTAACCAGTTTGTTGGCGATTGAAGCGCTCAATAACAAAATGGAATCATGCACCTGAACAAAATAATTAGCAGCTTAAACAGTAATCCTTATATATAACATAAAAACTAACATGCACAAATGCCTAATAAGTAATAGTTATTTACGATACAAGTGCGGAAAATAGGAAATTCGAAACGAGTGGCGATAAATTAAAACACGACCGCAGGGAGTGTTTTAAATCGACACTAGTTGCGAATTACCTATTCGCACGTGTGTCGTACAACGTTTTACAGTACATATGGCCCTTTAAACTTTTGACATATGCACGAAAAGTGCTCTTTTACGCACTAGTGCGAGAAAGTAGCACCATATGTACTGTAAATAAATTTTCCCAATGCTCAATTTTCTAAAAGGTATGTTTTTAGTCTCTTTTTAAGGACCGGCTTACTAAACCTAGATTTATCTCTCAACCACCCTATTTCCTTAAACAGCCGCAGTGTGATGCGGAAGGGTCCTGGATTTTCCCCAGGCTACCATCCCCCCACACAGTCCTACCGCTCTAATTGCCCTAGAGTGCAATAGAGCCCAAGTCAGGTTTAAAAAAAATTGGCGATGTATGCAGCTCGGGTGCGCGCGACCCACCCCTCGCCCCTCGCACCCCGCACGTTTGCCCTGTCAAATGTATTGTTTTATAGACTGAGGATAAACGTTAGGTAAATATTAGTTCCAAGTTTCATGTAATTTCAGCATGTTGTTTTAGAATAACTTCGATTGTATGGGAGCGGGTTTTTGGCGGCGGCTTCGTGTGACTCTTAAGCCCAGGAACTACTTTAAAGTAGGGATGTACCGACTAGTCGCCGACTAGTCGGGAAAGCCGACTATCCGGCCACATTTGTAGTCGGCGACTAGTCGGCAAAATTTGCCGAATAGTCGGCACTATTTAATCTTCAGGAAAGATAAGATTTTTATTTCAACTCTTTCAATTCTACTCTAACAAAAACAGTCTTTGATATTCTGTTGACGTTGAGAATCTCAACATTGAGAATACTTTGAGAATACAACGTTGAGAATAACAACTTGAGATTGGCTGGCCGCTGGAGCCGATATAGCCGCCGGTGTCGGTGATGGTGTCGGCGGTAGTTGCGGCAGAGAAATGGAACGAGGTGATGAATCGCTAGATTTAATTGCAGCGGCCAGCTGAGGCATTTGGTGTTTGTGTTTATATTTGATATGATTTAGTAACGAGCACTGGGTGCACCTCACTTTATTTGCATCGCCTTCAGCATCTTCAAAAAAAGTCTACACTCGCGATTTCCTTTTCGACATTTTTCGTATTTATTAAGAGCACTATATGTATTATTTATTTAAGCAGTTATTACAATTTCTTGTTTTCGCTATGAAACACGAAAGGGCGACTAATAAATCACGAAAACTTAGGTAGACAAAACTAGTCATACGTAAACATGAACGCAAGACTTGTGCTGCCAGAGGGCCTACCGCGAACCACGTTCGACGTGTTGCATCCCTGTCACACTTACGTACTAATTTACAAGTGCGACAAAGAGGCAACACGTCGAACGTGGTTCGCGGTAGGCCCTCAGGAACGAGGCGACCGAAACGGTTCCGATTGCATCCAAACTCTGCCGAAACCAATGATCGGCCAAGCCGACTAGTCGGCCATCTGAGCGCCGACTAGTCGGCTAGTCGGCCAAATCACTAGTCGGTACATCACTACTTTAAAGAGATCTGGCACAGACCTATTAGAAGAATAAAGTGCATTTCCTAGAAACTTAGAAATAGTAAATGGGTAACCTAAATTCATAGAAAATTGAGACATTCAACAACACAATATTCTGGCATTTGCCCAGGCAAATTGTAATTTACATGTTGCTGATAGGATAATATATATTCATGCACACACAAACAATTCAGCCTATATGCGTCCCACTGCTGGGCACGGGCCACCTCTCATTCGCGAGAGGGCTTGGGCTAGTCCCCTCACTAATTGGGGACTTCACATTCTTCACATACACCTTTGAATTTCTTTATGGATCTATGCAGGTTTCCTCACAATGTTTTCCTTCAGATGAGATGATGTTTTTGTGTTGAGATGGTTTGCAGGTTTGGACACGTGAAAAAAAAAACCGGACAAGTGCGCGTCGGACTCGCCCACCGAGGGTTCCGTACTTTTCAGTATTTGTTGTTGTTTTTGCAAATAAATATTTATTTTATTTTATTATTCAAATTAGTTACACAGGCTACACAGCATTACAGTATTACTACCAAGGCACTGCGAACTACAAAACAAATAAAAATACAAAGATACAATTATACAATACAATTAAAAGTATTTAAGATTTGGGCGACGACATAACAGCGTGGCTCCGTTGCGTCGTCTGACTTGGTGTAGAATTCGGCAAGTTGCCCCGGAACCGCCGAAACACCACACCCTTCGGCCAGAAGTCCGAATATCTTATCTTATCTTATAGCGGCAACAGAAATACATAATACATCATTTGGGAAAGTTTCAACTGTCTAGTGTACTCGTACTCTATCACGGTTGATGAGATGCAACCTGGTGACAGACAGACGGATAGAGGAGTCTTAGTAATATTTTTACCCTTCGGGTACGGAACCCTAATGAGTGAAAGAAGGCTAACAGAGAGTGTATAAGGGACACGTAGAAGCGGGAGTTGGAAGGGGTAGACCTCGGCGGACTTTCTCTGATCAGATCGGGTAAATCCTGAAGAAAGGCCAGGTCAAGAGCACCCTAAACCGGCGAGGGTGTTATGAGGAATGTTATGAATGTGAAGGAAGTGAAAGAGGTATGTCAGGAACGTAGCAAGTGGAAATCCGTGGTCTCTGCCTACCCCTCCGGGAAATACGCGTGATTATATGTATGTATGTTTTCCTTCACCGAAAAGCTAGTGGTATATATCAAATCAGAAATGATTATATCCGCAGTAGAAGTAGGGTCACCGACATATCTCGCAGAATTGCAAACCTTAAGTGGCAGTGGGCGGGGCACATTGCTCGCAGAACTGATGGCCGGTGGGGCCGAAAGGTTCTGGAGTGGCGTCCGCGTACCGGAAGACCAACTGCCGGTAGGCCTCCAACGAGGTGGAGCGACGACCTGGTGAAGGTCGCGGGAATTCGGAGGATGCGAGCGGCACAGGATCGGTCGGAGTGGCGAGTCTTGGGGGAGGCCTATGTCCAGCAGTGGACGTCTATCGGCTGACATAATGATGATGATGATATATTAAATTATATTCCATACATACATAAGTATATTCATGGATATACATGAATGTCACGTTTGTAATATTTAAGCAGTTGTTTACCATTTTAAACTTATCCTTAATCAAATATAGCTCTTATAAGTTTAACCATATGATTCATTGTTTGTTGTATGTGTTTTAGGTATTTAAGATAAGGTAAGGTATTATCAGTGAGTATATTAGTAAACATTGTTTTTGTTGCGCTATCAGGGATTTGGTTATCTTGTCAATGGTTTATAATATAGTTATCACGTTAGAGGTAATTTGTAAAAATAAAACTTTATGAAATTAAGAATAGAGTGGAAAAAAATTGTTACACTTGAAATTTGAATATAGTGACGTGACACTTATATATGTGTGACGTTTTCAATTAAAAGGTACCACATTGTCGCTTAACATAAGGACGAAAATTGCTTGTATCTTTATACGAAAAACCTGTCAGAGCGTTAGGCTTGTGTAGTACATGTACTAAAATCAAAAAGACACGATTCCCTCCACTGTACTAGACCGAACTATTCCCTAATGATTCTGCTCTTAGTGCGTTTTAGTACACAACACGCAAACGATACACAATGAGAGCGAGGACCGAGGAGTGACAATGACAGCAAAGCGATCCGAGTGATCCGACTCATCCGACCAAACTAAAACTAAATGTTGACTCTCTCTGTGTACTACTGTACTAAAAGACCGAACTAGTACAGTTGTGAGATTGTACTAGTTGGGAGCGATCTTTTCAGTGAACGAGCATGCACAACTCTACAGAGCGTCCTTATGGCAAGTGACAATGTGGTACCTTTTGCTTAAAAACGACACATGTAATTGTATAAAGCTAAGGCACAGAATAAATAATAGTACTTACTATAGTTACTATATAGTAAATACTATTATGGTTTATAATCATGATGATCAATCACTCGTAAGATAAGATATGAAAGTTTATACATTGACATTTTAAGCTGCAGTGTCTACCTACACTGCAAATTTAATGTATAAGGTAAACAAGTAAACAATCAAATGATTTACATGATAATTATATGCAGATAATTATGTTTTTGTGTCAGTCGGCCTCAACTATGCCGAGATGAGTATTTGACAGGTTTTAGATATAGATACAAATCTAATCTATTGTGACCAAAATATGCTTACTGACAATAGCTGTTAGCTGTAAAATACAAATAGTTTATTTCCAAAAAATCATTACTTCCACACTAGGCAAAGGCTGACCTGTGAGGGAAATCATATGATTGACTTCAAAAATGATCAGATTGACCAGGTCAACCAAAGTATAGAGCACCCTCTTGGTGAGGTATCCAAAATAGTTAATAAGAAACTAATAAGAAATTCTGTCCATTGGCTCGTTGGGTGGACGACATTCGGAAGACTGTGGGTCACTTCTAGATGAGACTGGCTCAGGAGCGGGATAAGTGGCGTACTAGAAGAGAGGCCTATGCTCAGCAGTGGGCGATAAAAGGCTGATATGATGATGATCATAAGAAATTTGGTTTAGTAAATTGCATACATTACGTGATTTGTTACCTACACAGTACACACTAGTTTCCAATATTTGAAACTGTCTGGTTACAAACAAGACTACTATTTTAATTTCAACAATAACTATACAGAAACGTGTAATTATGAAAATGAAATATTTAAAAGAAATTTGCCATAAAAGAATTGCCCTGTTAACAAGTTGTCCGAACAGAACGAGTGAGAAAGTTGCTCGAGAGAATTAATTAAAACAGAAAACCCGTTTGTCAGGTCTAAAAACAAAACAAGCTGAGCCCTTTGTTGTGTTTTGTGTATGGAAAACATAATTGACCTTGGCCTATATTCGTTTAATTAAAAAAAAAGTTTTATCCATTCAGCCAACCGGCTACGCTATTCTTAAACCGGAGGGTTGACGATGTCGCCTTAAAATAGCCTTGAGCGATCGAAAGTTGTTTACAAGCTTAGTTTCGTAATAATACGTCGACTTCTATTAGTGACCTACGCCAATCGATAAGAAACCTTTAACAGCGTACGACGTAACTGCGCAGAGCCGGGCCCGCGTGACCTTGAAAAATGCGGCTATACGAACAAAAAAAATACATATATACGCGACCACCGGTGCGTAGTAAACAAAATATTATGTAAATATTGTAAATAGCCGTTTACGGCTCAATTCACGCCGTAGGGGTTCTAGAAAAATCTATCGCGTTACCGGCAGGTTAAATCGCGATGTAGTTTGAAGGTAGATTGGTAATTTACCTTTTTTAGGCAGCCCGCGCCCGTGGCCATTGCGCGGTCGGCGGCTATTTTTCCAGCTTCTATATCTAGGGAGCGGCGTCGGCGTGCTAACGCCTCCCTCCTTGCTGTTGGTTCTTGCGAGCTTCTTATTCCTATGACGGCGTTTCAAACGCTCGGCGTGGGACGTCGCGGCGTCTCCGGCGCCCTCGTCCGCCGGCTTCGCGTTATCAGTATCAACCGCGGCCACGTTTTCTAGTTCGGAAGCGATGGGCTCGACTTCCATTGTGGCGAGATATAACTGACGCGGGTTAAACAAGGGTTCTTATTGGCAACAATCAGCACTAGTGAGAGTATTTGAATTTATTTAAAAAAAAAACGCTAAGATAAAACGTGTTTTCGCACTGATAAACAATAGGTTCCAGCCAGCGAGCACGTATTTGTTTTGAGAGCGCACACCGGTGTGAAGTTTGGTAAATAACAAGCGGTAGTTGTGCAATGCTGCCAACGTGACATATTGCTGAGCTACCACGAACCACGAAAACTTTTTTTCATACTCTGATACTCTTCTCCGTTTTCTATTTGCAACATTTTTTTGGTAGAAATGATAATATTTGATAAATGTATACTTTGAATAATTAATTTTAAAATTAATTAATTTGTCAAAACAATTACGATTTTCTTACAACTTGCTACACAAAGTCACTTTAAATTCGAATCAGTGAGTGAAGTGAATATTCGAAACATTAGTAACGCCTTATGTCGTCAATGTTGACAATATAACAAAAATGAAAGTGTTGTCATAAAAATGAACTCTGAGAAATATTTGGGTAATGATGTAGACAAAAAAGAAAATATTTTTATCAATGTATCGGGGAACACAGATTATACATTATGGTAACATTCATTAGGTCGATTATATTGCGTCACAATCGATACTGGGCGCATCACTACAAAACAAAAGAAAATCTTAAAATAAATAAAAAAGAATCGCAAATCGCAAATGTCAGTCGTCAACGCTATTGTTATTGTTTTGTACTCGAATTTATAATGAAAAACCATAAAGAAAACCTATTTTCGACGAAGTTTCGCTTACTGAATTCGCAAGATTTTTCAGAAGAGATAATCTGGTCATCAAGTGACTCCAGCGAGTTCGAAGATGTCGACAACAAAGCGAATTTCAATAACATAACCAACAAGAAACTAAATCGTAAAAGAAAACGCAAATCAAAGGTTCCCAGCAACGTTTCCAACTTGGATATCACTATAATTGACGTGACTAAAGAAACTGAAGGTGATAAATCGCCAGTTTTAACTTGTAAAACTAAATGTAAGCCGATAGAAAATGTTCTTGATAAGACGTATTTGATACCAAAATCAGCTGAATATAACAACAGTAAAGCTAATCTGACGTCGCCTGTGCTGTGTACTGGTGCACAGAGAGCTAATATTAGCATGAAGAGTCCTGTAATAGCTCAGAAGTTTGCATCGTCGGTTCACAGTCCTAAGGTGAGAAAAACATTGTTTAGTAAATGTAAGAATGATAATAAAATCCAAGCAGAGAAAAGAAGTATCTCTCCTGTACTTAGTCACAATTTTCCACGTGACCGAAGAAAAATACCAGACGATAACAATAAAATAGAAATTGAAAATACTCCAATAATAGAAACAAAGAATTCTATACAATTAGAAGACAGGTTTTTTAGTAATGGAAGCTCTAAAAGTAATGGAGGCTTTAGTAATGTAGATTTAATCAAAAAAGTGAAATCATACTTTGATAATCAATTTAGCTCTGAAAATTGTTCGCAAGTTTCAATTGCCGATACTCCTACACCACAGAATACCTCAAATGATGATGTACAGATAATATCCATAACTCAAATGACTTCAACTGGAAGTAGCTTAAGAACAGTAAAACACACAAATTCCACAGACAATTCTGCAATAGAAGTAGAAAAATCAAAGAAAATAAGATATAAAAAAGATGGTCTTGCATACAGACTATGTTCACTTTTAAAAAAACACAGTGCTAACATTTCTCTATGGCAACATGAAAGGTTCCTGGCTGATAATTCCAATTTTAAAATTCCCAAAGGTGAGCACTTGGTGTTACGAATTCAAAAAGTCGAATTTAAGTATGGAAGCTATCTACTGGACACTATGGATATAAATGATGAGGCATTTTTAATCTTGATTAACAATAGTTATGTAAATAATTGTGTTTTTAGTGTTGATAGTATATTTAAGTTGTATGAGCCTTATCAAATATTTAATTTTGGTGAAAAAAGGTTGATTGTTAACGTTAGTAAATTTGAATGTATAATTGTAAGCCAATTTATAACTAAATAATTGTAAGCCAAGTACCTATCCTTCTTCAGAGGGACTACTATGAATGCACATCTATGTACAGCACAGATTTAATATATACGCTAGATGACGCAAATGTCACGATTTGTTTTGAAACCGTTGTGCCGACTTTTTCATAAAAAAGTTACGCATAATATAATTTTAAAATTACTTACCTGTGATAGGAAATATGTCGTTGCCTTTGGGTGCTCGCAATTTTTGGTCTGTTGCAGTTAATTATCACGCAACGAGGCATTTTTTAAGTTTTCACGGACGTCCGGCTGCAACAACTGACGCGCGTGGACTGTCAAGACGACGGTCTACCTCGACACTTGGTCGGGGTTCAGACACGCAAAGTTCAGATTCATTTGTGTCATCTGTGGTATGGTATATTTATATCTGTGATGCACAGTATGCTCTGACCTTAACTGGATGCATGTATGCTTATTGTAATGATAATTTCAAGTTTATAGCTATGTTACCTTACTTACTGTACCTACCTGAAAACCAAAGTTATTATACAAGGGTCCATTTTGTTACTACATTATTGTTATTAGCTTTCCTTGACTTGTAGATATTTATGAATGTATTTGTAATTATGAACATAAAACGACTTGAATTGAGAATGAGAGTAGTTTCATTTAATACTAGCATCATAATCATACTTGCAGTGGCGTAACTAGGGGAGGGGGCAGAGGGGGCAAGTGCCCCGGGCGCCATCCAAGGAGGAGGGGGTGGGGGGGCAGCAGGGAAACTTGTCAAAAGCAAATTTGGTGACTGCCCCGGGCGCCATATGCTCTAGCTACGCCCCTGCATACTTGTGCAGTTGCAAACCGCCATTACTATATGAACTCCTGGGGTCAGCTTATTTGGGTGGATAAGCAGATTTTTGTTGTTATTATTTCCAACTGTGCAGAGGAAAATAGCGGAACATCCGAACATCTTGTTATAAAGAGTATTACAATTATTTAAAATACATTTTTTTTAGTAATGTGCTCAGTATGGCATATATCATGTATGGCGGCAGTCACGTGGGCCTGGGCTTTATTTAATTTCGTGACAACTTTGAAAAAAACTCATATCTCGTTCTGTCAATCAAGAGAAACATGTGGTAACTATGTATGGGAAATTTGAGTAGCAGTGCGAGATACGAGATTTTTTTCAAAGTAGTCACGATTTGCTGTTTTCATGTAAATAAAAATCAACTTTCCTTTTACATACATTTTATTTCATACTACTATCAAACAATGTCACTTAAGACAAGTCCTCATATGAACACCGAGCACGTCCTTCCTTCGGAACCGGCGGCCGCACGCGGCGCACAGCAGCTCGCGGGGTGGTCGGTGTGCGGGCGTCGACCTGTGCGGTCGGTGTGCGCGCGAATGCCGGGTGAGGGAGCTTTGCTTTGTGAATCTGTGAGAAAAGAGACATGGTAATTAGTAGTGTGCAAATGAAAAATAACACTGTAGTGGCAGCTACTTGTACCTACTTATGACGGCCTCCTAGTCAGTTTTGGCCGAACCGTTAATGCAATTAACCATTAACCAGTACAAATTGAACCATAAACTGTAACCGTCCGTTACGGTCAATTTGTACTGGTTAAAGGTTAATTGCAATTAACGTTCGGCCAACACTGCTCCTAGCTTAATCAGTAGTGAGGTAGTGACTACTGACTATGACTACTAAGCATTTGGAGATGGTCCCGAGTCCTGGTAAGGCCATTTATTTATGGGTTTATCACAAATATTTGTTCCAGAATTATGGATGTTTTTTTTTATGTATGTAAGTATTTATTTTTATCTATATATCTATTATATTTTCGTCTGGTACCTACAACACTAGAGCTTACTGTGGGACTAGGTGGTTTTGTGTAACCAAGTGCAAGTGTGACCCATAATATTTTTTTATTTTTAGGAAAATTTTACAGATAACAGGCAACTCATTTTGGATGAGGAAAATTTCGATTGTTATACAAAAACACGAGTTATCCAGTGGAAATTTTTCAATTTTAAAAACTTTTCAGCAGCACATCAGTATACCATAACGACAAATTTTAAACATAGGTACCTCATCCCACATTCCGCACACTGCACTGGCTTGTCCCCATTATGGGCCCTGTAGTGCGCCTCCAAAGAGTGCCTCGCAGTGAACCTCTTCTCACACAACTCACATCCAAACAGCTTCACACCCATATGAGACAATTTGTGTGCTTCATACTTGCTAAACACAGCGAACACTTTAGAACATATCTCGCACACTATTGCGTCTAATGTGTGTAATCTTGTGTGTAGTTTCAATGATTTTAGGTGCTTGTAGCTCTTATTGCATATTGTGCATTTATGTTTTGTATCTTCTAATTTTGAAGTCTTACTTAGAATAATGTCATTCGTTTTTATATTTTCTTTACTTGTATCATTAGTGGTTTCAGCATGATTGGAAGTGAAACTTATGTTTATAAAATCTTTATCATCTATGATAATATTTATTTCATTACTATCTTGAAGTCCATAATCTTGGTTGTCAACATTTTCATAATTATTTATATTGTCACTTTTATTATTACAAAGCTTGTAAGTCCTTTGTATTAAAATATTATCATCAATATCATCTCTATTATCAATATTATCATCTAACGTTTCTATATTATTGTCCATATATTTTATAGTATGCACTTTACCGTGTTTCACTAAACTGTCCTTTCTACTAAAACATTTGCCACAAACAGGGCATAGGAATCTCTTCTTCCCACTATGGACAACTGAATGCTTCAATAAATGTACCTTTTGGTAGAATTTTTTTAAACATACATTACATTCAAACGATTTTGAACCTTCATGTGTCAACAAATGTCTTTCTACGTTTGCTTTATTCCTGTACAGTTTGCCACAAAATTCACAAGTGTGTATGAGGCCTTTATGTGAAAGCAAATGAGATGCCAGACTATGTTTATATGTATAACTTTGATTACATATATGACAAGCAAAAGCTTTTACATTCTCATGACTTTTTACATGACTCCGCAGTTTTGATTTAACTGTATAATATTTCTCACATAGTTCACATTGAAAGATATTTAATTTAGTATGTTCCCTGATGTGTTGTTCTAAAGTAGACTTTCTCGTGTAGGATTTAAGGCAGTAATCACATTGGTACATGTCAGATTTTGTATGTAGCTTTAAATGTGATATTAAGCTGCTTTTTTGGGAAAATTCTTTGCTGCAAGCAAGGCATTTATGTTGGCATGAAGGATTTATATCTTTGCTCAGTGAGTTTTGTGCTTTCTCCATATTTGTGATTATTCTGGAATAAATAAATTGAAACAAGTTGATTTAAGTGATAAGTTTGCATTTTAAAGCAAGATTTTTCCACAATCTACAGTAACCATGTTGAAACGAATGTTGTTCATAGGTGTAGTAATTTGAAAGTGCTAGATCGTTTTTGCTTCTAATTTAGCTTTTATTAAGTGAAAATTTCTTATGTGCACCAAAGTATGAAACTACTTGTATACATACTTACAGTAAACTGTTATTGCAACATACCTATTAGGTGCATGTAAGGCAAAGCCTAGTTTCTAAATTACCTTAAACTGCTGTAAATAATACACACTACAGTCAGAAATATTTAGTAAAATATGAACACAAATACGACACGAAAGAATACCAAAACAAAACACGTTTTACAAAATAAAATGCTAGTCTACTCACTTTCCTTAAACAGATCTAGAATTTTTTACACAAAATTGAACTGTATCCTGTAGATTTACAGTTTAATTTAGCTTGCTGTTCTATTTTAAAATGTATCAAAAGAAGACTAATGAAACATTATGAACAAAACGCAAATGACGTTTCATCTGACGTTCGAATTCGAATACACGAATGTGTGGTTTCTAATTACATGTAAATATACTAAAAATTAAAGCTTTTAAAATGCGTATTATCATCAAATTGGATTTTAACACCCCAAAAACCATTAGGTAAAAGTATTACTATTTTAAGAGAATTATTTCAGGAAATTAAAACGTGGTAAAAGTTTTACTTTCCCCACTATTAGGGTACAACGAAAGCTCCCCCTGCTAGCAACACTGTTGAATTTCAGTTCAGTCGATATTTTCAGCAGTCGGGAATGCAAGACTCCCATGCTACTTTCCACTGCGTAGCTTTCATTTTTTATATTTAGTTATATGTTAACTAATATTGGTACATTTATGGACAAGTACAGTGCTAAGTTGTGCAAAGTTTTAATCATTCAGTTATAATCGTGTACAGTTTAGTAAACGTAAAATGTTATTGATTGATATTTCGTGATACGAATCTAAAGCTCAGGTGAGTATAACGAGGCCACACACTGAACGTGCTTTTTGATTGGCCTAAAAATAACCCGACTATAATCTTGGGAATAATTTATTATATTAATTCAGTGTAGGTAATTATATTTTCTTGTGTTCTCTTTTTCGTCCGTCCGATTTCTGTAATGCGGCGTTTTAGGCCTTTTTAAATTTACATATGTACATTCTTATTGCAAATTGATAAATAGGTACATTGAAATATCTATTACAACAAATACAATAGATAATATTATATTTCAGATATTGACATTTAAATAAAAACTTATTTTTGTTTGGATTTCGATCCGGTTCGAAGGACCAACAGTATAGTTCAGTTTTTTTTATAAATTAGACTGATATTTATGTAATAAATGTGTGAGATCGTAGAACAAAGTAATATTTGATAAACTTTCAGAAGGGAAAAGTCAGGAGAACCACGTGCGAGTGTACCTACGAGCGGGTATACCTACGCACACACACATAGCGTAGAAGGATTAAAATATATGGGTAGATGGGTACCTACATAAAAATATGTGGATAGTTAATACCTATATATTATTTCGTAAATTGTATTGCACGGTGACCTTTTATCACAGAGCTTTGGACTTGCCTAGTAGAAGATGTATTTAAAACAATTAAACTACGACCACGATAAGTTTACCGACTTTTTTAACCACGTCCATCGGTGGCAAGCATACGGCCCGCCTGATGATAAGCGTTCATCGTAGCCTATGGACGCTTGCAACTCCAAGGGTGTTATGCGCGGTGCCGACTCTATACTGTAGGTAATAGCCATTATAGCCCCTCTAGAAACTCATTCCATTCATTGGAACTTGTCAGCTAAAATGTGCCGAGCATTACTGCCTATATGCAGGCCATAAATGTTAAAAAAAAAAAAAAAAAAAAAAACTGCCTATATGTAAAACTTGGCGGGTGACTTATGGCGATCCGACCTTCAAGAAAATAGCATGCAATTTTTTCTTTTCACCGATCAATCGAATTATTTCCGAACCGATCAAATCAGGTGAATTTAACGCAAAAATGAAATTGGCTCGCCGATCTCACTTGGTTCAATTTTAAGATTTTGACCCATCAAATAGAGATGCGGACGCAAGAATACCAATTGGACGCTAGTAAGGTATGCGCATTTGGGGTAGAATTCGAAAGTCGGTCGCGCTTGAATTTGACCATAAATTTCAAATTAAATTGTGTAGGTACCTCCGTGCGGACGCTACATGAGATTGTCATCAGTTTTTTTTCCTGATCAAATCGATCGATTTCATCTTCCCGTCTGGATGTCCCGTCCCTTTAGACGGCAAAATGCGGCAAAGTATCTAGTCGTATTGCGATATATTGTATGGTCTGTAGAGGCCTAAAGGTAGCGACGTCGCTATTTTTGTTATGAATCGCTGTTTGTTACCCGATGTATAAAGTAAACATTGACTAATCTCGTAATCCGCATCCAGAATTAGAAATAGTAAACAGTCGCGGGCGAGTATTTCATGAATTTGCCGCATTATCGATGAAACTTAACGCAAAGAGCATATAATAAGATAGAGCGCTACTGTCATAGTAAATTTTGTAACCACTGTAAATTCACTGCCATCTATCGACATACTTTAAAACTAAAAATGAAGATTTATAAAAATACGTTAAAATGTATTTAAATATAGATAAATGATTTTTTTATTTGCATTAATTAATTTTATATGATTTTTACCCAATGTTGTTTCACTGATATGCGTTAAAATTATAAATAACAAACGAAACCGTCAAAGCCCTCTATACGAGAGTAGGCCAAAACTAGTGGCGCCATCTGATCGAAAATCAAATTTTCGTGATTTTCGAGGCACGTTTTTTTCTTAGACTGTATCCATCTATTACGGAGTTATATCTATCTTTACCTAACGTATTATAACTGGGTTCAATTCAAACCTTCGGTTGTGCTGTACAAAGCAAAAAATAGTTCTCGGAAAAAAGGTGACCAAAAATTCGGTCACTATCACGGAGTATATCACTAGATATTTATTTATATATATAGTTTATAGTATTTAATATTATATTCATAATTACTTTAGGTCTACATTTTAATTACTTCTTTAGGTTAACTGGAAGAGATCCCTCTTAAGGAAAAGTTCATCTTTGTACTACTTTTATCTGATGTAACCATGATCCCTTTCTTTTTCGTACAATAAAGTGTTTACTTACTTATTAGTTTATTTATTCGTGGTCACTATCACTATCCAATTACTTACTAGTTTATTAATTCGTGGTCACTATTACTATCCATCATACCCAGAAAAGATAAAGCCAAAAAAAGTGGTTAATAATTATTTGGCAGGCAGGCTTTGCCCAAGTTGTTGTTTAACCTTTCGTTCTTTTTATTCCCCAGCTAGCGAAAGACTCCAAAATTTGAACCACGAGCGTAACGAGTGCTTCGAAAAGTGTATTCTTGAGCGTTGCGAGGTTTCCAGGCACGAGGGGTTATACAAAAGTTTGTTACCGAGTGAAACACAACATTTAGTTCCGTTTGAGATGCTTTTATGGAATCTTTTGTTTTGTAGCACTTTACATCGCGTCAGTAATAAACATGATGGGTTTTAAACGAATATGATTGACGGATGATTTCACTCCGAGTGCTCATAAACTTTATGAAGTTATTAGCTCTGCCTTTAAATAGCGAGCACTAAAATAATAAAATTCTAGGAATTAATGAATTCACTGCAATTAATTAGAATATTATCGAACTATAGACGTCAGACGTCGCTGATTTACCCATAGAGAAATAAGTAAGAATAGAGTGCTAACTCCATACATCAGTTTTCTTAATTTCTTTTTTCGTCAGTCGCGAATGCCGCGATACCTACTAGTGACATATCAAGTAGCGGTATCTACTGATACTTGACGCAAAGAGGATATAATAGGATAGAGCGGTAATGTCATAGTAAATTTTGTAACCACAGTAAATTCACTGCCATCTATCGACACTATAAAACTAAAAATGAAGATTTATAAAAATACGATAAAATTTATTTATATATGGATAAATGTTTTATTTTTATTTGAATTAATTATTTTTATGATTTTGACCCATGTTCTTTCATATATATGCGTTAAAATTGTTAAATGACAAACGAAACCGTCAACGCCCTTTATACGAGAGTAGGCCAAAGGTACTGGCGCCATCTGATCGAGAGTAAAATTTTCGTGATTTTCGAGGCACGTTTTTTCCTTAAACTGTATCCATCTATTACGGAGTTTGGTATCCATCTTTGCTTGACGCTAGGTGTCGACTACGAAATAACCCGCGTTTTGGTAAGAAATGTCTTTAGTATGGAGCAAAGAGGATATAATAGGATAGAGCGGTACTGTCATAGTAAATTTTGTAACCACTGTAAATTCACTGCCATCTATCGACATACTGTATAACTAAAAATGAAGTTTTATAAAAATACGTTAAATTAAAATGTATTTAAATATGGATAAATGTTTTTTTTATTTGCATTAATTATTTTTATATGATTTTGACCCATGTCCTTTCACTGGTATGCGTTAAAATTATAAATAACAAACGAAACCGTCAACTCCCTCTATACGAGAGTAGGCCAAAGCTAGTGGCGCCATCTGTTCGAGAATCAAAATTTCGTAATTTTCGAGGCACGTTTACTCCTTAGACTGTATCCATCTATAACGGTGTTATATCTATCTTTGGTATGGAGTTAGCACTCTAACATTTCTAGAAAACGATTGTCACTGGACGAGGCCCCCTGATAACTTACCATACTTAGTGGGATTACTTACCAGATCTTGTTATTGTTACAGCGGTAACATGAAGCTGCCGGGGCCCAGCTGCGTGGTGTGCCTCGCCGCGCTTCTTAGTTACATATCAGTCGGTAAGTCCATGCATAGAGTAACTTATACTAGAGCGGTACTGTCATAGTAAATTTTGTAACCCAAGTAAATTCACTGCCATCTGTCGACACACTTTAAAACTAAAAATAAATATTTATAAAAATACGATAAAATGTATTTAAATATGGATAAATGATTTTTTTATTTGCATTAATTATTTTTATATGATTTTGACCCATGTTCTTTCACTGGTATGCGTTAAAATTATAAATAACAAACGAAACAGTCAACGCCCTCTATACGAGTGTAGGCCAAAACTAGTGGCGCCATCTGATCGAGAATCAAATTTTCGTGATTTTCGAAGCACGTTTTTTATATCTATCTTTGGTCCATGTATTGGCTAAATATACCTAATCTTATACCTTGAAACGAGCAATTCTTCTATAGGGACCGTGCGCGTTGGAGGGTCTGCCATCTTGTGGCCTGAATCGGAACCAAAAACATGTACATTGACACTTCACGCCAAAGCAAGTGCTGCCATCTTGCGGGCTACTTTGGAAGCATAAACTACACATTTACGCCTCGTGCCAAAAATCTGACGTCTCCTGTGCTGCCCCCTACAGTTTATGCACGGCTAACGATTTCTATGAAATTTGCTATATGGGGGTTTTTGGGGGCGGAAAGTCGGTCTAGCTAGGTGTTATCTCTGGGAAAACGCGCATTTTTGAGTTTTTATATTTTTTCTGAGCAAAGCTCAGTCTTTCAGATATTTACTTATCTATAGACATAGGACTCGAGGACATAGGAGGAAAATCTAAATTTCGTTATTTGCTTAATCGCTTTTGCATTTTCGAGCGATAGAGAGGCAGATAAGAAAATTTAGATTTTCTGATGTTGGCGGCCCTCAGGATCCCTTTCGACCGCGGCAAGCTGACAAATTCTGCCATCTATCGCGCTTAATCGGTAAACTAGACCGAAGAACCCACCGGGCTAGAAATCATTTTAGGGATCTCAAATGATGTGCAGTATGGAGGCGCAGGGCTTTGCGTTGAAGTCATGAATCTAGTATAACTGGATCGGTCATGAGGGGTGGGGGTAAATGACCGAACGGGATAGTCTTATGTATCTTTCAGTAGGAGTAGCAGAGAAAGCGCTGTTATTGTTTGTCCTTGTCATAGTTTCACTTTTCCACCGCTGCCACAACCGAGGTTGTGGCAAACAAATAAGTACGTGACATGTCATGTTTGTTCGTTGCTTGTTTAATTATCGTTGTTTTGTATGAAATTGTGCTTTCTCTTATGAAATATAGTGATGGTTAGCGTTTTGAATGGTTGAACTTTGATAAAATACTGGTGAATTGTTCTGTAATCGGCTGTAATAGCCGCTCTGAGCAAAAATATGAGATCATAACCTTTCACACGTAAGTACGGTATTTTACACCTTGCTCTAACGCAATATGTGAGAATAACATCGTAAAATTACGTAACACTCAAAGCAATGTAGAATCAAACGATTTCAATAAAAATATCACAATTATTTACGCAAATTAACAAAACATTATTTGTAAAATTATCCGCCCAAATTACGTAGGTAGGTAGGAGTCTGAGGTCAGCCATTTTTAAACTTCTTCTTAATTTAGCTGCATAACAATCATGTTAGGGATACCAGATGAAAATATCATAATTTTATGGGTAATTTTGACCTCGAAGTTTTTTTGTACTTCTAATTCCAAAAAATAAATAAACAAATGTTGTGAAGATTAAATGTGGTGTACATTAATTGGTGTGATTGCGATTTGTGATTTCTTTAAATTTTTATTTTACGTTTTATTTACTAAACATGTTTAGTTTTGTACCACCTGCGCGAATTATAGGAGGTATATCATTGTTTATACGCCTAAAAAGAACGGCCCATTGACATTTTATTTAACAATTTTTGAATACCGTCAAACAAGCTAACTTTGCCTCCAGGGTAATCGCCCCAACGTGATATCAAATATTGGGGTAATTTTTACCAATATGGTATCCCCACGTTTATGACGTCATCTATGTCTATCCCTTACGGGCGCACGCGTATAGCTGGTCTATGTAATGCTAGGTCTATGGTTGAAGTGCAGCGAAGGATTGTGGAGATTATGTCGTCGGAAATAAAATCGTATTTCTGCTTAACAAATATGTAGTTTTAATTTACCATAAATCACACTACATTTCGTTCTTGTCAACGATTGATTAAAATAGATTAGAAATTGTCACATATTATAATAAGTACTTTTAAAATTGGGAAAGACTTATGCAGAGCTACATATCGAAAGAAGGGCAAAAAAAGATAAACCGGATACAGTCATAGAGCGGTAGCATAGAGTAACAAAGTAGGTGTTGCCTGTATATATCAATAGACAATACATGTAAAGGGTATACTACACGATTTCTAACATCAAAGAGCCGCAAATGTTGATAGGTCCAAGTTTACTAATATCACAGACAAGTTATATTGTCTGTGCTAATATTTAAGTGTCTTTTTTTAGATGAATTGAAGAGCTGCAATCGTACCTTAACAAGAATACTGTTAAGAATAAGTGTGTAATACTTATACTTATTTTTAGGGTTCCGTACCCAAAGGGTAAAAACGGAACCCTATTACTAAGACTCCGCTCTCCGTATGTCTGTCTGTCACCAGGCTGTATCTCATGAACCGTGATAGCTGGACAGTTGAAATTTTCACAGATGATGTATTTCTGTTGCCGCTATAACAACAAATACTAAAAAGTACGGAACCCTGGGTGCACGAGTCAGACTCGCACTTGGCCGGTTTTTGTAATACGTATTATCCGTTGTTCCAGCACAAACCATCGACTGCTTCAAATGCGTCTCCATGAACGGCAAGTTCGCGGCGTGCGACGACCCGTTCCACAACAACCATTCTCTCCAGATGTTGGAGTCGCCGTGTATGGGGGGGCGGAAGGGCCGCGATGGATTATTTCCGGCTACTTCCTGTATCAAAATTGCTGGAGTTTTCGGTGAGTTATTTCTCTTTCTGCTAAAAATAGCTGGGGTTTATGGTATGCCCCACTTTTTTCCCGTTCCCCCTCTCTCTTTCTCTCTCCCTATCTCTCTCTCTCTCTCACACACACACACGCACATATACACATCTTTTTCCTTCATATTATATAAAGTCCTCGGCGTGCGACGACCCGTTCCACAACAACCATTCTCTCCAAATGTTGAAGTCACCGTGCATGTATGGGGGGGCAGAAGGGCCGCGATGGATTATTTCCGGCTACTTCCTGTATCAAAATTGCTGGAGTTTTCGGTGAGTTATTTCTCTTTCTGCTAAAAATAGCTGGGGTTTATGGTATGCCCCACTTTTTTCCCGTTCCCCCTCTCTCTTTCTCTCTCCCTATCTCTCTCTCTCTCTCACACACACACACACGCACATATACACATCTTTTTCCTTCATATTATATAAAGTCCTCGGCGTGCGACGACCCGTTCCACAACAACCATTCTCTCCAAATGTTGAAGTCACCGTGCATGTATGGGGGGGCAGAAGGGCCGCGATGGATTATTTCCGGCTACTTCCTGTATCAAAATTGCTGGAGTTTTCGGTGAGTTATTTCTCTTCCTGCTAAAAATAGCTGGGGTATATGGTATGCCCCACTTGTTTCCCGGTCCCCTCTCTCTTTCCCTCCCCCTATCTCTCTCTTTCACACACACATACACTTATCTGTTTCCTTCAAATTATATAAAGTCCTCGGCGTGCGACGACGATGATCCGTTCCATAACAACCATTCTCTTCAAATGTTGGAGTCGCCGTGTATGGGGGGGCGCAAAGACCGTGATGGATTATTTCCGACTACTTCCTGTATCAAAATTGCTGGAGTTTTCGGTGAGTTATTTCTCTTCCTGCTAAAAATAGCTGGGGTTTATGGTATGCCCCACTTTTTTCCCGTTCCCCTCTCTCATTCCCTCCCCCTATCTCTCTCTTTCACACACACATACACTTATCTGTTTCCTTCATATGATATAAAGTCCTCGGCGTGCGACGACCCGTTCCATAACAACCATTCTCTCCAAATGTTGGAGTCGCCGTGTATGGGGGGGGCGGAAAGGCCGTGATGGATTATTTCCGGCTACTTCCTGTATCAAAATTGCTGGAGTTTTCGGTGAGTTATTTCTCTTTCTGCTAAAAATAGCTGGGATTTATGGTATGCCCCACTTTTTTCCCGTTCCCCCTCTCTCTTTCTCTCTCCCTATCTCTCTCTCTCTCTCTCACACACACACACGCACATATACACATCTTTTTCCTTCATATTATATAAAGTCCTCGGCGTGCGACGACCCGTTCCACAACAACCATTCTCTCCAAATGTTGAAGTCACCGTGCATGTATGGGGGGGCAGAAGGGCCGCGATGGATTATTTCCGGCTACTTCCTGTATCAAAATTGCTGGAGTTTTCGGTGAGTTATTTCTCTTCCTGCTAAAAATAGCTGGGGTATATGGTATGCCCCACTTGTTTCCCGGTCCCCTCTCTCTTTCCCTCCCCCTATCTCTCTCTTTCACACACACATACACTTATCTGTTTCCTTCAAATTATATAAAGTCCTCGGCGTGCGACGACGATGATCCGTTCCATAACAACCATTCTCTTCAAATGTTGGAGTCGCCGTGTATGGGGGGGCGCAAAGACCGTGATGGATTATTTCCGACTACTTCCTGTATCAAAATTGCTGGAGTTTTCGGTGAGTTATTTCTCTTCCTGCTAAAAATAGCTGGGGTTTATGGTATGCCCCACTTTTTTCCCGTTCCCCTCTCTCATTCCCTCCCCCTATCTCTCTCTTTCACACACACATACACTTATCTGTTTCCTTCATATGATATAAAGTCCTCGGCGTGCGACGACCCGTTCCATAACAACCATTCTCTCCAAATGTTGGAGTCGCCGTGTATGGGGGGGGGCGGAAAGGCCGTGATGGATTATTTCCGGCTACTTCCTGTATCAAAATTGCTGGAGTTTTCGGTGAGTTATTTCTCTTCCTGCTAAAAATAGCTGGGGTATATGGTATGCCCCACTTGTTTCCCGGTCCCCTCTCTCTTTCCCTCCCCCTATCTCTCTCTTTCACACACACATACACTTATCTGTTTCCTTCAAATTATATAAAGTCCTCGGCGTGCGACGACGATGATCCGTTCCATAACAACCATTCTCTTCAAATGTTGGAGTCGCCGTGTATGGGGGGGCGCAAAGACCGTGATGGATTATTTCCGACTACTTCCTGTATCAAAATTGCTGGAGTTTTCGGTGAGTTATTTCTCTTCCTGCTAAAAATAGCTGGGGTTTATGGTATGCCCCACTTTTTTCCCGTTCCCCTCTCTCATTCCCTCCCCCTATCTCTCTCTTTCACACACACATACACTTATCTGTTTCCTTCATATGATATAAAGTCCTCGGCGTGCGACGACCCGTTCCATAACAACCATTCTCTCCAAATGTTGGAGTCGCCGTGTATGGGGGGGGCGGAAAGGCCGTGATGGATTATTTCCGGCTACTTCCTGTATCAAAATTGCTGGAGTTTTCGGTGAGTTATTTCTCTTCCTGCTAAAAATAGCTGGGGTATATGGTATGCCCCACTTGTTTCCCGGTCCCCTCTCTCTTTCCCTCCCCCTATCTCTCTCTTTCACACACACATACACTTATCTGTTTCCTTCAAATTATATAAAGTCCTCGGCGTGCGACGACGATGATCCGTTCCATAACAACCATTCTCTTCAAATGTTGGAGTCGCCGTGTATGGGGGGGCGCAAAGACCGTGATGGATTATTTCCGACTACTTCCTGTATCAAAATTGCTGGAGTTTTCGGTGAGTTATTTCTCTTCCTGCTAAAAATAGCTGGGGTTTATGGTATGCCCCACTTTTTTCCCGTTCCCCTCTCTCATTCCCTCCCCCTATCTCTCTCTTTCACACACACATACACTTATCTGTTTCCTTCATATGATATAAAGTCCTCGGCGTGCGACGACCCGTTCCATAACAACCATTCTCTCCAAATGTTGGAGTCGCCGTGTATGGGGGGGGCGGAAAGGCCGTGATGGATTATTTCCGGCTACTTCCTGTATCAAAATTGCTGGAGTTTTCGGTGAGTTATTTCTCTTTCTGCTAAAAATAGCTGGGGTTTATGGTATGCCCCACTTTTTTCCCGTTCCCCTCTCTCATTCCCTCCCCCTATCTCTCTCTTTCACACACACATACACTTATCTGTTTCCTTCATATGATATAAAGTCCTCGGCGTGCGACGACCCGTTCCATAACAACCATTCTCTCCAAATGTTGGAGTCGCCGTGTATGGGGGGGCGGAAAGGCCGTGATGGATTATTTCCGGCTACTTCCTGTATCAAAATTGCTGGAGTTTTCGGTGAGTTATTTCTCTTTCTGCTAAAAATAGCTGGGATTTATGGTATGCCCCACTTTTTTCCCGTTCTCCTCTCTATTTCTCTCTCCCCCTATCTCTCTCTCACACACACACACACACACACACACACACATACACACGCACATATACACATCTGTTTCCTTCATATGATATAAAGTCCTCGGCGTGCGACGACGCGTTCCACAACAACCATTCTCTACACATGAATGTCGGAGTCGCGCGGAAAGGCCGTGATGTTATTTCCGGCTACTTTCTTTAAAAAAATTGCTGAAGTTTTCGGTAAGTCTCATATCTCTCTTTCTTTCTTTATCTCTCTCTCACACAGTCTCATCCACAACATCCATTCGCAATCGCTGGGGTATTCGGTATGTACCTCTATCACTTATTTATCTTTCTCTCTCTCTGTGTCAGACAGACACCTGAATCCAAAGACCTCGGGTGCGACGACCAACTCCAATCAAATGACGCTCCCTCCCAAAAAAAAACAGATGCACCTTAGGCCCTATTCGCACGAGAGCCTAAAAAGCGTTGCGTGTGGGACGCACCCATAAGTATGAGCGAAAAAGCGATATCTCTTTCTCGCTCTTACTTATAGATGCATCACACACGCAACGCTTTTTAAGCTCTCGTGCGAATAGGGCTTTATTACTACACTGCTTTATTGCAATACATCTCTTTTCTCACTTATTTCGTGAAACGGTAAATTCGTGGCTTTGCAGTTAAATAAGAATTCAAACAATGAATCGACAAAAAAAAAACCATATAATTATTAAGCTTACAAAATTTCACGAGAAATTTCAAAATGCGACCTGTAAAGAACTATATGGAAATACGAAAGCATTTGTCTAAACGGAGACGCTTCGCTCGTGCTTCGCGACTCCATGTCTGTGAATGCTGGTGTCCCCCAAGGCTGTGTGCTATCACCCACGCTATTCCTTCTGCATATCAATGACATGCTGCAAATCAGCGGAATTCATTGTTATGCTGATGATAGTACGGGTGATGCCTCTTACACCGGCCGCACCAATATCTCTCGGGAAAACGTCATCGAGAGCCGGAACAAACTTGTGTCTGAAATTGAGACTTCCCTAGAAGAAATCTCTGAATGGGGTCGACTAAACTTAGTCCGTTTTAACCCTGCCAAGACACAGGTTTGCGCGTTTACCGCAAAAAAGTTAGAATTTGTCGTATCACCTCGTTTTGAGAGCACTCCCCTGACTGCCGCAGCCAGTATCGGAATCCTCGGCGTCGACATTTCGAGTGAAGTCCAGTTCCGCGGCCATTTAGAGGGTAAGGCCAAATTAGCCTCAAAAAAGCTCGGTGTGCTCAACAGATCGAGACAGTATTTCACGCCGGCCCACCGCCTACAGCTGTATAAAGCGCAGGTTCGCCCACACATGGAATACTGTTCTCATCTATGGGCAGGGGCACCCCAATACCAGCTTCTCCCTCTGGACCGCATCCAGCGAAGAGCGGCTCGAATTGTCGACTGCCAGCGTACTTCGGAACGGCTTGACTCCTTGGCGCTGCGTAGAGATGTGGCCTCGCTCTGCATTTTCTATCGCGTGTATAACGGGGAGTGCTCCGAGGAATTGTTCGGATTAATCCCTGCAGCTTCTTTTCGCCATCGCCCTACGCGAAAACATTACCATCCTCACCACTTAGATGGTTGGCAGTCCTCAACTGTACGTTTCTCTAGAAACTTCCTGCCTCGCACAGCTAAACTGTGGAATGAACTGTCGCCTGCGGTATTTCCGGACCGATATGACCTTCAAACCTTCAAGAAAAGAGCGTATTCCCATCTTAAAGGCCGGCAACGCACTTACAACCCCTCTGGTGTTGCGGGTGTCCATGGGCGGCGGTAATCGCTTTCCATCAGGTGATCCGTCTGCTCGTTTGCCTCCTATTTCATAAAAAAAAAAAAAAAAAAAAAAACACGACCCCAGGTAGCATTTATACATCATTATGACGTCCGTTACGTCATTATGACTTATAAATGACGTCACGTACGTCGCTGACGTCACTTTGCTACCTGCAAAATATGGTTGTGCGGCGCTTCATCGTGAACCTAAAGGTTTGATGTTGGTCTAGCTGTAGCCACGCGCGTCAGTTGGCGTCTTGGGCGGTGAAAGGGTTAAATTCATGTTTATCTGTCTGCAGATGACACGGGCGAGAGCATCACGGTGCGGGGCTGCGGGCTGGACTCGGGGACAGCGACGACGGACACGGAAATCATTCGCATGTCGCACTGCGGCCGCTTCTACTACAACGACAGGTAAAACTTGAGTGAGACACAGACATATTAAATATGAATCTTCAGCTCCATAACGGAGACCTTCAGCAGCCCGAAAACGAGGGCAGTATCTCGCCTGCCGCCACCGTCGGCCGTTGCACAATCAGCAGTATCGTCCAGTAGAATAAGTTACGTCGGATCTACCTACATCTACCTACAATACATGAAATTTGTCTACAATTGCCAAAAATATTTATTATATTTTAATGTTAAACAACTATAAATGTTGTGCGTCAACACTTTTTCTGCTTCGCATATTAGCCGCACCGTGCGTTGGGCGGGGGCAGCGGCTGAGCTAGCGGCGGCTCGGAAGCGGGAAAAGTATGCGGTGTTGACGCACTACCTATTTGTCCCTCTTGCCGTGGAAACCACTGGCTGTTGGTGTGCTGAGGCCAAGACTTTTATTGGGGAAGTGGGCAGACGGTTGCGGGAGAGTGGTCATGACCCTCGCTCCGGGTCGTTCCTTTTGCAAAGGTTGTCCACCGCTGTTCAACGTGGCAACGCGGCGAGCGTGATGGGCTCCTTTGCATCTGGAGGGGCGCGGGGCACATTTTGTGAATAGTTTTTGTGTTTGTTAGGTTCTAGTTTAGGTTAAGATTTTTGTAATGTTTTATTTTGTATGACATGTATGTATCCTTGAAGTAAACAATATTAATTAAGGTAACATTAATATAATAAAATTTGAGTGTCACTAATTTGGAAATAGAATAGAATTTAATTTAATTTTCAAGTTTATTTCTGAAGGTATGATAATATTACGTAAAACGGAAAACTGCTATTAGGATGCTAATTGCTAAGTTATATTGTACGGATGTGCATAATTGTTTTGGAAACGCTCGTATTTGTCATGCTACTTCAGTCAACCTCAGTACTTTTTGTACCGAGACTGACTGAAATAGCAAGACACTTTCGTACATTTCGTGAAAATACGATGAAAAATAATTATGCACTACATCTGTAGCTTCCCTACAAAAATTGTCCGGCCACAGTATAGATGTAATAAAGGGCTATACAAATATGGATTATGCTCTTCCAGATACGTGCACGGCTGCCTGCAGAGCTGCAACGACGCGGACGCATGCAACGGCGCGCCTCGCACTCAACACGTCGCACTTACCCCGCCATTATTGTGTACTATCATCCTTCTCCTTGTACAGAGCTAACAGAGACGGGGCTAAGAGGCCGCAGGTAGCAGTGACGTCAGCGACGTCATAAAGACGCAATAATGACGTCGCTGACGTCATAATGACGTATAAATGCTGTTAGGGGGAGGATTGTTTCTTTTGATTTGTTTCCAGTATCTACTAAGATACGATACTGACGGAAGGATTGTGCAGCACGGATGTATATAGAATAGGAAGAAGCCATTGTAGAAACTTCAAAAGCGGGATAACTTTGTAAATCGCTATCAACTAATATCCACTGAGCACTTCATATTTCGGCAATACTTACATTACTGCAACGCTCACCCAGGCATCTTGATTCCTGTAGCCTTACCACGAGCTTGACACTGACATATACGCTAGTGTGTGCGTAACTTACGCATCTCGCTTGTACTGGCATATAAGTGCGAGCCAGATGTATCTTCTTCTCAGTCGGATACTCTTGTCAGGGCAGTCGTGGTCACTGAGGTCGTTGTACGGCTTTTTTCGTTGTTTCCCGCCATGCTTCTTTATTTATTGCATTCCGCACGCACAGATTTAAAGGTGACCCGGTGAGAGCTTTGACTTGGTCCCAGGTAGCAATGACGTCAGAGACGTCATAATGACATATAAATGCTGTTAGGGGTCGGTCCATCGCATTGAGGACCGCAATCTGGGTCTTGTGCCATCCACTCTGCCCTGGACAACAAGCCTCTCCATGGCATCGTCTTCCTTGCGCGTAACGTGACCGAAGTATCTAAGGATACGAGAGTGAACGATTGCCGAAAGTCGTTGTGTAACCTTGAGTTCCTGCAGAATGGATATACTTATGGAGCTAGACGTTAGCGAATATATGTCATGTCAGTGGCAAGCTCGTGGTAGCCGCAATGTTGCTACAAGAAACTGCTTTCAGTTTAGTAGATATTGCAATTTTCAAAATTACTCCTAATGCTCCTTCCTGTAACTTTTGTTTGCTAATCAAAATTGACCTTTATCTCCGAGCAACATATCTGATTATAGGAGACTAGAGAAAACGGCCCGAAAGGTATAAAGGCCTATTTGATAACGGTACTAAAACTTCCTCAATATAATTTTACTAACTAAATGTAAAGTTGAAAAACAGTCAAAAAATCCTGATCGTAAAGCGTTTGTTACATCTAAACGGTCGCCTGACACATTCCTAGGTAGCAAAGTGACGTCAGCGACGTCATAATGAGGTCTTTATGACGTCACTATGACGTACCGGACGTCATAATGACGTATAAATGCTACCTGGGTTGTAAGGAGGCCGACCGGCTTTTCTACAATGTGCCCAGCGACGCGACCGTGTTGGTGTGATAAACGCTTAACCCAGTCTCTCAGGGCACAATCAGCAGGGAATTTGTCCATTAACCCTTAAATGCATAATGATGTATATATGCATCGTATATTTGATGGTTTTTTTAAATACTATGATTTTTTTCTTTATTTTTCCCTCAATCTATACAACATGACACATCTATTTCAATTTATTAAAAAGTTATACAAAAAATCATGCATTTAAGGGTTAAAATATCTATTAACGTAACAAATTATTAATATTGTTAGTTTAGTCGCATTTTACGCTATACACATCACACCATTATATTATATACAAAACTATATTTGTGACGTTTTCAACCAAAAGGTACCACATTGTCGGTTGTCAATATGGTTGATTTCTAATGGAAGCTATATGGAAATAGCGCCTTACTGACAAGCGACAATAAGTACCCTTTTGGTCGAAAATGGCACATTTATTGGCTTGTAATATTTGAACATAAATTCTTCATTGATGTGACCTCGAAACAACTGAGTTAAGACAGACATCACTTTGATTTTGAGGTAATAATGTTAACCTTAAGGATAACTGAAAATGATGAAAGCATGACCTTTATAAAGTACCTATTTATACAAATACTGCTTCAATTTTAATAAATTTGATAAGTTAATATCTCTTACAAAACTCGACTTGATCTTAATAAATGATAAATGTGTACAAATATTTCAAGCCACACTTAACATGTAGGTCCTTCACGCGTAAATAGATAATGTACGTAGATTTTATAATATATGTTAAATTAAGTTGCAAACATCCTACTATTGCTATAAGATTGTATGTCCAAGCGTCGGGTTGTCTATATCTCGTGGGCGACATACTGTTGCGGCGCCCCTGTAATAAGCCTGCTGGTCGTAAAAAAACTTTCATATCTCACTTTACACTAAAAGATGATAATTGTCTCTTAATCCCACTACGGTTTAAGTATGATAAAAGTTTGAAATCAAATTTCACTCTTTTTTTAAAACGATAGACTTGACGCGTGGACCCTATCAAAGAGTTACTATTTCAAGTTTCTTTCCCTTGGCTGTGATAAGTTTTCTACCATATACAATATGCTTCTTAATGGCTGCGTTCATAGATAGTACTTTCAATTTTAAATTGTAATAGTCAGACCATGAATCTAGGCTGTTACGGCAAAACAGCGTACCTTATTAGTCTTATTACATATTTTCTATACACTGTTTTTCCGTAACAGGGCAGGAATATGTTGAGCATCAAAACTTGGTAGTTTTAAAATTAAGAAATCTAATGACGTATACAATTCTGTTCAAATACCTATTTGAAAAATTACTAAAAAGCTCAACATTCTTATTGGACGATTTGTTTCGTAGAAAATAGTGAGTTCGAAATAGATTTTATACATTACTAAATAAATCTAGGTCAGTGTAAAAGAATTTCAATATTTTCTACGAATTAATCTTTTCTGACATGCGATTTACATTATAACTTGGAATTGACAATTTGATTGACAGCTATTAATAATTAGTTAATAGTCATTTTGTATTTGTCGGTATATGAGATGCATTATCATTATAAAAGCTAGAATCATATATTGTGTGACAAAACGGTTAACTTCAAAGATTTTTAGCATTATTACAGTTCCAGCCAGACATGAATGAGCGGCCTAGGTGCTCACAAATATCTGAACACGCCTTTATTTCCAAGGCGTTAGAGTTCATACTGAGTTGTTTTTTAACACCTTGCTCGCTCCCATATGTCTGTAAAAAAGTGTTAACACGGCGTCAACTGTATTCGAACCAACATCACTCGAGAACAAATTGAGGCTACTTTGACTTTGAGGTAAGTCATTGAGTTTAAAGTTGAGGTAATATTCTAATTTAAACTCAGAATTATAATTTAAGTAGTAAGTGTTGCACCGTTATACTAATTGTAAAATAAGCTTTATAAAGTGAGTACGCAACTTTTGCCTAATATTGTGAATTTTTATAGACATGTATGGATTTATTTTATACCGATTGTCGATACTGCCCATGATTTCGAGCAATAAAATAGATATAAACAATGTGTTTAATGTTCTTGACCTGCCCCATTACACCCGGTCTTATACCACAGGGCGGACACGCTGCCGTGGTGGAATGTTATCGATCCCAGTGCGCCCTCACGAACGGCCAAGAAGGTGAAACGCCGGAGTGGGTTAGTGGGTAGAGCCAATTCTCCCTCCCTCTCGCCAAGAGAGGGAAAAGGAGCGGCGAGTCCCACACACCGTGCGTAAGTGCATTCCCACTCCGACAAAAAAAAAAAGGGCGGCCACGCTATACATCAAAAATCACTTGCGTTACTATGTGTGATCGGTACGTCTGTACACGCGGCATGCGTAGCGGTCGGCAAACGGCCGTCAACAGTCGTCAATCTGGTGTCGCGGGGCGAGGTAATTCGAATTGGAGCGGGGCGGTGCGTGGCCGTTCTGCATGATAATACTATTACCAAAGATAGATATAACTCCGTAATAGATAGATACAGTCTAAGGAAAAAACGTGCCTCGAAAATCACGAAAATTTGATTTTCGATCAGAGGGCGCCACTAGTTTTGGCCTACTCTCGTATAGAGGGCGCTGACGGTTTCGTTTGTTATTTATAATTTTAACGCACATCAGTGAAAGAACATGGGTCAAAATCATTTTACTATGACAGTACCGCTCTATCTTATTATATCCTCTTTGCTATTACTTATTCTGTGCTCATACGTTCGTGAAGGTTTAGGATAGGGTTATGTGTTAAGAGAAAATGGCGAAAATTTTAATAAATAATACATGATATTTCGGTATGGCATCTTTATAAACTCATTAATTTAGTTATAGTAATTTTTGACATTGTTTTAAATACCTGTTAGTATGCAAATATAATAGATATTGACTAGAAAAAGAGAAAAATAAATTAATAATAAAACAAACTAACTAGGTAATATACTACCAAATATGAAAAATAACCCATGCCTGTGATGCGCGGCGCGTCATAGGGGGTCATCGATTAATTACATCACACACTTGGGGGGGGGGGGGGGGGTTCACGAAAATGTGGCGTGTTGTGACCACTTTGCGATGCCACTAACTTATTTAAATTATTTTATTCGCTGTAGAGTTAAATAAGTTTCTGGAACGTCACGTGACGTACGTCACAACTGTCATACGCACTTTTCGTTCGCTCCGTGATATTTATTGAAAAACCAAATAATAAGTAGTTTTTTTAAACTCAATTCAATATAAACACTAGCCCTAGTGTCAGTGCTTACTAAAATAAACAATTGTATGGTGTGCAAATGTTGTAACAGCAAGAAATCACAGTTTTAAAATCGGTGTTAAGTGAACCAACTTTAACTTTTTAACATCATTTGTGCGGGTCAACTGACCGCTGACAGCGAATCAGCTGTTAGTATCTGCGCCGTCGCATTGTAGGTGTGTCAGTGATACTTACTGGAAATTGAACTTTATTCCAAGGGCGTGCAGGTCGAACTTACAATGGCAAGCTGCGCAGGATGTTTTACAAAAATAACTGACCGGAGATGTTTGAAGTGCTGCAACTGCCAAAAACTGTACGAGCTTATTTGTGCGAATGTTTCGGAGGACTTTTTTGACGGCATGGGAACGGACCAGAGACACTCCTGGAAGTGTGTGGAGTGCAGAAGTGCGGAGCCCAGGACGGACAACACAAACACGCCCGTACGCGGTAATTCGACACACGGACACGCTAATGTGAATATGTGCAGGGGTGCGCGGAGTCAGGTCGTCATGAGCCCCGTGGAGCCCGAGGGTGACAGTTCGGTCATGGAGGTGTCCTACGGCAACTCCCATAACACAACCCCGCGCGATAACGGGATGGACTCGACCCACGTCACCGACACGCAGCTGCTGGTCACCGAGCTCCGGCTCTTCCGCGAGGAGATGCGCGCGATGAGCCAAGAGATACACGCTCTTCGCACATCCCTGGAGTTCCTTACAGCCAGGATCGATGGCTGCGATGGGCGCATCGACGGGCTTTGTGCCCGTGTCGAGTCGCTTGAGGGCAGGTCTCAGTCGAATGAGGGCGCCGCCAACGCATCACTCGCCGAAACCGTGTCGCAGCTTAGGTTAGAGCTCAGCGACCGCGACCAGGAGTTGTTATTAAATGACATCGAAATATCAAGTGTGCCGGAGAGTCATGGCGAAAATGTGATGCATTTAGTGACAACGCTTGGCCAAAAGTTGGGGGTTGAACTCACCGAACACGACATCGTCGACGCTATGCGTGTGGGGCGCGCGCCCCAGCTTGAGGAAGGTGTTCACGGGCCGGCAGCGCGGCCGCGGCCGCTCGTCGTGCGCCTGGCGCGCCGCGCCGTCAGGGACCGCCTGCTCCAGGCTGCGCGCGTGCGCCGCGGCATCACCACGGAAGGCGCCGGCATCCCTGGGCGTACGTGCAGATTTTATGTCAACGAGCGGTTGACGCCCCAAAACCGACGACTCCTTTACAAGGCGCGGGAGCTGAAACAGCAGTACTCCTGGCGGTATGTCTGGACCCGCGACGGTAAAATCTTCGCACGACAGCAGGCTGGGACGAGTTCGCCCCGATACCGCATACGCACTGAAGTAGACCTGGAGCGTGTTTTTGGTCGATGATTGGTTTGTTCGTAATTTTGGCTTCGCAACACTATTGTCAACCGTCACTCGCGCCTGTCTGTCATTGCCACTGTGGCCGCTGGTCTTTATTCAATCATTTAAAAAACATGCACTACTCAGATACAACACATACACTCCGTACACTTGCTATTTCAACAAAAACTCATTTTTGCACTTTATATACTTCATATTTATTTACTTGTACTTTATTATATCATATTTACACGACACTATACTTATTTTACACAACCGCACGCCGAGATTCATTTCTACACAAATAACCTCAAATTCACATCGCTTACTAAGGTCCCCGCGCTTGGTTGCAACACTTGCATTTCAAAACCGGTTTAGTCTGGCTAGCTGCCCGCTTATCTATAGGCGCTATAAAAATGACTAGAAATCAGCTACGAATCGGTTTGTACAACGCGGGCTCATTAGGTACGAACCATGATAACTTTATAGCAACTTGCACTCGGTTAGATATGGATGTGTTAGCCATTAATGAGACTTGGCTGAGAGGGGGGGATGAATGTCGGGCTCCCGTGCTCGCGGGGTGCAGGCTTCGCCACACTCCGCGACCTCAGGGTTCGCGCTCACGTGGTGGGGGGGTCGGATTCTACATTAAACGTAATTTCACTGCCCGCAACTTGCCACACCCCGTAGACCCCAAACACAGAACGGTGGAACAAATGTGGATACATATAACAGTTCAAAGCAAAAAAATCGTAATCGGTACAGCGTATCGCCCACCTTGGCAGGACGTTGACCTATTCCTAGACGCCATATCTGACACGATTAGCTCAATTAGTTATGACCATTTAATACTTCTGGGTGACTTTAATATTAATTTATTCAGTACTAATGACATTAAAACATCAAAGTTTAACAACTTTTTATCTAGTTTCAATTTAGCAGAAATAGTAACAGAGCCTACACACTTCACAAATACCAGCCAGACACTAATCGACGTGACATTTTGTCGCGACGCTCTCATAATGAACACTATAGACAAGCAAATATACTAGACTACCATAATAGTCCAGAACGCCGCGACAATAGGAATAAATGGTATTGTATGAGAGGGTTAAGGAGTGGTTAGTCCTACCTCACAGTCCAGTTGTAGTCTTGATAATCTGCTTCGCTCATCTGCCTTATGCACCATCTGTGGTTAAAAGGGTTTATATGAAATGACTCATCACTAAGTGTCTACCACTAAGTATGAGAGTTTAAACCTCTATCTTTTATGTCTATATGTTTCTAAGGATGATGGCATCTTCCATCAATCATAAATAAGAGTTACATAATATCTATTCGTTACTATAACATATATGAGAACCATCTTACCCGACCGGATGTAGGTTATATCGGCTACCAATGTACCCGCCCTTCGCAAAGGGTGTACTCAGTACATGCATAATACGTGCTGATAAAGGAATACCAAGCGACCGTAGTCATCTCTGCACTCCTGCACAGGATAAAGGAGAACCTAGCAGCCAAAGCCACCTCTCTCCTACATAATCTATAAATTACCTAGTCCGCCTTACCTAAGATGGGCTCCAAAGAACTTCCACGACCTTCATCGTGAACTCATAGGTACAAACTTACTGGATCCACGGATTGCCGCGTGGCAACCAGTAAGATGGCCTTTAAATTATAAATCAAGATAATTGTACAATAGTATAAGACAATAGATACAAAGCAGTAAACACTTAGCTTTCAGGTAAACCAGCCCATGTGGTCACCGACTCTGCGCGTCGCCTTTCTTGGCTTCTTGATAATAACACTTGATAGCACACATTATATCAGATCACATTATTAGATCTATCTTCTACTTCTTCTAATGAGAGAATGGCTGTTATTCCCCAAATATGAAAACTTTTGTCTCATCGAAATGTTAAACCATAGACAATATCTTATTTAAATCTTCGCGACACTGTCGAACCGATCCGACTTGACTCGATCGGATCGACTGTCGCGACACTGCCGACTAGACAGGAAAAATGACGATTTATAGATAGATATTCAAGTTTGATTACGTTCTTTCTCTCTATCTATTGTCTTAAGGTCTAGGATCTTTCCTCTTTAACTGACCTTAACTTTATCGTCATCAAGTTTCCATTTACTTGTAGCTTCCTCTAAGTGTAGTAAAGTTGGGATAATAAGTCTCAGTCAGCTTTATTAAGTATGCTTATTTACTTACTTACATATTCCGTAAAAATACTTAAAAATGTGGGTACTCTAATTCAATTAATACTTTCCTAGAACAAATACCCAACTTTGGTATCTGAACTATCTGACATTGTACTACGAACAACTCTGTTTAAAGTCAGTCCTTCATTAACTAACTAATAGTCGTTTCGTCTGTCAATTTAAATCTCTCAGATATTCGCTCAAGGAATTAAATCGCGACCTCTTCTAATATGTATGATTATTATAAACACTCATCATTACCAGGATAACCACCATATCATCCTCTAAGTTTAATGTTGCTAACAACTTAAGCAAACTCAGTTTCCTTTTCTTAGTCTTGAAATTGAATAATTATATGTTATTAATTTATTATGCACATAAAGTCGTATTCATCTCTATTTATCCAAATAATAACTCTGTATTGTACTTCTAACCCTGTTAGAACGTCACTATTATCTCACTTGTTAATATTATGAATCTAGACTATATTCTAAATCCACCCTTGGCTTTATACTCTGATACGAACCCACACTGTCACTGTGGGTCTTACTTGATTACAATCGTACTCGGATATCTTACGGGTCTTACACCCATTAATACAAACATCGATGCCACAGCGGGCCTTACACGATACAGAAATTGCATTAACCGCCTCATGCGTGAATAAAACCATCGATGCCACAGCGGGCCTTACACGATAGGTACAGATTTTACATTCACCGCCTCATGCGTGAATAAAAACATCGATGCCACCGCGGGCTTTACACGATGTCACAACAAAGTAGCTGCTGCTAAATCTAGCAGTAGCTGCAGGAATCTGTCTTCTGTCTTTCCTGCTGTCTGTCTTGGTCTGTCAACCTCATTCGTTACTATATGGACTTATCCTGCTTGGCAGCCCTCCCCAATAAAAGGAAGAAAAGCAAGTAAGTGCACTTTCAAGTCGTAATCGTTTAACATTAATAACGAAAATATCTGACAGTCTGTATACTAACAAGACTACTCATAAAGTGTTATTTGAACACCTAGATGTAAGTATCATATTTATGAGTTTTATCTCCAAGAGTATATTTTATATTAGACGTAAATACTGCCCTTAGGCACTTCATATAAGTACATACACATGTACATGACAAACTCATTTAAATTCTGGCACAGATCGCTTTTGATCGAAAGTAACTCAAGACTTCGTTTTAATTACTTGTATAATAACAACTACGTATTACTAAAATATTTAGCCCACATAATGTCCCACTGCTGGGCACAGGCCTCCTCTCCAGCGCGAGAAGGGCGTGGGTCCTCATACTCAAGTAAAAGCACAAATAAGTTAGATTAATAGCCAAAGCGAAACTTAAAATGGCTCAGAACCATACATCTTAATTGTCGATTACCTACGTAATTACTGTTGTTCTTAAATGTGCCATTAATTCAGTGCTTAATATAGCGATTCCAATGTAGTTTTAACATGTAGTCTAAAATAACTGTTTCACATAGTATAAACATCGCTTACTCTTACCCACGAGACTAAAAAACCCGTTATGTTATTCTGTGGCAACATCATTTGCCTGTAAGCATATATATAATAATTCAATTAAATTACTATTTCAAAATCTAATTTGGTTACGAGAGTTTCCTTGATAGGTACATCAAACTTTAATTTACTTTTAACGATCTCCAATATTAATTCATTTTTATAATTGTTACTCCCGAAGTTGTATGCAAATTTCATACTTAATTTCAATTACATCATATAATGTCTGCACAAATTCTCTTAATTTGTTTACTGAATATATTATCGTTCTCTACACATCAAGGCAAACTATATCATTGTAATCCATTACTGTTAACCAACGTGTCTGAAGTTAAGAACTTTAATGACATATATATTATATATTCAATAATATTCATCTACTTTGCAAACTCTATTTTGCTAAAGTTCTGTTGTAACACATTATATTGTTACATAACAAATATATCATCAAAGCACGGCGTTTATAACCCAAACGGCCAAAATGTGAACTCTTATCACTTTGAAACAAAGTTCTCAATCATGGAAGAAATATATTCCCTCTGTCTTACAAAGGCTCAATAATTCAACATATTTTTCTATGAATCGCTAGTAATCTTCAAGAGGACATCTTTCCCTTCTGGAACTTTAAAACCACAATATACTATAGCTTTGTTTTTCGAATACATTCGTTCTGAATCTGAATATACTATAGCTTAATTCTTCGACTTCATTCATTCTGAATCTGAATATACTATAGCTTATTTCTTTGACTACATTCGTTCTGAATCTGAATATACTATAGCTTAATTCTTCGACTTCATTCATTCTGAATCTGAATATACTATAGCTTATTTCTTTGACTACATTCGTTCTGAATCTGAATATACTATAGCTTAATTCTTCGACTTCATTCGTTCTGAATAACATCACTTAATCGAATTTAATCTGTCGTGAGACATATTAACATCAAATAAATTTTACGGTAGGTACGCGATACACAGCCGTCGTGAACGCTGCTTGCACTGTTAGTGCTTGAGAAACGAAACTTATGCTCTCCGAAACATGTCGCACGAGTGACTAAAACAAGTGAGTCTAAACAGTATAGTATATTTAACATCATTTAAGTTGTTGCCATTGATTCTATTGCGATTGATTACTAAATATCACTGGCTAGTAAGTAAGTTTCAACCAGATAATGATTTTTCTTTTCATTTCATTTCATCTCTAAGTCAAATTTCTCATTAATTCTCCAAAGACTCTTTTAAATTCAAATTTTTACTCAATACATAGTTACTTAAATTTATCAACTTATTCTCATTATCCAAGTAACTAATAAAACGGATGAACATGATCTCCCTGCCACAGGTAGCCGGGAGCTAACTTTACCAAAGTAATCAATCCGAATATTTAGGCAGAAGGAACATTTTCCATTCTTATTTAATTTAAATTTTCTACTTCCAAATGTGTCTCTTTACATGCTCAGCAAAACATCTAACTTCTAGGTTTTAGGCCAACTCTCTATTCAACAAATTTCATATCAGGATAAAAAAATTGTTAGTTGTATGATGATGATGATGATAATGATCTCAAATAATAGAAACATACTGAATGTTTCTACCTCTGCTGACTCGCCTTTACTTATAGCAAAGTACGCTGTGCATGAACTAATTTATCACAATTATACTAATTTGTCATCAGCTCACAGTTTGAGCTATGCAAGAATGAATAATTACCTAATTATTACGGTTAGGTACACTATAGTCATTTCACTTTCAACTTCCTTACTTCTGACTCAAGAATTACTAAGTAGGCATGTATTTATTTATACCTATAAGGTAAAATTTAAATTTATTAGGTATATATATATATATATGCTCTCTATATCATAAAGAAAACATAGTGAAGAACTAATCTTCTGTTATTAATATGATACTAATATATCACTTTCAAACAATCAACTGTAACAAGCAACTAGTTACAATTTAAATTCATTACATTATAATTTCATGTATAATGCTAAACTTCTCGGTTATTTTACGAAAATTATTACTAATTCTCATTTTTCCCACGCAAGTCTTCTTACATACTCTACACAATCAAACCTAACTTGACCAATTACAAATTTTAAGGTTTGTCACAAACATTTGCGTTTAGTGACCTGTAAGATTAGGAATTATTTTCATATCTTTCATGTTTATGAGCTTATTGAGCTTATACGCCCATGCTCCTTTGAGCGCTATACGAAGGCATAATATTCGGTGTCCCGAATAATTTCTTGCATATGTCTAACGACTCAAGAGACTAAAATTTCCAATTATTCAATTAATCGTAGGAATTAGGAAAACATACATCCATACTTATTTGAATTGAAGTCCTTTTGTAACATTTCATGTCACGGGCGCGGGGCGAGACTTCTAAAAACTAATAAAAACAAAATTCGAATCGCTAATGTTCAGGTCCTTTGCCAACAGCAAATTAATAACAAGTAATAAATTATTAGAATTTAAATTTTCAACTATACACCGGACTTATTACAACTTGTGTATAATACTTTCCTTTATACAACAACTATTTTGACCGGACTAGAAAATAATACCTTTAATTTTCAAGCAAAGCCCTAACGGCCGACGACGATAACAAAACAATTATTCCCCGTAGTATCCACAAATAAACGAGAGTTTCATTTTATCAACAATCGCAATTTTTATTCAAGCGTCAAAAACGGTTACTCAAACGAACCTCAAGTTGACATATTCGCGGGAGAAAATAGCGCGAAGTGAATTTGACAAATGTCAAGATTGTCAGTCTATGTCCATGTCAAGATGTCATTGACCTCCGGCGGCTCGGTTGATTCCAATCTTTCTTAGCCCTTTAAAACTAAGAATGATATACTTAAGGTGTACGTTACGTACTTATGGAACATGTGTGTATGATGTTCTAGCAGTGACCTTTGTGCTAAATTTCCTTAACTGCATATAAAACCAGTGGATGAATCATACGTGCAATTAGCTGTGTTACTTAGGGAACAACAGAAACCCCTCTCAAATCGACCTCAGATCTAAACGCACTCAAATGATTGATCTGTTATTTAAACAATACGCGATACAAGCCCCACCTTTTCGAATAGGCTACTATCCGTGTGCAAACGTAGTACGTGATACCTTTTGTACCTTGGACAAACGTCAAAACTTTAAAATTTAAAGTGACTATTTAAAGTTTAAATAATCACTTTATCAACAAAATTGTTCTTCCAAATTTAATCGTATATTCTGCTATAGACACTCAAAACAAAATGTTAACAGAACAATTTCTTTTCACAACATTACTGTAATATTGAATGTTAAACTATATTTTCATGACTATGTTTTTGTTTCATTTGTACCTTCGAATATCACCTTTCATTCTTTACATCATGCTGAATCAAAGAAATATACTGGAACATCAGACCGGTGTCAAATAAAATTGTCATTCCGTATATAAACATCCGTCAGCCCTTTATTCTTTAAATAGCATTCTAGTTATGGTTAAGGTATGTATACCTTCTGATAATGATTGTAGGTATTATTTGTTAATTACTATTAGATAAGAATACACAATGCTTTACAAAATTTCCTGCAAGCATTAAGTGTAAGCAACGACTCTAGAAATTTGAAACTGTATATAAATGGATAATTTGTCCAATAATGCATTTTTTACTCAATACTTTAAAACAAAGTGTAAGAATATGGGTCAACATTCTATTTCAACATAACCCAAGTCGAATTCAGGCTTTACTCAACTTCACAAGTGAAAATTTCTTAAGACACTGTATCGACAAGCACGCTAACAACTGATAGCTTTGTTATTTTTTGTATTTAGCTACTCAGTGCAGCATATTGCTTTGTCACATTAGAATATGGTCTTACCCCTTTCTATAAACATTGTGAGAATTTAGAATGCAGTAACAATTTTTAAATGCTTATCTTATTATTCACTACAATCACAGCAAAGTACGACTTAGCTGTCCAAAGAAAAGTACATAGGGAATTCAAGAGTGTTATTCCCTGGGTCACCTTACTTACTTTCTTAAGGTACAATTCCCCTTAGCAACTTTATATTACATTCTAGTTATTATACTCTGACCAACATATACCAACTCTAGGGGCCCACAAGGAAAATTATAAAGGTTGAATATCCTTGCTACATGTAAATATTTTAGAACGAACTGAACAAGCTAGGCGCTACGTTTATCTATTACATACTGCGATAAATCTGTATACCTTTGACTACTTGTAGGTAGGTATTTCATTTAATGTACATTTTCCTTCGCTTTATGTGTACAATCAAGAATATTTATTTCTTTACTTAATACTGTAGGTACTATGTACCATAGACCATGTATGGTCAGCAAAATACGTATGTTTAACACTTGAGTGTTTCTTGAAACTCCTGATGCTCAACTCTATAATTTAACTGAATTTATAGTAAATAAATTAACTGAATTTATAGTTTTGCAGGTATATCAAGGTAAGTTATGTACTATATAGTTTATCCGCCTACAGTCAAGCTGAAATCAAAGGACTACTTTGAACTCAAGAATCAGGAAAGAAGATGAGATACTCAAGCGTGTTGTGACACATAGAATAGAATAATCTTGACTTACTTACTGTCGGCATGTAATTTCAACAAGTACTAAAATGTTTTGTCTACTTCGGTAATAAAGTAGTTAGCTCAACTAGTTAGTTAGTAGGTAACCATCCTTATGTACGGACACATTTGTGCCGTCAACGGCTTACAACAATACTAAAGCGCAATAAAAAACAAATCTAGGCCCACTTCTCAGGTAGCATTTTCATTTAAATGTTACTGTCCAATTACTACAATCATGTAGGTATCTTAATGACTTGACATTACTATCTCATATATCATTGAAATTAAATTTATCTAGTGTGCTTCTCTGATACTTTGATTTATCTCTGTCCACTGTAATAAGTCAAGTTTGACTCTCCTTAGAAAGTTAGGTACACCTGGGACAAGAGAAATAAAATCAATTGATTTATTTGACACTAACAATCAGTACATGTAGGTATGCATAGCATAGCATGATGTGAATATCTACTTTCTAATTTATCAAGAAGTATTTTGACTATCATATTATTTTCAACAGAATTTAATAGGGTACATCTGTAGGTATGTAAAATTTCAATCCGTTTTGAGTCATACCTCATTAGTTAATTTGTGAATCTTATGTCGCTCTAGACAATTTCTTCACTATCAGTGTCTGTCGGGGTTCATAACATAGCTTTTTTGTCAGTCACTCAGTAATAAGTGCCATAGCAAGTGAACTTTAAGGCAATTTAGAAACTGATCATTTAGTACTTAAGTTTCATTACTTATTAATTTAGATCAAGCAATTGACTTAACAACAAAAATTCATTTAACTTTTGAATGTCACTACTTGTAATAGCCTCCCCGAAGCTACTCGTGAACTATCTAACCCATGAAGCAATGATAACAACACCAAACAGCCTCGGCCGCAGACTGAAAGATGCAGCGATTAATGCCTCATCCCTAAACTAATATTTCAAACAAATTATATTGAAACAAGCATTCAAATATTAGACTTTACAAATTTACTAGGTATTGACTTTTAGCACTTCCAGCCAAATGAGATTAAATTACATAGTCAATGAGTATCAATAATGAATTAACTCAATGTTACACTATACTACAAGTATCTACACTTGTTTATTAGTATTAACAGACTTGAAACTCAAGCAACTTTGCGACGCACAACTGTAAAGTAGTTAGAAAATCTGTCCGTCATCTCTCATAAAGTTTATAAACCACAAATGGTACTGGAAAGGTCCAAGGATCCAATCAATCCTAAATCTCAGCACACTTCACCATTTTGTCGCGACGCTCTCATAATGAACACTATAGACAAGCAAATATACTAGACTACCATAATAGTCCAGAACGCCGCGACAATAGGAATAAATGGTATTGTATGAGAGGGTTAAGGAGTGGTTAGTCCTACCTCACAGTCCAGTTGTAGTCTTGATAATCTGCTTCGCTCATCTGCCTTATGCACCATCTGTGGTTAAAAGGGTTTATATGAAATGACTCATCACTAAGTGTCTACCACTAAGTATGAGAGTTTAAACCTCTATCTTTTATGTCTATATGTTTCTAAGGATGATGGCATCTTCCATCAATCATAAATAAGAGTTACATAATATCTATTCGTTACTATAACATATATGAGAACCATCTTACCCGACCGGATGTAGGTTATATCGGCTACCAATGTACCCGCCCTTCGCAAAGGGTGTACTCAGTACATGCATAATACGTGCTGATAAAGGAATACCAAGCGACCGTAGTCATCTCTGCACTCCTGCACAGGATAAAGGAGAACCTAGCAGCCAAAGCCACCTCTCTCCTACATAATCTATAAATTACCTAGTCCGCCTTACCTAAGATGGGCTCCAAAGAACTTCCACGACCTTCATCGTGAACTCATAGGTACAAACTTACTGGATCCACGGATTGCCGCGTGGCAACCAGTAAGATGGCCTTTAAATTATAAATCAAGATAATTGTACAATAGTATAAGACAATAGATACAAAGCAGTAAACACTTAGCTTTCAGGTAAACCAGCCCATGTGGTCACCGACTCTGCGCGTCGCCTTTCTTGGCTTCTTGATAATAACACTTGATAGCACACATTATATCAGATCACATTATTAGATCTATCTTCTACTTCTTCTAATGAGAGAATGGCTGTTATTCCCCAAATATGAAAACTTTTGTCTCATCGAAATGTTAAACCATAGACAATATCTTATTTAAATCTTCGCGACACTGTCGAACCGATCCGACTTGACTCGATCGGATCGACTGTCGCGACAGTTTGCACTGATTTAAATGCCAAAAAAATTAATATTGAGCATGTAGGGTCGCTCTTCGGGCATTGTATTATTATGTGTGAGTTCGCATTCAAACGGAACAAACCTAAGCCCTACACTATACTGCACAGGCCAATAAATAACATTAATCTCTCACTTTTTGATACCGATTTGCGTAGTATGAGATGGGATCTGATGTCTGTGTTGCCGAATGTTAACGAAAAGGTAGAAGCATTAAGCAGGAAAATAGTCTATGTATTTGACTTGCATGCACCCATGAAAACATCCACAATAAAGGGCCCCTCATATCCGTGGATCACTGATACAGTGAAATTAATGATGCGTTTGCGTGATCAGGCTGCCTCAGATTATCATAAAACAGGGTCTGAGGATAAAAGACTGTATTATAAGGACCTAAAGACAACTGTAAATGTAGCTATATATAATGAAAAGTCGGCTTTTTTTAAATACAATATAAATAATAAAATTAAGGAGCCGAAATCCCTTTGGAAAAATTTAAAAACTACTATTATGCCTAAAAACAATATAGACTTGCCAGCTACTCTCAGCGACCCTAATATTATAAATAATCATTTTTTGGACTTACCTATTGCACGGCAAGTAACAATTTCTCAGCTGACTTACTTCGAGTTCCACAGGTACGACAAGTCTATGTTTCATATTGAGCCAGTTAGCCCCGATAAATTGCTAAAAATTATTTCCAAGCTCAAATCAAATGCGGAAGGGCATGATCTAATAAATTTAAAAATGCTTATTATGACATTTCCATATACTGTAGATTTAATAACTGATGTGGTAAATACTTCCATTCTGACCTCTACTTTTCCCGACATCTGGAAAGCGGCTATTGTGCGCCCACTGCCAAAAATCACTAACCCATCCGAATTAAAGGACCTGAGGCCCATCAGCATATTACCGTGTATGTCCAAGATACTAGAAAAGATTGTATGCACACAATTAAATGACTACATCGAAAGCAACGGTATCTTGCCCGATGTACAATCAGGTTTCAGGAAGGGACGCAGTACAGTAACCGCCCTGCTTGATGTCACGGATAACATCCTCTGCTCACAGGATAGAGGCATGTGCACACTGCTTGTACTGCTTGATTTCTCTAGGGCATTTGACTGTATCCATATAGACCTGTTACTGTCGAAGCTAAGCTATTATGGATTTGATAACAGTGCACTACGTTGGTTTCACAGTTACCTCACTGAGCGGCATCAGTATGTAAAACTGTGCTCAAATGATGGAACAACTAAAGTCTCTGGAAATATGGCCCTCTCTAGAGGCGTACCTCAGGGTTCAATACTTGGTCCAATCCTGTTTATTTTATATACAGCAGACATCAGAACTCGCATTACACACTGCAAATATCATATTTATGCAGATGATATTCAGATATATATTGCTTGTAAGCCTTCGGAAATTGACAGTGCTATTCAAAAGCTCAACATGGACCTTGCAAATATAGCGTCTTGGGCATTAGACAATAGTTTAATGCTAAATCCATCTAAAACAAAATACCTTATCTTTGGCACAAAAAACCAGTTAAACAATATCAGTTCCACTAGGGATGTAATGCTATTCGATGAACCAATTGAAAGAGTATATGAGGCTCGAAATCTAGGCTTAATTATGGACGGCCAACTAAGATTTGAAAAGCATGTTGCTGAAACCGTTAGAAATTGTTTCTACAGACTTAAACTACTCTATAATATACGACCATTTATTAATGAAACATTGCGCATTCAATTAATTGAAACACTTGTTCTGTCCAAACTAAATTATATGGACTTAGTGTATGGCCCGCGTCTCTTATCAAAAACGAAGCGACTTATACAAAGGGTACAAAATGCCTGTGCCCGGTTCTGCTTCAATATCCCTCCAAGGGCCCACGTTTCTCCATTTCTGAACAAACACAATATACTAAAAATGCTGCATCGTCGGAAGCTTCATCTAGCGGGTCTCCTTTTTGGCGTAGTAAAACACAGATCCCCGTCATATCTCTTCGAGAAGTTGTCATGGATGTCCACTCGTAGGTCACTTGGAGCACGCAATTGCAGTGTACAATTGATGACACCTCAACATGCGTCGGCGGCTTTTCGTGGGAGCTTTAGGTATGTAGCGACCAAGTGCTGGAACATTATCCCCCCTCCAATCAGGAACCTACAAAGTTTAACAAGTTTTAAAACTAAACTTAAAATACTTATACTTCAACACCAGCAGTCACAGGAGGCATTACGACATGACACAAGTTGCTTTTAATATAATTTTAATACAATATAATGTAATATAATTTTAGTCATAGTTACGTATTTTACATATAGCCAAGTCAATAATAATGTATACCTGTTTTTTCTGTCCTTTATACACGGTCACCCAACGCGTCTGTATATAGTTGTTGTTGTAATGAATTTCTTTGCTGTCCCACATTACAATTGCCCGTGTGGTTATATTCTTGTAGCTATCTCGTTATTTATTTTCCTTAATACGAGTATATGTAATTCCCTTAGTGCACAGTATAAACTCCCAACTATATCACTCCATGGTCAACTGCTGAAACTTTCACCTCGACAAAGTAAATATCACCACTTTTGTTCTGTTGTACTTGTTTTATCTCTTTTGTTAATTGTACATTTAAACGTATGAAAGGCAAAATATATTTTATCGCGTTGTACGGCATAGCCATTTCTTATTCTCATACACATGTTGTTGTCAATAATGACATTGTCAAGTACTGCCATAGACAGTAGACAAGATGGCGCTGGTCGCTGCTGCAAAGGCTGCGTTCAGCTTATGGTTGGGCCGTGTCGTACGGCTGCGATCGTGACCCAAAATGGTCCCGCCGGAAGATCAGCGCTGACCTTCGGTTCAGCATTATGCTGAGGCGAGACCATTTCGTGGTAAACTTCAACTCCTACCTATTTTATAAGTTTCTATAGCTTTAGTATACTTTTGTATGTAATTTTAGTTTTAAGTTTATCATGAATAAACATTTGAATTTTGAATTTGAATTTGAACGACAATCGTTTTTGAAAGAAGAAAGAAAATACAATTATTATTAATTTTTTTATCATTTAATTTTCTTTTCTAATCTGTTTTGGGCTATAAAATTAGTAATATTTCTTTGTTCAAAAATATTTTGATAAAAAAATATTAATAATAATTTGATTTGGCGATTTCATTGAAAAAATGTGACGTCACACCAGTCCAGGGGGAGGGGTCAAAAAACCTAGAAATTCGTGTGACAGAATTAATGGATGAACCCTAGTGAGCCTTGTCACGAAGGTTGATATTTGGCTGTCGCCGCGCGCGTCACTTGACGTCTGGCAGCCAAAGGATTAAACAATCTGACGTCCATCAGTCTAACTTGGTGTCGTTGATCTCAGAACTGACATCGGAAGCCTCCTCACCCACATCATCTGCAACAAGTAAAAGGGGCAAACTGAAAGTTTTTCCAATAGAGAAACTGTAGAAACTGTAATTTGACTGTCACTCTTTATATTAATTGATGACGTACCTACGCGTGTACAAATTTTTATTAGGCTAGGCTAGGATCACCCTCTGGCGCACACGGCTCATTGTCTTAAAACCCATTTTGTATGGCAATTTTGCGTACTCAAAAGCTTTGTATGAAATTGATGAGGTTCTTACCTTCTTTAAAATCCTGAAAACCTATAAAACGACATCCATGCCATATTGCGCCTCAACAAAATGGCTTAGAAGGGATATCCGGCCTTGAGTCATTTTTGTCAACAAATGCAACAAATCAATAATCATTTGACAATGCCGAAAACTAGCGTAATTGTGGCTTTCCAGCACAGAAGGGTCCTTATGCTTCAAGTGCAATAAGGACCTTTTTATCTGAAATTCCAATAGAAATTCTGATAGAATAGTCCTTATTCCTTATTGCACATGAAGCATAAAGGACCCTTACGGCACTTACGCACGGTGTGTGGGACTCGCCGCTCCTGGTCCCTCTCTTGCCGAGAGGGGGGGAGTATTTGGCCCTACCCACTAAACCCACACCGGCGTTTCACCCTCTTTGCCGTTCGTGAGGGCGCACTGGGATCGATAACATTCCACCACGGATCTCTCGCCTCCCCTGCCTCTGCCGTCGCTCGCACCCCGCGCACGGTCGCGGAGAGCTGCAGCCTGCAGCCTACGTCGGTCCGCCAACGCTCCCGTTGAAGCTTCTCATTATGAATTGAAATGTATATCTCTTAAAATACGCGAGTGACCCGTATATCCAAACTTAATATTATAAATACGAAAGTGTGTCCTTCTGTCTGTCTGTTACCTCTTCAAGCGTAAACCGCTGAACGGATTTAGTTTAAATTTGGCATAGGACATAGGATAGGTTTTATGTCGGAAGTCTAAAGGGGGTGAAAGGGGGGTGAAAATGAGAAAATTAATGAATTGGTGTAAGCAATATTATGCTCAAAATGATTGTCATTAGATTTTATTCAGGCGCTATACTTACTCCAACTACTGGAACTAATTCACTGGAACGAAGTTTAATATAATCTGTAAGTTTTTTTTAATTCATGTAGGCCTTCTAGCAACAAGCACTTAATTATGAATGGTGAATAATATGTACATATATATTATCTTAAGCTATTTATCAGAGCAGAGTGACCAACCTGGCGCGCTCACGGCACTGGGTAGACTAGGTGAAGGGGTCGGTATATCGCACTTGCAGCGCAGCATGTCTTCTAGCTCTCTCAGCTCTGATGGCAGCATCTTCTGTTTCTCTTTCTCCGATATGGCACCTGGAAATTTAATACACGCTTGAATTCTGAATATTCTGCACACCTTCGAACACCACGCCTGTCGTGTGGGGCGTCACCGTGAACCTTGGGGGGCGTTCAAATTTAATACACGCTTGAATTCTGAATATTGTGCACACCTTTGAACACCACGCCTGTCGTGTGGGGCGTCACCGTGAACCTTGGGGGGCGTTCAAATTTAATACACGCTTGAATTCTGAATATTCTGCACACTTTCGAACACCACGCCTGTCGTGTGGGGCGTCACCGTGAACCTTGGGGGGCGTTCAAATTTAATACACGCTTGAATTCTGAATATTCTGCACACCTTCGAACACCACGCCTGTCGTGTGGGGCGTCACCGTGAACCTTGGGGGGCGTTCAAATTTAATACACGCTTGAATTCTGAATATTCTGCACACCTTCGAACACCACGCCTGTCGTGTGGGGCGTCACCGTGAACCTTGGGGGGCGTTCAAATATAATACACGCTTGAATTCTGAATATTGTGCACACCTTCGAACACCACGCCTGTCGTGTGGGGCGTCACCGTGAACCTTGGGGGGCGTTCAAATATTACCACAGAATCCATCCATACTAATATTATAAATGCGAAAGTGTTTGTTTGTCTGTCTGTTACCTCTTCACGCTTAAACCGCTGAATCGATTTAGTTGAAATTTGGTATGCAGATAGCATGAGTTTCGGGGAAGGACATAGGATACATTTTATCCTAGAACTCACCCCTTAAGGGGGTGAAGGAAATTTGTATGGGGAATCAATAACTGCTGAACCGATGTAGATGAAACTTACACCGGTAACTACTGCTGCTGGTACAACGGTAACTGCTTACCATCAGGCGGGCCGTATGCTTGATTGCCAACGACATGGTATGAAAAAAAAAAACTTGGTATGGGGATTGTTTGAGATGTGGGGAAATCATCCCTTAAGGGTGTAAAAAATGGGGTGGAAATATATAGAGGGGACCAATTTGGGGGTGAAAAAAAGGATGGATTTAAAAGCAGCTACCTAGAGCCAGACCAAGAAAAATCTGCAGAAATTTTGACAGCATACGCAGTGCAGGTGTTATTTTAAACGTCACACTTCTATGAAATTATGACGTATAAATAACACTGGCACTGCGTGTGTTATCAAAATCTCTGCAGACTTTTCTTGGTCTAACTGTACCTTCAATGGCTATGCCTTGTGTGTAATTTTGTGATTTATGTTTTAGTTTCACTATTTGTAATTTTGTGGTCTCGTTTTGAGTACTGTTTGTGAGCAAAAAAGAATATAGTATAGTGTATAGAACTGACTGAAAGTGAACTTGACTTTGTCCTTCTTGTCGTGGCAGTAGCAGTGCGGGTCGCGGCGCAGCAGCTCGGCCAGCTCGCGCGCGCGCACTGCAGACGGCAGCTCCGTGCGCCCTGACAACCATTACACATTCATTTCGGTTTATTGAGTTATGTAGCGCCAGCTAGCTCGGGGTTCGATGACGAGGCTATATTTTAAAGTGAAAAGACACACATATCAGATTAAAAGTGTATTCGGTTAAGTATTGCACTGGTAGAGTACACAATGGGAAAACTTAAGAGTTAAACACTGATTACTTTTATGAATTAACAAAATAGTAGATAGAGGTGTATCAATTGTACCGCGTCGGTTGCCGGACTGCGCGGGAGCGGCGGGAACGTATCTGTATACGGTCGCTCACGCGCGGCGCGTCGCGATTCGGAGCCGTGATTGGCTCATGGGGTGCAGCAGTGGAATCGTCCAATACGCGAGCTTGGCTTGACGTTTGTGGTTGGCGCGTTATAGTTATTATTTTATTACTATCATAGACCTAGCATTACATAGATCAGCTATACGCGTGCGCCCGTGAGGGACGGAACATACGCAATGCGACAATATGATTGGTCGATTAGATTTGTAGCCCACCATAAACCATACAAATTTACGGTGGGGAATAAAAAAATGTGAGACTGTGACAAGGACAAACAATAACAGCGCTTTCTCTGCTACTCCTACTGAAAGATACATAAGACTATCCCGTTCGGTCATTTCCCCCCATCCCTCATGACCGATCCAGTTATACTAGATTCATGATTACTATAGAGAATGTAAATAATAATGAGTAAAAATCGTGAAAGTTTAAATCAGTGTTTTACTATAGAGAAGCTATGCTAAACAATGAAACGCAATCGCAATCTGTACGCGATCAAAACGTCATAAGCGGCGTAAAATTCATGGCGCTTATACGTTTAGATCGCGAGTTTCACGCTCCGCTTCTATGGTTTGTTGTCAAAACGACAGCAACTCATGACGCAAAATACTGGTTCTCTGTGCCGGTTCTATACGTTAGTAATAATAGTCCAATGTTGCCCGATGTTTCATTTGCCGAATTTTGATTTTTGATTTTACCGAACTCGTTTTTTTCTTAAACCATTAATTTTTGCCAAGTTTTGTAAAACGCATCCTGTAGAAGCCATTGGGTTAGGTTAGATTGGCGACCCTTCTAAAAATTTAACGGTTTTTAGAAAAAACGCGCTCGGTCTAATGAAATTTCGGGATTTTAATCGCCTTTAAAGTTTTCGGAGATGAGACCTTTAGCATTTATTAATTAAATCGTCTGATCAAATCAGGTGCGGACGCAAATGCCAATTTGGCTCGCCGATTCAGACCGCCGATTATGACCGATATTACCGATAAAATAGAGGTGCGGACGTAAGAATACCAATTTGTGACGCTAGTATTTGCGTTTGGGGGCATTTTTTTTAATTTAGAGCGCTTAAATATAGCCATAAATCTAAAATTGGTGATTTAATTGGAGGTTGACGCCAATTTCTTTTCCGATCAAATTGGTCGATTTTATCATCCCGCTTGGACTGGCCTTTAGAGCGGTCAACCGCTTTTTAGCGGTAAGATGGCACGTGTTTTATGATAATATGCAACGTGTTTCTAGGTATATTCTTCAGGAACAATTCAATTCAATTTATTTATTTCAGGCAAATGCCCATATAATTTGTTAGTAATACAATTAAATTTAAATTAATCTTAATATGCTAATGTTAGTAAACACATTAAATAACAATAACAATAATTAAGTACTTAATATTTATGTTATATTTCTCATACCGTGTACCGTTGGGGGTTCCGTACGCTCCAAAGCGTCTTCATGTATCCGTCTCATCACATATCCGTAGTCACGCCGCGGGCGAGCGGGCGCCATGGTCACGCCGGTGGCTAGATCCAGCACTGAAAAAAGTTATTTTGGTTATAAATCAAATCTAAATTTCTTTATTAATAACAAAACTTTCGTGAGACACAGACATATTAAATATATTAAAAACGGGTCACTCGCGTACGTCAACGCAAGCTCCTGATGACACTCCTCGGTACGACGTGAAACATGTCGAGCGTTTTTCGACTTAACATACGTGAGTGACCATGACGTGAGTGATTAATATATTTAATATGTCTAAATTTATTTATTTGCAAGAATACGGTCATATATACAGACATGTATTTATTTTTCATTTTTATTTGATATGCCTGTGACTCCAGAATATGTTAAACTACCCGCAAACGTTACCTTAAAAATTCTCAATCCCTATCTCATCCCTTTAGGTCCTAAAGGGTTGAGATGGGTCATTCTCAAAAAATATGTCTACGGTCTAATTACCGCGACCTATGCAAAACGTACGTAAAGAGTAGTGGCAAATAGACGCACACAGCACAGACATATTCTCAGAGAATGACCCAGATAGAGATAGATTTTATTAACTCTATCTCATCCATAGCCATATTGTTATATTTAAATCCCTCCTAATTTTCCTGGGTTTACGTCCCCTCTCCCAACCTCTGCTCCTATTTTTAACCGACTTCCAAGATTTCAAACGGATGAAGTTCTCCAGCTCGATTCATTCGATTCGAGCAGCAGATTCGGTTATTGTATATTTTTTTTAAATTACATATAGATATAACTAGATCAAAAACTTTATTTGCCATTCCACTCTGTCGTACAAAGTATTTCAAAAACTCATATCTAGTTAGAGCATGCTCAATGTATAATTATAAATATTCCAATTTCGATGTGTTCAATATGAGGCTGGGTAAATTTGTTAACTTAATGAAGAAAAAAAAAACCCCAAAATTAGCACTTAATAACTAGTTACCTAGCATACTTATGTAAGTTTTGTATTGTACCTTTTATTTTATTTTTTTCTCTCGACAAGCATAAGTTTCAGCTAAAATTCAAGTTAATAGCTTTTGGTTTGCCTGATTGCTTTGAATAATTACTTTTGTACATTTTGTATTTCATTAATGTTTTTTTTTTATGATTTGACCACGATCCCACCATGTGGTCTACGGTGGAGCACGCTTACCTATGAGATACCTATTAACTCTTGCCTTGAAGAGCTCCAAATTGTACTCATGCGGAAACACAGACAATTAAGTTCCCTTTCAGCTTTTTTGCCCTAATTAATTAGTGGAAACTGTTTTGGATTGTGTTTTATTAATATTAATTCATATTGTGTAAGATTGTAAGCTGTTTGTTTCCAAAAAAAAAGAAAAAAAAAAAAAACTACAGACCGTGTTCGAGCAGGTCTCTAGCTTCCAGTTCGCCTTCCAGTCTCTCTCGTAGGGCTCCGGTGTACTCGCGCCGTATGAACTGGCGGTCGCCGTAGCGACGACGAGACTCCAAGACAGCTGTATAACATCAATAACTTATTATTCATTATAAAAAAAATAGTTATATGATACAAGTTCGGAAAGTAGGAAAATCGCAATTAGTGGTTTCGGTCGTTTATCATAGAGTAAGTAACTTATACTAGAGCGGTACTGTCATAGTAAATTTTGTAACCCCAGTAAATTCACTGCCATCTGTCGACACACTTTAAAACTAAAAATGAAGATTTATAAAAATACGATAAAATGTATTTAAATTTAGATAAATGATTTTTTTTATTTGCATTAATTATTTTTATGATTTTGACCCATGTTCTTTCACTGATATGCGTTAAAATTGTTAAATAACAAACGAAACCGTCAACGCCATCTATACGACAGTTGGCCAAAACTAGTAGCGCCCTCTGAACGAGAATCAAATTTTCTTGATTTTCGAGGCACGTTTTTTCCTTAGACTGTATCCATCTATTACGGAGTTATATCTATCTTTGCGTTTATTAAATCGACACGAGTTGCGAATTACCTATTCGCATGTGTATCGTACGTTTTACAGTGCATATGGCCCTTAAAAAAAACATACTTTGCCCACCCATGAAAACCTATTTATTGAATTAATAAATTATTAAAAACGACACTAAACGCCTACAGAATAACAGATTTATCACATAATGTCGTTTTTAAGAATGTATCAATTCAATAAAATAGGTTTTCATGGGTGGGCAAAGTAACCTTGGAGGGCTAAAGTACCCCGACCTTACGGCAGGCCTCCTTCACTCGCTCAAGGCCACGCGCTATATGCCTACCGCTCGGCGTATCGTGGACGATACAACCGACAGAGGGCCGCCGAACGCCCGCCTGAGCGCTCGCACCGCACGTTTCCCACGCCTACGCTTCGAAATTCCGAAACCACGTAATTATTGTGCATTAGATGGGTGTAAAAGTCAAAAAACAAAGGAAAAGTCTATTTATTAATCTGTGCTTACGGTATATAAATAAATAAATATTATAGGTAGGACAATTTAAACACAAATCAACCTAGTCCCGCAGAAAGCTCAGTAAGGCTATGTATATTTATATATTTAGGGGGTCTCGGAAACGGCTCTATTAACGATATCGATTAAATTTGCTATATGGAGATTTTCGAAGGAGAAAAATCGATCTAGCTAGGTCTTATCTCTAGGAACACGCGCATTTTTGAGTTTTTATATGTTTTCCGAGCGAGGTTCGGTCTTCCAGATATTGTAATCAACTAATCATTAGGAGTGAGGCAGAGGTTCTATAATACATCAGATCGTTACCGTCATCCACGATGGCGTTGAGCAGACGCCTTGTCTCGTGCGCAGGCGGGAAACGTTCCTCTGTGGTCTTCGTATGCTTGATGGCGGCACCTGTGATCAATACAATGGTTCGGACAAGCCTTCTTTCGTCACTCCCTGGAGTGTGGAAAGTGCGACTTTCCTCACTCCAGGGAGTAAAACAAAGTAGCTTTTTAATTTAGTAAAGGCCATGAACTGCCACTTCATACTTTTATTACAATTGCTTTTTTTTTCTCTGTATTATTCTGTGTAATTCGAAATACATTTTAACCGTTAATATGTTCTCACTACTGAGGTGAAAAATTATGTGTGCAACACGAGAGCAAAGTTCTTTTACATCTCGTGTTTTTGAGTCCCTCACTACGCTCAAGATTCTAACTTAGATCACTCGCTTCGCTCGTGATTCAATTATAGAATCTTTCGCTTTCTCGGGACTCAAAATAAACACTCGCAAGAAAAACCAACTTTCCTCTCTTGTTGCACAAATAACTATTTCGGGGTCCCTTTGTTTGACATAATTATTGAGTCATAATGTAATGATTGTCATATTATCATTAGTCATAATTCTGAAACCGTTAACTTTTCAGGATTTTCCTCGGGTTATTACAGATAGGTTAGGTTAGGTTTGTTTTATGGCAATCCTGAAAAGTTACGCGTTTCTGAGAAAAACCAAATTATGACTAACGAAAATGTAGAAAAACACTACATTATGACTCAAAACTATATGGGAAACAATAGAGACCCATGTTTTTCTACTCATCAACTGTAATGGTTTCGTATACCAAATTTAAATTGCGTACTTTTCATGTATGGGCTCCCAACTCAACTATAAAATTTGGGCAGCATAGGATTTTTTCTCTTTCACTCTTATAAATTTCGGTATTTCGCCATCGCCTCCTACCTATGATGCCATCCGGTCGGTGATAAGGACAATAGCATGACACTATTTTCTCTTTCCTCTTATAGGAATCGCAATAAGACTATCTTTCTCTATCAAAGAGTGTCAGGCCCTTGGCTACTATTGATGCCGACTCAATAAAAGGTACCTCTGGTGTACTTCCACCGCGGATCTTGGCGGTGCTCTGTCTCATTCGGTTCCATGGTGATCTTGCAGGACAGGCAGCGGCATTCCTCGTCCAGAGGCTGACCACAGCGGATGCATAGTGCTGTAACATAAGTTTTAAGATTCAAGTTATTTTAGTTAGTTAGTTAGATTTTTAAGCAACTTACTCACATGACGCGTGTACAGACGTGCCGATAACATAGAAACGCAAGTGATTTCTGATGTATAGCGTGTCCGCCCTGTGCTATAGTCCTACAGTCCTTACAGTTTATACTGTACTTACAAGTCTGTGTACTTACGATTGATTTACCTTCTTTTATTTCCGCATCATCTACCAGACCGAATACGGACTGGCCTCTCGGTCCTTCTATCATAAGCCTGTGGTGCCCACTGTACCAGCCATAGGTCTCTGCACTTTCAAGGCTTGATGATTTGTCTAAAGTACCAAGATAATATAAACATTAAAGAGTGTCACCTTCTTTTATTTCCGCATCGTCAATGAGTCCGAATATCGTCTTCCTGGCGGACTCGGTCCTAGCGCTCTGCAGCGCGGACACACGATGTCTGGACGTGCTGTTCTGCTAAACTAGTGCCTCCACCACTGCGCTATCTATGCCCTCGCGGCAAAGATAGTCGCAGCGTGTTAGAGCGAGACATAGAGCCCTGCTATATATAGAGAGACAGTTAAGCTAGTGCCTCCACCACTGTGCTATCTATGCCCTCGAGGCATATATAGCCGCAGCGTGTTAGAGCGAGAGAGAGAGACAGCTAAATTAGTGCCTCTGCCACTGCACTATTTCAGCAGTATCAGTAAAAGCCTCACCCTCTTTAATCTCCGCATCGTCAATGAGTCCGAATATAGTCTTCCTGGCGGACTCGGTCCTGGCGCTCTGTAGCGCGGACACACGATGTCTGGACGTTCTGTTCTGCTAAACTAGTGCCTCCGCCACTGCGCTATTTCAGCAGTATCAGTAAAAGCCTCACCCTCTTTAATCTCCGCATCGTCAATGAGTCCGAATATGGTCTTCCTGGCGAACTCGGTCCTGGCGCTCTGCAGCGCGGACACACGATGTCTGGACGCGCACTTGTGAGCTTCAGGGAGAAGGAACTGTTGGACCAGCTCCGCTACCAGCTCGTTCTGTTCAGCTGTTGACCTGGCACAGAAGATACACAAGTTACTAACATCATACCTAATACATATAGTCGAACACATATCTTATCTACTACTGGCGACCCGCCCCGGCTTCGCACGTGTTGTACAAAACAGAAACTTTAACAAATTATACACCAAAACCTTCCTTAAGAATCACTCTATTGATAGGTAAAAACCGCATAAAAATCCGTTCAGTAGTATCTCGAACATACACACACAAACAGACAGACGCGGTGGGGGACTTTATTTTATTATTATTATTAATTCTTTATTTTAGTGAGTTCTTATAAGGTGAATTGAAGACATACCGCATAATGTTCAAGGTGTAGAGATGATAATATTTTGCGTTTCTTCTAACTACCCGTCTTAAGGATTAGGAGAGCCGACCCCAAATATAAATGAGAATAAGGCCTGAAGAAGAACACTGTCTCTTGGGTTACTTTGTCAAACTCACATAGCCTCGTTCTCCTGCATCTCCCCCTCAATCTCCTCCGCCCTCCGTTCAGCGCGACGCACCGCCTCCTCCTCCACACCCAGTTCTATCCCCTGGGCAATCACGTCGTGCAAGTATGCGTCTACTGTCTCCTGGGTTACGCCTATGATCTGTCAAAAATAAATCACATGCACAATGTATTTAACAAAATTAGCTGTGTCAAAAAAACGCTACAAGCTTTCATCGTCGACCGTAGGTATTCTAATAGGTTATTTGACTCCTAGTCAAATCAGTTTCTTTTTTCGAACTGTCAAATCGATTTTGCTGCTACGGAATTTGTATGAAACACTAGAATGTGACGTCACAATCAAATTACCTACTCTTTATAGTTTTATACAGGTTTTAAAATAAACATTGTGTCTAAAAGTATTTGTTGTCTACGTTTCTCTATTAATCTTCTGGTGCTTTATTTCATGCAGTGTAGAATAATTTATTTTAAATACAGTCCAACCTGTGCAGCTACTGGACAGTGTTGCCACATCAAGAAATCGGCTTACTACCCTTATTTTCTTGGATAAAAATTTAAGTCGGATTACTGGTTCCCTGTCGGTCACTGGTGAACTGAACCTATATTATCAAGAAAGTATCCCACCTGTCTGAACATTTCGTCGTGCTCGCGCCGGCGGTGCTCCTCCTTCTGTCTCCTGCCAGCCTCGGCCGCTTCTCGCATGGTTTTCTCGCGGACTAAAAGAGTGACAATTTATATCAATAACCATAGTTTCAAGCCAGTAAAATTGTATGCTCATTGGAAATAACTGGAGTAAAATATTTTCTACTTTTTGCCACTGGGTACAACTGGGAAGGAAATTCGATTCAAGAAAAAGTTCCACCAAAGAATAGTCCAAATTAAAAGCCAGACTGAGGGTCGGTTGCACCAAATTGTTTGTCATCGTTAAAGAGTTCGCTAATGGAAAGTTTCATAGTAAACCGCCGAAGCGCGCCGGGTGACGTTGATCAGTCTGTCAAGTGCGGATGGTGCAAGTGGAACTTAAAGTAAAGATTAAGCTACGAACCTGCAATCAGTAAGAAGGCATGCTGTCTCCTTTCCTCCTTCAGTCGCCGAAGCTCCTTCTCCAAAAAGTCGAGAGCGGCCGACACCGTGCTGCCGCATAGCTCGTCCACTAGCGTCGCTATGGCGGTTTCCTATACACACAAAATTTAAAAAAATCGTTTATTTATATGTACATATAAATACATTTCATGATATTTTTATTTTTAGTTTTAATCGTGTGTCGATAGATGGCAGTGAATTTACTGTGGCACAAAATTAACTGTGACAGTACCGCTCTATCGTATGTGTGTCACCCTATTTAATAAGCTACCGAACAACATAAGATAACTGCCTCATAGTAAATTTAAAAGAGCACTTTTTCAATGTTAAGTGAACTGACAGTGTATATTTATTACACGACTGCCCAAAAAAGGAGTGTATTGTTTTTTTATTGTTGTTGATATTTAATTTGTACAAAACTAGTTTAAGTAGGTTAAGTTAGGTATATATTACACTAAAAATTTGCATGCTGCATGGTCAGTTAAGAAAGATGGGACTTGAAAATGTATATTTTACAACAACTTGTATATAACCTTTTTTAACGCAAATAAATGATTATGATTATTATGATTATCCTATTATATCCTCTTTTCTAGCACTAACAGATAAGTTAGAAGAACACATTACCTCTTTATCCGCCTGCGTCTGAACAACGTGATGGTCACGGGCGCGAGCTTCTTCCTTGGCGATGTGGATCTTATCTTCCTTCTGCAGGCCGTGTGTGGTCTTCAGCTCTTCAGTTAGTTCGGCTGCGCGAGTACGGCCTTCATACATCTGTGAGCAAAGCACAACTTGAAATCGTTTAAGGTATGGTTCGTGTATGGTTTCTCCCCGGTGTGTATGCGTTATTTCCTAGAAATTTGCGTTTAACCAATAATTTCTTTTTACAGCACATTTTTAAGTCTATGAAGCGGTCAGTTTCAGGCTTTCGTTTCATAGTAACATAATTGTCGGGCAAGTGGAGGACTTCACCACCTTAACCAAGGAAGCGGTACAATAACTACAAACTGTAAATCTCTGAAGTAGAGTAACACAAAAAGCCATACGAAAAAAAAGTCAGGTAAGACTCATTTAAAACAACAATGAGCGGTTTGTAAAACAATATTTAAATGTGGAAAGAACAGATGACTTTTGTTGACGTAGTAAAACGCTACTATAAAAACCTTAAGCTCACCACACATTGCACAGCGTGTCCTCTAATGATCCTCTGCAGCGTGAGCGCCGCCTGGCGGCAAGTCTCGTTATCGTCCCTGCCCAACGTTACTTCATTTTGCCATTGACACACTCACCAATCATTAAAATTCCAACGTACTTCCAGCAAACATACTAGCTTCAAATTTTAAATACGATTAGAGTTGAAATACCCTATAAAAAAATAGCTAGTGTTGCATGAGTATGGTTTCTCTCCAATGTGTAAGCGTTATTTCCTTGAAATTTGCATCAATCATTCATTAAAATGCAAAAAATCGCACATCACAAAATGCCTCATCAAAATCCGCGTGTAAAATAAGCTTACCAGGCATTGTACGGCGCGTCCTCTAATTATCCTCTGCAGCGTGAGCGCCGCCTGGTGGCAAGTCTCGTCGCTGTCCTGCACCGCGTCCACTTCGGGGGTGGCGGGGCGCGGGGCGTGGCCGACGCGGCGCGGCTTCAGCACGCGCAGCGGCCCGGCCGAATGTTTCTCGCCAGCGCCGAGACGCGCCTCTGAAAATGTCTATAGTGTATAATATATCTCCTTCTCACTCTACAATATCAAATATTATGCGAGTGCCACTTTCATTGCTGATTGCACTTTTTTAAACAGAAGAAAATTTAATTTAATCAATCACTTGCACAAATATTGAAGTTACCACTTCTTCAATTAAGGGGACTAATCACTGCCATTTTCTTATATTTTACTGCAATATGGTTATTTCAGCGCATCTATATAGGTATAACTTAGATTATGTGTCTGAAGCAGTACTTCCCAAACTATGGGTCGCGAGCGAATATTGAGTGGGCCCTGAAACTTTCACAAAATCTGAGCTTTACCAATATAATTTTATGCCCATTTTTAAGACGGCTCCAAAAATGGCAGTTTTTGTTAGGTGGGTCGGAGCCCAGTTAACTTTGGGAACCACTGGTCTAAAGTTTTATGGTAAACTTAAAATCCTTAAAGGTATGGTACATATGATGCACGAGTATGGTTTCTCTCCAGTGTGTAAGCGTCATTTCCTAGAAATTTATGTTTAAACCATAATTTCCTTTTGCTGCAATATTTAAGTCTATTAAACGGTCAGTTTCAGGCTGTCATTTAGTTTCTTAGCAACTTCATTGTCAGTTACGGCTCTTTTAAAGAAAAAAAAAATACAGTTTTGTGACACTAGTCGCTGACCAGTCTAAATTTAAATTCTCGTAGGACCACTTGCACCATTCACTAACCCGGAGTTAACCGGTTGTACCTGTAGTTACCATGGTTACCAGTACAATTTGACACTGGGTTAACGGTTCAACCGGTTAACCCCGGGTTAGTGGGATGGTGCAAGTGGCGCTTACTCTTCAGATCATTATGTAACTGCTCCAAAAACTCCTCGCTCCACTTAGTTTCGCGTTCACAGAGCTGCATAGGATCCTTAGGCAGGTGGTGTCCCGAGCACGACTTCTTTAAGTTCTGTCCGCACTGGTCGAGCCATGCTGGCGGCTTAGAGAGCTGCTCGTGGTCTTCATACGCTGCAACAGAAATGTATATATGTGATGCTATCTTTTGTAAAAAAATCTTTTCTTCTTTTTTTTTTTGATATGTCACGTCGTTGATATGAGTCCAGCTTTTAATATTATCCATCCAGGCTAGCTTCCTTTGCCCTCTATTTTGCCTTCTATTTATTCTTTTAATTAAAATCATCTTGTCTGTTTATAATATACATAGTTTTTTTGTTTCTAAACCCTCTCTATTCTCGATTTAAGAGGCCGGTGTCGATTTTAGTCGCAAAAATGTAAAATTGATAGATTTAGTCGGTGAAATTGTACACCTTTTGTTACCTAATTGAAATAACAAGTACTGGTTTCTATAAGAACTTCTTCTTATCTTACCTTTTATCAAATCAATTTTTTGAAAACAGACTCACTAAATTAGTAATGTTTGCTTTTCTGATGGACGTTTAGGAAAACGCGCGTAAAGCACTGATTTTGTCGCTCTTATTTGTAAATTTCACGTAAATTTCGTAAAGTTTGGACGGCTAAACATGGTAATTTTGTATTACACATATCCTGTACTTGACGTTTATCAGACTACATTTTTATTATTCTGACTTTGAAGTAGTGTAAATCAAAGTTAGACGAAATCAATTTTCTCCAGAAATTACTTCAAAACAAGTGACAATTTCTCTGAAAATCGACTTAATTTCAACGTAATTTTGAATCATTTAGAATCATTTATTCATCAATTGTGCATTACAGGTAATGAATACAGGTGTTATAAACAATTTGTTCTCTGTAATATGTCTTGCGACGTACAATGATTTTGGTTACCTAGCGCATGCAATATTATTAGAAATGTCACTTTATTTAAAATAAAAATAATCAATAAGTTGTAATTAATAATTTAAAATAAATAATGATTAATGGGTAATTATATAAGTCAATCATTCATTTGTCAAAGTGTCCATCAGAAATTCATCAATATTGTAATAACATTTATCTTTTAATAATTTTTTTAACCTAATCTTAAATGTCGACAGCTGTTCATTTCTGAGCAGATCCGGTAATTTGTTAAACAATTTAGGGGCCATTGTGTAGATGGTATTTGTATAAAAGCTTGTTTTTGAAATACAATTTCCTGGGGGAAGAATTTTTAGCGTATTTGTAGCTGGGCGAGGATGAGTATTTACATGTACAGTGAATCGGTCCATATATTGTTTTACAAATACACATGCTTCGTAAATATACATAGAATGGAGTGGTAACAGGCCTAATTTCTTAAACAAAGGTCTACAGCTTGTCATTTGGTTAACTTTAAACATAGCTCGTACAATTTTCTTTTGGGCTTTAAATAAAGGCATGATATCACAATCAGCAACACTTACACTTTGATACTTAAACAATCTACAACATTTGCTGAAACTATTGTTATCAATTTGTATAATTTACCACCATAATTTTTTGATGAAAGACGTGCTAATAGAAACCAATACTTGTTATTTAGATATTACGTAACAAAACGTGTATAATTTCAACGACTAAAACGGTCAATTTTACATTTTTGCTCCAAAATCGACTACGGCCTCTTAAATAAGGTTATAAATCGTTGCGGAATCTAAGTGTCTTAAGAGTTGTAAAAAGAGGACAAAATAGAAAAGTCTTACCCAGCAGTGAAGGATCGTAGTATATGACCGCGTGTTTCCTGCGTGCCTGGTACCCGTGGCGTGCCATAGGCGCGTGCAGATCCGACGTGGGGTCCGCGGCCGTATACGTGACGGAGCCCCCGCCGCGTGCGCCCCGTATGCGCCCCACTAGGCCCTCGCGGCCATATGCGTGCGCCATGGTCAGTTTGCGGATCTCTGAAAATATGCCATAAACCGGATAAGACTTATTTACCTTTAACAAAATAAGTTTTTGTCAACAAAAAAAAAACATTTTTGATACAAGCTTTTGTCGCTAACTGTACTTTTATTTCAACAGCTGTAAAAGTGATTCATTCATAATGTAGGTATGCCGTTTTGCAGCTCGCTGTTCAGTCGCTATCAAATATATCGGAGCGGCCAAGGTGCTCACAAATATCTGAACACGCCTCTATGTCAATGCGCTAGAGTGCGTGCAGTTCAGATATTTTTGAGCACCTCGGCCGCTCCGATATATCTGATGGCGACTGTACCTCTCCTTTAGTCTTCCGTATGTTATGGACACGCCGCCTATTTCTTCTCCACCCAGAGATTCTGCAGCTTCCTCTTGGTCCGTGATGTCTGCTTGCTGCTTTCCAACTTTTGTGAAAGACAGAGCAACAATAGTCCGACATCCGTACCTCGATCTAGTCTTTCGTATGAGGTCAACGCGTCTCTCCACCTCCTGTTTCTTCTCCACCCAGAGATTCTCAGCTTTCCTCTTGGTGAGCGATGTGCTGCTGCGTTCCAACTTTTGTGAAAGACAGAGCAACAATAGTCCGACATCCGTACCTCGATCTCTAGTCTTCCGTATGAGGTCAACGCGTCTCTCCACCTCCTGTTTCTTCTCCACCCAGAGATTCTCAGCCTTCTTCTTGGTGAGCGATGTGCTGCTGCGTTCCAACTTTTGTGAAAGACAGAGCAACAATAGTCCGACATCCGTACCTCGATCTCTAGTCTTCCGTATGAGGCAACGCGTCTCTCCACCTCCTGTTTCTACTCCACCCAGAGATTCTCAGCCTTCCTCTTGGTGAGCGATGTCTGCTTGCTGCGTTCCAACTTTAGTGAAAGGAAGAGCAGAAACAATTGTCCGACATCCGTACCTCTATCTCTAGTCTTCCGTATGAGGTCAACGCGTCTCTCCATCTCCTGTTTCTACTCCACCGAGAGATTCTCTACCTTTCTCTTGGTGAGCGATGTGCTGCTGCGTTCCAACTTTTGTGAAAGACAGAGCAACAATAGTCCGACATCCGTACCTCTATCTCTAGTCTTCCGTATGAGGTCAACGCGTCTCTCCACCTCCTGTTTCTTTTCCACCCAGAGGTTCTGCAGCTTCCTCTTGGTACGTGATGTCTGCTTGCTGCGCTGCTGCTTCTGCAGCTGGTGCAGCAGCTCGAGACGGATGTCTTGCAGCTCGTCGATCTCCTGAAAAAACGGGGCTTGGTCATTCTTTGAACCATAACAACAACGTTAAGCAACTTACTCACACTATGACGCATGCCGCGTGTACAGACGTGCCGTTCACACATAGAAACGCAAGTGATTTTTGATGTAAAGCGTGACCGCCCTGTGCTTTGGGTTTTCATCCCCAGGCACGGCTGCTTCTTTCAACGGCTCTACCTACACTGCATTCAAACATTGAAACAAAGGTAACGGTACTCCGTACGGCCCTTCTAAAAATTCACGATGCACCCACCCATTATAGCAGTGTAACCAGGACGTGGACCTTATAAGACACTGTGAAACAAAAGATATAGGGTAGGGTAGGAAACAGTGGCTCGGAAAAAAATAGCCGGGTACAAGTGGCTCCCTCAACCTAATTCCAACATGCTAGAGGCGAAATTGGGGCGACTGAGCCACTGTTTGAGCGGAGCCACTGTTTCCTAGGCTACCCTACCCTACGCTCCGGAGATGTGGGGCTGGAAAACAATTAATGCTTCGTATTTGCTTGGACTGAATCTCGAACCGATGAGTGTATGTATTTTTATACTACGTCAGTTGCAAAAAAGCATACGGCCCGCCCGATGTAAAAGCAGTCTCGGTAGCCTATGGACGCCTGCAATTCCAGAGTAGTTACATGATTAGGGGCAGCAAGGATCTACGTACAGCCTCTCTGAAGATCCAGTCCCTGGTCTCCACGTCGTTAATGATTTCATTGCGCTGCTTCATCCAGCGCGGGAACTGAGCGCTCTCCACCACAGAGGTCCATATTCGAGCGTGACGCATTCTGACCAACAAGAACATACCTAAATACGTAATTCAGTAACAGACATTGACATATATCTAAAGGTCCCACCACACTCGTGCGCGAATCGCGGCGCGAAGCTGCGAACGCGAGTGTGGAGTCTAGTTCGCTAATCAGCGAAATCGACTCCACACTCGGGTTCGCGGTTTCGCGCCGCGTAGTCTGGAGCGAGCTTAAAAATAAAATTAAATAAAATAATCATTTAATTCAGGCATAATACACCCATATGTTAGTAACTTACGTAGCTAATAAAAATAATGTTAGTGCAAATACAAAACAAATTAACTAATTAAATTAAACAAATTAACTTAAAAAAATTAATTCAATTAAAAAAATTATTAAATTAAAAAAAATAATTAAAGACGGGCCTTACCGTCACTAAGAATGGGGCCAGTACTCAGAATAATATTTTTAGTGACCGTATGGCCCGTCTTTAGATGTCAATGGTAATAGAAGACAGGGACAAAGCTATATTGCGTATTGATGTCCTCCCTGCGTATCATCAGTTACTGAATTAAGTAAGAGTTTGAATGTTTTATGATGTGAACATTAGGGAATTAACTAACTGCATATGATATTATCGAAATCAATTCAGAATTGTTATTTCATGCAAAATAACAGGTGGCATCATAGACATAGCATATACAAGTAAGTAGTTATAGACGCGCCACCGAGCGACCGGGGGTAAGAGAAAGAATATTCATATAAAATTTGGGCAGCGTAGGATTTTTTCTCTTTCAGTCTTATAAATTTCGGTATTTCCCCATCGCCTCCTACCTATGATGCCGCCCGATCGGTGATAAGGACAAAGCATGTCACTATTTTCTCTTCCCTCTTATAGGAATCGCAATAAGGCTATCTTTCTCTATCAAAGAGTGTCAGGCCCTTGGGTGGCATAGATAATATCTGTATTGATTCCCTGACCAGCTTCGGTGCTAAATAACTGATCATTTCAGCATATCGTCGCTATACTTACTCAACCTCATATCTGCAACAATCATTTGATGGAAATGTCGCTTTACTTTCATTCGGAATACGGGTGTTTTTGTCATCAAATGAGTGTTGCAGATACGAGGTTGAGTAAGTATAGCGGCGATATGTATAGTACGCCTGATTACTTTAAGGATATTATACCGTCAGGTGACAACCAAAAATTAATAATTAGACATAAATATCCTTATTTTGGTGCTAGGTTCCTTGTGTTGTGGCACTGGTACTGAATACATACTTATTTATAATCTCCGTGGTGTGAAAATCGGCTGGCAAGTCCCCGATTCGGAACGGCTTCCCCGGACCTTCAATAAAATAAACCAATACATAATACAATACATAATTAAAATCAAGACATATTTTAATATATACCAGTTTAAAAGTACGTGGAAGAATGCAGCAACTATATGTAGAATCTAAGTTCCCTGGATCAAAGAGAATAGGGGATATTAATGCAATGTTCTGCCACCAGAGTGCAGCACTAGCTTGTTTAGTAAACGATAGAGTAACTTATTAAATATATTAATAACGGGTCACTTGGGTTAACGTGAGTGACCCGTTATTAATATATTTAATATGTCTGCGTCTCTTAGAGTAACTTAATTATACATACTGTGCCTTTAAGGTGGTTCGACTAGGTTACCCAAAGCTTAAACCCCGCTAGATGGCGTCACTTTCGCAAATTTTCAGGTTTTATTTTTTTGTGGAATAGTGTTGGTATCTGTATACTTAAAAGTATGTTTAGCGCACTCTTTACATAAATATTGAACTATTATAATAAACATTGAATACTTCATTAGTGCAAAAAACACTTTTAAAGTCGACAGAGTGTTTCTGTCATGCTATTTCCTACTATTACTCACACATGCGAACAGTGTTTCCGTGATGCTTGTAGTAGACAATTTCATGCAGTGTAAGTATGCTGCAATGGCGTTGCGGTATGTTCGTGGAAATACGTGCAAGAGTATTCGGGTTCGAGACTGGTACGTCAGGGGTACTTTTTTTGTCCTTTTTGTGTTATCTTATGTTTCTTATACCTTTTATTCTTCGAATTCTTGTCCGATTCCGATATAACCGAAATATATTTCAGTGATATCGGAAACGGCTCTAACGATTTCGATGAAATTTGCTGTAAGGGGTTCGATCTAGCTAGGTCTTATCTCTGGGAAAACGAGTATTTTTGAGTTTTTACTTATGTTTTCTTTTTCTCCCAGATATTCAGTATAAATATAAATTAGTTTATAACGTTTTATAAAATTATGTGACGTTTTGAACTAAAAGGTACCACATTGTCGGTTGTCGATTAGGTTGATTTCATTTTTTAGCTTTATGGAAATATGACAACAATAAGTAGGTACCCGTTTGGTTGAAAACGCCACATATATTGAAAACCTGACTTTCACAAATCTCACCTTTTTGGGTTCTTCCAACTCAGAAAGGATGGAGAATACTGACGATTCTTAGTAGCACTAGCCCAAGGAAGTCCAGGTTTGTAAGTGTTAAGTATCAGTTTTTTTTTAAAGGGCTAAATATAGTTCTACAAGTAAAGCAATCCCTTACTGCCCAGCCTCTATAGTATTTTTCAATCTGGAAGGGTACGATGATAGATTTCATCTCCATACAATTTATAACCTAATAATGCCAAATGTTGCAAAATATTATAAATATTCCTTCGGTCGTGTTTCAATTTATCGCCACTCGTTGCCAATTTCCTACTTTTCGCACTTGTATCGTAATGTACTAATGATAAAGTAGTAATTGTAAAATAAAATTAAAACTTTTTTTATACATTTTTTTTTGGATTCAAGTAGGTACAGTGAGTAACAACATTGCATGGCCTTCTAATTATAACTATTATAGAAAACGGGATATTTATCATGTTTATTTATATTATTTATTTCTCGATATTTTGGCCGGTCTTGCAAGACCAGTCGTTGTGGAGATCCCTGGGGAGGCCTATGTCCAGCAGTGGATGTCTTGTTGGTGTAGATGGATTCACACAACAAATGAAATAACATTTTTTCATATTTGTTATCCGTAGTTGTCCCTGTACCTGAAAGAAAAATAATATTATGATAGCACAAAATCTCTAATGTTATAGGAAGAAAGATGATGCAACAATATGGATTCTAATAAAGTTATCATTTACTTACCTAGTAATAATTGTGTTTTTCATTCATAGACAAAATTCCATAATTTTCATCCCCAGGAAATGTTTTATTTTACTTTATTGCAGTGAGGATGTCCTGATTTTTTCTGGCTAATGAAGGAAAACATTTTATTCTTGGAATGCCTCTTCATTTTGCACAATACCTAAAAAAAACCTAGAGTTAGTGACACATTGACTATTCGGCAACCAAAACAGTAATAATTACATTATATAGGTATTGTTCACTGCTTATATCTACCATTACGGGAGAAGTGAGAATTATTTTCTAAAAAGATCGGCACGAGAAAATTACAATGTACAATTAAGGAATGAAACTGTACCTACCTTACGAAACTTCACCATCATGAATTCCGCTTCAATTAAGTCTGAATTTTTCTGGATTTTCGCGGACCAGAACCGATGATTTTTGTAACTTGATTTAGCCGTTGCTATCATTTTCAATTTATACAAACAAATTGACACAATAAACATGACCCTATGTGTCAGTGTCAACACTGTCAAATAAAATGCACTAAACATGACGGCACTGCGGGACTTCCGGTTCGAGCGCCATCTTGATAGTTAGCATCGTGATTAATTACTTTGTTTTTTGCTTATTAATATTGTTTAAAGTGTAATATCGATAGCTTATTATACAGTAAACTAATGTGGTAGTGTGCAGTGAATGGAGAATTAATTTTGAAGCGCGTTTAACCACCATCTTGGAGTCAACGGCCGGTAGTCCACGTGCTTCTTGTAAAGTCTAGCTATCGATTTACAAGAGCTAACAAATCACCGTACACTGTCTTGTACAACCGTACAATTTTTGTCGTTTGTAAACCTCTCAATACCTTGATACTGGCGAAATAGTCAAAGATTCAAAGATTCAAAGATTTATTTGTTCAACATAGGTAAGTTACAAGATGTTAAATACATATTTCAGTATCACTATGTCGTGCCTATTGGCATACAAATTCAATAAAAATACACGCTAATCATAATATCACAGAAAACAATAATAGTCAAAACAGGGTTATGTCATGCAGTAAATCTTAATTAGGTAATTCAGTCAAAAATTCTATAATAGAGTAATATGCTTTCTCGGTAAGAAAAGCTTTTAGTCCCACTGGGCTGAAGCCATAATTTTAAAAGAAGAAGAAGAAGAAGAAGACGGCACTGCAAATCCTGCCAGGTCGGCCAGGCAACGTCGCCAACGTCATAGAGTGGCAACGCCGCACGCAACGTATTTGTACACGACATTTGTGACACACACATACGTAAAATTGATGAAAAAATTACGTTGATTTATGTATGATTTCTGTATGAAACAAAGTTTTTCTATTAATTTAGCGCAAACGAATATTCGAAAGTAGATAAATGAGCAAATATTTGTGTAGTAATAGTGTGTAGTGCCTTAATTAAAGCAGATTGAATTTTGTATGAAAATCGAACCACCTTAACAGTTTTTTGACAAGTTTTCAGACATAATAAAATATGACATTGATGCACCAAGGCGGTTTGTTTACATAGGACCTACCGGGAAACGCAAATCCTAAATTTCGCTATCTGTCTCTTTATCGCTTATATATGCAAGAGTGACAGAGATGTTAGATAACGAAATTACGATTTTCTTGTTTTGCGATAGACCCTCGGATTGTGGAAATGGCACCCCCTGCGCAGAGTTTCGCGTAATATTCCTTATTGAGTGTATAAGTGTATGTAGAATTTTGTAGTCATAGTAGGTACATTTCCTGCCATCTTTCGACACAGGATTAAAACTTTTAGAACGCCATGCGACTTTGACCCATGTTCTTTGTTAAATATCAAACTCGATACAAATCTCGCAACCCCTCACTCAAAATATTTCATCTACAGATCTACAAAAACAACACATCATTTTATAATCCCATAACAAGAATGTGTCGCTTATATAACGAAACCGTTACCGAGAATCCGTCCTTAGATATATTTGAATGCAGCTTACCCACATTCAAAAATAAAATCCGCAAAATTTTGTGTCCATAGGCTGCGTTCATAATTGTAATTTCCGTAAACGCTTTTTGATTAATTAATTAATTGAAAATATTTAGTATAATTTAGTTTTAGTTTTAGACTTAGGTAGATTAATTACTAGCGCACGCAACTTTGTAAACTGGATCTTGCTACTGTTTATTTTACTTTTCTGTCCATAATCTTGTGTAGAAATGGCATCTCACCTCCCTAGCAATAAATTGTAACTAAATCTTCTAATCCTTCTGTGCACACATGCTTAGAGTTATAGTCTAGATCTGAACTGTATGCTAATACTGTATTAATTTCTGAAATTGTCTGTAACTTGTTTTGTGAGCCAAATAAATAAAATAAAAATAAAACGGTGTCGCCATCTACACGAGTAAAGGCCACAGGTATGGCGCCATCTTCTCGAGCATAAGTTTTTCTTGATTTTCCAAGGCACATTTTTTTCTTAGACTTTATTTATCATACATACACTTCATAGGGTTGACTGGTACAGAATGCTTTTGGCATTATGTCCGCCTTTTGTACGATAAGTTTTTCTTTTGTGCAATAAAGATTAAATAAATAAATAGATCTTTGCCTGGATTGAAAGCACTTTAGGTGTGTTCTCGCAATCCTCCGCCTGCTTGCCATCCGTCTGCCACTGGACTGACTGCTGATGACTCCCTGGTACAAACAATTAATAAGTTATACACAGCTCACTCACCCCACTCCAGCTTGTCCAGATAAAGGACTTCAGGTGTGTTCTCGCAATCCTCCGCCTGCTTGCCATCCGTCTGCCACTGGACTGACTGCTGATGACTCCCTGGTACAAACAATTAATAAGTTATACACAGCTCACTCACCCCACTCCAGCTTGTCCAGATAAAGGACTTCAGGTGTGTTCTCGCAATCCTCCGCCTGCTTGCCATCCGTCTGCCACTGGACTGACTGCTGATGACTCCCTGGTACAAACAATTAATAAGTTATACACAGCTCACTCACCCCACTCCAGCTTGTCCAGATAAAGGACTTCAGGTGTGTTCTCGCAATCCTCCGCCTGCTTGCCATCCGTCTGCCACTGGACTGACTGCTGATGACTCCCTGGTACAAACAATTAATAAGTTATACACAGCTCACTCACCCCACTCCAGCTTGTCCAGATAAAGGACTTCAGGTGTGTTCTCGCAATCCTCCGCCTGCTTGCCGTCCGGCTGCCACGGGACTGACTGCTGATGACTCCCTGGTACAAACAATAAGTTATACACAGCTCACTCACCCCACTCCAGCTTGTCCAGATAAAGGACTTCAGGTGTGTTCTCGCAATCCTGTGCTTGCTTGCCGTCCGGCTGCCACGGGACTGACTGCTGATGACTCCCTGGTGCAAACAATAAGTTATACACAGCTCACTCACCCCACTCCAGCTTGTCCAGATAAAGGACTTCAGGTGTGTTCTCGCAATCCTCCGCCTGCTTGCCGTCCGGCTGCCACGGGACTGACTGCTGATGACTCCCTGGTGCAAACAATAAGTTATACACAGCTCACTCACCCCACTCCAGCTTGTACAGATAAAGGACTTCAGGTGTGTTCTCGCAATCCTCCGCCTGCTTGCCGTCCGGCTGCCACGGGACTGACTGCTGATGACTCCCTGGTGCAAACAATAAGTTATACACAGCTCACTCACCCCACTCCAGCTTGTCCAGATAAAGGACTTCAGGTGTGTTCTCGCAATCCTCCGCCTGCTTGCCGTCCGGCTGCCACGGGACTGACTGCTGATGACTCCCTGGTGCAAACAATAAGTTATACACAGCTCACTCACCCCACTCCAGCTTGTCCAGATAAAGGACTTCAGGTGTGTTCTCGCAATCCTCCGCCTGCTTGCCGTCCGGCTGCCACGGGACTGACTGCTGATGACTCCCTGGTGCAAACAATAAGTTATACACAGCTCACTCACCCCACTCCAGCTTGTCCAGATAAAGGACTTCAGGTGTGTTCTCGCAATCCTCCGCCTGCTTGCCGTCCGGCTGCCACGGGACTGACTGCTGATGACTCCCTGGTGCAAACAATAAGTTATACACAGCTAACTCACCCCACTCCAGCTTGTCCAGATAAAGGACTTCAGGTGTGTTCTCGCAATCCTCCGCCTGCTTGCCGTCCGGCTGCCACGGGACTGACTGCTGATGACTCCCTGGTGCAAACAATAAGTTATACACAGCTCACTCACCCCACTCCAGCTTGTCCAGATAAAGGACTTCAGGTGTGTTCTCGCAATCCTCCGCCTGCTTGCCGTCCGGCTGCCACGGGACTGACTGCTGATGACTCCCTGGTGCAAACAATAAGTTATACACAGCTCACTCACCCCACTCCAGCTTGTCCAGATAAAGGACTTCAGGTGTGTTCTCGCAATCCTCCGCCTGCTTGCCGTCCGGCTGCCACGGGACTGACTGCTGATGACTCCCTGGTGCAAACAATAAGTTATACACAGCTCACTCACCCCACTCCAGCTTGTCCAGATAAAGGACTTCAGGTGTGTTCTCGCAATCCTCCGCCTGCTTGCCGTCCGGCTGCCACGGGACTGACTGCTGATGACTCCCTGGTGCAAACAATAAGTTATACACAGCTAACTCACCCCACTCCAGCTTGTCCAGATAAAGGACTTCAGGTGTGTTCTCGCAATCCTCCGCCTGCTTGCCGTCCGGCTGCCACGGGACTGACTGCTGATGACTCCCTGGTGCAAACAATAAGTTATACACAGCTCACTCACCCCACTCCAGCTTGTCCAGATAAAGGACTTCAGGTGTGTTCTCGCAATCCTCCGCCTGCTTGCCGTCCGGCTGCCACGGGACTGACTGCTGATGACTCCCTGGTGCAAACAATAAGTTATACACAGCTCACTCACCCCACTCCAGCTTGTCCAGATAAAGGACTTCAGGTGTGTTCTCGCAATCCTCCGCCTGCTTGCCGTCCGGCTGCCACGGGACTGACTGCTGATGACTCCCTGGTGCAAACAATAAGTTATACACAGCTCACTCACCCCACTCCAGCTTGTCCAGATAAAGCGCTTCAGGTGTGTTCTCGCAATCCTCCGCCTGCTTGCCATCCGCCTGCCACGGGACTGACTGCTGATGACTCCCTGGTACAAACAATAAGTTATACACAGCTCACTCACCCCACTCCAGCTTGTCCAGATAAAGGACTTCAGGTGTGTTCTCGCAATCCTCCGCCTGCTTGCCGTCCGGCTGCCACGGGACTGTCTGCGCTGATGACTCCCTGGTACAAACAATGATGGGGTAATTTGTATGTGTGACTGCCACGAAGATGGAGGCGTAGGAAGAATAGGGAACTAGAGGAGCTGGTTGCGGTGCCAAACATAATTGGCGAGATCGAAAACTACACGACTCCACTAGCTCCGTCACCTGGAGAGGATGGGAGAGGATCATATATGGGGCGCTGTGAGAAGAGCCTCATAGCATTAAGTCCGCCTTTTGTACGATTGTATTTTCTTTTGTGCAATAAAGATTAAATAAATAAATAAATAAGAGCATATATGGGGCACCCGGGTGGAAAAGGTCCGTCCGGGCGTTCATGATACCGCTAGTGACGAAGCCCTAAAAGACCTATCCGCCCGGAGTACCCATCTGGTGTGAAGTGGCGCAGAGTGGCGTTCTCTGGTTGTCAGAGGCTATTTTTTTATTGATTTTATTATAACGGCTTACAATTAGAGTTTTGAATGATTAACGGTCAGTTTCACCATAGAGTAACTTATACTAGAGAGGTACTGTCATAGTAAATTTTGTAACCCCAGTAAATTCAATGCCATCTGTCGACACACTATAAAACTAAAAATGAAGATTTATAAAAATACGATAAAATGTATTTAAATATGGATAAAGGATTTTTTTTTTATTTGCATTAATTATTTTTATGATTTTGACCCATGTTCTTTCACTGATATGCGTTAACATTGTTAAATAACAAACGAAACCGTCAACGCCATCTATACGACAGTAAGCCAAAGCTAGTAGCGCCCTCTGAACGAGAATCAAATTTTCTTGATTTTCGAGGCACGTTTTTTCCTTAGACTGTATACATCTATTACGGAGTTATATCTATCTTTGGTTTCACTATCCGAATCAAACACGCGTAGTGACATTGTGAGTATAGTAAGTATGCTTCTTGGACAGAATCAGAATCAGAATATTTTTATTTGTGAAAACATAGGTACAATAAAACTGTGGTGTTAAATTTTGTACAGTACAGGTTTTTCTATGTTTTACCCACGGGTGCAGGTATACAAATTTTTGATCGCATGCAGCATGCATCTTAACTATAGGCTAGCAATTTATATACAACATAAATTACACCAAGTTAAAATAAGTTATGATAGGACAGGAGTCACGAACATACATAGACCGTGACGTGAAAAATAGAATAAATGCGGGATGGATGAAATGGCGACAGGTCTCTGGAACAACTTGCGATCCACGAATGCCTCTTAAACTTAAGGGGAAAATTTACAGGACGATCGTGAGACCTGTTGTAATGTATGGATCAGAATGCTGGGCGATGAAAGTAACGGATGAAAGAAGAGTGCACGCAGCGGAAATGAGAATGTTGAGATGGATGTGTGGAGTGACGAGAAAGGATCGGATTAAAAATGAGTATATTAGGGGAAGTTTGAAAGTAGCACCAGTAACGGAGAAGATAAGAAGTAGTAGGTTAGCGTGGTATGGGCATGTGATGAGGAGGGATGAATGCCATATAGGCAAAAGAATGTTAGGGATGAATGTTGATGGACGGAGAGCGTATGGCAGACCCAAAAAGCGATGGATGGATTGTGTGAAAGAGGATATGAGAAAGCAAGGAGTGAGTGCTGAGGTGACGAAAGATAGAGGAGAATGGAAGAGAAAAACATGTTGTGCCGACCCCACATAACGTGGGATAAGGGCAGGAAGAAGAAGAAGAGGAGTCACGAACATTATTAAAATTTTGAAATTATTATTATAAAAGTGTGTGAACGCGACCGGACCAACGAGTGTGAATAAGTCCGATGGTGCCCGTGAACATGATGCATGTAACTGCGTCGAAATATCGAGAGCTCATAAATAATGCAAAAGGTAATCACGGTCTACATCCCGGTCAATATAAGTCTAGTGATAACTGCTTACGTTGATGCGGCCGCGCTATTTTCGCCCATTTGGACGATTAGGTATATACCTATTTACTCAGCGTCCCTTCACTCTTAGTTCGTCCATTACCAGGAACCACTGCGTCACGTCGGCCATGTCTAGACCCTTCTTCTTCAGCCTATGGAACTCTCCGCACGACCTCGGATTGATACCTACGCGTCGCACGCCGCAGACGGAACCAAAATCCAGTAGGCTACCACACCACACGCAGCCGCGTTCGCTCTAACTTAATGACAAAATTGGCTTTGCCTCCGTAAATCAATGTAAACTAAGACAATATTTAGACTTTAAAAAAGGTTTTGAAATATTTAAATATAAAATACAATACAAAAGGTATTAATAATAAATAACAATAATTAAAACTAATAATCTAAAACTAATAAACTAAAGGTCTAATATGCGCCTCCACCCTGCATCTTCGGCTTAAAAGTTCCCATGATGCCTGCAGCATTCCCTCGCTGCACTGCAATTGAGATCTGTTGAACCAGGTACGATCCAGAGCGGGGGTCGCAGCCCCTCTCCCGTAGACGCCTCCCCAGTTCACCAATCAGACGCCGAGCCTCAGAGCCCCAGGGCCCCGCGGTTTCTATTGCCACCGGCACGAAGTCATAGCTTGATTCCAGGGCGGAGTATTTGGTGTGCTTTAGTAAAAAGGTTTTGAACGTCATATCCGAGACATACGCTTAAAAACAGATAAATGCTCAAATATTGAAATTGCTACGATATTGGACGATTATGTACCTGTATTTGCTCTGGGTGCCTTTATTCTTAGGTCGGCCATCACCAGGGACCACTGGCGTGGGAGGCTGGAACTGCGGCGTCACGCTGGCCATGTCCAGAAGCTTCTTCGGCCTAAAACATAACTCTGTTCTATTGAGGAATTGCCTAATGCTCAACTATTTTCAGCTATTATTATAACCGGAACTCTAACTCTATTTTTAACTTCTCAGAAAAAGTAAGGGCAAATCGCCTAGCGTGGTACGGGCATGTGATGCCGAGGGATGAAAGTCATGTGACGAGAAAGGTATTAAGAATGAATGTGGAGGGAGATACGAGGAGCGGAAAACCGAGGAAAAGGTGGATGGAATGTGTGAAAGATGATATGAAACTAACGCAAGTGAATAATGAGATGACGGGTGACAGAGAGGTTTTGAAGAAAAAGACATGCTGCGCCGACCCCAAGTGAATGGGACAAGGGCAAGCGAATGATAATGAATATTTTGCTTGTAAATAATGTTAGTTGTAAATTGTTGAGTACGTACGTTTCGTCAGTCGTGACGCACGTGACATCTAGTGTCGAGTAGCAGTACTGATAATTCCGCTACTTGACGCTAGATGTCGAATACGAAAATGATAAGCGTTTTGGTAACAAACGTACTTATATGGAGTGAGCACTCTATTAGAGATGGGATTTTACTTTCGGTGATTGAAATGATTTATTGAATTAATGATGCAATTTTCTAAAATACCTTGTCAGAAACGAATGTCTTTTATCCATTGGTTAACAATTTTTTATCAGCTTACTTGGCAGCAAACCGGTACCGGTCCTTGCCGGTCAGCTCCGGAGTGGGGGCGCTGCGGTCGATCTCCACTCTGGCCACGTAGGCGGCGTACGAACGATCCAGGTGGCTGGGCAGGCGGCAGTTCGGATGGTATACTGGACAATATTCACTAAAATATTTATGATTTACTCTGACTAATTACATAATTTGTGTGTTGGAAAAGGCGCGAAATTAAAAACAGCATCATAAAAAACAACCTAGTCTTTGCGGAAAGAGAAGAGTGTGTGGGAGTGCGGTGAGTTGATGGCAGGAACATTAAATAACGCCCGAGTCGTGTTGAATACAAGGTTTATTAGTTCCATTTTACATTGTCTTGATGTATACAATAATTATTAGATTTATTAGTATTTAATCGTCTTTAAATGCACGTGTAGTAAATCTCCTTTTCTCTCTCTGTGATGTATGTAGGTAGATATAGACAACGATTGACGTGTGTCAAAAGACTTGTACCTACTCAGTCCGGAATAAACGCTCGAATAGTAAGGTGCCTATTATTGAGCTATACCTATCCGCCACCTAGTCCCTCAGTATATTACAGTGGCGACAGGCAGTGATCATTAAATTTCGCGTGTGCAGTAAGCAGTAAATATGTCTATCGGCAAGCTACACGAATTTAACGTCAGCAATGGCGCGTGGTCATCGTACATGGATCGAGTGGAAATGTACTACAAGGTCAACAAAGTGCAAGACGAAATGAAAGTGCCAGTATTGATTGCAGCGATGGGAGATGAGGCGTATGAGCTTCTGGAGAACTTGGCCAGTCCTACAAAGCCATCGGACCTAACCTTAGCTAAAATAAAGGCATTAATGTCAAATCATTTGCAGCCAACACCGTCGTCGCTAGCGGAAAGATACCGGTTTCGACAAAGGCGGCAAAATGGCGGTGAAAATGTATCTACGTATGTGGCGGAGTTGAAAAAGCTGTCCAAGCATTGTAAATTTGCCTCAGAATTAAATGGAAATCTAAGGGATCAATTCATATGTGGCTTAAGTAGCGATTTAATTAGGCAACGGCTTTTTGCGGAGGACGACGACATAACCTTCGCATCTGCAGTCAAACTTGCAACATCATTGGAGGCAGCAGAGAGGGACGCAGCGTTAGTGGAGCAGTCAAAGGTAACGGGTTCGAGCGGGACGGGAGATGCGCAGGCGGTTATGTTTGCGAGTCGGGCGAGATCGAGTACATTCAGCGGAGGACAATCGCGGGCGCCTGTAGTTACGCAACAGCGGCGAAACGCAAATTTTAATGGCCGCCAAGAGAGGCACTGCGAGGCCTGTGGCGCGCGCAGTCATAATTACGCGGATTGCAAGTTCCAGGACTATGTGTGCAGCAAATGTCAGCGCACAGGCCACTTGCGGCGGGTGTGTCCGAACTGGGGCGCGGCACCGGGAACCGCGGGCCGTGTCGGAGCGCGGGCGCCGGCCCGGCGCGGAGGGGCAGCGGCGGCGGCGCCGGCGCGGAGTGCCATGCATTTTGGGGTGGCCGATCACGAACCGAGTGAGGATTACGGCGGAGACATCGAGGAAGAATTACATCATCTATGTTTAAATAACTACCCGGCGGTGAGTTTACCGATATGTATAGACAATACAGTTATTAATATGGAAGTAGATACGGGTACGGCGATTTCGTGTATCAGTAAGGCCACATATGACCGATATTTTTCCCATATAAATATAGAAACTGATAAAACTGTGTTCAATTACTACACTGGGCCCCCAATTAGGCCTTTAGGTGTCATTAGACCCATAGTGACCTACAATGAGTGCAGTAAACAATTGGAGTTGTTTATTATTGAGGGGGGCTCGACTTCTTTGTTGGGCAGGCGGTGGTTGGTCGAACTAAATATTAAAATACCTAAGTTAAGATGTAATTACGTAATAGATGAGACTAGCGGACAAGGTAAACAAGACATTGTGAATTTGCTCGGCAGATATGAGGCGTTGTTCAGCGACGGACTGGGGCGGTACAAGGGCGGCAAGGCGACCTTGAGGGTGCGGGAGGGCGCAGCACCGGTGTTCCATCGCGCACGCTCGATGCCGTACGCGCTGCGCGAGCGAGTGGACACCGAACTGGACGCCATGCTGAGCGCCGGCGTCATCGAGCCCGTCGACTGCTCGGACTGGGCATCCCCACTGGTACCTATTAATAAGCCGGATGGCTCCCTTAGAATTTGTGCAGACTATAAAGCTACTTTAAACCCGTATTTGTTGGTCGACCGGTATCCTCTCCCTAAAATAGAAGATGTTCTGGTAAATTTAAATGGCAATATGTACTATAGTAAAATTGATCTTTCACAAGCGTACAACCAAATTGAATTGGACGAGTCTAAACGTTATACGGTTATAAACACCCACCGAGGGTTGTTTCAGTATAATAGACTGGTGTACGGCCTATCATCTAGTGTAGGGATATTTCAGCGTATTATGATAAATTTATTGGGTAACATACCTAATGTACAAATATTTTTAGACGATGTTATTATAGGGGGGCAAACTAAAACGGAACATCTACAGGCTTTAGAAGCGGTTTTTCAACGTCTACTTACTAACGGATTGAAGTTAAGGAAAAATAAATGCGTTTTTTTGGCTAAGGAAGTGATATACTTAGGGTATGTAGTTTCCAGGGAGGGCATCAAACCAGATACAACAAAGATAAAGGCGATTCTGCAAATGTCACAACCTCGTAACGTATCCGAGTTAAGGTCGTTTTTAGGGACAGTAAATTTTTTCGGTAGGTTTATTAAAAATCTCAGTTTAATATTGTCGCCTCTTTATAAACTATTAAAAAAGGAGGCGGAGTGGCACTGGAGCAAGGAGTGCGGGGAATCTTTCGCGCAAGTCAAACAATTGTTGGCGGGCGCAAAAGTATTAAGGCATTATGATCCAAGTAAACGTTTGATAGCAACTTGTGACGCGTCACCACGGGGGGTGGCGGCGGTTTTGACCCAGATTGGGCCGGACGGCGAACGCCCGGTCGCATACGCATCTCGTACTTTAAACAGCGCGGAGGAGAATTATTCGCAGATACACCGCGAAGCCTTAGGTATTATTTTTTGTGTAAAGAAATTCCACCAGTACCTTTACGGACGTCATTTCACATTGCGCACAGATCATAAACCACTAGTATCAATATTTGGACCACATACGGGTATACCGACCATGACAGCTAGCAGGATGCAGCGGTGGGCAATAATATTATCAGCTTATGACTACGAAATTGAATATGTGAATACGAAGGATAACTGTGCAGACGGGTTGTCTAGATTACCGAATGCCAATGAGACACGGAACAATTTAGGTGATGCGATTCCCGAGCAAACATATCTCCATTTCGCGCAAGACGCGTTGCTGTTAGATTATAATAAGATAAAGTATTACACTATGCGCGATCCAGTTTTGGCTAGAGTGTTAACTTTTATTCGCGAGGGTTGGTCGGATAGTTGTGATTTTGATACGTTGAAACCATATTTTAACCGAAAGTCAGAATTATACATATGACGAGCTCGGATGTGTTATGTGGGGGCACCGGGTAGTAATACCGGAGAAGTGCCGCGATAAGGTTTTAAGAATTCTACATGAACCACACATGGGTATAGTTAAGACCAAGGCGTTGGCCCGTAGCTATGTGTGGTGGCCGGGCCTCGACGAGGCGGTGGAGGCGGCGTGTCGCGAGTGCGCGCCGTGCGCCGCGGTAGCGAGCGCCCCGCCGCGGCACACGCCGCGCTGCTGGCCGTGGCCAACGCGAGCATGGACTCGGGTACATGTGGATTTCTTGGGCCCTTTCCACGGAAAAACTTATTTAATAGTAGTGGACGCCATGTCGAAATGGGTCGAAGTATTCCAGGTTCCCAGCACGGCCGCCGTTACAACCATTGAAAAATTAACCGAATTATGGGCTAGATGGGGAATACCTAAACAATTGATAAGCGATAACGGCCCGCCGTTTACGAGCACAGAGTTTTCGAATTTTTTAGCCTTAGACGGCGTAGAACATATTTTTACGGCTCCTTATCACCCGGCCTCTAATGGGGCGTCAGAAAATTCGGTTAAAGTAATTAAGCAAGTTATAAAAAAAGCAGTTATAGAAAAAAACGACATTCTAAACGCCATCAACACATATTTAATTTATTATCGCAATACGGCGCACAGTTCCACAGGCGAGAGCCCCGCGATGCTCATGACCGGTAGGCAATTGCGAACGCGTTTAGATTTGTTAAAACCGGATGTAAGTTTGAAGGTAGCTAAAAATCAACAGCGGCAAACTCGCTTGGCAGGAGGGTCGGAACGGAAGGTGGAAATAGGTGAGGACGTTTGGTATCGTAAATATCTCAAAGGAGATAAATGGCAACCGGGTAAGGTGTCAGAGGTTTTAGGTGATACGGATTATAACATAACCGATTGTCAGGGTAACATTATTCACCGCCATATCGACCAATTAAAACGGAGAGCGAGGGGTTCTATAGTCTGTCCAAAAAGTAGCGAGGAAAGTAGTGAGACAATGGCCACGAACCCATTCCCAAATTTGCCACCGGAACCCAGGGTTGAGCCGATAACGCCGCGAGCGAGTACCAGTGGGCTCAGGAGCCAGACGGCGGGACCCTCGACGCCGTTGTTCGATGCTTCGCCGGCGCGAAGTATGGCGGAAGGGGAGGAAGTGGGCCTAGAATGCTATTCCACGCCCGGAAAGGATCCGGGGAGTGGTAATGAGCAACTTGATCAGCCGACGACCCCCCTTGTACCGGCCCGGTCGCGGCCCCTTAGAGAATGTAGATTGAAAAAGCCATCATATAAAGTATAAGCACGAGTAGATACTTATATGGGTTAAATAGGTTTAATAGTAGTAATAAATTATTAATAATAGTAAATTCCCATTGCTTAAGTGTAAATAAAACATTTGCTTGTAGTATTGTATAACGGAATTTAACTTAGTAATGCAATGTAAGTAAATATAAGCTATGTTACATTATGTGACATCCGGGTAGAAATATATTGTTTGGGTTAAAATACAATAAACTCACATACGTAGCATTTATGGATAAGGTTACGTCTACGAATAATTAAACCATTCTGAATCGTACTTCTTGAACATAAGATCCATAATTAAACTCATAAAGGTTGGTTATTGTTAGACGAACGGGTCCTCCCGTTAACACGGTGTACTCGTATTCGTATGGGTATGTAATCTACAGAATGCATCTACCTGATTTACAATTTATTGAAGTTTAGTAGAATTAAGTTTATAAGTATGTACACATTTGTGATGCTACCTCTTAGTATTAATTAAGTGTGGAGAAGTGTGATGTATGTAGGTAGATATAGACAACGATTGACGTGTGTCAAAAGACTTGTACCTACTCAGTCCGGAATAAACGCTCGAATAGTAAGGTGCCTATTATTGAGCTATACCTATCCGCCACCTAGTCCCTCAGTATATTACAGTCTACATGACAGCTTTGTAGTGTATACGAGATATAGTTATGTACGTAGCTCATAGGATATATATATATATATATATAAGGACCGTTTACTCATGTATTCAGTGCAGTAATAAAGCATCATATAAGCTGAACACTAGATTCTACTCAACTCCGAATCCTCACCTCAGCTTAGTGTTGCCGCGGTTGTGGTGGCTTCACACATTTATATGTGGTCGCCACTCGCCACAAGTGTATTAATTAAGTATGTAGTATTGGATCCCTTAATTTCACGACTCTTCTCTTTCCGCACAGACTCCAGCAGTTATCACTTAGAGCGTTTTCAGATTGTCAGATCCGATATCGAATGTAGGAACCTACATCAGCGTAGTCAGGCCGCGGGGGCGCGCTTTAGCGGTCACCAAAGATAGATATAACTCCGTAATAGATAGAAAAAGGCAAAAACGTGCCTCGAAAATTTGATTCTCGATCAGAGGGCGCCACTAGTTTTGGCCTACTCTCGTATAGAGGGCGCTGACGGTTTCGTTTGTTATTTATAATTTTAACGCACATCAGTGAAAGAACATGGGTCAAAATCATATAAAAATAATTAATACAAATAAAAAATCATTTATCCATATTTAAATACATTTTAACGTATTTTTATAAATCTTCATTTTTAGTCTTTAAGTATGTCGATAGATGGCAGTGAATTTACAGCGGTTACAAAATTTACTATGACAGTACCGCTCTATCTTATTATATCCTCTTTGGCGGTCACGCACACTGCAACAAGCATTATGCCTACACCACGCCTACACATACGCACACAAACAAATTTATTTATATTTAGGGTATTTAGGGTTCTCAAGGGTCGGCAATGCTTAAGTGGCTCCTGTGATGTTGCTTATATCCATGGGCGACGATGACTGCTTCCCATCAGGCGACTCGTCTGACTCACATAAAAAAATATATTTTTCCCCTCACTAGCTCGGAAAGCCGTCTTTTATCCTTTAAAACAAGCGGGGAAAAACGCATTTTATCCACGACTGGGGAAAGTAATTTGACCTTGGATGGAGCGTGTTTAAGTAGCTTGACAGATAACAAAACGTAAAACGCTCATGATAATGGTTGGTTCGATATTAAATATCATTAAATAAATGGTTTGAGAATCTAATAAAAAATACCAAATTTAGCTTTATTTAATAATTTTATGTCATAAACCTTAAAATTCCATAAGAAACGTTTGTTTATTTATAATGATGTTAAATATAATTCTGAACGCACAAGTTGAGTCGATGCAATTTCATAATTGTAGTAAATCTTTGTCCATCTTTGATTAATCATGGTAAACAATAGATATAGCTCAATAAATGTTAGTGGTTTAAAAAAGTGCCAACTAAAATATATGCAAAATTAAACAGGTTGAAAAAATGACACATTTAGACGTTAAAATACCGTTGTGTATATATATTAGAACGTATTGATTTTATCAAAGATAGATATAACTCCGTAATAGATGGATACAGTCTAAGGAAAAAACGTGCCTCGAAAATCACGAAAATTTGATTCTCGATCAGATGGCGCCACTAGTTTTGGCCTACACTCGTATAGAGGGCGTTGACTGTTTCGTTTGTTATTTATAATTTTAACGCATACCAGTGAAAAAACATGGGCCAACATCATATAAAAATAATTAATGCAAATAAAAAAATCATTTATCCATATTTAAATACATTTTATCGTATTTTTATAAATATTTATTTTTAGTTTTAAAGTGTGTCGACAGATGGCAGTGAATTTACTGGGGTTACAAAATTTACTATGACAGTACCGCTCTAGTATAAGTTACTCTATGATTTTATAAAAATAAACATAGAAGAATTTCCAACCCGGAGGGCGAACAGAAAAGCGTAAAAAATCATTATAAAACGTACCTATTAAGCAGGTCCTAATGTATTTAAATTGATTTCTGTACTCACCGACTTGTGCACTGGGCGCTGTTTTCAGCTCTGAAAACATGGTCCTGTACAGCGGCTGTATATTCTGTAAAAAATAATTTAATTTATGAATCAGGACTTAGGACTATTCCGCACTGTCGTCTGGTCGCCACTGGCCAGCGACTCAGTCGACGGCGACGGTGACTTCCTATTGTTTATACACGGTGGCTAAAAATAAAGTGCAGTGTATAAACCATAGGAAAATGCCCATATGCGCTTGATCAACGGCTTTGATTTGGCCGTGCGCCGCTTGCGTCCACTCCACGGCCTTATATGATATACATTCTCATATAAATCTGTAAGGTACTCACAACTTGTGCAGACGCCATGGCGGCTTTGAAGGCGGCCCGCGCGTAGTCACGGGCGCCCGACACGATGAAGGCCGAGTCTACAACAAGTATTCAGTGCACTGTGCCTCTCGCTCTTGCATATTATGTCAGCTGTACACACTCGTCGAGAGTCTCGGCATTGCGGACAGAAGGGAGATGTATGTGGCGGGGTGTCTCGACGGGTGTGTACAGCCGGCATTATAGGAGCGATAGCTCTAAGGAGGCTTGAAGTGAACCACTTCGTTTGTCTATTTTCCTCTCTATCGCTCGAATATACAAGAGCGATAGAAGCAGATACTTAATAACATTTTATATTCGCGGTAGGTAAATCCTCAAGTTTTCACCATAAGTTTAGACTCGCACACTAGCTTCTACCATCTACTATTAGGTACGTCTGCGTGGGAATTCAAATCTCATTCAAATCGGTTCAGCGGTTTAAGCGTGAAGAGTTAACCCTCGTGCGGCAAGATGTCTCGAAATGGACGCTCTCCGACAACCGCGCATGCGGCGGCCGCCATTTTTAACATTGAAAACTTGCCGCCTCACGGCGCGAAAATTTCAAATATTTTTTTGGCAAAGGGGTTGGGCAGACAGACGGAGTTCGATCCGATATCATATTTAAATGTTTATTATTCAAAAGATTTACACCTTAAACCAAAAAAGAAGGACTTGATGCCATAGGGCACTTTCTAGCAGCTGCATTTCTCCGAGGATCATCCGACATCCATTATCGGATCGGACAGTGTGAAAACGCTCATACTTTCGCATTTATAATATAAGTAGGGATTAAATATTATGTATTTACTAAAACGGGACTTAACGCGTATAGGTAATTAAGTTTTAAAATTACCACCGACGTGACGTGGAGTTTTACTAAATATAAAATGGACATTCATACATAAATTGCCTTAGCCCCACAATAAGCTCAAGAAGGCCGTTTGTGGGTACTCAGACAACGATATACTTATAATACCTATACATATAAATACTTACATAGAAAAAACCCATGACTCAGGAACAAATATCTGTGCTTGCTCATCACACAAATAAATGCCCTTACCGGGATTCGAACCAGGACCATCGGCTTCATATGCAGGTTCACTACCCAGACCGGTCGTCAAATAATGAGTAAAAATCGTGAAAGTTTAAATCTGTGTGGAAGTAGAGATGTTTATTTATCTAAGTTTAGACTTACCGTACAAATAATCGTGTACTCTCATGCTGTCTCCGGACGGGGCTCTCCGCTCGAACACCGTTTCACTCATGTTCGTACGTTATCTGGTATTATTCTGTTTAGTAGAGCGTTCACGAATCAATAACAAGATAAATAAACATGGTGTTATCTGTCAGATTAATTGTTATGTCAATTTGGTTGCTTGGTTACCCGAGAAAGAGGCCCTATTATAAAGAGTTAACCCTTAAATGCATGATTTTTTGTATAACTTTTTAATAAATTGAAATAGATGTGTCATGTTGTATAGATTGAGGGAATAATATTTTGGATAGCTGCATATTGAGCCACGGACCATCAAATATACGATGCATATATACATCATTATGCATTTAAGGGTTATGTAAGTCGATTTGGTGCTATAGAAATAGGGAATATTACGCGAAACTGCGCGTAGGTGGCGCCAATACCACAATCTGAGGGTCTATCGCGAAACAAGAAAATCGAAATTTCGTTATATGACATCTCTGTCACTCTTGCATATTCGAGCGATAAAGAGGCAGATAGCGAAATTTCGGATTCGCGTTTCCCGGTAGGTCCTCTTGATCAAAATTTACACTTGGCGCGCATGGTCTTTCCCGTTCTTTCTTATGAAATGTGACAGTGACAGCGGCAAACCTATGGAACGGCCTTAATAGGCTATTGAACTGACTGAACCGGTGAGCTCCATCTTAGGCCCTCTCTTCACTTTCCATCAGGTAAGACTAGGACCAATCGCCGATCAGTTTAAAAAAAAATGCTGGAAGAAAAACAAAATAAAACAAACCGTTGAATGGAATCAAAAATATAATTATCCATAACATTTCATCTTACACAATACAGGCGCACATCTACCGAACAAGCTACACACAGACAAAAGTTCTGATCAAATTACAAGCTCATGCGCATTTACATTATAAATACTAATAAAAACGGGGCATTTTTGTTATGGCGAGTTCAGAGTTGTTTTCGCAAGAAATATTTGAAACTCGGCAAAACCCCCATTTTCAAAAGAATTTATAATATTCTGATCAAATCTTACCCCCAACTACTACTAATCTTATCAACAGTCGTAACGTGTCAAAAGTATACAAAATTGCACCCTAATAACTTTGAAATAAAGGCGGGAAATATATTTCCCTTTATATCCTTTCCAAGATGTCCTAAATTCTTCGACGTTTTAACACAATCATTACATTTTATTTGGAACATAGAAAATAATTATTGCTTTTTACACGCGGAATATCACTAAACAAACTTTAAACTAAGTGTAACCTTCCCTAACATCAGTTATAAAAAAGAAAAGGATGGATTGGATTATATATTAGTATTTTTAAGTTTAATAAGTTTTAAAATAAATTGTCATATCATATAATATCTGACAAATATTTAAAATCCTTTAGTGTTTATTTATAAGTTGATGTACAGTTATTCAAGTTTAATAATATGTGTGCCATTCTCAACCAAAAGGGTACTTATTGTCGGTCGTCAATAAGGCGCTATTTCCATATTTCAATTTGAAATCAACCTTATCGACAAGCGACAATGTGGTACCTTTTGGTTGAAAACGTCACATGTGTAGGTGCAGACAACTTACTCAATCAAAAGTATGTCCCATATTTCTTGATTCGCCCACACAAAAGCTAAAGGGTCCTCCACACTCATGCGAGAATCACGGCGCGAAGCCGCGAACGCGAATGTGGAGTCGATTTCGCTGAATGCGAACTAGACTCCACACTCGCGTTCGCGGCTTCGCGCCGTGATTCGCGCATGAGTGTGGAGGGCCCTTAAGAGTTTGGGACATATTCCTGAGTAAGATGTGTGCACTCATATATTTCTTGATGGTAACACATTTAAATTTAGATATTCCATATCAGAATATCAGTTCTTCCGCAATACAGACGATTTCGGGGTCGTGGAGGAAGAGAACAAGACATCATACAGAATTAAAAATTCAAATGATGTTGTTAATTATTGTTTAACATTATCACCAATAATGATGATTACTTTTCATATGACAAGTAGAAAAAAAAAACATTTTTGCTTAAAATTTAGTCACCCTACTCAATGTCACGTCTTGTGTCTTTTCATACAGTGTATGTCAAAAGTTATAGGGTGACCATGATTATTATTACTTAGTATAAGATAGTAAAATTAAACTAATTATAATAAACATATTAATAACGGGCCACTCACGTATTATAAGTCTAAAAACCCACGGAGTACGGAGTGAAACATGTCGAGCGTTTTACGACTTAAAATACGTGAGTGACCCGTTATTAATATGTTTAATATGTCTGTGTCTCACGGAAGTTTTGTTATTAAACTAATTATCTTTTAATCCAAATATTACCATATAATAATGTGGATCATTTACAGTCAGAAAGTGATTCTGGATCACGACCCAGAAATCATTCTGTATAGTCCATACAAGATGTTTTTTTGGAAGTGATTATCTAGCTAATAGGTATTGTGTAATTTCGAACACTTAAGAATAAGTCTGTGGTTTATGTTTTTTTGTATAGTTTGTCAAAGGACTAAGCTGTCTCATTTCAAACATAGACAGGGAGAATCATACTATCTTTGTCTTACACTAGTACTAGCAACCAAAAGAAAAGGATGAGTATAGTTTGTTTTGTTCTTATTTACTGCCAATTTGGTTTGACCAACTATATTTGATATATCTAAAGACATATATTTTTAAACGATTACAGCGCCATTAGCGTTAAGCTTTGCGCGTTTATCCAAATTACCTGAAATTCTGAAATATTCGTAATTACCCGAATACACCTTATTATATTTTAGACTAGGTTATAATTTTATAAAACTTACACTAGTTTTGTACATGTTTTGAGGAAACCTGTACCCATTAGTGTGATGGCAGTATTTGACGCAACATAGTGTACCTATTTTATATAAAATTTGTGGCTTTCAATGAGAGAAGAATTTCAACAGAAATTATGATAAAAACGTCCATATTGCATCCCTTCTGTAATGGAAAGCCACATTTTATGTCTAAGATTTCATTTAAAGTCTACTAATAAATTAAACCAATTTCGAAGCAGGGTCATTTTAAATGGAAATTTCGAAATAAACAAAAAGTCCGGCCACCGGGTGGTCTAGTGGTCGGGACGTTAGCCGTGTAAGCTGAAGACGCGGGTTCGATTCCCACCTCGGCCACCAGTGGACTTGGTCACTTCTTCTTTAGTGTATGTTATCTATTTCAGTTTATAATTGACTTCCACAGTTTAATACATTTAAATCAAATGATGAAAACATTTTCATTACTTTAGACAACCAAATTTTCGAGTTTGATACTGAAGAAGTACTAGGCTGACATAAGTCAAGCGGCAGCTAACATAGCATCGAGTTCGTGCAGCGCCTCAGTGGCGACTTTGACATCAGTAGTAGTAATGTAGTAGTATAAAATTCAGCTGATCAGCTGATATCATATTGAACAAAGTACAGCAATTTAAGTCACCCAATCTAAGTTAACAAGAGATCGAAGATTATCGAAGTACCAGGCTCACATAAATCAGGAGGCAGCTAACATAGCATCGAGCTCGTGCAGCGCCTCAGTGGCGACCTTGATCTGGTCGCTTTGGACGCGGCCGCTGCTCTGTAGTGCTGTCACGCTCTGGCGCAGGGCGGCGAGGCGAGACGACACGCGGTGCTTCTCCTCGGTTAGGAGTTTGTGCGCTTTGTCACCTATGAAGCATGAGCAATAGTTATTTAAGTCAATGAGGGCTATCGTTTTTTTGCTCACCAGTTGGCGCCTCTGTTGATGGTGGTCCAAAAGACTATAGAAAAGCTGTCAGTCATTGAAGTGACAAGTGACATTTGACATTTCGAACTATGGAAAAGACCACCATCTACACTAGCGCCCCTAGCGGCGAATTCATACGCGTTAGCCCTCATTGACGCGCACGACAGCCCAAAATCAACCTTGGTGCGTTTCGATAAGGTTCACGATGGCGTTCAAAGGGCAATAAACTTTTCTCAAACTTGCAGTGAAATATTGACATGATTTACTTCAAATTAAGACAGGAAATACTACGTATCCGGTGCGATCTGTGAAGATGATATGTAAAGGAATTTCATACAGCCTTACAAAACTAAGCCTGTAAAGCAACCTTCTTTTGTTTTGAACAGAGCCGCGGCCCGCGCGCCTACGGGTTGGTCAACGACACCTTCTCGTAACTCATGAGGCCCTGGTACTTGCTCAAGCTAAATTTAGTTTTTAGACAGTTTTTTTCTCGATTTTGGCCACCGTAGCCTATGAATTTCCATTGCAAGTTTGAGAAGAGCACTATACAAATCTCGGACGAGAAACGGGGTACTGAACCGCGAGCATAGCGAGACAACTGCCCCCTTCAAGGTAAAATTGAAATACCCACCCAGCCAAGGTAAATAGTCGCCCGCGCGCTCGGCGCGGATGTCCAATGTGAACCAATCGTCCATGTCATCTGAATCTGAAGATGGCATCACCTGAAAAAAAGGCTTTATTAGTCTAAGAAAACGTGCCTCGACTTCTAATACTAAAGCAGCTATCCTAGCTGTATAGTGTTAATTTTATGAATTGAGCTTGTTTACTCAAAGAGTCTCAAGAATACAATACCATTGAGTGGTAAACCACAAATTAGGATAACTACCACGTAGTAAAAGCAGATTACAACCGCCTTGAAATGTTAGTATAGATTAAAGACTATTTTTATACAATAGACTACATGTACTAACTAAATAATGGCTAACATAACTTTTTTTGCGTTTTACAACCGTCGACACTCAAAGTGGCTAAGGTGGATATGATTTCACAAAAGATTATGATATTATCTTTTAAGACCATTTTAACCCCATTCAACAAGGAATAAGGTTAAAAATTCAATATACATGCAATGCACTTCTAACTTATTTTGTAAGTAACTGGTTGGCGGCTACGAGAACAAAAGCAGATGTTAGATATTGTAATAATACAATGCCATTGTTAGTACAGGTAAGTGAATGAGGTCAGTTGATATTATTTAAACTATAATAAGGTTTACGAAGTTATAACAGTGTGAGCGTGAGCGTTTCATAACAGTGTGAGCGTTTGTACGGCAGTACAGCGACCTCCATCACCCTTAGACCGCCAATGACGTAAACTGATACACGACACACAATGGGACTGGCGTTTAAGGGGTTAACGTCAAAAAATGACGTTGAATTTGACAATCATTACCACAAATAATAAAGCGTATAAGGCTGTCTAGTTTGGCTGTAAAATTTTCAATATTTTGACTTGTTGTGTCGTCCCCGTGTCGTACTCACGTCGTACCATCGCCCACACTGTAAACTGACAGTTCGTAAAGAGTGGCTGTCGTCGTCGCTCGATATTTCCTCGTCCATCCGCTCGGCACCTCCCCGTGTCGTTGTTGTGTCGTTCCCGTGTCGTACTCACGTCATACAAGCTGTCGTCCTCAGAGTGGCTGTCGTCGTCGCTCGGTATCTCCTCGTCCATCCGCTCGGCTCCTCCGCGTGTCGCTGTTGTTTCGCCCCTGTGTCGTACTCACGTCGTCCAAGCCGTCGTCCTCAGAGTGGCTGTCGTCGTCGCTCGGTACCTCCCCGTGTCGTTGTTGTGTCGTACTCAAGTCATACAAGCTGTCGTCCTCAGAGTGGCTGTCGTCGTCGCTCGATATTTCCTCGTCCATCCGCTCGGCTCCTCCCCGTGTCGTTGTTGTGTCGTCCCCGTGTCGTACTCACGTCATACAAGCTGTCGTCCTCAGAGTGGCTGTCGTCGTCGCTCGGTATCTCCTCGTCCATCCGCTCGGCTCCTCCCCGTGTCGTCCCCGTGTCGTACTCACGTCATACAAGCTGTCGTCCTCAGAGTGGCTGTCGTCGTCGCTCGGTATCTCCTCGTCCATCCGCTCGGGACGACGGATCGGCTGCGACTTCGATGTTGTCACGTCCTCGTCGTCGGGTCGCCATTCTTCGCCGACATTCTGAAATCAAGATTTAAAATTAGTTTTTTTTTATCAGAAAATCACAGGAACCCACTGTCGGCACTTTTGCTGCATACTGTATACTACAGGATGTCACTCACGGCGAGTCACTCACCTCGTCAAAGTCGTCGTACTCCAAAAATTCTTCTTCGTCGAAGATCTCCGGGTGTTCCGTTTTCTGTTTGAGAAGGAACTTGTTCTTGCTGTATACTACAAGAGGCCACTCACGACCGGTCACTCACTGCGGGTCACTTACGACGCATCACTCACCTCGTCAAGGTCAAAGTCGTCGTCTTCTAAGAATTTTTCCTCATTGATGATCTCCGGGTGCTCCGTTTGTTGTTTGAGAAGGAACTTGTTCTTGCTGTATACTACAAGAGGCCACTCACGACCGGTCACTCACTGCGGGTCACTTACGACGCGTCACTCACCTCGTCAAGGTCAAAGTCGTCGTCTTCTAAGAATTCTTCCTCATTGATGATCTCCGGGTGCTCCGTTTGTTGTTTGAGAAGGAATTTGTTCTTGCTGTATACTACAAGAGGCCACTCACGGCCGGTCACTCACGACGGGTCACTCACCTCGTCAAGGTCAAAGTCGTCGTCCTCCAAAAATTCTTCTTCGTTGATGATCTCCGGGTGCTCCGTTTTTTGTTTGAGAAGTGATTTATTCTTGTTCGAATTGGTGTACTGCTTCACTAGGGTGGGTTTAGGTTTCTCTGCAAAGGGAATTTTAAAAGTTAAAGTATGTAGTTTATACACAAGAAAAAACCTGCCAAGTGCGAGTCGGACTTGCCCACCGAGGGTTCCGTACTTTTTAGTATTTGTTGTTATAGCGGTAACAGAAATACATCATCTGTGAAAATTTCAACTCTCTAGCTATCACGGTTCATGAGATACAGCCTGGTGACAGACAGACAGACAGACGGACAGCGGAGTCTTAGTAATAGGGTCCCGTTTTTACCCTTTGGGTACGGAACCCTAAAAATAGATACTCCTTTAAAAATAAAGCTTCCACACATGCTCGCATACTCAATCATTAGATTATATTGAACGAATTATTATGAATATATGAATATGAACATAGGAATCGGTCTGAGTCTTTTGTCTGCCCCTGTTAATAACTTTTTATTTACATAGGTATATTTTTAGGGTTCAGTGCCCAAAGGGTAAAAACGGGACCCTATTACTAAGACTCCACTGTCCGTCTGTCTGTCTGTCACCAGGCTTTATCTCATGAACCGGGATAGCTAGACAGTTGAAATTTTCACAGATGATGTATTTCTGTTGCCGCTATAACGACAAATACTAAAAACAAAACAAAATGTGACGTTTTCAAGCCAAAGGGACCATATTGTCGCTTACCATAAGGGCGAAATTTGCTTGTATCTTTATACGAATAACCTGTCAGAGCGTCCTTATGGCAAGCGACAATGTGGTACCTTTTGATAGAAAACGACACAAATAAATGTTTACGAGTAAGTGGGGCCCATACAACAAACGTGATTGAACGTTTTTTGCGTAATGGCACGGAACCCTTCGTGCGCGAGTCCGACTCGCACTTGGCCGGTTTTATTATTACGGTCGAGCGGGGCTTGTAAGTAAATATAAATATTGCTACTGAAGGTGCACGGAAGTGCGAGCCAAGTTCTTAGTTATATTAGACTACGTGATACTACGTGAGTGACCCGTTTTAAAATAATCTAATATGTTTGAGTCTCACGGGAGTTTTATAGTCAAGTTCTTAGTTCTTACCAGTCTTAACTTTAGTGAATGACGACGATTTCAACGCTCGTCCTGCGTTCGGGCGGGGCTTGGTAGTATACATTCTCTTCACTGTGCTTTCTTCGTCGTCGGACTGAAACACAAATAGTATAGTTACAGAAACATCTTGTTATGAAACTGGTGCATATATGCACTTGACGTGTTGGGGGTGAATCAACTTATTTGTGTAACTCGTTGCCATGGTTACGTTCCCCTGGACAACTCTTAAAATCCTGATTTTATATTATTTTTTACCAAACACGCCTGTTAGTTATAAGCCATCGTAATAAATCATAATGGACAATCTGCTAAGCATGTTGGTAGAAGGTCATAATGGTTCTTATAAACTGTAACAATAGTGTCCCTTGGACAACGGGACAGGATAACTACACAAAAATGTTGATGCACCCATACAAAGAGTTTAGGGGTAATTTTCCTTTTTTTTTTTCAATTTAGTACACTTATTTAGGAAATGTACTTTATTAAAAGTTTTAGGTTAAAAGGTACCTACATACTTAATTTTAGACGACTACGAATACAAAAAATCAACATCTGTCATCAATGTTCCCCTGAAGTCTTCATAATAGAACTTACCACCACTTATAACAAGTCTTAAATTAATTCATCACCAAAAGCTACATTAATGGAAAAATCTAGTTTACATAGAGATCAGGGATGTTGCGAATATTCGCATCCGCATCCGCAACCGCAGAACTTCCGCATTATTATCAACATCCGCATCCGCATAAAATTGATGCGGAGCTTAATGCGGATGTAGAACAGGTAGGTGCAGGAACGTCTTAGCGGCGGTGTAAGTGCTAGGTAATTTCGTCAAAATACTAAAAGTTTCGTTTTTTATAATAAAAAAAATACTAAAATGTAATATTTGACGTTTTTCATGTGCCTAATCTTGACATCCGCATCCGCGGATGTGAGCCTTTAAATATCCCCATCCGCGGATGTCAAAAAATCGGCATCCGCAACATCCCTGAAAGAGATAACTGAAAATGTATTTGCCATCAGATATATCAAAGCGGGCAAGGTGCTCACCAATATCTGATTATTCCAATATGTTAGGTGTTAGGTGTTTAAATGTTCTTGAGAACTTCATACACACCGACATATCTGTTGGCTATAAGGACAACAGTAAAATTTTCAGATAACTCCCAATGCAATCGCAAATTTAAAATCGCAGAGAAATTAGCCATTAAAATTAATAATTGTTTTACTATATAGGATGTTAAGGCATTGTCAAGGCATGATTTCATCGTTTGTGTTTAACATCCTATATAATATGGCATATAAATGGAAATGTTAAATTTGAGGTTTTTAGTTTTTTATTAATAGTTAGAAAAGCGGATATAAAGATTATAAGTAAAATATCGTGCTCGGCTCAAGCTAGGTATTTACACTAAGCTATTACACAGTGGAAAATGACTTCAAATCAGATATCTTCCAAAAGTGGCCTAATGAATAGCCGTAAGAGTATTCAATAAAAGTACGAAAAGAGCAATCACAATTTTTAAGTTATGTAAAAGAAAAATATTTATCAATTTCTATAATCCATTTAGAAAGAGAATTATTTACTATATTTAGGTAGGTAGCTAAAAATATGTACATTTTTAGGTTTATTTCGAAGGTTCTATTAAGAACAAACTTTAGACTGTAATTTCTTGAGAACTATATATGAAATTGACTAATACGGCAAAACTTCCGCGAGGCACTGACATATTAAATATATTAAACCGGGTCACTCACTTATAAAGTCGATGATTGCTCGACATGTTTCGCTCCATAACGACGAGCATTTTTGACTTTATAAACGTGAGTGACCCGGTTTAATATATTTAATATGACTAATAGGGGTTTCGTACTTTGATTAATACCTTTGAATAAATGAATGAATGAGCTTTGCAGTTATTCATCAAGCCATATTTGGGAGATGCCCGATTCGAAACCAATTTGGCACACTGTGCTACGCTATACCCCTCGCGTGGAATCATGGTCCCTTTAACAGTTCCTACTAGTTCTTTTGGTTTCGGTTAATTCAAAAAATAATTCATGAATGTTGTTACCGTATTTTTATAACTTAATGTGCTAAACATCCAAAATATGTCTGCAATAATTTTACGTGACAGCTAATAAACATAAAAGTGAACTGTCATAGGGAGCATTATTGGACGACAGAGGTATAGAAAACTTGGCTGTACTTTTAGCGGCCGCGTAGCTCGGAGACTCGGCAGTCTCCTCTGCCGCGCCCCCCGGGAACTGTTTTATATAATTCTTATAAAATATAACAAGTGTTCTGCGTTTTTATGTCAGCCTGGTAGCGAAGAGATATTTGGGCTGTTTTTTTATATTTTGATAAAATTTGATAAGTTTGAAGAGCTGGGCGGAATAAGCCCAAAAAAAATTTATTTGTGTAATTTACTTTTGAATGACGAAAACTCCGTACGTTTTCGTAACTTAGAGGAAGATTTTGTACGACATACGGTAAAATAGGGCTTAAATTCTACAGAATAGGGAACTATATCTATTCACCAAATTTTATCAAAAACTTAAAAAAAAAAACAACAACAAATTAACAATCGGCTAATAGTAGTAAATAGCAGGCCATGATTGACACTAAAAACATCCAATTATTAGCACTATTTTGTAGGAAAATCACCACTAATGCCTTCATATAAGGTTGAAGGGTGCCGACTAAAAGTTCAAACTGAAATATTTGTATGAAATTCTCAAAAAAACACTTAGCTAGCTTACTATACCTCTCGCGTCGAATGATGATATATTTTCTATAGACGGGCCATGCGCGTGCGCCCGTGAGGGACAGAACATACGCAATGCGACGAAATTAAAAACACGTTTTAACATTGCTGACAACATACCAAAAAACGACCTACGTAATTCAGTCGGGTTCATTATTACCCACCAGGAACTGGTGGGCAACAACAATGTCTACCGTTTTGACGTGGCATTTAGGACTTTTTAAAAGTAGGCAGATATTAAGAGGCCGGTGTCGATTTTAGTCGCAAAAATGTAAAATTGATAGATTTAGTCGGTGAAATTGTACACCGTTTGTTACCTAATTGAAATAACAAGTACTGGTTTCTATTAGCACGTCTTCTTATCTTACCTTTTATCAGATTATTTTTTTGAAAACAGACTAACAAAATTAGTAATGTTGGCTTTTTTGATAGACGTTTAGGTAAACGCGCGTAAAGCACTGATTTTGTCGCTCTTATTTGTAAATTTCGTAAAGTTTGGACGGCTAAACATGGTAATTTTGTATTACATATATCCTGTACTTGACTTTTATCAGACTACATTTTTATTATTATGACTTTGAAGTAGTGTAAATGAAAGTTAGACGAAATCAATTTTCTCCAGAAATTACTTCAAAACAAGTGACAATTTCTCTGAAAATCGACTTAATTTCAACAAAATTTTGATACTTAAACAATTTACTACATTTGCTGAAACTATTCTTATACATCAATTTGTATAATTTACCACCATAAATTTTTGATGAATTTTTAAAAACTACCCCTTCTTTTCATATATTACCGGTGACGCACGCTCGCGACCTGATTATTAAAAGGCAAGATGAGAAGACGTGCTAATAGAAACCAATACTTGTTATTTAGATATTACGTAACAAAACGTGTTTAATTTAAACGACTAAATCTATCAATTTAAAATTTTTGCTCCAAAATCGACTACGGCCTCTTAAAAGTGAGACTATGACAAGAACAAAAAATAATATTGCTTCGGTCTTTTCCAAATTGTCTTAGGGTACACGGAAAGAGCATGTCTAGTCACTAGTAACATTTTGAGTAATCGCGGTATTAAAATTTGGAACCATGTCAAAATGCATGTTAATTCCGCGACCAGGTCTTTTTTAACAAAAAAAAAAGTTGTGTTACATATATTATACAGTGGTAGCAAAAGATATAACTAATTCATTCCTTTTCATTAAGAGCCCTACATTTTGAAATGAAAATCTCATTTTCCGAAAAAAGTGACTAGACATGTTCTTTCCGTGTACCCTTCAAATATTCATGTCTGTATGATGACAGTTTAATTTTATATGGAGTAGCTGCCACCAGTGGGGGGACACTCCTCCTCTCGGGCAAACTCGGCTCCGTTCGGCTCAGCATTGCTCCGAGCAATTATTAGGGTTGGCACAACTTGACGTCCCTTTGCGTGCACGACCTCAGATAAGATAATGACTTGAATTTTGACAATCCTAAATAGCCGGAAGGGATAGTGCCATACATTAGAAAGGGACAGCACGATTCGACCCTGAATCGCTGTCATACTTCGGGTTTGTAGGAAGTGTTCTTTCTGTACGGTAGTACCTGCTGTTATTCTACTACTTATTCTGTGCTGCCACGTAAAAGGTTTGTAGACATTTTATGGAAGTCAGAAATTTTTATTTATAGTTGGTCAAACCAATTTGTCAGTCAGTAACAACCAGGAAAATTATATTCATCCCTTTCTTTTGGGTGCTATTACTAGTGTAAGAGAAAGATAGTATGATTCTCTCTGTCTATGTTTGAAAGGAGATAGTCCTTTGACAAACTATATTTACAAATGTAACATTTAATAAAAATACAGTAAAAAGTTCTTCAATTATTATTTAATTAAGTCCAACAAAAACAGACTTGTAGTAAATATCATGGCGACCATCATTCGAATCGAGAAGTAAAGGACTTCAATTTATTAGGTGTCCTAAGTTATTACCGTGCCTGTGACAGCTGTCAACCAGTACAATTTCAATAGGAAATATTACGCGAAACTCTGCGTAGGGGGCGCCACTAACACAATCAGTCACAATTTATAGTTCGTTTTTTTAGCATTAGAAAAAAGGTAAACAATCTTGACGTGTGTTTTTAATAAAAAAAATAATGAAAAACGCTTTTCAACATCAACATCAAACATTTATTCAGCAAATAGGCCACAGGGGCACTTTTACATGACAATTTTTACAAACAATAAAATTAACCAAAAGTTACAAAAACAATTACAAATATGGAATCAATAATTTAAAAAAAAATTGTTTATATTACAAAAGAAAGTTAAAGATCCTATATGATTTATAATTGTAACATATTTGCTGTGACTTATTTTTCAAAAGTATTTTTTTATAAAAAAGACATGTCAAGGTCGCTTACCTTCTTTCTAATGCTAAAAAAATTTAAAACTATAACATGTCAACCGCAAACGAGATAATCGGAATTTGTTATCTAACCTCTCTTTCACTCTTGCATATTCGAGCGATTAAGAGGCAGATAGCTGAGTTTCGATTTTCGCGTTTCCCGGTAGGCCCTATGTAAACAAACCGCCTTGATGTATCAATGTCATATTTTATTGTTTGTGAAAACTTGCCAAAACAGTTTAAGGCACAGTATATATACGTTAGTCTATGGTTTACGATGGGTGCTAGTGCTGTACTCTGGCGGCAGAACATTGCAGTAATACCCCCTATTGTACTGTGACGACAGCTATACTTTAGTGACAGATGGTTTTTATACATTAGATTTTGTATCCTAACACAAACAGAAATAAGGTAGAAACTTTCCCGCCAAAGACGTCAAGTGACGCGCGCGGCGACAGCCCAATATCAACCTTAGTGCATTCAGATAAGGTTCACGATACACGACAGGCGTGCCAAGGGGTAAAACTCACTACTTTAGCATGGTCAATGAGGGCTACCGCGTCTAATTACGCCGCTAGGGGCTAGTAAAAGTTACTCAGTGTAATCCCAAAACCTCCCTGGCAACGGGAATGCATTTATTTTTTAGCCACCGTACCTACACAACCTTACAAGCACCATGCCATAGAGAAATAAGCATAGAGTGCTCACTCCATACATCAGTTTTGTTACCAGATTGACTATTATTTTCGTAGCCGACATCTAGCATCAAGTAGCGGAATTATCAGTACTGCTACTCGATAATAGATGTCGCGACGAACGGAAAGTCTAATGCTCAACAATTTTCAGCTAATATTATAACCGGATTAACCGGAACTCTATTTTCAACTCCGTCTGCTTGTAATATTAGTTGTAAATTGTTGAGCAATACACATTTCGTCAGTCGCGACACAAGTGACATCTATTATCGAGTAGCAGTACTGATAATTCCGCTACTTGACGCTAGATGTCGACTACGAAAATAATAGTCGTTCTGGCAACAAGACTGATGTATGGAGTGAGCACTCTATGGTTACTTATTTCTCTATGGCATGGTGCTTCTAAAGGTTGTGTACGTACACGGTGGCTAAAAAATAAGTGCATTCCCGTTGCCAGGGAGGTTTTGGGATAATACTGTACAACTTTTACTAAGGGACTAACCCCGAAATAGCGAAAAAAAGTTCATACATTTTCTATGGGTTAAATATTTTTTTATCGATTTCGTGGTTGGTCCCATGTCCCATAGTAAAAGTTGTAAAGTATTATCCCAAAACCTCCCTGGCAACCTTTTAGCCACCCTGTATAAGATAAAAATTTCATGAACAAAAACCATCTGTGAATCACAAATCGTTACCAACGTGTACACACAATGAACCAAAAATAAAATCTTAGGACACCCCGTATAAACGTAGAAGTACAGCTGTCACACTCTAACACTAGTCCTTACCATATCGCTGTCCCTGTCGCTGAAGTCTTCGGGCTCGGCCTTCATCGGCTGTGTCCGTATGATGGCGTTCTTGGCCACTTTCAATTTGGTCACTTTCGCCCCCTGAAACGTTATTGTTATGTTATATGAGTCGAAGTGTAGTCAAAGGTCCTTTGTCGCTTACCATAAGGACGAGATTTGCTTGTATCTTTATAAGAATAACCTGTCAAAGCGTCGTTATGGCAAGCGACAAAGTGGGACTTTTTGCTTGGAAACGACACATATCTCTATTAACCTCCGTATAAGATGAATACAGTCTAAGGAAAAAACGTGCCTTGGAAATCAAGGAAAATTTTATTCTCGAATGGATGGCGTCCACACCTTTGGCCTATTCTCGGCTAGATGGCGTTGACAGTTTCGTTTGTTATTTAACAATTTTAACACATCAGTGAAAGAACATGGGTCATAGTCACATAAAAATAATAAATACAAATGTAAAAACACATTCATCCTTATTTATTTATACATTTATAGTTTTAATGGTGTGTCGATAGATGGCAGTAAATTTACTGTGACTACAAATACAAACCTTTGCCTTTGCCTTTGTACAAATGATGCGTTTTTCTCTTGTTTTATGTTTCTTTTTGTACAATAAAGAGTTTTGTTGTATTACTACTACAAAATTTACTATGTCAGTAACCCTTCATTCCCTCTATCCTATCCATTCTCTTTGGTTGCATTGCAGCCATTTTTGCAGTTTCGAATTAGGTTTTTTTTTTTCCATAAAAGTTCAAAATTCGATTTAATTTTGTCCTTGTAACCGTTCAAACCAAGAACGGCTAAAGTCGTCGTCGCCCACACGTCTGTTGAAGAATCAACTCTATACCCGTTGAAAGACGATTCAAATTACCTCTAAAAAGTAGTCGTCGTCACTAGAGCGAGCGGCGCGACGCGCGTCCTTCTAAAGAATTGTTGTTTAAACCTTCCTCTGCTACCGTCTGTTGAAGAATCAACTCTATACCCTTTTACAGAAGGCTCAATTTACCTCGAGAAAGTAGTCGTCGTCACTAGAGCGTGCGGCACGACGCGCGTTTTTCTAAAGAATTATTGTTAAAACTTTCCTCTTGCTACCGTCTGTTGAAGAATCAACTTTATACCCTTTTACAGAAGGCTCAATTTACCTCGAGAAAGTAGTCATCGTCACTAGAGCGAGCGGCGCGACGCGCATTCTTCTAAAGAATTGTTGTTAAAACTTTCCTCGTGCTACCGTCTGTTGAAGTATCAACTCTATACCCTTTCACAGAAGGTTCAATTTACCTCAAGAAAGTAGTCGTCGTCACTAGAGCGTGCGGCGCGACGCGCGTTATTTTCACGAATGGTTGTCTTGAAGAATCAACTCTATACCCATTGATAGAGGGTTGAAATTACCTCGAGAAAATAGTCTTCTTCACTAGAGCGGGCGACGCGACGCGCATTCTTTTCACGAATTGTTGAAAGCACTTTCTTCTTCTTGCTGTCGTCTTCGCCCAGCATGCGCTGTGAACATCAAACATTTATTCAGCAAATAGGCGACAGGGGCACTTTTACATGTCAATTTTTACAAGCAATAAAATTAACCAAAAAAACCGGCTAAGTGCTAGTCGGACTCGCGCACCGAGGGTTCCGTACTTTTGAGTATTTGTTGTTATAGCGGCACCAGAAATACATCATCTGTGAAATTTTCAACTGCCTAGCTATCACGGTTCATGAGATACCGCCTGGTGACAGACGGACAGACAGACGGACAGACGGACAGCGGAGTCTTAGTAATAGGGTCCCGTTTTTACCCTTTGGGTACGGAACCCTAAAAAACTGATGCATGGAGTGTGCACTCTATGTCTACTTAATTCTCTTTGGCTAAGCCTACTGTTGGTATAGTCGCCTTCAGATAAATCGGAGCGGCCAAGGTGTTCGCAGATATCTTACCAAAGCCTCTATTATCAATACTTTAGAGTGCGTGTTCAGATATGTTGAGCATCTTGGCCGCTCCGATATATCTGATAGCGACTGAACTATATTGAGAGCCACCTCACACTAGCGTCTTGAGAGTTGACGTCTAGTCAGCGCTATGCGTCGCTGCGCAATTGCGCCAAAGTTGCGTCAAACAACAACCCTAGAATTGAACAGATGCTCGGGAGACGCTAGTGTGGGGTGGCGCTGACAGTCTAAACTTTAGACTTTAGACATTAGACTCTAAAGCAACACTACATGAATGAGAAAACAACGTGGGATTAATTTTGATTCGAAATGATTAATTATTTATTAGGTATATTTGATTAATGATGAGGAAATGGATAATCCAATGTATATTCTTCTTTTGTTGTTATTTTTTTACATTTAGATTTTATTCTAGAATACAATGTTTCTTAAGCCTGACCAGGAATATATAATCACGCGCCATGTTGCGGAATATCATTGGAACTAAATTTTTAATACTAAACTGAACTGTCGCCACATACATGAGAAGAACAGCGCCCTCTTGACAATGATCATATATTTCTGGTCGGGCTTTAGTATTTTTTATAAAAAAAATTAAGTGTCTAATTCTTTTGGTTGAAAATGGCACATATTATCCACCATTCGTAAGTGCTTGTTACTAGGCCTACTAATAAAGTATATTTGAGCTTGAACTGGAACTAAAAGTGTGGTATTTCCCTGAAAACGTCACATATTTTTGACCTCAAATGTATAGGATACTTACCAACAGCTCATCTGTGTTGTGGCCATCATCGCTGTGCTCCGAGTGCGAGGGTTCGCTCTCTTTGGGGTCCTTCTTCACCAGATCGTTGAATGCATCCTGTGATCAAATTTTATTTTATTTATTAAATGCACTGCAACAAATGGCCAAGTCAATGGGTACCCGAAACCGATCAAGCGTGAATTTATTATGAAAATAAAATGGGGCATTTTCTATGAAAAGGGAGCTATTGTCGATGGCGCTTACGCCGCACAGCGTCGCGCGGCTTTGTATTTGAAAGAAAGAAAGAAAGAAAAGACATTAGATGATCAAACGAACTTCTCAAGCGAAGTTCGATCACTATTATATGAGTCGTTTCATTCGAAGATATTACATTTACCAGGTAGTCCTTTAAACCTACAGGCGACTTTTGCACTATATTAAGAGACAGTCAATTGACTATTGAACTGATTTTTAGTTCATTCATTCATTTCCCTACCCTTCCCGTTCGTTCCACCCTCATAGTTGCTCATTATCTTTAGAGAAAACGCAAAACTTTTAAAATTTGGGGTCATATTAGGGTGGGAGGGTTATTATATCTTCGAATGAAACGACTCATATAATAGTGATCGAACTTCGCTCGAGAAGTTCGTTTGATCATCTATTATATTTCGTTCGTTTCATTCTTCCGATATTACATTTACCAGGTAGATGTTTAGTCTTAAAGTTTTGCTTAGGTGGAATGAAACTATAGATATATGTAAACACAAAATCATATATTTATTTTCACCTTTGACGTGACCTCAGTGGTCAGTCAGTCAGATCAGATATTAACATTTATTCATATTAATAAATCAACTAGTTATGATCGATAATCTTATCTAAGGATTGTCACTCGTACTCGACAAGCAAACAGATCTCGCAAAGAGTCCTTCATCCGATAGTGGCCTATTATAGAACCGCGCGAACGACGTAGACGCCGCGGTCCAGCCTGCGGTGCGGCGGATAGTGATAGTGTCGACGCTGGCGCCGGCGCCGGCGTGGCGCGCACTGTGCGGTGTGCGCGGTACACTGTAATGTCAATGCCACTTTTCGACAAAACATTTTTAATCCATCTGCTGATGGTCTGAGAAGTTGTAGGTCTATGTGGAGGTTTGTATGTCAATAACAAATTTCCTATACTATCAACTCTCTTATTTTTTGTTACTAAAATATAATCTCTAAAAGTTGTAGCAGGGCATATAGACACATTGTCTTTAAAATATGGAAGGAAGAGAACGGGTTGTTTTCTTCCGGCAGCTGATGTTTTAATTATGTCAGTAATTCCAATTTTGACACCGTTTGTGGAAATAACAATATTTTCGATTTTTATAAGCACTAATGTTTGAACCCTATGCGCTGTGCATATGGCCATTAATGTCACTAATTTTTTCGACAGTTTTTCCAGGCTTATACTTGTATTGGGATACCAGTGAGAGACACGATTTAAAACGACCCGAGGGTCTCATGTATGGTTATACTTGGGGCCGTTCGATCTTTGTTTGTACGCACCTTTGAGTAGGCGTTTTACGCAATCGTCCGAACCGACATTGTCTCCCAATAACAAAGATAAGGCTGAACGGTGACTATTCAGTGTGCCGTATGCACAATTTTTGTTAAATTGTTCTGTTAAAAAATAAAAATATTGACGATTTTGGGGGATTTAAAATTTCAATAGAATTAACGGTGCAAAATTGCCACCAGAGCTTATATGTAACTTCGTATTGTTGTATTGTTTTGTCGGAGAGTGATGCCAACATCAGTGTTATAGCCTCTGGCGGAGAGCCTCTTCGACTGAAGGACTGTTGCAGAGCTTCGCGACCCCCAGGGTAAGCCCCTTGTGTAGGGGATGGCAGTCCCTGTAATGGGAATGCAGCAAGTTTTTATTCGGATTGCGAAACATTATCTCCGAACTAAGAACCGCGGTTGCGATGGCCAATAAGGAAACACTATGATTCTATTTGGTTGATCGTCTAAGATCTTTCTAAGGCATTTTAAGATTAACGAAAAAAGGGGGAAAGTCATGAAAATATTTTTCACCCCCGTTAATCGTAAATGCGTCAACCGCTATCGCATCTGGGTCGGGTTTCCATGAAACGAAATTTTTGCAATTGGCATTGAAACGAGAAGCGAATAAATCTATTGTTGGTTTACCAAAACGTTGTACTATAGATTCAGACGCTCTGTCTGACAGTTCCCATTCGGTATCAGGGTTAACTATTTTGCTAGACTAGATCCGCAATCTTTTCTTTTGTATTTATATAATATGATGCGAAGATTAATATATTTCGCTTGTCGCACCATTGCCAAAATGTACAAGACACATCGTTTAGGTGTGGAAACTGTATGCCCCCATGCGGTTAATATAACTTATGGCGGTCGTGCTATCAACTCGCAACAAAATTCAAAGCTCTTTAATCCAAGGTAAACCGCCAGCAATTCCAAATAATTGATATGAGAATCCCGTTCCGAAGATTTCCACGTGCCGTTAACCTTACTATTTTTTTTTTTTTTTTTTTTTCAAACGGCACTCCAACCTGAGTTGGATGTGTCACTGTAAATTTCGAGTTGAAAACTGGGATATCTCATGTAATTATTTGATGTATAAACATCTAATATGGAACTAGAGGGTTTCATTTTGGCGTCAAAATTATCGTTATTTTCTAATAACTCGAAATATTTTAGCCTTTTTAAGGTTTTTGTATAAACCCAACCGTATTTTACAGCGGAACAGGCTGACACTAAAACTCCGATGAGTTGTGAACACTACCATTCGAGATGGTACATTTAGACAGACCTAGAAATTTACGAACCAATTGTGCGATTTTATTTCGTTTATCCTTATCGTTTAGGTAAGGCCATGGTAAAATTGTGGGTGTGAAAGTTAAACCCTAAAAATTTACAAGTGTGTTCTGGATGTAAGGAACCCTTATCGTAATTTATAACATATCCTAAACATTGCAATAGCTTTAAGGTTTCTTTAACATTATATAAGACATTCTTGAAAGGTATTTCCTATGCACAGAATGTTGTCCAAATAAATGACAGATTTGAGACCTCGAGATCTCAAATTAGATAACACTTTTTTTATTAATGTTTATAGATATAAGCAGATATGGTTTTGTCGAATCTATTGTGGCTAAAAAACCATTTTTAGGAATGAGTTTTGAGGCCGCCTTTTAAATTTAGGATAAAACGCTTTCCTCGGTTAGGTTTTAGGGTAAGAAAAACCTTATAGATATGTATTGGTTTTTGACTTTAGGGCACTCAGATATGGCTCCTAAATCTAACAGTTTTTGTATAGCTAATTTCATATCAGCTATTTCACTTTGTTCAAGCGTGTTTGATAGAACAAATATTTGTTTTACCTCCGAGTTAAATAGCCATATCTGACCCAATCTAAAACCATGTCGTTTTAGCCAACAGTAATAAAAATGATCGGCCGGCATGTACCTGCGTTACGGTGCCTGGGCACGTGTCTTGGCCGGTTGTGGAGCTGGAAACGTCCGCCTGGTGTAATTCGTCTGCCTGCGAGCACCTCTCCGCCGCCCCCCTGTTCGAAGCATAACGAGGGGGCGCTGACCAGTTTCCCGAGTACGAAGCTCGACTTGTCGACGGCTGTGCCGGCGCAGGTTTCTTAGGGGACGTTTTCTTGAGTTGGAGACCTTGTTTTTCAATGGTCTTCGCTGCCTTAATGTTTTCGGACAATTGATTACCAAATAGGGTGTCATCACGTTCTGTGTCTTGAATAACTTGCAAGAACGTCTTATCGAGACTAGGTGTGATGAGTTTTATGCGGCTCTGAGTAGATGACGCATGGAGGTCACACAGAATACGGCAGCCGTTGCTGAGGTGTTTCATAGCTTCGATTCCGTTGGTATCGACACATTTAATTAGAATATCCATGGCCCTGTTGACGGCAGCGATCCCGTGGCCGAGTTGTTGCTGCGTTGCAGCCAGATTTTTGTCTCGGTTCCGGACCATATCGGGTACGGCTGCTGAAATCTCCACGTTTAATTTTGGTGCTTGTAACAATCGACAGTTGTCGGGAACCAAATAGCCTTTTTGGATTTTATCTTTGGCTTCATTGGTCATACCTTTTTTTTGAGTAACGGTAACCAAAGTTTGGATAAATTATCGTGGATTTTTTCGGCATACTCGGGGGTATCCTCGGTCGATTCCCCGAGAGCCAGCAGCATATCCGGGTCGAGCTCGGATTGAGCTGACGACATGGGCAAATCTGCCTGATTTTCAGGTACAGGAACCCCGTTATTATGGTCCGGCATCGGCACATCACTATTATGTTCCGGTATTACGGGATCGATGTTTGGTTGTGGTTCCTGTATAATAGGATCATGAGCCGGTATGGAACCATCTACATTTTGTTCCATTACAACCTCTAAAACAAAAGAGAAGTGATTATTACATTTTATGAAAAATATTTTCTCTTGGGGGTAGGTTGAGAAAATATTTGTGTCGCAGAGTAACGCGCATCTACTGAAGACTGCGCGCATTGTTCTGCTTGTTAACATCGTTGGAGACTCGCAGTCAACCCCGATGGTTATATGATCATAGTTAGAGACTCGCAGTCAATCCCTATGTCGGCTCATTTTAATCACTTCTCAACACCAAATAATAAAACAAACAACTTACCTTCATCTTCCGATGAAGACGAATCATAAATTATCCGGTATCGTCTTTTATGATCTTCAAGACGTTTAATTTTTTCACGGTAATATTTTAACTTGTCTTTAGCTGTGCGCTTCGACATTTCTGTAGGTAATAATGTCGTAGCCGAGAAGCTAAAGGGCGCGTGCGCTCGTCGCCGTGCACGAAAAAAGAATGAGCAACTATGAGGGTGGAACGAACGGGAAGGGTAGGGAAATGAATGAATGAACTAAAAATCAGTTCAATAGTCAATTGACTGTCTCTTAATATAGTGCAAAAGTCGCCTGTAGGTTTAAAGGACTACCTGGTAAATGTAATATCTGAAGAATGAAACGAACGAAATATAATTATTGTAAAGACCTTCTACAAACAGCGCCACCTCAGTTACAAAAAAGAACTTACTCACTAAACACTTAAAGCTAGGTACAATGGTAGTTATAGAAAAAGGAGTAAGGTAAGGGTTAATGAATAACAAGAAATTTTGGCGCCGCTATAGTGGCTACAAAAGGACTCCACTCAGCATATGCTCTGGTATAAATAAATACCACAGCGCTGGTTTTCTGTGGCACCCCGGGCCGGAGGGTAGCTTAGAACTATTTGGGATAAATATAAAAATACAAATAATATAAATACTTACTATAAAGATACAGATAGGTTATAGATTCATGTAGGGTAAAATGTTATGATGGTAAGGGTAGGTAGATATTATTAGTATTATAGACATTATAAGAGGTAGGTAAAATAATAACTATATGTATAACTCTGGTAAAAAAAAAAAAAAACTAAGTCCGACGATTTGAGAAATCCATGGGACGCAACGAGCACGGCAATTGCAGGCTAAAAAGATATTTTTTAAATTGGAGTTTAAATGTGAATAGTGTCTTAGAGTTACGTATAGGCGGAGGTATGTTGTTCCAGCATTTCGTGGCAGAGTAGCGAAAACTGCCACGAAATGCTGCTATTTATATCGGAGCAATGTTAATAATTGCGTAAGCGACATCGACAATAAGGTCCCTTTTTATAGAAAATACCACAATTAACGATCCATGCTAATTATCTGGGGGCCTAGACAAGAAGCCAATCGTTTGTAATACGACAATGAAACGCTTTCTGTCTCTCTATCTTAAAGTCGTTTAACCTTTTCGACGCGATGTCAAACACAAAAGCTGTCACTCTGACGCCACGTCACAAAAGTGTCAAAACTGAAATGGAACTATATGCACATGCACGTAGGTCTATGTTGCTCTGTGACGGATTAATCCGTCTTTGGCGTTGGACCTGCGGTGCCGATATAGCCGTCATTGGCTTCCAAAAGGTTAAATCGTACTATGGGTTACTGGTATAGGTATAGGTACGATTTAAACGATCTTGAGGTACCTATCTTGCAATCAATATGTTATATTAAACCTACAGTAAGTAATATACATATAAAATGATTCATGGATATAACTTTAATGTTGATGGCAGCCTCTTTGGAAAAAAATATTTTGACACGGTTATTCAATCCCAGAATGCTAATATACAGGGTGAAATTTTAACCACCGTTTATACTCTGCGTAATGACTTGATAGGTCAAACTGGACAACTTTTATTATGGGGCGAATGCCAAAATCGCGAAAAAAAAATTGGCTGTCCCATAGAAATCGGCGGCATCACATCAGCAGGAATGTATGAAACAGCCAAATTTTTTATCGCGATTTCGGCATTGGCCCCATAATAAAAGTTGTCCAGTTTGACCTATCAAGTCACTACGCAGAGTATAAACGGTGGTTAAAATTTCACCCTGTATAAAAAGAAGACTGAACTTTTTTATGCATATTCAAACCCCTTTTTACTTGCCTTCATAAACAAAATCTGTTACAATATAACCAGACTCTCCCCTACTAGCTAAATAACGTACTTACATCGTTTATGATGGATACATAAATGCTGCCCATAACCGCCAGGCGACGTCACAGTCGTGCACATAGCCATAGAATGTGGATGATATAGTCAATAAGCAGATGCCCATGTTAATATTAATGCAATGTTGTTACGATGATTTTTTGTAGTCTCAAAATTAGTTAAGGGCAGGTTAAGGGTCCCCGCGGCAAGCTCGGTTCTCCATACAAACGTAGTTCCGCTATCATTTTAAAAGGAGTAGCTAGTTTGCTCTAAAACTTTGTACTTACAATAGGATAAGGTATATCTATCACTGTAGTAAGTTTATGTAGCTTCAGATACCATAGTTAAAAAAATACACCGAATTTAAGTTTATCATACAAAATTTATTTGTGCTCTATTTTGTTTGTTTTATAAACTGTTGCTATATAAACTAATTACAGACCTAGATATACCTCATGTCATTGTATGTGCAAAGTTTCATTACAATTCAACACGTAAATGTAAAATGAGAACGAAACTCCCTTATGGGAAGGTGAAATTCGGCCGAGCTTGTTTTGTGAAAATTTTGAAGAATTACCTTAGCAGTCTCAACTCTTTCAAAATTGTTCAATGTGTCTTCTATATCTTGCTGCATGGCAGTCTCGAGCTCTTCATGCTGTTCCTGGCTCTGTGGCTTTATAGCGTTGGCTGGCTCTTGACTGGGCTGAGAATTTATAGCACACAAGTGCTTAAGATCAATGCGGCGAAGACAGTCTACGAGGGAAGACCGACAAGCTCTTTCGTCGCTTTTAACTCTTGCGTTGGTACGAATACTCCACTTAGGTCGGTAGAGCAAGACTGTTTCTCCCTTTCTGGTTGTGTCCGAGTGACGTACGTGTAGGCAGGGACCGACCCGCTATCCCTTGCAGAGGGTTTTGTAAGGGTTTTGCATAAGGCTTAACTCACCATACCCTTTGCCAGACGAAACCCTTTCATTTTGCTTTTAAAGCCCTTATATAAACCTAACCCATTACCCTTATAAGGGTTAGCCTTATAAAGGGCTTCCCTTTTAGCATATGAGCGTGCTAATTTAAATCGTCTACCTTGTTCATAAAGCACACATTACTTCGAATCCGAGCGATCGTCGGCGGCGGCGGCGTTCTATATACTAATCCTGTCTCTTTCACGCAAGGCTGAACTATGACATTACTAAAGGGAAAGCTTTATAAAAAGGGTAACCCTTATAAAGGGATTGAATGGGCTTGCAGTTCAAACGGGAAAATCTTTCAATGCGTTAGCCGTGTTTAAGGGACGCCCATTGAAAGGCTTTTATCGCGGAAAGGGTTTTCCGGTCCCTGCGTGTAGGTTTAGGTACTAATACGAGAGTTATTGCCCCATGACAGTCCCCAGCAATATATTTTTTTAAACCTGTATTTCCCACATGGACCTTATAAGTAATTACAGTGGCGAACCGTGTGAACCCACAAATTCCATTGACTTTGAAGTCAAGATAACGAACATTATTTCCTCAAATGATGATGATTATGATGTGAACAATTTCAGAGTAGGAGAGCTGCAGCTCGCACTCTGCGTCGGTCAGACGCGTGGCCCTGTTGAAGCTGCTCGTTATGGAGCTAACCATGTCGAGCAGTTTTCGATATAAAGACGTGAGTGACCACTTTTAATATACTCAAGATGAGTATTCTTATAATGTTATTAACGCGCCGTCACCGTTAGTAACCACTCACAGCAAAACCACCAACACCAACCTTGCTTTAGCTCTTGAACTGTTTCGAGTTTTTGGAACCGAGGACCAATTGGACCACCTATTTGTATACAGTAGAACCGCTTAAAACGCTCTTATTTATTTATTAAACTTTATTGCACAAACAAATAAAAATGTACAAATGGTGAACTTAATACCAAAAGGCATTCTCGAAATCTCTACCAGTCAACCATTGGGTCAAACAGAGAAATATGTTGCACGTTAGCAAGTTTAACTGTAAACTGAAATAGATTTCATATACTAAAGAAAAAGTGATCAAGCCCTCTAGTGGCGGAGGCCTAATTTTTACTGTATGGACTGATAACTATATTTTTTTCAGATGTGGTTGGTGCAAATGGCCCTTTGGTATGATTGAAAACAAAATTACCTTTTCAGAAGTCTCCATGTCTTCCAAATCGTTTAGTGACCCTTCAATGTTCTGCTGAATAGTTTCAAGCGGCTGACCCTCGGTTTTCTGCACCAAACCCTCTGTTGGTTCCGCTATGGTGTTGGGACTCAACTGAGAAATTATGGAAGGAGTATTTAGTAAACTCACGGCACTGACCACCGCGGACGTTCTCCTCTGCCTCAGGAATTGAGCTGAATTAATGCAAAAAGCGATCGCCAGCCCGCCTGTTTCCGGCCGGGACAACACTACATCTACCGCCGATGTTGCTACAGATTCAGAAGATTGCTGGCGCTTGACTTGAGATATTTGTGAAGGGGTCCCTTTGTTTGACATAATTATTGAAAGTCATAATGTAAAGATTGTCATATTATCATTTGTCATAATTCTGTAACCGTCAACTTTTCAGGATTTTCCTAAGGTTATACTACAGATAGGTTAGGTTAGGTTTGTTTTATGGCAATCCTGAAAAGTTACGCGTTTCTGAGAAAAACTAAGTTATGACTAACGAAAATGTGGACAAACAATACATTATGACTTAAAACTATATGGGAAACAATTAGAGACCCATTTGTGAAATTAAGAGTAGAACAAATGCTGTACAATATGTATGTTTATTTGCGATATTTAGACTACAATGTAGAGTCTACATTGCAGACCTCTCATGGTCATGAACAACAGAAGACGCAGCAAAATATCTCAGTTTGTGATATGCAGGGTTCCACAGACAGAACCGCCTCACGAGACATCTTTATTTACCAAACTGCTTTACACAGCAATATACTTGCTGGTTCTCAGCTTATTTACATGTTAGTAACTGGTTACGTATTAAGGGTCCCCAGCAAGCTCGGTTCTCCATACAAATACAAACGTAGTTCCGCTCTCATTTTAAAACGACTAGCTAGATTGCTCTGAAACTTTGTACTTACAATAGAATAAGGTATATCTATGTCTGTAATTAGTTCATGTAGCTTCAGATACCATAATTGAAAAATACAGTGAATTTGAGTTTTTCATACAAAACTTGTTTTTGCTCTATTTCGTTTGTTTTATAAACTGGAGCTATATAAACTAATTACAGACCTAGATATACCTCATGTCACTGTATGTGCAAAGTTTCATTACAATCCAACACGTAGTTTTAAAATGAGAGCGGAACTGCGTTTATATGGGAAGGTGCAATTCGTCTGAGCTTGCCGGAGACTCTTTTAGACAAAACATTCGCCTACTGCACTTAGTTGCCAAAGGGAAAATACTTCCCTTGCAACTGGTTGTGAAACATGGTTGCGATGACAGCCGAAAGGGATTTTTGTAGATTAAAATAAAAATCACAAAACGTCAATAATTTACCTATAACTCCAGATTACACCTAGGTGAGTGAGGCTAGCTATAGCTGCTTGACTTCACTGAAACGAACTAGGTGTGATATGATGATGTAATCCTGTTATCCCTCATTAGGGACATATATAGGGCTCGCAGAAGAATTTTCCATGTCGCGATCCTGAGCGGTTACTTCCAGCTCCTTCCAGCCGACTCCAGCTGAGCCAGCCTCCTTCTCAACTGATCGCCTTCATGTGGTATGAGGCCGCCCCGACCGTCTACTGCCAGTTGACGGTCGGGGCGGTGTAATATAACTAAGTTATAACATTGCAAAACTACAATTACCTTAGTGTTCTCCATGCCTTCTAGTTCTTCTTCAATGTTTTGTTCCATAGTGATGTTGGTGTCATTTGGCTCCTGCTGTGGTTCCGTCTTCAGATTCTGGGAAGATTCGGCTGTCGTGTTGGCATCAGACGCTTGCTCTTGACTTGACTGAGAAAGAAAATATTGTATACTCAATTTCAGCTGAATATTCCATTGACACCATTATTCGGATAATTGAAATCGGTTTTTCACTTTTAGATATGAATAGCATAAATTAAGGTTGAAGGTCTTTGGTTACCATGGTAGTTATTTATGAAATAAAAGAATTTAAATGACCATATGTGACGTTTTCAAGCAAAAGGTACCATATTGTCGCTTGCTTGTATCTTTATATGAAAAACCTGTCAGCGTCCTTATGGTAAGCAACAATGCGGTACCTTTTGCTTGAAAACGACACATATAATAACTTGTTGACAGTTATTATTGTGTCCTCTCGGTCTTCACTTCATCACCCCAAGGGCAGGAAAAGTATCAAAATGTCAGGATGTATTTTTTATCCACTATAAGCTAAAATCTATTTAAATTGTTTAAGTAGCTATTTAATGGCCTTGATCACATTTTAGTTTCATGTAAATCGTAACACAATATTTTTATCCATTTTGTGTATACTTATACTAATATTGCGCACTGTTATGTTACAACGTAACATTGCCTCCTAAATGAAAATCCCAAAATTTGCCATAGCCGGGTCCACACATAGCGAGCATACGCGCGAGGCAATTTCCTCGCGCACTAAACGGCCGGTTTAGACGTGCCTCGGCCGAGGCGGCGCGCGCGAGGCACGTCTTAAATGTCGATACAACACGCGCGCCTCGGCCGAGGCACGTCTACACTGGCCGTTTAGTGGGCGAGGAAATTGCCTCGCGCGTATGCTCGCTATGTGTGGACCCGGCTGAATGATGCCAGTTGATTTTTATTTGTTTGAAAATTCAACGAAACAAAGGAATTCCAACTCTGTTCCAGTTGAATATGGTTTAAATTTAATCGAACTGGAGAAGTACCATAGGTTAGTTTGTAATTTTCCTACTGTCAGTTTATAATTTAACTGAACTGATGAGTGTTTCCAATTTTACGGTGACATATATAAGACCTAAATTTGCCACCTCTGGTGTTGCGGGTGTCCATGGGCGGCGGTGATCGCTTACCATCAGGTGATCCGTCAGCTCGTTTGCCTCCTATATCATAAAAAAATGTCAAAGCAGTGCAGTAAATATACTTACATTAGCCGCCATATAGTCATCATCTGTGAGGACTCCCTCGCTCAGCCATTCCTCCTGGCCCTCCTCCTGGCCCTCCTCCTGACCCTCCATGGTCGAGTCCAGGGACGATGGTGCTACCTGAGACATGATAAACATTCGCTGTTTCGAAACATCATCGTAAAGATTGCATGCATATCTCTTGTGAGAATCTTTACAATGGTGGATACCTAGACACTTTAACTCATGTAAAACTTCATACTTGTACTAACAGCAACTATTTAATACATGGTCTTGATATGTAGCTACGCTTAATAGAATAGAAACACGTGAAAATGTACTGTATGAAATTACGAAAAAAAGAGTTATGGTACTCACATCCATCTTTGATACTTTCATTGGTGGTTCCTCCAAATCTGACATATTAACTGTTTTGAGAATTGTCTGATGGATATACAATGTTATTTCGTTAAAGATTCCAAAATTAACAATCACAGAATTAAATCAATAACAAACATAACCTCAATGTTTTAGTGACATTTAGTTTTTATTCTGTGGTCGGAATTCGGATACACTGTTCGAAGGGTCCATACGAAACAAATAAACTAAGGGTTTGTGCGTTACGGAACCCTTAAGAACTTTTAATTAATCTTGTGATTCTAGTGTTAATAATATACCTAGAATCTGTAAAGTCCAAATAGATCCATCTTTGCTAATTACATTTTTAAACTTGCTTTCTATTCTTTTTAAGTTCATGTTGAAAGGTTCAATGTAAAGTAAATCGATCGATTTATTATTTGTATAAATAATGTAATCAGTACAACACTATACCTGTCATCAGTGGGGTTACCGCGTTATAAATACTTAAACGTTAATTGAGGACAATACCGTGGATATTCTAGTAAAATCAGACAGAGAGAATCATACTATCTTTGTCTTACACTAGTACTAGCAGCCAAAAGAAAAGGATGAGTATAGTTTTTTTTTGTTCTTATTTACTGACAATTTTGTTTGACCAACTAAACCTAGTCTTTGGCAACGCTGTCCACTGGAGCGGAGCGAGGCAGCGAAGCGGTGAGCGAGATAAAAACTCACCAATTGAATCGCATAAAATCTTCACCCCTCTACGCTCTGCTGCCTCGCTCCGCTCCAGTGGACATACAACCTTTAAATTAAGCATTTTGTGTATATTTGTTACTTTAACATGGCAACAACGTTGCGGTTATCAATAAAAAAAAACTCAGCCAAACTAAACCACGGGCGTTTATCTACGAAGAACGAAACGTAGCCGTAGAGACGGCCTTGAGACGTCAGACCAACTCGATAATGACGTTTAAGTCCTTTGCTATTGGCTAACTCCCCACCGGTATTCGTACTGTCACTGAGCACTGTCAAATCGCGTCGCCGTTATTTTTTACGTCATTACAGTTTTCGCGTCGAGTTGTGAAGTGTTTGCGTTGATTAATTTCCGTACCTTTATTTCTCCGTGATAATTGTAATATTCAGTGCTACGTTTCATTTTGATTTTCAAAATGCCTCGCAAGTGCTGTATACCCGGCTGTAATAGCAGTAGTATACGAAAGGACGTTATGCTGCACAAAATGCCAGCGGCCAGTGAAAAAGTTTTATTGTGGCGGAAAACAATTTCAGCAGTTCCATTTACCATCTTTGAGGGTTTGACATCGGGTGAAATTAGTAAACTACACGTTTGCCACAATCACTTCGAGGCGAAATACGTGTCTTCGAAGATGCGGTTAAGGCCGAATGCCTGTCCAACATTGTTTACCCTCGAAGAAATCACCACTGGAACGCCTGCTCACTCATCTGCTGAAGGAGGTATGTAATGTTTATATAGGTTAACCATTTACTAATATCTTTTAAATACCACGTGGTATTTATTTGTCATTATAATTCTGTTACAGTATACAGGTACCTACGCGGAATTATTAAAACGGACACAACTTCAAGTTTTCTCAGTCGATGCCGCCGCTGACATGGGTTTTCCACTTTTTCTAAATGGTTCGTGTATTCGTTATTCTTATTGTTGATATGAGTTTGTTACGTTTATTTGCATTCAGTGTTAGTCTGGCCTAGTGGGTACAATTTTATTATTCGTGTGATGAGCATGGATGGATATTTGTTCTGAGTAATAATGGGTGTTTTGTATGAATTTAAGTATTTATAAATGGTTATATAACATATATTATTATATATGTATATGTATTTTTGCCCAAGTACCCACTACACAAGTTTTATTGAGCTTACCGTGCGTGGGACTCATTCATCAATCAATATATTAAATGATGAGTCAATCTGTCTAATAATGTTTGTAATATTTTATAGTTTTTAGTATTGGTCTTAAATCTTATATAGATACAGATGTAGTGCATAATTGTTTTCCATCGTATTTTCATGCTACTTCTGTCAACATCAGTACTTTTTGTACAGAGACTGACTGAAATAGCAAGACATGTTCGTATGTTTCAGTGACATTATTATACCTATATGTAACATCATTGTATAAAAAAAAGTATTTTTTATTTTATACCATATCAAACAGAAAAAAAAATATGTTTTGCTTTTGTGTTAATTATTTTTAAGGCATGGTATTTATTTTTATTGTCTAATCGTTAGTACCACCAAATTTATTACCTAAGTATATGTAATGGGTATTTATTTTATCAGGATCCATGGAACTTGAAAGCATGGGAAATTCTGACCACTCTTATGCCAGAAAACGCCATTATGACCACACCTATGCTATGAATGCACCAATGAATGTATCAAATGATGCTGCTGCTGTACTTGTACCGTCACACATAACAACTGTAGTTGATACAGGTAATTTTATCATTTCTATTTTATATCATCACATATGTGTTGCTGTGAACTTCAAAACCTTTTCTGCAAACAAAAAGCAGAAATTATTTATTTGCATTGATAGTAACATACTGGCTGCAGTAATAGTAGTAATCGGACAGGCTATACCTATTGATATTTTTACCTGCTGATATACCTAGATTGTCAATATAATTAGTCAGTGATCCACAAGAAAGTTCAGAAGGCTTTCTCTACCTGTAGTACCTGTTAACCTTTGGGCCAAAAAGAGATCAAATAGTAATAGGTGCGTGAAATATTTTCAAAAGGTATTAGAGAAATTGAATACTAAATAAATACTATACTTAATTAGGAAAAAAAAATTATGATACATTTTATGTTTTCAGCAGATGGTTCACTGGAATCCATGCCACCTATTGCGGGACCGTCGACTGAGGCATCTCATCGAAATTCAGGTACCAATAATATTTACTTTCGCTCAGTATTCACAAACATTATTAATTTTAAGTTTATTTCTATCAATTTGTTGTTCCTGTGTAATTGTTGTGTAGTTAAATAAAATGGATTGAATTCTCTTTTTTAATCCAACATCTTTACAAAAAATAAATGCTACTGGGAAACAAACAGTTTTTATATCAGTAAATATTAAATTATAATTATTACGAATTATTTATTTATTTTTATTTAAGCCTTTATTTTTCCTTAAATAGTTTTACATGATAAAAAAAAGTTTTCTAATATTATTGTTTTCCATTTTTACTATTTTAAGGACCCCTGTTGGGTATAGGCCTACTCCATATCTTTCCACCTTTCTCGGTCTTTTGCCTTGATTAGCCAATTTTCTCCGGCTGTGGCTATAATATCCTTGGATCACCTTGTTATGGGTTTTCCCGCCTTCCTTTTGCCATGGGGTCCTGGCCACTTTGTGACTTTGTTGGTCCATCTGTCATCTGTCAATCTTCCTATGTGGCCGGCCCATCTCCATTTCTGTTTCAGCACAAACTCGAGGGCATCTATGATGTTTGTTTTGGATCGTATGTACTTGCTGTTAACCTTGTCCTTTAGTTTTATACTGAGAATGCTCCTTTCCATGGCTCTTTGGCAGGTTCTTATCTTTAATTTGTTCTTGTTTGTGTGCACCCAAGTTTGAGAACCGTATGTAAGGCATGGTAAAATGCACGTGTCCATTACTGTTTTCTTATGTTTTAGATTGTAATTTCCTTTTAGAAGCTCTTTAAAACTCCAGTACTTCCTCCAGCTGTTATGGATTCTACGGTCTATCTCCTGGCTGTTGCTGTCAGTGTCGAAAGATATTCTCTTGCCCAAGTATATGTAATGGTCTACATATTCAAGTTCTTTGCCTTGTATGTGTATTTTTGTAGGGGCTCCGTTAGTCATAACTTTTGTTTTTGTATGGTTCATTTCTAATCCGACTTTACAGCTTTCCTCGTTCAGCTCATTTAACATTATTTGTAGAATGCTGGTATTTTCTGAAAATATAGCTATATCATCCGCGAAACGCAAATGACTTAAGTGTTTATCAAATACTTTAATTCCTTTTTTATCCCAGTCCAGTTGACAGAATATGCTTTGTAGCACAGCTATGAATAACTTTGGTGATATTGGGTCCCCTTGTCGGACTCCTCTGCCTATTTTGAATTATTTTCCTCTCGTTTCGAGTTTGACTCTGCTAGTACTGTTTTCATATATATTCCTTAGAGTGTTGATGTATTTAGAGTTTATCTTGCAGTCATTGAGGGCCTTCCAGATTGCGTTGTAGGATATGCTGTCAAATGCCTTGGTGTAGTCTATGAAGACTACATAGAGAGGTTTGTTGTATTCTTTGTATCGTTCTATGATTTGTTCCATTGTGTGGATGTGGTCTGTTGTTGAGTAGCCTGACCGGAACCCCGCTTGCTCTACTGGTTGGAGATTGTCAATTTGTCTTGTTATTCTATTATTCTATTATTACGAATACTTGTAAATATTATTTTATAAAATCACAAATATTTTTCAGAGCCCGTCTCCTCTGCAGATCAACCTTGCATTGCGGTTGTGGAGCCATCATTTGAGCAAACTCCACCGCAAACAGGTAACAAGAACATAAATGTACATCAGATCTAAAAGGGCTACATTTTTTGGACTGAGGCTGGCAAATAAGACTCGCTCACTAAAGCATCTAAGAGCAAGACAACTTATGCCGGCCAAGTATTGCAGAAAAAGTCCATCACAAATTTGTGACATTTCATTTAACAATTTAACAAGTGCACAGTAATTTGTCTAAATATGATGATGAGGAGGTCTTCTCTTTCTTGTGTGCCTCCACTGCATCCTGCTCATAGGTTAATGCAGGACTTGCTTTTTTTACTAAACATTTGTTATTAATCTGGAGGTTCTTAGTGCGAAGGGCATTTATTTGTGTGATATACATGAATATACCACACATGATAGGTTTCTGTAAAATAAAATTACTCGGCACTCCCCTTAAGGGATTTTTTTAAGAACTGCGGGTTAAAAATTTTGTTTTGACCTAGTATGCGTATGCCAAATGGCTAAACTGTACATCGATTCGCGGTTTTTATTTGAAATTGGGCTCATACGGCTTCCACTACAATTAAAGTGAACTCATACAGTAAAATTTATATTATTTTCAGAACTCGCACGGACGTCGGGTGTTCAAGAACAGAACACGAGAAAGGAACGAACTGCGAAATGGGCATGTCGCAAACGACTTCGAGTTGTATCTCACGCGGATCAACTGTCGCCAGAGTGCGAGGCTTTGTATAAATATTACAAAAAAGCCAAAAAACAAGTGGACTACTTCAGACGAGCCAAGATGGCGTCTAAGTTGTCAAAAGAGGCTTCGTTCAAACAATTAGTGGCAGGAATGAACTCTGTGGCAAGAAAATTTCTGTGGATGCAGATTAAACTCTGTACTACGAGTAAAAAAGGCAGAAGGTTTAGCCTAGAGGAGAAAGTAATTGCACTTTCAATTATGAAGCAAAGCCCGAAATGCTACAGATTCTTGCAGAGAATATTCATCCTGCCATGCAAAACGACACTGAACAAGTTGTTATTAAATGTGAACATTGAAGCTGGCATTAATACTCAAGTCTTTAATGTCATTAAACAAGAGGTATGTATGAATAAAAGCTATCTATAATTTTATATTCATAATTTTATAAGAGGTATCAAGTATTTTATTGTAAAAGGGATAAATAAGAGCAGGTAATGAACTGATTGTAGTTTCAAACATTAGAAATAAACCATGCACGGTGAGAGCTCGTACCTATGAGTTTCCCGGAGCTGAAGTACGAAATATACCAAAATATACGAACAATGTACGAAAAACCTAGTGCTTACTAAACATATTAAACATATTAATAACGGGTCACTCACGTGTTTTAAGTCGAAAAACGCTCGACGCTACTCCTATTAGTGGGATTATGTTATCAAATTGAACCCTAGACTACTTTAAGATGCAACCAGGACGACGCTAAAATGAGCAAGGCCTAACATTGGAATTAACATTTTATTTTACTTTCAGGTCTGCAAATGGAATGGGGCCAAAAGAATGTGTTCCATAATATTTGACGAGATGAAGTTGGAGGCTGGCGTCCATTACTCGAGAAAACATGACAATATCAATGGATTCGTGGAATTGTCTGAGAAGACCAACCACTTGGCCGACCACGCTCTAGCATTTATGATTAAAGGCGCGGTTTATAAGTGGCAACAACCGATGGCGTATTATTTCTCCGAAGGTGCCGCGTCGGGTCCGCAGATGAAGGCCATCATCAAGGCAATAGTGTCGGCCGTGTGCGAGACGGGCCTGCAGCCGATCGCTGTGATAAGCGACCAAGGGACTTCGTTTCAAAGCGCCTTTAAAAGCCTTCAAGAGGATACTAGAAGATCACAAATCTTAGCAGGCCAGGAGCCCAGTAAATATCTCGTACATATTTTTAATTTTATGGAGATTAAAGTATGTGTGAATGAAACTCCTCTGACAAAACGGTTTTGAAACTCTTTGTGTAGTTCTACGCAGACCAGCTTGTGCTTCTTCTTTTGAAATTGCTCTGTTTTATCAAACCAAAATTAATGTTGTAATTTCACAATTTAAAATGCGTACCAAACAGTATAAAACGTTTTACTTTAAGGTTGTAGTGTGGTTATATTATAGGTATTTATATGTATTTTTTTATATATTTTCCAGATGACACTATACACTTAAATGGCCAAAGCCTTAGTGTGTTGTATGACCCGCCACATTTAATTAAAGGAGTCAGGAATAACTTCTTAACGAAGAATATTGTAATGGAGGATAAAGTCTCTAAGTGGCAGGACTTGGTGGACGTGTACCGCACCGACTGCGGCCACGCGCAGGCTCGCCTGCTGCACAAGCTCAACGACGAGCACATACTCCCGGAGAAAATTAAAAAAATGAAGGTATAATTATTTATATAAGGGACTAAGCAAACTCTCTTGCTTCCAATCGTTTAAGATGGAAAAAAGATAAGGCTAAATCAGAACTACGAGCTTGGCGAGTAATTCAAAAAGAAAAGCTAGCCTTTAGTATATTATGAATAACAATGGTTGCTTTCATCCCATAGTTAATCACTCTACTTATACTTTTCATTTCGGTTATAGGGAAAGTAAATTACTTAACTACATCCACAAAAAATGTATAAACTTGTTGTACCTACTATATTTAATTATATGAACGGGTCTACCGCGATATATAATTTCTATCCGTACCACAGCTAGTGCAACTCGGCTTGAACGTCGGATTTAGGGTAAAAACAATTACATATAGTTAAAATTGTGTGCAAAACGCGAGTTTAAAGTGCTATATTGTTATAAGTTATAACTAATGTCATGCAACGTTGTTGTAGCTTACATTATCTCCCTTGCGTTATCCCGGCTTCTTGCCACGGCTCGGGAGCCTGGGGTCTGCTTGAATTAATTTCAAGAATTGAAGTAGGCACTAGTTTTTTTTATGGAAGCGACTGCCGTCTGACCTTCCAACCTAAGTTTATTGGGATTAGTCCGGTTTCCTCACGATGTTTTCTTTTAATGAAAAGCGACTGGCAAATATCAGACAATATTTCGTACGTAAGCTCCGAAAAACTCATTTTTACGAGCCAGGGCCTGAACCTGCGACCTTCTGATTTAAAGTCACGCGATCTTACCACAAGGCCACCAGCGCTTCCTAGTTGTAGCTTACATAGATTTTGAAACCCGATCGACAGGACGACAGAGATTTATATTTATTATTGTTGTGTTTCAGGTGAAAAACTGTGTACGTGTTTTCAGTCAAACCATGGCAGGAGCTTTATCCTACACAGCTTCATTTTGTGAGTACATGTAATCAATAATAACAATGTCCCTGCACTAAGCAGATTTATTGGGTCTTGTGCGGTTGCTTCACGATGTTTACCTTCATCCAAAAGGCAAATAAAATAAAATAAACGTGTACGTGTATGGCCCTCCTAGCCTAGTCAGTAGTCCCGGGTTTAATTCCCGGTACGGGCATTTATTTGTGTGTTTATCGCGAATATTTGGACCTGAGTCATGATCATGAATGGTTTTTATTTATCTAAGTATGTATATCGTCGCCGGGCGCCCGTAGTATAAGCTTAGGCGAAGGGCCCCCGTAGCGGCGTGGCACCGTAAAGCTTTGGTTTCCTAGGAAAGCGGTGCCGGCATATAGCGGCCGTCATATAGTGGACGCAAAAAGACGGCCGTCTTTACGGTGACGACATGTGGAAAGTTCCGGGGCCGTATAACACACCGTCGGCCACCAATCATTCATTCATATCTCGTGGTACAGAAGGTGCATTTGAAATGTCGTCGTCCTCGCTGCTTCCAGTTGGAGTTGGCACTCTTTTCGTACGTCGGTCCGGTCAAAAAAAAACCCCAATACCTAATGGCTTCACCGCTATCCAAAACACGTGTATCACAAAAGAGAAATTGCTGCACAGTTTCATAACGATTTTTGTAACATTTTCCAGCGCACTACGCGGACGGCACACCGGTCAGCGCGACGCTGGCCAACACGGCGGAGCTGGTGGCGTTCCTCGACGACCTCTTCGATAGCGTCAACGGTGCCAGCACGCACCACAAGCACACCAAGGGAAAGAAATTACGGACTGCAGTGACAGAAAACTCTGAACATCACGCTTTCTGGGCGAAGGCCATACCTATCATCGAAAACATGAAATTCTGCGATCAGAACGGCAAACTGACCACAGTGCCGAGCTTAAGAAATTGGGTGACGACGTTAAAAAGTTTTCAAAGGCTGTGGCAGGTCATGAAAGATAAAAACATAAAGATAATGCGCCCGCGGTATTTTAATTCTGACGCGATCGAAAATTTCTTTGGAAGAGTGCGGGCATACAATGCCAGAAATAATGACCCGACCTGCTACGCCTTTGAGTGCACATTTAAGTCATTACTAATTACTAATTTTATAAAATTTCACGAAAATACTTATAATTGTGAAGAAGACTGTGCTGAGCAAGTTATTAAAATTCAATCATTGTTTTCGCACACCGAAGAAACCAGTTTAATGGACGAGAATACTGCCATATCAGTTGATTCTGCGCCTTCCTCATTTTCGGTCTCCAACGATCGTGAGGACGGCGCAGAACAACTATTGGTTCAAGCCACACGGGAGCGTCTACATGTACACTCGCGGGCATATACCGCGGGATGGGTCACTAGAAAAGTATTGAAAACACTTGGTTGCAAAAACTGTGAAAAAGATTTAACAACAGAAGAAACAGATATCCACAAATGGATATCTAAAAGAGAATATAATGTAATTAAAAAAAATAAATTGACCTATCCCTCGGAGCATGCTGTGGCGTCTTTTGGCAACATTGTCGAAAAATCAAATGAATATTTGGAACACAACGCGCATAAATCAAACATAAAAAAACAAATCACTCAAATTTTAATGTCCAAATATTCATTTGATTTTATCAAATGCGAAAGTCACCGTGATTTGGCTAGGCAGACGTTCATTTCTGTATCTTTAACTCTGAGCATTTTTAACTGGTGTAATACAATAAATAAAATTTTAAAAGGCACCGATGTATCGAGACTGAATATTAAGAACTTGCCTCTCATGCAAGCACAGGCTTACAGGAAATATAAGAAAAGGTTCAGAAATAAATGATAATAAGTATTACATGGTTCTTTCATTTAAAAAGTTATTTCAGATTATCTGGAAAGATTCTGGATAAACTGAAATAACTTTCCCTATACTCTGATTTGTAATTAAATTCCAAAAAACTAACCTCACTCAGATCCTTTTTCTTTCGTAATAATGCAAAATATGTAAAGAAGTAAACTTAAAACATACGGAAAAGAGAAAAAGTGAGGTTAGATTATTGGAATTTAATTATAAATCAGAGATTTATAAAAAAAAGCCTTTTTATGAAATTATGGTAAAATTGAATTTTAAAATTCCCGCGCTGTGAGAAGCGTAGAATTCAAATTTCTTGATTATTCCCGCCATTTGCATTTAAAAAAAAACAAACGTCATTATCGAGTTGTACTGACCACAGATACTTAACGACTAAACTACAAGTAGGCCAGACGTTTGTCTGATACGTAGTATCTTCTTAGTAGTTTGTGAACTAAACTAAATATTTGTTTTCATTTCAATTAGCATGTAAATTGGTGAAGTTTATGAAAATACTTGGAATATGGACTCCATTCAAACGTTATATGGCAAGTGCCGTTGTTGTCTGAAGGCAGGCGAGCATCGCGACGTCTTTAAAGAATATTACTGCGATGGAACTCGCGAAGTATACTTCGATATTTTCTTGGAATGTTTCAATGTTTTTGTAAGTATTTCACACATAAGATTCTTATAAGTGCCTCTGAAAATAGCGTAAGACAGTGTTTACTTACAAAATAGATTGTTCCAGTAATATTTTATAAGAATTTCGGTACTGTAAAATCAAGTAACTTTTTTGTTTATTCACAATAGCATCGAAACTAGTATCTGACAAAGTATCAAGCGGGAGGCGATGACTAAATTTTTTTATAGACTATTTGCTGCCATCCCTCAACCCACCAACGAAGCGGCAGCTGACGTTCACGAGGGTTCATCATACATAGCATAGCCGTTAACCACTATACGAGTTTTCGCCCGGGAAATGATTGGTCATGGAAATCTGTTCCTGGCCCGCAGTCTATAACAAGCGTTTATGATTTGTACTCGTTACATTTGTTTTGGAGCCTAGATACACTAATGCTCTTTCTATATTATATACTCAACATAATTTGAAAAATACTTATACATATTTTACTGGATCTTGAATTTGGGCCATAGTTGTAAGTTGTGGACTAAAGTTACCTGATTTTACGGTACTCGAGGCCTCAGCGCGTATGCGCCCACTGTTGGGCATATGCCTCTCCAATTTTCCTCCTAGCAGCCCGGTTTACTGCTTCTCTACTCCAGTGTGGGCCTGCATTCTTTTTAATATCATCCTCCAATCTGGTTGGAGGTCTGACATCTGGCCTTTTAGAAAGAGGCCTCCATGCTAGGACATGCTTGCTCCACCTCCCATCATCTCGATGACACACATGCCCGACCCAGGCGCATTTGGTCGCTATAACACATATAACTAAGCTTAAAAATGGTTTAGACTGTATATATATTTTGAACAAGATGGGAGGATGAACTCAAACTCACAGCGTGCAGCGTGCGCGAACTGGAGAAGAGTGGCCCACGACAGACCTCAATGGAAAGAGCTAGAGAAGGCCTTAGGCAAGCGGCACACTGAGCTATGCTACGAGACATACTCTAACAGTACTCTAACAGAATAAAAGGGCTTAATAGATAGTTAGATATATTTTGTAAAAAAAATAATACAATTATTTGTTTTAGCTTTCAATATCAAGCGGCAACAGTAATCTGATTTGTGCGGATTGTATACAGAAACTGCGAGATGCAAGCAATTTCCGCAAAATGGTTGTTGACGCGGAGAAGCAATTGCAATTTGGTAAGTTTGGGTTTGGGATATATGCATTATTGACCTAAGTTATTTTTCATTAACCCTCCCTACCCCTTCCCCCCGGATTTAGAGAGTTAGGGCCCCTAGGCACAATTTAGGAGGGTCCCCTTCCCATCTCAACACTGTTGTCACCATATTGTCACTATTGTCCCAGAGGGGAGAGGGAGGAGGGAGAGGATACATATCCCAATTGAAAAAAAAAAAACCATTAGGTAGTTATGCCGTAATTTTAAATAATTTAATTGTATTATATGTTATATGTTACATAAACCTAACACTAACTACTAAATATAAGAAACTTACTAACCAATACGCTAAAACTTCAAAAATGTAAAATTATTAAAAAAAAAACAGAATTGAGCAACGACAAGAAAACGACGCGGTTACAGGTTAGAGGTAGACGGGTTGGGTAGGGCTGCACCGTCATTGAAACCGCTAAAACTTCTAATGTAAAACAATTGTAAATTTGGAAGTAAAAGGCTTTTTTATTTATTTATTTATTTTATATGTTATATGTTTACAGTGAAAGATTCGGCAGACCTTGAGACACAGCAAGATGTGATTTTAGTAAAGCCAGAGCCTGATGATGATTACGACGACATGGAGACAGAATACAAGGATGGTGAGTTATATTAGTTATTAGCGTTCCGTACCCAAAGGGTCAAGGGACCCTATTACTAAGACTCTGCTGTCCGTCTGTCTGTCTGTCTGTCACCAGGCTGTATGTCAACCGTGATAGCGGTGATAGCTAAACAGTTGAAATTTTCACAGATGATGTATTTCTGTTGCCGCTATAACAACAAATACTAAAAAGTACGGACACCTCGGTGGGCGAGTCCGACTCGCACTTGTCCGGTTTTTTTATACAATATTCATACAAACTATGGTAGTATAGTGGAGTGGTGAGTCTGCCCGTAAATTGCTGCTACAGTTATTTTTAATTCATACTAATATTATAAATGCGAATGTGTGTCTGTCTCTCTGTTCCCTCTTCACACTTAAATTGCTGAACCAATTTAGTTGAAGTTTTGTTATAGAGATAGTTTGAGTCCCGGGGAAGGACATAGGATAGGTTTTGTCCGAAATCATCCCTAAACAGAGTAAAAAGGGTATTTTTTTTATTAATTGAGAGAGTTAATAAATTGCCTGATAATTGATACAGCAACTAAGCTTATGCTCAAATTGAATAATAATAAATATAACACCACCAACAAAATTCTGTAACAAATATGCACTGAAATTAGTTTATTGTGATTGTCATTTCTCCTTGGTAAAAATATTAGTGTTATATGTTTACAGTGAAAGTCCCACCAGACCTTGAGATTAAGCAAGAAGGAGAAACAAGGAAGAGAGGAAGGAGGAAGGAAGAAGAGAAAAACAAAAAGGCAGATGATGATCATGACTACATGGAGACAGAATTCGTGGATGGTGAGATATTCATACAAAACATGCAGTAAGTAGCTTAGTGGAGTGGTGAGCCAGTGTCCCTATCCCTAAGCTGTGGGTTTGAATCTCACCAGAGGCACTGAATTGCTCAAAGTGCCTAAGGCGGGCCCAGACTGGCTGTTATATAACATCGTGTGACAGGGACAACATGATAGTATTCAGTGTGTCATGTTGTCCCTGTCACACAATGTTATATAACATTTTATAACAGCCAATATGGGAGCATATCAGGCGTGGCTCACTCCGTGATTTCGCCGCGTCGCTACAAGTACATGCGGCCACACCAATTTTGGTGTCTAGCCATAGTAGTTGCCGCGCACCGCTACGGAACGGACGCCTGTTCGCGCATGCGCCACCTAGCGGGCATATCTGTCGTAAAAGACGCGTTTTGTTAGAGAGAGTATCTTCTGTACCTACTAATATTATTATTATTTATACTGTGGCACAATAAAATGTACAATTTCTCCTCTTACAGAAAAGAAAACTTGTTCAAAAAACGTAAAAGCCCGACTAAACCGGGAGACCGAATTGGGAAGCAAGCAGAAAAGCGACCAACGTGACGTCACCGAGAAGGCCGCTCACGTCCACAACGCACAGCTTATTTTGGAGCACTCCAATGTTACTGCTTTCAAGGTATGTACTCATACTTATAAAATGTATTACATCCATAACCCGGGATAGAAAATAGTTTAACATTTCTAAGCAGCTTTTCATTTAAAAAAAAATTATGGAAAAAAACCGGACAGTGCGAGTCGGACTTGCCTAGTACCGAGGGTTCCGTACTTTTAAGTATTTGTTATAGCTGCAACAGAAATACATCATCTGTGAAAATTTCAACTGTCTAGCTATCGGTTCATGAGATACAGCCTGATAACAGACAGACGGACAGTGGAGCCTTAGTTTGTAGTAATAGGGTCCGGTTTTCACCCTTTCGGTACAGAAACCCTAAAAATCAGCTTTTTTTCTATTTTATTACAGGGCAAAAGCAGAGTTGGACTGCCCTGTTTCTACTGCAAAGACCTCTTTGACAACATTGAAGCATTACGAACACACCAAAAAGAACACAAGAAAAGTGACATGAAGAAATCCTTGAATGCGCTTAGCCCTTACTGTTTTATTGTTAATATGGACATAACAGACTTAAGGTGTACCTTATGTGACGCTAGCTTCAATACTTTAGAAGACTTTAAAAGTCACTTAGAATCAGAACATAACAAAAAGTTTTACACTCAGTTCGAAGACAGAGTAATACCTTTCAAAGTACCCATGGATAATAGCTACATATGCCAAATATGTGGTCTAAAGTTTGAGAGTTTTGGATCAATAGAAAGACATATGAACGGACATTTTAGAAATTATAATTGTGATAAGTGCGACAGGGGATTTGTAACTAACCATAGATTAAATACACATGTTAAAACTATACATGTCGAAGGTAGTTTTCAGTGTGAGACTTGTAAGAAAGTATTTTCATCACATCAGAAGCTTAAAAGCCATGTAGATACAGTACATAAAATGGTAAAGCGCTTTAAATGTACAAAATGTTCGGAGCGCTTCACAGCTTATTTTAAACGATATCAACATTTAGTAGAAAAACATGGTCAAGCCGAGTTAGAATATAAATGTAATGTTTGTGACAAGGTATATAGAAAAAAAAACATGCTATCCCAACATATGAAACGAGACCATTTGGAAGAGCGTTCAATTCAATGCGAAATATGTTTAAGTAATTTTTTCTCACGAAAAGAATTAAACATGCATATGGTTAAGCATAACGGGGCTAGGACTTTTGAATGTACGGTGTGTAAAAAAGCGTATGCGCGGAAGAAAACGTTGACGGAGCATATGCGGATACATAATAATGATAGGAGGTTTTCTTGTGCGGTGTGCGGGCTGGCTTTTGTACAGAAATGCAGTTTGAAAGGGCATATGAAGACGCATCATCCTGAGTATGTAAGCTGTGGGGAAAAATAAAGTTTTATTTGTTATTATTTACTTATCCGATGTATATATTTATCTGCTATAACGACATCAATTTATATCATGAATCTAGTATAACTGGATCGGTCATGAGGGGCGGGGGAAAATGACCGAACGGGATAGTCTTATGTATCTTTCAGTAGGAGTAGCAGAGAAAGCGCTGTTATTGTTTTGTTCTTGTCACAGTCTTACATTTTTTTTATTCCCCGTAAATTTAGTATGGTTTATGGTGGGCTCTAAATCTACACGACCAATCATATTGTCGCATTGCGTATGTTTTGTCCCTCACGGGCGCACGCGTATAGCTGATCTATGTACCTAATGCTAGGTCTATGATTTATATCAATATTCAATGTCGTATTAAACTGTTGTCACAAGCAATCTTGTATTTTCTTAATTACTATCCCTGCTAATGCCCGCCTGTTAAGCCCCCTCCACAGCTGCGAACCCGTGTGGAGTCAATTTCGCAGATCTGCGATTCAGGGCTTCGCGCCGCGATTCGCGTACGTGTGGAGCAGGCTTTAGGTAAAATATCATGACCAGATTTAATAATTTTTAAGAAAAAAAAAACCGACTTCAATGGGGGATGCCGCTGAAAGCATTCTTAGATTCCAGACAATGAAATGAAAAAGACAGCATCTTTTGCCTAATTATGTAGAAAAGGAGGTAAACCGACCCACTTTTCTAGTAGCATTTCGTTTTTGTAAGGGTCGCAGTTCTAACCTAACCTAACCTACTTTTCTGGTAGCATTTCGTTTCTGTAAGGGTCACAGATCTAACCTAACCTAACCTACTTTTCTGATAGCAGTTCTGTTCTGTGAGAATCGCAGTTCAAAACACACCCACCCACCAAACCCACTTTTCTAGTAGCATTTCCGGGTCCGGATCCGAGTCCGGGTCCGGCTGTCCGGGTCCAGGTTTGGGTCAGAGTTCGGTCCGGGTCCGAGTTGGGGTCCATGTTCAGACCCGGGTCCGGGTCCGAGTCCGGGTCCAAGTTTGGGTTTGGGTCCATAAGGAAGAGAACAAATCGCCAAACGTGAACTATGTGTCATTGAATAGTTCCATTCTGATCATCATCAACAGTTCCACTTCATCAAATGTCACTTTTTTAAATGTAAATGCTGGATTTGTTGATGAAAATACAAAAATCACTATATGTATGCCTTTCACATTTGAGGAGTTCCCTCGGTTCCTCGTGGGTCTCATCATCAGAACTCGAGCTTGACAAAAATATGTCTTAAAAACTTAAGTTGCTTAACAAACATAAAGAAGTGGACAAATCGCCAAACGTAAACTATGCGACATTAAAGAGTTCCATTCTGATCATCATCAGCAGTTCCACTTCATCAAATGTCACTTTTTAAAATGGAAATGCTGGATTTGTTGATAAAAATACAAAAATCGCTATATGTATGCCTTTCACATTTGAGGAGTTCCCTCGATTCCTCATGGATCCCATCATCAGAACTCGAGCTTGACAAAAATGTTTCTTGAAAACCTAACTTGCTTAACAAACATAACGAAGAGGACAAATCGCCAAACGTGAACTATGCGTCATTGAAGAGTTCCGTTCTGATCATCATCAGCAGTTCCACTTCATCAAATGTCACTTTTTAAAATGGAAGTGCTGGATTTGTTTATAAAAATACAAAAATCACTATATGTATGCCTTTCATATTTGAGGAGTTCCCTCGATTCCTCATGGATCCCATCATCAGAACTCGAGCTTGACAAAAATGTTTCTTGAAACCTAACTTGCTTAACAAACGTAACGAAGAGGACAAATCGCCAAACGTGAACTATGCGTCATTGAAGAGTTCCGTTCTGATCATCATCAGCAGTTCCACTTCATCAAATGTCACTTTTTTAAATGTAAGTGCTTGATTTGTTGATGAAAATACTAAAATCACTATATGTATGCCTTTAACATTTGAGGAGTTCCCTCGATTCCTCATGGATCCCATCATCAGAACTGCTTTTTGACAAAAACGGGACCAATCTGTATGTATATACTTACAATCAAAAAAAGAATTTTCAAAATCGGTCCAGAAATGACGGAGTTATGGAGTAACAAACATTTAAAAAAAAACAAAAAAAAAAACATACAACCGAATTGAGAACCTCCTCCTTTGAAATCTTGAAGTCGGTTAAAAAGTAAAGATAAGGCCGTTGGCCGTTCATACTAGAGATGCCACGAATATTCGCCAATTATTCGGTATTCGGCCACTTTGTCGAATATTCGCTATTCGGCCGACTGTTGCCTACTATTCGGCATAATACCGAATATCGGTTGCACCTACCAAAGGAAAAATTGCACAATAAAAATAACCAAAAACTAGGTATTAATATTTAAAATGTATTCTTGAAAACGGAGCGTTTGTTGATTACAAAATATTTTATTTTTATCATGGGTCTAATTCTGATTTGATTGACTCTAACTATATTCATTAATTCAGTTCAACAAAAAATATATCTAAGCAAACGTTGTGCTTAGCTGGCGAACAGTCATAGAGTATATTGACGAACAGTCTTCATAATAATTGTGACTCAAAACTTTCGCATGTCTGAATATTCGTTACATGCTTTTTGCATGCCTGTTGGTCAAATATAGTGACACCACTTATTGTAAGGTTACCATTACTACCTAATTTGCAAATAAAACATTTTGAATTTGCACGATGAAAAATATAATTATACCTACATGAAAAAAAGGTTAATAAACTAAAGCCACCTAAAATAATAAGAACATATAAAGAAAACAATCAGTATGATCATTCAACATTTAATAATCAACAATTTATACCTCAGTCAATTGTAACTACTGGGAATTTTTCCTCCAGTAGTTACCACTGGTAAAAGGTGTGAAAAAAAATCCCAGTATACCACTGGTAACAACTTGGTGGTTCAACAACAAAAAATAACGATGCAGATAAGTAAAATTTACAGTACCTACGTAGGTACTTTTTCTTAACATTTCATACATATAATCACGCTGTTTCCACTTGCTACGATCCTGACATACTGTCCGCGCGCGAATTCCGTGCACGGCTGAGGAATGTTGGGCGTCATGACAGTGTGGTGTCATTTTGTACGTACGGGCGCGGCGCACATCCCCTACTTCCTCGACCTCCGAATGCACGGAGTTGGCGCGCGGACAGTACCTTTAAAGACGTTAAAGTTAATGTAGAAAATAACTACAAATTCTAATAACAAAACTTCCGTGAGGCACTGACATATTAAATATATTAAACCGGGTCACTCACGTTTATAAAGTCGATGATTGCTCGACATGTTTCGCTCCATAACGAAGAGCATTTTCAAAGAGCGCTCGCATTGGTGGCCCGACGCAGACTGCGGGCTGGGCGGACTCGGTGCGGGCGACGGCGGCGGCAGGGGAGACGAGACATGTCGAGCGATCATCGACTTTATAAACGTGAGTGACCCCGTTTAATATATTTAACTCCAAAAAATTTTATTAAATAATTTCACGGTTTAGACTCACTTGTTTTAGTCACTCGCGCGACATGTATATGCCCGCCGACAACGATAGCGCAAGACCTCCCCCCAACTGGCTTACTCGGCGCGCGCGCAGCGGGCGACGCGGCGCGCGGCAGTACGCAATACACGGTCGTCGTGAACGCTGCTCGCACTATTAGTCCTTAAGAAAGGAGACCTAGGCTCTCCGAAACATGTCGCGCGAGTGACTAAAACAAGTAAGTCTAAACCGTGAAATTATTTAATACAAATTCATACAAATCTCTAAAGCTTCTCGCCCTTATAAATATTTATAAAAGTATATAAAACTATTAAGTCTTGGTATTAATCCAGTAAAGTTTTATAATAAATCTTAAAGTATAATTAATACCTAAATTATGGTATTCACTTACAAACAATAAATGGCAAATTCGGTAAGTAATTCTAATACGTATTAAATCCGATATTTCTTTAAGATGGAATCACAGACATATATCTAAGTAGACGCACCACTCCGAACTATGTACGTTTTTTATAAACAACTAGTTTCAGTAAGTTTCAAGTTGGCATATACAGGTTGGCTAAAAAATAAGTGCATTTCGGTCGCCAGGGAGGTTTTGGGATTATACTGAGCAACTTGTACTATGGGACCAACCACGAAATCGCGAAAAACATTTGCCCTCCCATAGAAAATAGACCAGCCAAAATGTATGAAACAGCCAAATTTTTTTTCGCGATTTCGGGGTTGTTCCCATAGTAAAAGTTGCTCAGTATAATCCCAAAACCTCCGTGGCGACCGAAATGCACTTATTTTTTAGCCACCGTGTAGATAAGATACGACTGCATGATATTAATCTCTTAATTTTAAAGGAATCGTTGCACACGCGACATCTATTTAGATGTATATCTGAGAACAAGTAGTGCCATCTGTGGTCGAGTAGCGTGAACTCGTAAGTTTGTTATCTGTTTTCGCTTTTCTCGCTGAGCGGTACAACCGTCGCCCGGTAGATGGCGCTGCTATCAACTGCCAGCATCTTTTCGCCTTCTGGCGTCGATTGTTCTACTTTTTGTTCTGCAAATAGATATTAATAGGTAATGTAGTGCGTAATTTAATTTGTGTCACAAAATGTCAAACCCTTCAAGCGCTCATTTACTGTATGACGCTTGTCAAGTATGAAAATGGGGTCAGTCAGAACAGGAGTGCTGTTGGATTGCTAACTTAAGTCCCTTCTTCACCTGGGAAGGTGGAACGGAGTTTCGTTCTCATTTTAAAACTACGTGTTGGATCGTAATGAAACTTTGCACATACAATGACATGAGGTATATAGGCCTCTCCCATATTCCTCCACGAGTCCCTGTCCAGAGCTTGTCTCCAGTTCCATCACAGATTAATAAATAGTTACTACGTAACAGATACATCATTCCCATACAAAAGCGAAAATACCTACGCTATAATAGCCTATAAAATCTTAATAATAATACCTGCTGCTCAGGACGAGAAGAAATGTACCATAAGTACGCGAACAAAGAGTCGAGACTGCCTTGCTCGCCGTGCGAGCCACGTGCCAACGCGTCATCGTAAGAATGCGCTAGGGTTGTACTGTTACTTATGTTATTATTGTAATAAAACAAATGTTGCGAATCAACCATATTTTTTATTAGTCAATCAGATATTTAAAAACAACAATTATATTACCTGACTCAAAAAACTCCTTCATTTACGATTTACCTACTTATGTTCAAAGAAATAAATGGTGACAAAATTCATAAAGATAGATTTAAAATACTACTCGGTAAATACGACAAATTTTCCTTTGTTTTTTGACTTTTACACCCATCTACTGCACAATAATTTCGTGGTTTCCGCATTTCGAAGCGTAGGCGCGGGAAACGCGCGGTGCGAGCGCTCAGGCGGGCGTTCGGCGGCCCTCTGTCGGTTGAATCGTCGACGATACGCCGAGCGGTAGGCATATAGCGCGTGGCCTTGAGCGAGTGAAGGAGGCCTGGTTCCATTTTATTTTATGTCGCATTATAAATAGGAACCCATCTAAACAAGTGCATAGAAGACTTACCTCGGTCTCTGGTGAACAGTCTGTAGATGAGGAGGTGTGCGGCGGCGGCCAGGGCGGCGACGGCCGCCATGACCCGGAAGGCGCCGCGGCCGCCCGCGCGCGCGTACAGCTGCCCGCCCACCAGCGAGCCCAGCGCGAAACCTGCCCAGGCACACACAAGCTATAGTTTGGCTAATCACTTTTACAGTACATATTTTTATAGCACATTAGGTAACTATGTCGAAAATTTAAAAAGCCATATGGTGCCGATAGCACCATCGCATCATCATGAGCCCTGGACGCTCGGAGCAGAACCGGTCGCCCATCCGCGGCCGGGCCCGCGCCCCGCGCCCCGCGCCCCGCGCCCCGCGCCCCGCGCACGACATTCTCTCACCAACCGCGACACACGAAACACGACGGCTCGCGCCCGTCCCGCTCGCGATATACTGTACGCGCCGCGCAAAGTTATTATTGTAACGGTCAATTTGTAGTTTTTAATATATTTATAAAAGTTATACAGTCCGCTTATTTCTCTCCAGTAGCTAGACCAACACCATATGTACTTTAAAACGTTGTACGATACACGTGCGAATAGTAATTCGCAACACGTGTCGATTTAAAACACTCCTTCGGTTATATTTTAATTTATCGCCACTCGTTGCGAATTTCCTACTTTCCGCACTTGTATGGTAGATACAACTATTTCACCACACCAGCTGATAAAGGCTCTCTTGATACTTCAAAAACGGATGAGAAAGATGCATTTTATCCACAAGACTGACCAAAGAGAATTAAGTAGACAGTGCTCCCTCCATTCATCAGTTTTGTTCCAAAAAGACTATTATTTTCGTAGTCGACATCTAGCGTCAAGTAGCGGAATTATCAGTACTGCTACTTGACAATAGATGTCACTTGTGTCGCGACTGACGAAAAGTGTATTGCTCAACATATTTTTTTTCTTTTTCTAGGTGTTACTGTTGACTTAATGTTTAAATTAATATAATAATGCATGCTGTGATTGCCTGTAAGTGGGGGATCAATAAAAAATGTGCCCTTTTTGTAACTTAATACTAGTATGTAAATTGTATCTTCTGTTGGTGATCCTAATAAACAAATAAACAAATATTACAAGCAGAAGGAGTTGAAAATTGAGTTTCGGTTAATCCGGTTATAATATTAGATGAAAATCTTTAGCATTAGACTTTCCGTTCGTCGCGACATCTATTGTGAAGTAGCGGTACTGATAAATCCGCTACTTGACGCTAGATGTCGACTACAAAATAACCCGCGATTTGGTAAGAAAACTGATGTATGTAGTTAGCACTATGATTACTTATATTTATCTATGGTGGTAATACCACAGGGCGGACACGCTATACATCAAAAATCACTTGCGTTTCTATGTGTGAACGGCCCGTCTGTACACGCGTCATAGGTCATAGTTTGAGTGAGTTGCTTAAAAACAGTACTGAGCGGCCGGCAAACGGCCGTCGATCTGGTCGACTGTCGCGCCCATCATGTGCTAACCGTGCTGCTGTCGCGGGGCGAGGTAATTTGAATCGGGGCGGGGCGGTGCGTGGCCGTTCTGTGTGATAATAGACTATTACTTATTCTGTGGTAATACGTACCGACTCCATCGTCCATGCCAGCTACAACGCCTTGAACCGTGGCCGAATAACCTTCGGGGGCTACGCAGGCCGCATACCCCACTATACATGAGTAGCATAGCGCGTATGTCGGGCCTTGCATTATGGACTGCGAACAAATACGTTATTGCAAAGATATATATAACTCCGTAATAGATGGATACAGTCTAAGGAAAACGTGCCTCGAAAATGACGAAAATTTGATTCTCGTTCAGAGGGCGCTACTAGCTTTGGCCTACTGTCGTATAGATGGCGTTGACGGTTTCGTATGTTATTTAACAATTTTAACGCATATCAGTGAAAGAACATGGGTCAAAATCATAAAAATAATTAATGCAAATAAAAAAAATCATTTATCCATATTTAAATACATTTTATCGTATTTTTATAAATCTTCATTTTTAGTTTTAAAGTGTGTCGACAGATGGCAGTGAATTTACTGGGGTTACAAAATTTACTATGACAGTACCGCTCTAGTATAAGTTACTCTATGGTTATTGTATTAACTGAATAATTATTAAATAAAAGCAAAGAGTATATAATAGGATAGAGCGGTACTGTCATAGTACCGCTCTGACATTAATGACAAGTTGTGTCTTTTGTGCTCAAAAATATCCGAATATTTAAATGTTTTTGTCACACGTCCCTAGACTGAGGCGGTTGGGAGATATGCCCGAATGTTGTTTAATTATGTTATTTATGATGAATTGTTTGTTTTGTTTTGTTTTACTTGTTTTGTGTTGTGTATGAAATGTTTTTTCCCATGTCATGGCGTTTGGCCTCCGCTGTGAGCCGGACATGTTTTTGTAAATAAATAAATAATAATAATAATAATAGTAAATTTTGTAGCCACAGTAAATTCCCCGCCACCTATACCGACACACGATTAAAACTAAAAATTAAGATGTATAAAAATACTATAAAATGTTTTTATATATGGATAAATGATTCTTTTAATGTGCATTATTTATTTTTATATGATTTTGACCCATGTTCTTTCACTGATATGCGTTAAAATTGATAATAACAAACGAAACCGTCAACGCCATCTATTCGAGAGTAGGCTAAAGGTAGTGGCGCCATCTGTTCGAGAATATTTTATTTTTATTTTCGAGGCACGTTTTTTCCTTAGACTGTATCCATCTATTACAGAGTTCTTTGATAAAAGTGGCAGCTCTAGCGCACATCCTAATCCTAAACCATAGAGTAACTTGTACATACTACGCCTTAAATAGTTTTTTGACAAGTTTTCACAGATAATTTGTTGCCAATAAATATGAAATTCCATTGATGCATCAAGACGGTTTATTTACAGGGACCTACCGCGAAACGCAAAAATTTAAATTTCGTTATCTGCTTCTCTATCGTTCGAATATGCAAGAATGATAGAGAGGCAGATAACGAAATTTCAATTTTCGTATTTTGCAGCAGACCCTCTGAATTATGGATGGTATAGAAAGGATGCCAATCTCTTATGGCAGAATTGTTGTAAAAGTGACCACTTTCAGCTTTAAATAATAGTTCCTAATCTCTCCGGTGGCGCTAGTTAGGCTCTGGGACACGAGTATAACATGAACCAACAAATAACCCGACCAAATTACGTAGGTTGTTTTTGGTAGTATTTCGGTGTATGGTGGCGCCGCCTAATTACTGTTTTTTGATGGACACTTTTCATACATAGAGATTTGGCTCCTTTATATAGTCTCCATGCTCTGAATGTTCTAGTGGCTCCCCCTACGCAGTAATATTTCCTATTACAGACGACTAAAAGAAGAAGGCTACCAAAATTTAAGGTCTATACAAAATAGCTTCCTTCCAATATTCAGCGCCATCTATTGAACGGAAGTTGAATTATATTAAAACATATAATATAACCGGGTCTATTGCGAATTTATTTTGTTACCTTTATTTCCGACGTATCGACACAGGTTTCACTGGTCTGGTAGTTGTTATATTCTAAGAGCCGGACCTAATGGATATAACTGAGACCTGCTCCAAAATCACTAAACTTCAGTTCAATAGATGGCGATGCGAAACCCGCACCAGAAACCTGAGGTCTAAAAAGCGGTAACCAAAAGAGAACTGCTGCGTCAGTCAGCGCCATCTGGCTATAGATATAGATAACGTAAATATTGTAGGAACGCGATTTTGTACAGACATTGTCAGGTTTCTTGTTTTATTAATCCATGATGTTAGTATAAGCAAAGATAGATATAACTCCGTAATAGATGGATACAGTCCGTAATAGATGGCAGTGAATTTACAGTGGTTACAAAATTTACTATGACAGTACCGCTCTATCTTATTATATCCTCTTTGGTTAAGTGAACACTACAAATACGAACCTCGATAAAGACGAGATGCCACGGATGCTGGATGAACGAGATCAGAGCGAGACGCAGCGCGTAGCAGAGCAGAGACAGCGTTAGTGTGGCGCCGTAGCCCCAACCCTTTATTATTTTCCCTGCAAATGAAATTATTGATCACAATACGAGTATTTCTTTGTACTTTTCTTTCGAAACTTCAAAATATGTTATTTGCCTTATTAGAGTGGATTAAAGACACCGACATACTTAACTATTTATTAAAAAAATACAATTTCAACTTTTCTTTCGTCAGTGGTGAGACCTAAATCGGGCATCTGTCTTTGCGCAATTCTGAAGTTTACATTTTTTTAAATTCTATTCAAATAGCACATTTTAGACAAGCCACAGAGAAAAGGCTATAAGAGAAAAGAAGGTTTGCTAAAAAGGGGTTTCTTCTAATCTAAATTTAATCATATACCTCTCTATCAATCGAATTCACAAGAGTGATAGAGGCAGACAACGAAATTTTGTATAAATATTTTGTACAGTAAAAAATGTCGCATAGATATTTTTACGCGCATACCAGAGAAGTAGAAGAACAGAAGCTCTCCTATGAAGCTCTGTGCGGCGACCACGACGCCCTCTATCAGCTTAATCTTCGCCATGGAGCCTGTCTCCTCCGCTAATTCTTCTAGGAACCTATAACGGGAATATAAAGTCACCCTCTTATATATTAAATTATTTTAAATCGGGTCACTCACGTATTATTAAATCGAATAGCTCGACATGTTTCGGTCCAATTTACGAGGACCGTCTTCACGGAGCACGACACGTCTTCACTGGTGGTGGTGGTGGTGCTGGTTCTTGAGTGACCCGGTTTAAAATAATTTAATATGTTTGAGTCTCACGGGAGCATTATAGTTAAAAATCATCCTCTTATAGTCGAAAAATAATAAGTTTTTCTTTAAGCATAGAGAAACATAAGTAAAGAAAGAGTGGTAACTCCATACATCAGTTTTGCGCCTTATTTCGTAGTCGACATCTAGCGTCAAGTAGCGGAACTCTCAGTACTGTTACTCGACACTAGATGTCGAATGTGTCGCGACTGACGAAAAGTGTATTGCTCAAAAATTTATAACTAATATTAAAAGCAGAAGGAGTTGAAAATAGAGTTCCGGTTACTCTGGTTATAATATTTGCTGAAAATCGTTGAGCATTGGACTTTTTGTTTGCCGCTACATCTATTGTCAAGTAGCAGTAATGAGAGTTCCGATACTTGACGCTAGATGTCGACTATGAAATAAGGCGCGTTTTGGTAAGAAAACTGATGTATGGAGTTACCACTCTTTCTTTACTTATAATTTATCTATGGTCCGATGACACTTACGGTCACGGACGGGTGGGTGTGGTATCGAGCCAGTGAACGCAATATAATATACTAGCTTTTGCCCGCGACTTCGTCTGCGTGCACTTAGTAACAGCAGCTAAAGCTAAAGTAAGTATAGCGCCTAGAAAAATTCTCATAGCAATCATTCAATTTGAGCATATTATGCACACAAATTAGCAGGCACTTAATTAATTATGTCAAGTCCACCCCGCTTTTTACTTTCTTAAGGGATGATTTTCGGGATAAAAACTATCCTATGTCTTTCTCAGGGACTCAACCTATCTCTATGCCAAATTTCATCTATACTCTATTTTGTAATTAGATTCCAAAAATCTAACCTCACTTTTTCTCTTTTCCGTATGTTTTAAGAAACTAAACAAAGCTAAAAGGATACATCTATATTTATTTTAAATGCTAGAGTATGCAAAAGGGAAATTTGAGTTTACTTCTTTACATATTTTCCATTATTACGAAAGAAAAAGGATCTGAGTGAGGTTAGTTTTTTGGAATCTAATTACAAATCAGAGTATAAATCGATTCAGCGGTTTAAGCGTGAAGAGGGAACACACAGACAGAAAGACAGACAGACTTTCGCATTTATAATATTAGTATGGATAGTGCTTAGGGGAGTACTACAGATACCTTCACGTCACTTAATGTTCATCATTCCGCATTACATGCCCAACTCACCAGAACATGTAGTAGATGATAAAGCTGTCAAAAGTCCCGGCAACAATAGCGAACAGTATGAAGACGAGGACACGCGGGATGCGCAGCACATCACGTAAGGCTTTGCCGGAGTCGTCCGGACTGGATAGTGAGGGTAGCTAGAAAAACAGAATGCCCAATTTTATATTTAGGTATATTTTATATATAATGTAGGTATAATTTATTACATACCTTTACGTACAAATATTATATTACTAGTTAACATGACGTCGAGAAAACCTTACGTCTTACTCGTACCGGTATGGCTCTAAACTCTTTCCTAATTCGCCATCAACGCTATTCGTAGTTCCACTAGTCGTCACACTCTTATTTACAATAAGCACTCTACACCACTGTAACAGTTTTACCAAAGAGGATATAATAAGATAGAGCGGTACTGTCATAGTAGATCTTGTAACCACAGTAAATTCACTGTAAAACTAAAAATGGAGATTTATAAAAATACGATAAAATGTATTTAAATATGGATAAATTATTTTTTTTATTTGCATTAATTATTTTTATGATTTTGACCCATGTTCCTTTACTCATATGCGTTAAAATTGTTAAATAACAAACGAAACCGTCAACGCCATCTATACGACAGTAGGCCAAAGCTAGTAGCGCCCTCTGATCGAGAATCAAATTTTCTTGATTTTCGAGGCACGTTTTTTCCTTAGACTGTATCCATCTATTACGGAGTTATATCTATCTTTGGTTTTACCTATGTTTTATTCTTTGGTTTTATGTTTTATAAATAAACACTGACTTTGATTTTGACAATTATTTAAAACCATTTTAAAACCACAGCGGTACAGCGCCTTGCAAATCCCTTACGTACCGCTAGATGGCTTCGAGCTTTTTTCTACTCGTCAACAGACAACTTCGTAGATTCTCTGTTTGACACTAGATGGCTCTGTAATCGATTTACTCACCGTAAGCGCCCTGCAACTGTACAGATCGACCGCCGTAGCCGCAAGGGCTATAACGAAGGCCGGTGTGAAGTCCTTATAAGCTCCAGATGTGAGGTCTATTAGGGCCCCGCCAAGTAGCGCTGTGAGGCCGTAACCGGCAGTACCCCAGGCGCGTTGAGCGCCGTATTTTGAGGCGCGTTCTGTGCCTGGGGGAAAAATATCGTCATTTTTAGGGTTCCGTACCCAAAGGGTAAAAACGGGACCCTATTATTTAGACTCCACTGTCTGTCTGTCAGGCTGTATCTCATGAACCGTGGGGCTTCCATACAAGAAACGTGATTTTTTGCGTAATGGTACGGAACCCTTCGTGCGCGAGTCCGACTCGCACTTGGCCGGTTTTATGTTTATTGACCGAGCGTTAGCGAAGTTCTCCGTGTCAGCTTGGGCAAAAATACTTTCGTATGTTTGGGTGTTCTCTTCTGCAAGTCGTATTTATCAACCGATTCTCGTGACATTTTGTGAGCAGTTTCAGTAGTTAGATAACATTTTTCTATTGTTTCGTATTTACATAGAGTAACTTATACTAGAGCGGTACTGTCATAGTAAATTTTGTAACCCCAGTAAATTCACTGCCATCTGTCGACACACTTTAAAACTAAAAATGAAGATTTATAAAAATACGATAGAATGTATTTAAATATAGATAAATGTTTTTTTTTATTTGCATTAATTATTTTTATGATTTTGACCCATGTTCTTTCACTGATATGCGTTAAAATTGTTAAATAACAAACGAAACCGTCAACGCCATCTATACGAATGTAGGCCAAAACTAGTAGCGCCCTCTGAACGAGAATCAAATTTTCTTGATTTTCGAGGCACGTTTTATCCTTATACTGTATCCATCTATTACGGAGTTATATCTATCTTTGGTATTTATAAAAATCGACCTTAGCATGAATCTTATTCAGAACAAAATAAGGTTTAACTTACCTAGCACATCGAAGCAAACGGCATCCCCAATGCAGTTGGCAACATTAAACGCCACAGTACCAACACACATTAATACCACGAACGCCCAGAAAACCGATGTCATATATAAATTATCTGTGGCATCCATAGACACTGAATTATCCAAGGTCCAATTCGAAGTAACATTAAGCTCTGTACCATTTAAGTCTTTATCCAAACATATAAGATTACAACCAGTCTTTGGCACGCATATCACCTCTCCCTCTCTCTCATCATTAAACTCCATATTAAAGAGCGAGCAAGACATATTCCCCACGTCATCCTCTACATAAACTGTATTAACATAAGTCGAATTTGTCACGTAAACGTCAAAAGTCTTATTATAACACGTCGATTGACAGCTGTATTTTTGCAATAGGAGTTCGTCTATGGAACTTTTGTCAACTTTTTTAAGATAGACAGTGTTGTTGAGCTTGTATACGTTTTTTGCTATCTGTGGCGGCGGGTCCGGCATGGGGAGGAACCAGAGACAACAGTATGAGCCAGTCATCGTCGCGATTAGTAGCATAAAGACTAGTTTTCTATGAGTCTGAAAAAGAGATGAAATATTAAAGACATTTTTTTCAATCGACATCTTTTATTGAAAGATCTATGGATGGTATAGAAAGGATCGCAATCTCTTATGGCAGAATTGTTGTAAAAGTGACCGCGTTAAGCTTTAAATAATAGTTCCTAATTTCTCCGGTGGCGCTAGTTAGGCTCTGGGACATGAGTATAACATGAACCATATAAGGCAACAAATAACCCGACCAAATTACGTAGGTTGTTTTTGGTAGTATTTCGGTGTATGGTGGCGCCGCCTAATTACTGTTTTTTGATGGACACTTTTCATACATAGAGATTTGGCTCCTTTATACAGTCTCCATGGAAAGATCCACGAAAATCCCTTAGGTATGTCTAGTCTAGTATGTATAGGATTACCTTGCCTCTCCCTTCATCTTCACATGTGCTCCCTAAGTCTACCCTAGGTCTATTTACACGATTACACGTATAAATAAAAATAGTATACATTATACGCGTTTTAAATTAAAGCCTGACCAGTAATATATTATCATTGTCAAGAGGGCGCTGTTCATTCTCATGTATAGGGTGACAGTTCAGTATAGTATGAAAAAATTAGTTCAAGTGAAACTCCGCAACATGGCGCGTGATCATATATTCCTGGTCAGGCTTTAACACCGCGTAAGGCGTGATTGTGGCGCCGCCCTAGCGGATGCGGGGTATATTAATAGTTATCTGACAGTTCGGATGAACAGCTATTAAATAGTATGAACTGTATGAAGAAGTTCTATGAACGTTCAAATTTTTACCACGCCGCGCCGTGCGTTGTCGTCGTTTGTATTTCGCTTGGAGTCAAACCAAACTAACTGCACATACTATCCAATGGTAAAGTACCACCATAAACGTCTAATTCCTATGAAAATATAATGGCAATTATACTTTGTCCTGTCAAAGTCAGCGATGAACGGACTCAATTTCGCTTCGGACTTCATATGCAGCCAATATTTTACTCACCGGCCAAAAGTCGACGACGTAACCGAAGAGCGGCTTTGCCGCGGCCCACAGCAGGGGCAGCACGGATGTCACCAGCCCCATGGCGCCGGGAGACACGCCAAGTTGACGCCCGAACACGTTCATTTGGGGCAGGAGTGGGCCCAGCGCTGGGGACAATAAAAAATATTGTTATTGTTTATTTTGTGTGAAATTAAACTTAATCTACGTATAGGTATTTAATTCAATTTATTTATTTTGCTTGAACATACACAGTTGTTATGGTTACATGTCATTGGGATGTTATAAGTACATATTGTAGCTATTAAGTGTAGGTACATGCATGTATGGTCTACCACAATATGGCATGCAAAATCTTAGACTAACTTTAAATAATATTCTAAATAATCTAATTACAATTAAATTGTCAAGTTATCATAATATTCATTCAGATTATGTGGACATCCGAGGGCATATTACGTCCTAGTCGTTGTAAGATTCAAACTTAAGGCGGTTCCTTGAGCCAGAAGGCGAAAAATCTCCTTATATGATCATGTTTTTCTAAGAGGCGTTGATATTCGTAGACGTGGAAAAAATATATTTAGTTCTTGACTATATTATCTTTAACAACATAGCTTCCGATACACGAATTATGACACTTCGCTCGATACAATTAATTCCCAAAGTAACCTCTAACTCGGACTTTTAATCCTACTTTACTCGGTTATTTATTATGTAATACTTATAAACAAAAAAAGAAAAAAAAACAATCTTAACATAAATAGTAATTTCATAGCTTTAGAATTGCGAAATTGTAAGGTAACGTTTTTAAAATAAATAAAAACCGACAAAATTCGATCAAAATTGACACTTGGCGCGTATGTTCTTTCCCGTTCTTTCTTGCGAAATGTGACAAAGACAGCGGCAAACCGATGAAACGGCCTTAAGTCATTGTGAATAGAGGTGACAGCAGGGAGTCATCTATTGGGCATTATCATGTCAATCACTGGGAGTCATACAACCAACCGCGTTCCGCGCATCGTGTTTCTATTGACGCTTGTTAACAATTTTGTCCAAAGCTCCATGTACTAATAATTTTCACTTTCATTTAAATATAAGTGGCGCCGATAGATAATTCCCTGATATCATAGGCATGAATCGCACAACATTTCTACACATGTACATAATACTGATAACATATGTATATACATAGGGTAATTCTTTCTTTCCTTATCACCCAAAGGCATCCTTCTAGACAAAGTAATCTAATTTATATTTATACACAGATAACACTATACAGCTTGTAAATGTATAATCTTAGTACAATAGTATTTTAAACGGTTTATATGTGTAAATATAGTGCTTGAACTGTTAATTACTTAGCTGTCTTCGTAACAAAAGATCGTATATATATGTATATATATATATTGGACTTATTGGAGTATTGTAGTGAGATAGAAAATTATTAAATGATCTTTGCAGAGGGCAATTTCATTACGATTGTACATCGTTTGTGTACGATGAGTATATAGTATATACCTAGATAGGTTGAATGGGAAAACAAAGTTATACCGATTCTGCGTCGATTAATTAGGAATCGAGCGGTAAAAGCTGATAACTAATATTATCTATTATATAATCGATTCTCGGCGTTCTGGGGATATCAGCTCGTATTAGAGCCACTAGTAATTAAAGGTCCCCGGCAAGCTCGGTTCTCCATACAAACGTAGTTCCGCTCTCATTTTAAAACGACTAGCTAGATTGCTCTGAAACTTTATACTTACAATAGGATAAGGTATATCTATGTCTGAAATTAGTTTATGTACATAGCTTCTGATACCATAGTTAAAAAAATCGGCCAAGTGCGAGTCGGACTCGCCCACCGAGGGTTCGGCAAGCTCGGCCGAATTTCACCTTCCACCTGTCACCAGGCTGTATCTCATGAACCGTGACAGCTGAAATTTTCACAGATGATGTATTTCTGTTGCCGCTATAATAAATGATAAAAAATAGAATAAAATAAATATTAAAGTGGGGCTCCCATACAACAAACGTGATTTTTTTGCCGTTTTTAGGGTTCCGTACCCAAAGGGTAAAAACGGGACCCTATTACTAAGACTCCACTGTCTGTCTGTCTGTCCGTCTGCATCTCATGAACCATGAAGCTAGACAGTTGAAACTTTCACAAATGATGTAGGTATTTATGTTGCCGCTACAACAACAAATACTAAAAACAGAATAAATTAAATATTTAAGTGTGGCTCCCATACAACAAACGTGATATTTTGCCGTTTTTGCGTAATGGTACGGAACCCTTAGTGCGCGAGTCCGACTCGCACTTGTCCAGTTTTTAGCATAAATTTAGACTTTCTAGTATTTTATTATTACATCGTAACAGAGATAAAACAACCTAGTGATAATGAATAACAAATGTAGCTGGGCTAAGATTCATATCGCTATCTTCATCCAATTTACCTACTTTATGTATGTAGTTAAACAATCCGTTTTTACTACTATTTGCACGCTTTAAATGTATCCATTCAGATGTACTAATTGTACAAATATAACACCCACTTTCTAGAAAGCCATATGCCATCTATTGCTTTCACTTTCTATTGCACACTTTTATTTAGTTTCAATGTACAAGATGTGGGAACAAATCAAATTATTTTATTAAATATTTTGATTTGTGTTTTTTTAAGTAGTCACACTACTATATATAAATTAAAAACTGTAATAGATGCCATATATTAAAGAAAAAGTGACGAAGTGCGAGTCGGACTCGCGCACGAAGGGTTCCGTACCATTACGGAAAAAACAGCAAAAAAATCACGTTTGTTGTATGGGAGCCCCATTTAAATATTTATATTATTATGTTTTTAGTATTTGTTGTTATAGCGGCAACAGAAATACATCATCTGTGAAAATTTCAACTGTCTAGCTATCACGGTTCATGAGATACAGCCTGGTGACAGACAGACAGACAGACGGACAGCGGAGTCTTAGTAATAGGGTCCCGTTTTTACCCTTTGGGTACACCCCTAAAAATAAATAAAAACCCTAAAAATAAATAAAAATGTCTGGAGCACGATCCGCCATGTTCCGTGGATCATTCGAAAGTCCCACCGGCCCTTTCGCCTGTCGTTTCGAGTCCGGCCTGAGGTCGGTCTGAGGGCCTACCGCGAACACAGAAGTTCGCAAATTGCGGGTTTCTTCATCCGTCACTCTATTTACGCCTGAATTGGAGTAAACGAGAAAGATGCCCACGATTAGCGTACTTTCGGTAGGCCCTAATTTCATTTTTTTTTTTTTCAATATTCCAACTAACACATTGAAACTAAAAACTGTAATAGATGTCATATATTAAAGAAAAAGTGACGAAGCCCTCCAGTGGTGAAGGCTGGATCCGGCATGTTCCGTGGATCATTCGAAAGTCCCACCGGCCCTTTCGCCTGTCGTTTCGAGTCCGGCCTGAGGTCGGTCTGAGGGCCTACCGCGAACACAGAAGTTCGCAAATTGCGGGTTTCTTCATCCGTCACTCTATTTACGCCTGAATTGGAGTAAACGAGAAAGATGCCCACGATTAGCGTACTTTCGGTAGGCCCTAATTTCATTTTTTTTTTTTTCAATATTCCAACTAACACATTGAAACTAAAAACTGTAATAGATGTCATATATTAAAGAAAAAGTGACGAAGCCCTCCAGTGGTGAAGGCTGGATCCGGCCTTCACCACTGGAGGGCTTCGTCACTTTTTCTTTAATATATGACATCTATTACAGTTTTTAGTTTCAATGTGTTAGTTGGAATATTGAAAAAAAAAAATGAAATTAGGGCCTACCGAAAGTACGCTAATCGTGGGCATCTTTCTCGTTTACTCCAATTCAGGCGTAAATAGAGTGACGGATGAAGAAACCCGCAATTTGCGAACTTCTGTGTTCGCGGTAGGCCCTCAGACCGACCTCAGGCCGGACTCGAAACGACAGGCGAAAGGGCCGGTGGGACTTTCGAATGATCCACGGAACATGGCGGATCGTGCTCCAGACATTTTTATTTATTTTTAGGGTTTTTATTTATTTTTAGGGGTGTACCCAAAGGGTAAAAACGGGACCCTATTACTAAGACTCCGCTGTCCGTCTGTCTGTCTGTCTGTCACCAGGCTGTATCTCATGAACCGTGATAGCTAGACAGTTGAAATTTTCACAGATGATGTATTTCTGTTGCCGCTATAACAACAAATACTAAAAACATAATAATATAAATATTTAAATGGGGCTCCCATACAACAAACGTGATTTTTTTGCTGTTTTTTCCGTAATGGTACGGAACCCTTCGTGCGCGAGTCCGACTCGCACTTGGCCGGTTTTTTTGCATTCTGCTCTGCTGTTTAAAGTATAATTTTGATAGGATATTATGCAGTGAATGGCAAGCGCAATTGGCGCAGTTAACGAAGAATTCTTCTGGAAATGCGAATAACTAATTCTTTGGACATCATTCGGCGGTTCGTGGTCTCGGCCGCCATTTATTCTATGTACTGCTGCTCTTGCTATCCTCCAGTGCATCGTGAAGGCCTCGACGAATGACTGAATATCAACGACTTACTGTTATATATATATACAGCCCTGGTAGCAGAGAAGCCATTATTACAAATTAAAAAAAAACTGCCAAGTGCGAGTCGGACTCGCGCACGAAGGGTTCCGTACCATTAAGCAAAAAACGGCAAAAATCACGTTTGTTGTATGGGAGCCCCACTTAAATATTTATTTTATTCTGTTTTTAGTATTTGTTGTTATAGCGGCAACAGAAATACATCATGTGAAAATTTCAACTAGCTATCACGGTTCATGAGATACAGCCTGGTGACAGACGGACAGACAGGCAGACAGACAGCGGAGTGTTAGTAATAGGGTCCCGTTTTTACCCGTTGGGTACAGAACCCTAAAAAAGGCCCGGTGAGCGTTGGTTGAACCCCATCGGCCCACAAGCAAGTGCCCGGCGACCTTGTGGATCTAATAACCGCTTAACCCTACCCCGGTCTAATGACCTACGCTCTACCTATAATTCACGGCCAAGGTCCCCCAGCGCGATATCCTGCCCGTGATGTGATCAACCACTTTCTAGCGTGAACGGGAACGTCATGTCACAATTTTAACTGACTGCAAGGTAGGGTTGAGATTAAGCACTGGTGGCCTAGCGGTAAGAGCGTGCGACTTTCAGTCTGGAGGTCGCGGGTTCAAACCCCAGCTCGTACCAATGAGTTTTTCGGAACTTAATGTACGAAATATCATTTGATATTTACCAGTCGCTTTTCGGTGAAGGAAAACATCGTGAGGAAACCGGACTAATCCCAATAAGGCCCAGTTTACCCTCTGGGTTAGAAGGTCAGATGGCAGTTGCTTTCATAAAAAGTTGTGCCTACGCCAATTCTTGCGAATGGGATTAGCTGCCAAGCGGACCCAGGCTAAAAACATTAAACTTCAACGGGTAGTTGCAATTTCCGTGTCTACCCCGAACATTTTTATAAATTAATTTCGGGTAGTTTAGTGTTGTTAGGGTTCCATAGCAAAATGGCAAAAAACCGTAGCCAAATGGAAAAAAACGGAACCCTTATAGATTCGTCATGTCTGTCTGTCCGTCCTTATGTCACAGCCACTTTTTTACTTAGATATCTGTTGACATTTCGCTGAGACGTCAGTCTTTCCGTGACCACAGCTGGTGCAACCCAGCTGAAACGTCGGAATTTAAGGTAAAAACAATGAAATTAAAGCGCGGTAGACCCGTTCGTATAATTAAATATGGACAAATACCCATGAGCCGTGACAAATAGCCGGGACAACGCAAGGAAGGTGATGATACTGATGATGACGGCTAGGGTTGAGATCTGAGAACAAAAGACGACAAGGGGAAGAGGGGAGAGAAGAGATGGTCTTATGGAACATGGAACTTTCAGTAAGTAAGTAAGTATTTATTTCATTTATTTGCAAATAATAAGTAGGTCTTGGTCTAACTCTCTCCTTTTTTGTTCGAGCAAACATACAATCTTGTGACGTTGGTAAATAAAGGAAATGGAAATACATTAACGATAACGAAACTACAACCACGCAGCTATAAGGGCCGATACAGACGGATTATTAACAATGCTCCGATATAAATACAATGCCGCGCGAAGCTGTGCGGCGTAAGCGCCATCGACAATAAGTTCCCTTCCGCAAAATAGGCGCATTATATGACGTCGAGTTGCGGAAACCAAGCCCGCGAAAACCTAAGTTCCCTTTTCATAGAAAATGCCCCAATTGATGAAGCTATTAACTGATAAAAGCTATTACAGTGTAAAAGATTTCCTCTCTAAAGATATACAGCCAGATTTGGAGTCGCTTTATGATTTTTCCATGCTAAATAGTAGAACCTGTATAGTACAAATAACAGAATAAGCAAACAATTATCACTTACCACCTAAGAGACACTTGTACCTAGCTAATTTGGCAGCGATCTTGATAGCCCTGGCTGTTCAAGTTATTTAAACATCACAATTTCATAGACTTTTGACGTTTCAAATACAAATACAAAAATACTATAACTTTTGTTCAACAATTAATAAAAATATCAAACGGTAGAGTAGGTACACAACCACTGTAACACCAAACACTGTAGGTTAAGAAAAACTGGTTTGATTAGATTAAAATTTGCTGTTTTAGCCGGCGACCGCAAAAGTGCAAAAATCCCATTAAAGCTTGGCCTTGCTAACTTAAAGAATTCATTGACACAGATACATAATAAATACAGTACACAACTGTTGAATGCAAAATTAAAACCATTGTTATAGAAGATGGTGAACAATTGCTGCTTAAATAATTACTTCATTAAAAACATTGTATGATACGAAAAATTATGTGTTATCAATGTAGGATAGACTTAAATGGATATTAGAGTTTTGAATGATTCACGGTTAGTTTCACTAGACTTATATTGACCGGGATATACACAAAAACAAATAATACAAAAGGTAATCACGGTCTATATCCCGGTCAATATAAGTCTAGTTAAATGGATATATTTTTAGTTCTTTGTCAAAATATTTTCTTGTTAGATTTGGATAAAATTTTGCTTGCTTGAAGAGCTCATTATGAACGGAAAAAATACGAAATCACGACTTGTCTCGAAAAAAGTGTATGTTATTTTCTGTATGTTGCGGTTATATTGTACAGAATAGGGAACTCTGTTTGTCCACCAAATTTTATCGAAACTTTACGAAAAAAAATCGATAGATACTAATAATACTAATGTCCAGATTTTAAAGAAATTCTAAATTTTATACTAGAAGTAAATAGACCAAAAAAGATATTTTGAGGGGCAAATATGACACCCCTGCTGGAGTTTCAGGCATCTATAGGCTATGGTAACTGCTTATGATTAGGCAAGATGTTTTTTTATTTTATGAAATAGGAGGCAAACGAGCAGACGGATCACCTGATGTATGCTTGTTTGGCACCAATATGGTGTAAAAGAAATAGCCCTGCACCCTGCACTTATGTTATATTTTAAAGTTTTGTGAAACCATATCTTTACTGGGCTATAATAAATTAGTGTTAATGCAATAAACAGGTTTTAAAGTGAAATCGATATAAAAAGTATCACAAAAACTAGATAACAAGTTATGGAGATTACTTGATTTAATTTCGATTAGATGCAAGTTAAGATAACGTAATTAGGGTTCTCCTAATGACAATTTGATAACTTAAGTTTTTAGGCTTTCAATACATATCAATAATAAAAAATAAACGATTATACTCACCAGCAAAGAAGAAGAAGAAATGCGCCTTTATTGGCACTAAACTCTTGTCCACTTTAAGCTTCATTTTAAAATTTAAAAATGAAAGTGCTACTTTAATCACGACTCTATCATAAAAGAAATTCAGCAAACACTGAGTGTGTCCGCAGAATATTCACACGGAACAATGCGAGAACAAATACGCGATATACAAAGGTCATTATCCTCTCATTTTTATTCAAATATCAACAGCGAAACGATTGTTTACAACTTTAACTTTACACCAAACAGCCTTTGCTTATATACAAATGAGTTCGATTCGACTTCGCAAGGCAAGGCTGACACTGACACTGACAGTGACGTATTGTTGTGACGTTGCACGCGGTATTGCTAGAATAGGAAGCAGAATTCCACTGAATATTCAAGGGCAATAAGTCTAAGCCATAGAGGTAGGATCTTATAGAAGCGGCCTACCGCGTGCGCCCGTGAGGGACAGAACATACGCAAATTACGCAATGCGACAATATGATTGGTCGAGTAGATTCGTAGCCCACCATAAAGCATACAAATTTACGGAGGGGAATAAAAAAACGTGAGACTGTAACAAGGACAAAATAACGCTTTCTCTGCTGCTCCTACTGAAAGATACATAAGACTATCCCGTTCTGACAGTTCCCCCCATCACACATGTGACACATGTCTAATCCAGTTTAATACTAGATTCATGGTCTAAGCTTACTCTGAGAGATACCAAATGCCATATTTTCAAATTAATTTTACGCATAATGGAAGTTATTCGTGGAAATATTACCACTTCCATGCCCTATCACTGCAAAGTCTGTGCAGAATTAACATGGTCCGACTTTATTATAGTGATCGTCTATAATCTGTTTTATAGTCCAGTGTCATAACTATTTGTATAAATACAATAAAATAAATTAAATAAATTGAGAGAGAATTTTAAACTAACATTTTTTGTGATACGATTATCTCCAATTTCTAGATAAAAATAAAATGATGGCAACATTATCAAAGTTTTTTTTTTATTATTGTTGGTAAAATAGTTTTCTGAGTTCCAATATTTTTGCCAACGCGCAAGGGTTCCTAACAGAATTCCAGTTATGGACTTATGGAACCCCGGATAGCGTATCCGAACTGAAAAATTGCATAGAGGCTGTTGTACTTAATTTGCTATTTAATAAATTCCCCAAAATAATATAATCTTGAACAATTCTTAAATGTGTAAATTAAATTTACATTTCTTCTTTGTAATGTTTAATGTCATTTTATTTTGTTTTAATGTTTTATTAATTATTGTCGTATTTAGCGGTTCATTTTAGCACATGTGTTGTTTTCTGGAAAACAGATAAAATAACGCTTATTTAAAGATTACTTGAAACTTAAATACATAAATTTTAATGCGTTATTAATTTATTTAAAAGATCCATAGCTCTTTCAGTCCAACACGTCAGCAAACCTGCAGTGACACAAGTTTATAGAAATTAGTTCAAATAGCATCAGTCATAACTTGTCAGTAGTTAGTGCTTGTGCTTGACGTCATGCGAGCGATGACCATTGTAACCGAGCAATTGTGATTTAGTTATTAGTGGTGATTTTATTAGACTATTTGATGTTTTCAGTGATATAGTAAAAATGGAGACTGAAAGGATGATAGAAGATACAACGCCGCCTCAGGTATGGCCGCAATTATTATTTAGAGCAATCCCATTCTGTCATGGCTGATCCGCCATCTTTGGCAGCACTCAGTTTGATTTCGATTATTTTGTGTTTTGAGGGCAACCTAATATGAGTTAACTTTTACTAGTAATATGCATCTTTTACACGTGTTTTATGACCTCCCTTACATACTTTACCGTTTTAGAATGGAGTATTTTATAGTTAAACTAATAAAATAACTTTTCCTGCATTGCGGACGTTTCCAAGAATCATACTTTTTTATTCATCACTTACATTCATCTTTATTTTCTTGCCATCAAAAGTTTTTTTCACATCCTCTTAACTTAGTTGAAATCGGAATTAGTATGAGTCATTCAAATTAGTCGTAAGAACGAGTCCTAGCGTCAAACTTTTACCATCGTTAGATACCGTTAGATTTTGCTGAAAACCCTTTTTAAATAGTCACCAATCCCTGTAAAACCGTGTAGTCTACTATTTTCATACAGTGGTCTCCTGTTCTAAGCTAGTTTTGCATGCTTTGTAGCTTTGTTACAATGAAAAAATATGGTGTTCCACTTTCGTGTGATTTCGCAATTAAGTAACTGATGTTCAGGAGATTGCCATGACATAACGAGGTTCCGCTTGACTGTCTTTTACATATTACATGCAGCCGTTATGAACACTGATTACTTATCTGTTTACACTGGAATGCCATAGTTACATGCTAGACTTGCTTGTACCTCATAAATTGTGACGTTTTCAACCAAAGGGTACCACATTGTCGCTTGCCGATAAGGTTGATTTCAAATTGAAGCTATATGGAAATGGCGCCTTATAGACAACCTACAATAAGTACCCTTTTGGATGAAAATGGCACAATTAGTTGTCTTGGTTCAGATATTAAGTATAATTACCAATAGAGTTGGACCAAGCTAACTCTGCATGGTATTTGCAATGACAAAGTGTGATATTGTCATCATAAATGACAAATTTCTATGATAATTTGATGTTTATGGTGATACCTCCTCCCTTTGTTCTTGTCAAGTGGTGCAAAGTTAGCGTGGACAGACTCTAATAATACTAGACTGCATCTATTGTGGAATTATTGATAATAACTGGTTGTTTTTACCCCTAATCTATATAGCAATTAGATTTAAAAAAAAACTTGTCTTACTGCTGGGAAAAGACCTCCCCTCTCCCTATATTGGGATTGATTTAATATTAGGTATTAGTTTACCAAGAAATCTATTTCCTCCTACTCCACTCCTACATCGTCAGGTGACAACCAAAACTCACTAATTACAAAAATCAACTTTATTTTGGTACTAATATGGTTCACTATGGCTATGAATATAATATGGTGGTAATTATATGGCTATGAATGTAATATGGTGGTAATTAATGAGTTTTGGTTGTCACTTCTACAAAATTCTCATTTCAGATCAATTAAACTCTTGTAACTAAAGGGGCTCACTGACTATCAGTCCGCCGGATGATATTGGCCAGTTAGAACAAAAATTTGACAGTTCCGAACAACTGACAGGCCCCTTTAAGGTCTAAAGCTTCTTCCATAATACTAAACTTTATGTATAGGTACACAGACAGTATACATTATACAACCACTAACCATTGTTTCAAAATGTATCAACAAGAGACATACTTCATCATTACACTACAATTACTTTTGTTTGAACAAAAAAAAGAGACACATTGGGGTTGGCCAGTCGAAATAATTAGCAGATGGCGCCAGCATAGCTTGCCCTGTCAATCCCTAGAATTGTGTCAAATTTTTGTTTTTTTTAATGCCCTGGATGCCAGCCCTTTAAGCCAAATCTCATAGAAAAAGGGGCAAGCTATGATGGCGCCATCTCTGCAAACCCTTGACAGTTGCCAACCCCATTGTACTGTTTTTAAGCAAAAGGGTACAGTCAGTATTAAAAGTAACAGATCAGACTGTACCAAAATAATCAATACTAATATTATAAATGCGAAAGTCTGTCTGTCTGTGTGTTACCTCTTCACGCTTAAACTGCTAAACAAATTCAGTTAAAATTCGACATAGAGATAGTTTGAGTCCCGGGGAAGGACATGGGAATTGAAATAGGATACTTTTTATCCCAGAACTCACCGTACAAGGGGGTGGAAATTTGTATGGGGAATCAATAACCGCTGAACCAATTTAGATGAAACTTGGTATGGCGATAGTTTAAGCTGTGGGGAAGGATATAGAATAATGTTTATCCCCGAAATCATCCCTTAAGGGTTTAAAAAATGGGGTGGAAATTTATAGAGTGGACCAATTTGGGGGTGAAAAAAAGGATGGATTTAAAAGATTTGTTTAAAAATTAAGGTACCCAAATTACTAATTTCACGTAGACGAAGTCGTGGGCAAAAGCTAGTAGTCATAATACTCACAAGTGGCATAACTAATAATTAAAACTTATAATGGCTTATGTATATTATGAGTCAGTGACATGATTTGTTAATTGAAAGAGATAAAACTGATAGATGATGATGATGATGATGATGATGATGATGGTATCCTGTTATCCCTCATTAGTAACATAGGGCTCTCAGAAGGGTTTTTCATTTTCCCAATCCTATGGTTTAGGTTTTAACCCTTAAATCGACAGAAAACAGAAGGTCGTGAGTTGAGGTGGTTCATTGTTTTATCCCTTTATAGGTAATTCAACCCAATAAAACAATGAAACAATTCAAATTCTTCTGTTTTAAAATATCTCACCCATCCCTAGGTACTGTACACCTTAGTCACTTTCTTTTCTTTCTTGCGACATCTATTTCAGTTATATTTAGTCCATAGTGGCCATCAATAACTAGATTTTACAAGCTTTTATTTAACTTGACTGAAACCTCACATACATATGCAATATTATATTATAAATAAATAAACGATAATTGTTATTTACGATACAAGTGCGGAAAAGAGGAAATTCGAAACGAGTGGCGATAAATTAAAACACGACCGCAGGGAGTGTTTTAAATCGACACGAGTTGCGAATTACTTATTCGCACGTGTATCGTACAACGTTTTACAGTACATATGGCCCTTTAAACTTTAGACATATGCACGAAAAGTGTTATTTTACACTCTAGTGCGAGAAAGTAGCACCATATGTACTGTAAATGATATTATGGTACCATCAAGCTGATCTAAAGCTGGACATAGGAGGTGGCCATAGGAACTCTGTGATAAAAACAACGTAAGCTAAATGTATTTGGGATTGATAAAATTGTCTCTGAATATTATTTGCCTGTTGAAGAAAAAGTACAGTCACTGATAAAAGTTTGTACTTATCAAAAATGAAATTTTGTAAAAAAAAAAACTTTTCCTTCACCAGGTGACATCTTTAACGTCGCTGGACACAGGCGTGCGGCCTGCCCCGAGCAGCCCCGCATACACTGCGGAGCGCGACACATGTATCAACTTGTTTGCGAGATGGAACGAAACAGATCAGGTATGTCTTCTTCCTGGCTGTATATGTCCCATATCATTTGGGGTCAGCCCTCCTTGTACGTTTACGCCACAATGTACGGTTTTGTGTTGTCTCCGTATCAACCTCCACCAATTTCAGGCAGGGACCGGACAACCCTTTCCGCGATAAAACCCTTTCAATGGGCGACACTTAAACACGGCTAACACATTGAAAGACTTTCCCTTTCGAACTGCAAGCCCATTCATACCCTTACCTTTGACTAACCCTTACCGAAAAGCTAACCAAAAATAAGGCTAGCTCTTAATAAGGGTTACCCTTATCTTTAAGCGCTTTTTATAAAGGTTTCCCTTTGCGTGAAAGAGACAGGATTAGTATATATCTACGGTAGTGTATGAAAAGGAAAGAAAATACGTGCCTAGTCAAAGAACGCCGCCGTCGCCGCCGACGATCGCTCGGATTCGAAGTAATGTGTGCTTTATGAACAAGGTAGATGACTTAAATTTACACGCTTATATGCTAAAAGGGAAGCCCTTTTTATGGCTAACCCTTATAAGCAATATGCAAGGTGTTGGTGAGCGGATGATAAGGGTTTTGTAAGGGTATTTGGGCTACCGATTACTCAAATGTGGTAGCTTTATATAAGGGTTTTTAAAAGCAAAACAAAGGGTTTCGTCTGGCAAAGGGTATGGTGAGTTAAGCCTTATGCAATACCCTTATAAAACCCCGATAAGGGATAGCGGGCCGGTCCCTGATTTCAGGTCCTTTTTAATGGTTTGACTCCAAGTCGCGGGGGGTCGGCCTGAACCTCTTTTCTCTGAATGGTCAATACTTTTCACGTCATGTGGTCTTCATTTCTTCTCATGACATGCCCCATACCATCTCAGGCGGTTTTCGCGGAGTTTGTCTTTAAGTCGCTAACTTTGAAGGTTCCTCTTATGTATTTGACTTTGGAGACCCTTATTGTAATGTATCTTTTGCAGGTGGAGTTTGTAGAGCAGCTCCTGGCACGCATGTGCCATTACCAGCATGGACACATCAACGCGTACCTCAAGCCCATGCTGCAGAGGGATTTTATCAGCATGCTGCCCAGTAAGTGCTTAAATATAAATAAAATCACCGTAATGTCGGCTGTACACTCGAAGGCAAAAATATCGATCCAGACAAATGGCTCAAAAATATGTGAACACGACTTTATTGTCTAAGGTGTACACATATTTTTGAAACTTTGGGAATGTGTATATATTTATGCCCTTGACTGTACACTCTCGCCGAGAGTCGGCACCGGTCCGACCCAATCGGAAAACGGCAAAACGAGAAGGGCAGTATGTGCAGTGTACAAACTCGTTCTCGGCCTGTCTCGAAGTCTCTCGACGAGTGTGTACAGCACATTTTGTCGTTCAAGAAACGTACGTACAGTTAGCTAACGAGATTGTTGCCCCCCCCCCCCCCCCTTACAAACTTCTAGAGGGAAAAGATGATCACTGATCAGCCATCTCTGCAGCTATCTGGACTTTTATAGACTCCATACAAAAAATATGTATTATGTTGTCTACAACGGCCGAGAGAGGGTGAAGGTGATATTGAATTGCGGAGATTTTTAGGGTTCCGTACTCAGAGGGTAAAAACGGGACCCTATTACTAAGACTCCGCTGTCTGTCTGTCTGTCCGTCTGTCTGTCACAGATGATGTATTTCTGTTGCCGTTATAACAACAAATACTAAAAACAGAATAAAATTAATATTTAAGTGGGGCTCCCATATAAGAAACGTGACTTTTTTGCCGTTTTTTACGTAATGGTACGGAATCCTTCGTGCGCGAGTCCGACTCGCACTTGGCCGGTTTTTTTTATTACATGCAATAAGGGCTATTACAGTTCCAAGTATGTAGTTATAACCGTTTTATGGCGGTTCCTTGAGCCAGAAGGCGAAAAATCTCCTTATATGATCATGTTTTTCTAAGAGGCGTTGATATTCGTAGACGTGGAAAAAATATATTTAGTTCTTGACTATATTATCTTTAACAACATAGCTTCCGATACACGAATTATGACACTTCGCTCGATACAATTAATTCCCAAAGTAACCTCTAACTCGGACTTTTAATCCTACTTTACTCGGTTATTTATTATGTAATACTTATAAACAAAAAAAGAAGAAAAAACAATCTTAACATAAATAGTAATTTCATAGCTTTAGAATTGCGAAATTGTAAGGTAACGTTTTTAAAATAAATAAAAACCGACAAAATTCGATCAAAATTGACACTTGGCGCGTATGTTCTTTCCCGTTCTTTCTTGCGAAATGTGACAAAGACAGCGGCAAACCGATGGAACGGCCTTAAGTATTATTCAACACTTACTCATATGTCCTTAAAACTTTTCTTTATTATATTACTAGCTTTTGCCCGCGACTTCGTCTGCGTAGAATTAGGTATTTTGGGTAGCTTCTTTTTTTTATCCAATCTGCTTTTTAGGGTTCATCCATTAATTACGTCACACGAATTTCGAGGTTTTTTTTAACCCTCCCCCCCTCCTTGTCACACTTGGTCACATTTGGCAAACCCCTCCCCCCCTGGTGTGACGTCACATTTTTTAAATGAAATCGGCAAATCGAATTAAGTATTATTAAATATATTAATAACGGGTCACTCACTTATTTTAAGTCGAGAACGCTCGACATGTTTCACTCCGTACCGAGGAGCGTCATCAGGAGCTTGCGTCGACGGTGACGGACCGGCGCAGACTCGCGGCGCGGTTATTAATATATTTAATATGTCTGTGTCTCACGGAAGTTTTGTCGAATTAAGTATTATTAATATTTTATCAAAATATTTTTGACAAAAGAAATATTATTAATTTTATGACCCAAAAAAAAACTAATTAGGAAAGAAAATTAAACGATTAAAAACGATTATCATTCCAAAAACTTGTTATTTAACTGTACAGCAAATAAAATATTTAAAATAAGAATGTGACGTCACAAAGTTTGTGCCTCCCCCTCCCCTTTATCACAACATGTCACATTTTCTTGACCCCCTCCCCTCCCTAAACGTGTGATGTAATTAATGGATGACACCTTATTGATTCCCTATACCAACTTCCTTATATCCTTATTTGAGAGACAATTCTAAGTTCTAACGCCTTGATAAAATGTAAAGGCAATGATTCAATTTGAGCATAATACTTACATCATTGTCAGGCGAGGCATCAATTATCTCACTTTCGGGGTGGAAGTGAGATAATTTTCATCCTCTAAAGGGATGATTTCCGGGATAAAAACTATCCTATGTCCTTCTCTGGGACTCAAAATATCTCTATACCAAATTTCAACTAAATCGGTTCAGCGGTTTATCGGTTCGTGAAGAGGTAACACTAAGACAGACAGACACACTTTCGCATTTATATTAGTATGGATTGTATCTTAAACATGTACCTAGATCCGTTGAACATTTGTGCCATTTTCAATCAAAAGGGTACTTATTGTCGCTTGTCAGTAAGGCGCTATTTCCATATAGCTTCAATTAGAAATCAACCTTACCAACAAGCGACAATGTGGTACCTTTTAGTTGAATACGTCACATTTGTCTCCATATCTCATTTCCCTACCAGATCGTTCACAATACGAAAACGATCCCCAGATAGCATTGAATCGCAAATCGCGGTTACCGTTATTTGAAATTTAAATATAGACTGTCGTAGTGTCGTAAACAAATTGATATTCCATGTGTTTAAAGTAGATAAAATGTGCCATTTTCAATCAAAAGGGACTTATTGTCGGTTGTCAATAAGGCGCTTTTTCCATACAGCTTCAATTTGAAATCAACCTTATTGACTAGCGACAATGTGGTACCTTTTGGTTGAAAATGTCACAAATGTCTTGCTGAATGTTTCTATATTCTGGATTTTACTAGATTTTTCAACACAAGGTTGTGTTAAGCAGTTGTTGGAATTTATTAAAGCAATTGCTTTTAGATTTCATATGGGTTCATCCATTAATTACGTCAGACGAATTTCGAGGTTTCTTGACCCCTCCCCCCCTCCTTGTCACACTTGGTCACATTTGGCAAACCCCTCTGGTGTGACGTCACAGTTTTCAACGAAATCGGCAAATCGAATTAAGTATTATAAATATTTTATCACAATATTTTTAACAAAAGAAATATTAGTAATTTTATAACTCAAAACAGATTAGGAAAGAAAATTAAACGATTCAAAACGATTATCGTGCCAAAAACTTGTTCTTTAACTGTACAGCGAATAAAATAATTTAAATGTTAATGTGACGTCACAAAATTTGTGATTCCCCCCTCCCCCTTGTCACAACATGTCACATTTTCTTAAAACTAACTTAACTATATTAAAAAAAATTAAAAACCCCCAAAATTCCTTACAATTTACATAATTTTGGAAAACAACAATAAATGAGTTTTAATTCGATTTGATTCCTTACCAAGCCATCGTCGCCGCGCGTGCGTTGTTGCCTTCGTGCGAGGCATATCTTTACAGACAGGGCAGTGGGGTCCCTTTGTTTGACATAATTATTGAAAGTCATAATGTAATGATTGTCATATTATCATTAGTCATAATTCTGAAACCGTTAACTTTTCAGGATTTTCCTCGGGTTATCCGATAGATGGTTAGGTTAGGTTTTGTTTTATGGCAATCCTGAAAAGTTACGCGTTTCTGAGAAAAAGCAAATTATGACTAATGATAATATGACAATCATTACATTATGACTTTCAATAATTATGTCAAACAATAGAGACCCTCGAGCAGTTTAGCGCGGCAATTTCCTCGCGAGGCGGTTAGGTCTGTATGCATCTACCCGCCTACTGACGTAAATTAGTTATTACATTCTCAAACTAGGGACCCAATCGCCGCCCTAGGGTTACACAAAACTTTAACAAATTATACACCTAAACCTTCCTCAAGAATTGAATTGATAGGTGAAAACCGCATGAAAATCCGTTCAGTAGTTTTTTATTTATTTATCGCAAACATACAGACAGACGCGGGACTTTGTTTTATAAGGTGTAGTGAAAATTAACCAATATTTTTTTGTTCACAGAGAAAGGCCTCGACCACGTCGCCGAGAACATCCTCTCGTACCTCGACGCCAGCTCCCTCTGCGCAGCCGAGCTGGTCTGCCGCGAGTGGCAGCGGGTCATATCAGAAGGCATGCTGTGGAAGAAACTGGTGGAACGGAAGGTCCGGACTGATTCGCTGTGGAGGGGCCTCGCTGAGAGGAGAGGATGGTGAGTGTCTGTTACTCTTTACCTTGACAGTTCGCTGAGCTGGTCTGAGAGTTCATAGCGGGTCATATCAGAATGCATGCTGTGGAAGAAGCTGGTGGAACGGAGGGTCCGGACTTATTTGTTGTGGAGGGGCCTCGCTGAGAGAGGATGGTGAGTTCTCTTATGATATATGCGCTGCTGCTACTTCCAAGGTTTTATTCTGCACCTAAAAACTGTAGAACTAGTGCCTGCGCTAATTCTGGTCATAAGTAGCCGATGTGTATCGTCGCATAGTACCCATCGTACAAGATTTGTTGACTTTGGGTATAGTTCAATCTGTGTAAGATTGTTCCCAAATCGTATGTATTTGTAATGATTAAGAATATTAATTTGACTCATTTATTTCAGGATCCAGTATTTATTTAAGCCAAAGCCGGGCTGCCAGCACCCGTCACACTCGTTCTACAGACAGCTCTTCCCCAAGATCATACAGGACATACGCTCCATAGAGGACAACTGGAGAATGGGCCGGCATAACTTACAGGTACCATTCACACTTAACTGACAATTCATAGACATTGCAGAGTCATAAGTATAAAATGCAAATTGCATTACAATAATCTAGTATCATTGAGCTAATCTGATGAAGGAGCCAGAAGGTGGATTAGTGAAACCCTTTGGTTGCTAGTAGACCTCTCGAAATTAGGTGCATATCATTCTGTTTGGCGTAATCATTTCTTTGGGGGTGAAACTACATTAAATAAATGTGTTTTTAAAAATGAAATTTTAGGCAGATGGCAGACTGACTTATTGTTTTTGTTTTCAGAGGATAAATTGCAGATCCGAAAACTCAAAAGGCGTGTACTGTTTACAATACGACGACAACAAAATAGTGTCCGGACTGAGGGACAACACGATCAAAATATGGGACAGGAAAACATTACAGTGCGTTAAGGTGAGATCAAGTTATTAAATAATATTTAATATCATCTACAACATCAACAATCTTCGCGGCGTTGTATTTATTTACAAGACTGATTTTAAGAAGAGTAATTAACTATTTTTTTGTTTGTTCAGGAACTCCAAGGCCACACGGGCTCCGTCCTCTGTCTGCAGTACGACTCGCGAGCCATCATATCGGGCTCCTCGGACAGCACCGTGCGCGTGTGGGACGTCAACACCGGCGCCATGCTCAACACGCTCATACACCACTGCGAGGCCGTCCTTCATCTACGCTTCTGCAACGGCATGATGGTCACCTGCAGCAAGGTAGGGTCGCCATGACAACACCCTCGTACACACCACTGCGTTTTGCCACATATTTTGATGACTTGTTCCTCCAGAGTCGTCCATCAGATCAGATACGAGATACGACCGATTCTTGAAATTTTTGGCATGAGAGTATAGGACATTAATGGAATTTGTTTGTTCCAGGACCGCTCAATAGCAGTATGGGACATGACGTCGACAACGGAAATAATGCTCCGCCGCGTGCTGGTCGGACACCGCGCCGCCGTCAACGTGGTCGACTTCGACGAGAAATACATCGTCAGTGCTAGTGGAGACAGGACCATCAAGGTACTGGGATAATGGACCTTATGTCTAGGCGATAGGGTTCAATAGTGCTCCGCCGCGTGCTGGTTGGATACCGCGCCGCCGTCAACGCGGTCGACTTCCACGTATGCTCATGAATACTTTCTTCTTCTTCTTCAGTCGGTCCTTCAATGCTGAGGATTGTGACATCATGTCCTTCTGTTGAAGACCAGGTTCCTCAATAGGCTTCGCCAAGCGCATGGCCTCCTGCAGTTTTAATTGCATAGGTGCATTGATTTGAGCACACCATCTAGTACTACATTCGATAATACTTTACTAACATTGATTTTTCTTTGCCAGGTCTGGAACACATCATCGTGCGAATTCGTCCGCACGCTAAACGGCCACAAGCGCGGCATTGCGTGCCTCCAGTACCGCGACCGGCTTGTCGTGTCAGGCTCCTCGGACAATACCATCCGGCTGTGGGACATCGAGTGTGGCCAGTGCATCCGGGTGCTGGAGGGTCACGAGGAGCTCGTACGCTGTATACGGTTAGTGCAAGCCTCCAGTAGTGTCCGGATCCTTGGGCAACACCATCCGGCTGTGGGACATCAAGTGTGGCCAGTGCACCCGGGTGCTGGAGGGACAGGAGCTCGTGCGCTGTATACGGTTAGTGCAAGCCTCCAGTAGTGTCCGGCTCCTCGGACAACACCATCCGGCTGTGGGACATCGAGTGTGGGCAGTGCAACCGGACACACGAAAGCATTTTTGCCCACCCTGGTTATTTAGATGAAATCGCGTTTGACATTACTGAAAATTTTATTATATTAAAATAAAATAGTTTTAAGGTTAACACTGAACTTTTTCGTTATATGAATGCCATATTTTGTTTGCAGGTTCGACAACAAGAGGATAGTGAGCGGCGCGTACGACGGCAAAATCAAAGTGTGGGACCTGCCCGCCGCGCTCGACGTGCGCACGCCGCACCAAGAGTTATGTTTAGGGACTTTGGTGGTGAGTATCTACAAAGAGATAGGAGTGTATAGAGACCTATTGACATAGTAAATTTTGTAGCTACAGTAAATTTACTGCCATATTTCGACACATGATTAAAACTTTTAGAACGCCATTTGACTTTGTTCCTTGTTCTTTCACTGATATGAGTTAAATTTGTTAAATATCAAAAGGTGGCGCCATACGTTTGGCCTATACAAAATTTACTATGACAATACGCCTCTGTTTAAATTCTCTTTGGTATCTATATTCGTGTATTTGCGTTATTATTGAGTTACTTATTAATTGATGACCTATTTATCTAGACATTAATGATAAATGAATGAATGAAATTCTTGCACTCCAATACAAGCAATCGTTTAACGCCTCAAATCACATGGCGACCCTAACTAACACCATTTACCCTCATTGAGCTCTGGCAACCTTACTCACCGGCAAGAACACAACACTGAGTAGTAGGGTTTAGTTTTATTTGGCTGCGGTTTTCTGTAAGGAGGAGGTGCTTCACCATTCGGGCTCCACTCTAGATCTGGAATGACCTCCGCTTTACTGTGAATTTTAGCGTAGTGATACAAAAAAGTGAATAAAACTAAAATTAGTCCTCCATTCAGTGTTAAATATATGCCCGTTTGCCCCAGGAGCACACGGGCCGCGTGTTCCGGCTGCAGTTTGACGAGTTCCAGATCGTTTCGTCATCTCACGACGACACGATCCTGGTGTGGGACTTCCTCAACTACGGTGGCGCCTCCCCCGCCCCCGCGGCGCCGCACCCCGCCCCCGCCGCCGCCCTCGCCGCGCCCGCGCCCCGCCCGCGCTCGCCCGACCATGACCGCGACCTGTACGACTAGCGCAGGTAAACTAAACTCCTGACATCCTATGGTAGCCTGGTACTTTCAGATTGAAAAATGGACAAAATATAGTCTGGCAAGCCAGCTTTGTCATTAGAAAAAGGCGGCAAATTTGAAAAATGTAGGCGCAAAGGATCGATACAAATTATAGTTTGTCAAAGGACTGTCTCGGACTGTGACAAATTATAGTTTGTCAAAGTTGGCAGAGCGCTGGAGTATCGATCCAAAGCCCGTGAGTTCAAGGCGGTTTTTTTTTGTTAAAAATAAGAAAATTTGGTGAAATACATTAACTAATATGTATTGTTAACAGGTAATCATAGGAGACCACAAGGAGACTATTATAATATTTTTAACGATATAGCAGTGCGATGTGTCGTGCGACGGATAGATCTAAACCAATCGTGGACTATAAATAAATTATTATTAAATATTATTATACTATTAAATGTTAATTTTAAAACTGTTTCGACGTTACCAATTGACTAAGAGCCCTAGAAAATGAAATTGTGAATAGACGGGTCCACACAGAGCGAGCATTCCTCGCACGTATGTTCGCTCCGTGTGGATCCGGCTTATTGTGCGAGTTAGTTGGCATGATAAATATAAAATATACACTTGAGGAACGATAAAAATAAAATATATAATGAAATATCAAAGACAAAGACGCGTATAGTTCAAAGATAGCCAAAGTATAGTGCGACAGAAAATAGAAGAAATTAAATAAAATGAAACTAAAAAAAATCCATACAAAATTGTTGCCATGTTTAAGCATTTTACATCAAAAATGTGACAGTTACGTAGGAAGTGGCGCCCTCATTTATTTTCTACAAAAAAAAATTATTCTACAATTTCTTGTCGGACTATAGACGTATGTTTTTGTATGGATTGTCAAAAGTTATCTGATTTATTACCGCAAAATGTGCGGGGCACAAAAGCGCCATCTACTTTACGCGTCTTGTATATGGGCTGATATGATGATGAGAATAGATAGACTTATGGCTGATTTTTAATAGCTGTTAATTTTAATAAAACTTCCGTGGGACACGGACATATTAAAATATATTTATAACAGGTCACTCACGTATTTTAAGTCTGAAAACACTTGACATGTTTCACCCCGTACCGAGAAGTGTCATCAGGAACGGAGTGAAACATGTCGAGCGTTTTTCGACTTAAAATACGTAAGTGACCCGTTATTAATATATTTAATATAACTGTTAATTTTAGTTGCGTATTTCTTAATTATGAGAAGAAATAACGCTATCTGTATCTAATGGCGCTCCCACATTGACTGTTATGAAATGTTTTATAATATCGTATGATAGGGACAGTGATGGTAGTGTTTTATCATTCTGATTCCGCAGTTTTACTGGCTATGTTTATCAGAGGGAAATAACTTTTTAATAATGGTCTTTTTAACAAACATTTATTATTTTTTTATTTATTATCATGGTGATGATATGTATGTAATAAGAAGCATAGCCCATAGCCATAATAATTCACGCTGGGCGTGACATTATTGGCATGAATTTTAAAAATAAGTTTAACGCTAACCTAAATGCTAACAATTTAACATAACAAGGAATTCTGACGCGAATATTTTCGCCCGAAATATCGAAATACTTTTTTTTTAAATTAACCACGGTTGGTATTTCAGGTTTCAGGAAAAATGTTACGTTCATTAGTAAAGGTACCTAGCGGTTGACGCTTAACGTCCACCACCGCATTAGTATTGGAGCACCGTTATTAAAAGCGTAAGCGACAACCGCCATAAGGTACCTTTACCTGTAGAACGTCACAAATGTACAACCAGCTAGAAAAGTCAATATTGTAATTTTTTGGCCAATGGATAAGGTAATTTGTTATGCCAACTAACTTGTAAAGTGATGTATGAACAACTTTAAGCGCTACTTGCACCATCCCACTAACCCGGGGTTAACCGGTTAAAACGTTAAGAGCCCATCAACGTGCTCACTAGCGCCACTGCTAAATAATTGTGATTATTTAAATTTAACGATAGATATTTTAAAAAGGGGGCCGCTACGTACTGTATTTCGTATTTAAGTACCTTTTGAATACATTATAATAGTTTTTACGTTGCTGGATTCGTCAATCTACGCGTCCGAAATTAAAACGGCTGTTTTTGATGACGATGATAGATCTACGAATTTAGCAACGGCCCCCTTTTTAGGGTTCCATACCCAAAGGGTAAAAAACGGGACCCTATTACTAAGACTTCGCTGTCCGTCTGTACATCTGTCTGTCTGTCTCATGAACCGTGATAGCTAGACAGTTGAAATTTTCACAGATGATGTATTTCTGTTGCCGCTATAACAACAAATACTAAAAAGTACGGAACCCTCGGTGCGCGAGTCCGACTCGCACTGGGCCGGTTTTTTAAATATCTATCGTTAAATTTTAATAATCACAATTATTTAGCAGTGGCGCTAGCGAACACGTTGATGGGCTCTTAACCCAGTGTCAAATTGTACTGGTAGCCATGGTAACTCCAGTTTTAACCGGTTAACCTGGGTTAGTGGGACGGTGCAAGTGGCCCGAAGTGTCCCTGTTATATGTAGGGTAACGTGGAAGTGAGCGAGGGAAAGCCGGAGTAATCGTTTCTTTATGCTATGACTGTAGGATGAGGTAATCAACTGTCAACTGTTTGCATAGATGGCGCCATCATAGCTTGCCCCTTTTTCTATGAGATTTGGCTTAAGGGGCTGGCACCCAGGTCATAAAATTCCATTTAAAAAAAAATTGACACGCTAGGGATTGACAGGGCAAGTTATGATGGCGCCAACCCCATTATCTCAAATTAGGCCAAAAGTAGTGGTAACCTTTTCCTCCGAAATGAAATCTGAGTAACTGCATTAAATTATAGTGTCGTTTACATAATTGTACTGCAATTTTAGATATCATAGCAACCCTAGTATATCGGAAGAAAAAGTTAATCACCATTTTTGAGGTTAGAAATGTTCTAATCTTTAAAATAAACGGGGTATAGTCAAATATCGGTCACCCTTGATGCAAAAGACTGAGAAACCTCATTAAAATATCAATTTTCAATTTAAGTATGTAATAATTTATAATAGTATCGTTTTTGCATAGAACAGGGGCACTTAAGTTGCGATACAACAGTAAGTATAGTCAAGGAGCTCAGTAAAACTAATTCTGGTAAAAGTTGAGTCAAAGGGAAGCTAAAACAAAACTGTTACTTCACGGCAAGCCGATTACGCACGCGCACACGCACTTATCGGGTTTGAGCATTTGACCGCTTAGCCTCGATTTGCGATTGTGTGCGTGTGACGAAGGAAGGAAATATATCGGCATTATGAAATTGTGGTGATATTTTAAAGACTGTTCTTCTAAAAATAAAAGTGAAAATGTGTTTGACTATATTTACTGTTGCCAAGGAAACCGGACATCGACGTGATGGTTCTATCGGAACCGAAATTGTTACTATATTGGCCTTGATGCAATTTAATATGGTTTTCAAAATGAGTGGATTAACATAAGGCGGGTGTCCGACCGGTGATGACAAAGCGAGTGGAGAGCTATTTTCTCGCTAATATAAGGTAGAAGTCCGACCGGACCAAAGATTTATATAACTCCGTATAAGATGGATACAGATGGAAAAAACGTGCCTCGGAAATCAAGAAAATTTGATTCTCGAACAGGTGGCGCCACCACGTTTTACCACCTTTGGCCTGTTCTCGACTAGATGGCGTTGACGTTTTCGTTTGTTATTTAACAATTTTAACGCATATCAGTGAATAAACATGGGTCAAAATCATATAAAATTAGGCTGTAAAGGGTTCGAAACGTCGGGATGTATTATAAATTCAATATACGCGATATAATCCGTTTTTCATAGTTTTATTTCATGAGTAACTATCGCGGTAACCGAAGACAATATCATATAAAATTAATAAATGCAATCATTTATCCATATATAAATACATTTTATGGTATTTTTAACCATCTTTATTTTTAGTTTTAATCGTGTGTCGATACATAGCAGTGAATTTACTGTGGCTACAAAATTTACTATGACAGTACTCCTCTATCCTATAATTAAATATATCCTCTTTGGACCGGACCGAAGGCGAGTAGATTGGATATTTTCTCGCGAGTAGATATTTTATAAGGGACCCTTAAGACCACAGAATAAGTAATATTATTATACAGAACGGCCACGCACCGTCCCGCCCCGACTCGAATTACCTCGCCCCGGGACAGCAGATTGACGGCCGTTTGCCGGCCGCTCAGTACTATTTTTAAGCAACTTACTCACACTATGACGCATGACGCGTGTACAGACGTGCCGTTCACACATAGAAACGCGTCATTTTTGATGTATAGCGTGTCCGCCCCGTGATTTGAACGCCATGCATATCGTGCGCAGCGCGCCATCTTGAACCTTGTGGCAATGCAGGAAGGTTGATATTGGGCTGTCGCCAAGCGCGTCACTTGACGCCTTTGGCGGTCATAGGATTAAAGGAGTGCAGAGGATAATTAGGTAAGGAAAAACGAGTTTCTTCGATAAATCAGGCCCAAGAGATTCCTCTCGAACCAGATATCTTGTATTAATCCGTACTGAAAATATATAAATTGTAGAAAATAAAAAAAATTGCGCCTAGTATGAGTGCTAAACTAGATGGTGCTATGCGGCGCCATGTTTTGTGGTTACCGCATGTATGGGGCCATAATATAGCGACATTTATTTTGGCGATCAAATTCGAGGAATATTTTGTTTCTTACATCTTTTAATTAATAAATCTGTCCGTAACTTATGTTAATCCGCTCAATTTGGACCCATTTAGTCCAGTTTAATGATATTTAAAATAGGTAATTCGGACTAAAAATACTTTGAACGGTGTTACACGCTAAATCTAGATAGAACACAAATATACCTTTTGACACATGTTTTAAGTTTTTACAGACACTTGAAAAAAAATTATGCGAATCTATTTATTCAGGTTAAAGGGCTAATTTATTAATTTTCCTTTGTCTATTGGTCAGTATTTCTGTCTCATTTTAACGTGTAACAACGCTCTTAATATACGATTTGCTATCTTTATCCTTCAAAATATAGATAGCACATTTTTTTTCGTAATCAACGGTGACATAATTTGTAAATTTCGCAAGTGTACATTTGATTCGTTTAAGCTTGTATAGAGAGGTAAAGATATAACTGATATAAGTTTTATATATGTGACGTTTTCAATCAAAAGGTACCACATTGTCGCTTACCATAAGGACGAAAATTGCTTGTATCTTTATACGAAAAACTTTGACAGCGTCCTTATGGCAAGCGACAATGTGGTACCTTTTGCTTGAAAACGAGACATATTGTACCTCGATCTCAACTAATAGTGGTTGAAATCATAGAGTATGAGATGATAAGAGTTGAAATGTTGAAACTCCTCATTGGCGATGTGTCCCTGGTACTTCAGCATCAAATAGATACAGTTAAACCGAGCTAAGTTGGCGGCGATTTTGATAGCCCAGGTTGTGTAAGTGTTAATTAAACGTCATAATTATATAGAAGTTTGACGTTTAATTAAAACTTGCAGAGTCTGGGCATCGATCACTGCCAACTTAGTTTGGTGTAACTTCAGACTGATTTTCGCCAGATTTCGGTCAAATTTGGTGAATATAGTTCCCTATTCTGTAGGAACAATATAAGCGTAATTTCACTGTTCTAAAAAATCTTCCTCTGAAAAAATATGATATTTCGTAACTACGAAAATATCATATGTTTTTCTACTAAATTACATAGGTAATTTTTTTCGGGATACGTTGTGATTTCGTAATTATCCGAACGAATATCTCTTCAAAACGAGCCAAATTTGATCCAAAACGAAAAAAATGTTCGACAACAAAATAAAAATTGGCAATGGTGTGTTACTATGTATGTATTTGGCCACTTTGCCCGTAACTATTTGATGCTGGCCATACCGGATCGTTTTGGTACCGATCTTTTTTTGTACTGAAAACCGGTACCGAAATCCGATACAAAAAGTTTGTAGGGTAAGCCATCCTATTGTCGACAAATTTTAAGGCAGCAGTGACTTTCCTACAAAAAATAGATGCTAACTGGTGCTGGGACTGGTTTCAGTGTCAATCATTGGGTAGTTTACCCTACAAGCGCTCACATACATCTTTACAATCAAACTTTCAAAAAATATATGGGGCATTTTTTATAAAAAGGGACCTTATTGTCGATGGCGCTTACGACATTAACTATGCTCCAATATAAATACAATGCCGTGCGAACCCAGGTAGCAAAATGACGTAAAATAACGTCAGCGACGTCATAATGACGGCATTATTACGTCATTATGACGTCGCTGACGTCATTTTGCTACCTGGGAAGCTGTGCGGCGTAAGCGCCATCGAGAATGATGTCCCTTTTTATAGAAAATGCCCCATATATTTTTGGAACGTTTGTTTGTGAGCTCGATCGTAATGGATCTCAATCAAAGATGGCTGATGAACGTTAGATACGAATTGTACTTTGGAAAGAACTGTAAAAAATGTAGTCTAATACAATGTTAAGTTTATCTCGATTTGACAGAACTATCTTCACTTAATTAGCTTGGATATTTGACAGTCGTCATCAATCGGAGCGGCCGAGGTGCTCACAAATAACTGAACACGCCTCTATGAGGGCTACCGTTTTGGCGCCACTGTAGATGTAGGTCCAGAAAAACAGATCTCAAAATTCTTCTATGCTTATTTTTATAAAATAAATACATTCTAATATATATATATATATTAGAATGTATGATGAATATATAATATATATATATATATGTGCCATTTTTTCAACCTGTTTAATTTTGCATATATTTTAGTTGGCACTTTTTTTAAACCACTAACATTTATTGAGCTATATCTATTGTTTACCATGATTAATAAAAGATGGACAAAGATTCACCACAAATTATGAATAAGGAGTGAAAATTCCCTATAAAAAAGCTTGAAACCCCCAAAACTTCTATGCATTTGATATTTTGAAAGACCTCCATCTACACTAGCGCCCCTAGCGGCGAAATTAAACGCGGCAGCCCTCATTGTCAAAGTGCTAGAGTACGTGTTCAAATATTTTTAAGCACCTCGGCCGTTTAGATATATCTGTTGGCGACTGTACTACCATTGACAAAACAATACTAAACGTATAAAGTGGAAAATGTAACCGCATTCAGCTGCAATAGACTGCGCTGTACATATTTAGTGCATAATTATTTTCTATCGTATTTTCACGGAAACATACGAACGTGTCTTGCTGTCTCGGTACAAAAAGTACTGAGGTTGACTGAACTAGCATGACAAATACGAACGTTTCCGAGAAAATACGATGGAAAACAATTATACACTACATCTGTAACTATGTTTTGAAGCGTTTTTTGGGTTCCGTACCCAAAGGGTAAAAACGGGACCCTATTACTAAGACTCCGCTGTCCGTCTGTCTGTCACCAGGCTGTATCTCATGAACCGTGATGGCTAGGCAGTTGAAATTTTCACAGATGATGTATTTCTGTTGCCGCTATAACAACAAATACTAAAAAGTACGGAATCCTCTGTGCGCGAGTCCGAGACGCACTTGGCCGGTTTTTTGACAATGCGCTTAATTAAGACGAAAGTGGAGGACCCGCGCGAAATCGCGTTTTCATACAAACATAGTCCTCATTTTCCTCTCTGTATATTAACATTATTGAAAATATTTTGACACAATTCATTGTATATCAACCACAGCTATGGCTACTTTGATTTTTTTCGAATTTTAATTTATTATAAGAGTTAGCATTTATGAAAATAAAAATTGTATGAAATCCAGAGGAAAATGGGGAATACGGTTGTATTGAGAAACGGCCGTCCCTTTTCCTCTTAACACGAAACGTAACCGTATAGCGCCATCATTCGTCTTAGTATTATTTTGTATATGGTAGTGCTAAAAAGACGGATGTACTAACTATAGTTATTACATTTTGTAAATATGTCTCAATCCCAGTACTAAAGTACTAAAAAATCACACGCATACTAGCCTTGCCGCCGCCATACAATCGTTACGCTCGCATTTTGATGTAACATGAAATCCATACTAATATTATAAATGCGAAAGTCTGTCTGTCTGTGTGTTCCCTCTTCACGCTTAAACCGCTGAATCGATTTAGATGAAATTTGGCATAGAGATAGGTTGAGTCCCTGAGAAGGACATAGGATAGTTTTTATCCCGAAAATCATCCCTTAAGAAAGTAAAAAGCGGGGTGGAATTGAGATAATTAATGAAGTGCCTGGTAATTTGTGTGCATAATATGCTGAAATTGAATGATTGCTATGAGAATTTTTCCAGGCGCTATACTTGCTTTAGCTGCTGTTACTAAGTCCACGCAGACGAAGTCGCGGGCAAAAGCTAGTTTGAAATAAAGATTCAAGTAACGTATATCGTCTAATACGACGAAAGAAGTGCCTGGCGTCCGTTGGCTTGTTGGGTGGACGACATTCGGAAGATTGCGGGTCACGGGATTTTGACAGCACAGACTGTGCAAGTGTTATTTATACGTCATAATTTCATTTAAAATAACGCTTGCACAGTGGGCTATCAAAATCGCTGCAGACTTATCTTGGTCTAACTCTAGTTTTTGGCTAAAAATTGTTAAAGAAAATAGAGCAACACTGAATGTAACAAACATTTTTATACGCTCATTTTTCTTTGCATTACAATTTCTAGAAACGAAAACTAAATACCAGATACAAATATACGTTACATGAATATTTATGCCAAGTTTCATGTCGTTTTAAATGATAACGAAATTGTATGGATGCGGCTAGGGTCGTGAATAATAATTGCTATATGCTTGTACATATAATGTAGTAACTAAAGATCGGGATATATTAAGAACCTCGCTTAAAGAGATCGCTTTTTAGAGATAAGACCGCCTGTTGTCTACATTTATTTTAAAATTATTAACTGTGTTTTTTATGTTATTTTTTTGTAAATAAAGATTTGTAATGTAACGTGATTTATGGAGTTTATTTCGATCTGGCAGTTCTTCTTCTTATACTATTAGCCCTTAGAACGCTAAGAACCCTAAAAGGCATCGTAAGAAGTCGTACCCGTGGCCGTGGCGCCAAGAACGCTTATACGTGCTATGGCTACGTTGTCAAAGTAATTTATACCACATATTGTAATAATTTGCTAAACGGCCGGCCCTGAACTGTATCGAGTCAATATCTCCTTCGCTTGTTCTGTCTCTGCCCCGCGGGGGAATGAGGGCGCTTACGTCCTCCTCGAGCTCTTTGCTGATAGTCCCTTGGCTGCCGGTCTCGAAAGGAGGGCCCAGAAACTGGCCTTGTATTAGAGCGAGCAGGATTGTATGTATTTTGATACCCTTGCGAAGGATACGGATGATGGTAGCCACCCCGCGAGGGTGGGATATTGTTTGCATCAGTATAGCCATGATTCTCGTAGTTACTGCCAGCAGCATGTGCCTGATAATAGCGAGTACCCTGCGAGAGTATTTTACGAGGCGCTGCACCCTGTGAGGGTGCGCTTGTCATCTTTAAAGGGCCTGCTTGCGAAGCAGGAGTCTCAGGTAATGGCCAGAAACATTTTCGTACACCACCATATTTTTCAATTGCAGCCGTAAAGGCTTCAGCGTTAAACAGTGAAGTTCCTGATGGAGGAATCTTACGTAAACCGGATTTAACCAACTTATCTTTGACATGTTTTGTGATTCCGTTACGTCGCATTTGAATCACTTCCGCTCTGTGGCCACATATAACCTGTAAAAAATCTTCAGAAACCTTGTAATAATCACCACCGAGAAAAACACTGTTAAGTTTTTCACGAAGAGCCTCGTGTGCAATTTCCGTGCCTCCCTGGGCCCAGGCCAGCACATCCTTCACACCTGCGTGTAAGGCCTCCTGCTGTTTTATCATGCAGTAAGTTAATGCACCGAAAGCCCTATCTGCCTGCACTAAGTGAGGATTCTGATCATACTCCTTAACCTCGTCGTTAGTTTCTAAATCAGTATAGCCTGGAGTGTGATTATACACTTTTTGGATCTGCATAGCGTAAATTAAACCATTCATTATGATTCAACCGCTGTATATCACACAATAGCTTCAACTCACCTTCTGACGTACCTGGCATAGCCGGTTCTTTTAATTTGGTACCGAGTCCAAAAGCAAATGGCTCTGGTTCCAGGGGCACAGGCGGTGCCTGGTCTGATTGATTTTCCACATAAAGATCTCGACTGCAATCTGAAATATTATCGTATGGGCGAACACATTCGTTTGATCTTGCTATTTGTGCTTGCAAGCTGTGAACGAGTTTTGTTAATTTAAGTAACTCCTTTTCTGTGCCCCCCCTCTTCTTTGGCTTGCGGTGTCGTCTTCGCCTCGGGCCTGACTTTGAGGAGCTAGAAGAACTGCTACTACTACTCGATGAACTGGAACTGGACGACCGGTCACGATTTCGTGTAGGTTTTGCCTGAGAACCAGCTTTGCTACACTCTCCCTTAGTATCGTCCATGATTCTAAATAAAATAACCGTATAAAAATGCTATTCAATAAACAAAGATCGAACGGCAAAACCGTTTAAGAATTTTATTATCTAATAGAGGGTAAGTGCATTATCCACGGCAAATACTTAAAGTTCCAGTATTTAATTCTTATACAATTGTTATATATCACTTGAGGGTAGAATAAATAAAACGTATTAACTTATTATCCATTTAGAAAATGGATATAAATTGCATGAATATTGATCTTAAAAAATGTTAAGAACTTACGTAATGTAATTCGGTCTTAGTAGATACTATACCGTGTAATAATAACAACTCATAGCATTAAGTCCGCCTTTTGTACGATTGTATTTTCTTTTGTGCAATAAAGATTAAATAAATAAACTTAACCGTCGCGCTTGATATCCAAACTAAGAAATAAATTCCAATCCTTTGTTCTGGATAATATTTTTAAAAGCGCGACCAACCGCGGCGGGAAACTAGACGCCAATGAAGAACAAACTGAAATCTGGGAATGAACCAAAGTCATCCCCACTGCCAGGTGGAGGGAGAAACGTAGAAGGGGTATAGAAAGAGATAGCAATACCCGGCGGGAAACGTGCAGCCTATCTCAATTAAATAAGCTTCGAATAACGGTCAAGTCAAATTAATTTTAACCTTTTGGACGCAAAGAGCCACTAAATAGGTCGTGTGCTGTCGTGCCTGCCACGCCAGCGACCACTAAAGTGGTCATGGCGGACGCTGCGAAAGCAATAGGGTATATGACTACTAGTCAAATCAGTTTCTTTTTTCGAACTGTCAAAACGATTTTGCTACTATGAAATTTATATGAAACACTAGCATGTGACGTCACAATCAAATTACCTACTCTTTATAGTTTTATACAGGTTTTAAAATAGAAATTGTGTCCAAAAATAACTGCTGTCTACGTTTCTCTATTAATCTTCTGGTGCTTTATTTCATGCATGGTGTAAAATAATTTATTTTAAATACAGTCAAATACCCTATTGTCCTGCTGACAGATAAGGTTTATATTCGTCGAGATATTGGCCTGTAGACCACATCTTGATGCTTGAGGAAAAGCGTTCAAAAGGTTAAAACTGAAACGGGACCAGGGGGGCCCACTGATTATCAGTCCGACAGACGATATCAGCCTGTCAGACCAAAAATTTAACAGTTCCGAACAACTGACAGGCCGATATCGTCCGGCGGACTGGTAATCAGTGGGCCCCTTAAGACTGCGTCGACCGCCCAGTGGCGTCCTCATTAGGATTAGGGAATTGTTTTCTAATAAACCAATTAATTTCTGTATAAATCAGTATATTAATATTGTTGTATTAATTCCGAAGAAACACCGCAAAATATGAAGGCTACTCTAATGATTGCAAACTATATTCTATGTGATGAGTCTTTATATGCCCTTTAAGGCTGCATTTCTGTACAAATGCTTGTCCACAAACCGCACAGGCAAACCTGCGATCATTATTATGTATACGCATATGTTCTTTAAGCGTTTTCTTCCTAGCGTAAGATTTTTTACAAACTGCACACTCGAAGATTCTTTCCCCGTTATGTTTGATCATATGGACAGTCAATTCGTTATTTGTGAAGCATTTATACGAGCATAATTGGCATTGGTAGTCTCTCTCCTCTAAATGGTCTCGCTTCATATGTCTGGATAGTGTATAGCGACGATCGAAACTTTTATCACATACATTACATTTGTATTGAAGTGGGGCCACGTTATGTATTTGAACTAAATGTTTCTGCCGACGGAAATATTCCGAAAACCTCTCAGGACACTTCGGACATTTAAACCTTTTGACTAACTTATGTACAGTATCAACATGATTCTTATATTTCTGCTGCGTTGTATAAACTTTCTTACATATTTCACAAGGAAAACTACCACCGATATGCATGCTCTTTATATGTACTTTCAATCTGTATTTAGTTACAAAACCGGTCCCACAATCTTTGCAAACATAGTTTCTGAAATGCGTGTTCATATGTCTTTCTATTGACCCAAAAGTCTCAAAATTGAATCCACAAAGTTGGCACTCGTAAACATTATTTTCAGATAATTTAAAAGGTATAATTCTATCAGTAAATTCTAAGTGCATATTCTTCCCGTGTGTCTTAGTCAGATGTGATTTTAACTCGTTTAAATTATGCACACTCACTTGGCAAAGAGAACATTTCAAATCTGTCACGTCAACATACACAACTAAACTTTCTGCTCCATATGTGCTAAGGATTTTCTTAGCTTCACTCTTTTTGTGTTCGTTAGTTTGATGATCTTTTAACTGGTCTAAATTATCAAATATATTCCTACAATAAAAGCAAGGGAATCCAGACCGGCTCTTGCTTTTAAAAGGGGTCACATTGGAACATTCTAATATGGTTGATGCGTTGATGATATGAGCATATTTCTCGGTGATATAGGTTTTTCGAACTTTCGTCTTTCTGAATTCGGGTTGGTCGAGGAGTTTCGTGAGCATTCTTGGGAGTATCAGTTTACCTGTTAAAGGAGAAATAAATTTAGTCGTTTGTTTCTTGAGTTACTCTTGGAGACATAGTCAATATCATTGATATAATATAATTATATCTAAAGACGGGCCCTACGGGCACTATTAAGAATGGTGCTAGTTCAGTGGTGTCATACGAATAGGGGATATTACTGCAATGTTGTCCCACCAGAGTGCAGGACTAGTCTTTTTAGTAAACCATAGAGTAACATACATACTGTACCTTCAACAGGTTTTTGACAAGTTTTCAGAGATAATAAAATATGACATTGATGCATCAAGGCGGTTTGTTTACAGAGGACCTACCGGGTAACGCGGACATCTTTATCGCTCGAATATACAAGAGTGACAGAGATGTTAGACTATAACGAAATTTTGATTTTCTTGTTTCGCGATAGACCGTCAGATTGTAGTGGTAGTGGCGCCCTGGCGCCCCCTACGCAGAGTTTCGCGTAATATTCCCTATTAACAGTTTAAACTCGATTATTCCCTATTACGTTAACAAAATTTATTTGAGATATCAAACCTTTTTTATTACATTTAAAAATAATCACCCCGCAGCTGATCGAGGTGGCGAGGTGTAGATAGTCCCTCGTGGGTAGCGCTCAAAACGTTCATATGACTTATGTATAATGAAATGTAGTGTACATTTTAATGCACATTGGGCATTTAGAGGTTTAACTCACCCTGCAGCTGATCGAGGTGGCGGACATAACCGGTGAGCGAGGTGTAGAGAGAGTCCCTTGTGGGTAGGGCTCGAAGCGAGCCGCGTGGGAACCGAGCGATCAAGTTGGATTCGTCGGACGCTAGTTCCGGTAACTCTGATAATGAATGAAAACTTTATTTTGGGTAAATAGTGGCCCATAGATAAATACCTTAAAACTACCTGAAAATACTGTTCATATTAGATATTATAAGGAATTTGAATAGGCATTCAACTTTCATGATTACTATCTATCTATCTATCTAGCCCTTTTATTCTGAGCTAGAGTATGTCCCGTAGCTCAGTGTGCCGCTTGGCAAAGGCCTCCTCTAGCTCTTTCCATTGAGGTCTGTCGTGGGCCACTCTTCTCCAGTTCGGGCCCGCTGTGAATTTGAGTTCATCCTCCCATCTTGTTCGAGGTCTCCTCTGGCCCCGTGTACAACCTCTTGGATACCAATCTGTTACTATTTTGCTCCATTTTTCCCGCCTGCTCTGCTGCTCCATTTTTCATGATTACTATGAAGGGTTTATTTCTCTATGAAAAACCATACAATAATAAGCTTTGTGAAAAGACACACAAGGCTTATTTTTGTATGGTTTTTCATAGCAATAAAACCTTTTGAAAATATACTCCTCGATTGTGAGTATGACTATTGACTAGAGTTAGACCAAGTTAAGTCTGTTATTGGCGTGTTATTTATACGTCATAATTTTAAAGATAACATAAGATATTTGACGTTTAAAGAAACGCGTGTGCTATCAAAATCGTTGCAGACATCTTGATCTACTCTACTAAAATTTTTTTTGCAAAACGAAGCATTAAACGTAAAAATAAATACACTTAAAAATGTACAGTAAATATGTTATCAAGAAAAGCGACTTTTTGCGAAACTGCAATCTCTTTTGAACCTTTGTATAGTGCAATATAAAATAGTATTAAATCGAATCAAATGGAACTAAAAAATGTCTATACTAAATTGTTTCCATGTTTAACCTTTTCGACGCCGTGTCAAACACAAAAGCAGTCATCCAGACGCCACGTCACCGAAGTGTCAAAACTGAAATTGAACTTTATGCATATATTTTTTTTTAATACTACGTCGGTGGCAATCAAGCATACGGCCCGCCTGATGGTAAGCAGTTACCGTAGCCTATGGACGGATGGATATATGCACGTAGGTCTATGTTGCTCTGTGGTCTATGACTGATTAATCGGTCTTTGGCGTTGAACCTACGGTGCGTATATATATCGTTCATTGGCGTCCAAAAGGATAAGCATTTTACGTCAAAAATGTGACAGTTACGTAGAGAATGGCGCCCTCATTTATTTTCTAATATTTTATGTCGCACCATATGTGAGGAACTTAAATTTTTACTTGGAACACTTTCATGGCAATGTTAAAACGGTGGTTAGACTGGTTAGGTTGTTAGGAACAAAACAACCTCCAATTGGAGTTTTGAATGATTCACGGTTAGTTTCACTAGACTTATATTGACCGGGATATAGACCGTGATTACCTTTTGTATTTTTTGTGTTATTTGTAATATCGGGAGCTCACAAATAATACAAAAGGTAATCACGGCCTATATCCCGGTCAATATAAGTCTAGTGAACTTCCAATTGGGTTACGATCTTAAGTTTGGCTATTAAATACTACCAAAAAAGAAAGTTTTGTAAAAAAATGTACTGGGTGGGATAAATGTTACCAGAATGATGTTGCGAATGGTTAATAAGTGGTACATCTGAATCGTAGTCTCTGTCGTGGTCACTGGCCTCCTCTTTGATCTGTATGGGTGTTTCGAACTTTATGTCCACATCGGTGTCTGTGTGTTCACCCACTGCAATGATAAATTAAAATACTGTGTCTTATTTAAAGAAAATGGAAAGTGGCTTCTGTTACATCTGTGTGTGTCTGTCGTCCATACTATAATATTATAAATGCGAAAGTGTGTCTGTCTGTCTGTAACCTCCTCACGCTTATACCACTGTACCGATTTAGTTGATATTTTAGTATAGAGATAAGAGTCTCGGGGAAGGATATAGGGTAGTTTTTATCTCAGGAATCATCCTTTAAGGGGGTGAAAAGGGGGGTAGAAGTTTGTATGGGGAACCGATAATATGCAGATTGGATAAAAAAATAAGCTACCCAAATTACTAACTCCACGCAGACGAAGTCGCGGGCAAAAGCTAGTGTAAAATAAACTAAAAAATCCGTGCATAAATAAGGACACTTACATTCTTGTATTTTGTTCAGTTAAGTTTAAAATATCTGGGGAAAATAAAAACTCAAAAATGCGCGTTTTTTTTGAAATAAAAGACCCATAAACCCCCATATAGCAAATTTCATCAAAATTGTTAAGAGCCGTTTCCAAGATCCCCGAAATATATATATAAATATTTAATATTGTATTGTAAAGTTAACTTATTGTGCATCCTATTCTAGTTTAATTTAAGTTAATGTAGTTAGTATTTTTTTTTAGGTTATCACTATTTATATACAGATTTATCATGCGAACGGCTAAGGAGTGGAATTCACTTCCTGCAAATCTATTCCCAGTCCACTATAACTTGGATCTTTTTAAATCGAGAGTGAATAGACATCTTTTAGATCCACCTGGTCCATGATCCACCCTGGACTGCATCGGCACTTGCCATCAGGTGAGATTTTTAATAAAATAATAAAAAAAAAAACGAGAAATTAGTAATTAATAATTAATTAAGTTAATTTAAGGTAGTCTTATGTAATACAAATACAAATTTAATGTATTATAAGGACCCATTTAGGAACCCAGGAAGTTGTTCAAGCATTCTATAACGACTTGGAGAAAGCACACGATCTAGCGGACGAGAACCTCATAGTAATGGGTGACTTCAACGCAAAAATTGGACAGCCTGAGAAAGAAGAAGGCCTGTGCTTTGGAAATTATGGATATGGAGAACGCAACACGAGGGGTCAACTATTAGTAGACTATGCTCTCGAACACAACCTACTAATTATCAATACACTTTTCAAGAAAAAAAAGGGAAAGCGATGGACATGGACATCTCCCAATCATAAAATCCAAAATGAGATAGATTTTATTATGACAAATAAACCGCATATGGTCCAAAACATGGAAGTTTTAAACAAAATCAACTTCTCTTCGGACCACAGACTACTTCGAGCAACATTCAATCTATGCCACAAAAGTAAAAACAGAAAAAATTATAAAAACAAGATAAGAAGCCCTAAAACTGTTGATGAAATTAAAAATTACATAGACAACCTAAAAACAAATCTTAATGGAGAACTGACCAATATGCCTGAAAGTGTACAAACATATTACAACTACTTGGAAGAGAATATATTGCGCAGTTTACAAAGTAGGGAAGAAACTAGAAGGAAACAACATACAATACTTAGCAACCATACAAAAGAACTAATCAAGAAACGTGCAGAATTAATACAAACTAAAAACAAAACTAAAGAACAAAAAAAGGAACTCACAAAAATGTTTAAAAATACTAACAAAGCAATCAAAGAAGACTACAATAATTACAGGGAAGAGATAATAACAAGAAATCTACAAACGCACAGAAGTACCAAAAGAGCTTACAAGGAAATGGCTCTACACAAGAATTGGATACAAAAGTTAGAGAATGGCTCAGGCGAAACCAAATCAAGAAAGGAGATATTAGAGCATGCAACTAAGTTTTATAGAGAACTCTACAGCAAGAAAGAAAATACTCCATTACAGCAAGAACATATCAACAACAATGAGTGCAACTCAGTTAAATCAATTGACGAAGACGAAGTAAACTCTCACATAAAGAAATTGAAAAATGAAAAGAGCCCTGGCCCAGATGGACTAGCAAATGACTGCCTTAAACTAGGAGCTCCAATATTACTTAAGCACCTAGCGAGATTATTTAATATGATACTAGAATTTGAAATAGTTCCAACACAATGGTGCTCTTCTGATATAGTACTAATATACAAAAAAGGAGACCCACTAGACATTGGAAATTACAGACCCATTAGCCTACTGACAAGTGTATACAAGCTCTTCACATCGATTATACTGAAAAGAATTGCTATAAAAATCGACACCATACAACCAAGAGAACAGGCAGGCTTCCGCTCAGGCTTTAGCACCACCGATCATATACATGTAGTGGAACAACTAATCGAAAAAATTTAATGAATTCAGGAAACCATTATATGTTGCTTTTGTTGACTACAGCAAAGCCTTCGACAGCATCAGCCATAACTCAATCTGGAATGCACTGAAAATGTCAGGAGTAGAAGAGAAATACATAAATATCATCAAACACATATACTCACATAGCACAAGCAGAGTTAAACTTGAAACAAGAGGAGATCATATTAAAATTGAAAGAGGAGTGAGGCAAGGCGACCCTCTGTCGCCTAAGCTTTTCATTGCCGTACTAGAAAATATTTTTAAAAACTTAAACTGGACTGGATATGGTATCAACATTGAAGGATGTCACCTAACGCATCTGCGGTTTGCAGACGACATAATCATATTTGCGGAAAATGCCAAACAACTAGAGAATATGCTATGCACACTAGAAAAAGAAAGCAATAAAGTAGGCCTACAAATGAACAGAAGCAAAACGAAGGTAATGACTAACAGCCCAAACATTCCCATCAATGTCAATGGAAACACTATTGAGTATGTAAAGAAATACATATACCTGGGCAAGCAAATTTCCTTTTCACGGACTAATAACGAGGAAGAGGTAGATAGAAGGAAGAATATTACATGGCGAAAGTTCTGGTCATTCAAAGAAATTCTGAAAGGAAAATATAGTATGAAGATAAAAAGGATAGTAATGGACACATGCCTTTTGCCCAGTTTACTATATGGATGCCAAACGTGGACTTATACTAACAAAATCAAACAAAAAATAAATACTACACAACGAGCTATGGAAAGAAGCATACTGAGAATTAACAAAATGCATAAAATTAGAAACGAAACTATAAGAAGCAAAACAAACGTAAAGGATGCGCTCACACAAGCTCTAAAGCTCAAGTGGCAATGGGCAGGACACATCTCAAGGTGTACAGATAACAGATGGACAACATTAACAACAAAATGGAAAGGACCATTACCAGCGAAGAGGAAAACTGGAAGACCTGTCAAACGGTGGACCGATGACATAGTAGAGGTTGCCGGGAAAGACTGGATGTACAATGCCAAACATAGATATTTATGGAAGAAATGGGAGGAGGCCTTTACCCAAACGGGATCCATACCCCAAGAAAGAAGAAAAAATAACAGAAACAACAACAGCATAAAAACATATTTTAACCAAATTAAAAAAAAAAAAAAAAAACTAAATAATGGAAAAGAGTATGGAAACAAAGAGGCTATAATAATAAGGACCCATTTGCATGCTGCTAAAAAGGCTAGACCGTGTAACTTTTATAATATCTATGTAAAACCCTTTTTATGTGCAAATAAATGATTATGATTATTATGATTATTATATACAAGAATTGCTTGTCAAATGTATAAAAGTGTTACCATTCACAAAGACAGTCTCCTGACTGGCAGCGAGGACCAGCTGCCTCTCTGTGCTGACCACCATAGCTCGGAAGGTGCTGGCGTCTCGGAGACGGTGCACACAGGACAAGCATATTAGTGAGCTGATAGACCTTGTGGTCGACATCTGAGAAAATAGAGCTATAGTTAAGATTAATGTTTGAAAGTCCTTGTACGGATTCTTATGGTGAATTTGATAAATATTTTTCTATTATTATTGTTCAGATTTAAGTAAAATAAATATTCTTTACAGTACATATGGTGCTACTTTCTCGCACTAGTGCGTAAAAGAGCAATTTTTGTGCAATGTCGAAAGTTTAAAGGGCCATATGTACTGTAAAACGTTGTACGATACACGTGCGAATAGGTAATTTGCAACTTGTGTCGATTTAAAACACTCCCTGCAGTTGTGTTTTAATTTATCGCCACTTGTTTTGAATTTCCTCTTTTTCGCACTTGTATCGTAAATAACTTATCATGCGCCAGGTTAAAAATACAAGATAAAGAGGTAACAACAGGCGGTCTTATTGCTATAAAACAAGCTCTTCCAGACCACCTTTAGGTAGCAGTTTTCAGTTAAATTAATTTGTCATTGCACACAAAACCTCAGCAATTCTGTAGTTCATTAAAACAAAGTTATGAAGTAATTTTTCTCGCGTTTAAATCCGACAGCCATCAAACAGACGTATCGGAGCACTACACAAACACGATTGTATACTAAAAACTTTTTAACACGCGCACGTTGTTTGCAGAAATCGCGAAGCGTCTGGTTGACGGTCAGGTTACAAACTGGCTTCGTACTACTGCCGCCACAACACCGAGGGAGGAGGAGTGTGTATATTCGTACAGGAAGATACGGATTATTTAGAGTGTAAGGAAATAGCTGATATGTCGATTGAATCATTATTTGAAGTATGTGCCGTCGAACTCCCAAAATCGAATAAAGTGTTAGTAACTGTATACTGGCCCAACAGCCAACGAATGCCTGATACTTTCTTTGCGTCGATGGAACGACTCTTAAAACACTTACAAAATAAATACGCTAAAAAAGATGTTACGATTGGCGGTGACTTTAATGTAAATGTACTCGAACATACAAACAATACAAAAACTCTCTTAAATCTATTGTCTAGCTATAATTATAAACAAAATGTACATGAACCGACTAGAGTAACAAACACAAGCGCTACCTGTATTGACCTGGTGTTTACAAACTACATATGCAACACCACTATAAAAGTAAATGATTATGGATTCTCAGATCATAAAGGAATTCTAGTTAGTATACCATCAATAAAAATAAACACACAAGTTAGTTGGCATACATGGAAAAGACACTTTAGCAAGAAAAATATTGAAAAATTTAAATCAGAGCTAAGAAAAATATATTTTATGAACATAATAACAAATGGCAAAACTGTCAATGAAAACTACAATATATTACACCAAAACCTATCCCAGTTATTGGACGTGTGCATGCCAAAAACTAAGACCAAAATAAAAACAAATAACAGCAACAAAAAATGGTTGACGACGGGTATAAAAGTATCTTGTAGGAATAAACGACTATTAAAAGCATTTATAACGAAAGTAAATAACCCCATCCTAAACAAACACTATAAACATTATGAGAAATTACTAAAAAAGACCGTTACCACGTCAAAAAAACTTCAAAATATCAAAGAGATGAGAACATCAAACAATGTGGTTAAATCAATGTGGCAAATCGTAAATGAACAAACTAACAAACTTCCAAAACGGAAAAAAGCCAATATTAAACTTAATATAAACGACCAACTCACGGAAAATCCAACAATAATAGCCAATTATTTTAACAATTATTTCTCATCGGTGGGAACTGTCGACGGCAGTACCACACCACCGCGAGGACGGCTACCAATTACGCGCCCAGAACATTCATTCTTTTTGAGCCCAGTTACTTCGCACGAAGTTTTCAAAATAATAAAAAACTTAAAAAATAAGCGCAGCTACGGTCATGATGAATTACCACCTTTGCTAATCAAAGAATGTGCTGATGAACTAGCTCTCCCATTAACATTCATCATAAACCAGTCCTTTTCTGAGGGCACATTTCCGGATTTACTTAAGATCTCGGTTGTAAAACCAATGTATAAAAAAGGAAAACAAAACGATAGCACCAATTACCGACCCATAGCTCTCTTATCAACTATTTCAAAAATCATAGAAACCGCAATGGCAAAACGACTGAACTCCTTTTGCGAAAAATTCAACATATTTAGCGATTCGCAAAACGGATTTAGGAAAAACCGGTCAACAACCCTAGCTGTTTTTAAATACATGCATGAAGTATTAAATATAATAAATAACAAGGAATATGCAATTGGAATCTTGCTTGATATGAGTAAAGCTTATGATCGGGTCTTATACGAAATTTTACTGCAAAAGTTACGCGGAATTGGTGTAAGAGGACTACCTTATGATTGGTTTGTTTCATATCTTTCAAATCGCAACCAATGTGTAGAAGTTAACTACCACAATAATGTAACTGGCAACATACAACAAATTCAATCACAGCTGACAAGGGTTACTCAATCAATACCTCAGGGCAGTGTTCTCGGATGCATTTTATTCTTAATTTATATTAATGATTTGCCCAAAACGATAAATTGCTCCTGCACTCTTTTCGCTGATGATATATCATTAGTAATTTCATACAAAAATACTATTACTTTAAGAAATCACTTAGATGAATCAATATCTAGTATTGAGAATTGGCTTAGCGAGCATAACCTAAGAATAAATTTCTCCAAAACTAAACTTTTAGAGTTCAGACCTTACCAAAAACGCAGTTTGAACGTAGACTATAGCTTCAAAGATACAAAACTTGAATGTGTAGATTCTGCCGCGCTTTTGGGTATTTATATTGATGCTACAATAAACTGGCAAGAACATGTCCATCAAATATCCCTTAAATTAAGTCGATTTATCTATGCCTTGCATGAAATTAAGAAATGCACCGATATAAAAACAGCGACTTGTGCCTATTATGCTTACGCATACGCATGGCTAAAATATGGAATAGTATTATGGGGAAACAGTACAGATACTATACAACTGTTTATACTCCAGAAACGTTGCCTAAGGATATTAGTTAATGTGGATCAAATGACAGGCTGCAAACACTACTTTATAGCACAAAAAATTTTGACTCTACCATCAATATACATCTTGGAAGCTTCTATGTTCGTGAAAAACAACCTGTCATTATTTCCACAATACTCACACGCATCTTCATTACGACCTAGAAAAAAACTAGCTCTACCTGAGACTAAATTGAAGATGGTTAGCACTGGTCCTTCTGCCATGGCAATAAAAATATTTAACAAAATCCCAAATAAGATCCAAGAACTGAGTAACATAGGTGCATTTAAAAACCAACTCAAAGCATATTTAATTGAAAAAGCTTTTTACTCTGTACTAGAATTCTTAAATGAAGATGTAACTATATGAAATATAATGTAATGTTATTAACTATGAAATATAATATAATAAAATATTTAATATGTAATTAATCGTGATGTAAAATGTAAAAATATGTAATCTTCAATCGTAAGGTAAATTTAACAATATTTAATCTCCAATCGCAATGTAAAATTCCATTTTAATGTAAATTTAATAATATTTGATCTCTTATCTAATGTGAAATTCAATAACATGTAATATAACATCTTTAATTGGAATGTCAAATTTAATATATTATGTATTGTAACCTATAATCGTGATCCTTAGCTACTTATTACTAATTACTTAGTTAGTAAGTTACGTAGATAAGAATGTAGTTAATTAGTGAGTATTAAGTTGCAGTGCCCTACAGGGTTCATAGCTGATCAAAATTATTATGTAACATCTTATTATGTACCTATGAAGGCAATAAATGACTGAATACTGAATACTGACGTAACTGGTGACCGAAGAGCTGGCGGCTTCCTCGCACAACATATCAGCATTGCTTAACAGCGAGGAAATGCCGCCAGCATCCTTGATACAATGCCACAAGGGCCTAGCTATTTTAGATTTAAGCTAGATATTAATTTCGTTTAGTAGTACCACTGTATATCTTGTATGTAAATAAATGATTTTAAAATTTTAACTTACGTATAAATTAAAGCATTCCATGAAAATGTTGTAATAAACCTCTCGAACACCGTTAGTATAGTATTCCTTCATTATGTCCTTGTGGTGGCCTTTGGACAAGCAACATCTACACTCCCCATATGTATTAGGTGTAGTAGTCTCCATTTTTCTATTTTATTTACCACTTAATGCCCTAAAATTGAAAATAACTAATAAGATGCAATTGCTTGTTCACTGCGCTTTTGATTAATGTCATCTTTGGCATTGACAAGTATTTTTTTTTTGATTTTATGGCCTGGTTACAAAACCTTTAAGCCAATGGCATTGACAAGCCGTAGAACTCGAAATTTCAAAAAAATGCTAGACGACATGTCTAAATTACAAAGTATAGCCTTGGTATAGCCGGTCAAACAAGTTTGTCTGTAGAAAAAGGCGCAAAATTAATTTTCTATGGGACGATAACCCTTCGCGCCTACATTTTTTTAAATTGCCGCTCTTTTCTACTGACGGAAATTGCTTGACAGAGTATAAATCAAAGAGTAACGTAAAAAAGCATATAGGTATAGAGACCCCCACACGTGCGCGAATCGCGGCGCGAAGCCGCGAGTGTGGAGGGAGCTTAGGAAAAAGGATATACCTATAGAACCTGACAGTATGTTTATGGCCGGTTTTATTCTTGGCAGAATGGAGATCCCTTTGCCTATGCAAAATATGACAGCCAAGAAAACTAAACGAAACGTCACTGTCAGTTACCTCCGTTACGTCAGTCGATACTTCCATTGTCATCGTGATCTGGCCACGAAATTAATTCTAATAATTATATTTTTTAAGTTAAATTGTTCAAACTGGCATCGAGAAGAATACTGTTTGTGGGTTACCACAACTTCTCACCTACCGTGGCATATCGGGCCAGCTGCAATAGGTTATGTTTCGTCCATTCTAACTAGTCTTGGTTTACATCAAAATTTACGCTTTTATCAGTAAAATTGTTCTTTATTAACCACATATAGCACATAGTTCTCACTAAAAACACACTCTAAACACCTGCGTTGCTTGTGTGCTGTTGTATTACTTAGTTAGCGAAGTTTTTCCCTATTCTAGATTTAGGTAAGTTTTTCTTGGTTTGTCCTTGACTAAACAAAATAACAGTAATGTAGCGTCATTAACTTATTGATATGTCCTCGAACTGCACTCCAACTTAGTCACATTAGCGCCCCTCGTAGGGAAATAATAAGTATGATCATCATACTATGATGGGTTTTATTCAATATTGAAACATTCCCTGTATTGTGACATCTGGCCGCCTACATGCTTGTGACTGAGTCATTGTTCAAATCATATAATTATAGCACTATCTTGTAAGTCTTTTCCACATTTTAGTTTATTGATTGCACCAGAAAAGTATGCAATTAGCAACTCCAAAGGCAGATAGAAAAGAAACATGTTATAGTACATCAAATATGCGCATAAAATATGTATATTTTTGATTCATCTGCATCTTTACACACTTTTTCTACTACGTCACCAGTATCAGTTATTACTTTATTAAAAAAATATATCTTACCAAAAGGTAAATTGATCAATAAATTCAATTTTGTTCTTGTGCTAATATAATGTTTTGAAATTATAATGCTTACAAATACATTAATTATTAAATAGTTTGGCTTCCAGGGACCACCAGTGGTCTTCAGGGATCGGTAGGCTTGTCACAGTGTAAAAAGTATACAGTGGACCTATGACTGATGTGTACCGAGCTACTAACAATGGGGAATGTATGCAGACCCTGTCTAGACGGCTTCGTCGGATGACTGTATAGTTTTATAAACTGTAGCCTTGTACTATACGCACATGCATGGATGTTTCTCACTTTGCACCAACTTACTTTTTACATGTAATTTTTGTCCATATTTTTATTGATCTATTAGCGACCTGCCCGATAAGGTGTAGTGAAGGTGTGAAGGGGTAAAATAAACATCAGGGCAAGAACACTTTATGTACCTAATCATCATAGACATAATTTATTGGTAATAAGGTATTACAGGTCACAATTTTTAACATTTCTTCATTTTCCCTTTTTTTTCTTTTATAAAAAACTTTTTTAAAAATAAACTGTTCGTTTTATCCCATCTCACTTTAACTATAAGATGGGCATGTATTTGGATATATTTGAATGGATCGAGTATATCATTTGGATTTCAGTATAAACTCGTCTGTCAATCTTGAACACGCAATGTACGGCTCGCTCTACTCCTAACGGCACGGTCACGACTTTGCACGACTGGCGGCGGCGGCGGCGGCACCCATAGGTGGGAACGAAAGGTCCGATCGCTGTGTCTTGCTGATCTTGCTCCAACCAATGGTTGCCGCCGCCAGTCGCACAATGTCGTGGCACTCGTGGCCAAGCCGTATGGCTACATGTCGCGGCGTTTGCATCCAACATGACGTGGTTGAACATCCTGTTTTAACTTTAGACACATGTTTAACTTTGAACACACTTGTTCAAACTTGAACACACTTGTTCAAACTTGAATACACTTGTTCAAACTTGAACAACGTTGTACAAGCTTGAACACGCCATAACCTGCATGCTCTTTACAGCTACAGCTACGTGTCGCGGGGAAAACGATCCAACGTTGCTAGTCCAGTTTTAAATACCCTTGTTCAACCGTTACACAGCCTTGCTCAAACCAAAGAGAATTGATTGTAATAGAGAGGTAAAGTCTAAGAAATAAACGTGACCCTTAGTTTGACATACGCAATAGATGGCGCTGTACTGCGCCATATGTTTGTGGTCACAGAATTTTCAAACGTCAACTTTTGACCATCAGTTGACGCAAAATGTATGGAGCTGTACAGCGCCATCTCGTTTACCTCTCAAATTCGAAACACGAAATTGTCTTAGATTTTACACATCAATGTATCTATGTTCAAACTATCCGCTCGTTACAGCTACGGCTTCGTGTCGCGCCGCAAGCACTCTAACATGACGTCAGCACAGTGCGCACCGCGGCAGCCCCCGGGTCGGCACGGGAGCCCTGGGAGTCCAGGTAGTCCCGGCACGCTGGGTCCCGCGGTCACGAAGCGTTATGATGATATAATAAAATCGCAAGAGGATAAAAGAGAGTACAGGTAACGTTTTTACTATTTAGTTAGTTAGTTAGTTTTTATTGTATATATTCCGTCGTACTATGTATTGTTTTAGTAGTCTCTTCTAAATATGCTTTCAGTTACATTTCATACATTCAGCGTGCATTCAGCAATTAAAATAAAACCTAATTATTGCTAAATAAAGCAGTTTCATACAAATAAAAAGATTAACAGTTTTGAATGATTCACGGTTAGTTTCACTAGACTTATATTGACCGTGATATATACCGTGATTACCTTTTGAATTTTACATATGATACATAGTACATATGATGTGATATATGATAAAAATCTAAATGATTCTTGTGATCTAAATCTACACCGTTCTGACAATAAAGGAATCTTATCTTATCTTAAAGAAAAAAATGACCAAGTCCACCCGTGGCGGGAATCGAACCAGCGTTTTTAGCTTACGCGGCTAACGTCCTGACCACTAGACCACCCGGCCACGGCGTTACCCGTCCCAAATTCTCTGGTGTATGCTATCTTTGAAAGGCTAGGCGCCTTTGACCTACTCTAAGGGCGAGAACAAATAACAAATCAAAAAACTATTTAAAAAAAAATGATTTTCCCCTCACTAGCTCAGAAAGCCGTCTTTTATCCTTTAAAACTAGTAGCCCTTTAATGGGTTCCGTACCTCAAAAGGTAAAAACGGAACCCTTATAGGATCACTCGTGCGTCTGTCTGTCTGTCTGTCTGTCCGTCTGTCACAGCCTATTTTCTCCGAAACTACTGAACCAATTAAGTTGAAATTTGGAACACATATGTAAGTTTGTGACTCAAAGATGGACATGTAACGTAAACATATTAATTTTAAATACGGGGGCCACTTTTGGGGGTAAATGAGAAAATTAAATAATAAAGTTTGTCAAACTATATCGTGTTACATATCAAATGAAAGAGCTTATTGTGAGAATCTCAAATATATTTTTTTATAATTTTAAGATAAATAGTTTAGAGTATTCAAGAAAATAGGCACAAAATTACCATTCCCCCCCTTTATTTCCGAACCTACTGGGTCAAAAAAAAAAAATACACAAAATAGATCTTTAGTGTATTTTTTTTTTTCATCACCGGAAAACCTATTAGAAATGTGTAGTCAAGCGTGAGTCGGACTTAATTACTTAGTTTTTGATCCGACCCCTAAGGGTTTTTTAAAGAAATTTCACATAAAAAATACATTGTTAAAATTGTGTAATGTACGGAACCCTTGGAACGCGAGTCCGACTCGCACTTGGCCGGTTTTTTTATTAACCAAAATCGTATACTGTATTGTGTTGTGTTGTTCCAGAGGCCTGGAGCTCTCGAACCGATTGAAAGTCCTCCTGGTGAGTGACCCCACCACCGATAAGTCTGCCGCCGCCCTCGACGTCAATGTCGGTTAGTTATCCAAACATCGTTGTTATCTTTGCAATCGCAGTCACATCTCAATAGGGGCGTTTAGACCCTATAGATTGGTCTCGCCATTTAGAGAACGGTCGAAAATTCACTGTCTTGGGTGGGACTTGAACCCACGACCGCTGGATACTAGTACAGTGCTCTACCATCTGAGTAACCAAGACCGTACCCACTGCAGCGAATATTTCCACCATATATGAGCCACAAGGGAGGCTTTAGCCAGTATCCAGTGTTCGTTGGTTCAAGTAAATGTGACGTTTTCAACCAAAAGGTACCACATTGTCGCGTGTCGATAAGGTTGATTTCTAATTGAAGCTATATGGAAATAGCGCCTTACACGCAATACAAGCGACAATAAGTACACTTTTGGTTGAAAATGGCACAAATTTTTCCACTTTTCATTTATTTCTAAGCTTAACAGCACCGTTCGCAGACGTTTCTGCTTAGGTAGAAACGGGAGTTGGAAGGGGCAGACCTCGGCGGACTTTCACTGATCAGATCGGGGAAATCCTGAAGAAAGGCCAGGTCAAGAGCACCCTAAACCGACGAGCGTGTATGACGAATGTTATGAAAGTGAAGGAAGCGAAAGAGGTATGTCAGGATCGTAGCAAGTGGAAATCCGCGGTCTCTGCCCACCCCTCCGGGAAATAGGCGTGATTATATGTATGTACAAAATTAATTATAATTAATTATAATAAAAAGGATAGTAATGGACACATGCCTTTTGCCCAGTTTACTATATGGATGCCAAACGTGGACTTATATTAACAAAATCAAACAAAAAATAAATACTACACAACGAGCTATGGAAAGAAGCATACTGAGAATTAACAAAATGCATAAAATTAGAAACGAAACTATAAGAAGCAAAACAAACGTAAAGGATGCGCTCACACAAGCTCTAAAGCTCAAGTGGCAATGGGCAGGACACATCTCAAGGTGTACAGATAACAGATGGACAACATTAACAACAAAATGGAAAGGACCATTACCAGCGAAGAGGAAAACTGGAAGACCTGTCAAACGGTGGACCGATGACATAGTAGAGGTTGCCGGGAAAGACTGGATGTACAATGCCAAACATAGATATTTATGGAAGAAATGGGAGGAGGCCTTTACCAAAACGGGATCCATACCCCAAGAAAGAAGAAAAAATAACAGAAACAACAACAGCATAAAAACATATTTTAACCAAATAAAAAAAAAAAAAAAAAAAAACTAAATAACGGAAAAGAGTATGGAAACAAAGAGGCTATAATAATAATAATTATAATTGTCATTTTAAATTTAGGATTTTCATACTATTTATGGCGAGGTATACAGTTACATATGTTTTTCGTAATAAGAGATTGCCTTTGCCAGCTAAGCAATAACTTATATAAAACTTTAAATTTGAAGATGGCGTTACTTATTCATTGACAATGATTCATTGGTTGTTCAATTTTCAGGTTATTTGAGCGATCCGGAGGAATTGCCAGGCTTGGCTCATTTTTGCGAGCACATGCTGTTTTTGGGAACAGAAAAATATCCAGAGGTGAGAAATATTATTTTTTCCTACTTATTTCCAAAACTAGTATTATTTCGATATAAAATAATTTGTAATAGGTATCCAATTATCAATACGATTAGCACTAAAATAGTGATAAACCATTTGGAAAAATGGATGACATTGACATGTATTTTTTTAAATAATATTTTCCCTATGTTTAACATACCTGTGCAGCTTCGAACACACTTGTTCAACGTTGAACAGCCTTGTTCAAGCCTGAACACGAAATTTTTAACGCATTTGTATCATGTTGCAGGAAAACGAATATAACAAGTTCCTCTCCGAGCACGGTGGCTCCTCGAACGCGTCTACCTCGTCCGACCACACGACGTACTACTTCGACGTGCTGCCGGACCATTTGGGGAAATCTCTTGACATGTAAGCGAATACACACGAGTATACAGCCCGTTCAAGCTTGAACAGCCTGTATACACGAGTATACAGCCCGTTCAAGCTTGAACAGCCTGTATACACGAGTTTACAGCCCGTTCAAGCTTGAACAGCCTGTATACACGAGTTTACAGCCCGTTCAAACTTGAACAGCCACAAATACATTTGTTCAATTTATTACTTTCGTTTGACATCTGTTATAATTAGTGCATGCTCCATCTCTTCTTGTTTATGTTTGTATGCCAAATGGCAAAACATAGTGAAACATAAATTATTGTATAAGAACTATATTTAACCTATGTTTACAAATAAATAAATTTTGATTTTGATTTGATTTTGATTCAACTCTGTTCACATTCAATACTGCAACATACATACTTTTGAATTAGGAAAGAAATCGTGTATGTACCAAAATGTTATCTTTAGTTCATACCTTAACTTTTTTCAAATTTTTTGCTGTCTTTTCAACTGTGAACATGCATTGAATCAACTTTTAGAACACTGATTACGTTATCTAATAATGCCTGTGTAAACAAAAAACCAAAAAAATATCCATATAGTTTTTGAAGAATCGATTTTTAGGGTTCCGTACCCAAAGGGTAAAAACGGGACCCTATTACTAAGACTCCGCTGTCTGTCTGTCCGTCTTTCACCAGGCTGTATCTCATCAACCGTGATAGCTAGACAGTAAAGATTTTCACAGATGATGTATTTCTGTTGCCGCTATGACAACAAATACTAAAAACAGAATAAAATAAATATAGCTCCCATACAGCAAACGTGATTTTTTTTGCAGTTTTTTTGCGTAATGGTACGGAACCCTTCGTGCGCGAGTCCGACTCGTACGGCCGGTTTTTCTTGCTAGGGAGCTAGGGACAAAAAATAAAGTGTTCTAAAAGTTGATTCATCCATTTATAACCCTCAAAAAGCCTTAAACCTTCATAAACATCTATCAACTTTGATTTGACATTGACAGTTTCGCCCAATTCTTCATCGCGCCTCTGTTCACGGAGTCCGCCACGGGTCGCGAGCTGAGCGCGGTCAACTCCGAGCACGAGAAGAACACTTCTTCAGACACGTGGCGGCTCGACCAGCTCAACAAGAGCACGGCGGATAAAAAACATCCGTACCACAAGTTTGGCACTGGTAAGATGACTAGGCGGTGCCAGAAGCACAGAATAAGTAATAGTATTATCATACGGAACGACCACGCCCCGCCCCGCCCCGACTCGAATGACCTCGCCCCGCGACACCAGATTGACGGCCGTTTGCCGGCCGCTCAGTACTGTTTTTAAGCAACTTACTCACACTATGACGCATGACGCGTGTACAGACGTGCCGTTCACACATAGATGATTTTTGATGTATAGCGTGTCCGGAAAAGTATGTTCCATTGGGCTCTGGGTATATTTTCGTCCCATTTGCGGTGGAAACAGCGGGCTGCTGGGGTGCTGACGCGAAATAATTTGTGCGTGACATAGGCCGTCGACTTGGGCAAAAGGGAGAGGACCCCCGCTCCGAATCATTTCTGGTGCAGAGGCTGTCCATAGCATTATGGGCACTTTTGCACCGGAAGCGATAACGAACGGGTTTGACTAATAGTTACGTCGTGTAATTATGCTTATTATGTAACATGCTTATTGTATTTTTGACCTCTGTATTCTATTGAATAATTATCATCTTTTGAACATAAAAAATACAAGATTATAAAAAAAAAATACTAAATTCCAGTAATGAAATCTAGAGGAATAATTTCATATTAAACTACCCTTCAAGACTAAGATGACTAATATAGATAAGTTTTTGGCAAAAAAAATATTTTTGGTACAAGCTTTTATTGCTGACTGTACTTTTTTTCCACAGGCAACTAATACTCGTCGAGACAATTCTAAAAACCCCAAACACAATTAGGTTTCGTTGTTTTATCACAGAGTTCCTATGGCCACCTCCTGTCTCCATCATCAGATCAGCTCGATGGTACCATAATATTGCATTGTCACCCGACTTACATATGTATGCAAATTTTCAGCCTCATCGGAAACCGGGAAGTGGGTCAAATTTAACTTCCAATATTTGACCCTTACAAACATAGTTACATACATCAATATAATTTTGAATTTTGCGCTTTTTGACAAATTGGTTTATTAGACTACTAGCGACCCGCCCCGGGTTACACAACGTGTACACAACACCTTTACAAATTATACACTTAAACCTTCCTCAAGAATTACTCTATGGATAGGTGCAAAACCGCATTAACATCTGTTACGTAGTTTTAAAGATCTAAGCATACATAGGGACAGACAGACAGCGGAAAGCGACTTTGCTATATAGTGATAATAGACCTAGTGGTCAAGCTTGAAATACTGTACAATAATCGTGGTAACGTTTAGAAATGACATAACCGGACCATTCAAATTTGAACAAATTTTTATATTTTATTTTATTGGTTCAAAAAAATTGGTGAAAATATGGTGTTCAAGCGTATATATGTACGTTTATATATTTATGCCAATGTAAATGAATCCCGTATACCATTGAACACATGTTAACGGAAGTATTCATGTTTAAACATAAATAAGTTAAACATCTCAGTTCAAATTTGAACAGTTGCATTCAGTCGCTTGTAAGTTCAAAAAATACTGACTGCCTTTGAACACTTTTTGCTGAAATGGTGGTCATTTATCTGTCTGAAATGGTGCTCATTTATCTGTCTGAAATGGTGGTCATTTATCTGTCTGAAATGGTGCTCATTTATCTGTCTGAAATGGTGGTCATTTATCTGTCTGAAATGGTGCTCATTTATCTGTCTGAAATGGTGGTCATTTATCTGTCTGAAATGGTGGTCATTTATCTGTCTGAAATGGTGCTCATTTATCTGTCTGAAATAGTGGTCATTTATCTGTCTGAAATGGTGCTCATTTATCTGTCTGAAATGGTGGTCATTTATCTGTCTGAAATAGTGGTCATTTATCTGTCTGAAATGGTGGTCATTTATCTGTCTGAAATGGTGGTCATTTATTTGGTTGAAATGGTGGTCATTTATCTGTCTGAAATGGTGGTCATTTATCTGTCTGAAATGGTGGTCATTTATCTGGTTGAAATGGTGGTCATTTATCTGTCTGAAATGGTGGTCATTTATCTGTCTGAAATGGTGGTCATTTATCTGGTTGAAATGGTGGTCATTTATCTGTCTGAAATGGTGGTCATTTATCTGGTTGAAATGGTGGTCATTTATCTGTCTGAAATGGTGGTCATTTATCTGTCTGAAATGGTGGTCATTTATCTGGTTGAAATGGTGGTCATTTATCTGTCTGAAATGGTGGTCATTTATCTGTCTGAAATGGTGGTCATTTGTATTGATATCGCAATTACACATATATTACTTCAATTATCATCTTCCTCGCGTTGTTCCGGCATTTTTGCCACGGCTCATGGGAGCCTAGGGTCCGCTTGGCAACTAATCCCGAGAATTGGCGTAGGCACTAGTTTTTACAAAAGCAACTGACCTGACCTTTCAACCCAGAGGGTAAACTAGGCCTTACGAGCCGGGGTTTGAACTCGCGACCTCCGGATTGCAAGTCGCACTCTCTTACCGCTAGGCCACCAGCGCTTCACACATATAATTCAATATTACCAAAGAGGATATAATAGGATAGAGTGGTACTGTCATAGTAAATTTTGTAACCACAGTAAATTCACTGCCATCTATGATGATGTTTTTGACCCATGATATGCGTTAAAATTGTTAAATAACAAACGAAACGGTCAACGCCATCTGTACGACAGTAGGTCAAAGCTAGTGGCGCCATCTGATCGAGAATAAAATTTTCTTAATTTTCGAGGCACGTTTTTTCCTTAGACTGTATCCATATATTACGGTGTTATATCTATCTTTGATATTACTATTATTTGAACAGGTAACCGTGAGACGCTAGAAACCACGCCAAAGGCGAAAGGGATAGATGTCCGCAAGGAACTCCTCAAGTTTCACGACACCTGGTATTCTGCCAACATCATGACGCTAGCTGTCATCGGAAAAGGTATTCATCTCAGATAAAAGCCTACTGAAAAATCATTACTTCCTTCCTTTCTTCCTTAAGTGGACCCCTTACCAGTCCGCCGGACGATATCGGCCTGTCAGTTGTTCGGAACTGTAAATTTTTTGTACTAACTGACAGACTGATATTGATGTCGTCCGGATTATTCCGGATACTGGTAATAGGGTAGTTGACACATGTTGAATTCTATAACTAAATCTAGTTAAATAGATAGAAAATGAGCAATTTATCACAATAAATTGGAAACCTAAAAAATATATGGGAATAATAAAAAAATACAAGACTTCGGTTTCGAAAAAAAAACTTTTTTAACTTTTTATTTCCTTGTTTTCCATATGTCACATCAATTTAGTATGGAATTTTTTTGGTTCCATTTTATTTAATTTATATTATTTCATGTCGCACTTTACGTAAGTGTCAAAGCACCTATATATCCTGTGACGTCCTGCGTATTTGGGGAACAAGAATAACACATTATATATTGGTTTCGAATGCACAGGTATGCACTCGTCCGTTCGGTTGCAGGGTCGAAGCGAGACTGGTTTCTAGTTCTACCCTCTCTACTCTCGGCCGAGTGCTAACTGACATTCCTTTTATTATATAATCTCATGACGTCACATATCCGTCAAATTTAAAAATAACAAGTTAAGTGCCTCTGATGATACCTGGGTGTTTATTTTAATTATTTTTCAGAATCTCTAGACGAGCTCGAAGCTATGGTGGTACCCTTATTCTCAGCGGTGGCGGACACCTCAGTGGAAGCCCCGTCGTGGCCGGAGCACCCTTTTCCCCCGGAACTACGCAGAAAACGCGCCTACTGTCTGCCCGTGAAGGATCTCAGGTCGTTATCTATCGACTTCCCTATACCTGACACTAGGAAGCATTATAAGAGCGGGGTGAGTGTTTTAGACCAATAAGATCACTACACCTTATAAAACAAAGTCCCCCGCCGCGTCTGTCTGTGTGTATGTTCGCGATAAACTCAAAAACTACTAAACTGTTTTGTTTTTGTTTTTTTTTTATACCACGTCGGTGGCAATCAAGCATACGGCCCGCCTGATGGTAAGCAATGACCGTAGCCTATGGACGCCTGCAACACCGGAGATATTACACGCGCGTTGCCGACCCTAACACTCCTCTCCCTCGAGCTCTGGCAACCTTACTCACCGGCAGGAACACAACACTATGAGTAGGGTCTAGTGTTATTTGGCTGCGGTTTTCTGTAAGGTGGAGGTACCTCCCCAGTTGGGCTCTGCTCTAGATCTGGAATGACATCCGCTGTCCTGTGCCCTACCACACAAAGCGAGATGTCATTCACAGTGCCCATACCTCTCTTTTGGACGTAGTTTAAGGACATATCCGGGTCCGGACGCAGTTTAAGGACATACCCGGGTCCAAATTATCACTATTTTTGTTTGCCTATAAGATTTCCTGGCATATGTTGCCTATTTTTATTTACTTCCAATCCAACGTGTTTTTAGGGCTCCGTACCCAAAGGGTAAAAACGGGACCCTATTTATTACTAAAACTCCACTGTCCGTCTGTCTGTCACCAGGCTGTATCTCATGAAGCGTGATAGTTAGACAGTTGAAATTTTCACAGATTATATATTATATAGTCGGTCAAGCAAATCTTGTCAGTAGAAAAAGGCGGCAAAATTAAAAAATGTAGGCGCGAATGTGAAGATTCCGCTTCTATGGGTTACTCTAATTATTACTTATACACCAATGGAGGTACTTGCAGGTATTCTGACTTGACTGATCCTTCACGATGTGTCCTCTTTGACTGCCTCGATCCAAGTGAACGAGTCTCACGAGCCAGTCCAACTGGCTTTCGTGCCCCACTACCTAGCTACCTACTGTGTTGCCAGGTATTTTCCCAACTACCCCGTACTAATCGGGGTAACGCAATGATGTTGCCACATTATAATTATTATTCAACTGCTATCTGTCATATAAACATAAATAAATCATGACACGAAGGGATATCGTCGCATAGAAAATTTTAATTACGCCGTTTTCTACTGACAAGATTTGCTTGAACAACTATGTATATTTCTGTTGCCGCTGTAACAACAATTACTAAAAATTAAATTTGTACGGAACCCTCGAAGGGCGAGTCCGACTCGCACTTGTCCGGTTTTCTTTTACGAAAAGCTCGACTAGTTTGAAAAGTGTGAAACGTTTTTTTGCTCTGACCAGATTCTAGTTTGATAAAAATTCAAATAATCGAACTTAAACTATCGTGAGACATATTTCAAAATATTTAGATCAGTACGGTTTCACTCACTATTATTTTTAGTCGCTTTTGGCGACATGTTTCGGATTCTTTGGGTACAACCGCCGCGAACACTCGTGCCTGAGGAAGGATTCCCAAAGAATCCGAAACATGTCGCCAAAAGCGACTAAAAATAATATTGAGTGAAACCGTACTGATCTAAATATTTTAAAAATTCAAATAAATCAGTTTTCATTGCCTGTTTCCGTAGCCAGGCCACTACCTGTCGCACTTGCTCGGGCATGAGGGACCAGGGAGCTTGCTCGCAGAACTGAAGGCTAGAGGATGGTGCAACAGGTACGTACAACCTGTAATTTTTAGAAGTATTTTTTTTTTTCAAATTTAATGTACAGTCAAGGGCATAAATATATATACATTCCGAAAGTTTCAAAAACATGTGTACGCTCTTACACCTTAGACAATAAAGTCGTGTTCACATATTTTTGAGCCATTTGTCTGGATCGATATTTTTGCCTTCGACTGTACATTTGAGTTGCACAAAATGGCTTTTAATACTTTAGTATTGCCATTTTGTAAATGTGTGTGAATAACCCTTTATATTCAGTAGACGAATACATGGAATTAAAATTTAAATAACTCTTAGTTTTAGTATGACGATCATTACGAGATACCTTTTTTGTTTGACATGTATTCCATTATGTATTTAGTTTTAATTTGACGGTAATTTTCCAATACCTTTTTAATTTATAAATTGTTAGTTTTCATAATTTGTATTGTTTTTGATTATCATAGTTGACATTTTCTAATTATATATATGTTTGCATGCCAAATAATTGACGATCATAATATAAATACATATAGATTAGTGTAAATAGTATTTTATACAATCGTGATATAATAGAGAGCTTTTCAGTCGAGTACCGTGTTTAAGCAACGAAGCTTGCTGAGTTGCTTAAGTTAAGGTACGAGATTGAAAAGCTTGATTATATCACTATTGTATACAATACTTTTTCTACGAGACAAAAATAATACTTTCAACTAGTAGAATCATACAAGTAAACAAATCAAAAGTATACAGCTAAGATACGCGAGCTGCCGCAGCCCGCGATACCTTCATACTCGTACGCGCCCCGGCCGCCGGGCCCGGCGCCCCCGGCGGGTTGGTCAACGACACCTCCTCGTAACTCATGAGGCCCTGGTACCTGCTCCGCGCTAAATTCAGTTTTAAGACAGTTTTTTCTCGATTTTGGCCACCGTAGCCTATGGAGACTAACAAGCAACGCTAAGCGGTTTTCGTAGGGTATGGATGTTGCTATATGAAGGGTGTCACATGCGCGTTTCTGACTTATGAAGCAATTATTTCTACTACAACATAAAATAAAATGTTTTTGTTGGCCAACCAATCACAAAGCAGATGCGACGCAGCAGCGTGTTTAAGTAGGCTAGTTTGCATTGAATCGAGTCTCCTTAAACAAGAAACATTTTATCGAAATGTATGAAGTTCTATTTTCAAAATTTTTATAATTGACTAAACCGTATCGATAAAATTCTTATGATTGAGTCGGAAGTGCCATAGACTATCCAACGTTGAAAAGAGTAAGGTTGTAGTGTTGCATGTTAAGTTGTAATACACAGATTATACTCGACGAGTAGAAAAAATAATTTATATTGTAATTTATCATTATGAAATAAATAAACTAAAACCATAGAGTAACTTATACTAGAGCGGTACTGTCATAGTAAATTTTGTAACTCCAGTAAATTCACTGCCATCTGTCGACACACTTTAAAACTAAAAATAAATATTTATAAAAATACGATAAAATGTATTTAAACAGGATAAATGATTTTTTTATTTGCATTAATTATTTTTATATGATTTTGACCCATGTTCTTTCACTGGTATGCGTTAAAATTATAAATAACAAACGAAACAGTCAACGCCCTCTATACGAGTGTAGGCCAAAACTAGTGGCGCCATCTGATCGAGAATCAAATTTTCGTGATTTTCGAGGCACGTTTTTTTCTTAGACTGTATCCATCTATTACGGAGTTATATCTATCTTTGCTAAAACTAAACTAAAAATTGCAAATAGCATTTTAAATACAGATAACATAAGACTCTTTAAGAAACGTCTGTTTGCATTCTTATCAAACAAAGCGTATTACTCAATTGACGAATATAAAAGAGACAATAATTTAATTTAATGTAATGTTTAGAGTAAGATTTATGTATGCAGTTTATTATTAAACTTACCAACACAAACAAATTTGTATACCTAATGCTGGTAAGACATAGTGATTCTAAGTAATTATTGTAACACCTATGTACCTATGTTTAACAAATAAAAACATTGATTGATTGATTGATTGATTGATTGAATTGTTACAGTTTGGTGGGCGGGACACGTATCGGCGCTCGAGGGTTTGGCTTTTTCGGCGTCCAGGTGGATTTGACTGAGGAAGGAGTTGAGCATATTGACGATATCGTCGCTTTAGTATTCCAGGTATGTCCTAGCATATAATACTTTTTTTATACTACGTCGGTGGCAAACAAGCATACGGCCCGCCTGATGTTAAGCAGTCTCCGTAGCCTATGTACGCCTGCAACTCCAGAGCTGTTACATGCGCGTTGCCGACCCTAACACTCCGCACCCTCGAGCTCTGGCAACCTTACTCACCGGCAGGAACACAACACTATGAGTAGGGTCTAGTGTTATTTGGCTGCGGTTTTCTGTAAGGTGGAGGTATTTTATTTCCACAGTTGGGCTCTGCTCTAGATCTGGAAGGAAATCCGCTGTGCTGTGCCCTACCACACAAAGCGAGATGACATTCACAGTGCCCATACCTCTCTTACGTAGTTTAAGGACATACCCGGGTCCTAATGAAATTTAATATGCCATCAGAACCATTTAGTTAAGTTTTGAAATATGTTAGACCCCGGGCCAGGCGAAAATGTCTTCAGTAATCCGCTTGACAAAAAACCGCATTCCGATGGTTAGTTGCAGTAAGTGTAAACATGTAGTAATTCCCAATTGAATCCCAATTGACTTTTAAGTGATGACTTTGACTGATAAATATTTAATAGCGTTCATTTGGCTTTGATTTCTAATGTTTTACAGTTAGTTTCCTCGCGTTGGTGTGGTGAACATTTTTATGTTTCACTCGGTAGCAAAGTTTGTTTAACCTTCGCCCTTAAACGCTTAAGATTCCACTTTTCGAATTCAATTTTGGAGTCCGTTTGCTCGTGTATTAGTATTAGCTTGAGGGCTAAACAACAACTTTGCACTCTGACAAACAACTATTTTGAAACAGTTCCCTGTGTATTTCTCACCCTGTATTTTTCTTTTCTCAGTACATAGCCATGCTCCGTGAGACCAAGCCGCAGCGCTGGGTGTGGGAGGAGCAACGAGATCTCATGGCGATGGAGTTCCGTTTTAAAGACGCACAGGAACCCAGGTCTTTGGTCACTTCTCATGTCGGGCTTTTACACGTAAGTACCTTAGAAAAAAAAAACCTTGTCACGATGGTATAAGGTTTACTATTGATTAAGTCCTAGTGTGCCTAAACGCGGATCCACGTACGAGTAAAATTTTTTGAAAAAAAAAACCCGGCACGAGAGGCTGTGTTATCAATAAAGGTTCTTCTCAAAGACGCACAGAAACCCAGGTCTTTGGTCACTTGTCATGTCGGGCTTTTACACGTAAGTACCTTAGAAAATAAATCTTGTCACCAGGGAATAAGGGTTACTATTGATTAACTGTGTTATCGATAAAGGTTCTTCTCAAAGACGCACAGAAACCCAGGTCTTTGGTCACTTCTTATGTTGGGATTTTTACACGAAAGTACCTTGGAAAATAAACCTTGTCACGAGGGAATAAGGTTTACTATTGATTAACTGTGTTATCGATAAAGGTTCTTCTCAAAGACGCACAGAAACCCAGCGGTGTCAGCATGGTTGCATTTTTATCACCTGTCACTATGCCTGTCACTTTCGCACTTACATACTTGTTAGAACGTGAAAGACATGGTGACAGGCGATAAAAATGCTACCGTGCTAAGCCCGCAGGTCTTTGGTCACTTCTCATGTTGGGTTTTTACACAAAAGTACCTTAGAAAATAGACCTTGTCAGAAAGAATAAGGTTTACTGTTGATTAACTGTGTTATCGATAAAGTCCTCAAAGACGCACAGGAACCCAGCGGTGTCAGCATGGTTCCTTATCGCCTGTCACTATGCCTGTCACTTTCGCACTTACATACTTGTTAGAACGTGACAGGCATGGTGACAGGTGATAAAAATGCTACCGTGCTAAGCCCGCAGGTCTTTGGTCACTTCTCATGTTGGGTTTTTACACGAAAGTACCTTAGAAAATAGACCTTGTCAGGAGAGAATAAGGTTTACTATTGATTAACTGTGTTATCGTTAGTCCTCAAAGACGCACAGGAACCCAGATCTTCGGCCACTTCACATGTTGGGCAGGTTTTACACATAAGTAAAATAATGGCAACATTTGTGCATTTTAATTTTACAAAAAAACCAAACCGATGATCCGATGAGACGATGTCCAGCGTATTCGCCAGGTCTGAACGCACTTTTACTTTAGTAACTTTACATTAGGCTTGTGCCTGCTCGGTCACTACAGAGAGCGCTCCGCTCTCGGTCAATCGGTCAAACGAACTAGTTCGGTCTTTTAGTTCCTTTAGTTCAGTTCGGTTGTTGAGAGCCGGGAATTGGATTTTTTCCAATATTTAGTAACTGAATACAATTTAACTTGTACAATACGATTTGTCGATATCAAACATTAAAACACCTTAACAATACAAAAAAAAAAAACAAATATCAGATTTATGAAAAATATTTGATTTTCCTTCGTATTTTACGGGCTTAGGAGTGTCACGTCGTTCATACATCTCGTTCACACTCGTGCCAGGGACAGTGCCAACCGTTTCGTTCCATCCATTTACCGTTTCACTCAGTCAAGCGCTCTCCACTCCCACTGAACTAAAGGACCTAAAGACCGATTAAGAGCGTGCAAAAAGATTTAGTTCCTTCACGGGATTTCATTCTTAACAGTTCTTAGTTCATGACCGACTCAAGCCTACTTTACATTATTATTTGTTATAGGAATTTCCAATGGAGGACGTTTTAAGCGCGTATTATCTGCTGACAGAATGGAAGCCGGAACTGGTAGACGAGCTGCTAGCTATGTTGACGGCCGAGAACGTGCGAGTCGGTATAGTAGCGAAGTGAGTTCTCAAAATACCCCAATTGTTACCTACATCTTAACATGACATGACTTTGATACTATTAAGAGCCCATTAACGTGCTTACTAGCGCCAGCGCCACTGCTAAATAATGATTATTTAAATTTAATGATATATATTTTAAAAAGGGGGCCGCTACGTACTGTATTTTGTATTTAAGTACCTTTTGAATAAATCAAACTAGTTTTTATGTTGCTGGATTCGTCGATCTATGAACTCAAAATAATAACGGCCGTTTTAACTTTGGACGCATAGACGAATCTAATAGTAACGTGAAAACCATAAAAATGTTTTGAAAAAAAAAAACTACCTATGCCGCCGTGGCCCGGTGGCCGAACGGCACAGGCACCTGCCGCGATAACAGAGGACGCTGGTTCGATTCCAGCCTGGGGCACTGGAGGCCTTGGTCACTTTTTCTTAGTATATGCCATTTATTTCAGTTTATAATTTATATAGTAGTGTTTCTACTTGAAATAAAAACAAATTAAATATTTTCTGAAAATAATTTAATTTGTTCTAATACTTCTAATGCAAGACAGTTTGTTGGCAGAAGGGACTCCCTTAAAACACAGATGGGTAGTCTTAGCTAATTAGTTGCCTAGTTAATAATTAAGTACATAGCCTACATAGGTACAAGGTTCACCATGACGCGCCGCACACGTGACGTTCAAACCTCTTCGATGAAGCCTCCTCTTCCTCCCTCTCCTCCTCCTCCTCAACCTCCTCCATCCATCCTCTTTGATGGATGATGAAGGTTCGCTTCGTGAGGAAAGCGGTACAATCCCAATAAAACGTAGTTTCCTCTGTCTTGAAATTAGTGTATATAGTTTGTCTGTTTGTCAGAGTGTTCGCTGACAAGTGCACGCAGGTGGAGCCCTGGTACAGCACCAAGTATCTTCAAGAAGACATTGACCCTAAGAAAATCAAGGTAATTACGTAATTAGGCCCTACGTCGTACTTATTTCGTAGTCATTGGTAGGCGAACTTTTAGAAGTAAAACTTCTTTAGACGCGACTAGAGGGTAACTAAGATCTTTTTTCTGACGGAAGTAATGCTCAGTAGTTGTCAGTAGCATAGAGTAACTTATACTAGAGCGGTACTGTCATAGTAAATTTTGTAACCCCAGTAAATTCACTGCCATCTGTCGACACACTTTAAAACTAAAAATAAATATTTATAAAAATACGATAAAATGTATTTAAATATGGATAAATGATTTTTTTTTTTGCAATAATTATTTTTATACGATTTTGACCCATGTTCTTTCACTGGTATGCGTTAAAATTATAAATAACAAACGAAACAGTCAACGCCCTCTATACGAGTGTAGGCCAAAACTAGTGGCGCCATCTGATCGAGAATCAAATTTTCGTGATTTTCGAGGCACGTTTTTACCTTAGACTTTATCCATCTATTACGGAGTTATCTTTGCCTGTATCAACCAACTCTTAAGTTTAAAAGCTTTCTATTAACTTGCAATGTATCTATGTATGTTTGTACGGGTCAAATCTTGCAAATTAAATTTTCATTTCTCATGCTCTGAAAGAGGGTCATTGTTGTTCTAAAAGGTGTGCAGAAAATGATACGTGTCTGCACTAGGGCATTTTACGTTCGAAGTACAATTTTTTTAATATTTTGTAAAATAAACAATTGAAATTAGAGTTTAAATGGATTTGTTATACAATTTCCATTCCGATATTTGACTTCATTCCATAAATAACGATACTTTTGCCTGAATTGTTAATTGAAAGTACCCTCAAGAAATACTATAAAAATATATACTTAGTCATGTTTAAAAAAAACACATGCATTTTACTTTCCTCGTATTCGAAATGAAAAGTAGAGTGTTTAACTCGGGTGAAAGGCATCATTTCAGCCTCGGACTATTGGCGCTCTCACTGCGTTCGAGCGCCAAAATACCTCGGCTGAAATGAGTGCCTTTCATCCCTTGGTTAACAATCTACTATTGACTTACTTCCCAACTTCCAATGAAGCTGAAAATTTGCATACATATGTAAGTCGGGTGACAATGCAATGTTATGCTACCATCGAGCTGATCTGATGATGGAGACACGAGGTGGCCAAAGGAACTCTGTATTAAAACAACGAAACCTAATTGTTTGGAGTTTTTAGAATTGTCTCGACGAGTATAAGTTGCCTGATGAAAAAAAGTACAGTCAGCAATAAAAGCTTGTAATGAATGGAATGAAAAATGAATTTTTTGCCATGGAGACACGAGGTGGCCATATTAACTCTGTGATAAAATAACGTAACCTATTGCCATATTGCGTAATGCGTAACCGTTGTGTGTGGGGTTTTTAGAGTTGTCTCGATGAGTATTAGTTGCCTGCGGAAAGAAAAGTACAGTCAGCGATAAAAGCTTGTACCAAAAATGAAATTTTTGCCAAAAACTTTTTATTCTGTTACCCAGGACTGGAACTCGATGAAACCAATACCCGCGCTGCACCTGCCGCCCCCGAACGAGTTTATTCCTGCACGATTAGAACTGGAGAAGGAAAAGGACCCCACCTGCGATGCCGTGGCGCCCTCTATGGTCAGAGTAAGTAATCAATGTAAAAAAACCGGCCAAGTGCGAGTCGGACTTGCCCACCAAGGGTTCCGTACTTTTTAGTATTTGTTGTTGTAGCGGCAACAGAAACACATCATCTGTGAAAATTTCAACTTTCTAGCTATCACGGTTCATGAGATACAGGCTGGTGACAGATAGACGGATAGTGGAGTCTTAGCAATAGGGACCCGTTTTTACCCTTTGGGTACGAAACCCTAAAAATGCCCCATCGAGCGCGCGAAGCGAAACCCTTATTATATATTTATTTTTCAGGACTCTCCTCTGATGCGACTATGGTTTAAACAGGACAACGAATTCCGGCTGCCCAAGGCTTTCCTAACTTTTGATTTAGTCAGGTAAGGAATATTTCATATTACTACGTACAGAATTTCCACTGTCTGTTTGTCAGTGGAAGATCACGAATCATGTTGTCCCTCACTCTCGAATCGTTCTCTTTCTCACTCTCAAAACTGTACCTTTATTTACTGCTTGGGGCGCGCGCACGAAAATTAACTGTTAAACAGTACACTGTTCTAAACAATTATATTTGTTGTATGTAATGTTAGTATATACATAATTATTTACTGCCTAGCTAACTATAAACTACAATTGTAAAATTGTAGTTTCTAAATAAATATATAAGCAGATTTTCTCAAAACCAGTTTATAGAAAATCTGCCTACTCACCTTTTCCTGCGCACATGAATCATGCAGCAGGTTTTTATCGGTATACAGGCTATCAACCCTGTCCGCAATCATGACTATGTATTACTAGACTTATATTGACCGGGATATAGACCGTGATTACCTTTTGTATTATTTGTGAGCTCCCGACTATATCCCGGTCAATATAAGTCTAGTGAAGCTAACCGTGAATCATTCAAAACTCATGACTATGTATGTTTGTTTCTGAATTAAAAAAATATATGCGACTTACTTCAACGAGAAATCCACTTATCAGGCTATTATTGGTTATGAAATGCAGCTTCGCCCTTATATTTCGCAGTGCGCTAGCCGCTAGCCCTATGACACTAACTTCTCCATTGGCAACAATGTAATTTGTCGTGTGTTTTCAGCCCGCTCGCCTACCAAGACCCTACCAACTGCAACCTGACTTCTCTATGGGTGCTAGTGTTCCGTGACAGCCTACAACAGTTCGCTTATTCGGCGGAGCTGGCTGGACTACGCTGGAGCATCGGCAACGCCAAGTATGGCGTCAGCGTGAGTGCATTTTACCCAACGGTGGACAACAACCCCAACCAGGACTGCGAACTTGTCGCCCAACGGTGACTAGTTGACTCTAGGACTTCTTTATGGGTGCAGTCTAAAGGCGGTTCTGGCGCTCGCTCGGCATCGCGCGCGCTGTTTGGTCGCAGTTCACCTAACATGCACCTCCTCGCTTCGCTCGTTGTCGTACCTATCTTGGCTCTGTCAAATGACTTAATCTACTTAACAATCATTACGTAAATAATGAAAATAAATATAAATATGTGCGAAAATTTGGTTGGCAAGTGAAATTCGGACAATAAAATTTCGGCGAAAAGGCAGAACACCCATTTTCCTGCATTGTCTAGTAGTATCCCTTGTCCAGAAATATCCACTTTCCTTTCACGTCCACAGAAATTCATGATAAAAACTTCCAAGCTAGTCATTTTAGAAGTAAGTGTCCTTACTTTTATAATTATAGTAAAATGTAGCGTTATGTCGTCAGCAAAAACTCTAATCGTAGGGATGTTCATTATCAATCGGTTTGGGCTATAAAATTAGTTTACTGATATACTGAGTCCAAGAGGAACCAAAGGAGGAGGAGGAAAGGTGTGTTACCATGCATTCTTTAGAATCCTGAGATTTTCCAAAACCAATATTGTTTTTAGATAAATCAATAATAGGGTACTTTAATACACGACATAACATTATAATAATATGGCAAAGTACCTTATACTAGTAAAATACTAGCTTCTGCTTGCGACTTGGTCTGCGTGAGATGATGATGATTGATAAAACCTACCCTGTCCTTCCTCGGGCCTCAATCTATCTCCATACCAAATTTCATCTAAATCTGTTCAGCGGTTTAAGCGTGAAGAGATAACAGACGGACAGAGTTACTTTCGCATTCATATTATTTGTAAGGATTAGTAGGGATTTTTCCTTATTTTAAAAAGGTTAATCTCATTAATATTTTGGCCACAGATAACAGTAGATGGTTATGACGACAAGCAACACGTGTTACTGGAGAAGATCATAGAAAACATCGTCAACTTCAAGGTGGATCCCCAACGTTTCGCCATCATGAAGGAGAACCATATTCGCGGCATTAAGAATTTTGAGGCTGAACAACCTTATCAGGCAAGTGTGTATGACACCTTCGGGGGCGGTTGCACCAAACCGTTTGTCACCGTTAAATCGTTCGCTACATTTTCATAGTTCACTGGTGATTGATGTTGATCAGTTTGTCACGTGTGGTTGGTGCAACCTGCCCTTAGTTTTATAACAATACAATCAATACATGCCTGCGACAAGCAACATGTGTTACTGGAGAATATTCCAAACGGTTCGCCATCATGAAGGCAAACCATATTCGCGCCTTTAGGAATTTTGAGGCTGAATAAGCATATCAGGTGAGTACATAAAATTTGGCGCACGAAGGTTGAGAAATCATTGGCAATGGTTGGCTTCCTTAGCTCAAAACTCTTCACGCTTTATTGACAAAAAATGTGAAGGAATAACGTAAATGTACGCTTGGCACTGTCCTAGAAGTGGCCACCTTCAATCATAATTCCATAGAGTAACTTATACTAGAGCGGTACTGTCATAGTAAATTTTGTAACCCCAGTAAATTCACTGCCATCTGTCGACACACTTTAAAACTAAAAATAAATATTTATAAAAATACGATAAAATGTATTTAAATATGGATAAATGATTTTTTTATTTGCATTAATTATTTTTATATGATTTTGACCCATGTTCTTTCACTGGTATGCGTTAAAATTATAAATAACAAACGAAACAGTCAACGCCCTCTATACGAGTGTAGGCCAAAACTAGTGGCGCCATCTGATCGAGAATCAAATTTTCGTGATTTTCGAGGCACGTTTTTTCCTTAGACTGTATCCATCTATTACGGAGTTATATCTATCTTTGATATTTCTAATTAGCAATAGAACCAGTAATAGAGATGGAAGCTGTCAATTATTTTAAATAGACTGTCAAACACTCTTCCCTATAGGTAAATTTTATTGCTGGCCTTATTATATATATGGCCTGTCTGATACGTGATAACGAAGATATATAACAAAACCTCTTTATGAAATAAAACGATGAAAACGGATTATATCGCTTATATTGAATTTATAATACATCCCGATGTTTATCTTTACTTGAAAATAGTTGTATTGTATATTGTATAACTAGCCTAATGAACCGATTTTGCATGTACAACTAGCCTTAAAGTTTATAGTTTATTATTTTTGTATGTGGGTAGGTGGGTACTTTTGCACATTGTAGCTTTTCTTCAGTCACCCGTTGACCTCGAACGCTGTAAAGGGTTCGAAACGTCGGGATGTATTATAAATTCAATGTTATTATTATTATTATTCAGAGCCCACTGTGTCCAACTGCTGGGCAAAGGCCTCTCCCCTCATTTTCCACTCGTCTCTGTTTAGTGCTATATCTGACCAGCCTCTCAAGGAGTCCAAGTTATCCCGCCATCGCCGACGAGGTCTTCCGGATCCCCGGTTAGACTCGTGGGAGTGGGTGGTCGGTAAATTGAATGTACACGATATAATTCGTTCTCATAGTTTTATTTGAGTAACTATCGTGGTAACCGAAGACAATATAGGTTATAGGTTTTCGCGGGCTTGGTTTCCGCAACTCGACGTCATATAACGCGCCTATTTTGCGTGATAGGTTGACGGCACTACTCTTGCCAACCCAACTCTTCCAGGAAGCCTAGCAGACCCTTGATGTCGCCGACGACTTCTGGGAGAGACCCCGGCGAGCCGAGGTATTGTGCCCGGTATTCTGCCACCCTTGGACATTCGAGGATGACGTGGGCGGCTGTCTCTTCTGCCTCCATGCATGCCCTGTAAAGGGGGCTATCTGTAACCGAAGACAATAAAACCTCTTTATTTTCAGCACGCAGTATACCAGCAGGCTCTCTGTTTGTCTGACCTGGTGTGGACGAGGTGTCAACTTCTGGACGCGGCCGAACGTGAGTACCCATACCATGTTAGATCCTTAATATAGAGAACACAGATACCCTAAGAATAAATTAAATTATTTTCTATGAAAATATTTTAATTTGAGCCACAAGCCTTCGGGAATTGTCATATACTTGGAAATTTCGACCCATGCCACCGTGACCGTATAGCCGAGCGGTTCAGGCACCTGTCCGGTAAACGGGGTACGCTGGTTCGATTCCAGCTCTGGACACTGGAGGCTTTGGTCATTTTTTCCTTCCTATATGACATTTATTTCAGAACACAGATACCGCATCATCAAACTCAAGAAACTCAAGAAAGTATACACAAAATTGAGAGCGCACTATTCGCCAACAGTAGTATAAAAAAACCGGCCAAGTGCGAGTCGGACTCGCACACCGAGGGTTCCGTACTTTTTAGTATTTGTTGTTATAGCGGCAACAGAAATACATCATCTGTGAAAATTTCAACTGTCTAGCTATCACCGTTCATGAGATACAGCCTGGTGACAGACGGACAGCGGGGTCTTAGTAATAGGGTCCCGGTTTTACCCTTTGGGTACGGAACCCTAAAAATGATTATGTTTTCAATGAATGACTCAAACAAATTACATACATACATCACGTACAGAATGTACAGATGGACCCAGGTTCATTTCATAGGTACCTACATACAATAACATACAACAATAAGGGGTGTTAGTACGATTCTCGGTAATCCTCCTCTAAATACAGTCATCGTCGTTTCAGCAACAGTAATAAACTTAATAAAACAAAGTCGCTTCCTGCTGTCTGTGTGTCCCTAGGGGATATAACCAAGCGGATCCGCCACGTCTGTAATTTGCTGTACAAAAAAGTCTGGCAATTTTTGCGGGGGAGGGGAACGTCAAATGTATACGTAACGTCAACGTAATAGCCATGTCAGATAAACGTCAATCCAATGTCCATACATTGTGTATGACCATGGCAGACTATTTTCGACAGCGGGGAACGCCTGTTAATGGCTACTCCGTTTGGTTATATTCTTCCAGGTCTGTCCCTATGTATGCTTAGATCTTTAAAACTACGCAACGGATTTTGATGCGGTTTCTTTTAATAGATAGAGTGATTCAAGAGGAAGGTTTATATGTATAATACATCGGCATTGCACCCGTGCGAAGCCGGGGCGGGTCGCTAGTTTTGTTATAAAAACTAAACTTGTTATAAAAATGCAACATGTGTCATCATCCCTATTCTTCTCAGTTCATCAGCCGACTAAAATGCTTATCTGTATGCAGCTCTAACGCCAGAGATGCTGGACGATTTTGCAGCTCGCTTCATCAGGAAGGTTCACATCGAGGGCCTCATGTTTGGCAACCTCACTAGAGAGAAGGCGCTTAGGATCGCAGACATGGTCGAGGGGAAGTAAGTTCATATTATTTATATTTACACATCCATGGCTGTCTTCTTCTCCTTTCACCGTGCCTTTTCCCATTTCATTTGGGGTCGGCCCTCCGAATATTTTTCCGCCATTAGATGTCCAGCACTCTGCTCCGCATAGTGTTAAAGTAATACACCAATCATCATCAAATAAAGGATTTAATACAATAAAACAGACATAACTTGGGAAACTCTACCAGGCGACGCCATTACGGCGATGGCTATCTGTCAAGTCCTTGCCGCGCTATAGTGATGTATCCATTTCGAATACCGATTGTATAGCTGCATTCGCGAAAGCCTCATATCGGTTATTAATAGCATGACGGGCATGGAGACTACATAAAGGAGCCAAATCTCTATGTATGAAAAGTGTCCATCAAAAAACAGTAATTAGGCGGCGCCACCATACACCGAAATACTACCAAAAACAACCTACGTAATTTGGTCGGGTTATTTGTTGGTTCATGTTATACTCATGTCCCAGAGCCTAACTAGCGCCACCGGAGAGATTAGGAACTATTATTTAAAGCTGAAAGCGGTCACTTTTGCAACAATTCTGCCATAAGAGATTGGCATCCTTTCTATACCATCCATAATGACGGGTCTGACGCACGTCTTATAGACTTTCCCTTTAGTTTTGATCGGCATTCTACAATCGCAGAGTATAACGATCGTGTTGCATAATAAACTACAACTTATTACAAGCGGAACTCCTTTTCTTATAAGTGAAATTAGAAAAGGAGTTCCGTTTGTAATATTAGTTGTATAGGTAGTTTATTATGCAACACGGCCCAGTTTAGGCTACACCAGATATGTGCGAGGATGCGTACCGAGGAATGTGTGTTAAGAGTCCCCGGCAAGCCCGGCCGAATTTCTACCTTCCCATACAAACAGTTTCGTTCTCATTTTAAAACTACGTGTTGGATTGTAATGAAACGTCACATGTTCAACAAATTTGCCGGCACCTGTAGTAAATTACTAATATTTATAACTTTTACCTTACTGATTTATTTTTTATTTTTTATATTAGCCTATTTTGGTGTCCCACTGCTGGGCAAAGGCCTCCCCTCGTTTTCTCCACTCGACCCTGTCATCGCCATTTTCCCACCATTTGGGGTAGAATGCTTCCAAGTCGTCCCGCCATCTCCTTTTTGGTCTGCCTGAACCCCGGCCTGCACCGTCTATGGTGCTCCGTGGGTCCCACTCAGTAACCATTTTGGCTAACTGATTTTATAACTTTGAAAATAGAACTTTACTGATCGCTGTTATATAAATAAATAAATATTATAGGATATTCTTACACAGATTGACTAAGTCCCACGGTAAGCCCAAGGAGGCTTGTGTTATGGGTACTCAGAGAACGATATATATAAATACTTAAATACATAGAAAACACCCATGACTCAGAAACAAATATCTGTGCTCATCACACAAATAAATGCCCTTACCGGGACGAACCCAGGACCATCGGCTTCACAGGCAGGGTCACTACCCACTAGGCCAGACCGGAAATATAACTTATTTTCCCTAATTTCCAGAATACCAAAAGACGCATCACCTCTTCTAGCCCAACAGCTTCTATTATACAGAGAAGTGGAAATAGAAAAAGGTATGTTTAGTCAATTAACATCTAATGTCTAAGAAATAATGTCTAGGTTTTTAGTCGGTAAGAGTCCGACACTGGCTGGGCCTCCCTTGCCAGTCGTCCATGATGGATTTTCCTTAAGTCGCAGTCTTTAAGCTAAAAATATTTAAATGTAGAAAAAAGCAAGGACACTCGTCTTTGGCCCTTCAGGCGACTCCCCACAAAAAAAAAAACATCTAATGTCGAAAAAAATTTCTTCTTAATTACAGCAACAAAAACAAGTTAACTAACTATGAATAACTTTGGGAACAAATCATCACTTACCATCAGGTGGGATCGTGGTCAAACGCCTAGCCTGCCTATTCATCATAAAAAAAATAATTAAATATTTTGATTTGTGTTTTTTAAGTAGTCACACTACTATATATAAATTATTAACTGATCCTAACAAGGCCTAGTTCCCCCTCTGGGTTGGAAGGTCAGATGTCAGTCGCTTTCGTAAAAACTAGTGCCTACGTCAATTCTTAGGATTAGTTGTCAAGCGGACCCCAGGCTCCCATGAGCCGTGGCAAAATGCCGGGATAACGCGAGGAAGAAGACAATAGATGTCTTAAATTTGCAGAAAAAGTGACGTTAATTGTCTCAATTCCACCATAATTCCACCCCGCTTTTAACCCTCTTAAGGGATGATATTCGGGATAAAAACTATCCTATGTCCTTCCCCGGAACTCAAACTATCTCTATACCAAATTTCAACTAAATCGGTTCAACGGTTTAAGCGTGAAGAGGTAACACACAGACAGACAGACAGACTTTCGCATTTATAATATTAGTATGGATTTTAATAATTTGTATAATGTTTTATTGACAATTTGACAACCTCTTAGACTTGGCAACGTAAAACTACCATAAGCAAAGAGTAAGCCAGAAAATATAGCGACGATTTAAATCATTCAGAAATAAACAACTAACGAGATTTCATATTCAACAGGAGCACATTACCTTCGCGAGAAAGAGAACGCAGTACACAAATCATCTTGCGCCTCTCTCTATTATGCGTGTGGAGTGCGAGCGACTCGATCAAATGTTGTGCTGGAGTTGCTCGCACAAACCCTGTCTGAGCCTTGCTTCAATGTGTTACGGACTAAGGTAATATATACACTATGAGAGAAAGAGATCGTAGTACACAAGTCATCTTGCGCCTCTCTACTACGCGTGTGTGTGCGAGCGACTCGACCAAACGTGCTGGAGTTGCTCGCACAGACCCTGTCTGAGCCTTGCTTCAATGTACTACGGACTAAGGTAACATAAACATTATGAGAGAAAGGGAACGCAGCACACAAGTGCCTCTCTCTGTTACGTGTGTGTGCGAGCGACTCGACCAAACGTGCTGGAGTTACTCGCACAGACCCTGTCTGAGCCTTGCTTCAATGTTACTACGGTCTAAGGTAACATAAACATTATGAGAGAAAGGGAACGCAGCACACAAGTGCCTCTCTCTGTTACGTGTGTGTGCGAGCGACTCGACCAAACGTGCTGGAGTTGCTCGCATCGCACAGACCCTGTCAGATGCCTTGCTTCAATGTGCTGCGGACTAAGGTAATTATAAGCTCTGTTTTTACAAGCCAGATACTTTATGACGGCGCGAAGGTCTCCGCTTTAGCACAGAATAAATAATAATACCAGGTACAGAAGGTTCACTCTGTAACAAAACACGTTTATTACGACAGATATGACCGCTAGGTGGCGCAAGCGCGAACAGGCGTCCGTTCCGTAGCGGTGCGCGGCAACTACTATGGCTAGACACCGAAATTGGTGTAGGCCGCACGTACTTGTAGCGACGCGACGAAATCGCGGAGTGAGCCACGCCCGACTTTAGCTTGGGCAATAACGCTTTCGTATATCTGTCCGGCTGTTAACCTTTAAAGGTCGCATTTCTCAACCGCATCTCGTTAAATTTCGTGAGAAAGTTCTATAATTTGATAGAATTTAAATTTTAAACTGAAATGAATATCTTCATAGAAAATAATTTAATTTTAATTTGTTCTTAGAGTCGATAGAATTTTATGTAGATTTAGTTTTTGGTTATTTTTAGGGTTACGTACCCAAAGGGTAAAAACGGGACCCTATTACCAAAGATATAACTCCGTAATAGATGAATACAGTCTAAGGAAAAAACGTGCCTCGAAAATCAAGAAAATTTGATTCTCGTTCAGAGGGCGCTACTACGTTTGTCCTACTCTCGTATAGAGGGCGTTGGCGGTTTCGTTTGTTATTTTACATTTTTAACGCATATCAGTGAAAGAACATGGGTCAAAATCATAAAAATAATTAATGCAAATAAAAAAAATCATTTATCCATATTTAAATACATTTTATCGTATTTTTATTAATCTTCATTTTTAGTTTTAAAGTGTGTCGACAGATGGCAGTGAATTTACTGGGGTTACAAAATTTACTATGACAGTCTATTACTAAGATTTCGCTGTCCGTCTGTCACCAGGCTGTATCTCGTGATCTGTGATAGCTAGACAGCTGAAATTTCATTTCATTTCATTTATTCGTTGCAACCATGGCATTACAGATGTTCTTAAAATAAAGTGAGTACAATCATGGACCCTACTAGGGCGTAGCAACATTTTATATCTACATATTTCTAAGGTAGTCAGAATAGTCAGAATAGAGGTAGGTAGAATTTGAATTCTATGTAATTAGTTATATTATTATATCACTATAACATTTATCATGCTCCATTTTTCACAGATGATGTATTTCGGTTGCCGCTATAACAACAAATACTAAAAACAGAATAACATAGAGATTTAAGTGGGGCTCCCATACAACAAACGTGATTTTTGACCGAAGTTAAGCAACGTCGGGCGGGGTCAGTACTTGGATGGGTGACCGTTTTTATAGATAATGGTACGGAACCCTTCCTGTGCGAGTCCGACTTGCACTTGGCCGGTTTTTTTTTCAATATAGCAGAGGTCAATAGCTGACAGAACCACTATTTTATACTATTTATCTTTATTTGTACGTCTAATTTTAGCAATTTTCTGTGCTCTATACCAATAACTGTTTTCACAGGAGCAACTCGGCTACATCGTGTTCAGCGGCGTACGGCGCTCCAATGGAGTCCAAGGCCTCCGCGTTATTGTCCAGAGCGATCGGCACCCTGCATACTTGGAACAGAGAATAGAATCCTTCCTTAAGGAACACAAGGTAATCATACCTTCTAAGTAAAACCTTCTAGTAAATTGCGTGCTATAAAAAAATCTTTGTCTAGCACAGGCCTTAATTCTTAATCGTACAGTCAAAATTTGGGGCATTTTCTATGAAAAGGGACCTTATTGTCGATGGCGCTTACGCCGCACATCATCGCGCGGCATTGTATCTATATCGGAGCATCGTTTATAATGGCGTAAGCGCCATCGACAATAAGGTCCCTTTTTATAGAAAATACCACATTTATTCTACACGTATTACATTTAAGGCCTTTTTCCCAGGATTACTTAGAAGCCATGTCAGAGGAAGAATTCGTGAAGCACCGCTCAGCGCTTGCGGCTCAGCGACTCGAGCGGCCTAAGCGGATGTCTACTAAGGCCTCGCAAATATGGAGCGAGATCAGCGCACAGGTGAGAACGGGACAGATATAGCATGTAAGAGCGAGACAACGGTTCGTGAAGCACCGCTCAGCGCTCGCGGCTCAGTGACTCGAGCGGCCTAAGCGGATGTCTACTAAGGCCTCGCAGATATGGAGCGAGATCAGCGCACAGGTGAGAACGGGATAGATATAGCATGTAAGAGCGAGACAACGGTTCGTGAAGCACCGCTCGGCGCTCGCGGCTCAGCGACTCGAGCGGCCCAAGCGGATGTCTACTAAAGCCTCGCAGATATGGAGCGAGATCAGCGCACAGGTGAGAACGGGACAGATATAGCATGTAAGAGCGAGACAACGGTTCGTGAAGCACCGCTCAGCGCTCGCGGCTCAGTGACTCGAGCGGCCCAAGCGGATGTCTACCAAGGCCTCGCAGATATGGAGCGAGATCAGCGCACAGGTGAGAACGGGATAGATATAGCATGTAAGAGTACTGTATCTAGCCTATGATAAGTGCGTACATATAACTTTTACAAAAAACAAATGTAAAATACTAACAAATTACAACATAGGAGGAGAACCTGTCCAGGGAGTTAATCATGTTAAGGATCTAGGGGTTACGTTAGATGAAAAACTTACTCTCGATCAACACGTTCATAAAATTACAACCAAAGCATATCAAATGTTAGGTTTCGTTCTTAGGGCAGCCAAACCACTAAAAAAATCCTCATCCTACTTGTTGTTATATAACTCCTTAGTCCGCCCCTACCTTGAATATGCCTCGCAAGTTTGGAACCCCCATTACAAAATTTACAAAAACGCGATTGAAGCCGTTCAAAAACGATTCCTGAGAGCTCTTCATTATAGAATGACCCATGCTCCATTGTCATACGACAAGCTCCTCGAACGTTACAAACTCAAAACTCTGACTAGCAGACGTAACGCCCAGGACGCTGTTGCCTTGTTCAACATATGTAGGGGTCATTATAACTGTCCAGAACTGCTAGATTGTATTGGTTTCCGTGCTCCTACCTATAGAACACGAACGAAAGCCCTGTTCGCGTTGCCTGCTGCATCGAACAACGCTGGAGTCCGTGCTCCGCTTCGCAGAATATGTCAAATGTACAATAACGACCTGGTCTCGGTTGACATTTTTAACGAAAATCGTGCAAATTTCAAACGTAAAGTAAACTTACTGTTATGAAGCATTATGTACCTACTTCCTTAAACTTTGGTTCATCATATTAACGAAATAATTTTGGCCCAATACAAACTTAGCCTTACATTCATCATAATAAATGTGTAGTTCTCAAATGTTATGTGATTGAATCTTGTCAGCACTGTAATTACTACTATAATCGTCAGTGTATCATTATTAGTTTAGTACCTATCTACTATACCTACCACACATGTTATAAGTACCTCAATCCGATGACAATGCCACTTATACACTCTTGATTTATAAATCTTAGTGGGAATTGTCTCAGGATGTAGGTTGCACCTATTAATGTAAAAACCATTCTCTTCGTTTTATATTATCTTCCTATGTCTGTTTTTTTCCCCAATAAAGAAAAATAAAATAAAATAAAATAAAAGAGCGAGACAACGGTTCGTGAAGCACCGCTCAGCGCCTCGAGCGGCCCAAGCGGATATCTACCAAGGCCTCGCAGATATGGAGCGAGATCAGCGCACAGGTGAGAGCGGGACGGGAATAGCGTGTAAGAGCGAGACAATGGTTCGTGAAGCACCGCTCGGCGCTTGCGGCTCAGCGACTCGAGCGGCCCAAGCGGATGTCTACAAAAGTTGCAGATATGGGGCGAGATCAGCGCACTGGTGAAAGCGGGACGGGTATAGCGTGTAAGAGCGAGACAGCAGTCTCTCGCTCATTTATTTCTGTTTAAATGTGCCGCAAAGCGTTTATTTATTTTTATACGTATGTTACTATTGTCCGCTATTGTTAGAGCGGTGGTGACTGAGTGGATATGACGTCCGACTTTCAATCCGAAGGTCGCGGGTTCAAATCCTGGCTGTTCAAATCATTTGATATTTACCACTAGCTTTTTGGTGAAGGAAAACATCGTGAGGAAACCTGCATACATCTGCGAAGAAATTCAAAAGGTGTATGTGAAGTCCCACATTGGGCTAGTGTGGGGACTATAGCCCAAGCCATTTCGCGCATGAGAGGAGGCCTGTGCCCAGCAGTGGGACCTATATACGCTGAATTATTTTATTATTTATGTATTGTTAGAAACAAAAATATTTTAACGCCTAAAGTGATTTGTCGTGGATATCTTACAACACCAAATTGTAACAACCACTACATAATATCGGGTCTCTATTGTTTCCCATATAGTTTTAAGTCATAATTATTTATATATATATTATATATAGTATATATGTATATTATATTTTATATGTTATTTTTATTTTATTTTTGCTGTTGTATTTGTAGTACCGCCCACAATTTCTCTGCTTAGCCTTAAGGTTGACTGGCAGAGAATGCCTTATGGCATTAAGTCCGCTTTTTGTACTGTAAGGTTTTCTTTTGTGCAATAAAGATTAAATATATAAATAATGTATTGTTTGTTCACAGTTTCGTTAGTCATAATTTGTTTTTTCTCAGAAACGCGTAACTTTTCAGGATTGCCATAAAACAAACCTAACCTAACCTATCTATAGGATAACCTGAGGAAAATCCTGAAAAGTAAACGGTTTCAGAATTATGACTAATGATAGTGTGATAATCATTACATTATGACTTTCAATAATTATGTCAAACAAAGGGACATTCGTAAAACTTATATACATGTGATTGAGACGACCGGTCTGGCCTAGTGGGTAGTGACCCTGCCTGTGAAGCCGATGGTCCTGGGTTCGAATCCCGGTAAGGGCATTTATTTGTGTGATGAGCACAGATATTTGCTCCTGAGTCATGGGTGTTTTCTATGTATTTAAGTATTTATATATTATATATATCGTTGTCTGGGTGCCCATAACACAAGCCTCCTTGGGCTTACCGTGGGACTTAGTCAATCTGTGTAAGAATGTCCTATAATATTTATTTATTTATTATACATGTGATTATATGTTTTAGGTATACAACTTCGATCGGCCACGAGTGGAGGTGGACGTTCTCAACAAAGTTACGAAGGAGGAACTCATACAGTTCTATAAGGTAAAAATTATTATTTGTGACTTTTTCAATCAAAAGGTACCACATTGTCGCTTACCATAAGGACGAAAATTGCTTGTCTCTTATACGAAAAACCTGTCAGCGTTCTTATGGCAAGCGACAATGTTGCCTTTTGCTTGAAAACGACACATTTTATGTTTTCTTTTATATTATGCAAAGAAACCGACTGTCGAAAATAGTCTGCCATGGTCATACCAAAGATAGATATAACTCCGTAATAGATGGATACAGTCTAAGGAAAAAACGTGCCTCGAAAATCAAGAAAATTTAATTCTCGTTCAGAGGGCGCTACTATTTTTTGCCTACTGTCGTATAGATGGCGTTGACGGTTTCGTTTGTTATTTAACAATTTTAACGCATATCAGTGAAAGAACATGAGTCAAAATCATAAAAATAATTAATGCAAATAATAAAAATCATTTATCCATATTTAAATACATTTTATCGTATTTTTATAAATCTTCATTTTTAGTTTTAAAGTGTGATGATGGCAGTGAATTTACTGGGGTTACAAAATTTACTATGACAGTACCGCTCTAGTATAAGTTACTCTATGATATTATGTAATGTCCTGTTTGTTTCTGCTTACGAATAAAATTCTATTCTATTATTATTGATTAAGGTGAGAAAAGAAATTAATTTATGGGTTCCTTTTATTTTATTTTAAATCTAAATGTATATGGAATTTTTATTCTGAAATAAATTATTTGAATTTGTATTTTTTATATGTATATAAAATATTTGTCGCAGAAACACATAAGCGATTCGTCGGAGGACCGACAAAAGTTGTCGGTGTACATCGTGTCGACGGCGGAGGGCGGCGCCGGCGCCGACGACGGCGAGAAGAGAGACGAGGAGAAAAAAGAAGCCAAGGTATGTCTGTCTCCCCTGCACCCTACAATGTACAGTTGAATCCGTTTATTATGACTCCGCTTATACTGACCAACCGCTTACTATGACCACGCCTATGGAACTCTCCGCGCGAACTCTGATTTATACCTACAACTCGCTTCCCGCCGGCGGGACTCAAGCTAGCCAGTTGGTTGCCACACGCGCTCACGCACGCACGTCACCGCGCGCTATGCCAAAGAAATGTCTTCGTCACGAACAAATAACACAGCTTGTAGTGTGGATGAATGCAGAAACAACAAAACGAATAAAAAATATAGTTTTCCCCTCACTAGCTCGGAAAGTTGTCGTTTATCCTTCAATACAAGCGGGGAAAAACGCGTTTTATCCACTAGTGGGGAAAGTAATTTGACCTTGGATGGAGCGTGTTTAAGTAGCTTGACAGATAACAAAACGTAAAACGCTCATGATAATGGTTCGTTCGATATTAATTATCATTAAATAAATGGTTTGAGAATCTAATAAAAAAATACCAAATTTAGCTTTATTTAATGATTTTAAGTCATAAACCTTAAAATTCCATAAGAAACGTTTGTTTTTTTATAATGATGTTAAATATAATTCTGAACGCACAAGTTGAATCGATGCAATTTCAAAACGCATCGTTGACATTTCATACATCAAAAATGTCAACATTGTCACCAATTTTTTTACTTAAAACCTTTTCTCATCGACTCGCGTAAAAATACACAACTTCCAGAGTTTTCTGTTATAATATCGTAAAGAAATAAGTGATTTCAGTGATGAAGATCATCTAACGCCTGTGGATATTGCACTTTTCTCGCTATAGTGAGGTGAAAAGTTTTGTGCTACACACGGGCGCAAATGTATTTTACTTCTCGTGTGTTGAAACACTCGCTACGCTCAGAATTCTATTTTAGAACCACTCGCTTCGCTCGTGGTTTACCTATAGAATCCTTTCGCTTGCTCGTGTTTCAATTCTACACTCGCGGGTAAAATACAACTTTGCACCCTTGTATAACAAATAACTATTATTCCTCTTTCGACGGATGAGGAAAAGTAAATAGATATTCGTAATATAGGTACTTACACCTACTGTTATTATTTTTACGATAGTTACAAGGTACGTAGGTACTATTAAATTGTTTTAAAGATGTAGGTAATGTTTTTACGACACATTTAAAGTTAGATATCTACCTAAGACACCTAAGTATTTGAAAGAAGCGTCGGCAACCCTAGCGTTGTGCCGGTGCGCGCGGTGCGGGGAGCGGCGCGTTGAAGGTCACTCCATTGTATTTTTGTGTAGGTATCAAAACGGTAGGTATTTGCGTTTTTCTTTGAGAGATAAGTATCTGTTCGTAAGAACTATTATATAATCTGTGCTATGACGCAATTACTGTGCGAAGTTCGGTTTTCATATAAAATTATTTGTGACAAATTCGGGTGATGACTTCGCTTATAGTGACAAATCGCTTACCAATAAATCAAATTTTTATGAAATTATGTCCGGTTATACTGACAAAATCGCTGGTTTGTGGCCGTCCCCACGTCTCCCTGCGAGGACGTTTGGTGCGTGCGTGGCGTTTAAGTTTTTTTAGTTTTGATTCTCTGTGAAAGTTTATAATTGGTACAAGGTTAATAAAACTCATCTCTCACAATGGAATTTGAGATTAATTTAGAGAAAATAACAAAAATAAGAAGTTAATCAACTATGCTTTATATGACATCCGCTTAGTATGACGTTTTTGTCACTTCCCTTCGATGTCATTATAAGCGGATTCTACTATACCTCCCTTTCCCCCCAAATATTTTCGTTTTAAGGTTATAAATTGTATGGATATGACAGCTGTCACCGTATCTTATACCTTTAAACGAGCAATTCTTGTATGTATATATATTTATATATTTCGAGGATCTCGGAAACGGCTCTAACGATTTCATTGAAATTTGTTATATGGGGGTTTTCGGGGGCGAAAAATCGATCTAGCTAGGTCTTATGTCTGGCAAAACGCGCATTTTTTTGTTTTTAGGGTTCCGTACCCAAAGGGTAAAAAGGGGACAATATTACTAAGACTCCGCTGTCCGCCTGTCCGTCTGTCTCTCACCAGGCTGTATCTCATGAACCGTGATAGCTAGACAGTTAAATTTTTACAGATGATGTATTTCTGTTGCCGCCATAACAACAAATACTAAAACCAGAATAAAATAAATATTTAAGTGGGGCTCCCATACAACAAACGTGATTTTTTGCCGTTTTTTGCGTAATGGTACGGAACCCTTCGTGCGCGAGTCCGACTCGCACTTGGCCGGTCTTTTATATGTTTTCCGAGCAAAGCCCGGTCTCCCAGATAAGCTAAAATACTATAAAAGCGTCTCAAATAATAAAATCTTGTTTCAGCCCACCGTCATCTTGGATCTCGTGGAGTTCAAGTCGAGGAGACGCCTCTACGCGCACCCCGTGCCCTTCACCAACATTCCGCGTAAAGGAGCGCAATGCAAGCTCTAACATCTCCAACATGGACCACTAAAGACGTCACCGCCAAAGACGTCAACCATAGTATATACAAGTTATAGACATGAAACCGAGCGACCAGTGGTAAGAAAAAGCCATATTCATGTATTGACAGTTTCATGTATGGCAGCATAATCCTTTTTCTCTTTCACTTATAAATTTCGGTATTTCGCCATCGCCTCCTTGCTATGATGCCATAACCCGACCACGAAAAAATGCCCGGTCGGTGATAAGGACAAAGCATGGCACTATTTTCTCTTTCCTCTTATAGGTATCGCAATAAGACTATCTTTCTCTATCAAAGAGTGTCAGGCCCTTGACGTCAACTGACGCGCGCGACAGCCCAATATCAACCTTCGTGCGTTACGATAAGGTCCACGATGATACGCCGCGCACGATAGGCGTGGCGTTCAAGGGGTTAACCATTAGTATGTGGTCAAAATCGTGGATTCAAAGCTTGTGCCATAGAGAAATAAGTATGCTTAGAGTGCTCAATCCATACATAGATAAAAACTCATTTAAAATAAGTTTTAAGCAAGCTTTGAAAAAATGTATCACTACACCTTATAAAACAAAGTCCCCCGCCGCGTCTGTCTGTATGTTTGCGACAAAGATAGATATAACTCCGTAATAGATGGATACAGTCTAAGGAAGAAACGTGCCTCGAAAATCAAGAAAATTTGATTCTCGTTCAGAGGGCGCTACTAGTTTTGGCCTACAGTCGTATAGATGGCGTTGACGGTTTCGTTTGTTATTTAACAATTTTAACGCATATCAGTGAAAGAACATGGGTCAAAATCATAAAAATAATTAATGCAAATAAAAAAATCATTTATCTATATTTAAATACATTCTATCGTATTCTTATAAATCTTCATTTTTAGTTTTAAAGTGTGTCGACAGATGGCAGTGAATTTACTGGGGTTACAAAATTTACTATGACAGTACCGCTCTAGTATAAGTTACTCTATGGTTTGCGATAAACTCAAAAACTACTGAACGGATTTTCATGCGGTTTTCACCTATCAGTAGAGTGCTTTTGCTTTAGGAAGGTTTGTGTATAATTTGTAAAGGTTTCGAGTGACCCGTTCAAAGCGGGGCGGGCCGTTCAAAGATAAATCTTATTGCTTAATAAATATCGAGTCTTCAGCGAGTTTTAATCTTATTAATAATACGTGGATACCATACGAAAGTGTTGTATGGAGCGAACACTAAGGTTACTTATTTCTTTATGTTGCTGTTCAAAAATCGTGGTTCCTTAACTCGGTTCTGCTGTATGTAGAAAAGAAAAAATGTCTTAGAGCTGGGACTTTTATCATACACAGGCAGGAAGTTAAGAGTGGCTGTTTGACCATAGAGAAAGAACTAGATTGACAAGCGCTAACGTTTGAAAATCCAGTTGCAGCGCTATCTACTTAAGCTGTCTAATCCACGGCTTCAATATTTACCTCTCACATAGACTACTTTAAGACGACTGGTCATCACACAAAGACGCTCCCAAATGCACTGAGTTATTTGAAAGCGTGGTTTGAGTATACACACATTACATACTTACACAGTATTGTAGAATATTATAGAATGTTTGAGTGATACGTACAAAATATAAATGCAATAGTTACTATTAAATATATTAATAACGGGTCACTCACGTGTTTTAAGTCGAAAACGCTCGACATGTTTCACTCCGTACCGAGGAGCGTCATCAGGAGCTTGCGTCGACGGTGACGGACCGGCGCAGACTGCGGGCCGCAGCCCTCCGCGCCCGATGACTCGGCGCGGGCGCCGGTGGCGGCAGGGGGGGCGAGAAAACATGAACATGTCGAGCGTTTTCGACTTAAAACACGTGAGTGACCCGTTATTAATATATTTAATATGTCTATGTCTCACGGAAGTTTTGCAATAGTTACTGTTAGATATAGATGTGCAATAGTCAAAAAAATAATCAAAATATTCTATATTCAAATAGGCCTAGCAACAAACACTTTTAAATTGTCAAGTTTTACAAAAAATACCTTAATGTGCTGGTTGCACAAAAAGTGGCAAGTTCTCGGAAATTTCACAATAAATAAAAGAAACTTTCATTTTGGAAATGGATGAATGACATTTCGATCCTCATACAAAAGTATGAGAAGTTTCTGATCTTTTTCCATGTGGGAATTTCGCAAAGTTGACGCTTTCCGGTCGGAGAACAGAAAATAATATTATTATTAATTAATTATGTTCAAACATTAAAGGCCAGGCGATTATCGTCCTTCGAGAAGAAATATCGTGCGTGTAGTTAATATATCTATAACAATATATGTATGTGGTGTTCCTTATACAGTTACCGCAGCCTTTAGCCGCACAGAGGCCTACAAAAAGGTCACCCATTTCATTGTATTTTGAATCTTAATTTTTACACATTAAAGTTGAATTTGTCTTGGCAAGTTTTAATTTGTGGGCGGCTAGACGGTAACGATATGGAAACCACATATAGTTTTTTCGTGTTATGATGTTATGAATATTGTGTTCGAAGCTAGAAACGTGATTTGTGTTAATGGCCCAAACGTATCAAAAAGTTACTGGGTATAAAATGAATTTAAAACCTACATGTATTTATAGTGATGAAATTGCATAACTCTTTTACAACATTTACAAATATTTTTTATTTATCTCCACATTGTATTGTTTTAAATATAGTATTAATTGCTAGTCAAATATATACTGAAGATCATTTGACTCCAAAAATATATAACATGTAGTAATGTATGCGAGTAATTTTAAAGATGTACACATTTTTTTATTATGTTATTTTTTACTCAAAATCAAATCAAGTTTCGATTCTAATAGAAAAAAGTTTACAAGCTTATTTTTTTTCCATTCAGTTACAGTTTTTCATTAGGCAGCTCCAGAACACGCGGCGCGAAGCCGCGAACGCGAGTGTGGAGCCGATTTCGCTGATTAGCGAACTAGACTCCACACTCGCGTTCGCGGCTTCGCGCCGTGAATCGCGCACGAGTGTGGAGGGCCCTGTAGACTTCGGAATGGAATGAACGAGAAATGTGTGGAAATGCTGAGACATTTTTCTCCTATTACTATCGAAAGAGCGCGTGGGGCGATATATTCGTTCACTCGAAAAAGCCATTTAATAATAAAAAAATAAAAATAAAATAGAGCGCGTGATTCTGAGTAGAAATAACATAAATATTCCCAAAACTAACTAAACTAAAATAATAAATACACATTATAACATGACCCAGGCATGGTCTTGACCCGTGGAGCGCCGAGCGCCCTACTTGTGATAGTGTGACAGTAGTTAGTATTGGAATTCCACACTACTGTGATACTGGGGCACTCCACGGGTTAATAGTTAATTTCTTGTCCGGGAACTCAGTTACTTAATACTTACATAAATAAAAGACATTTGTTTTTAATGTATTTTCTTTGTTTCTAGCTGGTTGTTTTGTTTTTATGAGCTGTATATTTTTATTAAAGCTTACTTTTAAGGATAAAATAAAACCCTATTAAATCAGCATTGTTTTATTTATTATAAAATAATTCCAAAACGCTATATTTCGTTAATATTATTAGTATTAGTCCATTTAAGCATGTTTAAGCTAACTACCCATAGTCAGTGTGCAGTTCTGTACGATCTTCGCAATGCCAAAGTGTGGAAGTACCATAAACTTCCAAATTCCACTGCCACCTCAGTGGGAGCAAATGCTAAGTAAAGATCATAACCATATTACGGGCATTCGGAATCAAATAGAGAGTGACCTGACGACCAAAGTGGCCAAATATATTGGAACACACACTTTTTTACCCCCGACGCAAAAGAGGGGTGTTATAATAATAGTTCTTAGCTATGTTTGATAGAAACCGATCCGGCAGTGAAGCGTATCAGCTTTTTTCCAAAATGATGACATTTTTGGCATGAAATCGATTTTTTTTGGCATATAGCATATAGTTGACAGACACTGGCGACTCGGGAACAGAGGTTTCTCTTCCTCTGAATGTGACAGTGGGGTAACGCGATGAGGCGTCTGGACGTCAGATGACGTCACACACTGCTGTGGCGTCCTGTCGTCAAGTAACGACACACGTAGCTGGGGCATTCCGTCATCATGCAGGTGACGACACATGCTTATGTATCCCGTCGTCAGGTGACGTCACGCTGCCGCGGCATACCGTCGTCAGGTGACGTCACGCTACTGCGGCTTCCCGTCGTCAGGTGACGTCACACTGCTGCAGTGTCTCGTCTTCCGTGACGTCACGCAGCTGCGGCTTCCCGTCGTCAGGTGACGTCACACGCCGTTGCGGGGTCTTGTCGTCAGATGACACATACAGCTCGGGCGTCACGTGACGATATGGAGTCATCGTGATCACTCCCGGTGCAGTATAGTGCTCATCCTCTTCTGAAATCAAAGACTGACTGATTACATCTCTCGGATATCAATCAAGAATTTTCAACTACTTTGACTAGAATTGACTGTGCCGTTAGAATATTCTTACGGTAGATGTCGCTATACGACTTCCTAATGCGTATAAACAAAAGGAAGTAATGGAAAATTGGTAAGTTTTGGTAGCTCAGTTGGTTAGGACCGGTGTTTCAAAAAGTCGCAAGTTCGAATCTTGCCTGAAGCGGTGGATTTCAACTTTTAACTTCCTTTAATTGGAACATTTGTAATAGATTTTGAGCAGACATATTATAAATGCGAAAGGGTGTCTGTCTGTTACCTCTTCACGCTTAAGCCGCTGGACCGATTTAGTTGAAATTTTGCATAGAGATAGTTTGAGTCCTGGGGATGGACATAGCATAGTTTTTATGTCGGAAATCATCCTTAAAGAGAGTGAAAAGGGGGGTGGAATTGAGAGTTAATGAATTGCCTGATCATTGATAGTTAGAAGTCTCGCAGAAGTCTCGAGTAGAAGCTAGTTAATATGGTGTCGGTTACCGCGATAGTTACTCATACACTGCAAATGAACGCTGTAAAGGGTTCGAAACGTCGGAATGTATAGGTATTATAAATTCAATATACGTGTTATTTTTAGCAATTAAGCTTATGGTTAAATTGAATAATTGCTATTACACTAGAGCTGCTGTTACTGATTCCACGCAGACAAAGTTGCGGGCAAAAGCTAGTAATATTATAAACGCGAAAGTAACTTTGTCTGTTAACTCTTCATGCTAAAACAGCTGAATCAATTGCGATCAAATTTAGGATGGGGATAGTTTAAGGCCTGAAGAACGACATAGGATTTTTATCAATCATCATCACTCCACGCAGAAGTCTCGAGTTAGTTACCCATACCAAAGATAGATAACTCTGTAATAAATGGATACAGTCTAAGGAAAAAACGTGCCTCGAAAATCACGAAAATTTGATTCTCGATCAGATTGCGCCACTACCTTTGGTCTACCCTCGTATAAAGGGCGTTGACGGTTTCGTTTGCTATTTAACAATTTTAACGCATATCAGTAAAAGAACATGGGTCAAAATCATATAAAAATAATTAATGCAAATAAAAAAAATCATTTATCCATATTTAAATACATTTTATCGTATTTTTATAAATCTTCATTTTTAGTTTTAAAGTGTGTCGATAGATGGCAGTGAATTTACTGGGGTTACAAAATTTACTATGACAGTAGCGCTCTATAATATATCCTCTTTGCTCATACGCTGTGCAAATGAACGCTGTAAAGGGTTCGAAACGTCGGGATGTATTATAAATTTTATTCAATATACGCGATATAATCCGTTTTCATAGTCGAATTTAAACTGTTGTGAGACATACTAACATTAAACACGGTCGTCGTGAACGCTGCTCGCACTATTAGTGCTTGAGAAAGGAGACCTAGGCTCTCCGAAACATGTCGCGCGAGTGACTAAAACAAGTGAGTCTAAACCGTAAAATGATTTAACGTTTTCATAGTTTTATTTTAGAAGCTAGTTATTAGGCCAGGATTACACTCGTAAGTTTTACTCACGTAATTAGGGACACAGCTATACTACAGAATGAAATATGAATATCGTTATCTCATTCTAGCAAATAGCTTTGTCCCTACTTACGTAAGTAAAACTTACGGGTATAATCCTGGCCTTATAATAACAAAACTTCCGTGAGACACAGACATATTAAATATATTAATAACGGGTCACTCACGTATAGCTAAGTAAGCTAGTTATTAATAAATGATGTACCTCATTTTTCCTCTTCAAAGTTTTGCGGGTCATCCTCATACGATCGTCCGTCGCACAGAGGTTTGATCGCCTGCCGATAATACAGCCCTTCACTATGCAGCACCCGTCTCACTGTGTCCACACTGGTGCCAAATAACCGAGCGTAGTGGTGTGTAGACTTGAACCCATTCTCCTCAAATTCCTTTATCATGAGTTGCCGCTGCGAATTGTCTATAAGACTGGGCCTGCCGGTCCTTTGCTGGTCGCGCAATGATCTTTTCTCATGGAATCTGTGTACCCATAGAGAAACTGTTTTTCTCTGTAATAATATTAATACAATACAAATAATCGAAATTGGCAAAAATTTCATTTTAGGTACAAGCTTTTATCGCTGACTGTAGTTTTCTTTCCCCAGACAACTAAACAATTCTAAAAAACCCCAAACACAATCAGGTTTCGTTGTTTTATCACAGTTCCTATGGCCACCTGTCTCCATCACCAGATCAGCTCGATGGTACCATAATATTGCATTGTCACCCGACTTACATGTGTATGTAAATTTTCTGCTTCAATGGAAGTGGGTCAAGTTTAACTTGCAAGATTTGACCCGTCCAAAATACATAGGTACATTGCAAGTTAATAAAAACATATTAAATCACATTTACAATCGGGTCGAATTTATTTTGTTACCTTTATTTACCGACGTTTCGACACAGGTTTCACTGATCGTGGTCGCGGCTAACGGATAAACAAACAATAAATTCGCGATAGACCCGATTGTAAATGTGATTTAATATGTGTTCAAAACGCGAAAGTTTTAAATGTTATAAGTTAATAAAAAGCTCGTAAAAATACTTACAGTGACGCCGGTCTCTCTAGCAATCTCGGAAATATTTTTGCCTTGCTCATGCAGAGAAATTATTCTCGACCTTTTACTCAAGTCAATATTGCAACGGGATGTCACTGTTGACAAAGATAGATATAACTCCGTAATAGATGGATACAGTCTTAAGGAAAAAACGTGCCTCGAAAATCAAGAAAATTTGATTCTCGTTCAGAGGGCGCTACTAGCTTTGACCTACTGTCGTATAGATGGCGTTGACGGTTTCGTTTTATTAAACAATTTTAACGCATATCAGTGAAAGAACATGGGTCAAAATCGTATAAAAATAATTAATCCAAATAAAAAATCATTTATCCATATTTAAATACATTTTATCGTATTTTTATAAATCTTCATTTTTAGTTTTAAAGTGTGTCGACAGATGGCAGTGAATTTACTGGGGTTACAAAATTTACTATGACAGTACCACTCTAGTATAACTTACTCTATGCTGTTGATTATAAAGTTACAAATGTTACAATTAAGAGCATATCAACGTGCTCACTAGCGCCACTGCTAAATAATTGTGATTATTTAAATTTAAAGATAGATATTTATAAACCGGCCAAGTGCGAGTCGGACTCGCGCACGAAGGGTTCCGTACCATTACGCAAAAAAAAATGGAAAAAAAAAACACGTTAGTTGTATGGGAGCCCCACTTAAATATTTAATTTATTCTGTTTTTAGTATTTGTTGTTATAGCGGCAACAGAAATACATCATCTGTGAAAATTTCAACGGTCTAGCTATCACGGTTCATGAGATACAGCCTGGTGACAGACGGACAGACAGACAGACACAGACAGACAGACAGCGAAGTCTTAGTACTAGGGTCCCGTTTTTACCCTTTGAGTACGGAACCCTAAAAAGGGGGCCGCTACGTACTGTATTTTGTATTTAAGTACCTTTTGAATACATCAAACTACTCGTAGTTTTTATGTTGCTGGATTCGTCGATATATGAACTCAAAACAAAACCGGCCGTTTTAATTTCGAACGCATAGATTGACGAATCCAGCAACGTAAAAACGATTATAATGTATTCAAAAGGTACTTAAATACAAAATACAGTACGTAGCGGCCCCTTTTTTAAATATCTATCGTTAAATTTAAATAATCACAATTATTTAGCAGTGGCGCTGGTGAGCACGTTGACGGGCTCTTAACAGCTGGAAAAGTCAACAGAAAGCATAGAACTAGTTTAGAGTCATACCACGCTAGCCCTGCATAGCGTTTGCAATGAAAAGTTATCAAATCAAATTGTCATCTTAGACGACCTGTCTGGTCTAGTGGGTGCCCTGCCTATGAAGCCGATGGTCCCGGGTTCAAATCCTGCTAAGGGCATTTATTTGTGTGATGAACACGGATATCTGTTCCTCAGTCATAGATGTTTTCTATTGTATTTAAATATTTATAAATATTTACATCCATACTAATGAGAAATTCTGTCTGTCTGTGTGTTACCTCTTCACGCTTAAACCGCTGAACCGATTTAGTTGAAACCTGGCATAGAGATAGTTTGAGTCCCGGGAAGGACATAGGATAGTTTTAATGTCGGAAATCATCCCTGAAAGAATGAAAAGGGCGGTGAAATTTCGAGATTTAATGAATTGCCTGATAATTGATGTCAAGCCATTTAAGCTTATGCTCAAATTGAATGATTGCTATTACACAGTTGTTGACTATGGATGAGGTCTTGGTGGCTCAGTTGGCAGACCCCTGGAGTATTAATCCAGAGGTCGTGAGGTCTCACCCAAGGCAGTAATTTTTCCACTTAAATTTAGTTATAAATTGTTGAGCAATACACTTTTCGTCAGTCGCGACACAAGTGACATCTAGTGTCAAGTAGCAGTACTGAGAGTTTCGCTACTTGACGCTAGATGTCGACTACGAAATAAGGCATGAAACCTGATGTATGGAGTTTACCACTCTTTCTTTACTTATATTTCTCTATGGCTGTTGTGAGACTTTTCTATACATCAGAGAATCAGATGGCGTTAAGATTGAATTGGGTATGAAAATTTGCTGTTGTGCGTACACTATTCATACGAGTATAGTACAGTGCTTACAAGGATATGTTTTTTTGTTGTCACTCATTTTGCCATTTCTTCGTTTTGTTTTAATGTTTAAAGATTTTGAGTCTGGTTGCGCTTTTCGGTCTTCATGTTGAGTTTGCCCTGTAAGTTAAATACTATTATTATTTACAACAATGGTTTTGACATCAATTACAATACATACAATACAATACAATTAGCCTTTAATCACTGACTCAGGTTTAGTTTTGGTTTTGTTTCCTTATCATTGATTTTTAATTGTCACTACTGTCTGTCAGGTTGTCGGGTTTCCGACAAAAGCCTCCTCTAAAGCTTTCCAGTCTTCTCGGCTCTTACCCACTTCGCTGGAAAATCATATTCCCATAAATTTTTCGGGTGTCCCTTATCTCTTTTGCTGCATGTAGGGAACCAATTGGTTATATTTTAAGTCCATTTGTCTATTTTTGATTGACATCAATTAAATTTGTACAATTGTACAAATACAATACAGCATTAAAAAGAATAAACTGCTATAAATGTTACACGAGTGTTTGTTAAGAACCAATAGAATAATTTTATTTACCTATCATTGCTTAGCGCAGCTCTAGTGGTAATAAGCAAGCATTAAAAATAGCGACAATTGGCAAAATCTAACTAGGTAAATATTCACACACCTTAATTTTATCCGTCTCACACTACACACTCAGTCACAGTCACATACACACACACACACAATCACTCAAAACACACACACATGTTCAACCCATATCTAGTTTGAATAAAATGCTTTTTTACTCCCTTCTTTTTTTGTACTCTCTTGTTTCCACTTAGTTATTGCATGTTAGTTGAAGACATCTGTTATTGGCTATGTTTTCTGTTCACTATGTTATGTATTACTTTTTGTATTGCTGTTGATGCCCCAAATAAATAAAATAAAGTACAGTAAGAACCAAATTGTACCTGGACACACTACAAGCTCCTTAGGATGAAGGACCTGCTCGGGGTCAACCTCAACCTCAATTTTCACTTTAATGTCTTTTATGGGGTACAGGCCGGCCGCGCTCACGCCACAAGCGCCCGCGCTGTCTGACTCAGTCTCTGCCTTCACCGCACATGTGTGCGCCGCCTGTGCACTTACGGGCTGCTCGTGATCGGTGCACTGGGGCTCCGCCTTCACCCACACACACTCTACACCCTCTACCGACATAGCCGTCTGAATCAGAAACTGATAAATGCTGAAATGTGCTGTAGACCTAACATCGATGTCCTATTGAAACCAAGTCTTTTTACATAACTGTACAATAAAATCACGCCGATATTAAGCACATTTTTTATTTTGCCAAAGTAAAGTGGAATTGGAAAAGGAGTTCCGCTTGTAATATTAGTTGTAGTTTATTATGCAACACGGCCAGGGTGGTAAAAATCCTAGGTAGATTCCCCTGAGAATGTCTTTTCCTAAGGAAACTTTAATTACTTGTGTTTAAATTTGTGGGTGGAACAATCATAATTATATTAAAATACTACCAAAGAACATGCAAAGAACGAACATTGAACAATACAATCCAAGATCTTTACGTCAAAATAGCTCATATGACAGTGACATCTGACATCAACTTTGACATTGAAGCTGTCCATGCATGTAAACCATAAACAAATTCACTGGGGTTCCGTTTTTCTGATACGGAACCTAAACAATCAGTAATTCAATCTATAATCATAGTTAATAATTTATCTAAAAAAATTCGAAGTTCATCAATACTAATAGCTTATTAATGTTTTTGATTTCATTTTGGAAAGTGAAATGTAAATCGATCGATTTCACTATTTTTGACATATCCACAACACTACAACTGAGTCGGGGATACCGCGTTATAAATTATCTTAAAGTCTGTTTTATTTAGCTCGGAAATAAATTGTTTATCTCAGATATCAAAAAGCCGAAAAGAGCTTTAATGACCTCATACATACCATACCTACCTAGACACCTATTTAGATAAAAAAAAACATAGTAATTAGTACTAACATTTACATAACGTAACTTGTCTCAATGTGCGTCATTTGGTATTTTTATGGTTTTAACATGGCCACAACGTTACGAAGTTATGATCAGAAGGCCTACCGCAAACCACGTACGACGTGTTGCCTCCCTGTCACACTTACGTACGAATTTACAAGTGCGACAGAGAGGCAATACGTCGAACGTGGTTCGCGGTAGACCCTCAGCATTGAAATGGCGTTGGTTGAACCACCCACACAGACTAATAAGAGAATTAAGAGATACGAACCACCATTGAACCCAACCAAACTGAATATTTGTCTTCTTTTCATTTATAAGCTTAAACTGGTGAATGTTACTATAAATACTTGAAATATGGACTCCATTCAATCTTTATACGGCAAGTGCCGGTGCTGTTTGAAGACAGGCGAGCATCGCGACGTCCTTAAAGAATATTACTGTGATGGAACTCGTGAAGTATACTTCGATATATTTTTGGAATGTTTCAATGTTTTTGTAAGTAATTTACATTCGATCCTTACAAGTGCTTCTGTAAAGTGGGCAAGATAGGTGTAATATCCTCATAACAGTATTGAAATACAGTGTTTACTAACAAAAAATATTGTTTCACAGAACATATTAGTGCATAAGGGTTTCAGTTCTTACGGCAGGAGCCATTTAGTGATATATAGCTAGTCTTTCTCTGAGATCACGGGGACAACGCCGTCCTCGATACGTCTGACGGAAATTAATAACTTAATTATAGGTGATTAAGTCTAGAAGTAGACTAATTTTGACTAGGTAGTCTGTTAAAGACAGTCTGGCAAATACATAGTTAGCCAAGTTTTAAATTACCTGTCACATTTTAAACATTAGACTATAGTCTATAGAGTACTTCGTAGTTCTTGTAGCTTTATAGAAATTACTTTGTTTGTTTTTATTTTAAGGGTCCCCACCGTCCCCGGCAAGCTCGGTTCTCCATACAAACATAGTTACACTCTCATTTTAAATAGATTGCTCTGAAACTTTGTACTTACAATAGGATAAGGTATATCTATGTCTGTAATTAGTTTATGTAGCTTCAGATACCATAGTTAAAAAAATACAGCGAATTTAAGTTTTCATATTTCTTCTGTTATTTGTATAGTTTTTATTAGTTTTTTTTTTATTGTGTATTTATATTTATGTAATTGTTTTTTGTCACTCACTACTTTCTTTAGGTTCAGGCTGTAGTCACCCTTAAGAATTTCTTTTAGTGACCAGTACTTCTGTCTTCTGCCATGCCTGATCTATGGTTCACAAACATGGGTGTACACAAATAAAGTAAAAGAAAAGATAAGATCAACACAGAGAGCCATGGAAAGGAGTATGATGGGACTCAGGAAGATACAAAAAATAAAACACACAACAATAAGAGAAAAAACAAAGGTTGCTGATGCCCTCACAAGTGCTTTAAAACTTAAATGGGGCTGGGCAGGACATGTAGCCCGAATGACTGACAAAAGGTGGACCAACATAACCACTAAATGGAAAGCACCAGCAGGCAAACGGTCCATAGGAAGACCAAAAAAACGGTGGACAGATGACATAGTCCATACAGCTGGAAAACAATGGATGGTGAAAGCGAAGCAGAGAGATGATTGGATAAAATTGGAGGAGGCCTACACCCAAAGAGGGATCCATATAGAAGATAACATCTAAATTACAAATACAAAAACCATATAAAACTGAATAAAGGGCTATAATAATAATAATTGTTTTTTGTAATTTTCGATTAATTTTATTGTTTGTAAAAATTGACATGTAAAAGTGCCCCTGTGGCCTATTTGCTGAATAAATGTTTGATGTTTGATGTTCATACAAAACTTGTTTTTGCTCTATTTCATTTGTTTTATAAAATGGAGCTATATAAACTAATAACAGACCTACATATACCTCATGTGTGGGTCAGCCGCATTCGAGGGAAGCCAGTGCTGTCAAACTGGTTTAACTTGGCAGATATTCTGTATCATCAATTTATTAAAATGCAAGCAATAGTTTTAAAATGAGAATGAAACTATTAAAAAAGGAAACTATTCTTTTGACTACCTATGAAATTGTTTTTTGTGTAATATCTTGACATTTTATTTTCTGTAGTATATTTTGGTGGTAGTGTATACATTGTTCGCCTCTTATTGTACTTGTAAATAAATATTGTAAATATTGCATGCCTTCTCTGGTAGAACATAAGACACGCTTCTTTTAAATGTCATCACCTTATGTAATACAACTATGTTCTTGCAATAAATTATTGATTGATTGACATAATCTGTAAAAAAAAAAACAAAAAAAAAACTGAACAGTAATTTTTTTTTAGTTTTTTTTTTAATGTTTAATTTAGTATAATCTTTGGTTTTAGCTTTCAACATCAAGTGAGAGCAGTAACCTGATTTGTGTGAACTGTATCCAGAGTTTGCGGAATGCAAACGACTTTCGCAAAATGGTGGTCGAGGCAGAGAAGAAACTGCTGCCTGGTAAGTCTGTTATAAATTTGAATCCCTGAGCCTGTTCAGTGTCGGAACAATTATCACGCGGCCACAAGGAACCATGGCCCATCTGGAAGGCGCTGAACAGGCTCAGGTCCCAGGTCGGCCGTTGCAAACAGAACATGGCCGTATGGGGACTTCTTCGCGGCCACTATACTCAATGCGCTTGCAACACAGCACCGCAAACCATGGCGCACCTGGTGGCACTTGGCATGCCCCGCGTGCCCGCACTCCTAATCGGAATCTGACCTGAGGGACGCGACGGTCAGGGCTGTCAGCACCGCTGCTTTCTGGGCATCCACTGTTTGAAGGAACCTCGACACGAAAGAAGACGAATTTTAATCCCAACAAACTAAAATAACAAGAGATTTCTTTTTGAACTAAGGGCCTGACACTCTTTGATAGAGAAAGATAGTCTTATTGCGATTCCTATAAGAGGAAAGAGAAAATAGTGCCATGCTTTGTCTTTATCACCTACCTGGCATTTTTTCTTGGTTGGGTTATGGCATCATAACAAGGAGGCGATGGCGAAATACCGAAATTTATAAGTGAAAGAGAAAAAGGATTATTCTGCCACACATGAAACTGTCAATAGGTACATGAATATGTCTTTCTCTTACCCCTGGCCGCTCGGTTTCATGTCTATAACTACTTATGTATACTATGTCTATGGGTTGAACTTAAAAATGGCGAATGAGTATAGAGTTTTTTTTTGCTTTTTGCTTGTTTAGGTTGTTTAAAGTGTAATATTGATAGTAAACTAAAGTGTCAGCTACTGAAGAATTAATCTAGAAACATGTCCAACCATTTTTAAAGTTCCGTGCCCAAAGGGTAAAAACGGGACCCTATTACTATGACTGCGCTGTCCGTCTGTCTGTCACCAGGCTGTATCTCATCCCGTTGACCACAAGCGCTGTAAAGGGTTCGAAACGTTGGGATGTATCATAAATTCAATATACGTGATATAATCCGATTTCATTTTATTTCATGAGTAACTATAGCGGTAACCGAACACAATATTATATATTTACAGTGAAAAATCTTGAGGTAAAACTAGAAGGCTTAGAAGTAAAGCTGGAGCCTATTGATGATCATGACTACATGGACACAGACAACAAGGACTTTGGTAAGTTTTAAACATACAATTTCCATTTTAAAAGTGGAAAAATTACTGCCTTGGGTGAGACTTCTGGATCGATACTCAAGCGCTCTGCCAACTTATCCACCAAGACCTCATCCTTAACCAGGGAATCTTAATCCACCATAGGGGACCCTAGCGACATCTACTGTAAGAGTGTTACACTTTAAACGGCTACCGGAGCTCCAAGCCATATTGGAAATTCACCAGTTACAACAGTATCGATCCAGAGGCTGTGAGTTCAAGTCTCACCCAAGGCAGTAACTTTTCCACTTTTAAATTTATTCTAAGCTTAATAGCATCGTTCGCAGATGTTTCTACTTGTCAAAAATTAAAATACAATTTCCATACAAACAATGTTATAACTCAAATTTAAACTATCGTGAGACATCCTAACTTAGCTAACTTAGCAGTACGTGACGCCCGTCGTGAACGCTACTCACTCAGGCACTGTTAGTGCTTGAAATTGGAAACCTAGGCTCTCCGAAACATGTCGCGCGAGTGACTAAAAATACGTGAGTGAAACCGCTAAGTTAGCTGAATGTTGTAACTGTAGCGTTCTTCCTAAGCTGTGTGTTTGAGTTTCACCAGGGGGCCCAGGGACACGAAATTGCTCAATGTATCATTATTATGTAAAATGAACCTTCTTGTGAAAATGCTAGCCTAGCTTTTTATATTGGGCTGGCAGAGTGAATAAAGTTCACTTGCCCAAAATGCCAAAAACGGGGTCCTGATTAAAAAAAAAATAGTTTAAAAAAACACTAGAAAAACACGCTTATAGGTTTGTTATAACCTTGAAACCTGATCAAAGTCCATTACGTGACCTTTCTCACAAGTGCAAACACGACTATGATACGATATTCCATCATGGAATGCCAGTGCCTATCTTCCGGCTTCATCATCAGACCTTGAAACCTAATCGTGGTCAAAGTTCATTTCAAGACTTTTCTAACAAATCCAAACACAGCTATGATACAATGTTCCATCATGAAGTTCCAGTTCATATCTTCCGGCTCCATCATCAGATCAGTTCGACAGTACCATATTATTGTATTGTCATCAGAACTACATACAGCTGCCAATTTTCATGACGCTGCGATCCTTGGAAGATGGTTAAATTAGTTAACTTAGATTCCATTACATAGTTACGTACAGGTCGACCTAATAAAAATGTGTTAATAAAATGTTTTATATGAGCAGATCCCGGAAACGACGAAGACACGCTCGCACGCGACGAATCTCGCCTATTGGCTCGGTTCCCAACTCTGCGCCCTCTACCCACCAGGGACACCCTGTATGATGTGTGTCCCCGATACGTAATGCATCTCGACATGTTACGGGGTAAGTAACTCGTGTGCCTGTGGGTGCTTATAATGCAATTAACGTTCGGCCAACACTGGTGCTTACTTATACATTTCAACCTGTAAGGTCATGTACCTACAAACCACAGAATAAGTAATAGTATTATCATACAGAACGGCCACGCCCCGCCCCGCCCCGACTCGAATGACCTCGCCCCGCGACAGCAGATTGACGGCCGTTTGACGTCCGACTATTTTTAGTATTTTTAAGCAACTTACTCACACTATGACGCATGCCGCGTGTACAGACGTGCCGTTCACACATAGAAACGCAAGTGATTTTTGATGTATAGTGGGTCCGCGTGCTCAAGATTCAATGTACGCCCACGCCTTAAATATGTCATTTTGTTCTCTTGTGACACAATCTACTATTCTATTACAGGAAAGAAAACTCGCTCAAAAGACATAGAAGAACTACTAAATCTGGAAACTGAAATAGAAAGCAAGCACATAAGCGACCAACGCTACGTCGCCGAGAAGGCCGCTCACGTCCACAACGCACAGCTTATCTTGGAGCACTCCAACGTTACTGCTTTCAAGGTACTAAAAATATTTCAAATGGGAATAAAAACTGACAATTGCTCCCTACAGAGGGCGTCCATAAACAAGTTGCAGTTTAATCCTTTTTAAGGCATAAGGGTGTGGTTTGAAACTAAGTTCAAAATCGTGTAAGAAATATTCCCTGGCTTAAGAGTCCCCCACAAGCTCGGTTCTCCATACAAACGTAGTTACGCTCTCATTTTAAAATGACTAGCTGGTTTGCTCTGAAACTTTGTACTTAGAATAGGATAAGGTATATCTAGGTCTGTCATTAGTTTATGTAGCTTCTGATACTCAAGAAAAAAAAAACAGCGATTTTTCGCTGTATTTTTTTTCTTGGGTAGCAAAAACAAGTTGCTCTATTTCGTTTGTTTTATAAACTGGAGCTATATAAACCTCATGTCATTGTATATGGAAAGTTTCATTACAATGCAACACGTAGTTTTAAAATGAGAACGAAACTCCGTTTGTATGGGACGGTGAAATTCGGCTTGCTTGCCGGGGATTCTTAAGGGGGAAAAATGTAGGTCACTCGATTTTGGCGCTGCACATCTTTAGGAGTGCTGGGAAACTCTTGTATCTTAAGACTTTTATTGAACTCAAATGATTATTTATATAAATGAATGAATTTATTTGCAAGTCACAGAAAATAGGCAGGCGTGTCTCACTCCGCGATTTCGTCGCGTCGCTACAAGTACCTGCGGCCGCCTCAATTTTGAGGTTTTGCCGTAGTAATTGCCGCGCACCGCTATGGAACGGACGTCTGCACGCGCTTGCGCCGCCGTGCGCGTAGTAGTCGCGTTTTGTTAGGGAGTGAATCTTCTGTACCTACTATTATATATTCTGTGAAATAGGTTACAATTATAAATCATTTACGATTTTTTACATTCTTTTAAGTAATATAAACAAATTTTTGAAAAGCGTTTTTTAATATTTTTCAATAAAAAGACAAGATTGTTTCCTTCTAATTGTGTTCTTCTTGTGTTGTTTGTTGTTGTTCTTCTTCTTGTTTGTTCTAATGCTAAAAAAACGAACACTTCACGAACGAACGATACATCGAATAATTGTATGTTTCTTTTTTTTTTAGGGTAAAAGCAGAGTTGGACTGCCCTGTTTCTACTGCAAAGACCTCTTCGACAACATTGAAGCATTACGAACACACCAAAAAGAACACAAGAAAAGTGACATGAAGAAATCCTTGAATTCTTTTAGTCCTTATAGTCTTGTCATAAATGTGGACATAACAGACTTAAAGTGTACTTTATGTGACGCTAGCTTAAATACTTTAAAAGACTTAAAAAGTCACTTAGAAACAAAACATAGTAAAAAGTTTTACACTGAGTACGAAGACAGAGTAATACCATTCAAAGTACCCATGGATAATAATTATATTTGCCAAATATGTGGTCTAAAGTTGGAGAATTTAGGAACGATGGAAAGACATATGAACGGACATTATAGAAATTATATTTGTGATGAGTGCGGGACGGGATTCGTAACTAGCTATAGATTAAGAATGCATATTAAAACTATGCATGTCGAAGGTAGTTTCCAATGTGAAACTTGTAACAAGGTGTTTTCATCGCAACTGAAGCTTAAAAGCCATATAGATACAGTGCATAATATGGTAAAGCGCTTTAAATGTACTAAATGTTCAGAGCGGTTTACAGGTTATTTTAAGCGACATCAACATTTAGTTGCAATACATGGTGAAGCAGAATTAGAATATAAATGTAATGTTTGTGACAAAGTATATGCAAGAAGATACATGTTATCTCGACATATGAAGCGAGACCATTTGGAAGAGCGTTATTTTCAATGTGAGATATGTTCTAATAAATTCTTTGCTAGGCGAGATTTGGAATCGCATATGGTTAAGCATAATGGGGCTAGGACTTTTGAATGTATGGTGTGTAAAAAAGCGTATGCGCGGAAGAAAACGTTGACGGAGCATATGCGGATACATAATAATGATAGGAGGTTTTCTTGTGCGGTGTGCGGGCTGGCTTTTGTACAGAAATGCAGTTTAAAAGGGCATATGAAGACGCATCATTCTGAGTAAATATGTTAAGCGAGGTTTAGACTAGCAAGAACTTGCATGCAATTTACGTTACATTGCTGACTACTAAGGTAAACTGCATTCAAAATGTTTATCAGATACCGCAATGTAATGAAAATTGCATGCAAGTTCTTGCTAGTCTAAACCTCGCTTAAGCTTTGGAGAAAAATGAAGTTCGGAGAAAGTTGTTATTATTATTATTATTTATTTATTTAATAAAATACAGAGTATTCTTACAATAATCATAGCCCCGCAAAACTCACGCAAGGTCATCAGTCTCTAGTTACATATGTACTTAACTTAATTTTATAGTAGTGCAATTACTACAAAATATTGAGGTAGTGTATTTTTAACATAGATTACTATGTATTGGATATATTTGCTAAAACGGTATCATTTTATATCAATATTATATTAAATTTTTGTCACAAGCAATCTTGTCTTTTTTAATGACAATTAATCCCTGCTGTTGCCCGCCGTGTCGGTAAAATATCGTGACATATTATTTCGACATTTAATATTATATTCATAAATATTATAGGACAATTTTTACACAGATCAACCTAGTCCCACAGTAAGCTCAGAAAGGCTTGTGTTGTGGGTACTGGACGACGATATTCAAATAATAATATATAATAATATAATATATATATATATATTTATTGCTTTCACATTGGTAAAATTACAGATGTTCTTAATCGATAATGTATCACAACATCACACCCTGTAAGGGTATTGCAATTTTATCTATCTACTCTAAACTAATACATATGTAAATTAAACACAGAGATAACATTACACAAAAGTAATACCTACCTAAGCTATGTATTACTTATATGTCTATTTATGGTATTTATTACAATCAAAATATTCTTGTATAGAATAAAAACAATTACTCGTTAAATAATTTTTCAAGCAGTTAACAAATTTATCATATTTTTGCTCTCCCGCTATTTCCTTTAGGAGACTATTGAAAATTCTTATTGACATATTATAGGGGCTCTTATTACTTATTTGTAAGTTACTGGCGGGAAGGGCTATTTTATTTTGGTGTCTTAAATTTAAGGTACAATTATTATGACGATCTTTAGCTTTTAAATATAGGTCAGGATGTTTTCTTACAAATTTACATGTTTCTAATATATAGAGGGATGGTAGAGTTAAAATATTAAATTTTTTAAAGTACGGTCGGCAGCTCTCTTGGTTTTTTTATATTACTTAATATTCTAATACACCTTTTTTGTAATATGAATAAATCTGCACTATTTGTGCTATTACCCCACAAATTGATCCCGTATTGGAGCCATGTCTGGGTAAATGCATGATAAGCACTAAGAGCCGTTTTTAACCCTGTAGTTTTTTTAATATTTCTGAGGGCATAAGCAAAGCATGATATTTTCAAGCTAATTTTATCTATATGCATTTTCCAATTGATATTCTCGTCAATGACTATGCCGAGGAGATTGCAGTGCTTTATTGGTTGAATTTGGGTATCTAGGTAAGTGAAATCAAAATTTAATGGGGTTCGTTGATGGGGTCGAAATTGAATTAAATTTGTCTTTTTTAGGTTTAGTTGTAGATTATGATCGCTGAGCCATTGAATTACGGTATCAAAAATATTATTTAACTTATGAGTTAGATTGTTACTGTTTGAACAAGAGAATACTATAGATATATCATCGGCATATAGGAAACATTTTGTATATTCGGTATTTATTATTTTTGCCAGGTCGTTAATGTAGATTAAGAATAGGATGCAGCCTAAAACACTGCCCTGAGGAATAGAACCTGTGATTTGTCTTTTCTGTGAAAATGTTTTTAAAAGAGAGTTAGTTGTTTTGTTAAAATATTCTATTTCTACATACTGTATTCTGTTTGTCAAGTATGATTTGAACCAGTCATGAGTTGTTCCACGGATTCCTATGCCATATATAACTATATATCATATAGCATAGAGTAACTTATACTAGAGCGGTACTGTCATAGTAAATTTTGTAACCCCAGTAAATTCACTGCCATCTGTCGACACACTTTAAAACTAAAAATTAATATTTATATAAAATACGATAAAATGTATTTAAATATGGATAAATGATTTTTTTATTTGCATTAATTATTTTTATGATTTTGACCCATGTTCTTTCACTGGTATGCGTTAAAATTATAAATAACAAACGAAACAGTCAACGCCCTCTATACGAGAGTAGGCCAAAACTAGTGGCGCCATCTGATCGAGAATCAAATTTTCGTGATTTTCGAGGCACGTTTTTTCCTTAGACTGTATCCATCTATTACGGAGTTATATCTATCTTTGCATATAGTTATTTTCATTGTATTTTTAAGCAAAATCTATCTCAATATATTTCTTAGGTTCTATGCTAACCACTGTTTAAATGTTCGCCCGTATTAAATTTACACAATGTATATGAGATGCAAATATGTACCTCAAGGACAGACTAATATCCCTTGTTTGTGGTAAAATTAATTGCAATCCTTCACTTGATTTAAATAAAATGCATATTTATGTTTTATAACATTGTATTATTTATTAAAACATGTTTTACATATGGAAATATACACAAAAAACTATACCCTGACAAAAAAATAGGCGTTATGAAATAGCAGTCACAAGGTTTTGAGTAATCAATCAATCATAGATTTTATTTCAGACCATAATACAAATGACAGGCAAACTTGTACAGATGTAGTGCATAATAATTTTATAACATTTAAAACTTTCACGTTTTGAACACATATTAAATCACATTTACAAACGGGTCTATCGCTAATTTATTTTCCATCGTATTTTGACGGAAACTTACGAACGTCTCTTGCTATTTCAGTCAGTCTCAGTACAAAAAGTACTGAGGTTGACTGAAGTAGCATGACAAATACGAACGTTTCCGAGAAAATACGATGGAATACAATTATGCACTACATCTGTACATATGTTGTTATTAGAAATGAAATGATAAATCTCTATTTTCAGGTAACTATTGACCCATAGATAAATATCTTAAAACTAACATACATATGATACAATATATCTTAAAAACTAAAAACATAGTTACCAATTGTGCCAAAATTTTATATATTTTTCTGCTTGTTTGTGTATTGCTTATAATAACAATATTTATTTATAAAAAACAAAGATTTTATTCTTTAGACCTATCTTCATGTTCAATGTCAACTGACATACAAATCAAGTAACCTTACAACTATATTTACAACACAAATCTATATTAACATTACTATAATATAATACATACTTCATTATCAAATGGGAAAGTGTTCGGAGTTATTCTAAACACCGCCTAAATAGTTTGATTTGAATTGCGGTAGGTCTGATTCCTTCAGTTCTTTAGTTATAAATGTTTCACTCACTTTGTTACCATTAGTACGGTTTGTCACTAGTATGTATAGTTATATGACGGGTCAAATTACTCTTTCTGTTACTAGCAAAATTACAGTGCTCACACTTGTAAGGTTTCTCGCCAGAATGTACCAGCTTATGTTTATTTAAATTATTTTTAAGTGCACAAGCGTAACTACAGCGATCACATTTGTATGGTTTGTCACCAGTATGTATCATTATATGACGGTCCAAACAACTCTTATCGGTACTAACAAAACTACACTGCTCACACACGTAAGGTTTTTCCTCATGATTAAACATATGTCGTTTTAAACAACGCTTACTTGCACAAACGTAACTACATAAGTGACATTTGTACGGTTTGTCACGAGTATGTATTAATATATGACGTTTCAAAGAACTGTTATTGGTAGTAGCAAAACTACAGTGCTCACACTTGAAAGGTTTTTCAGCAGAATGTACAATTAAATGTTTTGTTAAATTACCTTTATGTGCACAAGTGTAACTACAGTAGTTACATTTGTAAAGTACGTCACCAGTATGTATTTTTTTATGACGGTTCAAACTACTCTTATTGGAAGTAGCGTAACTACATTGCTCACACTTGTAAGGTTTTTGTCTAGTATGTAGCATTCTATGACGGTTCAAATTACGCTGACTGGTAGCAGCAAAACTACATTGCTCACAGTTGTAAAGTTTGTCCCCATGTGTAAATATATGTTGTTTTAAATAAATCTTATTTGCAAAAGCGTGACCACAGTAGTCACACTTGTAAGGTTTTTGTCTAGTATGTAGCATTCTATGACGGTTCAAATTACGCTGACTGGTAGCAGCAAAACTACATTGCTCACAGTTGTAAAGTTTGTCCCCATGTGTAAATATATGTTGTTTTAAATAAATCTTATTTGCAAAAGCGTAACCACAGTAGTCACATTTGTAAGGTTTTTCATCAGTATGGATCGTTATATGACGGTTTAAATTACTTTTACTGGTAGTAGCAAAACTACAGTGCTTACACTTGAAAGGTTTTTCACCAGTATGTATCGTAATATGACGTTGTACTTGACCTTTTTTGGCACTAGCGTAATTACAGTGATCACATTTGAATGGTTTTTCACCAGTATGTGTCATCATATGAGATTTTATACCAACCTTTCGGGCACAAGCGAAACTACAGTGGTCACATTTGAATGGTTTCTCTTTAGTATGTATCACAATATGATGGGTTTTCATATGATTCTTATTGGCATTAGAGTAACTACAGTGCTCACATTGGTATGTTTTCTTTTCTTTATACATTCTGCCCTTAGTTCGTTTTTTGCTAATCCTTAAAGATTTCGAGTCTGGTTTCGTCCTTCGGTCTTCATGTTGAATTCGCCCTGTAAATTAAATACTACATGTATATTTTATTACACTAAACAAAAGTGAATATGGTAGCAAGCTATAATTGGATTATTATAGTACCACCAATACATTATAATTTACTTTACCAATATAGTTGCCACCACATATATAGTTACCACCAAGTTCTTACTAGTGCTAACAACTGAGATACTTTTTTATTCTCACCAGCCCAAGTGGTAACAGCTGAGAAAACTAGTCACACAAATCTCTGTTTTGACATTTTGCTGGGACGTCAGTTAGCCGCGACCACGACCAGTGAAACCTGTGTCGAAACGTCAGTAAATAAAGGTAACAAAATAAATTCGCGATAGAACCGATTGTAAATTAATTTTATAGCAGTATCAAAATATGTTTGGCACTATTGTTTATTTTTGTGGCATTTGTAAGACCCTGACGACATTTGTATGGCACCTTTCCGATATTTGTATGGCACTGTGTCGACATTTTTATGTCACATTCGACATTTGTACGGTCAAAGTAGCCATACAAATGTTGACATACAAATATCGGCAATAATATTTTTGGGCCATTTTCGTACATTATGTACCCGATTCACGTATTTATTAATCACAACATTCTTACACCATATTCCTAACTTGTATTATAGTGAAACACATTTTTATTTAAATTGTATATCAATAAAAGGACCCATACAAATGTCGTAGTGGCCGTACCAAAATACGTCGTTCGAAAAGATTAACTGTTATTCGGTCAAAAATACCTTTTCTGTGTCCACTATCGTTGAAAATAGAAGCCCAAGTAATGTACCTACTATTGTATCGTTAATTAACATGTAATGGTAGATCAATAGACGAACCAGATGTAGGGAGGTATCCTTGCAAAATGTTAGTGATCGCAAAAACGGAATTGTTTTTTGATGTCACCACAAATTCATACCTTCAATTGCGCAAAATCTACTCAAAAATGTTTCCGATAATCTCGAAACGTATAATATTTTTTTATTTATATGGCTAAAAGTACAACTTAATAAGTTTTTGGAAAAAAAAAACACATTTTTGGTACCAAGCTATTATCGCTTACCGTACTTTTCTTTCCATAAGCAACTAATACTCATCGAGACAATTCTAACAACTCCAAACACAATTAGTTAGTGTTGTTTTATCACAGAGATCCCATGGTCACTTCCTGTCTCCATCATCAGATCAGTACCATGTCATCATAATATTGCATTATCATCCGAATTACATATGTATGCAAAATTTCAGCTCAATCGGAAATCGGTAATTGGGTTTAGCTTCCTAGATTTGACTCACACTAACTAACAGGGCAACCTTGTAAAAACTCAAGTACCTATCTGAAAAACACATGTACGACACGAAAATCACAAAGCCAAAGAAAATCTACATTGTAAATAGTCTGTATTCAAAATACTATGGACGTCTTATAAGGAAATGTGCGGGAGCATGTTCTCATCGAGAACATTCCCGAGAATATGCTCGGGAATTTCCCGAGAGTGAAGAGAAAGTCGCCGTTATAATATACTATTACATTTGAATGTTTGCGTATGTCTATCAATTACTTAAATTAACAAAACGAACATTAACATTTTAACTTTTTTGCAAATTTTTATAACTTTCTCGGTAATTCTCATCCAAGAGAATGTTCTCGAGAAAGTGTGGAAATTTCCAAGAGAAGGAATTCCCGAGAGCGAGAACATTCTCGCTGGCATATCTCTAGATACTGTCATAGTAAATTTTGTAACCGCTGTAAATTCACTGCCATCTATCGACATACTTTAAAACTAAAAATGAAGATTTATAAAAATACGTTAAAATGTATTTAAATATGGATAAATGATTTTTTTATTTGCGTTAATTATTTTTATATGATTTTGACCCATGTTCCTTCACTGATATGCGTTAAAATTATAAATAACAAACGAAACCGTCAACGCCCTCTATACGAGAGTAGGCCAAAACTAGTGGCGCCCTCTGATCGAGAATCAATTTTTCGTGATTTTCGAGGCACGTTTTTTCCTTACACTGTATCCATCTATTACGGAGTTATATCTATCTTTGGTATGTTCAATACTTTATAATTTACTGTACCAAAAGGGTACTTATTGTCGGTTATCAATAAGAACCTATTTCCATCAATTTGAAATCAACCTTATCGACAAGCAGCAATGTGGTACCTTTTAGTTGAAATGTCACATTTGACTGCAAAAAGTGCCCAATTTGAAACCTGAAGCTTTCTTCTGCAAACTTCTTTCTAATGCTAAAAAATATGAAGTATAAGACTGTCAAATAACAGCATCATCATCTTATTCGCATTATCCTGGCTTTTTGCCACAGCTCATGCAAGTCTAGGGTCCGCTTGGTAACTAATCCCGAGAACTGGCGTGGGCACTAGTTTCTACAAAAGCGACTGCCATCTGACCTTGAGGCCTTGTTGGGATTAGTCTGGTTTCATCACAATAAGCGACTAGTAAATATTAAATAATATTACGTACATAAGTTCTGAAAAACTCATTGGTACGAGCCGGAGTTTGAACCCGCAACCTCCAGATTAAAAAGTCGCATGTTCTTACCGCTAGGCCACCAGTGCTTCTACTTTGTCAAATAACAGCAAGTAATAAAAATGGAAATGGTATTTTTGGTGAGATGGGCAACTGTTAAACGCCTGCAAGCATTTAAGTCTGAACAAAGTGAAATAGGAACCAAATAATATACCTGGAGACACTAAAAGTTTCTTGGGCTGATGGCACTCCTCCGGGCCGACAATAATTTCATCTTTAACATCATGCTTGAGGTACAGGCCGGCCTGCGCAGCGGCCGCGCTCACACCACAGTCCTCAACCTTCACCATATAGTCTACATTCTCGGTCTGTGCACTCTCATGAACATTGCTGCTCTGGCTAGCATGCATCTCTTTGCTGTCACAAATATCATCCTCAGGTTCTGTCTTAACCTCACCTATCAACGTACCGGTCTGCTCATGCTCCGTATGTAGGCCTACGGTCTCCCACGGAGGAAAAGTACACACTTTGGATTGATGGAACTCCTCGGGCCCAACCTCAATCTCAATTTCCTCTTTCACCTCATGTTTGAGGTGCAGGCTGGCATCGCTCACGCCACAAGCGACCGCGCTCTCCGATTGGGGGCATTGGGGCTCTGCCTTCACTGTACATGTGCGCGCCGCCTGTGCCTCGGGCTGCTCGTGCTCTGTGTATTCCCACGGGGGCTCCGCCTTCACTCGCACACACTCTACACCCTCCAGCGACATTATCAACCGCTAATGAACACGGATACACGTTGCTATTCTACTAAAACACGCCGATGTTCACGATATTAGAGAAAATACATTTACTTTGACAGATAATCTTAAGGTGAAATAAAGAATTTCGAGGTAGTCTCGTAATACATTTACAATTATTATTTCTGAAAGGAATACTTAGATTTTCTAAGATATTGTCAAAAAACTACGATTCAAAATAAAAAATATTATTCCCAATTGTTTAACGTTTTGACTATTTTTTTAAGGCTCTGGTCGTCTATGCTATGCCAGTCTATTTTATTTTTTTTCTTCTTGGTGGACTTGAGGGCGGTGTTGCCCGTAGCCAACGTCATGTAAAAGGGTAGGAAATAACGCGGAAAGGAATAAAGGAAATTCGGAATTTGGAATAACAAAGGTGGTCAGGTTAGGTACACAATAAATAAATAAATACAATGTGGTAAAAAATAAAATAAACTATACTTTTATATTATTACGCAAGATGAAGCAAGTTAAGATATTATAAAGATCAGGATCAATAAGTAAGGAACGGATGTCTGTTGGAAAGGGAATATGTTTGGATTGTAAAGCTTCCATAAAAACATTTCGATCGTTTAAAGGACAAGAGAAAAATATATGATTGATATCAGCCACCTCAGCACCACAGTCACATTTAGGATTATCTATAAATTCAAACCTCGCAAGATGAGAAGGAGCACTTGTATGGCCCAGTCTCATTCGTGTTAAACATGATATTTCGCGTCTATTAAATTTTTTATTGTAAAACCATGGCTTTAAAGGGATGTCGTTTTGAATCTTAAGATAATAGCTTCCGGATTCCAAGCTGCTCCAAAACCAAAAGAACTCCCAGGCTAACCTGATATATCTTTTGGGGAGCAACAGAAGATCATGACAATAGTTTTTATATGGAAATATATCACCAGAAGCAACAGCATCTACGGCCAGACGATCAGTTTTCTCATTTCCGGGAATGCCACAATGACTCGGCACCCATACAAAGTTTACAGTGAGCCCTTTCTTTTCGCATTTTAATAAGATGTCTCGGATGTCATATAACAAAGGGTAATTGTTTAACATTTTAAAAGGTGATTTTAATAAAATTTGGAGGCAACTTCTAGAATCGGAAAAAATTACACATTTATTTAAATTGAACATGCAAACATACTCAACCGCTTTATAAATACCAAATAGTTCTCCAGTGAATACCGAAGATTCTGAAGGCAGTTTAATTTTTTGTACGACATTATACTGATATTTAATGAAATACACCAACCCCAACACAGCCATATGAAGAACTTTTGGACGCATCTGTGTATATGTGATGCCAACCAGACCAATTTTCGCCCACTAAGTTGTTAAATACAGGTTTTGCACTTATTTTATCCTTCATAATATTGGAGTCTAGAATGACTTGTGGAGAAATAATCAAAGAGTCAAAGTCTTTCTCGTATATAGGAAGAGAAATGTATCTGACAGTAGGAGAAGACGGAGACAGAAATTTAAGGTAGCTGTTAATTATACAAGGAGGATTTCTATGACGCCAATATGGAGATGACTGTATATTATCATAAAGAGCAGATAATTTTGTGATCAGAGGATGTATTGAAAATTGCATAGTCCTAAAAATAAATCTGTCAGATAAAAATTGACGTCTTAAATGCGCAGGTGGGTCCACACACTCCACTTGCATGGCATTAGCAGGACTGGTTCACATAGCACCAAGGATAGTCCTTAGTGACTTATTCTGTATAACATTGAGTACTTTAAAGGCATCTTCTGTTCCCGGTGTTAGAAGAAAAGAACCGTAATCAACAACGCTTCTTATAACCGAATTATAAATGAGCTTCAAATAGAAAGGATGGCTACCCCACCATACACCAGCCAAACATCTCAATATGTTTAAAGAGCGTTCGCATCTACCTTTAACATAATTACAATGACCTTTGGCTGACAAATTGTAGTCTAAAACAATCCCTAAGTACTTAACTTGTTCACAAAAGGAGATTATAGATCCACCATAGGATACATTTCCATTAACAGTTTTTTTCCTTGGAGAAAATATTATTGCTGAGGTTTTCGGAACTGAAAGATCTAACCCATTATTATTTAAATATATATTTAATTCCTTCAAACTAGCATTTATAATCTCGCAGGCCTTCGGTACGGATCTATTTCTAGAGTAAAGTACTATGTCATCGGCGTATTGTAAAATGGACATACATTCTGGCAAATTAGAACTAAGGTCGTATGTATTAGTAAAGGGCTTAAAACTGAACCCTGCGGTAGTCCTTTCCAAACTGTCCTGTGTAATACTTTATCATCTAAATCTAACCTGATCGACCGTTCATAAAACATAGCAGCAATAATATTGCACAAGCGTTCAGGAACTCCCAAGAGGCACAATTTATTTACAAGAATTGATATATTTACATTATCGTAGGCAGAATTAATATCTATAAAACAAGCTACTACATATTCTCGTTTTGAAAAGGCTAAAAGAATATCAGAAACTAACAAACTAACACAGTCTAAAGTGCTTCTGCTTTTGCGAAAACCATATTGAATATCAGGTAATAATTTCTTACTTTCAATAAAACATTCTAATCTATTTTTAACTAAGTGTTCTAAAATTTTAATTAAGAGCCAACAGGAGTGGTCATTTCTCCATACAAACGTACTCGACTGTTTCCTCCGTGGTTTTTGAAGCTAGAGCAATGATTTTTTCAACACAGATTAATATTGTCAATATCTGTGTCGGTGTGTTTTGCTTTTTTTGATATTTTTGTTTTTTAAGGCGCTAGAGCCCTTCACACATGGCCAAAAATGGCCTCACTGACTATGCCGCAATGAGAGGCGTGGTATTCAAAACTGGTATCAATTAGCCAAAAAATCAAAACAGTCCGACACAGACAATTTCATAATCATTTAGATTTCCAAATTTGGTTACGATTGGTTAAGTTTTGGAGGAGGAAACAGTCGAGTACAAAACCTCGATTTTTGAGATTTTTACGCAGGATTTTTCGCCTAAGCTGCAGTTGTTCTTATCGCACTAATTTTAGGGGCGGGGTCAAGTTTCTAAATACGTACACAGACAGAAAAGTGATGGGCAATAGTCGACATTAAATGTCGATAATCTAGTGATGTGATAAGATCGATAAACCTTTTCAAAGTCGCGATTTGCCTCTTAGTAGGCGAAGTAAGTAAAGTGAGTATGCACTTTGCCCTCAGGGGATATCGTTTAACACTATTTATTATTCCTTGGTTCATACAAAGCTGAGCTGACGCAGTAGCTACGAGATTAAGTCCTGGTAACCCGCGAAAAAGGGAGGGAAAAAGTCGGCTTCTGCGGTCCAGTTTGCCTCTATTTCTACATATCTGTTGCTATGAGATTAAATTTGGTATAATTATTGTGTAAATTAGGGACGAATAATTTATTTTAGAAATAATAGTTTCACATTTTCATACACAAATCTGAATATATGAAAGAAACATTAAAATCATATATAATTTTTGGTCACTGATTTGCTCTTTAGAAGCAAATTGTGGTGATTTGCACTAAAAATTAATTACACAATTTAGTCCATTTATTCGTTATTTAGAAAAGTATCAGTTCTAAGTACGTATTCATACATTTGATTGTAAAAAGAATTAGTAATACTTTGGTTAAAATATTGTTTTATATTTTAAAATTTTCACTATTATTCTAAAATTTATTTTAAATAAAGTATTACTTTTATTAAATCGTTTATGACGTGATCTTATTAAGTATGTATATGAAAAGGGCTCCACGAGGCGAAATACTTTTTACGCCAATTATTTTCTTTTTTTTTTTATTTACAACAAAGACGAAAGTTCGAGAAAAATGTGGTTACTTAATAATTGCCTAACTTGTTGAAAAAATAACTTTACATACTATCAACTTATAACCGTAGTATATTCCATGATATGTTTTAAATGCACCATATTTTTTTCTAATTTTTAAAAGAATATTTAATACCTTTAAAATAATATCTGTCTGTCTGTCTGACTGTCTGTCAATCTATCTGTCAGTCTGTCACCAGGCTGTATCTCATGAACCGTGATAGCTAGACAGTTGCAATTTTTACAGATGATGTATTTCTGTTGCCGCTATAACAAGAAATACTAAAAACAGAATAAAATAAATATTTAAGTGGGGCTCCCCAAACAACAAACGTGATTTTTTGCTGTTTTTTGCGTAATGGTACGTTTGCGTTTTTTGTTAATAGCTTTTGAACTTTTTTTATGTGGGAATGCTTCGAATACATTTTTCTAGACATCATTCCGAATCTAATGAGGTATCATACGTATTTTTAGGAGTTAGTATCTCTATTAGTGGCAGCCGTACAAGCCCAATTTCAAAGAAAAACCGCAAATGGATGTACAAGTTAGCCGTTTGGCACACGCATACTGAGGTCAAAACAAAATTTTTGACCCGCAGTTCCTAAAAAAATCCCTTAGGAAGGGTGTGCTACAACATTTTTTTTTTGTATGGAAAAAAACATTTTTTTTTCAAAAACCTATCGTGTGTGGTATCATACGAAAGGGCTTTTTGAGGCGATTCTAAAAGTATACCAAATCATTACATTTTAGCCATTTTTTTTTGTAAATTAAAACAAATAGAATTTTCAAAACATACCAAGTTTGGGGTCAAGTTAAAGGGTTAAAGAGGTATTTCCCGTTGGATATATGGATATTACGTATCCTTGTATGATTAATATGTACCGTATCTGCAGTACAGTTCCATAAGTCTCGTATAATAGGTATTGAAGTAGAACGGCCGGTCCGGGCCGTAGCAACTACGCTCGCATTCCATTGCTAATTGTTCTGTTTATAAGTTATTGATATACCCGACAAAAAAAAAACAAAAAAAAGTGTTTTTTGTTTAATTTAGTTTAATTTGTATACTTTTAGTTTAAGTCATATATGTTAATACCTACAGTATTAAGTTATTTGTTATAGGTTAAGTGTGCGCTCACCGATAAAATGTATTTTGCGTGAAAAAACAATTAATTCTCGTGTAAGTGAATATTATGTATTCTTATGAGAAAATAAAGATCTTTAAACCTAACTGTGTCACTTTGTATTTAAAAAAAAAACTAAATAAAATTATTTTTAAAATTCCTTTTTTTGGGTTAGATATGAGGAAATCACGTACCATTTTTGGTATATTGTACAAAAAAAAATCAGCCATATCGTATCTGGAGGAGCCCAAACTTGGTATGTTTTGAAAATTCTTTTTGTTTCAATTTAAGAAAAATGGCTAAAATGTAATGATGTGATATATTTTCAGAATCGCTTCAAAAAGCCCTTTCGTATGATAGATAAGAGAAGAATACGATAGGTTTAAAAAAAAAAGTTTTTTTATACAAAAAAAAAGATTTTTTATACAAAAAAAAGTTTCAGCACTCCCCTCCCAAGGGATTTTTTTTTAGGAACTGCGGGTCGATAATTTTGTTTTGACCTCTAGTATACGTGTACCAAACGGCTAACCTGTACATCGATTTGCGGTTTTTTAATGCGAACAGCTTACACTATATTTTTAACCACCTTGAACGTTTTGTAGACTAGACTATTGTCCCAAATTGGGGTTTCTTATTCATTCCGACCAGGATTAGGAGCTCTTCAAACATACCTATTTTAATCAAAATCTGACTCATAAATAAAAAACGGACCATTAATAAAACTGTATAATTACATCAACGTAAGAAATATCTCATGTCACATGTTTCTTTGTTATGATAATTTTATCTAACCTGAGGCTTTCTTTTTTTCTAATCAACGAAGCCGGAGAGCGACAAATTTGTTTTTCATCACACTTGCTCGAAAAGATCTTATTTCATGCAGGTGTACTGAAGGGAAAACAAAAGGCCTATATTGTTCCCGCGGGAGTTATAGCTTTCTTTTTTTAATTAGATATGTCACTAATTCATACGAAGTACGAACCAAGTAAGTTATAAGTAAAATACTTTGTTTAAAGTATAAGGGTGTGTAAGGGAGTTTTACTTCTAAAATACTGACAATTATAATTTAGTATTTTTGTTTATAATATTTAATTGGATTAATTTAATAGCCGTTTAAAATATTTTTACACAAAATTTTCAATCGTGGCTGAATGCCGAAGGTCTGTGCCCTGTGCCTTAGATGCCTAACCTGTCAAGAAATGACAATATGGCGGACGAATATTTGAAATGTCACCGTATTTTATAATTATTTCCCTGAAAATTTAGTTTTTCATCACAAGTGTAACGAAAACCATTGTGTGTAACTCCGGGGGTAAGAATATTGTAAACTCCTCCTTTACAAAATCTCACTTACCCCCCTCGTTGCACAATGTAGGTACTAATAGCACAGCGTGTCGAAAGTTGATACTTTCCGCACGGAAACGAGAAAAGAAATGATTGTTTTTTTACTCTCCTGTAAAAGTCAAAATGTTATTTGGATTGCAGGTTGTAGAAGGATATTGAATTCAGCTACCTAAAATCAAGAAGTTAAATCACAATTACAGGAAATAAGTAAACGCTCAGTGGTGGTAGCGAGCTAAGCTAACAGAAAAAGTTTGTAAGAACTAGCTATAGCCTATGATATGCCTATATAGCGGGCCGCGACCGCGACGCGACTTGCAGGCATAAGGTCCGTGAGCGCAAATGACGTGCGCGTCTGTGTGCGTGCACCACACACACGGGGATATGGCGGCGCCGCCCCCGTCAGCGCGACGGAGATAATCAGTTTGAAATCTCAAAATTGAGAATTCGCTCAGCTCCTGTTGGCTCTTAAGGCGCTAGTCGCTATTGTTGGCCGTAAACTCTTACTTTCTAGAGTATATATCTGCTTAACGGTGTAATAAAAACTTATGAAATATATATATATATATATATTAATCTACATTTTATGTACAACATTCCTAACGTTTGACTTTTTCCCCTGTGACTTATAGTTTCTCCATAAAAGGAACATTACGACAGGCCGTTTTGCGACTAACTTTGCTTATATCTCCTAAACGGTTTATTCGATTAAAGTTATTTTTAAACTAAAATAAATGTTTTAACAGCCACTACAAATGCAACGTTTCATAATGTTAAAAAATAATATTTTTTTGAAGAAATCGGATATTATTCAACATTTCTTGCGTATATAGCTCGAAAAAAGTGTGGCCGACAGTCGTGTGCTAGCTTTGAGACGAGGAGGCTGTGTCGCTCGTCGCTCCGTGCCTTCCTTGTACTCTGTATGCTTGTGCTGAGCCCAAGTGCAATAAAATTGGAATTATTGTGGCCAAAGACTAAATAACTGCAGAAAGTTGATTTGGTTCTGACGCGCTTAACACGGTGTTTTGCAGATCGCAGCCTATTATTACGAAAATAATGACAATGTTTCCACTTATATTTGAGAAAGCTTCATTTGAAATATAAAAATAAAAGTTTTCTAACATGCGCGGACATATTGCCATTTTTACGTTTTTAATAAAGTTCGATTCCTAACAAAACAATAATTAATTGATTAATATAGGCTATCAATTTACGTTGTATATAGATATTTATTTATTTATTTTTAAGTTTTATTTTTTTTATTGTGTTGGGAGATTGGGTAATCTCCCATTGATTGGTTGTGGTTGATGATGAAAAATAACAGTGACAAGTAAGAGTCAATTGATATTCTTTTATAAGCTAATCATAAATGAAAGTAGGCATAATCCAAATATAAACTATTTATAAATAACCCTTACAATTGATTAAGCCGTTTAGTAAAAAGACCAAAACGGCCTGTCGTATTTTTTCTTGGCGAACTATAAATTAAGGCGAAAGGAAAAACTAAAACGTACTACTTACCACCGCAACGATAATATGAGTACCTATGCTATAACGCAATAGTTAGTTCGTATTTTACAAGGGTTTTCTTGTTCAGATATGAATAAACCTTGCATTTCGTGGAGGCGGTAAATTATTATAATGGTAAATAATACCTCTTTAATTTAGAAACTATATACTTACTTACTATTACGATCTTGAGCGTATTTCTTCTAAATGGGTAAACAAAAAAAAATATGAAAAAAATATATATGAATCTTTATTTATTGTTGGCCATTTTGCGGCTAACTTTGGTTATTTCTACTTAACGGCTAAATCGATTAATATTATTTTTAAACTAACAATAATGTTTTAACAGCTGACGGTCCTTCCACCGCGATACAACCGGGCGACGATTTTTTTTTATTAACAATATCATCTAAATTCTAAACTACCATCTGACAAAGTATAATGAAATGGGATGCGATGACTGAAAAGATTTTTTTTCGCATGTTCATGTGACCAGCTGACGGTCCACCGAGATACAACCGGCTGACCATTTTTTTATTCACATTAGCATCTAAACTATCATCTGACAAAGTATCAAGCGGGAGGCGATGACAATATTTTTTTGCGTGTTTCACTGGCTGCCATTCCTCAACCCACCAACGGAGCGGCAGCTGACGTCCACGGGGGTTCATCATACATAACCGTTAACCACTATATCGGAGTTATTGTGGCCAAAAAATAAAAAACTGCAGAGCGCTGATTTGGTTGTGGCGCCTTTGTAATATAATGATTATATTCCCACGTAATGTTTGAGACTTCGAAAAATAATAGTAGTTTAACACTAATAGGTAGGTAACAATTCCCAAAATTTTATATGTAGGTAGACTAGGTAGTAGGTACTTACTTTTATAAGTTATCTATTACATACATACATACATATAATCACGCCTATTTCCCGGAGGGGTAGGTAGAGACCACGGATTTCCACTTGCTACGATCCTGACATACCTCTTTCGCTTCCTTCACTTTCATAACATTCCTCATACACCTCGCCGTTATCTATTAAATGGCATTATTTATATTTATTTATTACGGATAAAAAATGACTATAATATAAACACACTGTACGCCGTATGCCTCAATTTAGTACATACCAAGCTCTAGCTATAAATCTTAATCTGTCGAATTGACTTATTATATTGGTATATTATTTATTTGTAAGAAACAGATAAAACACTAATTAACTAATTGAGGCTTGTAAAGTATATAATGCATAAGGGAATATATTTTTAATATAATTTACGACCTCCACTAAACGCATGATCTACTCATACTCAAACGACAAAATATCTGCAAAAGATACACAAATACGAGTATAGCGCCAACCGCGCGCCTCTGGGCTGTAGCTTATTCTTTGAACCTCGTTGTGGTAAATTAACGTACGATCGCAGTGAGCGGAGTGCGGGTACAGAGACGCTGAGACGCTCAAGGACACATCAGCGACTATCGTCTTAAAACGGAAGATAACGCAATTGGACGGTAAGAATTTGCATCATTACGGGGTTTATTTGGTTTGAGGAAAGGCAACACTAGGTGTAATTTCCAACATAAACCGGATGGAGTACACGGGCCAAAAAGTGTGTCCTCATGAGAAGTCAAAGTGGGCGGTTGCATCTCGTTCTAATTAGGGTGACCATAAGTCATATGTATGTGGGATATTAGGATAAGTTGGAATGTATAGTTTGGCCAAGATCTTTTTTCATTCATGCATAGGAAGTCAGAGAGAATGGATATAGTTTTTTTTCTCCTCTGTAAAACGCTTCTCAAAACCTTACTTAATTTAGTCGTTATAAAAGCTGTTACTGATGACAGACAGACTGACAGACGGACAGCGGAGTCTTAGTGATAAGGTCCCGTTTTTACCCTTTGGGTACGGAATCCTAAAATGGTAACTTTTTTTCATTTGTAGTCTGCCTCTTTCGCACTCATGGTATGTTCATATACGTAATGGCTTCTCTTTTGCACCCTTCAGCTATTCTTTAAGCGTTAAGCGTCATCGTAGTTAATTGCACCCTTTTTTTTATTTGCCGCCTTCGTGTACTGACGGAAATGTGTGTTCAACTTATATAGAATATTATGTATAAATGTGTCTGTAATATTTAAGGATTTTGGATTTAAATTTGGCAATTATATAGCTCTCATTACGTGCACAAATAAATCATTTATCTATCTATCTATCAACCTAATAATTAAACATGCCGAAATAAAGATATACTTATTTAGGTAAACTTATTTTTACATTAAGTAAGTACGTAGGTAATAAGAACTCTGTAAGGCCGATTCACATCGTGCCGACATCATAGTCACCCTAATGAGTTTGACAATGTTTTCTTGTATTTTTATCGTAAACTTTAATAGTTGAGGCTTACCTGTGAAAAGATATACCACAATCAACAAAACTTTCACTTCTGCAACCTTTCACACAATATCTATATCAATATCTTATCTACCGGAATGACTTTGGTGCCTTGGAGTATGGGTCGGCCCCTTGTCTGGGATGCTACTTGTGTAGACACCCTGGCGCCGTCCCACATTCCGGGCACCAAAGTTGATGCTGGTGCGGCTGCATCTTCAGCCGAAAACCTCAAACGTCGCAAGTATGCTGCCCTTGGCAGTAGCTACTTGTTTGCGGCGTTTGGGGTTGAAACCCTGGGGCCGTGGGGGCCAAGTGCGCGCCGACTCCACAAGGAGATATCGGCGCGTCTTATTGAGGCTTCCGGTGACCAGAGGGCTGGTCACTATTTCGCGCAGCGCATCAGCATAGCTATACAGCGCGGAAATGCGGCCAGCCTTTTGGGCACCATACCACACGACCTAGGTCAGATTTTTTATTTGTAAGTTTTTTAGTTTAGGTCATTATGTTTTTAGCTCACTTTATTGTTTTAATAGAAAATAAATATCTTTTACCCATTTTATACTTTATTTCGCAAATAAATCTTGAGCGCCGCCATTCATGTATTTTGAAAATTTCTTTATCAAGTTGGGGATACCAATTAATATTCAAAGTTACTACAATGTCTACCATATTAAAATTAATGTATTTTTTGTTGTGCACATGCTTGGTTAAATCAGTTAATAATATTGACATTATAACTATTTACCAATTACGTAACAGATATCAAAACCGCACTCTGAATATAGCACTTAAATAATATAAGAAGGTATTTAATTTTAGTGTTATTGATATAAATACTACCAAAATGGTATTTTTTTAACATTGGCAACATGTGCGAGTGGGACACCGCGACCCACTTTTGCTATCTCATGTGGACCGTTTTCTCTAGTCTGGTACGAACACCTTTCTGGCTCGGTGATAAGGTTCAATTTAGTATGGCAAAAAAAGTGACAGCTCGCTCCTGTTTAGGGTATAACTTCATGTTTCCAACTTGGTGGAATGTCACCTGTCAAAAATATGCAGTTGACAATATTAAGAAAGTAACCTAGAATATTATCACTAGAATGTGTCAAAAAGGAATATGGAATAGCTTGCTACATATTATTAATCTGTGATATGGAATTCCATCGCATCCTAGTGCAGAATCTATGACATACGATAATACATTCTTTAGTTCCAATAGTGAGAACGGACTGTTAAAACGCTGCATGTTATCATTATCAATATAAGACGGGGGAGCCAGTTCAAGACACAGGGAATGGAACAAATGGAGGAGCTAATTTATCTAAAAACATTTCGGCTACTGGAGGATCAAGTTTGGTGGCGCTATTTGCTACAAAAGCTCCTCTAAACATTCTAACCTTTCTCCAAACTTCTGACGGGTGAGTACTAGGGCTTAACCAGGCCTCCTTCACTCGCTCAAAGCCACGCGCTATATGCCTACCGCTCGGCGTATCGTCGACGATATAATCGACAGAGGGCCGCCGAACGCCCGCCTGAGCGCTCGCACCGCACGTTTCCCGCGCTTACGCTTCGAAATGCCGAAACCACGTAATTATTGTGCAGTAGATGGGTGTAAAAGTCAAAAAACAAAAGAAAATTTGTCGTTTTTTAGGGTTCCTTACCCAAAGGGTAAAAACGGCACCCTATTACTAAGACTCCGCTGCCGCTGTCACCAGGCTGTATCTCATGAACCGTGATAGCTAGACAGTTGAAATTTTCACAGATGATGTATTTCTGTTGCCGCTATAACAACAAATACTAAAAAGTACGGAACCCTCGGTGGGCGAGTCCGACTCGCACTTGGCCGGTTTTTTCATTTCCGAGAGACGAAGAAAGGTGAGTAGTATTTTAAATCTATCTTTATGAATTTTGTCACTATTTATTTCTTTGAACATAAGTAGATAAATCGTAAATTAAGGAGTTTTTGAGTCAGGTATTATAAGTGTTGTTTTTAAATATTTGATTGACTAATATAAAATATGGTTGATTCGCAACATTCGTTTTATTACAATAATAACATAACATAAGTAACAGTACAACCCTAGCGCATTCTTACGATGACGCGTTGGCACGTGGCTCGCGCGGCGAGCAAGGCAGTCTCGACTCTTTGTGCGCATACTTATGGTACATTTCTTCTCGTCCTGAGCAGCAGGTATTATTATTAAGATTTTGTAGGCTATTATAGCGTAGGTATTTTCGCTTTCGTATGGGAATGATGTATCTGTTACGTAGTAACTATTTATTAATCTGTGGCTTAAGGATGCACAAAAGGACCAACTGTCAACTTTCTTCGTCTTCAAAAACTGTTTTGAGGTTTTGCTATGCCATAGTAATTGCCGTACACCGCTATGGAACGGACGCCGCACGCGCTCGCGCCGCCTTGCGCGTAGTAGTCGAGTTTTGTTAGGGAGTGAATCTTCTGTACCTACTATTATATATTCTGTGAAATAGGGGTTGGACTAAAGCAAAGGGGGTGCAGGACTTAGAAAATTTTTGATGGGGTTGTTGTTATTATGACACCTATTTTTTATGATGCTATCGTATAGAAGACGCTAAAATAAGCAAGTTTTGTAGAAAAAACTTTTTCTCTAAAATCAAAAATGGCCGAGATATTGGACCTGAAAGTTGAGCCGATTTTTAGGACATAGAAAAAGTTCGATGGGTGTTGTTGTCATTATGACCCCTATTTTTTATGATGCTATCGTATAGAAGACGCTAAAATAAGCATGTTTGGAACAGTAAATTTAAGTAACAGAGACAAGATAGGTGCGACGACGAGCGAAGCGAGAAGGAGTGTAATAGGTTGACCGCGATGATCGCGATCAAACAGAGCGCGAAGCCGAGCGAGCGAAGCGAGCGTGCCGCGGCAGCGGCCGGCGAGCGCCAGAACAGACATGTTATTGTACCTACTAAAAAAATTCTAAGTCTTTTTTTGCACCCCCTTTGCTTTGCCAATTTTGAAGTCTATTATCTCGGTCATTTTTGATTTTAGAGAAAAAGTTTTTTCTATAAAACATGCTTATTTTAGCGTCTTCTATACGATAGCATCATAAAAAATAGGGGTCATAATGACAACAACACCCATCGAACTTTTTCTATGTCCTAAAAATCGGCTCAACTTTCAGGTCCAATATCTCGGCCATTTTTGATTTTAGAGAAAAAGTTTTTTCTACAAAACATGCTTATTTTAGCGTTTCGAATGAAATTTTTCTAAGTGTTTTATGATTCCTGTATAATTTTCACTTTTGGTCAAAAAATTTCTGTCCTTATATTGCGCCCCCTTTGCTTTAGGCGGACCGAAATAGGTTACAATTATAAATCATACACGATTTTTTACATTTTTTTAAGTAATATAAACAAATTTTTGGAAAGCGTTTTTCAATATTTTTCAATAAAAAGTCAAGATTGCTTCCTTCTAATTGTGTTCTCCTTGTGTTGTTTGTTGTTGTTCTTCATCTTGTTTGTTCTAATGCTAAAAAAAAACCAGCCAAGTGCGAGTCGGACTCGCGCACGAAGGGTTCCGTACCATTACGGAAAAAAAACAGCAAAAAAATCACGATTGTTGTATGGGAGCCCCATTTAAATATTTATATTATTCTGTTTTTAGTAATTGTTGTTATAGCGGCAACAGAAATACATAATCTGTGAAAATTTCAACTGTCTCACAATCACGGTTCATGAGATACAGCCTGGTGACAGACAGACAGACGGATGGACAGACGGACAGCGGAATCTTAGTAATAGGGTCCCATTTTTACCCTTTGGGTACGGAACCCTAAAAACTAACTATATTATACATCAAATAATTCTATGTTTCTTGTTTTTTTAGGGTAAAAGCGGAGTTGGACTGCCCTGTTTCTACTGCAAAGACCTCTTCGACAACATTGAAGCATTACGCACACACCAAAAAGAACACAAGAAAAGTGACATGAAGAAATCTTTGAATTCCTTTAGTCCTTATAGTCTTGTCATAAATGTGGACATAACAGACTTAAAGTGTACTTTATGTGACGCTAGCTTAAATACTTTAAAAGACTTAAAAAGTCACTTAGAAACAAAACATAGTAAAAAGTTTTACACTGAGTACGAAGACAGAGTAATGCCATTCAAAGTACCCATGGATAATAATTATATTTGCCAAATATGTGGTCTAAAGTTGGAGAATTTAGGAACAATGGAAAGACATATGAACGGACATTATAGAAATTATATTTGTGATGAGTGCGGTACGGGATTTGTAACTAGCTATAGATTAAGAATGCATATTAAAACTATGCATGTCGAAGGTAGTTTCCAATGTGAAACTTGTAATAAGGTGTTTTCATCGCAACTGAAGCTTAAAAGCCATATAGATACAGTGCATAATATGGTAAAGCGCTTTAAATGTACTAAATGTTCAGAGCGGTTCACCGGTTATTTTAAGCGACATCAACATTTAGTTGCGATACATGGTGAAGCAGAATTAGAATATAAATGTAATGTTTGTGACAAAGTATATGCAAGAAGATACATGTTATCTCGACATATGAAGCGAGACCATTTGGAAGAGCGTTATTTTCAATGTGAGATATGTTCTAATAAATTCTTTGCTAGGCGAGATTTGGAATCGCATATGGTTAAGCATAATGGGGCTAGGACTTTTGAATGTACGGTGTGTAAAAAAGCGTATGCGCGGAAGAAAACGTTGACGGAGCATATGCGGATACATAATAATGATAGGAGGTTTTCTTGTGCGGTGTGCGGGCTGGCTTTTGTACAGAAATGCAGTTTGAAAGGGCATATGAAGAATAGAATAGAATAGAAAACGTTTATTGTAAAAATCTACATACAGCACCATACAAATTTAAAAAGAAGAAGATCTTATACACTAACACGTAAAATTACAAGTAGCTTATACTAACATGCAATAATTACAATATTGATGCTGCTATAGAGGCTACAAATGGACACCACTCAGCATATGCTCTAACATATAGGTATATGCTACAGCGCTGGTCTTCCGTGGACGCATCATTCTGAGTAAATATGTTAAGCGAGGTTTAGACTAGGAAGAACTTGCATGCAATTTACGTTACATTGCTGACTACTAAGGTAAACTGCATTCAAAATGTTTATCAGATACCGCAATGTAATGAAAATTACATGCAAGTTCTTGCTAGTCTAAACCGTTGCTTAAGCTTTGGAGAAAAATGAAGTTCGGAGAAAGTTGTTATTATTATTATTTATTTATTTAATAAAATACAGAGTATTCTTACAATAATCATAGCCCCGCAAAACTCACGCAAGGTCATCAGTCTCTAGTTACATATGTACTTAACTTAATTTTATAGTAGTGCAATTACTACAAAATATTGAGGTAGTGTATTTTTAACATAGATTACTATGTATTGGATATATTTGCTAAAACGGTATCATTTTATATCAATATTATATTAAATTTTTGTCACAAGCAATCTTGTCTTTTTTAATGACAATTAATCCCTGCTGTTGCCCGCCGTGTCGGTAAAATATCGTGACATATTATTTCGACATTTAATATTATATTCATAAATATTATAGGACAATTTTTACACAGATCAACCTAGTCCCACAGTAAGCTCAGAAAGGCTTGTATTGTGGGTACTGGACGACGATATTCAAATAATAATATATATAACTCAATTAATTTCTAATAATATATATATATCATATAGTTATATATAAATACTTATATACATAGAACATCTATAACTCAGGAAATTCGTGATGAATGATGAACACGGAAATAAATGCCCTTACCATGAAAAACATGCAACACTGGCGCACGTGTGCGGCAGTTTGTAGGCATAGATATAAATATTGCAGTTACTTTAAAAAGCTCGTATCCCGTAACTTGTGTGGTGTATTACATTGCGGGCCGAATTATTTTGTATAATAAAAAATTTCATTGTATTTCTAAGCAAAATCTATCTCAATATATTTCTTAGGTCCTATGCTAACCACTGTTTAAATGTTCGCCCGTATTAAATTTACACAATGTATATGAGATGCAAATATGTACCTCAAGGACAGACTAATATCCCTTGTTTGTGGTAAAATTAATTGCAATCCTTCACTTGATTTAAATAAAATGCATATTTATGTTTTATAACATTTTATTATTTATTTAAACATGTTTTACATATGGAAATATACACAAAAAACTATACCCTGACAAAAAAATAGGCGTTATGAAATAGCAGTCACAAGGTTTTGAGTAATCAATCAATATATTTTATTTCAGACCATAATACAAATGGCAGGCAATCTTGTACAGATGTAGTGCATAATAATTTTATAACATTTAAAACTTTCACGTTTTGAACACATATTAAATCACATTTACAAACGGGTCTATCGCTAATTTATTTTCCATCGTATTTTGACGGAAACTTACGAACGTCTCTTGCTATTTCAGTCAGTCTCAGTACAAAAAGTACTGAGGTTGACTGAAGTAGCATGACAAATACGAACGTTTCCGAGAAAATACGATGGAATACAATTATGCACTACATCTGTACATATGTTGTTATTAGAAATGAAATGATAAATGTTTATTTTCAGGCAACTATTGACCCATAGATAAATATCTTAAAACTAACATACATATGATACAATATATCTTAAAAACTAAAAACATACAGTTTCCAAATGTGCCAAAATTTTATATATTTTTCTGCTTGTTTGTGTATTGCTTATAATAACAATATTTATTTATAAAAAACATAAAGATTTTATTCTTTAGACCTACCTTCATGTTCAATGTCAACTGACATACAAATCAAGTAACCTTACAACTATATTTACAACACAAATCTATATTAACATTACTATAATATAATACATACTTCATTATCAAATGGCAAAGTGTTCGGAGTTATTCTAAACACCGCCTAAATAGTTTGATTTGAATTGCGGTAGATCTGATTCCTTCAGTTCTTTAGTTATAAATGTTTCACTCACTTTGTTACCATTAGTACGGTTTGTCACTAGTATGTATAGTTATATGACGGGTCAAATTACTCTTTCTGTTACTAGCAAAATTACAGTGCTCACACTTGTAAGGTTTCTCGCCAGAATGTACTCGCTTATGTTTATTTAAATTATTTTTAAGTGCACAAGCGTAACTACAGCGATCACATTTGTATGGTTTGTCACCAGTATGTATCATTATATGACGGTCCAAACAACTCTTATCGGTACTAACAAAACTACACTGCTCACACACGTAAGGTTTTTCCTCATGTTTAAACATATGTCGTTTTAAACAACGCTTACTTGCACAAGCGTAACTACATAAGTGACATTTGTACGGTTTGTCACGAGTATGTATTAATATATGACGTTTCAAAGAACTGTTATTGGTAGTAGCAAAACTACAGTGCTCACACTTGAAAGGTTTTTCAGCAGAATGTACAATTAAATGTTTTGTTAAATTACCTTTATGTGCACAAGTGTAACTACAGTAGTTACATTTGTAAAGTACGTCACCAGTATGTATTTTTTTATGACGGTTCAAACTACTCTTATTGGAAGTAGCGTAACTACATTGCTCACACTTGTAAGGTTTTTGTCTAGTATGTAGCATTCTATGACGGTTCAAATTACGCTGACTGGTAGCAGCAAAACTACATTGCTCACAGTTGTAAAGTTTGTCCCCATGTGTAAATATATGTTGTTTTAAATAAATCTTATTTGCAAAAGCGTAACCACAGTAGTCACATTTGTAAGGTTTTTCATCAGTATGGATCGTTATATGACGGTTTAAATTACTCTTACTGGTAGTAGCAAAACTACAGTGCTTACACTTGAAAGGTTTTTCACCAGTATGTATCGTCATATGACGTTGTACTTGACCTTTTTTGGCACTAGCGTAATTACAGTGGTCACATTTGAATGGTTTTTCACCAGTATGTGTCATCATATGAGATTTTATACCAACCTTTCGGGCACAAGCGAAACTACAGTGGTCACATTTGAATGGTTTCTCTTTAGTATGTATCACAATATGATGAGTTTTCATATGATTCTTATTGGCATTAGAGTAACTACATTGCTCACATTGGTATGTTTTCTTTTCTTTATACATTCTGCCCTTAGTTCGTTTTTTGCTAATCCTTAAAGATTTCGAGTCTGGTTTCGTCCTTCGGTCTTCATGTTGAATTCGCCCTGTAAATTAAATACTACATGTAACTTTTATAAAACTAAACAAAAGTGAATATGATAGCAAGCTATAATTGGATTATTATAGTACCACCAATACATTATCATTTGGAGGCAGTTTTCGTTATGCTGCGTCTAAGTGCTGGAACAATTTGCCGCCACCAGTAGTTAACTGTAAGTCCCTGGCGGTTTTCAAACTACGTTGCAAGGCTTATTTACTGGACCTCCAAAAGGAAGTAACGTACACTTTTGGTTGAGTGACCTGCTCAATAGATATTTAAATTTAGCACTTTAGTTAGCACTTTTTTATCCACTGCGCATTGCTCGGTTTTGCTATCATGTCCTATATGTAATAGTGTAAATGTTTATACTGTCCTTAGCTAGATACAATTACGGCGGTGGCAGAATAACAGCGTCCGTTGCTGAAAACCTTTGGGGCTGCTGTGCCCCGAAGCCTTTTTGGCACAGACATCAGCTGAGCCACCTTCCCTTTCAATTAGTTTGTAAGCATTATCGTGTACTTTTATTATTTACCTATGTTACAACTTCTTGAATAAACGTCTTTTATTATTATTATATTATTATTATAATTTACTTTACCAATATAGTTGCCACCACATATATAGTTACCACCAAGTTCTTACTAGTGGTAACAACTGAGATACCTTTTTATTCTCACCAGCCCAAGTGGTAACAGCTGAGAAAATTAAATCCCAGTAGTTACCACCTCCATTTTGGTGGTAACAGCGGGAATTTTAAATTCTTACCAAAAAAAATTCTTGTTAAATTCTGACAAAAATACCTACATAAATATAAATCGGGTTATTTTTGCCATCGACAGCCGATTCAATAAACTGCTCTATAACTAAACAAACCTTTTTAAATAAGTTTGGGTTTTTTTTATATGTAATACACATAACACAAAGTACAATCTTACCTACACTACATCTACATACCACTAAACTAACTAACTAATAAACTATAGTACTCGTAAAGGCACACACAATTAAACATAAAGTTGTAAATTTAGAGCTGTACCTAAGAAAGGTACATTATGCTAGTAGCGACCAACTCCAAAGTTGGACCCCAAGGACCAGTCTGAAAATCAGCGCAGACGATGTACATGCTGAGATGCCCTTTGCCTCATCATAGATTTAAATTATAGTTATTATGTTAAGTTGATAACTTTAAGTTTATTTTTGTATTACTAGCTTTTTTTTCACAAATTGTATAATTCATAATTTATTGCTTATTATCAGGTGGTACAAAATAGATGTTACATTAGGGTATATTGTTTGCAAAGGTGTGGCAATAAAGAATTTTTATATATTTATTTATTATTTATACGTTTCGAACTCTTCACCCGTTGACCACGAACGCTGTAAAGAGTTCGAAACGTCGGGATGTATTATAAATTCAATATACGCGATATAATCCGTTTTCATAGTTTTATTTCATGAGTAACTATCGCGGTAACCGAAGACAATATTAAGTTTTAATTTATAAAATAGAAATATGGTCAGATTTTTTCTTATCCAATTATATACCAACTATCCAAGGCATCTGAGTAAGTGTCGAAATATATAAATAGAGTCAGATCAAGCTAAATTGGCAGATATTTTGATAGCACAGACTGTGCAAGTGTTATCTAAACGTCAAAGTCCTAATTAAATATGACGTTTAAATTAACACTTGCAGTCTTGCCTAATCGGCTCTTTAATTGCTAATAATAATGGAATAATCTGATGTACAGGGAGGGCCAATGATAAATGCATTTTAAGGAAAGATGTCAATACGAAAAGAGAATTTATCACTGGCCCACCCTATAGTATGGTCAACACTTTATAATTTACTGTACCAAAAGGGTACTTATTCTCGGTTGTCAATAAGAACCTATTTCCATAAGGCTTCAATTTGAAATCAACCTTATCGACAACCAACAATATGATACCTTTTAGTTGAAATGTCACATTTGACTGCAAAAAGTACCCAATTAGCTCCATGCATGTTGTCCCAATGGACAGATGCCATAAGAACCAAAAACTGCTCCATGCATGAATTTATTTTTATTTTTGGATTCATAATTTATATCGTTGGAACACCGGAAATGATAAAAATACTTTTGTAAACCTTAACATTATTTTATTAAAAAATATTTAAAATGTTGAAAATTTTTGAGCGGTTGAAACGCTCATAATTTTTGGCGCGAATTCGACAGAGCGTGATGACGTCACACGTTGGGCGGTCCAACTGACGTTTGCTACTAATGACAGTAATCTGTCGAACGCGTGACGTCACGTGGCGTTTCGAGCGTTTCGCTCACTAGCTTTTCGCGGGTAAATTTTTGTATTTTTTATTTATAATTTTAAGTGGTAATTTAAAAACGGAAATGCATTTGTAACATGATATAACGGTAACAAACATCCGAATAAAACATATTTCGTTCAAATATAAACTTCATGCATGAGGCTAATTTGAAACCTGAAATTCTTTTTCATTTGCTTTCTGCAAAGTTCTTTCTAATGCTAAAAAAATGAAGTATAAGACTGTCAAATAACAGCATCATCATCTTCTTTGCATTATCCCGGTTTTTTGCCACAGCTCATGCAAGTCTAGGGTCCGCTTAGTAACTAATCCCGTGAACTGGCGTGGGCACTAGTTTCTACAAAAGCGACTGCCATCTGATCTTGAGGCCTTGTTGGGATTAGTCTGGTTTCCTCACAATAAGCGACTAGTAAATATTAAATAATATTACGTACATAAGTTCTGAAAAACTCATTGGTACGAGCCGGAGTTTGAACCCGCGACCTCCAGATTAAAAAGTTGCATGTTCTTACCGCTAGGCCACCAGTGCTTCTACTTTGTCAAATAACAGCAAGTAATAAAAATGGAAATGGTATTTTTGGTGAGATGGGCAACTGTTAAACGCCTGCAAGCATTTAAGTCTGAACAAAGTGAAATAGGAACCAAATAATATACCTGGAGACACTAAAAGCTTTTTGGGCTGATGGCACTCCTCCGGGCTGACAATAATTTCATCTTTCACATCATGCTTGAGGTACAGGCCGGCCTGCGCAGCGGCCGCGCTCACACCACAGTCCTCAACCTTCACCATATAGTCTACATTCTCGGTCTGTGCACTCTCATGAACCTCGCTGCTCTGGCTAGCATGCATCGCTTTGCTGTCACAAATACCATCCTCAGGTTCTGTCTTAACCTCACCTATCACCATACCGGTCTGCTCATGCTCCGTATATAGGCCTGCGGTCTCCCACGGAGGAAAAATACACACATTGGATTGATGGAACTCCTCGGGCCCAACCTCAATCTCAATTTCCTCTTTCACCTCATGTTTGAGGTGCAGGCTGGCATCGTTCACGCCACAAGCGACCGCGCTCTCCGATTGGGGGCATTGGGGCTCTGCCTTCACTGTACATGTGCGCGCCGCCTGTGCCTCGGGCTGCTCGTGCTCTGTGTATTCCCACGGGGGCTCCGCCTTCACTCGCACACACTCTACACCCTCCAGCGACATTATCAACCGCTAATGAACACGGATACACGTTGCTATTCTACTAAAACACGCCGATGTTCACGATATTAGAGAAAATACATTTACTTTGACAGATAATCTTAAGGTGAAATAAAGAATTTCGAGGTAGTCTCGTAATACATTTACAATTATTACTTCTGAAAGGAATACTTAGACTTTCTAAGATATTGTCATAAAACTACGATTCAAAATAAAAAATATTATTCCCAATTGGGAATAATATTTATTTAACGTTAAACAATTGTTTAACGTTTTGACTATTTTTTTAAGGCTCTGGTCGTCTATGCCAGTCTATTGTTTTGACACTTGACAATGAATTTCAGTGTTGCCAACTCGGAACTTGAAAAAATGCCAGACATGCCTAAATTGTGCCAGAAATATGCTAAATAATTTTGAAATGTGCTAAAAAAGATGCTAAAATATTATAGGTAACTAAAAACCAGCCATTATGACATATGACATGACGAGACAATTTTTTCCCACAATCTGATTGACAATTTAATTGGTAACGCGTATGAAAAAAAACTCGCGGTGCGGTGCGGTAGTCTGTTACGACTTATTATAATTCCTCGTATGCATAAAATTTCCTTTGACGCTTGTGCCATGGATTTTCTATCACTGCCAAGTAGGTTTCAAACTTGGCTTAGGGACATAATCACTTGATTCACTAAATTATGCTAAATAAATAAATAAATTCATTAATTAAGGACCAACTTGGATCAATTTGTGTTAGTGACAGTTTTATCTTAAGGCTAATGTTAGTATATACATAATTATTTACTGACTAGCTAACTATATAAAATTCTAGTTTCTAAAATAAATAAGTAAGCAGATTCTCTCAAAAACCGGTTTAAAGAAAATCTGCCCACTTACCTATTCCTGCGCACATGAATCATGCAGCAGTTATTTATATATAGGCTATCAACCCTGTCCGCAATCATGGTCAGGATGCTGTTGGAGCTGGCCCGTACTCTGCGCACCATGGATGTGGCTCGTTTGCGCATCGTGGTGTAGAAGCAGTCTACCCGCGCTTCCGCGAACATCCCTGACGCGCTACAGAATCTGGGCAGCCCCATCAGCACCCTGTACGCGTTGTTATATTGAACGCGCAGAGCGTTGTACCGTTTATACGTATAGTCCGCCCACAGGCTGCTTGTGTAGAAACTCGTACAGTAGGCTCTGAACAAACAGATTTTGACTTCTTTAGAGCACTGAGCAAACCTGCGGGCTATCATATTCGCTCTGACGGACAACGCTCTGCGCTCGCGCTCAATATCGGCATCATCCTTAAGGTCAGCGTTCACCAAATGTCCTAGGTATTTAAATTGGTTAACGATGTTTAGCGGTTGCCCATTCAATTTAACCGATGGAAACGCTGGCGGGCATTTACCCTTGACCTTAAAAATAACGCATTCGCTCTTGCTGACGTTGTAAACCAACCCATGGCTCGCCGCGTATCGTTCACAGATAGATAGATAGTGCACCATGTCGTCGGCGTAGCTTAAGTTATTGACGTACACCCCATCTATGTGACAACCGACACGGGTGCTGCTCAGCTCCTCTATAAGGGCGTTTACGTATAGGTTGAATAGTTTAGGCGAGGTCAGCCCGCCCTGCCTCACGCCGCATTCGAGCCCTTACGGTTGCGAGTATGCGTCCGACCATTGACCTGGTTATGGTACCAGTATTTAAATATACCTTGCACATCAGCTGGCATTTTGATCTCATCCAGCTTTTGGCACAGAATGTCATAATGTACCAGCTAAAAAAGATGCCAGATGCTAAATGGAAATTTTCGATGCCAGAGTGTGAAATTATGCCATATCTGGCACCAATTATGCCAAGTTGGCAACACTGGGGTTTTTTTTTTAAAACTACTTGAACGTGACAATTTTTAGCACAATTTGACAAAATTGTGTGGTTCGTACAAAAATTGATTCGATTGACCTTGACCGTGATCACAGAATAAGTAATAGTTACGGAGTTATATCTATCTTTGGTAATAGTATAGTTTGTCAAAGGACTGTCTCATTTGAAACATAGACAGAGAGAATCATACTATTGTCTTACACTAGTACTAGCACCCAAAAGAAAAGGATAAGTGTAGTTTTTTTGTTTTTATTTACTGACAAGATTTGCTTGACCAACTATACTACCGTACAGAAAAGAAACTACCTCTCAAAACCCAACTGCCAACTGCCTACAAAACCCAAATTTGACAGTGATTCAGGGACGAATCATGCTGTCCCTTTCTTATGTATAGAACTATCACTTTCAGCTATTTAGGGTTGTCAAAATTCAAGTTATTATCTTATGGTCATACCACACCATCGCACCGCACCGCGACCTTGGAGCAGTTCTAGAGGGCCCTCCACACTTGTGTGCGAATCGCGGCGCGAAGCCGCGAACGAGTGTGGAGTCTAGTTCGCTAATCAGCGGAATCGACTCCACACTCGCGTTCGCGGCTTCGCGCCGCGTAGTCTGGAGCGAGCTTAGGAATAGGTAGTACTGGCGTGGGCTTCCACACTATCGCACCGAACCGTCAAAACGGTGCGATCCTACCTAAAGGGCCCTCCACACTCATGCGCGAATCGCGGCGCGAAGCCGCGAACGCGAGTGTGGAGCCTAGTTCGCTGATTAGCGAACTAGGCTCCACACCACACTCGCGAACATTCGCTCACGAGTGAGGAGGGGGCTATAGAAAAAGTTATGTTTTTACATGGTTTTTACACGTTATTTAAAAGTAATTGATTTATTTAACATAATTTGTGATTATTATAACACCCACTTGCTTCTACTTAATAATCTTAAGTTCATAAAAAAATAGCGTTATATAATATTAAATAATGACATTTTCATTAATAAAAATCACGGAATAATAGCAAGATATAGTTTGTCAAAGGAGTGTCTCATTTCAAACATAGACAGCGAGAATCATACTATATTTGTCTTACACTAGTACTAGCACCCAAAAGAAAGGGATAAGTATAGTTGTCCTGGTTGTAACTGACTGACAAATTGGTTTGACCAACTATAGCAAGTAAACCTCTTTCATCAGGCTGAATGCGCTAGGAGTGCGATTCCCGCGATGCCGATGCAAAAAAATTTATCTGTCACTGTCATTGTCAGTGTAGATTCGATACTGTCGGTCGTACTTGATGGGATATATATTTTTTGTTTTGAATCGTAGTTTTTTGAGAATTTCTGAATTGTTCCACCCCAATTTTCTACTCCATTAAAAAATAATCATTGTATATCTTCTTAATTCATCAGACATCAAGAATCAGTGGCCCTCAGGGTCGTTACAATAATATTTCATCGTCTCTCCTTTACTCTGGCAAAGTAAAAGTGTGCCATATAGTGAACATCGACATGTTTTAATAGGACAGCAACGTGTTTCCGTGTTTGTTATCGCTTGATTCGTTCGGTAATGGAGCCTCCAGTGATGAAGGGTGCAGAGTGTGTGTTGGTGAAGGCGGAGCCCCCGTGGGAGTACACAGAGCAGCCCCAGAGCCCCCAGGCCGAGCACACAAGTATGGTCAAAGCAGAGCCTGAGTCAAAGAGCGAAGAGGATGCCATCCTGCACCTCAAACATGAGGTGAAAGAGGAAATTGAGATAGAGATTAGCCCCGAGGTGTATCAGCAACCCAAAGTGCCACTAGTATCTCCAGGTATTATGATTGATTCCTATTTCACTTTTTTAGGGTTCCGTACCCAAAAGGTAAAAGCGGGACCCTATTACTTCGCTGTCTGTCTGTCTGTCTATCCATCTGTCAATAGGCTTTATCTCATGAACCGTGATAGCCAGACAGTTGAAATTTTCACAGATGATGTATTTCTGTTGCCGCTATAACAACAAATACTAAACCATAATAAAATTAATATTTAAATTCCAAATCGGGCCGTATGTTTACTAGAGGTGCAACGGATAGTTGTTTGGCCGGATACCGGATGTTTGGCCTGACCATCGGCCGAATATTATATAAGCTCGGCCGAATTGCACCTTCCCATATGAACGTAGTTCCACTCTCATTCTTAAACTGTGTTCGATTGTAATGAGACTTGCACATACAATGACATGAGGTATATCTAGGTCTGAAATTAGTTTATATAGTTCCAGTTTATAAAACAAACGAAATAGAGAAAACAAGTTTTGTATGAAAAACTTAAATTCTGTGTATTTTTTTAACTATGGCATCTGAAGCTACATAAACTAATTACAGACATAGCTATACCTTATCCTATTGTTAGTACAAAGTTTCAGAGCAATCTAGTTAGTAGTTTTAAAATGAGAGCGGAACTACGTTTGTATGAAGAGCCGAGCTTGCCGGAGACCCTTTATCCCTTGGCTATCTATTTCATGCTGACTGTACATGCCCGATGCTTTTCCATTGTTTACCTTTTTTTGTTTGTTTTAACTTGTTTTATTAACATGTAGTATTTACCTTACAGGGCAAACACAACATAAAGAAGTGGCGCAGCCAGACTCGCAATTTTCGATTCTTAGAAAAACACTTATTCAGGGCAAAGATGCAGACGAGAATCCATACAAATGCAACTTTTGCGATTACTCTAGTACTAATAAGAATCATGTAAAAAATCATATTGTGACGCATACTGGAGAGAAACCATATAAGTGTGACTACTGTCCTTACACTTGTGCCAGAACTGGTGATTTAAACCGTCATATGAAGATACACACTGGTGACACTTTTAAATGTGACTACTGTACTTACGCTTGTGCAAGTAAACGTCTTCTAAAACAACATTTATTTACTCACGGTGATAAACCTTACAAATGTAAACACTGCAGTTATGCTGCAAACAATGCCAGTAATTTCAACAATCATATGTTGATACACACTGGTGAGAAATCTCACCAGTGCAGCTACTGTTCTTACTCCACTTCCCGAAAAACCGATTTAACATGTCATATCAGAATACACGTTGGACTAAAACCTTACAAATGTGATCAGTGTGGTTATGCAAATGCCAAATTAGGTAATTTAAGACATCATATGAAGATACACACTGGTGAGACACCTCATAAATGCGAGCAGTGTGATTACGCTAGCGCATATAAAAGCAATTTAAAAGCTCATATGAAGAGAGTACATAAAAAGGACTTACCCTCGTCTGAATAAGGCGGTCCGCTCCGTTTTTAGCGTTTGCACTTGTGTCCGACAGAAACAAGTAACTATAGAAGTCTGACTATACTTCGGTGTTTTGGCATTAGAAAGAACTTCGCAGGTTCTAAATCGTGCACTTTTTGCGGTAAAATTTTGAGGTAAATTGTAATTATTGACCATGCTACATTAGTTAATTCCTTTATTATTAAGAATTAAAGAGCCCGATAAAAACTGCACGTTTACTTCTGTGTTCTTTCTAATGCTAAAAAAACGAAGTACGAGTATAGACCCAACGGAAATTGTGCCGCGAGCGACTCAACTATACAGTGCGCAGCTTCACAACGTCAAAATATCTCCGTAATAACACACTATGACCGCTAGGTGGCGCATGCGCGAACAGGCGTCCGTTCCGTAGCGGTTGGTATCGGTTCGCAGCAATTACTACGGCTAGACCTCAGAACTGGGGGCAGCCGCATGTACTTGTAGCGGCGCGACGACATCGCGGAGTGAGTCACGCCTGCTAATACTGGTGGGGTCGAGTGCTATGGGCATACAAAATAAATAACTTGTTTTGTAAGTACTTACATCGTTTTATTTATACTTTCTCATTATTAAATTAATTGTCATGGGGGTTAGATCCACTCGGTCGCCGGGCACTTGCGACCAGGAGTCGGCCAACGGTTTTTACCACCCTAGAACAGTAGTCATACCACGAGTTCGCACTTGACATTTGCATTAGCGACGAGTGAATTCGATCGCATTCCCTCTATCGCACCAATACATTAATACGAGAGACATGGACTGCGATCGACTTTCAGCAGTCGGTAACGTAGACCTGTTAAAGGCCGGCAACGCACTTACTTACAACCAGTCTGGTGTAGGCGACGGTAATCGCATACCATCAGGCAATTCGTCTGCTAGTTGGCCTCTTGTACAGTCGCCATCAGATATATACATTAGATAGAGTGCGTGTTCAGATATTTTTGATCACCTCGGCCGCTCCGATATATCTGATGACGAGTGTACCATAAAAAAAGAACAACTCGTGGTACGCCTACAGTAAGACTTCCTTTTGCAAGCAAGTCCACGGCCAGCGCGGCCGAATTTCACCTTCCCATACAAACTGAGTTTCGTTCTCATTTTGAAACGACGGGTTGGATTGTAATGAAGCTTTGTACCTACATACATCCATAAAGATACAAGGATAAAGATCCAACTTTTAAAACAAACGAAATAGAGCAAAAACAAGTTTTGCATGAAAAACTTAAATTCGCTGTATTTTTTTAACTATGATATCTGAAGCTATATAAACTAATTACAGGCATAGATATACCTTATCCTATTGTAAGTACAAACTTTCAGAGCAATCTAGCTAGTCGTTTTAAAATGAGAGCGTAACTACGTTTGTATGGAGAATCGAGCTTGCTGGGGACTCTTAAAGGGATATTTTAGAATTAGGATTTTCAACCAAAAGGGTACTTATTGTCGGTTGTCAATAAGGCGCTATTTCCTTATAGCTTCAATTTGAAATCATCGCCAAGCGACAATGTGGTACCTTTTGGTTGAAAACGTCACATATTCTCAGCTTGTATAATATACCTACATCGTGCAAAACTACCGATAGACAATAATAAAAACCGCACTAGTTCACGTCAAAGACAGAAGGACGGGCGTTGTTTATGACGTCATAAACGCGGCAAAATGGCCGCCATCCGTCAAACGTCGAGCGCAGAACGATGTAATTCCTATAAAAATTCCGAGGCATTTGCGAGATTCCGAGTCAATTTGCATGTGATGCAAATGTTATGCTTGGGAGGCCTGCTGACAATATCATAAAGTTAGACCAAGTTGTTGTAGCGATTTTGATATTACAGACTGCAAGCTTAACGTTAAACTTCTATGAAATTATGTTTATAATAACACTTGTACAGTCTGTGCTATTAAAATTACTGCCAAGTTAGCTTGGTCTAACTCTATTGGACTTTCAATAACTTTCGGATAACATAAAAACCCAAAAGGCAAGAAACAGATGAACCGATTTTGATAAAAAAATGTCTCAGTATCGCCGCTAGAAATCCTGCTTTTAATTTAGTGCTAGTCGGACTCGCGCACCGAGGGTTCCGTACTTTTCAATTTATTGTACAAAAAAATTCAAGTGTCTAGCTATCACGGTTCATACGATACAGCCTGGCGGCACACGCGAAGAAAACCACCATATTAGCTAGGCCGCTAGGGCCGCTTATATAGATCCGAGCGGATTCTAGAATTTAATTTAAATTTTAAAAATAGTTGTAGACCAGTAACAAATTTGAATTAATTTTGATTAACCTACTTGAAAACGATAGATACGACCTAAACTTCGTGGGAAAGAATTTAGAATAAATTAACATTTTGACGGGTTATGTCACTCAAAGAAAATAAACATGTCAAAACAATAGAAATTACTGATCTCAAAGGAAAAGATGTAAAATACATCGTTAAATAATGCTCAAACCATTGGAAAATAAAAGGTAAGTAACCAGATGGCTCAGGGCCGTATTAGGGTAGAAGGAGTTTAGGGAGAATTTAGAAATGCTAGCCAGAAAGTAAACATTTTAAATCAAAAGTTTCAGGGAGTAAATTGGAAGACGAGAATCAGACAGGAAGACAAAAACAGAAGCATGTAGGAATTATAGCAGATTGGAGAATCCAGAGGATCAGCCCGTGGGAGTAAGGACTGGGAGTTAGGACCCAGGTATGAGATGCTACAAGTTACGAAAACGTATGGGATTTTCATAAGTCAACGCATATTTAGGTACATACTTTTTTTGTCACGAATTGGGATTTCGTGTTTATTCGGACCAGAATGGTACGAGGAGTTCTTCAAACCTACTAAAAATAATATTGGTACTGATATTTAAGTAAAGTAAGTAAGTAAAAATCATTTATTGTACACAAAGATTTAGTCAGAAACAAAAATTATCTGGTCTTAAAAGTAGGAGACAATTATGTGCATTTATGCATTTACAATGAAGGTTGTACCGGTTCCTACACTAGGCGTAGCCTGTCACGTAGGTAACCAATCCAGACACGAAATATCACTGACATGATTTGTGCGTAATGCCAGTAAGACACTATACTTAAATTTAAAGAAGTTACTAATGAGTAGGTAATCACATTAATATTAGTTACATTAATCTAAAATTAAGACAAGGTGAAACTAAGACTACATACATAATAGTAATTGCATATTAATCTCGTGCACCCTAGTTGTCGTACTGGACTATAGCTAGAAGGTTCTACGGTACCTAATTACATACATACATACATATTATCACGCCTGTTTCCCGGAGGGGTAGGCAGAGACCACAGATTTCCACTTGCTACGATCCTGACATACTTCTTTCGCTTCCTTCACTTTCATAACATTCCTCATACACGCTCGCCGGTTTAGGGTGCTCTTGATCTGGCCTTTCTTCAGGATTACCCCGATCTGATCAGAGAAAGTCCGCCGAGGTTTACCCCTTCTAACTCCAGCTACTACTTCTCCCCTATACACGTTTTCCACGTGTCCAAAGTTTGGACCCCAAACCATCTCAACATATCTTTCTCAATTCTTATCGCTACATCTTCGTTCAGTCCACAATTTCAATTTCAATTATTTATTCATTAAATTTACATTTTATACGTCAGTAGGTATACAATTACAGATTAGATTAGATATTATACATTAAATAACTATTAAAATTTTGGTTTAATACTTATTTACAAAAATAATTCTTCAATGGAGTACATCAATGCGTCTTTGACTAATTTTGTTTTCATTTGTCGTACAAATGAAGCGTAACTCGGGGCCTGCTTTATTGCCGGAGGGATCTTATTATAAATCTTTGGACCAATGACTTTTTCCTTATCACCAGGCATCGTAAACTGCGAGCGAAATCCATTGAACTGACGTACTTTGACTTGACTTGACTAAGTAACAACCCTAGTACTTCAATGGATTTCGCTCGCAGTTTACGATGCCTGCTTATCACACAAGTGGTACCTAATTAATTAAAAAAAGCGAATTGATATAAAGGTATTTGTATCTACTCGTATTTGTGGTCGCGTCACGTAAGGCATAAGATTTTAAATTTTTTGGCACAAAGCCCGATAGAAACCAATAAAATTTTATGGTATTCGGATACTTTTTACCTGCTTCTGTAGAGCAAATTAAGGGTCACTAGCTAGGTATACAGTTGCGATACAGCATCGAGAAAGTCTAGTGAATTTAGCAATCGCAGTCCTTCCGTAAAAGCTTCTTACCTCGTACAGCTAAACTGAAGGCCTACCCTGAACACCGAATTTTGCGAATGGCGGGCATCTTTCGCTGACACTACTTACGTCTTGATAGCTGTTAGCACTTAGCAGTAAAAGAGAAAGATGCCCGCAATTTTCGAACTTCGGTGTTCGCGATAGGTCCTTGTGGAATGAACTGGCGCCAGTATTTCCGAATCGATACGACCTTCAAAGTTCAAACCTTCAAGAAAAAGAGTAAAATCCTAAAATCCCATCTTGAAGGCCGACAACGCACTAGCAACCCCTCTGTTGTAGCAGGTGTGCATGGGCAACGGTTGCTTACCATCAGGTGATTCGTCTGGTCGTTTGCCGCACGTTTGCAGATAAAAAAACCGGTTAAGTGTGAGTTCGTTTAACTCGCGCACCTAGGATTCCGTACAAACTTTCAATTATCTCATCACTTCATATTATATATATATATAGGTATATTTTTTATGATGAATAGGCAGGCGTTTGACCACGATCCCACCTGATGGTAAGTGATGATGCGGTCTACGGTGGAGCACGCTTACCTATGAGATACCTATTAACTCTTGCCTTGAAGAGCTCCAAATTGTACTCATGCGGAAACACAGACTCGGGCAGGGCGTTCCACTCCTTGGCAGTTAAAACAAAGTCCCGCGCCGCGTCTGGCTGTCTGTATGTTTGCGATAAACTCAAAAACTACTTAAACTACTGAACCAATAGAGTGATTCTTGAGGAAGGTTTAGGGGTATATAATTTGTTAAGATTTTGTGTAACCCGTGCGAAGCCGGGGCGGATCGCTAGTTGACTATAAAACACGAAGTATTTTTGACCAGTAGGTGCTTTTTTGGAACTTTTTTGTTCAGTAATTGGAATTTTTCAAAACTCACAGAGCCACTAATGTTAGGCCAGGATTATACTTGTAAGTTTTACTTACGTAAGTAGGGACACAGCTATACTACAGAATGCGATATGAATATCATTATCTCATTCTAACAAATAGCTTTGTCCCTACTTACGTAAGTAAAACTTACAAGTGTATCTTAGGCGTTAGACCAAGAAAAGTGCAACGATTTTGATAGCATACGCAGTGCAAGTGTGCTTTATCCATACTAATATTATAAATGCGAAAGTCTGTCTGTCTGTCTGTCTGTCTTGGTGTTACCTCTTCACGCTTAAACCGCTGAACCGATTTAGTTGAAATCTGGTATACAGATAGTTTAAGTCCCGGGGAAGGACATAGGATACTTTTTATCCCAGAACTCACCCCTCAAGGGGGTGAAAAGGGGGGGTGGAAATTTGTATGGGGAAATCAATAACCGCTGAACCGATTTAGATGAAACTTGTTATGGGGATAGTTTGAGCTGTGGGAAATGATATAGAATAATTTTTATCTCTGAAATCATCCCTTAAGGGTGTAAAAAATGGGGTGGAAATGTATAGTGTGGACCAATTTGGGGGTGAAAAAGGATGGATTAAAAAGCAGATTTGTTTAAGAATTAAGGTACCCAAATTACTAATTCCACGCAGACGAAGTCGCGGGCAAAAGCTAGTACGTCATAATTTCATAGAAGTGTCACGTTTAAAATAACATTTGCACTGCGAGTGCTATCAAAATCGTTGCAGACTTATCTTGGTCTAACCTAGATGTTTTTGAACAGATTTACAGATATTTGTTGTTACAGATCTATTTAGTGCAAATGTACACAATCTCTCAATTCAATTCAATCCGTTACTCGGTGAAGTCTGGGTAGAATTTAGGTAAATATTTAGACGAACTGCCAGCGCCTGTCACTGCATGAGAATACCTAGTCTGAAGGAATTTGCACTAAATTGTATTTACTTTTTATTTAAGGATACGTACAGTACCGGCCAATAATATATCACCTCCATGTTTTTACGGTATAACTTTTTTTATAGTTGTGAGTGACTTCCACCTCACTGCTGTAGGTAGTCTAGTAGTATTCCTTTGTACGGGCGATGAGAAAAATTGGTCTCATGTTTTTTCATAGAGGTTTTTTAGTAATATGCTGAGTATCCTATTGTAATTCTCAGTATTTCATTGTAATATTCATCATATATTTGTATAAAATGACTAGTAAAATATGCAATCTACAAACTAACCTATATTGTTTACTCTTTACAAGCTCATACAAAAACACTCAAAGGTGATACATTATTGGCCGGTACTGTATACATAATTAGGCGTGGAGTTAGTAATTTGGGTAGCTTATTTTTTATCCAATCTGCTTTTTATCGATTCCCCATACAAACATTCACCCCCCTTTTGACCCCCTTAAAGGATGACTTCTGGATTACCTTACGTCCTTCCTTGGGGATTAAAACTATCTCTATACTAAATTTCAACTAAATCGGTTCAGCGGTTTAAGCGTGAAGAGGTAACAGACAGACACACTTTCACATTTATAATAGTAGTAAGACTAGTTAGTAAGTATTAGCAAAGATATATATCTTTGGTATTGTATTAGTTTAACATTTTAACTTTAATAAAAGTAAGTTTTTTTTTTAAGTTGAACGGTTTTCTTTTAATCAGATAGTGTACCAAAACCTAGAAAATAAAAATATTATACTCATCGGAGTCCCACAATTCTACCTTTGTTTCTTTCTGGAGAGACTCATGCATGACAGTCTTCTCGAATCGGATTCTAAAGGCCACTTTGCGACAATGTCAGTGGATTTAGTATATCGGATGGTTTTATAAAACTAAAAATAAAAACGTGGGGCGTTACTATTTAAAATAGTTGTTTTACCGTTTACCTATGTGTGGCGTCGTAGCTTCCGAATAGATGAACGGATTTCAGTGCGGTTTATCTTTTTAGGGTTCCGTACCCAAAGGGTAAAAACGGGACCCTATTACTAAGACTTCGCTGTCTGTCTGTCTGTCCGTCTGTCACCAGGCTGTATCTCATGAACCGTGATAGCTAAGACAGTTGAAATTTTCACAGATGATGTATTTCAATTGCCGCTATAACAACAAATACTAAAAACAGACTAAAATAAATATTTAAGTGGGGCTCCCTTACAACAAACGTGATTAATTTGCCGTTTTTTTGCTTAATGGTACGGAACCCTTCGTGCGCGAGTTCGACTCGCACTTGGCCGGTTTTTTTTTGTCCGGGTATTTCTATTTTTTTCGTATTATACTTATTCAAATATATTCCACACACACAATTTTTTTAAACTGTAATCTTCTCCTAAAGGGAGGGAGGCGGGTCTCCTGACTAAAGGGATAAATAAAATATCAACAGTAATAGTTAATCCCAACAATTCCTATTTTTATTTTAAACTTTAGTCCTAACTTTGTATATTTTTAATAATCATAGCGACGCCTGCAACTGCAGGGGTGTTACATGTGCATTGCTGACCCTTTTAAATTTCAAACCAGCACAGGAGGCGTATTCTGATCGTAATAGCAGGTTATGAATTTGTTCTGGATTTGTCAGTATCAAAAGTGTAATTTCTTTAACCAGAAACGTCACTTTTGACATTGACAGATCAAATTCTTAACCTGTTATTGGAATCAGAATACGCCTCTGAATTTCAGTATGAACTCCCAGAATTACCACAATAAAGCCCTTTTATTGCGCTTTACCTTATTGGTCTTAACTTTTCAATTCACCGGTTACCATTACATAAATTTCCATAAAAACTCATAACATTTCACCTAATTGTCATAATCGTGTCATAACAATTATAGGCGGTGCTTGTGTGCGACCCTTTTGTGTAATACGAGCCGTGAAAGGTTTGTGTGTGTGTGCGTGAGCAGGTATCAGCTTGGGTGGCGACGGGGTGGAGAATTACCCGGTTTTGTGGGAGAACTGGGAGCTTTGGGGAGATTTTAGTGTAAAATTATAAGTCGATTTTAGTGGCCTAGGCTTAACAACAATTTCCAAAATTGTTATTGCTTTAAAATGTTTTGCTTCTTGACCATTTTATTATCAGCTAACATGGTCAAATTATAACGCACAAGTAAAAAGGTTTTGTGCATATAGTATAATAGGTATATGAAATGCTTGATATTTTACTGTCAGTAGGACATCGATTAGAGCTCTAATTCTGAACCTAGTCAATTATTTATTAAATGTTATTTAAGTATATTTAATTATTTTAACAAATTTTATAAACTAAGAGAACACAACATACAATCGAAGTTACGCTTTCATTTTAAAACATGCTATAATAATTTTCTTACAATTATTTTATTACAATTTCTAGCAACGAAAAGTAGTCCTTACCAGACATAGATATAATATGACTAACAACATCAAAAATCGTTATTTGCCTCTCTATCGCTTTTGCATATTCGAGCGACAGAGACGCAGATAACCTAGCGATTTTTCGATATGTTATAAAAGCTAAAAAAAGGGTTCTTCTCTCATATATAAAGTAACTAGGTACCTAACAGCAACAGCAACATATTCAACATATCATAGCCTGAAATCGGCATTCCAAATTAATTTTGTGATCTTAGCTTAGGTACATCTGATATCACACTGACGCTGCCATAATATAAAATTGATAATATTTGCATTAATTTGACGTAAGTCGCAGAGCATCACACTCGCACTATTAAATAATTTCTCGCCAGAAGCACTGCGAATAATATTAAATCAAAATTAGATTTTAAAAGCTCAAATGCCGCTCAGCATAAATCCCTTTTCAAAGCACCGGGATGTTTACAACCGAATGAACTCAAAAAATTCGTCTTTACCAAACCAAACCGAACGAAGCACCTATTGTGCAGTAGGTTATAATAGGGTAATTTCCCGACCGGGACCTCTCCCCGCTCTGGCAACACCCTCCCAACGAGTCGGCAAAACAAAATTCCTGCTCCAGTCCGCGTCCGTAGCCCGCCGCGTCTCATCGCGTCCCTCGTTTGTATTATCGTGTAAAAAAAACAGCCAGTGTCTAAAAAAATATCGAAATTGTGAAGTGCCAGTGCTTTTAGGTTATAATCTGTGATAGTGATTGTCATTTTTCCCGCGCGGTAAGTTGACAGCTTGTTGTTTTTTTTTTTGTTCTTAATTGAAAGCTGTGTTTTCGTTTTTTTTGTCAAAATACGTTATTTTATCCTGTGTTTGTTAATTATTTAAATAGTCATAAATAAAATAAAAATAATGCTTTTTACTAAAAGCTCATTCTTACTTCAATACAAAATAAATGAAGGATTCAATACCGGTACAAAGGTAAATTTCGTGCATTTTTTTTAAATTATACTTTTTTTTTTGCACGAAATAAATATTAAATAAAAAATAAATTAATATTGTTTTAATGATTAATTTAACACGTCATGAAAACATCAAAATAAATGGCATAAAATACAAAAAAAATAACCCATTATTGTGTAATTTTGCTTGTTATTCTGTCTGCAACTGGTTTGGTAGTTTGGAGGGGAAAGCCATTATTGCCGAGCTTCGATTCTGTAACCCGCATCGTCTGTTTTATTTATTTTATTACAACGTCCTTGTACAATGTACATATACAATATGTACGTGTTTAAAAGTTTCGTGCAAAGAATTGATATCGCATTGTGGTTATAAATGCAAACCTTATTTTGATCCCGGAACCTACTTTATTTATACTCCGATATTAATTTTCATGCAGTGACTGTAACCTGTTTTGTGAGCCTAAATAAAATAAAAAAATACTTCTCAACAACAAATAAAAGATCTACAATGGTACCTACATAAATATAGTTGAAAATTTAAGTACAGTCGAAGGCAAAAATATCGATCCAGACAAATTATGGCTCAACTTTGGGAACATATATATATTTATGCCCTTGACTGTATGTACATTACAATATATTAATATTTACATAACACCAAATAAAATTAAATATATTAACCCTTAAATGCATGATTTTTTGTATAACTTTTTAATAAATTGAAATAGATGTGTCATGCTGTATAAAAGTAATAAATGTGATTTTGGATAGCTGCATATTGAGCCACGGACCATCAAATATACGATGCATATATACATCATTATGCATTTAAGGGTTAAAGGGCCGATTTCATTTTGGTGTCGATTTTATTTTCCGTTAGATTTGGATAAAATTTGGCTGGTTTGCAGTTTTTGTAGAGCTCCTCAATCTGGGCGGAATAAAAAAAAAGTAAAAATTCCGTTCAGTTACGAGAATAAGTAGGTACCATACGTTTTGGTAACAGAGAAAGAACGCCGTAGCTATTCTTTATTAAATTGACCAATTGAATACCCTGAATTATCCTACCGATCTGCAAATACATAAGTTTAACTTAAAACCGGCCAAGTGCGAGTCGGACTCGCCCACCGAGGGTTCCGTACTTTTTAGTATTGGTTATAGCGACCACAGAAATACATCATCTGTGAAAATTTCAACTGTCTAGCTATCACGGTTTATGAGATACAGCCTGGTGACAGACAGACAGACGGACAGCGAAGTCTTGTTAATAGGGTCCCGTTTTTACCCTTTGGGAACCCTAAAAAGAGCCTTGGTGTTTCGCGCTAGGTAGGGTCATCAAAACTTGTTCACAAAAAAAAAAAACAAAACGCAATGACTCGATTTTGATAAAACTTATCTAAGAACCATCGCTAGAAATTCTGCTTTCAAATAAAATAAAATAAACTGCATCCATATCGATTTACCCGTGTAAGAGATACGGTACACGGTGACATAAACAGGCACACACACATTGCGGTTAAACTTATAATACCCCTCTTCTTGCGTAGGGGTTAAAAAATATTCTTAGACTCGCGCACCGAGGGTTCCGTACATTACACAATTTAAACAATATATTTTTTATGTGAAACGTGAGTGAAAAGCAAATTGCGGTTTACGATTTATATCTCGTTCAAACCAATTTTTGGTGTAAGTTTGCATGGTAATGTACATCATATATTTTTTTTAGTTTTATCGTTCTCTTATTTTAGAAGTTACAGGGGGAGGGGACACATTTTACCACTTTGGAAGTGTCTCTCGCGCAAACTATTCAGTTTAGAAAAAAAAATGATATTAGAAACCTCAATATTATTTTTGAAGACCTATCCATAGATACCCCACAGGCCCACACGTATGGGTTTGATGAAAAAATTTTTTTTTTGAGTTTCAGTTCCAAGTATGGGGAACCCCCAAAATTTATTGTTTTTTTTTTCTATTTTTGTGTGAAAATCTTAATGCGGTTCACAGAATACATCTACTTACCAAGTTTCAACAGTATAGTTCTTATAGTTTCGGAAAAAAGTGGCTGTGACATACGGACGGACAGACAGACAGACAGACATGACGAATCCATAAGGGTTCCGTTTTTTGCCATTTGGCTACGGAACCCTAAACATGTATGATTATGCCTATGCAATACGCATACCTACATTACCTACTTCTGTATAATAAAAGATAAAAATCCACAATAACAATTGTCAGTTTATGACAATAAACGTTGTGAGTAAAATTGGCATTTATGTTCTGTGACCGTAACGGGTTGAAAGGACGACCTCAAAAGCTCATATTAGTACAATCAACACTTTAGTACTATGTCGCAATAACGAAATATTATGTCTGCACTTTAGGTGCGGTCAGCTGCAACAAAATATTATATTTGACCGAGCTTAATGAGGTCCTGAGTTAAATAAAGGATAAGCAGAAATGTCCAACTATCCGAACTAATTGGGACCGAGACTAGTTCGGATAATGTGGGTTTTTTTGGGACGACATCAAACAAAAACAATACTTTATTACATAAAAAAACCGACCAAGTTCGAGTCGGACTCGCGCACGAAGGGTTCCGTACCATAACGCCAAAAAAACGGCAAAAAGATCACGTTTGTTGTAGCCATACTTAAATATTTATTTTATTCTGTTTTTAATATTTGTTGTTATAGCGGCAACAGAAATACATCATCTGTGAAAATTTCAACTGTCTACCTATCACGGTTCATGAGATACAGCCTGGCGATAGACACGGACAGCGGAGTCTAGTAATAGGGTCCCGTTTTTACCCTTTGGGAACGGAACCCCAAAAGTCAGTTCATTATATTAAAATTTTACGTACAAATTAACTTTGAAATATAAAACTCCTGTAAAAAGTGTCAGATATTTTAGGGCTCTGGGTGCCTCTGCCTAGCCAAGTTGCCAATCGTTTGCGCTACGACTGCGAAACGCTATCTGTCTCTCTATCGCACTAATATAAGAGTGATAGAGAGAAAGCGTTTCATTGTCGTAGCGCAAACGATTGACATCTTGGCTAGGCACCCAGATGAACTAAGTCAGCGTTCGAATAAGTGAGGGTTCGGATTTTTTAAGGTCTATATTCGGGGTAGCTACTAGTTTTATATTATTATTTTTGCATTTTTATATAAAGTCGGTATTAATTTAAATACATTGGTAAATATCAATACCATGACTTGGATTTTGGAAGCGGTATTTATAAAAACCCTCGAAATAGCCCAATATTTTGAATTATTTTATGCTCTTTACGTAGGACTGAATCATGTATTTAGAAAACAATTTTGCATTATTAGATTGTCCCATTAAAAATGAAATAATAAACCAAAGAACAAAGAACGTAATAATACCGGTATTTTTGTATAGAGCAAATACCGTTTTCCGACCCCTGGCCCCAGTGCCGGCCTGAGTCCTTGATCAGGATAGAGCGAAATCGGGTTTTGGCGCCCTTCGTTGAAGCTTTTTACCCAAAAGCAAATCGAACCGATTTTGGGCCCGCGTCACACTAGCGTCTTTTAAAACTTATTTTTTTTCTCATTTGCCATTTTGGCGCCCCCCTTGCCATCCGGCACCTAGAGCGGCCGCTCCACACGCTCTACCCTAGATCCGGCCCTGCCTCCTGGCCCCGTAGCCAACACGCCAATCGCTAAAGGTAGCGATCGAAACGCGTCTGTCACTGTCGCACTAATATGGAAGAGTGATAGAGAGACACAAAGCCATCACAAAGCGTTTCGTTGTCGAAGCGATAGCGATTGTCACCTAGGCCGGCTGATCAATTCAATACTACATTTGCTTGAGATCTTAACGCACCATAAAATTAGAATAAATGTCAAAACAATAAAACTATCTTTAATATTAAATGTAATAAATCGTACAATATCTCGTCTCAGACTAATATGACATTCCAACAGCAACATTTAAAGTAGTACTTAATTTAGCGATAAAATAGCAAAACGTTCTCTTCTGACACTGATATCACAGATTATATAATACTATCTGATATTAACTAGCGACTAGCGAGATCATAGCGAGATCTACAGCTCTCAGAGCCACTGGATGTATCTATAATCGGGTAGGTATAGTTTGTCAAGGGACTGTCTCATTTCAAACATAGACAGAGAGAATCATACTATCTTTGTCTTCACTAGTACTAGCACCCAAAAGAGAAGGATGAGTATAGTTTTTTTTGTTCCTATTTACTGACAAGATTTGCTTGACCAACTATATATACAGGTAGGTGTATAGGTATAATTGTAATTGTATGTCACAATATGGGACCTGTCCTGAAATAAATACTGTTCATTCATTCATTCATATCCACTTATAAGTCTATGCAGCGGCCGTAATCCCCCTATCTTGGTAATAATGGTCGTAATCATAAATTTGTTCCCGGTTTTTATGACTTATTACCGAGGTTTTGGGTTTTTAGATGCCACGCCACGGTGAGATCGGGCATTAGCGAAATGCCGAGGAACGGGGGTTGGTGTTTTTATCGTTATTTGGTAAATTAGGGGCTCTGAAGTTTAATATATCTGGGCAAAATAACTTTGAAAAGTTTGATAAAATAGCTAAATTAATTATAAAAGAAAAATATGTTGCTTTTCATCAGAGAAGGATGCTTATCTACATGAAGCATAAGGACCCTTTTTGATGGAAAGTCACAATTATTTGATATATAATATTAATTAGTATATCGATTTTTCTTAATGCAGAGTAGTTATAATTACGATCTAAAAGATTAATCTATGTGTGCGTATTGTGCTAATGTATTTGTGCTTGACGCTCCAGCAATATTTATTTCAATACATAAGTACAATTTTTTTATATATGTACTTTTAATTGTATTTCCAAAGAAAAACAAAAAAAAAACACCGGCCAAGTGCGAGTCGGATTCGCGCACCGAGGGTTCCGTACTTTTTAGTATTTGTTGTGTTGTTGTTATAGCGGCAACAGAAATATATCATCTGTGAAAATTTCAACTGTCTAGCTATCACGGTTCATGAGATACAGCCTGATAGACAGACAGACGGACAGCGGAGTCTTAGTAATAGGGTCCCGTTTTTACCCTTTGGGTACGGAACCCTAAAAATACCTACCACTGATTTTTTCGAATTTTCTACTCGTTTTTAAATAAAATAAATTAGTAGGTACAAATCAGTATTTACCTATTCCCTAAATTATAATTTAAGCCAAGAATGCGTAATCATTTACTTCAAAAGAAACTCAAGTAAGTATTCAAGGATGTCAAATTCTAAAAATGCAATAAAAAGACATGGGAAGCACTAAACACCGTTCCTTTCCACTCAACCTAACGAGATTAGAGATTGACCAAAAAATAATCCGATTACCGAGGCTCTGAAGGTTTAGAATACATTTGGGCAACGAAACAAGGAGAATAAAAAAAAGAAACCCGACATTTAGTCCAAATCGTGGTGGATTACTTTTGAAAAGACGTTTTTTATGATGATTGAGGATTCTTTCTATTTTTGCTGTGATGAGAGATATAATTCGCCGGTTCGTCCGTGGTAACAAAAATATCCATTCTCTTTTTTGTGGTCTGGTAACTTTTTTTTTTTTATACCACGTCGGTGGCAATCAGGCATACGGCCCGCCTGATGGTAAGCAGTTACCGTAGCCTATGGACGCCTGCAACACCGGAGATATTACACGCGCGTTGCCGACCCTAACACTCCTCTCCCTCGTTAAACTCTGGCAACCTTACTTACCGGCAGGAACACAACACTATGAGTAGGGTCTAGTGTTATTTGGCTGCGGTTTTCTGTAAGGTGGAGGTACTTCCCCAGTTGGGCTCTGCTCTAGATCTGGAATGACATCCGCTGTCCTGTGCCCTACCACACAAAGCGAGATGTCATTCACAGTGCCCATACCTCTCTTTTGGACGTAGTTTAAGGACATATCCGAGTCCGGACGCAGTTTAAGGACATACCCGGGTCCAAACTCAGTAACTCAGTGAGGACCCTAAATCAAAATGTCAAATTAGTATTTTTACCAGGAATTTATCTGGTAATTTAACACCAGCGGCTGGAAGATAACAGATATGGACTTTTCTTGTAGATTTTTTATCATGAAACTTACCTATTGTTTGTTTATTGTTTATTAAGAAACAAACGGTTGTATACATTTACAATTAAGCAGAAATATATGATAATATTATTAAACCTACAGTTTCCTTAATTAAAGATACGATAGCTAATTATATTTATTAATACTTCTTCTTGTTGTTGTGCCATATCCTCAGCGGATGTCGGCGACCATCTTACGGAACTTGGTTCTATCCTACTAATACAACCAAGAAAAAAATACTAATACTAATACCAAGAAAAAATCTGAGCTGTTGCTAAATTTATTTATCCGGGTACAGTCGTACATCATGAACATTGAAATGTTAATAGTCAAAAGCTCATGAATACCTACCTACTATCAGAAGCAAAAGCTGTCTTACGCTGGTTAGTTACAAATCGTACGCAACCGTATTAATTCAAACGTTACTTTGCATACTCGTACTCATGTTAACTAGTAATGCACACTTCGTAATCATGCGTAAATGTAAACGGTCGATATACGTGGGAATGTCAATAAAGATACGCATATCGGAGGTTATAATCGATAGTATTTCTATTTACATATCGATAAGTACCTAAAGGCTTAGATTATGGATGGTATAGAAAGGATCGCAATCTCTTATGGCAGAATTGTTGTAAAAGTGACCGCGTTAAGCTTTAAATAATAGTTCCTAATCTCTCCGGTGGCGCTAGTTAGGCTCTGGGACATGAGTATAACATGAACCATATAAGGCAACAAATAACCCGACCAAATTACGTAGGTTGTTTTTGGTAGTATTTCGGTGTATGGTGGCGCCGCCTAATTACTGTTTTTTGATGGACACTTTTCATACAGAGATTTGGCTCCTTTATACAGTCTCCATGGCTTAGATGAATGACAGATGTTTTGATAGCAATAATTTATTTGTGAACGAAGCAGTAGTATAGTATTTTTCAAACTGGAAGGGTACGATGATAGAGTAGATGTAATCTCCATACGATTTATAACCTAAAAATATATCTTAAAAAAAAAGTAAAACCGACTTCAAAAAGGATAAAATAAACCGGCCAAGTGCGACACACGATTAAAACTAAAAATAAAAATATCAAAAGTTTATATATATATATATATACATATATGGATAAATGATATTTTTATTTGTATTTATTATTTTTATACGACCTGGTGAAGGTCGCGGGAATTCGGTGGTTGCGAGCGGCACAGGATCGGTCGGAGTGGCGAGCCTTGGGGGAGGCCTATGTCCAGCAGTGGATGTCTATCGGCTGACATGATGATGATGATGATGATATGATTTTGACCCATGTTCTTTCACTGATATGTGTTAAAATTGTTAAATAACAAACGAAACCGTCAACGCCATCTAGCCGAGAATAGGCCATAGATTGGTATTGGTGGGAGCGCCATCTGTGCGAGAATTAAATTTTCTTGATTTCCGAGGCACGTTTTTTCCTTAGACTATTCACCTTATACGGAGTTATATAGGTCTTTGGGTAACATACATACAAAAAAATTATAAAAAATCTAAAATAATAAATAACCTCCTCCTTTTTGGAAGTAGGTTAAAAATGCCAAATGTCGCAAAATTGTATTAAATTGACATATACCCATCCAGATTACTTTTTTTTTTTAAATCAATACTTCGAGCGTCGCGGCGTCATTGGTCAGATGGCAGTCGCTTTCGTGAAAACTATTAGTGCCTACACCAATTCTTGGGATTAGTTGCCAAGCGGACCCCAGGCTCCCATGAGCCGTGACAAAATGCCGGGATAACGCGAGGTAGATGATGACTTCGCGGCGTGTAAGACATTTTTCAAGTTACGAGACAAAGAAAGATAGGTATAATCTTGTTTCCCAACCAACTCATTTCAAGCGTAATCAATATGCAGAGGTTACTGATTAAACAATCAATCATACGTAACTGGCTTGATTGATTCCATTAATCAAAATCTATTCGATAAATTCATCGAATAAATAACATCTTAAAGTCAAAACGGATGGCACCCGTAGCTAAATTAATGTTGCGGTATTGCTGCTGCGGCGATCACGCCGGCGCTGTCACTGTCAATATATTGGTCGTTCTCAAGTAAAAGGTACCACATGGTCGCTTACCATAAGGGTGAAATTTGCTTGCATCTCTATACGAATAACCTGTCAGAGCGTCGTTGCGGTAAGCGACAATGCGGTATTTGTTACTTGAGAACGACACATATTTTATAAAACGCGTGTAGCTCGTTGCCGCTTTGCTGCCGCGATTAGAACATTCATAACGTTCAATCCACAGATTTAATATATACGCTAGATGACGCAAATACCACGATTTTTATTGAAACCAAGCGTGCCGACTTTTTCATACAAAATTTTGACATAATACAATTTTAAAATTACTTACCTGTGATCGGAAATATGTTCTTGCCTTTGGGTGCTCGCAATTTTTGGGCTGTTGCAGTTAATTATCATGCAACGAAGCATTTTTCAAGTTTTCACGGACGTCCGGCTGCAACAGCTGACGCGCGTGGACTGTAAAGAGCGACGGTCAACCTCGACGCTTGGTCGGGGTTCGGACACGCGAAGTAGATGCATTTGCGTCTTCTATTGTATATTTATCAGTACGGTTTTTACTCACTATTATTTTTAGACGCTTTTGGCTTATTTGGTCTTCTATGGTATATTTATTTCTGTGGTTCAATCCATCCCTCATTTTATCAAGGAAATTGAAAGTGACATTGCCTTTGTCAACGCCAGTAGCAACGCCGCAGCAGTAACTCTGCTGCAGTATTATCCGAATGTCACCTTTAATACTTACCGATATAGGTAGACAGAGGTGAGGTGGTACATAATTTGCGGTCACCCATCGCACTTTTTCTTAATGTAATTTAACCTTCTCGACGCCGTGTCAAACACAAAAGCTGTCACTCGGACGCCACACCACCGAAGTGTCAAAACTTAAATTAAACTTTATGCGAATGCACGTAGGTCTATGTTGCTCTGTGGTTTGTGATGGATTAATCGGTCTTTGGCGTTGGACCTACGCTGCCGATATATCCGTCATTGGCGTCCAAAAGGTTAAGAAGTATGTATTGCAAATTATTAATAAGACTATGGGGGGTCCAACAAGGCACAGTTTATTGGACAAGACCACATGCAGAGTTTTGAATATATTATATATGACATCTATCAACTATTTAACATGATGGACGCAAACGGAGGCACGTTTGACTTGTGTAAGTTTGGTTTTGTTTTTATATGTTCTTTATTTCAAAATAAACATACAATATACAAAATATGGTGTACACTAAACCAAACACTTACAAATCACGAATATAAAAATTACTTTCTCAGGCTAATATACACCTATAAAAGTTTATGGCGTACATATTTGGATATATAATACCTAAAATACAAATACCGAAATACCAAGTATTAAGTTACTTTGTTTAATATGAAAATATTTATTTAAAAGAAACTAACTATGATATAAAGGTATGAACTTACTTATTTGTAGTAAGTTCACTTACAACATTTAGGGATTCGTTTATGCACTATAAAAGCAATACAATAATTTTTACTCGCTGACGTGACGGTCTAATACATGACCATCTAAAATGGGTAAAGTGATAAACAAGTCAAACGTCCCCACGCGTGACCGTCGCCATACATGAGTATTTTGATGCGTTTTTTTTAATAGATAGAGTGATTCAAGAGGAAGGTTTATATGTATAATTTGTAAAGGTTTTGTGTACAATACTACCCGTGCGATGCTGGGGCGGGTCGCTAGTCTCCATATAGTTTAGAACCTATAACTGCCTAAAAACGCCATATCTTGCAAAATTGTATTGAAATGACACCTGTCACCCTACCTATCGAATTTAAAAAATACTATGCCAAGTTGTGTCAGCGTCTAAAGTGACATTTTGTACTTTGTTGTAGTATCACCATAGACATAGTATATACAAGTAGTAGACATGAAACCGAGCGACCAGGGGTAAGAGAAATACATATTCATATATTTGACAGTTTAATGTATGACAGCATAATCCTTTTACTCTTTCACTCTTATAAATTTCGATATTTCGCCATCGCCTCCTACCTATGCTGCCATAACCCGACCATGAAAAAATGCCCGGTCGGTGATAAGGACAAAGCATGGCACTATTTTCTCTTTCCAAATTCCAAATCATTTATTTGTTAAACATAGGTATGTACAACAGGTCTTAAATGTATAATATAGTATCACAATGTTTCGCCACATGGCACACAAATAGCTACAGAGCCGTAGCTTGAAATTATAAACTAGTCTTAATAAAATATACACAACACAACAAATTAAAAGGAAATGAAATCTCCTGAGTCAAACAAAAAAGCTTGAATAGAATAATATGCTTTACTTACAAGGAAATCATATAACATTTTTTTAAATTTCTTTAAATCATCAATTACCAAAATTTGTTTTGGTAGCTTATTATAAATTTTTGGTGCCATTCCAAAAAAGCTTTTTGCTAGTAACGCTGTTTTACACGATCTAGATTGTATTCTATTTTGATGGCGATAACTTATGAAATAGGAGAATTGGTCAGGGTTATACTTAACATATAATGCGACTTCATATATATAGAGACAGGGAAGCGTGAGAATATTTAGCTTAATAAAGTAGGGTTTACATGATTCCATGTTTTGTATACCGCATACTGATCGTAAACACTTTTTTGAGCTCTGAAAACTAATTCTCTATAGGATCCTCCTAATCCTCTTATAGGAATCGCAATAAGACTATCTTTCTCTATCAAAGAGTGTCAGGCCCTTTTTTTTTTATCCTATCTGGCTTTTACTCCCCGCAATTTTGCACGGGGTGAATTTGCCAATGTTGGTTTTTGACTTTCACACGTGAGGAGAATGTTCGGTAGTCTGGGAGGTGTGTCAGGCCCTTGTACTAGGCCAAGTTGTGTCAGCGTCTAAAGTGACATTTTGTACTTTGTTGTAGTGTCACAATACCACGGGAGCGGATATGTCAAATCATCAAATCAGTGAAAGTGACAACGCCTATTATGTCCACCGTTTTTGAGGTTAATCGCTTTACATATAGGCCGGGCAAATTGGTATGACAATAACAACACATTTAAGTATTTGAATAAATAAGTTCAAAAAATAATGTACGCCTTTTGTCTTTGCTATTTGAGCAATATTTCAAAACTTGCTTATATATATCGGTTTTATTTACGTTATGAACTGTTAAATGAAAAAAAAAACTGGCCAAGTGCTAGTTGGACTCGCGCACCGAGGGTTCCGTACTTTTTAGTATTTGTTGTTATAGCGGCAACAGAAATACATCATCTGTGAAAATTTCAACTGTCTAGCTATCACGGTTAATGAGATACAGCCTGGTGACAGACAGACGGACAGCGGAGTCTTAGTAATAGGGTCCCGTTTTTACCCTGTGGGTACGGAACCCTAAAAACAATAGATGCTTAAGTGACTGTACGTAAGAACGTTTTCACATTGTCTGGGGGCTTAGCCAATATGTATATATGGAAGGAAGAGTGATAGAAATACATTACCGTTTCGTTCGCTACGGCGCAAACGATTTGGCATCTTGGCTAGGGCCTCTGATCCGATATAGAAGGACAACTGCTACAGAGTGCCTTTGTGATAACAAATTCTTTTATTTTTGCATTAACATTTTCGTCAGCAATCATTTATTATTATTATTATTACGAGCCTATTGTGTCCCACTGCTGGGCAAAGGCCTCCCCCTCTTCTTCCACTCCTCCCGGTTTTGAGCTACATCTGGCTAGTCGCTCAAAAAGGAGTCCAAGTTATCCCGCCATCGCCGACGAGGTCTGCCGGATCCCCGGTTTGACTCATGGGGCACCCACTCTGTGGTTATTTTGGCCCACATGTCATTCGGCATGCGGCAGACATGACCAGCCCAGTCCCACTTTAACTTGGCCGCTTTCCGGGCTACATCTATTATTTGGGTTTTAGAGCACAGCGTGGTGTTCCGGATGCGATCCCCGAGTTTCACACCTAATATGCTGCGCTCCATACCTCTTTTTAAGTACCATGTCATTTATATTTATTCTTTTACTAAATGATTGTTGTTTGTTGTTGTTGTTGTTGTTGTTGTTGTTGTTTGTTACATCAACAATCATTTAGTAAAAGAATAAATATAAATGACATGGTACTTTCCTAATATATTTAACTTATTTGAGGTCGTATCAGACATTCGATGTCGGATCGGACAATATGAAAACGCTCTAAAAGGCGCGGGACTATTATTTATTCTGTGGCGCGGGACGCATCTAAACTTTTTATTCTCCATCAACTGTGCTAAGAAAATATTGTTAAAAAATACCAATAAGTGTTTTACAAAAACGCTTTCAAATAGGAAGATCTTAAAATGCTTTAAGAAATCTATTTCCTGCGCACTCATGCAAAAGTTCAATCAAAGTTTGAAAATAAATTCGTTGAGCGAATATTTCAAAGCACTATTTACCGGCTTTCGCCAACTAGCAGCGCCATCTGTGCAGTCTAGACAGGAAACACCGCAATCCAATTTGCCTATGCAGCTTTGAAATAACATTTGCACTTTCAACACAATGCCTTTTGATTTTATTTGTTGATAGGCACTTTGCGGTTTAGAGGGAGGAAAACGATGATATATATGATATAAGTTTGACTTTTTACATTTAAATTCACTTACATACATGACAATTTTCTCATAAAAGTTTATATAATTTTTTGCAATTTTTTATAATATTCTTTAAGTTCTACATCCATTTTAATTTTAATTTTAAAGCGAAAGTTCGTAATTTATGACCATCACTAATCTAATTTATAATTAAAATTCTGTTTCAGATACACTTCCTGTTTAATTTATTCGATATTACGTACATTATTTATTAATAAATCGTAGGCATATTTTTATTCATTTCCGATTGAGGTCTAATATTTCTTGATGTACCTATGTCACAATATCAACACGCTTTAGAAACGCTCTCAATTCCTTTCATATTTTTTTTTCGACTTGCTCAAAAACCCTTTATCTCGTGAACGCGTAGAGTTATCGAGTTGAAATTAAAACCATTAACTCAGGTCTACAGCCCCTTGAAGCTGTGAAAAAATTAAAATTCTAAGTTAATGTAAAAAAGAGATAAGGCAGTTTATGCCGCAAAAAACGTATATTTCAACACTCTCAAGGGAATCAAAATTTAAAAGGTCCTTCCCGTTGACCTAGAACTATGAAATTTGGCACGTAATATCGTCTTACACTAACAAACACAGGGAAAAATTAAAATCTCGGTGGGCGAGTCCGACTCGAACTTGGCCGGTTTTTTTAGCATTAGAAAAAGACGCGATCTTGACATGTCTGTTTATTGAAAAACACTTTAGAAAAATAAATCGCAGCAAATATATAACAATTATGAAGCTTATATGTTTATTCACATTATTTTGGTTACATATGTAATAGTAACTATTTTTTAAAGCCTTTTTAAATAAAAAGACACGTCAAGATCGTGTAGTCTTTTCTAATGCTAAAATAACTAGGTACTAACTAATATGTTTTGATATCGGAATCTAACAATAGCAGATTGTTAACCAAGGGATGAAAGACACTCATCACTGCCGAGGTAGTTTGGCGCTCGAACACAGTGAGGGCGCCAATACTCTGAGGGTGAAATGATGCCTTTCACCCGAGTTAAACACTCTACTTTTCATTTCAAATACGAGGAAAGTAAAATGCATGCATTTTGTAAAAACACGACTCCGTATAAGTTTTTATAGTATTTCTTGAGAGTACTTTTAATTAACAATTTAGGCAAAAGTATCGTTATTTATGGAATGGGGAGTCAAATATCAGAATAGAAATTGTATGACAAATCCATTTAAACTCAAATTTAAAGAAAAAATTAAAAGAATCGTACTTGGAACGTAAAATAAAAAACTCACTAAAAACTAAAAAACTAAACTACTTACGGTTCGGTTGCTGATGCGCGGACAACCAATGCAGGAAAAACGCATTTTGGTAAATATTTTCATTTACTGTCACAATAAGCCCATTATTAGAAATGCGTACCCTGTTCCAGAACGACGCTATTCGGTTTCTTATAATGGCATTTATATATTTATCATTCTACGCATATGAAGTCACGGACACAAGCTAGTTTAGTTTACGAGTGCTTAGCTGCTTAGTTCGAAATTCGCTACCCGTTTAATCCTTAACATCTAACGGGACCTAATCCTCCATAAACGTAGTTTCTCGCCATCTGCCACCCAGTCTGTACCGATAATATATGCAGATTGAATGCAGCACATCACTATTTGAACAGGTTATCGCATTTGTGCAGTGCTGCGGCTAGGGAGGGGAGTTTATCGATAGTAAACGGTTTAGTGTCGATAAATTCTCGTCAAGTCGCCATATTGAAATAGTCTGTATCAATAGTATATCGATCGTGGATTTAATAGTCAGTTTAGGTGGATATGGAGTCCTAGGTCTGGACTGTAATGTTACATAAGTAAGTTTATTTATCAATGTCTAGCAAACTTATTTTATAATATATTTTATAATATTTTATATTACTTGACTTTACTATGACTAACTGATAATAATGCTAAGATTCAATGTAAATTCACCTGCACGTACTTGTAAAGAGTTTTTGATCTAAAATCATTTGTGGTATTTTCTATAAAAAGGGACCTTATTGTCGATGGCGCTTACGCCATTATTACCGATGCTCCGATATAAATACAATGCCGCGCGATGCTGTGCGGCGTAAGCGGCATCGACAATAAGGTCCCTTTTCATAGAAAATGCCCCATTTTTTTAGTCTATTAATCGGGGTATTATGTATGTGTAGTATTAGGATTTTTTTTAATTTCTGCAAGGTATAAAATCGTGGTAGGTCTGATTCTAGTGTATTTCAAACTATGCCATAGCGTAAACATAGCGCAAAAATGAAGGGTTCCGAATCTGCGGTAGCCCTTTAGCATTCTCTCTTTCTCGCGAGTCTTGTTCTTATATCGATAACAAAGAGGATAGAGCGGTAGTGTCATAGTAAATTTTGCAACCACAGTAAATTCACTGCCATCTATCGACACACTATAAAACTAAAAATGAAGTTTTATAAAAATACGATAAAATGTATTTATATATGGATAAATGATTTTTTTTATTTGCATTAATTATTTTTATATGATTTTGACCCATGTTCTTTCACTGATATGCGTTAAAATAGTTAAATAACAAACGAAACCGTCAACGCCATCTATCCGAGAGTAGGCCAAAGGTAGTGGCGCCATCTGATCGAGAATCAAATTTTCTGGATTTTTGAAGCACGTTTTTTCCTTAGACTGTATCCATCTATTACGGAGTCTATCTATCTTTGTCGATAATAACAAGTTCGTCCCCTCCCTACGTCTAGAGAAGTATAATTAGCGAGGTGTTTTGTTTATCTAATCCGACGAGAGGCCAGTTACGATGCAAAGGGCTAATCAACTGGGCCTATTGGACTTGATTTATGTCTGTTTGTCTGTCCTACCTTATGACGAAAGGAGCCGACGTCACGAGACCGCTTCACCATACAAACGTAGTAGTCTCTATTTTCCTCTCTAGACATTATTTATAAACATTTTTACACAATCTGAATTATATTAAGCACCCCTCCTTCCTTTCATTTAATTTTTTTAGATTTTATTTATTAGTATGAGTTACAAGCTTTTAAAAATTTGATTTGTTTTTCGGTCATTTATTGCACCGTCTATAGAGGCTTTAAAGTAATACATATAAAGTTGGTCAAGCAAATCTTGTCAGTAGAAAAAGGCGCGAAATTCAGATTTTCTATGGAACGATATCCTTTCGCACCTACGTTTTTTAAATTTGTCGCCATTTGTCGCCTTTTTCTACTGACAAGATTTGCTTGACCAACTATATATACTTTATTTTATTGCTCAATACTCGTGAATTAATAATGCATAAATGATGTATATAATTCCTAAACGTATTATCTACCAGTTAAACCGATGAATTCTAGTAAAAACTTAAAATTATGACAACTAACGGTGCATGATCAATAATTTTTATATAAAAATATTGAATACAAACCACCTTTTAAACAGTTTAACCTCTGCACCTTTAATAAATAAAATAAACATTGAAATTTAACCCTTTCGCCGCCAAAGACGTCAACTGACGCGCGCGACAGCCCAATATCAACCTTCGTGCGTTCCGACAATAATCACGATGATGACGAATAAGATAAGATAATTTATTCCGCACGTAACATTCCGTACGCAATACACGGTCGTCGTGAACGCTGCTCGCACTATTAGTGCTTGAGAAAGGAGACCTAGGCTCTCCGAAACATGTCGCGCGAGTGACTAAAACAAGTGTGTCTAAACCGTAAAATGATTTAATAATTTATTCCATAACAATATAACTTACAAGCTACTAAAATAAATTACAATTTTATAAATAACATGCATATTATAGCTTAAACTAAAATATACAAGATAAAAACAATCAGTCTTATTAGTTTAGTCAGATTTAAAAACATATTGAAAAATAGTAGGTGACTTTTGGCGCTTGTACAATGGGCTGTGCTCTGAAGAATTGTTTGACATGATGCCAACGGCCGCTTTCTATCACCGCACCGCTCGCCGTCGGCAGGGTGTTCATCCTCACACCCTAGCACCTAAATGGTCGCGTACTGTGCGGTTTAAGAGGAATTTCCTCCCGCGGACGCTTCGGCTGTGGAATGAGCTCCCTGCCGAGGTTTTCCCGAGGGGCTACAGTATGGGGTTCTTCAAAGGAGTGTACAGGTTTTTAAAGGGTCGGCATTGCGCATGTATTATCTCTGATATTTCAGGCGTCCATAGGCTACGGTGACTGCTTTCCATCAGGCGGGCGGTATGCTTGTTTGCCACGTGGTATAAAAAAAAGTAGGTGCGGCGTTCGACTGGTTAATAAATAAAATAAACATTGAAATTTAAGTTATTCATCGTTTCTTCACACTATCACCGAATATCGTTAAAACAAATACCTATAGTTTTACATAGAAATTGACAGATTATGGTTGATAGTTGATAGTAAACTTTAACTGCGCGAGAAAGCTTAGACATATCTTTTGACGACTATAAATATCTGACCAAAGATAAGTCAATAATAAAGACTGTTTAAGAGCCATCCCACACTAGCGTCTCCCGAGCGTCGACGACGGCGTCTAGGCCGCTCCAAACTACGCGGCGCGAACCCGCGAACGCGAGTGTGTAGTCGATTTCGCTGATTAGCTAACTAGACTCCACACTCGCGTTTGTGCCTTCGCACGTGAGTGTGGACGGCCCTTCTAGTCAACATTATTGGTTCCTCTACACGATGGCCCAGCGTAGCCCAGTCCAAGGGACACATTTATGCGTCATAGGGAGCAAGTGATATTGCTATCTCATTCCACCGCATAGCTGCGTCCCTTAGACTGGCCTACGCTGGGCCATCGTGTAGAAGAGCCATATGGCTGCTGCTCGACGCAACGTTGGCGCAACTGCGCAGCGATGCCATTTTCCATAGCGCTGACTTAACGCCGACGCTCAAAAGACTAAGTATGGGGTGGCCCTAACTGAGGCGATAGATAAGTTGCCAATCGTTTACGCTCCGTAGCGTAACGCAGTCATCTCTCTCTATCACTCTTCCATATTAGTGCGACAGAGACATTCGCTACACACCCTGTTACCGACTGGTTGAGGCTTGCATCTGATTTATATTATATTTAGTAAGTAAAAATGTAGGTAACATATATTATGAACTAGTTTTAGGAATACAATTTAGATACTTTCCACTAAAAAACGACTAATTTAGTATATAACCGGCCAATTTGAGTTTTAGTAACACAACATAACTCGAATTGGACCGTAAGCGTCTTTGTCCGTGGACAGATCTCCGGGTGACATATTTGTGTCTAAAACAATTTGTATGGAAGCTACCAATCTCTATTATTCACTTGTCTCTGGGTCAAACATTTTCGTAAAACAATGTTAACTTTATCTGATCTCGATAGAGCTGATATTACGTTCAAGGTATCTTTAGAGCTGTTAATACCCTAACTGAATATTATAGTCTAAATAGAATAGTTATGTGACACTAACTCTATCAAATGGTCGAATCTCATTAGTCTATACATCTCGCTCGCACTAATATGTCAGTACGAGCGAGATGCATAGAAAGTAAGTTACGTTTAGGCTAGCGTTTAAGCCAGTGCCAAACTGGTGGTAGCCCATAGACATAGTATATAAAATTAGTTATAGACGCGCCACCGAGCGACCGGGGGTAAGAGAAAGAATATTCATATACAATTTGGGCAGCATACGATTTTTTCTCTTTCACTCTTATAAATTTCGGTATTTCGCGATCGCCTCCTACCTATGATGCCACCCGGTCGGTGATAAGGACAAAGCATGGCACTATTTTATGGCTCTTATAGGAATCGCAATAAGACTTTCTTTCTCTATCAAAGAGTGTCAGGCCCTCAGGCCCTTGTGGTAGCCACATAGGTGGATAGTAGGAGCTATTCTTAGTATCAACAAAGATAGATATAACTCCGTACGTAAGTTACTCTATGGTATCAAGGATCAAGGATTACAAGAGTGTTTAAAGTAAAAGTGAACAGGCAGCTTTAAGAGGAAAGGGAGTACTATTAGTTATTCTGTGGAAAGGGGACGGCCGCATTTCCATACAAACGTAGTCCCCATTTTCCGCTCTGGGTATTTACATTATGGAATATAACTCCGGGCTCCGACATGGCTGAATTTATCGGAAGCGCCTTTCCGATATCGGATGTCGGAAGGCGCCTATAAAAAAACGGTTGCAGGAGAGTGCTATTGTCATTAAGTCCGCTTTTTTTGCGTTATGTATCATTTTTTAGTAATAATGATTTATTAAATGCACAAATAAATACAGAGAAACACATATATCTCATATCGCCGTTATACTTACTCAACCTCGTATCTGCAACACTCATTTGATGACAAAAACACCCGTATTCCGAATGAAAGAAAAGCGACATTTCCATCTAATGATTGTTGCAGATATGAGGTTCAGTAAGTAAAGACGATATTTTACTTCCTTCCGACATCCGATCGGATCGGACAATGTGAAAACGCTCTAAGCATTAAACAAGGATTCCCACACTTCTGGTAAGCCTATATAGACATATATAGCGATAGCTTAGTTGATAGCAGCGGTGTTCCAAATGGTCGCAAGTTCGAGTCTTGCCTGAGGCTTATAATTTTTTATTTTTTTCCTTTAATATTAAAACAATCAGGAGCAGTACAAACTTAAAAATTCTTAAAATATTAGTAAAAAAACCGCACGAAGGGTTCCGTACCATTACGCAAAAAACGGCAAGAAAAATCACGATTGTTGTATGGGAGCCCCACTTAAATATTTCTTTTATTCTGTTTTTAGCATTTGTTGTTATAGCGGCAACAGAAATACATCATCTGTGAAAATTTCAACTGTCTAGCTATCACGGTTCATGAGATACAGCCTGGTGACAGACGGACAGACAGACAGACAGCGGAGTCTTAGTAATAGTGTCCCGTTTTTACCCTTTGGGTACGGAACCCTAAAAACTTCCCTCTATGCGACAGAGAACCATTTATTTTTGACTAGTTAGAGATTCTTTATTATTTGATTAATAGCATACTTTAGTGTCCCACGGTTCTATAAGGTTGACCCTAACTTTGTGCTTTTCTTCCATTTAAAACTCTATAACGACTTTGCTTCTGCTGACCATACATATTTAAATAGGCTTCAAGCATAAGCCTTTTAAAAAGTGAGATGTCACGTATATGTGCTATTCAGCTAAACCCGACTTTCAAAAACGCTTTTAAGTCCCAAGTTTAGAATTTGTATTGAACATTTACCAATTAACATTGCTAATTTAAATCTTATTGCGTCGATTTATGGTTGGTTTTTGATATATATTTTGTATACTGGCAACACTGAAAGCCGTGACGTTTATCTTTAAATATGGCGCGGGAGTACGGATTAACGCAAAACCCTTCGACCGCGAAAGATGTCAAGCGCGCGCGGCTGCAGTCGATTATCAACCTTCGTGCATGCTGACAAGGTTCAAGGTGACGCGCCGCGCATGATAGGCGCCACGGCGCGGTCTTCACATTGGATGCGGATCTGTGCGAGCAGGAACATCGATACATACGCGTATAGCTGTCTCGGTCGCTCACCGGAGCGGCGTGCGGATCCATATTGTATGTGTGATAGCCGCGTTAAGGCAGACAAATAAGATGGAGATTTAGTTGCTGAAAAGGTAAACTATTGTAAGAGTCACACGAACCGGCCGCCAAAAAGCCGCTCCCATGCAATCGTAGTTACGCTCTCATTTTAAATTTTCGTTCGATTTCTGTGAAATTTTCCTGGAATTTCAGATAAATTATCCAACGTTTTGGAAACATCGGGGTCATTCCAAAGTGACGGGTGGGACATTTTTACTCCTTTTTTAACTACACTGATTTATTTCTTCCTAACAACTACAATATTTGTATTAAATACTATATAATCCTAAACCCAAATAATCATTTTATACTTAGAATAGAATAGAATAGAATAGAACATTTTTATTCAACATCACATGAAATGGCAGTTAACAGATAGCGTAGTACATTTTTTACAGATAAACCTTAAATTTAGACTTAAAAAACTAAGAAATTGAGTTGCACATATCAGGGAGAAATATTCATGCGTGTTAAATAGGAGCTTGCCTCAGCATAATGTTGCAGTGTATTTACTACAACGCTGGTTTTCAGGCAGACCCTTGATACATTATCCTTTACTCGCTGTTAGTCGAAAACTAAATGGCTTAGAATTATATATGTTAACATGTATGTATGAGTGTAAACTATGTTTTAGAATTTGGACATAACAATTGCTGGTATAGTATGTAAGCAGAATTTAATAGTTACATATGTATTAAAGGAAGTATATGAGCTTATGATAGATAGATATGAGTGTAAATATACTTAATATAGATAAAAATAAAAACTACTTCACCACTGAGTAAAGTAATATAATGTATTTTACAGTACTTTACCGCACTAGTGCGATAATTAGCACATTACGTAACTATGTCGAAAATTTAAAGGGCCATATGTACTGTAAAACGTTGTACGATACATGTGCGAATAGATAATTCCCAACTCGCGTCGACTTAAACACTCCCTTCAGTCGTGTTTTAATGTATCGCCTCGTTGCGAACTTCCTATTTATCGCACTTGTATCGTAATCGTAATGTACTATTTTATTATTAGAAATGGATGGTACCACTACTCCCTTCAGTCGTGTTTTAATGTATCGCCTCGTTGCGAACTTCCTATTTATCGCACTTGTATCGTAATCGTAATGTACTATTTTATTATTAGAAATGGATGGTACAAATTAGCTTGACTAATCTGATAACTTTTTGACAGTGCGAGCTCTATGGTTTCGTCTTGGCAACATTTTACATGAAAATGTTTTTGGTGGGTAGTATATTTACGCAATAAACTTATAACTCTTGTGACTTACATATGAATGCGGCATTATTTTAATTATTTTCTAAGATTGTAGCCGAAATAGTTATTGATTTAACTCAAAAATTCCTTTCATTCAAATTTTACGATTTCTCGTTTTTAATTGTTTCTTTATGGCTTGTTAAATAAATAATCGTGACCCGTCTCGGCGGGGGGTATATCAATTATAATAAATAAAAGGTAGGGTACAATTATGTTTAATCATTGGGGTGGAAATAAAAGTGATTGGCATTAATAGTCGCCCCACCTGCCTGTTTCAATTCCAAGCGGCCCTGTTTGACGGCTCGGCCACGACTGCCACGACATTGCGCGACCGGCGGCGGCGACAACCGAGACACAGCGATCGGCCCTTTCGTTCCCACCTATGGTTGCCGCCGCCGCCGCCGCCAGTCGCGCAAAGTCGCCGGCCGTGACCACAGAATAACTAATAGTACTACCCTGTGACGTGGCTTCTAAAGTAATGACGCTTAACACAAAAATTTTCGTACTTTGAGCCGCCTGTTCCTATCTCTATCCCGTGCGAGTAATTTATATTGCAGTTCCGCGGGCTGTACACACTCGTCGAGGGACCCCGAGATTGGCCGAGAACGAGTGTGTACATGCTGCTCCCTTCTCGTCTCGCTCTTCCTCGTCTCGTCTCGCGCTTCCGATTGGATCGGAGCGGTGCCGAGACCCTCGGCGAGAGGCTTTCGACGAGTGTGTACAGCCGACATGAAATTGAGAAAATAATAGTTGGTCATATGAAGTTCTGTCAATTGAACGAGTCAAATAGAGCCCCTAAAAGCTGGTACCTATTAAATGTGTCATAATAATCACCCTTCATAAACGCAAGGAGGCCTAGACAAGATGACAGTCGAAACTTAATTAATTAATGTATATGTCGGCGGCAGATCGTAAAATCGGGCATATCTATTCCAAATAGCAAATCGAATGCCTCAGTTCCTCTTCTGCATTCGATTAAAAGTACTTTTCGAAATTTTGCTTAATAAACTAGATATCTACCAAGAAAGAAAAAAAAAACTATATTGTATGGAATTCCAAAATTCAAATATCGTTAACGTTTAGTTTAAAACACGGCATCGATAATGTCCGAAAACACAAACCATTTTAGGAAATATGTTAAGTAGTCGTTCAAACATCCAACAGCCATAGACACGCTGCCCGCTGTCCTTAGTTTAAAAAAAAAAAGAAAAATAAATGAGTGAGTTGTCTCTGCGTGTTAATGCTGGTGTCACGTCGCGCTTATTGGCTCTTCTCACGAGTAGGGATGCGCGTTCGTAAACAAACATATCGATAATGGATCCTATATTTTAAGCTGTATGTTTGACATCGATAAAATAAAAATTATATTTATTTTATTTCATTCAAACATAATTAAATCATACAAAAAGATAATCCACCACATGCTTCGTCAAAACATAAACGTAGTCTCAGGAACGAAACCTCTGATGATATTTTTCGCGAATAGGTATAAGTAGACGTGTAAATAGGTAAATATTTATTTATTCTGTTTATCCGTTTAAGGGATCTCTACCACCTTTGGCACTCATACCAGTCATAACTTAATGATGTACCTGTTAGATGTCACAGGAGCATTTTAATATGTACCTTTTTTATAAAAAAAAAACATTTTTATACCTAATGGGTAAAGGCCACAGAAAAAACAAAATAAAAACCAAAAAAATAAGTATTAAAACTGTAATAATTTAATTTCAATTCTTTTTTAAAAAAAGGGAACCGCCTTCAAAAAACCAACATACTGAAAAAGCACAAAATATTTTTTGTATACCCCACCCCCTATCCTTGTCCAGTCCCTATCCCGTCGTAAAGCAAATTTCTGCCAAAAAGTAATTAATACCTAATAATAAGCAAACTAATAAACATCCGGGTAATGACTTAGTTTTTGAAGGCGGTGCCAAACCAACAAAAAGACATGTTGAGTTCTTGCACTACTAACTACCAAACGCGAGATAATCGCGAACAAACATACATACATACATACATACATACAAACAAACATACGGGTCGAACTGAGAACCTCCTTTTTTTTGAAGGCGGTTAACAAGTAAAAAATAATCCAGCAAATTAAATGAGTTAAACACAGATAAATCAATGTTTTGAATGTAGAATACATAACTAAAAAATAAAGTAACTAGTTTTTGCCCGCGACTTCGTCTACGTGGAATGATGATGAAGATTGATAGAATGTCCTTCCCCGGGCTTCAAACGATATCCATACCGAATTTCATCTACATCGGTTCAAGCGTGAAAAGGTAACAGACAGAGAGACAGAGTAACTTTCACATTGAGAATATTAGCAAGGATTCTTAGATTCAAATTTCATATTAATACAGGCTTTAGATACCTGTACTTTGCTATGCAGAGCATGTTAGTTAGCACGCGAAAGAGCTACGTTTACGACATATTTAGACGTATATTATGTCTATCGTTTGCTGTTAAGTTTCGTTAGTTAGCTGCAGCAGGTTTTCTAAATTATGCCACATTACGTCCTGGTTGTAAAACGTACTTACGCATAAGCTATAAACCGTTAGTTGCCAACATCTCATAAAGATGTTAGTAAACACTCTCGTTTTATGGAGGTATAAAGTCATAAGTTGTTTTTATTAAACATCACAATGAAATTGACTGGGTATTTATATCTTCAATACACTTTCTTTGCACTTGCATAGAAGATGTAAGCTTAGAGTGCTCATTCATACATGGATTTTCTTTCTTACTTTTAATTAAAAAGTGGTTAAACTTATGTTTATAAGTTTTAAACTTGCTTAAAACGTAATACTTAAAGCTTGTATTTTACTGTAATAAAGTTTTCACTAAGCTTGTATATTATAAATGAGTTTTTATCTATGCGTGGAGTGAACACTTAGCTTACTTATTTCTATTTCGCACTTGTAAGATTCTTAAAAAAAAAACTTAAAATTCAACTTTGAGAGTAAGAAATAAGGCTTGATCGTGGCTTGATTGAAGTAACTTTTTGATTGAAATAAAACTATGAAAACGGATTACATCGCGTAAATTGAATTTATAATACATCCCGACGCTTCGAACTCTTCCTAATCCGTTTTCATAGTTTTATTTCATGAGTAACTGTCGCGGTAACCGAAGACAATATTATAACTTTTTGATTGTTTTTTTGGTAAATTAGATATCTAAGTACAAACAAAAATCAAGGACTTGTTAAACGTAACAGGCATTTATGTTAAAGCCATTATTTTCTTCATAATGACATGTCATAGACATTGCCATTATCGACCTCTGATAATGCCAAAAGTCACATGTAATAGTTTCTACATTTTATCGACAAAAACATCGATAGGTGTCCCTTCGATGCTCCAGCACAAATATTGACGCATCGATCGCGCGTCAACAACCCTATTTGTGTAGAAAGTTAATTTGCTCCTCACTCCTCAGTGCTCGACATTGCCCCTACTCACCAACACAGGGTTTTAAGACTTTTAAGAGGTCATTCCTACTTGCTTTTAATTTAAATTTTTAGGGTTCCGTACCCCAAGGGTAAAAACGGGACCCTATTACTAAGACTCCGCTGTCCGTCTGTCTGTCTGTCACTAGGCTGTATCTCATGAACCGTGATAGCTAGACAGTTGAAATTTTCACAGATGATGTATTTCTGTTGCCGCTATAACAACAAATACTAAAAAGTACGGAACCCTCGGTGCGCGAGTCGGACTCGCACTTGGCCGGTTTTTTTAAGTATTTATTTATTTAAGAAACAAACAGTCGTTTACAATCAAATATACAAATATTTCTTAAATTAAGACCTAAACAGAGACTAAAACAGAGGCTTTGGTAGAACAAGGTAAAGTTTATTATCTTCATTTAAATATTAATTTAAATCTATTGTGAAATCTATATCTGTGAAAATTTCAACTGTCTAGCTATTACGGTTTATGAGATACAGCCTGGTGACAGACAGACGGACAGCGGAGTCTTAGTAATAGGGTCCCGTTTTTACCCTTTGGGTACGGAACCCTAAAAAGAAGAACAAACAATCTTAAGAAATAAAACTATGAAAACGGATTATATCGCGTATGTTGAATTTATAATATATCCCGACGTTTCGAACCCTTTACAGCGTTCGTGGTGAACGGGTGACTGAGGAAAAACTACAAACTACAAAGTGCAAAAATACCCACATACTAAAAATAATGAACCATCATAGACTATAAAGTTTAAGGCTGGTTGTACATGCAAAATCGGTTCATAAGGCTAGTTATACAATACAACTATATATATATATATATATATATATATATATATATATATAGAGAGAGAGATAGATATATATATGTATACGCGATAAAAACTACACCGGCTCCAACCCCACACCTCGGACCCGAGAAGATTGTAGGAGGGTATCCCAATATGGGACCGGCAACAAACTCGGCGAGACAACCTTTTATTATACTCAGAATGTCCAACATCATCCAACACAAAGGTCTATGTCTCGCTTGCTCCTTTATCAGATGGACTACCGGATCCCAAGCTGAGCGAAATGCTGTCTTTCTGTCGCACTAATATGGAAGAGTGATAGAGAGAGATTACCGTTTCTTTCGCTACGGCGCAAACGATTGGCATATTGGCTAGGCCCGACAATCAATACAGATTCCGCCCGTCCCTCCAACGATGACACTACTGATTTTTGTTAATATAAAACTAATACGCAATTAGCTCCATGCATGAATTTATTTTTATTTTTGGATTCATAATTTATATCGTTGGAACACCGGAAATGATAAAAATACTTTTGTAAACCTTAACATTATTTTATTAAAAAATATTTAAAATGTTGAAAAATTTTGAGCGGTTGAAACGCTCATAATTTTTGGCGCGAATTCGACAGAGCGTGATGACGTCACACGTTGGGCGGCCCAACTGACGTTTGCTACTAATGACACTAATCTGTCGAACGCGTGACGTCACGTGGCGTTTCGAGCGTTTCGCTCACTAGCTTTTCGCGGGCAAATTTTTGTACTTTTTATTTATAATTTTAAGTAATTAAATGGTAATTTAAAAACGGAAATGCATTTGTAACATGATATAACGGTAACATACATCCGAATAAAACATATTTCATTCAAATATAAACTTCATGCATGAGGCTCATTATGTATAGCATAACATTCTCCTAAAAAACTAGGAAGGATTCGAGGGAAAATATTATATCAGTTAATACCCGAACAGGTAAAGAATCTCGTTTGGAACCCGTCAACGCATTCCTGTGTCGACACACGACACACGACACCGATTCCGCCCGTCACTCAATGTCGTCATTCGTTACAGGCGTTACTATTGATTTTGGAACGTAACGTAGGTATTGACATCTTACGTGTTTAGTTTTTTATTTGTTGTGTTTTGATTCAAAGCAATATTTGTATGTATTTGTATATAGTCCTCCATATCGTGTCCGACAACGGCGACCTTTACAATTTCCTCTGATGAGCACGTATATGGCTCGCAAAACCGAATTTGTATGTAAGTAGTTAGGGTCAATAGTAGCGGATAGAACAGCACAAAATGGCCGCCCTTAAATATGTTTATAAATCAATTTCATAGACATAGTATACCTATATACAAGTAGTTATAGACGCGCCACCGAGCGCCCGGGGTAAGAGAAAGAATATTCATATAAAATTTCGGCAGCATAGGATTTTTTCTCTTTCACTCTTATAAATTTCGGTATTTCGCCATCGCCTCCTACCTATGATGCCACCCGGTCGGCGATAAGGTTTGTCCTTGGGCATGGCACTATTTTCTCTTTTCTCTTATAGGAATCGCAATAAGACTATCTTTCTCTATCAAAAAGTGTCGGGCCCTTGATCAATTTATACCTATGGTCTGTCTACAGTTTGCGTTCAAAAGAATAAACCACACTAATTACATTATGTGCACTTCAGCTCGTTTGTGGTGGAAACCCTCGCGAGCTGAAGGGTGTGAACACCACTACATATAGACCGCGGGCCAGGAACAGATTTCCATGACCAATCGCCTCCCGGGCGAAAACTTGTATAGTGGTTACCGGCTATGTATGATGAACCCTCGTGAACGTCAGCTGCCGCTCCGTTGGTGGTTGTGGAATGGTAGAAAATAAAGTCTATACAAAAATTTAGTCATCGCCTCCCGCTTGACACTTTGTCAGATGATAGTTTAGATGCTATTGTGAATAAACAAAATCGTCAGCCGATTGTATCGCTGTGGAAATACCGTCAGCTGGTCACATGAACATGTGAAAAAGAAAATTCTTTTCAGTCATCGGCGTCATCCGGGCATGGGTTGAGGAATGGCAGCAAAAAAAGTCTATAAAAAAATTACCTCCCGCTCCCGCCTCCTGCCTCCCGTTTGATACTTTATCAGATGATAGTTTAGATGCTATTGTTAATAAAACAAATCGTCAGCCGGTTGTATCGCCGTGGAAAGACCGTGTTACGCGTTTCGGTGGCTGCCATTCCTCAACCCACCAAAGGAGCGGCAGCTGACGTTCACGAGGGTTCATCATACATAGCCGTTAACCGCTATACGAGTTTTCGCGCGGGAGGCGATAACTGACGAAATTTGCGCCTGGCTCGCGGTGTAATACCAGAACAGAACTCTGAGCATAGTTAAACGGATTCAATCCGTCTATGTGTCGCCAGTTTAACGAGCTATCACCTCGTATAAACGGTCACAAGCTATGTAAACATTATCATATGTGTCATCAAACAGCCATTAATTCAGTTTTATCACCTGCACGATAATTTCAAACAATATGTCCTGTACGGGGTCGACGGGGGCATTCCGATTATGTAACTGTTGTATAATTGTTTATTGTTTGTCATTTGTCTTGTAGTGGTTGTCAGAGATATCAAGTCTACACGCGTTGTTATGCATCACTACATAGTATAAAACAAAGTCGCTTCCTGCTGTCTGGATAGATGTCTGTCCCTATGTATGCTTAGATCTACGCAACGGATTTTGATGCGGTTTTTAGGGTTTCGTACCCAAAGGGTAAAAACGGGACACTAAGACTCCGCTGTCAGTCTGTCCGTCTGTCCGTCTGTGCGTCTATCCGTCTGTCTGTCTGTCACCAGGCTGTAGTATCTCATGATCCGCGATAGCTAGACAGTTGAAATTTTCACAGATGATGTATTTCAGTTGACGTTGATTTCTGATAACACCAAATACTAAAAAGTACGGAACCCTCGGTGCGCGAGTCCGACTCGCACTTGGCCGGTTTTTTAATAGATAGAGTGATTCAAGAGGATGGTTTATATGTATAATACATCAGCATTGCACCCGTGCGAAGCCGGGGCGGGTCGCTAGTAGTATATACGTCTAAGGTTACTATCACTACACCTTATAAAACAAAGTCCTCCGCCGCGTCTGTATGTTTGTGTGTATGTTCGCGATAAATTAAAAAACTACTGAACGGGTGTTTCATGCGTTTTTCACTTGTCAATAGAGTGATTCTCAAGGAACGGTTAGGTTTTAGCTAAGGGTTTATATCACCGCACCGCTCGCCATCGGCAGGGTGTTCATCCTCACACCCTAGAACCTAAATGTTTAGAACTTAAAAACCTAAGGTTTAAGAGGAATTTCCTTGCTTGCCACCGACGTGGTATAAAAATAAACCCGTGCAAAGGTGGGGCGGGTCGCTATTTTCATATATGTTTGTATATTTGTTTACTACGTGGTGTCATCATGTGTCGTGGTGTCAATTACCTAAGCACAGCTATAGTGGACAATATTGGTTCTTAACAAACACATACCTCGCAACGCATCCTCTCTCCTCTCCGGTGGAAACGCAGCCTTTACTAACTTTGCAATGCCTTTAAGCTTTATCGTATCATATTTTCATAGAATTTCGACGTTTTTGGTGGCACTTCCACACTATGTCACAGCAAAGTCTGCGTAGAATTAAGTTGGTCCAACTCTATTCAATATTGGTCAATCGATATTTCAACAAATATTAATATTAAATAATTTTACGTTTTAGACTCACTTGTTTTAGTCACTCGCGCGACATGTTTCGGAGAGCCTAGGTCTCCTTTCTCAAGCACTAAAGCGCGAGTGACTAAAACAAGTGAGTCTAAGCCGTGAAATTATTTAATGTTAGTATGTCTCACAACAGTTTAAATTCAAAAAAACGTGTACACATTATGTTTCCGTGTACGTGTAGGTATACACCATCGTGTTAGATATTGACGTTTCGTGACAGGCGAACTGTCAATATTGATAGGAGAGATGGAACGCGGCATACGATAGTGTTTGCACTATCGATAGGTTTCTTATGGTGTTTTAAAAAGTGGTAGAAGTGTAAAATGTGTATAGTTGTATAGTTAGGTTTTTGAGGACATATAGGTAAATATCGCCGCTATACTTACTCAACCTCGTATCTGCAACACTCATTTGATGACAAAAACACCCGTATTCCGAATGAAAGAAAAGCGACATTTCTATCAAATGATTGTTGCAGATATGAGGTTGAGTAAGTATAGCGACGATATGTGTCTATAAAAAGATACAGCGAATGCAAATTTTGAACCTGTCTTGATAGTAGTATATGGTCGACCATTGCTTTTAAGGGTTCCGTACCCAAAGGGTAAAAACGGGACCCTATTACTAAGACTCCGCTGTCCGTCTGTCCGTCCGTCTGTCTGTCACCAGGCTGTATCTCATGAACCGTGATAGCTAGACAGTTGAAATTTTCACAGATGATGTATTTCTGTTGCCGCTATAACAACAAATACTAAATCAGAATAATATAAATATTTAAATGGGGCTCCCATACAACAAACGTGAATTTTTTGCTGTTTTATTTCCGTAATGGTACGGAACCCTTCGTGCGCGAGTCGGACTCGCACTTGGCCGGTTTTTTATTTTAATAAATCTAAAATTAATCATTTTCAGGCAACACCGGCCCATACGAGTAGATACACTTACAGACTAGCATACATATAAATTTCATAAACTTAAAATTAAACACGATTTTGGCGACAGAGCGGCACGGTTTTTAGGGTTTCGTACCCAAAGGGTAAAAACGGGACCCTATTACTGAGACTCCGCTGTCTGTCTGTCCGTCTGTCACCAGGCTGTATCTCATAAACCGTGATAGCTAGATAGTTGAAATTTTCACAGATGATGTATTTCTGTTGCCGCTATAACAACAAATACTAAAAACAGAATAAAATAAATAGTTAAGTGGGGCAAATATACAACAAAGGTGATTCTTTTGGCGCTCTTTGCGTAATGGTACGGAACCCTTAGTGCGCGAGTCCGACTCGCACTTGGCCGGTTTTTATTAGATTTAAGTACTATCCAGATATACATATTTTAAAGACACAAACAGACAACACACCGCCTAAAAATAAATTATTTACTTTCCATTTATAATTACAATAATTAAATACAAGGGTCTAAATACCATTAATTCCATTTGTCGACTGAACCTACACTTAACACGTTTATAATCCAATAATATTTTGAGTGCGTAAACGCCCCAGGCATTAAATCTTAAGACAAAAGTGGACGACCGCCCGCGCACAGTGGCTCCGTAATGCCATAAGTCTAGGAAACCCAGAGGATAAAGATTATATGGCAAATTATTAACTTATAGCAAAGATAGATATAACTCCGTAATAGATGGATACAGTCTAAGGAAAAAACGTGCCTCGAAAATCAAGAAAATTTGATTCTCGTTCAGAGGGCGCTACTAGCTTTGGCCTACTGTCGTATAGATGGCGTTGACGGTTTCGTTTGTTATTTAACAATTTTTACGCATATCAGTGAAAGAACATGGGTCAAAATCATAAAAATTATTAATGCAAATAAAAAAAAAACATTTATCTATATTTAAATACATTTTATCGTATTTTTATAAATCTTCATTTTTAGTTTTAAAGTGTGTCGATAGATGGCAGTGAATTTACTGTAGTTACAAAATTTACTATGACAGTACCGCTCTAGTATAAGTTACTCTATGCTAATAGCCAATACCACCTGAGACTATATAGTTTCTGAATTATTTAAGTAGATCATTAATTTTCGAACCCTTGAAGTGAGCACATCGACCACACGTAATTAGCGTTATTAGTGACACGGTCAAGTGAAAGTTCGTTTACGGCACATATTTCGAAATTCTTTAATCGTTATCAATTGCATCATTATTTAAGTTGTAAAGGTATATATTTTTTATTTTTTATTAGTAGCATGGTATTTATTTAATATAATATCAAACAGCTTGGTGTCTGACCTCTTAATGTTACCAAGTTATTTACTACTTAGAGCATTCACGGTAGCTTTTAAAAGTACGGGGCCATATGGGGCCAATGACTTTATATACGTCGTATTGCCCATAATGCGTAGTTATGGAATCATTGTATTTTGTTTGCCGGGTCGTGCCGTACTGAAGGCTATAAGCCCTCTACGAATTTCGTAGCACCCGCTACGAAACTTGTGTTTTTACCAATCTTTTTACTTTCTAACGATTTTTGTTTCTGTTCGGGTACTTTTTTCGCTGCACGTTTATATTTGAATAGGGTATTTGACTGTATTTAAAATAAATTATTTTACACCATACATGAAATAAAGCACCAGAAGATTAATAGATAAACGTAGACAGCAGTTATTTTTAGACACAATTTCTTTTTTTTTAAACTCGTATGAAACTATAAAGAGTAGGTAATTTGATTGTGACGTCACATGCTAGTGTTTCATATAAATTCCATAGTAGTAAAATCGTTTTGACTATTTGGGTACTACTAGTAGTCAAATACCCAAGCGGCGGTCATAGGTTGGAGCGAGACACAGCGATCGGACCTTTCGTTCCCACCTATGGCCGCCGCTTGCCGCTGCCGCCGCCGCGCGATGTCGTGGCCGGGCGGTTAATTCTGTGCAACTAACACACTGAAACACGGTTATTTAACTATGATGTTTTACACTTTTCATGGCGATTACACCTTTTTAATTAATTTACCGCTGTCAACATGTGGTAAAAGACAAGATGCTTGGTCAAACATTGATTTATTCCAGCTACCCACATATGAAAATATCTAACACTAAGAGGTACCTACATATGTGCCATTTTCAATCAAAAGGGTACTTATTGTCGGTTGTCAATAAGGCGCTATTTCTATACAGCTTCAATTTGAAACCAACCTTACTGACAAGCGACAATGTAGTACCTTTTGTTTGAAAATGTCACATATTCTCCCTGCCGAGGTTTTCCCGAGGGGCTACAGTATGGGGTTCTTCAAAAAAGGAGTGTACAGGGTTTTAAAGGGTCGGCAACGCACATGTTATATCTCTGGTGTTGCAGGCGTCCATAGGCTACGGTGACTGCTTACCATCGGGCCGTATGCTTGTTTGCCACCGTCGTGGTATAAAAAAAATTTGTTATTGTAAATCTACAACAGGGACGTTTGTATGGTGCAGCGGCCGTCCCCTTTCCTCTTAACATTGTGTTTGAGTATAAGAGTATAACGTAGTTTGAAATCGGAGTCTTTGTTGCTACCATTACACGAGCGTACAGACAGACTTATTATGATATATGAGTAGCTAGTTTACTTTGAAACGTTTTATAGGCAAGGGGACGGCTGTCAAAACAGCGGGCTTAGCACGGTAGCATTTTTATCGCCTGTCACCATGCCTGTCACGTTCTAACAAGTATGTAAGTGCGAAAGTGACAGGCATAGTGACAGGTGATACAAATGCAACCATGCTGACACCGCAGGTGTTACTTATAAATCCTAGGAAGTGCTTATCTGTATAAAATGTGGTCCCTTTGTTTGACATAATTATTGAAAGTCATAATGTAATATTATGATTGTCATATTATCATTAGTCATAATTCTGAAACCGTAAACTTTTCAGGGTTGTCCTCAGGTTATCCTATAGATAGGTTAGGTTGGGTTTGTTTTATGGCAATCCTGAAAAGTTACGCGTTTCTGAGAAAAACCAAATTATGACTAACGAAAATGTGGACAAACAATACATTATGACTTAAAACTATATAGAAAACAATAGAGACCCGTATAAAATGTGGCGTTTCATCATAGTATCTATTCATTGCAGTATCGCTTTCCAAAAGGTCGGTTTTACCGAACTAGATTTCTAAGCTTCAATATTATTATTGGTGTATGATACACAATTTGAATCAATTTCAGCATATCGTAACCGAATTTAAAGAAATATGATTAATATTCAACAAATGATAAGTATAAGTTAATCGTAGTGCAAAAGAGCACTCGAACTTATTTACACTTAAAAATTGTAAGATTGTTGATAATAACGAACAACAATCATTTTTTAATAAAACTATTAAATAGTAAATATGTAGTAAAAATCTTGAAAATAATTGTTAGCTTAACTAACTTGGCGGTTTTACTCACGTAATTTTAGTAACTCGCGCGACATGTTTCGGAGAGCCTAGGTCTCCATTTCATGTTGCATTTCTTGTAACATGTCGCGCGAGTGACTAAAAATATGTTAGTGAAACCGCCAAGTTAGTTAAGTTAATATGTCTCACGATAGTTTAAATTCGAATAATTGTTAGGTATGTAAACCCACAAAATCAACAATGTTCTACTACTAAAGAAATGATAAAATATATAATTTGCGTAGTATATATTTAACCTACCCTAACCAATGTAGTACAGAATCGAGGTAAAATAAATGTTACAATTCCAACAGAATATGCCAAAAGATGGTCGCTCAGATTGTATTTTAAAAACTCATCGTCTCCATACTCGAATGTAAAACGACGTCCTCATAAAACTCCAGCCGGCGCTCGAACTATAAACCCGTTCACGTCGGCCATATTTATTACCTACGTTAATTATAATTGGACATCGTTAATGATCTATTAATTTATGTGAGAAACGTATTAGAAAAACATTTCGATATGGCAGCCGAATTATCCTGTGATATATTGCATCCTTTCGATTTTATCGCTGGATTTTATTAACGTTTAATTTACTACAAATTTATTACATTTAACTAAAGGAAAAAGTTTAAGAAAGGTGTTTAGAACTTAAATATTAAATGTGGCTTTCCTTTTTATCTGAAATTCCCTAGGAGGATATAACCAAACGGAGCCGCCACGTCTGTAATTTGCTGTTCAAAAGTCTGCCAATTTTTTTCCCTGAACGTCAAATGTATACGTAACGTCAAAATAGCCATTTCAGATAAACGTCAGTCCATGCATCGTGTATGACCATTGGCCGACTATTTTCGATAGAGGGGAATGCCTGTTAATGGCTACTCCGTTTGGTTATATCCTCCTAGGAAATTTCAACAGAAATTCAGACAGAGAGGTCCTTATGGCACATGAAGCATATATGACCCTTCTGATGGAAAGCCACAAATGTTACATAGTCAGCAAAAAAAAAATCATTCAGTTCAATTCATTCAGTTCTGTCTTCTATAATGTTTCCAATTTAGGGGGGGATAAAAAACAGTTAATAATGAGCGTTGAAATAGAGAGAACAGGCGGACATATAGAAGGAGAATACAATTCGATTTTTGACCGAGCGAAACCACGCGAAGCCAGCTCGATGCATTTTTTATTTTATTTTGTGAACACAGCAGTAACGATAATGATTTTTGGATTATTTTCAAAATGACGGAGATACTAGTTACATGCAAGTTTGTTATGATCTACATATTTAGATATAAATACAAATTAAAAAAATATTTACTGTCAGATAACAATGATCCATTTTTTTGTTAGTGTACATTCATTGATTTATAATAATGTTAAAAATAAATTTTAATAATAAATTCTAATGTGTATTAATCTAAAACTTAGATTCTAAATTTGTTTTGACAAGCTTGACTAATCCAAATATTATGGGACAGTCAAACATGCCAGCTACAGTGTTCAGAATAAAAAAAGATAAAAAAAAGCTGATTCTGATAATGCGATTGTTACTGCCCTGCAGCCTGCTTAAGACCGTTCCATCGGTTTGCCGCTGTCACTGTCACATTTCGCAAGAAAGAACGGGAAAGATCATGCGCGCCAAGTGTCAATTTTAATTGATCGAATTTTGTGGATTTTTATTTATTTTAAAAACGTTACCTTACAATATCGAAATTCGAAAGCTATGAAATTACTATTTAAGTTAAGATTGTTTTTTCTTCTTTTTTTGTTTATAGTATCACATAATAAATAACCGAGTAAAGTTTGATTAAAAGTCCGAGTTAGAGGTTACTTTGGGAATTAATTGTATCAAGCGAAGTGTCATAATTCGTGTATCGGAAGCTATGCTATTAAAGATAATATAGTCAAGAACTACATATATTTTTTCCACGCCTACGAATATCAACGCCTCTTAGAAAAACATGATTATATAAGGAGATTTTTCGCATTCTGGCTCAGGGAACCGTGATGCTACTTTCTTTCGCTAGATAGCTTGAAAACTATCGGTACGAGCTTCAGCGAACATGACGCGCTGCAGAAGCGAGGCAGTCTTAACAACGCTCTGAGCCCGTTAGTATATTGGAGTCGCAGAGCGACGTACTTACGACTTTTGGCTGTAATTGACCCACAGGCTGCCTGCGTACTATGTACAAAGTCGTGCAGTTATATAAACTAGTTGCACTGTCTGTTCTTATGTAACTATCATAAATAACCCGTAATCTGAATAAATCAGTAGTGGTTTCGTTAAAGCGAGATGGAACGTTGATAATGCTATCTCCATATCTCTGGAATGTCCGCGTTCCTTCTATTTCGAATGGCTTGCTCTGATATAACGTTTACGAAGTACTTTTATAGGTAAGTCTGCTATATGCAATATATGCATAACAGGGCAAATTAAAAAGAAAAAAAAAAATAGTTTGGCAAGTCATTTTTGTCAGTAGAAAAAGGCGGGAAATTTAAGAAAAGTAGGCGCGAAGGGTTGTCCTCTCCTAGAAAATTTATAGTATTTCTCGACTTTTTCTACTATAGTATAAATCTTCTCAAATGATTTTTACTTTTTTCTGTTTCTATTTTTACCCTAATTTGTTAAACAAAAGCAATTGTTTCTTTTATGCGAGCGGTCGGCCATTGTGTGCCATTGTCTCTGATATTTGTGTCTAACAATGGCACACAATGGCCGACCGCGCGGATAAAAGAAACAATGGCTTTTGTTTAACAGATTAGGGTCTTGGACGTAAAAATCATGTGAAAAGATTTATACTGTAGTAGAAAAAGTCAAGAAATATAAATTTTCTAGGAGAGGACAACCCTTCGCGCCTACATTTCTTAAATTTCCCGCCTTTTTCTACTGACAAAAATGACTTGCCAAACTATAAATTTTATTTAGTTAAGTTTTATTAGAGTTCCAGAGTATACATACGTATCTGAGTATACAAGATTTCTGTCAATTAACACCAAAGACATAGTATATACAAGTAGTTATAAACGCGCCACCGAGCGACCGGGGGTAAGAGAAAGAATATTCATATAAAATTTGTGCAGCATAGGATTTTTTTCTCTTTCACTCTTATAAATTTCGGTATTTCGCCATCGCCTTCTACCTATGATGCCACCCGGTCGGTGATAAGGACAAAGCATGGCAGTATTTTCTCTTTCCTCTTATAGGAATCGCAATAAGACTATCTTTCTCTATCAGAGTTTCAGGCCCTAAAACACTTACACAGTCGATGTCAAAGATATGTTCACATTTTTTCACAGTCGATTTTTTTTCAATTCTTACTAAGACTAAGACTTAAAGACTTATAAGACTTATAAGACTTTGTATAAAGCCTGTTTTTCGCTCCTCATACAATAATAATAGAATCTAAAAAAATCAAACGCCCCGAGCGCGATTGCTATAATTAAAATACATGAAACTGTGTTAAAATATTTTCAATTATGTTAATATCCAGAGAGGAAAATGGATAATACGTTTGTATGGAAAATCGGTTTATTTATTATTTATTTTAAACTTAATTGCACAAGAACAAGTACAAAAGGCGGACTTCATGCCTTGAGGCATTATTTTTGCGGTCTCGAGGCGGTCGTTCCATTTCGTCTTAAGGAGTAAAAGTGTAAACATATCTTTGACGTCGGGTGACACTTAACTCCTAGCTGCTTGTGTACTGTCAAAATAAACGATAGTTTATCTATTTATATAACCCCATCATTCCACATTAGCCCCCCAGAGTGACAGAGACATGTCAAATGGCGCGCTGCGTTGATTCATGCCCTTTATAACGACCGCCTAATGAGATCAACGACAACATTACGACCATATGACGTTGTACGGAACAGATGTAGTGCATAATTATTTTCCATCGTATTTTCACGGAAACGTACGAACGTGTCTTGGTATTTCAGTCACTCTCAGTACAAAAAGTACTGAGGTTGACTCAAGTAGCATGGCAAATACGGACGTTTCCGAGAAAATACGATGGAAAACAATTATACACTACATCTGTACACCATAAGTTTATAGTGCGTGTCTCTCACTTTTGGTCTTTGTCACATAGTTTAATTTCATAGTTTCATAGAACGAAGTACCATTTCGTAAGTTTCGGCCCGGCTGAAAGGTTCGGCCGTTTTTTGGCCGAAACCGAAACTACGGCCGAAACATGATTTTTTGGCCAAAACTGGCCAAAACCGAAACCGAATCTTCGGTCGGACACTACTCTTATTGACAATGGAATGAGGGCTACCGTTTTTTTGCTCACCAGTTGGCGCCACTGTAGATGTAGGTCCACAAAAATAGATCTCAAAATTCTTCTATGCTTATTTTTATAAAATCAATACGTTCTAATATACACAAAGGTTTAACCTCTAAATGTGCCATTTTTTCAACCTGTTTAATTTTGCATATATTTTAGTTGGCCCTTTTATAAACCACTAACATGTATTGAGCTATATCTATTGTTTACCATGATTAATCAAAGATGGACAAAGATTTACCACAATTATGAATAAGGAGTGAAAATTCCCGATAAAAAAAGTTTGAAACCCCGAAAACTTCTATACATTTGACATTTTAAAAGACTTCCATCTACACTAGCGGTGAAATTAAACGCGGTCAAGTTCGAAAGTAAATACTTTACAATTAATGAGCCCTCAATAATAAACAAAAAAAAAAAATTTAACATAGAACCTTCTCCTTTTTGAAGCTGGTTTAAAAAGTACGAAAAACGCTTTTCAATAGCAGCTTTACTGACTACCCCATCTGGTTTTCGGTAATGATAACATTGATAACCCCATACAAGAGGCCGGAAGCGGGTGTAATAATGGCCATCATTACAAAGTCATTATCATTAGGAAACGACACCCTTCACACGCACCGACTAGACTTGATGGCTGCGAAGCTTTATAAACTGGTTTCTGCCCGCGGCTTTCCTTGTGGCAAAATCCTTTTTAGGATTTGTAGGCAACACTTAACTGTCCCTGGGTGGGCCTTATGCCTTTTTTAATAAGGTCCACAGATGGACAATTAACAGTGTGGGCGATGATACAAAAAAAACCGGCCAAGTGCGAGTCGGACTCGCGTTCCAAAGGTTCCGTACATTACACAATTTAAACAATGTATTTTTTATGTGAAACGTGAGTGAAATGTCTTTAAAAAACCCGTAGGGTAGGGTCGGATCAAAAACTAAGTAATTAAGTCCGACTCACGCTTGACTGCACATTTATAATAGGTTTTCCTGTGATCTATAGGTAAAGATCTATTTTGTGTATTTTTTCAAAATTTTAGACCCAGTACTTTCAGAGATAAAGGGGGAATGGTCATTTTTTGCCTACTTTCATGAATAACTTCTAAACTGTTGATCCTAAAATTATAAAAAAATATATTTGAGATTTTCACGATGAGCTCTTTCATTTGATGTATAACATGATATAGTTTAAAAAACTTTATTTTTTAATTTTCTTATTTTCCCCCCAAAATTGCCCCCCATGTTTAAAATTAATTTCTTTACTTTATATGTCTGTGTTTGGGTCAAGAACTTACATATGTGTTCCAAATTTCAACTTAATTGGTCCAGTAGTTTCGGAGAAAATAGGCTGTGACAGACGGACAGGGAGACGCACGAGTGATCCTTAGTTAGTTAGTTAGTTTTGCTGGACATTTTCCGCAACTCGACATCCAATGTGCCTATTTTGCGTGAAACGAGGTAGCGCTACTCTAACCACCCCAGTTCCTCCACGAAGCCTAGCAAAGTCTTCAGGTTGCTAGTTGCCTCCTTTAGTGTGCATGGATTCCCTAGGTATTTGCTCCTATATACTTCTACCTGTTTACAGTCTATTTAGGAAAATATGTTTTGTGGTTTCTTCTTCTGCCATGCACGCTCTGCACATGGGGCTGTCCGTTTTACCCATAATATGTAGGTGTTTGTTTAGTGACGAGTGATCCTATTAAGGGTTCCGTTTTTTCCTTTTGAGGTACGGAACTCTAAAAAGTTTTCAGAAGTTTTTTGGTTTTCCATACATTATCAAGTATAACAAAATAAAAATCTTGATTTCGTAAACCTAATTTTTCAGGACACGCCAGTAGCAGAAATCCACCTCTCTTCGAATGACTCAAAGAGGTGTAGAGTGATATATGCGTCTCAAGCGCTTGAATGACAGCTAATGACAGATGGGATGTCAGATCATTCCGGCATATAAATAGCTTGCTTTGTTTTAAACTTTCCCGTCTAAATTAAAAGTTAGATGTAAATGATACATCGATATTAACATAAATAATCTGAAAAACAAGTCTTGTCAGTAACTGTAAATTTAAATAACTAGGTATATTCATCTCTATTTGCAGTTACAATAATACTCAGTGGCGAATTTGCAGTCTTTTTATTTTATTTTATTTATTGATAATAACGATACAGCTATCATAACAGTTGCCCAATGCGATAGTGTAGCAAAATGTAAATTAGACATAATAAAATATTTATAAAATAATTTCTAAGTATAACATAACACAAACAAAGCGACTTTGATGAAGTCATTCTCATAACAATGGAACACATCAATCCGGGTAGCAACTTGATTGAGTGTACGCAAGGCTCTCGTCCACGGCGCCTCGTGCAGTAGATCGGTACGCGCGCGCGGCACGGCTAGCAGCTGCGGTTGGTGTCGGCGCCACACATACCGCGAGGCAGTGTTGGCCGAACGTTAATTGCAATTAACCATTAACCAGTAGTAATTTAACTGCAAACTGTAACCGTCCGGTACGGTTTACGGTTCAATTTGTACTGGTTCGGCCAACACTGCCGCGAGGGCGCGCACAAGTTCACCGTGGCTAGTACTTCTGGGTTACTGATCTTACTGCGCAATAATTTAAATATATAGGACGCTAGAGCAAGCTTGTGACCGCCCTAGGCCCCTGGCCCTGTAAGTATAGTTATAGTAACTACTGGCCGCTAGTCTAACCCGTTCGTATAAAAATACCGCAAATCGATGTACAGGTTAGCCGTTTGGCACACACATACTAGAAGCCAAAACAAATTTTTTGACCCGCAGTTCCTAAAAAAATTTCGCTGGGGGAGTGGTAAAACATTATTTTTTTTGTATGGAAAATAATTTTTTTTTCCAAAACCTATCGAGTGTGGTATCATACGAAAGGGCTTTTGAGGCGATTCTAAAAATATATCACATCATTAGGTACATTTCGGGCATTTTTTTTAAATTAAAACAAAAATAATTTTCGAAACATACCAAGTTTGGGCTCCTCCAGACACGATATGGCTGATTTTTTTTTGTACAATATACCACAAATGATACGTGATATCCTCATGTCGCTCCAAGAAAGCAATTTTGAAAATAATATCATTAACCATTTTTTTTTAATTTTTCAATTTTACAAAGTGACACAGTTCTACTTCAATACCTATTTCACGAGGCTTATGGAACTATACTGCAGATACGGTACATATTAATCATAAAATGATACGTAATATCCATATATCGAACGGGAAATACCTCTTTAACCCTTTAACTGCGCCTTTCATCAGTTGGTATAGTTTGTTTAGTTTTTGACACAAAATATCAAGATTGTATCCTTCAGATACGATATATGTACCTTACTGATTAAATGTAACTTGTATTGTAACTATGTAACTATTTTCGCCATAAAATGTAATTCAGGCTAAAAGTAATAATGACATAGACTCCTTATAATCGTAAAATTATGATAAACAAACCATAACACCAAACAAACTACAAAGTGTGAACCCATTTGTATTATAACAACATCGGTTATCGATACCATAAAAGTTTACATGCGTCTGCGCACACTATTTTGAAAACGTCGTAAACGCCATCATTTTCTTACCAGCCGTTATAACCCTTCGACAGCCAAAGACTTCAACTGACGCGCGCGGCGTCAGCCCAATATCAACCTTCGTGAATTCCGACAAGGTTCACTATGACGCGCCGTGTACGATCGCTTTACAAGACGAGCGACGCGTTGTTATATTTAAATATCGTATGCGCCATCATTTTTATATGAAGACTAGTCGTTTAAAATCCCTTTCAAGTTATACGCAGAAAGGTCGTAAGTGCCAGTATTTTTGTGTGATGTTATGTCGTTTAGTTAAATCGTGTAAGATGTGCGAACAAGAAATACAAACTGTTTAGGAGATGCGTGGGAGTGGATGATCGGGCTCGTTTGTGTCTGGTGTTAAGGGGAAGGTAGTTTTATAATCATATTTAAAAAAGGAAAAATATCTTTGCATTTCAAAGGAGGACCGATAAACTTGGTTAACCGTTAACCCAACCACCATACATTCTCATGCCTAAAAATTGTTATTAACATATAAGCGAGAAACGGTAAGAAGGTGGTAATCGACATTGCCCATATGGGGCATTTTCTATGAAAAGGGACCTTATTGTCGATGGCGCTTACGCCGCACAGCGTCGCGCGGCATTATTTATATCGGAACATCGTTAATAATGACGTAAGCGCCATCGACAATAAGGTCCCTTTTTATAGAAAATACCACATATACCTATATACCTATAGTACTTACGTCGGTTCCTATATCTTTACGGCCCTAACCACAGGTAGCTTAGGGCCTGCCCCAATGTTTGCGGCACCCTAGGTTAGGTT